>NC_133409.1:146017500-148517500 GCF_049350105.2 Macaca mulatta | reverse complement strand
TGAGTCCCTGCGTGGGATGGGACGCTGTGAGATGTCCACCCTACCTCACTTCCACTTCCACTGACTGACCTGGTTGGGCCCTGCTGGCTTCTTCCACCAAGCTTTGGTCAAGGCTGACTGGCTGGCATGGGCCCTGGCTCTCCTGGGACTGCTGTGTGGCTCTGCCGCCACTGCTAACCTGCCTGTGCAGCACCCAAATGTGCAGCCTCATTCTCCTGTCTGCTGTGGCTCTGGCTGCTGCTGGTGGAGCCGGCATGGCTGCGTGGCATGAGGACTCCTTGCCTGTGCACCTACTGTGCGCCGCTTCTTTCATTCTTCTCTTCAGGGGACTCCAGACCTTGTGTAGGTGGTAATTGCACAGCGGGGGTAGCCAGCTTGGAGGGATTGGCTGCAGTGCCTCACTACAGAGTCTGCCAGATACTGCCCTGGTCTCTGTACCAAGGCTTAGCAGAGCCAAAACATCCTAGGGCCTGAATAGGCCTTCCAGAGTTTTCACATCCATTCTCCACCTTCCAGGCACTGGATGTTGGAGGGTAGAGGACTCAGGTGTTCCCCCCACCTCCCCTACTGCAGTGTGTGTATGTGTCCTCCCCTCGGGGAAGATGGCAATAGCTAGTTACCTGTAGCAGCTAGCACAGGCCAGTGGATGCTGCAATAACAAACCCTCGATTCTTGGTGGCTTATGACAACATCAGTTAGTTTCTTGATCACACGGTACATTGTGGGGGCAGCTAGAGCTCCTGTTCCCAGTCACTGTTGCTCTGGGACCCAGGCTGAGGGGCAGCCCCCAGCTGCAGCACCACACCCTGGCAGAGGAAAAGAAGGGGCTCTTAATGGTTCTGTCTTGAAGTGCTATTTGTCACTTCCATTCACATTTCATTGGCTAAAGCAAGTCATATAGCCATGCCTACTTTCAAAGGGGTGGGGAGGTCTAATCTTTTCTGGTGCCAGAATTTTGGCAGAAGGCCTCAGTGACTACTCTGCATATGAGCCATTCCTATCCCTCAGGGTTGCCCCCAGTTCCCACAATACCTCTTAGATGTTCATTCTGGGTCCAGTGTGGAATGTCCTTCCCCTCCCACCTGGGGGCTGCATGCCCAGGGTTTGCCCTGGGGGCTTGCCTTTGCTCTGCAATGCATGGCTCCCCACTCTTGTTCTGCTCCCAGTGCCCATCCCTTCCTTTGAGGGTTGCTCCTCTTCCCTGTGCCCTTGTGATTCTGACCAGCCACCAAGCATGGTTCTGTGCCCTGACCCAGTGGAGGCACAGGGCTCAGTCCTTCCCCCACCCCTGCCCCACCGTGGTGCAGGGGGTGGGTCCCTTCTTCCTCTCAGATGTGTCCTCTAGAAGGGACCTCTAGAAAATGTGGCTCATGCCCAGGACCTGATCCTTCCCCTGCCCCTGGGTGGAGCTGCTCTGAGGCCTGCCACCCTGCCTCTAGTGGATTGGTTTACATGAGCCAGCACATTCACCTTGTGCTGAAGTTTGTCTGAGCTGTGTTTCTGGGGGATCTTGTCCATTCTTGTATTAGTTATCTATTGGGAGTAACAGTCTACCCCCAAACTTAGTAGCTTCATGGTGTAACATTTCATTAAAAGTACACACACACACACAGGCACATACATATACACACACACAGAATTGATGAAACCCAAATTTGGCCTGCACCTAAGTTAACAGGATTGTATCAAGGTCAGTTTCCTTGTTTTGATACTATGTTGTGGTTATGTGGGATATCATTGGGGGAAGCTGGGTGAAGGGTACGCATGAACTCTGCGTACTATTTTTGCATCATCTTGTGAGTGTTAAACTATTTCAAGTTAAAAAGTTATAATAATAGGAATTTGGTGGCATAAGGCAACCATCATTTACTCATGGTTCCACTCTTTGGGCAGTGTGTGGTGGGAACAGCTTATCTCTTCACATGGTGCAGCTGGGCCGGTACAAAGTGGCTGCACTCACACATCTGGTGTGTCAGCTGGGATGCTGGAACGGTAGGGCTGGCCTGGCATCTCTCCCCACAAGGAGTCTCTAGCCGGGCAGCTGGACTTCTTTCTATGGAGACTCAGGGCCTAAGAGGGCAAAAGGGGAGGCAATGAGGCCTCCTGAGGCCTCAGAGCAGAGCTGGCCAGTGTCCTTCTCACCACATTCCATTGGCCAGTGCAGTCATGGGGCCAGCGCAGATTCAAGGGAGACAAAATAGACTCCACTTCTTGATGAAAGGAGTGGCAAGGAACATGTGGCATCTTCAACCCACCACCATTACCAAGTATGTCAGAGACTTCTGAGTTTGTCAGCTCAGATCTAGTCCAACTTTCTCACTTGGGATGAGGAGATGGCAGCTGGAGACGGGGAGAGGGTCAGTCACATGGGAAGTGTCATGGACTCAGGGACAGAGCTGGACTTCTAGCCAGGGCTCATCCACCTCACCACGTTGAAGCCCTCAGCTCCACGGGTGGGGCGGCCTCACCAGCCTGGCATAGCTGCTGGATTCTGTTTTGCACATGTTGGTGTTTGCAATCAAAAAGTTCAGCGGTCCTTCCAGTGTGCTTAAATTAGTCCCCATGAAAACCAAATCATTTCATTTGCAGAGAAGGGCTTAATTGCCAGGGGAACGAGGCAAAGGGAATTCTGTTGCCTGTTTTCATTGAAGAAAATTACTGTACTTTCCTCTGTCTCCCTACTAAACAGAAGCAGCTTAGAAGTTGGGCTGTAATAATCAGTGATACCTCCTCTACCCTTTCTTCTCAGAGGTTGTTGTTCAGCTCTTTCCCTGTTCCGAGACTCTGCTCGGGACTGTTCCTGCTTATCTGCCCGGCCAGGGCAGCCCGGTCCTGGTCCCTTAGTGGGTAACACTTTCTTGGTTTGCAAAATAGTCATCCGTCCCTGGAATCTCACCACACCTTTGCAATGCTGAGACAATCACCCTGACTTCATGGAGGAGCCTCAGTGATGAACTGGGCCACACTCTTGGCAGGAAGAAACATCCCATCACTTTCTTTAGAAACCAAGTTAAACCTGCTTCAAGCTGTCACTTACAGGGCTGGTGAGAAGCCATGTTTTAGAGGGCCTAAATCCTGGGGTTTGTGTGGTTCCATGCCCAGTCTCTAGACCATCTTCACCACGCTGTTTCTGTCATGTAGTGCTGGGGGCTAGGCAGGTCCTCAGTGCTCCCCTGGCTGTTCCACTCAAGGAAATGCAAGTAAACACAGCTGCTCCTGGCCGATTTGTCTGGCCAGTCTGGGAACCTCATCCCATCTCAGAAAGTCCAGCCTAGTCCCCTCTGTGGTCAGAACAAGGCTGCCTTCCCAGAGACAGCCTGCAGGGGGCGGGGTGCGTGCTGCAAGGCAGTGGGAGGGCTGGAACTGTGGCAGATCAGAGTCACTCAGATTGGAAAAAGAAACACGAACAAACAAAACCAGCCTGAAAGGAAACTGGAGGAATCCAGACCTTAGAAACTCAGTGCCAGGCTGGGCGCAGTGGCTCATGCCTGTAATTCCAGCACTTTGGGAGGCCAAGGCAGGGGATTGCTTGAGCCCTGGAGTTTGAGACCAGCCTGGGCAACGTAGTGAAACCCCGTCTCTACAAAAAGACAAAATTAGTCAGGCATGGTGGCGTGTGCCTGTGGTCTCAGCTGTGCCTGTGGTCCCAGCTACCCGGGAGGCTGAGGTGGGAGGATTGCTTGAGCGACAGAGGCTGCAGTGAGCTGTGATTGCACCATTGCACTCCAGCCTGGGCAACAGAGCGAGTCTGTCTCAAAAACAAAACAAAAAAAACCTCAGTGCCAGGCTGTCCTCCTTCTGGGATCGAGATTTCCGTTAATCTATTTCTTGAATATTTATTGAGTGCCTCCTGTGGGTCTGGCAATGTTCTGATTGCTGGGGACACAGCAGTGAATGAGCCAGACAGAGGCTTGTGTAGTAACTCGCCCAGATACAGGGATAAAGTGGTTTGCCCAAGATCCAAGCCACTGAAGGCCAGAGCTGGTCCTGAGGATGCTGAGCCCCGGGCCTCCACCCCCACCCATGTACAGCGTCACCCCTGGAATAACATGAGGGTGCCAGGTGGCACGGTGCCGACGGGGTCCTCCCACTTGCCCTCATCCCCTGCCTCTCTGTCCCTGCACATCATGGGACCCTCTGTTCAGACTCTGCTTGTCTCTAGAACTTTCTCTGGGGATGGGTGGAGAGGTTGGCCTGGCTGCCTGGGGAGGACCATTTTGGAACAGTTGGGTGACTTACTGTATAACCACTCTCCTGGGCCTTCCTTCTGGGGGAGGCCGACAGGATAATGGATTTGAGTCCACACACCTGCCTCAGCAAAGGGATTTTTTTTTTTTTTTTTGAGGCTCAAAGTCAATGGTGTATTAATTAAGGGGGAACAGCTGCTACTGCAGTTCTTATGATAAGTCAGTGACAAATGGCCATGTTTACCGTCTTCTTGAGTCGAGACTCCGGAAGGTGGCCTGGAGCTCCTTGGTGGATGTCCATGGCTGAGATTTGTGGGGTACAGCCTCCCCTTCCCTGCCCCTGAAGCTTCTTTATCGGTGTCCACTGTGGCCCGAGAAGGCTATTTGTCACCGAGAAAAGACAGGTCTGCAGCCCAGGGAGTGCTCAGAAGGGATTTGGGCAGAACAACTAGGACTTCTCAGCAATCACTCCAGCCCAAAGATGCCCTCGGACACCTCCCTCAGACAAACCCACTGCCCCATACTGTCCCTTGTGAAATAAGAGCTGCTTGAAAGGGGACTTGGCCCTGAGAAGCTGAGGAAAGCGGAAAGCCTGCTTTGAAATGTCTGCAGCCTGAGTGAGGCCGAGGACGCACCTCAGGGCCTCTGTGCCAAGGCGCTCCGTGTTCCAGAAAGGAAGGAGCTGGGCTGGCAGGGGCCTTTTGTTATTTAGTTTATTTTGATCTCGCTCCTGCTCTCCAAACAGCTTCACAGAAATAGAGCCCTGCATTAGCTCCCTTCTCAGCTTAAAACAAAACGTGGCAGAGGGAGTCTTTCATGAGGAACAGAAAAGGGAGACAGGCTCATTTTTTCCCCCGAGTTGTGTTTCCAGGTCCTTTGACTATGGACCCAACTGTTTTAGTGACGAGGATAACAGGCTGGTGCTCACCGTGAACAGGAAAGGTGACCACAACAGCCTGCAAGCCCCATGGGGCACGGCAGGACTGGCTGCCTTCTTCTTGGGGTGACCTTGGGGCCTCTGCAAAAGGAAGGACAGCAGTGGGATCCAGAAGCACGCTCAGCAGCCCTGGCAAAGGAACCCCCATGTACCTGCCAGACCACATGGGTGGGCAATGAGTGGTCTTTCCTATGGTTGGGCCTCAGGAGACAAGTCGGACTCATGATGGACGCTACCAGCTGCTGGGAAGCCCCATCCAACCTCACCCTGTTTTCTTCCTCCTCCTCCCGGGGCTGGTGCTGAGCACGGAGAGGAACCTCTGGGTCTTGAGGGGAGGCAGAAATGCAGCCAAAGGAAAAAGGCCCCATTGACCCCCACTTCTGGCCACCCACTGGGACCAAGCAGCATGTTGCAATCCTCATAGCCACTCTGGAAGACAGGGTCATCACACCATGTTACAAATGTGTAAACTGAGGCTGTGAGAGTTATGCAGCTTACTCGATAACTGGTCACTGGTGGCAGAGGCCAGAGGTCTGGGAGGAACTGCAGAGCCCATGTCCTATTGTCTCTCCCACCTTCCCTTCCAGCCACCTCCCAGAGCTGGTGCTTAAGAAGTCCACACATTGCCATTCCTTAGACATAGCTTTGGGGGGAAGGGAAAGAACCATGGGCAAGAAACATCCATTTTTAATAAATAGTTTATTCATCCAGCAGTTTCAGCCCTGATACTGAAGCCTGTTGCATTGTTTCTTATTTTTCTGGCTGGAGCCTGATTATGAGAACATGGCCTCACTACGGGGCCAGCGCTCAGATTCCTGCCCTGCCGATCATCCAGACATCAGAGGAAATGAGAGTATTGCTCAAATGAGGGAGACTGGAGCTTTATTAAGGAAACAAAAAATACCAATAAGACCAGAGAGAGGTGGTTAATGTTTCTGGAGGCAGCTGTGGCATCTCCTGTTTGCTCCCCCTCTCCTGCCTGCTGCAGATGAGGACACACCGGGATAAGACTCGCTGGAGAGGCTTCTCGAACTTAAGGCCCCCCGTCGGGGTGTTTCTGTAGCCTGCCTCCCAGGGAGCTGGGCTGAGTTGCTGGCGGGAGAGCCGGCGGGCGGCGGCGCGGACGCTGCTCCCGTGTGGCCGGCAGGGGGCAGCCTGCGGCCACCGCGTCTCTCCCGCCGCCAGGAGCCGCGGCCGGGGTAACAGAAACGCCGGCTGCGCTGAAGTTCTGGTTAAACAGCCCCGGGTGGGGGCTGTGGTCACAGTAAAGCAAGGCGATCTTCGCACACAGCAAGTGCGAGGCTCTCGGCCCTGACACAGGGCTCCCAAGCTCCCGGAATCGGCGTTCTGGCTGCAGGCCTGGTCTAGAGTCGCAGCTTCTGTGAGAAGCAACACTGAGGCAGGCCCACCCTGGGGCTGCCCAACCGTCCTCTCTGCTCTCAGCCCGTCCTTACTTCGGGATCCTCCCAGGAGGCTGTACCGGCTGCGCACTCCTCCTGACGTGATGGCCCGTGTCAGGGCCTGGTTTCTAGACGGTCCCCCTGCAGTCACTTGTTCTAATTTCTAGCACCTTCCCCCTTCAGGATAAAGAGGCCCAGCCAGCCAGAGCACAGGCTTTCTTCCTTCACGCTTGAGCTCCCAGGTAACACCCCCCTGAAGGCACATGGACCAAGCTGCCCCCCATCCCACCACCCAAAACACCATCCCTGCCCCACCTCCCAGGCGTGGCCACGCCCCAGCCCACCGGCCCCATGCTTGTCTGCCGGGCCTGACAGCTGCTGCTCTTGTTTTCTATTCATGAAAACTAAACCCTTCTTCCCGTTTCTGCCAGCAAAACAGGGCAGAGTCTGGGTCGTCACCCTGGCTTCTCCCCCTCCCTTTAAAGGAAGCCCACATTTTCCTGCGAGCCGAGCTGCTCTGAAGAGTCTGGCAGACCTTTGGAATCGTGTCAGGACAAGGCTGAAAGTCAAGGCAAGTGTGAATTCAGCACCAGCAGGCCTGGTGACCTTCTCGTGCCCCTGGAGTGGGCTGTCCTGGGACAGGCTGACCGGGAACAAGTCCCTGCCTGGGGCTTATCGCTCTGAGTCGGAGAAGGAAGAGGGCTTAGTCCATCTCCACACCAGCATGTCCTCTCCCGCCACGCGGTGGGACTCCGTCTGGATCCGGGATTCGTTGGAGGCCAGGAACTCCACAGCTCGGTCCCAGACACGCTTCATGCGTCTCCTGCAATGAGAGGGATGGGGCTCTGCCTGACACTGCTGAGGTGAGCCAGCCTGTGGATGCCCTTCCTACAAAGGGGACACATTTCCAAGCTCCAGCATGGACTTTACACAGGGGAGGAAAAGCTTTTGCAGGTACTAACATGACAACTGCAGAGGAGAAAAACGTCTTGGGCCATGGAGAAATGATTCCTCCACCTTTACTGATCCAAACACATTCAATCAAAGGGAGCTAAAGGGCCGAGGTGTCTGGAGCACCCCCAGGTCTCTAGGTGTGTAGGGCTGTGCTAGGCTAGCTGACTCTTGCTGGGACCTGTTGCCTGCAGCAGCCCTCGCCAAGCCAGTTCCAGTACCCCCGCCGACTGCATCTTGATGCTGCTCCGGGTGGGCTCATTAAAGAGTGAGCACTGGGCTGTTTCATCTAAGCTCCACAGCACTCCGGGGGATGGGATGAGCTAAGCATCAGATCGGGGAGGCCAAGAAGCTGGAGCTGCTCTAGGGAACCAGATCCACAAGGGAGGGCCCCTTCAGTGGCCAGAGTCCCTTCTTTACTGGGTCTCTAGGGCCTTGCACCCCCCTGGACAGCCTCCCCCTCATGTATTCTTTGCCCCTTCCAGACTGGACAAGAAGGTTCCAAAGCCATGGGGAGGGTCACTTTGATCTTTTTCCTTTGTGAACCCTGGTATTGCACAGCACCTGGCCTTTTCTCATCATTGCAGACCACCTCCCCATGATCCCACATGTGGAGAGACAGTGAATTTGAGTGTGTATGCATGGGAGCAGAAGGGGAGGACAAACGGAGGTGGCCAGTGAGCCATGAGGCAGGGAGGGGGCTAGGGCTTCCCCAGGGGTCAGGACCTGCCACCAACCAAACCCCATGGGCCTATTCAGCAGCCCACACTTGGTGGTCTGGCCAAGGCTACACATTCCCTGGGGACTGAGCTCCGAGGTGCTGGCTCCCTGAGCAGGAAGTGGCCAGTGCTGAGTGGGCAGTGCCTCACTCCAGTCCCTCCTTCCCAGGTCAGTTGCTCCAATCAGCTCCCCGCTTTTCCCACGGAACCAGCTCTTCCCATCTCCCTCAGTCTTTCCCAAGCAGGCCCTCATCTACAGGGCAGACTTGACTGGCTAGCCAATGTCTCCTTGACATAGGGCGCTTGGCCTGGACTGACTGGGTGGCTTGGGAGGTGAGTCAAGAGAGCAAATGGCACGGGCATCTGGGGTTCACGGGGATCTGACCCTGAGGGCTGGCTACCTGAGTGGCAGCAGCTCTGGGTGTCTTTGCTAATGCACGACGGGTTGGGTGGTAGCTCTGGCTGCAGGCAAGCTGCAATGCCGTCTCATGATCTCATTTAAGTGAACGTGTATGTGGAATATCATCTAAGCCCAAGGCATAATGGCTACCCTTGGATGATGCCCACGTGCTAGGTACTGACTTTTTTTTTTTTTTTTTTGAGACAGAGTCTCACTCTGTCACCAGGCTGGAGTGCAGTGATGCGATCTCGGCTCACTGCAACCTCCGTCTCCCAGGTTCAAGTGATTCTCCTGACTCAGCCTCCCAAGTAGCTGGGACTACAAGTGCCCGCCACCATGTCCGGCTAATTTTTATATTTTTAGTAGAGATGGGGTTTCACCATATTGGCCAGGCTGGTCTCAAACTCCTGACCTTGTGATCTGCCCCCACCTTGGTCTCCTTTTTTTTTTTTTTTTTTTTTTTAAGACAGGGTCTCGCTCTGTCGCCCAGGCCGGAGTGCAATGGCATGATCTCGGCTCACTGCAACCTCCACCTCTTGGGTTCAAGCGATTCTCATGCCTCGGCCTCTTGAGTAGCTGGGATTACAGGCGCATGCCACCATATCTGGCTAATTTTTGTATTTTTAGTAAAGACGGGTTTTCACTATGTTGCCCAGGCTGGTCTCGAACTCCTGACCTCAGGTGGCCCACGCGCCTCAGCCTCCCAAAGTACTGGGATTACAGGCATGAGCCACCGTGCCAGGCTACTAGGCACTGACTTAATGAACCTTGAGGACACCACACTGATACCAACCCCCCTTCCCTTAGGGCTTGTCACTACCTAATATCACATCTTTTCCTTATGCATCTTGTCATCTGTCTCCTTCCTGAGAACAAATTCTCCAGCTGGGCAGGGATTTTTGTTTCTTCCACTTTCTGCTGTCTCCCGGTGACCCAGTAGAGTATCTGGCATGTAGTAGGTGCTCAATAAACATTTGTGGAGGAAGTGAATGAATGAATGAATGAATGACAGTCTCTTCATCACAGCCCTGTGCAAGGCAGCGGGATCACTTGCATTTAAGGATAAAGAAACTGTGGTACACGTTGACTGAGATGCTCAGGGCCAGGAATTAGGTGGGAGTTAAAGTACCCCAAGTGGCCTTCCCTGGGAGGTAGAGGGCCTCACGCTGAAACCAACAGCAAGCGCTTCTCAGAGCAAGCACAGCCTATGCTGCTGAGTCTGCTCACCCTAAACTTCCTGCCTGCCACCTTTCCAGGGTTGGGGTGAGCATGACAGGCACCAAGCATCTTCATGTTTAAGATGGACCTTTTTTTATAAGAGACAAGGTCTTGGCCTGTTGTCTAGGCTGATGTGCAGGGCATAGTTATAGCTCACTGTCGCCTTGACCTCCTGGGCTCAAGTGATCCTCCTGCCTCAGGCTCCTGAGTAGCTGGGACTACAGGCATGTGTCACCATGCTCCACTAATTGTGTATTTTTTGTAGAGATGGGGTTTCGCTATGTTGTCCAGGCTGGTCTTGAACTCCGGGGCTCAAGCAATCCTCCCACTTTGGCCTCCCAAAGTGCTGGGATTACAGGTGTGAGCCAGTGTGCCTGACTTGAAGTGGACTGCTAAAGGCTCTATTTTTCTGATTCCTCTTGGGTTGCAGATAGGGATGATGCCGACAGTAGAGCCTGGTGGTGGGAGCACAGAAATGCCACTAGCCATGGCACTCCTGAGCACAGTTTCCTTATATGTAAAATGGGGCCACTTCTGTGGTGTGTGTGAGCCATGGTGAGGACCAAGTGAGTGAGTTTGCACCTGTGGAGAGCTCTGAGCGGTGCCCCGCTCCCAGCGAGCACTCAGCAAGGGTGAGCTCTCAGCAACACCCAGCAGCAGATGATAGCATCTGGCCAGAAACCACAGCAAGAGTCTGCTGGGGAGGGACCACAACCAGAGCCAACATGCGGGGGTCCTGCTGGCTGTCTCCTGGGACTCTGCCCTCTCCCAGCCCGGTTTTGTCAGGACTCCAGTATACAACTCTAGCAGTCACAGCCCATGTGGAAGGCGCCTGCAGCTGCACATGACAGTGGCCCTGCCACCCCTTCCCATGAAGCTCTGTGCCCTGGGAGCTGACCCCATTCATGCTGTGAAACTTGGCTTTCAGTTACGTGTACATGCATGAGTGTGCACATGGGTGTGTGGGAACTGGACCATGGTGTTGCAGGTAACAGGTGTTTTTGACTGCAGGTCATGGTTTAGAAAGTTTGAAAAACAATCTCCTTCTCCTTGCCAGTGACTGATTCATAAACAGACACATAACAGATTCTGGTCAATAGAGCCTCCAGGAGTGTGTCACTGGGGGCGACTGGGAACATGTTCTCTTGCTTCTGAGAGTAGTAGGAGGCCCACTTTCCCTGCTCTGTGACAAGGCGGACAGTGTCCCAGCTGCTGTTGGCCACTATCTGCAACCATGGGGGATCCCAGTCTGCTGATAACATCCGTGGAGGAGTGTGGGACCACAAGAATCACAAGAGCAATGGAACTGGAGACCTGACTGCTCTGTGCCTGGAGCCCATGCAGCTCTGAACTTTCCACTTACAGAGACGGAGGAGCTCCTTCACTACCTGTGCCCTGGGGGAGGGGGCTGCTGTTACTTGGAGCCCAAAGTCTCCCAACTGGTATCACCACTGCCAGCGTTCTCTCTACAGAGGTGTGGGACCGTGCTTTCATACGTCTTCTCTAGCTTATCCTGCTATAAAGAGCCGAGCATGCTGGGGAGCACCAGGATGGGGAGCAGCACCACTCTTGGCCCTGGGGTCTGCACTGCCCTCGGCTGACATCGGATGCAAGGCTCCGGGCTTCCTTCTGTGGAGCTCAGTGGGGTTGGACCCCGCCTCACCCCACACCCAGCGCCCCGGCCAGGAACTCACCGGCTCTGTGGAGGGATCAAGCTGTCGCGCACGTGCAAGATGCCTACATATGGATAGCGCTCCATGTCCTGCTCCCAGTCCACGTAATGGTCCTGGACCACGTCTGCAGGAGAGAGCACACCGTTTAGGGCAAGGACCTTCTGGCTGGTGTCGGCAACCCTTTTTTCACCAGGGGGCCACGCACCTATAATCTTCTTCACCATCTCATACATGGCCTGTTCTTCCTCTTCTAACTTTCGCCACCGATATTTTAGGAGAATTAGGAGCCCCCACAAAAAAGCCAAGCCTGTGAGGGAACAAAACACTGTTAATCCCTCACACTTCCTTTGGCAGTGGGTCTCACCATGGACAAGATGCTGTGATGGAGGTTGTGGGGGATCTGCCACATGGGTTTGGGTACCTACTACATGTCAGGCTCAGGACCAGCATGTGAGAAACAAAAGATATAGAAATGCAGAGGGAGGACAGACTATTAAGTGATCATCTTCCTCCCGCCAGCTGTCACCACAGCGGCATCCCCAGCTGTCCAGATCTCGGCTCCTCCCAACCTCGTTCTGGGGCTTTCATCTCCTCCCTTGTGAACCAGAACACGGTGTTTCATACATATATACATGCCGGAGCCCTTTGTATTCCGAGATGCTGCTGCCGATAATGATTTCTGTGCCTGATGGCGTGGGGGAGGGAGCTGTGTGCACACTGAGGCGGTCTGTGATTTGTAGCTCCGACTGTCTCTGGAGAGCTGTGGTTTCTGTGACTTGGCCTTTCGCCTTCAGAGACGCCCTGAGGTCTTTGCTCAAAGGCGGCCCCTGATGTCAGGAGGTAAGACTGGTGCCCTCCTTTCAGCGCAGCACCCTGAGTCCTTCTTGCTTTCATCAGGTATCTGCAGCTCTCCAGGAGATGTTTACATTTTTCAGGGAGTAAAATTAGGCCAAGCCCCTACTGTGCCTCCTGTTCGAAGCTGGTCCACACTGGGATCCCTGCAGAGCCCAGAAGGGGTGGGGCCCAGCTCCTGCTCAGGCCAGGCTCTCGCTTAGGAAATCTGCCCTGAATCAAGGACATTTTCTAGTTATCCTCACGTTCCTGCCACCAATCTCCAAAGGTAAAGACAACCCAGGGCAGAGGCTGACTTGTTCATCTCCTCTGTTTTATGAGACAGACCTCAGGTTCACTAGACAGAAATGAACCCTCCGGGCCTGGAATTTCTATAGCTCATCATTCATGCCTAGGAGTGCGCTTGACTGCACAGAAGGGGAGGGAAGGCGGCCGAGGACTTACACCAGAAGAAGATGAGCACGTTGGTGACAGCAGTGAGCAGGGCCCGGCTCAGGCGGCAGCCAACGCCCATGCGGGGGCGGGCAGATTCCAGGCAGACCACCTTGTCCACGGTCGTCACCAGTTCAGATTGGTCTTCTCCTTTCAACCTGAAACAGGACACAGGGCTCTAAACATGTTGGAAAGTTCCAAGGAGAGGCAGCACAAACCCCGCTTCAAACAGGAGGAAGCGAAGGAAGGAGGGATGCAAGGCCTCTACTTGCTTATAGAATGGGCTTCGTATCCTGGCTGTACTCTTTCCAGAAATTTCCCACATTGGCTACTTAGAATGAATAAAGCTTTAAAGACGGCAGCAGGCTTGAACCCCTACCACTAAAGCGACGTCCCCCTCTGTCAGGTCTTTGACAGCCTCTCTCAGCGTGCAGGAGATTAAACTGTAAATTGGATTCCCACCTCCCAGCACAGAGAAATGGAAATGTTTACTGAATCACTAGCTTTGCAATTGCATGGCAAGGACTGAAAGACAGAATCTGGGAGGTTGCGCTTTTCCTCCGTGGTGAGGAGGCACATAAGCTGTTTAAGCTAAAGATCATGGGGCATCTGTGAGGCTCATGGGGAACGAAAACCACCAGGCTCTCCGAGGCCAGACCCCAGCCACAGCGCCTCCACCGTGGTCTCTGGCCAGGAGGTGTCAGGACCTGCAGAGCTGTGGGCACCAGAGCCTTCTTCCAGCTAGGTGACCCAGGGCGAGAATATCATGCTCTTGAGGCTGCACGCTGGAATGGCTGTCATCCCAAGTGTCCTGATTTCTCAGGACCCACTTTCAACATGGTCATCGTGAGCAGCTCTGCCACCCTCCAGGCTGCCTTCCCCAACATGAAAAGGCGAGTGTCATCATTCTTTGTTAGCAGCTTCAGTGAGCGCTGCTGCTGAGGATAAAATCCGTATTCTCCTCCGCCTCTTCTAACACAGGAAAATTGCTCAGCTACTCGGGGCAGCCCTTTTTTTTTTTTTTTTTTTTTTTTAATTTAAGCCAACGAATTTTAATCGTGCCATGCATCCAGTTATCCAGCTTGAGGTTGAGCTGCCCGAGGGGCTTCTGCTGGATGCAGTGCTGATGGAATTAGTAATTTGGGTGGATTAGAGAGGAAGAGAACAAAACTCTAGAGGATGTTCTAATATCAAGAGCTATAACCTGAATAGAAACCCCCACAAACACCGAGAGTGGGAAGGGGGTAGGTAATGCTGCTCTTCCAGCAAGGGACAGGTCTCTGAGGCTGCCTGGCTGTTGGCTGACACGCCCCTCCCCCTGGGCTGAGCCGCCAGATACAGCCTTTCAGCCTCAAGAAAGGGTTTGCCATCTTTCCTAACAGCGCTCACCAGTGATTAAAATGAGGCAGAAACTGCCTGGTCAGAATAAAATCCAGTATTTCCTTATGCGATTTCCATAGTGAGTAAAACCAATATATAGAAAGAATAATTTCATCTACAAATAAAAACTAGCTTCCGAGGAGAGAAAGTGCAGAAAAATGCCTTCCCCAACAAACCATGTGGCATTGATGAATGAGAAAGGCACAGACTAAGTTACTTGAGGCAGGATTTAGCTGTAACACCAGGCTAACATCCTAACACCTGGATTTTATGTCTCATCTTGAAGCTGCTCCTTACACTGCATTCCAAATGGTTCTTGCTTCTGTTGCCCCACTTCCATCCTAGCCCACATGACTCAGCTGGGAGACCCAGCCTCCAGCTTCAGACCTGAGACAGCTCTGTCGGAGCACGGGTGTTAGTGATGAGTGAAGACAGTGGCTGCAGGCACCCATGCTGCGTCGCCACCCTGCCCACACTCACCAGATGCCCACGTCCTTGTTACTGCTCAGTATCCAGGTCAGTGCGGCTTCAAACTTGGCGGAGGAGCTGCTGGTCACATTCTGTGGGAGGGTGCGGGAGAAGATTAGTTCTGCGTCTAGGTGGAGCAGCTGGAACAACATTCTGCCGCTGGATTAAGGAAGCCCTCTCCCGTGTCCTCCACAGGCCCAAAACCCCACTCTGCTAAAAGCACAGCAAACTGGCAGGAAGGAAATTTGGGGTTGATAAAAGCCAAGGAAGAAGCTATAACCAAAGAAGGTGATGCGGAAGCACAAGCAGGAAAACAATGTGGGTCTGAGGCGGCCAAAAGAATATGATTCTCTTGAGGACGGAAGCATCAGGCCAGAGAGCTGGCAGCTCATCTTGGGGTAAAGCGAATAACAGGGTTGGGGCTGGCAGTGGGTGAGCCCAGTGGCCGGTGCAAGTGGTCTGGCCTCAGGCAAGTCCCTGACCCTCTCCAGGCCTGTTTCTTCATCTGTGAAATGCAAATGGAACCAGATGACCCCTAAGTTACTGGACAGGCAGGCGACCTGGAATGCCAGCTCCATAGTTCTATATCTACCATCCTGAGGCCACACAGGAAATCAAACGGCCCCCTGGCAGTATGAATGGTAATCATAAGGGAGAGAAGGGACAGCATGTTTCTCCTGAAAGCTGAAGGCAAGAGGACCAAAGTGAACCAAGGGAGAAGCAGGTAACAGGCACACCTACAGTGCAGCAGGTCAGGAGAGCCGCCCCACTACACATGGCCTGGCTCTGGGGCAGTCACTACCATGGGTGTCTTAACTTAAGGAAGCCTAGCACAAAAAGCCATAAACCAACCCTTAACTTAAGGAAGCCTAGCACAAAAAGCCATAAACCAACCCTTAACTTAAGGTAGCCTAGTACAAAAGCCACAAAGCAAACAAAAAAACAAAAACAAAAACCCCAACAGGGCTTGAAAGACCAATAGGAAAGCACCAGGCCCTCCCAGGAGTGGATAAGCACCGAAGCCTACTTACCGCTATATATTCCTGGGCTTCCATAACAGGAATGCATTTGCTTTTCAGATTCTCTGGATTTCCACACTCAAAATTACCTAGGAGAAAAAAAAACCACACACTCAAACACAAAGAGGAAAAATCACTCTGAAACAGACTAAAACATGTAGCAAGAATCAAGCCATCAGCTCTAATAAGGAGCATGTGGCCCGGCAGCTCCTGGCTTCTGTGGGGCATCTTCACTCTGCAGCAAGATCAAAAGCCACTTAGCTTGGATCGATTCCAGATCATTAAAACCTGACCTGCAAAGCAGTGTGGCGATTTGCATTAAATGACTAAAAAGCTGCCCAATACCAAGGTCTCTTTGCAATTGATCCCTAAAAGGATCAGACAGATAGCTTCGGAAGGTACCAGAATGGCACTATAAATAAACACAGCCTGAGAAAAAAGGCAGGCAGGGAGGCCATGGGCACCACGGGGATTCTGACTCATGACACAGGCAGGCGACCTGGAATGCCAGGTCTATTGTCTTGAGGGGCCCCTTGGAGGAAGAGGATGTCTGCGTGCTGGGCAGTGGGGCCTCAGCACGGCACACCAAGGGGCAGCTCTCCCGAGTGGCTTTGGAGGTCTGCTCCCATAGGATAGAGCTGGCAGCCTCCCGCTTAGTCCTGCCCAACCTCCCGGGTCCAGCCCAGGGGCCATCTCCTCCAGGAAGCCCTCAGCCCCTAGGGGCCTTTCATTTGATGAAATGGCCCCACATTTAGTGACCTGCCACAGGCCTTGGTCCTTATACCTATGCTGTGGTTTGCCTGACTCCCTGAGAGCAGGGAGGGTCCAGGGCCAGGCACGCACACGCTATTTAACATGTGTGCATGGCCTGACTGCCCTGACCCAGCACAGCCTGGCGGACTTCGGGTGGCCAGTGTCTGTGTTTCTGCATGCCGGGGAAGGGAGAAGCTGAAGGTCATATTTTTTTTTTGTCTTTTTTTTTTTTTTTTTTTTTTTTTCCTTTTTGTGGAGAACGGGGTCTCGCTATATTACCCAGGCAGGTCTCGAACTCCTGGGCTCAAGCTATCCTCCCGCCTCTGCCTCCCTGAGAGCTGGGATTACAGGCGTGAGCCACCGCGCCCGGCCAGGTCATATTTTAAAATGTTGAAACTGAACTGAAGCCTGTCCCCCTCCCCAAACACAGCCAAATCCTCCTACTTCAAAGTTGATCTTGACCCAAGGGGTCCCCTGAGATACAGGTGGCTTCTAGCATCCTCCCGTTCCCACCAGGACTCTTCCTGCCCTTGCCAGGCCTGCCTGGACCACGTAAATGGCCTCCTGATTCAGTTCCTCCTCTCCCCTTTCCAATCCAGTTGTTTTGTCAATAATGCTTGAAAATGATTCTGCTTGGCCGGGCGCGGTGGCTCACGCCTGTAATCCCAGCACTTTGGGAGGCCGAGGCGGGCGGATCACAAGGTCAGGAGATCGAGACCACGGTGAAACCCCGTCTCTACTAAAAATACAAAAAATTAGCCGGGCGCGGTTGTGGGCGCCTGTAGTCCCAGCTACTCGGGAGGCTGAGGCAGGAGAATGGCGTGAACCCGGGAGGCGGAGCTTGCAGTGAGCCGAGATCGCGCCACTGCACTCCAGCCTGGGCGACAGAGCGAGACTCCGTCTCAAAAAAAAAAAAAAAAAAAAAAAAAAAGAAAATGATTCTGCTTAAATGACACTGCACTACTCAAGCTGCTGCCGCATTCGTCTTCCTGGCACCTGGCTCTCAGCACGATACTCCCTTGCTCAAAGCCTCTCTGGCCCTCACTGCCTGCCAGATTGAGCTCTGGTGGCCTGGCATCCAAGGCCATCTATGGTGGGGCCTAACCAACACTTCCAGACTTCACTCTCTCATCTTCCCCTTCCTCCATGAAGGTGCTGCTTCCCACCCGAGATAGAACTTCCTACCGCTTTGCCTTGTCCTTCCCCACATACGCATAACCAGTCTTATCTGGGCTTCAGGGCCTGGCACAGATGCCATCTCCCCTGTGACGCTCTCCTGACTGCTCCAGCTAAAAGGCATTGTGCCTCCCAGAACTTCTGACCTCTTGGTTCTTGTCTAATCACATTTTGTATCACCCAGTGGTCAGGGAGGTAGATGGCCTGTCTCTTCTAGTAGACCCCAACCACCCTGCAGGCAGGACCTGGAGCTGAGTCATCTCATTGCAAGGCCCTGCACAGTGCCCAGCCCACAGTGGATCCCTAACAGGAGAGGCGGAGAGGGGTTGAGGACTACTAAGGAGCCTCTGTGAGGCACACTCCTGTCTCAGTGAGATATGTACCTTCAAGGCGGCCCCCCAGGCTTGTCAGAGGGCAACAGATGCCAGGACCCTTGAGGGCATAAGGCAGGATCACATATGGAGGGTGGGATGGAGGAGAAATATCTACTAGGACACAATTTCGAGCAGAGCTTCTCAACTTCAGGGTGCACTCAAATCCCCTGGGGATCTTAAGATACAGACTCTGATTCACTGGGTTTGGCATGAGACCTGAGATTCTGAATTTCTAGTGAGCTCCCACGTGATGCGGATGCTATGGGTCCTTGGACCACAATTGAGACACAAAGGTTTGGAACACCCTCTTTGGTCAGAATTGACATCCCAAGCACCTGGGCCATACAGAGGAATTCCTATGATGCTGTGAGCAGGAGCCCCAGTACCTGTTTCTCCTCCAAGTGCTCATGGATACCTCCCCTGCCATCTCAATCTCTCACTTTCAAGAGGAAGGAGGCAGAAGAGCTGATGCTCATGAGATTGACCCTGAGGACTGAGGGCCCAGGAGAAGTCCACCTGACCCCAATTTCCTAGTGAAACCTTAGACAAGGGTTGACCTCACAATCCTAAGATCTGTCCTCTGATCCCACAGGTAAGAGGCGCCTCTTGAATATCCCTTAAGATACAACTGCTCTGTCTGGTTCTTGTGTCCAGCATATTTAACACAAGGCACATATGCTGATATTCACCTATGTCAGGTGCAAGTGATTTTGAGAGCTTCCTGGATGCCAGGCATCAGGGAGGACATAATAACGCAGGTGATATCTCTGGCCTCAAGGAATAACTTCACCAAATAAAACAGTAGGGGATGCATCTTCTGGATGCATTTTTTCAGGGGCATTTCACAGAGGTGCTGAGAATGCCCTCTTTTAGAGGACAGCACTTGACTCTCATTCGTAGAGAACAGATGGACCCAGGAGCCCTTGGTCGGACAGGGAGATGAAGACTGAGAATCAGGGACTCTGTCCGAGGTCCGACAGCCAGATGGTGATCAGGACCAGATGTGACACCAGGGCCCACCACACAGACTGTCTGCTACTTGCACAGGCAAGAGGCCTCTCCCTGGCCCAGCCAACCATCTGGTTCAGAGGGTCCCTCTGCGGGGAGGACATAGATTCTGACAACACCTGGGGCCTGGCCCCTTCCCATGCCAACACGGACCCCCAAAGCATTAGGTACTGGGCAACCCCAAGAAGGGAGAACAGCTGCAGGAAGGCCTGTGCACAGGCCAGGACCTCCCTTAAAGAGGAGCAAGAATCAAATGTGTTTTGTTCAAACACAAGGCTTATAAAAGATGTGCCTGAGTGGGGAGGCGAGAAGGTGAGACTTGGCTTCTGAATATGCCTTCTGGGAGACAACCAGGGAGGGTCTCGCCTGCCAGCCGCAGTGTAACTAACCAGCCTGATGAACCGGGTCAGCCGCCCATAGCTCTCACAAGAGGCATCTCAGGACTTATGTGACTTACTCACCAGCTTGGATGGCCAGGAAGTTGTAGAGTTCATGCAGCAGCTCCAGCAAGGCTGCCTTCTGCTTGGCCTGACAGAACTGGAAAGGCACGGGACAAGTGGTCAGCAAGGAGGGGTGGGTGGGAGAGGTCTGTCTGTCCATCTTTACCTCTCCAGCCACACTGTCAAATACTAAGCAGCAAGGAACATCTCATACTTTTACAAAATAGAAACAAATTCTGCCAAGTGCTGGGCCCAGGGAGAGATTTGATAAATATTGGGCTAACTGCCTGAGAAAGACCCTGGAGAAGCAGAGGCAGAGCTGAAAGCAGACACTGTAACCAAGGGGCTGCACTGGAGGCTCCTGGCTCCTGCCTTTCCCTTGGAATGACAGCCAGTAAGAGGGCTGAGCAGAGGCGACGTGGTCGGGGGATGATGCAGTCACGCAGCTTCCTCAGACGGAAGAGCAACTGCTGTCGGAGCTTGCTGAGCTGGGAGAGCAGGAAGAGCTGGGAGAGCTTGCAGACAGGGCAGAATGTCAGCAGCTGCCACCTCGTCTCCCTTTAGGTGGAATCTCAGGGCCCTCATCTGAGTAAGGATTGTGGTAGGATTCCATGCGAACTCACACAAACCACTCAGCAGAGGCTGCTACCACCTAAAGGAAACAGGAGGACAGACGGTACCAGACAACGAGACGGCCTGATTAAGACAACACACCCACTCCCAGCCTGTCCCCACGTTTTCGGCAGCACAAAGGCAGAAAGAAAAACACAAAGTGTCACTGTCTTCAACGGCCGAAAAGGGAAAGAACACGAATCTGAAATTCAAATGCCCGTCTGCGATCTCCGTGAGCCTGGAGCTATGCAAAGAATAAGACTTTCAGCAGGAGCCTCACCAAAGCCAAGAAACACGTCCCCACCTGCTTGTTCCTGTGTCCACCCTCCAGAAAGGCGAAGGGTGCCCCATGAAATCTCAGCTCCAAAAAGCCTACACTGAGATGGCCCAGTCCCTGCTTTCTGATGCTCTGATGAAGATCTGAATGGTTACAAATAGGAATATCTGCATGTGAAGCCCTCGCTGGCAGGTGCTGAATGCTGTCTGTCCACAGAGCACATCTGTAGCGAGGACCTGGAGGGTACCTGTCTGGGCTCACTCAAGCGGGGCCTGAGTGTGTCCAGATCAGAGAAGGCCAGGGAACAAATGTGCCATTCACTTGTGGGTCTGATTAATTTAGAGACGTGAAGGACCAAGAAACAGAAACCATGGAACCATTTTCTAATTAAAAGACAAACAAAACTCATAGCACTGAGAAGTCTTACAGAATGTTATTTTTTCCTGTTTTTGTTTTAAGTCTTCAAATTCCAGTTTCCTCTCTGGCTGCCTATGTTTCTGGGCCACTTCCTCTCATCATCAACTACAGTTTTTATGATAGAAGGCAGATTAGGCCGGGCGCGGTGGCTCACGCCTGTAATCCCAGCACTTTGGGAGGCCGAGGCGGGCGGATCACAAGGTCAGGAGATCGAGACCACGGTGAAACCCCGTCTCTACTAAAAATACAAAAAATTAGCCGGGCGCGGTTGTGGGCGCCTGTAGTCCCAGCTACTCGGGAGGCTGAGGCAGGAGAATGGTGTGAACCCGGGAGGCGGAGCTTGCAGTGAGCCGAGATCGCGCCACTGCACAAAAAAAAAAAAAAAAAAAAAAGAAGGCAGATTAAACTTACTATGAATCTGCTTTTACAAAACAATTGGGAAGCAAAGATATTTGGTGGATGAATGCAATAAATGGATGTAATAAAACACCCCAAACTATGACACACCAGAAGCCAAAGAGAAATAAAAGTGGTTATCTGCACCAGGATGTCCCCCCATTTACATGGGTAAGACAGTCAATGCAGGGGTGGCCAGAGGACCATGCGTCATTTTCTTTCCCAGCCCCTGGGCTACCAGAGATGTTAACTAAGGGCTCGGGAGGCCAGGCATTGCACACTTAATAATTAGACTACTAAGTCATGCCCTCTGGCAGCACAAGACTGGTACAATTTATGACCTGAAAATTTACTGCCCCATATCTTCTCCAGACTGTCACCAGAACCAGCATCCCAGCTCCTTGATAATGCTGCCTTCATGATTCATAAATGGATGGGGCTGCTCATCCCCAAATATTATTTGTAGGAAATATTAGAGCTTCATAAAGCAAATCTAAATGTGGACTAAGAGGGCTAATTCTACTTAAGATGTGTTCCAAACAAACTCCCTATGTTTCAAATCAGAACAGCATTTTCAGAGCCACAGCTGCATCACCAGAGAGAGAGAATGTGGAATTGAGAACTTGGCCTCCTGATGCTTAGAAATGCCAGCCCTTCCTCCCCGTGCCAGGGAGCTTGAGGGGTCCTTCAACAACAACCTACTGCATCCCCCTAGATTGACTCAGGCAGAAGAAAATGCTACATTTGATGGGAAAGCGTCCATAACAAGCCCAGGGTTGGATTTTGGGAGGTCAATTCTATTTCAAGTATTCCTTCACTGCCACAATTGAGCCTGACACAAACATCACAGAACACAATGTGACTCTGGTACATTACAGGAAGCACTCCTTGAAAATGATCCTATTCTTGTTCTGGGGAAGTTTACCTCCTGATGGAGGCTAATATCCTCAGGAGGAATAATAAAAGCCAGAGAAACTCAAACTCACCTCATCTGTTTTTCTCTCACAGTCCACTGGCAATAACTTCACTGAGACCAAGAAAAGAAACACAGAGGAAATTAAGTGTGGGTTGAGAAAGGAATACAAAGAGACTATTCACAACATTCGGGGGGAGTAAAGCATTACCAAGCCAAGGGTGGTGATTAGAAAGATGTCATCTAAGGAAGGCACTTTTAAAATGCAGACAGCAAAATGTAAGGGTATCCAAATCCTGGATTAGGAATTAAGATAGCTGGGTCCTTGTCCCAGCTGAAAATGATTAGCTCAAGGTTCTTGGGCAACTCAACCACTCTGAATCTGTTTCCTCATCTGTAAAATGGGATCAAATGGGCCTTCCCTGCTTAACTCAGGAAGTTAGGCCCAAACAAAACAAAATACAGGACAGTTTTGTAAACTGAAAACAATGATACGTTAAACAGAGATTAACACCATAATGGGAGGGGAAGTCCGGGTAGATACCAGCATATATTCTAGCACTGTTGTCTTAAAACATCTCAGCAGTGAGTACCAGTGTGATACTGTTTGACATCACCAGTGTAGTTATAGTACCATGACACTCCCAGGTCTGCTTAATTTCTCTAGCAGGTCGACAAACTATTCACATAGTTGATAAACTGCTCTCATAGTGGGGAAATCATTTGGGTGTCTGCACACAAGTCTGTTGATACCCTTGCCCACAGACTTGTACACTCCCAAACATCCATCTGCCACACCAGCTAAGACATACTTTAGCTTTTTCCTGTATGTTGGAAGTTCCTGCTAGGCATGGAAGGATGTGGCCTTGGCTGGAAGCTGGGAACAGTATTACTCACATTTGTGCTTTGTAAAGAGTATTAAAAGTTGGTGAACTACAGTGGCCCTTTATACCTAAATGTATAGTGAAATGATCTTTGTTTCTTTTCAGGAAACACACAATCCTCAGCTATTCCGGATACATACTGTACCCTGAAGACCTCTCATTGGCATATCTAACCATGTAACTTAAGTGTGGCCAGAAGGATGGCTGTGAGCATCCTTGAGTCACAGTCTCTCAACACACTCCATGAGGGTGCTACAAGCAATGGTAAATGCCTCCCGTTGCTATCAGTTTAACCTGTCTGGCAAGCAAGGCTGGTAGATTCTCCTGTTGACAAAGCGGCGGCCCTGTGGTTCAAAGAAGTGGAGAGTGGACTTTTTGGTGCTGCAAAGCTGGGACCCCCAACCAGATCCTATCTGTGGGTCAGTGAAATCTGGAGTGCCTTCAAACAGGCACAAAGTGTGTGAGTAAGCCAGAGGTCAAACAGGAAGAACCCAAAGGGATGGGGTGAATCTGCTAGAGAAGGGTGTGGCTTCCTCTCCAGGGAGAAAACCAGAGGTTGGGGGAGCAGTGACTACAGCTTGTGATTCAAAGGGAGACTTTAGAAGGGAGGGCTGGGGCAGAAAAGGAGAACAGGAGAAAGTGAAGGCAGAAATTATTGCAGATGCAGGAGCCTTGGCCCTCTCTTCCAACAGCTGGAAGAAGGCAGGCCTGGAAATGAGAAGACAGTCAGAGGCTGCCGACAAGGCTGGAAGTGCACGGCCTGGCGCCGACAGGAACGGGTGGTCGTCCGGCAGACACACGCGCCCCCAGGGCCCTCCCCTGCGCCGGCCCAGGACGTACTGTTGTCCTCCGCCTCCTGCGGCGCTGAGGGCTTGCCCATCTTCACCCAGAGGATGCCCAGGAAGACGAGCAGTAGCCCCAGGCTGGCCCAGAGCAGGAGCCGAGACAGCCAGCGCTCCAGCCGGCGCCCCACCTCGGGCCGGGCCCGCGCCGCGCCAGCAGGGCCCGCTCGAGTCGCCCGCAGGCCCGGGCGCGGGTCGGGGCCGAGGAGGGCGGAAGGCAGCCGCGCCGGGGCGGGAGACGCTGCCCACCAGCGGCGGGCC
The DNA here is from genome assembly GCF_049350105.2 of Macaca mulatta. Lineage (NCBI taxonomy): Eukaryota > Metazoa > Chordata > Mammalia > Primates > Cercopithecidae > Macaca > Macaca mulatta. The sequence continues at coordinate 148,493,511 of NC_133409.1, read as the reverse complement.
GCGAGACCCGGGCCCTGCGTGGCCCTGTCGGGCGTCCGGGCGTCCTCGTCCTCCTCGGAGCTGCCCCGGACCGAGGCGCGGCGCCTTAGCTGCGCCGGGCGGGCAGGATAGGCGAGGCCGCGGCTCCCTACCCAGGAAGCCGCGGAGGGTCGGATATCGCCGTAGGCCCCAGGGGTCGCGTAGGCCGAGCCCGAGGCCGGCTGGGAGAGCCAGGGCTCCGCCCGCGGAGAGCCCGCGGCGGGCCGGGCGCGCAGCGGCGCATCCTCGCGTAGCCGGGCCTCTTCCCGTAACCGCTCCTCGCCCCGCGGCTGGGCCTCCTCCCGCGGCCGGGCCTCCTCCCGCAGCCGCTCCTCGTCGCGCAGCCGGGCCTCGCCCCGCAGGCGGCGCAGCTTGTTGCGGTAGACATCCCGGGTGGTGTCGGTGATGGGTCCTGGCTGGAAGCCCAGGGCCTGCAGCTCCCGCCGCAGTTCTAGGTCCGACAGGCCGGCCATGGCCAGGACGCCGCCCCCCGCCCGCCCCCGACGCGCACCACACCCGGAACTGCTCCCTCCCGCAGGCGCGGCGGAGCGGGCGGGGCCCCGCGCCATGATGGGAAGGTCGGTCGCCATGTTGGGAAGGTTTGCGCTCGTCCTATGGGTCGGCCATGATGAGGAGGTCTGACGTGGCTCTTAGAGCCGCCATGGTGGGAAGGTCCAAGGGGGATTAAATTTTTTGTTTTGTTTTTCCCTCTCTCTCCGCTCTCCCACTTCCCTTTGTTTGTTAGATCAAACAGTATTAATCTTTTGAGTCCTCCAACCCTAGCTTTGCCTCTGGCACATGGTAAGCATTCAGTAAAGTCAGTGTTGATTTAATGGATGAATTGGTTAATGGTGAACGAAGCCACTGCCCCGAATGGAGAGACAGGATCATTTGCCTATCTGGGCTTGGGGACTGATGTGTGATCTAGTTTTATTTGGGCCATATAGTACACGCCAGGCATGCTCCAAGACCCTGTCCCGACTTCGGGCTTGTTAACTGGGCGACACTGAGCACCAAGTAGGTGTGATCCCAGCCTTAGGACAGACACTGGCCCCCAAGGAGCGCCAGCCTGGAGGGGACGCAGTTTCCATAGTGGAGGCAGAGGAGCAAAGTGCCCTTGGGCTCGAGTGGGCAGTTGAGGCTTCTCTGCGGAGGGCCTGTGTCTGCGTAATGGGATTTTTACAAGGAGACATGGGTGGGAGAAGACTCCAGAGATACACGGTCCTGTAGCCTCACTGGTGGTTTAGGATGTGGGCTTTGGAGCCATTCAGTTCAGTTTCAAATCCCTACTCACAACTATTAGATGTGTGATCATATTCAATTAACATTTTTAGCTTGTTTGCCAGTAAACCTCAATAGAGTTGCTGTGAGGATTAGAAGAGGTAGTTTGGCTAAGGTGCTTGGGACAGTGCGGGGCACACGCTCATGCGTGTTTATACTTAACCTACATCTTTGCAGTGTCAGTGCTGTGTAGAGTCTCCCACAGGGCAGGTGATTTGGTTACATGAAGGCTCTTAGCAGGAAACTCCTAAGGGAAGCAAGGGAATGTGGCAACTGAAAATAGAGCCAGTTTATAATCTTCCTTCCACATCCCTCAACTCCCATTCCCAAACATTTATTGCTGGCCCAATAGGTTCCATCTATTTCTACCCCTGCTATTCCATTCTCCCCTTCCCCCAGGCCCCTTCTCCCTGGAATCCCCGTATCTGTCCCAACAGACCCCTTACCCACTCCTCACTTTATTCCCTCCCCTCCCTGACACGCTGGGCAATGCTATGCTCCTCTGTCTGGGTTTTGCATTCCTGCCACTTGCTCCACCTCAGGGGTATTCAACCCTGGCCACAATTGCTGGGAAAATTACAGCCTCAGCTTGGTCAGCTTCCACTGTTGGCCTCCCCATCTCCCCTGACTTAGCTGCTCCCATGTGGTGTGATTTCTCTCACCAAGTGTTGTTTTCCTTTTCTCTGTCTGTGTTTGCACAGAATGCCGTGAATTTGATATAGTGATTGCCTAACACATATACCACATAATAGTATTTTATTTCTTTCTGAAGCACTGTTTGCATGACAAATGAGTTGGTAACATTTGTGTAGCTCCTTGCAGCTGTGCAGTTCAATATATAAAGAATGAGCCTTTCGGCATCAGTACTGGCCCCACGTATTCTAAGAGGGCTTGAAACTAATGCTTAAACAAAGTTATCGTTACAGCATTTCACAGAGTTATGGTCTATTTTATCACAATGGATCTCAGGGCGATTTAAAAATATGGACTGAACTGGAGCCACCCCCAGTGGTGGCACGCAGTGTGGGCTTTGTCAGCTTCCTTATGTTTGGGGACACTGCTGCCGTTCCACACATCTAGGGTCAAGTGGCCCACAGCCCCTCCCCCAGAACTCTGTTGTCTTCCCTCTGGTGTAGAACCCACTGTGCTTGGAGTTGTGGCCTTTGGCCACCCAAGGTCAGCCCTTCTACCTCCATGGTGGGTTCTGGCTGTCGATGGCCTTGTCTTGCAGGATCCTACAGGCAGGGCTTTGGGTGTGCACCAAGGGACACCCAGTGACCACTTAACAGCGAATTTGCTGATCAATGCTCCCCTTCCCCACCTCCTCTGAGAAGGAACTTCACAAGTTAGTCAGGCGTTCCTCCCAGTTTTTGGGCCTTTCCTTTTCATCCTGGACTCCCAGCTCCAGTCACGTTCCTGCCCAGATTTATAGCCCTTCTTTGGTTTAGTGAAGTTGGCGTGTTCCTTTTTGCTTTCCTCCACACAACCATCCACACGCTCCCCTCCGCTTGGAAGGGCTCGACCTCAGCTCTTCTTTGCCACTGCTGCCCCTTTGGGAGCTGCCCACGAAGCCCACCAGGGCCTCTGGGAGCCAGCCTTTCTGTGCCTTCAGCCTGGCTCTCCTGCTGGGCCTGTCCACGGCAGGAAGGCATATTGTAAAGAAAAGGGCAATATTGCAAAGTCAGAGGCTGCTCTGCATGCCCTCCTTTCTCATCACTGCTGTGTTGTTTTTTTTAAGGTGAGCAGCAGCTCAGGCTGTGGTCCGTCTTCCTGATGTATTAAAGGCAGAAAAGGAAAAATAAGCTCCAATATCTAAATCTACTTAGTAACCACATCCACACATTTGGCAGAAGTGAAGGGCTGCTCGGAGCACGCTCTGGATTCCCGGGGGGCTGCCACACTCCCTTCCGTCCCGCTGACCTCTCTCTGTCTTGGCAGAGCCTTATAATAATCACAGCCATAAATCTTTTAGTGGGTTCCATTCTCCTCTTCCTCCTGCAAAAAGCCCTGCACACAGTTATCAGGCACTCAAAGATACTCAGGGACCACGGACTCGTCCTTGATCCCCCTCATGGAGGGCCTCATGTGTCGCCTCAGCTATTCAGGGCTTCCCCACCTACATAATAGGTGACATTACAGTGGGGGCAGGGCGCCAGGAGATTGTGGTTGAAACGTGGGGCCATTTGGGGCTCAGAGTTTGACTGGAATGACCCCAGGAACACCCAGCTTCCCGCTGTTCCATCTCAGTGCCTTATGGAAGAGGAGGGCACTCTTTTTCTCTCTGTCTAGGTCTGAGGGTGCATCAGCTCAGGGGGAAAATGGAGCCACAGAGAAATGCCAGAATGGTGTTTCCTAATCTGTTGAAAATTAAACAAATCCCTCACTCTTTTGACTGCTCTCACACTTTGATATCCATGAGTAAGAGTTCCTTCAAAGGCATGAAATATATTACCCAATGTCAATAACAAATTGTGTATGAAGAAAAATGTAATGCTTTGAGAATATTTTCTTTTGGGCTTTGTCCATGATTAGATTACACTAAATTACAGCGTACAGATATCAGGCAATTACTCTTTGCTTTTAACTATTCAATTTCATGGCAAATCCACATAGCTCAGTAATGCTAAAATCACACATGCGGTTACCGAGAAAGTACCTCATCATCTCCATTTTGTGAAGCTAGGTTCAAGTTGCACTGTAATGACCTCTGGTCCTGTTAAGTGTAAAGTACATTCCAGATGAACACGGGGTAATCCGTCCTCTCTGTAATTGCCAGATATCTGGAGAGATTCTTGCAGATGTTGCTGGATAAGCTTGGGTGAGGTGTGAAGAGGAATGGCGTCTTTGCTCTCCTGCTTACTCCGGCTACCCTCCCTCTCTCTGATCCTGGTTGGTCTCTGGTCCCACTCATTCTATTGCTTTAACCAGGAGCATGTCTCTTTTTCTTCTGTTTTGTGAAAGCATGGTCATTTTCTCTTCACTCAGCTCACAGAATCCTCCCCAACCTCCTCCCAATTTTAATTTCTTCCAAAGCTGTGGATGTCCCATAAGCAATCGAGTCGGCTATCCTGGAAATTGGAGGAGCTTGTTAGTGAAAAAAGAATTATTTGAGCTGATTGTGAGAAATCGAACAGTGGCAGGAGGAGGAAAACCAGAGAAGAAAGGAGCCGACACATCTAAACAAGCGGCCAGGGCACTGTGCATACAGATGTTGGTGGTAGCTGGGTCTCTGTTGCAGCTCATTACCGAGAAGCACATCAGAGGGCGCGGGGTGAGGGTTGGGGCTGTTGGGCAGCAGCGCTGAGCTTTGAACGGGGCTTTTCTGCAGAATGCACCCTCTCCCTTCCCCAGTGCTGTGGTTGCTGAACCAGTTCCCACCTAAACAGTGCAGACCACCTGGGCAGTCTCCTGGGGACCCCATGTCCCTCCGTGGTGGATGTCTATTTCAACTAGAGGCTCTTCAACACCCAGAATCTCAGGGAAAATGCCCCAGCCAGTGCTGGGGCCCCGCCCCAGAAATGGGCACCCCCTGCTGGTGATGGGGGAAGGCAGTCTCGATACAGGGTCAGATTCCAGCAGAGGATGAGGGAAGGACACAAAATGCATTTTCCACGGCGAAGGGGACCACTGTGAGCATCTTGTTTCTCTGCTTCTTGGAGTGTGTTACAGAAAATGGGGTGAACTGGCTTGGTGGAGCTCGGAAGGGAGGAGTCTTGGATCCAGATCTTCCCAGCAGCAGGCTTTATAGATTTCTGTGTCTCCCCCGCCACCCCCCGCATGCCCTTCTGCCGCAGCCCTCTCTCTCTATTACCGGGCGTCTTGGCAGCATTTCCCAGGAACCTGCAGCTGCTCAGGGGTTGATCGGTATATGTGCTGGAAATGCGTGTGAATGTGCAGCGTGGCAGGGGTGGGAGCCCATGGAAGGTTTGAGTGTTTCTCGGGAGAATTCAGAGTACCTCCAACAAGGGTCTCTTGTTCAGCGTTGGAGTTCTTGTTCTGGTAACTACTTTCTGTGGCTAAGCCTGGGTGGAAATGCAGAATGGACACTGTCTAATTGCTGGTAACCTATGGATGGAGGGAGCTGCAGTTCCGATGTGGCCCCAGTTTATAAATAAATGAACATTCATTAATGTAAAATTAAATTAGAATGAAATTTCCCATCCAGTTTTGTTTAGAAGGCAAAAATAAGTGGGTTGGCTGTGTAATTCTGCTGTGGATGCTGGAGCTGATAGTCACAAGGTGATAATAGTAATTTGCTCTTTGCTTGTGCCTCCATCCCAGATCTCAAGGCAGATATTACCACCCTGGTTTTGCACAGGCTCATTGAGGTTAAAGGGCTGGTTGGAAGTTACCTGGCAAGGGGTTGAGTGCAGAGGCCCTAAAATTCTCTGGCCCATTAGACCTCGAGCGTGTCAGTAAACTAAAAATGGACCGAGACCTGGGAGACCTGAATTCCAGTCCTCAGTCTGTCACTGGCTCGGTGTGTGGGCAAAAGAATGATCAGTTTCCTCACCTATAATGGAAGGGCCAGTGAGTGGTACTCTTTCAGTTGTTTGGATCTGAGTTAATATTTGAACTTAGAACTCACAAAAGGCACACAATGTTAATGTAAGCATTATTTATGGCCAACTTTCTCTGAGCTTTACTTTTCCCGCCTTTTTCTTGCGACCTTAGTTTGCCCTTTGGGAATTAAAATATTAAATAAGAGTCATTTCTGTATATTTCATGCTTTATTTGCTGGAGGGGGATTTGCTTTGGAAAGGGTGTTATTCTTCCAAGCCCAGCTGGCAGGCTGTGCAAATTCCCAGGGCCTCACTTGGGCGGGAGAGTCCTCCCAAATCTGTCCACCTTCTCCCCAGCATGGCCGTCACTTGGCTGCTGCAGAAAAGCAGAGGTTTGCACTCAGTACCATCAGCAGGTCTGCTTATGAAACTGCCCTCTAAAACCTGCCTGCAGGTCGGAGGGAGGAGGGGGCACCAGGGCAGGCTGGGCAGGAAGGTGGGATGTTTTGCAAGGAGCCTGGAAGCTGCCTATAGCCTGGGGCAAGTCATTTAACCTCCCAGTTTCTCCATCACTAACAGCACTTCCTCAAGTCTCTTCTCTCCTCCTGGGGACTATGAGAAGTAATTAGTGGCTGTTTGTCAGAGGAGATGTAGCTTTGCTCACGTAACTCAGGCAGACCTTGAACTGGGCAAAGCCAAATAGGGCTCAGGACTTTAATTTGCAGAATGAATGGGGACGGGAAAGTGCACCAAGGTTTCCTTCGGAGCAACCGCCCCGTGGTGATGTTGTGGGAGGGAATTAAAATATCTGGAGCAGGAGAGTGGGGTGGGTTGCTGGGAACCCAGCCTGAGCCCCGTCTCCCTGGAGAACTGGGGCTCTGCAGCCACCAGCAGGTATCACAGCATAGCCCAGGGAGAAGACAGCTCCACATTCTCAAGTGCAAAGCCGCCAAACAAATTGCCACCCTGAAACCCTGCCTCTGGAGTATTAACGCCAGGGTGGGCGGAGGCTGGCCAAGCTGCAGAGATGCCCGCCCTCCCCATACCGTACTGGGGAAGCATCTCACTCAGCAGCCCTTCCAGGGCGGCCCGGTACTTTTCCAGCTGTCTGGAGTTCATCCTCATTCCAATTTCCAGAGGAGCAGTCAGCTGTGAAATAAGGCAGCGTTAATAACAAGGGAGAGGTGTGGAGAGGGCCCTTAACCCCTGGGTGCACTACAGGTGGCAGGAGGGACCCACGGGAGCCACACCACCCTGCAGACCCCACTAGAGCCTCTAGGGATGGCTGGGAATGCTGCAACCTTCCCCTAATTCTAACCAGAGGGCTGGATCCTGAAGGTCGCTGAGTCCTGCTGAGAGGATCAGCACACCTTCCCTAATGGGGATGCTGGGACGGGGAGGGGGGGACGGGTATCAGCAGGAACCCCAGCAGGCTTTTCTCATGAGGAGGGAATTCACTGCCCCCTCAACAATAATAGCCAACATTGTGGAGCCTTACCCTTATTCTACGCTTTACACTTATTCTAAGTGCTTTATGTATATTAACCTCTCAATAGCTCTGTGGGGTAGGGACGGTTACTGTTCCCATTTTGCAGATGAGGAAACTGAGGACAATGAGATTGAGTAACTTGCTCAAGGCCACACAGGTGGTAAGGAGCAGAGGATGAAGATGTTACATCCAAGGGGCCTGGCTCCAGGGTCTATGCCCACGACCACCAGGCTACCTTTCCTCTTGTCTGGAGGCTCTCCACCAAAGGGGTAGTTGCAGCCTCGAGGCAGAGCCTAGGGCACTGATTGATCTCCCTGTCGCCCCCCTGCCAGAGCTTCCTGGATCAATGCTCTTGCTGCACAAACTAGCCAGCACACTGGAAGACTCCTGGCCTCTGCCTCCCACCGGGCTCCCTGGGTTCCAGGAATGAGCCTCCTAGACCCTTGGGGGCTCAGGGTGCCTGAAGGGTGTCTGAAGTGCCCCAGTTCAGTCCTGCCTGTGCCATTCCCGGCTGTGGTTATGCCTCTCCCTCTAGACCCTCTAGCAGGGTCCTTACTTGAACACGAGGAGGCTGGATTGGGCATTCCCAAAGGGCCCTCCCAGCTCTGTATGTCGTGGTTCTAGGAGATGGAAAGAGGTGAGAGGGGCCCCACCCAAGCCTTCCCAAGAAGGCTTCATGGACATACCATGTCCCCGGGCAACCTTGGAGTTAGTGCCTCAAACTCCGACTCAGGTGCATTTAGGAGGTGATTCTGAGTGTGCTCCTGCTCGCCAGCTGCTGGATTCCCTCCCAGCTCCCTCCTCAGGAGCCCAAGGAGTTCGGAGTGGATGTGGGGGGAAAGGAGCCCCACCTTGCTGAGTGCTGAGTGCGGCGACAGCACCCAGGTTGTTCTCTGGGCCTGACAGCACCAGGAAGGATCACTGGCCTGTGTCCAGTGGGAGGTGGGAGTCCAGCTGGGTTCTGCCCTGACTCCTATGTGACCGTGACAAGGAGACTCCTGCTCTCTCTGGATGTCAGTCTTCTTGCCCCTTGGGCCCCTTTGTGTGGAAGTGACCCACACTCAGGCCTGGGCCTCTGCTTCTCCATCCATACCTGTCTCCTCAAATGGCTCACCCGCGCCTAGCTTGAAATTCCTTCTAACCACGGATGACTCCTACACGTGTGCCTCCAGCCCTCACGTCTCTCCTGAACTCCAAACTTGTATGTCCACCTGCCCGGGCAATGTCTCTGCCTGGATACCCAAGAGCATCTCATGGTTTTCAGGCCCAGTCTGACTTCCTGATCTTCCTCCTGCCATCCTGCAGCCAACCACAGACTACTCTGTCTCTGTGAGTGGCAAATCCCTCTTTAGTTGTTTTGGCCCAAACCCTTGAAGTCAATTTTCACTTTTTCTTAACATCCTATATCCATTCTTTCAGCAAATCCTGTGGGCTTCTACCTCCAAAATATTTAAAACATCCAACCTCCTTGCCCTGCCTCCACCAAGACCGCCTGAGGCCGAAGTCTCCCTCTCTCTTTTTCTCTGTGTCTCATACTACAGCAGCCTCCTCAGCGGCCTCCCTACCTCTGCCTTTGTCCGGTCCCTGCAGTCTGTTCTCAGCAGCTGGAGAGACCCCTTTAAAATGTAAATCAGATCCGTCCCTCCTCTGCTCAGAACCCCGAGGGCTCCACTTCAGCAGAGTGAATGGAGAGTCCAGTGGCCTGTGAACTCCACAGCTGCCCCTGCCCCTCCGCCAGTCTCTCTGGCCTTCTCACTCTTCCTGAATGCACCGGGCCCTCTCCTGCCTCAGGAACTTTGCACTGGCTGTCCCTCCCGCCTGGAAGCCTCTTCCCCCGGAAATCCTTGTGGTTCATGCCTTGCTCTCTTCTGGTCTGTGTGCCCCTACCGTCTCCTAGGATGCCTGCTGTTGCCCACCGAGATCCATAACCCACCACGGCTCCTTGTGGCTCTGTTTACCTCCATCGCACATGTCATTGCCTGCCACACTGCTGAGTTTGCTTCCTGTCTTTACCTTGTTTGTGGTCTGTTTCAGTCGTCCTAGGATCTTGTTTCTTCTTCCCTATGGAGTGTGAGTTCCACAAGGGCGGAGATTTTGTCTGTTCACCACCCCGTCCCCAGTGCCGGGAACAGTGCCTCAGACCTAGTAGGGGCTCATTTATTGATCACCCAAATAAACGAGTCTGTGAAATAAAAGAGCTCACGGGACAAGCTCAAGGTTCTCCCCAGCCCCAACAGTCGGCCCTGGGTGTTGAGGCCTGTGGCTGGCTCCTGGGTTTCTGTCTGGGAGGGGAGGAACTGGCACCCTCGCCACCTCTCTCCGGAGGACTGCGGCACCTGCTGCCTGGCCTCCTGCCTCCACTCGTGCTGCCCCAGCTCTGAGAGGGCTCCAGTGACTTCCCTGCTTTGAATCCCCAGTGGCGCTGCATGCAGGCCCTGCCTGGGCTGGCCATGCTGCCCTCTTGCCCACTCGACTCGCGCCTGCCACAAGGGCCTGGCGCCCACCAGTGCTTCTCAGTCTTTGTGCTCACTGTTCCTTCTCCCAGGAGGTCCTTGCTCCAGCTCTTTGCACAGGTGGCTCCTTCTCTTCATTCAGGTTTCAAGTCAAATGTAACCTTCTCCAAGAGGCCTTCCCTGACCCATCTCAGGGACGAAGCAGTCCCCCAAACCCCACTCAGTCACTCTCCTACTTCCTTATCTGGTGCCTGAAATGGTTGATTTATCTCGTTGTTGGAGTCCGTCTCTCCCTACGAGGATGGAGCTCACTGCTGTATCCTAGGACACTCTGAGGCTCGCTGTGGTTCGTGGGCCCTGCCTCCAGGCCAGGCAGGGGAATGCATGCCCTGCTGTGAGTTTCTCTCCCTTGTCCCTGTTGTCTGCTCACCTTGATCATTTCGTTTCCTTCTTCCTCGATGAGCTCCGCAGGGTCTACAGGACCTTCCTCCCCAGACCTCTGCCATACACTCAGGGATTTCTTTTGCCCTTTACTCCGTTCCTTTTCCTAAGGGCAGAGCAGAAAATTGCACAGAACTGCCCTCCCTCAACCCACCCTGATGGCCCCTCACCTGTCTCCATCTGCCCAGAACGCTACCTGCCCCCAGCTCCCTACAGACTGAAAGAACCCTCCCCCCAGGAGCCTTCTGCACGAGGAGTCTCAGATACTAACTAGTGGCTCATGGATGGCACTTGAGGTTGCCCAACAATAATAGGTCAACTTGAAGAGGAATCCATTCCTTTGTAGTTAAAACATTGCACCCAGATTGTTACTGTTAATTAACTTAAAACACTGAAAATAATGGCTGCCCTTCATGCATATTAAGTATGAAAATGTGTCTTTTTTAGCAGAGAGCCTATTAAAAAAGTAGCAAGTCAGCCTAGTCTGGGAGGGCGCCATGGGGTGGCCCAGGAACTCAGAGTCCCTGGGAGGTGATTTATAAGAAGCAAGACAGGAGATAAATTATGGAGGAGGGAGTTTGTAGCTTCTTCATAAAAATCCCGGTGCCTGGCAATTATGAGGAGAAAAGCCATGCAGCAGATTAATGCAGTGTCCTTTTCTTGCCATTTTGCTAGTTTATGTTCCACTGGGTTTGGCTATTCCTGTCCAGCCACCAGTCTTGCCTGGCATGCTGCCGGCCAGGTCCCCGAGCACTGTGATCCTCATTCCTTTGCTTTCTCTAGTGACACTCTCGGGACTCCGCTGTTGGCCTGCCCTGAGACATGGTGATTCTAGAACAAACGGTCATCCTGTGGGGAGCCTGCCAGCGTGGAAGACAGTGTGTTGGGGCCTGCTGTTGTACCTACCCAGTTCCCATGTCTGCTTGAAGAAGGGGATCTGGATTCGGCCTTGCCCCTCAAAAGAGCGCTGTTCACTGGGAATGTGGATCCCCACACACCTCCCCGCATAGAGTGGGCAGTTGCAGACAGGCTGTGCCCCAGAGCCTCGAGACCTCTCTGGGCACTAACTCATGTATTCATCCCTATTGGAGTCTCAGTGTCAGACAGGGTGGAGCATGAAAGTCCCTTTCTTCATCTCCTGGGATTAAAGAAACCAAACATCTGCACAGACACTCAGCATCCCTGAAGTCTAAAGTAAAAGGCAGCCGGGAGGCAGAGCCAGCAGTTCCATTTTCCTTAGGCTCCACTGCCTGAGTTCCACGAGGCCTGCCTGGTTCTCTTCTGGGCCCTAAAGAGGAGGTTTTGGCCACTGCTACATGGACCACAGCCTTGTTTCCCGCCTCTGGGTGCTGGCTCCCATTGGTCCCTTGCTCCTGATCTCTCAAGGCCCCCAGCTGAGTTCCACCTTTTCCCTGCAGGCTTCCAAGCACGCTCCAGCCCTTGGTGATTCTCCCTCCTCTGAACCTGAGCACCACTGATGGAGCAATGCATCATGCCCTGCCTGTGACATCTCTCTTTTGTCTGCGACTGTTAGTTAATTTTTCATATGTTTGTGTCTTGGCACCCCAGCCTGCTCCCCGGAGATGGGGAGGTGCTGAGATTCTTTTGCATGCTCGGGCCCATCACCCAGGGTGGCCTCTTATACTGCAGAGCAGCTCAGTAAATATTTATTGGCTTGTTAATTAAAAATTTCCTCCAAAGGATAGGCAGGGGTGGGAAAGATGTTGCTCATATGAGCCACTGACATGTCTGAGTGATGCCAGTGAAGGCGCAAAGGTGGCCAGAGAGGCGACTGGGACTGGGGGTTATCTTGGGTCCTGGTCCTTCACACTTTCCTTGGTATTGCTGGTGTAGGTCATAGTGACCTCAGCCTTGCTAGCAAGGCAGGCAGCAGGAGGTTCTTACCTGCATCCTCTGGAGTTCGCCGTAGGTGAAGATGGGGACGAAGGCTTCCGTCCAGGAGGCCAGCATGGCAGCTGCATGCACCACCAGCAGAGCAGCCACAGCCTTACGGGATACCATCTTGGAGCTGGACAATGACAAGGAGCTCTTGTCACCAAGTTTGGGGTATAGTGGCAGACTGCTGTGTCCGAGGCAGGGGCCCTCAGTTCTGGCCCATGCCCCAGCTCTTGCTGTGTGATCTTCAGCCAGAGCTCAGCCTCTCTGGATTTGGGCCTGGCATCAGAGCTTTAGCAGATGAGCTCTGAGCACCTTTCTGCCCCAGAGCTGTGGCAGCTGGCCGAGCTCCTGGGAAAGGCCGTCGAGCCCCCTACCACACACCAGGGAGGAATCATTTCACTTGTCTGTTCTTCTCTTTTGGTACAGGCGAGGTCTTCTGGGGTCAGCTGGGCTCATAAGGCAGGAGGACCTCATCTTTCAGAGAAGGAATGCCTAGATTATCAACAGAACTGTGCCCCAAGACCCAGGGAAACCTCCCTGCCCCAGTGCCTGTGAGAATGACAAAAGGGGTGGACCCAAGCCCAGATGACCAGGGCTCTGCCTGGAAGTGCCAGGCCAGGACCCTGGGTCTGTAGAACCTCTACCATTGCAAAGGATGAGCCAGATGGAAAAATTCAGCATGGAGCTGTATCCCTGAGCCAAGAGGGCACCCCCTTCCCTGTTGGGGGAGTGGTGTCTTGGGAACAAGCCCCGTGCCGCATGCTCCAGTGCGTCTAGCTGCCTTTGGCCACCGTCCTGAAACAGCAGGGAGCGGGCTTCCTCTTTCCTCACACCCTGGAACCCGGTGATTGCTGACCAGGAAGCAGGTGTGTGTAGAATAGCTGGCAGGACATTGGGCTGTGGTGGGCTTTTGGAGCTCCGGTCCTGGCGGGGAGCAGTTCGGCATGGTGACTGCAGGGGTACAGAGCCTTAAGAAAGCGTCCACTGGGCAGACTTTGGGCAGGGACAGGGTGGTCCTGGGGTGGGGGTGGGACGGCCTAGCTGAATGCCAGCTATGGTTGACTCATTCAAAGGCAGCAGGGGCTGGAACCTTGGCCTTTTGAGGCCCAGTGCTTTTCCCAATACCCCATTTCATGTTGCCTCTGCCCATAGCAGGTGGAGGAAGGCACAGGGGGCAGGCCTGTTGAATGCATCTTGGGCACCACTGTTCCTGTGCTGGGTGGACTGCTGAGTGCAGGGGCCAGGCCTCCGAGCAGGGAGGGGAGGCCAGGACAGCAGTAGCTCGGAGGGGAGGCCAAGACAGCAGTAGGGGTAGGGGTGGAGGTAGTTACAAGGTTTCAGATAAAGGCTCCTCCAGTCCTTAGGCAGCCTGGATTCTGTCAGCAGGAGAGGGTCTGCCCTGGAAAGGCCTCGGGGCTCCTCTGCAGGTCTCAACCTGGCTCCCCCTTTGAACAGAACCTTCCAAGGCTGCAGGCTTGCATCCTGCCTGTCAGCCAAGTCCTGTCTCCTCAGTCATCTGAAGCCACCCTGCCAAGCCAGACGCTCCCTCTGCCTTCTTACTATTCCAGCTCTCTCTTCTTCCCACTTCCTATTTTCTCTCCATTTTGTTCAAACTCCATGAACAAGAACAAGAGAGCTCAGACAGCGAAAGCCTCCCCATCCCAGCTGTATGCAAATTCCCAGCAGGCTGAAAGGACCACCTGCCCACTCAAGACCACCTCCCAGGAAGCCGAGGCCCTGTGCGGAGCCCCAGAGGAGCCTGAGCTGAACGGAGACTGGGTTGAGGTGGGTGGGACCCGTCTCATTCCTGTGCTTTCCCTGAAGAGTCTCTGGGGCCTGCTTTTCCCCCAAGCAGAGATGGATGTGTCACATTTATGGCGTCCCATTTCCTTCTCAGAGAAGCTATAGATCCTGTTTCATTCTGGTGTATTTAATTCACTCCATAGGAATCAATAAAAACTTTAAATAAAAAAAGGCAAAATCCAATTGCTGCTCATTTTCTTGATCCAACTGGCAGTCGGCATGTCACCTAAGTTCATGTGTTCTGGCGAGCTGGAAGTGGGAGAGGGAGCTTTTCATTGTACAGTGAGGCACTAATTCCTTTCCCATCATCAGAGATGGGGGGCTTCAGCCTTCAAGTGCCCAGCTCTGCATGACGGGGGTGACCGTCTGCCCTCCCCTGCGGCACTCCTGGCTGGGCTAGCCTTGCCTCCCCATGTGCTGTCCCCTGGGGTCAACTTTTTCTTTTATTTTCTTTCTTTTTCCTTTCCTTCCTTCCTTCCTTCCTTCCTTCCTTCCTTCCTTCCTTCCTTCCTTCCTTCCTTCCTTCCTTCCTTCCTTCCTTCTTCCCTTCCCTTCCCTTCCCTTCCCTCCCCTCCCCTCCCCTCCCCTCCCCTCCCCTCCCCTCCCCTCCCCTCCCCTCCCCTCCCCTCCCCTCCCTTCCCTTCCCTTCCCTTCCCTTCCCTTCCCTTCCTTTTTCTTTTTCTTTTTCTTTTTCTTTTTCTTTTTTTTTTTGAGATGGAGTCTCACTCTGTCTCCCAGGCTGGAGTGCAGTGGTGCCATATCGGCTCACTGCAACCTCCGCCTCCCGGGTTCAAGCGATTCTTCTGCCTCAGCCTCCTGAGTAGCTGAGACTACAGGCGCCCGCCACCACGCCCAGCTAATTTTTGTATTTTTAGTAGAAACAGAGTGTCACCATATTGGCCTGGCTGGTCTCAAACTCCTGACCTCGTGATCTGCCCACCTCGGCCTCCCAAAGTGCTGGGATTATAGGCATGAGTCACCGCAGGGCCAGCTTTTCCTTACCTTTCCAGAGCAAAGCCACCATGCCAAGAGGAGCCCTGCATCCATGATGAGCTCTGGCTTGGGTGGATGTGCCAGACCCACCCACAACAGACGCTGCTTTGCCAGGAGGTGCACCCACCTGCTTCCCTCCAGCCTCTGTGCCTCAGCCCTGCCTCTGCTCACTAATGCCTTGGGAATCAGCTTGGGCACTCAGTGTGAAGCCCGGCTGGGCACTGGAAGGTGGCAGAGGGCCCTGGACCAGGCTGGCTCTGGCTTGCACCACCGTTCTGCTTTAGGGTTCATGCCGACCGCTCCCCACCCGCTTTCTCCGAGGGCTACTTACAGCGTGCGTGTGGTCTGAGTGGGTCTGGAGGAGTCTCTCTCTGCTTGTCTTCTGGTGTCCGACTGATCTGATGGGTTCTTATATACCTCCCAACCCTGGGAGCTGCCCTTGGAGCCCATTAACCTTTAACCACAGCTTTGGGGGCCCTCGGTGGGGGAGCCTGGATTCTTGAAACTCGTGGAAACCCCGGGCAGGGCTAGCCACGCTGTGGGCTTCCAGGGCTTTCCTGGAAGGAAAGCGACAGTCAGATGACACCCAGATGGCATTCTCCCATCCACTGAAAACTCAGCTGCCTCTAAGAGGTCATTTTAACAAAAGCCTTTTCTTTTTTTGGTTCCTTAAATATGTGACATTGGTGAGCATCTGCAGGCCAACGCTCTAGTGATCAGATCTTCTGTTGACCTGTCAGAGTGTGTATTAGAAAGATAACTTCTCTTCAGTCTTCCCCCTGAAGCCCCTCATGAAAGAAAGTGTTCAGGAGTTTGTGACAGCATTTCAGTGGATTAATGAAAAGAAAATGACTGAGTCCAGATCCAGGGCTGTGTGGGGCCAGATGCCACAAAGGAGCCAAGGAAATGCAGAGGGGTGACAGCGTGGGAGGTCTGCACGCCGCAGCCTAAATGGGGAGATGAACATACCTGGGCAGTGTTTCATGGTAATCATGCAATTCAAACAGTATGTGTAAAGATTCAAAGAGGGAAGAGGGAAGAGGTGAATGTGATCTGGAGTCAGACCTGGGTTGCTGTTGCTGGGGCTGGGTGGGGCCATTTCCAGAGCGCAGCATTACTCAGGAAATGCTTGACACGAACGTTCTGATTAAACACAGCAACCCCGTGAGGTGGGTGCGTTTATTTCCCCCATCTGATAGATAAGGAAACAGAGGCACTGCTAAACAGCTCGTCTGTGACTCCCCTGCAAGGTCTCTTTATACGAGGGTGAAGGCCAGACGTGGCCAGGTGCAGCAGAGGGCAGGAGTGAGGGCTTCTGGGGATTTGGGGCACACACAGGCTTAGGATGGTGTGGTTGTGTCACAGGAGGTCCCCTGTGTGGTCTAGGAGCCGCTCAGTCGGATCTGAGTGTGGGGACCCTTAGCAACCAAGCAGAAGGATTTAGATTTGATGGAGGAAATGGAATATTGGGCATCCTCATGATACCTTGAAGGGGACGTTAGGGTAAAAACATCACTCTGGAAGATCTCTAGTTTTCTGGGTACCTGTGATGGACCAGGCAGAGACCGAGGTGGGGTACAGTCAGGATGTGGAATCCCGAGGGTCTGGGTGGGCAGTGGCCATTTTCCCAGGCGACCTACGTTGGCTAGTAGCACCTTCCAGAGAGGCTGCCCCACACATCCAGAGGGGCACTACTTCTTACCCAGGAGACCCTGCCCAGCCAGTCCTTGGGTCTGCTCTGGCCCTTCCACTCAGAAACAAATGTTTGCAGTGCTTCAAACCCAGCGCAGATAACTTCTACCTTCCCCACTCAGCAAGGCTTAATGAAAACAGATGGCAGCTCGGTGTCCTCGCTTCCTGCCAGCGGGGTCTGTGTGTACAGCACTCCACTCTGCACCCACGGTTAGAACTCCAGCACACTGGACCAGCGGCTGTTGTGAGATGTGTGGTGTGGCTCTGAGGTCTGAGACTTATCTCAGGAATTAGAGCTCCAAATGCCAGGGTTTGCAGCAGAGTTGCCATCCCTTAACCTTGGGCCTCATTGGAGTCTTACTGGCCCTGTTTCAAGAGGGGCTTTTAGGAAGAGGTCGCTAGGCTGGGCAAGGTGGCTCACACCTATAATCCCAGCTTTTGGGAGGCTGAGGCAAGAGGATTGCTTGAGGCCCAGGAATTCAAGACCAACTTGGGAAACATAGCAAGACCTCATCTCTACAAAAAATAAAAACAATTGGCTAGATATGATGGCATGCCACTGTGGTCTCAGCTACTCGGCAGGCTGAGGTGGGAGGATCATTTGAGCCTGGGAGATGGAAGATAGAGTGAGCCATGATCATGCCACTGCACTCCAGCCTGGGCAACGGAGTGAGACCCAGTCTCTTAAAAAAAAAAAAAAAAGACAAAGTCACAGACCTTGGTGGGGGCAAAGTAGTCCCTTGAGAGTCAGGAAGTAGTCTATTAGCTTCTCAGGCTCGGGGATGCTCTGGAGGGCTCCATCCATAAGCATGGGCTGCTGTGATGGGGCACATCACATCTGCATCTCTAGCACCTAGACCAGGACAGGCAAAATGGGCCAAACCAGCCTGCCACTTTTGTTCTTTTTACAGCCTGTGAGCTAAAACCAGTTTTCACATTTTTTAATAATTAAAATATCAAAAGAATATTTAGTGACACGCGAATTTAATTTCCATGTTCATAAATACAGTTATATTGGAACAGATCCACTCGTTCATTTATGTGTTACCTATGGCTGCTTTGGGGCTGTAACAGCAGAGTTTAAGTAGCTGTGGCAGAGACCTGTGGCTTACAAAGCTGAACATATTTATTACATGGACCTTTGTAGAAAATGTGTGCTGGTCCCTGACCTCAACAGTGTCTGGAGCATGTGATAAATAACAGCCAGATGTTACACGCGTCTGCTTTTTAGAACCTCACAACAGCCCTGAGGTTCGTGTGGTTATTATCCCAACTTACATGTGGGGAAACTGAAGTGGAACAATGGACCCAAGGTCACACAGCTATTCAAATGGCCAGGCCAGGGAGTCTGGCTTCAGAATGAAGTTTTTATTTATTTATTTATTTATTTATTTATTTATTTATTTTTTAAATAACTCTGTTCTTCTGCCCCTCATTGTTTGGTGAGTGTGCATAGGGATGTTTGTAGCTGGGGAAGACACAAAACAGTGGCCTGGTACCAATTCTATAAACCTGCCACTCTCTCCTTAAGCCATCCCCCATGAGGTCTCTGAGCATGAGGCAGCCTGAGCTGAGCAACTGGAACAAGTGCCGCTTCTGCTGTATGTCCTTAGGCTTGGAGAGGCCAGGCTTGGGCTGGGAGGAGGACTGCAGATGGCGGACCAGGTCTATCCACTGAGCACAGGGAGACATCTGAGGCCACTTTCTCAGGGCCCCTCTGTTCTAGAGCTCTGAGATCCGTGCCCTGCCTCTGCTGGGCCAGTCTGGGCTCTGGTCCAGAGACGCCTCCAAGACACTCTGTCTGAGAAATGATTAGGAGCCTCCAAGCCCAAGGCAGGCCTGTAGTGAGAGATGGGGAGAAGGGAAGTGCGGAAAACAGTAAATAACCCAGGATCAATTTTCTGGGCGTGAATAGCACTAACCTGGATCGCTCCCATGATTCAGTGTTTCTGACCCAAGTAATTTGCAGTATTACAGTGTGACATCTGCAGTTCGGTGTGGAAGGAAGGCAAACCAGGGTTCACAATGAGCTGTGCCTGCTAATGCAAAAGGGGAATGTAGACTCACAGAGGGCTCCAGGTCTGCTTTGGGGTCACAAGCTGCTGGGATGCAGTGGCCTCCGCTCACACCCCTCTGGGCTGCAGGCCGTGTGGGCCAGCCCTTTGGGAACCGTCTCACCAGGAATACGTCTTCTCTACCTTATTTGTGCCTTGGTCCTCGCTGGGCATTTTCCACTGCCACGGTTAGTGCTTTAGAAATGGAGTTGGGTAAATAACAAGCCTAATAACCACTACTTTGTCTTTACCATGTACCTTGGCTCTCCCTACAAATGCTCAGTTAGTGGCTGTTTCTCTCCTGCTAGAAACTGGACAAAAATAAAAGGAAGGCGTAATCTGATGTTCTTCATTTTCCAAGTGGGAATTGCCACAGATATGCAGCAGCCGAGGGAGAGGGGAGGCGTAGAAACCTTACCCAAGTCTAGGAAAGGAAGTTGACAAAACTCAGAGGAAATGGCTCAAACCACATGTGAGCACTTGATTGCCTCTTTCTCCCACAGTGGGCAGAGGTATTAGCAGTTTAGCTCTCCTCTCCTCATGACCTTGAAAATATTGTTTACTGGGTACTGCCATAACATCTTCATTAATGGTCTGGAACAGGGAGGCAACAGCATGTTAATTAAATTTGCAGATGATACTAAATTGGGAGATGTAGCAAACATCAGGGAGGACAGAGATGTAATACAAGAAGATGTCAGGAGTTAGAACTGCGTGCTGGAAATGGCCAGGTAGGCTGCTGGACATATGTCACCAAGGCCCTGAGGACACAGGATGGAGGATATGGGTGAGAGGGAGGGACCAGCCAAGAAGAAAAGGTGCAACTGGGGGCTCCTGGGGGCCAGGAAGCTTGAACACTGCCCTGTTCTCCAGATGGGTTCCTCAAAGAGCCAGAGGGCGGCAGCCAGACGAAGGCAGAGTTCAGAGGAACCAAAACAGCCTAAGGATTGCAGCCAAAGCTGAAGGAATAATAATGAAAAATGAAAGGTTTCAAAAGGTTGGCTTGTCCAGAACGCTGGTAAGAATTAAATGTGCATCGCTCATGGTGAGCAAAGGCCAAGCCAAGGCAACCCAGGGGCAGGAGGGAGGGCAGGAGGACAGAGAGTTGTTGCCGAGACCTCGCGTCTGAAGTCCTTGATGTCCCTTACAGAGACAGAGGTGTGCAACCGGACTCATAAGCAAAAATACAAGTTGATGGTGACGACGTTTAAAACTGGGTCAAGCAAAGCTCTAAGAGATTTATTTTGGGCAACAACTGTGCCCTGGCCCAGGGGACACAGGCTTTGGTGACCTGGGGAGTATTTTTATTCTTTTCCTTCTATGACTCAGGATCTTTTTTCAGAACTCACAAATGATTTGTTGAGAAATGATACACAGCAGACACCATATGCCAAGAGCCCCATGATACAGGCACAGTGCAAGTGGAGAGGAAAACACTGACACAGAGCGGATCCGGCCAGGATTAATTTCCAATTTGCCGAGCTTCTTGTTTGTGTGTTACATCTGCTACTTGAATTAACATTCCTGCATCTCCAATTTCCTGTTGAGTCCATTCAATGCACAGTGACAACCTGGACCCGAAACAATCCAATAAAATGCTTTTCTTTTTGGTTCAGCCTCATGGATTATTGACAGTGTGCACACAACCTAGGGACTCGGCTGAGTTTTACAATAGCATCCCTGCCGATTTCCTGGTCAATATTTCCCCGGGGGGTTAAAATACTCCTAGAAATGTCCCCATCACCAACTTGCTTCTGGGTTTCCTTTCTATTTGCGGGGGTTTATTGCCAAAGCTGCTGCTATAAAACTTCAAGAAGAGATCACATAACTTTTTTTCCAAGGACAGGCTGTGGGTGCTAAGAGCAGGGTCTATGCACCGGACTTCTATGGGATTTGTTTTTTTCCTGTTTCTTCTGGGAATTGAGCTTGTGGTACCAGATCTCCTTTTAATCAAGTTTTAAATATGTGTACTTATATTTTTATGGCAATGATGGATGTGTGTGAAGAGAAAGCAGATTGCTCTGGAAGTGATGAATTAATTCTAAGGAAAGGTTGGCCTCTTGTAAGCCAAAGCTGCTTCTTTCTCTTCAACCCCTTCAGGGCAGGCAGAGCTCCTGGCTCCCTGAGCTGAGGGCACCAGGCACTAGAACAGGAGGCAGGGACAGCTAACACATTCTCATAAATGATTAAGGAAGTCTGAAGTCTGTGGTTGAGAAAAGTTTGCACTTTCATGCTTAAGAAGGAAAGAAGTCTTGGTAGAGGTTTTGTGCCATGAGGATGGGAGCCAAAGTTGCTTCAAATGTCAGCCTTATCCAGGGTGGATTCAGGTAGAAGACACAAGCTGTCCAAATTTTTTCTCTTCTATTGCATCAGCAAACCTCAGTTGTTGACTTCCCCACATCTGCTGGGCTGATGGCTTTTGGATTTGGGGGCTGCCAGCCGCTACAAATGGAAACAGCGGGCCACACGCAGCCTCTGCCATTGACAGCTGTGGGTCTCCTTCCACTAGCTCACTCTGGAGTGGCAGGAGAAAGGGGAGGATTCTGTTTCCTCTTGCGTCCAGGGATAGGGCTGGGTGGCTGGGTGAGATCTGGGGAAGTGTGAGACACTGGTGGAACAGGGTGAGTTCACCCAGGAATTGAGTGTGAAATTGTTTGCTGGTCAGGTCTGGTGTAAGGGGCCAGTCACACCTTCCATTTTCTGGGGACCTCAGGCCCCAACCCCTTCACAGATGTCTGGCTAAGTAGAGACCAGATCTGCCACCATAAATGACCACAATCCTCCATTCCTAATCCTTGTAGCCTGTTGTGTGCCACATCTAACTATGCACCAAACGGGCAGGTCCCAAAATCTCAGGTAGGATAGTAGGGTGAGCCAGAGTCATGGTCTTGTGTTCACACTGCAGCGTCCAGGACGCAGGCAGGATGAATTTGGAGACAGCAGTTTAGATAGTGGCAAGCCTCAGCTCCTCTTACCTAGAACTAAAACAAGGAAGAACTGCCCAAGGCACTTCTGAAGACAGGGGGCATTAGAGCTCGCCCTTCCCTCCCCTGACACCATCCATCCCTTTTCTTCCTTCTCCACCTCTTAGAATAAGATTTTCCTTGAAAGAGCGACCAAGTTATTAGGAAATTACAGCCCAAAACACTGCAGGACCTTGAGAGAATATCCCCAGCTCTCAAGCAAGACTCCATCACAGAGATCATTCATTTAATCATTATTCACCCAGGGCCCGCCTCATGAATGTTGAACTGTCAGAACGGAAATCCATCCCAAAGTAAAGCTCTCCTCAGAGAAGATTTGAGTTGTTCTTTGTAAAAAGGAGATAAAAAAGGGGGAGTTTATTTAAAATAGACACGTGTAAGCCCTCGAGGGACAGAAGGCATAAATTGCAAGAACAGCTCCAATCAAACCTGAATCCTCCCGCTTTCAGGTTTTACCAAGGAGGATGGAAAATGAAAGGGAATGGAGTATCCCCACTCACTTCCAAGTCACATCAAGGCAGTCAGCTTGTGACAGGAAGATTACCTGCAGGAGGGCTTTATTTGATGTGAAAAGGGTTAACATCATCTTAGTAGATTAGGAATTCTCTGGCTCTCTTAGGAGGGAGAAGTGAATTCAGAGCTTTTACATGAAGGAATGTGCATGAACCCTTTTTAGACACTGGAAATGAAAGGGGGAAATGCCCTTACTCGCTTTGCATTTAACACACAGACTTGTGAGGACCACAAGTTTTATTATTTTCATTTGGGGGATGGCCTTGCTGGGTTGCAGAGAGGTAATGCGGGGTGGAGTAGGACTGTGTTCAGTTCAGGGCAGTATGTAAAAGGTACAGCAAGGGACCCACTGGTAAGCGGTGAATAATTGCTACCTAGTGTTGAGCTCTGTGCTTGGCACTGGGTGGGGGTGTGCACACGGACGTTGTAAGCACAGCCTAGCCCTGCAGGAGCACTTGTTCTGCTCGAGAAGGAAAGATGAACAGCCGGGAATCAATGCTGAATACCAGAAGACGGCACTTAGCACGGGCAGCCAGCTCTGAAGGACTCCAGAGAAGAGAATATCCTTAAGGCTGGAGTCATCAGAAAGGGCTCTTAAGAGGGGGTGGGTGAGCGGACTTCAGCTGGGTGGTGGGAAGGTGTGCAGCCTCAGGAACCTCCATGCCCATGCCATCCTCTTCTCCCCTTCTACCTTTCTCTTCCCTCGCTGTCGCATCCCTCTACCCTCAGCATCTCCCACACCCCACCTCCACCCTCCCCAGAGACTGGGGACACATTTCAGGCCAGCCATGTTATTGGATTTTAAATGATGCGATGGCTTTTTAATTCTTGCCTTAATTGCCTTTCCATGCAGGGCACTGAGAATGGTTGATTACCAGGCAACTGGGCCTGGCGGTGACATTCCTTATCCAATGTCCCTTCAAGCTGCAGTCAAAGGGACATGCTCTCAGGGCCTCGAGAGTGAGGTTTTCTTAGGCCTAGAATCCATCTCCTTCCTAGCTTCCAGCCTGCAGGCACCTGGTGGCCTCTTGGGCCCGAGTGCGCTGTCCGTGGTGCTGATGGCCCTGGCCACCCTTCACGCGGCTTTGAAACCTGGAGGGCTGAATGATTTAAACAAATAGACTTGGACATATTTCCCTTTTCCCTAAGGGCAACCAAACATCACCTGCTGAGTCTCTGGAATGATTACCCCTCATTCAAGGGTACTCAGGAAAACAAGAGATTCAGGGAGCTGGAGAGAGGAGTGTGGGCGGGCTCAGCCTCCCGCTGGGAGAGGGCTTGCTATTAGCTCCCAAGGGAAGGGGCCGATGAAATGGCGAGTACAGCCCTCCCCTCAGCCACTGGCCTTGTCAGGTTGTTACAGGGGTCCAGTTTGTCCCCCCAGTGTTTTTCCAAAAAGCTCATGATGACAGGGCCAAGGACTCCTAAAAGACTCCCAGCCGGCTTAGTGTGTGGAGGCTCCCACAGAGGCCAGCTCCACACAGAACCACACGGACCAGTGCTGCATGGGGAGGACATGGCTCGTTAGAGGACAAAACAGCCTGGGCATGGCGATAACCACACGGAGGGGTTTCCCTTCACCCGCCCACCCCCAAGCTGTCATCCCTGAGGTCCCGCATGCCTTCTTCAGGCCTGGGCCCAGCTCAAGTACCAGGGAGGGGGCCCTGGCCTCCTCTTCCTCCCATTGCCCCCGCTCCATCTTGGTGCTGCCTCCCTGGTTGCTGTTCTCCTCTCCAAGTATCGTTTGGTCTCCTTCACACCCCATCCCACAGCCTAGCACTGAGTGGCTACCCCCGATGGGCCCTCTTCACAGACCCCAGCCACCTTTCCCTTCCTCACTGCCCCTGTGTGCTTCACTCGGATCCCTCCTGTGTCCGGCAGGTCCAAGGTCATAAGGTGCTGACCAGGGCACTGAGCATCGGTGGGTGCCCAGGAAACAGGAATGCAGTTCTGTCCTCAAGGGCTAACTCACTCGGGGGTATGGAGGGCAGCAGGGCCACTTTCTCTCAGGAGGTGCAGCCCGAGGGGCCAGTCCTGGGGGGCCAAGGAGGCCAAACTCACTGAGGCCACCAGGAGGGAGCGCTCTCCTCCACGATAGGTAGGGCAGGGGACTTAAGTATAATTTGGTGATGGGAGGGGCTGAAGCAAGAGAGTTCTCCCTAAATCACACTGTACTGCTGGGTGGGGAGGGACTATGAGAGCCCAGGGGCCAGAGAGAGCCAAAGGGGAGCCACGGGGTATGAACTCTGGGGCCTCAGCCTGGTGCCACTGGAGGCCCCTTCCCCAGCTATGCCCCATCCCACCACCATCCACCTGCTGGCCCGGGTGTGACAGGCTCCACGGGCCATCCTGCTTTCATGTCGGCATCTCAATTCGCTGATTTAACATTTCCTCAGAAGGCAGGATTGGATTTTTCCCCCACTTGATTTCCTAGGGTTTGTCTCCTCATTGTTTTTCTTCTTAAAAGAACAAAGGCAAAGACAAGCACCTGTCTTTTATGCTCTCGGCTGAAATTCTGCAGCTGTTGGTGGTAAAGGAGGTTGGGGGAGGCAGGAGAGGATGTGTTTGGGAGATGGGACACAGAGAGGCAGGGTTTCCACAGCCAGTGAGGCAAGCCCTGCCTCTGGGAGAAGCCCCCCAACCACAGATCCCAGGCCTTGGGGGAAGGTGGCTGGCACCAGAGGACGCTCCCTTGAGGGGAGCAGCCAGAGCCCTAAGCTGCCCTGACAACACTGAGGGTTCACACACGCACTGGCCAAAGGCTGGATTAGGGTCACCCCACACAGCCAACTGCAGCAAGACCTGGCCCTCCCACCCTCCCTACTGCTCCCTCCAGCAGGGACAGTGGAACGAGCAAGAGGACTATGGGCAGCTAGGGCCATGGGCGCCACTCCTCTGCCAGGAGCAGCCCTGCCGGGAAACTGTACAGGCAGGAAAGAGTTTGGCTGTGTTCTAGAAACTGACATTCCACATGGTGTGGAGTGGGCCTGGCGGGGTGGTGGGGTGAGTGGATGAGCTGTGGGGAGGAGGAGGAGAAGTCATCCCACAAGGCCCCAAGGGCCACGTGAGGACACTTACCATTCCCCGATCATCAGCAGCCACCCTTCCTCCCATCTGGGGGCAGAGGGAGAGAGCCAGAGGGGCTGGACTCATCCTTTCTCTCTCTCCCTTTCAGCTAGGATTTGCTACATAACCTGGCTTTTCCAAATCTACAGTCTCCTGTCATCACTTCTGAGCCCTCATTTCTTTTCATAAGATAGCCAGAAGCAGGGGGTGTTCCACAGGGGCCACACATCCTGATTGACCCTGGATAGTCTGAAGGGGGTGCCACTGAGGGACGTTAGACTGGGGGGAGAAGACATGGTGTGGGTCGGGGTACCATGTGGAAAGAAGATTGTGGGAGGAAATGAGAAGCAGGGACCCCAGTCGGGAAGTCGCAGACCAGGGGAGGGAGGATGGTGATGACGGAAACCCAAGATTCAGAATATATACTTGGAAGCAGATTTGGTGATGAAAGAATCAAGGGTGATGTTTAGATTTCTGACTTGAGTGTGGTGTGGACGGCGGTGGTATTTACTGAGCTGGGGAAAACTGAGGAAGGAAGAGATATGTGTTAGGCCAGGTGGCATCAACAGTTCTGTGTTGAATATTTTAATGGTGAGAAGCTCTATCAGTGACGGTCCAAGCAGGAAAACAGAGCTTTGCCAGGCAGTTCAATCAGGGAATATAATATGCAAAAAAATTACAGAAGTGCTGGAGGAGCTGAGCAGGAGATGGGGAAAGAAAGATCCGAAGATTGCTAATGGCAGGAATCTGCTCCACCCTAGGTCGGAGGAATAGGGACAGCCCAGGAGCCAGGCTGCCCAGCGGGAGCTGGGACGCAGAGAAGGGGCTACCCAGGGCCCTTCCAGGCTGGAACTGGAACCGGAATTGTGGAGGGACAAACTCTGGAAGCCAATAAACAGCCACTAGCAGAGACACCCCAGATCAGAGGAGTGGGAAGAAATACCCGGGCTTCTCCTTTTCTCCCTCCTACCAGCCTCCAGCCAGTGGCTGCTATTGATCTAACCTGACAGGAAGCCAGCAGGCAGGGAGCCTGGGAAATGTAGTTTGCGGGGGCAGCCCACTGTGATCCATTGCAGAGCAGGGGAAGGGGGCAAGCACACAGGATCCTCACAGACGCCACCAAAAATCACTCTGAGTTTGACAAGTCTCCCTCCAGGAGTATCTGTATCATTTTTTATTTTTATTTTTTATTTTCATTTTTGAGACAGAGTCCAGCTCTGTCAACCAGGCTGGAGTGCACTGGCACAATCTCAGCTCACTGCAACCTCCGGCTCCCGGGTTCAAGTGATTCTTCTGCCTCAGTCTCCCGAGCAGCTGGGACTACAGGTGTGTGCCACCACACCCGGCTAGTTTTTGTATTTTTAGTGAAGATGGGGTTTCACCATGTTGGCCAGGCTGGTTTTGAACTCCTGACCTCAGGTGATCTGCCTGCCTCAGCCTCCCAAAGTGCTGGGATTACAGGCATGAATCACCGTGCCTGGCCCAGGAGTATCTGCATTTCTAACAAGCCCTATTCAAAAGGATAAATCTATAATGAGGAGATTCAGGTACCAGGGACAGGTAAGTTTGGGTACCATGGGGTCGTGAGGGTCCCTCCTACTTTCTCTGCAGAATGTGATCTTTGTTCCATCCGGGTTGAGCTTGCCTTGGAAGTCAGAGCTGGACTTGTTCATATTCTAAGACAGCCACCCCCAGATCTACCACTTCCATCCTCACCTTCCCAGGCTCTATCTTCAACATCCTTCTCCTTTTTTCTTTTTCTTTTCCTTTTTTTTTCTGCAGGGAATGGAAACAGGACTTGTCAGAAACCTGCCTCCAGGATAAAGAGAAGAAGGGGAATGTGATTAGCAGAGCTGTGAAGTGGTGATGACAGCAGCTGCTTACTATGGAAAAAGGAATCTTAATTATTGCTTGGACAGGCAGGAAGTAAAAAGTCAATCAGAGCCAAGGTGGAGGGCAGACACACATGTCAGGGCGGGCTGCCACCCTAAGAACTCCATGTCTTCTTGAGGTAGAGGAGCCTCTGAGAGGCAAAGAGATGGTGACCAAGGGAACGGGGCCCACCAGCCGCTCAGCCTGGGGGAAACTGGTTCTCCTGAGGAACTGTCAGGGCTGAGGCAGGAGAGCTGCATTCTTATTCCCGCCAGAAGAGCAGGGGCTTTGGGAGATGCTGGGCAATGCATCTGGCCTCAGGGGCCTCAGTTTTCTCATCGGTAGTGACTCAGATGTGTCCGACTTCTCCAGTCTATGGGGTCTGCGATTTTCAGCAAGATGATACTCTGAGCCCCTCCCATTCCCACCATGTGGCAAGTCCAGTCTTTTCCAGGTTTCCCTCCCAAGCAGTTCTGGGGATCCCCAAGGAATTCTTGCACATCTCCCAAAATCCGTGGTGGCAGCTCTGCCAGCATCTCGCTCCCACTGACAGCTGTTCCTGGTCTCTGCCTGCCACCTCTTCACTGTGGGCATTTTCAGGTCAATTTCTTCCTCCTCAACCCCTTCCTTCCAAGCTGGGACATAGCCTAATTCCCTTAATTTGCAAAGTCTGGCAAAGACCAGGCTCTGGGGTTTAAACAAGCTTTACTTAGGGCTTAGCCAGTGTAAAGAAAAGTTGGCTGGCAGGTGCCCTGATCCTGCCTCCACAGGCACCTCTCCAACACTTCTCCCGCTGGGTGGCTCTCACCTTAGGTTGGACTGATACCAAGGGGCCACTTAGACCTTTAGTGAAAGTTCCTTTGGCCCTAACCCTGTGACCCAGGGTCCAGATCCCCAACCTCTGCTGAGCTGAGAGAGAGAGGCCACATTGCCTCCAAAATCGTGTGCTTCTCATCAAATCCACTCTTTCCAGTCCAGAAGAGTTTAGCTGCACTTTTACACAAAAAAATCTGCTAAATTATTTTTCTCAGAACAGAAGAGCTATCTTTCCACAAGAATCAGAGAAGTGCTGACAGCTTTGATACAGAAGTTTGTTCCCATTTCTGGCCAGTGAGGTTGCAAAAATATTGGGGCTTGGCTTGGCTGGAGCCCCTTTTCATGTAGATCATGGGGTCAAGGTCTGCCTTGCTGGGGCTGGGTAAGCATTAAATAGACAATGGATGCCAAGAGCCTGGTGTGTCTGGTAGGTGCTCAATCCATGCTGAGGCATTTTCCCATCTTGACTCGGTTACCTCAACTGTAATATTAATGTAACGAAGGGGGTAGGCCATGCTGGGGGCTTTGGAGGCCCCTCCCAACTCTCTTAGCACCAGACACAGGGAGGAAGGAGTTTTCTGGGTGATGACAAAGGGCTTGGGGGTGGGACCAGACCAAGCAT
Source organism: Macaca mulatta (assembly GCF_049350105.2). Taxonomy (NCBI): domain Eukaryota; kingdom Metazoa; phylum Chordata; class Mammalia; order Primates; family Cercopithecidae; genus Macaca; species Macaca mulatta. The sequence goes on along the minus strand of NC_133409.1, from coordinate 148,465,013 downwards.
TGTGCACGTGGGGTCTCCTGGAGGCTGGCTTCATGGACCCTGAAATGTGTTGAAGCTGGATTCAGGTCCAGGCACTCTGAATCCCTGCTGTGCTGTGTGCCTCTTGGGCAAAGCACAACCTCTCTGTGTTTCACTTTCATCTACTGATGACTGGGCATGTTTGTCTCATCCAATCCCTCACTTCCTGGGTGAGCTGAGAATTGAATGAGACATGGATGTGAAAATCTTTCTTCAACTTAAATGTCATCTCCACCAAGGATGGGACCACCTGTCTGATTCAGGTTTGAGTTGCCAACACCTGGAGGTGAAGGAGAGCCAGGCCTGGGATTATGTGAACCCAGGGGTTGCAGGACCTAACCCACGTGTGGAGGGTTTGGAGAAGACGCCTGCACCCATACATACCTACACATGCGTGATGCTGTTCGCGCCATTGCACCCCTGCCGGCCTCACTGTTAGTGGAGTGACTGCCTACCCCTGCACCTGGGACACAGTGGTGCTTACTAAGAGCTTGCACAATAAATGGATTTGTGTGTGAGAAGCTCTGGCTTAAAAAGGAAGAAAATGATCAAAGGGGTAGAGAAAATCAATAAGGAAGGAAATATCTCAGCAAGGAAGGCACATCTCCAGGTAGAAATATGGTCTGCTGTTTGTTCAGCTGTAAGCAGTTGCTGAGAGCTTTCCATGGGGGGATATGGAGATGGACTAGGTACTGTCCCTGCCCTTCAGGGGCTCACAGCTACATCGAAGGGGAAGCAAATGATTCAACCTCAGTAAAGGGTGGGCCAGGCAAAGTCCAGAGGACACAGAGGATAAAGGTACGTGGGCTTTTTGTGGTAGATGGGCTCCAGGAGGACTCCCTAGAGGAGGTGGCATTTAGATGCAGAGCAGAGAGGAGGGTGCTTAGGCACAGCTTTTCACAGGACCTGATGGAGTGGCACAGAGGTCAGGCAGGCAAGACCCTTCAGCAGAATAGTTGGGGCTGTGGGCTCTATTCTGGATACCTAGAGGAGGAAGCTGACTGCCCCCACCCCCGTGCTGGACCTGGACCCTGTCCCTGTGTGTCCGCTCCTGCTGGGGGTGGGATGCCCACTGCTTTTCACTACGCTCTGAGCTGAGGCCTTCGATCTACACCTGTGTTGCAGCATCAGAGTGCAACTCAATTTGACTGAACACGTGTTTATGGTACAGCCACTGTGGAGACCACAGCAGCAGCCCTGACTCGCTTTTTCGCTGGGGGTTTGGAAGGGAAGAGGATTCTGACTCGGTTTCTGGCCCAAGATTGTTCTTACCCGCCACGATGGGGAGGAGGTTGGGTGAGGAATAAAAGGCAGGAACAGTTATGACCAAACGAGAGGGACACACAGGCCAGTGGATCCCACCTTTTCAAGCGTGAAGATCCATGGTTGACAAAAAAGTCTCAACTGCTTTGAACACTGACTGGATGTGGAAGAATTACCATTAAGCTTTTTTCTTTAAGTGCGATAATGGTGTTTTGATTCTGTTTAAAAAGAAAGTCTTTATCTTTTAGTGATCTATAGTAAAAGATTGAAATAGGAAATGATACGGTGTCCGGGGTTTGCTTCAAAATAACTAGGCAGGGGACGTGGCTGGGATGTAGATGCAATGAGGCCGGCCAGGAGCTGAGGGCTGCTGATGCTAGGGAAGGGGTATCTGGGGCTCCCCAAGTCTCTCTGCTTGTATGTGTGCATGTGTGTGTTTAAATTCTCCAGAATAAAAAAGTTAAAAAGAAAACCAAAAACGAATAAAACCCAGCATCACTTTGAAAATAAAAACTTTCAACTGAGCTTTCAGTACCAGTCACTGTGTAGGAAATTCACAATGACAAAAATCCATTACGGGTTCAGCAACGTTTTGGATGCATTTGTGTTTTATTAATCACAAGAGCATCTTTAGACATCTGAAAAATGGCAGTGCAAGTGTGTGGGACAGTACGTTCAGGCTGCAGGCCGCGTTCAGCTGGTGTGCGATGTAGGAGACATTTGACGGTTCTCGAGCCAGCTGGGGCTGGGTGTGCTGGCTGAGAACACCCCTTGGGGAATGAACAGCAGTGGCCTCAGGCTCCCCAGGAGGGGGACGGTGGGGTGACAGGGATCGTGGGCCAGTTCCTGCCGCAGACCTGCCACATCTGGTTGCTGTGCATGGTAGGGAATGGCTTCATTGACACTTTGTAACCCCATTCCACCTGCTGTGCCTCATTAGGCAGGTGACACATATTCTTCAGGCTCGAGGGAGATCCAGGGATGTGGAGGAAGATGGCTCTCCCAGGTCCCTGCCCCTGCCAGAGTGGAGCTCTGGGCACTTCCGGGGTTGAAATTTGGGGTCGGCCCAGTTTTTCCCTGCCCATCCCCACTCCTCCCTGTGGGCAGGTGCTGGCGCTTTCTCCGCTTCCCAGACTCCCCTTTGTTTTTTCTGGCTTCTTCTCCTGTCATTGCAGTCCCAAGGCAGGGCTCAAGAGGCCAAATGGGAGAATGGAGGGAGATGTTCCTCATCCCACATTTTGTGTTCTCATTTGTGTCCTTCTGGGGAAGTCACTGAAACAACCTGAGGACTTCCCTGGGAGATTTACAAAGAGGACACAGGGGAGGGCAATGCTCAACCCAGAGGAATAACAACCATGGAGGAGGAGGGAGGGGCAGGGAAGCAGGGGAACGGAGGGAGGTGTGAGAGAGACGGGAGGAAAAGAAAAGAAAGGATGGAGTGTGTGGAGGGAGGGAGAATTGGTACAGAGCAAGGCAAGAAACAGAGGAACTGGAGTTTCCTGCTGTCACCCAGGCCCTGAGTGGGCTTGGTCCTGACCCGGGGAGACTCCAGTTGCCGGGGCATCTGTGTCCTCTTCTGCTGCAGCATGCTGCCATCCATTTGCATCTCAGTGGATCAGACTAGGTCCCTGTCACTGCTATGACTTCCACTGTGACACAGCAGTGGCTGCCTACCACCAAGGAGCGGTCTACAGGCACCTGGGCTGGCCAACCAGAGCCTCTTTTCTCTCCGCTTTCCCTCCCTTCCCCATGTGGCGGGCAGCTTATGGCTGGCACTCTGGAAGGAGGGTTTAGCGAACCCCACCACCCACCCCCAGGCCAGATGGGAGGCAGCTGGAAGTGGGAGCAGGAAGGCATTTGTCTGAGGCTGTGAGACTATGGTGCTGCTAACCTCCTGACCCCCACCCCAGGCTGGAGCTGAAGGAGTTTCTAGGAGTGGGTGCACCAGGCGTGCAGGGCTTCTCAGACTCAGTGCCCACGGAAGTCTACATGGGGCTCCAAGTCAGCATTTCTGGGCCAGTCCTCTGTGTCCCATACAGGTTGGGAGATTTTGCCACATGGAGGTCTGCCCAGCCTGGCTACCTCCCCAGGAGAAAGAGGCCTGAATTTGGGGTCCTGCAGGACCACTAACTGGCTGTGTGACCTGAGGTGAGTTGCTGCCTGCTGTGGTTTGAATATGTCCCCCACAGGTCATGTGTTGGAAACTTAATCCCTGATGCAGCAGTGTTGAAAGGCGGGACCTTTAAGAGGAGCTGAGGCCATGAAGGCTCCACCCTCACGAATGGATTAATGTAATTATCGAAGGAGTGGGTTAGTTATTTCGGGAGTGGGCTTGTTAGAAAGGCCGGTTCAGCCCCCTCTTACCCTTGCTCTCTTGTGCCCTCTTGCCCTTCCATCTTTGGCCATGGATGACACAGCATGGAGGCCCTCACCAGATGCCAGCACCTTGATATTGGACTTCTTGCCCTCTAGAACAGTGAACCATATAAACTTTTATTGCTTATCAATTACCCTGTCTGTGGTATTCTGTTATAGCAACACACAACGAACTAAGATACTGCTCTCCCTGGGCTCATTTCCCCATCTGCTGAGAGGCCACACACTCCCTACCAGAGCTACTCTTGGGACCCCAGGCTAGAGAGGTGAGGAAGAGGGAGTTGGAGCCCCTTTCCAGAGGTGGTGGGCTGCACTGGGGCTCCTCCCCCAAGAGGGCTGGAGAGGAAGAGATGGACTTTGAGGGCCTGCCTGTTCCTGTGCTCCTGCATGGCTTCTGCTTTTCCTTCTGCCTATCCAAATCCAGCTGTCTTCTCTAGGAGGTCTTCCTGGATTGCACCAGCCCTTTCTGCCCTCCTTTCCTCTGACTACCAGGCTGAGTCCCCAGTCCCGTGCTGGGAACAAGAGGGTGCAGGTATCAAGGCTGAGGCCTTAGTTATACATATTTTGCAAAGAATCCTCTAGAGCGGGTCTCTGGCAGAATCTCAGTGCTGCCCCCCTCATCCCCAGATTCGCCACCTAATTGGATCAGGTGCCTGGACATGGACAAACCAACTGTGGCTGGGGAAATAGGGCAGGTCCACATGATACAGGTCCTGGAGCTGGCACATCCCTGTGGCTGAGCTGGGAACTTCAGGACATATCAACCCCTCCCTCTCCCTCCTCTTCCCTCAGGCCAGGAGTCAACAATATCTGTCCCCAGTGCTGCTGCTCTACTGTCCCCAACCCGGGACCCCATCATCCCTCTCCGGGATGTCCGCACCTGCTTTCTCCCCGGTCTCCAGCCTCTCTTCTCCTCCTCCTGCCAGCCCATTCACCCTCAGCCTTGTTTCTGAATGCCTGACGGCTCCTCTTTCTGCTTCAGGACTTTGAGAGCTTTCTGTGAAGTCACAGCCACTTACGGACTTTCAGCACCTGCCTGCCACCTGCTTTTTCTGGCCCACCTCCAGTGTCTTCCAACCCCCATATCTGAGGCCACCCAGCACCCCAGGCTTTTGGTCCAGTTCCTTAAAAATGCAGATCCTGCCTTCTCTAGGTTATGTTCATGCTGTTCTCCTTGGCTGGGGTCCTTCAAGTCTGAGTGAAAATGTTACCTTTCCTCTGGCTGCTTTTCCTGACTCTTCAGGTGGAATGAATTGCCACCTGTGTCCCCATTGTATCTGTAAACACCTCTAGCATGGTTCCTCCTCCTTTCTATTAATGCTGTTTTATCTGTCTCACTCCCCCTCACGGCTCTGTGTCTACACAATGGGGACTGCCTCTTATTCATTTAAAATTTTGGCCTGCACACAGTAGGCACATAATAAATGCTTGTTAGGTTGAATAGATAATTGCCATTCACACCATGCATGAATTGTTCGTTTTCTTTTAAAACTTTGAAAATAAGTTTTAATAAGAAATAATCTCTACAGGTCTTTAAATGTTCATAACAATGCCTAAGCGGATAAATAAAAAGCAAAGGCCCCTCACACAGCCTAATTCCCAGTCCAGTTCCCCAATGTGAGCCTAGGAAGAGCTGGGGGTGTTTTCTCTAAGCCAGTGGTTCTCAAAGCTGGTCCTCCTCCCGGCAGCATGAGCGTGTGTCAGGAATGCAGATTCCTACTCAACCCCATGCTCGGGGCCCAGGAGGCAGTGCTCTCACAAGGCTCCAGGTGAGAGCGCTGGCCCAGCTGGTCTGGTTTCCAGCCTGAGAACCAGCTCTATTTGTGCAGAGCCTCCTGGGCCTGGGGCCTTCCCCAGAGCCCCAGCCCCAGTTTTGGATCAAAACTCCAAAGTCAGCCCCTTTCCTGGTCTTTTGCCTCTCTCAGCCTCAGTGGGTGGCAGAGAGAGCCAGTGTGGGAATGGCCAGTGCCCTGGCCTGGCGCCGGGGGTGGCTCTGGCTGGGCCACTGACTTGCTGAGTGGTGACACTGTGGGAGTCACTGTACTTCTCTCCTCTCAAAAAGGCAGGGTGTTCTCTGAATGTTTTCCAAAAGAGATGTGAGCAAAAAATATTTGTTCTTGGAGCTCTCTGAGGGCTTATGCTCTGGATAAAGAGAATTCTATGGAGAGAGGCTACCAGTTTCCAGATTTTCTAGGAAAAGGGGCGAGACCTCAGAGTGGTATGAAAGACCTCCCTTCTCCCCCGCGCTTTCCAGTGCAGAACAAATCACCTCTCCTCGGTTGCTGCGTGTGTATAGATCAAGGCAAGAAAAAACTCTACTGCATAATTCACTCTGTAAAGAGCTGGGTGTAACTAACATTTACTAAGCACCTACTCTGTGCTGGGCACCGTTCCGGATGCTGGGGATACAGCAGAGAAGAAAACACACAAAAACAGTCACCCTGACGGAGTTTACATTCTAGTCAGGAGAAATAGACAATAAACCAAAAAAGAGCTCAAATGTGTAGAGCCAGGGGGGCTAAGGGCCGTGAAGGGGAATGAGACAGCGGCTCTCCGTGCTTAGGGCCAGGAGGCTGGGTGCGGAAGCGCTGAGTCGTGAGGCTCCTCCTGTGAAACAGGAAGAGGGAGTTGCCAAAGGCTCTTCACAGGAGCCAGGACAAGGGCCGCTCTGCCCTTAAGGAACTCCCAGTGTGTTTGGAGAAAGAAGCCTGGCCAACCACAGGGCGCGGTGGGTTTCTTGAAGGACAGGATGTCGTTTCTGAGCTGGCTTTGGGCAGCGCAGGGAAGGTGGGAGACCTAGGCTGGAAGGCTCAGAGTAGGCTCTGGAGAGGAGGTGGCATCTGTGCCGGGCCTTGAGAAATGAGTAAAGTCACAACTGCTCGGGAGGGGCGGGCACTCCATGTCAAGGTACAGTGTGCGCCAAGGGTGGCAGGGGCTGCTGCTCCTTGGAGGAGGGCATGGGCCACCCCAGCCCCTGGGCTGAGCTCCACAGGCACTGCCGGCTTTGGGCCCTTATGAATTACACCTTGTGTAACACTGCACGCTCACTGCCACAGCGCCTTGTAAAGGCCCGTGATGACAGCCTCTACCCTTGGCAGCATATTGACATAATTCCTCTGTTTCCTACAAGGACCCCTGTCCCCCTCCCACTGCCACCAGCCTCTCCTCTCTGTCCCCTCCTAGTCTTAGACAACAAAGAACTGTTTCGGACAAAAATCAAAAGAGAACGATTTCACTGGGGGTGTGGGTTATAGGAAGGCACAGAGAGCCATTTCTCTTTTCTTCAAGGAGGCCCAAGGTCAACTCTGGTCTCAGGAAGCCCCTGAATGGGTGGGAAAAGCCAGTACAAATGAGTGGGTCTGGTGGTCCAGAAAGGGATGGAGAAGCTCCTGTGCCTCAGTGTCCCTTCTCGGGGCTGTGTTGTGGAGCTGGGTGGAACCAGGGCCAGGCTTGCCAGAGAGATGCCTGGTGGTGAGTGTTTTACCTCCACTCTGCAACTCATTGCAGGACTGCGGGCATGTCTGGGCCGCAGGGACCCCTGGTTAAATATGGCCCCGTGGAGGAAGGCTTGCAGGTGCTGAGCCTGCTGAAGGCGGCCGGCCATTGTGTACCATCCTGATGGGCTTTACACTCCCAGTGGAGACATTTTTGCTGCAATTGCCCAAAATAAATAAATAAATAAAAAAAAAATAATAATAATGTGGTGGCACCTCCTCCAGTCATTTTTCTACTTATTCCCCATAAATGAAAAGGCAGGATGTTTCCCAGAAGGGTTGCAGCTAGAATCTCATTTCTCCCTGGCACCTGAGAGCCTGGGACGAAGGGAGAGCACTGCATCCCCCTCGGGCCCACCCTCCCTGCCCACCTCCTCCATGACACCCAGGCTGTCCCGGTCCCCAGCCCCAGACTCTTCCTCACTTTCTCCTTCTCCCACCATCCCACAGTTATGACTCTGGCTGAGTGCCCTTCTCTTCAAGGTTCCCTGACTGCCTCTTTTCGCCCTGCCCCCTCTTCCCCTGCCTTCTCTTTCTGCCCCTCCTCCCTTCACCTCTCCTTTTCAGTGCTCCCCCCCAGGTCACCTGCACAATATTCTTCCCCATCCCTCTACTCCCCTTTCTCCCGACCCATCCTTCTCTCCTGCTTTCCAGGCTTCTTTCCATTTTGCAGATGAGCAAAGAGACCCAGAGAGACAAAGGAACTTGCCCAAGGTCACAGAGCCCATCCACCTGTGTGTTCTCGCTCCAGAGCCCAGCTGGTATGGTGGCATTGTAGGTGCTTGGCGTGCCACAGCTGCTGTCCATCTCATCTGTGAGATGAGGGGCTGGACAATGGTCCCTCTAGCCAGGCTGGCTGTGTTGCAGTCTCCTGGGGTGTCCACCTGGGAAGCCGCAGGTCTGGCTAGACCAGCCCCTTGCCCTGTGGCCCAGAAGCGTTGGCATCACCTGGGGACTGGGTGGAAACGCAGAACCTTTGATTCAGCTTCAGTATTTTAAGGACACACCCCAGGACATTCATGGGCACATGAGAGTTTGTGCTAGAGTCTTTTCTTCAGGGTGGGGAGTCCATATTCTGTTATTCTTGCCTGCAGGAGGGAGACATACACCTTTCAGCCATCTCAGGTGTGTGTGCAGGGTGATGGGCCAGGCTGGGTGGAGCCGTGTGCTCATAGCCATGGGCAGCAGCCCCTCTCCGGGCCCTCTTCTGCGCCAGGAAAAGCATGTCAGAGGCCCCCACCCAGGCTGCCTGGCTCAGAGTGGGGCCACAGTGGACAGGTGATCAGCTGATTGCCTCTGGGTCTCCTGATCCCTGGCCATGCCCTGAGAGATAAAGGCTTGGAAACCAGAACCTGGCATTCACGGGCAGGGCCTGTCCACCTTTTTCCTGAGTGTGGGTAGGACACATGGGTGGCTCTGGCCCAGAGGCAGAGGCAGGATGCCGAGGGGAAGGGCTGCAGGCCAGGCCCCTGCTCTGTAGTGCCTCCCAGCCAGCCACCCCAGCCCTGTCTCAGGCCTCCCGCCCGAGGTTCTAAGAGTAGCTCCTGGGAGGAGGGGACATTCGTCTCTTGGACCCCATAAGGAAGCTGCTCCCCGCCCTGTGGCTAGTGTCCCAGGGCTGGAAGGGACAACTGTCTTCCCATTCAGACCCTTTATTTGACAGGAAGAAATAAGACCTGTGAGGGAGGGGGCTTGGACAAGGCCCACAGCTCGGCCTCTGGAGGGTAAGGTGAGCGAGAAGCAGTTGCCTCACTAGTGGCATACACCAGGACGTAAGTGGCTCAGGCCAAGAATCCTGGAGTCACCCTCGCCTCACCTCTTTCACACTGTGTGGCAGAGTAATGATGGCCATAAGTTCTTTGTTCTCCCCGCTGAGAGATGGTGGGGTCTAATTCCTCTCCCGTTGATCGGGGCTAGCCCTGGTGACTCACTTGACCAATAGAAGGCAGTAGGAAGTGATGTTCTGGGATTTCCGAGGCTAGATGGTAAGAAGCCCTGCAGGTTTTGCCTTGGATTCCTGAGATGTTTGCCCTTGGAAGCCCTGGGAGAGGCCCACATGAGGAGGGGCTGAGACCTCGGGTAGATGGGCCAGGCCAAGCCCTAGTTGCAGCCATCAGCCTGCACCCACCAGCCATGTGAGACTCACCCTGCAAGTGGCTCCGCAGCTTCCCAGGCCGTCCTGTTGACGTCATGTGGTGCAGAGAGGAGCCTTCCTCACTGAGTCCTGCCCACATTTTGCAGATTCATAAGCAAAATAAATGCCTGTGGTCGTTTTAAGCCACCAAGGATCGGGGGTGGTTTGTTGTATAGTAATAGATAACTGGAACACATCCCGAATCCAATCTGTCAGCAAATCTCGTCAGCTATGCCGTCTAAATATATCCACAATCCAGCCACTGTCATCTTCTGCTTGGAGATTACAATGGCTTTCTAACAGCGTCCCTGCTGCCTGCCCTTTGCCCCTGCTGTCTGTTATCCTGTTAAAACCAAAGTCAGGTCACCCCTTTCTGCTCAAACCCTCTGTAGACTTCCCTTACATTCAGAGTGGAAGCCAAAGTCCTTTCCATGGCTCAGAAAGCCCTGTGGGGTTGGATGCCACTTCCTTCCCCGCACCTATCTCCCTCTTGCTCACTGTCTCCTTCCACTCCAGCCCTGATCTTCTTGTTAGTCTGGGACCATCCGAGTCCCACCCTGGCGGGGCCTTTGCACCACTGCTTGGCGTGCTGAGCGGAAGGAAGCTTCCCGTAGATGCCCCCAAGGCTCCCGCCCTCATTTCACTTAGGTCTGTCGTCACATCTGTGCAGAGGGATTTCCCTGCCCACGTGATAGAAAGCGGTATTCCTGTTCATTCCAACCTCCTCATTCTGTTATATTTTTCTTTGTGGCACTTAGCACCAATGTCATTCTGTGTTTATTTTGTTTAATGTATTTCTCCCCTCACTAGAACGTAGACTCCTTCAGAGGAGTCTGTTTTGCCTGTTTGCTTCACTACTCAGCAGGTGTTTATGGGGCGGAGGAATGAATGAAGCTGGCTTGGTTTGGCCAGGCATCCTGCAGGGCTTGGGCTCCAGGGCCCTGCTCTCCTGGCCTTCTCCTGCAAACCAGGCTTCCCAGAGCGCCTTGCTTCCGCTCAGGTTGGAGGGGGTGAGGAGGGAGCATTGTGTCTTGCACAGTGGGGCTCTCAACCTACACTGCCAAGCAGGTCCTTCAGCCTCCTCTCTGCCTGGAGTCTCCCTCTGGAGATGCTGGCTCCCACCTGCTCCCACCACTGACCCTGTGGCCAAAGTAGCTTTCTCCTGTCTCTGCTGCTTGTTGAAAGAGGCATGGATCTCAGTATCATCCTCCTGCCACCTGCCCCACAGGAGTCTGCTGAGATGGCCATCTGGGAGCTCACCAAGCCTCTAGGGCAGCGATGAGAGCCAGCATCTGAGTGCAGTGTCGGGGGCTCCCTGCTGCTTGTGCCAGACGAGGTCCATAACGTGCTTCTCCTCCACTCAGCTCAGCATCCGGAACTCTCCCATCTTGCCTCTCCTCCAGGGCAGCATTTTCTTTCTAAATTCCCAGGCTTTTTACATTTGGCTGCCCCATGGGGCTAATTCTCTCAGCTCAAGATGGTGCCCATTAACACTTCAACAGGCCTCACCTGGAGCCGCAGCCCCAAGCCCTCTTCCCTGGAACATCTACACCCACGTTCACATCGCTGTCATCGCCCCAGCTGCTGAGGCTGGACTAGCTTCAGCTACTTTTATTTAGGCTTCAGAAGGAGGACCTTGGCCGCCAGCAGCTGAGGTCTGCAGGGCACTAGAGGTAAACTTCTGCCCTGAGTCTCCAAAAATAATTTTCTGTTTGGCTCCAAAACATGGTTCTGCTCTTCATCTGCCTGCAGGAGGCCTTGGGAGGGCCCAGATCTGGAAGCTGCCCAGTGAAAGCCTGATGCAGGGAATGCTGAAAGCAGCCCAGCCTCTGGTCCCCTCCCTTCCCCTCCCTCACTCCCTGGGTGCTGAAAGTAGCCCAGCTTCTTGTCCCTTCCCCTCCCCTCCCCTCCCCTCCTTCATCTCCCCAGGTGCTGAAAGCAGCCCAGCCTCTAGTCCCATCTCTCCCCTCCCTGACCTCCCTGGGTGCTGAAAGCAGCCCAGCCTCCGGTCTCCTTCCCTCGCCTCCCTCATCTCCCTGGGTGGAGAGGTTGGCATTGCCTCCCAGGTGGATGCAAAGTACCAGTCTCATCAAATCTAGGATGCCAGTGATTTTTAAAGGAACCATTATTTTACCATGAAGGGGGAAAATGCTGCTGATTAAACTAGGATATGCCACCAACTGTTAGACAGATTTCAATTTCAGGGATATTAAAGTGTGAAACAAATGTGTTCCTTAGGACAGATGAAATATAGTCTAGGGGGAACAGCCCCTTGGTCTCAAAGTCGGCACTCTCTAGCTCACACTTTCCCTGGAGAAGAAGAAATGAAGTGTGCTTCAAATCCAAAGCATTTCAGCTCCCACTCCTGCCAGCGCTGTGTGTGTGAGAGTAAACAGGGGTGGTGGGGACATCAACCGAGGACTGAGGTAAGAGGGGATCCTGTCATTCTGCCACCCACAGAGCCTGCTGAATGATAGTCACAAGCCCACACCGCTGTCTTGTCAGCCCAGAGCAAATCAGACTCAGCCCCTGTCCCACTGCTCTGAGTCACGAAGGACTGCAGTCAGAGGGGGTGTCCTTATCGCTTCGCCCATGACTCAGCACCCCTGTGTTCAGAGGTGACTTTGGGCCTCAGGAGAGGCGAGAGAGAGGGTGCTGGAGGGAGCCTCACCCTCTGGCTTCCTGTGAGGGAATCTGAAACCTGCAATATGGAGCCGTCCACACCAGCTTAAGGCGATAGTTTGAAGCGGGAAGGACAGACAGGGGAGCAGGGCTCAGAAAGACTCAAGAGAGGGGACTTCAACTGCAGCAGAAGGGACGTGAGTGAGGCCCACAGCAGGAGGGGGTCAGGCGCCTCATCCTTTGGAGACTATAGTGGCCACCTAGGTGCTGCCCACATACTTCCCTTCAGGACCCCAGTGCCCATTCTCCAGCCATGGGGGATGTGGACAACTGACTGCACCAAGCTGAGCTCCTCTTCCTTGTGGTTACCCTTGGCCTCTTCCTTTGAGGTTGCAGCGTTTTCTGGGGACAGCCAGCATCCAGCTGCTGGTAAATGCACCAGTGTGAAGGCAGATCCCCTTGCCCCATGTGGGACAGGCTGTAGGGCCTCCTGCCCTCCTCTGTCCTCCCTGGGGTGGCTGAGGCCTCTGCTGTGACCACAGAGCAGCCCAGTCCCTCTGTCTGCCCAGTCCTGCTTGCGTCACTCCTCACAGGTGTTCTTCTCAGAAAACTTCCTGCATGTAATCTTCCTCTGAATTGTCTTCGAAAGAACCTGACCTGTCAGAGACCTTGAGAGGAAAGGAGGGAGGCAGCAAGTGGCTGAAAGGGAAGGAACATCCTGCTCTGAGGCTGGGCAGTGGCCCAGACAAGCCCCGGAGACCTCTCCCTAGCCTGTGGGTAGCTCTACGAAGTTCCCCGAGGAGCGTCCTCCTGGCCAGCCCCAGCTCTCTGCCCGCCCACAGAGCCAGGGAGAAGGCAGCAGGTACACCAGGGGGCAGGACCATGGCAGGGGCAGGGATGCCGACAGAGCCCAGGCAGGGGGCTCAGAAACTTTTAACAGGCAGTACAGCTGCTGGGGGCCCCAAGCATGGCTGGGGGCAGTGCAGGACCCCATACCTATGAGCAGAGCAGAGCAGAGCAGACAGAGCATATTTGGACTTCATTCAAAGCCTGGTCCTGGCCAGCGTGTAGGTCTGTCTATGACTGCATGTACAGGTGTATGTGCATAAATGCATGTGTGTATGTACATGTGTGTGCATGCATGATGGTAAGAGAAGACCCATGTGTCCTTATGCCTGGTATGTCAGCTTGTGTTTCTGAGTGCATGGTTTTGTACGTACGCATAGGTGTAAGTGTGTGCACACAGGCCTGTATGTTTGTGTGTGCCTGTGTGTGGGTACAGTCAACTCATAGAGGAAATGCGCCCTGTGTCTTTTCTCCCTCACCCGCTGCAGCTTCTCTCTCTTGCCACAAATCCTCTGCCTAAGCTGTCTTGAGATTGCCTCCTTCTCCGCCTCCTCCAGGAAGCCTTTCTTGGTGAAGCCAACACACATTCCAAGCCACCCTTTCTTGTTCTCACCAAAACAATTTACTTGGAGGCTTGGCCATCTGTATTTGTCTGTGTCTGCACCTCACTGGGAGTTTCCTGAGGGCAGGGTTGTGTCTCCATCCTCACACTGGGAAGTCCCCGAGCATGGGAAAGGCCTCTGCCGTCAGGCCAGGATCTCCTGGGGACTGGGACTCTGATTCCGTCTTCCAGACTAAGCTGCATAAGCCCCACTACTAATGCCCTGAGAGGGGGTGGAGAACTGAGGACCACACTCCCAGCCCTGCACTCGGCCCTTTTCCTGGACACTGAGCTGTGGGCTGGCTGCCGGGGGGCCTGGGTTCCAATCCTGGCTCTGAATGTGACTTGGGAAAGCTTTTTGGCCTCGTGGCACCTCCGTGCCCTGTGTTTGCCTACAGAGCTCTAGTGAAGCTCAGTCTCCAGAGTCCTCTGTGGCCCCTTGCCGTTCCCCATGACGGCTGCCCCCCTCCCATCCCCATTTTAAGCTTGTGGGTGGACCTGGCTGCCAGTGGTACCCTCCCCCTTAGCCATGTGGGGGGAATGAGGAGGTCAGCGGGCCACATGTCCTGGGTTATTACATTAAATAAGCTGACAAAAGCCATCAGAAGATATATCGTTTAATAGGAGATTAAAAACCAACAAGAGCGGCTGGGGTTCTGACCTGAAGTCTCTGTGTTTTTAATTTAATTTCGTTTGCTGCTCCAGTCACAACATTCTAAAATGATAAAAGTAGCTGTGTTTGCTCAAGGGTTTTATCATTAATTGATTTGGCTGAAGTTTTCCCAAAAGTCACATCTTTTGGAACACGCTTCTTATTTCAGGCCTCTGACTCAGCGGGAAGGGGCCGTTCGAGGCCCACGGGGGTAGGAGCGAGCGGCGAGGGATGCCCTTGGCCAGCGCCTCCCCACAGGTGAGCAGGCCCAGGCCCTGTGCGGAAGTCCTGCTGGGAATTGGTCAGTGTTGCTGCTTCGGCGTCAGGAACAGGCTTCTCTGCAGCCTGGATTTAAAGGGTCAGAGCCAGGGTCTTCCCCAGCCCTGGGCACATCAGACCTGGTGGGTGCCCTGCAGAAGGCTGGCAACCCTTGATGGTAGGGGCAGGTCTCTGGCCGGGCCTCATCCCCCCAGTCTGTGCGAGTCAGTGGAGCTCAGAGCCGCGGCGTGTCTGGACACGTGTGGTAGGTCTGGTTGCCTACACGCCCTCTCCGTTTTCACTCCCTTCCTCTCTCCCTTGGTATTTGTTTCTTGGTCGCAGGCTATGTGTCTCTATGAAGCAGGATTACTGGCCTCATGTCTTCACATTTTCATGATCGACCGGGAAAGAATCGCTCTCGTCCTCCAGTTAAAAAGCCCAGAGAGGGGCTCTGATTGGTCTGACTGGGTCACGTGCCTAACCCTGGACCAATCCCTGTGACCTGTGGGGCGGGATCAGGTGAGAGTTGGGCTCCAATTTGGACCACATGGCCGGAGCAGGTGGGAAGCTGGGGGATGTTTTCCAGACAGGGGACGCTGATAGGGCCACCACAAACGAAGTGTCCTGTTACTATAAAAGAGAAATAAAAAGTGTTAAGACACTGTTGACATTTGAGTGTAATTCGTGTGAATATATTTTCCATTCAAAAGACAAAAGTAGAGTGGTCAAAAGCATTGAACAGAAGAGGAAACTGAAGGGGACATGAATCTATGGAAAGTGTATGGAGAGCCCTGTAAAAAGGGAAATGTACATCAAACCACATGGTGAGATACAATTTCCTACCCGCTGGATTGTCAAAAACGTCTCCCTATTGATGTGGAAAATGGAAACTACTCACCCTTTTTTTGGGGAGGGGCGGGGGCAGGGGATGGAGTCTCACTCTGTCGCCCAGGCTGGAGTGCAGTGACGCGATCTTGGGTTAGTACCCTCTACCTCCCGGGTTCAAGCAATTCTCCAGCCTCAGCCTCCCCAGTAGCCAGGACTACAGGTATGTGCCACCACGCCCGGCTAATTTTTGTAATGCATTTTTAGTAAAGACAGGATTTCCCCATGTTGGCCAGGATGATCTTGATCTCCTGACCTCGTGAGCCGCCCTCATTGGCCTCCCAAAGTGCTGGGATTACAGGCGTGAGCCACTGTGTCCCGCCAACTACTCACTCTAAATACCACTCCTTAGGAGCACAATTCAGCTGCACCTTGTAGGGAAGAAGACACACATGTCCTGCGCCCGCTACTGCGCTTGGGGTGTAAACCCCTGGGGACAATCTCATGGGTGTACACAAGGAACCATAAGAGCTGCAGGATTTTAGAGTAAGAAGTATTGCCAATGAGCTCAGCGTTTATTAACCAGAGAAAGGATATGTAAAGTGTGGGACACTAAGAAAAGGAATTTTTGACAGCAGCTAAAATTAATGAACATGCTATCAAGATGGACTGAAGGCAAAATATATGGTTGGTGGAGAAGAGACAAGTTGCAGAAAGCCTCATCCTACAGATTAAAATGTAGAGACGTGCAAATATGATGCATTACTTATGGATACATACATAAGCAGTAAGTATTTAAAATCATACATGAGGATGATACCAACTTAGATAAGATAGCTACCTTTGGAGAGGGAAGGAGGCTGTGTAAGAAATTGAGGGGAGGTACACAAAGGATTTCATGTGTAATGCTTTGTTGCCTCAAAAATTATCTCAAGCAATCACGCCACTGCACTCCAGCCTGGGTGACAGAGCAAGACTCTGTCTAAAAAAAAAAAAAAAAAAAAAAAAAAATTATCTGAAACACAATTTTTTAAAATGGAGTTTCTTGTTATATATAAATATACAAATGCATGGTTATGTGTGTGCATGTATTTCTTATTGCTGTCCTGCCTTTCACTTATTATTTTATAATAAGCATGAAAATGTAGTTTTAATAGTTACATAATATCCCCCCATAATTCATGAACACATGTCCTGTGGTTGCATATATAGGTTGTTTCTATTTTTTCACACTGCTGTGACTGTCCTTGTAAAGATTATTTTCTTAGGGCAGAAAGCTGGGATCACTGGGTCAAAGATTTGAGCTATTTTTAAAGCTCATAATAATTACTGGGTGAGAATGTTAGTCAGAACACTTTGGGCTGCAAGTGACAGAAAACCAGTTCAAACTGGCTTAAGTAAAAGGGGAAACATGTTGGCTTATGTTGCAGAAAAGGCTAGGGAGGGAAGGCTGCCTGCAGGGTGACCCAATGTCCTCCAGGCTCTCTCCAGCCCCCTGCACCCCTCTCCACCCCTTAGCTCTACTTTCTTCTGGATCTGCTTCAGGCTTCCCACATCCTCTCCACATGGCACAAAATGACTCCTGCAGCTCCAGCACTCACCATCTGTATCCATTTCTGGGGATGCTATAACAAATTATAAGAAACTTGGTGGCTTCAAACAATAGAAATTTATTCTCTCACAGTTTTGGAGGCCACAAGTCTGAAATCAAGTTGTCTGCAGGGCCACGTGCCTTCTGAGGACTCCAGGGAAGACGCCGTGCCTTGCCTCTCTCAGCGTCTGGTGCTGTCAGCATGTCTTGACTTGTGGCCACATCTCTCTCTGCTCAGTTTTCACATTGCCTTCTCCTTTGTGTCTAACTTCTCCTCTCTCTGTGTGTAAAGGACACTTGTCATGGCATTCGGGGCCAACCCAAATTATCCAGGATATGCTTCTCCTCCCAAGATCCTTAACTTAATTACATCTTTTGCTATATATAAGGCAGTATTCGCTTTTTTTGGCAGGTAAGGTAATATTTGCAGGTTCCAAGTATTAAGAAGTACATACATCTTTGGGAGAGAGGTATTTTCTTCAGTCTACCACACCGTCCTTACAGCTCAAATCCCAGAAGACCAGTTCAGGAAAAAGTCTCAGGACAGGGCTCTAATTAGCCAGCTTCCATCATGTGGCCACTATTCGAGAATTGATGCATAATATAGTTTGGCAAGAATGTGGGTGTGTGTGGGAGATAGCCTGGAACGGTTTGCCGGGGGTGAGCCTCAGAAAGCCTCTGAGACAAGGCTGAGGCACTGGGGCTCCATTTAGCCGGTTATGGGGGGATGGGAGGTGTCCAGGGGTGTTCAGCAGGGGAACCCTCCAGGGACAGGAGACAGGGGAGCTGCAGGAGGGCTGAGGGAGGTGGCTGGTGTGGTGATGAAGGTAGGGGAGTGGGTCCGAAGGTAGGAATGACAAGCAAGGGCCACATCTGAGAGAAGTCTCAGGGGACGGAGCAGCAGGTCTCAGAGACTGGGGAGGGGGCTGTGACACAAACAGGGAAGGCCGGAGGAGGCAGTAGTTTGGGGGCAGAGGGAGGAGGGGTCATTCCCTTGGGGACGTCCTGAGTTGAGGTGATGGGGATGAATCCTTCATTAGCTTCTGAGTCTCTGTGAGGCTCTGGCCAAGTCGACCCTGATGTCAGGCTCGGCTAAGATCTTCTCCAAGGCAGAGGAGCAGAGAGAGCCTGTCTTGTCTTCCTGACACATTGCGGAACGCAGCCTCCCTTTCCCGGATCTCCCTGCGGATTGCATGCCAGGGCAGGCGGGTGTTTGGCCTGGAGTGTGTGCTCCCTCCCACCTCCCCATGCCTCCAGAGTGGCAGCTCCTTCATCTTCCAGGAGCGGGGAGTGGCAGCAGACGAACTATTTAACAAGCAAAAGGGAGAGAGCAGTTCCACAGGCAAGGGTTTCTGCTGAGGGAGCTGCAGCCACAAAGCTGAGCAGCTCCTGGGGCTGGCATCTCTCAACCCCTCAGTCCTGCCCTGGGCTAGCGGCCTGCAGGGAGGGCCCCGTCAGGCAGAACTGAGCCTCAATGAACCTCACCCCAGCCAAGGTTCCCCCAGGGAACCTGCAGCCACAGTGTGTGTCACAACTGTATTTTGAAGAGAGGGACATTCTAGGTACCCTGGTTTTGTTAATACAAGATGCTGGGATCCCCAGAAATTAGCTCAAGGAGAGACAAAGACTTCAGCCTCCCCTGAGAGCTGATCAGAGATGGCTGTGCTGACCCAGGGTAGGCGGAGACTGGGAGTGGGTGAGGTCTACCCCACCGCTGACTTCCCCACTGGACGGAAGCCTCCGCAGCTGCTGGCTGCTCCTGTTATAAGAGGTCCTGTGAGAATGTCGGGAGAGCTGGGCTTCATCTCACAGCCCTTAAGATCCACCCCCACTCCTTTTCCCCAGACAGGCACATGCAGGTGGATATGTGTGCACACACTCAGAGTCACGCACTTTGCTCTTCAGTCCCCACTCCCCTTCCACTGCCCCTCCTGTATTTACACAGCTTTTCCCAGGCCAGGCCTTAACCAAGGGCAGTCAGTCCACACCGGCTGCAAAAGATGGGCCACGTTCGCCTCTGGGGTCTCTTGGGAATCTGGAATTGGGCTCTGAGGTATGTGCTTGGACTCAGCATCCATTCCATGCCTTCTGCTGCTGCAGAGGCTACAAAGCTAACAGCAGTGTGGCTCCCGTGCACCTAGGGTTTCCGTTCGTGAGGTTCTGCTGAATGCAGACACCTACATGAGGCCTGCAGGGCAGAAGAGAGGCAGAGCCAGCTCCTTCATCCGTTAACTATTTGCTGGTGGCAGGTAGGCTCATGGACACACGAGTTTTCCTTCATGGCATTCCAATGTCCAGGCACCGGCTTTATGGGGCCCAGACATTGTATGGTGGTGACAGCAGCTTCAGATGATGGATGGCAGCTAGAATGGTGTGTCCGGTGGTGGCTCTGATTCCTCCCCTATCTGATGGGGCCAGTTCAGCCGTTTCATACTCATTCCTGGATGCAAGCCTAATGCCGACTGCTACAGCACCTCCAGTGACTTTGTAAGCACCTAATTTCCCATGTTAATTGCCTCTCTGCTTAAAATCCCCACATGCCTTTTGTTTCCTGCACTTAAACCCTGACTGAAACAGATACAAACGTACTTTGTACAAACAGTCGGACTTTTAGCACTAATCTTACAGGTCATGAGAGGCCCAGGCCAGGGCAGCCAGGAAGGGCTCCACAAAAATGAAATCAGGAGCACAGAGGTCTGCAGAGAGGCCCCCCCTCCACAAACACACACCCCTCCCCTGCAGAGAGGCGCTTTCTTCCTTCCTGATGCTTCCACATTTGAGGTCCTGGGCCACGGGTAACCTTGTGTGACAGGATAACATATGGGAATGTTAATTCATATTCCACGGCTCCTCTCCATCCCCAACCTTGGCCGCTTCCGTTCAGTAGTCAGCAGGACAGCTCAGCTGTTGTCTCAAGGAAGGGATGACTCAGCATAAAGAGAGAGACAGCAGTCTGTGCTTGGGTTCTGAGTTTCCAAACCCAGGCCTCAAGGGGAAACGGAAATGACTCATGTGGATAAACAGTTTGGTAGCTTGGGGGCATGTGGGATGACAGAGAGCAAGTGTAGCATCTTCCTCCCCTCTTCCACACACACACAGAGGTTTCTGGATCCGGAGTTGAGGGAGAGGCAGGGGAAAGTAAGCAGGGTCTGGATAGTTTGGCCTCTGAGAAAGATGAGTCCTGAGGTTACCTGGGAACTTTCAGCTTGGCTCACTCTGCTACCTGATTGGGTTGCTCAAGATCCCAATTCCAAATTCCTTGCATCTAATTGGCATAGCTCATCTTTTCCAGGCAGGTCCCAAGTCAGAGGTCAGGGCCAGGCTATGAGGAGATAGCCTGGCTCAGGTGACCGCCTCTGGCCTAATCAGCCGTGGCCAGGAGCTGCGTCACATGGACTGAGGAATGGGGTGTCAGAGGCTGGGCAGGGCAAAGGCAGGGAGAGGGCTCTCCTAGAACGGGAACAGCTGCTGGCACAGACAGCGAGTCCCTCAAGGCAGGGCCTGCAGGTTATAGGTGTTTTTGCGGCTCCTTCACCTCATCCGTCCATAACGGAGCCACTAAGGTGTCAGTTCCAGGAACTAGGAGTTGAGCCAGATGGAATATTTATTTGCTTTTGAATTCTTCCGTGTTGCAAGAAACGACCGCTTTGTTAAGAATGCCAGGTATTCCAGCAGTAAATTTCATGCTCCAGTCTCTGTTAGTGCAGTGCAAGGCTGGACCTTTCACCTGATTGCACTGTGCCTCAGTTTCCCAATTTATAAACAATACACCTCTTGGGAGGCTTATGTGAAATTCATCAGCATAAAATGCTATGGAAAAGCCGAAAGGAGACCCTACAAATGCAAGGAATGGTCAGTCCTCCTCTTCCCTGTCTCTCTTCCAGCTAGGTCCCTAGTCCCAGGCCCCCATTCCCATGCTATCCTTGGCCCCCTCAGACCCTAGGTGGAGAGAGGAGGAGACCCCTTCACCCCTGGGGCAAGCACAGTGAGGGGCCCAGGCTGGGCAGGGCAGTGAGGTGCTGACGAGCCTTTCCCGTGATGGATGGCCCGCCAGCTGGAGCTGCAGTTCCAATTTGCTCCACATTTAGACAGCGCTTTACCCACAATTCAACTTGTCAGGCCCACAAATCACTCTGCACAGTCAGACCAAGGAGGCAGTGGGGGAGACAGGAGAAAGAGGTCCAGCAGCTCCTGGAGGACCCCAGGCTGGGGAGAGGGGCTGTGGGGTTGGGGTGCACACTATGTGAGGTCTGGCTCCATCCCGGGCCCCCTTTCCCTCCAAGCCCATCTCCTGCAAGCTCTAGCCACTGCAGGGTTCAAGATGGCATGCTCCATTGGGTCCTAGCCTTGTGCCCTCTTCCCAGCTCCCACTTCCCCCGGAAACAAGAACAAGGAACCCTGCGCTTATTGTCTCGCTGCCCCAGACCATCTTCTGTCCAGCCCACCCAGTGTAGCTCCAGCTGTGTTGCAAGATCTCCAAGGCCTCCCACTGCCTCCCACTCCTCCATGGGACAGACCCATGCCACTTCCAGACCACAGTAGTTAGGACAAGTCAAACAGTCATTCACTCATCCTTTCACTTATTCCTGCCACAAACATTTATTGAACATTCACTATGTCACAACGGTGAGCAAAACCTTGGAGCCCGTAGTCCAGTGACATTAATGAAACAATTAGAGAATTGTACAACTTCAAACCAAGACAGTGGCTGAGGAGAAAAAGATCCTGGGAGCAACGAGGGCATGGAAGTGAGAGGTCTACCAAGGTCTACAGTCTCTCTTGACTCCTTTCCTTTCAAGCTTTGTTTAGGCTCACCTCCTCCAGGAAGCCTTCTCTGAATGCCTCATCCGTCTATCATTAATGGGTACTTCATGATGGGTCTCTGGATTCAAGACTCTCCTGGTGTCTTGCCTTTCTGTTAAGTCCCCCATAAGTGAAGACACTCCAAATACACGGGGTTGGCCTACCCAAGTGTGGTGTAGTGTACCTACCACCTAGTGTGCCTACCACCAGTGCCTCCTCAGGACTCAGCTCAGAGGCTTTCTCCAACAGGAAGCCTTCCCTGGCATGTGACCTGGTCCTGGAGATCCTCTTCTGGCCTCCACAAGCCCCTGGACCCAGAGGACATTGGCACTGCCCCCCTCACCTCCACCAGATGCTTCAGGGGCATCAGCTCTACTCTAGGGGACGCAAAGAGCTCTCCTGTAGTCCTGTGCCTGTCCGCGTCTTCCCCCACCTCTGCCCTCTGCTAATGATGACGTAGAGGCACAGAAAACAGCTTTGATCTACAGCAGCTGCCTCCCTTCATGAAGGATTTCTCTGCCTCAGACATCCCTTTCCCCGGGTTGGTCTTGGTGTTCCTGGGTTTATCTCACCAAAGGCCCGGTGTTGCTGTTGCTCCAAGTGAACTGGGAGGTGGCTCTCCCATCATCTCCACCCAGCCAGGCCCTCGGAGGTCATGCCAGTGAGGGAGTCAGGCCCCCTCGAAGGCAGGGGCCGGGCCCGGAGCTCATAAGGCTGGTGGAGAAAGGTGGGCTGGGTGGTGGCAGGGGCAGGCCTGAGGCGGCTCTGAGTACCTGCCCATCAGCTCACCTCTCTGCGGAATGGGTAGAGAGAGGCGCCTGCACTTTTCCCCCTTGGAGTTACCAGAACGTGGAGGAGAGAAGCAGAGAGGGAAGTGTGAGTGCTGGCAACTTTCCCTGAACCTGGGGGGCTGGGAGGCAGATGCAGCTCATCACCCACCCTGGCGCGGCCAGAACATCCTCCTGATGAAGCTTCATAGTCAGAGTGGGCCCACTTTCAACTGCTCCAATGTGTGCGTAGCCAAGAGCCACGTTGGGGACAACTATGGTCTGTGGAGAGGAACTCACTCTAGGATCCTCAGCGATGCATTTTTTCCTGGTGAATTTCAACGAGGACTCCTTTGCCTGGCATTGATTTATGCTCCCAACCTTTCAGGCACTCATGGCTTGCATAAAGGGAGGGCTGTGCACATCAGAGGTGGGCCTGCCGAGCTGAGCTCAGCGGAGCTCCATCCACCCACCCGATTGTGGGAGCTGGCAGGAGCAGGGAGGAGGCCGGCTGCCTGTCTGTGCTGGGGCCACACCCACATGTCTGCTGCCCAGTGCGGGCCATTCTGATACTCACAGATCTGGTGGTTTGGGGAGAGGCGACAAGCCCATGCATCTAGGAGGGTGCAGAGAAAAGCTGCCTCCAGCCTGGAGGCTCCTCTCTGCTTTTACCTCTTTCAAGGCCCTCCCTTTGGAGGACTTGTATTTTCATCTCTCCTCCCTGCCCTTCTGCTTCCCCCAGCCTCCTCCCAAGCCTCCCATGCCGGGCAGTCTCCATTCCCCTCAGCTGCTCCTGCCCATCTCCACTCTGCGAGTGTGAGTGTGTGGCTGCACCAGCTGCTCCCTGACCAGGGGCCTCTGACAGGGTTTGGCCAGTGGGAGGCACCAGCAGGAGATCAGAGGGTAGGGGGACAATGGATGGGATGGATCCGGGCCTGCTGGGCTGACAGCACCGAAGGCCCTGGCAGCTGCTGCTCAGCTGGCTCCTCCACATCCACTGATACGGGTTGGCTGTGTCCCCACCCAAATCTCTCCTGGAATTACAGCTCCCATAACACCCACATGCGGTGGGAGGGGCCCAGTGGGACATAATTTGAATCGTGGAGGCGGTCTCCCCCACACTGTTCTCGCGGTAGGGAATAGGGCTCATGAGATCTGATGATTTGATAAGGGGAAACCTCTTGCGTTTGGCCCCCATTATCTCTTGTCTGCCGCTGTGTGAGACGAGACCTTCTGCCATGATTCTGAGGCCTCCCCGGCCACATGGAACTGTGAGTCCATTCAACCTCTTTTTCTTTATAAATTACGCAGTCTTGAGTATGTCTTTATCAGCAGCGTGAAAACAGACTAATACACTCACTCTCTCCGGGTCCACTCCCTCCCTGGCCCTTCAGGACTAGGGGTGGTCATGACTCCATGCTGCTGGCTCCTAGGCACACTCCACCTTTTTTTTTTTTTTTTTTTACCTTTTGAGTTTTGCTCTTATAGCCCAGGCTGGAGTACAGTGGCACAATCTCAGCTCATTGCAACCTCCGCCTCCTGAGGGATTCTCTTGCCTCAGTCTCCCCATTAGCTGGGACTATGAGTGTGTACCACTATATTCAGCTAATTTTGTGTTTTTAGTAGAGATGGGGTTTTGTCATGTTGACCACGCTGGTCTCGAACTCCTGACCTCAGGTGATCTGCCCGCCTTGGCCTCTCAAAGTGCTGGGATTACAGGTGTGAGTCACCACACCCAACCTGCTCCATCTTTGTTGGTTTTCCAAAATCCTGTGCACACCTTTGGTAAATAGTCCCTTCATGAAACCCTCCTGGCGCCCCTGTTGAGGGTCTGTCTGTTCCTCACTGTTTCCTTCCTCTCTGGTTCTTTCTCCTTCCTTCAGTTTTTCCCCTTTCTCCCTCGTCTTTTCTTCCCAGATTCCCTCCTCTTTTTTTGTCCCTTCTTGGCCTCATTCCTGCTGGGAAGAGGCAGGCTGGTTAAGGACCAGGCTCCAGGGATGACAGTGGCTTGGTGGAGCCTGAAGTCCCTGGCATGATGAGGCCTGCCAACCACTTGGAAAGTTCTGAAATTCAGTTATAGTTGATTCGTCTAGCGGCGCCCAGGCCCAGGGCGGTTGCTTCAGGTTAGAAAAACCCTCAGGAAAGAGATTTAGAAAACAGATCCCTTCCCTCATCATATCCACTGAGGGGTCATGTACCCGGGGAGATGAACATTTCCAGTTATTGGACCAGGACACCTCCTTCCAGAGAGAACACCTTGGGGCAGGTAGTAGAAATTTGGTTCCTCACAGCAATTTCCATAAAACATTAGTCTCACGCAATGCCTCTTACAAAAGGAGGTTCCACAAGTCGAATAAGTTAGAGAGACTCTGCATTTGGCAGATCCCTATGTGCCGTTCTATCAAAGGCTCTGAAAAGGTCTGCAGTAAACAGTGTCCTGTTTCATATGTGTTTTGCTCAATGTGTCCAAAGCTAGACGAGGGAATCAAATTCATTTTTTTAAAATGCAATCATTCCCTGAGCCCAAGTCAGCTTCTTTATCTCTAAGAGGGAAAGAATTCATTGCTCTGAAGATTCAAGATGCTAACCATTCTTAGATAAGACTCTCTTGGTTGCAAGGACAGGATTCACATTAAACATAAAGGGGAATTTATTGAAAAGCTATTGGTCATCTTTGGGGGCCCCCAAGGCAGAAGTGCATTGTGAGGGCCAAGAACCAGGAGGTGCAGTGTATCTTAGTGTCACACTCCACCCCGTCTCACTTCCGCTTCCTCTGTCTTCCTCTGCGGGCTTCCAGGGCTGTGGGGCCAAACGTGCCCTCTCCTGCTCTCATGGCAGCCTCGGCTCCTGAGTTCTCATCATTTCTTCCTTGCTACAATCAGAACTGAGTCTAGCACCCTTCAGGACAAATCTAGATCCCCAGGAGAGACAGCCTGACGAGTTCAGCTTGGTAAGGGTCTGTTCCTGTCCAATCAGCTGTGGCCAGTGTGCCAGGGTCACGTACCAGTGCCACCGCCACACCACGGCCCATCTGTCCAGGAGTAGTTCTCAGTAAACAGGCTCCAGCTGGGACTCAGGCTGAATAGATGCCCACAGGGATGTCTGCTACAACATGTAAAGTGCCCCACAGCAGGACAAGTGCTCAGCAAGTGTGGCACATATGATTAAGGGAATTCTGTGTCTGTCTGAGAAGAAAGTGGCAATGAGCATTAACAAGGCCTGTCGCCCGTCTGGAAGAACTCCAGCTACTCCCTCAAACTTTCAGGTGCATAGAACCACCTGGACATAAGACACAAAAAGTGTTACCTCAAAAAGGAAAAAATTATTTGATTGAAAATAAAAAATATTTAATAAAATTATTTTATTAAAATAAAAAATTTGTTTATCAAAATACATCATTAAGAGTAAAAAGGCAAGACACCAAGTTGAAGAAGATATTTGCAATACACATAGCCAGGAAAGGACAAGAACCCAGAATATATAAAGAACTCCTATAAATCAATAAGAAAAAGACAGACAATCTGATTAAAAAGTTGGCAAAAGATCTGAAGAGGCACTTCACAAAAGAGGATGCCCAAATGGCCAATAAACATAAGAAAATGTGCTCAACATCATTAGTCATCGGGGAAATGCAAGTTGAAGCATAAAATGGTATCACTCCACACCCACAAGCATGGCTGAGATGAAAAGAGAGATGCGCCCAGTGCTGACGAGGATGTGCATCAACTGGAACTCTCAGACACTGCAGGTGGGTGTCTAAATTGGTACAGCCATTTTGGAAAATTGTTCAGCTGTATTTGTTAAACCTGAACACAAGCAAACCCTATCTGTGATGCAACAATTCTGCTGATCGACATATCTCCATCAGAAATGTATACAAATGTCCACGGAGATACATGTCATCGAATTTTCATGGCAGCCCTCTTTTGATATCCCAAAGCTGGAAACAAGCCAATGCCCATCAACAGCAGAATGCATGCAAATTGTGGCACAATCATAGGCTGGAATGCTACTCAGCAGTGAGAATAAACAAACCACAACTGCATATAATGGTATGAATGAGTCTCACAAATAATGTCAAGCAAAAAAAAAGGCAGACACAGGTGTCTGTAGAATTCTATACATATGAAATTCAGAAGCAGACAAAACAGAACTGAGCTGTCAGGAGTCAGGATAGTGGCCCTGTTTGGAGAGGTTGGTAACTGGAAGGGACATGAGGGGTTTGTGAGGGCCTGTAAATGTTCTATTTCTTTACCTGGGTAGACATTAAACAGATGTGGAGTTTGTGAAAATGCATGCAGCAACTCACTTTTTACTTCCACACTTTTCTACATTTATGTATCCACTAATATCATTTATGGGGGAAAAAAAAAAACCCAGGGAGTTTATTCTAAAATGCAGATTCCTATGACCCACTCCCAGAGATTCTGAATCACCAGGTCCTGGGCAGTACCTAGGAATCTGCATTTTAACAAGTTCCCTGGGTGATTCTGGTGCAGGCTGTGTCACAACCATGCTTTCAAAGCCGGGCCCTGGGCCGGGCATGGTGGCTCACACCTGTAATCCCAGCACTTCGGGAGGCCAAGGTGGGCGGATCACCTGAGGTCAGGAGTTTGAGACCAGCCTGGCCAACATAGCAAAACTTCGTCTCTACTAAGAATACAAAAAATTAGCCAGGTGCCTATAATCCCAGCTACTTGCGAGGTTGGGGCAGGAGAATCACTGCGGAGGTTGCAGTGAGCCGAGATTGTGCCACTGCACTCCAGCCTGGTGACAGAGTGAGACTCCCTTTAAAAAAAAAAAAAAAGAAAAAAGAAAAGAAAAAAAGAAAGCCCTAGCCCTGGCCAGTTCTGGGAAGGTTGGAGTTTGACCATTCTTGGCAGCCCACCCAGTTGGCCTTGGCCCGAGGTGCTGGGAGAATGGTTGAGGGTCCTGGGTAGGAGATGGGGAGGCAGAAGGGGCAGGCTGAAAGGGACAGGAGGAGCCAGGCACCCAGGGGAGGCTGGGGGAGCCACTGCTCTCCGGAGCGCTCTCAGTAGAACAGATTGCATGTGTACCCTTGGGCAATGTTTGCCATGTGAAATGACCCTTGGAGGGCCAGTCTTTCTCAGGACAGGGTGGGTGACAGAGGATTCCATTCAATGTCCTAATTAAGTAACTTTCTGGGCCTCAGTTTGCTGCTTTAGCATGGAGAGGCCCACTATTGACAGGGTTCTAATTCTGGCTCTGACCCTGAATAGCTGTGTGGCCTTGTGCCAGCCACCTGCTCTCTCTGGGCTTCAGGTTGTTCACTTGTAAAACAAGGAGTGGGACTATATGACCCTGACCTCTCAGTTTACTGGCCACCTCTGTGTGGCTCTCCCTTACCCCCGAGCTGAGACTCTCCTCTCATACCTCCTAGAAGGTGCTGCTGTTGTTGACAGTACTGGCCATAGAAGGCTCTGGTTATGGTCAGTTTCATGTCTATTTTCTCCCTCCTACTTCCTGCCCTGGCCAGCCCTGCCTAAGCTGAACATGGACTCCCGGAGGGCAGAGCTGGGGTGTTACCCATCTCTGTTCCCAGCACCACACACAGTAAATCATCCCGGACAGTAAATAAAACTTCTTGGAGGCTCCCTGCCGTAAAATGCAGAGATTCTGCTTCCTTCTTTTCTGGGAATAGTACATGAACACTCCAGTCCCCAGGGACAAGAGGGACTGCTGTGCTTTCCCACCTCCAGCTGGCCTGTGATGTGGCTTCTGGGGAATAAAGGGATCCAAAGAGGTGTCCCCACCTCTCCCTCCTGTCCAGAGCCCTGGTAGGCAGGCGGATGGATGAGTGGGTGCTCCTGGCTGTTTCTCTGTTGAGTCCATTACAGGGTGAGTTATTAACTCCTGGTTTGGGCAGGGCAACTGGAGCCCTGGGTGCCCTTTGGAGCCGACAGGGGCAGGCCTGCTCTAATTGAAGGCTTAATTAATGTTCCCAGTGGAGGCCGCAGCCGGTGTCTTCCCTCTGCCATCTGGCCATTTGTCTTTCCCTGGTGGGATCCCCTCTGCCTACCCAGGGAACCTCGACTGCTACTGCTCCTCCTTCTGGGGCCTGAGCACTGGCCCCATCACCCCAGGGGCCCCTTCTTTGGCCCCCCTGCTGGGTCCTGTGCCCCAGGGTCACTCTTCATTCTTCAGCCTTCAAGGCTACTCCAAGCTTTGGATGTTTCCACACAGCCCCAGGGCCTTACAGATACACCTGAGTGTCCCACCAGAACGTTCCAGAGGTGGGTAGGTGGACAGGGCTAAATACTCTCAGCTGGTCTTCCAGGTTGCTCCTAGGGACTCAGGGTGTCAATCTTCACACCCCACCACTGTTTGCATGAACAAAGCACCTCTTCAGCCCAAGTTCCAGAACTGAGTGGATGGTACTGGGAGGTCAGCTGGGTCTGGAGGTGTTGCTGAAAGATGACACAGGGTGGTGTAGATGGTAGAGGGAACTAAAGTCAGGGAGCTCCTACAATGAGCCAGGTGCTGAGCTGGGACTGTGCATCCATCATCAGATCTCAACACTCAGCAACGTCTTGGGGAGCCGCATGGTCCCAACTTACAGGCAGGGAAGCGGGAGTGCAGGGCGGTAACCCGTTTGATCAACACCCCACTGTTGGCAAGCAGGGACTCCGGTGGCTGCTCTGGAGCCCAGGCAGCCTCCCAATTAAAGGCAGCTGAGCTGGCATTGCCATTCTGGGGCACTTCTCCAGGAATGAGGATGGAAATCAGTATTCTGTCGTCTGTGATCTTGCAGTTTCCTGCGTTATTTTTTCTTCCATACCTGACTTGCCTGCTCAGCCCCTATGGAGTGGGAAGGAGGCAGGGTGGGGCCATGGGAGAGCCTTAGGTAGACTGTCAGGGGACTTGGTCTCTTGCTCTGCTCTGCCACTGACCTTAGCCTTTCCCTTTGGGCCTCAGTCTTCTGATCTGTAAAATGGAGATGAACGATCTCTGAGCTGCCCACCTCTCGAGACTCTGTGGGGCTCCTGTGAGGCCATGTGCTGTCAGAGGAGTGCCTGTGGAGGGGCCACCATCTCCCGGCACCTTCCAGGCTTCCTGCTGTCCACCCCCACCTGGAGACTCCAGAGTCAGGGGGACCCGAGCTCCACAGCCAACTCTGCTACTCATTCCTGTGTGACCTTAGATATGTCACCTAATCCCTCAGACCCTGCCCTGGGGAGAGGGGGTGGTGGACCCAGACCTCATCCTAGGGAGGGCTTTGCTGAGGGTTAGGTGCTGGACACTTCCACGCCCAGGGCCAGAGCTGGGACTGGTGTGGGCTGGGGAGATTGGTGTCAGGGTTTGGTTTAGGGACTGAAATTCAACTGGAATTGGGGTAGAACCAGGATTCCTGTCAAATTCAAGACCTGAAGGAAGCTTTCAGCCAGGGTGGGGATATATGTTTTGAGAGCTGCTTGGTTAAGAACTGGGGTCAGGACGAGGTTGGGGACTGCATGAGCGGGTGCTATGTAGAAGGCCAGGACTTGAGCTGTGGCAGTGCTGGAAGGAGGGAAAATGGGAGTAGGGAGTGTGAGCTCCGGTCCCGGCTCTGCCCTGACCCACCCTGGGCCAGACATTTTGCGACTCTCAGCCTTCGCCTCAGCCTCAGCCTCCTCATCTGTGAGGTCATCCCTCTGCCCTGCAGCTCTCGTAGAACAACCCTGGCCGCCAAGCTATCCAGCAGTTCCTGCATTAGGCTCACTGCTAATGCTGTCCGTGATATGGTCTTTAATCATAACAAAGAGAGAATTGATGCCAAATTAGCATAAGCTATAAGCAGCTATTAGCTGGGAAATATGTAAAGTCTATATTGGTGTCAGGCATTAGGTTCCTCCTGCTTTCCAGGTAGAATCAGCGCCTTCCAGTTGTGCCCCAAATAACATAGAAGTTTGTCCTCATGGGCGGGATTCTGGTGCAGACACTTCCTCTATCCCACTCCTTCTGAGCCCTGGGGCTGGGAGAGGGAACCAGAGCTGCCTCCCAGTCTCCTTTGAGGCTGTAGGGAGGACCCCCGCCCCCTATCACTGCTACCAGCTCTCTGCTCCACCAGCACCCCCCAGGACCTCTGGAGACCCTTCCTGCGGTAGTTTGAGCTATTAAATTGGACCATTGCAGCATCCAGACCCAGGGTGACCGGCACTACCCAGTAACTGTGTTCTAGCCCCTCTAACCCCTCTGCTGGTGCAGCTTCCAGCCATAGAACCCTGAAGGGATGGAGGAGAGCTGGGCTAGGTGCCTGTTCCTCCCTCCCAGCACCTGGCATGCTAGTGACATGTGCACTTTGCTAAGACACCTGCTAAGCTGTGTCACACAGCCTGTCAGCCTCACGAAGCCACTCTCAGGGGGCGGGGGGAAGGTGACCTGGGCTCCGCTGACGGAAGCCATGGAAAAACAGACTTTCTTTCTGGCCCCGAGTCCAAGGTATGGGGCCTACCCCCACTCTGCTTAAGGCTTTAGACCTGCCCCTTCTCCTGACAGGGACAGATGACAGGTGATGTGAGAATGATCTTCCTCTCTCTTGCCTGGAAGCCCCTGAATTGTTTGCTTCTCCATGGGGGTTCTGACATCATCACTCAGGGTGGCGGCTCTCAGAGCCCGCTCCCAGGAGCCCAGCACAGTCACCCGGCTCCAGCTGAGAGGCCTCCCTGGGTCCCTCTGGCCGCAAGGTCTTTGTCCTGGAGACTCACTCTGCCTGGAAGGCCATTGTCCCAAGTATCCATTCTTAGGTGAACTTTCAGGGGCTCTGGGGCAGAAATTAGCCTCCCTCAATCCACAGAGATTCCGTCTGGCCAGTGGTGGTGGCACCGGGAGCCATGTGAGCCCAGCTGCAGCAACTGATTTAGGGGCGTCATCAGGTCTCTGTAAACCAGACGCCAACTGAGCGTCAGCCAACAGAGTGCTCACCATATACCTGCACCAACCCTGGCATCATTGGCCCAGTCGCCTCAGCCTTCACATCTGTGATGATGATGGGACCCTGAGCTCCTGGCCCTGACATTCTGAGTCAAGAGACTAGCTGGGATTGGGTCAGCAAAACTTAGGCACAGAATGGGAAGGATCTGATGCGAGGGGTGAAGGGGGTGCCAGAGTGGGAGGTTGGGGCATGGGGGTGGTGGTAGGAAGGCAACCCGAGGCCCTTAGGCGGGGAGGTGAGGTCGAGGACACCCTCTGTCTTGCCTCACCATTGTGCTTGGGACTCACAGGGTGTCTCCCACCTTTTTCCCAGCAGGCGAGTGGCTTCAAGCCTGAGGAGCCTGAGCTGTGCCCCGAGCAGACACTAGGGGACACTGGGCTCCTTGCAAACTTGGCTGAATTTATGTTCCAATAAGGGGCAGATGGGGAGGGGCAAGTTCAGGTCCTGCTTTCTGGGGTGGATGGGCCTGGCTGGCCAGCTTGCTGCTGGGAGGCAAGCAGCTGGCGGCTGCCTGTGCCTGCCGGACCCCTAACCACACCCCTGTGGGAATGGCCTCGGCTCATCCCAGCTGCCTGGAGGCACCAGCCTTGGGTCATCCCTGGTGGGGATGAAGCACCCTGAGGCTCAGGGGCTCAGACGGGGTGAGGGGAGATATGGGGGCAAAGCTGGGGTGAAAGCAGCCACCTCGGCCAGAGGGTGCCTTGCCCTACAGGTGCTGGGGCATTCGTGTTTAATACTACTTTCCCATGCCCCCCCGTGCCATGGAGTGACAGGACAGGGCCTCTGGGAGACCATACTGATCAGGCGTCCTCTCAAATTTGGGATTTTTCGGCTGGGCGTGGTGCCTCATGCCTATAATCCCAGCACTTTGGGAAGCCAAAGAGGGTGGATCACTTGAGGTCAGGAGTTCAAGACCAGCCTGGCCAACATGGTAAAACCCTGTCTTTACTCAAAATACAAAAATTAGCTAGGTGTGGTGGTGCATGCCTGTAGTCCCAGCTACTTGGGAGGCTGAGGCAGGAGAATTGCTTGAATCCAGGAGGCAGAGGTTGCAGTGAGCCGAGATCATGCCACTGCACTCTAGTCTGGGTGACAGCGGGATGTCTCAAAAAAAAAAAAAATTGGGGATTTCTCAATTACAAACTGGGGCTCAAGAACTGAAAAGGAATTTCTGTTCTGCTCTTGGGGTAAAGCCATGTGGGTGAAAGAATCTGGGTGCCCAGTGCTGGCTTTTCTAGGACATGTCAAGGGTTATGGGGGCAAGAGGAGGATATTGAGGGCCCTGACTCTTGTCCACTGGACCCTGCCTCCAGCCTCATGGAGAGGCCCTCACTTCTGGGGCCAGAGCCTTCGTTGTCAAGGAATGGAGAGGGGATGGTTCAGGTTCAGGGCTACCCCTCACCCCTGCAGAGAGCCAACGGTCATGCTGAGCTCCTGCTGGCCCTGACATTCCCCTCAGGGTGCTCCTGAATGGAGATGAGCCCAGGCCATGGCCCAGCCCCTCTGCTTCGGAGTCAGTCATGGCTGGGTACCTGGGGCCCACTAGGTCTGCTGCCAACAGCCCTGGCCTTGGGGGCCCATGGAACTCCTAGGGACCCCTCAGGCACCTGGCTCTGCACTGTCTACTGGCCCTAGCCTGGTGTTTGAGCATCTGGTCTGAGCCCCTCTCTGTGTGGAATTCTCTCCCTCCAAGATAGGGCCTGATGGTTCAACCGTCTCCCTCTTGCCTGGAAAGCACAGCCGCCAAGCTTTTCACACGTAGCTGCTAGCTCAGGGCTCCAAGCACAGGGGACCTGAGTGAGTGGTGGTACAGAGAGGCTCTGCGGTCATCCTGCCTGGCTGCAAGCCCTAGCACTGCTCCTTAGAGCTGAGGGTTGAGGCCTCAACTTCTTCATCTGTGAAATGGAGAGAATAGGAGAACCCACCTCCTGGGGTTATTGGACAGACTACAGAAGATAATGTAGGTAAGGCCCTTAGGGGACTGCTGGGTGCACTGCCAAGTGCCCAGTCAAATTTAGTTCTTATGTTTAGCAGATCTGAGAGTGGAGAAGAACAGCACAGAATTTGAAGCCAGATGAATCTAGGTTCAATTCTTGGCTCTGACACTTGCTGGCTATGTGACCTTGACCAGGTCAGTTAACCTCAGTTTGCTCATCTGTAAAATGGTGCTTAAAAAACTACTTTTCTCTGGCTGGGCGCGGTGGCTCACACCTGTAATCCCAACACTTTGGGAGGCTGAGGCAGGAGGATCACCTGAGGTCAGGGGTTTGAGACCAGCCTGGCCAATTTAGTGAAACATCATCTCTACCAAACATACAAAAATTAGCCAGGTATGGTGGTGGCACACCTGTAATCTCAGCTACTTGGGAGGATGAGGCAGGAGAATTGTTTGAACCCAGGAGGTGGAGGTTGCAGTGAGCCGAGATTGCACCACTGCACTCCAGCCTGGGTGACACAGCGAGACTCCGTCTCCAGAAAAAAAAAAAAAAAAACCCCAAAAAACAAACTACTTACCTCCTTAGGTTCTTGTGGGATTTGAGGGTTCACCTCTGCCACTTGGGTCTGGATTTAGCACATAACTGGTCTTCAACATCAGCCCCTCTTACCCTCCTTCCTTCCCCAGACCCAAAATCTGAACAGAGCCTACCTGGTCCCCTCTTGCCATTGTGCCTCAGCCCATCTCACTGTCTGGTCCCTGAGTCCTGCCACACTCGTCCACTCTCGGGCCGCCACAAGTCAAGACTGCCCCTGCCCCCTGCAGAGGCCTGGAGCCTCACCACTGGGCTTCTTGTATTCAGTCGCAGCACCTGCCTCCCTGCGCTGTTTTGAAATCAGATGAGATAACAGGTGGGAAAGCTCTTTGCCAACCATGGAGGGCTCTCTGCACGTGCCAGGAGTTAAGATGCTGCCTGTATTGGATGCACCGGGACGGAGAGGACATATCTGTGGCTGCCTCTGCACAGAGCCCTCTGAAGCAATGTCCTTGGCCCTCCACCCCCGTCTGAGCTGGTCTGGAGGCTGCTCCCCGCCAGTGCTCTTGCCTCTCCATTCTAAATGCCATTTCCCCCATCTAAATGCCATTTCCCCTGTCTGGGCTAGAGCCGCTGCCTGCTGTCTGAGGCGGCTGGAAATTTCTCAAACGTCGCTTTGATTTATGGCTCTAGTTAACTCTCGAGGAGGCCCGTGAGATGCCCTGAGCTCTGGAACCTCAATGGGATAAATCATTTAACAGGTGGTTAAATATTCTTTAAGGTCTGGGGAGCACAGGCAGCGTTTAGATTTGGGGAGGGGACCAGGCTGGGGGAGACTTGGCACATTTCTAAATGGAAATAGGGAAAACATTGCATCCACTTCAGGGCCTGTGGAAGCAATTTGTTATAAGCCGTGGCTGGAGGTAGCACCTGTGGGCTCCTTCTTGCCCTCAGGCCCCGGAGGCTGGGGCTCCTGGATACTGGGGAGGGGCAGAGGCAGCTGGCTGCAGGTGGGACGGGTTGGCCCTTGCCAGCTGTGCACTCCAGCTGTGTGGTCTCCCAGTTGGGAGGTGCCCACAGGACCCAGAAGCTTCCAGGTAGAAGTGAGGGTTCTGACACCACCAAACGCAGGGCCAGCCTCCAAGGTGGACGTCTGACACAGCCGGCCAGTCTAGGAGGTAGGCAGTGGGGAGGCCTGGAGCAAACGGATGCCACGTGCCCTGCCTAATGGCAGCAAATATGAAATCACATGGGGCAGCCAAATAGAGCAGAGCTGGGCTGTCACTTTGAGACCCCAGAATCATGTAAACCTTCTACTGCACATCTGCAAGGAGCTTTCTGACTTTAAGCCCCATTCCCATCTTTGATGACATCTAACCTGCACACAGGAACCAAGGTCAGCAGGGCAAGAGATGTTACCCTGTTGTCCAAGGTACGAACAGGCTCAGAGAGGCTAAAATCCTACCTGAGTTAGGAAAGCTGGGTAGACACCAGATGGAATCCACACTGGGGCCTGAGAGGATACAGCTCACCCAGAAGGAGAAAGACGCAGGAGAATCAGGAAGGGGCCCTGGAGGTCACCAGGCCCAAACGTCCATTTCCCGGGTGAGGGCAGGGAGGGGAGTGGTGGAGAAGGAAATGAAACCCCAGGGAGGAGGCCCGAGGCTGGGTCCCTGCCTGCCCTGAGCAGAGCCCCCTCTCTGGATCTCAGTTCCTGTAAAGGAACGTTGCTAGTACAGTCTGAGGAAGGTGTGAAAGGGAAATGGTAGTCCAGCAGGGAGGGAAGGAAGCAGTGGGAGTCCCCCAAACAAACTTCTCTCCCTCCCTGACCCCAGGCTGCACGCTGAGCTCAGTTCTTCCTGGTCTCCCCAACTCCCTTCTGTCCAGCGCAGCCCCGGGGTGCCAGGTCCAGTGAGGCAAGGCTCTGTGCTGCGAAGGTGCATTCCTCTGGCGTGGGCCAGGGTCCACGGGCTGGAGAGGAGTTGGAGAGGCCTAGGCGTCAGAGCGCTCCCTGGGCTGAGCTTGGACCTCGGGTCCAGAGAGATCATACCCAGAGAGGAAGGTTGGCTTCAGGGCAGCCCAACTGGTGCGGACGGGGTCTGGGCCTCTCCAAGAGTGACTCCCACCCACAGCCCTCTGACCAGGCCAGAAACCCACAGGAAGAGCTCGCGTGGGCCCAGGGCCCCATGCAGGTACACAGTGGGCTGCCCTCTTCTGTGTAGCTACCTCCTGCTTCCCATCAAAAGGCTACAAGGAAGGAGGTTGTTGTTTAGGTGGATAAACTGGACCCATGGCTGACAGCGGCCTCTGAGGTTACAGTAGTATCTCCCCTCAGGTAGTTCTGAGGCTCGGGAGGCAGTGGGAGAAGCTCAGGTGTAGGGCTGGCACTTGCTTTCAGGACACAGCTACTCAGCACTTTCCTCTGCTCTGGCAAACCCCCAGGGGCCCTGGAGCAGCGATGGACAAGTGCTGGGGTGGAGAAAGGGGCTGGGAGATCTCTGGGGAATCCCCCCTACCTGCTGCAGCCCTGAGCATGGGGAGGGCTGGGCACGGGGGTGACAGGCCCATGCCACCCTGCAGTGCCCACATCCGCCTCTCCACTCCACTGAGGCCTCTCTCTGCAGTTGCCTGCTGTGGTCTGGTTTGAATTTATCACGCCTGTGGCTAGGTCCTGTGGCAGGGTGAGGTCTCAACCCCAGTATCTCCTGGGCTCCCCTGATATTGGGCTGGGTCACTGTCAGAGCATGCCACCTAGCCCAGATGCATTGCCAAGACCAGAGAGGGCAAGGGAGGGGCCCAGAGTCCCCCAGGCAGCTGGGCCAAGACCCCCTGGACCCGGCCGAGGCTGGGATGGGAGAGGAACCAGTTCCTCTGGATGTCAGTGGGAGGCAGCACCACGTGCTCCCCTTCCCCCCAATCTGGGCGCCTGCATCCTCCGAGCTGTCTGTCGCGTCCCTCTACCCCTTGTGACAAATGGAGGATGAATAATTCACGGGTGGCTCTGGCTTTATGAAGTATTCATCTCTCTCTGGCCTCCAGAGTAATTAACTCTCCAGCCAGCACAGTGAGCATCTGCAGCAGCCCATTAGCAGCGCCTGCCCTACGTCAAACTGCCTCTCTGGCTGGCCCAGGGTGGATGGGGTCTTGGTTCCACAGCCTGGGTTCTCAGCCTAGAGCGAACTATTGCATTTTGCAACGAGTTGGAGGGTTGCAGATTAGACGGCTTCCAGAGGGAAGGGTTGAGGTTAAGGAGGGTTTTCCGCCTCTGGGGCTAGTAGGGACTTTAGAGATCTTTCTCCATGTGTAGCTGGAGGGGTCCAGAGTGGGGAGGTTGCTGGTTCCAAACTTCATGCTAGTCAGTGGCAGATAGGGGAGCCCCAGTCCAGTGCTCTGGGCACTAATGAGGCTTCCTGCCCATTCCCTTGTCTTGCTCCAAGCGCAGGAATGTCTCCAGTGGGGTGCTGAGAGACCAGAGACTACCCCTTTACCTTGCTCCAGGCCGCCCACCCCAGGGTGCCTGGGAAGCGGGTCTGGCCTAGTGGTAGGGAGCAGGGGTACAGCAGAAGTGCCTAGTATTTCCCTGACCAGGGGCTGGCTCAGGGGGACACCAGGCCTGGCTGCCCTCCCCAGCCCCCTGCACACCCGGATCCACTCACTCAGCACTTCCCGCTTCCCTACCGGGTTCTGTGGGCACCATCCCTGTCCTCCTGGAGCACTGGTGGGCAATGGGCAGGCTGGCAGCTCAGAGGCTCAGAGCTAGGGTGGAGGGGGCACCGGGGCCTGCAGGAGCCAGAGGTCAGGCCCAGGAAGGAAGTGGGCAGCCAACAGTTTCCCTCACTCTGGCTGAGGGCCCACAGCCAGCCTGGAGTTGTTGGCTGATGTTTGGGATCCCTTTCCCTGGCTGGAGCCAAAGGGATGGGGAATGAGGGGGAAGAAGCCTACTCATCTTTCTTTTTTTTGATACATATTTTTTTGGCAACCCTTGAACCAGAATAGGTTCAGAGACACTCCCTGCCTACTCATCTTTCAAAGCTCAGCCCACAGTGGTTGCCTGGGGTGGGAGTTGGAGAACAGTGACTGGAAAGGGGCGGGAGAGAACTTTCTGGAGGGAACTTTCTGGGGGAGATGGAATTGCTCTATATCTCGATTGGCATGGTGAGTACCCAGGTATGCACATTTGTTAAAGTTCATCCAACTGTTCACTTAAAATGGGTACAGTTTATTATTTATAAATCATACCCCCAGTAAGTCAATTTAAACAAGAGCTCCACCCAGGGTCATCTCCAGGAAGCCATTCCAGGTGCCCAGACTGGGCTCAGAGCCCTCTGCTTGGCTCCAGCAGGACCTGAGACCACTCCTGCCTCAACATTAACCAGCCCGGATTATCAGTATCTGATTGCGGCAGCCTCCTGTGGCCGGTGGCCCCCTCCCCTTGGAATCTCCAAGCCCCAGCAGCGCTGTGCATGTGGGAGGCACCCTGGTATTGATGTGTGTGTGGAGTGGGCATGGTGTGAACATGCCCCCTCTTTCTTGGGCTTCGGGGTAAGAATCTGGAGTCAGACAAACCTGGGTTCAAATCCCACTTCTGCCACTCACTGGCTGTGTGGCCTTAGGTAAGTGACTTGCTCTCTTTGAGCCTCAGGGAGAGATGCTAATGAGCTGACCTCCCAGACAGGTGTGAGGCTTAGAGGTGTTAATGCAAGCACTCAGCACTGCCCCAGAAGGCACCACTAAAGTGCTACCCTCCTCTCTATGCCAGGCCTCCTTCCAAAGGCCTTTCTTGCATGAACGCATATAGGACTCACGGCCACTTTGGTATTGTTGCTATCCCCATTCGATGTGTGAGGTAATGGAAGCACAGGGTGGCTCAGCGCTTTGCCCAGGGCTGAGCTGGTGGAGGCAGCGGAGTGCATGCTCAGGCAGTCTGGCTCCAGCCAGTCCATGCGGCTGCTCTACTGTGTCCAACGGATGGTAGCTGCTATTTGTGTTATATTATTTCTCCTCCCCCGGTCACCAGAACCAACTCCAGTCTTTAAGGTCACGGTGACAGTTAACGGGAAGCTTGCTCAGACAAGATCTTCTCACTCTCCACAGCGTTTCTGAGTGGAAAACAGGCTGGGCCCCATTGCCAGGCAAACACCCTCATGTTGACAGGAGTCAGGCAGATTAGCTACGCAGACGGTTCAGCTCAATTCCCAAACATTTAGCCAACACCAGTATGCCGGCACCAGGGAGCAGAGGAGGGCTGGGAAGACGGAGGACACACTCTAAGCCTGTCCTGGAGGGGCAGAGTATACCGAAGAGGGCCTGGCCATACCCTAGCCATATCCCAAAGTTTTTTGTTTAACCCTCATCTGGTCGAGGCTTTGGAGGTGATGTTTGTCATTCTCTTGACCACTCAGACCCTGAGAAGTTGGAGGAAGTCCCTGCTCACTCCATGTGTCCCTGTTTCTCACTGTGGAATCCCAACAGCTACTTTCCCAGACCCTGGTGTGGCCAGGGCAGAGCCACAGAGCCACGTTCCACCAAGGGGAAGCTGTGACCCTAGAGAACGGCCCCTGAGCACACTGCTGGGGTGAGGGTGGCTGCAGGCACGGTGGCGTGGCAGGGGTTTCAGTGTCAAAGCCTCAGTGACGGTGGGTGAGATGGGATGCCGGGACCTGCTCCCATGACGGACGGGTCTCTGTGATCCAGCCCTGCAGTGATTTCAGACGATATTCCTGGTAGTGTAGCTACTAAAGGGCCTTAGGCTCTCCCAGTGACTCTCTGTGACTTGCTACGTATCCCAGAATAAATTCCTTTTCTGCTTAAACTACTTGGAGGTGGCGGTGGGGGTGGTGGTTCAGCAGCTGGGCTGGTAGGGCCCTCATCCTATGACCACCTCACATAGGGCTGCTGTACAAGCCACATCGAGGGGCATGGGACAGGGCCTGCCGAACCCACAACCCTGCTCCCCACTTTGGAGCCCCCATAGGACTGACGAGGAGCGCAGAGAGAGTGGAAGGGGTGTGTGGTGGGTACGGTGTGCTGGCTCACTCACTTCCCGTTCCTGTTCTCCTCGGCTGGGCTTCCCTTTCTGCCCTGGGAGTCTGGAAAGCTAACACTACACTTCCCAGACTTTCTTGGGGTTCTTGGGTTCCAGCCACGTTGAGATTCTGCCAACTTGACACAAGAGACTTTGGTTTGGAGCTGAGCTGTGAGGGCAGGGAGGAAGGGCATGAGGTGTCCATTTTACTACAGCCAGTCATGGCATCAGACTTTTGAAGGCTGCTTCTATATCCTGCAACTTCCGGATTCTGCAGAGGCAGCAGCCCCCTTGCCGGCCCCGTTCTGGGGTGTGCTGTTGGGAGTTGTTCATGGAAGCTCAGTTAGTTTGTTTATTCAGATCTTCTAGTGCTTTTGTGAGTCATCCACAACCCTTGATAAATGCCCCTTCTTAAACAAGAATCATGGGATTCTGTCATCTGTAGCTGAGAACCCCCTCCACCCTGCCCAGCAGAGTCCCAGCCTTCATCTGTCCTCCCCTGGCCTGGCGGCCCCTCCTGCTGCCACTGCCCAGTCAGCTTCATCCTCCCCAGCAGAGACTTCCTCACGGCTGTTGCCAGTGCTCAGCTGTTCCCCTAGACACCTTCTGAAGACCAGAGCCATAGAATTCTAAGACTCCCCAAAGGGCACATATGCTGGGGCCCTACAGCTGTTCCCACCGGGCTCCAGCTATGAGAGTTTACAAGCAGATGGGCTTTCTACCTGCAGACAGGATGTCGTCCAGGATTTAATTGGATAGAGAACACTCCTCTGTAGCTAGTTTAAGCAGGAAGGACTTACTACTGGGTATTAGTTTATACAGAATTGTCAGAAGGGCTGATGACACAGACTCTGGGTTGGGCTTAAGTTCTTAAAGCCTTGATGCAGAAGTGAGTTGCCAAGAGAGCTGCTGCCTCTTCTGCAATCATGAAGCTGCAGAGTCTAGAAGCTTCCTGCAGCTGTTGGCTCCAGAATCACATCCTGCCTGCCACGGTAAGGACACTGCTGAGTCAGACAACTACCTGCTGAGTTGAAAAGTTGCTGCTACAGTTGCTGGTTCCAAAACCATGCTGCTTCTGCCACTGTCTACACCTGAAAAGTGAATATCCCACACCCTGTCTCTTTCCTCACATGACTCAGCTCCAAAGTCAAGTCTCATGCAGGTGCATGTATATTGGTGACTCCAAATCACATCTGGAACCCTAGCTGTAAAGGAAGTCTTAGAACTGTTGTAGTTGGAAGACAGGTTGGGTGGGCCAAGCTGTTGCATCTGCCCTCTTGCCTTCCTGCTACTCCTGACAACATCCCCAGGGTATGCAGGACTTGAGGGTGAGCCAGGGCCTGGGAGATCCATGAGCTGGGAGCACCAAGGGACTGATGCTGGGTAAGGCATTCAGCTGTGGCCAGAACGGGGAGGAGGGCAGTGGCACCACTATTCAGATTAGGGATGCAGAGTGTTAAAGCAGGGGCCACAGGCCAGCTGCTCCACATATAAGCAGACATGAGTCCATTATGGACAGAGAAGAGCCCTGGTGCTCAACAGCAGGAGCCCTGCGGAGCCCAGCATGTAGCTGAGCAAGTGTGATGTTCACATAGGGATGAGGAGGCGGTGGTGCCTGCATGGAAATGAGCCAGCTTCCTGTGGGGCAGGTTCCAGTCTGCTGCCAAGCACATGGCCCTCTCAGGAGCACTAGAATGGCTACAGGCTGCCAGGAGACCCGAGGGAGTAAGGGGCCACAGAACCTCCGGACTAGCTTCAGGTTCCATTGGCCTCATTCCCTAAGGTCACATGGATGCCTGGTTAGAAGGATCAGGGCAGAGATGGTGCTAGAGTTGGGGTAGATTGGGGTGTGGGGAGGCTGGGCTTGTGGCCACTCCCAGGAGCACATTCTCCACAGCAGCGTCTTAAATAAAGAAGCCTGTTGATATTAAGGCTGTGAAAGTTCTCACAGGGGCACTGGAAGTGTGAACAGGATGTAGGAAGGTGGTGGTCCAGGAGCGGAGCCATTCCCTTTCTGCTTGGTGTCTTGGGGTCTTCATCTATGAAGATTGTTATCATATCTCTCACAGGGACCGTGATAAAGTTGGAGATATGAGTTAATACATGGAATGCTCAGCACAGGCTTAGCACAGACCTAGGTGCTCAATAAATATTACCATCTTCATCAAACATTAGGCAGGGAAAGAGCAAGCCAGGTGAGAGGGAGTGCTTCTTGTGTACACATTCCTCTAATGCTTAGAATTCTCAATTCTCAATGCCTTCTCAATGCTATACCTTTATCAACCCACCACCTTCATCAACCAGGCTGGGAGCTCCCTGGTGGGGCAGGACCATGTCTTGGTTCCCGCATTCCTAGCCAGTGTTCTAAGACACATTCTCATTGGACAGATACAGTTCACATGACTACTCCTGCTTCATCACTGGGCCGGGAGTTCAGGTGCACCAATTGGCTTAGCCCAGGTCATGTGTTCCACCCCAGTGGGTAGTGAGTGTTTCCCCAGATGTCCAGGATCCCCCGGAAGAGAGCAGGCGCTCTTGGGAAGAGGCAAAGAGGAAGAGAAGAAGTTGAGGGGAAGAACCTGTGCTCACCATGGATGCCCGGAGACCACTGTGTGTGATTCCTCCTTTCTAGACCAGTCGTTCTGCCTGGGGGTGGGAGGTCCGTGAAGGGAGAGACCCAGAATCCTAGGGAAGAGGCCCCTCAGGCAACTTACACCTTCACATCCATGCCAAACAGTCCCCACAGGACCTGCCCATTGTGCCCTCTCAGCCTGCTGCCTCCCTGTTGCCCCCACCCCTAATGGCTTTAAATAGGATTCTGAGGGGAGGTGGAGGAGGAAGGGCAGGTCTGGAGGCTTGTGGACAGGGAGACCTGAGAAGGGCCTAAAACACTCTTGAGGAGGGACCCTTGGTAGATTTCTCTGGCCCTCACAAAGCCTGCTGTGTCATCCTGCACAGCCTCACACCCACCAAGAGGCGCTTTATTCCTGCAATCTCCTTCTTCAGGGCAGCCATCTTGTCCACAAGCCTGAGCACCTCCCAGATAGCTGTTCTCACCAG
Source organism: Macaca mulatta (assembly GCF_049350105.2). Taxonomy (NCBI): domain Eukaryota; kingdom Metazoa; phylum Chordata; class Mammalia; order Primates; family Cercopithecidae; genus Macaca; species Macaca mulatta. Next base: position 148,422,275 of record NC_133409.1, on the reverse strand, counting down.
AACCCAACCCAATTCTCTGAAAACTGCAGAGCAGAGCGGCTGCTCCCTCTGGGGCCTCTTCTCCCGCTCCTTCTATGCTGCCCAGGAGCCACCCAGTCCTTGCAAGGGTTTCACCTGGCTCTGCGGACTTACGTCCTCCTGTGGGCTCCTGAGGCCACCGTGGCCAAGTACCCTCTCCTGCCCCATGCTGGGCCTTCCAGGCCTTCGTGTCATGTGCAGTCCCTTACTAGGAATGCCCTCACCCTCTCCCTCCCCTCCTCGGAGCCCCCGCAGCTGCTGGCACCTGCTTCCAGCCCTAATCACACTTAGGACCCTGTGCTGCCGTGGTCGCCTGGCTACTCTCCCACTGCAGGAGGCAACTCAAGGCCAGAGCCTGTCTCTAATGGCCCCAAATTAACACAGTGCATGGGACACAGTAGATGCTTCAAATCTGTTGGAAAAAAAAATGAATGCGCACATGCTGTATCACCCAGTGATGGCTCACTCTCCACCCCAGAGCCCTCCAGGCAACCTTTGACAGCAATGGGGTTTCTTGACTCTGTAGCAGCAGCATGGGGTGCCGACTTTACACTTCCTGCCCAGGGGAGTCCCTGGTCAGAGAAGGTCTTTTATGAATGTTCTTGTTTGTGGGCTGTAATGAGCACAAAACCGGGTGCCTGGATTGTTCCCTTGACTAATCTTTCCTGCAGGGGTTGTGCAGGGAAAATAAATGTGCATGAAGAACATGTAGGCAAATCACAGGTTCCGAGTCTCTGCTGGTTTGTGAGTGTGTGTGCCAGTGTGTGTGAATGAGTAGGTGTGAATGTGTGTTGGGGGGTGGGTGTGTGGGTGTGAGTGTGGGTGAATATGTGAGACAGGATATATGTGTATGAGTGTGAGTGGATGATTGTGTGCAAATGTGTGTGTGTGAGTGGGTGGGTGTGAATGTGTGATGTGTGTGTATGTGAATGTGTGGGTATATATGTGGGTGTATGGGTGTGACTGTGTGGGTATGTAAGTGTGGTTGTGATAGAGGCAGGAGGCAGAGAAATCCTAGGCAGACAGGGGTGGGTCCCTGGTGAAACCCCATCTTCAAGCCAAAAACAGTCTGAAACCTGAGACCCAGGGTGAGAACTTCTATTCCTGTTTGCCTGCTCTCTCCTGGTTTTTTTTTTTTTTTTTTTTGAATAATGCCTTTTTACCAATCAAACGTCGCCTTTCAAATACTACCTGCAGCCTGCTCTGCCCCCATCCTGTGCCTATAAAGACCCCAGACTCAGTTGGTAGAGACTGAGATGGCCTGACTTCAGGGAAGAGACGACTTGACTTCGGAGAGGGATACCCTGACTTTAGGGAAGAGACAACCTGACTTTGGAACAGAGACAAGCTGACTTCGGGGAAGACAACCTGCCCTTCCCGTCCCCTCTCCAGCTCCCCTCTCCGTTGAGAGCTGATTCTGTCACTCAATAAAATTCTCTGCCCTCACCACCCTTCAACTGTCAGCATGACCTCATTCTTCTGGGATGCTGCACAAGAGCTCAGGACCCATTGATTTTAGGTACCCAGAAGGGCTGTCACACTGGTCCTTTGCCCTCACTGGCAGACGGCAGCCACACCACACAATGGGGCCAGGGGCCAACTGAGCTGCTAACATGCAGCCGTCCATCAGGCTGTGGATGGTGGAACTAAAAGGGCTAATTAGCACACTAACACCTGCTCTGGGGCTTTGAGATCATAGACACTCTTGCCTGGTTGCTGCTGCATTCCCCTTGAGGTGACACGCCTGGTCTGGCCACAGGCCTCACATGGAATTTGCTCCTGTGTTGGTGCTTGGAGTGACCGGCTGAATCCTGCACTCGCTCGCTTCTGCAAGGGGCTGAGTATGGCAGGCCAAGTAGACAGGGCACCCCTTCTGTGAGTCTGGGAAACAGGCTAAGAAAAATCCCTGCATCAGTTGTGAATGTATGGATGAGTGTGTGTGTGTGAGAGAGAGTATGTGTGTGAGTGTGTGTGGGGGGGTGTCAATGTGTGTGTTTGTGTGTGTGTATGTATGTAGTTTAACCTGGTTCCATCCCCCGACACCACTCCATCCCTGGCCCTTGGGAACACATCTGGAATCAAAATAGAAATTAACAGGGATAATAGGGTTGAACATACCGATTTCTGTACCCTGAAACCAACTACTGCTACTTTAGAAACTGATATGGAAATGTTAAAATCCAGACAAAACTCTAGAGCAAAAAACAGCCTTTAGTCAGGAAAAATAAACATTACACAGGACCCATATGTCCATGCACCTAACTTAAATGAGGATTCATAGAAATTTACCCTTCCCAGCTTGTCATACACTCATACACTGGATATATTCTACTTGTTTCTTTCTTTCTTTTTTTTTTTTTTTTATGATGCTGGTCACAGCCCATGAAATTGCTTTCACTACCCACCAACGAATGGGCTCTTATCTTGCTATTCAAGTCATCATCTTTGAGCATCTCCCCTCCCTAGGGTTTTGTAAGAGTGAATGTGAGTAGCCAACTGTTCTGTGTGCTTGGTGGAGGAACAAAGGCAGAGGTGAGGTGCAGAGGCGAGGATGAGAGGGTGTAGCGAGGGTGTAGCTCCCTGAGTGGGACGGCTGGCTCTTATAAAGGCATCAGCCCATAAAGACTTGATTGGCCGTGGGCTGCCTCAAGAAAAGGGGAGACTGGCATTCTGCTGCCAGCCTGAGGGTCACAGCTTTGTAGTCACATTGTAGGGAATTTCCCAAGGCTTGGAGGAAGACTTCACTCCCTTCATTCTTCCTCTCTTCCTCACTCCCTGTATTAGTCTGTTCTCACAGTGCTAATAAAGACATATCCGAGCCTGAGTAACTTATAAAGAGGTTTAATTGACTCACAGTTTTGCATGGCCAGCAAAGCCTCAGGAAACTTACAAGCATGGCAGAAGGGGAAGCAAACACATCCTTCTTCACATGGCAGCAGGAGAGAGAATGAGAGTGAGGGAAGGGGGAAGCCCGTTATAAAACCATCACATCTTGTGAGAACTCACTATCACAAGAACAGCATGGGGGAAACTGCCCCCATGAACCAATTATCTCCACCTGGTCCCGCCCTTGACATGTGGGAATTATTACAATTCAAGATGAGATTTTGGGGGAGTCACAGCCAAATCACTCCCCTCACTTCCTCTCGTCCTTCTCCTTCCCTCACTTCTTGAGGCCAGCAGCAATTCAGTGGTTCAGTAACTACGAGGATCTGGCCAAAGGGGCTTCCTCTCTAGACCCTGACCCACCTCCTGGCTCATGGCCCTGGATGAGCCCCATCCTTACCCTGGGGTGCTGGCCCTTGCTTCTGAGAGTCCTCGGATGGGCTGATGGCTATGGTGCTGGGCTAGAGGCCTGTGGGTGAAGAGCCTCAGAGGCCTGCCCGTTGGTGACTGGGTCATTAGTAATGGGGGTAGGGAGGGATCTGTAGATGTTGGTGTTTGTTTTAATGCTTCCTAGAGCACAGCCCATCCCAAGCATATAATTTTCATTATATGATATCAACATTTAGCTTCAGCAATGGAAATGTCAACATTAATTATTTTCAAGGAGTCTTGATGGCTCTGGGAATAAATCAATATAAATAATGTTTCCATAAACTCTGAATCATACTCCTAATAGTGTTATAGCTATAATTTTAATATTCAAAACAATTTTTCTTTGCATCTTAGCAATTAATTGTTGCTAAGTGCTCATTTTTTGGGATCCTTATTGCTGTCAGCTCAGAGCCAGAGGCTGGGGGTGTGGTGACCAGGTCCCTGGCCCTGAAACCATTCCTAGCTCTCCTTGCCCAAAGAGTTAGGCTTGGTAGAACATCTCTTCCCCAAAAAAACATGCGTTTTGCTCTCAGCCCATTTAGAGTTTACTCACCCTTTGGCTTACTCTCTCCAAGATGCCTGGCGGCGTGGCGCTCATCAGCTTCCTCCAGGACTTCTCAGGCAGACAGGGGGGCAGGTGGGGCAGTCCAGGGAGTTGGGCTTGCCCAAGGTATACCACTCACCAGCTGTGTGACTCTGGACAACTGAGTCCAGGTGGCAGAGCCAAGGGTCATCTACCAGGCAGGGTTCTTATTTGCAGGGTACAGAGAATGACTCAGGTGGATATGAGCAGAAACAGAATTTATTAAAGGATACCATGTAGCAAAGGCAATTGACCAGGAATAGCATCTGAAATTCCACTGAGAAGCTGGTTCCAGAGGATGCCACTGGCGCCCCAGAAAGGTCCTTGTCCCTGTGGTTTGCACAGCAGACAGGGCCAGATGTTGGGGAGCTGCTGGTTTCTGTTCCTATAAAGCTACCTTTGAAAACCAGATGTGGTCATGGCCACTTCCATCACCAGAATGGGGAGTTTTCCCTTCCCCAACATGCTGCTTGAGGCCTGGGTGCTCCACTGGTGTGGCCAGGGACACCTATCACAGCCAACCTACAAAGGAGTATAAAAAAGTGAGTATCAGACAGGCAAGGTGGCTCACGCCTGTAATCCCAGCACTTTGGGAGGCTGAGGGGGTTGGATCATGAGATCAAGACCAGCCTGGCCAAGATGGTGAAACCCTGTAAGTACTAAAAACCTACAAAAATTAGCCAGGCGCAGTGGCAGGTGCCTGTAATCCCAACTACTTGGGAGGCTGAGGCAGGAGAATCGCTTGAACCCAGGTGGCAGAGGTTGTAGTGAGCCGAAATCGCGCCACTGCACTCCAGCCTGGGTGACAGAGAGAGGCTCTGTCTCAAAAAAAAAAAAAAAAAAAAAAAAAAAAAGGAAAGAAAAAAGAAAAAGTGAGTATCTGGGATTTTGCATTTCTGTAAAAGGAGGTAGGCTTTCCACTTAATACAGCATCGGGAAGGGTCCCCAGACATAAGAAGATTTCAGCTGCTGGGAGTCAGAAAGAAGGGCAGACAGCCCCACTGTGGCCACAGGCCTCTCTCTGCCTGGTCGCCAAAGATCCTCCACAGCTGTTGTGTTTAATGTTGACATTTTTCTCAATGAAGAGCTATACAAGTGCAACTCCAAACACCTCTCTGTCCAATCTGACTTCTGCCCTGAGCTTGCACTTAGGATTCGCCTTCCCTCATCCATAATCAATAGGAAGAGTGTACTGACGGTTCTGGTCCCCATGACGTTGCATTTCTCAGGGTAAATAAATAACTGGGCCGGGCATGGTGGCTCACACATGTAATCCCAGTGCTTTGGGAGGCTGCAGATGGGGGATCACTTGAGGCCAGGAGCTCAAAACCAGCCTGGGAAACACAGAAGACCCTATCTCTATAAAAAATACAAGCTGCAGTGAGCTGTGATTGCACCACTACACTTCAGCCTGGGTCAGAGTCAAACTCTGTCTCAAAAAATAAAAATAATAAACAAGACATACTTGGTATTTTGGGTTTAGAAATTGGTCTCTCGTGAAGCTACAGCCGTTGGACAATGCCCCCAGGCCCAGGTTCTTCTGAGCTGCCAGCCATTTAGGTTCCCCTTTACCAAGGCTGATTCCTGTGTGGATCCCAGCTGGCACCGCCCGTGACCGGGAGCTTTTGGTGCCTTTCTATTCTCACAGCCACAGGCTCTTCCTTAGCTACCATGCAGCAGAAGAGAAATCAGAACGTGGAGACTGTGGATTCACTCACAGAAAGGTTTAAAATCTGATAAAGGATTTATTGAAACATCAACCTTCACTTTAAAACAGTGAAATTCTATTCAACTGGGACTCTGGGAAATTCCAGAACCCATGGCTTCTCAGTGCTAACAAGCTGAACGCTGGGCGCCTCCCAGTTCTGCACTGTGGGATGGACGAATGAATGAATGAGTGAATGAGTGCATGAAGAGCCTGTCCTCCGAGGCCAAGACAGGCATCCAGCAGTCTGGGTGAGGAAAGGGTTGGGGTAAATGAATCTTTTGAGCACAAGATGATTGCTCCTTTGCTGGGGGTGGGGCTGGGAGGCCAATACAGGTAGGGGGTGGACGGGATGATCTCCTGGATCCCTTTGTGGGAATTTTTTCTGAAGATGCCCAAAGATTTAAGATTGGAGTCAAACAAGGAGAGCAGACACAGAATTGATTAAAGCAGCGGGGGATGGGACAGTCCTGCCCCATGCACATTGCTTTAAAAGGCCTAACAGAGGCATCAAATGATTTTTTTCTTTATGTATGAAGAGAAAAGAGGGAAATTTAAAAGCTCCTTTTCTTTTTTTTTTTTTTTCAAATTTTGTTCCTTCTACCAAAGAAAAGAAACAAGTATTTGTACTGTAGCGCTAGCGGTCCATTTGATTACTATACCCAGGGCAACCAATTTATATTATTCCTGAGCAAGATCTTTGGAGATTAACTTCCCATCCCATAGTTCATTAATCTCTGCCATCCAGGGTTCAGGTGAGTACGTTCGCTATGCTGGAGAATGTTTTTAATCTCCAAATTTACTCAAGAAGTTTCTTCTAACGGTTGCATTATTTCAACCTCATCTGCTTCACTCCTGTTCCAGGTCTTCTCCCCTCCTTCCTACCAGGCCAGCATTTCTACTCTGTGCAGCTACCAGCGAGGAGGGCCCGCGGGCTCAAAGACCCAACAGGAATTCCTGCAGAAGCCCCACAGCGTGAAGAGGGGCTGTGGGATGTATGAGCCTGCATGCAGCAAGGGTTGTGCTGTTCTCCCGTAGCAGAGGGAAAGGGAGAGGGGAGAGGAAAGAGAGGGGTAAGGAGGCCACAGTGGGACAGTGGGAGGGAGAGAGAATGGAGGGCAGGTGGGCTGTGGCCAGCTGCGGGGCTCAGGAGGAGCCGCAGGCCTGCAGTGTGTTTCTCTGTACTAGAACCGGCCTGAGAAATAAACTACCTGGGGGTGGGAGTCTTGGGAAGCTGAGAAGGGCTGGCAGCTGAGCAGCTCTTGGACACGGCCCTCGGCTCCTACCTGTGCCTCCCTGTGCAGGGAGAAAGCTGCAGGATGGCCAGGAGGTCCTGCTAGGGACAGAGCTCCCCACTCATCAAGGCCTGGGTTGGAGGGACCCCTGGGACAGTGCAAGAGGAGGAGCTTGGGGTAGGGGCAGAGGGCCTGAGAGGTGACCCAGAGCAGCAAGCAGGTGCTCCAAAGAGAATGTCCTCATACCCTTCTGCTGGGGAGAGGAACCTGGCTCCCTAGTGCTCCCGGGCGAGGGCCATCTCTGTCGGATAAGCCCTCCGCTATATCAGTGGCAGCAGTTGTGGGTGTGAGCACCAAATACTTCTGCTGTCTGTTCAAAATGGGGATACTGGCAGGTTGACTGTGCCTCCCAGAGGTGCCAGGCTAGCTGGTGAGATGGCCCTGGGGAACTGAGCTTCCCCCAGCATGGGGTAGGGGTGGGGGTGGACAGGCCAGTGGAACTTTTATGCTGCTGCTGGCCAACTCAGGCCTTCACAAGGCAGCCTTTCCTCTGTGGAGGACGGCCGAAACTGCAGGACTGAGTTGGAAGGTGAGGAGAGGGTCCCAGGCCTGGAGCAAGAACCTGGCCATGCCTGTCCATCCTTCCACTCCCTTGCGTGGGGACACCTTCCGAGAATGCTGCCCACACCCCTCCCACATCACTTTCCTTCCCCTCTCCAGCCCCTCCCCTCACTTGAAAGCCTGTACCAGGAGCTCGTCTCCTACAACCCCTTCAGCCAAGAGGCTCCAAGTTCTGGAGCAGGTATCCCCCTCCCTCCCCTCTGAGGGGTCGGTGGGGCCCTTGGGGCCCCCTTGGGAACGTCCCAGGTGCTTTGGCCCAAGGTCTGTGCTGATTCAGTGCCACGCCCACAGCTGGGCAGAGCCCTGAGATGGACGCTGCCTGCAAACCCTGTCCAGCCTAGAGCTGAGCATGGGCTTTGGACCCCCCAATGGCTCTGCTCAGTCATTCTTCAGGGCCAGGGACCACCCTCTGGAGCCTGAGCCAGAACCTGAGCCTCCCCCCTTCAGGGTCTTCTCTCAGCCACACCACCGCCCCCTATCCGCTTCTCACCCCCCAGCCCACATCAAGCCCTAATTCTACCCTTTTTATTTCATGTAAGAGCATGCCCAAAAGGAGCTCTTGCCCCTAGCAATAGAAAGAGGCTTCTGTTCTTAGAAATACAGCAGCCACTTGTCCGTCCCTGGAGACCCTCTTGTTCTGCCCTAGTAAATCGCCCTCTCAGCAGTGGCCAGAAGTTGGCTTTTCTTCCATTTCTACTTCCTTGCTCAAGCCACCTTCTCCACCTGTCTGGTGGTCATTGCACCAGCCATCCTGCTATTGTTATTCTATACTGGGGTGCTGGAGCAGCAGGAGTGTGGCCCCAAGGCAGCAAGGCCTCCCATTGCCTTGACAACATTCAGCAAATCACTCTTGCCCTGGGGACCAGGTTTTCCTTCTGCAAAATGAGGGGGAGTAGACCTCATCATCTCTGATTCCTTCCAGCTTTAGAATCTGTTTCTGTGATGGTGATGGGGATTGTACAGACCTAGTTTCCTTTGTTTACAAGATGTGGAGACTAAGAAAACCATAGACGGGTAAAGTATTGAGTATCAAGAGCACTCCCTCTGCCTGTTCTGGGATGTACACTGTTACCCATACTTCCAAGGGAGAAAGTGGCCTGGTTAGGGTAGCGGCACCAATGTACAGACACATCATAGCCTGGGACCCAGGGCTGCCCATGACCATCCCCCAACAGCCCTGCTGCTCCCTTCCCCCTCGCCTCCCTCCAGGGCTGTTGAGAGGAAGAAACGAGATGCTCCATCTCCAGATGCCCTGCTTACAGGAAGGCCCATGCAGATACTCGGGGACTATCCTCTGTTCCCTTCAATATACCTGGTGGGTCTGACCACCAGGACATGGCCCTGCCTTCCAGGGAGTAGACACTGTGCCTACACTGTGCCCCTCTCTTGTGACAAGAGCAGGCGTGGTGCTATAGAGACTTCCCAGGGCTTCCTGCAGGAGCATTCATCACTGGAGGAAGGGCCAGGGCAGTGGCAGGCCAGGGACAGTGGGCCCCTCCATGGAGCACAGAGCAGTGGGCCCCGCAGGAGAGGCAGGCAGGGGCGGAGGTGAGGCGCTCAGGAGCAAGGCAGCGCTGTCTCCACAGCCCGACAAGGGATTTTATGGAATACTTGAGAAAAAATCATCAATGAATATGATGGATGCCCCCAGCAGAGGTGGAGGGGTCCCCGCTTTTGGGTCCAGGAAGCAAAAACCTGGAGTCCTGGCCTGAGCCTGAGCAGAGGACAGTTTTGAACAAGGGGGTCCACAGGGCAAGAGGAGGGTGGGAGTTCTCCCATGCACACGGATCACTGTGCTTGGGAATGTGTGTCCCCACTGATGAGCGTGGGGATGAGTGTGAGACCAAAGGCAGCCCTCTTGGGGTAGGCAGGGGCCAAGGCCCACAGGTGGGGGCTGGGGAGGATGCCTTCTTAACGGGCATGGCCAGACCCCTCCTCCTTCAGAAGACCTGGAAGAAGCAGGTGGGGGAGAAGCAGAGTCACAGAGGCAAGGCAGAGACTTGGAGGCCCGGAGACTCGGGTGGGCGCGGGCAGGGCCCCCAGCCCCACTGCTTTCCCAGCTAGCTGTCTCTAGGAGGCCAGCCCACCCACTGGGCCCCAAAGCCTCAAACCCCGGGTGGCCCTCCCCTCTTACAGCTGCCACAGTTTCTGCAGGGCTGCTTTGTCAGACTCTTAGAACACAAGCAGCAGAACTAGGAAGGCCCTCAGAACGAAGGAGACGCAGGCACCATAGGACCCCAGGGCCCCTTTCCATTGCACCCATGCTCCATCCTCCCACGTCTCCCAAAGATCAGCCCTCCCCAGTGACCCCTGGAGCCCAGGAAGATCAAGGATCCAGCCTGTTGCCCTGGGCTTGCCTGCTGTGCAGCTCTGCGTGCAGGTCAAGGATCAAGCTGAAGTGAAGGTATGTGCACGCAGGGTTCAAGGGCTTATTATTAGTAACAATAATTCCTACATACGTAAAATCTCACACCAGACATACGCTTTTTACATCATCTTGTGGCAGGCCAGGTTTCACTGACACTGGCCTCCATCACAACTGTTTGAGTACTGACTGAGTGGTTAAATCTTAAACAATGAAAAAGCCAGTGCCCTTATACAAAGGCTGGAATGAAACAAAAAGCCCATCAAGAGTTTTGCCGAGGCCTTTCCTGGGCCTTAAAGCATGACACAGGAATTCTTAACAGGACCAATTTAGGATTAAACAAGTTTTACTGGGGGTCTGAAGAAACTCCCCAGGCCTCCACAGATAAGTTTATTGGGGATCTGAAGGAACTCTCCAAACCTCCGTGATTTAGCAGGAGACAAGACAAGGGTAATCACCCCAGCACCTAAACCCATTTAGATTAAGTCCATTTACTAAGGCTCCAGAAGAAGGCCTTCAGGACTCAGACCTTAGTTACAGATTGAAAGAAGTCAATCACTTATGTCTTTCGATGAATGCACACTTACACATAGACATATAGCTTAGAAGGTATACAAGCTCTGAAAAACTTTGTAATTTTGCGTTGGTCTAGCGATAATTTCCAGGCCTTCTACCTGTAACCGGTTACAGAAATAAAAACTTCCTCCCCAGTTCACCGCATCTCGTTATTGGGCCATGACGAATAGCAGCCCGACCCTCAGTTTGGTCTGGGAACAATCTCACCAGGGCTTGCCATCAACCCAGGGCAATTGACAAGGTAAGTAATTTATCTCCATTTTACAGCCGAGGAGGGTTTGAAGAGGTTAGGAGGCTTGGAGACCACAGCTCCAGTGGTGGGATAGTGGGCAGTGGGCTACAGTTGAGAAACAGGGGGACCGTCGTTGCTCCTCAACCCACTTTTCTCAAGACCTTCGTAGGTCTTTTTTGGCTCCCTGCACACCCAGAACGGGAGCACTTAAGAGAAGTGTTGCTTTTCATTTGTTCTTAAGGCACTGCTCTCAGGTACCAGGTAAACCAACCCAGCGATGCCCAGATCCCCTACCATGGGCCACAGACGCGCAGAGCCGCAGCAAGGACAGAGGGAGCCGCGTGGCCCTTCCTGACATTCTTTCATCTGCACACTGTACCATCAACTCGTTTTCTGCACGGAATGAAGATACATCACTCTGCTCCGGAAAACTACATTTAGCATCTCCTTCTTTTTGTGGGGCAGGGAAGTTTTCATTGACAAAGCGTTTGTATTGCAGATGGCTCACCATATGCCACGTTCCTGCACGTTATCACCTTGTAAGCAGATTCTGTCAGGTTTTAGGAGTAAAAGCTTAATTAACAAGTGGTGTGTACAATTATGTACTTAATTATCAACTGCTTTTATTTCTTTGTTGTTTCTTGTTTTCCAAAAGTTTGGTAACAATTACAGGCAACTGTTCCCTAATGCAATTTCTCTCTGCACCTCTTTTTTTGTGTTTGTGTTTTTTTTTTTGCCATTTGTATGCTGAGAGGGGGCTTTCTCTTTTCTCCCCTCATCCACCACTTAGAACAGACAGATGCAACATGGGCCCACTGATCTAAATCTCTGAGGGGTGGCCCACTTGTGTGTGTGTGTGTGTGTGTGTGTGTGTTATTTTAAAAGTTTCCTGTGAGGTTGATCTGCAGTTCTGGTTAGAAACACAGACCTGGGCCTCCACGTTGCTGACTGGGCTGTCAGGGGCTCTCATTCTTTCTCCATCTCCCTTTGCTGGCCCACCCCGGAGGCCAGTGGGGTTGGCTGGACTAGGCTGGTGAGGAGGACAGGAGGTGCTGGGGGGCCAAGGGACAGCCTTACAGCATGGTGAGGGCAGAGGCAGCTTTGGGGAGCTGAGCACAGAAAGCAGGAAGAATTGCAATGGAAGCACAAGCAGCAGCAACTTGGAGGGAACTCGCCGGGCTGAAGTCATAGCCAGAATGTGGGACTTAGAACAAAGTGACTGGATTCACTTGAAAGCACTTCTGCTCACATGCATCTGAGTTAAGGAACTTCTAGAAGCCTATGCCTCCAGCACAGTTGTCTTTCATACAAATCTGTGCAAGAGGGTGTCCTGTTTTAGGGAACCTCCACAGAGTTGAAAACTCAGTTATCGGCACGTGGTGACAGAAATGGCCCCACAGCTGACAGCGGAGGAGTCTGAACCATCAGGTAGGCCGCCCATCTGTCTTCCCAGAGGGCTGAGGGCTGGTCCTGGGTTTCTCAGCTGGCAGGTGGGGTCCCCTGGGCCCTAGTTCTGAAGCACCCTCCTCACCACACCCACCAGTGTCAGCCGAGGTAGGTACAATACAAGAGGGCTGGGACAAGTGGGTTGGAGGAAGATGCAAGGGCAGAAGAATTGCAGAATCAAGAGATCAGGGCTTCCCTTTCTCCAACTAGAGGAAGAAGCCTGAGGGACACTTCCCTGAAATGAAGACAGACAGAGGCCGGCCCCAGCATCACAGACATGAAGCCCCTGTTGCCTGCATGCTCACCTGGCTCTGTCACACCTCCTCTCTGTGCATCCGTCTCCTTATCTGGCAGTGGCTGGGCGAGCTCATCCAGCTCTGCCAGGCCCACCATCTCCTATTTCTTAGAGAAGAGTCCACTAGACTCCGAAGGGCTGTTGTGCTCTGGGCAAAGAACGGCGGAGGACCCTGTTGGGCCTGTCCTTGCCTTTGTGGTTTACCCAGGGCCTAGAACAGTGCCTGCCATGTGATGAGGGAGCTCAACAGGCGTCTGTCAAATTAATGAAAATGTAATAGACATGCCATTTGCTGCTTTGCCAGGCACATGGCTCCTTCTAAAGATAGCTGCTCTGTCCCACAGGGAGACCCCCAGGTCTCTGTCTGTGCCTGGTTCCAGCTGACCTAAGGGCAGCCCATCAAGGCACGTCAACCTGAGGTGTGGTCTGGGATGAAGAGATGACACAGGGCAAATGGATTCTGCTTCTCAGAAGGTTGATCTGGGAAGTACTCAGAGCATGAGGTGATTAGCATTGGGCATTGAAGCTAAAAAGATCACCAGAAAGAAAAGGAAGAGGTGAGTAACGAATGGCTGAGGCAGCAGCAGCAGTCTGGAGTGGAGAGAGAATCCGGTGCGCCGGGAGGGGACACCCTCTGCTCCAACGTCCGCCTGCCCTCAGCATCCTGCGTTGCTTCCCCTGGCAGGCCCTTCCCTATGCAGAAATCTTTCCCTGCAATCTCAGATACCTTCAGGGCAAGCCCTGGGAAGACAAACTTGAAATGATGGAGGCAGGAGGTGGATGCACCTTCCCACAGCCGGGGTCCAGAAAGCAGCATCTGACCAACTTCAGAAACCAAACAAGAATTTGGGGACACGTGAGGGGATCATTTATCCAAGCTGGGATTTAGGGAAAAGCTCCAAACGTTACTTGAAGGGCCCCAGTAGGAGAATGGACAGTTAATTGCCAGGACAACCTCCCTCACTGCAGGGTAGGGTTGGGATGGGTGAGAAAGTAGGGGAGAAGGTGGTGACAGGTAGGAGTAGAGACTCAGAAAGCCTGAGGAATGAGTGGGCACTCTTGTTCCCATGCACAGGATGAAATGGCATCTTGGCACTTTTGCTGAACAAGGCAACACTGGGTCTGTCTGACCTGAGGACACTCCATCCCAGCCAGACCCTAACGGAGCAACCCACCTGGTCTTTCACCCGTCAGAGGAAAGCATGTCTTCAAGTACACGGCCAGGGAGGCTGATGGGGCTGGAAAGCAGGAACCACACACCACCTGGGTCTGTGACTAGGAAGGTGAGCTCTTCCGCTGACCCTACACCTGCTTCAGAGGCCCAGATGGCAGGGCCCTCTCCTAAGTGACTTGCAGCTGCAGACACAGATTACACCATCATGCACCATACCCTAATCTATTCCCCCCAGGGAGGGAGGAATCCAGACTGCAAGGCTGAAGGCCACCTTCTCAGAGCAGCACGGGTGGGCTGGGACAGACCCCTCTCCAATCCCCTGCTGGTCACAGCTCAGGGACACATGTAGTACCCTTCCCTTTTCCGTCCAGAGCCATTCCTCAGAACTGCCTTCAGGAGGCCCTGACTGCAGCATGCACATGCAGTGGAGGCTGCCAGTAGGGTAGAGGACAGCTCGAAGGTCAGGATGGGGCAGTCAGTGACAATTTGGGGACTGCTGGAAAAGGCTTGGGACTGTGCCTTCCTTGCAGAAGCAAAGGAGAGAGAGATATGCTCACTTCCAGAGGTGGAGTCCAACTACCAGGACCAGGTTAGGGACCTGCCCACGGGGTCCCGGCTGCTCTCCACGCCGGTGATGGTGGTGTTCTCAGAATGACATCACACAAGTGCTGAAAGTGGGGAGTGGCGGGGAGGGGGCCCCATAACTTGCTTGCTCTCATGGGTGTTTCTCAGTCCTACTCCCCTCCCCAACACCAGAGGGTTGCCCTTCCAGCCTCCCCAGCCACCCAGCCCACCACCCCTGCAGAGCCAGCTTGCCCTCTCTAACCCTCCCTTCTCCTGCCTCTCCCCTAGGTCTGCTGCTACCACCTCTTGGGGGTCCCCACCCTGAGCTCACGGAGCCCCCAGCCCACACCACAGGCTGAGGGAGGCTTGGTTGTCATGGTGACATCCAGGTACCCAGAAAAAAGAAGGGGCTGCTGGGGAGTGGCGCAGTCATCTGTATATCAAAAACAGTTGCTGGCTCTGCTCCTTTCCAGCTATGCACTGACCTCTCTATCCAGGCCTCACTTGGGCCAGAGCCCAGCTTCACGAAGCCTTGCCTGGCCTTGTCAGGCACAATCAATTGCTCTCTCATCTGATCAGTTCTTACATGCGGTCCACGGCAGGCCAGCCACTGCACTATGCTAACTTGAGCTGCGTCTGTTCCCTGGCCAGGGTGGGGTGCTCCCCTGCTGTATACTTTAACGAGCCCGCCCCCACTGCAGCTCTCTGGGAGGGTTCCTGGGCAGACCGCACCTTGGCTGAGCCAATAAGTGGAACGCACCCCTTTCTATCCACTGCTTTGACCCAGATCGAGTATCAGCTCCGGTGAGCTCTTCTCCCAATAATTTTAGTCCTGTTCTTCTCTATGATGACACCATTCATGTCCAATAAGCTTCTCTTGCAGATGATGGGCGTGGTGTGGGGTGAGGGCAAGAGGGCCCAAATGGGCTGCTGAAGCTGGGCCTGGGAAGGAGGGGCTGGGGAGCAGGGGGGATATGGGAAATGAGGGCAGGCCGCAGGATAAGGAAGGGGAAGGCTGGCTTCCTGGCCCCTTGCTGGCCAGACACACTGTCCTGGAGCTCTGAGTAGATTTCAACTACACCCACCAGGAATTAAGTGTTCAGAGAAAATGAGCCTGCATGTATTGGGGTTTGGAACAATGTCATGTGAAGAGGCCTCTTTTCAAGGCTGCTGGATCAGGTGACCTTGAGGACATCTCACACGGAGAGGGTGGGGTGCAGTGTGTAAAGGTGTGTCTAATGGATACCAGTGTGTGGAGGAGGGCCCAGTCCATCCCAGGAGGCAGATGTTGGTCAGAAGCGTGAATGGGGGACCCAGCTCCTGGTCGTAGATATGTGCAGGCGTCGGCCGTAGGACTCTGGTGAACAGGAGAGGCAGGTCCAGGTGTATTTAAATTTCATTCTGACTCTGCCTAATTATTTCTCCCAATTGCTCTTGCTTTGAGCCTGGCCCAAGGTTGTCCTTTGATCAACACTGCCATGCCTCCCAACGCTAATCTGCCAGTCATAAGCGTCCCGACCTTCTCTCGCCCGGATGTTAACCATGAGTCCCCTGGGCTGGCATGTGCAATGGGCCCAGTGGGAGTGCTGCTGGGAGACCTGCCCAAGGGGCGAGCTGAGCCTCTTGGGATAATTCTGACTAAATGATTTTTCACAGAGTTGACTTGAAATGTGATGAATGGGTCCCCAGTGCTCTTAAAGCCTCCAACATCACAGCCACAGAAAAGACTCTGGGAGTGGCCTTGAGTCCAGCTCTGGAGAAAACCAAAGGTTGGAGTCATGAAGTAACTGCTTATCCACTCAGTGACGGCAGAGTTGAAACTAGGACCCAGGCCTTGCCTCCTTCTTCTTCTCATGCCACAAAGATGAGAACATGCATTTCCTGACATGCAATTTGCAAACCTCTTCCCAGGTTATGTGTGTGAATGTACCAGGCTACCAGATGGTGTTGAGTCTGAATTAAGGTGATGTCTCATTGCATTTCACGTCATGACCAAGCAATGTCTTACCACCCCACAAAAAGCCAACTGAGGCTTCCTTGAGTGGAAAGACCACAGTGTTGAGGGCAGGGGCTCTGTGAGCAGGTACCTGGAGCGAGAAGTCAAAACAAGGAAATGTTTCAAGGGAGCAAGGCAAGTTAAATGTCAGGCTTCTGAGCCCAAGCTAAGCCATCATATGCCCTGTGATTTGCACGTATACATCCAGATGGCCTGAAGCAACTGAAGATCCACAAAAGAAGTGAAAATAGCCAGTTCCTGCCTTGACTGATGACATTCCACCATTGTGATTTGTTCCTGCCCCACCCTAACTGATCAGTTGACTTTGTGACAATACACCCTCCCCACCCTTGAGAAGGTACTTTGTAATATCCTTCCCTACCCTTAAGAAGGTACTTTGTAATATTCTCCCCACCCTTGAGAATGTACTTTGTAAGATCCACCCCCTGCCCACAAAAAATTGCTCCTAACTCCACCACCTATTCCAAACGTAGAAGAACTAATGATAATCCCACCACCCTTTTGCTGACTCTTTTCGGACTCTGCCCGCCTGCACCCAGGTGATTAAAAAGCTTTATTGCTCACACAAAGCCTGTTTGGTGGTCTCTTCATGGGAGGCGTGTGACATTGAAGACAAGGAAGCTGCCCTCTTTTGTGTGCCCTACTCTCCCCTACCCACAGCCTGAATCTGCCTTTGGTTAAATGCCTGTTGGGATTTTGCAAAAATGAGAGATTGCCAGGATCACCCCAAATTCCACGGGGTGGAGGATAGGCGGGAGCTCCAGCAGTGAGAGTGTGGCAATGGAACTGCTTTGTCGAGCTGAGACAAGCATGTCTCTTCTGGACAGCAGATGGGCCCTCTTTGTGAGCCTGTCGCTGCCGACCTGTCTGGGTCCCTGTAAAAAGTAAAGTAGAGGTTCCTCTTCAAACACTTTCCTCCCTGTCTAATTAGGAATAAATAGTAACTTCTCTTAGAAGCAAAATTTATTCAAAGACCTGTGCTAACATTCTTAAATATCTGCTAGCCGTAATAAAGAAATCAACGTATTTTATGTTCTTAGCTCCCACAGTTTAGCCTAAATATTTGCCCTGGGTTGCTTATACTGGTCCAAGCAAGCATTAGGTCATGGCCTGTTCCCCTTCCTTATTTGAAGGTGTTTTTACCTTTCTCAGCATTCCACAAGTTACTTCCTCCTTCCTTTGTTCTCCTCTACCTTTGCCTCTTTTAAAAAGTTCTAAGTTGCTAGCCAATCTGGACAAATACAGAATGTGAGGTCCCGTTCCAGCCAATGGAAACTGAACACAGCAGTAGGGTGGACACGTCAGGTTATGAATGACCCTGTCTCCTTTGTTTGGTGTACTTTCGTGGCAAAACTGCTGGCGAGTGTACCCTTTCTGCAGGAAGGAAAAATGGCCTTGATAAATAAATTTATGTTCAAGTGCTATTTCTTTTTTTCTTTTCTTTTTTTTTTTTTTTGAGACGGAGTCTCACTCTGTTGCCCAGGCTGGAGTGCAGTGGCCGGATCTCAGCTCACTGCAAGCTCCGCCTCCCGGGTTTACGCCATTCTCCTGCCTCAGCCTCCTGAGTAGCTGGGACTACAGGCACCCGCCACCTCACCCGGCTAGTTTTTTGTATTTTTTAGTAGAGACGGGGTTTCACCGTGTTAGCCAGGATGGTCTCGATCTCCTGACCTCGTGATCCACCCGTCTCGGCCTCCCAAAGTGTTGGGAATACAGGCTTGAGCCACCGCACCCGGCCTCAAGTGCTATTTCTTTACGGCACCGGAGAACAAGCATTTCAAACAATTCAGATGCTAAAGGGAGAACTATGCTCTCAGATCACAGTCAGCTAAAAACCTCACAGGTCCTCAGGTAGTGGCAACAAGGCATCCTACCTCACATTGATTCCTTTGGCAGTTGACAGGTTTTAATACACATTCCCATGTTATTTTGAGTCTCTTAACCACGGATGAAGAGTAAGGAGAAAAAAGCTTCCCTAGGCAGGTAGGAAGACTGATCCGCATCCACTCAAAAGTGAAGTGGAGTAAAACGATTCCAGGCCAATCCGTCTCCATGCCACACGAGGCCCCGTGCCCCAGGGCATCCATGGGAGGCCACAGCTGTTGATCATAGTTCTCTCCTTTGCCCCCTTTTGTCTTTACAAGCAATCATTTCCCTGTTTCCCATCAACATCTCCATCCCAGGTACCCTTCCCCACCCTAGGCCAGACTTGAGGCTGCTGTCCCTGGCACCCCCTGCAGAGCCTGCCCCTCTGGCCCCCCAACTGAGCAGTGAGCGTGTTCAGCAGAAATGTTCCTCAGCTAGCAGAGATCAATACATCAATAGAAACGTCAGCTCGAACATAAACAGAGGGAGGTTGAGGGGAACAGGGGCAGGGGATAAATGGACTCTGCAAGAAAAAAGCCAGACAGCCCCATTGGGATCCGTGCTCCTGGGAGCCTCTCAACTGCATTGTTAAAGAAGGGAGAGAGACTCATTACTTCAGGCCCTGCTAATTAAGAATCACCATCATGGGAGGCTGAGGCAGGAGAATTGCTTGAACCCAGGAGGCAGAGGTTGCAATGAGCCGAGATTGCACCACTGCACTCCAGCTAGTGTGACAGAGTGAGACTCCATCTCAAAAAAAAATTTTTTTTAATTTGAAAAAAATACCTTCCCTCAGATTGGCCTAGGCTGAGTTCTGCCTTCATTCTAGGACTGACGAGCTGGCTCAACTGAAGGCAGACTTTTCTATGTTGGCCTTACAGGAACACTGTGGGTGGGATTCCTAGCCATTCCTTTCTTGGTGCTCCCTAAGTACTGGGAGTGGGAGCCCCTGAGCCAAGCATGGTGCCTTTGAGCCACAAGCACCCACAAGTGCCCAAGGAACTGCCGTGGCTGAACTCTGAGCAGCTTAGATATGCAGCAGCCAACTAGTGAAGAAGCGGAAGTGTAACTTGGATTCCAGTGAAGAATGAAAGGCCCCTAAGCAAGGGCAGCAGTCCAACTATCCATGTCGAGACAAGTGATGGGAACTAACTCTGGCTTCAGTCAGCCTCAGTAAACCTCCAAAGGCATCCGTTCTGGAGGGCCATCAGCCTGGCGCCCACAGCCAGCGTGGGAGCACCTGAATGAGGTCTCCTTTGCAGAACTTTGGGGAGGGGGGTGGAGAGGAATGCTTAGCAGGATGCCAGCACCCTCTGGCAGGGGCTCCACGATGCTCAGTTCTGGACTCTGGGTCACAGAAACTTCTATCCTTTCCTTTAGGGAATCTGGGAGAATACGCCCAGACCAAGAAGTAACAGTTTGCAGGTGTTTTTTTGTGTGTGTTTTTTGTGTTTGTTTTTTTTTTTGAGACAGAGTCTCGCTCTGTAGCCCAGGTTGGAGTGCAATGGCATGATTTCAGCTCACTGCAACCTCTGCCACCTGGGTTCAAGTGATTCTCCTGCTTCAGCCTCCTGAGTAGCTGGGATTACAGGCATGCGCCACCACGCCCAGCTAATTTTTGTATTTTTAGTAGAGACAGTGTTTTGCCATATTGGCCAGGCTGGTCTCGAACTCCTGACCTCAGGTGATCTCTCCGCCTCAGCCTCCTAAAATGTTAGGATTACAGGCATGAGCCACCGCGCCCGGCCAGCAGTTTCCCAGTTTCTATGGCACAGCTCCTCCGAAGAGGTGCAGATCATCAGGTCTGGGTGGATTCTCTGTCACACATTCTTTGATAGTGTTTTTTAAAAGGAATTGGAGGGAGCAGACAGACCTGCTTAGCATTGTTAGGGTTTGTTCATCACGGCAGGTCTTTTCCAAAGAGGCCACCACATTGCTGATTTTCATTCCTCTGGGAAGTTCTCCAGAGTCCAAATTCTTGCGTCGATTACTTCAAACTCAATTGTTTTATATCTGTTACTTCACTTGCGTCAAACCACTCAAGGAATAGTGGCATTGTTAGGGCCAGGAGGTGTTGTAGAGCAAGAGAGAGGAAGGAGAAGCAGTTTTTGGAGACTGGCTGGGTGGGGTTGGACACCCAAGAGTTCAGAATTTGGGCATTTGGGGAGCAAGGGAAGGCCATCCTCTAAGATCCTGGTGGTGGCATCCATGTCTCTGAAAACTCACTTTTGAACATCTGTGCTCTAGCTTAACAAAGAATTCTCCTCTCAAGTATCAAGTGACCCAAGGGATACTCCGGGTTAAATAAAAGGAACAGCCAAGGGAATCTGCCCTAAGAAGAATCTGGGGTTCTTGGGGGCAGATTAGGAAATTAACACCAAAGAGAGGCTTAGGGCAGCTGCTGCCCAGCCTTGTAACCAGAAGTGGTCTTCTGGGTCTTGAGGTCTTCAGACCTGTAAGTCAGTGTCCAGTGAGCAGCCTCAATTAGGGACCATGGCTCTCAGGCCCTCTGCTGAGAATGCCTGAGGTTTTTGCTGACACCTGTTCTTGAAAAGCAATGGAGATCAGGACAGTTTGAGCTTCAGGTAGATGAGCAGAGAGCAGCACAGGGCTCTGAGCTGGGTGGCCTCCTCCTTCCTCTGAGGAATCATGGGGAGAGGATGAGTGAAAAAGAAAGGATGTCTGTGGGGGTAGGGAGTGGGCTTGGGAATATTCAGGATCAGTGACCCTCGGGTCCTCCACCTTGGCCTGATGTGGAGTTGCATTTGCTTTCCCTGAGTTTCAGGCTTGCACACAGGGAGGAGTATGTGAACATGCAAGCCCTGATGTGCTGAGGACACGATGGCAGTAGCAGACCTGGGGACTTGCCATAAATAGCCCCAAGATGGATAGTGGCTGGGATGGGCCTGTTGGTGACCTCCTTGCTCAGCCAATGATAAGTTATAGCACCCTATAACTCAGGGACACTTGATTTATTTACCAGGTCCTTCCGTACCCATTATCTCATTGGAGCTTTCCAAGGGTGCTATAAAATGGACAAGTAGAGGTGACTGGATCTCAAGAGAGGTGACTTCTCTGGGGACACATGATGAGTCAATTGTAGGACCGGCACTGGACTCCACCCCAGAGCTCGCAGCTCTGACCCTCTTCCCTCTTACTCCACAGAGGGACAGTCCCACAGGAAGACCCCCAGGTCAACCCAAGGAAGAGCCACACGAATATGAGGGTGTCCAGAGCCGCTCTGCTTCCAGGCACCTCCCTCCTCATTCAGGCACCTTCTAAACCCAGCTTGGAAGGATGTGATGGGAGCTCTCTCACCAGTTGCTACATGCCCTCACTTTTGAACTTTGTAAACTGGGAGCTTGAGGGGGCACACCACCCACCCTGCACAGAACAAGAGGTCGAGAAGTCTGGGCCACTAGGAACAATTCACACCTGCCAGTAAGGGGGGGAAGAGGCTGGCTTAGCCCTTTGGGATACCTGGCCAGGCCTTGTGGAGACCCAGCTGGGCTCCTCAGAGCAGGGACAGCCCATGGGCTCCACAAACTTCAGTGACTCATGGGTGACCACCCTGATAGGGCCAGGGAGAGGCAGAGAGGTAGCCTGCTCTAATCACTGCCTGAAGGCTCTGACATCAGAGAGGTTTGCTGGCCTCCCTCTCAAGTTGGCCCACTCCGCCTTGAGGGTCCTTAGGCTCTCTGTGGGTGCCCTTTGTCCCACACCTGGGCTCCAGCCTTTGGGGCTTCCTGGATGGGAGGAGTGTAGAAGCAGGGGAACAGCCTACACTTATGTCTTAAATTTTAAAGTCTTCTGCTCCTAGCAAGGCTCATGGGGTGGGTTTGAGAAAGACTTTGATCTTGAAATAGGTTGTCCTGAGTCCAGGTCTGGGGTTTGTCAGGTCTTGGGTCTTTGATTTGCTGTGAGTGATTTTCAGTACCCTTATATCTTCATAAAAGGCCCCTCCCAAAATCAGCTGGGCATGGTGGCACACACCTGTAGTCCCAGCTACTTAGGAGGCTGAGGCAGGGGAATTGCTTGAACCTGGGAGGCGGAAGTTGCAGTGAGCCAAGATGGCACCACTGCACTCCAGCCTGATGACAAAGCAAGCCTCCGTCTCTTAAAAAAAATAAAAGCCCCTCCTAGAATTTCTGTAAGGATCAAATGAGATAATGGGTGGGAATGTGCCTCACCATCTTCATGGTGTTGCACAATGGAAATGAATTTTATCGTAAGGGTTTTGAGGCCCTGTGGGCAGGTGCTTTGGCAGAGGAGAACCAGCGAAGCAAGGGCTGCCAAGACAGCCTTACTTTCTCACCTTCATGTGGGGGACAGAGGGCTTTCCAAATTTGAGGGGCTGCCAGGCTGGACAGGGAAATGCTCAGCATGGTTAAAGATCCACAGAGTAGAGGGAAATGAACCTTCACTGGCTGCTCAGCTTCCCAGGCCTTTTTACTGCTCATCATAAATTACCATCCTGTTTTATTTTCGTTTTATAGCCTCTTCCAGGCTGTTTCTGGCGATTCACTCTCTGCTCTGGGCCAACTATGTTAGAAATGGTTTCCTGGTCTTTCTCTTTCTCTGTCGACACCTCAGACGGCTGGCGACTGGCCCGGCAGCTGGGGGGCTTCCATAAGCAGCCGTTGGATGAGGAAACATCAGAGCTGACAGCTGAAAGTTGACAGAAAAGAATCAAGATGCGTAGTGTCTGCCCTCTAGCAGCTTCCACCAGTGCAGGAAGGGAACCGGACAACTCACATTTGCACGGGCTTGCAGACCCAGCTTCTGAAGAGGAGCCACTACTTCCTGGGACCTGCAGCTCCAATTCAGGCAGCTCTCAGGAGGCGATGACAAGTTCTTCAGCGTAGTTGGCTCTCTCTCGTTGCAGTTGATCCAACCTTTCAGTATTTAGAAGTGTTAGGGAGACCTCCAAGATCCTTTCCATTGTCAACATCTTGTGGTTCTGCCATTGTGAGAAGGAAGGGCCCTGCCTGGGGGTCGGGAGGCTCTCGTTCTAGTCCCAGTTCTACTACCAGTGAGTGGCTCTCTGGGCAAGTCCCTTCCTCTCGCCAGGCATCAGTTTCTTCTTCTGTAAAGTCAAAAGGCCAAAGCAGGTCACCCAAATGCCTTCTGGTGTTGCCATTCTACAAGCGGTTACCTCATCTGCACAAAACATGCAAGTACTTGTTTGCACACTGACAGATTCCCACAACAAATTAACATCCTGTCAAGCGTCACACACAACAGTCCTGT
The DNA here is from genome assembly GCF_049350105.2 of Macaca mulatta. Classification (NCBI taxonomy): domain Eukaryota; kingdom Metazoa; phylum Chordata; class Mammalia; order Primates; family Cercopithecidae; genus Macaca; species Macaca mulatta. The sequence goes on along the minus strand of NC_133409.1, from coordinate 148,399,010 downwards.
TTTTAATGAAATGCTCGTTTTTCACATGAAAGCAATGCGTTAGGGAAGATTTGAATGATGTTTGTGAGCCTTTGATATAACATTTTTATTGAGGTTTTGTGTGTGCCCCAGTTGAGGAGAAAGCAACATAATGGCAAAGTGGTCTCTCCTGTCATTATTCTAATAGAAGAGAATTTTTGTTCAACACAATTTTTGGTGTGAATTGTCAATTACCATTCTCCCAGATCTGTTCAACCAGCATGACCCTGGTTGTGGCCCGTTTTGTGGACACAAGGAGGTAAAAGATAAAGAAGCATGTGCTGAGTTTGTGATGAATAGAAGGACACAGGTGGCGACTGGCCTTACAGCACTCACAGTGGCTGAGTTGGGGGTCTGCAGGGAGGGAAAGGGGTCTGCCTTTGCCATGCCAAATATAAGATTGTGGCAGGCCACCTACTCAAAAATATTGTGAAAAGAGTAATGCAGGATGCGGGGCTCGAAGAGAGACAGGGTTGGCATCATTCACGCTGGAAGGTATTGGGGTGAAGGCAGAAGAGGGGGAGAGGGGATGCAGGATGAGGTGAGGGTCATCCCTCTCTGGGCCTCACTTTCCTGATCTGTAAAATAAGGAGTTTGGACTAGACAGGTTCTCTGTTTCACCCATCTAGCTGGCTCAGCGTGGAGAGCAGGGAAGAGGCAGGGAAGGGAAGTGGAGACCCAGGATGCATCAGAATGGGAGATCCTGGCTTGACGGCACCCCAGAAAGCTTGGCGAGCACCCCCAACGATAGGGATTGAGGCGCAATCTGCTCTCAAACTTGAGAAACTGATTGATACTGAAACACTGCTCTCTAGGGTTTACTTATAAAAAGTGACTCCCCACCCTGCCCCCCGAGAAAGGTGCAACTTCCAGGGTGAGTCACAGAGCCGGTGAGGATCCTATACACTCCGGGGTGTGACACCACAGACCAGCAAATGCCAGTATAATTCTTCTCGGGGCAATGTTAAAAGTCTGTTCAACTACATCCAAATTCCCATTTCAAGTGTAGGCTCCAAAATCGCATACCGATATGTAACCCCTATGGCTCCAACCCCCGGAAGAAATACACAAAATTCATAATTGTGCATGTGTGTGCGTGTTTAACATCAGTGGACACTAAGAAACAATAGGCTTTTCATTACCTTCCTTTTTTTTGTTTGTTTGTTTTTGTTTTTATTCTTTAAAAGGATTATATGCCAGAGAGGGCAATGGTAGAAAGCAGAAGAGGAGATTTGGAACAAGAAGATGGTGGGAGACATTTTACAATTTATCAAGATATGAGTGCAGTTCCCTCTTTTTAAATGCCCAAAGCGCCCTACATTGAGCTTCTTAAATTAGGAAGTAATGTTCTTAATGGTTACCCTGAGGCAAGGCTATATCTAGAAGAGCAATTTTTAATCATTACTGTAAAATTATCCTGCTCAGGTGATTCCAGTGATTCGAGCCAGGAGTTTGAACGACCCCAGATGTGCAGCTTCTAGACAGCACATCTGAGGTGGGGTGGCGGGGCCAGGAGAAAGATGGGGCTTATGTTTCAGAAGAGGCCTGCCTTGGCAAAGCCTAGCCCCAGGAACATGTCTTTACTCAGCCCCAACTTAGGAGGTGGGTCCCCTGTTGCTGTGCCGAGGGCTGGTTGCCTGAGTGCTGCCCATACCCCACTGTAAACTTATGGAAAAGTCTGATTCTGCTATTTAGACTTCCTCCCCTTTCAGCAACCTACCTCGACTGAGCCCTTCTGGGTTTTGACAGAGAATAATCTATTATAATCAAAAACACTGTATGACGAATAATACCATCTTTCATCTGTGTAGCACCTCATCCATTCCCAAAATGCATATACATTTTATTAGACAAAGTTAATTCTAGATAAAATAAGTAGCTCACTAAGTCAGTAAGTCCCATTTCCTGACAATTCTGGAAGAAAAGTTCGGCTCCCTTAGCTAGTGGAGGGTCTGAGAGAATCCCTTTAAAATGACTGGATAAAAGAATGAACTGAGATCTGGAAGAATGAACTTGCAAATATACCATTTAATGTAAATGAAATGTTTTAAATAAAATTCAACTTAGTGTGCCAGGCACCGAGCCTGCTATAAGGAATAGAAAATAAAACAGTCCCAGTTCCTGAGGGGCACATGGTCTAGTTGGGGTAGGGGGGTGGTGGTTGGACTATACGCAAATTCACTCAACACAAACCAGAGATTAAACTAAACCAACACTCCATTGTGACTCACCTACCCACTGGTCCAGACCCACTAATTCTTTCCCTGTACCTCACAGCACCCAGACCTCTGTGCGAAACCCCCTGGTTCCTGAGTTTCTCTGTTGCACATGGCTTGCCCCCCATGAAATCCACAGGGTCTTGCACTTAAAGTCCCAGACCACCCTAGTCTCTGCCTACCCTCCTCCAACCCACCACTCCTTTGTACGGCAGGCCCCAAGGATTCAGTCTTTCTCGTTTTCTTTGGGAGAGATCTGGGCTCCCCTCCTGGCCCCTGCTTCCTTGCTGTTTTAATGGTTTTAACTGCAGAAAAATTAAAGAGTCAACCAAAGTAGAAACATCTAGAAATGACAAGATGCCACTCTTCAAAGCTTCCGCAGATTCTGGTCTCTAGTTTAGAGCTTCTGATTTCCTTCTGGCAGCACCGCTGGAGTGGGGACCTCTGTTTTTCATATGAAGTGGGTGGCTGGCCAAAAAAGCAAGCCTGCCCCTATGGGGAAGCCTTCCTGCCCGCCCTTCCCTGCAGGAGACTGGCCCAGGGCTTCGAGGGGAATCACGGTGAACTACAAGTGCTCCCTGCTTTCTGATGCCCTCCTGGTGGGGCCAAGGCCCTCCCTGCTGTCGGGGCCTTGACACCCCTACTCTCCCAAGCCTGGTGATCCAGTCCTGATGCTTGGTTAGCCCTCGACAGCGCTGCTGCCCCTTCCCTTGAGGACTAAGCTCTGATTTTTTTTGTCTTGCCCAGATTCCTATCTAAGAGGTCTGGGAGTCATGCCCTACCAACCATACATTCTCATCAGGTGGGTTTTATTTGACCCCGTATATATCGTGACTTACTTTCCAATCCGACTGTGGCATAGCAAGGAAGAAAATCAAAATGTTTTACCCCAAAATACATTTCCTTGCCATACCTCGAAATTGTCCTGCAAAGTCTCTTGTGGAAAAATCCACATTCTATAAGAAACCTTTCCTTTCCCCTTTGTTTTCCTTCCTTCCTTCCCAGATCCAGGAGATAAATCAACTAAGAGCCAGGTACCCTTTTAGGTCCGAAAAGAAACATTTTACAACCCACTCTCTCTCTAAAATCTGCTATCTGAGAGATTCCTCTGCACAATAAAACTTGGTTCTCACAATTCTGTACCTTAACCTGAACATTCCTTTCCATTAATCCCAGGTCTCCAGATAAACCCAACCAATTGTCAATTAGAAAATGTTTAAATTTACCTATAGCCTGGAAGCCCCCACTTTGAGTTGTCTCACCTTTCTGAACCAAACCAATGTATTTTTTAAATGTCTTTGAGTCTCATGCCTTCCTAAAATATATAACACTGAGCTGTACCCCGATCACCTTGAACACATGTTCTCAGGGTCTCCTGAGGGCTGTGTCACGGGCCATGGTCACTCATATTTGGCTCACAATAAATCTCTTCAAATATTTTACAGAGTTTGACTCTATTAGTCAACACCCTTTAATCACCAAGGCTTCCAAGCACACCCCCATTTGGGAACCATGCCATAGTGGGGCCCAGACCCTGTCTTCAGGTGATCTGAATTAACGCTTCTGAGAAAGCAATGTGGGAGAGTGAATTTCCCCCCTCGAATCCAAGCCTTTCTTCTCTGGCTCCCTGGCTGAGGCCAAAGTATAGCCCAGACCTGCTTCCAGATCTGTCCTCCTCCTGCAGTCCCTCTAGCCACTCCGCCATTCCGCCAGGGCCAAGCTGCGCTTCTTCCAGCCTGATACCCCTCTACCAGTCTATCTTCTGTGGTGAGCCACCCTCTCCTAACTGTCCCAGGCCCAGGGCAGAGTTCACCACCTTGTTTTCTCTGTCAACAGCTCCTCCTTCGTACAATCACAATGCACATCTGTGTTTTAAACCTAAGGCCGTCTAACTTTTGCTCTATTTCCAACCACTAATTAAAAATGGACTCCTCCTCTCTTCTTCCCTCTTTCTTAGTATATTCCCTTAGAGTTTATCATGATGATCTGTGAGAATAATTGTCATAGATGGCTTTGGGGGACCATTTCTGCATGTAGATGGACTGGGGCTGTCAATGAAACCTGGATGGTTATAAGCTTTCTATTTTAATGAATTTATGCAAGTACAAATGTATCGCTTCAGAGCCACCTTTTGTTTGCCTCAAGAAATAGCCAATTTATGTTACATTTTTAAAAAGGTCTTCCACTATTTAAAATGAATGATTTGGGATGGGGGAGGGTGTGAGTGTGGCAGAGATTGGTTGTGGCCACCTTCAGCTTATTAATTTTCACTTCTTGCAGGTTCCTAGGGGGGCATCTGTTAAAGACTGAGAGGACATTGCTTTTCAAAACCTCCTCTCTTTTTACCGCTCTGCTCATCTCCTCAGCTTGGGACCTGAGAGGGCAAGGGCAGAGTAGGAGGGGACGTCCCCAAGGGGTGGCGGACAGGCTGGTAGTCCAGGACAGTCTGGAATGGAATAGAATATGAAGAGAAATGCAGCCCACCCACTCCTTCGGGGAGAGGAGAGTGCTGGTGGAGAAGCTCGAGCCTGAATTTTTCTTGAGGAAGCTAAGAAGATCCTTTGGCTTCAAGGCAGATGGAACCTGGATGGTTTAGGGGAAGAATGGGACTTGACAGCGGTGCTCAAAGCTTCTGGGAAGGGCTTTTATCTAATTGACAGAAGTGAAAATAGTAGACCTTGGCTCCTCTCTGCTCCCATCTCTCTCCTGCCCAAAGTCCTTGGCCAGGCACTGTTCGTTCCTTCCAGGCCAAAGACTTGGGAAAGTAATTTCTGCAGGCCCCCTCCAGAGCTGTTTCCAACCCCACAGACAATCTGGTGGGTGAAGAAACCTGAATTAGCTGAGACTTTCCACAGTAGCCCTCAATCACTTCTCTTCAGCTCAGTTCCAGACCCTTTACAAAGTGCGTGAAGGCACCATTCCCCAAAGCGCAGAAAGGAGGCGCACCCTGCCAGCAGGACAGGACATGTGAAATCAGGCACGTCTCGGGAAATCCTCTAAGGTGGTCCTCGCCCCTGGCCTAGAAGTCTAGGGAGGCGGAGGTCCCCATACATCCACCCCGGGGGGTACCTCAGGAACAGAGTAACCGCCCCGCCGGGCCGGCTGGTGGAGTGGGGCCGTTCCTAACGGCTGCCTCCGTCCTGCCTCGAGGTCTAGGGAAGGGGTCTTGGCCACCTCCTCCCGCAGCCTCCCAAATCAAGATGGACTCTCAGGAGACTACACCCTGCGTCTGCAGAACCTCAGAATACAGAACCACCAGGGGTTCCTGGCTCATGGCCCTGGGAGGATTGCTGTTGGGAGATGGGAAGGAATCTAGGGAGGCCGAGGCCCTCAACAACCACCCGGGGACCTCAGAGCAGAGTCCTGCCCCCGCGGGCTTGACAGGGGCAGCCTGGCGCGGGCGGGGAGAGAGGCCGGGGCGGGGCCGGGGCGAGGGGGCGGGGCCGGGGCGTTGAAGGCCACCAGGTCCCTCCCCACGTGCCCGCTGTCCGCGCGCTGCGGCCTGGCCTCGGAGTAACTGCTCTTCTTAAAGGCTGCCTCCGTCCTGCCGCGCGGCCTTTAGGGGGCTGGGGCTGGCAGAACCATAACTCCCTCTCTGAGGGTGAAAAAGGGCCTTGATTGCCAGAAGGGCCCTCGAATGGGGACGCGGGATGAAGCGGGGCCGGGGGCAGCGGGGGCGCTTTCCTGGAGGCTGGGAAACCTGGAGGGAGGCCCCCCAAAACCTCTTGGTTCGCCGACCCCTTAGTCCCAGAGGGATAGGAGGTGGGCTGTGCCTCAGCAGGGTCGCGGGCATTGCAGGGGCATCACGATAGTCAGAGCATGTTGGCATGGAGGCCGCTCAGCCCAGGGAGGCAGGATTCAGGCCCCAAGTGGAAGGCATGCAGTCGTGCCCGCCTAGAGGCGTTAACAGTGTGCCACAGTTTGGGGGTGAGGATCTGACAACTTCATACCTTTTTGAGTTGCCTTTTAAAGTCTGTAGGATCAACCCACAGCTTGGTTCCTGTGAAGTGAGCTTGCTGTGACTGCTTCTTCAGTCACAGCTGTGGTCATCTTGAGGAGGTGCCTTGGGGTCTGTGGCAAGAGGCAAAAAGGAGAATGTGTGATACTCAAAATGCGCTAAAGCGTGCTCTTACAGAGCAGAAGTCAGTGGCTGCTCACCAGACAGGGGCCTTGGGGTTGAGAAAGGCAAAAAAATGGATGTGCTTCTATCAGCTTCTATACAACACCAACGAACTCCGGTTGGGGGCAGGTGCCAGCCAGGGCTATTAAATAATAATAGGAGAGGCTGCCATAGGATGAAAGGATGGGGGAGGGTGGGGAGGGGAAGAGGAAGGGGACATGCTCCAAGAAGCTACCCAGCACCAGCAGTCTCATTAGCTCTTTGCTATCAGTCCTCAACTACATTTGGGGGACAGTTGCTGACCAGGAGATCTGTTTGTCAGCGAAGTTGTAGGGAAGAGGGGAAGTTTGGGGGCTTAACTGGCTCCCTACTAAGATACCCAGAGAAATGCCTTCATTCACAGAATAAACCAGAGGAAAATTTGAGTCTGAGCCTGAGTTCCAAAGGTTCTGGGTACCAGGGCTTGAATCCAGCAGCGTGACTATTCGTGCCTCCGTGTTTTCATCCTGAAACCTGGAAAGTAGTTCTTTCCATTGCGATATTCTCTAGCTAGAACCCAGAGAGGATAAGAAACTGCCTCATGGTAGACTCCCAGGGGAGAAAGTACAAGTAGGAGATGGCCTCAGAGCAGGGACTTCCAGCCTCCCATCCTCTGGTGGTCTGGGAGGATCACAGGATGTCAAGGCCTTGCTCCTGTGGCCTTGATTCGGATTAGCTGTGGTTCAAGACTGCCTGTGTGGCACATGTGGATACGTGCAAGGTCGCCGAGGCAGTGCTGTGCCCTTTAACATTCATCTGCTTTCCCAACCCAAAGGCAGACTCCCTAAAGGGTAGGGAATGCCTCATTCCCCACTGGGCCCTCCTGCAGCTCCTGGCATGGAACTGACACATAGTTGGCATTGGCAATGCACATACTTACTAGATCTTAAAGAAGGCCAGAACCAGAACCAGAGGCACATAAATAAGATCTGTATCAGCAGTGGGGTAGAGAAAGGGTGGGAAACTAAGTGAAATCTAGGAATGCATCCAAGGAAGTAGATCAATTTGACCTTTAACTACTGGAGAATGGCGCCTGAGCAGGCCCCATTTGTTCCCACTTATAGCTAATTGTATATACCTTCGAGGAATGTAAGAGCCAGCAGGAAATTCCCCTCCTCCTGAACCACAAAGGATTTCTAGGTGGGCAGTGATTGTCTATGGGCCATGGCGTAAGACCCTCCCAACCCCCCACAACCAAAGTATCTTCTTGCTCCCTAAAAAAAATGTGTGGAGACTACATATTCTTGCCTGTCTAGTCAGCCTTGGTTAATTTTGTAAAGTAAAGGGACCCTGAGCCTGCCTGCCCGGCCCAGAGTTTAGAGTTGAAAGGGAAACATCTTTGAGGTGGAAACCAAGTGCATGGATCAAATGGTCCTGATGGTGCATAGAGCCTTAGGTTTGGAAAGAAGTGAAGGGCCTACCGCCTTGCTGGGGACTTGAGCCTCTCAGCCACTGGTGCTCTCTGGAGTTGCCCCCTCCCCAGGGACAATGGCCCTTGTTGGCCTCCAAGCCCCCTCCTTCCCTGGATGCTGTGCTGTTCTCTGCTTGGTCTTGTTTCATTGGCTGTGGCAGAATCTTTGGTCCCAACAAGGCCCAGGAAACAGAGCCTAGCAAGGACCTGAGGCAACTGGGTGCCCCAAGACCACAGGAACTCATGTGTGCTGTGAGGGCTTTAAGAACTTTGAAGTGGGGAGTCTCCGACATGGATCAGGGCTGTGGGTGCGGATGTTGTCAATAAGCCACACGCAAAGGTTGGGTCAATGTGACTGCTTCTCAGACCCTCTTCAGAGGCAGACTCTCCCTCACCTGCCTGACCAAATTCCTTCTGGGCAGAAGGACCTAGGAAGCTTTCCCTGGCCCATGTGGCACAGGCCCAGGCCCAGGCCCCCACTCAGACAATGGACCCTTTCTTTGCCCACTGAAAGAGGTCCCCAAAAGATGAGCTCTGTTACAAGCAGAACAGACAAGGAACAGTGGGATTAGGGCTCCAAAACTATCCAGAACTATCAGAAAATTCTGGACAGCGGTCCCTGATGGCATCTGTGTTAGGGTGGGAGCAAGAGCCCTTCTCACAGGCACCTCTGCAGGTGGGGTTGAGACTGTCAAATACCGGCCGAGGCCAAGGGAGACTCTGTCATGTCTGAGGCCATAGGCATGTTTTCTTCTGGACTTCAGCGAGAGGCAGAGCCCCCAGCCCCAAGGAGTCACCTCAGCTCTGCCTGGGAAGAAGCGAGGGAAGCCCATTCCTCCTCGTGAGTTGGCCTCTGGGGAGGCAAAGTCAAGTGTGTGATGGTTCCTTACCTGTGCAGGGAAAATGGAACTTGGGAGTCAGTTGTCTGAAGGCATCACTCCTTGTATGACTCCTGCAAGCCCAAGCTACCTGTTCCTGCACAGAAACCCTCCCTGGCCTCATTCTGTGGGTAGCAAACCCACATATTCAGTTACTGCTGTTTTCCTCCTTCCTTGGATACTTGTCTCTAATAAATATTTTCAGTGGGACCCGCAGACAAACCCTAGCCCCAAACATAAGATGGCTATGTCAAAAGGGGCTCCTGGGACAGTGATACTCCAGGAGGCGTCAGGCAAAAACAAAAGTGAGCCTCTTGGCCACCTCCTCCCTCAGCCTTCTGCGTAAAGATGGACTTGAAGGAGGAGACCACATCCTGCAACTACAGAACCTCACCATACGGAACCACTAGGGGCTCCTCGTCCAACGCCCTGGGTGAAATTGATGTTGGGAAGATGAGATTAGTAGTGAGGCCCATCACCCCGCCATGACTCACCTTCTTCTGCCCCCATACCTGTCCTTCAGACCATATCCTTGCTGAGGCAGAGCCATTGAGTTCAGGGAGCACCTGTGGGCAGATGAAATTGGGCTGTGGTGGGTGTGGGAATCCCTGTGGACTTCCAAAAGCACTTCGGTTTCTGCCCTGCCTGGCGTGGTTCCAGAACCCAGGGTGGTGGCGAGGTGGGAGCTGGCAGAGGGCAGGGAAGAAGTTCCAGGATCAGAGCTCACCTTTCCCTTCTTCACCCTGATCAGGCAGAAAAACATGAGGGTTCAGGCCTGGCCGTCTCCTAGACTGCACATTCTTGTGGAGACTGAGGCCTTTGCCTGTTCGGATTTGCTGCCCTGTGTGTTTCAAGCTGACCCACACTTCACAGGCTGCTTTGAAGCCCTCCCTACCCACCCAGTGAGAAACACCCCTGGGGAGAGGCAGAAATGGGTATTTTAGTCTTGCAGCCTTTGTTTGTTTAAAATGTCAGGCTGACTTCTTCTCAGTCCCAGAAATATTTCACTGGCATGGCTTCAGCAAACGTGACTCAAAGCCTAGAAGGACGTGGCCAGATCTCACTGAGTGACCGTTTAGTCCAACCTAAGGACTGATGTTAGAAGGAAAGATTCTTTCTCCAGGTCAAATTAGACTTACACAGATCAAATTAGAATACCAAGGGAAGGAGGCACTTTGGCCAGGATGGGGAGGGGCTAAAGAGCAGGCAACAAGCTTGGGGCGAGCTGGAAATATGTGCAACACAGGCTTGTAGGAGCTCAGGCTTCCAGTGGTGGGGAAATCTCCAATTGGGTGGGTAGTAAAGACTTAAACCTGTTAAAATAAATTGATTAGCAAAAGATCTCTGCTCAGTGCTCTTTAAATTCTAACATCTGTTCCCAGTAAATAATTAACATAGCAGATATTAATTAGGAGGCTTAAAAGGAGGAGATGGCAGCTTAAAACATGCACTAAGATGCCTCTTTGCCTAAGAAATGCACACGCAAACCCACACCCAGGTGTTAAGGAAAAAGTGCTGATGGTGCTGCTTCCTCCTTCTGTCCCTTGTCCCAGGCTGCACACCTGGTCCTACCCCTGTCCCTAGTAGGCTGGCATCTTCACAGCTGCTTCCTCCCACCCTAGGACAAGTACCCGCGGAACACTGGCCTGCAGCCACGATAAGGGTGTCCATGGATTCCTAGAACTACAAGTGGTGGAAGGCAGCCCCCTCTCCAACCCTCCCTGTCACACACACCCTCCCCTGCAGCAGGCAAACAGCTTTTGTTTGCTGAGGCTCTGCTGGAGTCCTCCTTACCTGTCCCTCACCAAGGGACAGATGCACCTCTGATAATGGGCAGAAGTTGGGTGTCAGTGACGGGAAGATTCTAGACTACTCCCTAGGAGATAGCCCCTTCTCTTCCCTTAAACATCCCCCTCCCTGCTTGGTTTTCTGGATATTCCAAGAATATCCTTTTCAATATCCTTTTCCTTGCCTCCTTTGCTCAGCAGTTTCCTGTGGAGTTCCAGTGTCTTCAGCAGATCACCATTGTTTTCAACTTTGGAAGGAGTAGGGCTTCTGGGGACACTCAAGATATTTCCGGGCAGAGTGGGTGGCTAGCTTCTCCGGGTAGGGCAGCCCAACTCCTGTCTGCATGGAGTTGGAGCTGCCACCACCAGGTCTGGTCAGGGGCCAGGGTAAATCTAGTTCATACTGTCTTCTCTGGGTGAATAGTTTGAGCCCACTGGGACTACCTGGGAATTGAAAAGATGCACAGGAAAAGTACTTTATACACTCGGATGTCTACTCTCTCAAATATTGCAAGAATTTTGTAAGGACAGGGTGGCCTGGCTTCACACTCACCGGCAGGTGCTGCCCTCAAGGGGCTGCTTCTCCTTTCATGTAGAAGAGGGTTTCTCAGGTTCTGCTGGTGAACCAAGGTCACTGAGTACCATCTTTATTGGCACTCCAGCCCGTTTGACCCAGGGCTAGAACCCAGCCCGGGCTGGGACAATGCCTTCTGGCTGGCACCCAAAGCAATAGGTGGGAGAGATCTGGTGGGAGTCACGTGTCTGCCCAGGTGAAAAGATTCCAGAAATTACCCACACATCATTTTCTCCGTGAATTAACTGAGCATTTAATTCCTGAAAGCTTTGATCTGCGAAAGGACCTGGCTTGATTCTTTCAGAATCTCTCAGTGCTGTGTTATTGCAATAGTAATTTTCCTTCTGATCAGAGGTCATTGGAATGGAATGGAACTATATGGAGGTCTCTTGGATTGAGAAGTGGAAGAGTCTCTGTGCGCTGTCTTATTCCACACTTTCAGAGCCAAAATCCAGAAAGAAGGGGCAGTAACCCTCATAGGTACTTCACTCCCAGGAAACCCCCTCTTCACTACAGGTTGAGTCAGAGACCTAGTGAGTGCCTCGGACTCCCGCAGGCAAGGCTTAGTGGTTGGTGATCAGTGTGGATGGGCAGGAGGGTGGACTAAGCAGAGTCACAGTGGGCTTACCAATCTGTGCAGGGCTGCTGTGGCATGGGGGTAGAAGCTAGCTGGCTTCATTTTTGAAGAACTTTTAAGTCCATGAGCCTCTGGATTTCAACAAGGGTGTAGGATGGCCAGGGAAGCATGCTGGGCCTTGGCATTTCTATGTTAGTTGGAAGCATCAGGCTCGAGGCATCTAAACACAGACTTGGGCAGGTGCTGTGAAGAGAAGGACCACCTAACATTAGAAACTTCAGTGGAGGTAGTGAAGGATATGCAGTCTCCTTGGGGATAGAGGACAGAACTTCTTTCCTAGGGAGGAAAGGAGGGGGTCCCTTGGCTGGAGCGCAATGTGGCCTCTCTGGGCAGAGTAGGTGGTTCTTGGCTGGAAGGAAGGCTGAAGGGTAGCTGGGATGGGGCTCCAGACTCCGTCACATGTCCTGCCATTTAGAATGGCGACTATGGAAACCTCCATCTGACCAGTATTTGGAGAGACTTTAGATGGATGATGGGCTCAGTGGCTGATGGCCAAGTTAGGTGGCTCTCTTATCCACAGGGATCAGCATTTCTTAGCCTCTATTGAGAGGTGCCCAGACTCCAAGAGCAGGACACACTAAGTGAATGAAGAACTAGAACCCTTCCTCATGCATCCAGCAAGAAAACATTGCCTGGCACACATTCCTGGATGTGGGGGGGGGAGGCGTGCCTCTGGAAGCCAGGGGTGGGCTTGGCCAGGCAAGGGTGGATTGGTCAAAAGCCAAACTGTCCTGACCCTCCCCTGTCCCCCTGGCTGTGGCCCAGAGGCTTACTTTCTCTCTCCAGTTACTGGTAGGAGGCTTTTGAGTGTCCAGCTGAGAGGAAGCATGGCATCTGCAAAGGCAGAGTGTAGGGCTATAACCTTGGTAATCAGTGAGAGAGAGGGTGAAGGCCTCTGCATCCTGCTTCTTCCCCATCAGTGTATGCTGAACCCAAGGTCTCCTGGTCTCAGAGGGGCCAGCGCTGGGAGTGAGTGCTTTCCTGTTATTATTTCTAGATTGGCTAGAAATACAGACAGGGCCAAGATCAGGTGTCTCATAAACACACGTTCCTCTCCCCTACTGCCTGCCATCCTTTCCCGGGCTTCCTAGGCCTCTTCTCAAGGCCTCTTCTCAAGGCCCTCTGGCCCAGGCCTGCTGTAGCAACGTGGAGAGCTCTTCCTCCTCTGCTTCATCCAATCAAACCCTGCCCTCTGTTCAGGTCTCAGTTCCAATGCCATTCCCCTGATAACATGTTTCCTTCAGGCAAGGCAGCTGCCAGGGACATGTCTGTGAGCCACTCCCTCATGGCACCCAGCACAATTTGAAACCCAACATTGATCTGTGTGATTATTTGATTAATGTCTCCCTTGCCTCCAAGACAGACCTCGCCTAATTCAGCTGAACATCTTCCCCGGCCTCTGGCACATAATAGGTACTCAATAAATATTTGTAGAATGCATGAATGCCAGGGTCGATGTGAGTTCTCTCCTTTTCCGCACACTCACCTGTGTAGATCCTCGTTCATTGGGCAGTTGGCTTGAATGACTTGGCTGCCCTGTACCACGAGGCGAGGTGGCCCAGGGAGAGAAGAGGGGTGAGGTGCAGAGGGAGCGGGAGATCCATCTGACTGCCTTGGGCATAAAGATGACGGAGGAGGAAACCCAGAGAATCTTCAGAACAACAGCGAAGGGCTGGCAGAGGAAGATGGCCCAGTGTCAGGAGGACGGGGAGTGAGAGGAGGTTCAAGAAGAAGACCAAAAGAGTAACATAGCGAGAAATGTCTGTGCTATTGTGGGGGGGCTGGGGACAGAGTTGGAAGGGGCGGGCAGGGCTGTTGCTGCAGATGCCATGAGGGAAAGGTTATTGGGCGGTGGCCCAGGCATGGGCAGAGGCACCCTCGAGGGCTGAGGTAAAGTGCACACCCAGCATAAAGAAAAGGAAGGGAACCGAGGGTTTTAAAGCTGGTACAACCTTTCTGGAGGGCCATCTAACAAAAATATTTAAATAGAAATAAAAAGCAGAGGCATTTTTGAGACTCTCTCCAACAGAAATAATACAGAACTCCGTGAGGATAAGCATGCAGGGATAGTTGTGGCAGCCTGGCAGTGTTTAAAAACATGGGGAACAACCTGCGTGCCTGCTAAATGGGGAGCCCTTAAACTCATGGCACAGCCACAGAATGGGGTGCAGTGCAGTCTCACAGAGTGTGGCTGGGCATATACACTGATCTGATGTGGAACCATGTTGGTACATGGCTTGAAATGAAGCAAGCTGCAGAATAATATGTGTACTGGGATCTCATATATGTTTTTGAAACCAACTTCTACTTGTGTACATAAACCTACATTACGTTTGCATGTAGTAAACAGCGGAAGGACACATGCTCCACCTTTAACACCATTCAGGGCAGGGTAAGAGGGACTCACACATTTGACTCTCTCTTTAGTGTTGTTGAAATAAGCATGGATTTCTTCTGTAATAAAAAGGAATAGGAAAGGTTGTAGGATGTGGCAACAAAAAGGGGGCTGAGTCTCTGGGGGATGAGACCCATGAGCTGGTGGGAGAGGAGGCCAATTACACCAGATGAGATGGACAGGAAGGGTGGGCGGGCCTTCCACAGACTGTGAAGATCCTTCCAGAGGTTTCTGATAAATGGCGATTTTCAAAGAGGACGCTAGCTTAAGGAAGGGGGATAGTGAAGGGAAGGTATAAATCTGACGGGAGGTAGGCTGTGGGGAGGGAGGCGAGGGCAGAGGGAACTTAACAGAAATCTGGGGAGAGGGATACTTGGCTGGAGGGCCAACCTGGGGTGAGCAGAAAGGCTGGCGTATCCCAAAGCCCAGGCAAAGGCATAACCCTACAAAGGGGCAAGGAGCACATTGGAGGTAATGGGAGACATGGACAGACGACGTGAGGTTGGCGGGTTGGGGGGAGTTCACAATTGATGGCCGAGGTGTTTATCAGTGAACTAAGAGTGGATGTTGTCAACTGATGGGGATGAGGGTTTGAGGGTAATGATAAATTCTGGGAATTTGGGGAAAAGGGCCAACAGGGGTTAGCAGAGGGGGGCCCGCCCTGCCGAGCAGTGATGGAAGAAGCTGGTAGTTATGCATTTTTCTCTTAGCAGAGCTAAAGGGCAAGACTTGAGAAAATGAAAGGTCCACTGTTCCAAGGTTGGAGACCAGCAAGGCAAGCCCAGCATAAAGAAAAGGGAACCAAGGGTTTTAAACAGATTGACCCTGAGGTAGAGAAAAAACATAATATGTAACTGAAGAGCTTCAAGTTGGGATGAGCAGCCATAACATGTTTCCAGAGAAGGGAGTGGTGGGGAGCCAAGGTGGGGGCTCCGTAGGTAATGCTGGGTTCAAGGTTTGGCTGTGGGGATGGATGGCAGAAGTGGAGATGAGCAGCAGGTCTCCTTGGGGGTTGATAAAATTGTTTAGGCTGATAAGTATTGGGGCAGAAATGAAATTGGTGAGTCTGAGGCCAGAGCCCTCCATTCATTCATTCAACAAATATTTATTGAGCATCTACTACGTGCTAGGCATTGTTCTAATAAGCTCCTGTGGGGATGTAAATGTGGAAGTACACTGGGTTGTTGATAGATGAAGATGGGAAGAAGACGGTCATGTGACATGAGAGGGCTCCGAGAGGAAGAGGAAGCATCACCAAAGAGGGGTTAGAATGGTCAGGAGTGGAAGGAAAGAAGCCAGTAAGGCACAGTCCTGGAGTCCTTGCCTGAGGGAAGATAGAAGAGAGAAGAGCCTTACTGTTTCTTTCAGAAGAGTTGGAAGAGGAGCCACCCTCAGGGAAGGACAGGTTTTGGATAAGGGGAAGAGACGCCAGGAAGTGAGTGTCTGCGGCTTCCTCATGCAATGTGGCCTGCCTTCCCAATCCCCTCTGGGCTCACAGGCTGCTACCCAGCCAAGGGGAGGGACAGGGTAAAGATCAGGGGACATCCGTCCTCAGATACCACAAGGCTCCATCCCCAGGATTATGGCACTCTGCTCTGTGACCAGCTCTGGATTTTGGCCCTCACACTGAATGCAAATACAGAGAAACAAGAAGGCTCAAGATGAATGGGCCGAGCAGATACAGTGCCAAGAGACAGGGGTCCCTGAGGAGCCCTACGTGGTGAACACAGAGGAGCAGAGGCCCCAGGACATTCCTGAGGGAAAGTGTAGATGCACACAGTGGCAGGGCTGGAAGACAGTCATACACAGAGGGAAATGTGACCCTTAAAGAAGTCAGGGCTACTGCAGGGCAACCAGTAGACACATCTGGTTCCACCAAGTCTTAAGGGATCCCGTTAGATGGCAGCAGTCCCTCTGATGGCTTCTTCCTGTCGTTGGGCCACTCTGAAGCAGGGGAAAGAAGAGGTCCAGGGGGCAGTGGTGGGGTCAGTGGTGCAGAAGAGCCTGGGTGGAGGTGGCTGGTGATGACTCGATGGCCTGGGCTCACTCTGTGGCTCTCAGGGAGGCTGCCTTTCCTTCCACCTCGACACACTGGCTCTCTCCCACATTTTACTTTTCAGATTTTTCTAGCGTCACCTGCTTTTTCACCAGTCCCATTCCCTCTACCACCAGCCATGTCATTTGACTTGAGTATCCTGGTCTTCGTCATTTGGCTTGACTATTCTGGTCTTCATTCCCTGTCCCTTGACGTGTGGGTGTGGCAGGTCCCCTATGCACTTCTGTCCATCAGCATGACAACTGCAATCAAGTTCTGATTTTTAGGTTCCAAAGGAAGCTGTGGATGACCTGGAGCCTTTGGCTTCTCCGCCTAAGAAGATTCCGCTTAGGCAGGCGGGCTGCTCTGAGTCTGGAATGGTCTTTCTGGAATGGCTGGAGGCAGGAGCCATTTGTGGGGATGTGGAAAGTCATTGGTGGAAATGTTTTCCTCCCTTTGTCCTGAAAGCCTTTGGGATGCCCTCAAGGCTGGGCGGTGTCCCCATCAGCCAGCCCGAAGGTGATGGGCTGTCGCCCTTTCTTCTCCCAGCAGGGAAGGGGAGAGAAGGAGAGCCGAAGTGAGGCATGGGAGTGAGACCGCGGTGGGAAAAGAGGACGCTGGAAGGAAGATCTACTTTTCCAGTCTGCAGGTGGCCCCCAAGGAGCCACAGTAGGTCACGGTGGGGAAAGTGCAAAGTTGCTTAGAAGAGGGTCCAGGGTGGAAGGTGGAAAGCAGAAAGTCCTGGAAGTGGATCGGCTTCCAGGGTCAGGAGTGGGAACGTGGACTTGTGCTCACCTCACCTGCAGTTAAACTCCGAGGGGCTCCTTTGGGGAGAAAGAAGGGACACCGTTGTGGAGAATAGGGCTCCTTCCTTTCTCCTCCCCACCTCCCCACTGTGCAAATGCTGGGGGTCCGAGCAGTTAGGGTTGTCAGAAGGGCCTCACAGACAGCACTAGCGGTTTCTTGGGGGTTAGGAGGTGTGTCTTGAACCTGGGCCATGAACTGGAAGTGTGGAGTGACTTCTTACCTGGCCACGCGCCCCTCGCTGTGCCCCCACCGCCCACCATCATCCCTCCCGGGGCTTGGCCTTGGTCAAGGCCCATTCTGGAGCCTTGGGCTCCGCTCATGAGTGCACACTGCTTTCTGCTGGGACCAGCAGGCTCACGGTTGCCTGGAAACCATTCTGATTTTTCACAAATCTTTGCCTACCTTTCATTCACCACACACAGGAAGAGCCCACAGCTGGCAATGCTGTGCACACTGTGTGGCCTGGAATATAAGAAAGGCCAAAGCTAGAGCTTCTGCCAGGGCAGGGACACTAAGGACAGGCTTGCAAGTCAGTCACAGGACTAGGCCTCTCGGCTGCTGGGCCCCCAGTGGGGTCCCCTTGCTTCCTCCATTATCCTTATAGGGCTCTCTCTGAGTGCATCTAAGCCCTACTTCAAATTTATTTTTAGCATAGAATACTCTCCAGAGAGAAGAGCTTACCTGCTTTACTCAACGGGTTCTTGCAGCCCAAGGGATGCCTTAGCCTTGTTATTGTAGGATTCGTAGGCTGATTCATGATCCCTGCCGACATATCCTTAAAAGACTGGATAGATGCTACACACAGCTCAGCCCAGCCCTCTTCTTTCTAGAACACCCCCATTCTCCCCATCCCCAGCTGCCTGGCACCCTTCTCTGGACTAGAAAAAGCCTTGTAACATCTTGCTTCACTGACAACAGAATGAGTGGGTTTCCTGTGCGGAAACACCTTGCTTGGGTGAAGTGTCAGATGAGGCTCTATTTTGCTTTCAGTTGGTGGCTCCACTCTTCTGTTGGCCTCCTGTGCTCAGGGGCGCCCGGATCCTCCCCCTTATCTCAGGGCCACACCTTACACTTGTCGACTCGGAATCTGTCATTTACTTCCCTGCGCCCTGGGCTGGTCCTTCTGCAGCTTCTCTCCCTGTGGTTGGAAATCTAACCACCCACAGTTGTCATTTCTCTTTTGTGTATCCCATTTCCCCATTGAAAATAGCATTCAATAAGACCGGTTCCAGCATGCCTCCTCTGACCACCCCACTGGTAACAGTTCTGCACTCAGAAACACATGCTCAGCCCTGCTTTGGGGTTTTCCTTTTGGTAAACCATTTCTCTTATCCTTACAAGTTTTTGAAACATCATCTTTCCGTCTCAGATTTCTTCCTCCTTAAAAACCCAGCCTCCAGGGAGCTGCCTGTTTCATCTTTACCCCACGTCTCTAGTGGCTTTCTTGCTTAGCCAGGTGACACTTTTCAGACAGTTTAGGGATGGCATCAAGTGGGGAGGAAGGCAGGCTCGCTGGATCCTGCCCACCCCTGCCTTGCCCTTAGCCTTCCCTGCGGTGGTACAAACACACAGACCCTCTCAAGTGAGGGCTTCACTGGCAATTCATCCAGACAATACAAAAGGAGGGTCAATAAGGGGAATGGACGAAGGCTCCAGGAAGGTCACTGGGTCCTTCGAGTTTACTTCCTGGTCCCTACTGCAATGTCCATGACGATCCTCAGTCTGTCTTGGATGTCTTGAATGGTGCTGATGCAGTCCCCCTGTTTCTGCTCTTTCTCACATTCTTCTCCAGGCCCTGTTCCCAGCAAGATCCCTGTGCCCGATATCTTGCGTTTGCACTGGAGAGGCCCTGGCTGCGCCAGGAGAATGAAGTCGGAGAGACATCTCTCCAGGCATCTCCCTGCTGACTGGCGTGGGCTGCCTGCATCCCTCAGGGGAAGGCATGGCTCTGGCCTGGCTGCCCTCTCTGAGTCTGTTCATTGTATAGGGAACCTTCTTTACCCACCTTGCACACCCTTGCTCTTTTAGGTTGTCTTCTACTCACGGCAGCAGGTCCAAACTTTTGTCATGATAAAGAGTCAGATCACTGAGCTTTGCTGAAAATACCTGGTTTGGTAGGGTCTCGGCTCCTGCTGGCTCCCTGACAAATACAGTCCTTCTCTCCAGTGTCTCAACCTCTTAAATCCAGGTTTCCTCTCCGTACATGGAAAAACCACATGCTCTGCCAGCAATTCTAATGCACCGTTCAGGCACTTGGGGAAGCGCACCTCACCTAGGATGACGCGCACCCTGGAGGCTTGGGAGGGACAGACTGTTTGCTCTGCAGCCCACCTGCCAAGGTTTTGCTGAGCTCTACACTGTGTAGCTTGTATTGCGAAAACACTTGTTGGCTTATTTCCTAAATGCAAAATTCAATGTGCTTTGATTCAAAAGGAAACTCCCTGAGATTCTGAGGCCCTTCTGGGACCTCTAGGTAGAATGGCTAGATAGGAGGCCTGAATTCCGGGAGAAGGGTGGGACCAGGGATGGGAGAGGTGTGAGAGTTTCCCACATTCTGTCTTAAGAGAGAAGCCCCAGAAGGAAAGAGATGAACCCAGAATGTTGGAGAAAGTTGTCATTAAGAGGCAGTTGGAGGAACTGGTTTAAAAAAGGTGAAAAAAGGGTGGGGTCGGGAGTAGAGAGAGCAATTAGGAAAAGTGGCACTCCGGGAAGTCAAGGGACAAGTCTCAACAGAGAGCATGGATGACGAAGTCAAATGCCACCTAGAGATTTTGTGCTGGAGGCCTGAGCAGTGTCCTGTGGATTTAGCAAGGCTGCTGGTGAGCTCAGCTCAAGCTGCTGCTGTGGGGTGAGTGGAGGGCATATTGGTCCCCCCAGGAGGGAGGGAAGGAGTGGCCCACTAGCAGCCTGAGTGGAAGATGCCCTAGAGAGGGCAGGGGCTGAGGATTTCTGGATCGAGGGAGAAGACTGCAGGGCTCAAATCCTGGAGAGGCTGGGGAGGAGGGTCCAGGGCCAGACCTTGGGAGACAGGAGGTCCTGTCAACTGGCACATGGGAGGGTCAGGAGGCAGGCGAAGGCCGCTAGGCTCTGGGCCTCCTTTCCTCAGTGAAATAGCTGCTGAGGATATTTTCTGAGTTTCTGGCTAGTGGTTGCAAAAAGCCCAGAGGAGGTTGCAGGAGGTGAGGCAGCTGATCAAAGCAAGTGGAAGGGCAGGCCCCAAGGCCCAGCTGGAGAGGGAGGCAGAGGTTCCTGGCACTGTGGCTGTGCGGGAGCAGCTTTCCGGCAGTCTGAGTGCCTGTGGAGCTGGGGTGTGAAGGCAGAGCGGACACTGGCCTGGGTTGAGGATTGTAAGGAGGCTGAGCTGAGCTGTAGGGACAAAGGCCCAGCGATGTGGATGCTGGTGACAGGAGCTCCAAAAAGTGAAGGAAGGAAGGGAAGCCTGGATGTTGAGAACCCAGAGAGACCCTGGAGCTCTCCATGAGATTGGAAAATGGGAACCGTTTTTTTGTTTGTTTGTTTTTTGTTTTTTACAATGACTATTTGATTATCTTTGTAATCAGCAAAAAAAAAAGTTGAAAAGTCAAACTGCCTGAATGCCCGTTAACAGTATAATGGATAAATAAATTGTGTATTTCTACAACGGAATACAACCGCATGATACAGCTTCCAAATGTAACTGTCACACATAAAAGGGCTAAATATTATTAGCAATCATTTGTGTAAGGTTCAAAAAACAGGCAAACGTAATCTGTGGGGTTAGATTTCAGGTTAGTGATTACATTTGGGGAGGGAGATCACAGAAAGGTCCAGGGAGGGAGGCTGGTACTATTCTGATTGCTGACCTAGATGCTAGTCACATGAGTCCACTCAGTTGTTGAAATGCACTGGCCTGGAAATTTATGACACGTGTGTGCATTTTTCTGTGTGTGTGTTCTACTTGCATCAAAAGTTGACTTAAAACCAAAAAGACTAACATGAAGCAATTCCACTGGGCTTCAAGGCCCGTCACTTCTGCAGTCACCTCTAATAGATGTTGGTCCACCCTGTCGCCAGCCAGAAACAGCAACTGTCAAAGTGGTGGTGATCCTTCCTGTCCCCTGCTCAGGGGAAGGAGCCTCTGCCTCTGTCCTGGTCCCCTGCCCTCCATTCAGATGATCGACCATACCGTAAACACGAAAGGCCATTTCCCCTCGAGAAGCCTCTGCCCTCCCCCCGTGCCTCTGCAAGCTGTACCCTGCACTGGGGGCTCATCTGAGGGGCAGACACCCAGCCCCATGCAGCAGGCTGAGCAGGGCGCCACCTGCCCTGGATCCGCCCAGAGGGGGATACCTTTTTGTGATATACCCAAAGATGTGCAGTGGATTCAAAACAGCCCTGCTGCGGGTTTTGGGGGCAAATGTTCCTGACGCTTTGCGATGTCTGGACCAGAAAAAGGATTTTGAGGCTTCCATAATAGTGTTACATTAACAATAGTCATAGTACCTATGGTGGGGAAAGAAGGTTCTAGTGCTCAAAGTACTTGGGTGTACATCATCTGTGACCACGGCTTTGCCGAAGTTCTGTTAAGAAGGGTAGAGGCATCACTCCCGGCTAGAGTGTCTAAGGTTTCTGGAAGCCAGCTCGGGGTGGCCAGGCTCTGGATGTGAGGGGGGCCGGTTTGGACAGGGTGGTCAATGGTCCTTCTCCCTCACCTCTGTGTGTCATCGGCAGACTGGATGGACACCTGTCATTCATTTGCAAAATGTGTGTGTCTGGGGTTCTGTGTGTCCCGCCCTCATTCTAGGCTGATGGAAGCCTTCTGTAGCCCTGAAGACTCTTTAATTCCTACTTCTGAGGTCTGTGAGGAGCCCCTCGAGTGTGGGTGGGGAACTGAGGCCCCCTCTCCAGCCCTCCCTCCCAGCAGGCTCCCTGCTCAAGGTGGCCCCTAAGGCTCTGCATTTAGCTGCCTGTGACATCCAGTTATGGGCCTAGTCTTTTTGTTCTGCAGGACACTTTTTTTTTTTTTTTCAAATATTCTCTAAGACTTCCTGTGGAGTTTTTGCTCTTTAAACAGTTCTTTTTGATTTTTTTTTCCCTTACCAATGACCACATTTCATCATCATTCCTCTTCCTGAAAAGAGGTATTTTAGGGGTATATTTGGGGCCCCTCTGCCACCAGAGCATTAAATATTATGATGTGGGCATCGGGAGCCTCAGTGCCCCACCACCAGAGCCCTCCTACTCCAGGGTCTGTCACTTTGGAGAATGAATCCAGTTCCTTTCCTCTCTCTGTGGATTTGAAAACTCTGTATTTGACGCTGCCAGGTGTCTTTAACAAAGAACCGCATCTCGGCGTCTCGTCCAGATGAGAGAGTTGGCAGTCGGAGCCAAGAGACAGACATTTCATCCCAAGGGTGGGTGGGAGTGGCCAGGCTCAGGGAGGATGCATTGAACTAATCACCCAGAAAAGTGGTGCCCCTGGAAGGACAGCCTTCTAAGAAGCTCTGGGGACATTTCAGGGCAATTAGTAAGATGGGACGTCGTGATTAAGGAAGACACAGCTTTACTGCAGCTGTTTGCTGTTCTGTATACAGTAGAACTGTGTTTAACCAACCCCTGGGCGCCTCCTAGTCTCTATCTTGCTGCAGAGTTTCTACTCTGTCGTGGCCACTCACCACTGACCAAGGCCGTCGCCTGAGCTCTTCCACCCGCCTTCGTCGAGACTCCGCGCCAGCCACTCAGCGCCAGCACTTGTTTTTCTAGCCTGGTGGCACTTGTGGAGAGACTATTACATACTTGGCTTTTCTGCCACGCCCTAGGCCTGTCAGTTGTTAGATTAGGCGGATCAATTTTGTTGTCGCCTCACTCTTTTTGAATGCCTTTCCATGTCTTCCTGATCACTGTTTGTCACAGGGTTGGTGGCCATCAGAATCTCATGCAGTTTGACGCTGATTTGTATTTTTTTCCTATTTTGGTTGAAAAACTGCCCTGATTCATGCTTCACTCCCAGCAGCTTGGAGCCATTCGTCCAGCCTTTGCGTTTGGTCTCAGAGCCCCGCTGTGTCTTGCAGCCTGCAATGGAACTGAGGATGTACAGGAGAGTAGGATGAAAACACTGGGGCTGAAGTGCACATCTCCAGGCATGGGGTGGGAGGGATAGAATGGAACTGCGGTGTGGCCTGAAACAGCCTCAGGCCTGTGGAGAGGGCGCAGCGGAGGCTTGCTAAGTGTGGATTGATTTGGAGCTGGAGATCCTGGAATCCAGGAGCAAGTGAATAAAGGGGCTGAGAAGATAGAGAGGGGGAGGCTGAGAGAAGCAGCCTGAGAAGATGCAGACCTCCATGGCGGTGCAGACTGGCTCAGGGAGGCTGAGGGGCAGGCATTGGGCCTGGGGGGGACAGGGGGAAAGGATGCCTGGGAGATGAGTCCACACTTTTGGGCCACATGTGAGCAAAGGATCAGCAATCCAGTAGAAACCTGTCTTCTGCAGCCACTGTTTTGTAGCTCTGCAGGCTGCCTGCTCTGGGGGCCTTGTCTCTGACTGTGGCTCCAACTCTTGCCCTTCCCTCCCTACCTATTCTGCTGCCTGCCTGCCTGCACCAACCACAGTCCATGTCAGCCCATTCCCAAGCAGGCGGTAAGAGCCTCTTCCCTGGAAACTAAGGTGGACACGCACTGCCTCTCTCCCTCTGCCTGCCCCCAAACCTGAGCTCCTGCAGCCAGAACCTCTCCCGACCTGCTTCCTTATCCCAGCAGCTCTCAGCTGGTGTGGACTCACAGGCCAACTACCCATGCTTCAGAGGCACACATAGGACTGCAGAGGCAGAGCCTCACTTCCCATAGGACCGTCCTCTGCCCGGTGCTAGGGATTCCATGGCATCGTTCAAGAGTGTTGCCACATTTTTTATTTTTTTCTTTGGTATCTAGGAATCTGTGACTTCCCACTTTTCCTTCTTGTTCTCTGTCCACTCTTTAAGGCCTGGCTGGAGCCCTTCCCCTTCATGAAGCCCCTTTTGTCCACTCCAGCCCACACAGTCTCCCCAGTCCTCTGACAACACAGAGCACTTTTTTTGCAGCCCATATTCACTTAGCCTTTATTATGCTCTGTTTAGGCGTCACTCTGTTTTACTCTCTAAGAGTTCGCTAGGCATTCTTTTTCTTTCTAGCAAGATGATAAACTTCTTGAGGACAAGGCCTTCTGCCCCTTCTGCCCCTCCTGACCTCGGGGATAAATGAAGGGTTTTGGTAGCAATCAAGGAAGCTGGCCTACATGCTGCCTGCCTGCGTATGTAATGGTGGCTGATGGTTTGATTTAATGGGTACTGAATAAGCCTGGCACCTGCTGGAGACAGCAATGACATTTGCTCTCACAGCAGATGACAGGGTGATGGCAGGCATCTCTGGGTGGAAGCGATGAGTTCTCCAGAGGTGAGGAAGGGGTTAGACCGGGCGCTTAGGGCCCTCAAGGGGCCTCAAGGGAACATGGAGAAGCCTCAGGCAACCCAGGGTCAGGGGTGAGGGGACCAGGAAGAGAAAGTCTGCTCAGGAAGGGTGTAGGCTCGGACACTGTAGGACAGATCCAGCAGGTTTCCTAAGTCAGACCTCTTGTCTAAATTGGATGGGCTGAGAGCTTTGGAGTCACTGCTTTGCATATGAGACCATGGGGACATAGAATCCGTCATTATCCCTGCCAGCTCAGCTCAGAGGACAGAACTAAGGAGGGAAGTGGTCAGGTTTAGGGTACAGGGAGAGAAGGTAGGATGTTCCCTCCAGGGCCTGGAGCTGGGGCCCACAGCCAGGTTCTGGCACGCCTGAAAACAGGGCACATACCAGATGGTCGGTAAAGACACATGGGATTGAACTGAACAATGAGGGACTAATAGATTATTCTTGAAATTGTCTTACGGTTTAAGGAGGGAAGAGAACAGAGTAGGAAGTAGGGGAGAGGGGCTCAGATGTGATTTTAACAGGACTGGGTTTAAGATGTTGTGCTTCTTCTCTTGTGATACTAGTTTGAGCCAAGGGCAGCAGGGGTGGCTCCTGGTTTGAAAGGACGTGGGCAGGGATCCCATCAGAGACAAGCCAGGCAGACACTGTCCGGAGAGGATTCTCAGGAGGCCAGGACAGCCAGGTGCTTCTCCCTAGGGAGGAGGCCTCTGCTCCACCCCCATTCCTCCTCCCCTGGGCCTCTCTCCTTTCTCCCTGTGAGATTTGCTGACCACAGGAGGTATAGATCCATTCCCAGAACAGAAACTGTCTGGCTGCTCCTGAAGCACTTTTTCTCCTATGCACTACTGGCTTATCCTCATGCCTCCAGCTCAGCTTAGACATCCCCTTTGAAAAGGCCTTCTCTGAGTTCCTGTGGCTCCTGGGCCCATGCCCAAGGCTGCCCCGTCACACCGGCCCCGTATTTTCTTCGCAGCGCTTATCATTGTCTGAATTGATCTCACCCATCTCTTCTCTTTGTTGGGTATCTCTCTTGCTTCCTTAGAAGGGAAGCTCCATGCAGGCAAGGTTGTGGTCATTCTCGACCATGCTGTCCCCCAGCTTCTAGAACAGGGCCCACATAGATGGTGGCCAGTGAGTATTTGTTGAATGGATGAGTGGGTGGATGACAGCACATGGGAAGGCACCAAGTCTCAAGTGGGGTGGGATTGGGGTGGGGTCCTATCAAATCTCCTTGTCTCTCAACCCAGGACAGAATAGAGCTGTCCTGTGGGGGAGCTACTTACTGGGGAGAGGGCCTGTTGGACCCTGGTAGAAAATCCATTCTGGGCCTGGGCTGGCCACTGCTTGCCCCCTGACAGATGGCATGCTAAGCGATCTGTGAAATGAGATGCAACATGAGTTTCCTTTGAGTCTGAACCCCCAGAGGCAGGGAGAAGAAGGACCAAAAATGTGTAGTCCTGCTCCCCTACCCAGGCTCAGGCCTGCTGCCCTTGAGGGCCAGACAGTGCAGAGGGGGCTCTGAGGGTGGGGGAGGAAGAGGCGTGGTCCCCGGCCTTTGATGGAGTGGGAAGTGTGGTGCCGTGCACAGTGAACCTGTGGGGCTTCCCTGTCCTGGAGAAGACAGTGGCCAGTCTAGCAACAGGCAGCAGGGAGAGAGCAGGGTTTCCAGACAGGCCTTTAGTTAGGTGCCCCAGGCACAAGCAGGGCTGTCACGCCTGTCTCCCCCTGTCCCCGAGCGTTTTGGGGGTTTTGGATGGAGGCTCACCCTCACCGCTTTCCAGCTTTAGCACAAAGAGTCCCAGCCCCATTTTCTTTCCCAGCTAACTGCACCATCACTGCCACATCAGAACCCCCAACACAATGAGGAGTTAAAGGAAGAGAGGCCACCTTGAGATCCCCCTCTACCCGCCAGCCCACAGGGTTCCCCCAACTCAGAGTTCAGGAAATATTGGTAAATGGAGGCAGGAGTGGGGAGTGGGGCAGGGATCCTAGGGGAAAATCTTAAGAACTTCACCATGGAATTAGCTGATGACACCGGTGTCTTTCTTCTAAAGGGTGCCTACCCTTTTTCTATACTTGCTAGGGAGCTTGCATCTTTTCTTTTTAAGAGAGAAAATTTCTGGGCTTGGGAAAGAGGAACCCCAAGCTGACACTGGTCTGAGTGGGAAAATTTGGGGCTGAAGTCCTTCCCGTGAAAATGCGTCTGCTGGGCAATGCTGAGCAAAATTCCACAAAGGAGAGAAAGGGTGGAGGAGGGCAGATTGCCCTTCACCCACTTCTGCGTCTTCTTTGCCTGCCCAGCCTTAGCTGGGCCCCACACCATTAATGGAAGTTCCATCCTCATCCAATAGCATCTCCAAAGAACATTCAAGTCTGAGCCTCAGGGAACCTCTGGGACTCGGTGTCTAGATCCAGGAAATGGAGAATGAGCCGTGACTTTGGGTGCTTCACCCTTACCCATCAGGCTCGGAATTGGTGAGCATCTCCCACATTACCATCTCCAACGGACCGAGGTGCCCACTGGGCATTTCCTCTGCATGGACCAGCCATCCTCCAAATATGCCTCCATGTCATCCCAGCTCCCCATCCCTGTCACTCCTCACTCCTTGTCCCCTGTCCGCCTGAGTGACAGGACTCTTGCCAGTTCGGTCCTGTCCCCCTTTCAGATCTTGGGTCCATTCCCCATGATCCCTTTCTTGCTTGTGCTTTGGGATCTCGGGCCAGCTGAAGTAGGAGGCAGGACTCAACTTCAGGCCAGATTGAAAACTGGATGACACGGAAGAGGCACCGAAAGCACCTCTCTCTCCATAAGACATGCCCACCAGTGCCATGACAGTTTACCATTGCCATGGCAATGCCCAGAAGTTCTCACCCCTTTTCTAGGCATTTCTGCATAATCAACCCCTCAATTGGCATGTGATCAAAAGTGGGTGTCAGAATGACTGTGGAACTGTCCCTGAGCTGCTACTCTTGACATGCTGCCTACAGGGTAGCCCTGCTCTGCAGGGACAGTCACGGAGCTGAAAAACTGCTGCCTAATGAAGCTGTTTTCTTCTACCACCGGCTCACCCTCGAATTCTTTCCTGGGAGAACTCAAGAACCTTCCTGGGCTAAGTCCCAATTTTGGGGCTCGCCTGCCCTTGCATCACAGCTTCCTCTTCTGTTCACAGCTGCAACCGCCTACTCAACCTTCTGAGGTTGCTTCCACAGTGGCTGCTGATGGGAGCTCTGGCTCCCTGCTTTTTCACTATCTCCCAGTCAAGTGCAGAGTCCCTGTGCAATTTAAATGCTTCTCAGCTAAGAACAGAGAAGGGGATAGCATAAGGATATTCAAAAGATTTAAGAAATCTCAAAAGTGATCACAAACCATTTGTCTCTGACCAACCAGAAACATCGATGGGTGGGAAGGGCCTTTCCTCTAGCTGAATTATTCATGGGTCTTCAGGCTCTGTCTTCACTTTGGATTTTCTGGAGTCTCCTGAAGGTTACCTGAAATCTTGTTGGTCCTGAATATTGCATGTGGAGTCACAAGCTGCAGGAAGTCAGTGGGGCTGGACGGGGGCCAAAATCAGAGTAGTCAAGCAGCATAGCTGGGCCTCATTGAAAGTGAGGCCAGCAATCGCCATTGGAAGCTGGGGCGGAGAGCTGGGGATGGGTGGAGGCAGTGACAGGGTCCGTGTATTGGTCATTCAGACTCCCCAGCAGCCTCAGGACTCGACTCCCATAGGTCAGAGAAGAGCTGGTGGAGGGCCTTATGCAAACCTCAGTGGATGATGCAGGAGAGAGTTTTCTGAGCTGGAATGCCCACAAAAAAGGCCTTCAAAGGAGGCCCCTGCTTGGGACAATCCTGCCTCCTTATGGTCTGGTTCACAGGTTCCCCTGGGTGGGGTAATGGAATCCAAGCTAGGGTGTCTGACATCAAAAGTTTTCAGAAATGCCATTTTTGTAAGGATCAGGGATTGGGTTTTCTGAGATGCAAAACATCCTTGTTAAGCGGTTAAAGCATCCTGAAGCTGTTCAGGTTTCTGGGGATACGTAGGCTTAGGAAGTTAGAGCAGGTGAAGTTGAGGGGGCGGGAACTAAGAATTAGCTCAAAATAGTCACCAATGCAGAAACCCAGGCACTTGGGACCCTGACAGTGAGGAAGGCAGAGGAGTAACGGGGCACTTGGGCACCCTATTAGCAGAACAGGGTAATAGAGCAGGCAGGAATTGCTTCCCAGGAGACTGGGCTGGGAACAGGAAGGGGACTAAAACGCTGTCCCCGGCTGAAGCGTGTGGCAGTATAGAGGAAGTGGTGGCAGGGCTCTGAATCCATATACAAGAGCAAGGACCAGTGGTTTCAGGGTGGGATAGGGCTTTGATGTCTTCATGGACTTACAGTAACATGGTGAACTCCACAAAGGAGAATTCACACAAAGGTCTTGGACCAGCCAGTTTCCATGTGAAAAAGCCATCTGGGAGCAAGGGAACAAACCCAGGAATACAGCTGGAGAGAGAGGTGGCCTGACGTTATGGCTAAGTTGATATGGAAGCATTCTGGTTTGTTCTAAAAAGAATGAAAGAGGCGGTGCAGGTAATCATCAGCTCCTGGTTCTGTAGCAAGGTGTTTGCTGCAATCCCAGGAGGTGGCAACCTAGGCTGTGGTTCTGAAAGAAGAGGGTCTACCTTCCTGAATCATCTTTAGGAGTCTGCTGAGGGCCAGGCTTGATGAGTTGGACTCTGTATGGAATTTTTACTTAAGTGAGGTCTGGGTAGGAAAGAGAAGGGAAAAGCTGGCCCTGACTGCACCAAAGGATTCTGGGAAGGAGAATAAAGAGAAAAACCCTTCTTCAGGTTTCTGCTTCAGAGCGAGAGAACCATCACAAGCTAAGTAAAGTCAATGAAGGGCGAGTGGCCCTATGGCCACCTGGGCATGCACCTGCTCCGTGGCCACCTTGCATGGGCAGGCTGAGGAGATCACTAAGGCTTGGTTTTCCTGAACTGCCCTGATTCCACGTGCTGTAAGCAGGACCCAGAAGGCTGTGTGGCTACAGAGGTGCCTAGCATGGTGGGGGTCAGTTCAGTGCAGACACTAGACTGGACCGCGTGAAACTACAACCAGCTCAGAGCGCCAGCCAGAGTGCTGCTCCAGCCAGAAGGAGGAGCCGCGACCCGCACCCAGGAGGACAATGAACCCCTCTCTGCAGACAGGAGCCAGCCACACCTGGGGTCTGGGGAGACTCTTCCTGATTCCAAATGGGACTGAACTTTAAACCAGACTGGGCATTTGAGCAGTTTTTTAAAAGCTGCCAACCAAATAAAGAAATGGCATTTTCTTTACCCAGTCTTTGTGTTAGTTAAAGGTTGCAGACCTGGCTGCCCAGTGCCCACCATCATTATCAGGGGATGTAGCTCTTCAAGCTCCAACAGGCTTCCTTGGCTGCCAGCATTCCCTGGTCTTTTCCAAGGTGTTAACAGGGTGTTTGGTGTTGAGGAACAGGGAGCAAAGTGCTGACATTGAAAAACGGGGCCCAGTCCCAGCCAGGCCTAGGGCTGTAAGTCCCATGTCCTGCCAGATGGGCTAGGACCCGACAATCTGGTGAATCAGCCAAATATTCACCTCTGGGCTTGGACTTCAGAGGCTGAACCTGGTTCATGACCACCAGCTCACACCCCTCAGCTCACACTCCCCAGCTCAGGGTCCAGATGATCCCAGGAGGCTGGGTCAGGGGACTGCCTCCTCAGGGTCAGGGGCCAAGCCTTGTGGTCAGTGGGTTTCCATGGCAGCCCACAATCAAGGGGAGTAGGGCCAGATAGCCAAGAGTCAGACATCACACACTAACCCCCTCCTCCAGGACTGGGGAGAACCAAGGGAGCCTCAACACAGACTGAGGGTTACAACATAAAATAACAGAGACTCATAGAGCCTGGGGACCTCCTGACTGTGCTCCTGGCCTAGGACTGTGCCTGGAGTGGGGTCTCCAGAGCAGGGATGATGGCACAGGTCAGGGGGTGGTGGGGAGGAGATGCCTCAGGTCCGCAGTGGGGAGCCAGGACATCTTAGGAGGGTGGAAAATCTCCCCCAGGACTTGCTCCATAGGCCAGTCACAGCAGCCATGCCCACTGTTACATGGAGGTAGGCAGTCCAGGGCTGGGGCCCAGGCCATCAGGACCCCGTCCATCTTTCTGCTGTCCTTAGCATGTCACCTCTATCTTCGTGGTCACAAGTGCTGATGTTCCTCAAGGCCCCATGTCCAGAGGAAAGAGAAAGAGGCCAACAGGCAGACTGGGCCCATTAGGCCTCTCACTTTCTGCTCACATCTCCTCCAGCAGCGCCACCTTGGACATTCCCTGAGCGCAGTCACTACTGATGGCCGGGGAGGAGGGGTCTTGGGCACAGCATCCTGACCACGTCTTGACATAGCTGCCTCCACCATCAGCTTTTCACCAGGCCTCCTTGTCCCCTCCTTCTCCCTGAAAAGGCCCCTCATGTCGAGAGCAGAGTCGTGGCTTCACCAGCCTTCCTGCCGATTGGGCTGTTACTATGGATTTGGTGGAGGGTAAGAAGGAGGTCCCTGCCATTATGAGCGGGCCCTGCGGTGCGGTGTTTCAGGATGGGACCACACAACGCATTGGAAAGCACAAAGGAGAGCAGCAAATCCCAGCCTAGAGGGGGCAACAGGCAGAGGGAGCTTCTGCAAGGTAGAGATGTCTAAACTAAGACCTCAAGGGTGGACAGGAGCTAGCCAAGTGAAAGGATCCGGGGAGCAGCGGACAACATTAGGAGCTGGGAGGAACTAGCTGGGGTGTTGCCTGAAGAAATGGGAGGCAGGCAGGCCAGTGCACACAGGGCTCTGTGGGCCCAGCAAAGAGGAGTGACCAGAGGCAGGATCTGGTGTGGGCTGGAGAAAGGCCTTAGCATGCAGATGGCACAGGCCAGGCTGGAGGCAGAGGGCCGATTAGGAGACCATTTTGGTTATAAAGCAGGGATGACAGAAGCTGAGCTTGGGAAACTGTGATGGAGACAGAGACTTGGAAAACACAAGGCTTAAAGACTGATGCAGGGGTAGAGGCGGCTAGTGAGAGAGAGAGAGACAGACAGACAGACATAGGGAGAGAGATGGACAGAGACAGAGAAAACGCGAGCCCTGGGAAACCAGGTGCACAGTGGTAGCTTGTGCGGAGGGAGAGGATGGAAGAAGGGGGCAAATTATAGGCAGAAGAGGCCGTGTCCATTTGCAAAGTTTGCATGCAAGACCCTGGAGGCCCCTGAGGAAGAGAGATGGAAGATGTGGGTATCTGACCCGAAAGTATGGAAGGGTCCCTGAAGATCCAGCCACCGCCTAGTTATGCTGTTTGTACAGGGGCGATTGCCAGGGAGGAAATCATCCTGCCACTGGGAACCACGAAGATGGGTGAAAGGCAAGGAATATGCAAAATGAGTCTCAGCTCTCCTTTGAGCCACCTTCTGGCTCTGGCAGAGTCCAGTGGCAGGTGGGTGTCTGGAACCCCTCCCTAGGAACCTCCTCCCTGGCCCCATCCCATCTCCTTGACCCTCTGCGCCTTCCTGACTCCTAGCCCATCCTGGCTTCATTGTGAGCACTCTGGTTGGGAGGTTTTGAGGCTAGCAGGGAAGGAGGTGATGGAATCTTGGAGCCTTTCAAACTCTCCTCGATAATGAGCTTGGGGCAGTTCACACAAACCAGTGCTCTGACCCATCACAGACATGTCCCCCTCTAGGGATCGTTTCCCACATGAGTTCAGCCACCCCCAGTGCTAACCCAGAAAACTCTCTCGCTGGGCTCATGCAGAACTGGGTGGAGGCATCAGCTGTGCTCCTGTGAGTCTGCCCAGGGAGTTCTGTTTTCCAGAAAATGCAGGACCTTTGAATCATTAGAGGGGGCAATTAGAGTTTTAGGAGTTCAACCTGGGGTGTCCCAGGTACCAAGAGAGGAGAGGGGTGGGGTGAAGCCCTGCTTCTGGGTGTTTGTAGCACATGGCTTGTCCTGAGACACCTCACAAGCCCATCTGAGATACCCCTGGCCTGTTCTGAAGGCAGGTGAGCTACTGGGGTTTGTTTTAATAAATCCCCTTTTCTCTTTCATCAACTCAAGGAGCTTTGGTATGAACCATGCCTGGTAACAGGGACTGTGCAGAGGAAGAATCCCAGCTGGCCTATGGATAAAAAGCTCAGTGAAAGGAGATAAGCCCAGTGCCCAGTGTGGGCAGGGCTTCCCAGGGCTGGAGTGCAGACAGAGGCAGGAGAGCCGCCCAGGATGGAAGAAGGGTGTGCCAGGTAGAAGCAGGAAGGCTTGAGTGGCCAGGGAGGGGCTGTTTTTAGTTCCTTACCTATAGAATCAGAATAAAGATCGTTCACTTATTCATGCATTCATTCATAGAATAAGTCTTTTGTGTTGCTCAATCATATACCCAAGGCCCTGGGAATACACCTGTGTACAAGACAGACAAGCGCTCGCCCTCCTGGACCCGATGTTCTGCTGAGAGGGTGGGACACAAAACAAACACACGACAAATTAATATTACGCCCAAGAGCTGCAGGTGCAGGAAATTAAACCAGAGGAAGATTGTACAGAGCTGCAGAAGGAAGCAGGAGGAGGCAGAGCTGAGCTGGACCATGAGGAAGAGGGAGCCGTGTGGGTAGGAAGGGCGGAAATCCCAGCAGAGCAGAGGCACAGCCAGCCGAGTCCTCGCTGCCTCGGTCGCGTGGGCCCTGAGAAGGCGGGGGAGATGGCAGAATTAGACTTCAGTACAGCCCTGACGTCTAGGCCCTGTGAGGGCTGGGAGAGGTGCTCCCATTCGGAAGGGAGGCCTCAGGTGTTTAAATGCCGGTGGGAATGGCGGGTGGGGGAGAGGAAGAGGGCAATAATGGGAGGGAGGTCAGGGTTCCTCTCTGACAGCTTCTCTTTCTCTGTGAAATAGGAGGGGTGGTTTCTACCAAGAGGCAGAGGGCTTTGAGGATGAGAAGAGGCTAACTAGAGGCCAGCTAGGTGCCTACAGGCCTGATCTAGGTAGGGATATGTTACGTGCCCAGCAGCTCTGGGAACGGGCCATGGAAGCAGCTCAATGGGTAGCCGGACTATGGATGTGATGGGTGTGGGGCTATGGCCGAGCAGGGTGGAGGTGAGGCAGGCCCAGCAGCCCGAGGCACAGAGGACCAGAGCGAGGTCAGGAGCCCCAGTCAAGAGAAAGAGGAAGGACCCAGGAGGAGGGGTGGATGTGGGTCGCTTCCTGGACAGAATCAGGGAGTGGAGGAGCCCCAGGGAGTGGCCTCAGCAGTGGGGGTCGACATAGAGGCCAGCCCAAGAAGAGATGAAGCACACCACTGCACCAGCTACCCTTACTGCTATAGTGGAATGTTTATCACGGCCGAAACTCCTGTTGAAACTTAATCCCCAGTGCCACAGTATTGGGAGGTGGGCCTTTAAGAGGTGATTGGGAGAGGAGGTCTCTGCCCTTATGAAAGGATTGGTCCACTCATGGATTAACAGATTAATGGGTTAGTAGATGAATGGGTTTTCACTGGAGTGGGATTGGTGGCTTTATAATAAAAGGGAGAGAGACCTGAGCTGGCCTGCCTGGGAACTCTGCAGAGGCCCTGCCCCAGGAAGGCCCTCAGCAGATGTGGCCCCTCGACTTGGGACTTCTCAGCTGCTGTAACTATAAGAAATACATTCTTTTTCTTTATAAATTACCCAGTTTCACATATTGTATTATAAGCAACACAAAACACACTAAGACAATTACCAAAACCCCAGACATCCGGCTTTGTCGCATCGTGGCCACCGAGACCCTTTCTTTCAGCGGCATAACTGTGTATATAAACACGGCCCCCACTAGCACATGAAAAGGAAACCGGGTGGTGGGGGAGTTACATTTTTAAGTTGTCTAAACACTTACAAAGTGAGAGCTATTTAAGATTTTTATGAGTAACCAGAAATTTTCACGAAGCACTTCGTGTTATGCAGGGGAAGAGAAAGCTGGGAAGAATAGCATTTATTTAGTGCCTACTATGTGCCTTCTCCAACCGGTGGGAAGTGACGGCCTGTCTCCTCCTTGCCGGTTCTCAGCCTCTCTGAATGAGACAGCTTGGTGGGCCCATGGGGACAGCCACTGGGGAAGCTCTGCCCAGAGACACAACCCCCACTGGGCCCGGGGTGGAGGTGCTGTCTTGGTGGCATCCCTCATTGAACTGCCTACTGAGCCCCAGGAGAGCCGAGCCTGGGAAGCGGAGGTGGAGGAAGCAAAAAAGCAGCAGGAGGCCAGGGAGCCTATGTGAGCCCACCTGGGGGACCCAGAGTCATGCTCCTGCTGCTGCCCTCATTCCTAATCCACGGAGGCCCCTGACATCAGCCCTGATGGCTGGCAAGGGCTACTTGGGAGGGAAGAGAAAGGGTAGCTGGGGGAGGTAGAAATGGGGCCTGAAGAAGAGTCACGGCTGGGCGCAGTGGCTCATGCCTGTAATCCCAGTACTTTGGGAGGCCCAGGCAGGCAGATTATTTGAGGTCAGGAGTTTGAGACCAGCTTGACCTACGTAGTGAAACCCCATCTCTACCAAAATACAAAAATTAGCTGGGCGTGGTGGCGGGCGCCTGTAATCCCAGCTACTTGTGAGGCTGAGGCAAGAGAATTGCTTAAACCCAGGAGGCAGAGGTTGCAGTGAGCCGAGATCGCTCCACTTTACTCCAGCCTGGGTGACAGAGCAAGACTCCCTCTCTCAAAAAAAAAAAAAAGAGTCACACCAGGAGAGGAGAGGCCGAGCCACTGGGAGGGCTAACCCTGGTCAGGCCGGCTCCTGAGTGGACGGTCCCTGGCTCTGCAGAGCTGGGGAGAACCATGCTGAGTCCCAGCCCTGGAAGGTGGCTGAGAGTATCAGTGGCCTTGTAAGGAGGTCACCATCTGCCCTGCCTCCCTGGGTGCCTGGCTCCTGAAACTCTTCTAATCACCTCCTCAGTTTCTCAGGTTTTAGCCCAGCAAACATTCAGAGAGTTTCCTGGAGGAAATTAGAAAGAAGAAAGCAAAGAAGTA
Source organism: Macaca mulatta (assembly GCF_049350105.2). Lineage (NCBI taxonomy): Eukaryota > Metazoa > Chordata > Mammalia > Primates > Cercopithecidae > Macaca > Macaca mulatta. Next base: position 148,363,638 of record NC_133409.1, on the reverse strand, counting down.
GAGATGGTTTACCAGGCACAATCTGGCTGACAGCTAAGGGCACAAGGCCCAGCCCGTGGGATGGTGGACACTGTGTCCTGCTCCCTCCACACCCCCAACCCTGACCAGGCTGCACATGTGAAAGTCACCCCATGGAGAGGTTGGTTCCATGGCAATCCCAGCATCTGGTGTGCTCCTCGGGGCCTGGCATCCTGCCACAGAGGCTGTGGTCACACGGGAGTGCTTCTTGGCCACAGGCAGGAAGGCGAGCCCACAACCGTGTACCTGTGGCACCTGGACAAGGTCTGCTGGGGTCCCCTGCCAGTGGAGTGCTGCCTTCTTGGGACAACAGCTGGACCTGGAGGCAAAGGAAGTTCCTCTCTGAGCACAGGGGGACCACAACTCAGGTACAAGAAATTGATAGCCAGAATAGTTGCCACCTGTGGATTTCAAGAAGTGCCTCAAAGGGACCAGCATGCTCCTCTTCCTGCCCTTTCCTCCTTTGCTGGCCAGAGGCAGACAGGAGTGATGGCTGCCACCCTGGACCGTGAGGTGGGAGCCACGTTATGAGAATGGCAGAGCAACGAGATAGGCATGGCACCACCAATCCCAGCCCTGGACTTCCCATGGTAAGGGAGAGAGAAACGTCTTATGGGAGCCACTGTCATTCTCGTGCAGCAAACCTGATCCTAACACGCAGCACCACGACCCCGCCTCCTCCTCTCCCTTCCCTCCCCGTGCTGACGAAGACCTACCATGCAGAGAGGACAGAGGAGGGACACAGAGGCCGCTGGAGGTGATTTGAAAAGGATGAGGACACCCGAGAACAAGGCAATGAAGGTGACTAGGACAGAGGAGTGAGGATAGAGCCTGGAGAGGACTCATTAGTGCAGGGCTGATGGGCAGAGCCTTCTCAGGAGCGTGGCCAGAAGAACCTGACAGCCATGATTTGGGCCTGCACACTATCCCAGGGACCCCCCAACTCAGTCCTCCCCAGAGGGCTGAGGGCCCTCCCTCCCCATACTCAGCAATACTCCAGAGCCCATTCCCCATAGAGGCCCAATCCCCTTCCCGGACGAGGCAGCTGGTGGTGTGTGGGTGCTGGTCTGGTGAGAGAGGGACTCCTTGGAGACTGAGGCCATGGGGGAGGGAGTGCCTGTCCAGACTTGTAGGTTTGTCCCAAATGTAGACCCCAGGTCTGGAGGTGAACACAGCCCCACCTGATTCCTGAGAAGCCACGCTATCTATGCAGCCCGCTTCTTAGAATTGGACTTCCTCTCCACCCCTCGAACTCAGTGCAGTCAACACCTACTGAGCTCCTACCGAGTACACTACATGGACGTGGGTTCAGGTGCTAAGGAAATAAACAAGGCTCCACAGTGCAGTCCCCAGGGCGCAGTGCCCTGACAGGCTGCCCCAAGGCTGTGGTGTGCTGGGAAATGGTTCACACCCAGCTCTCTGAAGGAGAACACCTGGTTTGTGGCATTTGTAGGTTTGTAATGTTTCATGATCTAAATCTTCCACCCTGGCCCATTGCAAGTTTGTAAACACAGAGTTCTTGAAGTCAGGAAGGCCCTGGCTTGGCTCCCAGGCCCAGCTCCAGCACCCCACTGCCAGGGGCTGCTCACCTCCTGTGCCAGGTCCTCACCCACCACCAGCAGGTCTCGGCCCTGGGCCTCATAGGTTCCCGGCCTTCCCCTGCCTGGGCCCTGGGTTTGGCTCTGGAGCCGACAGCCCGTGCCTTGACTGTGGCAGGTGGGCTGTGGCTGCCAGGTCAGGAAGAATCAGTGGACAGTTGGTCACAAGCACCCTGGCCCCGAATATTGAAATGCTCACATTCTCCAACTCCTCCAACCGCTACCCCACCCCTCCAGGCCTTTTCCTACTCTCTAACGGCTTCGCTTCACCCCAAGGTCTCCTCCTCCTCCTCAGAAGTGGCCATTCCCCAGCATTTGGAGCCCAGGACCCCTCCCAGCCCTGAAGCATTTGCCTCCCAGGCTCCCCCGAACCTTGCTCCCCTACTGCCACCCCCTGCCTGTCCCAGAGGAGGTCTCATAGACACTTGCTGCGTGCCGCTCCAGGGAGGCTGCGGTGCTCCTGCCAGCTCTCCGGTGGCTGCCACAACTGCTGTCTTCAGGAGGAGGAATGGCCCCCTCAGCTGCCCTGCCTCTGCTGTCTCAGCCCCAGCGTCCTGGCATCATCTGCTCCACCTCCAGGCAAGTCAGAGCCAGGCTTGCCATCTGCCTGGCAGCCTGGGGCACTGTGCCTTTATGGCTCCGGGTAGGATGTGGATCTGGGCCCCAGCCCCTGGGCGCCAAGGTGCCAACCCTGCAGGGGAGTTGCTTAATGACCTTCGTGAGCAGTAATTACACCCCAGGGCCCTCTCTTAATAACCACGTATTCTCCCTGTCAATGTGCCTTAATTGAAAATGAGTAGGCGATACAAGTTGCTGTGAAGTTGGCTGGCAAGCCCTTAACGTAATATTAATTGTAGTAATTAGTAGTCACTTTGTGTTGGAGTCATCTATAAATAGGGGGTCCATTAGTTTAGCAAAAGAGCATGATTTAAAATGCAAATAAAAGCCCAATTAGACAGATAAATCGCTTGTCTTTTCCAGCAAATTATCATCTTCCAGAAGGACAGCAGCCACTTTGGGGCTGCATTGCTCAGTTCAGGGACTCTGAATGCTTTATACCACCTGAGTGGCCCATCTGATACACTGTCCCTTTAAACAGGTTTGCTCCAAGCTTCCTCAGGAGGCTGTCACTCCTGAGCAGTCCCTATAGACTCTTATTTTATTGGCACAACTGGTGGTCAGGGCCCCAAGTAGCTCCTCCCCCTGCATGCTGATTGGTCCCCTTTGGTGACACAGAAGCACATTTTAAAGGAATAGTAGCACAGTGCATAGGGCACTGGGAGAATGCATTGGGGGTAGGAGGGGTCTACTCTTTGAATTTGGCTCTGCACGGTCCAGACAGAGTGAATCACCAATGCTATGTGTTGTCCTGTGACCCAAAAAAGTTAAAAATAGACTCACACCATTGTTGTGGGGCTGGACAACTTACTTTCCACTTCTTTCTCTCTTCTACAAAAACTACTTATGGTGGTTGCAGAGATTTCTCTCTCTCTGTCATACACACACACACACACACAGTATTTCTCATAGGCTTTGGGCAAACATTTCACAACTAATGTGGCAGCTAGGGAGGTGTTAAGAGGGCACAGCTTCAAGGCCAGAGAGGAGATTTCTAGTTCAGCCTTACTTTGACTAGAGCTTCACCTGTCACCCAACACTTTCTCCCAGGGCTGAGAAGTTTCAAACGTCTCAATTAAAGAGGCTGTTGAGATGTGCCTGGGGACATGGGTGAGAGTTCTTTCCTCTCTGGCTTGTTGAGCTTCTGGAGACCTGATGTTCAGGGCTCAGCTCAAAGCCCTTCCTGTCCCCTCCTTCAGCCTGCCACACACCCTCCCCACAAGCCCTTCACTCCTTTGTGGCCAACTGAGGCTGGCCCTCAGACAGCATTTGCATTTTAATAAGAGCAAAAGTCAAAAGATAAAACAGCTATTCCTAAACACAGGGAACACTAACAATTGTCTATTCCAGCAGGAATTTCACCCTTGTCCAAAAAATGAGGAGAACACAGAAAACTTGAAAGTATTACCCTTGATTATATTATCCTTTTATGATTCAATGTTTGCAGCAGGTGGTAGTACTTGCTATTTTTAATGTCCTATTTGACAAAATAAAATATTGGCAACCCTGTGTTGGTCCCAAAAATATTTTTTGGAAATTTTGCCAGGGTATGAAATTCAAATGTCTGGAGCTGCTGAGCTAGAAGACTGAATCAGGGACTTGAGGCGGGTGAGTCACAGCTGCCTGTGTGTGCAGGAGTGTGTGTGAGTGCACACACGTGGTATTGGCTGGTGAAATAGGGACACTCATCGTGGGAGATTTCCCTGTCTTTGAAATAGCACAGGAAGACAGGTAGATCACGGAGGAAGAACTGGAAGGAGGCTGGGGTGCTGTCCCCTCCAATCTTCCCATATTCCAGATGAGGAAACAGGCCCAGGCCACACGGTGAGTTAGTGGTCAAGGCACAAGCCATCACACACTGAGGGCACCTCCTGCTGTCCCCAGCTGACCCTGGCCAATGTGTTGGTCCCTAAAGCAAGCATTGGATTAGATGTCATAGGTTCTATGGAGGCTGCCTTGACCTGCTGAATCTCTAGTTGTTCCACAGCAGAGGACATCTGTTTACTCCCAGAATGTGGAAAACAGCCTTGCTGACAATCAGACCAAGAAATTCCCAAAGAAACAAAGACAGTGCTCAAGACAGCACATTAGAGAAGACTGCTCCAGGGTCACAAAATGACTGACCAGCCTCTTTGAGTGACCAGTGCTTCTCCACCAGTGACAATCTAGCCCTATTTTAATCCTCCTACCTCCTGTATAAAAATTAAGTTCCCTATCACCAAATTGCCCCACTTCTTGGAAGCACCCAACCCCAGACTAGACTCTGCTTCCTCACCCTCTCCCTAAAGTCACCCAGCACCAACCCCAACCCTGGAAGGAGGTCCCTTTCGTAACTCTCTTTTTGAAATGCTTGGGAAGTTCTGCAGGGTGCATTCTCCCTTGCTACAGCAAGCTAAATAAATCCTAGGGGTGTGTTCCTGGTGGTTTTTTGTTGTTGGGCTTTGAACAGTCAACAAATATTTGAACCACAGTATTCCGTGCAATGTGGTGATGAAGAAAAGCAACAGTGATCAAAACAATGTGGTCTGTATCAATGGATAGACACAGAGACCAATGGACTAGAACTGAGAGTCTAGAAATAAAACCATGTGTCTCCCATCAACTGATTTTCAACAAGGGTGCTAAGACCATTCAGTGGAGAATAGTCTTTAACAAATAGTGCTGGGACAGCTGGTTAGCTATAAGCAAAAGAATGAAGTTGGACCCTTACCTCACACCATAAACAAAAGTTAACTCAAAATTAATCAAAGCCCTAAATGTAAGAACTAAGACTATAAAACTTAAAAGAAAACATAGGGAGAATTTTCATGACCTCAGATTTGGCAATAGATCCATAGATATGACACCATAATCATGAGCAACAAAAGACAAATTTGAATTTATAAAAATTAAAAATTTGTGTGTTTCAAAGACATTATCAAGAAAGTAAAAATACAACCCACAGAATGGGAGAAAATAGGCCAGGTGCGGTGGCTCATGCCTGTAACCCCAGCACTTTGGGAGGCCGAGGCTGGTGGATCACTTGAGGTCAGGAGTTTGAGACCAGCCTGGCCAACATGGTGAAATCTTCTCTTTACTAAAAATACAAAAATTAGCTGGGTGTGGTGGCACACACCTGTAATCCCAGCTACTCAGGAGACTGAGGCAGGAGAATTGTTTGAACCCAGGAGGTGGTTCAAACAGTTGCAATGAGTTGCAGTGAGTTGAGATTGCACCACTGTACTCCAGCCTGGGCAACAGAGGGCGACTTGTCAAAAAAAAAAAAAAAAAAAAAAAAAAAAAAAAGGAAGGAAAAGAAGAAAAAAAAATATTTGCAAGTTATATATCTGGTAAGAGACTTGTATCTAAAGAACTCTCACAAATCAATAATAAAAAGGCAAAAAAAAAAAAAAACCCAAAAATGGGCAAAAGGTCTGATTAGACATTTCTCCGATGAAGATATACAAATGGCCAATAAGCACATGAAAAGGTATTTGACATCATTAGTCATCAGGGAAATGTAAATCCAAACAAGGAGACACCACTTTACACCTGCTAGGATGACTGGTATCAAAAAGTCATATAACAAGTGTTGGTGAGGATGTGAAAAGGATCCGAATCTGCCTGTACTACCTCCTTAGAAAGCAGTCACAGTTCCTCACGTGATTAAAGATTAGAGTTACCATATGACCCAGCAATTCCACTCATAGGTATATACCCAGGAGAAATGAAACATGTGCCTACACAGAAACTTATACGTGAATGTTTATAGCTGCATTGGTTGTAACAGCCAAAAGGTGGAAACAACCCCAATGTGTAACTGACGAGTAGATAAAGAAAATGTGGTCATCCACACAGTGGAACACGTACACGCAAGTCTTGTGTGGATGTGTGTTTTCATTTCCCTTGGATAAATTGCTAGGAGTGGAATTGCTGGGTCATATGGTGAATTTATGTTTAACTTTGTAAAAAATGACTGCGCCACTCTCCGAAGTCTCACTGTTTTACATTCCCTGGGGAAGTGACATTTAAGCTGAGACCAAACAGATGAGAAGGAGCCAGTCATGCAATGAATGGGGGAGAGGTTCCTGGGGCAGACAGGGAGCAACAGCTTGTGTGAAGATCTGAGGCCGGGAAAGGGGGAAAGATTCGTTGGCTAGAGGAGCTGACTCTGTTAGAAGAAATTGGTAATTTTTTTTTCTCTCTTTTTTTTCGAGACAGAGTTTCACTCTTGTGCCCAGGCTGGAGTACAATGGCGCGATCTCGGCTCACTGCAACCTCCACTTCCTGGGTTCAAGTGATTCTCTTTCCTCAGCCCTCAGCCTCCCGAGTAGCTGGTATTATAGGCAACCACCGCCATGCCCAGCTAATTTTTTGTATTTTTAGTAGAGATGGGGTTTCACCATGTTGGCCAGGCTGGTCTTGAACTCCTGACCTCAAGTGATCCACCTGCCTCGGCCTTCCAAAGTGCTAGGATTACAGGCCTGAGTCCCCATGCCCTGCCCTGTAAGATTTTTTATACTGAGCCACCTGCAAGAATATGAAAATGAGTCTGTGGAAGAGAATGAGGTCCCCAGGGAAGGGCAGTCTGAGCACTGGGCTGTGTGCTGATGAACATGAGAGACTAGGAATGCGTGTGACCTGGAGGGAGGTTGACCACACTGGGCACAGCTGGAGGAGACAGCACCAACTTCCCAGTGAGGCTGCTCTGGGCTTGAATTCCAGCTCAGCCTCTGGGATGTTGGGCGAGATTCTTAACCTCCCTGAACCTCAGTCTCCTCAGATGTAAAATGGGAACCAACTTCACCCTGTCATGAGATGGTGAAGAACCAAGGACTTGCAATATGTATGTCATATCAAGACTCTGGCCTGAAGGGGCCAGATGCCACAGTCCAGGGCAGCTTGTGTGAGGAGTGAAGGGCAGGTATGAGCTGGTCTGAGGAGGACAGCAGGCAGCTCATGAGGGCTGCAACTTTATCCTGGAGGCAGCGAGAAGCGGCTGGAGGACTCGAGCTAGCCAGGGGTGTGGTCAAGGATGGAAGTTACAACTGGGCATCAGGTCGCTGATCATACAGCATTCTCCAAGTGGGTAGAGCAGGGGAGACCAGAGGAGGAAACCAGTCAGGTGCCTGATTGCAGTAATCCAGGCAAGGTTACAGGGGCCAGGGAGGCAGAGTGAGAGGGCAGAGCACAGGTAGGAGCGCTGAGGGTTGGAGGGGCTGACTTGAGGGCTGGAGGGGAGCAGGTGAGAGATGGAGTGTAGTGTGTCTCCAGGTGTCTGTCTGGGGCTCGGCAAGAGTGGCTGGCCACACCAGAGAGGTTGAGGATTGGGGACAGCAGGTTTGGAGTGGGGAGAAGCAGGGAAGGAGGTGAGTGCTCTATTTGGACATGCTGGGTCTGAGGCGTCTGTGGACAAACCTCATTAACCTCACGGCAGATTGTGAGAAGAAAGGCCCCGTCTCCGGAAGGCCCCCGGGTGCTAGACTCAGCTGTCCTCAGCAACAGCTCCCTGGGGTTTCTTGCCACCACGGAACTTAGTAGGGGCCCCTCCCTTTTCTCATCTGTTTGTCCTGAGCATGGGACAGACCCTTCCCTGATTCCCCACCTCACTGTATGGTCTTAGCTGTGACTTTAACAGGCCTTCACGGTTTAGGAATGATACTATATTGTGATCATCCGAAAGGGTCTCTTCTGAGACCAGCTCCCCACATTACCCCCAGCCTTGCCCTCTGCGTCTTTCCACGTGGCCGTGGGCCTCCAATCCCTACCTCTCTACTGTGGTTTCTGGGGCTGATCCCTGAACCTGGAAGGTACGGGTTCCTCTTCCCGCAGACTCTTCTGGTGTCCCCCAGTGTCCACTCTCCTCTATGAACTCCTGATTTGAAGCTGGGCAGGTACCATTCAGAACAAATTTCCCAACCTTACTTGCAGTTGGATGTGGTCATGTGACCAATGAGGTATACATGGAAGTGTCATTTTCAACAACTGTCTTTAAAAGAATGAGGGGTGGCTTTCATCATCCTTCCCTCTTGACCGAAAGCAGATGGAATGGCTAGAGCTCCAGCAGTCACCCTGGATCATGGAGTAGGGGTGTGCCCTTGGAATGGAAGCCATGCACAATGGCGCAACAAGATAGAAGCCTGGTGGTGCCCTTTGCTGCCCAACTCCAGGGGGCACCCTTCACATGGCATTCTGTGGTGTGTTCCAGAAGGTGCCAGTCACAGAATACCATGTGAAGGGCACCCCTGAAGGTTGCGAAATGCCAGCCTCCGCTGCCTGCCTCTGAGCATCATGCAACTGAGAGAGAATCATACTTTGTTGCGAGCAACTGTTCTTTGAGGATTTTCTGTTATTTGCAGCTCAATCTAACCCCAATGTCCCTGGTGTAACACCTGGTCCCAAGTCCTCATTCCCTTTATCCAGATCCATCTGTACCTGGGATGAGTGAATGTTGACTAACTTCAGGAGAAACCCATCCTATCTCTGGCAGTGGCCCCACAAGACAACCCACAAAAGTCACAGCCAGGATTCTCCAAAGTCCAAGCTGTTCTTAAGTCTCACCTCGGCTCTCCTTGTAGTTGATGATCCACTGTCAACCACACCAAAACTGAGTGGCTTCACACAATTTAGCATGGGTTTTCTGGGCTTACCCAGGCATTTCTAATCTAGGGTCTCCCCAGCCTCCAAAGTCACACAGCATCACTTCTAACACATGGCTCGCCTGATCCAGGTTCAAAAGTAGGGAACCACACAGGGCATGGATAGCAGGAGGCATGGCTCACTGGAGACCCCGCCATCACAAAGATGGGAGGCCACTGTAGCTTGGAGGGCAGCTGGACCAGAGACACAAATTTTGAGTTTTGACTATCTTTACTCACAATACTTCTGACATCAAATGCGTGGGTTTTTCTTCCACTCAATGGCCAACTCTCTGATTCTCCAGGCACCCAACCAGATGTTTGTAAACTAAAAATCCTAAGCTCCACACCAACTGAATGGACCCCCTTTTGGCCAAGGGGACCCCAGAGAAACCTTAAAAAATGGAGTTCCTGGTCATGATGGGAAGGGCAGTTTGACACGCCTCAGTATACCCCCTCCCTTTCAGAGTTTAGGCAGAACTGACAGGAATTGATGTTAAGATAAAGATCACGAGACTGACACAACAGACTCTTTGTGGCAGTAAGATACAAGATTATAAACAGGACCTAAGGCCATGCCAGGCAAAGGTTGTGTCACACCCACAGGCCATCAATCTTACTACACTGCATCCTTAAGTGAAAACATTCCTTTCTGGCCAGGCACTTTGGGAGGCTGAGGCAGGCAGATTGCTTGAACTCAGGAGATGGAGACCAGCCTGGGCAACATAAGGAGACTCTGTCTCTACAAAAGATACAAACATTAGCCGGGTGTGGTGGTGCACACCTGGGGTCCCAGCTACTCGGGAGGCTGAGGTGAGAGGATTGCTTGAGCCTGGGAGGTGGAGGCTTCAGTGAGCCAAGATTGCACTGTTGCACTCCAGCCTGGGCGACAGAGGGAGACCCTGTCTCAAACAAACAAACGAGAAAAACATTCTTTTCTTCTCACTCCAAGTTTAGATAGACAGAGCCTTACACCTTCAACCAATTGTATTTTAAGGAATCTCTGAATCTACCTGTAACCTATCAACCCTGCGTCAAGATATCCAGCCTTTTTGGGCTGAACCAGTGTGTACCTCCCATGTACTGATTTATGTCTTTACCTCCCTAACAGGTATGAAATGAATCTATGCCCTGACCACCCCGGTGCACTTTTTCAGGACTCCTTGTGACTGTGTACTCTGGGCTTCTGTCACTCATATTGGCTCAGAATAAACCTCTTTTAAATATTTTACAGTTTGATTTTTCTGGTAACATGTCCTTCAACTCAATTCAATTCTGACACGAACTCCCTGGAGTTAGCGCAGACCCCGCGGGAAGGGCTCAGTCCTGCAAGACTGCTGCTTCAGTTGCCAGAGCTGGGGATCGGGGGGGCCTCTTCTGCAAGTCGCAGGTCACCACCTGTACTTCTGACCAACTGGCTCTAAATCAGGGGTTCCTATAACCCCTTCCTCCCTGTGATAATTTGCTGTAATGGCTCACAGAACTCAGGAAAGCACTTTTACTTACTTATACTGGTTTATTATACAGGAAATAACACAGGAACAGCTACACAGAAGGGATGCATAAGGCAAGGTATAGGGGAGAGGTGGGAGCTTCCATGCCCTCTTTGCCCTCTTTGGCTGTGTCCCCTCCCGGCACCTCCCTTTGTGTGGCAACCCAGAAGCTCCCCAAGTCCCATCACTTAGGAATGTTTCTGGAGGTTTCATCCTGTAGGCATGATTGTTTAAATCATTGGCTACTGGTGACTGAACTCAACCTCCAGCCTTCTCCCCTCCCCAGAGGTATTGGGTGGGGCTGAAAGTCCCAACCTTCTAATCAAGCCTTGGTCGTTGGTGACCAGCTCCATCCCGAAGCTACCTAGGACCGCCACCCATCTCATTAGCATACAAAAGACACTCTCCACTTGGGAGATTCCAAGAGTTTTGGGGTCTGCGTGCCAGCACACAGGGACAAAGACCAAATATTTAGTTTTTATTATCACAAGTAAGTGCTGATCAAAACTCCAAGAATGGATGAGTTTAGTGCACGCTTGTGTGCACTTGAGAGTGTGTGGTGTGTGCAGGTGTGTGTATACGTGTATGGCATGTGTGTGTGGTATATGCAGTGTGCCTGAGGTGGTAAGGGGGCTACACACGGGAGGGAGCTGGAGTTTGTCAGAGAAGTGGGATTCCAGGGCAGCTGTGTCTTTAAATTAGAATCCTCGAGGCCTGGATTCCCTTCTTTGCTGCCTCCCACCTTCAGCGCCTCTGCCGCCTGCAGATCCCAGGCAGACACTATCAAGCAGGAAAAGAGCTACCAGAGATCACCTCTGAGTAGGTGCCTCACCGGCAGCTCCCTGGCAGGATCATGCTGCCATTCTCGTTGCACCTGTGCCCCACCATGGCCTCCATAGACGGTGTGTGGACACCGTCCGCCATTTTGGATCTGAGTGGACCTGGGTTCCGCTCCTGCCATGTGACAGTAGGTAGGTCACTCGCATTCTTTGAGCCAAATAAAAGTACTGAGTTAGATCCCTTAAGATGCCATCCCAGGGTCCACCTGCCTGCCTGGCTCTGCCTCTCGTTCATGCTTTGCTACTTTCACAAGTGAACCCTGGAAGGGCCAGGTGGAGGCAGGAACGTGCCTAACCTCCAGAGGTCATCTCAGGCAGCACCCTGCCTAGCTTCCAGGATCTCTGTCTGAGCCCAGGGTCCTCATCTGTCAGGCAGGGCCCAGTGGCTGCAGGGGTGGGAGCAGAGGGGGAGTTAATCTTCCCTGGAATATTAATGGCCCCGTCAGGAGTGCTGGGGACGAGCTGAGCAGCAATCTGCCTTTATTAACGAGGCGGGCACCAGCTGGAGCGCGGGGCCCAGGAGAGAGGAGCTGCTGCAGCAGAGGCAGCTTAGGGGAGCCGCCCTCTTGTCCAGGGCGGCAGGTAAACAACAGAGAGGGCGCCTGGGCCTCAGAGCCCCCCAACCCTCAGCCACTGCACCACCAGCCCCCTAGCTTGATCCCCTCACCTCTTCCGTCTCTTCCTTGCTGGGGGTAGGAAGGGCTCCTTCTTGGCTGGATGCAAGTGTGTGGGTATGCAGGGATATATGCAGGTGTGCAGGGTGTGTGTGGGGTGTGCATATGTGAGCAGATCTGTAGGCCTGGGACAAGTGCACATATGTGTGTGGGGTGTGCACATATATGTGTGCAGATCTGTAGGCCTGGGACAAGTGCATGCCTGCCTGAGCCCACCTGGGTGCCCAACCACATACCACCCCAGGTGGCCAAGGGCACCCGCGTGCTTGGGAAACAGTGGGCTGACTACACAGGCCAGTGGTCCTCTAAGAGGTCAGGGGAGGAGGAATAATTTAGTCAGCCTTCACTCCACTTAATTATTTAAGACACCACCAGCACAGGATTATGAAGCTGAGATTAACCACTGGCCCTGTGGCTGGGAGCAATACATATTTCCCCTTCATTTTGTCTTCTCTGTTCACCAAATTGAATCAATGTATTAGGGTTGCTCACAATCGATTTGTTCTGATTCCCCAGCAGTAAGGAAGAGAAATGTGGCACCAGCCCCTAGGGCCAAATTTTACTCATTAAAATGATCCCTCTCCAGGCAGGGGGACCAGTGCGACCCCCTATTCACCCAGACTGAGCCGTCCTGCCCCAGAAGATAGGAACACACCCACATCCACTACACCCTGAAGCCTAGGGCCCCTCTCCCTGATCTCAAACATTTCAAATTGAAACTAAATTCTGGGCCACCTGCCTCCTCAGGGCAAGACACTCATGCTCTGTGAACTGTGCTTTCCAAGGCCGATGCCAGCAGGAAAAGGGGCATGGCACACACCTCACCCCAACACCTGCCACTGTGGCTATAATGCCACCATTGGAATCATTGATTGCCTGAGTAACAACAATAATAGCTAACGTCAATAGAGTTTCTGACATATCGGGCATTGTATGAACTCACCTAATGATGTACACACTATGATTATCTTAATTTTCAAAGGAGGCACAAGCTGTACAGGTTAAGTGACTTGTCCAAGGTCACACAGGCAGTAAGCAGTTGTGGTACATACAGTGGATGAACTATCCAAAAGCAATTGTCAAGCCCCCTTTTTCTTTCCTTCCTTTACTCAATGGCTAAAAAGCCAAAATGCTCACTTTCCCAGCTTCCCTTGCTGCTGCTAGGAGTAGCCCTGTGACACACTTTTGGCCAAGGGGCAAGAAGTGAAAGTCTGTGGAACAGCATTCCTTTCCAAATAAAAAGACAAAGCCTAGCTAGAGGAGAACCCTTTGCCCTTCCTGTTTCTCACTTCTTCTCCCTTCTGCTTATTTATAGGAGACAGATGTGATGACCAGAGGTGCAGCAGCCACCATGTGACCATGAGGAGGACATGTATAGCTATGACAGAGCAGGAAAACAAAGATCCCAGGTCCCCAGGGACATCTTTGAGGGACTGTGTCAGCTCAGGACTGCCTTCTCCCAGACTTCTTATTGGACAAGCCAAATAAACTCCCCTCTGCAAGCATTTCCTGTTGCCTACTACCTAATGCACTCCCTGCTGATGAGATTCAACCATAAGCAGCATCGAAAGAAAAAGATACAGAGCGTTCCTATATACCCCTGCTGCCTACATTCACAGCCTCCCCATTATCAAACCCCTGCACCAGAGGGGTGCACGTGCTACAATCGATGAACCTACATTGACATCAAAGAAAAAAAAATCATTGTCATCAAAGTCATAGATTACATTAGGATTCATTCTTGGTAATATACATTTTATGGGTTTGGGTGAATGTACAATGACATGTATCCACCACTGTAGAATCATATAGAGTATTTTTGCTACCCTAAAAATCTGCTGTGCTCTGCCTATTCCTCCCTCCCTCTCACTCCCCAAACCACTGGCAACCCCTGATCTTTTTATTGTCTTTATAGTTTTGCCTCCTCAGGGATGTCACCTAGTTGGAATCACACAGTATGTGGCCCTTTCAGATTGGCTTCTTTCACTTAGTAATATGCATTTAAGTTACCTCCATGTCTTTTTATGTCTTCATAGCTTATTTCTTTTTAGCACAGAATAATATTCCATTGTCTGGATGTACCACAACTATTTACCCTTCATTTGCTGAAGGATATGTTGGTTGCATCCAAGTTTTGCAATTACGAATAAAGCTGCTATAAACGACATGTACAAGTTTTTGTGTGGACATAGGTTTTCAACTCCTTTGGGTAAATACCAAGGCGCACAATTGCTAGATTGTGGTAAGAGCATGTTTAGTTTTGTAAGAAACTTCTAGACTGTCTTCTCAAGTGGCTGTACCATTTTGCATTCCCACTAGCAAGAATGAGAGTTTCTGTCGCTCCACATCCTCACCAGCCTTGAACATCCCCTCTTTTTGGTCCCCTCCCATCCCTAACTGAAGGGCTGTCTGTCTCATGTAACTTGACAGCCTTGGCTTTAGAGTGGACACCTGAACAATAGCTCAGCCTTGGCTTTAGAGTGGACACCTGAACAATAGCTGAGCCAATCAGATTCTTCCTCAAGAAGAGGAATCAAGCCTGGGACTTAGTCTCATGTGAAGAACATTTGATGCACTGCCCAGATCTCCCAGAGGAATGAAGGGCATATTCCTCTAGCTGTTGCTGCTGAAAGTGCTGGGAAACAAGATACTCCCCAGCTGGATTAGTCCATTCTCATATCGCTATAAAGAACTACCTGAGACTGGGTAATTTATAAAGAAAAGAGGTTTAATTGGCTCACAGTTCTGCATGCTATATAGGAAGCATGACTGGGAAGGCCTCAGGAAACTTACAATCATGGCAGAAGGAGAAGGGAAAGCAGGCACATCTTACAGGGCCGGGGAAGGAGGAAGACAGCGAAGCAGGAGGTGCTACACACTTTTAAACAACCAGATCTCTCAAGAGCTCACTCACTATCACAAGAACAGCAAGGGCAAAATCCACTCCCATGATCCAATCACCTCTCACCAGGCCTCTCCTCCAATACTAGGGGTTATAATTCCAAATGAGATTTTGGTGGAGACACAAATCCAAACCATATCACCAGCTGTCAGTGCATCAAGGATGGCCTCAGCCAAAGAGAGCTGCTTTGCCCATGGCCGTGCTCTCTTTCCTGGGCAGCCCACATCCAAATGCGGAGGAGTGGTTAAAGGCTCAGTCCCCTCACTATCCCAGGTCCAGGGCTTTCCACGACATCAGAGGACATTTTGAGGATGGCATCACACCTCGGCTTCCCCCTCTGTCCACTCCTGCACCTTCCCTTTCCTCCCACAAGGGTTGAGCCTGGGAACACTCCCTAGTAAACATCCTCCACAAGCTCCATGTCAGCATCTGCCCCTCAGGGAACCCAACCAGGGACACACGAGCTGGAAGAACCTGAGACAAGTGGGCTGAAGTGGTCACTACCATCCATGAACAGAGAAGAAGCAGAGACCTGGAGTGTGTGAGAGGAGCGAGAGGCAGGACCACATGGCCCCAGGAGAAGGAGCAGGATGAACAAAGGTACACACTGATTCTAGAATGTTTTTTAGTTCCTGAGTCAGCCCCTTGCACAGCCCTCAGGTTCCATGAGATGCCCTGATTCCTCACAATACCCTCCCTGTTTTGTTGAGCTAGCATACATGGATTTCTATTTCCTGCCATCAAACTATCCTCAAACAATAAATACTGCTACCCTGCATTTTAGGAATAAGAAAACTAAAGCCCAGAGGGGAAGGGCCTTCCCTAAGGTCACATCAGGTTAGTGAGAGAGCCAGATTTGTATCTTTATTCATGTAACAAATAGCTCTGAGGATCCACTATGTGCCATGAATAGTGTCACTTGGGGCTGACAATTGTGCACAAGGTAGACATGATCCCTGCGATCATTGAGTTCACCAACAGGAGAGAAAGACAAGTCAACAGACGACTACAACATAGCGAGACAAGTGCTATGGTATCGCATCGGAGGGCACACATCCCAGGCTTGGACGCTCGTGGAAACCTCCTAGAGGAAGTGACATCTAAGCCAAGGCCTGCAGGGGAGCAGAGCCCTCCAGGAAGAGGGAAGAGAATGTGAAAAGGCTCACAGTTGAAAGGAAATGGTGTATGGAATTCACACACTAGTTTTGTCTGTTCAACATCTTTTCACTGGGGGAAACCACAGTTTGCCTGGCCCTGTGTTGGTTCCGTGAGGTGGTGAATCACTGGGCCTGTGTCCCTCATGGTAGGGTCAGGTCCATGACCCAGTCTAGTCCAATCAAAACCTCTCTCCAGAACCTGAATGTCTGATGGAGACACACAGGATGGAAGGTGGTAAGCACGGAGGCATCTCGTGGCTGTACCCTAGAGAGACTGCCCATGCTACTCAAGACTCCAGAGCTACCCTGGTTCCTGTGGATCTTGAGACCTGTTGTCTAGCTTCTCCTTCTATTCTGTGACCTCCTTCACTAACTCCTCAATAAATCCCCTGTTCTCGTTTCACTTTTTCAGAGTCAACTTTCGATGCTTGCAGTCAAATAACCCTGATTCAGAAATTAGTGCCGGGAGTGGGATTCATGCAAAACCCTTAGGGATATGTGAGCTACTTGGAATTGGTTTTCGTAACTCCATGGGGGAAAATCAGTCAGACTATGGTTCATATTATTGGATAGGAAAGTGGTTGCCAATGGTACACAGTGGTGAACAACTAATCATGTTATACCCTCCGGTCACCTGGGACCATGTACCAACCGAAAGTGAAAGACTGTAACAGCTGCCATGGACCAATTTATAAAGGATATGAGTGCTGGGACCATAGGCTGGATGGTTGTTCCTAATACCGGATAATTTAAAGCAAGAAAATGACAGGCTCAAGTCAAAATGTTTGCCTCGAGGCACAGAATAAAATTCAGAGCCATTATATGACCATGCTGAAATAATCTTTTATTGCATGTAGCCATGCAGCTGAAATTGCTGAAGACGGAACTTAGAGATTGATTCTGAAGTTACTGTGAACTACAGTGTCAGTGAATTCACAACCTCACCAGATGACTTCTGCGAAGTGGAGGGAATTGACCAGGAAATATTAATATCTTACTGGAACAGTGATATCTGGGAGGATTATAGGGTCTCAAGAGACCCTAAGCATCCAAGTACCTCAGTGTACCACTCTCGAGCTCCCTCATGACTCACCCCTCACCGTTTCTCCCAGAATATTCAGGACCCGGACTGAACATGGTCCAGATGATAAAATTCAGAATCCGGATGGGAAATAGTTATACCTGGAAAGGATTGCAGAAATTCAGTAATTTATATTCCTAAGATATGAGGAATATGTGTAGAAATGGATCTTGAGGGGGCATTTATCAAGGCAGGAGGGATATAAGTGCAGGTTTGGCTGCATTTATTGGTATGGGTGCAGTCACCAGAAATTTTGCATTCAGTGTGTTCTCTCAGGCAGTTGGCAGAAGTTCTGACATTTTGTAGAAGTCACTACTGCAAACCTGGACCATATGATGATCCACACTAATTGGCAAAAGGGGACCAGAAAATCCTTGGCATCATTAGAGGAACAGAAGTCAAAATAGCTAGAGAGAGGAATGCTGAATCGATCTCTCAATTCACATCAATTCCAGGAGACTCTCCCTTCCTCCTTCCTTTGAGGATGCTCTCAGTGAAAAAGGATAATAATATTGTCTTTTTAGTATCAAAAAAATTAATAGCATATTTCAGACTTACAGAAGGTATAAAGAATAATGTAACAAACATCTATGAACCTCTTATCCAACTTAAGGTATAAAATGTGGTAGTTTGGGTGCAGACACCAAGATGGGATTAGAAAATTCCTGCAAAGGAAAACGGGGAGAAAGGCGGAGGCAGTAGGCAGAGCCCTCATGGCACCACAGGTCTGATCACTGGGAAGGACCAAAGGAAGGAAGGAAGGCTGGGTCAGGAGTTTCAGGTGGCTGAGCAGCTCTGAGAAAGTTTCAGCAAGGCTAATGGGAAGTCCTTGAGCCACAGTCACCTGTAAGAGGAGCCCTACAGAATTGGGCCGGCCTGGCATTCCTGTGGGGCACAGGTAGGCCTGGTGCAGGTTGGGCAAGTGTGGTGTTGGTACAAACACAGTGGAGGAGTCAGAGTGCAGCCGCTGGGGCCAGCAGTCAATTACATGCATCGCAAAAGGTGATGTGAGAGGCACATTGTCACAGCACAACCATTTATTGGAGGTCAGTACCAATAAAACTCCATATCAACCCTTCCCAAATCTGTAAAATGGGCTCAGCTACCCACTCTCAATAGTTAGAAATTATAGCAGAAGTGCTGCTGTTACAATGGGATTTCTAATCTTAGAGTGGGTGGGAGGAGCTTTAGTGGCCTAGCCCAGGTTAAGTAACTATGTGAAAATAGAGGTCATGGCCATCCTCTAAAAAGGAGGCAGGGAGTGGGTGCTAAGGGAATCACTCTGAAAGCAGTGATCCCTGGGTATGGGTAAGTGATCAAGACATCCCTTGATCAGTGAAGGGATGAAATGAGCAAGCAGCCCACTGAGGTCTTACTTGATTCTATAACCAAAATCTTCCAGGTTTGGTGAATGAAGGGCTTGCTTGAGTACCTGTAACTGAGATGGAATTCCCAGTCCAGGGTTGGTTCAGACCCAGAGCTTCTCAAACGCAGGGGCAGACAGGGCCTTTGAGCTAGAACCTGTTATAACAGCACACATAGGACATGATAAATCTTCTGTGAGCTTCCTCCAAACACAGCTGCTGCCCTTTACGTGGGTTACTAAGTTGACGTGGTTTGGATATTTGTCCTCTCCAAATCTCACGTTGAAATTTGATCCCCAGTGTTGGAGGTAGGGTCTGGGGAGAGGTGTTCGGGTCATGGAAGTGGACCCCTAGTGAAGGGGTGAACTAATAGAGTAAGAAAGCACTCATTACCATGGTGCTGTCTTCATGGTAATGAGTGCTTTCTTACTCTATTAGTTCCCAAGAGAACTGATTGCTAAAAGAGCCTGGCACCTCCCTTCCCTCTCTCTGGCTTCCTGACATGTGGTCTTTGCAGCTGGCTCCTCTTTGCCTTCTGTCATAAGCAGAAGCTTCCTGAAGCCCTCACCAGGAGCAGATGCTGGCGTCATGCTTCTTCTACAGCCTGTAGAACCATGAGACAAATAAACCTCTTTTCTTTATAAATTACCCAGCCTCAGGTATTCCTTTATGACAACACAAATGAACTAAGACATGATCACAGGAGGAATGGGTGATTAGGGAATTATTTGAGCTAGCTCTAACTCCTGGGAACAGGAATGCCACTGTGGTCTCTAGGGCAGACTGGTACTTTGGGAGCTCAGGGATAACTGTTCCCACCTGAATCCTCCCTACAGTAGGTCAGCGGGACTTCAACCCCCTCCAGCAGTGACTTCTCAAGTTCCTGAAAGGAAATGGAGGCCTTTATAGGAGAGAAACCCCATATCAGCTTCCTGATCAGAAGACTAAGGGAGGGCCAGGAGGAAGTCGCTTGCGCGCCTTCTACCCACAAATATAGTAAACCAAAAGCAACACTGCAACCCCAGGGGACTGCAAGGCTGAGTGTCACCATCCAACACCAGAAAGATGTAGTTGGGACAATACTGACCACATCTCCTTTCTATCCCAGATTGGCTAGTGTGAAAAATAGCCAGGTTTTAGCAAACAACAGTGGCACGTTGTACACTTAACAGAGTGGCCATTCCTTTTGCAGCTGCTGTTCCAGATGTAGGCTCCTTGGTAGAGCAAATTAATTCAGCCCTGTGCTTGGCATTCAGTTGCTGATCTGGAAAACGGAATGTACTCTGCCTGACAAACAGAAAACACTTGAAGCAGTTTGCTTGCCCCTGGCAGGGAGAGGAACATAATGGTACAGTTCTGCCTCAGGAAATTCTGGCTTTCTGGTTCTTCCCACAGCCTGGACCAGCTTCTCATCCCAAGGGGCATCACCCTGCCAATGGGCTCGTGCTTTGTACTGATGGCACAACACTAATAGTGTCCAACAGGAAGGAAGTCACAGACGTCCTCCATGTCTTGGTAAGATGCACATGTGACAGAGACTGGGCCATGATTCAGGACCTGGCACCTCAGAGAGGATCCTGCAGGTCCAGTGGTCTGAGACATGTTGGAAAGTTCTCTCCAAATGAAGAACTTAAAAGGAGGCACAATGCTTCATGACTTCTTTGGGTTTTGAAGGCAGCCTTAAGATCAATTCTTTTTACCAACTTAAAAGGGGTTTCTAAGCAACCTGAAAACATCCAGCTTTGCGTGGGGCCCTAAGCAAAGGCAGGCTCTGCAGGGGGTCTCAGCTGTGGTCCAGGCCCCTTTGTCCTCAGCCCTTCCTAGTGATGTTTAGTGTCCAGGGCAGGGCACAATGCTGTGTGGAGTTCACCTGAGACAAGCCAAGCCCCCAGTCGCAAATTCCCAGTGGAGTCTCTGGAGCTTCTGAATAAGTAACTCTTCTTTGAGGAAATGGGTCTCACCACGGGCTGTAGGGAGACTGAATGCCTGACCCTGAGTCACAAAGCAGCCGACAGCCTGAGATGTCCATCATGAATCAGATGCTATCATCCATCCGAAGCCCTACATGGGATGTGCCCAGCAGCCCTCTGCCATCAGTAACCTTGCCTGTTGCCCGGCGTCGGGGCCCCTTCTTTCTGATCCACATGGGTGTGACCCTCAATACTGGAGCAGAGACCAGCATTGTCAGGAAGGAATATTTCAATTGCAAGTAACAGAAAATACTGCCTTAAACAATAGAGAGGATGTATTGGCTGCCATAGTTTTTTTTTTTTTAAATGCAAAGTTAAACTGCTTCAGGTGAGGCTGGCTCCAGCAACCCAGTGGTGTCACTGGACACCCTACTCCCGTCTATATTCTCTGTCTTCCATGGCGTCAGCTTTATCCTCACACTGCCCCCTCTGCCCGCTGATGGCTATCCGCATTCGTGGAGCTACAGGCACATGCTCCCTTCTTCCAGTCCAGCGGCAGCGAGCACATCTGCCAATAACGCTCTGAAAAGCAAAGGGGCTCCTTTCCTCTGAGTCCCCCAGCACCAATTTCCTTGTATCTCATTGGCTTGAATGGGTCATGTTCCCAATTTGGACCAAGTCCTGTGGCTGAGGAGCTTCCTTGATTGGCTGCAAATACCCAGGCCCCGCCCCCGGGCTGAGGGGAGCCAATCCTATCCAAACAGTGTGATCAAGAATCGGGGAGGAGCTTCACTGCCATAAAGTGGGGGCCGGGACGCTGGGCCCCCAGAACCGCAGGCTTCACACAGCTGGAAGGGGCACTGAGGGGAATCAGGTTTGCCCCTCCCCACAAAATTACAGAATGATAGTCCCGTATCTCAGCTTGAACCTTATAAACGCTCAGAGTCCAACCACATTGATTGCTCCCTCTTGAGGACCTCTGCTAGGGATGAGGAGGGGAAGGGAGCCGTGGCCCGCCCGCACGTGCAGGGCGGTGGGGAAACCCAAGTGCTTCACTCCCAGCTCTGTTTCTCCTGGATTCCCAGAGCAGACACCCTTCCCGGCCGTAAGGATCGGCTTGCCCACACCCCCGGCCGGGTGGGCACCGGGGTGGACAGATGTCTATTCCTCCTAACAGGGCTGGGAAGGAGTCCTCCAGTCCTGGGAAAACACAGACCCTTCCTCAGGCTTCCCGGTTGACGACTATTCACCCTCTTGGCTTTCGAAAAGTGACACCACTTTTCTGACAACTTCCCCTCCCACCTTCTTTTTCATTATAAAAACATTTTCACCCCAAACCCCACTAATTAGATAAATTTATCTCTTGGTAGCCGCAAGGGATTGGTTCCAGGACCCCTGAGGATTCCAAACTCCAAGGATACCCAAGTCTCTGATATTAAATGGCATATGGAGGGGCGAGGTGACTCTTGCCTGCAATCCCAGCACTTTTGGAGGCCAAAGCGGGTGGATCCCCTGAGGTCAGGAGTTCAAGACCAGCCTGGGCAACATGGTGAAACCCCATCTCTACCAGAAATACAAAAATTAGCCGGACATGGTGGCGGGCGCCTGTAATCCTAGCTACTTGGGAGGCTGAGGCATGAGAATCCCTTGAGTCTGGGAGGCGGAGGTTGAAGTCAGCCAAGATCACGCCATTGCACTCCAACCTGGGCAATAGAGCAAGGCTGAGTCTCAAAAGATAAAAAATAAAAATAAAATGGCATAGTATTTGCACATAATCTATGCACATCCTCCCCTGTACTTTAAGTCATCTTTAGATTACTTACAATACCTAATACAATTGTTGTTATGTGTGTTACGTAGGAAATAATGGCAGGGGAAAAAAGACTGCACATGGTCAGTACAGACACAAGCATCCAAGCCTCACTGCACCTTCAATGGGCAATTGGCAAACCGCAGATGGATGCAGGGCCTGCGGGTGAGGAATCTGCAGGTGCATATTTCAATTGCAAGTAACGGAAAATACTGCCTTAAACAGTAGAGAGGATTTATTGGCTCACATGATTTTTAAAAATACAAAGTTAAACTGCTCCCAGTGAGGCTGGCTTCACCTGGAGGCTGGCATTACACTTCCAGAAAAAAAGTCATAATTGCCACTTGTTTAGTGCGCTCTGCAGTGTCTCAGCAGAGATTAACACACGGAATACATCTGAGTTGCCTTCCAAGTTTGGACAGGCCAAACTGCTTTGCTTTATCAGGCACTGAGCAGGAGATGGGAGCAGCAACTTCCAGGGCTCCTCAGGCTGCTGCCTGCATGGCCATTTCCACCTGTTTGGTGGAAGTGCTCTCCGTTAAGCCTCGATTTTGCCCTAAACTTATGCTTCTCTGTTCTCTGTTTTTCAGTGCAAGATAACCATGACCCCCAACAGCTGCTGCCTGGAAGCAGATCCTCAGAGACACCGAACCCTTTCCCCTCCTATCTTGACATCAGGCACCACCCAGTCCTTTCCCGAGAAAGAAAAACCCTCATCACATTACATTTTAGTTACAAACTGTGGTGCTTAATCTCATATTGCTATTTACTCCTATATAAACTTGTTTTCCATGTTCAATTGCTGTTTTTCTATCTGTGAGAAATTAGATGCCTTGACATTAGTTAGAAACCACAGTAATTTTTTCTCTAAAATTAATGAAAATATGTCTTCATTTAATGGCTTTTCATTTAGAGGCAGGGTATTTAGCAATCAGTAGAAGTCCTTGAATGAGGGATAGGTGTCCTCATCCTGGACTTACTGAGCTTTACCTCTGCCTGCACCTGAAGCTTGTGACCAAGGGCTTTGACTTTGCTGAGGCCTCCTGGGAAGCCAGGAGCTGTTCCCCGTGGGGCCCAACGAGGCAGGGTGAGGCGAGCTCTCTGGACCCATCTACTCTCAGGAGGTCCCCAGGATGACAGCTGGATTGGCATCACTCTCTGTAGGAGACAGGACTCACAGCCTCTCCTGCTCAGAGGCAGCCATGCGCCAGGCTCTTCCCGTGTTCCCCACCTCCCCTGTTGGGGCGTTCTGCGCAGTTCCTCCAGATCACAGCACCCTGCCTGCTTCAGGATGAGAAAGTCCATCCTAAACCAGCATGCGTTTAGGACAAGGCCCTGGCAGCTGGGCTGTGAGTGGACGGGGAGAGGGCAGGCCCGCAGGTTGGGAGAGACTGTGAGGGCACTCACACTGAATTACAGCAGCTCAAGGTGGCAGAAGTTAAGGACGCAGGACTGTAAGGGGTGCCCCTGAGAGGACTGGGCTGGGAGGAGGGGGCAGCGGGCTACAGGGTGGGGCTGATGAGTTTGGTTTTGGTTTGGTTTTGGATGTGGTACGTGGGCTGTGTGTGGGCTCTCCCAGCAGACATGTCCAGTGGGCAGCTGAGCACAGCACATAGCTGCAGGGTCCAGAGGGAGGTCTGGGCAGAGACAGAGGAGGCTGGGAGCCGGGTGGGGCTGGGGGGAACCAGCAAGGGGAACGGAGCGCAGGGCACGCTGGAGAGGGCAGACCTATTCTCCACATTTTCACGCACTCCTTTCACTGGCTTCTTCCTTTGGGGTTTCAATGTGTCTCCATCTCAGAGTTTCTTTTATTTAAATCCAAATATCCGCAGAGGGGTGACATTCTAAGCTCTTGTATTAATCAAATTTTACAGAACTATACTCAAATTAAATAAAGAAAAATAAAATGGTGGGGGTGGATGTATTGGCCCAAGTCCATACAAAGTTTGGAGCTCCAGATACGGCTGGGTCCTGGTGCTCAAGTCTTGTCAACAGGACTGTCCCGACTCCTCTGTGGGCTGGCTTCACATATGGGGGGCAGGGATGGCCCCTGGCAGCCGCAGGTGTTCACTCTACTAGCTAGAAAACTCCCACAGAAAGAGGGCACCTCTCCAAAACCCTGGCATTAATGACTTTGTGAGGCTGGGGCCAGGAGTCCACCTGGAGTCAGTAGTGAGATCCACGCGGACTCAGAGGAGTAGGGAGATCCGCCAGTCAAAAGCAGGGAGCTGTGTCCTGAGGTGGGACCTGGGATGGAGGCCATGTGTGGGGCCGCTGAGAAAAAAGGGCCTAGGTTGCTGAGGGCTGCACAGGGCAGAGCTGTGGTGCCATCCCTGGGAGACTTTATCTGGACTTTTACACGAGAGAGAAATCCAGTTTCATTTTGTTTAACTCATTCAGAGTTCACACCTCTGTTGCTCCCAGTCCAGCCTAATCCTATTGAACTCAAGCTCTGTGGAGGCACAATAAGAAGGGTCTGAGGGCAATGGGGCACTGGGGCTTTTCTGAGAAGGGGGTATTGGAGTTCCAAAGCCTGAGGCCAGCCCTAAGGGACACAGCTTCCCCCACCTCTCACCTCCTCCTCACACCTACACACAGATAACTCCATCAGGATCCTGTAATTGGAGGGGACCCCAGAAAGCATCACTCACTCCCTTGGCAAACAGGTACTGTGCACCAGCTCCACACAGGCCTTGGGGACGTGAAGCTAATGAGACATGGCCCCGCAGAAGTTCCATGTAGAGGGGACGATGAGAGGCAGGGACAGCTGCAGTGTGCAGGGTGTGAAGGAAAGTCAGAGAGCTGGGTCCTCGAGGCCGAGCAGAATTTGCCAGATAGGAGAGCATGTTCTAGATGGGGGAAGGGCAAAAATGGGTATGGGAGAGCGGCACATTCAAGGAACAGCAAGGAATTCCCCGTGACTGGAGTGTGGGGGCCTGGTGCAGGAAGACGGGGAGCAGGGCCAGGTCCCTGGGTCTTGCATGCCTACGGATTATGCTCAGCTTCCAATGGAGGCAACTGGGGGATTCTCCAGGTGGGAGGCTACAAGGTCAGATTTAGGATCCCAGTTTGACAGACAAGGAAACTGGAGTCTAAAGACAGGAAGCCTGGGGCCTGGCCCCTCATTTATCGGAGGATCTCAGTACACCAGCCGACTGGCCCCACACTGCTCTCCGGGTGGGCGCCTCTCGAGAGATGCCCCCCAACCTCTCCTCTGTTCTTCCTCCTGGGTGCCTGCCTCAGCCTGTGTGCAAGTGTGCAGTAATGTTCCCACTTTGCTGAGGCTACAGGAGGTCACCAGAGGAGCTGGAGCAGAGGAGGGAGACGGTGGCCTCCTGGGGGCAGTCCCGTTTAGGGAAAGGGCCTCACCCAGGGGTCAGTGCTGGTTCCCAACCTGCTTGGGCGCCAGGGTAACATGGGTGAGCTGTGGAACCTGCTTTGTCAGCTCCTTTGCGTTCTAGACCCTGGCCCAGGACTTTGACCTGGGACATGGGAATAAATAGAGCTCCGTCCCTGCCCCCAGGGAGCTTACCACCAGGAGGACAAGGCAGGTCTGCAGACAATTATGATGCAGAAGGAGCTTGGCGGCCATAGCAATTTCTCGGTATATATAGTCACATTGACGGGTAAACCCTCCTGTCAGTACCTGAAAGCCCTCATCTGCTCACGGAGTCCCTCAGCTTCTCACAATCCCTTCACTGTCTGGCCCTCGCCTCTCATCAGGTCCAAACCCAATCTAAGGGCTGAACAGGAAACAGAATCCATCCTGTATCCACTGCTGTCCCACCCACTGTCTTCACTGACCCCTCCCCACAAAGAAAAACCGAATAGGGCCTTGCAGGATGAATGGGAAACATTTGGGTGGGCAGGAGGCAGCACAGGAGCAGCCGGGGGTGGGGTGGCAAAGGCCCGCGTGGCTGGAGCTCAGGCGTGTTACAGGAGGTGATGGGAACACTGGGAACAATGGAGAGTGGTGGAGAGGCGGAGCCAACTCAGCTGTGGCAGGGACTTCAGTGTAGTCTGAGATGTAGTGATGGGGAGCCACTGGCTGTCCTTCAGGACAAGGGGCCTAGGCCCTCATACCCGCACCCAGAGAGCCACAGCTTCCCGCCGCAGCCCCCCTCGAACCCCAGGCCGCACCCGCAGCTCCAACCCTGCCTGTTGCAAGCTCTCCTGGCTGCCCTGTCTCCAAGGCCAACAATAACTCCTCCAGTAACTGCCAGAGTGTGGGTGTGTCAGAGCCTTCCAGGGGTGGTTCTTCACCTACAGACGGAGCCAGGGAGCTTCAGGTGCCTTCGCAGATGGAGTGGGCACCATGCAATGTGTTAGGACTCCTCGAGGGTGTAGGTTTGCACAGACAACAGAACCTCCTCTCACTCCCCTCCCTGCATCCCAAAAAGAGAGTCCTTGCCCCTCTGGCCCCCCACAGCACCCTGTAGAGGCCTTTGTCATTGTCCTCTAGGGTCTGGGTCCCCTGATAAACTGCCGTTTCCTCAGCTCCAGGCATATAGTAGGTGCTCAAGAAACGCCTATTAAGTGAGTGAGTGTGGTCAGGACGGTACAGGAGGTGAGTCTGTGGGTTTGTATACCTGTGTGTGAGTGTGAGTGTGTGTGTGTGCAATGCCTGTCGTAGTCTGGCCTGCATCTTACCTCACCCAGGGAAGTTCCTGGCAGGGCCAGGAGGAGGGGCTGGGTTTTCTTTCCTGCTCATTTGCATGACAGGTGTTGGCAGTTTATCTAACTGTGATAATGAAGAGGATGGGGGGTGCTAATTCCTTCTCGCTTTATTGAATCCACCGATTCTTCACAGCCTCAGGGCCCTGAGAGGGGGTGATTAAAAGACACTTCAGCACTCTGGTTATTGCCAATTAACAGACTCCAATATAAACAATTAATAAAGCCACAGTGGGAGGCGAGAGGGAGGGATTCAACCCCCTTGTCTCAGAGAGCTCAGGCAGTTCCCTGGCCGGCCCGGGCCAGCCACACCCAGATGGCCCTGCCCTGGGGGCTGGTGGTTAGGGCTGATGAATGCCTGAGAGGTGGTATGAAGACGCCAGGGAGGAGAGTGCTGGTGAGGGCTGCTTGGCCTCAGACTGGGGAAGGCGGGGGCAGCAAGCCCACCCCTGCCAAAACGCCAATGAGGACACACCCAGGGGAGGGCAGGAACTTGCCCAAGGGCCCTGGGCCCACCAAGACAGTGCTCTTTGGACCATGTGTTCCATGCTTCTTGGACCAGGCAGTGACCCACCCTTATGGGTCTCCTCACCCATCTAAGGTAAGGAGCTATCTCCAGTCACTGGCCTCTTAGGATGAGCCACGTGACTTCATTTCCCTTGCCAGGCTGCCCTCCTCACCTGATGTGGTCCCTGTAACTTGACTTCTCATGCAGGAAGGTGCCCACCTACTTGGGGGCAGCATTGCCTGTTAAGGGCAAGTCTCAGGGGCTGCAGCATGAGTTACCGAAAGGCACTACTCTGCGCCGCTGGGGCCACTCATGGCACAAGCCAATCTCGTGAAATCCTCAAACCCTCAGACCGACCTCAGCGGGAAGCAGGATTACAGGTAGGAAAACACTCACGCCTCAAGGGCCTAAGGAACTCACTTCCACAACCCAAGTCACTCTCTTAGGAGCAGGCGGTGCAGGTGCCACGGGCTGCACGTGCTCTGGGCCAGGCGCCCCCCAGCTTGTGCTACAAAGGGCCGGATAGCACGTGCCTGAGCTCTGCCAACCACACCGCCTGCATCACAGCCGTCTAATCCGCCCATGCGGGGCGAATGCAGCCAGCGACAATACGTAACAAATGTGCGGCTGTGTCCCAAGAAAACTTTATTTATGGATGCCGAAATGGGAAATTCATATAATTTCACGTCACAAAATATTATTCTTATCTTGATTCATTTTCACCCATTTAAAGATGTAAACCCATTCTTAGCTCTCAGACCATACGAAAATAGGTAGTGGCCCCAATTTGACCCGTGGGCCATAGTTTGCCAATCTCTGATCTAGGCCTTAGCTCTTTGGGAGGTCTTGGGCATTCTAAAGGGAACTTCCTTGGGATATGACTCCTCAGGGGAGGGGGGACTGGGAGCTGAAAGTCCCTCCGTCCAGCTCAAAAAATGGGGGTGACAGATCCTGTTCCACCAGAGAACCAAATGGCCACAAAGCATGGCCCATAAGGGACAGAGAGTCAGGCTGAAGGGCAGGTGCGGGTGGGTGTGAGCAGAGAGACAGACAAGGGGGGACTGCTGGCTGCCCACGACGCACTTGTGTTGGGGCAGGACAGGGACGACCACCCACAATGGTGCTGAGCCTCAGCACCTGGACCTGGGATGGTTTCCTGCTCTTATATGGGACCATGGATATTGATATTCTGGAACTTCAAAGCAAATCAAACTTCTGAGGGACCTCAGAAATTGTCTTTTTCTCCTCACCCCTATTCACCTCATTCATTCAATCAGCAAACACTTTTTGAGAATCTACTAAAGGTGGCTTGTTTTTCAGTTTGAGACAAAGCCTCCTGGTCTTGCAGCTGTCTTTGGAAATGCTCCTGGAGGAGAAAAGTTGTGTTTGGGGTTGCCAAGGACATTCTCGAGTCACCCAGGAAGTGAGAGTAACTAGAGGACATCCCATGTCCACAAATCAGCTAGGTAAATCTCTCGAGGGAATTCCTGTGTTTTTGCAAAGAAAGTCATGTAGCAAAGCCAGTACTGTGTTTGAGGCAGCGGGAAGGTTTCCTGGAAGCCTTGGTGTAAAAGACAGTAAGGATGCATGTGAAAGAGTACAGCGGCTTTGAAAAGTCAGGAAGTGAGCTTGCCATCTGGTCCCTGTTCAGTGCTCCACAGCTGTCCCTCCTCCTGCCTCAGCTTCCACAGGGCACCTCTCAGGCTGGGGGCAAGGTAGCGGAACCAGAGCTCCATTGTCACAGCAGGGACCAGCTGCCCAGAGCCAGCCGCTGGTCCAGGGTTGGGGCAGGGCACGTGCCTCTCCTCTCCTCACCCTGCACCTTCGACCCATCAGAAATCCTGCTGGCTCTACCTTTAAAATGTGTCTCACTGTGGTTTTGACGTGCATTTCCCCCATGATTAGTGATGTTGAGCATTATTTCATATACCCGTTGGTCATTTGGATGTCTTCTTTTAAGAAATATCTATTCAGGTCTTTTGCCCATCAAAACCACAATGAGATATCACCTTACTTCTGTCAGAATGGCTATTATCAAAAAGACAAAAGATAACAAGTGTTGGCAAGGATGTGGAGAAAAGGAAACCCTAGCACACTGTTGGTGGAAATGTAAATTAGCACAGCCATTATGGAAAGCAGTATGGAGGTTCCTCAACATATTAAAAATAGAACTACCATATGATCCAGCAATCTCACTACTGGGAACATATCCAGAGGAAATAAAATCAGCATGCTGAAAAAAAAATCTGCACTCAAATATTTATTGCAGCACTATTCACAATAGCCAAGACATGGAATCAACCTAAGTGTCCTTCAACAGATGAATGGATACAGAAAATTGGTACATATTCACTGTGGAGTACTATTCAGCCATAAAAAAAGAAGGAAATCTTGTCATTGTGACAGCATGGATGAACCTGGAGAACACTATGTTAAGTGGAATAAACCAGGCACAGAAAGACACGTGATTCTCACTCATGTGTGGAATCTAAAAAGTCATTCTCGTAGACGTAGAGAGTGGAGTTTGGTTACCAGAGGCTGGGGTGACTTGGGGGAGAGGGGATGGGGGGAGGCTGGTCAAAGGATATATAATTACAGTTAGATAAGAGGGGGGAAAGTCCAGAATCGGGCACATGTACAAAGACAGAAAGTATTAAATGATCAGTGATTGCCTGGGGCCGGGGGTGTGAGGGAGAGGAAAGGTTGCAGACTGGGTGTGGGGAGTAGAAATTGGGAATGACTGCTGATGGCTGTGGGGTTTCTTTCTAATGAAAATGCTCTAAATTCGATTGTGGTGATGCTTGCCTCTGCAAACATACTAAAAACCATGGGATTATACACTTTAAATGGGTGAATTGTAGGCTATGTGATCTATATCTCAAAAAAGCCATTTTTTTTAAAAGTTCCTCAAATCTGGCTGGGCACAGTGGCTCACGCCTGTAATCCCAGCATTTTAGGAGGCCAAGGCGGGTGGATCACTAGGTCAGGAGATTGAGACCATCCTGACCAACATGTTGAAACCCCGTCTCTACTAAAATTAAAAAAAAAAATTAGCTGGGTGTGGTAGTGTGTGCCTGTAGTCCCAGCTACTCAGGAGGCTGAGGCAGGGGAATTGCTTGAACCTGGGAGGCGGAGGTTGCAGTGAGCTGAGATGGCGCCACCGCACTCCAGCCTGGGGACAGAGAAAGACTCCGTCTCAAAAAAAAAAAAAAAAAAAAAAAATGCCCAAAATCTGACCACTTTGCTGCACTGCTGCCATCCTGGCTGGGGCCTGGAGGACAGCAATCACCCCTCACTGGTCCCCTGCCTCCGCCTTTGCCCCACAGGCTGTCCTCTAGGGAGGGACCCTCTGAGATCATCAACAAGACCACATCACTGCTCTGGTCTCCATGGTCCCAAGGCTGTCATTCCTAGTATGAATCCAAAATTTTAGCATGGCCAGACATTTTGTAAACTCCCAGCCACCAGCTTCTGCCCATTCGCATGTGCCTGCCACTCTGGCCTCCTCACCTCCCTCCACCGGTTACTCCTCCCCCAGCGCCGTGGCCTCTCTCCCTCACTTCCTGTTCAGGGATTGGCCCCTTCCCTGCTCTCCTCTTCTGCTGTCTTTCCCGCATCTACACCCCTTGGAGCAGTGGTAGTACCTGGGGTCTGTGGATCCCTACAGTTCCCTGGATAGAATGCCGGGGGCCTGGGAATGTGGACGGGAAGAATCACATCTTTATTTTCACTCCTCTTTATTTGAACGTAGCACCTGTTTCCATTGTGTGCGTTAGCAACAAACCACAGAAGTGGTCCCAGAATCTGGGACTTTGTCACCCATAGAAAGTGCAGATCGTTTCAATGATATTATAATTGCAGCAGAAAACTTGAAGTCTCACTCATGCTCAACCCTACTTTGAGAGGATATGGTTTCAGCCCGACTGCTCAATTTCATTCTTTCAGTGCATTAATAAAGAAGCACATATATCGCTCCAGTACAATTTTTTTCTAATATTTTGATAGCTGTATTTTAATATAATTGGTTTCCTTTGAATCTTAGCTATTTTATTTTGCGGACTTAAAAATGTTATTCTGAGAAGGGGTCCATAGGCTTCCCCAGACGCCGGAGGGGAAGAGCCCACGGCAGAGCAACAGGGAGAGTTCCCTGTTCTGCAATGTATACTCTGTGCAGAGAGGGCCCAACACAAAGTGGGAGCTCTATCGATGGCAGCGGAAGGAAGGGAAGAGGAAGGAAGTGAGAGGGAGTCAGCACAGAACTAACGCAGCTCATCAGTGAGGGCAGAGCCTGTGTCCATCTGTCCTGAGTTTGAACCTGGCTCCGTCACATCCTCAATGTGGAGCTTTGGGTGCCTTCATAACCTGCTTCATATGGTTGTTGTGAAGATAAAAAGTATTCTTGGTTCATGACCTGGGACACGGTGAGTGCGCAACAAATTCTACAGATTTGGTCAGTGATGGGCTTTTGTCCATGGCTCTGGCCCCTCAGCCGAGAAGGCAAAGGTGCCCCCACACAGCTCTCCCTCTACATATGTCTGGGAATGCTAAAGTAACAGGGCCCCCACTGGCTTTGAGCAGGCCGACCAGGGCTGGACCACAGGCAGCGGCTGCAAATGGGGAGGGAAGCACTGTCTGTCCAGGCTGGGCTGGGGCACACACCTGCATGGACATTCTTTTCTGGTGGGCAGAGGTGGGATTCTAATCATGCTCCTGGGAGGGGATGCTTCCAAGACCTTACCTTGTGAGTCCGGAAGCATTTGTGGGGATGGCAATGCCAGGAAGGCCTCTGGGATGAATCGTTAGGAAGAGACCTGAGGGCTTGGGGCAAACCTGGCTCCACTGGCCGAGTTCTGACCTGCTGCCTGAGTTTCTGTTTCTTCCCTGAGACCCCATCCCAGGGGTCACTTCCTTGCTCTTCCTGCCTGGGGAGTCCTAGGTTGGCCTCTCCATTCCCCTGGGTGCCTTTTGCCCCAGACCCAGCTTTCCAACCTTTTGCCCATCACAGCCAACTCAGAAAATAGAAGACAACCACATCAGAGGCCACCAGCCTCGCCGGTGCCCCAGGGCGGAGGACGCTCCTCTTGGCAGCCTCCTTGTCCCAGCACAGGCGTCATGCTCCTGCCTCTGGGTCCTGGCCGGGAATGCTCTACATCCAAATGCCCACAGGGCTTGTCGCCACCACGTCCTTTCATGTGGGCACAACTTCTAGCCTTCTCCACGTCCTGCCAGCGGGCTGGGGTGGTGGAATGACTTTGGAGCCTGTTTCCTCATCTGTAAATAGGACAGTAGCTCGGCTTCCTGGGGCTGGCTGTGAGCACATGGGTGCTGTCGGTGCAGGTACCCTGTGAGGGCCGGTGGCCCTGCCTAGCTCTGCCTGGGTTTCCTGCCTCTTGTTCTCCAGCCAGCCAGGGGCCTACCCTCCCGCCTTGCAGCCTCCCAAGCACACCAATGCCCTGCAGCTCATTGGCCCCTCCCACTGTCCTTTGAGGGAGACGAGGCGGATGTTATCCCACCAGTTTTACAGACAGAGAATCCAAGGCTCCCAGAGGTGAGGTGACACGGCACCCAGGTCTTCTCACTGTGTGTCAGGCTGTATTCCTTCCTGTTGGACCGAGTCATATGACACAGTGTCTGCTTAAACCAACCTGTGGCAGTCCTGAGGTTCTATTGGGGCCATATTTCAATGCCCAGTGTGATCCGGCTATGTGAATTTGGGGGCTCTGTGGGGAAACCAGCCTTCATTTTATTGAGCCTCTACCATGTGCCAAGCATGTGACTCTGTGACTGGTTAATCCCCACAAGTCAAGGAGCAGGCACGGTTGCCCCATGTAGAGATGGAGAAACTGAGCCTAAGGGCCAGTGCCAGGAGTGTAGGATGTGGGTCTGTGTACCACAGCACAGCCTGGGAGAAGGGGAGCAGGGATGAAAGGAGGCGTAGACTCCATCCCCCCCACCAAAAAAAAAGTAAAGAGTGCTGTCTTGAAGAAACCACAAGTGTGGAGAGTCTAGGGATGCTGGAGGGAGATGAGGGCGGGTGCTGATTCAGGAGACAGAGCTTTAGCCAGGAAAGCAAGCTGGCAGCCACTTGGGAACCACCAGTAAGCCAAAGCGCTGGGTGAAAAAAATGTTGGTAGAGAAAGAAGGAAGCTGGCAGCCTGGAACTCAGGTGACTTCAGTGTGCAGACCGCACCCTCGGAGCCCAGCCAGGGTGAGGAAGGGGCTCCTAGGGACACCGGGTTCATGCTGGGCCACTGCCCTCCCCACCCCCTCGACTTACATGGGCCCCACTGGAGTCCAGGGAAAGGACTCAGCAAAAATTGGATGCAGTGGGTCCAGGGGTGTCACTGCCCAGGCCTGAGCCTCTTCAGGCTGTTTACCAGGGGTTGGGTAGCTGGGGGAGCACCAGGCAAGCGGGCATCTTATTGCCTTTGGTGGCTGTGCATTTGTATGTGCTTATGCACGCGTGTGCTCATGTGCATTGTGTATGCATGTGCATGTGATGCATGTGAATGTTCATTGCGCACGTGTGTGTGTGTGTGTGTGTGTGTGCCTGCGCAAAAGAGCTCTGCAGGGAGAGACTGAGTACTGGGAGGGCAGATTCCCACCACTCCCATCACCCCACACTGAAGCTGGCTGGATGAGGAGTAGAGGGAACGGAAGGCCTGGGGATTCTTCTTCTCCCAAAGGTGTCACCACCAGCAGGGAAGGAAGGGAGGGAGGAAGCAGCACCTTATTTAAATGCAAATGATTGAAATACAACTTTCTTTATTAAAATGCAAATTGCACATCAGTCTCTAACACCTCCTGAGTGCCAAAGCCACAGAACACAACCAGGAATCAAAGCCAGAGGACCCCGCGCCCAGGATGGTGAGAGGCCCCATCTGCTGGGTGTACGAAGAAATGGGGAACGGAGGGTGGACCCCAGGTGGGCTTGGGATGCTGAGCCAGGTGCTTATCCTTCCTCTGGGGCTGCTGGGAGACATAAGCAGCCGCCACCGATGCAGGAAATTCTGGCAGGAGGTCCGGACTGTCACCCCATGGGGGACCAGGCTAGAGCTTCACGGGTTGTCGCCTGTGGGCACTCTGCCTGGCTGGGTCAGCACGCTGTGCGCTTTCCTAATGAGCCTGGGGTCTGGTTACCAACATCATTAAACCAGTTGCCTCTTGGTGGGTCAGAACCTTGCAGAGCACTGGGGTTGACCTACAGTGGTCCCCAGCCCAGAGATCAGGCCCCAAGGCAGGCTTTTCTTCCTCAGCCACTCTTCCTGCTAGGGCCTCAGGAGCAGGGCTGCCGGGCTGCCAGGTGCAGCAGTGCAGGTCATGACAGGGAGCAGGGGCAACAGGCGAGCCCATGCCCCTCTCCCCAGGCTCCGTGACCTGGCATGAGGCCAAGTCCTCGGGGAAGGAGGATATCTTTCTTCGCACAGAGGCACCCCTGATTTATGCGCTCTTCTAATTCATAAACCTGCAGAGGGCGCCTTTTCCTAATTTGCACACAGACACTGTTGGAGGGGCCTCCGGACCCCCGACTCTTCCTTCTGCCCCACTCCTCTGTCTCAGATCTGACCTCCCCTCCTTGCTCATTTGTCCCCTGAGGTTTCCACACTGTTTCCTCCACCCCTTCCTTTCTCCCTGTCTTCCAACCATCGTCCCACCCTCTCTGCCCCCCTTCCTCTGTGGATCCCTCTGGCTTATCCCCTAGAATCAACTGGCACTAGGTCCTTACCTACCAGGGTCGGAGGCAGGTACAGGCAGCCAGGAAGGGGGAGCCAGGCCCCTGCTAGCTCAAGGTGGCGCTGGCACATGTAGGGAGCCTGGGGCGTGGGGGAAGGTCCCGGCTCCTTCCATCTGCCAAACTCCTAATCTAGGCAGCGGCAGAGAGGGAGCCGGGAAGCAGGAGGCAACTTGGAGCTGGAGGTGACAGGCCTGCTTCCTCCATATAAATAGTCCCGTCTGTCGCCCTGGGGGTGGTGGCTTCCTGGGGCACTTCTGATGTCTTTGGCTTCCCGGGAGAACTTTGCTGATACCTGCGGGGTCCTGGGATGCAGGCTGAAGTGTGGGGTGAGGGGTGAGGGGGGCTATCTTGATGTGTCTGAAATCTCAACACCCTCCAGGCAGTTCTGGCCTCTCCCAGTCGTCTTGCCATGGGACACACAGACGCCCACTCCCCAGGCTGTGCAAGCCTGGGCTTGAACCCCCCTGAGGCACCTAGGAGGGGACCCTTCCTGGACATCATCCACAGATTGCTACGCTGGCCCAGGAGCTGTCTGAGCTATGGGGGGCCGCTCCAAGGGACCATAAGGAGGTGGGAGCCTCATTTATCTTCCCCACTCTGTGAGGTGGGCCGTGGGAGGAGCCACAGAGAGGGTTCCGGAGACGGACACAATGGCTCCTGCCTCTGGCCCCCTGGACACTCTTCCGCCTGGCCCTACCTGGATGCCTGGACCTAGCTCATCCCCTGCAGGAAGAGAGCACAGAGCTTTCCCTCACGCCCCACCTCAGCTTCCCAGCTTCTGTCTGGTGTTCCTGAGGATGGGTGTGGGCTTGTTACCACTGTGCTACCCTGTCAGGAAGGTGGAGGATGCAGAGCTGCCCCCCGCTGGCGCTGTGCCTTCCCCAGTACAGGGAAGCTCCCTGAGGATCAGGTGGCCCATCAGACAGGACATTCTCAAGGGCTCTGCCTCCCTCCTCAGCCTGGAGCTCTGGAGCGGCCTCGGGTTCCATCCCTCCTCCCTCCCAGCATGGAGGGGAGTTGGCCTGCTGGTGATGCCCCCACAGGATTCTGAGGGAAGCTGCTGGGGGTTCGCCCAGTCCCTGACTAATAACAGGTGTGGTGGGGTTAGACCACGTTGCCTGGCTGCATGGCAGACTCGGGAGTGCCTTGCAGTGGGAGAAAGGCACTGGGCAGTGACCTGAGTCCAGAGCCTCCCTCCCCCAGCTACTGGGCTGAGTTGAGCCAGGAGGGGCCCACATGGCGCCCCCTCACCCCAGAGGTGGGCTCCAGTGTCCCCATAGGAAGAAACTAGGGTGCTGCAGGGCCTCTGTCAGCTGCTCCCTGTAGACCCTTTTGAGCCAAGTGGGTTTTTAACAGTGTGGCCCTTGCAGGACAGTGGTTAAGAGCACGGGCCCTGGTCCACACGCCTCTGTGCTTGCAAGCTCTGTGATGGTGGGAGAGAACCAACCTCTCTTCCCTCAGACTGAACTCATAACAATGGCAGGACATCGGACCATGGCCCCTGGCACCTGGCGAGGAATGTCCTGATGACTCAGGCCCCACCTCCACTTCCAGCTTCTCTGCTGGAGGAGTCCCTCGTGCCAATGGGCCGGGAATGGGAAGGTGCTTCGTGGTAGAGCAGACCCCATCAGTGCTTCCCATGTCCCCTCCACCCTTCTCCCACTCGGTGTCCACCCACTCGCCTTCCAGACGCTCAGTCTCACAGAGTGCCATGTCTGGAGTCTGCGCTGCCCTCCTACGCAGCAGCCCCAGCAGCAGGGAGCTGGGAGGCCCTGGGCGCGGTAACCGTGGGGCAGGTTCTGGCTGCCTCCCAGCGTTCCCAGCAGCATCGCGCTCCACTTGCCCGCAGCAGCTGCCTTCCCTCTGTCTCCCTCCCCACATCCACCAATTAAACTGGAATCCAATTGGATTTGAATCGTTGCCTCAAGGCCCACCTCTGGGGAGGCTCAACTAAGAGTTCCGCACAGTTGTGAGTAACTCCCTGCAGGACCCAGTGACTGCAGTGACTAAGAGACTGGAGTGGAGGAGGTGGTGGCAAGGTCTGACTCAGCCGCTCTGATGGCTGTAGGGCCAGGACTTTTGGCAGACACTTTGTTATCAGGCTCTGCAGATTCGGCGGCCGTTGGTGCTGTGACAGAAGTCGTCTCCTCTCGTGTTCTTGGTCTACATGTCTTCTTATCAGCCCTTCTAAAAGGGCTGGCAGCTGGTGGGTGGCAGCAAAGTCATGCCCACTTCTTAGGGAAATGGGATCCAAAAACTGTGGAAGATTATTAACGTGCATTGGGTGTTTACTGTATTATATTTTGTTTACTGTCATAACAACCCTGTAGACAGGGCTGCCATATACAGTCAGGTACGTTGGGTTGTTCACTGCACAAGGGAACCTGGCCAAGAGGGCAGCCTATGTTCTTTCCACATAGTGTGAGTCAGCCACTGCCCTGCTTGTGAGCTGTATCATTGTCTCCATTTTAGTATAGAAACCGAGGCACAGAGAGTTTAAGTAATTTGCCCAAGATTTCTCAGCACGTAGGAGGTTGTGCTGAGCTCTTAATCTAAGAATTCTGGCTGCAGAGCCTGCATTACTAACTATACTGCCTCACACTGCCTTGACAGGGAGGAGCCATCACCAGAGCTAGAAACCCCAGGAGGGCTCTGATTCCCGGGCACCAGTCAGGCCTGGGACACAGGGACTCCAGAGAACCCGGGGGAGAGAGTCACCTCCCCTGGCTGACCTGGGGTCTGGGGCCCCGAGTCTGAGCTGCCTGCCTTAGGTGTCCACGGAACCTGGTGCAGGTACGCAAAATAACAGCAATGACTGAGAGGGCTTTACCTGGTGCTAGGTGCTGGGGGGTTATATGTGTTTACTCACTGGATCTTCCTAAGAACCTGAGGGTGTGTGGCAGTGGCTACTCTTGGCCATTGATGTCCTCTCCCACCCCCTCCCCAGCACAACACTGGGCCATGTCTCTTGGCCTCCCTTGCAGCTAGGTATACCTGTGTAATCCCCTGTTGCAATGGGAGCAGGGAGACTGGCTCTGTGATCCTGAGCAAGTCACCAGCCTCACTCAGGGAGCCTCTGCTTCCCCACCTGTAAAATGGAGTCAACACGCCCCACCCTGACTGCCTCCCTGGCCAGGACTAAGCCAGCTGTATGAAGGTTTTAAAAAATCACACCTGGAACTGCCTAGGCCAAAGCTTAGCACTTATTTGTCATCTGCTTAATACAGCTCCTATCTCCAGTCTAGGTCTGTCCGTGGAAATCCCTCACCTTTCACTGCCCAGGAGCCAGTCCTTCCTCAGGCGGCCTGTCTTCCTTCTCAGGCACAGAACAACAGAGCCCACATACCAGGGCACCCCCCACTAATGACTCAGCCTCTATAACGAGTCCAAACATCTGGCTGACAAAGGGCACAGCTCACTCCCGAAGCAGCTCCTTCTGCACAAATATGTTCTTAATATTCAATTAGTATTTATCCACCACGAACAACAATTACACCATTGACTCTCAATGAAGTGCCCGGGTAATTAATTAACACAGTCTTTTACACGCTGGCAGTATTTCTCAGTGAGTGCAATAGTTAAAATAATAGCACAGTGACACCAGGACGAGCTAGGGGGCTGGCGGGGGTGCCCTGGGTTTCCCGGGCTCCAGATGTGATTCTGGAGCCAATGTTTACCACACAAAGCATCTTCTGGAGTTAAAATGAAAAAAACCACACCAGGACTTTTGGCAGGCCTCTTAATGCCTCCCAGCCAGTTTCCTCCTTAGTAGGGGCTGGGCTGGATGCCCACCCAGGTTCCTTGAGTCCTATGAGCACCGGTTCTGTAAGTGACATTCGTACCTGTACAGACACCCCCTCAGGTTGCCACACCCAGGGACCCTCTAGGCTCCCCGGGGCCCAGCTTCTCGGAGCAGTTGACTCAAGACAGCTGTCTCCCCTCCCCGGCCCTCGCCGACTACGCCAGCGCCTCCTCCTCAGGCCTCGTTTCTCCTTCCTGCTCCTTCCCGTCGGTGTGTTCTGAGCTCAGGTCTGACTTCAGCATCGTTTCTGACCTCGCTCTTCTCGGAGTCTCCTCCCCATCTCATCTGCAGCCCGCAGGTCCTGACTGTCCCCGACTTTGCTCCTGCCTGTATCAGAGCCTGCTGAGGGTACAGAGCACAGCAGCCACGCTGCCTGGGTCACCTGGCATGGCCACTTACTGGCTGTGCGACCCAGGGCAAATTACTCAACCCCCACTACCCCTTGCCTTGGTTCCCCTACTTCTAGAATGGGGATAATCCTGTGGGAGATGATTGTAGCCTCCACCTGCACCAGCCAGGGTGAGCTGAGCTGCCGTACCAGGCCCATGGCACATGGAGGGCATTGGCTCAAGCACAACCGCAGCTTCTTTCCCCCTCGTGTTTCAGCACAGGGCAGCCTACGCCAGCAGGCGGGCCCCCCGGCAGCAGCGACCGAAGGGCCCAGGCTCTTTCTGTCTTGTTGCTCCACCTTCCCCAGGGGCCCTGCCCTTATTGTCCCCATGGTCCCCATGGTCTCCACGACCAGGGCCCTGCTACAGGCAGATCGGAAGATTTTCTGAAGGCCTGGCTGGCAGGGCTCGCATCCCTCCCACCCAGCTTCCTTTGGTGACAGGAGGGTTACACAGGTACTCCTAGCTGCAAAGGTGGCCAGGGGATGTGGCCCAGTGGTGTGCCTAGGGAGAGGGTGGGAGAGGACATCAATGACCAAGAGCAGCCTCTGCCACACACCCTCAAGTCCTTAGGAAGATCCAAAAAGTCAATAAATATAAACCCGCAGCACCTGGCACCGGGTAAAGCCCTCTCAGCCATTGCTGTTATTCTGTGTGCCTGCACCAGGTTCCATGGACACCAGAATCAATGAGACACATTCCTGTGTGTGAGGACCCCATTGAGGAGGATGGTAGAGGAGAGACACATATAACTCACCTACCACAATTCAGGAGGTGAACACTCAAGGTACATACAACATGCTGTGGGATAGGCGGCAGGAAGCGAGGGGCTGGGAGGAGACTGTGGGCTGAGTCTTGAGGAATGGGGGCAGTTGAACAGGTGGGAGGGGACTCAAGGCTTGGCTCTGCAGCCAAGCTTGTGCTACAGACAAGTCACTCTAATTAAATTTCTCCCAAATATACCATTAGTTGCCCATGCAGGTGGAGAAGCCATTTTTGACTCTGTTAAACATTTGTTTGAGTTCCCTGACTGATTCAAAATGTTGGGAAACAGAAGAGTTTGGCCCTTTGGGAAGTTGGTCTGTGACAGACACTGCTGGTTGCCCACCCAGCAGACAAGATCCCTTCTTCTGGTGGGGAGGCCCAGGGAAGGGAGGCCACACATGATTGTCAAAGTTGGTCATGGCAAACCCACTGCTCCCTTTTGCCAGTGACTGGCTTAAATGTATGCATGTGACCCAATTTCAGCCAATAAACCATAAAAAGAAGTCAGTTAGAAGGATTCTAGAAAAGATTTTACTCCCTGATTAAAAGAGAGCCATATGCTAGGAGAGGAGCCCTCCCTTCCTGCTTTTGGATATTATGGTGTGAGCATGTGATGTGGCAGCCACTTTGTGACCAATAGGAAAAAAACATGGCTGACATGCTGAGAATAGCAGAGTGGAGGGAGGAGCAAAAATAGGGCCCAAGATGATGTGCTGAACCAATGAACCTGCCCTGGATGTATTCAACCTCCTGACATCTTGTTAAGCAAGTCTGTGACCTTAAACCAGCTACTTCAACTTCTTTATCTGTAAAATGCATAACAATAGTACCTACCTCACAGGGTTGTTATGAAAATAAAAGTGAGTTATTTGCAAAACCCTTAAATATATGCCTGCACAGATGTCTGCCGCTGTTGGTGTTAAATAAATAGAAGTAATAAAAAAACTCCTGTTGGTTAAGCCATTATGAGTGGCTTTTCTGTTACTTGCAGCCAAAAGCATCCTGGCTGATACTCAGGTGGTGAAGAATAAGCACCTTCAGCAGAAGGCAGGGCTGAAAAGCTGGCATGGAGGACCCTGGGTCAGGGCTGGGGTGGATGTGGTATTGTCTTTTAAAATTCAATCAATGTAATTCACGATATTAGCAGACTAAGGAAGAAAAATCACATGATCATATTGATTGAGGCAGAAAAAAACACTTGACAAACTTCAACATCCATTTATAATAAAAGTTCTCAGTAAATTAAGAATAGAAAGGAACTTCCTTAATTTGATAAAGGGCACCTACCAAAAGAAAACTCCCTACAACGAACATCATACTTAATAGTGAAGGACTGAATGCATTTCTCTAAGATCAGGAACAAGACAAGAAGATCCACTCTCATCTCTCCTGCTACACATGGTACAGAAAGTCCTAGCCAGTGCAATGAGAGTCTCGAGGAATGAGAGTCTCAAGGTATAGGAAGTCCTAGCCAGTGCAATGAGGCAAGAAAAGGAAATGAGGCAACACAGATTGGAAAAGAAGAAATAAAATGATCCCTGTTCACAGACAACAGGATTGTCTGTGTAGAAAACGTGGAATCTACCCAAATAGCTCCTAGAAATGAATAGGAGTTTAGCAAGGTTACAGAATATAAGGTTAAGATGCAAAAGCAATCCTATTTCTACATACTGGCAATGAACATCTGGAAACCAAAGTGTTTTAAAAGACAATACCTTTTATAACTGTTCCCCAAAATGAAATACATAGGTATTAATATAATGAAACATATACAAGATTTGTATGGGGAGAACTACAAATGCTGATATAAGAAATCCAAAACCTAATAGAGAGACCCATCTGTTCATGAATTGAGAGACTCAGTGAAGTTCAGTGTCCTCTCAAAACTCATCTACAGGTTTAACCGAATCTCAATCAAAATCCCAGCGGAACTTTCTGGCAGATATAAGTAAGTTTGTGACTGGTGGGGGATCTTGACTATGAGTCCTCCAGGTTCTTGGTGTTTTGAACAAAGAAATGGACAAAATGCACAAACAAAGCAGCAAAAGAATGAAGCAGCATTCTTTTGATTTATTTAAACAAAATTTAGATTTTGTTTAAACAAATCGATTTATTTAAACAAAAGTACACTCCACGGAGGGGGAATGGGCTTGAGCAAGCAGCTCAAGAGCCCTTGGTTATAGAATTTTCTGAGGTTTAAATACCCTCCAGAGGTTTCCCATTGGTTACTTGGTTGCATCCTATTTAAATGGCAGAGTGGCTCATGACCAGTCTGATTGGTTGTGAAAGGCAACCAATTAGAGGCTGAAGTGAAGTTACAAAGTTAATTACACCCTATGCCAATCTCCGATTGGTTTTGGGAGGGGACCAATCAGAGGTACTTTCCATTTTTCATCTGAGACACAGGGTTGTGGGGACAGGTTGCAAAGGGAGTAGCCTCTGATCCTTTTGTTACTTGGGCGTGGAGAGGTGGGGTTTTCCTTTTCATTCAGTTCTAGGAAGTCAACCCAAATCCGCCTTAGGTTCCCCGCCTCCAGACTCTATTCTCCCACCTCAAGTTGATTCTAAAATGTATATGTAAAGACAATGAAACTAGAATAGTCAAAACATTTTTGAAAAAGAAAAAATTGAGCCAGGAATGGTTTCTGGCACCTGTAATCCAGCACTTTAGGAGGCTGAGGTGGGAGGATCAGCTGAGGCCAGGAGTTTGAGATCAGCCTGGTTAACATAGCAAGACCCTGTCTCTACAAAAAATAAAAATAAGAAAATAGTCAGTGCAGTGGTGCATGCCTGTAGTCCCAGCTACTCGGGAGGCTGAAGTGGGAGGATCGCTTGAGCCTAGGAGTTCGAGGCTGTAGTAAGCTATGATTATGTCACTGCACTGCAACCCGGGCAACAAAGCAAGACTTTGTCTCAAAAAAAAAAAAAAAAAAAAAAAAAAAAAAAACTAAGAAACTAAAACTAAAACTATAAAACTTTTAGAAGAAAACACATGACAAAATCTTCACGGCCAGGTGCAGTGGCTCATGCCAGTAATCCCAGCACTTTGAAAGGCTGAGATGGGTGGATCACTTGAGGTTAGGAGTTTGGGACCAGCCTGGCCAACAACGTGAAACCCCATATCTACCAAAAATACAAAAATTACCACAGCATGATGGCACGTGCCTGTAATCCCAGCTACTCGGGAGGCTGAGGCACGAGAATTGTTTGAACCCGGGAGACGGAGATCGAGCTTCTGCACTCCAGCCTGGGCAACACAGCCAGATTCCATCTCAAAAGAAAAGAAAAGAAAAAAAAGAAAAGAAAAGAAACAAAAACAAAAACAAAACTTCACAACCTGGAGTTAGGCAGAGTTTTATATAATAAAACAAAAAGCACAATTTATATAATACAAAATTAATAAAGTGAATTTCATCAGAATTAAAAACTTTTGTGAAAGGCACTATGAAGAGAGTGAAAAGACATGCTACAGACTGGAAGGAAAATATTTGCAAATCATATATCTGACAAAGGACTTGTATCAACAATATGTAAAGAATTCTCAAAACTCAATAATCAAACAAACAACCCAATTTTTTTAATGGTCAAAAGACTAGATACTTCACCAGACAGGATATATGGATGGCAAATATAAATCAATGGAATAGAATAGAGAGAAAAGAACATGAAAAGAACAAAACATGAAAAGCGACTCTGTGTCATTTTAGGGAAGTGCAGATTAAAACCACAATGAGATACCACTACATAACTACAGAACAAATAATATAAAAACATGCCTGATGCGGGTGGGGATTCAGTGCAACTGGAACACTCATACGTTGCTGGTGGGAATGCAAAATGAT
The DNA here is from genome assembly GCF_049350105.2 of Macaca mulatta. Taxonomy (NCBI): domain Eukaryota; kingdom Metazoa; phylum Chordata; class Mammalia; order Primates; family Cercopithecidae; genus Macaca; species Macaca mulatta. The sequence goes on along the minus strand of NC_133409.1, from coordinate 148,319,842 downwards.
ACAGCCACTCTAGAAAACAGTTCAGCAGTTTCTCACAAAGTTAAATATACATGTATCCTATGACCCAACAATCCCAATAAAAAGGGACTACTGATCCATGCAACAACTTGGACAAATCACAGTGGCATTATGCTGAGTGACAGAAGCCAGTCTTAACAGGATATATGCTATATGATTCCATTCATGTGACATTCTGGAAAAGCCAAAGCTATAGCAACAGAGAATAGGTGAGTGGTTGCCAGGGGTTAGGGGCTGGAGAGAGTGCATTACAAAGGGTGAGTTTTGGGGTTAGTGGAATTGTTCCATATCCTGACTGAGGTAGTGGTTACATGAATCTATACGTATGTTAAAACTCACATAATTGCCAGCCCCTACAAAAAGCCAACTTTACTATGTTAATTTTTTTAAACAATTTTTTAAAAAAAATTTGACCACATCACTTTGCTGCTGAAAACTTTTACTAGCTTCCTAGTGGTCTTGGACAAAAGGCAGTCTTCATAGGCAGGGTCTCCAGCCTGCCTGCCGGCCTCACCACCCACCGCAGTCCTTCACTCTGCATCCCAAACACGTCAACCTTCTCCTGGCTCTGTGAAGGAATCTGCTTTCTCCCACCTCTGGGTCTTTGCCCCTGCTGGGTCCCCTTCCCTATAGCCTTTCCCTTCTGCTCCTCTGCAGTCAGCATTTGTGAGTTTTGGGAAGAAGTGTGTGGAGAGGTGCCCTCTGACCTATTTGCCCCAGGAGCTAGTGGGCAACTGCCCGCCATGCCCACCTAGTTCAGCCCTCCTCTCCCCTTCTCCTACTGCCCCTGAACTTGCCATGGTCTTTGGGTCTTTTTTTTTTTTTTTTTCCACACGGAGTTTCGCTCCTGTTGCCCAGGCTGGAGTGCAATGGAACAATCTCAGCTCATCGCAACCTCCACCTCCCAGGTTCAAGGGATTCTCCTGCCTCAGCCTCCGAGTAACTGGGATTACAGGCATGTGCCACTATGCCCAGCTAATTCTGTATTTTTAGTAGAGACGGGAGTTCTCCATGTTGGTCAGCCTGGTCTTGAACTTCCGACCTCAGGTGATCCGCCTGCCTCGGCCTCTCAGAATGCTGGGATTACAGGTGAGAACCACCGCGCCCAGCCGCCATGGTCTTTAGAAACCTAGATTATAAAGTCGGCTCGACACAGTGGTTTACGCCTGTAATCCCAGCACTTTGGGTGGCTGAGGTGGGCAGATCACTTGAGATCAGGAGTTCCAGACCAACCTGGTCAACATGACGAAACCCCATCTCTACTAAAAATACAAAAATTAGTCGGATGTGATGGCGCATGTCTGTAATCCCAACTACTAGGGAGGCTGAGGCAGGAGAATCGCTTGAGCCTGGAGGCAGAGGTTGAAGTGAGCTGAGATTGCACCACTGCACTGCAGCCTGGGCAGCAGAGTGAGGCTCCATCTCAAAGTAAAATAAAATAAAATAAAATAAAATAAAATAAAATAAAATAAAATAAAAACCTAGATTATAAAGTAAACCTGAGAACACACGGGGAATCGGGGTTGGCTAACGCAGCTATCAGTTTCCAGCAGGAACCGGCCTGGGAATTCCTGACCCCCTGGGAATCTGTATTTCAACATGACCCCAAAGGCCTTTTCCCAAAGGGGAAGGCGGATTCGGGAGGCACCGCCCCGTGTCCCCATTCCCCCTTCCCACGCCCCACCCTTCCCTCTCTCAGGTGGGCGAGTGGGTAGACGTGGGGCCCAGGCGGGACGCCTTGGAACAGCACCCGCGTCTGCCTGGGGAGCGCGAGGCCGAGCCCTCTCTTTAGAAGCAATTTGAAAACCTTTTCATTTATTCCTTTGTGAGGAGAGGGGAAAACAGGGCTGATTTCTCTTCAGATAATTCGTCGGGGCTCAGGAGCGCACGGGAAACGGCAGGTTGAGCACACCAGGCAATTTGCTGAATTTCAGGGCCGGCGGGGCGATTGTTCTCGGAGCTGAACCCGGACCGCGCAGGCTGGGGAAGGGGAACGTGGGGAAGGGGCACCGCATTCTCCTTCCCGCCACGCCAGCCGGCTGGGTGCAGGGGACCGGGATGGACGGGAACAGGACCCTGGGAGCCCTGCTCCTGCAGTCCAGTCCAGGAGAGGTGTCTCTGGTCTCTGAGCCCAGGCCGCGGGCGGTCAGGATTGGGGGCGCCACTCTGAAAGGCTGCGCTTCCTCATTCTTGCTGTCATCACCCCTCCTCAGCCCTAAGGGTCTCCCACTCTGGCAGAAATCACGCAGCTCCCCCTCCTCTAGCTCTGGAGGTCCAGCCCCAATGCAGCCTTCAGCACCAGGCGGGCAGCAGAACTGCAAAGGCAGAAGCCGACCAGTGCCGCTAGCGGGGAAGATTCCCTCTCCACCGTGGGGCTGTTTCCAGAAGGTTCCAGCAAGGAGGAGGAGTCCAACAGAGCCAAGGAGGGGGATGTGCTGGATGGAGGAGCCAAATGACAGAAACCTGGTGGGCAGGTCTTGGGGAGACCACCCCAGACTCAACCCTGGGTCTCTGCTTCCTGTCCCTTGTACCTTCAAAACATATCCAGAATCCCAGGCTTTCTCACACCTCCACTGTCCCCACCCTAGCCCAGGACCCCGTCACCACCTCCCCATGGACAGTCGTAGCCTTCTCTCTGGTCCCTGGTTTCCTCGCCTGTGCTCTGCACTCAGTTTCCCCTCAGAAGTCTCAGAAACCCCGGCAAAAGCATGTCCGATACTGTTGCTGTCCTGCTCAGAACCCTGCCCTCCTGTCCACTTCTGGCGAGTGAAACAGTGTCCACGAGGCCTGTGCCCCTCCTGCATCACTGATCCCCTCTTCTGCTCCCCTCCAGCACTGAACTTCCACTTAGCCTCTTTGCTGCTCTTCAAACAGCCAGCCTCACTCCTGCCTCAGGGCCTCTGCACTGGCTGTTCCCTCTACCTGGATGCTCTTCCCCCAGATAGCCACAGGCTCCTTGCCTGCTTCAGGCCTCTACTCAAAGGTCACCGTCTCACAGAGGCCCTCCTGACCACCCCATCTAAAAAGCTTATCCCCTTCCTGCCACCACCCTGCTCACAGCCCCACTTCCCTGTCCACAGCACTCACTGTCATCTTAGCATTTGTCTAATACCAGCTTCATAAGCTCAGCGTAGCCTTGATCTCTTGGGCTCAAGCAATCCTCCCACTTCAGCCTTCTGAGTAGCTGGAACTACAAGTGCATGCCACTACACCTGGCTAATTTTTTGTGTGTATTTTTTGTAGAGACAGGGTCTTGTTACGTTGCCTAGGCTGGTCTGGAACTCCTGGACTCAAGTGATGCACCCGCCTCAGCCTCCCAAAGTGCTGAGATTAAGGTGTAAGCCACCACACCTGGCCAGGACAGGATCTTTGTTGTGGTAACTGCTGTGTCCTCAGCACCTGTAGCACCTAGAGCAGTGCCTGACACAGGGTAGGTGCTCAGTCCATATTTGTTCGATGAATGTGAGATCCCAGATCGGGATTCCCTTCTCACAGATAGCCCCTCTCGCCCTCTGCATCCTCAAGCCCCCACCAAGGAGCAGGAGTTGGATCTGGAGGGCAGGCGGGAGGGAGCCCGAGGTGAGCCACTGCCCTTAGACGCAGCCCTTGTCCCAAGGGTCTTGAGCCTCACTTTCTTGGTGTGTGCCTTACCCTCACCTGGTCTATCTCCAGCTCACCCAGGCTGCTCCTCTCCCCTGGCGTTGCCCCGCATGAGGGCTGCCTGGCACCCAGTGGGTGACACAAGCAGAACTGTCATGGCACCTACTGCTGTGCCAGGGACTCAGTCATGTCACCTCACCAGGCCCCACAATGACCCGCGAAGTTGGTAGATACTCTGTCCCTGTTTTATAGGCGAGGAAAGTGAGGCCCAAGAGCTAAGAGGCTTGCCCAAGAACACACAGGAAGTGAGATTCTACCTGTGACACCGAACCTCAGAGGCCCGTTTTCCTGATGCCACATGCCCAAGGTGCAGGCAGCCCACAGACCCACGCACGCTCAGGCCCACTCCCACCTTCCTCTCCCTGTGCCCCAGCCGGGTGTCCGTGACACCAGCACACAAGCTGTGGTTATTTGTGAAGGAGAAGGAAGGAATTTTTATGTACTGAGTTCCTGCAACGAACTGGTTATCACGCCGAGTGCTGGTTATCACGCCGAGTGCTGGTTATCACGCCAAGTGCTGGTTATCACGCTGAGTGCTGTACATACATTGCTTCTGTGAGCCTCTAGTGACCCCATTACACGGATGAGCAGACTGAGGCCAGACAGGTGAAGTAATGTGTCCCACCTGGCTTCGCTAATAAGTGGCAGAATGGGGCTTCCAGGCAGGCCCCTGAGATCATCTGCCAGGTTCCTGAGGCTTTCTCGCCCTCCTCCTGCAAACCCTGGTGCCCCCTGCTCAGGAAACTCATGGGGCAGCCGAGGTAGGCAGGGGAGAGGGAGTGGAGGCAGGCCAGGCCTGTCTGCCAGGGGGCGGGGGGAGGCTGCTGTGTTGATTAATTTTCTGCCTCGGTGGGTCTGCAGCCCCAGCCGGAGCCCGCACAGTTGCCATCCAGTCTATTAAATAATCCTATCTGGAGAGAACCTGGTATTTGAGGGACCGTGCTGATGGGCCTTTAAAATTTAATTGCCGCTCTAAATGAGATTAGATGTGGGGAGGCGGGCAGGGTGAGCCCAGATGAAAGGATGGTTGTGTTTGAGGAGGCAGCGGGGTTGGGGGGTGGTGGGGGGCGGAGAAAACAAAATTCTGTCAGCTCCTCTCGGCCCTGGCATCATACACCTCTCCTACCACCTGGGGTGGGCGGGAACCCAGGCCTGAGTCCCCAAACCTCCCCACACCTGGTAGAGCTTTGGCTCCCCTGTGGGCCCATGCCGCAGCAGTCTGTCACCTTGGGATGCCATTCCCCCTTCAACTAAAACTCCTCATCCTTCAAGGCCTCACCAAGAGCCACAGCTCTAAGGAAACCCTCCCAGGCCCCAGCAGAGCAGGCGGCGCCCTCCTCAGCAGGGTGGGCACCAGCAAGGAAAGGCAGCGTTCCCTTTTGGGTTCTGCGTAATGCAATGTCCACTGGATAATAACGTAGCTGGATCATATTTTGCAATCTTAAAAGATCTTCTTTAAAAATATGCCTGCATTTCTCTTTCCCATTTCTTTTAGTTAAGTGAGTGGCAAGCTCCATGCTCCCCTGCCTTGGGGAGTAGGGCCTGATGATGGCCTGCTCAGGCAGCTCCCAAGCCTGGGCTGTCTTGTCCCCCTCTCTGTGCCCTCTGCCCCGGGTTTCTTCTCACATCATTGAGACATGGATGCTTCCACTTGCATCTGGCTTTCCCTCAAATCAGCTACTAGATCTTCACACAGCCCAGAACACCGCCACCCGCAAACACCGCGGCCCACCAGCCACCTTCCCTCTCTCCCTGAGCACCTTTCTCTATTCTCTCATTCAAGCCTCCACACTTCTGTGCTTAAAAATAAAGTCACCCATTTCTCAGGAAATCATCGCTGCAAAGCGCACACAGCTTTGAACATCTGAGCTCCCTGACTCCACGAACATTGGCTGGGTACCTACCGTGTGCCAGTCATGGTGCTAGGGACAGCAGACACAGGAATGAACAAGACAGCTCCTTGTGGAGCTGACATTCTGCTGCAGAAAAACAAAATACTCTAGAAAAGATGTAGACAAACTAATCGCAGAAAATGCGAGGTGCCATGGAAAAAAGATAATCCAAGTGACGGAATGTGTGGATGGTGACAGAATAGGGGTGGTTACACTGGATGAGGTGGTCAGGGGAGACTGTCTGGGGAGATGACACCTAAGGTGTGACCTGAGGCTAAGAAGCAGCCCACTGTGCAAAGCTCTCTCTGCAGGAAAGAAGCTCCAGGAGGACTGAGTAGGTTCAAAGGCCCTGGGGCAGGAGGCTGCTTGGGGGGTTGGAGCAGCAGACCTAAGACCAGGGTTGCTCAAGGGTAGGGAGAGGAGTGAATTATATGAGATCAGGTTGGTATTTTGACCCCCAAACTTTGGCTCATCAGGGCCATCCCCAGGGCCTGTGTGGAGAGGAGGCCTTGGGTCTCACAGGTCAGGCCAGGTGGGTTATTTTGGTGTGAGGGTCAGAGAGTCGATGGGGCAGCCGCATGTGATAGAGATGAGGCCATAGGTATCATCAGACTGCGTAAACAGCCCTGGCAGACCGGCAGGCCCAAAGGGAGTTCCAGCAGGGAGACGGGGCAGGGCTCAGGGCAGCACAGCTTCTGGGCCTCTTGGTCAGACCCACGGAACAAGAGCGGAGGCCTTTCCCACCCAGGTGGAAACCAGCTCCCATCCACCAGCCCTTCAACCCTGGCCGAGGACTCATGTCTTCCCACGCTTGCTCTATCTGTGGCTCCTTGCTCCCGCCTCACTCCTGCTTACGCGTGGCCTCCCATGCACGGCACCGCGTAGGCCTTCAGGTAGGCCTCTGAGCATCCTCCATCACCACCACTGCCTCTTCCTCACACTGTCCTCCTGGGGAAGAGTCAGCCAGGGACTCCAGCTACCCCATTCACCCCTGCACCCACAGCAGTGGGGTCAGGCTTGGGGCCCAGGGACAGGCGTCCACCATGGGTGCTGTCATGAGGCGGCGGCCTGAGAGTAAGGAGAGGCAGGGGCCGCAGGCCCGGGTCCCGCACCCCCGGGTCCCGCACCCCCACCCCACCTTGCTTAGAAAGAGCCTGGGAGGCAGCATCGGCCACTTCACCATGGGGGCGTCCCAGGATGTTCAACCGTAAAACTCTTTCCTCAAATGAAGTCTAAGAGGAATCACAATGTGTAAAACAGATAAAAGTCCTATGAGTACAGACGCCGGATGTGTTCACATGCACGCCTTATTCCTATTATAATACAAGAGAGCATTATAATGAGATTAGATAAGATGCGAACAAGGCTGTTTTGTTGATTGTGAGACAAATAAGGGATTACTGGTGACGGTTTCCATCCTGCGTCAGGCTCGGCCTCCGAGTTCTTTCTGCATTGTGTTGTGTTGTAGGCTATCACTTATTCATACAGATAAGGAATTGCAAGTTAAAAGAGGGGCTTTTGTTTTTCAATATTTTCCGTCTTTGCAAGGCTCTCAATTAAATGCAGATGTAGGAGAATCTTTAGCCCCAGATCCACCCAAAGCAGCCTTTCTAGTGATTTTATGTGAATTATGTTATACAATTTAAAAATTGTATAACATAATTGCCAGCCTGTATTTGGTTTTAGGTACTATTTCGTCATAAAAACTGTATTGAAAATGAGCTTTTTTTTTTTTTCTCCGGAGACAGAGTCTTGCTCTGTCGCCCAGGCTGGAGTGCAGTGGCGCCATCTCAGCTCACTGCAACCTCCGCCTCCCGGGTTCAAGAAATTTTCCTGCCTCAGCCTCCCAAGTAGTTGGGATTATAGGCGTGCGCCACCAGGCCTTCTAATTTTTGTATTTTTAGTAGAGTCGGGGTTTCACCATCATAGCCAGGCTGGTCTCGAACTCCTGACCTCAAGTGATCTGCCCACCTTGGCCTCCCAAAGTGCTGGGATTACAGGCATGATCCACTGCACCCGGCTGAAAATGAACTTTAAGTCAAATATTTGTGGACTCTGAAGTCCCTGCAGAGTGCCCCAGGGGTCTGCAGCCATGGTTTGGAAACCACCAGTGTAGTGACCACTCTCACTTAGCCATCCTTCCACTTGGGACCCAGGGCCCTGCTCCTGAAACCCAGCTTAGTCCATCTTTCCCAAAGACTCACACAAGCTCAAAGTTGGGAAGGACCCCATGGTCACATAGTCCAAGGCCCACCTTCTGCAGGATTTCCTCCATAGCCCTTTGACAGCTAGCCCTTCCATCTCTGCTTGAATACCCAGAGTGACAGGGAACTCACCACCTCATGAGGCTACCCTGTCTGGCTCATCGCTGGACAGCTCTAGCTGTTAACCGTCTCTTCCTCTCTGAGCCTGTTTCTTTATCTATTGGAACGAACATAATAATATTTATCAAGCCAGACGACTGTGAACATCGAATAAGATGACAGATACAAAGCCCAAGACACTGAGTCAGCGCATCTTATGTGTTCAACAGTGTTTTGTCTCTTGTGTTCTTTCCTGCCCTCCAAAACCCTCATTTTGGTAGCGTAGACAGCTGTACGCCTGCAGGCACAAGCACACAGGGTGAAATGTGCTTTGTGTGTGGAGGGGGATGGGCGATACAGGCCCTTCTGGGAAGATCCCAAGGGAAGCCTGCCTGGGGAGGCGGCCCACAGGAGAAACAGGGCCTGCGTTTTCAGCGAGCCTTACCAACTTCACACCCTTACTGCCCATCCCTATTCCTGGATCCCACTCCCCCACCGCCCCCCACCACCAGCCTCGGAGCCTCATCTGTCTTCCCTCCTGTCACCCAAGCTGGAGCCACATGGAAGAGGCAAGGGGATTAAATCTCAGGGCTGCCAGCGCCCCCGCCAAGGAGCTGGCACTTCATTACCTGCCTGCCCAGCTGTCTGCGGCCATCGATCGGCCCTGGCCTGAGTGACCTCGATCGATGGGTGGCATGTTATTTACTGGCTTCTGTCCCGAGCCAGCTACAGAGAGAGGGGAAAGGCCTGGGCTAGAGTTCACAGTCCACAGCCCTTGTCTGAGGGCCTCGTTCCTGAGGCAGAGAAGTCAAGCCCCCAGCAAGCCTGGGGTGGAAAGGGAAGGAGAGTGGGTGGCAGGGGGCACTCTGCCAGGAGTCAGGGGTTCTGAGCCCAACCCGGTGTGCATGCTGCAAGACCTTGGATGAGGTCTCTGGGTCTTCCCTCTCGGGGCCCCAGGGCCCTCTATAAAAGGATCTGAGGGATCCTACCAGATTCACCAACTCAGCAACATGCAGAGGATGGAAGGAAACAAAGATGAGGCATGGGGCCAGGGTGGGGGAAGTGCCTGTCCAAAGGGGAGCTGCCAGGCAGGGCGGCTTCACGCCTGTAACCCCAACACATTGGGAGGCTGAGGTGGGAGGACTGCTTGAAGCTAGGATTGGAGACCAGCCTGGGCAACATATTGACACCCTGTCTCTACCAAAAAAAAAATTAAAAATTGAAAAAGGGGGTGGTGCACCTCTACTTCTGCAGGTTCTCCCAGCAGGCACGAGAGCCCAGCACTGTTCTCACTTCCTGCCTTGGGACTTCTTTCCAAGCCAGCCCTTGTGACGGGCATCCAGGAAGTTCGAGGAAGGTAAATGCCCTGGACAGCCCTCAACCAATGGAAGACAGAGTTGGTGGACAAGTGCCCCAGTCTCTTCCTTCCCATGGTCAGTTCTGAGGCGTGGCTTCCGGTTCCACTGGCAGATGGAACCCTGGTGCCCACAGCAGTGCCAGCTCCGTCCTGCACCTTCACCATTCTTCCTCCTTCCTGCTCACTCCACCACCTCCCTCGCTCCTGCTGCTGGGGCTCATCTCCCAAACACACAAGTCTATCCTCGCCTTGGGCTCTGCTTTGGGGGAACCCAAGCCAACTTGTGCAAGAGAAACTGCAAATCCAGATTTGGATGGGAAATCTGCCCGTTTTCAATGGGGGCCCAACAAAACCAGTCTGAGAGCTGGTTTTGACACATGAGCCCTGGGTTTGCAACTAAATGCTGTCAAGTCCCTGCTGAGTCAGACATTCTGTTCATATCACTTCCCCAACATTTATTGAGTACCTAGTGTATTCACTGCATAGGAGGGCTGTGAGGAGGCTCAGAAACCAGCTAGGAAGGTAAACGACTCAGAGACGGCCCCACTGGTGTGCACACTCTTACAAGAAGATGTCCACAGTGCCTGGGCAGGAGAAGTCAAGCTGTGGGCTCCCGGCTCAGTAGTAGGGTGGGTGGTTGAGGGAGGCTTCTGGGAGGAGACTGTATTTGAAGTGGCAGAGCAGAGGTCTTGGAGAGATGGGTACAGGATTGCTGTCATTGCCCCTACTTCTCTGTGGCACTGCCCCAAGCTCCTTTGGAAGGTCAGCCTGGTGAGGACTACGTGATCCCCATGGCTTCGGCTGATGGGACCAAGGCAGGCACCTGACCCAGAGCAGCCAATAAATAGTGAAGAGGCTGCCTTGCCCCATAGCTTGGCCTGGAATCTGCTCAGGAGCTTGACCTGTCCACAGTATTGTGCAGGGGGCGTTCACTGGTGGATCTGCGGAGGAGGGGCAGAGGAAGGACTCGGGGAGACCATGGGGCATCAGATCCATGTAGGATCAAAGCCATGAGGCAGCACATTCTGTGGGTCATAAGTGAGTGGGAAGCTGGCTGGTGGCGAGAGGAGAGTGAAGTGCAGTCCAGAGGCAGTGGAGGCCTACCTGTGTCCCTGGGGGGTTCGGAGATGTGGGGGATCTGTATATAGAATAGGATGAGAGACCAGAAAGCCTGCTGCAGCCAGACTCCAGGAGCTAGTCCGGTCAGATAGTTGTGTGCCCTAGACAGATCTGGCCCAGGGCAGAGGAGGGACTGGAGTGGGGGGAGGGCAGTGGCAGAGAGATGTCCTGGGCCTGAGCCAGGCCGGGGCACTGGGGGAAGTGGGCTCAAGCTCGCTGCTCTGGGGACCACGTTGCCCAGGCAGAAGCGCAGCATGCATACAGGCGGTGGAGCAGACAGAACAGGTGCTGCTGTTTCCAACTCGGGCAACCAAGTGGACTGCAGGGCGATGGACCTAGGAAGAGAGGCTCGTTTGGGTTGGTTGGGTTTGGGCTGTGGTTTTAAGGTGAAACTGAACCAGGCAGTTGGAAGTGCTGAACTGGAGTCTCGGAGGGAGGCTGGTGGTTCAAATCAAACTAGGAGGCATCCGTGTCGAGGGGGCCGGGGAGGATTAGCTCTCCAAGAGAAGATCCTGGCTGGTTGTTCCACCGCCCCACATCCACACCATATGCCCAAGAAGCAAACTTAAAACTCACCATCACAGCCTCCCTTGCAGCCAGAGACGACCATGTGACATCCCTGGGCAGCTGAACCAGCCCAGGACCCCCACCTCCAGACTTCTTGTTATGCAAGAAATAAAACGCCACTGTCAGTCACGTCTTCCTGACTGGCAGCTGCTCACTTTCCTAGCAGATTCAGTGGTCAAGGGTGGTCCTGGAGCATTTAGACAGCAAGAGGGCAGGGCTTTCACAAAAGCGTTGGTGAGGTGGGGGTCTGGCAAGGTGGGTGGAGGCTGGGGAGCACCGCATGGCTACGTTGAGGGAGTCAAAGTAAGTCAGAACACTGCCAAGTGCAGGGCCCTGTGCAAGGGCAGGCCTTGGGGGCGAGAGGTTGGCAGTCATTGGAGACTCACTAAAGCCACTGGAGTGAGCAGTGGGAGCTGGAGGCTGCGTGGAGGAGGTGAGGATGGTGGGAGGTGAGGAAGTGGAGGCTGTGACTGTGGAGTCCCGGCTCCCAGAGCCGACTGGGGAGGTCGGAGAGAGGTGAGAGTGCACATATTTGACACTGAGGCCTCACCGGATTTCTTCCTGTTGCTGCTCCCTCTTGGGCAGATAACTCAGCTCGCTCCACCATGAGAGGCAAGGAACCCTGCGACTGTGCCAGGCTTGCATGACGTGGAGTCTGGGGCTGTGAGCAACTTGGAGAGCACAGGGTCTGCCCTCTCATGCTCCAGCTGAAGATGGAGGCCTCGGTGACTCAGAGTGAGGAAAAGCCTGGCTCCTCTCCTGCCACCGAGAATTTCTTCTCCTCCCCGGCCCCGCCCATTCACACCAGCCAGGCTAGCTGCAAATTAGAAATGGACAAAGTGTTGGGGAAAGGGGGCCTTGGGAGGAGGAAGGCAGGTCCTGTGCTGGCCCTGGCGTAAGGGCCTCGGGGCAGAACTAGGGGAGAGGACATAGTGTCAGTGGATGGCCCCTTCCCTGATTTCAGCCAGGGTGTCCTGCAGGTCTCTTTGCTAGAGGTCAGAGGGAGGGTCCCTGCCACTAGCATCTGGATCTGACCACACTGGGTACATGTGGACATGGGACCCCTAGTCTTATTGGGTCCATGAGTACATTGATGCCTGGGTATCTTGGCCTGGGAGCAACAGCTCAAATCATTGTTCAGATGCCTGCAGTGTCAGCTGCTCATGGGTTTCTGAGGATCTTTCTGCTATTCCAAGGATTCTTCATGCCAGCCTCTATCTCAGTTCCAGAAACCTGAAAATCTCCTGTCAGCCACATTTAGCTGTGTTATAAGGACACCTCCTCCTGGGAGCCCCCCGGCTTGCCCTTTCACCTTCCTTCTGCCTTGTACAGACCCACATTGACACTCACCCAGCTGCAAATAACTGTTTGCTTGTTCCCACATGTACTAGATCAGTAGTTCTTGAACTTTTTGGTGTCAGGAGCCCTTTACACTCTTAAAAATTATTGAGGACCACAAAGAGTATTGGTTTATGTGGGTTTATTGATAGTTGCCGTATTTGATATTAAAACTGAGAAACTTTTAAATACTCATTAATTCATTTAAAATAAAAACAATAAACTCATTTCATGTTAATATAAGTAATATATGTTTGTGGAAGATAACTGTTTTCAAAAACAAAAGGGAAAAGAGCAATATTGCTTTATAGATTTGCAAATCTCTTAAGTGTCTGGCTTAATGAAAGACAGCTAAACTCTGTTATCTGCTTCTACATTAAATCTACTGCAATATGTTGTTTGGGTTGAAGTAAATAAAGAAAATCTGGCTTTGCTCAGATATGGAGTTAGAACAGAGGAGAATTCTAATGGCCTTTTCAGTTGTTGTGGACATTCTTCTTTGATACTACACCAAAGCTCATCAAGTAGTAGATTTTTTAGGGTTACCTGCAGTCTGGAATTTAAAGCCTCATCAACAAACTTTTCATATTCTGTTATATTAAAATCCATCAGTCTATCTTATACTCTGAATGGATCTTTACCCAAGCATGACTTTATAATATCGTGCATGCATTGATCACTTGGAAATAAAACTCTTTAAAATATTGGGAAGCTGTCAAGCTCATAGTAGCAAATAAAAATTTTCCAAAATTCTAATTTTTGCTTGAAAACTCAAATTTTTGTCATTGGCAACAAATACTGTCAGTTGTTTTCCTTGAAGCAACATGCTCACTTCCTTCATTTTCGAGAAAGTGTATGCCAAATAACCAAGACTGAGTAACTATAGTTGGTCTACGGTTGTTTTCCTCAAGTAAAAGTGGTGTTTAAGGGGGTTAAAAATAGTAATTTCAGCTCACAGCTCAAACAATCTCATGAATGCTGTTCTTTTAGAGAACCACGTTCTTCAGAAATGCCTCACATGTACTTCTCATTTCTCTACACATAATACTAAAAAGATGTATACTCATGCATAGAGATTTAATGAAGTTAATTATTTTGATTGGTTCATCAAGGACATTCATAATGAAACTGGCTTTTCTTTCTTGCCTGCAGGTGTGTGGTGGTGAAGAACGCCATGGCTGCTAGGAGGGTCTGGTGCCACCACCTCGACCCTTGCTAAGCCAGAGCACTTTGAAGCAGGTAGCTTTTGCAGCATCAGTGGCAAAGATGAACACAGTGAAAACGGCAAATAGCATCTTAGTGTTATTAAGAAACAGTTCTGACCTCGAGGCCTGCCCCTGAGAGGGTCTTAGGAACCTCCAGAGGTCCTCTGATTACACCTTGAGAACTGAGCCCCTAAAGGCAGGGACCATATAAACTTGTCGGGTGTCCTGGGGCAGAGTCGTTGCCCAACACACGTGCGTAGAATATGAGTCAACGCTGCTGAGCACGTGCAGCCTCACGACCACTCTGGAGGCAGGCGCTTTTGTCATCATACCCATTTCACAGGTGAGGGCACTGAAGCCCAAAGAAAGCAGTGTCTCACCCTACTGCCTCCCACTCTGTTAAAAAGAGAATCATGCCAACCTCCAGAAATGAGGTGGGAAAATGACTGCGCTCCATGACCTCTCAAGTGCCCTCTGGAGACAGCCAGCAGCTGTCCTTATCCTTAGGCTGCAGTCAGAGAAACATGGACCCTGAGAGGTTAAGGGCTTGCCCAGGTCTGGAGCTCTGGCCTGTCAGGGTCCTGGACACCAGAGCCTCGGGATCAGCTGGAGAATGGCCTCGGTGCTCCTGACAGCAGGGCCCCCTCTGGTCTTGGGTACATAGTGGCTGAACAGCCCCAGCTACCCCACCCCCACCCCCACCCCACCCAGTAATACCTCCCCTCCAAGCTCCTTCTCCCGGTCCTGGGACCCGGGCCCTGTGGACGGGTTCCATTCTGGTTGGGCTGTGTGGCCTCCCCTCCCTGGGCCACCTGGACAGTGGGTGGTGGGTGGTGGCACAGCTTCTCTGACCCACGCGCTCCCTCTGGCTTGCCCAGGCTGGGCCCTCCGTGTTGTCCCCAAGGCTCCCTGAGACCTGCCGACAGGCCAGTTGCCTCAGGGAAGCCGCGCAGCCAGCTGACAGAATCGGTTAACACACTAACGCCTCTCTTCTGTTTGCTGAGGCCCCTGGAGGCCCCATGCTCATTTTTTTCCCCTCCCAGAATCTCAGAAAAGTAAATAACCACCGGAGCTGCTCCTGCGGGAAAACAGCCCAGGGTTTGCTCTCCTAATTGCCACCCCACCCCCATGCTGGCTGCACCTGAGGGCTGACGGTTCGTCTGGAATTCATTTCCCTCCATTCCCCTGCTGCCCACTGCCCACGCCACGCCCCTCCCCGAGTGCCATCAGGGTGGTGGGGGGACAGGTGTCTGCACGAGCTACCCAGAGCACTAGGGCCAGAACCATGCTGAGAGGTTCCAGAGGCCTGAGAAGGGCAGGGCCCAAGGCTCAGAAGGAGTCAGCAGGCCTGAGGGGTGCAACGTGGGGGTGCAGATGTGACCTAGAGCTGGCCAGGACCAGAGGACCCTCTGCCACAGGGTGGCTCACACAGGAACCACACTCCATGCCATTGGCCCTGGATCTTGGCATGTTCTCTCGAAGTGTGTCACTGGAGGTCACCTCCCTCAGCCTGCCCTGAGCACCTTTGCCCTGCTCTAAAACTTCTTCTGGCTCAGCCCCCAATCTCTGTCCCCACCTGCCCACCGGTGTCCGCACCCTCCTTGTTCTTACCTTCCAGTCCCCATCCCCTGTGACACTTTTCTGACCTATGCGTGCCCCCGAGGCGTGTCTACTAACAGAAGCACTAGCAGCTCAGACCAACTCTGCTTTGCTAAGGTCTGGAGTGGGGGTGCCAGGCACAGGGCCAGGCCCTGAGGGTACCCTGCCCTCAGGGAAGAGAGGCAGTCACACCATGGCTGAGAAAGGGTTCAATATGTCCCTGTGCCCCATACATCATCCTTCTCACTTTACAGGTGAGGAAACCGAGGCTGGCAAGGCTAAGGACCTGACCTCCAGTGACACAGCCAGTGAGTATCTGAGCCAGACTGAACTCCAGGCCCTTTTCATGACCTTGGGAAGGACACAGCTGCAGAGCCTGGGACACTCTGGAGGGAGCCAGGCCTGGACTCCACCCTCATCTGAGCTATGTGGCCATGGAAGTGTCTGCTAACACCTCTGAGCCTCCGTTTTTTGTTTTTTTGTTGTTGTTGTTGTCTCTCTCTCTCGCTCGCTCGCTCTTTTGTTTTATTTTTGAGACAGGGTTTTGCTCTGTTTCCCAGGCTAGAGTGCAGTGGCCCAGTCAAGGCTCACTGCAGCCTCTACCTCCTCAGCTCAAGTGATCCTCTCACCTTAGCCTCCTGAGTAGCTGGGACTACAGGTGTGTGCCACCATGCCTGGATAATTTTCTGCATTTTTTGTAGAGACAGGGTGTCACTATGTTGCCCAGGCTGGTCTCAAACTCCTGGGCTCGAGCGATCCTCCCGCCTTGGCCTCCCAAAGTACTGAGATTACAGGCGTGAGCCACTGTTCCTAGCCCCCTCAGTTTCTTCATCTGTAAAATGGGGGCAAACAAGCCCTGCCTCAGACAAATATAATGAGAGCATCTGTCATCTGATAGGTATTGAGAAAGCAGTAGCTCTATTATTATTATTATTACTACTACTATGACTAAAGTTATTATTGTTGCCAGTCTAATGACAGTCCCAAATCCAAGGATGGTTTTTAGGGAATGGATTTGCCAGACGAGCAGCCCCTCTGATGGCCCCTAGGCCCCAGACTGAGAGCTATTAGCCAAGGTTCAGACTCCTGCAACTTGGTTGGGAGCACGGCAATGTGACAACCGGGATCTAAGGCATAAGGCTGAGATGGCAGCAGGTGTGGAATCTGACATCTGCAAGTGAGGATGGCCTAAGAAGATTAAGATTTGGTGCGTCAACAATGCCGGACATCAGTGAGAGGGCAGGAGGCTGGTGGATAGCCTGCTGCAATGCCAGATAAGAGAACTTGTCTCCAAATCCCCAGGCCCAGGGTGGGGGCCCTGGAAGCCTAGGAGCTTGTCTAGAGACAGAGATGGCAGCTTGGAGCCAGGGCACAAACACAGGTTGGGGAGCTGGTCCAGTCCTGTGATGCCCGAAGCTGGCAGCCCCCCATGTGTGGGAGGTTCTGTCTTGGGCAGGAGAAGCCTTTGCCCAGGTTACAGGCAGGTCTCAGAGGGTTTATTATAGTGTGGACCAGAGAGCTGCCTATGTCTCCTGGAGGGTGCCAGTGTCCCTTAGAGATTTTCAGGTTTTGTGTTCAGAAACCACGGTCATTGAACAGATATGGGATGACCACATATGGGAGGGTGGGAGCTGGGTCACTAATCTGTGATATTGGCTGCTTTGGCTTTTATGTGCAGAGAAATACATTTCTATCTTGTGTAAGCTACTGCTAATTTGGGTCTGTGCCATGTGACATCAATCCTACGTCCTAACTCACAGAACCAGCTGTGACTCCAACCCTCCACTACTGGTTGGGAAGAGCAGGCACAGTCTGTACAGCAGACCCTCTCTTTGTTTATTTTACATGCAGTTTTGTATTATGATTCACTTTTTTGAATAGGTAATACATGCATATAGTACAACATTTACAAGGTAGACAAGTTTGTAATTAAGACTAGTTTGACTGGAATGCAGACTACTATTGACAGAGGTTGAAACAGGGTAGATGTTTATTTCTCTCTCACATGAAAATCTGGAGTAAGTGACAGACTGCCCACCCACACTCGCCTCCCCCACGCGCCAATATTACAGATTAGTGGCCCATGAAGAGTTTCAGGAGTCAGGGGCCTTCCAGCTCCCTGCTCCACCATACCTGTGTGTGTCCCCTTCTTCATGGCCCAAGACCGCAGGCATGGCAATGGGAAGAAGGGAAGATGAAGAAGGGCCGAGAGCACACCAGGTCTTTTAAGGAACGTCTTCAGAAGCTGCCACTTGGTGTATCTGTTTACACTCCATAGACCAGAACTTAATCATAGAAGCACACTGAGCTCCATGGCAGGTGGGGAAATGTAGCCTTTACCTGGACAACCATCTTACAAAAAAACGGACCATGGATGGTCTCTTGGCAGAGATTGTCCAGGAAGGGGCCAAGGGAAGCTCTCTGAAGCGACAATAATGTTCTGTATTGTTGACAGAGGTTGGGCCGGATGCGGTGGCTCACACCTGTAATCCCAGCACTTTGGGAGGCCAAGGTGGGCAGATCACTTGAGGTCAGGAGTTCAAGACCAGCCTGGCCAACATGGTGAAACGCTATCTCTACTAAAAATACAAAAATAGCCGTGCATGGGGGCAGGCGCCTGTAATCCCAGTTACTCTGGAGGCTGAGGCAGGAGAATTGCTTGAACCCGGGAAGCAGAGGTTACAGTGAGCTGAGATTGCACCACTGCACTCCAGCCTGGGGGACAAGACAGAGACTCTGTCTCAAAAAAAAAAAAAAAAAAAAAAAGAGGTTGGATTACACAGGTGCATTTTGAAGAGCTCATGGAATGATCCACTTAAGATTGGTACATTCCGCTTCATGCATATATCTCTAAACATCTCCAGACAAACACCAAACACAAAAAAGGAACCAGAAACAAATATTGAGCTCTAGTTAACAGTGCACATGCTGAATGTTTAGGGGTGAAGTGCACTGATGTCTGCAACTTACTTTGAAATGCTTCAAAAAATAAGATGGATGGGTGGATGGAGGTACGTGGAATAAAGTAAATCTCATGAACTATTCATTGTAGAATTGAGGTGATGGACAAATGGATGTGTTCTCTGTTCAACTCTTTCAACTTTTCCATTATGTTTAGAAATTTTCATAATAAAATGTTTGTGGAAAATGTGTCCCCTGCCTCCATCCCATACTCTAGCCACCCAAATCCTCCTACCAGCTTCTTGTGTGTCCCATTGGCAATAGTCTAGTTGGCAAAGGACACACAACAGTCTTTGTCTTACCCAAACGCCAGACTGTTCCGTGTGCTCTGTTTGTTCCTTGATTAAGAGAAACCCCTCAATCGGGCCGGGCGCAGTGCCTCACGCCTGTAATCCCAGAACTTTGGGAGGCCAAGGCGGGTGAATCAACTGAGATCAGGAGTTCAAGAACAGCCTGGCCAACATGGTGAAAGCCTGTCTCTACTAAAAATACAAAAAACTAACTGGGCATGGTGGTGTACACTGTAATCCCAGCTACTTGTGAGGCCAAGACAGGAGAATCACTTGAACCCTGGAAGTGGAGGTTGCAGTGAGCCAAGATAGCACCATTGCACTCTAGCCTGGGCAACGAGAATGAAACTCCATCTCAAAAGAAAAGAAAAGGCCGGGCGCGGTGGCTCAAGCCTGTAATCCCAGCACTTTGGGAGGCCGAGACGGGCGGATCACGAGGTCAGGAGATCGAGACCATCCTGGCTGACACGGTGAAACCCCGTCTCTACTTTAAAAATACAAAAAACTAGCCGGGCGAGGTGGCGGCGCCTGTAGTCCCAGCTACTCGGGAGGCTGAGGCAGGAGAATGGCGTGAACCCGGGAGGCGGAGCTTGCAGTGAGCTGAGATCCGGCCACTGCACTCCAGCCTGGGCGGCAGAGCGAGACTCCGTCTCAAAAAAAAAAAAAAAAAAAAAAAAAAAAAGAAAAGAAAAGAAAAAAAAAAAGGAAACCTCTCAATTGAAATGCTGCCCCCTGAGCTGCCCTAAGCTATCAAAGAAGGAAGCCCCTCTGTAGACCTCCCAGCTGTCCATCATCCCCAGACCCTCACCCTCCTGCTCATTGAGCCCCATTGAATCTAATCCCTCATCCTCCACAACCTGAGCCACATGGCAGATGGGGAAATGTAGTCTTTACCTGGGCGGCCATCTTACAAAAAATGGACCATGGATGGTCTCTTGGCAGAGATTCTCCAGGAAGGGGCCAAGGGAAGTTCTCTGAAGCGATGATAATTTTCTGTATCTTGATAGAGGTTGAGCCTCCCTCCCCCGCAACCCCCTCTTTTAAGCACCTTCCTGCCACCTGAGAGCCTTATGAAACCTGGCTGGTTCCTTCCCAGTCAAGCTGTTAACCCATCTCCTGTTAACCCCTTATCCTTCCACCTGCTTCAGGATAAAGGGCGGGAGGAATCCTCCCGCGTGCCCTGGGCTCTGGGTCCTCTCGGTTTCTTCTAGGTCTTGGTGCATGGGCTTCCTTGCCACCCTTTCTAGTTGGGCCTCCTGGTGACCTACTCCAAAGGAGGGAGCCAGGGACTCGGACTGGGTCTGGGAGGGAGTCCTCAGTGAGGGGATGGCTTGGTGAGGTCTTAAAAGATAGGCAGGGTCTCCACAGGTGGAGACAGGAGCCGAGTTCCAGGCTGAGTGAGTGGGAAGTAGAAGAGAGCCGCCTCCTTTGGGAAATGGTGACTGGGCTGGTGTGGCTGCAGTGTCTGCAGGGTGGGGGCCACAGAGGAAGCCAGGCTTATTAGGAGGGGAGTCAGAGTGAGGCTGGAGAGGACTGGGGCAGCCTGAGGGGCCCAGGCCTTGGTGCCTCTCTCCCCAGTGCCCAGGCATGTTGGATGCAGGAGCCAGGAGAAACAAACATTTTTAATTCTGAAAGGTGTGGCCAAAGCCCCTCCCCCTGCCCCCCCACCACCAAGGGGCCTGTGGCAGCTTCGCCCTCCCTGCAGCGAGGTTCCTGAGGCCTGCTTTGTTCACGGAGCTTCTGAACACGGCTCAGGCGTGATGCCTGGAGACCCAACTAGGTATCGATTTTTCCTCCATCAAGTTTGCAGAGAAGCTTCGCTCAATCCTCCGGTCACTAAGGGCACCGCTCCGAAGCTCAGTCCCTCTGCCTCCTCTTCCCTTCCGTGCCTTCCTCCTGCAGCACCTTCCTCTCTGGAGGCTGCAGCTTCCCCACTCCTCACAGGCTGACAGCTCCATCCTTCAAGGTTCAGCCCAGGCACCACCTTCTCCAGGAAGCCCTACCTGGCCCTCCCGCCACGGGCTCCATCCCCACACCTACTCTCTCATTGTTGCAGCGTGGTTTACTGGTGGGGCCCCATAACCGTGAGCTTGTGCACAGAGGAAGGAGGGATTCTCCCTGCTCCTGCATGGCCCATCTTTCCTAATTAAGTGCTGGGTTCACTGATAACTATTCAGCCACTAAACCAGTTTTCATCCTGCTGGTAAACCATTATGTCCCCATGCTTTCTTCCAAAAGAGGACACAGCTGTCACAAGCCAGAATCTAAAGCCCATGGATGGGACAAGTAGCCAGAGTTGTTTCTAAGTGCGAGATCGAGGCGAGGGGGCAAATCCGGAGACTCACCACCTGTAGATGTGACTGGCCTTACCTCTCTTACCACGAAGAGAGAGAAGAGGCAGGGAAGTCAGCTCAGCACTGAGGCTCTGGGGTTGTTTCCACAGCACAACGCAGCCCATCCTGACATCCTTGGTCAGATAGGAGGACAGCCACTGTCTCGTCTTTATATAGATGAGGAAGCTCGGGGGTAGAAACACAAGGCAGCACATCCAGCCTTGCAGCACCCACCAATCAGTCATTCAACAAGTATTTATCAAGCACATACTATGTCAGGCATGCTCTAGGCACTGAGAATACAACGATGAACAAGGCCGAAAGTCCCTGTCCTCAGGCAGCTTATAGCCTCCTGGGGGAGAGCCAGACAGCAAGCAAAAAAGCAACAGACACAGAGAATGTTTTCATACCACTTATGAAGAAAATGCAGTCAGGGGCTAGAGGCCTGGAGAGTGTGTGCTATTTTAGACGGGATAGTCAGGGGAGGCCTCTCTGAGGAGGTGACATTTGTACAGAAATCAGAAGGAAGTAAAAGGGTGAGCCATGTTGGTTTCTGGAGAAAGTGGTCTAGACAGCAGTGACAGCACGTGCAAAGGCCCTGAGGTGGGAATCTACTTGTATCCTGAATGCTGAGGCTGGAACCAAGACCTGGGAGTGTCTCTCTCAATCTCCAGCAGCTAGAAAGAAGGACCATGTTGAACCAGCCTCCAGGGAAACAAGGCAGGCAGGCTGCCCTGGGGCCTCCTCCCTTTGAGTCCCCCCAAGCTGCAGCCCCAGAGCTCCTGCGCCAGTCCTGGCCGTGCCCCCTGGCTGACTGGTAGCCACACTGCTGCTGCCTGCCAGGAATCCGTAACACTGCCTTATTTGCAGGCCAAGTTCCCTGATGTGATGTGGGAGGGAGGAGGGGACTTTGAAGCTAGGTGCTCCGCCCCCAGGCCCTGGGAGCTGCTGGTTAATGAGGTCTCTGCAGCAAGCTGGGAGCATGGCCAAAGGCGCTGCAGAGGGCTACAGGAGGGGAAGCCCCCGGGACTTCTAAAATGATGTCCCTCGGAGGCCAGCCATCTGAGAAAGACTTTTCCCAAGCAGGCCACCAGGGCCAGGTTAACCAGAAGGCCACGGAGCCAGGCTGCCTGGGTTGAATTCTGGCTCTGTCGCCCACTAACTGCCCATCATGAGCAAGAGAGTTACCCTGTAGGTGATAAAACGGTGATGATAATAACAGGTTAGTATGAGGATTAAATGAGATTAGATCTACAAGGTGCTTAGCCCATGACAAGTGCTATAAAAGTGTTTTTCAAATAAAAAGGGAAGTGCTTAGTAAAGTGTATTTTAAAATCACTCTCTCCCATGAAATTGTATTTAAAATGTTCAGTAGGAAAAGGGTTTATCCCCTTTAAGAATAATCTGGCAAGAAACTGCTTCTGTCAGCACAAAATCAGTGACTGGGAAACAAAGCAGGAGTTGCCAGGGGTTTAATTAGTTCCTTTTAGCACTTAGAGCCCATCCGGAAGTCTGTGCAAACAGGAAGAGTGATCAGCCCGGGACCGGACAGCCCCTCGGGTTTGGGGCGCCAACCACTTGTCTAGTCCAGCTTTCTGGACAGATATCACCTTTCCTTTCTCTTCTCTTTGTTACTAAGGCGCACTTTCAGTTGTTCCTTAAAAGGGACAAAAGTGTGCCTGGCACAGAGGGCCTCATGGGTCTGGCCCTCTCTGGTTCTGTGTCCACATTGGTGAGATCGGTCTTCTCTTCAGGGCAAAACAAATGCCACTATTATGTATCGAGTGCCTAATAGGTGCCCTGCAATGTACATTCTTCATTCCTCACATGTGTTCTTCATGCTGAGACCACACTCCCATTGCACAACTAGGAAAACTGAAGCTCAGGGAGGTCAGATGACTGCTGCGTGCAACTGCTGGCTCAGAGGTCTCCCACCAAGCAGGCTTTCCTCAGGAGGGGCGCGGCGGGTAGGATGGTGGCTGGGGGCCTCGTGGCCCCCGTGCCTTCTTAGCTCCTCAGATCTCTCTACCTCCTCCTCCCTCTCTCGTGCCTTGTGCCTGAGTTTCCCCCTGAAGTGCTACAGCTGAATAGTGAACTCCCTACAGCAGTCAAAGGAATGGAAGTTGATGCCCACCCAGTGCCGGAGTGCAGTAGGGTTTAGAAGCTGAGCCAAGATGCCAGGAGAAATTAGGGACAGACTTCGTAGATGAAGACATGTACCGTGTTCCTGGACTGGAAGACTCAGTATTGGTAGGATGTCAGTTCTCCCCAAAATGATCTGTAGATTCAACACAATCCCAATCTCAATGCCAGCAGGTTTCTGTGGAAATTGACAAGTCTATTTATTCTAAGATTTATGTAAAAATGAAAAGAACCGAAAATAGCCCAGACAATCAGGAAGAACAAAGACGAACAACTTAAATTACCTGATTTTAAAACTTTCTATAAAGCTACAGCAATTAAGACACTGTGATATTGGGTTAAGGGTAGACAAATGGACCAATAAGAGAGGTTACAGAGAATCCAAAAATAGACCCGTATATGTGGGTCAATTGATTTGCAACAAAGACACCACTGCAACTTTTCCACCATGATGCTGGGTCAGCTGGATCAACTGGATCATAGAGAAAAAAATGAGGCTTGAGACCACCTCATAGCATAAATAAAAATTCTAAGTAGATCATAAATCTAAATGTGAATCGTAAAACAATAAGGCATCTAGACAAAGATTGTAAGAGAATATTTTCATGACCTCGGGGTAGGGAAATATTTTGGAAACACAGAAAATACTAACTACAGAGGAAACAATTGATAAATTGGGGTTCACTGAAATGTAAAACATCTGTTCATCAAAAGATACCAAAAGAGAACAAAAAGACAAGCCACAGAGTGGGAGAAGATATCTACCTACACGTGGATCTGACAAAAACTCATATCCAGAATAGATAAAGAGTTCCTACAAATCAAAAAGGAAAAGACAACTCACTCAAAAATGGCCAAAAGACTTTAAGAGGCACACCATAAAGGAAGGTATCCGAACTTTCAATAAGCTATGAAAAAGTGCTCAACATCATTGATCACAAATGATGGAAAAAGGAAACTAAGGCCAAAATAAGAGACCACAATACAGCCATTAGAATGACTAAAAAGAGAAAGACTGACAACACCAAGTACTGGTGATGATGTAGAGCAAGTAGAATTCTTATACACTGCTAGGGGAATACAAATTGGTGCAACCACTTGGGCTACTTGCCTCTGTCTAGTAAACCTAAACATATGTAAAATATATGGCCCAGCAATTCCATTCCTAGACATTACTCAAGAGAATTTGAAACATATGTTTACAAAAACACATATGAAAGAATGTCTACGGCAACTTTACTCAGAACAGGCCAAAACTGGAAACAACCTAAATCTGTATCAAAGGGAGATGAAATAATCATACAATGGAGTACTACTCAGCAATAAAAATAAAAAAACTACTCATAGATGCAATGACATGGATGCATCTCACAAATATTATACTGAAGCAATCCATACAAAATCATACATACTGTATGTACTGTATGGCTCAATTCATGTTAAGTTCAAAAACAAGCAAAAATAATCTGTGGTGATATACGTCAGAATGGTGGTTACCTCTTAAGGAGGTTAGCGTTTTGTTATTGTTTTTGTTTTTTGAGATGATCTCAGTCTGTTGACCAGGCTGAAGTGCAATGGCAAGATCCTAGCTCACACTGCAGCCTCCACCTCCCAGGCTCAAGGGATCCTCCTGCCTCAGCCTCCCGAATAGCTGGGACTACAGGTGTGTTACATCCAGGTTCTTGGCATTTTGAACAAATAATTGGACAACATGCACAAACAAAGCAGGGAAAGAATGAAGCAAGGAAAGCAGAGATTTACTGAAACAAAAGTACACTCCACAGAGTGGGACTGGAATCGAGCAGGCTGCTCAAGAGTGCTGGTTACATAATTTTCTGGGGTTTAAAAACCCTCTAGAGGTTTCCCATTGGTTACTTCGTGTACACCCTACCTAGCAACCAGTCTGATTGAAGTAAAGTTACAAAGTTATACTCCTATGCATATGAAGACTAAGCCCATGACCACTCTGACTGGGTGTGGGAGGGGACCAATCAGAGGTACTTTCAATTTTTCATCCGCCATGCAGAAAAGGAAGGGGGGTTGCAAAGGGGGAGTGGCCTCTGGTCCTTTTGTCACTTGGTTGTGGAAAGTTGGAGCTTTCCTTTTGATTTAGTTCTAGGATGTCAGCATGAATTGGCCTTTGGTTTCCTGCTTCCAGACCCTATTCTCCTGCCTCAGGTGCATGTCATGATTCCCCAGGCTGGTTTCGAACTCCTGGGCTCAAACAATCCTCCTAACTCAGCCTCCCAACGTGCTAGGGTTACAGGTGTGAGCCACCGCACCCAACCAGGGTTGACTAGGAGGGGGCATGAGGAACATTATTGACTAGGAGGGGGCATGAGGAAACTTTCTGAAATTCTGGAAATGTTCTATACTGTGATTTGAATAATGGTTACATGGGTGTATACATGTGTAAAAATTCATGAGGCAGTAGACTTGATATTTGTGCACTTCACTGTAATATGTGTATAACTTTTTTTTTTTTTTTTTTTTTGAGACAGTGTCTTGCTCTGTCACCCAGGCTGGAGTGCAGTGGCACGATCATGGCTCACTGCAGCCTTGACTTCCTGACTTCAGCCTCCCAAGTAGCTGGGACTGCAGGTGTGCACCATCATGCCACTAATTTTTGTATTTTTTGTAGAGATGGGGTTTTGCCATGTTGCTCAGGCTGGTCTCAAACTCCTGAGCTCAATCGATCTGCCTGGCTCAGCCTCCCACAGTGCTGGGATTACAGCTGTGAGCCACTGTGCCTGGTCAATACGTTACAATTTGATTTTTTTAAAATAATAATTAAAAAGAAAGGAGAGCAGTTATAGATGCTAAGGCTACCAGGGCTCAGGTTCTCTTCTCCAAAGCTCAGGGAAGCCCAGGCAAACCTGAGAGCAGATTAGGGTATGTGCCTTTGATGAGTCCTTAGCCCTGTCCCCCACTCACCCTCCATTCACAAGAAATGGCGAACGGCTCTGAAATCGGGGAAGTCTACCAATTGTTCCATCTGGTGCACAGCTCTGGGCTATATCTCATTCTGAGGGGCTTCTGCTTTTCATTGCCTCTGAGCTCGTTTATAACTTGGTAAGTTGCACAAAACTGAGGGTAAAGTAAATGGTTCTTGTCCATAGAAATGCCCCTGAAGTTTGTCTGATAGAAGTGCCGTTGACTATTGACTTGTAGATATGGCCTATTTTTCATCTATTTGCAACTTCATTTCCGGTGGCCTATAATGAATCGGCCCTTCGGACTCTCCTTTGAACTGGTTGTAACATCTTACTGGTTCCCTCATTACATGGTAAGCTAAAGTCTTTGGCACGTATTAGTTTTCTACTTACATGAAAGTCATGATCTCTTTAACATTCTCTTACCCCAATTCCCTTTCTACCACCTTCTCTAGATGTTTCAATGTCCATTTCACACCAGGGTCAGCAACTCTGCAGCCCCCGAATGGGGGCTACTCAGAGAAGCTGAGTTCCCTCAGCCTTGGGGAAAATAAGTTTTGCATATTTACAGACACAGGACAACCTCTCCCCCAACACCCTTCCTAACAGAGGAGTCCCTAGATTGTGATCTTGGTGAAGGTCAAAGACTTGTGGGTTCTGGGTAAATCCTTGTTGAAGTATTTCTGCCTGTCCCAACATCTTTGTCCCGCCAAACTGGTGGTCCCAT
Organism: Macaca mulatta; assembly: GCF_049350105.2. NCBI lineage: Eukaryota > Metazoa > Chordata > Mammalia > Primates > Cercopithecidae > Macaca > Macaca mulatta. The sequence continues at coordinate 148,293,398 of NC_133409.1, read as the reverse complement.
GGTGAGCCCCAGAGGGAAGGAAGGGGAGGGGGCTGCGAGAGGAGGCGAAGAGGGAAGGAGACTCACCCTGCTCTTGGTTCAAAGAGCTGGGTGTGTGGAGACAGAAGAAGTGGGACTGACCCTCCTGTTGAGGCAGAGCCTGGGGAGCCCTCGTGGGCTTAGGGAGGCCCTGAGTCCCGAGCACCTTCCTGAACCTTCAAAGGCAACTTTTTCTTCAAGGAGGGACACTGGACAATTGCTATGCCAGGCTGAGCACACAAAATCAATGGTGCCTGCTAATGAAGGGGCTGCTGCCACCAGGGGTGCTGACCTGGCGTGCTGGACTGCCACCAGGTTCCCGTCCTGGGCACTCTAGGTCTCTCCAGCTCCAGAAACTGCTTCTTCCAAAACCCAGTCTAAGTCCATCATCCCTCCTTCCATCCCCACTTCTCCCAGCCCTACGTGCCCACTAAGGGGCTCTCTGAAGACCAAAGCAAAAGCCAGAGACTTCAGAGGCAGTGAGACGGCTTGAGGGCAGAACTGAGGGAGCACAGGGGGCTGAGGTAAGGAGGCAGAAAGGAGGCAGAAAGTCAGGAGGCAGAAAGTCGGAGGCAGAGAGTAGCTGTGGACGGGAACAGGAGGTCGCAGTCCTGCCCCCACACATGTCCTGCTCCCCAGAGACTAGAACACAGAAGGAAACCCCTAGAGACTTTTGCCTGCCTTGTCCTTTTGGCCAAAGAGTAATTGGAAGGAGAAGCTGCAAGAGGCCAGGACCTCCTGGGCTGAGGCTGCTCTCAGAGGATAGAGGAAAAAGGAGAGACGAAGGCTGGGGCTGGGCCTTCCCCCTCCCCTAAAACTACTACATAAGGGTCATTCGGCTGGGCACAGTAGCTCAGGCCTGTAATCCCAGCACTTTGGGAGGCCAAGGCAGGAGGATCACTTGAGCCCAAGGGTTCAAGACCAGCTGGACAACATGGTGAAATCCTGTCTCTACAAAAAATACACACAAAAATTAGCCGGGCATGGTGGCACACACCTGTAGTCCCAGCTACTGGGGAGGCTGAGGTGGGAGGATCGCTTGAGCCCAGGAGGTCAAGACTGCAGAAAGCTGTAATCCCGCCACTGCGCTCCAGCCTGAGCCACAGAGACTCTGTCTCAAAAAAGAAAAAAAAGGCTGGCATTCATGAAGACACAGCTAGTAAGTGATGGAGACAGGATTCAGACTCAAGTGGCCAACCTGGACTAGTTTCTGATTTCTGTCATTTGAGAACGTGGGGAACCCCTATCATCACCGAATGTTCCACAGGTATTTAGGCAGGATCTTTGACCTTCACCAAGATCGCAATCTAGGGACTCCTCTGTTAGGAAGAGTGTGGGGGAGAGGCTGCCTCATGTCTTGTTTGTCTCACATTGTGTCTATAAACATGCAAAACTTGTTTCCCCCAAGCAACAGAGGGAGAGTTGAGAATCTTTGTTGTCTCAAGCATGGCTCTCCCCGCAGCCTCAGCCTCACCCTGATCCTGCAGGGAGGTATTGGTATTGCTGTTAGAGAGGACAAAATGAGGACGGAGAGCAGAAGTGACTTGCTCAAGGTCTCATGGCAAGGAGGGGGGCAGACCCGGGATTTGAACCCGAGGCACCATGGGGACCTTTCAAACCCCAGGGCCACGCAATGACCACATCTGGCCGGGCAGGAGGGAGGTGGTTTGAAATCAAAGGTGGGGGGCAGTTCAATCGATAAATCAAGCCGCCTCCCCCTCGCCCCCCAACTGCACACAAACTGGCGCCTCCCCCAACCGCCCCCCAAGGTTTGCACACCTGTCCAGAGAGAGTTCAATAAGAGTTTACAAGCTCTTGGAAGAGGCTGCGTGATGGGAAGAGGCAAGCTACCTAAGCCTCGCGGGTGTGGACGAGGGCCGCGACCACGGGATGATGAGAGCTAGAGGGGTCCCAGAGCTGAGGGCCCTTTCTGCAGGGTCTGGGAACCGAGCTAGGAGGACTGGCTTCCGCGGTCTCCATTGGCGACGCGAGGGCGCGGGGAGAGGCCCCTGCGAATTGATCTAGCTCCAGTCAGACTCAATCCCGAGTGAAATGGATTTTTTAATAAGTCTATTAGCTGCTTTGAAAACGCAAATTGAGTTTAGGAGAGACATCAGCCGCCATAAGAAAACAATATGACGTCTGAGACCCTTGCGGGGAAGAGGACGCCCCAGCGCAGGGTACCCCCCACCAAGTCTAAGCCTAGCCTTGGTGAGGCGAAGACAGGGTGGCCTCTCCCCAGGGCCTTTACGCCTCACAGGTCCCCAGGGTTCGTGGATTTAGCTGGAGCTGTGCGCCAGCTCTTCTACAGAACTGAGCAAACTGCGGCCCAGAGGGAAGCCAGTTCCCCTGAGGGGCACAATCCCGGAAGGCTTCCTTAAGGAGGCAGGATTCTAAGGGGCCTTTGAAGAGGTACACTCAGCAAATCCTGGACTCAGGTAAAAAATAAGACCCAGAGAGCTTTTGCCCAGAGCTTTACAATTTATAAACGACTCCCTGGTTCGCTCTAAGTTTAGTCCTCTTAGTGACGACAGGGGAGGGGTAATTAGGAGCCCATTTTACAGTTGAGGAAACGGAGGCTGGGGGCCTTAAGGATAAAAGGCTTGTTGCCAAGGTCATTCAGGCAGGGTCAAGGCAAGAATTCCCAGTTTCCCTTCGGGGAAGGAGCTGGAGGAGCCGGCCTGGGCCACAGGGCTTGGGTAGCTGGGTCCCGAGTTGGGATGGTTGGGGCTGGGGAACTGGGCTGGCCTCTCCATCACCTGTTAATTGAGGCTAAGGAGGGCTCTGGAGGAGGTGGGAGGTGAGAGAAAGAGCTGGGGTCTGGCGCTTAGGTACACAATTACTTTCTTCCGTTGTCATCATCGTCTCTGTTTGGAACCTTCTTTGCATATGCAAATGAGTGCATCCTCCCACAATTACATAGTAATCAGGAGCAAATTACCTTCTTGCTGTTTACTTTCAGCGTCCTTAATTAATCTGGTTATTAGACGATTAATGAAGCTTGTTTGGTGAAAAATTCATAGCAAGAATGGACAAGGGGGTGCGCATGCACAAGGTGTGGGACTGAGGGAGGTGCTGTCTTTACCTAGAAATAAAGACAGTCCCTGGGTTTCCCCTCAGCACTCTCTCCTTCTCAGCCTTCCCCCTGTCGTCCCCAGTTTGTTGCAAACAACCCAGCCCCACCCCACCTTTCCCCATCCCACCATTCCCAGTTTCCTCTTACAGCCCATCACCTCCTCCATGAAGCCTCTGTGAATGGGAAGACAGCCCTTAGTGTTCTCCAGAGTCCTTGAGGGAGGACTAGAGACCCAAGCAAGATCAGAGGTCTAGGGTCAGCCCCAGACCTCCCACTGCCTTTAGGGTCAATTCCAGGTCCCCCAACTCCACTGCTCTCCCCAGACTGTAGCCAGGCAGTGCTGCAAAGGCAGCCCTCACCCTCTCCAATCAAAAGGAACCCCCAACAGCCCGTGGGCCAAAGGCATGTAAGAGGTTCCCTCTGTGGGTGTGAAACCACCAGGCCCAGCTTGAGGGATCACTAAGATGACATACATTTTTAATTTTAATAGTGATGGTCTGAGCCCCCACCTGCTCATGCTAGCAGTAATCCAGCATTTCTCCTAGGGTCCCCTTCCCTGGGTCATTTCTGGGCACCTCAGAACAGTGTTCATGTCCCACAGATCCATCCTGGGGTCATTGTGATCTGACTTTTTCTATCTACCTGCTTTTAAGATCTTCTTAGGTTTCTGCAGTCTCACTATGATGTTTGTAGGTCTGGGTTTCTCCTTATTTACTCTGTTCAGATCTTTATATTTCCTTCCCAGGATTTATCTTTTTTATCATTTCTGAAAAATTTCTAATCAACACATTGTTAAATATTTCCTCTCCCATTCTCTCAGTAATCTCCTCTGGAATTCCCAGATGACATTTGTTAAACTCCCCTTTCTGTATTCCATATTTTTATTCCTGTTGTTCATATTTTTCTATTTGTGCAGCATTATAGCTAATGATTTCTTCATATCTGTTTTCCAGTTCACTAATTATTTCTTCAGCTGTATCTAATATGCTGTCTAACCCATCTATTGAGGTTTAAATTTCAACATTATCATTTTCATTTCTGAGTCTATTTGTTCATTTTCATAATTTGCTTGGTTATCCTGATAGCATCTTTATTTCTGTAAACATTTTAAACATGATATTTTAAAAAGACATATTCTGGGCCAGATGCAGTTGTCTCATGCCTATAATACCAGCACTTTCGGAGGCTGAGGTGGGAGGATCACTTGAAGTCATGAGTTTGAGACCACCAACATAGTAAGACATAGTAAGACCTTGTCTCTACAAAAAACAAACAAACAAACAAAACAAAAAAAACAGCCAAGCATGGTGATGTGAGCCTGTCATCCTAGTTGCTCAGGAAGCGGAGGTAAAAGGATCACTTGAACCCAGAAGGTAGAGGCTGCAGTGAGCCAAGATCACACCATCATTGCACTCCAGCCTGGGTGACAGATGGAGACCTTGTCTCTAAAGTGTGTGTGTGTGTATATATATATGTATATACTCTTAATCCGATTATTCCAATATCTTAAGTCTTGAAGGTCTACTTCTGCCATTTGTGGTTTTTACTGACTTGCTCATGATCAGTTGTTTCCCTGCATGCTTTGTAATTCTGTATTGTAAACTTGAGCTTAGCTGGTCTCTATCCATGGGAATCCTGTACAGCAAAAGTTGAAGGTATGTCCCTCCCAAGAGAATTTGCCATTGCTTCTGCCAGCCAGGTGGCTAGGTGCTACCAACACACTTGGGGTTAGTTCCACACCTGGTATTTCCTAGAACACACATAATGCAAACATTTACCTATACCCCTGTGTGGTCAGGCTTGTGATTACAAAATTCACAGAAGGTTTTTTTTTTTTTCTCCTACAAAGAGCACATGCCAAAATAGGCAAATGTTCTTATTTCTCTTTGCCACTGAATGGATGTTTTTCTCTATCCTTCCACAAAAAATGTAGACTTTTGAAAGTCTTAGGTTTTTTTGTGGAGCTCTCAATTACAACTCCCCACCGCCCTGGGCCCACAGCCCTTCTTCCTTGTGGGGACCTTTAAAACCAAGCCTCTAGGCCTGTGTCCACCCGGACAATTTTGTCCCCCAGGAGACATTTGGCAAAGTCTGGCAGCATTTCTGGTTGTCACATCAGAGGAGGAAAGTGCTATGGGCATCTGGTGGGTGAGGTCAGGGGTGCTGCTAGACATCCTACAATGCATGGGACAGCCCCTCACAACAAAGAATAATCAGGCCTAAAGTGCCCATCATGCTGCTGTTGGGAAACCTGGATCTGGCTCTTGGAGAAGCATGATCTGCACACCACCTGTGGCCTCCCAACAGCTTCAGAGTCCCTTACACTCAGGCTTCCAGCACCCTCTTAATGTTTGACACCCTAAAGATTTTCCTTGTAGTCATTCATTTATTCATTTTACAAACCCAGCCATGTATTGAAAAAGAATGGTTGTTTCATTTTATGGAGCACTTCTGGGTATTCTGTGAGTGGCAATTCTTCAAGGCATCCACTGTCCCTTGCGCCTGCATCTTCCTTTCTAATGTTTACTGCTCCAGCTCGCCTCTCTGCCTGGTAAATGCCTTTTTGATTTCACTCCCTCTCCCTGTGCCAGTGTGCAGCTGGAAGCCCAGAGCATGTGCTACCGAAGGTTTGGGAGACAATCAGCAGGGTCTTGAGAGTGTGTGACCTGCCTGCCAGCAGCAGTTGCTCTTGAGGCTCACAAACCCACAAATCCCACCATCCTTGTGGGCCCTGCCTGATTCCATGAAGCCAAGGCCTGATTCCACAATCTCCTCCCTCTCCAGATCTCCAGGTCTCTTCACCTCCCTGGCTCACAGCCTCAGGGTGTCCTCTCCTGCACCCCCCTCCCCATTCGTGGCTCTAGACCCAAGCGACGCCTGCAGTAAGAATACTCACTGCTTCCTGCAGAGTCCGTGTCAGCCTGGTTCACTCTGGACCACACAAGGTGCTCAGTACTGACTTGTTGAATGAATAAATGGATGATCGAATGAATGAATGAATGAATGAATGAATGAATGAATGAATGAATGAGGACTGGCTCTGGGACAATGCAAGGCAGTCATAATAACTCTAAAATACATTTCCAGAGTCTGGTTATTGAACATCAAAGTGACACCATGCTGGGACAGCCACAGTTCAGTCTAAATGTGCGTTTAGGGAAAAGCATTTCCCTAATGTTTCAAGGGCACAGCCGGGATAGAGACGCTCCCAATTTACATGAGTAAACAGCACACTCGACGCGGCAAACTGCAGCATCTGCATTCCAATTTGTGGTGGATGACTTTTCAGTTTCCTCTGCGAACAAATGGGGGTGGGCCCTGGCTTGCTTGTGTGTAACTAAAGGGCCCCACCTGGAGTGAAGAAAAAGCAAACAGAATCTGTTCCAAAGTTGTTCGTTCTGTACCTCCAGAAACACAAACTTCCAGTAACCCCAGTTGGCCCCTCTCTCCATAAAACAAAGCAAGGTCTCTGTCTTTCTAATGGTGCCTAGAATTTAAGGCATTTGCTCCATTCATTCATTCATTTAATACATTTTTTTTTTTTTTGAGACGGAGTCTCGCTCTGTTGCCCAGGCTGGAGTGCAGTGGCCGGATCTCAGCTTACTGCAAGCTCTGCCTCCCGGGTTTACACTATTCTCCTGCCTCAGCCTCCCAGTTAGCTGGGACTACAGGCGCCCGCCACCTCGCCGGGCTAGTTTTTTGTATTTTTTAGTAGAGACAGGGTTTTACCGTGTTAGCCAGGATGGTCTTGATCTCCTGACCTCGTGATCCACCCGTCTCGGCCTCCGAAAGTGCTGGGATTACAGGCTTGAGCCACTGTGCCCGGCAATAAATAGTTATAGAACATCTTCCATGTGCCAGGCACGGTTTCAGGATTTGGAAGTTCAGTAGAAAACAGGCCGGGTGTGGTAGCTCACGTCGGTAATCCCAGCACTTTCGGAGGCTGAGGCGGGCGGATCACCTGAGGTCAGGAGTTCGAGACCAGCCTGGCCAACATGGTGAAACTCCGTGTCTACTAAAAATACAAAAAATTAGTCGGGTGTGGTGGCGCATGCCTGTAATCCCAGCTACTCAGAAGGCTGAGGCAGGAGAATTGCTTGAACCCAGGAGGCGGAGGTTGCAGCGAGCCGAGATGGCGCCTCTGCACTCCAACCTGGGCGACAAAGCCAGACTCCGTCTCAAAAAAAGAAAGAAAGAAAGAAAAGAAAACAGAGCAAAGTTCCTATCTGCGCAGCGCTTATGTTCTGCTGGGGGAGGGTGACACAGTAACTACTGTCAGGGAGTGATGAAATCTAGGAGGGAAGATGAAGCCATAGGTGGCTGCAGGGATGCGGGGTGGGTGCTGTCTAAGGTGGGCCAGTCAGGAAATGCCTCTCTGTGAAGGCAACTTAGCTCAAGAGAGCCTGCCAGAATTAGGGGGAAGAGCGTTCCCTGTTGAAGGAACAGCAACCGACTGTTTGGGAAGAGTGAAGAGGCCCAAGTGGCTGGAGTGAGAAAGGCAAAATGGGAAGGAGATGAGGCTGGAGAAATGCCTGGGGACTGGGCCCCGCAGAGTCTCATAGACTGGGCCAGGATTTAAGGTTTATTTAAAGAGTGATGGGAAGCCGTAGAGGGTCTTCAGCAGCGGTGTGGAAGGATCCATTGACATTTCACAAGATCCCTCTGGCTGCTGTGTGGGGGTCTGACTGAGGGCCAAGAGCTGAAGCAGGGATCCACTGGGAAGGCCTCTCAGAACCCAGGCTAAGGATGGCGGTGACGGGACCGTGTGGAGGGAAGCCATTGGATTCTGGAGGTGTCAAGGCAAGGCAAAGGCAGCTGCAGACACACGGATGAGGAGGGTGAGGAAGCGGGAGAAGTCAAGGTTGGCCCTAAGGTTTCTGCCCATGAGGGGGGTGGGGCTTTTTACTGAGAGCAAGATGGGAGGGAGGAGCAGGAAAAGGGGGTGGAGGGTCACCTGGAGGTGCCTGGCAGAGCTAGGGGTAGGCAGTAGGCCACATGGGTCAAGTTCAGGTGCAAGGACAGGGCTGGAGAGGCACACTTCAGAGTTGGAACCACAGGATCTGATGAGATCCCCCAGGGAGCAAGCATAGGAGAAGCAAAGGATTCTGTGGTCTGAGCCTGGAGACGCAAACACTTCACAGGTCACTAAGGGTGCGTGTCAGGCCCCATCCTGCTTAAAGCCTCCCAGCGGCCTTCCAGTGGATGCCTAGGTCCCGGCCTCTCCACCCTCACCTCACTCTGCCCTCCACCCCAGTCCCTCTGTGCTGCCTCACAGACCTCCTTCAATTTCTTAAACTTGCCAGACCAGCCCTCCTCCGACCCCAGGGCCTTGCCCATGCTATCCCTTTTCCCTAAAACGCCTTCTTCTGCTCTTCTCCTGCGCTTTCCCTGACTTCTTCCTTTTTCTTTGGGTCTCATCTTAAACGCTGCCTCCTCAAGTGGCCTTCTCTGACTCCCCATTCTAAAATAATCACACACACACCCCCCATTATTTTCTCCCAAGAGACCCTGTTCATGTCTTTTAAAGCACTTATTACAAACTGTCATTATCTGTATATGAGTGTGTTGATTTGAGAAATGTCTGTCCCGTCTTCCCCCCTTGACCATAAACTTCATGAGACAAGGAACATCAACTGTTTTCACCATTGTGACAGTGAAGTATTTGTTGAATGATGAGTGACTGGGGAACCTAAACACTGGTTGATGGTGTGCTATGTTCTCGACACCATGCCAAACTTTTCCATACCCAGCTGTGGTAGCCATCACTGCTGCTCACCAATAGCTCCAGTTCTCCTCTTCCAGGCAACAGGATTACATATCCTCACCCCCCTTGAGGTGTGGCTGCAGGACTTGCTTTGACAATGAAATATGAGAGAAAGGACATGTGTCACTTCCAGGTGGAAGCACGAAAAGCCAGCGTGCAGTTCTCCATATTCTCTTCCCCTGCCAGGGAAGCCTCGCGTGAGGATTGGAGGAGCCTGCGTCATCTGCAATCCCCGAGTCACTGTAATGAGCAGATCCCCTCCCCGGATGGATAGTGTGAGTGAGGAAAAACAATCTTCCGGTTTTAAGCCACTGAGAATTTGTGACTGTCACACAGCATAACCCAGCCCACATGACAAATACGGTGCACTCATTTCACTCTTCCAGCAACCCTGCAGCACGCTGTCTGCACCCACTGCTCAGACCATTCAACCAACACATATATTGAGTCCCTACGAGAAGGAGGCACTGACCCCACAGAGAAATAAGATGTGGCCCCCAAGAAGCTTATGGTCTGGGATGCAGAAATAGCCAAGAAAGCACAATAAAATGTAGTGTAGTGGAGATACAGCAGAAGGACCATTCTTGGGAGAGGGAATGCCACAGTAGAATCTTTTTTCAAAATATATTATTATTGTTATTTTAGAGACAGGGTCTCACTGTATTGTCCAGGCTGTTCTCAGACTCTTGGCCTCAAGCAATCCTCCTGCCTCGACATCCTGAGTAGCTAGGACTACAGTCTCAAGCCACCAATCTTGACCTAATGGTGCCCATTGTCCAAGTAGGTAGAGGTGGAGGTACCAGAAGGGATGGCATCCCTGGCACAGGGATCAGCCTACACAAAGCTCAACACTGGTGGAGAATCAGTGGCATGTAGGTGCATTAGTTCAAGTAGATGCTAAGCTGCCCTTACAGACACTCCAAAATAGAATGGTTTAAACCAGTTAGAAGTCGAGTTCTTCGACACATAACAGTCCAGAGCTTGGTACTTCTAGGCTATAGTGTGACTCTGCCATCCCTTAAACTTGACTTCAGTCTCTGAGTTCAAGGTGGTTACTCCCACTCCTGCCATCACATCTGCATTCCAGCAGGAGGGGAGAGGAAAGGGTTGAAAGGAGTACATGCCCATTCCTTTTAAAGATATAACCTAGGAGCACAAGTCTTCACTGTCCCCTTCTGGCAGTTCCACCATCCAGTCATCCATGCCAGCATTGCCCCACTCCATCTGCTCAGTTACCCTCTGCATCCAACTGAGTCCCTCATCCCCAGGCCCTCATCTCTCACCAGGCCCACAGCAATGGCCTCCTAACAGGTCTCCCAGCCTCCAGGCCAGACCCTTCTATCCCACCACCCGCAGAGAGGCTGTCCCAACTGACAGCTTCAACCAGGTCACTCCCTTCTTAGAAGTCCAGGCCACTGGGTGTAGCCCACAGGTCCCCTCCCCTCTCCTTTGCCTGGCTCTTCAGCCTCATCTGTCACCCCTGGAGTGCTCATCTTGGTCTTCCCAGTATCTCTACTAGGCCTCTCTTCCCAAATACGCTATTGATCATCTCTGTCCTTTGCTCATTTCTGAAATACCCTTCCCTGTCTCCATTCAACCAGACAGACCTTTAGGGATCAGCTCAGGTGTTAACTCCTTCAGGAAGGTGACTCAGAGACCCTTTTTTGAGCTGTTGGTGTGTGTAGCCACTCTCGTCTTCCCCATATTTTATCATTGTTTCTTCAAGCTAGTTGCTCCATATCTCTAAGAACTGCAGTATATTCGGGCTCACAGTAGTGCTTGAAAAGCAACTGAATGGAGAAATGAATGGTGGAGGCAGAAGCCAACCAGAATGCCTTAGGAAGGCAGTGTGGAGTGGAGGCTAAGGATGACGACCGGAGCCAGACTGCCTGGGTTCAAATCCCAGCTCCACCTCCAGCTCCTCCTGCTGTGTGCACTTGAGCAAGATATATAACCTCTTTAAGTCCATTGTCTCCATTTGTAAAATGAGAACAAAAAGAACACTTCCCCCACACACTTGCTGTAAAGATTAAACAGTTCAACACATGTAAAACTTAAAACAGTGCCTGGCACTGCATTAGTCCTTCTTGTTATTAGACTGGGGGCAGTGAGAAAGCTCAGGTGGAACCGAGCAGGGGAACGGCCTAATGGGATCTGTGTCCCAGAAAGACGGGAGGACACGCCCACTGCCAACTGAAATGAAGGGACAGGGATGTCTTAGTCTGGGCTGCTGTGACCAGTGACCACAGACTGGGCGGCACATAAACAACAGAAATTTACTTCTTGCAATTTTGGAGGCTAGAATTCTGAGATCAGGGTGCCAGTGTGGCCAGGCTCTGGTGAGGGCTGACAGCCACTTTTTGTCTTATCCTCAATGGCAGAGAGCAGAGCGAGAGGCAGGCTCTCTCAGGACACTTACAAGGGCACGAATCCCATTCCTGAGGCCTCTGCCCTTGTGACCTCATCTACTCCTAATCACCTCCCAAAGCCCCCGCCTCCTAATACCACCACTTTGGGGGATGATGTTTTAATATATGAATTTGGGGAGGACACAGAGATTCAGTCTGTAACAAGGGACCAGATTTATCTTCTTGTCTGAAACAACTGAAAACAAACAAACAAAAAAACACACACACATGGAACCATGGTTCTCAGGACATTGGACATTAAGCAGTGAATGACAGTGATCCCTAAGAGATGGGAAACAGATGAGGTGAGCCCACCATTGTCTCACTTAGTGCACAGGGGGAGGGGACTCAGGCAGAGCAGACTGAGCTGGAGCTCAGGGAGGCTGAGGGGGCTGGAGACCACAGGCCAGAGTGCAGCGAGAAGACACTTCACAGAGAGCGAGCCCCCAGGTCCTCCTGGAGCTCTCAGCTGAATACCGCTCCATGCATCAGGTTCCAGTAAGGAAACTGTCTGAGGCTGATTGGAGGGAACGATCCCTGTAGCTCACACATGATCCACCAGCCAGAATGGAAAACTTCATAATTCACAGGGCACAGGCTAGAGAACTCACCAAGATTTGCTTCAGAAGTGGGGCACAATTAGCCCTGGACTCAGTGCTGCTCTGGTTCTGTGTAACAGAGTTTAAAAGCAAGACCTGAAAGGATCAAACCATTTCCAAGTAACTTAACCACATTCCAGACAAAGCTCAAGAATATTTCTTTGTATACAAAAATAATCAGCACCCAATGAAGTAAAATTCATAATGTCTGGCATCCAATAAAAAAGTTACTTGGGGCCAGGTATGGTGGCTCACGCCTGTAACCCAGCACTTCGGGAAGCCAAGGCGGGTGATCACTTGAGGTCAGGAGTTCAAGACCAGCCTGGCCAACATGGTGAAACCTCATCTCTACTAAAAATACAAAAATTATCCGGATGTAATGGTTCATGCCTGTAGTCTCAGCTACTCGGGAGGCTAAAGCAGGATAATCACTTGAACCCTAGAGACAGAGATTGCAGTGAGCCGAGACTGCACCACTGCCCTCCAGCCTAGGTGACAGCGCAAGCCTCCATCTCAAAAATAAACAAATAAATAAATAAAACATTAAAAAAAGATATTGGGTATACAAACAAGGAGGAAAACGTGGCCCATAATAAGAAAAAAAAATCAATCTAGAAATGACACCATAGAATTAGTAGGCAAGGATATTCAAACAGTTATTATAATTGCATTGCACATGTTCAAGAAGCTAAAGGAAAAAATGAACTTTTAACTAGAAATGTGGAAGAGAGAGAAAAGATCTCATTGAGCTTCTAGTGATGAAAGCTACAATGCTGATATTTCTAAAAATGCACTGGATACAATTAACAGCATATTGGATACCACAGAAGAAAAGGTTAGTGAACTCGAAGACATAGCAATAGAAACTATACAAAATGAAACACAGAAGGAAAAAAGGCCAGGAAAAAAATGAATAGAGCATTATTCAGTTGTCAGACAATTTCGAGGCCTGATATATGTATAATAGAAGTCTCTGGAGGTGAGCAGATAAAAGCGGTAGACGGAAACAGAGCGAGACTCCGTCTCAAAAAACAAAAAAAAAAAAAAACAAAAAAAAAAAAAACAAAAAAAAAAGAAATAATGGCCAGACGTTTTCCAAATAATAATGAAAAGTTTGAACCCACAGATCCAAGAAGCTCACCAAAATCCAAGTAAGAGAAACATGAGGGCCAGCTCACGCCTGTAATCCCAGCACTTTGGGAGGCCAAGGCAGGCGAATCACGAGGTCAAGAGATCGAGACCATCCTGACCAAGATGGTGAAACCCCATCTCTACTATAAAGATACGAAAATTAGCCGGGCGTGGTGGTGTGCGTCTGCAGTCCCAGCCATTTGGGAGGCTGAGGCAGGAGAATCGCTTGAACCCAGGAGGCGGAGGTTGCAGTGAGCCGAGATCGTGCCATTGCACTCCAGCCTGCCAACAGAATAAGACTCTGTCTCAAAAAACAAAAAACAAAAAACCACGAAGAAAACTATGCCAAGGCACATCATAACCAAATTGTTTAAAACCAGTGAGAAAGAGAAAACTTTAAAAGCAGCGAGAGGAAATAAATGTATTATATACAAAAGAACAGCGATAAGGATGATGGCAGATATTGGGATGCTCCTTGGGAACAATGCCATTCAGAAGACAGGGAGCAACACCTTTAAAGTATTGAAATAAAGGCTGTGCTGGGACCCCCGGTGGCCCAGGCCTGTTCTCCTGGCACATAAGGAGGCAAGGCCAGGCATTCGAGGCCAGCCTGGGCAACATAGAAAGCTCTCATCTATCTGTCTGTCTATCTATCTATCTATCTATCTATCTATCTATCTATCTATCTATCATCTATATCTATCTATCTATCTATCATCTATCTATCTATCTGTCTAGCTATCTGTCATCTATCTATATCTATCTATCATCATCTATCATCTATCATCTATCTATATCTATCATCTATCATCTATCTATCTATCTATCTATCTATCTATCTATCTATCATCTATACATATACAAGGAATAAAGGCTGAAAGCCACAGCAGGAGCTGGGAGACAGTGACAGCTGTCCGGGGGAGACAGGTGATGAAGGCACGAATCCAGGAGGTGGTCCTGGGCATGGAAGCAGGTAGAGGGAATGTTGGGGATTAGCAGCTGAGAGGTGGGAAAGGCGGCCTAGAATAAGGCATAGGTTTCTGGTTTGCATGGCTGCTGTCACCAAGACAGGGATCATGGGAGACAGGAAGAAGAAGACTCAAGAGAAGACTATGGGTTCCACCGTAGACAGTTCTGAGTAGTCAGTGGAGTGCTCAAAGGGAGGTTTGGAAGCTAGGAGATATATATACATTTGGCACTTGTTTGATGGTATAGTAGTTAGGATAGAAAAAACTATAACTGGGCTGGGCGTGGTGGCTCATGCCTGTAATCACAGCACTTTGGGAGGCCGAGGCAGGCGGATCGAGGTCAGGAGATTGAGACCATCCTGGCTAACATGGTGAAACCCTGTCTCTACCAAAAATACAAAAAAAAAAAAAAAAAAAAGAAAAAGAAAAAGAAAAAAAAAAGGAGCCGGGCATGGTGGCGGGTGCCTATAATCCCAGCTACTGGCTGAGGCAGGAGAATGGCGTGAACCCTGGAGGTGGAGCTTGCAGTGAGCCGAGATCTCACCACTGCACTCCAGCCTGGGAGACAGAGCAAGACTCTGTCTCAAAAAAAAGAGAAATAACTGGCTGGGCACAGTGGCTCATGCCTGTGATCCCAGCACTTTGGGAGGCCAAGGCAGGCAGATCACTTGAGGTCAGGAGTTTGAGACCAGCCTGGCCAACGTGGTGAAACCCTGTCTCTACTAAAAATACAAAAATTAGCCAGGCATGGTGGTGGACACCTGTAATGCCAGCTACTTGGGAGGCTGAGGCAGGAGAATTGCTTGAACCCGGGAGGTGGAGGTTGCAGTGAGCCAAGATTGTGCCACATATTCCAGCCTGGGCAACAGAGCAAGACTCCATCTCAAAAAAAAAAGAAAAAGAAAAAGCTATAACTTAGTAACAAGCCCTGAAATCTCAACATGTTAGCATAAAATAAGTTTATTTCTTGTTTATAGAAAGTTCACCATGGGTTGGCAGAAGCTCTCCTCCATCCAGTGATTCAGGGACCCAGGTACCCTCCATCTTATGTGCCACCATTTCAACACGTGACTTCCCAGGCCAGCACAGTAAAAGAGAGACGTGGAGGAGGTACCCGAGCCTCAGTCCAGAAGTGACTGGCATTATTTATACCCACAGGTCATTGACCAGAACAGTCACATGGCCTCAATCCAACTGCAAGGGAAGCGGGGAAATGTAGGAGGAGGACATGGGATATTTGGAAAGGTCTGAGGCCATTAATTTAAATGAGAGAGGCCATAAAACTTTTGAAATGAAAGAAGAGTTCCAAGCCTGGAGCCCCAGAGGGAGCCCTGGCATTTGAAGAGTGGGTGGAAGAAAAGAAGCCCAAAACCACAGAGGAGAGAGGATCCGGGTGGGAGGAGGACCGCAGAGAGCACGCTGTTCTGGAAAGTGAGGCAGCCAAAGGTCAAGGATAGGGCTCACATCCTCTCCCCATCTCCTGTGGTCATGCAATGATTTTGTAGTCTTGAAATCATTTTCAGCAGATACTATTTTGTTTCACAGATGGGGAAACTGAAGTTTGGAGAGCTAAGAGGCTCAGGTACTCAAGTCACAGAGACCTGCAAGAGACTAAAGCCAGGGTCTCTAACCTGACTCCTCAGTTGGCCTTATCTGTGCATGGCCCCAGATCCTGCCTATGCTCAGCGGGGCATCTGACCACCTCCATGGGTTGGATGAAGTTAGATCCTTACCTCCAGGCTCCTCTCCCTGCTTCCCCAAGAGCATCTTACAAGCTCAGAAAGAAGAGCATTTACAGGCCCCTCTGAAAACCATGCACTCCCCTAACTTTCCTGATTGAGGGAGGGCGGGTGATCAGGATGTGAGGTGGGGCTTTACGAGGCCTCTCAAGTCTAGACAAGCCTCCTGACTCTCTGGGCCTCAGTTTCCTCTTCTGTTAATGTGTATGACGAGGAACAATGGATGGTCCTTGGGGCCCCACCCAGCTTACCCCTCATTCTATGCTTTCTTCACCTGCCAGTGAAGGAGTGGCAGAGTGCAGGGATGGCGGGCCCACCCTCACTGGTCCCCTCCACCAACAACCCCCACCGGCTCTCCATCCTCCTCCACTGCTCCAAATGTTAACAAACCTCTTTCTCCAGGCACAGACAACCTGGGCTGGGGAAGCCAAAGGAACGGCCTGATTTGCATACTCGAGCCCCTCCCCAACCCCCTAGTGTGTGCACAGTTGCCATAGCAACTGGCCCCAAAAGACTCTTCTTGGCAGTAGCCTCCCCTTTCTGCATTGCTGGAACACTGGCTGCTTACTCAGGCTCTGAGCACTCAGAGCTCAATCCTTTATTTTAAGGATGAAGAAAGTGAGGCCCAAAGAGGGGAAGCTACTTGCCCAAGGGCACACAGCAAGTTGGTCGAAGAGCCTTACCTAGAACCCAGGTCACCTGATTTCCACTCCAGCATGCCTGTCATCCTAGGAGGTAGATGGGGGTCACTTTCTACCCAATAACAAACGTGCTACATCCGAGCTCTCCCCAGACCTCTGGGGAAGACCGTGGGAAGCTTAAGTGAAGAAACTAACTTTGAGCAGAGACTCAGATATTGCTGAGTGCTAGCGGGTGGGGATACAGCCAAACAGGCTCCTCTAAGTATCCATTCCAGCCCCATCTCCCTGATTATTCATTCAGCAAACATTTCTTGTACACCTACTATATGCCAGGTACTGTCCTAGGCCCTGAGATTCACTGCAATGAAATGCCCTGCCCTGGTGGGGGCTGACAGTCTGGCGGTGGGTGAAAACTATGAGCAAGCCCTCTGAATACAGGATGAAGTCTGGGGCTGAAGGGGCATTCAGAAAGTGGAGGAGGGTCTGCTCTTGAGCTCGGGTAATCTGGGGAGCTATTTCAAAACCAGATACTTCAAAACTTACCTGTCCCCTGTCCCACACCTTCAGGGCAACTGGTTTCTTGATGCTGAACTCCAGTATGGTTGCTGGCTGGTTGATGTGTTTTGGGAGAACATGCCTGAGGCTTTAACCACAGAATTCTGGGCACTGATGCTGGAGTTGGGAAGATGTTTGGGGGCAGTGAGC
The DNA here is from genome assembly GCF_049350105.2 of Macaca mulatta. Taxonomy (NCBI): domain Eukaryota; kingdom Metazoa; phylum Chordata; class Mammalia; order Primates; family Cercopithecidae; genus Macaca; species Macaca mulatta. The sequence continues at coordinate 148,276,349 of NC_133409.1, read as the reverse complement.
TCCCTCAAACCATGTGTGCAGCTGCCCGGCCTGTTCCAGCTGGCCTGCAGGCTTGGAGAGTGATTTCAGATGCTCCAGGAAGGATCACCCACTGCCACTCACCAGCACCAAAATAATGACAGAAATGCATCTCCTGGTGCAAAAAGACAGCCCTTCACCTCATAGTCAGAAAGAAGAAACAAGTGCCCTGAGGGCAGATACCAGTTGCCCTGCAGTCAGCAAAGCCTTTCCTGGGGGTGGAGCTTTGTTTAACTCTTTATTATGGAAATTTTCCAATATACAGGAAGGAGAGCAGCACAGAGACTTCCCATGTGCCCACGCCCCGCTCAAGAATCATCCACTTTTGGCCACTTTGGCTTCAGCTCTGCTGCTCCCTGCCCTGTGTGCTTTGGAGCAAACTGGGGCTGGTTTTATAAGAAAAGGGGGAAGAGGTGCCCTGGAAGTTAGGTGGGTCCCAGGGGGTAGCTGCACCCAGAATGGGGGCGGGGGTCCTGGTTCTGTGGATGGAGTAGGAGGAGGTCTGGCTGAAGGAGCCAAGCCCCATTTCCTGCCCCAACTCCACCTCTCTTTGTTTTCTCCCTCCCCTCTTTCTCCCCCTCACTCGCAATAAAAACATAATTATGGGGCTTTATAGAAAAAAAAGGCAAATTATGGTGACATGCTTTAATTATCTGCCGAGCAATGGCGGGCTGAATTACACAGGCAGGGCCTTGGAGGTTACCTAAAAATAAAGCAAGAAGCCTCATTAGATGCTAATTGCTGCTTTTGCCAACCGAAGTGAGATTCCGGTGCCGAGTGCCATTCAGTGCTGGGTTGGGGGTGGTGGTCTGAGCCCTGTGAGGCTCAGAGTGCCAAGGCCAAGCCTTGAGGGGCAGCCAGGATCATCCAGGGCAGGCAGGAGGACAGAAGGAGCCCTCAGTGCCAGGGGAGTGCCTCAGTCTCCCTTCCCTGTTCAGTGGGCACATGGAAACCTGGGATGGGAAGGGGGAGCTGTGGAGCCAGTGAGGGTGTCAGAAAGCGGGCTGCCCAGCCTTCTGCAGGGTCAGCATCTTCTCAGGGGCTCCCCAGGACCCCTTGGAGGGCCTGGACGCTGAGGCAGTGTGGGGGCAGCTGGCATGTGGCCCACTGAGACCTCTGTCCTGCCTGGCTCTATGCCTCTGCCTCCACGGCCTGAGAAAGAAGGATGGGAGGGGCAGACCATAAGACATTAGAGCTCAGAACAGCCCCTCAGAGGCCGAAGGGACCTGAGACTCTGCTCCTGAGGCTGGTCTCCCCAGGGTCCTAGGAGTTCCACAAAAGTGCCCTGTGCATCCAGCTGGCCTCAAAGTTCCTGGGTGTCTGCTCAGGCTGGCAGCAGCCCAGCCTTGGGCTTGAGCCCAGGCAAGCTCGAGTGGGCACTGTTGCTCCCTCCTGACTTCACAAACCCCAAAGTCTGGTGCCACACCTGGCCCACTTGACTGCACGGCCCATCTGCTGGGGAGCTTTTAAAATGTGCCTGTGCCCAGCCCTCCCCGCAGAAGTTCAGGTCCAGTGGTCTGGGGGGAGCCCAGCGTCTGTATTGTCTAGAAGTTGCCCTGCTGGTTAGAAAGTGTGCTGTGGGATGGGATGTCTGCTAGCACAATCCTTTCGTTCAGACATTGAGGAGGCTGAGGCCGCAGGGGTGAGCACATACCCCCTGCACATAGCAAAGGTCTCTGGGGGCCGCTGGCTCCCTATCCAGGGTGCCAGGGACCCTGAACCTCCCCTCCATCTTGTTGAAATCTAACATTGTGAAGATTCTTAGCAGCTTTCTCTGGTCATTGATAATTGAGGATGAGAACAAAGGCGAGGAGCCAAGCCACCCGTGAAGGGCCAGGCATCCCTCCCACCACAGGCATCAGGGCAGGTCCCACCCAGCCCAGCTATGGGACCCAGTCCTGACTGCACTGGCCTGAGCCTTCTAGGTGATGGATCCAGGACCCCAGCAGTACCCACCCTCCCAACTGCTGCAGCAGGTCTAGCTGGCAAAAGTCTTGTTAGGGCCTGGTTCCTTTCTGTCCACCTCAGGCCCACAGAGCCCACCTCTGCACCCCAGGCTCAGATGCCCAAAGTCACACTCACCCAAGGCTTCCCTCCTCCACCCACCTCATTCTAACAGTCATTTTACTTTGGGACACAGTCTGCTGTATCTCCTCCATCACACTGGAAGCTCCCTGAGGGCAGGGCTATTTCTCCCCACTGGCAGGGGACTGGTAGGCCCTGAGGGCCCCTCCTGAGAGCCAAGGGGAGCCGAGGGGCAGCAGCTCCCTTGGAGAGGTGATTCTCCCGTTGGAACCTAGATGGGGGTCCCACAGATGTAGGGGGACCTAGGCAAGTCCTGGGCTGAGCATCAAACCCCTGCAGGCCCTGCCCTGGACCTAGCCTTGGACCTCAGAGCAGCAATCACTTCAGGAGGGCTGTAAGCCACAGAGCGGGCAGGGTGCCCAGGCTGGGGTGCTGCCAGAGTCATCCTGGGGGAGAGCTGGTTGTACCCTCTTCTGCATTCCTCATCCCTACCCCTCACCCCATCCCCACCCCCCCACTGCCCTAGAAGCTTTCGGCAGATACCCTTGATCTGGCAACCTAGTTCTGCCTGACCGGGCTGGAGCACTGGGTGGAATCCTTCCTGGGCAGAGGTCTTAGGAACCTTCTGTAAGATGATCAGTGAGGCGCTCCTTTCCTGTCTCCGTCCCTCACACAGACGCTTACTGAGCATCTACTAGGTGCTGCACACAGATCCCAGGGAAGAAGAGATTTCCTACACACAGGTGTGTGAGATGCCCAGGCCAGAAGTAAGAGTGGGCTGATGGAGAAGACATGATACCTGGCATAATTCAGTGTCCCAGCCTCACCCCTACACACACCCTCATACCCTGTCCTTGCCTGGCCCCCTGCCCAGGGTTCCTCCAGTCCCTTCCACTGTGCTCCACAGTGCCATCAGCTAGCCTGGAGGTGGGAGGGGGTGCAGGACCTGGGGGCGGGGCAGGGCAGGGGCGGGGCAGGAGGGGGAGGCACAGGCAGCCCGGGCTCCAGCTGCTGCCTATGGCCTCATTGTGTCGCTGGCTCTATAATTTACCCCAGCCAGAGCCCAGCCCCTAAGTGTCCCTGTTTCCCACCTCCCAACCTGCCAGGGAAGCCAGCTGCGGTGAACGCTCACCATGGGCCTGAGACAGGAATCCACACGAGCCACCGGGACCCAAACAGACGACCAGACACTCAAACAAGACAGACACGCATGTGCATGGACGCGCTGGGCGTGCACACAGACACGCAGCCAACAAGCCACACGGCCATGCCTGTGCCGTGCACTTGTGGGCCCACGTGGACACATACAACACACTGATCTCCACAACAGACACACATCATCTTAGCACCCGAGCCTGGAGACAACAGAAGCAGGAAGGGATGGCTGTGAGTGCTGGCAGCCTCGGAAGTTAACTTCTCAAGAAGAGGACTTCCTGGCTGGAAGGAGAGAGGCGCAGGTTATGGGGGCGGGGATGGAAGGGCAGTCCCAGGTGTGAGGGGTGTGAGACAGAGGACAGGCAAGGCAGAAATGTTACCATCCCAGGGCTGGGGACAAAGCATCCCCCCTAACTAGGGGACTACTAGGTGCCGATTCCTGGAATTTCCTGCAATGTCCCTGCCCTTTACCTGGAAATCTGGCCCCTCCACAGCACACTAGATCCCAGCCCAGGGAACAGTCTCCACAGCCCCCAAGCCCTGGGTCTCCAGAGCCCATTTCCCGCTTCCCTCTAGGTCCAGGCCCTCCAGCTGCAGGCTGAGCCTGTGGTCCCATGGCAGGACCCTCAGTGGATGTGGAGCCCAGGTGCAAAACCAGGTGTTTATTTTTATTAGAAATGTTCTTGGTATAAAAACAATCATGCGCTACACATTGTCATCAATAACCATCACCAAACACCCAGGCACTGAACTCCGTGTGGTCGGCAGGAGGGGCAGGCGGGCAGGCGGGCAGGACACACGGCAGACGGGCGGGGCAGGCGGGCAGGCTGCGGGCCACAGGGACACACACAGAGGCCACCAGGAGGACGCAGCACTTGGCAACACACTCGAGATTTGTTTTTGTTTTGGCTTTTTTGTGTTTTGATTTTTTTTTCTTTTTTTCTCTTTTGCAACATGTAAGGTTTGGTGAGCTGGGGAAGGGTGGCAGGGAGAGGGGAGCAACGGCTGGACGAGAATGAAGCGGAGGAGAACAGGAAAGAAAATGGCAGAAAAGTGACACAGGTGGGACCCAAGAAAGCATGAGGAGCTGAGGACAAAGAGGATGAGGGAGAGGAGGCAGAGGCAAGAGCCAGAAAGGAGACACAGAAAAGGCCGAGAGCACAAGCAGCCGGGGACACCAGAGAGGCAAAAGGTGAAACAAAGAGATAAGAGAACAGAAAGACAGGGCTGGAGACAGACAGAGGGGTCGCCAACAGCACAAACAGAGACGAAGGGAGGGAAAGATCTAGCACTGGGGCCCACACGGCCTGAGCCCCTGTGGTTTGGGGCCGGGAGGGGCAATGGTCCAAGATGCAGGTTCTTGTGGTAGCCTGGCACTGCCCCGGCCCCTCGTGCTCCTGTCGCTCACCCAGCTTGCCCAGGCTGCCAGCAGTGACGGCCGGGGGCTCTGCTGTCCTCAGCACCGAGCCACATCCGTGGGTGCCCACGGGCAGGCAAGACATCAGCTGGGCCCTTGGGTGTGGCCCTGGCCCAACGCACCATCCACAGGGTCACGGCTCCTCCTGCTGCTCAGCTCCATGGCCTCGCTAGATTGCATGGTTGGTGTAAGTGACGTAAGTCTGTTTGGTGGCCAGCGCTGGAAGGAGAGAGACCAGGGGTACCCAGGAGTCAGGGGCTGCTTTTCTCAAACTCTCCTTCCACACGGGCATAACCCTGCACAAGAACCTACCATAGCTCTCCACCTCTCATGGCATCCAGTCCTGGGCTGAGCTATCAACATTGCCCCAAACTGCACCGGCCCCGCCTGGCCCATCCGCTTGCTTCTCCTGCTGTTCCCAGCTCCTCATCCAGGGACTGGGCCCATGTTTCACACCTCCACGCCTTTGCCGGACTGGGCTGCTTGCCTGGAATGCCTTTCCTCTTCCCTTTTTACTCTAGAGATGACTCCTTCCTCCAGCATTCCCTCCCCAAACCCCACTCCCATGTGAGGGGCTCCCCAGCATGGGGCCCCTGCCACCTCCTAATTCTACCACACTTCAAAAGAAACCTTTTTTTATGACATTATATAACCTTAAAATATTATCAAAGGGAAGTCTTTCAGAAGTTCAACCACACGCAATTTGGATGCGCACATGTAAGGAATATACGTTAAATTAGAACGGTGGCCTAGGGGAAGAGAGTGAGGAACAGGGATAGAGGAAATAAATAATGAAAACCAGAGTGGGGCCATGCATGGCTAGAAACTGAGGCATGCGATTGACTCAGCACTCTGCCCCACACCCAAGGAAACACAAGTCCCCCGGATCCCCAGGGCCCTCTGAGCATCCACCCTTTCTACTTCTCGGTGCCCCGTCTCCCTCAGTCTTGAGCCCCCCTTATCTGCCCCTGTCCCTCTGGCCCTTACTCCACCCTGGGACTGGGGTGGTACATCGGGGTATCTCCCATTCCTGTCCATAGCTGAGTGATGCCAGCAGCTCTCATGAGCAGTGTGAGTGTCCCCCACCCCTCCAGAGTGCAGACCCCACAGCAGCCTAGTGAGGCAGCCAATGAAGCATCACCCAACTTGACAGATGAGGAACTAAGGCCAGAGGGGTGAGGGGCCTGGCCAGACCCTTGGTTTTGTCCTGTTCAGCCAGGGTTTAGGCCCTCCCTCAGTGGCCTGGGAGCTGGCTCAGTGGTGGTAATCAGGGCAGTATTGCTGCCTGGGGCAGGGGCTGATCCACGAGTGTGGAGAGAAGCAGTGGGTGGGAGAAACCAGCTGCCCTTTGTCCTAAAGCTGCCCTGACTATCGGTCGGGATCTGTTGGCTCAAAAAGGAGGCACATCTGCCAGACTCAGCCAGGGTCATCTGGAGAAGAGGAAACTGGGGGACAGGTGTGGTGGTCTGCAAATTGTCCCCCCAGTCCTCTCTCCCCTATTTCACTGGGCACATGACTCTGAAGGACTAGGTTTCCCAGCCTCCCTTGCAGCTAGGTGAGGCCTTACCTGACTGCGTTCTTCCTCATGAAATACACATGGAAGGACTGTGTGTAGCTCCCATGTCATTCAATTAAAATGGTCTTTCCCCCATGCTTCTTCTCTTTTCCCTTCCATGAGCAGAACAACCATTGAGGTCATCTAGCCTCAATCTTCAGGGAGCCAATGGAGCAACAAGATGGAAAGATCCTGGGTCCCCACTCCCACCCACCCATGATGTCTTATTATGGCAGAGAGAAACAAACATCTGTCTGATTTGAGCTGCTCAGTTCTGGGACCTCTTTGTCACAGCAGTGTAACTGGAAGCCCACTAACACAGGCAGGAGTTCGGTGTCCAACTATCAGTCTATCACATGTGGAAGAAGCAAACTGGTTGGGGACGGGGTGAGCAGAGGGGTCCACCATGGGACTAGTAGGGAGGCATGAAGGTCAGAGTCCAGTTCAATTAAAGGAAGAACTTTCTCCTGGCCAGAGTTGAGTGGAGTCAGTGGCCTATGAGCTCCCTGTCAACAGAAAAATTCAAGCAGATGATGAAGAATCACTTAGCCGGATGGTGGTGGGCAAGTTTCAAGGTTTAGGTGCTACCTGGATAGCTACCAATGGAAGAAAATGGTGCCACAACATCCAAAAAAAGAATAAGAACACAGCATGACACCTTACAGCTCATGAAGAATTCCCACCTTCACCTCTGAAAGGACCCATGACCTTCCAGGGTTCTGGATGACCAAGAGGGCAGAGGGCAGAGGGACCACAGGACAGGTCAAGGTCCGTTTCGGGGGGGCAGCATCCAGGAGGTGGCCTGGGATGGCAGGAGGTGTGAGAGGGAGATCAGCGCAGATCAGCACCCTGAGGGCAGGAACTGAGATTCTAGTTGCAGGGCGGCCTCACACTCTCTCTGAGCCTCAGGCAACTCTTCCCCTTCTTTGCTGGGTCTCAGTTTCCCTGCCTGTAACTTCAGCAAGTGGTCTTTTTGCCTAAACTACTTCTCCTGAGGGGCTTCCAACTGCCCCCAACGTCTTCACTCCATTCTATCCCCCATGGTCAGAAAACGCGCAGCAGTGGCTATGTGAATCACAGCAGGCCAGGCTGGTGAGAATCAACTTCCCAGGGCTCCGTCACCCCCTGGGGGAACTGATAAAACTCAGCTTCAAGCCTGTAAAACCCAGCAGCTCCTGGTTCAGAGGTGAAAAAAACTCTCAGCAGCCACAACAAAATCTCCATTGACTGCAGGGGATGCAAGCCTGAGGGCAGCTGAGGGGCAGCAGTGGCAGCTGCAGACTAGAGAAAGTATGGAGAGGAAGGACCGCAGGGCCTCTGCTCTCCTCTAATGCCCCACCTGTCTGCCCTAGAAAACCCAGCTCACAGGTTCCAGAAGCTGGGGAGCCCTTCACCCAAGACTCAGTCTCACCATCTGGAAAACGGGAGCCGTGAGTCTGCCCAGGGCCCCCACGAGCTGACAGTGAGGCTCCAAGGGAAAGGCTCTGGCCAGAAGTCAGGAAACTTGGGGTCCAGTCCTGCCTGCAATGCTATGGGGGAATCTCGACACCTGCCATGTGGCCCTTCTAACAAACTGACCTTCTCAGAGCCGAGATTCTCTCATCTGTAAGATGGGGTGATAATAAACACCACGTGGGGTCAGCCAAGAGGTGAACAGAAACACTCTTTAAATCCTGCAGCATGCTAGGCAGAAGGACAGGGCTGGAATTACTCCAGCAGTGGGGACCGGATAGGGACAGCAACACCCCCGGCACACTCTCAGTATGAAGGGAAGGCCGAGGAATACGGGCCGAGGCCCTGAGCCCACCCGGTGCTGACCACAGGCCCTGGCTGCTGGTTTTCAGTTGCCGGAGGCACAGATAACAATTAGCCAGGCAGTGCTAGGCGCCAGTTGACAGCCCCCATTTGTCGCCCCTTGTCTCCGCACCCAGTCTGCCTGCAATCAGGCCCCTGAATTATTTATTCTGTTGTTTGTTTAAAGATACGTAGCCTGCCAGTGACAGAGTGAAAAATGTCCCTGTTCCACAGGAGTGACACCTTTCCACTCCTCCTGCTCACACCCCCACCGTCCGGCTGCCCCCAGAATTAATCACCTGGCTCCTGCCTGGTGCCTCCATGGCCTCTGTTGTCACTGAGCTGAGAGACAATGGGGGCACAGGGTGCTGGCCACTGGCCTTCACATAGGAGGTAGGGAGAGGGGCTCCCTAACTTCCCTACCATGGAAGCCCCTAAGATTTTCAGGGGGGAGGATGCCAAGGCCTGCAGGGGGTCTGGTGACCACAGACCCCTCGGTCCCTCCCAACCCCAGAGCAGCTGGAATTGAGCCCCGTGGGGGCTGCTCCACAGCCTGGAGGCCCCCAGGCTCCTCTGGGCAGGAAGCAGGGACCTGGGGATACGGGGTCTCCCTCCCCAGGCCTCCACACCCCTCCTTCTCTGGCAGGAGTGGGTAATTGTCCCATGTTCCCAGGTGACTGGCTGGAGCAGAGGCAGAGGACCAGTACTGAGCCATCAGAGCTCTCCGTGAGGGCCCCACCCTTTATGGGGCCCTCTGCCCTGTCACAGCACCCACGGTGTCACCCTTTGAGGTCAGGGTGTCACCTCCAGGAGAGGCTAATACCCACTATCTCTCAGGAGCACTGGGGAAAAGCGCATCTGACAGACCTGCTCTTGCACGCAGCAGAGAGGGGGCCTGGAGGGAACGGGACCTGGGACCTGAGAAGGGAGGTCTCCACGGGAAGGAGGAAAACTGAAGCGGGGACGAGGTCCCCAGTCAGGCAGAAAGGCCTGGTCAGGGCTTCATCTGGGGTTTCTGGACATCCAGGTAGACATGGAAGGCCAAAGGTAGGAGTCCCATGGGCCCCTCTGTTCCTTCCCTGCTCTGTATGGGGGCCAGCATGACACCTGAAGGGAACCCCAGAGTCGTAGGTGGGGAGAAGCTGGTGTTCTATGGGGAGGAGGAGGACTGGAAAGAACCAGAGGTCACAGGGCAGGGAAACGGAACACACAGGCATAAGGGGCATTGATCAGAGAGGGGAGGGTGTCAGAAGCTGGTATACTCTCCAAAACAGGGGAGCACAGGCAGATCTCTGAGGAAGAGAGGAGTTGGCAAAGATGGTGGCACTGCTCTGTAACCAGCCCTGAAGGGACCTGTCCTGGCCAGCTCCAGACTGCAGGCCTGCCCCTCAGCCGCCGAGGTCCCTGCCTGGTGCCCTCCCCCACCACAAAGGATGACCCTCTCCTGCTGGGTCTCCTCAGACAGTCCCCCAGACAGGCGGCTACCTGAGCGCCGCTAGGCAGTTCTGTAGGTCCCTCTGCCTCACCCTGCCCTCACTCACCGGTCCTGGCCAGTTCATGTCCCGGATCCCTATTGCCCAGGTGCCTGCTAGGGGGTGGCCGAACAAAGCCAAGCTGGGTGTTACAGCTGCCCAGGGCCACTCCCACCCAACCAGGTTACCAAAGGGCCAGTGTGCAGGGCCCCTGGGACGACCCCTTCTCCCAGAAGGGCTGAAAGCGCACAGGTGGAGACCCGTGCCCCAGCACAGGGAAATCCTGGGGTCCCGCTCACCCTCAGGGCCCAGGCGCCCCCTGGTGGCCTGCCTTGGGGTGGGGCACAGATGCCTGGAAGGGTGCTGCTAGGGCACAGGCTGGGGAAACCTTGAGGTTCTCTCCAGGCCACCAGGAGGGGCAGGACAGAACCGGCTCTAATGTAGTACCTCAGGGCTCTCCCTGAGAGGCTGGCTCCCACCTGTAGCTTCAGGGTTCCCCCACTGCCTCCCCAGGATGGGGCATCGGGGTAGGGAGCGGCGGGGTGGGGCAGGAGCTCAGCCGACCTGCTGCAAAAGGAGCGGGGCCTGGGGCCCGAGGGGGCGGAACAGGACCAGGCACTCACCTGGGGCCTCGAGGTTCTCGCAGAGCTCGGACTTGGCCTCGCCGTTGGGCCGGAAGTTGCCCTTCTGAGTGAACTTGTTGGACATGGTGGCCGCCGTGACCACGGCTTTGAGGCTGCGCTTGCGCTTGGGCACGTTCTGCTCCGGGTGGAAGAGGATGATGTAGACCTTGGGCATGTAGAGCATTCCCAGGGATACCGAGGCGCTCAGACTCACCGAGACGGTCAGCGTCGTCGTCTGGATGTACAGCTGGCGGAGGGCAGGGCGGCATCAGAGCAGGCTCCACCCCGTGTGAGCCCTGACCTCCGCCAGTTCCCACCCAGAGACGCACCTGGGGACCCCACCCTGCATCCCGCTGCCTTCAGGCAGAAGGGAGTCGTGGCTTGGAGCTGGGACTGCAGACCAGGGTTTCTGCATTCAAATCTTGGCTCACTACTTCCAGCTGTGTGATATCGGACACGTCACATTCTCGTGCCTCAGTTTCCTCATGTATAATATGGGCATGATAATGATAGTCCTTACCACCTACAGCTGTTGTGAGAATTAAGTGACTTAATAAATGTTTTAAAAGTGTGGAAAACATCTGGCACATGGTAAGTGCCAATTCAGGTTACTGCTGTTATTTGCTATGTGGAGGAGGCGTGCCTGAGGAGAGGCTCTCAGGAGACCACAGCCGGCCCTTCTCAGGGCTGAGGGTGACAGGAGCACCCCTTGGTGCTTTGGAACAACACCCAGTGGCCACATCACAGCCCCTCAGACCAGGCCCCCATTCAATGACTGCCCCCCAATGGTCCCCAGTGCAGAGCACGGGATCCCTGGCACCCATCACGATACGGTGGTGGCAGCAGTCAGAGCTCATTTCATGCTCGTTCACCAGCACTAACGGTGACAGATGTTTAGCAAAATGAAAGCCCATTAATCTGGGTGTCGGATAATCCATTTTACAATAGTAGGGCCTTCCAGGCAGGGCTCGGCAATTCCCACTGTCCCTGTCTGGGATTCCCCTCCCTGCCTCTCCCTTCCTCCAGGTCCTCCAGGCCTCAGCCGCCCCTCTGAACCACCTCAGCCAAGGTGGGAGCAAAGGAGACCCAGGCTAGGCCTCCTGGGTCTGGGCACGAAGGAAGCAGGAAATGCTCTTCCCCAAATCTGCTTTCTGGGCCTGGGTCCTGCCCTGGTACGTGGCTGATGTGTCACCTCCTCCAGGAAGCCTCTCCTGACCCCCAACTCTATGGGCCCCCATGACACCCTTCGTTTCTTCTAGCCAGACCGGCAGTGTGGACACAGGTCTGGAGTTGTTTCCTGAAGGCATAGGGGCCCTGGCCTCATCTGGCAGTACCCCCCGTGTAAGGACCGGGTTTTCCAGTTCTTATATTCCTCCCTGTCCCTTGCACACCCCTCCATAAATGCCTCATGACACTGGATGGGATGACCTTCCAGGGAAACCCAGCCACCCTGTCCTGGGTTTCCCACCTTTGGGAGAGGGACTGGAGAAGCTGTAGGGCCTAAAAGGAGAATCCTGCCCTTCTGTGGGCCTCAGTTTTTCCCTCAGTGTAATGGGATGAAAGCAGTTACCTACCTAAACCATGAGGGTACCCCAAGCACAGACTGTGAAGCCATGTGGAACTTGCTTTTAGTGACTGCAGGCACTGAGGTGAAACTGAGGAGAAGAGACATGGGGGACACGGAGGCATGACCGGACAGCCATGATGTGCCCAAGCCAAGGCGCTGACACTCCTCAAAGTGCAGCCTCCAGGCTGGTGTGGCCCAGGTCAGGCAGAGCTCCGAGGGGAAGGAGGCCGAGCGCGGCCACTGGTTCAGGAAAATGTCACAGGCCCAGGGGAAATGAAAGCCTGTCCCCCGGTGAGCACGCGCCCCTCCAGACACAGACAGGCCTCCATCCTCAGACACCACTTAACTCTCACCCATGGGCACGGAGCTCTCCTGGAGGGAAAGGTCATGACCAGCCGGCGGGGGCATGCTGGACACCTCTCCCGCCCGAGATGGGGCTGGTGGCCAGAGTGAGAGGGCAGGAACAGGCTCCAGAGCATTAAAACAGACGCTTGGGAATATCATAGAGTCTCGGGCTAATGGAGAAGAGGCTTGTCATCTGGGTCTTCACCATGGGACTGGGAGTTCCCTGGGGACAAGGTGTGTCTCCCTCTCCCTCATTACATCAGAGTTCCCTGAGGGCAGGGCTGGCTCTCCTCTCACACTAGGGGTTCTTGGGAATAGGGGTTGTGTTCCAGGTGAGACCCCCATCTTAGACCCTTTGCTCCTTGTTGATGGGTGGAGTGCAATTGGGCCCACATGGAGTTGGTGGGACCAGGGATAGAGGCCCTCCTCTGGGCAGAGGAACACTTGCAGGGGACACAGTTTTATGTTGAGGTCAGTGTCCTGGGTTCCAGATTCTACTCTGCCCCAGCCCACCGTGGGATGTTAACAAGTTTCCTCCCCTCTTTGGGCACCAGACGCCCCTCCATGAACACAGGCAGGGCCAGCGCTGAGTGCACAACCTGTGCACTCACCCAGGGGCCTGTGCCTAGCTCTCGGTTTAAGGTCCTGCTGCCACCATATTGAATTGTGGATAATTTCTGAACAGTGGGCTCTGCGTTTCCATTTTGTGCTGGGCGCTGAAAATGATATAGTCAACTCTGAACACATGGGCACAGTCATTGGTGTTCTGTTCTATTTTGTTTTTCAGCCTAGGAGCCTTTCTGCAAACAAAATTCAAGGGCAATAAACAGATCAGAACCCTCCCTCCCAGCATGGGCCCTGGGGGCTCCTGTAGCCATCCCCAGCTGGGAGGTAGGCCCTGTACACAGCAGAAGCGGGGGCCCTGTACACCGCCAGTTCCGATCCTTGCCCCAGGGTGTGGAATTTGAGCCCCACCATGGGAACCTGCCTCTGGCTCAGACATTGTTTCTGGAGCCCTATTCTGTGAAGGCACACATGGCCACCAGGAGGTGGTAGCAGGTTAACCCTTATCAGAGAAACAGTGGTCTAGACCCCAGCAGGCACTCCTGAGGGGCTGAACCCAGGCACCAAGAAGGTCTTAAAGGGAGGCAGAGTGAGAGGCGGCCTTTGGGCTACGATCTCCCCTCCTCTCTCACCCACCCGCCTCTTAGCCCGCTGGTGCCTGAACTCCCACCATCCCTGCTCCCCTGTGTGGATGGGCCCCCGCTGCACTCCGTCCTCCGTGAGGAATCCTGCATTCAACCTCACTAGTCATGTGCTCCCCACAGTGAAGGAGCTTGTCTGAGCTGAGTTGGATGCAGGAGGGCAGAGGACACCTGGGGTAAGGAAAGGGCGCAGGAAGGAGCAGCTGTAGATGTGGATGATGAATTTCCTGCTTTCGTGCTAGGCCTGGGGGTACAGGGTTTGAGGGGCCCTGGTGGGGGCACCAAGGAGCTCTGCCTGCCTTGTGCTTCTGCAGGCTGACCCTGATAGGAACCAAGATCCTCCGAATCTGTACAAACCAGACAAACTTCCCCACACCCTGATTGCCTCTGCAGCCACCTCCCGCCCAAGCATGACTGAGCAGTAACCCCACGTAGTGGAGAAAGCCCGCTCAGTGTAATGCCAAATGGCTGCGGTGTTAAGCCCTGGAAATCCGGGCTAAGGCTGGGAAATCCAGCCGCCTGCTCACCAGAGCGGCACAGACAGCTTCACTCTGTGCCAGCACCTGAACCCTCGGGGAGTGTGCAAGTGCGTGTGTGCATACATGCATGCCTGCTCACACACACACATCAATATACACGTACATACCTGCATTGACACATACACCTGACCTCACAGCTGCACACTTACATCTGACTCAGCTGGGCTCACACACACACACACATACACCTTCACACATGGGCACATATACATAGACACAAATGTACTTACACACATCCACCTGCACACACTCACTAACATTTGCACTCACACATCTGCACACTGTGTGCACACTCCTGGGCACATATACTCAACCTACACATCCATACACACACCAGCAGCTACATACCCCTCAGCACACCCATCAACCCATCCCCACTCAATCTGCATGCACATGGGCACACACCCGTGCACACACACACCACACATGCACCACTGAGCATGTACATGCACAAAAAGGCACACACACGTCTATACACACACACTTCTGCAGGCATACCACAACTCCTGACAACAGCCACACCCCGCTTGATCTACATGCAAACACACACACTTAGCAGCCAGACCTGCAGCTTGCACTGGGACATCTTGCAACTCGGCATGACATGGCCCAGACACAGCCCCGGGTTGCCTGAGTCTCTAAGAAGCCTGGTAGCCTGAACTGCAGGAACTTCAGAGCACATCTCCTCTGCCCCCTCCCATTCAGAGGCCCAGAGTGGGAGAGGTATATGTCCGATGTCCTGGGACACCAGGGAGAGAGCACCCAGTGTGAGGCCAGCCTGTCATATGACCTGAGACAAGTCCCTGTCCCTCTCTGGGCCTATGAACTGATCATCTCAGGGACTCCCTTCATCATCACGGCTGGCTGGGGGAGCCTCCTAAAAAGGCAGGAATCAGAGGCTGGTAGGTCACCTGGAGAGATTGCAAAGGGTAGGAAGGCTGAGTTGGGGGGCTGGGCTGCAACATCTGGAGACCAGAGGGCCTGATATCCTGGGATGACAGGGACCCCACTGGGGAGTGGGCTGCTGGAAGGCAGCCAGGGGAATTATGGCAAGGTGGAGGGAGGGGCTTAACCGTCACGTGTGGGCCTCCCAGCCAGGTACCTTCACTCCCTGAGGAGGTGTGGGAAGGGGCCTCCTGGTATTGTTGAGGGTAATTTCTCAAGCTGCCAGCCTCCTGGGGTATGGGATGGCCTCCCCGCTGGCTCCACAGGCCCATGAGCACTGAGAGGCATGAGGGCCTCTGCCTGCACCTATACTCAGCAGGGAGGGCCTCCCACAGCAGGCCTGGTGGAGGCCAGAGACCCAGCTCACAGCACGGGTTGGGCGCCATGGCTGCATGGCGGCTGCTTGGCTCAGACATGCAAGGTGGGATCCCCCTGCTGAAGCAGATCTCAGATCTTAGGACACTCACTGCCAGCCCCAAGGTCTACCTCTTAGGGCCCCCCACAGGACCCCTATTGGAAGATGACCCTTGAGGAGCTGTTGGAAAAGAGGTAGGCACCTACCAAGGAGTCCCAGGGCGTGAGGTATCCCAGAGCTACAGGGGGGAAGGGTGCGCTCAGGATGAGGTGGGTGCTCCTAAGTTAGACAAAGTGGGGTCAAGTCCAGCTGTGCCACCAAGGCAAGTCACTCCCCCTCTCTGTGCCCCTCTGTCCTCATCTGTAAGCAGGAGATGATGAGACCTCACCAGCTGCCATGGGGCCTAACAGCCGTTAGGTAAAGTGTCTCCACATGACAAGCACCCCATCCCATGGCAGATTTGGCTGCTGCCTCACTGAAAACTAGGCATCCCTGGGAGTTCAGACTGGTGCTCACAGCTCCCCTCCTCTCCCCTCCTTTCCCTTCCCCTCCCCTCCCCTCTCCTCTCCTCTCTTTTCCTTTCCTTAGATGGAGTCTCACTCTGTCACCCAGGCTGGAGTGCAGTGTCGCAATCTCAGCTCACTGCAATCTCTGTCTCCCAAGTTCAAGCATTTCTCCTGCCTCAGCCTCCTGAATAGCCTGGACTACAAGCATAAGCCACCTTGTCTGGCTACTTTTTTGTATTTTTACTAGAGACAGGGTTTCACCATGTTGGTCAGGCTGGTCTCGAACTCCTGACCTCAGGTGATCCACCCGCCTCAGCCTCCCAAAGTGCTGGGATTACAGGCATGAGCCACCATGCCCAGCCATGGGCTCACAGCTTTAGATGCCAGCCTCAAGCTGACGACTCCTCAGATATGTCCCCAGCCCAGAACTTGCCCCTGAACTCCAGACTCCTATATTCAACCACTGACTTGGCAGCTGCATTTGGACGTCTAATGAACATCCCAAACTTAGCATGTCCAAAGGACCCCTTCTGCCCCCTCACAGGCTCCTCTCATTGTCTTCTCTTCCTTAGCATGGGAAACTCCTTCCTTCCTGATTGCTCAGGCCTCAAAGCATGGTGTTCTCCTTGACTCTCTCCTGGTCTCCCACCCAATGCCATCCATTGGAAACCTGGCCAGCCAGTCTCCAGACAGGCCCAGACTCCCCCACTCCCCACTGCATCTGCTGGGGACACCCTCACCTGCAGAGCATGACAGTGACCTTCTCACAGCTGCTCCTGGCAGCCAGGGGGTCCTTTTCAACCTACATCAGACAGCACCCTCACCTGCTCAGAAGCCTGCAGCAGCCTCTCTTCTCACTCGTGGTAAAAGCCAATGTTATCGCCACCATCTGGCCTGTCACCTCTCTGATCTCGTTCCCCACTCCTCTGGCTTCCTCAGCGCCACACTCCTTACACTGTATTAACTGTTTGTGCACCCATTGTGTCATGTGATTGTGACAATACCTGGAAGGACTGCAGGGAAAGGGACATGGCCCCAATTTACTGATGAAGAAACTGAGGCTAGGGAGGCCAACTGACTTGCCCAGATCCCACACTTATACATGGAGATCAGACCAAGACCTGGGGTCCTTGGTTCACATTGACGCCCCTGCCTTCAGTGACTCCCAGTCCTTCAAGATAAAACCCCCAAGTCACTCAGCCAGCACCAGGACTGGGATGTGAGCCAAGCATACAGGTCTCTTGGGGTGTGCCCTGGTCCTCAGAACAGGCCAACAGGAGACAGAGGTAGCCACTCTGCAACTCCAGCCAAGGGAAGGAAAGGCCCTCTGCCAGCCCCTAGTCTTTGGGCTCCCAGGGCAGCTTGGGGCTGGGGAGAGGGGAAGGGTCCCATGGGGATCCTGTGAGGGATAGATGGAGGAGGGAGAAGAGAGGAGTGAACCAAAAGGAAGACAGGGTTGAGTAGCGAGAGAGGTAAGAGAAAGGAGTCTAGAAAAGAATGAAGAGTGAAGGAGGGTATGGCATCCCAGGCTGATAGAGAGAGGAGGGGAAGGGGTGAGAGAATAGGGGGAGGAAAGAAGGGAAGGAGATGGGGTAGGGGCAGCAGGGATGGAGAGACAGGGAGAGAGAGGAGGAGGGGAGAAGGAGAACGGGGGAGGATGGAAAGAGGGAGTGAAGTGGGGCTGAAGGAGACAGAAGGAGAAGAGAAAAAAGGAGATACAAGACAGAGAGAAAGAGGGAGAGAGAAGAGGGAGAGGGGCACGAACAGAGAAAGAGGAAAGAAAACCCAGAACCCAGAGAGAAAACTTGCAACTGGGAGAGAAGTCAGAATGAGGCATGAAAGAAGGCATTTCTGGAGCAGGGGAGAGGCCAGCCAGCCTCAGGAGGCTGTTCCCTGCTCACTGCCCTCACCCACCCACTGTCCACCCCCGGCCCCCACCACTCACCTTGTCGGCCGACTGCGAGGTGCCAAAGAAGATGGGGATGAAAGCCAGCCAGACGATGCAGGTGGTGTACATGGTGAAGCCAATGGGCTTGGCCTCGTTGAAGGTCTCGGGCACGCCGCGTGTCTTGATGGCATACACGGTGCATGTGACCATGAGCAGCATGCTGTAGCCCAGAAGGCAGATGAG
Organism: Macaca mulatta; assembly: GCF_049350105.2. Classification (NCBI taxonomy): domain Eukaryota; kingdom Metazoa; phylum Chordata; class Mammalia; order Primates; family Cercopithecidae; genus Macaca; species Macaca mulatta. The sequence goes on along the minus strand of NC_133409.1, from coordinate 148,258,697 downwards.
CGACAGGTCTGAGATGTCGCACTTGAGCACACCCCTGGCGAAGCGGGGGTCCAGCGTCCGCTGGTCCTGGAAGTCCACCACCGAGTGGGAGGGGTCCACCACAAACCACACACAGATGCCCAGCAGCTGCAGCGAGATGAGGCTGAAGGTGATGGCCAGCTGTGAGGCGGGGCTGATGAAGCGTGGGGCACTGACTGAGCGCTTGCCCTGCTCGAAGATGCGGTAGATGCGGTTGGTCTTGGTGAGCAGGGCCGCGTAGCTGATGCTCATCCCTAGTCCCAGGAAGATTCGGCGCAGCGAGCAGGTGCCGAGGTCGGGCTCGGCAATCATGAGGAAGGTGGTGGCGTAGCACAGGAAGATGCCCGCCAGCAGCACGTAGCTCAGTTCACGGCCCGAGGCCTTGACGATGGGCGTGTCATTGTAGCGTACAAAGGTGATCACCACAAACAACGTGGCAGCGATGCCCACCACAGCCAGGAAGAGGGGCAGCACTGCCCAGGGTGAGTCCCACTCAAGCTTGATGATGGGGATGGGCCGGCAGCCCGTGCGGTTCTCCGTGGGCCTCATGTCGTAGGGACACGTCTTACAGGTGTAGCGGTCCACCTGGTACTGGTACCCTGTGCAAGGCTCGCAGTGCCAGCAGCAAGGCATGCCCTTCACTGTCTTCTTCCGCTCACCTGGCTGGCAGGGCAGGCTGCAGATGGAGCGGGGCAGCTGCTGCCCGCTGCCCGGCCAGTGCATCCGCTCTATCTGGCAATAACAGTACCGTAGAGCAGGCCTCAGAACACGCCACCCTGCGCCTGGGACCATCCTACTGGGTGGTGGCACCTTGTAGCCCCACACTCAAATCACCCAGCTAGTTGGCTAAAAGTTCAGCTGCCCGGACCCCACAGGGACATACTGAATCTAACAGCTGGAGTTAAATAAGGTCTCTGGCATAACTCAGACATAATTGACCTACAGGGAATCCTGATTGAACCTGAAACTCTCAAGATTCATATGAAGAAACTGAGCCCAGAAAGCAGTAGTGACAACCTAGAGTCACAGGAAACAACAGTGGCAGAGCAGAGAGAACTCAGGAGTCCTGACTCCCCTAAGGCCTTGCTACTCAGTGGTCCCAGGGCGGCGGCAGCAGCCTCACCCAGGAGCTTGTTAGAAAGGCAAATTGCAGCGCCATCCCATACCTACTAACTCAGAATCTGCGTTGCAGCAAGACCCCCCAGCTGATTCCTGTGCACACTGGAGTGGAAGATGTGCTGCCCTACGGCCCAGCCCAAGGCACCTCTGCCAAACAGCACATGGAGTTGGATTCAGCAGGGAGCAACGAACAAAAGTTTAATCAGAGGGTGCTTAATGTGTGCTCAGGGGTTAGCATTTCTTTACATCTTGCTCTAAATTAGTGCTACGCACAGTTACATGTCCCTGAAGACACAATGGCTGTGAGCAACAGAGCCACATGAGTGTTGTCACACGCCACTGAATATGCTACAATATTCCGGAAAGTGAAAGTCCCAAAAGAGCCTCAGGCATCGGGCAAAGGGACGTGACTACACCTGGGAGCTGTATCCAAAGCAACTGTTCTAAATAAAGGATCTCTTAGGAAGAGCTCACTCTCAGAGCACAGCAAGCCTGACTAGACTGGTGCATTTGCACTGGGTGCTACCTCCTGATAAAGTGTAACCAGCTGGTAGAGGGGTTTGGGGAGGGCTTTAGAATAAAGGAAAAGGGGCCAGGCACAGTAGCTCAGGCCTGTAATCCCAGCACTTTGGGAGGGCAAGGCAGGTGGATCACGAGGTCAAGAGATCAAGACCAGCCTGGCCAACACAGTGATACCCCGTCTCTTCTGAAAATACAAAAATTAGCTGGGTGTGATGGCATGCACCTGTAATCCCAGCTACTTGGGAGGCTGAGGCAGGAGAATTGCTTGAACCCGGGAGGTGGAGGTTTCAGTGAGCCGAGATCACGCCACTGCACTCCAGCCTGGTGACAGAGCAAGATTCTGTCTCTAAATAAATAAATAAATAAATAAAATGTTAAAAAGTAAAAAAAAAAGAATAAAGGAAAAGGATAAGGTGGGGTGGGTAGGGATGCCTCATGGCAAAGTAGGAAGAAAATCTCAAGGGAGAAGGTTGTCCTGTGGTTCTGGGCATGACAGGATGTGGATTATCTCAGAAGCCAAAGGGCACAGAGCAAGGACAAGTGCAACCTGTCCTGCAGGAATGTCGAGGTGGGACGGTCCCTGTGCACTGCAGCTGCACAACTGCAGGGGAAAGACCCTTCCGCAGAGGACACAGGGTGATGATGAGTGTTCCGGAAAACGCTGTGGTTCCAATGGAAAGAGCAGTGACTGAGGTCAAGTCCTGGGATCACAGTTCTGTTGCTATCTGGCTGTGTGTCCTTGAGCAAATGGCTTCTCCTCTCTGAGCCTTTTGTTTTCTCATCTGATCCAATGAAAGTAGATATGAAGCTACTTTGCCCTTTGTTACTTGGAGTCACCTCCATTTAGAAGTCATAATGGATACACTTTTTAATATTTCACGAGAATGTCAGCTCCATGAGGGCAGGGGCATTGTGTTAATTTCCCTGCTGTGTCTCCAGCCCTCAGCATAGGCTGACACATAGTAGAGGCCCAGCAGGTCTCTGTGGAATCTAAGAAAGAATAACCGAGCAGGCAAAAAGGTCCAGGGTACCAGTGACGCGAGGCCACCACACTCTCAGACCCTGGAGGAGGACAGTGGCCAGGTAGGTGGTTACAGCTACCTTGCCTGTTCTGTGGCCCTCACAGCACAGCCCAAACTGAGCCACTCACGGAGAAAGTGGGGAAGGTTGATGGTTAAAGTCCAACCCCATCTCCCTCCTCCCACCACCTCAGCTCTGTCCGGACCTTACAGGTGAGGAGATCTAAGAGGGCATTGTGAGTTGCATCAGAATGGACCATGAAGATGGTCTGGCCGGTGGAGGGGCCTTGTATTCCTGGGGAGAGGACTTTTAGGGGAAGGGCCCACTGCCACCCACACATGCCCAGTCCCTGCCTTCCACCTTCAGTTAGGACATCTGGAAAATAGGGATAACTGCCTGCCTCACAGAGCTGTCATCCTCACAGCAAGGCGATGTGTTTAGAGCAGCAGCTGGGACACAGCAGGTACTCAGTAAATGCTAGCTGCTGCCACTAATGAATTCCAGTCCCCGGCCCCGGGGCTCTGCCCACTGCACCAAAACAAGACAGGCACATGGATTTGGTGTTGTCCCACTTTGCCAAGAGCTCCTCACACCCCATTGTGCCCATCTCTCTCCACTCAGCAATCCAAGGATCCTCATTTAGGAACAGGCTGTTCCTGCCACATAGTGTGGCCTTAGGAGAGTCCTTCTGCCTCCCCAGGGTTGGGTTTCCTGAGAGATTTCCTCTGACTTAGAAGATGGTTGGGCTAAATGAGATGCAGGCCAAGAGTGCTTTGAAGAGCAGAGCATGAGGGGTTCCTCGATGGAAGAGATTATGACAAGAGGAGACAGCGGGGCCTCAATGCAACACCCACAGGATCCCAGGACAAGGAGGGCAGAGGCCAGATGAGGACCTGTCTCTGAGTCTCTCCAGTCTATCCACGGGGTCACAGTGGGCCCACCCCGGTTATGGCTCACCCCTTCCCCTTGCAAGGTACAGACCAAGTCCACAAGCACTTTGTTGGGGAACAAACCAAAGGTCCTTTCTCTCCAAAAACACTGCTGTGTTTCACTGCTGGGATCCTGAGGGCCCGAAAGGGAAAGTCACCACATCCCTGGGACAGTCCATGAGCTAGGAAAGTGTGGCTAAGAGGACCTAGAAAAATGGCTGCCCTCTATCGTGCTTTGACGGGGCTGGGGAGCTGGCAACTGGCTCACTACTCACCAGTCAGTGCCACACATCCCACCGTTTGACCTGGGTCGTTTGCCCTAAGACTTCCTCTTCTGTTCAAATGCAGCCCTCCTCTCCTCACCTTATTCCCCCATGCACCCCCATCGCCCCTCACCCGCCCACCCAAAAAGCCTTTGAGCCATTTGACTCTGGTGTGAATTCTTCGATCCAGAGTTCCCCCATCCCCTCCTCAGTGGGTAGCAGGCAAGAAGGCCCCAGGCTAAGGGAGGGGGCAGGGACCAGAATAGCAGCAGAACTCCGACTGCCCTGTCTTCCATTTCAGGGTGGGGGCCTCAGAACCGCTGAGGTCTGGGAGAGGGCACTGGGAAGGAAGCCCCAGCCTGGCAGCAGCAGTCCTGGAGGTCAGGGCTAATCAGCGGCAGCCTCCCCTTGGGCCCCCCTCCCAGGGGCTGGAACTGCGTGAGTGACTCTCCACGCACTCCCTGCCCTCCCACTTACTCTAAGGTGCAGGTGGTCAGTCCAGGAGCCGATGACCTTGTACTCGGCAGAGTCATTGCGCAGCTGGTATTGGTAGATGTCATAGCGCCCAGGCGCATCTCCATTCTCATTGAAGGTCACAGGGTTCCCTGCGATGCCTGTAAAGGTGGGTGGGTATCTTTGCAGAGCCTTTACCCAGAGGCAGGGCGGATGATGAGGCTGGGGCAGAGACCTCTCTGACTCACCCCTTCATGGAACATCCGGGGAGATTTCACCTCTTGGAAACATCGGGAGAGGCCTCCCATTCCCACCCCACAGAGCCTAAGGGCCCCTCCCCTCGGGCATGGCCCAGGATACCCAGGGTCAGGCATGGTCCGCACCACGTCCCCACCTGAGAAGTTGACGTTTCGGATGTACTTAAGCAGCTGGGTGCCATCTACAGGGTCCATGCGCGGACAGAGCCCCACGCGGCCGGGACACAGGTCACGGTGCATGGCGTGCAGCGCGTGGCCCATGGCGTACACGGCGTCAATCACAAACTGCACCTTCCCCTCCTGCTCATAAGCTGAATCCTGCCCAATTCGCTCACGGTCTGCAATGAAACACCAGGAACAGGGACACTCGTGAGGCCCACTGTCCTTACAGTGGTGTCATGGGAGCCAGACCACCCTCTGGCACCTGGAGAGGTGGCACAGCCCATCTGTGCACGGCCAGGCCTCCTGACTCCCAGCCCAGTGCTCCATCACCCAGGAGATGGCCCTGTGGAGGCGCCTGGAGACAGGCCCATGGGTGTAATGGGAGAGTCCACCGGCCTGGACACTGTGCCACTGATGCCTGTGCCACCCAAGGTCCCAGAATATCCAGGGCAGACTCCCTTGTCACCCGTCACCCTGGAAGGCAGCGTCCCAGAGGTCTCCCTGTGGCTGTGGCCCTTGATGCCTTCCCCCAGTCCTGGCCTGGGATAATCTTGGGAGTAGCTGCCCCTCTCGAAGTCTGGGAAACATCCAGGACAGTAGCTGTGTCCATCAATGAGGGGAGTGTCCCTAAAGCCAATCACCCATGGGCAGTCGCTCCAGTCAGAGGATATTGCCCTCACTCCAGGGTATGGGTAGGGAAACTGAGGCCCAGAGAGGCTGAAAGACTGCCCTCAATGGTTTCCAGTCACCCTAGATACCAGAAGTCACCATCACTCCCATCCAACCCTCTTCTACCTCAGGGACAACCCTCCTATCCCCCAGTGGCAAGGATAAGTGAACTCTGCAAACTGAGAAACCCGCCCCCATAGACTCCTCGCTGCTAACCGCAATGGCTCCCCAAGGCACCGCGACCTGGGGTCTGACCTCCCATCCTCCTCCCCTCCCCTCCATGTCCACTGACCTCTGCTCTGGGGCCCTGTGCAGCCTCCTTGGTTGTCCACGTCAGCAAAAAGGGGATCATGATCCCACCTCACAGAGCTGCCATGAGGCTTCCATGAGATAAGGTACTGAAAACACTTGGCAGCCAGCAGGTGGCTCGTCCATGGTACCCTATGTGCTAAGTGGGCAGAACAGGTGCTTCCAAGAGGGCTATGGAGGTCCCTGGGCTGGACAACTTTGTGGAGGGGGAGGTGGTTCCTGGCCTGGACCCTGGGTAATCATGATATTAGATAACACATTGAATAACAACAGTAACATTAAGTAAGTAACTTCCACCAGTACCTGCTATGTGTCAGGCATTGTACAGAACTCTTGATGTATATTCACTCATTGATTTCTCACAACAATACTATGGTATAATCAACTCCATTGTAGAATGAAGAAACTAGCTGGGCATGGCACGCCTGTAATCCCAGCACTTTGGGAGACTGAGGTGGGTGGATCACTTGAGGTCAGAAGTTCGAGACCAGCCTGGCCAACACAGTGAAACCCCATGTCTACTCAAAATACCAAAATTATCTGGGAACATCTGGAGAGGCCTGATGGGAGGTAGCTGTAATCCCTGCTACTCAGGAGGCTGAGGCACGAGGATCACATGAACCTGGGAGGCAGAGGTTGCAGTGAGCTGGGATTGCACCATTGCACTCCAGCCTGAGCGACAGACTGAGACTCCATCTCAAAAAGAAACTGAAGCCCTGAGCACAGAAAAGCTCATCAACATTCCAGGACCATGAAGAACCGATGTGAACCCAGGTACTCCAACTCCAAGCCTGAGCACCACACTCTGCCACACAGGGATGCGGGAGGGCAGGAACGTGGGGAGGGGACCAGGGATCTGAAGTGAGGACATGGGGGCAGGAGGATGGCTGGGAGGAGGAAGGGGGAGGATGGGCAGAGCTAGGGAAGCCTGGCTTCCCCTCCCAAGACCACAGCCCCTGCATACAGCATGGCCTTCTTCCTCGAGGCCAGGCGAGGAAATTACTCCTCCTATCGCTCTACTCCTAGCCCGTGCCTCTCAGCTAGAGGGCACATGCCACATTGCACAGAGGCAATTCCCCAGAGGCCAGCAGGGTGTGCGGCTGCACCTGCGTCCTGCCCTCATAGGCCAGGGTTAAGCTGGGTCCACAGGAGGCAGTGATTTCCCAGAGGTTACTGTGTCCAGCCCCCTGCCTTGGATACCCTGGAGGCAGACCCAAGGTACAGGGGATCTCACTGCCTCTCCCTGAGGTCTGCTGCACCCTCTAATCCCTTCACACCGTCTAATCCCGGCCACACAAGGATGTGGGGATGGGGGATAGCTGGCCTGGTCACTCATTAACCCTGCCAGCCAGAACCACATCCCATTTTCAGCCTTGCTCAGGGTAGTTACTCACATATTGCTGAGTGGACAGTAGAAACCATGGAACCACAATGCTAGGGACACCAGGACCACGGGGGTCATCTGCCCCCACAGCCATTTTAAAGACAAGAAAACTGAGGCTGGTGGGGAAGCCCAGGTCACACAGCCAGGGTTGACAGGATGGGCACTCCCAGCTTCCAGACCCCACCCCTGCTCCATCCCAGGCTGCACTTGACTTGGGTCACGTCTGCCAGCTTTGCTAACCAGCAACACTTTTTCCAGGCCAAGGCACAGACAGACGGGATGAACACGAAAGACAGCTTCGCCATCCTGCCTTGCCCGAGGCCTCTGATCACAAGGTCATGAGGGCTTAGGGAGAAGTAGAATGGACGATCCCATCCCCAAAGGACACAGAGAAGGCTGGGACAGAGTTACCTGGAAAGACCCTCCCTGGACCCACACTTGCTCCCCACAGGCCCCTAGGCCCTGCTCTCTCCAGCCTGAGGAAGCATAAAACACTACTTGACTCCCCCACAGCTCCCATCACAGCCTCATCTCATATGGATGAGAGACTAAATTATTAACCAGGGACGGAGTGGGAGGCTGAGGCCACTGCAGAGAGAAGGCAGCTCTCTCCCAGGCCAAGGACGCGCCCAGCCACTGGAGGCCAGCTGGATCTCTGGGGAAACACACCTCCCCCACGAGGCTAGCCTCAGCCTCTCCTCAGAGGGTCCCGCTGAAGCATCCACTCCTGGGCCACTCGGGCTCGGGGCCACGGGCTTTCTCTAGGGTCACGAAGCCATCAGTATGGATGCTAGTGTGGACATCCCGCAGGAGCCCCCTCGCCAGGGAAACCTGCCTCCACCCAGGGCAGCTCTGGGGGAAGGGCTCCAGAGTGCTAGGCCTGGGGTGCTGCCCCTACAGAGCATCCATCCCAGCGCTGTCACAGTAGTGTGGACTTCTAGCAACTTCTCGACTTGCTGCGGCCTCCTGGACTTTGTCTCAAGTCTAGCCCCAGTAACATATGGGAAGACTGGGGTGCAGTGAAGTGACCAGGCTGTGAGGATGCCCACCACACACATACACACACACACACACACACACACAGATATACATACATACACATATATACACAGACACACACAGATAGACACACATACAGACATACACTGAAATAAACACACACAGATACACACACACACCACACAGATACACACACAAACACACACAGAAACACACGCACACACCACACACTCCTCAACTCTGGCCTCAGATGCCTCAGGCCCTTCCCTTGTGCCCCACAGGAAACTAGGTGACTCCTCTGCAGGGGTCGGAGCATGTAGGGGAGGGGTGGGGGATACTGCAGGAACCACAAACCCTCACTAAACAAGACAGGACGCTCTGGCCTAAATGAGCAGCTGCAGTTGTGCCTGTGCCTCACCCAACCCGGCTCCTTAGCAGGTGACTCTGCAGCCGTGGCTCATGCTCACCCAGAGCCATTGTGTGCCTGGCACCTTGCCTTCCCACAGCTCTGGGAGACAGGCTTCACTGGCCCCCTCACAGGGGAGGGAGCAAGGTTTGCAGGTGGGTGGGTGACATCCCAGAGCCTCACAGGAATCCTGGCACCGAGTAGGTGTTTGACACATACCTGTAGATGGAGCTAGCTGGGAAGTGGTGGAGCTGGGACTTGAACCCAGATCTCTTTGGTTGTCCAAAAGAGTCTTCAGTACCCTGAACTGTCCCTCCTCCATTTAGCCGCTGACCTGCCTCCTTCCCCCTGTCCTGGGACCCAGGCCCTGCCCCCATTGTCTGGCCAGACCTAACCAGGGATTAAGGACTCCCTGTCTGCAGGTCTAGAGGAGGAAGGTGGCAGTGGAGGGAAAGGGGTGGGAAAATCCCCTCTCTTGGGTGGGCAGGAACCCCAGGACCAGGCAGGGGCACCGCAGTTCTGGGAGGAAGCAAGACATGCATTTCTGAGAGCTGTTGGAGGAGACAAATTCCAGACACATGGCAGCAGTGACAGCAGCAACAGTTTGAAGATGTCCTAATTGTGTCCCGGGGCACAGTGAGGCAGAGATGCATTTGGCTCCGCCACGGGTGACAGTCAGCTGGGGAACCATCCAGGGAGGATTTTCTCCATCAAAACCCGGAAGCATGGTTACTACGGCGACTGCAGCCTTTGTTTGCAGGTTGTAAATTGTAACTGAAATGAGTTTTCAAGGTTGAAATAATCAGAGTCCTCCTCATCTCCCCCCTCACCTCTCCACAACTCACCCGCCGAGCCACAATCCTCCAGTTCTAGCACCGGTAGAATTGCTGAAGCAGCTCCCTCACGCCAGGGTAGACAAAGTCCACCACACAGACACTCACAGATATTCACATCTGCATGCATAGAGTAGCAAACGCACGGACCTTCATGAATTTACACACGTCTACACACACATGCATGCTCTAACACAGGTGTACATATAATGCTTCCAATATAGCTACAACTACACATTTAACGTGACACTAACACAAACACAAACACATGGGTATTCAGATTCACCCACTGGCTTAGGCTGAGAAGTCCCACAAGCAGATGCTGAGGACTTGAGAACAAGGGTTTTATTGGGGGTGATGCCAGGAAGCATGAGGAGGGGACAAGGAGGTGAGGTGGGGGGGGGAAGTCAACTAATGCCAACATGTGGGGCTCCGTCCTGCTGGGGACCTCCAGAAGACCCTGTAAACTACACCTCAGCGTCGTCCCATTCGTGGGGATAAATGCTCCAGCTCCGCCGGTCCTAGGCTGAGGGCTGCTCCCAGAGGCATGAGCCCCATTAGCGCACACAGGGGTGGTGAGTGCTGAGGGGTATGGCTGAGGCAGTGATAGCTGTGAAACATGTACTCATTCCCATGTGCAGTCAAGCATCGATCCATGTCTACACCACACACCTACACAGATATCAACCCGCATTTACACAGCCTGTCTCCCAGAACTATGGGAAGGTGAGGTGCCAGGCACACCAAGGCTCTGGGTGAGCATGAGCCACAACTATACCCTGCACCCATTTTTGTCTCTTAAGCAAACTTCCAGGGAGTAGGGAGTAAAATAAGGGGGTCCCAGAACCCCTCCAGAGAGGGCTGCCTGGTGTAATGGACCAAACAAACACATATGGCCCTGACTCTCGGCGGGGCCATGGCCCAGCTATACACTCTAGGCCAAGTATAGGAGTGTCCTAGCGCCTCCGTCTCCCAAGTGTGAATTCTAGATAGTAAGACTTACTCTGAGGGGCCGCTGGGAGGACTGAGGGAGATGCAACACCATGTCTTGTGCACAAAAGTCCTCTCTCAGCCTCAGCTCTCCTTTCCTCCCTGACACGCGCCCGCTGGATGACGCTCCACCCCTAGAGGCCTCCCCTCCATCCTGTCTGCAGCCTGGCTGGTGCTGGCTCTAGTGCTGACTCTCCCCACCCCTTCCCCACCAACATGCGATGGGCAAGGGATGCCCACCGCATAGACAAACCCAGGTCAGCTCGGCCTAGCCCAACATATGGATGGGGTGGAGAAAGCTGCCACTCTGTGCTTCCTGAGACATTCAGTTCCTTCTGAGGGTCCCTCAAGTCCTATTCCCGAATCCAGGCTCACCACCCCACAAGCCCCCAAACTCCCAGATGTCACCAGCCAGGATCTCCCTGGCCCAGAGTCACACGCTTGCTCTTCAGCCCTATACTGCGGTTTTGCCGGTCCCCTCCTCTCGAATTTCCATCCTCATCAAGTCACCTGCTTTCCAGTCTGGGAATTTGTAACCCACTTGGCTGAGTCTCCTCCATCCCTAGCTCTGTCCCCCACAACTCAGCCTTGGCCCAACACCAACTCCTGCCAGTCCCAAGGAATGATGCACCCAGGTGTTTTGAGGGCTTAGTGGTTGGGCCAAAAGGGATCCCCATCTCAGTGATAAGGAAACCGAGGCCGAGGAGCTGGAGCAGCTTACCCAGAGGGAGGCTACTCCTGACTCCCTCTCAAGTGTTCTTTTACAAGCTCCAAGAGCTCTGGTAGCATCGCCTGGGGCTCTTCAACCTCAAGCCAGCCACAGGCTCCTTTTGAAGGAAACAATTCTTGCAGACCCTCAAGAATATGACCCCAGCAAGAAAACACTGAGGAGAGAAGCTGAAAGCTTGGCTATGACAGTGAAACCCAACTTCAAATGCCCACAGCAGCAGAGAAGCCACGTCTCTGAGACTGGGAGAGCTCACTTCGGGATGGCCAGCAACACGAGAATGCAGACTTTAAGAATCCTCATGGCACTCCTGAGTCCCTGCGAATCTGGGCTCAAGAATGTGTCCTCAGATGTCCACAGACCTCGCTTTGAGAAACAGGATACAAGCCCCAGGGTCTGGTGGGGCCAGCTGGAAACCCCCACTCAGCCCCTTGCTGGGCCTGGCAAGTCACTTAGCATCTCTAAGCTCCAGACCCCTCATCTGTGAAGTAAAGTTCGCACCTGGGACTAGGCAAGGAGAGTCACACCTGGCGCCTGCACAGCCCAGTGCCCAAGAAGGACCAGCTCTCAGCTCCTCCCTGGTTCTGAGGCCAGCACACCTTGGCTGAGAAGCTGGGGCTCAGCTCTTCCACTCAGGAGGGGCTGGGGCTGGGCGTGGGGGGACTCTGGGGACTCAGGCAAGTGTGGATGAGCTGCCCGGCCCCTGCTAACAACTCCCAACGCAGACATCCCTCTCCCCCATTAGTCAGCCAGCCTCCCTTCAAGCAGCATTTAGCTTTCCGCCTTACTAGGAGACTTGGTTTGGCTCTGTGTCCCGACCCCAAAATCTCACCTTGAATTGTAATCCCCACATGTCATGGGAGGGACTTGGTGGGAAGTGACTGGATCATGAGGGCGGATTTCCCCCATGCTGTTTTCATGATAGTGAGTTCTCAAGAGATCTGATGGTTTGAAAGTGTCCCCTCTCGCCCTCTCTCTCCTGTTCCACCATGGTAAGCCGTGAGTGCTTCCTCTTCGCCTTCCACCATGATCGTAAGTTTCCTGAGGCCTCCCAGTCACACTTCCTGTACAGCCTGCAGAACTGTGAGTCAATTAAACCTCTTGTCTTCATAAATTACCCAGTCTAAGGTAGTTCTTTATAGCAGTGTGAGAACAACTAACACACTATGTCTTTCTCTTTAAGGTAGAAGAGGTCATTTCTCCCATTTAAACAAACAAACAAATCCCCTCTCTTGACCCGCCTCTCCTCTTCCTGCTTACAATGCAGCTCCTCGAAAGCGGTGCCTCTGCTCACTGTCATCAGTTTCTCTCCTCTGTCTCCTGACCAATTCCAGTCTGGCTTTTGCGCCCACCTCTCTAAGGAGACTGCTCTTGTGGAGGTCACAGTCGCCCCCCAGGTAGCTAAGTCCAATGGTCCAGTCCAACCAGTCTCACTTGGCCCCTGGACAGCATGTGATGGAGCCAGTCACTCCTTGCTCTAGTGCTCTCTTTATCGCTGCCGGGACACCATGCTCTGGGCCCTGCTGCCTCCCGGGCTGCCCCTTCTCAGCTTCCATGCTGGCCCCCTTCTCTCGGCCCCCAACACTCCAGCATCCAGGGCTCACTGGGACCTCCTCTCTAGCCACACACACTCCTTGGTGCTCCCAGCCAGCCCCATCTGTACTCTGCCAGCTCCCCAGTCACATGGCCACTCTAGCCTCTCCCTGACTCCAGCGCCTACTCCACAAGGCCACGTGGGTCCCAGGAGGCATCCCACTCTCCACATGACCTCCACCAAAGCCCTGCCTTCCTTCCCAGCCTGCTCCTCCTCCCGCCCACTCCATCTTAGTGCATGGCAATTTCATCCATCTCCTTGTTCCAGCAGAGAACGCTGAAGCCATCCTTGACTTTCTGTCATCTTTCTCTCTCGTTAAATCCTTCCATAAACACCATGGCCACACTGCAAAGTTTACAAAGAATCCGACCCCTTCTTACCACTTCCATGACCACCACGCGCCCCAGGCCCATCATTCCCACCTGGATTACAGCACCAGCCTCCTAACTGGTCTCCCACTCTGCCCTCGCTCCCAGAGAGGAGTGAGCAGGTAGAAGCCCAGTGATCTCATTAGGACATAAATCAGGTCACGTCAATCCTCTTTCAAACCCTGCAATGGCTTGTCCCATTCTGCATAAAAGATTAAATCCTTACAAACTGCCCGCAAGGCCCACATGATCTGTACCACCTGCCCGTCGCTCCCCCATGACCCTATCTCCTGCCTATTGCTCTCTCTGCTTCAGCCACACTGGCCTCCTCATTGCTCCCCAGGCTTGCCAGGCAGGAGCCCACCCCAGGGCCTTTGCACTTGCTGTGTGCTGTGCCTGGCATGCCCTTTCCTAGGTCTCCACATGGCTCTCTCTCTCACAGCCTTCAGGTGTTCGCTCTAGGATCGCCCTGAAATAGTTCGGATGTTTGTCCCCTCCAAATCTCATGCTGAAATGTGATCCCCAGTGTTGAAGGTGGGGCCTGGTGAGATGTGTTTGAGTCATGGGGGCAGATTCCTCATGAGTGGCTGGACGCCCTCCTCATGGTAATGAGTGAGTTCTCACTCTGTTATGCTTTCCAGTCTGGGAATTTGTAACCCACTTGGCTGAGTCTCCTCCATCTCTAGCTCTGTCCCCAACAACTCAGCCTTGGCCCAACACCAACTCCTGTCAGTCCCAGGGAATGATGCACCCAGGTGTTTTGAGGGCTTAGTGGTTGGGCCAAAAGGGATCCCCATCTCAGTGATAAGGAAACCGAGGCCGAGGAGCTGGAGCAGCTTACCCAGAGGGAGGCGACTCCTGACTCCCTCTCAACAGATTTGATTGTTAAAACGAGCCTGGCTCCTCCTGCTCTCTTTCCCCTGTCTCCCTCCCACCATGATGGGAAGCCTCCTGAAGCCCTCACCAAAAGCAGATGCGGGTGCCACGCTTCTCGCACAATCTGCAGAAGCGTGAGCCAAATAAGCCTCTTTTCTTTATGAATTACCCAGCCTCAGGCATTCCTTGATAGCAATGCAAACAGACTAGCACACACCTTCTCAGTGAGAACTTCTGATATAAAAGTGCAGCATTCCTGTCCTCCCAGCACTCCCAGTTTCCTCCAAGAGGCCTCCAGGCTCTGCCTTCTCCAGCCTCACAGTTAGGCCTTTTCTGGAGCCCACGGCTCTGACTGCCAGGCCACGCCACCATCCACTATACCTTATCTGCAAGGCCACTCACAGGACGGCTCCCCAGGGCAAGTCTGTCCCCCTCACTGAGCCCAACACAGGGCTGACTGGGCACACAGTCAGACTCTTCGTCGACGCTGTTGGTTTCCCAGTTGATGAGCGGGAAGCAGCACTGAGTGAAGGGCCAATGGTTTGAACAACTGTGAGTTCCTCTAATGGGGACACGGCCTGGCACATAAAGGGTGCTCCCGAATGTTGGCCTTTCTTATTTGCCCAAGGAGGGAGGCTTCCTCAGGTTCTCTTTGGGATGCAGAGGTGGGAAGACCTTTCACAGGCGGGCTGGAGAAGCCAGGAGGGGCCTGGGGCTGGGATATCATCTGCTCTAAGCAAAACGTCTCTGGAGCCAAATGGAAGGATTCAAACTCCAACTCTGTGTGACCCTGGGCAAGTCCTTAACCTCTCTGTGCCTCAGATGCCTCATCTGTAACGTGGGTTGCTTCAAAAATTATATGCAAAATACTGGAACAGAGCTCGACAATTAATAAATGCTATATAAATATTAGCTGTGATTATGTTTTCACTATTACCGTTATTACTGCTGGTAGCACAGGCTGGGCGACTGGCATCTCCCCACACACCCCCAACCACCATGCAGCTGCCCTCCCTCTCTGAGCTCCCAGCCCCTGTGTGCAGCAGGCAGTAAATTTTTCCTCTCTCCTCATAAACCGGGCCTTCCTCCGCTCAGCGTCACCTGGCTGGCAGCGCTGTCAAAAAGACGGATGCCACAGCTGCCTTGTTTACGACTTTAATTCCCAAACCCTGTTCTTTGGGCTCCCCGGGAGGGCATGGGAGGAAAGGAGGAGGCGGGCGCTATCTTCCCGTAGGCTTGACAGCTGCAGAGATGCCCCTCTCAGTGACCCCAGCTCGATGGGGTTGGGGGGATCCATGGGCCATCTGCAAGTGCTTCCTGCAGATCAGCTCCCATCACTTCCCTGGAAGCCGTGAAGGAGGTAGCACTCTACTGGGGATGGAGCTCTTGGGAGAATGGGAGGGGATAATATAATTCCCATTGCACAGATGAGGAAATCAAGGCCCCCAGAGGTGAGGTAATGTGCCCAAGGCCACATGGCTAGGAATTGGCAGCACCAGGATTCACACCCAGGTCTGCAGGACTCTAATAGCCGTATGTTTGAGAAAGAATGAGTGCTCTACCATACCCCCAACCCTGACCCCTTCAGCACACACCAGTTCAGCCTCCAGCTGCCAGCATGTGCCACCCTTCTGAGGCTTTCTTGGGTACAGTAGCCCTCTCTGCCCAGCCATTTGGCAGGTTGGAGGTGCCAAGGAATTAATGGCCTTCAGGAGCATCCCTCCACCAATGACTGATGGGGGCTGGCACACACATACCCCGGCTCCCTCTCGCTCTCTGTGGGATGACTAAGAGGCCTGTTCCTCTGTCCCAGGAGGATTAAGCTCCAATTGTTCACAGTGGCAACCAGCTTGATCTCACCCTCTTTATCTCTGCTTTCTCTCCTCTTTCCTGGAATCCCCTCCCAAATCATCTACTTGCTATCAAATCCTCATTTTGGGGGAACTCCACTTCAGACAGCCTTGAAGGATGAATCAAATCTTTCCAAGTGTAAGATCCCAGGATGAGAGGGTCCTTCCCACCCTCTTGGGCGGTCACCAGGCCCATCCATCACCTGGGGTGGGAAGGAATGGATTTGGCAAAGCAAAGGACACAGGAGTGGCACCTGCTCTCCGTGAGACCTTGAGCAGGGCAGGCCTGTGGGACTGAAACAGACAGAGGCCAACTATGGAACGTGAGCACCCAGGAGAGCAGAGTGAGCTGATCCTGAAGAGCTGAAGGGAAAGTAAACTCTGGAGACAGAGTGGGGGCAGGTGGAGAATAGGTCTCACAGAGCATGCCCGGGCTGGCTGAGGGCAAGAGAGAGGGGCCCCGGAGGAATGGGAGGGAAGGACAGGAAGGGCAGGGGTCTTTGACAGCCAGGCTGCAAATCAGCTCTGACAGCTCTCTAGCTCTGTGATAGTCACAAGTTGCCTCAGTTTCCTCTTCCGTAAAATGGGAGTTGCATCTGTGACCATCTATACTACCCACTTTCAGGATGGCACATTCTTTCCTCCGGGATCCTACAGCAGACAGACAGAATTGGTACCAACAGACTTGGACTATTAGATTACCCAATTGCCTGTCTAAATCCCAGCTCTCCCACTTCCTCTCTATATCAGCAATAACAATCATTTTATCAGCACCTTCTCAGCCAGCCTCCTCACACGCTTTATCTCCAAACCTCACAGCAGCTGAGACTCAGAGAAGTTAGATAACTTGTCCAAGGTCACACAGCAGGGAGGAGGCAGAGTCAGACTCAGATCCAGGAGTGGGTCCTTCCCTGCCCCTGCTCCCAGCTCTCTGTGGGTGTCACTCCAGTCCTCCTGGCCTAAGGCCTTCTCCCGTGGGACAGGCTCAGCTCAGGAGCAGGACCATGGGGAAACCAGAGCTGCCTGCCTCTCCCCCAGGGTGTCAGGTCCCACAGACATTCCCAGCAGCCCCCTCACCCACCCCTCACCTCACACAGAGATAGACTGAGAGGCTCACCGCGCCTGGCCTGGGGCCACACAGGGACTCTGACCCTGCTGGAGCTCCCAATGCAGCAGGAAGGATTCGGGTCAGGTGAGATGTACCACGTCCACTAGAGCCTCTGCCCCTTTGCTCATGCCTCCTCACCTGCTTAGGGCACACACCGTCCTCCCTCCATCACCCACCCCTCCCTCCAAGCCAGAGGGTCCCAAACTTTGCTGCATAGTACAACCACCTGGGGCACTTCAAAAAATCCTGATGCTCAGGTTGCATCCAGTGCAAATTAAACCAGAATGTCTAGGGTAACTGAATTTTTAAAAGATCCCCAGGTGATTCAATGTGAACAAAGCTTGAAAACCACTGCTCCAGCACTAAATACACATTAAAATCACCTAGGGAGCTTTGTAAAAATCCACAGCCTAGGCTCCACCACTGAGGTTCTGATCTAGTTGGTCTGGGGGTGGCGCCCTGGTATGTGTTAAAAGCTCCCAGGTGACTCTAACTCACCTCCAGGCTTTACAGCCACCACTTACAGATCAGGAAGTACCTCCATTAACGCTTCACTTCCTTCTGGAGACACCCTCTGGGCCAGCTCATCAATCCCGTTGCTCAGATGAGAAAGCAAAGGCCCAGAAAGGTTGCAGAGCTTGCCTCAGGCTCACGGCAAAGCTCTGTGCTCTTTTTTAATTTTATTTATTTATTTTTTTGAGACAGAATCTCACTCTGTCGCCCAGGCTGGAGTGCAGTGGCACAATCTTGGCTCACTGCAACCTCCACCTCCCAGGCTCAAGCGATTCTCGTACCTCAGCCTCCTGAGTAGCTGGGATTACAGGTGCCCACCACCACACCTGGCTAATTTTTGTATTTTTAGTAGAGATGGGGTTTCACCATGTTGACCAGGCTGGTCTTGAACTCCTGACCTCAGATGATCCACCCGCCTCGGCCCCCCAAAGTGCTGGGATTACAGGCGTGAGCCGCCACACCCAGCCGAGCTCTGTGCTCTTCTGAACCCTGCTCCAGTCCTCCTTCCCCACCTGAGCTAACAATCAGACCAAACGCCTCCCTTAGGACTGCTGGAGAGGTTCATGAATCCTGCCCCAAGGACTAGAAGTCTGGACAGAGCCTATAGGAACTGACCAAAGCCTTCTCCCCTCCTGTCCCTCCCAGACAAAGAGGAGATTCCAGAAAGCCCTTCCCCTTGACAGCCCAGACCCCTCAACGGCCTAGACACTGGGTCCAGGAGGCCCCAGCTGTCCATCTTGCCACCACTTCCAGTCTTCCCACCCATCCTCACCCCATCCATCCCCATCCTCACCCCCGATCTAGGTCTGCTGATCTAAATCAGGGTGCCCATACAATTTTCCATCCCACATGGGCACTTCCAAGAACCAAAGGGGATGCTCTCAATAATTACACCAGAACACGGGAGACAGGATGCATGGCCACCCCACACAGGAGGGCTCAGCCTCCACACCCAGGCATCTTTGCGCTTCTCACACCTCTATTGTGATTACTGCCTGATTCAGGCATTTGCTGAGCAGCCTCGGGCAAGTCACTTGGTCTCTCTGACTCTCCATATCCTCGTCTAGAGTGCAGGAATCTTAAGAGTTCCTAGAGTTGCTGTGAGAGTGAAATGTCTTTCACATTTTAAAGATGATGGCCGTAAAGTGTCTGAACACAGTAGATACATAGTAAATAGCAGTATTTATGTTTAGCTTACCCAGGAATACATAAGCCCCACATACAGGCACACACACCCCTTCTCTCTCAGGAACACCAGCTCTCATACACATGCGAAGTCACGTGTCACAGGTGTATACACACACGCTCACACACTGGGCACACTCGCATACCTGCACTCATTCTGCAGATCAGGTGGGTTTGGCTGTGAGCTTCTCTGGGTCCCCAGTGGTCCAGTGGCTGCACGTCCCTGTGGGCTCTGGCCACCAGAGGGCAGCATGCTCCCCACCCACCCTCATCACACTCCCTTCTCCCCTGGCCCTGGAGGAGCTGATTCCATGCAGCGCGTCCCCCGCCCTTTGACCGAACTGCACGATCAAGTCTGGGAGAATACAGGAGATAACTCATCATCTTCGATTAGGCACCACTCAGGCTGAGAGGCACCAGAGCACCCCAATGTTATTGAGGCTGGGTCCTGCCGCAGAGTGACCCAGAACCAGGGCGCGCAAAGACCCCTGTCTGGATGTATCTGAAGTGGACACGCCATGATGGCTCCCTAGGGGGCGGGGAGCCTAGGGCTCAGACCCGGGAGCAAGTCATGCTCTACCGCCCTCTATCTATGGGAATTCAAGTGCCTCTACTCACCTCCTCTGAGCCTCCGTTCTCCCATCTGTAAAATGGACCGATCACTGCCCCTCCCCTGCGCGGCTTATCCCTCTCGTGTGCGGGCTCAGATGTCACCTGCGCAAGCAGGCCGTCCCTGGCCACTTCACAGTTGCAGTTTCAATTACCCTCGCACTTTCCATTCTTTTTATTGTCTGTTTTGTTTCTTCTGCACATTTCTGTTCTGACATATTGTATCATTCACTCATCTTGTTGATTGTCTGTCTCCCCATTAGAATAAAAACTCCAAGTGCCGCTGGACTCTCTTCACTGCCCTATATCTGCCAAGCTTAGAACCGGGCAAGGCACGGCCTAGGAGCCAAACTGGTGCTTGCTGAGTGACTGAGGGAACCCTGGAGGTTAGAGGTGGTTTCTGGAAATTGCCCAGCCTGGTGTGCGTCAAGACTGGAGGGGTCAGTGCCGTGCTGTGGGCTGGCCAGAGGCCTCGCCACTCCCAGGGATCTCAGGGCCACACCCCAAATCGGCTGTGGCCCCGCCCCTCCAGGCCCCACCCCAGGCCTCCCAACTCCACTCCAGGTGCAGGCCCAACTCCACATCAAAGGGAGACTCTCGGCCTCAGGCGCCCAGGCTCGGCCCTCCCCGGCTCCTCCTAGAGCCCGCCCGGCCCTGCCCGGCCCGCGTGCTCACTGGTGCACTTCTTGACGTGGCTGCCCTTCTTGAGGGCGTGGCGGCTCAGCTTGCAGTGGAAGTTGTCCTCCCAGAACTCGGCAAACCAGATGTTGCGCCGGTTGTTGTCCAGCGTGCGGCTGGAGAAGTAGCGGTCGAAGCCTGGCAGGGAACCGGGACGTCAGGGCCTCACTGGCCTCCTTCCCACCAGCCCCAGCCCTTCCCGCCTCCCTCAGGATAAGAGATGGCCCAGGCGGAGGGAGAGAGACTGGGAGGAGCGCATCCTCTGATCCAGGAGAAAACAAAATGTGGAGCATTTCATTTCATTCAAAATGAAAAGAGCTGTATTAGGTCCCAGGGGGAGCGTGTGTAATCTACAACTGCTGCCTTTATGGAAGAGAAGCACACCGATGAGGATGTTTCCGCGGCCTTTAACCGCTGCAATGCTAACAGCGGGCTTTGAGAAGGGGCCGCCTGGGAGTCCTGAGATTACAGCACAGAGGCTGGTGGGGCTGCCCAACCCTGGGAGCACCTGAAGAGGAGACCAGGTCAGACAAGAAGGGAGGGGACTACCCCGGTCACACAGCAAGACCAGGACTTGGACCTTCTCCCTTCACATCCAGGGCGTCCCCGTCACTGACAGAGGCCACCTCCCTCCTCCACGTGCTCTGCATGGCTCACAGTTCTGCTCTCAGCCTGGGAAACCATGTCCTAGGGTGGGCAGGCTGGCGGTGAACAACCTCTCCTCCTCCCAGACACCCTTCCTGCCATACTGACTGTTCGCGGCACTGTGGACTGAGCTGCTCTGTATGAGCCAGAGGCGTGAAAGCTCAGTGGGGCCCACGTGGAGCTTCCTGCCCATGGAAGCATCCAAGTGGAAGCAAAATGACTGGCCAGGTGGCAGGAGACGCACTGGCATCGAGCAGGAGGTTTGGCCTGCAGTAGGATTTCTCGGCCTCGGCACTGTGGACACTCTGGGTGGGATCATTACTGTGGGGGGGCGTCCTATGCACCGTAGGATGCTGAGCAGCACCCTGACCTCTACCCACTGGATGCCAGCAGCAGCATCCCCCAATTGTGACAACCAAAAATGGCTCCAGAAATTGCCAAATGTCCCCTTGGAGGGCAAAATCATCCCCAGATGAGGACCATTGTTCTAAAAGCTTCTCTAATGTTCCTGAGAGAAAAGGTACTTGTCAGGCAAGTCCTGGATTCCGGTCCCAACTCTGCCACTCGCTGCACTGTGTGTGTCTCAAGCTCTCTGAGCCCTCCGTATCCATCTACTAAATGTGGGGAAGAATGCATCACAGGGTTGTTGGGGAGGCTAAAGGAGATGTCCGTAAGGGTCCTGGCATTGGTAAGCACCATAGCAGTTATTGTTATGTTGTGTTTATTATGGCTGGGGGTGGTGTGGAAATTCTCGCTGTGTGTGTGGTGGGTGGGTGGGGGGGGTGTTGGATGTGTGATGGGGTAAGGGATGTGGGGATGGATGAGCCAGGAAGGCATGAGTCTGAGAGGGCCGGGGCTGGGCAGAGGTGGTTCTGGAGCCTGAGTCAGACATGGGGCAGGTATGGATGTGGGGGGACAGATGTGGTCTTTGCAGGGACAGGCATGGGCCTGGGGGATCACACTGGGCCTGTAGGCAGGCGTAGGCCCAGTGGGGCAGGTTTGGATGACAGGGTAGGCATGGGCCTATGGACAGGTATGGGCCAGGGCTAGAAGGAGTCATGGGCCAGGGAGCTCCCTCTGCCTCAGGATGAAGAGAGGACACTGCTGTGTGACTTTGAGCAAGTCCCTCCCTTCATCAGGCCTCCATGTCTTGGGAAGTGCCTTGGAGAGGCAGATGTCTGCGGTCCCTCCCAGCTCCATTAATGCTGGATTCTATTGAAGGGAGGGAGGGCAGGGAAGGAGAGGGCCCAGGGAGCCTTCTCCTCATGGTGAAGACTGCCAGGTCCCTGCCCATCAGGCCATTAATGGGAACATCACACCTCACTCTCTGTGAAGTTCTGGCCAGAGAAGTTCGTTCCTCCCCAGGTGACTGTGGGTTCTGCCCTGAGAGGAGGGGATTCAGGGCGAGGCAGGCCCAACCTCAGCACCATCCCAGGGCCCGCCAACCCCAGGCAGTCTCTGCAGGAAAGGCCTGTCCTGTAGCCCTGGCAGGGTGGCTCCCAGCCTCTTCCAGCAGTGGACTCTACACACACCTTCCACCCCAAAATTGTCTGAGAAGAAAGGAGGGAAGGTCTTGAATCTGGATTCAAATTCTGCTGTGTTGCGTGTGGCCTAAAAGACCTCCCAGTCCAGAACCTCAGAACATAAGAGGCTGTGGGCTGTCGGGCGCGGTGGCTCACGCCTATAATCCCAGCACTTCGGGAGGCCAAGGCAGGTGGATCACGAGGTCAGGAGATCAAGACCATCCTGGCTAACATGGTGAAACCCCGTCTCTACTAAAAATGCAAAAAATTAGCCAGGCATGGTGGTGGGCGCCTGTAGTCCCAGCTACTCAGGAGGCTGAAGCAAGAGAATGGTGTGAACCCGGGAGGCGGAGCTTGCAGTGAGCTGAGATCGCGCCACTGGACTCCAGCCTGGGCGACAGAGCGAGACTCCGTCTCAAAAAAAAAAAAAAAAAAAAAAAAAAGAGGCTGTTGGCCAAAGAAGAGGAAAGGAGGGATATGGAAAGGGGAGGAGCAGGAGGAGAAGGAAGCCGAGGAGGGACGGCAGGAGGAGCAGTCCAGGTGCCGACCACCTGCACCTGCCCGGCCTTACCTCGTACAGACATCCTCTTGGGGAGGATCGTGACAGCGCCCTCAGCCACCTCCTCCAGGTGCAGTACAGGTGCAATCTTGGAGCCCCAGCTGTCAGAGCCCATCCAGAAGAAATGGCCTGTCTGGTTGGCCCTTCGTGCTGCCTCCAGCACACGCCTGTAGGAACACACGCCAGCCCAGCCCAGCCGTGTCTGTCCACGCAACTGCCCCCACTCCTGGTCACACTTGCTTTGGGCCCACGTCCCTGACCCCCAGAAGCCCCGGGTCCACAACTGTCCCAGCACCCATGCTTTCACCCCCAACCCGTGGATTCCCCCTACCCCCTGCCCCTACCTGCCCATAGACCCCTGGCTACTGCCTCATCCAACCTGCCTGTCCCTGGGCCCATGCCCACTGCAGGCCCAGTGTGATTCTCCAGGCCCACATCTGTCCCTGCAACGACCACACCTGTCCCCCCAGATCCACACCCGTCCCACATCTGACTCAGGCCCCAGAACCACCTCTGCCCAGCCCCGGTCCCCTGAGACGCACGCCTTCCTGTCTCATCCATCCCCACATTCCTTGCCCATTCTCACACGCATCCACCATCACACAACGGCTGCCCTCACCCCGCTGCACATGCTGCCTTCTGCCCGCAGCTCCCTCTTCATTCACCGCCCTCTGTGCCAAAATTCCAGGTCCTTCAGAGAGCTGCGCCCCACACCTTGAGTGGGAGTGGGTGATGGAGGGAGATGGGTGTGGAGCCAGCCGCCCAGTGCTCACACACAGCCCAGTCTGCCTGTGATGGTAATACAAATCAAACCAGGGACCCGAGAGCCCAGCCCGGGGCCGAGGAGCCCACAGCAAGCGCTCAGCTGGGACTTCATGGAGGCATGAATTAAGTGGCCCTTCAAAGACATCTCGGAAGGGAAAAACAAGGAGGAATGAGCAGAATTCCCCTAACCCAGCTCCCACGAAGAGAGACTGAGGTAGGGAGGAGGCAAGGAACTTGCTCACAGCCACACAGCAAGTGAGAGGCTGTGAGATACTACAAACTGTCCAGGCCCTTCCGTCGGTGAGGACCAGGGCACAGACTCCAGGGCCTGGGGGTGGCTGCTGGGCCTGTGCAGGAGGCAGCCAGCTGGGGCTGGAGGGCCTGGGCTTCCAGGAAGAAACAAATGTTTCCAGGCCCCAGAGCTTTCACCTGAGCTGGCCTTGTCCATCTCATCCTACCCCATCCTCCTCCATCATCTCCCAACTCCTGAGGCTTTCCAGCCCCACTCACTGGTGTAGCCCCCCCACAGCCTAGGTTACCACTAATGGCATGTAAGGCTGCTCTCAGAACCCACACCCACACCCTATTAATACCCGTCTGCATCCGGCCAGCCTGAGATGGCCAGAGCTCCCAACCATCCAGCCCTGCAGAGTCACCTGGATTTATTTTTACTTCTGTTTGCTTCTGAAAATGCATGTGGATTTCCAGAAATGGCCCCCGCCTCCTACCCCACTTCCCACAGCCTGCTCCGGAAGTCAGTCTAGCTCCCTTCCAGCCCTCCCTTAGGGGCCTCTTTGCTGGGACAAAAGGCCCAGTGCTTTCAGTCCCCCTCCCAGAATGTGGGTCCATCCGAGCGAAGGTGTCCTCAAAAACAGCGGGCCTGGAGTGAGCCGCATAGCTGGGTGGGGTGTGGGAGCCAAGTCTTGCCAGGCTTTGGGATGGGAGTAAGGGGCAGGAGTTGGGGAGCACGGCCTGGTGGCTCAGAAGCTTCCCCAGGAGCTGGCTGAGCGGTGGCCATCATAAACGTTCAGAGCCAGAACTCAGAGGACCTGCACGCCTCAAGGGACTGGGTACCACCTCTGTGCAGCTCTGAGGCTGTCAGGATGGGGCTTGAGGGCCTCCCCTCCCTGGTCTTTCGCTGCCTGAGACACCACCATTGCAGCTGGTCCTTTTGGCTTTTGAGGCCGTGATGTTCTTCCAGAAGCCCTCCTCCATCCCTCCAGGGACCCACGAATGGCCTGGGAAGGTATCTGTTGTGCAGCAACTCTGGAGTCCAGGTTAGAAAGTGAGAAACGGCTTGGGAGCACTGGTGAGGAATAGGAGAAGCCGCCTGGGAAGGACGGGCACACAGAGCAGCCTTGGCTGGTCCAGTGAGGGGGAGTCTGAGGGCACAGCAGGCTCTGCCAGCCCAGACCAGATATCTGAGGAGACCTGGCAGGGGCCACATCTGCTCTCACCCTCCTCTCTGAAGGAGAAGTGACCAGCAGGGACTAGAGGGCCCTACCAGATTCTAGGCAGGGCTGTATCTCCCCTCATCCTGGGGCTCCCTGAGGACAGGGCTGTGTCTTCCCTCAGCCTGGACTTTCTGAGCCTAAGCCAAGACTAGAACCAAACACAGCCCAGAGCTCTTCTCTGTACTCTGAGCTCACCACAGAAAGGAGAGAGGGGCTGAGAAGTGGCCCACATTTACTGGGCACCTATTTCATGTCAGACCTTACTCTAAGCCTTTTATGCACATTCCTGCATTGAATTCTCAAATGCTACCAGGCAGGTATCATTAACTCATTTGTGTTTTAGCAGCAGAGGGCCAGAGAGGTTAGAAATTAACCTGAGGTCACACAGCGAGTAGGTAAGAGAACAGCATTAGAACCTAAGTGGTCTGGCCCCAAGCTCACGGCCTCAGCCCTCTGTTAAAGCACCCAGGTAGCCATCCCTAGCAGGTGGAACGGATGCAGGAAATGGAGGGAGGAGGGAAGGGGTGCCCCATAGCAGAAGCCTGCGTGCCAGCCTGTGGGTCTCCCTGCCCATATACACACTCACCCACACCCACCTCTCCGGATCCCAGGGTGGGGTCAGGCTCGCCTGGGAAGGTCTCCAGCAGGACAGGACCTGTGGCTCTGCCCACACCTGCATGGTTCCCGGTGCCCACCGTGCTGCCACCTGCCCTCACCTGATGTCATCCTCATTGGCGAAGATGATGACTGCCCTAGCGTTCGAAGTCTCCAGGAGGCGGCGGATGATCTTGTCAAACTCGCCTGCCTTGGGCTCCCGTGGTATCTTCACCGACTGGGCGATGCACACGCCCCCTGCAGGAGGGGTACCAGTTAGTTGGGGTGGGCAGGGGAACCTGAATCTCCCCACCACTCTCCCAACACACATTCCAGGAGATGGGGGCTGGGTGCTGCCTAGGCTCCCCAGCCTGACTCTCAGCCCTGGGATCCCAGTCTCTGGATATGGGCTGTGCAGTCAGAACAGCTTCAGTACCAATCTTGGCTCCACTTACCAGCTGGTGACCCCGGACATGTCACTTAAGTACTCTGAGCCTCAGTTTCCCCATACAGCAGCTAGAAGCAGCACAGCATCATGCTTAGGAGCTAGACTGCCTGGGTTCAAATCTCAGCTCTGCCACTTACTGCTGTGTGACCTTAGGTCACTTACTGGACCTCTCTGTGATGCACATACATCACCTATAAAGTGGAAATAATGGCATTACCTATTTCATAGAATCGTTATAAAATAAGTGAGGTAATGCATATAAAGACAACATCCGGTACCTAGTGTTTAGTAAATGTTGATTATTTTTATTGTAACCCCCTCATAATGTTTCTTGGAGGGTTAAAGCTGGAAATAGAGCCCACCCTGAGGCGTCAGTCCCTGCTACACCCATATCCACGTGCTTCTCAGGGCTCCTGTCCCTCGGTCCCATGCCCATCACCAGGCCCTTGGTAAGAGCAGCGCGCATGGCCACTGGCTGGAACCATCAGAAGAGGGTTAATACTTGATGTTGCCAGGATTCACGACCAGACTGGGTGGCCATCAGAGACCCTGGGAGCACTTTGTCCCAGCCAGTCCCCAGCCCCAGATGTGCCTCTCAAGTGCTGGCAGGGGACAGATGTCATTCATGTGTTTAAATCTCACCCAACCTCATGGTACAGAGCATCTGTGGGCCATGCTTGTGTCAGCCACTGCCTTTGACAGATGAGGAAACTGAAGCTCAGAGAAGTGGCTTACCCAAAGCCACACAGTTACCTGCCCTACTGGAGTCCAGGAACTGGAGACCCCCAGAGAATAAGACCCCAGAAGCCCATGGTGGCAGTCAGTGGAAAAGCATGAGGGATTAATTTTGAAGCCAGTCCCGGTATCTAATGGCGGCTGCCCTCCTCTGGGTCCCACACAATGCCTCAAACCAAACACCTTGGCTGGGTACCCCTGGGCTTCCAAATGACCTGGAGGTCGGGGCTGGGGTCACCTGAGCCTTCTACACAGACTTGCCCCGATACATCAGAAAATTCTGGGTGGAGCTGCCAGGGGCTCAGAGTGCAGGGGACATGACTACCACCAGCCCCACAGGGCAGTGCCAGCACCCAGCTCCACCCACGGAGGGGTCCCTACCCATGGGTAGGGAGATGGCTGCCAGGGAAGGCTACCCAAAGGCAGTGACACTGGGCTGAGTCCTTAGAGGATGCAAGTGGCCAGGCAGTAGGCATTCTGGAGAGAACAGGGTACGCTCTGGAAGGAGTGGCTGCTCTGTGCCAGGCACCCTGCTGGCCTGGGCCAACAGGACACAACACACACATGCGTGCACACACACGCACATGCGCACACACACATACACACACACAGCTCCTTAGGGCTCTCCTAAGACACCAAGAAGTCCCAAGTGCTAGAGAAGAGCATGGTTACTAGGAGCTCATGGGGAGGGGGAAGGAGCAAGGGTGCTTGGGCAGGACTGGGGTCCCTGTCAGTCTGGGGTCACAGAGGGAGCCAAGGGAGGCAGCTGCTGGCTGCACCGCTGGCCAGGCTGGCTCTCAGCTCCCAACTAAACCCTCCATATGGTTTCTTTCCACTTAGAAAGTGGGCCAATTGCGACATTTCTCCCCCCATCTGGGGAGACAGATGGACAGAGGAAAAGGCTGGACTGGGAGGAGAGGGAAGGGAAGGATGAGCCACCTGGCTCCAGGAGCGGAGAGGAAGGCAGGAGAAGGGAGTTAATTGCTCTCAAACAGGGAGAAACTGTTAGGTTAAGTCCTATTTCTGAGTGATGCTCCTCTAAGAGGATCCATGTGATGGTCCTGCCTGGCACCTCAGGGCATATCTTGCAAGCTTCATTTTGCTGGTGAAGGAAGGATTAGGTGACCATGGCTCAGTCAGCAGGAGTGTGAGTGAGCCACAAGGTACTTGAGATGCTAATGCAGTCTGAGGAGGGTTTGATATCCTTCCAACTGCAAGAGATTCAGACCAGAGGGGAGTGCGGGGGAAGGGGGTGTGCAGAGCTCCATAATACTAATGAACATTTATGGAGTGTCCAATGCATGGGAAATGCTATTCAGCAAATTTTACATGGATTCACTCATCTGAAGCCAGTGTAATCACCACATCTCCAATTTATAAATGAGGAAATTGAGGCACAGAGAAGTTAAGTAGCTTCTCCAGGATCATGAAGATAGTCAGGGGCAGAGCTGGAGTTTGAACTTGGGCCATCTGGCTCTAGCGGCCACCTTTCAGCCAGTCATGTAATGAAGGGACAGGACTGTGGAGTTGAGGGGGCTTGTGGGCCCATGGGCAGGATGGGGCATGGCACCCATCCTGGGGTGAGTGCCCACTGGTGTCGCTGCCCCCAGGATGAGATACCAAGTACCCGTGGGGTCCCTTTGTTTCACAGCCCTGTTGTCAGCATGTCTGCTCAGGGGAGTGGGTAAAGGAACTGGCTCACAAGTCAGGCCCTCTTCTGGGATGACACAAACTCCTGGCAGTGGCATAATCTCTGCCTCAACTGCTCTCTTGGTGCCTGCTGCAGCCAGGGACGGCCAGAGCGACCTGAGAGGCCTCTGAGCATCCATTGCATGCCTGGTACCATGCGAGGCCCAGTCTCAAATCCTCACACATTAGCCAGTGCTAATAATCCCATCTCACAGATGAGGAAACTGAGGCTCAGATTGTGAAATAGCCTAACCAAGGTCACACAGCCAGTGAGTGGGACTGCAATCCTGGTCTGTATCCAGAGCCTCCCTCAGGTGGAGAGGCCCCCATTTCCTGCAGCCCCTCCCACTCCTGGACAGTTCCCTTTTCTTGCAAAGCAATGACTTCGCAGCAGCCACTGAGAATAAAGGGGCAGTGTTTCACGAGCCAGAGCCTCTTCTGCAGCCTCTGTTTAGGTGGGTTCGTGTACATGTGTGCACACATGTGTCCACACAGTCACAGAATGCACGCACTGGCACAGATCAACGTCCACCATCACCACGGCCCACCCTGTGCATTCCAGGCCACGCTGCTACAGACCCAAAGTCACACCAAGCCCACCAGCCATCCCTGTGCCCAGCCCCTGGGCCACATGGCTAACACTCCCGCAGATGCGTGTTTCAAACCTCTCCCCCAGGGAGGGGCATGCCTCCTCACCCTGTGCCCTTCCCCCAGCCTCTCTCATTGAATAAAATAAGAATCCATGGGTCCATACTGAGAGTAGATATAGTCAAATTAAAGCCCACAAAGCCCTCAGGGAACAAGCCCGCTCCGTATCTCAGGGCAGAGACTGGGGCCCTCTACTCCTCAGGCTCCAGGCATAGGACCATATGGGGAGGGGGACACAGATGAAGAAGGCTGGGTGTCCCCATGGCCTCCTTGGCTCTCCCAGGTTCCCCTTGGCAAGCCCCTGCCCAGCCTCCTGCCAGGACCCCAGCAGCCCAGGCTGCTGACAAACACCCGACTGCCACTTGCCAGCTGCAAGCTCTGCCATCCCGGCCAAGCTGGTGCCTCTGCTCGCCGGCCAGGGGCAGGAAGCCACAGCCACTTGCCAAGAAAATCTGAGCATATCAAGTCCGTAGGGACCTTGGAGACCTCCTGGCCCGAGCTGGATGGAGAGTGAGGAGATGGAGGCCAGAGAGGCCTTGCCCAGGGGCGCACAGTAGCAGGGGCAGAGCCACCTCCAGACGAGGCTCTCACCACTGCACTGGGAAGTTTGGGATCCAGGCCAGCGCCTGACTGCTTTCCAGCAGGAACCGCTGAATCTCCCAGCTCTGTGCCTCCTCCCCAGCCCGCCCAGGCTCCACACCTCCTCTTCTCCCTGGGCTGTCCCACCCATCAAAACTGACTTATGCTTGGCCCCATCCCTCGGGGCCCGCCTTTAGTACAAGGCAGCTGGACACCTGATCAAGGCGTGTCCATCGGAACCCTCTGCAGAACCACATGGCAGCATCTAGTAAAGCTGAACGCGCTGGCTGCCTCCAGGCCAGTGCTTCCCCATCCACACTCGTCCCCAGGGAAACCCCCGCATGTGGGCATAGGAGACCCACACGAAGTCACGCAACACAGCACTGCCTGAAACTGCAAAAAAATGGGAATAACCTAAATGTTTTATAACAGAAGAATGAATAAACTGTGGTGTGTTTGCCCAATGGGCTATTATGGAGTTAAGACGAATAAGAGTTCTCATGTGTCAGCATGATAAATCCTGAAATCGTAAAATTGACGGACAAAAGCAAGTTGCAGCAGAATCTGTCCCATTTATGTAAAATCTAAAGACCACATATAATATTTATGAAGACACATATATATTTGCTCTACATATATGAGAAAAGGCTGCATGAGGGCAAGAGACTTTGTCCATTGTCTTCATCACACTCTGCCCGGTGCCTAGAACACTGTCTGGCACACAGTAGGTGCTCCAAAATATTTGTTGAGTGACTAAACAAGGACAGGAAGGGAACCTGCCACCTTTCAGAATCATGGTTACCTGGAGGGAGAAGAGAGGAACAGGACTGAAGAAGGTTCCGACTCAATCCACATTTTATTTCTTTAAAAAATAATCAGGATCAAGCAGATGTGGCAACATGGGACTACTCAGCAAATCTGGGCCACAGAACCCCAGCTGGACACAACTTTTAGACATGGGTGACAGCAAGGGCGCTGCGGTCCTCATGTGGGGTCGCCTGACAGAGAACACAGCAGGGCACACCGGAGTCTCCCTGTGTTCATCTGTGAAATGGGCTGCAAGGCCGCAGCTGGCCCAAGGGCTTCCACAGGGAGGCTGCCTGCCTTCCTCCACCTTCCTCCACACCCGCCTGCCTGGGGCTGCCTGCCTCTCTCCTCCCAGCCATGTGGTTCCTGAAATCCCATCTTCCCGTGAGAGCAGGCTCTCACCTGGCCAGCCCTCCGGGGGTGTGAGCTGGAACCCTCACCACCCCAGGCTTCAGGCATCCCCACGTTAACATGAACTAGAGACTTCGTGGGTGAAACTTGGTATCAGTTTCCTGTCGTATTTTTCAGTCTCTCCGTCCTTTCCATCTGTGGTCTGGTGACCTTTCCTGGTGGTCTCCAGGCCCAGCTGACATATCTGTGTCAATGTCCACCTCCAGCTGTACTTGCCAAGGTCAGGGTCAGGTCTGTGTCCTTTCTTCCTTTCTTCCTCTCTTCCTTCCTTCTTTCCCATCTTCCTTCCTCTCTCCCATCTTCCTTTCTCTCTCCCTTTCTCCTTCCTTCACTCCCTCCCTCCCTTACTCTCTCCCTTCTTCCTTCCTCTCTCCCTTTCTCCTTCCTTCACTCCCTCCCTCCCTCCCTTCCTCTCTCCCTCCCTCCCTCCCTTTCTTCCTCCCTCCCTCCCTTTCTTCCTCCCTCCCTCCCTTTCTTCCTCCCTCCCTCTGTCCCTTCCTCCCTTCCTTCCTCTCTCCCTCCTTTCCTCCCTCCCTTTCTTCCTCCCTTCATCCCTTCCTCCCTCCCTTCCTCCCTCCCTTCCTCCCTCCCTTCCTCCTTCCTTCCAGTGCCCTGCTCAGTTCCTGGCACAGTCGGTCCCTAAGAAATGATATTGAGTAAGACTCCTTCCTCAGGAGCTCTCAGTCTCGCTGGGGAAGCAAAACCAGAAGGAAGAGCCATCACCCTGAGCAGAAGCGCAAGGGGACAGTGCTCCGGGTCAGCCTGAGCAGGCAGGTGGCAGAGGAAGGGCCCCCTGGAGCCCCACCCCCACTGCACGACCCCTAAGCACCATTCTTCAGCAGCCCACATTTATTGAGCATCTGCAGGCACATCTTCAGGGAAGTACAGGCCCCTCACATCACCTGCCTGCCTGCTGCCACCACTTTCCCTTCATGGAGCCCACAGATGTGTACTGAGTGTCTCCTATATGCTGGGCATGGTGTGAGACACTGGGATGCAGCCCTGCAGAGGACAGAGCCCTGACGCCATGCAGCTTGCGTCCCAGGGTGGGAAGGAACCGTAAACATCCTGGAATCGGTGCAGAGGACAGCAGCAGCATGACGTGCTGGATGGAGACAGGGGGCTGCATCCCCTCAGTCCACCTGGATTCGCCCTGGAGAACAGGGAGGCTTGGGCTGGGCCATGCAACTGGAGAGGCAGAGGCTGGATCTGAACTCAGGTCTGACTGTTCTCTAGGAGCTGCTGCCTTGCCTGAGACCCCAGGAATTGAGAACACTTTGGAACTTGTAAATCCCACTTACCTTCAAGTGAGGTGGGATGTGCTGCTAAATGAATTCACACTTCTGTCCTGCACCACCTGGGATTGTCCGAGCCTGAGGTGAGCTTAGGTTTACAGGAGGTCTGACCGTGGCAGGACCCTCTGAGCCCCCACTGTGCCCGGGACGCTCTCCTTGCAGCCCTTCCCCATCCTCCCTGGCATGGCTCTCCCCACCCCACCTGTCTCAAAAAGTCCTCCCGTCATCCTGCAAGGCCACCCCTCAAACAGCCTCCAGATCCCCTGCCTTCAAGGACCCACCCCTGCCCGCCACTTGT
The DNA here is from genome assembly GCF_049350105.2 of Macaca mulatta. Taxonomy (NCBI): domain Eukaryota; kingdom Metazoa; phylum Chordata; class Mammalia; order Primates; family Cercopithecidae; genus Macaca; species Macaca mulatta. The sequence goes on along the minus strand of NC_133409.1, from coordinate 148,226,406 downwards.
GGGATGTGCCCACTGGTGCAGCCAGCCTGGGCGGGCTGAAAAGAAAAGGCCTCCTGTGAGAGGAGCTGGCTTGTGCCCCCCCACTCCCTGCTGTGGGGAGACAGTCAGGGGTCCCCCAGGCTATCACGGTGGACGCTCGGCTCCAGACAAGGAAGGAGAAAAATCCTCCTCCAGAGCCCTGAGCCAGCTCCCTCTGGTCTCCAGGCCTGGCCTCTCGGGGCCCAGCCAGCCGGCCCTGAGGCCAGCAGAGACATACGCACATCCTCGCTTTCTCTTTTCCTTAAAAAAAATTTTTTTTTAATTTAAAAAGAGAGGAAAACAATGAAAAGATAAACCCTAGGAATTCAAGTGGAAAAATCTACATTATGGCAAAATGTGAAGGCAGCAATTTCCAGCGGGGTAGGGGGTAGGGAGTTACACACAAGGACAGGGGCAGGAGAGCAGGTCCCCCCGGTTCCCGTAGGGGAGGACAGAGGAGAGGACAGAGGCTGGAAGCTACCCCTGGACCCTCATGGGCGTACACACACACACACACACACACACACACCCCTCCTTCCTTCTGACTCCCAAAGCCAGGCCCTTCCCCAAACCAGCTCTCAGGAAGGGGACCAGAAATAGCTGCTCAGAGGGCTTGGTGGCTGGTGACTGCTACTTTTGTTTTCAGCTGGGAGCAAAGCCTGAATGTAAATAATGGAGCCCAGGCAGCAATTCTATGGCCAGAGGGGGTTTCAAGGTAAGAAGGACACCAGGCCCCAGCAAAGGCCCTCCCCATGCGGCTGCTGGCGAGTGAGCTGGGTGCGAGACACACGAGGACTGGGCTGGCTCCGGCTGGGTCTGGGACTGTACAGAGGGCCAGGCCTGGTTCCCGTCACCTGTCACCCCCACCTGTCTGCTCCTGCTTGTGACCCCGCTCCCCAGCTCATCAGTCTCCAGCCGCCCAACACACTCCCAGCTTTACAACCCTTGGTGGCCCCCTGTGTGTGTGTGTGTGTGTGTGTGTGTGTGTGTGTGTGTGTGTGTGTGACCCTAAGCGCCTGCATCTCCTCCCAGGAGGGTCTCCCTGATGTACCCAGTGAACTTGGGTTTACTGCAACATCCAGGACCACCCCAGTCCCCACCAGGATCCACCCATCTGGCCACATCTGTGCCCCCAACAGGCCTCTGCACATGCTGCTCCCTCAGCCAGGAGCGCCCCCACCTCAGCTGCTCAGCCACCCTCTGGCTCCCTACCCAGTTCTTCCCTGGCTGGGCTGCATTTATCTTCCTGGGGCCTGTCTTTCTGCTTGGGGCCTTACGGAGCCCAGGACCCGTGCAGGGCCTGCCCAGGACAGCGGTAATCCACATTTGCTGGACGAATGGAGAACTGAGTTCCTGACTGACAGGTTTTTGAGGGGACAGCTTGGCAGGAGCTGCCAGCATGGGCGTGAGGGCAGAGGCTCTGTAAGAGTTGGAGGTGGGCACCTGCACCTGTTCACACGCTCCCATCCCCTCGGTGACCTCCCCTCTGAGCTGCCACCTCCTTACATGCTCAGGCACTGGACACCCCATTTGAGCCTGGCATCTACTTTGCTCTGGTCCACAGTGATACTCCGTGCTCAGCGTCCACACGCGTGGGGTGGGTACCCACATGCACCTGGACGTCTCCCTCTGTCCTGCCTTCTGCTGGGATTTTACTTTCTCCACCAAGACATCAATTCCTTACCGTGAGTGCCTGGGAAATCAGCCTGCAAAGGATGAGCAAGTGAAGAAAACTGCATGCTGGCTATGCAAAGGGACCGGGTCACAAGAGCCCTGCCTGAAGACAGGTGACAGTTGATGGTTTAAACTTCACCTGATAGGGCTAGTGTGAGGGCCCAGTGTAGTGGTGTTTGTGCAGGTCTGCCCCCAGGAGTCAACGCCTCTGGGGAGGGAGCAAGGCCTAGGGGGGTGGGGCTGCTGAGGCAGGACGGCAGGAGCTCGGAGGACAGGGGCCCCATCACTCAGTCAGGCCAGGACCCAGGACCCAGGGCTGGAGAGGTCCATAGAGGCGGGGACCAGGGCACCAGGATTGTCCAAGGCAGCACACACATCCTTTCCCTCCTGAAGGCTCTCAACAGCCCCACCACACCCCAGCCACACACACACACGGCAATGCACCACCACAAGCTCACAAAGTCTCACGGTCACACACACTCACCAGGGACACAGCTCCCATCACACTTATAGACCCAGTAAGAACCTCGTACAGCCTCACAGCCACAAAGACGGGCACAGGGCCACATGCACACACTGACACAGTCACAGATCCCATAGTCCCACAGCCACACAGGCTCACCCAGTCACCACATAGCCTCGCACAAACACACACACCACACCCAATCCCATCACATCCTCCACATACACACCCACAAACCTGGGCACACAAGTCACGTAAATCCCCAACCTGACACATTTGCACCCAATTATAACTTCAGACAACCCCTAGCCACACACAGACACACACCTACACATCACCACACAGATACACACCACATACATCACCACACAGATACACACTACACACTCACATCACCACACAGATACACACCACACACACATCACCACAGAGATACACACCACACACACACATCACCACAGAGATACACACCACACACACACATCACCACAGATACACACCACACACACATCACCATAGAGATACACACCACACACACACATCACCACAGATACACACCACACACACATCACACAGATATACACCACACACATACATCCCCACACAGATATACACCACACACACACCACAGAGATACACACCATAAACACACACACATCACACAGATACACACCACACACACATCACCACAGAGATACACACCACACACACATCACCACAGAGATACACACCACACACACATCACACAGATACACACCACACACACATCACCACAGAGATACACACCACACACACACATCACACAGATACACACCACACACACATCACCACAGAGATACACACTACACACACACATCACACAGATACACACCACACACACACATCACCACACAGATACACACCACACACACATCACACAGATATACACCACACACACACATCCCCACACAGATATACACCACACACACACCACAGAGATACACACCATAAACACACACACATCACACAGATACACACCACACACACATCACCACAGATACACACCACACACACATCACACAGATACACACCACACACACATCACCACAGAGATACACCCCACACACACACATCACCACAGATACACACCACACACACACATCACCACAGATACACACCACAAACACACATCACCACACAGATACACACCACACACACATCACACAGATATCACCAAACACATACATTACCACACAGATATACACCACACACACACCACAGAGATACACACCATAAACACACACACATCACACAGATACACACCACACACACACATCACCACAGAGATACACACCACACACACACATCACCACAGACAACCACACACACACATCACACAGATAAACACCACACACACACATCACCACAGAGATACACACCACACACACACATCACACAGATACACACCACACACACATCACCACAAAGATACACACCACAAACACACATCACCACAGAGATACACACCACACACACATCACCACAGAGATACACACCACACATACACATCACACAGATACACACCACACACATATCACCACAGAGATACACACCACACACACACATCACCACACAGATACACACCACACACACATCGCCACAGAGATACACACCACACACACACATCACACAGACAAACACCACACAGACACACATCACCACACAGATACTCCCCACACACACACATCACACAGATAAAGACCACACAGACACACATCACCACACAGATACTCCCCACACACACGCCACAGAGATACACACCACAAACACACACACATCACCATACAGATACACACCACACACACATCACCAAGAGATACACATCACACACACACATCACACAGATAAACACCACACAAACAAACCACACAGATACACACCACACACACACACAGATCACCGCAGAGATACACACCACAAACACACACATCACCACACAGATACACACCACACACACCATCACCAAATACACACCACACAGCCCTACACATCACTACACTACACTACACACCACACACAGATACACACATCACCACACAGATACACACCACACACACACCTATACATCACCATACAGATACACACCACACACACACACCATCACCACACACCACACAGATATACACCACACACACACATCACCACACAGATACACACCACACAAACACCCATACATCGCCACACACACACCATACACCACACAGATACACACCACACACACATATCACCACACAGATATACATCACAGACACACACACACATCACCACAGATACACACCACACACACCCACACATCACCACACAAATACACACCACACACACCCACAATAACCACATACCACCACACAGATACAAACCCACAAATCACCACACAGATACACACCCCACACAGACACATACCCACACATCACCACACAGATACACACCACACACACACATTGCCACACAGATAGGCATACACCCACATCACCACACAGCTACATACCACACACACACACCACCACATATCGCCACACAGATACATACCACACACACCCCCCCCACATCACCACACAGACACACACACACACACATCATCAGATACACACCACACACATGTCACCACACAGATATGCACCACACACACCCATACATCAGCAGATACACATCACACACATGTCACCACACAGATACATACCACACAGATACACACCACACACAGACACACACCCACACTTCACCAGATTCACACCCCCACGCATCACCACACAGATACACCACACATCACTCCACACAGATACACATACCACACAGATACACACACATCACTACACACCACACAGACACACCCACACATCACTCCCCACAGATACACACACAGTCACATACACACCACAGACACACACACCATCATACCACATGCAGAAACATCCACACGTCACCATACACAGTCAGATACGCACCACACACAGATACACATAACCCCACACAGAGTCACAGATACACCACACGCAGACACAGGTCACCCTGGACAGTCACATACAACAACCCTGCCTGACCTGGCCAACCCTGCTCCACCAAGCACAAGCAGGCAGTGCCCACCACGACGCGTCTGCACCCCCACCCTCACACCGCCTGGCGGCTCTCACACGGTCACCGCACGTGCACAAAGCACCCCTCCAGCCCATCTCTTCTTAACTGAGAAAGGCCTCCTCGCTAAGTCTCCCCAGTGAATGCCCCAATTAGCCTCAATCCTTTCCCAGAAAGGCCCTGCGAGGCCCTAGCATGCACCAGGGCCTGGCAGAAGCTCACATCCCTCACGTCGTTTGGGGGCCCAGCCACACTTCAGCACAATTAGCACCTCCTCCCTTGGCCTGGTCCTCACTGGCTAAGGTGACCATGGAGGGGCCTGTGGTCCAGCAATTGGACGGAGGGGACAGCACGGCTATTCATGGAGCAGCTCTGTGGCCGGCACATTGAGGCAAAGCCGTCCTTTTGCCTCTGAAACCCCACCCTATGCCACCAGGCTCTCCATTCCCGCCCGTCCCTGCCCCTGCCGGGAGAACGGGGCTGGATCTCGGGGTGCAGGGGCACCAACGGGGCAGAAGAGGGGGACACAGACATACGAGAGCTGGACTGGTGTGACATGAGGAGGCAGAGTCTGGCCACAGACAGGGCCATGTCCCATCTCAACCACCTACTGCTTCACGATGAAAGCCACGTTGCCCCCTCTCCAACCCTCCATTTCCCCTTCTGTGAAATGGTATGGTATGAACTCCGTCCCCCAGACACAGCAGGGTTACAGTGAGGACTAGAGCAGATCACCTGTGGACAGGCTCAGCCCCTAGGGGATATTTTGGGGTGTGGAGGAGGATGCAGGCCTTGGAGGACCTGCCAGGGCAGCTGTGGGGCTCAACATCTCAGAGCTGAGCCCTGCCGTCCCCCTGACAGGAGGCCGCTGGGCAGCGCAGGCGGCGTGGCTCAGAGCTGCATTATTCATGGCGCTAGGCTCTGAGCAGAGGGAAATTTGCTGAGTGATCGACTTAATGTCTTAACACAAACCCACTTAGGCAAAACACCTCTGAAGCAAGAAAGGCAGAAAAATAATAGAAAAGGGAAGCCATGGTGTTTGGAGGCAGATGGTGGCAGGAGGGGCCTGGATGGGGCAGGAGGGGCCTGGATGAGGCAGGACACGAAGAGATGGCTGGTTCGTGGCCGCCACCCAAAGCCCTCCAGAGGCCCCTACCCCAGGTCTGCTGTCCCCACCCTCAGTGGCTGTGCCCAGCATTCACTGATGAGCGAATCCCACCCATTTCTTGGGTTCAGTTCATGAAGGGAAGGGAGTCTGCCCAAGGCTCACACAGCAGTGGGAGGCCAACCGGGAGCCAGACTCGAGACTGCTAGTGTGGGTCAGGGTCCCTGCCGAGGTCATGTCCTGGTCCAACCCGTGGGCAGTGTGGTGGGGCTGTGGCGAACAGGGCCCTCAGCCTGACTGCACGGCTCTGTGCCCGCCTCAGGCCACGGTCAAGGCCGGGACACCGTGGAGTGTGGCTGAGGATACTGGAGGAGCCACTCACAGGACAAGACCCCCAAGTTTCTTCCCATCTTCCCCAACTCCAGTGACACTCTGGTGGAGGAGGTCACATCTCACCTTCCAGTCGTCTCCTCCGCCTCACTTCACCTCTACCACAGCAGGACCACTTTCTCCAACTCAGCCAGAACGTTCCCCGCTAGAGCCTTTCCCAGTGCTGGTCCCTCTGCCAGAAATGCCCTTCCCACGTCTCTATCTGCTCAGCTCTCTCCAGCCTAGGGCCCCACTTCTCTGCCTCTTCCCACATGAAATATCCCAGCCCTTTGCCACAGTGGGAGCTCATCGTGCCTGCCTGCTCCTCTCCACTGCCACTTGCCATCCTCCACTTTGTGCTGTGGTCAGTTTTGGAACTGGCCTGCTTCAGGTTCAAATCCCAGCTCTGCTACTTCTCAGCTGTGTGACTTTGGACAAGTTCCTTAATCTCTCTGAGCCTTGTCTCCACATAACAAAGTGTGAAGAATAAGCAAGTTAATATACATAAGGTACTTAGAACAGTTCCTGGCACATTGGTGCTCAGGAAGTGTTTATTATTATTATACTATTATTGTTGGTTTCCTCCATCAGCCCATGAGCCCCTTCAAGGGCAGACTGTGTCTTTCCCGTTTCTAACCGCCCAGTTTCCAGCAGAGTGTAGCATGCTCAACCGACGATAGTTGAAATGAACCTAGTTTCCAACAATGTTGTCTCCCCAGTCTGTTCACCCCAGATACCCTGGGAATGGGAGCCAGCACTGGGCTGGTGGCAGAGACCCTGTGTTGGGGCAGAGAGAGGCATGGGGAAGATGACCTCGAGGCACAGTCAGGCCAGCAGTAGGGCCTGGCCAGGGTTAGAGGCCAGCAGCTGGGCATGTGGTTTGGCCAGAGAAGAACAGACAGTGCAGGCTGGGATGAAATATTTAGGAGCCCACATCCCTTGGAAGTGGAAACTGACAAGCAAAATGAAATGCTGAGATGTAATTACGCAGGCAGGCCAAGCATGCCTCCCTGCCAGCAGCAGGCTCGGCGCCCCCTCCCACCCACCCACTGCCACAAGTAGGCATTGGGTAATGAAGTCCCCCTGGACCCTTCTCCTGAGCTAGCCCTTGCCCCTCCTCTTCAGGCCAGGCCAGGAGGGAGGGGTGGCAAAGAGCCCGGCTCTGGCTCCTGCAGGCCACTCCTTTTGGTGGCAGAATAGCAAGAAATACAGAAAACCGGGGGACTGGGTCAAGCCCCAGCACTGGATATAACCAGATGATCCCTTCACTCCACCAAGCTTCTTCAGCTGGAAAATGAGGCTGCTGGTCCACGCCAGGGAGGGGGGACCAAGAAGGTGGACGTGTCAGCTGGCCTTGGTGGAGGGACTGGTGAGAGGATGCCTTCCCGAAGTGAGCACGGCAGCAGGGACCAGCCTCACCCAGGGCAGCAGGAGAAGTCTTCTTGAGACACTGGGCTGTGAGGACTCAGGTTGGCAAAGCTGATGGGCAGATGCTGGGGGCTGGGGCCCAGATGTGAGCCCTGAGCTGAAGAAGTCCTCACCCCAAAAAACTCCCCCAGGCTCTCAGCACTGTTGGGAAAAGGCTTGGAGCCTCAAAGCTTGGGGGCCTGCTTGGCCAGATGGGGGTCATGGGGGATGGGAGACAGGAACCACGTAGGGAGGGAAAAGGGATTCCAGGCCTGGATCCTGGGAGCAGCCTTGAGTAGGGTCAGGAGAGCCTTGGGGAGCAAGGGCAGGAGGCAGGGGCTCTTCCTGTATGCTGTAGTTGGAGCTGGGGGAGGGGTGGGTAGCGTCTGCAAGTTTTTCTCAACAGACATTTGGGGTGGGACAACTTTTCACAGTGTGGGACTGTCCCATGTTACAGTACAAGGGACTAGACACTCAAGTCATTGTGATAATCCAAAGTGCCCCACATATTTCCCCACATGTCCCACATGTCCCCGGGGGTAGGGTGCAGCTGCCCAGACTTGAAAGCTCGTTTCTGATCTAAACCAGAGAGGGGCCAGGATTTGCCCGAGGCTGACCAGCACGTGCTGTGCTCACACATTCTGCCCAGGCCCCTCTCAGGCTGGCTCAGGAGCCCCAGATGTCCCTGGCGCAGTGTCCCTGGCGCAGGTCCACCCATACCTCATCCCTCAGGCCCTAATTCATGGCGCACCCCCACTTCTGTCGACACCGTCCTTCCAGACCACAGCCCCACACCTGCCACACAAACCTCAGGCTGCCCAGCCTGGCCCTTACAACTTTCCACCGAAACTCTAGTCCCACCCGGTCACTCCCATCCCTCACACCTTCAGTGGCTCTCACCTCCCTCAGGACCAAGTCCAGTCCTCAGCCTGTCCTGAAGGGCTCTGCAGGACTGACTTCATCCACTCCCAGCCTCCTCTCCCACCCCCACCTCTAACAGCATCTGCAGTTTCCAACATACGTCGGAGCCTTTAGACAGACTCTTTGCTCTGCCTTTGATGTCTAATTCACCTTCCCAGACTCTTTTCTTCAAGTCAGCTCCATCTATTCTTAAGGATTCAGCTCAGGCCCCCTCCTCCAGGAAGCTTTTATGGGTATCCCCAAGCTCCTCCTCCCCTGGGCGCTTATAACAATCTCAATGTCTCAATCACTGCACTTAGCACAGTGAATGAAAGTTACTGGACTAGATGCCTCTGCACCCACCAGCCTCTGACTCCAGCAGTGGCCACTGCTGGGCCCTGGATCCACACACTGCCAGGCACAGAGCAGTCACTGTCACCGACTCAGCAACCCCCAGTGCCAGGAGCTGTCCTAGATTCTGTGGGTACCACCAGGAATAGGACAGATAAGCCTGCCCTCGTGGAGCTGCCATCCATCTGTGAAGCCAACAATAGGGACAAGAGAATGAACAAAGGAATGAACACGCTAGTTAGGTGGTTAATTAATTAACACTTGACCTACTGTCCGGAAGGCTCCTGGCCCCATCTCCAGCTGCTGTTCCTCTGTGCTTCCCGTCTTCCCCCATTCTCTCTTGCCCACCTTCTGCCTCTTCTCTGTCTCCCCACAATACACACTTTCTCCCGTCATTGCACAGCCCCTCATGTTCACGCAGCACTCCCAGTCAAGTAACCTTTCTACATGTTGAAGTCTGAGCTCCTTCCAGTACAACCAGGTCCTAGGTATTACAACCATTTCACAGATAAGGAAACCGAGCCCACCAGCCAGAACCCAGTGCTGCAGCCTCCACCTTCCCTTCCTCCACCCCATCTTCTTTCCCGCCTCCACCTTTCTATCTGGCCCTCCTCTCTGCTTCCTGCCTTCTGGGGTGCCCTGACAAGTAGCCTCTGCTCTCAGCCTGTTTCCTACCTGTAAAACGGGGTGGGCACGGAGGCTTGGGGAGATGGTCACAGGGCCTCCACTGTCCCCTCTCCTGCACCCCTCCGCAGCCCCTACTGCATGGCCCTCTGTTCACTCTCCACCCTCCCTCCCTCTTCTCCTCTTACTTGTCACTTTGTCCTGCTTCCTCTCCTCCCCATATCCCAAGGCCTCCCTGGGGCCCCAAGACGTCTGCAAGAGTCGTTAGCTTTCCTTCTGGCTCATTAAAAAGCAGAATTTGCATAGAATATCCATATGATCATTCTGTCTACCGCAAAATGGGGCACAGATATAATGCAGCATGTAAGTGAGGGAGAGAGGAGAGGACAGTCACAGCGGGAGGCTGGGAGAACCCCCACCAGGAAGAGGCCCAGGCACTCCCCTGGGTCTGAGGCCTCAGAGGTAGCCCCTCACTCCCAACAGCTCTCACTAGGCCTTTCTGTTGGCTAATTCCTATCTCTGTAATTCTTACAATAACCAGCGAAGTCGGAATACAGCTGTACCCATATTACAGGTGGAGAAACCAACAGCCAGTGAGGAATAATGGCTCGTCCATGGACACAAGGCAAGTCTGGCAGGCCGGGGAAAGCACTCTCTGCCAGGGCCAGCCCACTCGACTCACGTCACCTGCTGCTCTTTCAGGAAGGCTGCCCCTCCTGACTCTCAGAAGGGAGGCACACAGCCAGGACAGCCCCCCGCCACCCTGGGACAGGCCCACCTCCCGTGGAGGTCTCTCCCATCACTGCTTCTCAAGGCAGCCTCCCCTCCCCCATCCTGCCTGGCCTTCCCCTCCCTGCAACAACAGTTTAGCCAGAGACACAAGAGATTTTTGGAGACAACTGCTCCAAACCTCTCATCCCAGCTTCATTGTCGCATTCAGACCTGCCTTGTCCCAAAAAGAATTCGCAGCAGTGCCCAGAAATAAACATGTATAGCTAAAAAAGAAACTGGTAACAAAACCAAGGGGAAGGAACTGAACTTCACACATGAAGACCCACTCAGCATCCATAAGACTGGCCCAAAAAGGGGCCCTTGGTTGGGCTGGAGCCAACCAGGACTTCGCAAGCAGCTGACCTCGGGGCAGACTCACTATCCATGGTACTGAAGCCAGGAGCACTGTGCCTGGCCTGGTGACCCCTCACCCTCCAGCCCTCTGGCCACAGGCAACCCAGAAGCAAGGCCAGTGGGCCCAGACTTCAAATACACCCCAAATCTGTCCCTTCTCACCACCCCCACCCCTGGTCCAGGCCATTGTCACTTCTTGCCTGGACTACAGTGGCCTCCACACTGGCCCAAGGTCCCACTCTATTCCCTGCACAATAGCCAGAGGGGTCACGACCCTCCTCTGCTCCTGACCCTCCAACGGCTCCCAGCTCACCCAGTACAAAAGCCAAAGTCCTCACAGGGCCCCCCAGGGCCCCATGCAATTTGCCCTCCTCTGCCCGTATGTCTCCCTGCCTCACTCACTCTGCCCCTGCCTCCTGGTTATTCTCCAAATGCCAGGCAGGCACCACCTCAGGGTCTTTGCACATGCCAGTTTCCCTTCCTGGGGCCCTCTTCCCACAGATCTCCACCTGGCTAGTGCCCTTGCTGCAGCTGGGGATGTGCCAAAAGTCACCCCTGCAGAAAGCCAGGGTGAGGACCGAAAGTCCGTCAACCTTGCAGGGAAGAGTCTCCCCTACTTGCCCCTCTCTGTCCACTTACACTGCTTTGTTCCTCTTCAGAGCTGCATCTTTCACAGCTGGTATCTCAAATTATAATTATACAGTGATGTGTTTGCTTATTCACTGCAAGTTCCTCCTGCCCTCTCCCCAAGTGTGAGCCCCACAAGGCCAGGAGCTTCATCTACTTAGTCCACGGCCGTACCCCAGTGTCCTGGTCCAATGCCTGGCATACAGTCAGTGCTCAATAAATATTCATTCTGCAGATGAATGAATTACTGTGGAGGAAAGGGATGCAAAGGCTGGAGGGCAGAAGGAAAAAATGGCCACGCCCCTCCTCACCAGCCATACCCCTGGGCAGGTCTGTGGGATTTGGAGGCCCGGGTTCCACCTTCTGAGTCCCTGAAAGTCCCAGAAGCACGAGGGGAGCCAGCACCAGAGAAGTGGCTGCCAGGGGATTCAGCCCTCCCAGACCACTTTGAGAAAGGGCCCCTCACGGCCCATACATGGTCATGTGGGAGTCACATGTGACTTGAGGGCTCCTGACCCACTTCTCTCTTCTCTCCCTCTCTGTCTGTCTGTCTGTCTCTCTCTCTCTCTCACACACACACACACACACACACACACACACTTACCATGCCAAGGTCTTCCAAGCTTCACACCAGGTGGGGAAACCAGGGACCCTTGGAGATTACCCTGCCCCCATCCCTACCTCTTTCCTCCCTAGCCCTAGAACTGCTGGCCTCCGTGGGGCAGGGCCTTCTGAGGCCTGCCCATCTGACAAGCCCACCAGTGCTTCCCTGGGGAAGGCCAGATGAAGGGAACCAAATTCCCCACTTAAAAGGAGGACTCCATCTTCCCACCTTCGAGCTCCAGAGCAAGGGCCAGTTTCGGAGTCACACAGAACTGGCTACAAAGCCCAGCTCTGCCCTGACAAGCTGGGAGGGCCCAGGCAAGCCCCTGGGCACCCTGGGCTGCAGTCACCTCCTCTACAGTGGGGACAATGCTCAGGGTTTCTGTGCAGGGGCTGAGGCTGGGGCCGGGGAGCAGCATCTGTCATGATAGTTCGTGAACATGGCCTCAAAATGTGTGTATTACACACAAGGAGCCTCAGGGGTCTGTACACAGGCCAGGCCAGGCTGGCTGTGAGGCTGGCATGGGAGGCTGAGTCTGTTCAGGCTCAAAGGCTCTGGGAAGAAGGAAGAGGGACCAGGTTGGGGAACATGGAATATCAAGGCAGAAATGTCCACATATACCATTCATGCCCACATACATGAGCCCACTGAGGAAGGCACACAGTCCGTTTTTGGTCTTACAAATGAAAAACCAGAGGCTCAGGGAGAAGTGAATCGTGTAGGGTCACATAGTGGTGGAGGGTGGGGCTGAGACTGGGACTCAGGCTGCTGGACATTCCCACCCGCCCCAGGGCACTCGGTGGGCCCATGTAGGCCTGAGGTGGGAAGTGCTGGGTGGCGAATGTGAGACAGGGAAGGAAATGGTGGGTTCACAGGTCCCTCCAGAGATGCAGAGGAAAAGGCAGATGGGGTTTATCTCAGCCACATCTCCAAGGAGCTCAGAGTGAGGACCTGGAGTTCCAAGAACCCCACCCCAGCCAGGAAAGCAGGCCGAAGTCCAGGGTCAGCAAACAGGTGAAGATGCTTTCCTGAAAGTCAAGGCCCAAACCCGAGCAGGGGTGAGCAGGGCAGCAGCCTTCACCACTTGCCCTTTAGCCAAGGGAAGACACTGGAAGGGTCCCTGTCCAGTGGGAGCTTGGGGGACAGACCCCAGTGTGTTCTGAGTGAACAGGCTCAGTGAGGAGAAAGAAACAACAGAAGAGCCGGGCGCGGTGGCTCACGCCTGTAATCCCAGCACTTTGGGAGGCCGAGGCGGGCGGATCACGAGGTCAGGAGATCGAGACCATCCTGGCTAACACGGTGAAACCCCGTCTCTACTAAAAATGCAAAAAACTAGCCGGGCGAGGTGGTGGGCGCCTGTAGTCCCAGCTACTCGGGAGGCTGAGGCAGGAGAATGGCGTGAACCCGGGAGGCGGAGCTTGCAGTGAGCTGAGATCGCACCATTGCACTCCAGCCTGGGCGACTAAGCGAGACTCTGTCTCAAAAAAAAAAAAAAAAAAAAAAGAAACAACAGAAGAAAATGAGCTTGAAGACAATGGGGTTCCAGTTGAGAGATTTGTCAAAAACATCAAAAAAAAAATCAGAGGCCAGAGGAGTTAGGGAGCAGCAGGCTGCTTTGGAAGTAGCTACTCTGTGGGCTCCTGCCTGGGTCCAAAAACAAGACACACAGGAAGCCAGAGACCAACTGTGGTGCTTGACCCTCCATGTGGCAAAGTGAGACAGGAAAGCCACGAGAAGTCAGTGAGGGATGTGAAGACCTGTGCCTTGGGGGACTCAGAGGTCCCCTGATATGTTGGCTGCATGCTGTCAATAAAGCTGAGGCTCAGAGAGGGAAGGTTACCAGCCTAAAGTCACACAGCCGCCCAGGGACAAGAGCCGGGACCAGAACTCAGTCCGCCTCCCAGCCCAGGGCCCCCTGCCCTGCTCCTGTTCTCTGGTTAAGAAGGAAAACAACTAATGCCTTCGGGAGCACCAGTGCTCGGTGCAGTGCCCGGTCCACCCGGCAAGCGCTTTATAGCTATGCGTGCATTTAACCTCACAACAAGCTGTAAGGGAAGGACTATTACTATCCTTGTTTGACAAAGGTGGAAACTGAGGCACAGGGCCCCTCGGGGACTGTTTAGGGTAGCACAACTCATGATGGCAGAGCCAGATTTGAAGCCACGCCGTCTGCCCCAGTGTCTGGGCTCTTGGCCACTCTATTCTCCTGCATCACTGGGGAAAAGGACCGGATTCAGAAGGCCAAAGCCACAAAGGGGCTGCCACCGGCAAAGGGAATTTTTTCAAACCCCAAAGGAATCTTCAAACACATTCCACAAAGGAGGCTGTGAAAGAAAACGTTGCTTCCCGTCAGGAGGGAAGAGATGCAAATTCAGAGAAAAAGGGCTCAGCATCTGACGTCTTCCTCCTGTCATTCCCATCAAGCTTAGAGGCGAATGCAGACGGGAGCATGTCCCCGTCTGGACAAGCGCATCAGGCAGAGGGAGCCAGGAAAAGTGGCTGCACTGAAAGAAAAGCAGCAGGCCCGGCGACACCAACCTGGGGACTTACAAATGCAGAGGCGTCAGGCCCTGCACAGGTCAGAGTGGCAGAGGAATCCAAGCAGACAGGCGCAGTCCCCGAGGCGCACCAAGCAAACGCGTGGTTCATCTTCACAACGGAACGGAGACTGACCTGGCAATCACGAGCAGTCACATTAACAACAACACCTTGCCAATCTCCAAGCCCCAGCAAGGGGACCCAGCTGGCGAGTGGTGGGTCTCATGGCTTGGCAGGGGGCGCCCATGCCAGGTCCACTTAATTTCCACCCGCAGCAAAGTGATAGGTGGCGTACAAGGGCAACGGAAGGCAAGATGGGTCTCGGGTCTAGAACGGCCTGGTTGATAAGTTAGAATGGGAGGTTCTGCTGCAGGGTGGGGCCCACTCCCCCTCATCCTGGGAAAACGCAACGTCAGAGGGCAGAGTGCTCAGCCTTGGGCTGCAGGGTCCCTTGGTCCCAGGAGGCAGCTGGTGGAACAGTCCAGAGGCCTCTCCCTTTGAAGCTGCTAAAAGTCATCTGATACTCGGATACAAGCTAAAGCCAGCAGCAGCACCCCTCCCTGCTTCTACCCCCACTCAAACCCCTGCTCCCTGCTCATTTTGACCATGGTTCATCTGATGAGGTGGGAAGGTTACACACTCCAGGCACTGCCACCATGCAGTTGGCCCCGATCATTCCTGAACCAAAACGCCAAGCCCTGAGGGGTCAGCGCTGACATCCACTCCTATTTCTTTCGGCCTTGCTCGAAGCTTTCTTTCTGGCATTCCTCTGACAGACACATTCTAAACAAGTAGTTTTCAGTGGGTGTCTGAGGGTGTCTTCAGGATGAGCCCAAATTGTGGGGAACAGGTCTTTGCTCTCATGAAGGATGCCTAGAGCCAAGGCCATGGAGGGCGAGAACACAGCCTGTCCGTGCCAGCTGGACCTCAGAGGCGGGCTACTGTACCCACTCCTGTCACAGGTAAGAGGAGGCGGCCCAGGGAACAGGGCTGGTCATCTGTTCACTCTTCATTCTGTAGCGTGTGCTGAGGCCCTGCTATGTGCGAGGGAGGGCGGGGGGCACAGAGCTAGGTGGGGTCCTGTCCCTCCCTGGCCTCTGGAGCCGTCAGTGGGGCGGGGACAGAAGGAAGGGTCAGCAGGTACTGTGGCCCACCTGAAGGGGCTTCCCAGGGAGCCTTCGAGGGAAAAACTCCACCACCGCCTGCTCCACCAAGGAGCTCAGCTCTGTTTGGGACAGGGCAGGTGAGGGGCGCCTGCAAGGAGAAGGGCCTTGGCTCTGAGCCTCAATGGCAAGGGGACCCCTCAGGGCCCTGAGCGAGTTGGGCCCGACAAGTGGAGATGGTCAGCCAAGCCAGCCGAAACATTTCAACATGCGGTGTTGGCCTAAAAGAAACTCTCCTCGGCCCCACCTCAGATGGCTCCCTATCCCCTCCCCACCCCACGGCCACAGGAGCTCCAACCCAGGCCTCTCATCGCTTCCGTCTGCCTGTTCATTCCCACCTCCAGGCTTTTGTTCCTACTGTTCTCCCACCTGGCGTGTCCTTTCCTTCCTCCTCTTGTCCAAATACACCTCCTCCAAGCCCTGCTTGACTGCCCAGCCTGGCTGGGCTGGAGCCCCCACAGCCCTAGGGTTTGTGTCTTCACTTCAATGGACACATCACCACATCCCTTTTTTTTACTTATTCAGGCAGGCTCTGCTGAGCACCTACTGTGTGCAGGGCAGGTGCTAGGGCTGGCTGTGCATGGCTCCTCTCATGCCCACCAAAAGGGCCTGAGAGCAGGGCCTGCAGCCTGTCTCTGTCTCACACCGGGGCTGGAACGTGCCCAGGGAACAGGGCTGGTCGTCTGTTCACTCACATTTCACTCTACAGAGTCATATGCTATGCTGTGGTCCTCTATGTGCAAGGGAGGGCACAGGGCACAGCACAGGGCGAAATAAATCTAGGAAGCTCTGGCCAGCTGGAGATTCAAGCTGGTGGAGGACTGAGCCACTTTCCCTTCCTGCCCCCGGGGGCAGCAGCACTGCAGGATGAAGCACCCAAGGCCAGCAGTGAGGAATGGCACGAGGCGCACCCCACAGTTCACCTGACGCAGCTGCTGACAGGCCCCGAGTTCCTGCTCCCTCCCTTATGTCTCCAGGAATGGATTTCTGTCTTCAGTGAGTCAGCAGAGAGAGGAAGGGGAACAGCCAGGGAGCTCAGTGGGGCAGGAGGTGGAGGTCCCAGGTTAGCCTGGCCTCACCCCCAATGCCTACACTCTGTCAGCCTCAGTTTGCCCCTTTGTAGGCTGGGAGAGCAACTTCTAGGTCTAGGGTTGGGAAGAGAGCTAAAGAAGAAGTGAGTAGTTGGGGGCTGGATTTTGCAATTAACCATTCATTCAACAAGCATTTATTGAGCAACTACTATGTGCCAGGGCTGTGCCAGATGCTGGAGATGCAGCAGAGAACAAAACAGATTAAAATCTCTGCCTTGGTGGACAATACACAAACAAATAAAAAGGTATTAGTCTGCTGCTATAAAGAAAAACAGAGCAGGGTACGGGGACTGGAGAGTAGGACTGAGGCAGGGGCTGTTTCAGATAGGCTGTTCAGAGGCCTCTCTGAAGGGAGACATCCGAGAAGACACCTGAAGACACCAAGAATGCGGGCTGCGTGGATATGCAGGAGCAGCTTTCCCCCAGGAGGACCAGCCCGCGCAAAGGCCCTGAGGTGGGCTCGTGCCTGGAACATTTGAGGAGCTGCAAGATAGCTGGTGTGGCAAGAGCGAGGGAGAGGCGCGGAAGGAGGCAAGGCCGGAAAGTGAGGAGGGGCAGCGGAACAGGCACCCTTAATGCAAGTGGTGCCAGCTCCCTTGGCTCTGGCTGCACAGATTTTCACCTCATCCCCGTGGAGCCTCCGTAGATGGGGTGCTCCATTTACAGCCAGGGATGCCACATGCAGAGAGTCTCACAGCCCACTGGACGAGGAGCTGCCCAGCCCGGGCCTCCTGCTGCCCAAGCACTGTCTCCTCAGTGGGCTGTCAGCCGTGCCATGCCACTGTGCTGACAGAGGCCATCTACATGCAAGTCTGATGCTCAGCCCTGGGAGTCGGAGCTAGAGGTCAGATCCAGCAACAGCTTGACTCACCCACATCTCTGGAATATCAATGGAGGGCACAGCAACACAGCCAAGAGGTAGGGCCTCAGAATTTCCTGCTGTTCAAGGAATGAGACATCCTCCAAGGAGCAGGCCAAGCCCCCCACACTCCTTCCTGCCACACCCAGAGAGGCCATCTTGTTTCCACCCTTGAGGCACAGATATACCCAGACATGCTAGACGCACTTACCTGAAAGGACTAGAGACAAACTCCTGGGTGACCCCGTGGATAGGACTTCCTGCCCCATGCACCACAGAGGGTAAGTTCAGTGGCTAGGGAGAGTATCTGCCAGATTCTAATCCTGCCCTGCTGTGTGGCCTCATGGGACTTACTTAACCTCTCTGAGCCTCTGTTTAGCCATTGGTATAATGGAGCTGTCTTGAGAGCTAAATGAGGTAATATGTACAAAGCACTTAAAACAGGCCTGGGCCAGGTGCAGTGGTTCATGCCTATAATCCCAGCACTTTGGGAGATGGAGGTGGGTGGATCACTTGAGCCCAGAAGTTTGAGGCCAGCCCACGCAACATGGTGAGACCCCACCCCTACAAAAAATGAAAAAAAAAAAAAATTAGCCAAACATGGTGGTATATGCCTGTGGTTCCAGCTACTTGGGAGGCTGAGGCAGGAGGATTGCTTGATCCTGGGAGGTTGAGGCTCCAATGAGCTGTGATTGTACCACTGCACTCCAGCCTGGGCAAGAGGGTGAGACCCCATCTCCAAAAAAAAAAAAAAGGCAGGCACGGTGGCTCATGCCTGTAATCCCAGCACTTTGGGAGGCCAAGGCAGGTGGATCACCTGAGATCAGGGGTTCAAGACCAACCGGGCCAACATTGTGAAACCCCATCTCTACTAAAAATACAAAAATTAGCCAGGCATGGTGGCGCACGCCTGTAGTCCCAGCTACTTGGGAGGCTGAGGCAGGAGAATCGTTTGAATCCAGGAGGTGAAGGTTGCAGTGAGCTGAGATCACGCCACAGCACTCCAGCCTGGGTGACAGGGCGAGACTCCGTCTCAAAAAAAAAAAAAACCTACCACATCTGTGCCCACGTCTGTGCCACCCGCTTGCCACTGCCTGCCTTTCTCCCTCCTCGGTGACTCACTGGCGTTATCTCCAGAGCCCAGGCGGGGCCTGCTCTGCATGTCTAATCCCGCCCTGGTGATGCCGCAGAGGAGCCCGCGAGGGAAGGGCAGTCTCCTTGCCTTTCCCTGGTGCAGCCTCGGCCTTGACAGGGAGGAGGGAGTCCTGGCTGCAGCCAGAAGGTCCACACGTGCCCGCACACACACACACACACACACAGACAACCCCCCCACACACACACAGACCCGGTCTACAGATACCCCCACCAAGGCAGGCTTGCCAGTCACATGACCAGAACTTCCCAGACACACACCCCTACACAGACACACACACAGACACACACACATGCACACACACATGCACACATACACGCACACACACACGTCCTGGCCTAGCTGCCTTTGGAGTTCACCTTGCTGCCCTCTCCCCACCAGACCAGCCATCCCCTAAGAACCAAGCTAGGCTGGGCTCCTGTAGTTTTGTCTCTAGCCCCGTCCCTGGACACACCTGTATTCCCAGTTAGGGCACAGCACGGGGCCCAGCACTTCCCAGGCCTCCCAGGACTAGCCAGGCCCCAGGTAGGGCTGGGACCCAGACAGCCAGACCCTGACAAACCCTCTGGTGCGCATTCCTGAGCTCCTGCCGGCATGTGCCAGGAGCACATTTCATTCCTCTTTTTTTTTTTTTTTTTTTTTAAAGACGGATTCTTGCTCTGTCACCCAGGCTGGAGTGCAGTTGCATGATCTTGGCTCACTGCAACCTCCACCTCCCAGGTTCAAGCGATCCTCCTGCCTCAGCCTCCCAAGTAGCTGGGATTACAGGCTCGTGCCACCGTGCCCAACTAATTTTAGCATTTTTAGTAGAGACGGCATTTCACCATGTTGGCCAAGCTGGTCTCGAACTCCCGATCTCATGATCTGCCTGCCTCGGCCTCCCAAAGTGCTGGGATTACAGGTGTGAGCCACTGTGCCCAGCCGCATATTTTACTCTTATATCCTGCTTTATTCCCATTTCACAGATAAGAAACTGAGCCCAGAAAGACGAAATGACTTTCCCAAGATCGCACAGCCAGTCAGCGTCTGAGCCAGGGCACAGGTCTGCCTGAAGGAGCCTGACCTCTTATGCACCTGCCGCCACTTCTGCAATGCCAGCTGGAGAAGACAGGGCATGTAGGTAGAGTGCCTGGCCTGACAGCCCTAGCTCCAAGTCCTGCTCCGGCACCAGGCTGTGTGACCCTAGGCAAGCCACATCACTGCTCTGAGGCTAAGTTCTCCCATCTGCAAAATGGGGACAAAACACCTAGCCCGCCGGTGTTGCACTTCGCTGCATGGTCATTACCAGGATCTGTAATACTCACAGGGGGCGTCTGGTCCAGGCAGGGCTCAGTCAAGGGCCACAGGATTGCCCAGAGCATGTGTGGACAAGGGTGGAGGTGGGGAATGCCAGTGTCAGGACTTCCTTTAGGCCTGGTGCCAGTGGCCCAGTCAGTATTGAGCCACTCCAGGTGCCACCTATGGGCTCCCCACCTGAAGGACAGAGCCAGGTTCCCAACCCAGCTCCTCCGTGTTCTGGCTCTGTGGCCTTGGGAAAGTGACCCGCCCCCTCTGGCCTCCATTTCCCCATCTATAAAATGGGCATAGTCATGCTCCTCTGAAGGACCCAGAGCCCAGCACACAGTTGGCACCTAGGACTTGCTCACCACAATTCCAACATGCATCCCAGCCTGGCCAGCACGCTCTCCCCGCCACTCCCCTCCCCGGCGCTCCTCTGAGCAACTCACAGATGATTTATACTTCAGAGGACGAATCAATACAATATACAGCCAAAGACATCTTTAATCTTTCGCAGGGATTAGGCTACAAGGTACAGCGGCCTCTTTCTACCGGCCGCTCGATTCTGGTTTCAATTTGGCCAGCTGGAGTGCAGCTCTCTCTCTCCCTTTCTTTTCACCTTCTAAAAGATGTTCCTCCAAATCAAATTTCATTTATTGGGTTGTGCGGGGAGATCTAGCTGCCTAACCTGCCCTGGCCAGGCCCCCGTAGGCTGTTGCACACTGGCATGGGGTGGCCTTGGAAGTTTGGGGACGTGGGAGGCCCAGTCAAGCAGGAAGCCAGGACCTCAGGGAGGTGCAGATGGTGCATGGGGCGTGGCAGGCACTGTGAGGGGCACCTCTGCCAGGACAGGAGTGCCCCATGCTGAAGGCCTTCACATAATAGCAAATTTTAGTTTTCTAGATCATGAAGTCCTTTTAAAAAATCTTGAGTAGACTTTATTTTTTCTAACCACCCAATACTTGATCAGATGTTGATTTTTAAAAAAGTAAACAATAGGCTTACCTTCAGCCAAAACACAATGCCCAGACCGCACCCCTGTCCCATGCCTCTCCTGTCCCCCCAGGCTGTGTGTACATGGGCATACCTGTGTGTCCCTGTCATACCCTAGCACTTGCACAGGGGCTGGCCCAGGTGGGTCTCAGCGAGCACGCAAATGACAGAAGACAGAGAAGACAAGAGTACAGAAACAGGTGAGACCTCTAGTCCCAGAGCCAGCCCCTCTGGGTTCAAATCCCTTCTCCACCTCTTACTTGCTGTGTGGCCTGGTGCTAGCTACTATTCAGCCTCTCTGCCTGCACTTCCTCTCCTGCAAAATGGGGATGAGGCAGCATCTACCTCGTAGGGCAGGAAGGACTGCCCAGGACAGCAGGTGCTGGGCGCAGAGGGAGGCCTGCATGAGCACTGGGGGTGGCTTTGAGGTCCCTCAGGGCAGGGACTGAACACAACTGAACACAGAGACTCACGGCCCTCGATCCCTTCCCCCATCCTATACCTTTGTCCCTAAATCCTGCAAAGGTCATGCCTTGAACAGAAAAGGCAGGAGGCTGGTGTGGGGAAGAGTTCAAGCCGCAAAGGAGGAAAGGAACCAGCAGAGTAGGGTAGGAGGTGCCATCCAGAGGGAGGTGCCCAGGTCTTGGGTCTGAGCAAAGGAGGAAAGGACATGTGGGTAGCCCGAGGGAGGGGCTGGGCTCTGGGGTTCTGAGGCTCTGACACTGTCTGCCAGGGTCCCCAGGTGCTATTGCCAGCCCGCCTGGAGGTAGGAGTGGAATACTGTTCACCTCTGCTTCCTTTTGCTCTGCCAGGCTGCCGGCGTGCAGAGTGGCCTGGAGCCTCAGCCATCAGTCAGCGCTGCCCCACTTCCCACCGCCCCACTGCCCCCTCCACCAGGTGGAGGCACCCAAGCAGCTTCAGCAGTACAATTAAAGAGGCTTATCTGAGATTTATAGCAGCATTATGCTCACGGGGTGTTATCAACGGCAGCCTCCGGACACTCTGTAGTCCTTAGGAAAAGCAATTAGAGTCCTGAGGCCATGAGGGTATAAATATACAGACACTATCACCCAAGGTCTCAGGCGCTGGCAAGCTGTGTAGAGGCAGGGCTTTGGGAGAGACCAGGGGCAGGGCAGACGGGCCCTCTCTGCAGGAGGTGGGTCTGCCAGGAGGGAGAAGGGCCTCCCCGCTTCCCCCACACACCACAACAGGGCCCCGAGGAAGTCACAGGCACCATCCTTCAGCTCCACAACCTCCTAGGAGCTGTCCCATCTTGGCTCACCCCAGCCCAGGTGAAGGCCCCCCAGCCCAGGGCTGCCTGCTGCTCCCAGATGCCCACAGCTGCAGCCCACGCAGCCAGCCCTCCCAGGGCACCAGCAGAAGCAGAGACCCAGCCAGGGGCCCGCTCCCAGGCCCTGCTAGGTGGGAGTCACCTGCCAAGGGGTTAACCCTTGTTACTGCTCAGCCGCTTATCTCTGGGGACACCTGAAAGCTTTATCACAGAGCATCTGAGGACAGCAATTTAAGGCAATGCAGCAAGCTTAATGGGGGAAGGTGGCATCAGGGTATGAGGGGAAGACCTCGAGGAGAATAAATACTTGCCAGTTCCTCAGACTCCACCCACAGCGACACCTTCTTCACTGATGCCCAAACCAGCACAGGTCACCCACGGCCCTTCACCCCTCACCCCCAGCACAGACAGGTCAATTTTAGGGGCTCCAAATTCCTCATTCCTCTGAGAGCCTGCCTGGCTGTCCACCCATCTCCCGAGTCCCTGACAGCCCTCTAAACAAGGCCCTCGTCTCCACCCCGTCCCTTCCTCTGCTGTGAGGACAGCGGCCGCCCTGCAGGCTCCCGCACCAGGGAGGTCAACAGTGCCCTCATCTGCACACCCACGTCTGCGAAGTCCTCATACCTGCCATGCACAGGAGTCACCCAGAGCCCAGTGAGGCCATGGGCCAAACTCAGGGCTCAAAGAGGAGGACAAGGCCCACCTGGCAACAGCCAGGCAGTCAGAGCCCGCATCAGGCCCCGGCTGGGGGCTCTCGGTGGGTCAGTCACATGCCCCCAAGCCCGGCATGACCCCGCAGCCAGGCACTTGACTCACCGTCCTCACGGGACTTCTGGATGAAGGCCTCCACACCGCTCTCGCCATAGCTGCCCTCCGAGGCCACCGTGGACACGTAGTTCCACTTGAGGGCACGGACGATGTCCACCATGGCCTGGGCCTGGTACGTGTCCGAGGGCACCACGCGGGAGAAGAAGTCGTAGCGGCTGTTGTCGCTCAGGTCTGGCGCGGTGGAGGCGTAGCTGATCTGGGGTATCTGAGGGGCGAAAGGGGCTGCTGAGGGTGGCGGCTGCCCCCACCCCGCCGAGCCAGCCCCACTCCCCTACACACCAACCTCCCTCTGGTCCCCACAGCCTTGGGACCACTACAGCCCACCCCTCCCCATGGGCACTGCCTCCTCCTCCAGAAAGTCTCCCAACCAGCCTCCCTGGGGTCCCCAAAGACACTCCAACCACGCACAGGTACACACACGCACACACATACACACGTACACACACCACACACATACATCCTGGGAGCCTCTGGCTGCCTCAATTTACACAAAGAGTTCAAAGATCCCAGCCCAGGGAAAATCCCCACATACATGAGATGATTCAGCCTGGGGATTTGGGTGTTAGGAGGGGCCCTGAGGGGTCAGGTGGCCCATCCCATGTCCCCAGGCAGCCCCTCTGGTCAGGACCCAGCAGACCCTGTCCCCACAGCTCTCTGCCAGCTCAGCCTCCTTCCTCATGCCCTGCTCAGAGGAGATGGAGCCTCGATTCCAGCTCCCCCATCCCCTACTCCACCCCCAAGGATGGAAGCCCAGGAAGCTAGCAGGGTGGGCTTCAGGAAGTCCCTTCTCTCTGCAGCTGGGGACACTGAGCCCAGAGAGTCACCACCCTGCTGGGTCCCACAACCTCTCCAAGGCAGAGCTGACCCAGGGCCCTGCCCCAGCCCCAGGGCTTTCTAGTCACAGGGCATCTTCCTGCCTCCACAGGCCTCACCTGGACCCTCCCCAGGCAGGCATGAGACTCAGACCCCATGCCTCCTGTAGATACACCCAACCATCCCCAGGACAGGGAAGGGGTATGGTCCCTCCTCTCCACCCCTCCCTTCCAGGGCCCCACCCACTGCTCTGCTCTCCTGGCTGGTCAGGGCCTGTGGGCTCCACTCGCCGCTTGGCCCACAGGAACACTTCTCCTTCCTGTGTGCCCTCTGCCCGCTCAGTTGTCCAAGGGGACAGGGATGGGGAATGCATATTGATCCCGGCTGGCGTCAAAACTAAGATTTTATGCCCCTAAAGAATCACTCAGATTCAATCCTGGCCAAGAAACCTGTGGCCAGGACTTCAGGCCCAGTGGCAACCATGGGTGGGGAAATGTTCCTGGGACAGGAATACTTGGGGTGCCCCTGGCAAGTGGTGCCAGGTGGGAGGTTGGGGGTGCACCTGGCAAGTGGTTGCCCACTTGGCTAAAGCCTAATGTGTCCCTATCCCCGGGACCACCTCCCAGACCAGTCAGCTCCCCTCCTCAGGACAGGGCAGAGCTTCTGCCAACCTAGGAGCCCCACCTCAATATCCCAACATTCAACTCTGTTCACTTCAACAAATACTTTATTGAGCACCTATGATGTCCCGAGTGCTGAGGACAGCAGTGAATAAAACACTCACGGAGCTTCCTTCTGGTGGGAGGAGAGGAGCAAGCAAGCTAACAAGTACCGGGACCATTCTCCACAGCCATGAGGCCTCACAGAGTGGCATAAGGGGGTGGGACATCAGGGTGGCAGGTGGCAAGGCCAGGAAAGGCCTCTCTGGGGAGGCGACGGCCGAGCAGAGCCAGCATGAGCAAGGATAGGAAGGTATCGGAGCCCAGGGAGCGGCAGCTCCCTGCGGAATGAGCTTGGTGTGTGGGTGGCCAAGCAAGGGGCCTGTGTGGCCGGAGCAGAGCAGGATGGGGAGAGTCAATGCGTAGTAGGCCCCACAGCCTCTTAATAAACGGACAAATGACAATAAGAAAGTTGACTGGGGGCAGGGAGGGTCCATCCTCCCCTGAGAATGCCCACTGCCAAAAGCATGGCCCAGATGGCTCACTGTCCGCCTCCCCTGTGGGAAAAGCCCAAACCACTGAGACCTTCACGGGTGAGGATGTGGGTAGGGGAAACAGTTAACTGGTTTTTTGGATTTTCTAAGCAAGGGTTCTAAGCAAGGGTTAGAAACCCTAAGTTCTGAGTGCTTTGCCTGAATTCCCTCATGTGACCCTCACAGCCTTAGGAGACAGCTATTGTAATTATTCCCATTGTGCAGCTGAAGAAACTGAGGCCAGGGGAGGTGAAGTCACTTGCCCAAGTTTTTTTTCAGCTGGTGAGAGGCAGAGCTGGGATTTGAGTTTAAGCAGTGTAGCTCCCCAAATTCTACTTGAAACTGTCTCCCTAGGAAGTGTGGGAGAAGCTGTGGAGGGAGGCTGAGGGGAGAGCAGACAGGAGAGAACCTTAGGGTTCTAAGCAGAACAAGGGTTAACTCCCAAACCCCCTCACTGTAGCTCTTGTGGTCTTTATAAAATGGCATGTACTACATTATCCACTGGCACTGTTTGTAACAGTAAAACTTTGGAAACAACCTGTATGTCCATCAAGAGGGGATTGTTTAAAGAAGTTCCAGCCAGATAACGAATATTACACAGCTGTGAAAAGGAACGAGGCTGATTTCCAGGCACTGCTCTGGGTGGGTCTCCAAGATATTGTGGGGTAAAAATAACAGCAATAAGGAGGCAACATGCAGGTGGAAGCTGTTTACTGTGTGAAAGGGGAAGTGCATACTGGTTGCTCTGAAACAAAACATGTGCATTGCCTCAGGGGAGGAAAGCAAGTGGCCGAGACAGGATCGGGCAGGGACCTTTCACCTTCTACCCTTTGTAGGTTTCCAGTGTTGAACCATGCACATCTTCACCCATTTGGAAAGCAAACCACACTTGAATATACCTGAATCTATGTGTCCCCTCGCCTGCTCTGTCAGCAGTGACTGAAAACTAGCCCAGTCCTCTCTGCCTTGGAGAACACTTAGCATAAAAACAGCACCCTCTAAAATGTGAGCTCTGACTGGATATTTTTTAATTCACTTTAAGGTTGTTATTTTTGAGGTCTGAAAATGGTATTCGAGTCATGGCTGGTTTGTTTTTAAGAAATCTTGTGTTTTAGAGCAGTTTCTCAGCCTTTGCACTCTTCATGCTGTGCAGGGGAGGTTAGCTCTTTGTTGGGAGGAGGTCCCTGAGAGACAAGTGTTTTGTTTACGTCTCTCGCTGGCCTCTGCTGCGCCTCAGCCAGGAGCGATCATCACCTGCCTGCCTCCACGCCCCTCCTGATCAGAAGCTTGTCCCTACTTCTGGTGTTTCCTCCCACCGGGCCTTGGCTCCCGGGAGAGGGAAGGAGGCCCACTCCGGTTTCTGGACTTGCTCAAGCCAGGCCTCACAGCATGCGGCAGATGGAAACAGAGGCCCCCCCAGATGAGGTGGCTCCTTCTCTCTCATCCCTATTCCTCCTTCCAAGCTCCTGTCTAGGCCCAGGTGGTGCTCAGCACAGGTGGTGAGCAGGATGGACAGATGGATGTCCGGGCATCCCCTGTGGGGCCAGTCTCGTTAGAAGCCTTCAGACCCTGGCCCACATCCAGAGCGGGGCCCTGGCACACTGGCCCCAGCCCACGGCACACACTCCATTCCCCAGAGGGTGGGAGGCCAAGCATGCGCTCCTGTAGGATACGCATGTCAGCCTGCAGAAGAGCCCCAGGCCCCTGATTTCAAGAGCCCAGGAGGGGCCCCTGACCTTCCCCCAATAATTCCTGAGACACTGGAACAAGGACCCAACCCTGAGACACGGGTGTGGGAATCAGGCTCCTGAACAGGATCCCAGGGATAAGCCAGCCTCCTGTGATGTGTCCACCTGCCAGCCTCTCCTGTCTGCTCTCCCCCCAGCCTCCCTCCTCAGCTCCAGCCCCTCCCACACTTCCTAGGGAGACAGTTTCAAGTAGAATTTGGGGAGCTACACTGCTTAAACTCAAATCCCAGCTCTGCCTCTCACCAGCTGAAAAACAACCTGGGCAAGTGACTTCACCTCCCCTGGCCTCAGTTTCTTCAGCTGCACAATGGGAATAATTACAATAGCTGTCTCCTAAGGCTATGAGGGTCACATGAGGGAATTCAGGCAAAGCACTCAGAACAGCGCCTGGCAGGCGGTGAGCACTAAGGGTCAGCTCTTAGGGGAGCTGTCATTCCTCCGCTAAACTTCCTCTGGCAGCAATCGCCTTCTCTTGCCTCTCTCTGACTTTACCTCCTAGGACTCTCCCTCTCTTCCGGCCCCCTCCCATCACGCGCTCTCTCCATAGTCTCATTGTTGTCACTGTCATTGTCACAGGGACATCCTGGGAATGCTATCGGGCTCTCCAAGGCTCTCTTACCCCAACCTGGAGTGGAGGGATGGGGGGCAGGAGGTGTCAGGGGCCGCCACAGGCGGGCAGGGAGCCATGTCTGCGTCTAAGCAGGTGACTGTGACAACCTGGCCCATGTGGGGCTCTGACGTCTCTTCAACTCCCACTGTCTCCGCAGCCCAGCCCGAGCAGGAGGGGGACGTGCAATTTACATTCTCCTCAGAGAACGCTCCTCTCCTCTCCCAACAGCAGCAGCAGGAGGGGAGGGAGACAGCGGTGCCCGCCCCGGTGCCAGCTGCTCCATCCCTCTGCCTCCTTTGCTTCCCTCACCCAACACATTGAGCACCTACTGTACACTGGGCACTGTTCCAGGTGCTGGGGACGCAGCAGCTTGTGTCACACCCTCAAGGGACAAGAGTCAGAACTCAGATTCCAGCAGCCCCTGACCAAGTACAGGCATCCTGCACTAGGTCCCTCTGTCTGTCCCTTTCTCCTTCCTCTTTGTCTATCTTCCTCTGTCCCCAGAGCCCATGACCTCATCTCCCACATCCAAATCCCCCTGCTCATCAAGGCCCAACTTAAATGTCACCTCCTCCAGGCAGCCCTCCCTGAGCCCTCATCCTTCAGAGGGGGCCTAGCCTTCCACAGCACTGAATGCGGCCGCTCCAAGGGCACCAGGCACATCCTCCCGGTGTTACTGTTCTCTGCCTACTCATCAATTCAACAGGCCTTCTAAGCACCCCACCTTGTGCAGGCAAGGCCACGTGGAGAGATGCAGAGGTGAACTAGACTCTTCCCACCCCCAAACACTAGTCAATACCCACTGCATCCTGGGAGACACCAGCAGAGATGGCAGAAAGTGTTTGTGCAAAAAGTGCTCCACTGTCTGGGCCCCCTGATGAGGGGTAGGTTGTACGGCCCCCTGGAGTGACACACAGTGTGCCTGCAGCCACCACCCAGGAGAGCCTCGGCTGAGATAAGGGGTGAGCGGCTGAGGGGTGGGAGGATGCATGAAGAAACCTCTCTTCCTCTTCCCCTGTCTCTGGCTTCCAGAGTGACAAGGAGGTCCATGCCACATGAGGAAAGACAAAAGCTGCTTCCGGACTTAAGCAACAATGAAGATGGATTTCAAGTACATCTGAGTGTGTGTGCGCATACACACATGCACGTGGGCGCATGGGCTATAGCATGTGTCCTGAGCACATGGGTGCCCTGCACATTCATTCATTTATTCCCCCTACAAAGAGGCATGGAGCACCCACGGCCTCCGGGCATAGTTCTGAGGGCTGGGGATGGACTATGGACAACTGCCCTCAGTGGGCTCCAGTCTAGATGGAGGCAGGTCATGCAGAGGTGCATCATAAGCTTCTGAGTCTGTTAGATGGGGATAAGGAGCGAGGAAAAAAAAGAAAGGAAAGGAACAGGGGAGTGTTGCAGAGTGGCCAGGAGAGACCTCTCTTACAGGGCGATGTCTTTGTCAGGACCCCAGCAGGGAGGGGTATTTGAGGCCAACGTGTTTCAGGCCAAGGGAGCAGCCAGTGCAAAGGCCATGTGTGCATGCCTGTGTGTGTGTGTGTATGAGATCATGGTGCATGCCTGTGTGTGTGAGCATGTGTGCATGCCTGTGTGTGTGTGTGTGTGATCATGGTGCATGCATGTGTGTGTGTGTGTGTGTGTGTGTGTGAGATCATGGTGCATGCCTGTGTGTGTGAGCATGTGTGCATGCCTGTGTGTGTGTGAGCATGTGTGTATGCCTGTGTGTGTGAGCATGTGTGCATGTGTGTATCCAGGCACATGTGTTTAGTGCCTGGATCTGCCCTCGGGCTGCCCCAGGCCCAGCCAGCAGCCTCACACAACCAGCCCAGGCATGCTGATACCGGCTAGCACACAGGCGGTGACCCAGAAGGCCACAGCTCCAGCTCTGGGTAACTGGTTCCCAGAACCGCAGCATCTGAAAATCCACTGAGGGCAGCTGGTCCACATCCCACGCCATCCAAAGGTGGAACGAGGATGCTGGAGGGCAGGGAACGTGCCCAGCGTCTCAGTGCCCATCCGGAGCACAGTAGTCAGAGTCTCTGAAGCCTGGAGCTTTGTTCAAGACTGTTCGGCTCAGTTAGGGTTGAAATCCCCACCACAACCCCCACAAGGCCTCGTATGCCCCAAGTCAAGTGACCAGACGTCCAGGGCCATCACCACAGACACCCCAGGGGCTACCTGACAAAACCCACACTCCTCTGCCTGTGACCTTTTCTGTTAAAAGCACCTTGCCTTTCCTCCTCTGCCCTAATGCTTGGCACAGCATGTAAGTGTCCAGCACCCATCAGAGCCACCCTGCCCGGGGCTGTGACCCAGCTTCGCTATCCAACTCTGCAACCTTAGGCAATCCAGTGAACCCTCTCAGTTTCCTCCCCATAAAGTCATCACAATCACAACAGAAAGGACTGCATCAGCAAATACACAAAAAGTGCTTAGAACAGGCCGGGCGCATGGGGGCCCTGGGCAAATGCTAGATATTCTTATTAGAGAGAAAGGCAGGGCTAGGATCATTGTGCCCATTTTGTAGATGAGGAAGCTGAGGCCTGGAGAGATGATAGTGTCCTCTGAGTATCCCCATCAGGAGATGTCAGAAACAAGGTGCTGACTGAGCTGCTTGGGCCCCTGTTCCCACCCTCCTGGGCATGCCCTGCAGGCCTCCAGCTCTGCCCCACCCTCCCTGCTGACTCTGCTCTTTCTGTTCCACCCACAGGCCAGGCCATGCCACCACAGATTGAGTCTGGGATCTTGCAGCCACCTCTGGCCACCAGCCTTGGCCCAGCCAGGACCCAGGCAGACCTTAAGATCCCCACCTGGCCGGCGTAGCCCCTATCGCCCAGGGAGCAGGGGAGCCTGCGCGGGCCGGCACAAGCCCCAGGCTTGGCTGCATGCTCCTTGCCCTTCTGATCCTGGCTGCTTTAGGCCCTCCACCACCGGGCTCTCAGCATCAGCTGTTTGCTTCACAGATAAAAGCTAGTGATGCTTTTAGGTACATGAAAGCTGTGGTGGACAGGAACGTGTGGTTCAGAGAAAGAGGAGGAGAGTGCCGGCTTCCAAGGGCCTTGCCTGCAACATCCCCCACCCTGACTCCTCAGGGGCCTGAGTGGTGCAGCCTCCCCCACAGGGCCTTAGCTGCAGAGATTGGGGCGGGGCGGCCAGAGGTTCAAGAGGAGGGGTTGCCAACTGCCCTTTCCTTCCTCCCTCCCTCTGTGGGCTGGGAGCGGGTCTCACCTGCACACTCAGTAGGGCTCCCCTTCACAGAGCACCTGAGCACCCCTCTGGCCAGGTGCTGGGGACACAAATTTAAATAACACTCAGAGAATCAGCCTAGTTGGGGAGTCAGACTTGTGGCTGGGAGAACAAAGATTCCCCCCAATCTCCCATGGGCAAGGGAAGAGCCACAGGGTGAGGGGAACAATGGCAGGGCCTGGGGCCAGGCTGGTTGTGCACAGAGGCCCAGCCACAGGGGCTTCCCAGGCCCTGCTAAGGAGGGCAGGACTTTCCTGGGAGCCAGGGCAGCTGTGGAGGGAGCCTGGGCAGGGGTACAGGTGGTCAGAATGGCCCTCAGCCTGCAGGGGAAGAGTCTGGAGAGGCAGGCCTGGCAGTCCAGGAGGAGGCGGTGAGTGCACGGCAGACAGTAGCTGACGCTGCCTGATCTGGGACAGGGGCTTCGGGGTGGAGGGGAGGTGGGTGGCAGGCACTTAGCGGGAGACTCACAGCATTGGGGATCAATTATATGTGGTCACAGAGAGAGTGGGGACCAGCAGGGGGTGCAGGGAGGCAGCAGAGGGAGTAGGGTGGGGCCAGCACACGGAGAGGACGCCAGCAGTCCCCAGCCTTCAGCCCTGACCGGGCCCATCGCTGATGCACACCACTGGGTTCAGGAGCAGAAGGTTAGAGTAACCCAGACATCTTGGGACAGCCCCACGGAGGCCTCACACACCCATGCCCTCCACGGAGCTGTCCTGACCCCAGTGACCAAAGAACAAGGCCTAGGGGAAATGGCGGGGGGCACCTGGGCAGGGGACTGAGTGGGCACAACTGGGTGGTCTTTGGGAGTAGCAGGATAGACCCCAGATCAGGAGACTGTCTGTCCTTACCCCAGCAACTCCTCCAGGGACACACAATGGGGACCTTTGCCTTCAATGCCGCCTTCCCTGACACTCATCAGAGCCATCTGGGAACACCAGCCCCTTCCCCACAGACCCTCCAGGAATTCGAATCAGGCCTGCCTGGGCGCTCACCTCAGGACTTGACGCCCTCATTAATCAGATCGATTCCTCTGCTCTGTGGACGCAGACCAGCTGCCAACTCCTGCCCTGAGCATCCAGTCACTCTGGGGCCTGACCATGTGCCCCTGTCTGGCCCTGGCCAGCCGACCCGTGCCCCAGTGCTCAGGTCACAGATCAGCCTGCGAGGGCCCACCCTGGACCAGCCCGGACTCGGCCTTCTTCCTGTTAGCTGAAGAAGCTGCAGTTGCCACCCCAGGGCCCTTGGCCTCCCTTGCTCTGCTCCTCCCCCCAGCCTGGAGATGGACCTCCCCTCTGCCCAGTTCCAGGGTTGCTCTGGCCCTCCTCTGCCCCTGTAACCTATGCCCCCCACGATACAGCCCCCTTCCTATCACACCACGACCTGCAGTTTCCCCTCTGTGATGGAGAGTGCACGTCAGAGTGTCCTAGGCTGCAGGCACTATCATCAAAGACAGTAGAACTGGCCATGAGGCCCATGCGGTCCCTTTGCCTCAGCTGCTCCTGTAGCCACCAGCCTCCCCCCATACACTCTCCCAGAATCCACCCATGCTCCTCCAAAGCTCTGTCTGCTCATTCATTAATTCACTCACTTGACCAGGTTTACTGAGCACCCACTGAGTACTCTGCATGATCCCTGCCTTCCTGGAGCTGACATCCGAGTGGGAGAGACAATCGATAGTGAATGAATACACACAGAACTAATGCTGGGTGCTGGGCAAGAGCCATCAGCCCAGCATTTCAAGATCTCTGCCTTCTTGGGGCCACTTGAAAAGTTGTGGACAATGAGCTGAGAGCAGAGCATGCCCATCGCTTCTGTCCCACTGCACTGAATTGCAGTCCTGAGACCTACAGGGTACACATTTCCTCTGCTACTGTAAGCAATGGGTCCCTGAGCAATGTTCCAGCCCAGCCTGGGTCCCTGAGCAGAGTGCCTAGCCAACCCCCAGAGACATGTAACACAGCAAGAGTTAAGCTGACGCTATTTTAAGCCACGGAGCTTTGAGGGTTGTTTGTTATGGCACCATCACCTCGCCTATGCTGACAGACCCAAGGAGCAGTAAACATTAGGCTCCAGCTCTGGGAGAACTAGGAATGACTCTTATTTATCTCCACCTCAAGGCCCTGGATGTGTCAAGTTCACACTCATCACAGGCTGGTTTGGGCAGAATTGTATTGAATTAAATTCACACGCATACATGCAATCCTCATCATCATGAGAGCTAACACTTATCGGGTGCTTACTATGTGCCAAGAACTGTCCTAAGTAGCTTCATGCACCCTAACACCTTCAATCTTAGAATAGCACTATGAGGTGGGCCTTCTTATTCTCCCCATTTTTCTGAAACTGAGGTACAGAGATGTTAAGTTACTTGCCCAAGCTCACACAGCTAGTGTGAGCCAGGATTTGAACTCGGACTAGCTGCAGACTCCATGCTGCTGTCAGGTAAAACCTGTCTCCTCTGTACATGGTGGGCCTACACATGCATATGCATTTACACACACACACGCAACATCTACACACATACACTGAGAATCTGAGGGTGACGCTGCAGCCTCTAGTGAGAAGGCCGCCCCCATCCTGTGGGGCAGGATCCTCAGGGCAGTAGCCGGGAGACCAGCCCTGCTTCCTTTCCTTGCTGAGCCCCCACCTCCACTCCTGGCTGTCAAACTAAGGGCTAAAGTGGCCCACTCGTCTCCAGCACAAAAGATCGGGCAGGAGCCCTGGAAAGTTGTATAAAATGGCTCTGCTTTGAGCAATAGCTAGTTTCTATACATAATTATTAATTTCATGCTTATTATATGCAAACCTGTCTCCCAGACGAGATGAAATTGATTTAATTAGAAATTCCATCATCAAGCCTTTTGCATCTGAACTTTTAATTAGGATCACCAACCCCACACGAGGCTGCCAGAGAGTGATCTCGTGGCCCCTGACTTCTCTCCCGGAGGCCAGGGGTATGGCCAGGACGTGTGGACCACCACTGCCACCTGTGCCCTAGTGGCCAGGTCAGGGTCCCTCACTAGGATCCTAACCTGTCCTCCACCCCCACAGCATGACCCTGAAGTCCCAAGGGTCCTCTTTTTTCTCTTGGCACCATCATGGGGAAACAGCTTGGGAAGAGTTTGCACCATCTTGCAGCCAGCGGGAAGGACTGGGGCATTTAAGGTGTGCAGGGGACAGGAGCAATAACAGGCCTCCCCGCTTCCTGCAAAATTGACACACCAGCCTTCCTTTGGGAGCCCCTGCCAGGTGCTAATAAAATGCCCTTTACGGCTCAGCTCAGAGCAGTCTGTCAGAATTACCCGCAACACTTGGCATTTTAACAAAGCATTTTCATGCTCAACACCTCTGACCTCATCTCCAACCACTCCCAGCTTGGCCTCACTGACTCAGCTCCAGTCACGCCAGCCTCCTTACTGAGCCTCGAACTCTCCAGGCACACTTAGCCTCAGGGCCTTTGCACTGGCTGTTCCGCTGCCTGAATGCTCTTCCCCCAGACATGCATGCGGCTCGCTCCCTCTCATCCCTCACTTCAAGACTTTGCTCAAATGTCTTCTTCTCAGGCAGGCCTTCCCTGACCAATCCCACCTCCCTCCCCTGCACCCCGCCTTCACCTCCTCTGCTTTGATTTTCTGCACAGTGATCGCCTACTAACACACTATATTTCCTTACTTAATTCATATAGTATCCATCTCCTTCCAAAACAACAGCCTGGGGCTTCATGCTATCCCCCCACTGTGTCTTCAGACACCTGGCACAGGACAGGCGTTCATTGAACAAAGGGGACACCTCATTCTCTGTGCACAGCCAGCCCATGAGACAAGCACCTCAGTGCTGAAGTGCCTTCAGCCGGTGAGGAAGCCGAGGCCCAAAGCCTCAGGGCCTTGTCAAGGTCACAGAGCTGGTCAGCAGCTCCAATTCTCACATGGTCTGACGCTGCGCCCGGGCAAGCCAGTGGCGTCACTCTGCAGTAAGTGGGCCACCCATGGCAATGCCCGGCACACAGAAGGTGCTCTGAGGTCTCCTTCCTCCCTCCTGGGTTCAGGCAGGACCCTCCCTCTGGCATCCCTCGCCTCCTGGGACCTGTCGCACCGTGTCCCCCACTGACACCCCCAGAAGCAAATGCTGAGAAGCTGCCCCATGACACCCCCGTCTCCCCATCCCCGGGTTCTGCCCAGCCTCTTATCAGGAGAACAAGCAGACACTTGGATTAATTTCCAGGCCCGTTCTGAATTATGTTTTCCAGGAGAGAACCAGACAGACGCAGGCAACAGGCCTTTGAACAAATATTTCCCCAGAAAGCGCTTTATTCAGTCCCTTGTCTCACCCTTTTAAACATTACATGTTTTCTTAGGAGCCCAGGAAAAAAGAGGGGCCCGATAAGGCATGGAAGCTGGAGAAGAATAGAGGGCATGGAGTGGAGAGCCTGGGCGGTGCTGACAAAGGAGGCGGCTCGATGCAGGCTCAGAGGCAGGGCCGCAGATAAGAGCACCCGAGAGAGCGGGCGGAGGCGTGGACGAGGGAGAGAGCAAACGCGATCCTCAAATCAGCACTTGTCCTATTTCATAGGCGAAATGTAGATCAATAAATTACACTCACGTTTGCAGGTTTTACATGCTGACTCAGTAACCTTGTCAACAGTGATCCGTCAGGGGAGGCCAGGAGGAGCCCAGGTGGGCAGGGCAGAGGCCCATCGAGGAGCCCCAAGGGTCACAGCCATGCTCCCTTTTCCAAGGAGGGCTCAAAGTCCAACTTTCAGAGGTAAGAAGCTGCCTCACTGAGTGACCTTGGGCAAGTCACCTCCTTTGTGAGCCTCAGTCTCCTCACCTGTCCGCAGGCACCATGGTGAGAGACTGGCGTGTTTCAGGCACTGCGAGGGTCCCGAGGGAGAATGGGTGTTACAGAAGCCTGGGGAGAGGGGAGGAATTGGCCCAGACGTTCGGAGCCAGCCATGCACCTCTCTCACACACAGGAGGTGCGGCAGAGGCTCATGCACAGCCTTGCTTGGTAACCCTCACCACGGCCCCAAGGTAGGAAGCTGGAGCCCGATCCTCAGATGAGAAGCTGCCCCTCCGAAGCTGAGGAACGTGCCTGGGCTCATACACAGGCCCACCCAATGGCAAGCCGGGCTTCCTCTGTGCCACGGTGCTATCTGTGGGCCAGGACACAGGCAATGCTGACCTTAGGTCACACCCAAATGTCCAAGGGGCAGGGAGAGCTGGGGGCAGCCCAGGGAGGCTGTGGGACCCAAAGGGGTCAGGCTGAGGGTGGGGCAGGGGGGGCTTCCCCAGGGCTGGGGACACGGAGCGGACTGGGCCAGGGCCAGGCATCCTTGCCAGTGGGCGGGAGACGGCAGCAGCACAAGGCTACTGGAGTGTTCTTGTCATCATAACAGGACTGGTGGCTGTCGGCTAACGAGCACCTACTCTGTGCCAAGCACTTCATGTGGATTATTCACTTCTCTCTCACACAACAATCCCATGAAGCGAACATTACTTATTACCTTCATTTTTCAGATGAGGAAACGGAGGCCCAAGAATACATGGAAACAGGATGATACAACAAGTGGCAAAATGAGATTTGGTCTGTCTGGCCCCAGCCCCTGAGCACTCTCACCCCCTGCTCCCTCCCCACCTGGCACACACTGTGTGTCCATTCCCAGCCTCCTGCCCTTTGCCTACACCATCCCCGCACCCAGGAAGCAGCCCGGATGGGGAGCTGAGAGTCCCAGTTCCAGGTCTTTCCCCACCACATTCCTTGGGCGCCACTTCACATCTATGAGCCTCAGTTTCTGCATCTGTTCAATGGGGGCTTAATTAGGTGACCACTGCTGCTCTCATGGGTAAGGACAGAGGGGCCTCCACAAGGTGGGAGTAACAACATCCGAAAGCCCCTTCTCCAAAAGCCGACAATCCTCACACAGGCAGGCGCGGGTCTGGGAAAACCTCAGTGTAGTGCCTGGGGTGTCCGTAACTGCACCCCACGTCCTGATGACCACATCACCAGGAGCACTGAGTGCTGGCAACGGGGCGTGGCTAGGCCAAGAAAATTAACCATGGTGTCTGCCCAGTGCGCTCTCGAGTCAAGTTAATGTGCAGCGCTGTGTGTAATATATTGCACTATATTAATATAATATGATATAATGGGATGTATTACCATTATTGAACACATGAGCCGATAAAAGTCACATCACCATCTTTCCCCATAATTTATATCACAGCCAGGCCAGGGCCAGGCTGGCAGCCCCAGGCTGGCAGAGAGAAGGCCCTCCTGGGGCTCTGGGGGCTTCCACTGGGGAAAGGGAGCCTGACCCCTGGGAGGGGGGCCAAAACCCAGCTCGGAAGGAAGATGCAGGCAAGGCTAGGTGACCGGCCAGGCTGGGGGTGCTGAGCTGCGGCTGGGGCTGCTCGGTCCCCTCTCCCCAACGCCAGTCCTCATTGCACTTGGCCCCACTGCAGTATTTGACCCGGGTAGTCCCTTCCTCGCTTGGTGGTCCCACTACTCCTGGTCCCCTCCTTCCTCTCAGCTTCCTTTGCTCGTCCTGCCTCTTGTCCCTGATCCGACCCTGGCGGCCCCCAGGGCTCAGCGCTCCCTTCCCTCTGTCTGCCTCTCCACTCACTCCCTGGGGCCTGGGATTGCCCTCTCAGGGGTTCACCAGATCTCACCACGGCAGGCGAGGAGACAGAGCATGCACCCCTGAGCTCCAGGCTCCCATCCAGCTGCTGCTCCCCTGGGCTATCCAATGGGTGTCCCAAACTCAGCAGGTTCAAAGTCCTTCCCTGCCAGGTAACTGCTACTCTGCCTTCCAGCTGTGCAGGCCAGAGTGTTGACAAAGTCCTTGAGTCCTTTTCTCACACATCCCAAACCTGATTTATCAGCAAATATTGTTGGCTCTACTTGAAAAGAGATCCAAAATCCAACCACGACTCACCTCCTCCATCAGGACCACCCAGGTCCACAGCTCCAGCATCTCTGGCTGGGCTATCACAACAGGGCCCTTAGCCTCCTGCTGGTCTCCTGCCTCCCACACTTGCCGTTCCCACACACATGCACGGTGCATTCCCACCTGGCAGCTAGAGGAACCCAATTAAAACCTGAGTGACACCACAGGGCTCCTTTCTTTAAGAGGATCCCGGCCGGGCACGGTGGCTCAGGCCTGTAATCCCAGCACTTTGGGAGGCCGAGACGGGCGGATCACGAGGTCAGGAGATCGAGACCATCCTGGCTAACACGGTGAAACCCCGTCTCTACTAAAAATACAAAAAACTAGCTGGGCAAGGTGGCGGGCGCCTGTAGTCCCAGCTACTCGGGAGGCTGAGGCAGGAGAATGGCGTGAACCCGGGAGGCAGAGCTTGCAGTGAGCTGAGAACCGGCCACTGCACTCCAGGCTGGGCGACAGAGCAAGACTCCGTCTTAAAAAAAAAAAAA
The DNA here is from genome assembly GCF_049350105.2 of Macaca mulatta. Taxonomy (NCBI): domain Eukaryota; kingdom Metazoa; phylum Chordata; class Mammalia; order Primates; family Cercopithecidae; genus Macaca; species Macaca mulatta. The sequence continues at coordinate 148,187,782 of NC_133409.1, read as the reverse complement.
AAAAGAGGATCCCATCACGGCCAGGCGTGGCGGCTCATGCCTGTAATCCCAGCACCTTGGGAGGCCAAGGCAGGTGGATCACCTGAGGTTAGGAGTTTGAGACCAACCTTACCAACATGGGGAAACTCCGTCTCCACCAAAAATACAAAAATTAGCCAGGTGTGGTGGCCGGCGCCTGTAATCCCAGCTACTCAGGAGGCTGGAGCAGGAGAATCGCTTGAACCCGGGAGGCGGAGTTTGCAGTGAGCTGAGATCGCGCCACTCCACTCCAACCTGGGAGACAGCAAGGCTCAGTCTCAAAAAAAAAAAAAAAAAGAAAGAAAGAAAAGAGGCTCCCTTCTCATAGAGTAAAAACCACAGTCTTTCAATAGCTCCCAAGGCCTCTACATGACCTGCACCATTAGCCCCCTGGCCTCCCTTCCTACCACCCTCCCCCTCACTCACCCTGCTCCAGCCATTCCAACGTCCATGTTGTTCCTGAACAGGCAGGAGCAGGCAGGAGCCCACCTCAGGGCCTTTGCACTGTCTGTTTCCACACACTACTTCCTGCAACACCACACCTTTCACTCACGCATCTAGTGAGGAATGTCTGCCTCCCGTTGGCACATCAGTTCCCTGAGGGCAGGGGATAGATCTGCCTTGCTCACTGCTGGAGCCCCGGGACTTAGGACAGTGCCTGGCACCCACACCGTCATCTTGCAGGTTCTGCAAATAAATATTAATGACAACTACAAACAGGCGAGCCTGAGCAATGGTCGGTTTTCACCTGCTTCTCATCATCAGGTTTCTTCAAGATTCTGCTGGGGGATATTTTCTGCTTGCAAAGAGAATTTGGAAACTCCTGGCCTGGTGTGGATAAGGCAGCTGAGGAATGGATGGGCCAAGCAGCCAGCAATTCAGCCAAGACCACAGGCGGCTGGAGGCTGGCCCCTCCCTCCGCCCAGCACAGCCTCAATGGCCCTGGGGCAGAGCTGGCTGCTGAGCACTCAGCCTGCAGGGGGTATCTCCGAAGCCAGGGGTGAGAAGGACCCCAAGGGATCTTTGGCCGATTCCTGGCTGCCTCCCACGCTGTCCTTGGACATTGGCAGCCCCTGGCTCTGACCTGATCTCTGGTGGTGCCCGCAGGAAGGGGCCCACATACAGGTACTCATGGTAACCTTCCACTCCCTCTAGCACCTGGCAAGGGGGGGAGGCAATATGGCTCCACTCCATGATGGACACATTCAGAATATACCTCCTGAGCACCTCTATGAGCCTGGCACCACGGCAAGCACCAGGAGGCCACAGTAAGCGAAAGCAGACAAAGCTGTGAGCTCGTGAAACTGAGTCTAGCAGGAGAGCTGGCCTGTCACCAGACCCACACGCCAACACACACAAAATCGTGATGTCCGAGAGGCGGTGGGGATGAGAGCCTGGAACAAGGTCCTGGATCTGGTCAGTGTAGCAATGGAGGGCTCCCCTGAGGAGGCAGCATTTGGCTGACATCTGGAAGATAGGTAGGCAAAACCCAGGTGAAGAGGGGAGGGAAGCACATCCCAGACAGAAGGGGCAGCGGGTACAAAGGCCCTGTGGCCAAGGGCCCATGGCAGGTTCAAGAAACTGAGAGGCCAAAACAGAGGATGGGAGACATAGCATGATGGGCAGGATGGGCCCTGGATACCAGCGGGAGGCCATTGCAGTAGTCCAGGTGAGAGGAGACAGCAGCCTGGACTGGGATGTCTATGGAGATGGAGAGAAATATGACCCTCCCTCAAACCCTCTGGCTCCTGGGTCTCCTCCTTTGACAAACAGTTGACAAGCCCTTGCCTAGACACTGAGCACACCAAAAACACAAGGGCCTGGAGCCAGGAGACAAGGCTAACAAGTTCTCCAAAGCCAGCTGCATGGTTCCCCTCTGGGCCCATTCTTTCAAGAAAACAATGGTGCTGTGGGTTCTCTAGCTACCTCTGCAGCACAGGCAGGGCGAGGAAGGGCAGGGACCCAGCCCAGAGCAGGAGAAGAAGGCCACCCTACCCCACCTCTGCCATTGCCACACTCCGCAGCTCCGTGAGCTTGCCACGATGGGAAGACCTGAATTCTAACTCACCGCATGACCTCAAAGCAGACGGTCCTCCTTCCTGTGCCCCAGGTTTCTCATCGAATAATCCTAACAGCCACTATAATAAGAGTTAACAGCTCTCAAGCACTTATGATGTGTCAGGCTCTGCTCTTAGCACTGCTTATGCATTAATTTATTTAGGCCTCACCAGAAACCTGTTGCAGACAGAGCTGCTAGTGCCTAGCCCAGTGCACTGCGGAGGGGACTTGCCCAGGGATACTCAGCTGATAAGTGGCTGAGCCGGGGCTTGAACCCTCGCAGCCAGCCTCTGCCTGCCATCACACTATGCTGCCTCCACAGAGAAATAAGGATTGGATGGAATCACCTGAGACCCTCTGGCTCTGTCGTGGCAGCCTCCTATGATCCCCAGCCCAGAAATCCAACCTCCCAGCTTCTCTGGAAGGATGGCAGACCTGATTTGGGGGGGGGCCTCCCCCGCAGCCCTTCTACTTCCCTCCACGCCTGCAGAGACCTTCCAATGTCCAGTTCAGTGCCCACAGTGTGCCAGGTGCTGGGATGTGGCAGAGAACAGGTCAGCTCCTGCCCTGTATTGAGGATCTGCTTCTGCCATCTCCTGGCTGCCCACCAAGGTCTCCCGCTCACGAAGGCACTGGCACCAGCCCCCCATCCCTCCCTCTCACCTCCCCGCCTGTACCGGTGCACCTCGAGGTCCCCTCTCAGCTAGAGTGCCTGCAACCCTCACTCAGGTCTGCTCCAGGGACCCACCTGTGATAGTGCTTTCCACCGTCATCTCCCTTCATGCCACCCCTATAGCAGCCCTTCCCAGTAGGAATTATTACCCGCCACTCAGCGTGAGGACCTGGGGACTAGAGAGAAGTTGCTGTCCTCAGCTGCCAGCAGCTGATTGCAGCCCAGGCCCACTAATGCCAACCCCTCATTGATCTTAGCCCTTCCCACCCTGTCCCACCCACTCAGGCCCCTGCCCCAGAATCTTCATAAAAGGCGGAAGGTTGACAAAGCTCTGCCACCACCAACCCAGGCCTCATTGGGTCCCTGCAGGGGCTGCCTCTGGAGCAGAGCCTGCAGAGAGGCCTGCCACCCCAGTCAGCAGGCACAGCCAGGCCTCCCGGGCACCAGCAGACAGTGGGCATCTGCAGAGTACATTCAAAGAGGGGCCCAAAGCCCTGCCCAGTCCTCCAAGACCTCCACAATGCCTGCTGTCCAGTCTCAAAAGCGGATTTCTGTTCAAACCCACCCATGTCTCCTGGAAGGGGGCCTTTAACCATAGACTCTTAGCTGTGGAGGGCAGGATTACCCCCTACGGTATCCTTGACTGGGGCCTCTGGCTTCTGCTGGCCTGCCTCCTGCAACAGGCAGCTCATCACTCTACACAGTAGTCAATTCCAGCACCTGCGGCTGCCAGGCTTTCAGGATACTGAGCTGAAGTCTGCCTCCCTCTCACTTTCATGTGGTTCCAAGTTCTCTGGAGCCATGGAGACCCTGCCTGTGCCCTCAGCTGGAAGGACCTCCAAGGCTCTTTGACTCTCTGTTCCATGTACACCTCCCCAGCAGCCTGCTCCCCTTCCCTGGGTGGTCTAGGTCCACACATGTGCACACGGACACATGTGGGACACAGTGGGTCACATGATCAGGCACAACCGTCACTTAAACCATGGTGTCCCTTGGGAGGCTGAAGTGGGCAGATTGCTTGAGCTCAGGAGTTCAAGACCAACCTGGGCAATACAGCAAGACTGTCTCCACAAAAAATTTAAAATTAGCCAGGCATGGTGGAGAACAACTATAGCTCCAGCTACTTGGGAAGCTGAGGTAGGAGGATCGCTTGAGCTCAGGAGGTCGAGGCCACAGTGAGCCACGACTGCGCCCCTGCACTCCAGCCTGGGTGAAAGAGCAAGACCCTGTCTCAAAAACAACCACCAAAATAAAAAAAAAACCCACTTGTTGTCCCAAGCCCTCCCACACTGAAGGAAAGCCTTGGCCCTGCGTCGGCTCCACTGCCTCACTTACCTCTGCTCTTACCAGCCCCACTCCCCCACCGACCTGGCCACACTGGCCTCCTGCGACAGTCCCCAAGCACCCTAAGCATGGCCAGCCTCACAGCGTTTGCATGTGCAGTGCCCTCTGCCAACTGGGCTTTTCCACAGAATGTCCTCCTTCACACCATTCACATCTCTAATCGAACGTCACATTATCAGAGAGGTTGTTGCTGAACATCTCAGCCACAGCAGCCCCGCTCCTTGCCCCCTTACCATACCCCTTCTCAGCCCCACCTTAAATGACATGTCTCTCCTGGAGCATGTGTCTGCCTCAGCCTCCCCGCCATGCCTGGGTGCTGGACTGGTAGCACCTGCAGCCTGTGAGTCCCCAAGGCATCAGAGATCAAAGTGGTGCCCCTCCCTGGCCCAGGCTGCAGGCCATCTGTCTTGCCTGGCAGCTCTCCTCTGCCCAGCCTTCCTCCAGCTCAGGCCTGGAGGTGAGATAGCAGGAAGTTCCCCCCAGGGCAGGCTGGGAGTGACAGTCAGAGCCCACAAGGGACAGCCTCTCTCCAGGGGAACCCTGTGCCCCACAGACTGCAAGGAGCCAAGCAGAGACAGGGCTCCCCATGGGCACCCTCAGTCTGCCAAGGCTGGGGGCAGCTCTAGACAATCTGTCCCATGCATCTGGGTATCAGCTGACAGCAGCAGGGGCCAGGGAGGAGGAGACACACACAGACCACACATATACACACACACACACGCGCACACACACACACGCCAGGATCCAGCCCTTCCAGGAGCCGGTGGAGGCATGCTCTGAGACAGGCAAGGTCACTCAGGCACACAGGTGCACTGAGCATCCCTATACACCCCCACCCCACACACATTCAGGAGCAGCGGCTCAGGCAGGTGTGCCCACACGTGGATGAGGAGCCACTCCTGGACTCATACTCACAGGGCTCTTGGTGGTAAGTACAACCAACCGTGCAAACACACACACAAAGACACACATAGAGTCAGCACTGGTGAAGGCAGCATTAAGGAAATGCTCTGCATTTTGGGGAGCACGAGAGTGTTCATAACCCACCCCAGATCTTGCCATCCTGCCCAGTTGCCCATCAAGCAGCTGGAACTCTTAACTGCCCACGGTAGGCAGGAAAGTGCTGTCCCCCACCAACACCCCAGCAGGGGACAGCTTTCTGCAGAGCTGGGTCCTGCCCGTGGGAGAACCAGCCGGGCAGGGGCAGAGCTCCAGGTGGGCGAGAGCTGATGTGCTGGGTGGGGGTCAACATGGGCAGCGGCCAGGTGGCAGTGGGGATGGAGGAGGATTAAGGTCGCTGGGCACTGGCACCGGCTTGGGGATGCCCAGAGGATGCCCCCGGGGCACCATGGGCTGGAGTTGGCAGCACTGCCTCTCTCCTCAGTCACCAGCCTGCCCAGGAATTGGCACTGCTTGGGGGAGGGTGCCCAGACCCGGCACACCCCCACCTGTTCCATTTCCAGATTGTCCAGATCTTATTGAGGTTTCTCAATAAGAAAAGGAGACTTGCCCGGAGATTCTGAAATGGGGAGGCCTCCTCACTCACCCCAAGTTGCACCTAAATAAACGTAGTGGAAGAGGGTACATGATCACTCCCTGAGAGCCCTGCTTCAGCCCAGGGAGGAGAGAGCAGTGCCTGTAATTTGTTTTAATAATCCTGCTGAACTGGGAGAAAATTAACAAATGAGAAACCAGCTTGAAATTAATCAAACTTCTCCCTGTCCATCCCCCCACCTTCCATCTTAATGAAGGTTATTTATCCAACGAGCGATAAAACACAGAATTAAATTAAACAGGCCCTTTCTTTTCCTCCTCTCCCCCGCCCCAGGGAGGCAGCATCTCCCTGCTTACAGCTCTATAAGCCATGCCAGGCTGGCGGCCATGGCAGACCCATGATTCCTGGACGCCAATCAGAGGGGTTTCCCAGAAGGAGACCCTCAATTAGTGCATTCCCTGTTTGGGTCTCACTGACAGCTCTCTGCCAAAAATATGAAAGGCAGTTAATTCAACCACCCTCCTGAGGTGGGAGAGAGGGAGGTCCCTGTTGTTGGGTCTTATCTGATGCAGCTGGGGGGACTCACCAGTTTCTCTGTGGGGGACAGAAGGGCCTGAGTGTGGAAGGTGGGGAGTGTGAGCTTCCCCCAAAATGAGGACACTTTAGTGCCCATGGCAGGTTCCAGCTGGAAACTATCCTGGCCCCAGCTTCTTGGTGGGAAGGGGTTGGAGGCGGCAGGAGAGGCTCAGGAAACACCTCTAGTGAAAACAGGACTCAGCCCCCCACCCCATCCCCTGCCTGGCTCCCTCCTTTGCCTGGGGCCCAGGGCATGAAACACCAAGAATAGGAGTGACACAGATGCCCTCACCGCACCTCTCAGCCAGGGATGCTCCCATACCCCTAACTTCCTCTGTCAGTTTGCTAGGCATCTGCTTCCCCAAACTTCTCTTCCCTGCAGCTTTGAATCCATTTATGTTTTCACCAGGACCGTCTTTGGGAGTCACAGGTTGCTAAACAACTGCTCTCAGGGTCTGTCCTTAACCATTCCCTTTGGTCATTCCCTCTGGCTTTGAAAATTGCAATAATAATGGCCTTCCATTTACAGCTTTTACCTACATTCTCTGTTTTCCTTCCTTCCTCCCTCCCTTCCCTTTCTTCCTTCCCTTCCTTCCTTCTTCCTTTCCTTCCCTTCCCTCCCTCCCTTCCTTCCTTTCTTTTCATTTATTTCTATTTTAGAGATGTTGCCCAGGCTGGAGTGCAACAGTGCAATGACAGCGCACTACAGCCTCAAATGCCTGAGTTCAAGCGATCCTTCCACTTCAGCCTCCTGATAAGCTGGGACCACAGGTGCTCACCACCACGCCTGGCTAATTTTTAAATTTGTTTTTGCAGAGATGGGGTCTCACTACGTTGCCCAGGCTGGTCTCGAACTCCTGGGCTCAAGTGATTCTCCCACCTCGGGATTACAGGCCCGAGCCACCGCGCCTGGCCATGTTCCCCCATTTAAACCTAACGTTGACCCAGGTAGGGAGATATTTGTCGAAATGCCCACTTTTTAAGGAAAACAGACGCAGGTTCTTGGGCAGGGTTTATCTAGCAGTAGCTGGAGGTCCCAGCTTGGGCTGAAGTTTGAGGACTGGGGTGGGACTTGGAGGGAGGATGGGGCTCTGCAGAACGGCCCAGCCCTCTGAAAGCCTCCTCGGGGACTTTCTGTGGAGCAGGGATGAGGCTGATGGCCCTCGGGGAGGAGTGACGGGAGAAGGGAGGAAGAAGAAGCAAGGCAGCAGGGTGCAGCTGAAGGCTCTAACAGTGCTACAAATCTGGTCCTCACATGGCAGCCGGGGAGCACTTTTTAAAACGTAAGTCTAATTGTGTCATTCTGCTTAAAACCCTCCAAGACTATCTACTGCACCTGGAGTAAAAGTCCTCCTCTATCTCAGAGCCCACAGGCCCTGCTGACCCAGCCCTGCTACAGCTTCCCCTCCCCTCTGAGCAACCCCCTTGCTCCTCAGATGGGCCAAAAACATTCCTGCTTCAGGGCCTTTGCATTGGCTGTGCCTGCCACCCAAAACACCACCCAGCCACCGGGCTGCCTTCCTCACTCACCTGGGTCTGTGTTCCAAAGTCCCCTACCCAGGTCTTCCTTGACTGCCTTGTGCGCAAGAACCCTTCCCCTCCTTCACCACTCTCTAGCCCCTGGCCTTGGGCAGGTCCCCTCCACAGCACCTGTCCCCACTCATGTAAATGATTACACCATGTCTCCTGTCTTTCTCCCGTGTCCAGAAGGTCAGCTCTGTGTGGGCAAGGATGGTGTGCGTTTGGCTCACTCTGCTGCATTCTCAGCCCAACCCAACATCTGCTCCTAAAAGATGCTCACCAACTGTTTGGTGGATATATGAACCAATGGATGTCACCATGCATAAGGCCATCATCCGGGCCACCATCATCTCCAGGCTGAACTGTTCCATCCGTCTCCTCATCACTCTCTCAGCTTCAGGCCTTGCCCTGTAACCAACCCTCCAGTCCACACCCAAAGGAATACTTCTAACTCCCAAATCCAGGCAGGCACCATCCTGCAGGATCAAGTCCACCTTCTTGACCTAAGCCCCCTGATGTCCCCCAGCCCCTCTCCACTTACCCCCTGCCCAACCCTCCCACATGCCACATCTCTGTCACAGACAAGCCCAAGGTCCCACCTGTGCCCACCCTCTGCCCTGAGGACACTGCCCGGCTCCACCTCTGACAAGAGCTGCCCCACGCACACCTCATCAGAACTGCTCTCACCCTCCTCTCAGCCCCTAGACCCTCGCCTGTACCCCTCACAGCCCTCCCACACCCCAATTCAAGCTGTGGCAAATCACATGCCCGTCACACCTCCCCATCCAGGAAGGACCCAGATTTATTCACTTGGCAATCCTGCCCATCCCCACCACCTGCTCTAGTATCTTGCACAAACTTGGAGCTCCATATATGTTTGCTGAATCAAATGGAATCCATTCAAAACACAGCCCAGGGAACGTGTCCGTTAAGAGGGGCCTTTTCTCCAGGTCACCAGCATCTCAGGCTGGTTTGAGGTCAAATGGACCTTTAAGTGCCACTAATCACTGCACCCAAGAGCAGTTGTCCCCAGATTCTGCTAATCTCTCCTCAGCGGTTGTCTGGGTGCAAAGAGATTCACCATTCACCAGGGTTGAGAGACGGTCACGGCCCTGCCTAAATGGCAACGTGCTGCCTCTGGGCCAGCCACCAGCCAGAACAGCAGCTCCTGGCCCACTCCACAGCTTGTATGTGTGTGTGTGTGCGTGTGTGTGTGTGTGTGCATGCGTGTGGCCACCCCCGTGGGTGAGGACAGCAGGCACAACACAGCCACTGCTGAATTATTTATTCCCTACATTGTTAGCGCAGTAGAGAGAGCAACCGTGTCTCCAGGCTTCAATTAAAATATCACGGCACCCGCACCGTCTGCCCGGCCACATGCCCAGCTCCCACCAAAACTGGCAGGAGCGCATCCTCTGGGAAGCATAAGCACCCCAAGCCCAAATTGCTGCCCCTTCCCCCGCTCCCAGCCACGAGGCCCTGGTTCAGGACCTTGGACAGCAGCCTCCAGGGGTCTGCCCTGAGACACTCGGCAAACCTTTCAGGCCTCTAAAAGACCATTTAGTAAATCGATGCTCTGAAAGAGCCTTTATAGCTTCCCAAAGGGGCCCTGGGACAAGCCTTGCTGGGTTTTGGGCCTAACTCCAATCCTTTGCCTGCTCCCAGCCCTCCCTAAATAACTGTACAGCGCGAGGCTGGAGGAGGAGTTCCAGGTTCTCACCCTAGTTCTTCAGGCTCCAGGAGGAACTGCGGACACATCACACCTCCCTGGGCTCCATTTGTTATCACTCAGAGAATGCCAACGACAGTGGCCAGACTGTGACCTCCATGGACGGTCAATCAGTGGAAAGGGACTTTGAAAAGGTAAAAATGAGGTACCAATGTTGGCCGCACCAGAAGAGGGCTTTAATTATATACAAGTGGGTTTTCTGCGGCCTCACCACCCTTGTCCAACCTGGAAATCCCTGATTCTGGGGCACAGGCTCAGAATGAAGAAAGAGCTGACGGATCCTTCAGGAGCTGGCTGGGTCACAAACTAACTGGGTCACCCACGAGATTTAATTCAACAACCCCCGGACTAGAATATGAGGCCGAGTGAAATCAAAGTGGGCGAGCTGAAAAAGAGCAAGAAATTCTAAACACATGCCGCCTAGAACTGCAGAATGAGCACCGGCTTCAGGGACAGGCAGCGCCGCAGGCCTCCACTGCTTTCTGAGCAAGCCTCAGTCTCCTCTCCTGTAAAATGGGGCCAGTGATACTGACTTCCTAGATGGTGACTCGCACAAGATAACCTGTGAAAACACCTAGCACACGCCAGACACATAAATCCAACCATTCGTTTTATTAAACATCTACTATGTTCCAGGCACTGGAGACCACAGCAGGGAAGAAGAGAGACACGACCTTGCCTCATAGAGCTGACACCCCAGTGACCAGGGTTATTCTCTTCAGGATAGCAGAAGAGGGGGCATTGGAGAAGGGCCTCAGAACAAATGTGGGATTACCAAAGCAAAGAAAGGTGGCAAGAAGGTACAGTCTCTTTGGGAAAATGATTGGCAGTACCTCCTAAAGCTAATCATTCATGCAACCTATGAGCCAACAATTCCACTTAAAATATGTATATGAGAAACGAGCGTTTACATCCACTAAAGGACACAAATGTTCAGAGCGGCTCTATTCATAATAGCCAAACACTGGATTCAGCCCAAATGTCCAGTGGCAGCAGAAAGGGTAAATAAATTATGAATTACCCAAACAATGATACAATAAAAGAGTACAGAGCAATAGAAGTGAGCAAACCACCAACAGACCCAACTCCAGGGGGTTCTCACAGACAATGTGAGCAAAAGAAGCCGGACATAAAAACCTCGCTGCACGATTCTGTTTACGTGAGGCTCAAAACCAGGCGACACCAGTACACAGTTAGAAATCAGGCTATTGATTATCCTTGGGGAGGAGAGGATATGAACTAGGAGGGGCTCATGAGAATGTTCTCTGTCTGATACGGGCACATGCATTTATAAAAGTTCAACGAGTCATGCACCTGAAATTTGTGTATCTTACAGTGTATACGTTGTACCTCCATTTTAAAGAAAAATGTAAAGGAATGAAAAGGCAGACAGAGCATTCTTCGGGGCAGGTGGACCATCAGAAGCAGAGGCCCAGCAGATGGGAAGCTGGGGGGATTCAGAGACTGGCCTCAGGGGAAACAGAACTGAAAATGGCAGGGCCAGAGGGAGGGAATGAAGATGAGGTGGGCGAGACAGGCTGGGCCAGTCCAAAAAGGCTTCCAAGGCCGTGCTAACCTGGGAGCCTCAGGGGTATCTGCGTCCTTCTACCAGGCCCCTCTGCCACGAACCCCACCTGTCCATGGTGAAGGATACTTGTGAGGTCATCCCTCCCTGCCAGCCTGGCTCCCTGCCCACCCACTCCCTCAGCTGCCACATTGGATTTAAATCCCTGAGTTGAATTTCCGGGGTTTAGGGGGCTTTCATCCTGAGCATGCATGAAGTGAAGCCACGGTCCCTGGCTCCCATGCCTGCAGTTCATTCAGCACCCCAAGTATCACCTGGGACACCTGGCTACCTCCTACACTCCACCTGCCACATCCACCTCCTCACCCACCCCCACGGGGAGCTCACCTGAGCACCTGTCTTTCCCAGGATAACTGCTCCAATTAGGTAGGGCTTCCCACCTCCTGCTCCTCACCACCCAGCACCCAAGGCTGCACCATCGCATCTCCTCATGGAGAGAGAGGCCACTGGAAACGCACAGATGCAGCCAGGGAAGCAGCCCCAAGACCTCACATCCAGCCACCAGCGAGACGTGGTACATGAAAGATGCGAGGGCCCCCCATGGGTGATGACCTAGCCATTGAATGAATGCCAGTCTTCAAAGACTAATCAAGGATATTGGAACATGCTCACCACTGTAGTCTAGTGGACAAAAGCTGGCTACAGAACCATATAGATGTTGTGATCTCAATTTGGTAAATTACACAGAAGAAAGGCTGGAAGGAAATACACACACGCATCAAGGCTGTCACCCTGGATAGCAGAATGAGTGAGCAATTTCAATTTGCTTCTTCACGCTTTTCTGTTTTCTTCCAAACCTGCGACAAACATGCTGGCTTTTATAACCAGCACAACAGAAAGGGCCTAAGGGACATCAAGTCCCACTCACAGAGGGACCCATGGCTGCCTGTTCCGTGCTTAATGGGATAGAGCAAGGGCTGACCTGATTCCAGCCTGCAAAGCACCCATAGGCTCCTACACTAAGAGCTGCTGGACTAGGAGGACACACTCATGACTTTCAGGTGTGTGCAGGGGCAGGGCACTGTGCTGGGGGCCTGGGACCCTGATTCGAAGTCCGGCTCTGATTCTAACTGGCTGAGGTGGCCCCCCACACATTAACTTCTCTGGGCCTCAGTTTCCTCATCTGTAAGCTGTCCTGATCACATTGTAGGACTCTTGTGTGGAATGATCAAGAAGTGACTGTGAAAGCTGTAAATTGTGAACTATTGGGATTTATCCCTGAGTTCCCTATTACCGTTCTCCACCAGGCCCTCTGTCCCATTGCAGTCTCTAAGAAATGCCCAGAAGCCACCTACAGCAGGCATCTGAAAGTCCTGAAAACCGTGGGCCATCCTCACATGCTAATTCCCAAGGTTCACATAAAATATGCATTTTTTAATTGAACTGGAAAGCAAATAAAAGCAAAGGAAAAACCCACCTCCTTGTTCAACAGCAAAATTGAGGGCCTGTCGCAGATCTTCAGTAAACATTTACCTAATGAATACAACTGTACAAACTGGAACCAAACCCACTAACTTAATCTCTCATGAAGATTAAAATGGTCATGGTTGAATCAGGTACTTGCTGCTAACTTCCAGTAGGTTCTCTGCCTCGCTTCTTTTAGGAACTGAGATTTGTTTTCCTATATTGACATCTCTCTGTTAAAACAAATAGAAACGTGTGATTCATCCCTCTAGATTCTGTGGAGATCCACAAAAGAAACAGGTGATGAGGCCAGGCACAGTGGCTCACGCTTGTAATCCCAGCACTTTAGGAGGCCAAGGCTGGTGGATCACCTGAGGTCAGGAGTTCAACACCAGCCTGGGCAACATGGCAAAACCTGGTCTGTACTAAAAATACAAAAATTAGCCAGGCGTGGTGGCAGGCGCCTATAATCCCAGCTACTCAGGAGGCTGAGGCAGGAGGATTGCTTGAAACCAGAAGGCGAAGGTTGCAGTAAGCTGAGATCGCATCACTGCACTCCAGCCTGGGTGACAAAGCGAGACTCTGTCAAAAAGAAAAAGATAAGAAAAGTTCTTTAGAAAGAAAGACAGAAGGAAGGAAGGAAGGAAGGACGGAAGGACGGAAGGAAGGAAGGAAGGAAGGAAGGGAGGGAGGGAGGGAGGGAGGGAGGGGGGAAGGAGGGAGGGAGGGGGAGGGGGGAGGGGGGAGGGAGGGAGGGGGGAGGGAGGGGGGAGGGGGGAGGGGGGAGGGAGGGAGGGAGGGAAAGAGGTGACGAATCCCTGACCTGCTACATGAGGCCAGGTCGGGATCGGCCACAGGGCCTCCTTCTGGGCATGTCCTGCAGAGGTGGAGGCCCAGCCACAGGGCACCACTGGATCAGTCCTGCCCCTCTCTGGCAGGAGGGCAAGGTGGCCACATCAAGGGAAATTGCCAACACATCTGCCCTTTGATCCAGCCCTCTGTGGGGAGGAGTCTGTCCTGCAGAGACGTGCAAAGTCGCCCATGCAAAGACTTCCACAGCAGCTCTGTCAGAGCCTAGATTGGAAACCACCTAATGTCCATTATGTGGAGACCAGAAACAGGGGCACTACGCAGCCACACAAAGAAAAAGGTCCTTACACACTGACGAAGCATGTCCCTGGGAATGCTGCAAGGTCACCCAGCAGGCACTGCAGCTTTGGGGGGCATAGAGGTGGCAGAACGCGGGGCCATATATATGCATTTAATCCCCTTCCTATGCTAGGTCGGTGGTGAGGATCTCCAAAGAACCCAGCCTCTGCAAGCGTGCAACATGCAGCCCAGCCCGTGTGCAGGCCTGAGGTTCTTTGGAAGTGTGCACAGGGAATAATGGCTGCCTCTAGGGCCAGGCTGGGGTGGGAGCGTGTCTCTTGATACCTTGAAGACTGAACCATGGGAATGTATGATACATTCAAACAGTAATACCGTAACTTAAAAGAATGCCCAAAGATTTTGCATCTGTGGGGTTGAGGAAGCCAGGCCTGGGGAACCCAGTCTCCTCCAAGGCCACTGAATAAAGGCTCATTCAGGAGAGAAACCCATCTTTTAAGGAGACACTCAGGCACCCCTCCCCAGCACGCACACTCTTTCCCTCCACGAGACCTCAGCACAGGGCCTGGGGCGTGAGGGAGGGAGTCCTGGCCAGGTCCTGTGGGGGTGAGGGAGGGAGAGAAGGCAGGTAAGAGGGCTCCTGGCTTCCCCTTCTTTTCCCCTGTTGGGTTTGTTGCACTTTCCTAATTGATTTTGTGTCTGTGTCCCTGGGATACTTAGGACCATCTTAGAAAACCACTTAAGGAATTTAAAATAATCAAAGTACTTATAAGGCACTTAACATCTCCTCGCACTTCAGGCTTCTCATAAACCTCCTTCCAGCTGCAACCAGAGACCTGGCTGTCAGGAGCTACCACTTCGGGCAAGAAGACACCTTTGTCATGTCCCCAGCTCCTGCCACATCACCCCCTCAGCCCCAGCAGCCTCCCAGGAGCAGAACAGCCAACCTCCAAACACGAGCACATCACGCCCTCTCTCCGGGCCTCCAGGCCTTTGTCCTGGCTGTTCCCTCCTCCTGGAATGACCTCTCTGCCAGCCAGCACCCCTCAACCTAGCTCACTGTGTCCTGACCACTGAGTCTCAGCATTCATTCTCCTCTTACAGGAAGCCTTCCCTGACTTCCCCACCCCCCATTTTATATTAATAGACCCTGGCACCTTGTGAAAACCTGTGTTTAACAGGCCCTGGGGGATTCCAACAGGGAGGCAGGACTGGAAACCATTCCCTGCGCAGAATGTAGAGAGCAACGGGGCAGCACTGAGAAAGACTGCAGGCTTATTCCCCCCGGGCCTGCAATGCCACACCTGGGCATGCGCCACCAGGAGCTCCCCTAATTCCCCCCGGGCCTGCAATGCCACAGCTGGGCACGTGCCGCCAGGAGCTCCCCCAATTCCCCCCTGGGCCTGCAATGCCACACCTGGGCACGTGCCGCCAGGAGCTCCCCCAATTCCCCCCGGGCCTGCAATGCCACACCTGGGCATGCGCCGCCAGGAGCTCCCCCAGAGCGTACGGACACGTCGGCAAGGATGTTGTAGAAACAGAAAGATCACTGTGGAATCACTTGGGTGCCCACAACCAGAGGATGGACAAGTAACTGGACAGGGGCATGGTCATACCGTAGAACATTACACAACAAAGAAAATGAGCACAGCAACCACAGAGCCACGTGGCACTGAGCCGAAAAAGCAAGTGGAACATGTGCAACATGATCCTGTTTTTATCATGCATGAAACACAAAAGATAAGCCAGGTACAGTGGCTCACGCCTGTAATCCCAGCATTTTGGGAGGCTGAGGAGGGAGGATCACTAGAAGCTGAGAGTTCGAGACCCTGTCCCTTCAAAAAAGTTTAAAACTTAGCCAGATTGTGGTAGTTCGTGCCCATAGTCCTAGCTACTCCAGAGGCGAGCAGGAGGAGGGTCACTTGAACCCAGGAGGTCGAGGCTGCAGCAAGCCATGATCACACCACTGCACTCCAGTCCGGGTGACAGAGGGAGGAGACCTTGTCTCTTAAAAAAAAGAAAACACGCGGCCAGGCGCGGTGGCTCAAGCCTGTAATCCCAGCACTTTGGGAGGCCGAGATGGGCGGATCACGAGGTCAGGAGATCGAGACCATCCTGGCTAACACGTTGAAATCCCGTCTCTACTAAAAAAAATACAAAAAACTAGCCGGGTGACATGGCGGGCGCCTGTAGTCCCAGCTACTCGGGAGGCTGAGGCAGGAGAATGGCGTAAAAAACCCGGGAGGCGGAGCTTGCAGTGAGCTGAGATCCGGCCACTGCACTCCAGCCTGGGCAACAGAGCCAGACTCCGTCTCAAAAAAAAAAAAAAAAAGAAAACGCGCAAAATAAAACTAAATATTATGTGTGGGGATATGTATATATATTTTTGTTTTGTTTTGTTTTGAGACAGATTCTTACTCTGTCACTCAGGCTGTAGTGCAAATGGTGTGATCTCAGCTCACTGCAACCTCCACCTCCTGGGCTCAAGTGATTCTCCTGCCTCAGTCTCCCAACTAGCTGGGATTATAGGCGTGCACCATCATACCTGCCTAATTTTCGTAGTTTTAGTAGAGACAGGGTTTCACCATGTTGGTCAGGCTGGTCTCCAACTCTTGACCTCAAGTCATCCATCTACCTCGGTCTCCCAAAGTGCTGGGATTACAGGTGTGAACCACTGTGCCCCGCCTGCATTTTTTAAGTGCACAGGAATTAAGAGATTTAAAGATATCTCCAGGATGGGGCAGTGGTTGCCTCCAAGGAGGAAGAGAAGGGAGAGGGCAAGGAGGTGTATGCAGGGGCCTTCAATCATATTTGCAAAGTTTTTTTCTTATTTATTTATTTATTTATTTATGTATGTATAGATGGAGTCTCACTCTGTCACCCAGGCTGGACCGCATTGGTGCAATCTCAGCTCACTGCAACCTCCACCTCCTGGGTCCAAGTGATTCTCCTGCCTCAGCCTCCTGAGTAGCTGGGACTACAGGCACGTGCCACCACATCTGGCCAGATTTTTTTGTATTTTCAGTAGAGACAGGGTTTCACTGTGTTAGCCAGGATGGTCTCCATCTCCTGACCTCATGATCCACCCACCTTTGCCTCCCAAAGTGCTGGGATTACAGGCATGAGCCACCGCACCCAGCCTGCAAAGTTTTCTTTCTTAAACAGTTTTGAAACTGTTACTGGAAGATATCAGTATGTGGGCCAGGTCTTGGGTACAGGGTAATCCATTATATTATCCTCTATAATTTTCCATATGTTTAAAATCATTTATTAAGATATATGTACACCTTGGTAAAAGAGAGAAAGCCCTTCATGACAGACCCACATTGAACATGCCACTCATTTTCAATAAAGTGAAAGGCAGCATGGTGAGAGCTGCGCACACTTCACTTCCTGCTGAAGTCTCCTCTCAGAACAGACCTGACCCCGGAAACCACTCACCCTCACACATCGCCCCCCAGTCCTAAGCCTCAGACTCCTTCCCTGGCTACGGTCTCCCAGCTGGAATTCATTCCCTGGGATTAAGGGTTGTTCTCTTCCAGCTGCTCTGCTGTGGGGACCTCACTGGACTCCCTGCCAGCTTCCAGAGCCTGAGCTGGGTCGGAGGGAGGAGACTGCACTGAACATAAACACCACCCTCTACAGGGCCCTGACAGAGGTTGATGCTGCCCATCCTCCCCTCAGCCACAGCCCCAGGGACAGAGAATGAGGCAAGTGTTACCTCTGTCCGCTCCCATTAGGGCCCCGCTTTGCCCAGCCAGAGCTCCCTCTCCAGGAGATTTCAACTCTGATGACTTTTCAATCCCTCTTCCGCCCTGTAGCTGGCTGGAGACCAGGACCAGGCAGCGCCTTCGAGGCGGATCCCCGCTCAGGGCACCTGTGCTGGGCCAGGGCCAGGGCTGAGCAGAGCATCCCTCCTCCTGGGGCACCACCTCTCAGCAGACCCCAGGGAGAAACTGAGGCCTGGAGACAACTGAGGTCCAGGAATAAAGGAATGAGAGGAGGGACAGGAAGGAGAATCCAGCCTCCTCCTCACATGCAGGCCCACTTTACAACAGCTCCTGTTTCCTCAGTGCCTACAATGTGCTAGGCATTGAGCTAGTCACTTTTTGCTGTTCCAGCTAATGCAGCCACTCTACCCATTTTACAGATCTGGACTTTGGGTTCCGCGAGGGTGAGTGGTCTGCCAAGGCCATAGAGCCAGGTGGCAGTGCCGAGGCTTGAACCCAGGTTGTAGTTTCCCTTTTGAAGCTCTGCACCCGGCCAGGTCTCCCGACATCCCTGGGAAGTCTGCAGAGCCAGCCCTCCTCACCCCCACAGGCAAGGAGAGCAGGGCCCTGAGCAGTGCCAAGACTTGTGTGGGATTGAGGGGCACCCTGAGTCGGAGGGAGGGGTCTGGGTGGGATGGTTGCCCACCAGGAAGTGCTCAGTACTGAGATGCCCGAAGCCGTAATCAAGGTATGAGGCAGGCGGGCAAGCAGGTGGGCAGCCAAGTAGGCAAGAGGCTGGGATGTGTCCCACAAGGAACAGGTGGGCTTGACAGCCGTTCTGCCTCCAGCCCTTAACCACAGGCCACCAAGGCTGAGGCTGTCCCACACCACCCAAACAGAGAGGGAGCCCAACACTGTCTGTGTGTGGGTGGTGTGGGACAACAAGGGAGTCCAACAGGCGCCAGGGGGAAGAAAGAGATGGGGTGGAACACGTGAGAGGGGAACAGAAAGCCAGAGTCAGACAGAAGGAGGCAGGGAGCTGAGGACAGACAGACAGGGAAAGAGGGGGCAAAACTGTGTTCCGGCTCCCCTACCCGCAATAGCGCTGTGGGCCACCACTCTCCACATGGAACCAAGCATCAAGGCCGGCCCTGCCTCTCCTCACTGCCCCCAGCCCAGGCCTCGAGCGACTGGCAAGCATAAAGGTCAATTGGAATATAAAGCAGAATTTGCCTTCCTTTCATTTCCAACATGTCTGGGTCATAAAAATGCTAGTTTAGTAGGTTGGGAGAAAAATGAAGGCACACATTTCCTTGCGGCGGGGGGGGGGCAGGGCTAACCCTGCAGACTTATGGGGGTCCACCCTTGCTGTGGGCACCATCCTGTCCCTCAGTTCCACACCCAGGCCTCGGGCTGGCGGCTTCCCCGGTTTGTCTGTCTGTCTGTCTCCGGGCCAGGCACTGGAAATTGAGGGGATGACCAAGAGCGGTTCAGCCCAATCCTGCCCTCAAGGTGCTCAGGAACTGTGGGGAGAGACATGATTCCCGCAAGAGCCCCCACATGCCCTGGGAAGGTCAGTTAAGTCCTGCTGGATTCGAGTCAGTCTAACTGCCCACAAGGCAGCAAGAACGGCATTCCAGGAGGACATGGCCCGAGCAGGGCAGGAGGCAGGCCGTGGAAAGCACAGAGCATGACCGGGTGAGGAGGAGTGGGTCACCTCAGAGCCTGCCTAATCCTGTGCTCTCATTTACAGAGAGGGCAGCCACGTTACCCAAGGTCACACAGCGAGTCGGCAGCAGAGGCAGGCCCCGAAAGCAGGACCTGGGCCACAGGTGGCTTCACTGGCAAGGGAAGACCTTCAACCCTGCCTTGCATAGAGAGCCAGAGATCACCCCAGCGCCCGCAGCAAGGCCACCCAACAGTATGAAGGGCCAGAGAACCCCAGGTCAATAAGTCCCCATGCAAGGAGGCTCCGGCACACCTACCAGAGTCATCGGTGGATCAATGCGGTGATGTGCCCCTTCCCATCACCATGCCCCCCACCCTTCACGACTCAGGCCATACCCCTCAAAGCCCCCTTGGATGCTCCTTTGGCAGGAGATGAGGACAAACATGACCGGGCCCTGTGTAAGCCCGCCAGACTACCAGCTCCCACTGTGATTTTCACCCGCACCCAGAAAGGTGCACGTGATTCTGTCCATTTCCCAGCTGAGATGAGTGAGATTCAGGAGGGTCAGACTTTTGGGGCCGGGATCTGCACCACCTACCACATGCAGCCTCCAGAGCCGGTGCTCTGTTCCACACTCCATGGTCTACGCACCAGGCATTGCCCTGGGCCTTGCTGTGCACGCATTTCATCCTCACAGCGCCTGTTAAGTGGGTGCTGCAGGCATCCCCATTTTACACACAAGGAAATGGGGGGCACAGAGAGGCTCTCCCAGGCAACAAATGGCAGAGCAAGCGTATGAACCCAGGCCAGCTGGCCCCAGGGTCCACGCGGCAGCCACCACATTACTGCCCCTCGGGGATCCCCATCTGGCTGGCCCTTCCTCTCTCTGGTCTCCAGCACCCAACTCTGTCCATCCTCAGGCTGGAGGCTAGGGGGAGTAATGGGTTAGGGTCTGACGAGGCCCAGGAAGGCCCAAGTGGGCAAAAGCCATCAGGGTGGGAGCCCAGGGGAAGAATGAGCCTCTCACAGGGGGCTCTCACCTCTGTGGCTTCACAAGGGCTGCTCAGGGACCATCTGCCCACTTTATAGGTGAGGAAACAGGGGTCCCAAGAGACCTGGTGACTTGTCCTCCCACGACACCCTCTGCAGCAAGAAGGATGAGGAGGGGTTTGAAGGCCTTCTCCCTGATCCCCGGACTGTCTCAGACCTGCATCTCAAGCTCCCCGCTCAGATCAACAGCCAAGCAGAGGCCTGCCCCCAGGGTCTCTGCACGTGTTACTGCTCTGCCTAGAACACTCTTCCTCACAGCCACAGGACGGCCCCTCCACTCCATTCAGGTTCTGTACAAAAGTACGCTCTGCAACAAGGCCTCCCCACCAACCCTGTCTAGACTGACATCCCCTCCCGTGCGGCTCTCCAGCCACTCCTTGCTTTGTGATTCTGCAGGGCACTGCTCCCCTGACGATGCGCACTACATGCTTTGTCTTCTCACTGCCTGCCTTCTCCCTCCAGTGTGGAAGCCCACCAGGGCAGGGCTCACCCGTGTGCTTCCTGCGTGATCAAGTTCACTTCGAATGCACCTGGAACGCAGCTGTCATCACTCGGGCAGCCCAGGCCCAATCTCAGTTAAATCTGAATTCCTGAGATGGGCCAGAGTATGAGGCTTTTCTAAACTCCCCCAAGTGATTCCAATGTGCAGCTGAGATGGACTGCTGCTCTAGAAGAGCCGGGCATGGAGGAGATGGCCAGTAGGTTCAGTAAATGAACAAATACATGCATGACTCTTTACAGATGGACAAACTGAGTTCCAGATGGGAGAGAAGAAGCCAGAGCCAGCAGTCATGAACTTGAGGACCCCCCGCCAGACTCAGCCCCCACCTCAGCCCTTCCATAATGCCACACATCACATCCAGAGGCCCCATCAGCTCCTACCTGGGCTCCAGGAGCCTATGGGGCCTGCCTCCAAAGCCTCTCTAGGAGGTCTTCCCAGAGGCCCCCAAAGGCCTCCACACTTGCCTTTTAACTCTGCAGGAATGAGCCTGTTTGCCCATCCAGTCACCGCATGCTAAAGCTGACATCCTACCTGCCTCCACTCCAAA
Source organism: Macaca mulatta (assembly GCF_049350105.2). Classification (NCBI taxonomy): domain Eukaryota; kingdom Metazoa; phylum Chordata; class Mammalia; order Primates; family Cercopithecidae; genus Macaca; species Macaca mulatta. Next base: position 148,166,794 of record NC_133409.1, on the reverse strand, counting down.
CCCTCCCAGACCTCAGGGTGCCCCTTGGAGGAAGCAGGCTTGAGAGGACTGCAGGGTGGGTGGGGCACTCCCTGGAGAAGAAAACCAAGGACTTGAGGCATCTGGGTCAGTGGCCAACTGAGGCTACTAAGTGTCCAAACAAAGACCCTGGACTCCCAGTCTCATCGGCCCACTGGGGATCCAGGAATCTAATGCTCCCTGAACTCCCCCGTGATTGTGACAAGCCGCTAGGCTTAGAGCCGCTAGAGCAAAGCAACTTCTACACCACTGGCCCCACTCCACAGGGAAGGGCCTGCCCAAGGGCACACAGATGATTGACTGCCAGTAGCCAGGGGGGCTCTGAGCCTCCCCTTAGGGCTGCTGGGGCTGCCCAATGCCAGGGTTCCCCTCCTTCCACGTCCCTTTGCCTCTCTATTCAGGCTTGGGTCTGGCTCTGGTCTGGAGGTTCCCCTTCCCAGGCTCTCACCACAGTAGGGGTTTGGGGGAAAGACAGACTATCTCAGCAGGGGGCTTCTCTGCCCTCCCCTCAGGAGAACTGCCCCTGACAGTCACCCTCAGCAAGACCTACTTCAGACAACCCTTTCTCCCCTTCCCCAGCACCGCATGAGCACTCCAGCGTCTATCAAATTCTATTCTGTATCCCCAGCCTCCCCTGAGCACCTCCTGAGGGCTTTGGGCACATTATCGCTTCTACCAACTGGGTATCATCACATCCATTTCACAGGCGAGTAAACTGAGGCTTGTAGAGGCCATGCAGTAAGTAAGCATCAGGCCAGGTCTCAAACTCACCCCTAAGCTGGTGGTCAAGAAGGAGGAGAGCAGAGTGGTGGAAAAAGGTAGATTCAGGTTCAGATGGCCTGGGCTCAAATCCGGGCTCTACCACTTACTAGCTGTGTGACCTTCGGCAAGTTGCTTAGCTTCTCTGTGCCTTAGTTCTCAGTTCTGCAAAACAGGGATAACAACTGTGTACCTGCCCCTGGGGTTGCTGTGAGGGTTAGGACCAGCCTGGCACAGGGTAAGTGCTATGTAAATGTTCTAATTATTTCACCTCAGTCACCTCTTAGAGAGGGTCCCTCTTTCATCCCCCACCCCCCCAACATTTACAGTTCTGTTGGGACAAATCTCTAATGACCGCCTAAAATGGTACATGGTGATCCCCTTTAACAAGCAGCAAAGCTTCAGGTGAAAAATCCCCTGAGTCAGTGGGGACCTGGAGAAGGTGTTTTGGGGGGAAAGAAACACATCCAGCTGACCCTGGATGCCACCAGTAGTGGGCACTAGAGGGCACTGGCTTGGTAGTGCCACTTACCACTACCACTGGTAAGGTAGGTCCAGCCACACCCATCCCCACAGCCAGGAGCTCGCAGGGAGCTCCCAAGACTTCAGCTCCCAAGACTTCAGTCCAGCTGTTGCTGCAGACATGAGAGCTGCTGAGGTCTCCTTCCCGTTCCTCATCCCACCATGAGTCCATTTGGTGAGGGTTTCCTGAGGGCCACCATGGGCCCGCATCAGCTGGGAGTTCTATAGGTGAGGCGTAGAGCCTAGCAGGGCCCAGCTCTGTCTCTGTCTCCTCTAGTCAGTTCTGTGCTTGTAGCTTGACAGCAGCCACAGACAAGACGTAAGTGAATCGGCATGACTGTGTTCCCATTAAAGCTTTATTTATGGACACAGAAATGTGACTTTCACATAATTTTCCTGTATCATGACATTATTTTTCTTTTTATTTTGTTTTTCAACCCTTTAAAACATAAAGGCCTTTTTTAGCTCATGAACTGTACAAAATCGGGCCAGGTTTGGCTCCTGGTCTATCGTTTGCTAACCCCTGGGCTAGAGGGGACGCCAATAGCAAAAAGGAAAACAAATGTGTTCATGACCACGACTGTGATGAGTGCCATCAAGGAAAAGAACAGGGAAAGAGACAGAATAGCCAGGGGCCGGGGAGCTTCTCTGAAGATAAGCCATTTAAGCTCAAGGCCGAATGAGAAAGATCGGGCTTCAAAGAATGGGAGGAGAAGACTCCAGACAGTGAGGCAAGCAGGTGTAAAGGCCCTGCGGTTGGAAAATAACATGGTGTCTTCAAGGAGCATAAAGAAAACAGTATGACTGGTGTGGGCAGTGCCCGGAGAGACAAAGGGACATCGGGGCATCAGGTAGCACAGGGCCTCTCAGACAGGAAAGGAGTTCACATTTTAATCGAAGAGCAACAGGAAGCCAATAAAAGGTTTAAGCAGAGGGTTGAGTGGATTCCTTCTGGGTTTTAGAAAGATCTCTGGCTGCTGAGTGAAGGTTTGGCTGTGGAGAGGCCATTTGGAGGCAGGGAGAGGAAAGACCGGGCTTCTGTAATGGGCTGGGTAAGAGACTATGGGGGTGGAGGCCATGAGGAGTTGTCATGTCCAGGACAAGTTCTGAAAGTGCAGCCTGCAGGGTGAGCTGACAAACAGAAACACGGTGGTCAAAACTGCCTCCAGGTTCCTTGGCCTGGTCAAGATGGGCAGGCTGCAGTAGGGTGGGTGGGCTCTCTCTAGAGTTCCTCCTGGTTGTGTAGTGAAAACACCCAAAGACACGAAGCCACGTCCTCGACAGAACATCCTGTGAGATCTAAGCCAGTGTTCCCCCGGGGCCACACCCATAGTCCCGGCTCAAGAGCAGCCAAGAGCCTAGAGGGCACGTGCAGCCCGACATGGGACTAGGGAACTCACACCGCCAGGCTGGGGGTGGCACGCAGAGGCCACCTCTGCTCCCCCTCCCCACGCCCCATTTCGTGATAGCGAGAAATTCTCATGACCCGAAGTTGTCTGCTCAGTCTCAACACTGAGTGCTGCGCTCGCGGCAGGAAGACACAGAGGCCCAGCAGATGGCGGAAAACTCTCCGGGATCAGCCTTAAAGGTCACCGTCTGGCGCTGCCTGCCCACTCCATCCTCTTCCGCATCAGCGGAGTCCCTCATGCTGACTTCAGGCCCAGCTACAAGCTGTGCTGTGACATTTCCTGTGGGCTGACTGTGTGCCAGGCACCATGCTAGGCCTTCTTGGACCTTAACTCTTTTTTTTTTTTTTGAAACTGAGTTTCGCTCTTGTCACCCAGGCTGGAATGCAATGGTGCAATCTCACTGACTACAACCTCTGCCTCCCGTGTTCAAGCGATTCATCTGCCTCAGCCTCCCAAGTAGCTGGGACTACAGGTAACTGCCATCACGCCCAGCTAATTATTGTATTTTTAGTAGACACAGGATTTCACCATGTTGGCCAGGCTGGTCTCGAACTCCTGACCTCAGGTGATCTGCCCACCTTAGCCTCCCAAAGTGCTGGAATTACAGGCATGAGCCGCCACACCTAGCTGGACCTTAATTCTTCATCCCCATGCTGTCCTATGAGGCTGGCACCATTATCATCCCTATTTTACAAATGAGGAAACCGAGGCAGAGAAGGGTTAAGCAGTTTGCCAGGGTAGTCAGGCCTCAGGCTGCCTGGCTCCAGAGTCCAAATGCTTACCCCCATGCTGTGCAGCGCCCCCTTCTCCAAGCCTTAGCTTTTCCACTGCAAAATGAATAAAAGACTCAAAGAAATGATTTCTGGATCCCTCTGAGCTCTTACAGGTACAGAACTTGGAAACTGCTTCCCTCCGGGGGTGTCTCCAGTCTGCTCCTCCTCCCCCCAACAATGACTTCTCAGGAAAAGGATTTTTTTTTTTTTTTTTTTTTTTTTTTGTGACGGAGTCTCACTCTGTGACCCAGGCTGGAGTGCAGCAGCACGATCTCGGCTCACTGCAACCTCCACCTCCCAGGCTCAAGTGATTCTCCTGCCTCAGCCTCCCGAGTAGCTGGGATTACAGGCGCATGCCACCACACCTGGCTAATTTTTGTATTTTGAGTAGAGACGGGGTTTCACCATGTTTCCAGGCTGGTCTCAAACTCCTGACCTCAGATGATTCACCCTCCTCAGCCTCCCAATGTACTAGGATTACACGTGTGAGCCACCACGCCAGCCACGAAAAGGTCTTATGGGCTCATTCACACTATGGTGTAAATAACTGACATGGTAAGTGGAGGTGAGGTAACTAGTGGATCAAGGATTCAAACCCAGGCCTGAACCTGGGCTGGGCCCCCAACAGTGCATTGTACAAGCTACAACTACTGGGCTTGGGGGCCCACCCAAAGGTATTCTTCACACCCATCAGCACCCCTGTCCTGAAAGAATGGGACAAATTGCAAATGAAGGAAGGGGTGGGAGCAGGGAAGTTAGGGATAGAAGCTGTCAGACCTATGAATTCCCAGAGTCAGGCCTTCTGGTCCCCAACAGAGACCTGTTCAAGTCCCACTTCTGACTCAGCTAATTTGAGCAGGCAGTCTCCCAGGAGTCAGGCCTGGGAGAGGGGACCTGGCTTTGAGCCCTGCCCTGTCATTTTATCAGGGTTCAGCCTCCATATCTGTAGAGCAAGAGGTTGGCCCCTTCCAGCTCTAAGGCTTGTGAGTTTTGCTCACATCCTGACCCTGACTGCACCCCATTCGCATTCTCCATGCAGGAAATCACCCCCTCTGAACCAAGCACCGGAAGTCCACCTCTTGCAGGAAGGAAAGCTGTCATCACAGCCTCTGGTGCCAAGTTCCCAGCAGGCCACATTAACCCATCATCAGGGGAGCAGGACAGGGGCTGCAGTGGTGCCCTTTGACATGGACACCTGGTGGTGGGCGCAGGTCCCCTCCCCCAAGGCATCCCTCCCTCACCCTCTCTTTCCTGAGGCTCCTGTTCCCAACCTCCCTCCCCAAAGTTCAATCTTTTTGCTTCTGTAAATGGCTTTTAAGTTTCTCACCCAGCCTCTTGTTTCTATCAGTTTAATTATTGAGGAGGCCTCTTGTCGCCAGCCTGGAACATTAAGGCCGTTAAAAGGGACCGAGGGAATGCAGGCCACAGCCGGCTGGCTTCCCCCCTGCTGCCCCTCCCTTTCCTTGTCCAGCTCTGCCCCCCTGTCCTGCTTTCTTCTCCACTCCCCAGGTCTCTACCTCCCGGTCCTGCCTTGCTCTCTGTGCAGCCTGGGGGGCTCCTGACCCCTGCCCCAACCACTCCATCCTGTGTTCTGAGGAGGCACAAACCAAACTGAGACTGCACCACGCTCCTCTGTGGCCAGACAGGGGACACTATGAACCCCCAGGATGGTAAGGCTCTTCACCCCAGGCCCCTCACCCCACCCTGGCCCTTCCCCATCCTGGGAGAGGTTAGCATAGCAGCTGCAGCCCAATCCCCTGTCTGGGGCACTGAGCGTCTCATCTCAAAATATCTATGTTCTCAAGAACACACCTTAAGACCCAACTCTGAGTGACCATTCCTTGAGCCTTCACCATGTACCAAGTGACGGGGCACTCTCAGCTCCTTTGGCCTCTCTGCCTCCCTGTAAAGTAGGCACTCACTCCGCTCTGAAAAACAGGGGAAGGGATCCTCACCAATGTCACAGGTTCAAGGGCCGGACCAGGCTATTTTACCATCTTTCTAAAAGACCCAGAGTCACTAAAGGAGTTTAATTACAAGCTCAGATAAAGAGAATACAGCAGCCTCAGTTGTGGGGTGACCTTCCTGGAGGCTGGGGATCTGTGCCCCACCCTGCCAGGCTGACAAGGAGGAGTCCAAGGGCTTGTCCCCTCTGCTGGATGGCCCAGACTGCCTCAGCTCCTAGGCAGGGCCAGGCGGGCTGAAGTGATGACTCATGTGGCCTGAGCCATCACTAGGCCCTGGCCTGGGACAGCCTAGCCAGCTCCTCCTCTCCTCTTGTGTCCAGTCCCCACTGCAAAACTGGGTGCGGTGGGAGGACTGAACCAGGCTACCATTCCCAAACCATCCTGCCAAAGAACTCTGAAAGATTATCAGAGCAACACAGCCCCCAGGGATTGTTCCAGCTGCCTATCGTGAGGGCAGAAATGCTTTCAAGCTTCCTGCTTCATCTTCAAACTACGTACATCCATGTTCAACCACTGATCATAAAAAGAAAATAAAACCATGTACAAATTTTGCTGTCTTCATAATGCATCCATTTGTTTTAAAATTAAAATTGTGTTTTCATCCAACTCATCAAGTAAAACCAATACTCCAGGAAAAGCCTTATATTTGAGGCCTACAGAGCATACCAGAGACATGGCTGCATACACAGTTAGGGGCACACGTGTTCTTCAGCCCCAGAGCAGCCAACGGCAAAAGTCCTGCCCCACCCAGACATGTGGCAGCACAACTCTGGCCTCCTCCTTTGCCACCCACAAGCTTCCTCACCCCCACCCCAACACTGGGACCGTCCTCTCCCTTCATCTCCACTTCTACCCGGGCCCCCAGACATGCCCCCAAATCCTGATGCATCATGGGAAGTGGGCCAATGGCTTCCAGAAAGAGTTCTGGTGAGAGTGGTCCAGCTTCAGCTCTCCCCACCGTGCCTGGTGCAAAACAGCCTCTCTCAGTCTACTTCCTAGCCCTGGAGACTTTAGGGAGACAAAGGTCAACTCCAGAGGCCAACAATCTGACACCAGGGTGAGGGAGGGACCAAGCAGCTTCCACTGTGTCCCTTCCTCTTCCCTCTCCCCATTCTCTCCTCCACTCCCCACACACACAAACATGCACAAACACACACACGCACACACACACACAGAGCAAACAAGGCAGGCTCCAAGAGAGAAACGGGCACATAATTATTGGTAAAATGCTTGTAATGTTTTTCTCTCTACCCGGTAGCTTTCAGTTGTTTTAGCAGCTTAGCGAAGCACTTGGCTCCAATTGAATTGCAAATCAGCAGCTCTTGCCCCAGGAAGAGAGGAAAGGAGGCGGCAAGGAGGGGGCTGGGAGGGATTCCAGAAGGAAAGGGAGAAAGGTGTGCAGGGAAGAAGGGCAGAAGGAAGGAAATCACAGAGGGAAGCTTGGTTCAGGGCCCAGGGCACCAGAAACAGAGACCGCCTACTCTCTCAGGCCTCAGTTTTCCCGTCCTCATCTGCATTCTCTGCAGGCTCAGCAGCCCCACACCCCATCTAAAAAATGAGGACACATTCTCCAACCATAATATCGGGTGGGACAGGAGGGCCACAGGGGGCTTCCTCAACTATCCAGAAGAAAAACATATCTTTCTTGGGAATTGCAATTATATGAAAACAATGTCAAAACAAAAATCTTGCTTTTTCTCCCTGGCAATCTCCAGCATTCATATTTCCATTCTTCTTATCTGTCTGCCTTTCTGTCTATCCACCTGCCTATCTTTTTATCTGTCTGTCTACCTATCTCCTCCTCCCTTGTGTCATTCTCCAGAACATCCTTTTCCCTCCTGGTGCAGAATTCCCTGGAGAGGAGTGGAGTTGCTCACCAAGCCTCCAGCGGCAGGTGCTGTTTCAGCACCTCGGTCAGCACCACAAGGCTGGGTCCCGATGCCTTTCACTCTGCTGTGCCTATGCTAAGACCACAAGACAACATACTGAAACCAGGAAGAGCTGCCCCAAATTCTCAGATACTGCTCTGAGGAAAAAACTGTCCCTTGGAGTGAGGAAAAGAGGAGGAAAAAGGGGCTGGTCGGCCAGGCCTGGCACCCTGGCGTGTGGCGGGCAGAGACCGCTGGGGGAAAAGCACCTCAGGGGACTAACCAAGGCACTGACCTTGAAGAGGCGAAGGATGTTGGCCACCATGATGGAGACCGAGCTCCCTGAAGCACCGATGACACCCACCACGCGTTCAGGCTTGGTGATGATGGGTGGGCCACCACTGCCACAGCGGACCTCCGTGCCATCCTTCTCGATGAGCGCCTGCACAAAGGTCAGTGACTGCTCGAGGGCATGGGTGTCCCTGGAGCAGGTGTCCAGAATGCGGGCGCCCAGCGTGATGTTGGGCAGCAGGTCCGGGTCGTTGTTAATGCGATCCAGGGCGAAGAGCATGGCCTCCAGTCGGTGGATGCCCTTTTCCTTCTTAAGTTCTCCACAGGCCTTGCCCTCTGAGCCCCGGCCATGCACCGGGAACAGGCCTCCCAGTGTGATGTCCCCATCTATGCGGATGGAATTCATGTGAGGGTGGCCTTTGGGCTTCCCCAGGGAGGAAGGCATCCAGGGACCGTAAAGGCTGAGCAGCAGGCAAAGGGGCAGCCGGGCCCACCACCAGCCCAAGCCTCTCTTCCCAGGCATCTCGGAAATCCCTAGAGACCCATGAATGGCAGGCCCACTCCTAGCCCTGGCAGGCCCCTGGCCCCACGGCCTGGGTGGGCATGGGCAGGGCAGCTTCAGCAGCAGGAGGACTGAGGGCAGCCAACCGCATAGCCCATGCTGCTACCCTCTCCCACCTCCTTGTCACTCGGGCCAAGCGCAGTTGCCCACACGGTCCAGGCCCACAGACAGCAGACAGTGGCCGGGGTTGCAGGAAGGCTCTGATCCTTGTCCCGTCCTGCAGGCCTGTTCTCGGTGGATGACTGTGGAAAGGGCAGAGTGCTCCTAGCTTGGCGTATCTTGGCATCAAGGAGAAAACAGCTCCAATCCTCTCCTCCTACCAACCTTAGAAGGGGAAAAGAGAGACAGAGTATCAAACAGAAGCCCAAAGAAGACATTAGCTAGTCTCATCTCTCATCAGGAGCCTGAGAGAAGGAGATGCTAGAGGTTATCGCCAAAGACTCCATAAATCTCCTGTACTTGGTTTCCTCTCCGCCGTTGCTCAACTCTGGCTTAAATGGGAGAGTGTAGGGCAGAAATTAGGTCATGTTTGAAGCTTCCTAAGGCCTGTACCCACTGCCATCAGTAGCCCGGGCATCAGAGAGCACAGTCCCCAGGAACAGCCTCGAACTGGCTTGGGAGGAAGAGGGGCCTTCCTCAACACACCCACATGAAGGAGAGCAAGAAACAGGTCCTATGGGCCCAATCTCATTACAAAGATGAGGAAACTGAGGTCCAGAGCAGGAGAGCATTTTGCCTGAGTCACACAGGGAGTGTGCAGTTTAATTACAAGCTCAGATAAAGCTTGGACAATGCCTACTGCAGCCCAGCTTCCCTGCTCTCAGCTCTGGAACCCAAGACACTTTGGCTCTTCAGGGACTCAGAGACCCAGGAACGCAAATAAGGCCCCCTCAAGAAATCATCCTGGAATGTAGTGGTGTAGGCTGGGCCAAGGGAAGACCAGGGAGGAGCTGAGGCTGTGGCGGTTCTGGATTTTCATCTTGAATCAGGGAGCGCAAGGTGAACCCTGCACTCTCCTGCCTCCACCCCAGCTACACAGCTACCCCAGGCAGGGCAGGGGAAAGCCAGCAGCCCCTGCATGAGGAGCAGGCCTCCACTCAGCTTGCATGTCCTCCCTCCCTCCCTCTCCTGACTTTCTTCATCTCTCCATTTCTCCACTGCTCTTTCTCCCCACCCCACTTCCTCCCTCTGAGAGCGGGGCTCGGGTTACGGCCTGAGCTACTGCACATTATTAAGATCATCATCATTATTATTGTTGTTGTGATTAAATATTTATCTGCAAGGGTAGAGGAGAGAACACCAGCCCTTCCTCATTCTCACTGCTAATTTGGGCTAATTTCCCCTGGAGGATCCTTCCCTCACCCCAGCCTCCCCATTCAAAGCCAGCAACCTCCCTCCCCACCACTTTGGAGGCCACAGGGAGAAGAGATGGAAGCTGAGTCAGGGCTTGGCTGGGGGCCAAATCCAAGGCCCCCTTCCCCAGGGGTTTGTCAAATGAAAACCAGCAAGTCACTTGTCCATTCTGTGCCTCAGTTTTCCCAAGCAGTTGGAAGAGGAGCTTGTGTTGGGATTGAGAGGCTTCCCCAGAGATGTGGTCCCTCCATCAAGACCAAGCAGTGGTCTCAGGGTCATCCCTGCCCCACCTGTCATTCCCCCTGCAGAGGCCCTGACTGCTCCAGTTCTGGGCCAAGGGGAGGGAAGGAAGCTGCAGTGCCCCCAGAGTCCAGCCTCAGCTCTTGAGCTTCTCCAGCCTTCTAGACTCTCATTTCACATTTCACCCCTTCCTCAAAATGCTCCCTTCACATTATCTCCTCAGAAACCAAGAATATGGCTACTAATTCTCCCTGGCCCCATGCTGCAGTTGAACCGGTAGCCCAGAGGTATCACATAATTCTCCCAGAGTCACACAGTGAACCAAGATGCATCCAGGACTGGAAGCCGCATCAGCCACACTGGGAAGCCCCAGCAAAGCTGAAGAAAGTTTCACAATACCACCCTCTCCCCTGGAGCCAGGAGCTGGGGACCTAGGACTGGGGGCCAAGGCCAGTGCTTTGGGGAAGGCTTAGGAGCCATTAAAATACAAAGTAGGGAGCTGCACCTGTATGGAGCTTTCATCATCACTCATGCCTTCCTGTGAATGAGTTTACCAGATGTCTGTCCTAGATGGCTATGGAGAGTGAAAGGAGGTGGGGTATGAGTTGCTAATGCCAGTACCAGGTAATTCAGAAGAGAGAAACCAGAAGAGCTACAGATGAATCTTACGGTCCTGCTGCAGTAGCTAGAGATAAGCTAGATAGCATCCCTGCTAGCTCTCAGGAAAATCTGTAAAATGGGTGCGTTGGAGTAGAATCCAATCTGGGGGCCATACTGTCCCTGCTGACATATTTTCAGTTGCTGCATTGATGGAGGGGAGTCAGCTACTAGCCTGTGTGCAGGCAGGGGGCACAGATGCTAACTGGCCAGCTGTGGGTGGGAGAGCCTGCACAGTTAAACACCATCCTGTCCAAATGCCGACGGTGTCCTGTGGAGAAATCACAGCAAATGATAACCACTGCCATGTGCCAAGCACTGTTCTAAGTGCTTTACCTACATTTTCTCATGTAATCCCCACATCCCTATGAGCTACATGGTATTTTTATCCCTATCTCACAGATGAGGAAGGCAAGGCACCAAGTGCTTAAGCGACATCTAGCCAGGGGCACAGAGCTTGTGCAAGCTGCCTGTGCCCCTGACTGCTCCTCTGTGCTGGCCCAGAGGATCTCTCAGGCCTTGCCAGTTCTAACGTCCTGTGAGTTTATGATCGGTTTCCATGAATTTCAAACGGAGGGATTTTTGGCATCATGACAGGCTGTGTGCCGGGGCTACAGCAGGGCAGATTCAGGCTGGGAGACCAGTACACAGCAGCTTTTGACAGTCAGGCCCTGCTCAGGCTTCCAGATCCTTCGTGAGGGCTCACACAGGCTTCTCCTTGAGGCCAGAGCACGTCTGGGCTGAGCAGTACGTGCGCACACGCGCACACACGTACACACACACACACACATATACATACACACACGGGGAAGGGCAGACGCCATGGGGGAAGGAGGCCTCCAAGAGGAGAAAGGCAAACACCCGCAGACTAGAATCAAGAGCCTGGAGCCCCAGGCTGGTCAGATCCCCTGCGAGACCTCCCTCCCACAGGACTGGGTCCCAGCCCCTGCCCACAGGTCCCTGTCCACCCCTCAGTCCCACCAGGCCTGCCTTTTCTGAGCTTCTCCAGAGAACTGGGCAAGCCACTGCCTCTTTTAGCTTCCCCTCCCTCCTTTGATCATGTAACAGGAACAAGGGAAAAGTAAAAATACCCCATGAGTGAAAGAAGCCACTGAGAGCAGAGGCTGGGTGTGGTGGGGTGGGTTGGGGTGGGGGCCAGCGGATGCTCCCTTCCCCGGCAGGGCCTGCTTCCTTCTGCAGAGGCGGGAGCTGGGGGCACATAGAAGGGGTCCTTCTTTAAAGTCCTTTGCCCAGTTTTCAGACACTCCCCAGCCAATTCCAAAATAGCCAGGAGAGCTCAAGCCTGGGTCAATTAGGGGCATCCTTCCCCAGGTAAAATTGCAGGGATGACTGTGAGTCCAAGCCAGTGTGGGCCCCACCCCCAGACCGGCCTCTTTCCCCTTTCCTTTCCCTCTCCCTTCCCCACCACCCTCTCCCAGTCTCTCTCCTCTTCTCTGGCTCCGCTAGGTTCCTTGGCTCCAGGGGACCACAGAGCCAGGCATGGAGGAATGAGAGCCCTGAGAGGCAGGGATGAGAGTGACTGAGTCACCTCCACACAGCAATAACTCTCAGGCCAACAGTGTTTTCCAGAACATTCTTTCCAGTGAATGGGGATGTGAGGGGAGCTGGTTGGGGACAGCTGCAGGCTATCCCTTTCCCCCACTAACAGTCAGAGTAAGGGGGATGGGGGGAGTCCCCACACATCCCAGCTGGGACCTCTCTGATATCTAGGGCTTTTGTGCAGGGACTCCAGGAACCTGCCTTGTGGCCACTTCTAAGTCCCCGCCCCCATTTTTTTTTTTGAGACAGGGTCTCACTCTGTTGCCTAGGCTGGAGTGTAGTGGTGCAAACATGGCTCACTGCAGCCTCGACCTCTCAGGCTCAAGCGATCCTCCCACCTCAGCCTCCTGAGTAGCTGGGACTACAGGAATGCACCACCATGCCCTGGTAATTTTTTCTTTTTTCTTTTTTTTTTTTTTTTTGTAGAGATGACATCTCACTATGTTGCTTGCCCAGGCTGGTCTCGAACTCCTGAGCTCAAGCGATCCTCCAGCCTCAGCCTCCCAAAGTACTGGGAATACAGGTGTCAGTCACTTTGCCCAGCCCACTTCTTAGTATAATATTAACAAGCAGGACCTTCGTGCTTTTCCAACTTCAATCCTTCCCCCTGCATCCAGGGCCCAAGCCAGAAAGAACCACAAACCACAAAACAACAACCAGATCCGAAGAGAACTGCTGTGATTTACCAAACCCCCAATTATTTTTCACTGAGTTTCCTTTTATTCTTCCAAAATTAAGAAAACAGAATAAAACCCAAACACCAGAATAAAGGGCAAATAGAGGGAACAACCTTGTCCTTTGCTCCCCAGGGTCAGGGTCATTGCCAGAGCCCCTGGCTCCTGCTCTTGGCCCTCTGAGGGTCAGCTCCCATAGGAAAGGGGCTTGGGGACTCAGGCCCAAGCCCCTTGGGGTTCAGCAAAAAGAGCCAGGCCAAGAGCTCCCTCCCACGTTCCTCTCAGCTCCCAACCTTCTCTGTGTTCCCACCCGCACTTCCTTCATCTCCATTCACCTTTGCCTCTGCAGGGCCCACCCAGCCCAGGTGCTCAGGAGTGCTGAGAATTGTGAATGGCTGTGTGGAGTCTGGTTTCAATTCCCGAACTGTTTAGATGCCTCATCGCCCACATACCGCATCTCCCAGAAGGGGGATGGCAGGGCCACTGTCCCAAAGGGGAAATGAGGGAGAACTGGAGGTCTCTCCCCTCCCCTCACCTCTGTGACCCCTCTGCCATTCCTCTGGGCCCCCACTGGCTGGGCAGAGGTGTGGTTTGTAGGACAGGACAGGAATCGGTCGTCAGAACTGTCAGAACTGTGCCACCCCTGCCAGCCACACTGTATGACTCCCAGGCCATAGGGTAGGGGGATAACCAGTTAGTGCTTCAAATCCTAGCAGCACAGCCCTCTTTGTGCTGACCTCTGCAGCCCAGCCCTGCACACAGCCTGGCATCCCCAGCAGGCTTCGTGGAAGTGAATGAATGATGTGATGTGAACCAAATGATTCCTGGGCCTCTCGTTCAAGTAATCTATTTCTGTGTTTAAGGCCCCTTCCATAAGCAATTCTTTAACCCACAGGAATGATTCTAATAGTGGAATGTGAGGCATAGTTTCAGGCAGGGAAACTAAGGACTGATTGAGCTATGAGAAGGCATCTTGGAACCTTCAACCCACCCAAGGCCAGCTGAGCCTTTATTCTGCCTAAAGAGAAGCCCTGCTCCCAGGCAGTCAGCCAGAATGGCCACAGCCACGTGCTAAGAGCTAAGAGCAAGAAGGGCACAGTGGGGGTCTAGCCCCAATCCTCTTCCCTTTCCCTCCCCACTGAGCTGCTCCAGCTCACCAGCCTGATGCCAGAAACCCCAGACCCCACTCCACAAGCTGTCCCCTCCCTGTTCTGCCAAAACAGCATGGCCCTGATTCAGAGGTGACTGTCTCTGTGATGGGCATGGGGTGGAATGCCCCAGAGGAGAGCAGGGAGGGAGGAAGGAGGGAGTAATTCTTTTGCCTAATGCCAGTGGAAACTTGGTGCAGAAAACTTTCAATCCATTGCCCCTGCATTCTCCCTATGATTCCCTCCAGGCTCCTCTCTGTGAAGCTCTCCCTTCAAGAAGCAGCTGAGATCCTTCCTCCTCCAGGAAGCCTGACTTGATTATTACAATTCTTGTTATCTCCTTCCTCCGCAGTTAATGACACAACACAGAACCTCTCTTGTGTTAACAATGACGAGGCTGGGAGCACATTAAAGGCCTGCATGGACAGCACTGCCCTCATCTCTATGTCCCCCATGCCCAGTCCAAGATTCAGAACACAGGAAAGGCTCAGTAAGTGACCAGGCAAAGCCAGGTCCCTGCCCAGAGCAGAGCCCAGGACAGGGGATCTGCAGCAGTGTGCCCAGTCCAGAGTGGCACTCGGACCTAGCACTGAATTCTCACAACTCTGTTGTGTGCTCAAGCACAGAAGACAGTCCCCTCTGCCACAGCCATTCAGTCCCTCAGGGTGACATTCAAAGGTGCTCTGAGCACCCACTATGCGCCAGGCCCTGCTCTGGGTGGGCACCGGGGAAACACTGGGAGTGAAACAGACACAAATGCCTGCCCCGTGGAGCGCACGTCCCAAAGTGGGTGGGCACAGGACAGACAACAAATACATGAACACATAGACAGCTGGAACTTCAGGAGATCAGGGGATATGACAAAAAATAAGGCAGGTAAGGGGACAGGGAATGAATGACCCAGAAGATTATTTTTAGAAAAGAAAAATCAGGGAAGGCTTCTCTGAGGAGATGGCATTTGATCCTAGAGTAAAAGCAGTAAAGGCATGAGCCATGTGAACATCTGGGAGAAGAGGATTCCGAAGAGAAAGAACAGCAAGTGCAAAGGCCCTGAGGTGGGCACAGGCCGGGCACCTGATGTTCAAGGATGAGCAAGGAGGCCAACATGACCAGGGAGCAGTGGGGAGAGGGTTGATACGATGTCAGAGAGGGTCCGGAACACAAGATCAACAGGTGCCTTATGGACCACAGTGTGGACAGGGAAATGAGGGGCCACGGAAGGGTTTGAGCACAGCACAGGCAGGGACTCATCACCAGAGAAACCTGAGACCTAGAAGGACAGCCACCTGGAAAGGCCACAGCAGCTCACAGCAGCAAGTCCCCCCGACAAGGCAAGCACATCTCATCAGCCCTTGGGTCCCCCTGCTCAGCCTAGACAATGCCCCACCCTGACCTTCCTCCTCTCCCAGAGCCAGGGGACCAGCCACCAGGCTCATGCTTGCCTGGATCTCCTCCACCCAGTAGGCCCCAACCATACAGACCCCCAGGCCCCTCCTCCCCATCCCTGCACGCCACCGTCTCCAGTTTTCCAGCATAAGACCCAAGTGGGCAAGTGTCTTTGTTTGCAGCTGTTACTATTGTGAGCTTTGCCACTAATACTGCTTCTTCCTCTCTCCTCCCTCTTCCTGTCCCCTCAACAACCCAGCACTGCCCTGGAAAGCTGGGGTCACTGGCTTAGCCCAATCAACATCCAAACTGCACTGCAAGAACATAACTGTGGTTGGTGGGGAGACTTCCATCCCTCAGCTGCACCGAGGTCAGGCACTGAAAAGGGGCAGTGAGTGGCACCTGAGAAGCAATCACCCTCCACAAGCTCAGGAATCAGGTCGAGTCTCCAATATTTATTTCTACATTTAAACCTAAAAATAACCCTGTGGCAATGACAGAGTTTTTACTAGAAGTCATGCCCCCAACCAGGAAACAGATCCAAGGGCTAGCCTGTGTCACCCTAAGGAACAGAGGGTTGGCTGGGAGGGCCGAGTGTGAAGGACTGGGTGGAACCCAGACCTCCTGATTCCCATGCTGGTGGCCCAGCCCAGGGAGAGCAGCTGCCCGAGCTCTCCTGGGACTCACTGTCACCACAGCCAATGGGCAGAGAGTGCCTTCTTGGGAGAACTGAGAGCCTTAACTAGACACCACGGCCTGCCTGTCAGCGTGGCTCGGCCCCAAATGGCATGGGCTGGCATTTCCCAATTACCACAGATAATATCTACCTTAATTGAATGGGGTCCAGATAATGTCATTATGCACTACATTCCCCAATTTATTTAATATACGTGTGTACACATATATTTATGCCTCACTGCTGCCACGAGATTGCTAAATGGTGAGGTTAATAATAAAACATTTCGACGGGAGTCATCAGCTTTAATTTAAGGGGTGATTTTTACTATCCTTGTGCTCGTTTTTCCAGGGAGCCAAGAGAAACATGGACAGACTGGAACAGTCTCTCAGGCCTGCAGGTGATGAGGTGGGGTGGGCTGGCTGCTGGCTGGCAGACTACATCTCTTCTAAGCAAGTTCCATTGACATGCCTCCCTTCCAGGAGCAGGCTCAGGCAAGGCAAGCCAGGTGGAGGGGAGAAGTGGAAACTGAGGCAGAAGCCCCCAGGGCAGGCAGGGAGAAGGAACTGGTTGTGAAGGTTCGTCTGGGAGGCAGTAGGGAGAGGGAGGCCAGAGATAGTACACAGAGAGAGGACAGACATAGACGGCTCACAGGACCCAGAAAAAGCAGCCTGCACTCTACAAGGACCAAAGGCAGCAAACCCTCGAACTTAATTTTTTAGAATCCCCCGCTAATTAGGGCAGAGATGACACTTAAGGAAATGAGCCCTCTCCGTTCTTTCCAGGAGCCATCAGGCTGAGTGGGAGTGACAGAGAGCTGGTGTCCACTGCTCCAGGCCCATTGCCCACCAGTGCAAGCCCTGTTAGGCCGCCAAGACAGCCAGCAGCCCTTCGGCAGCCCCAGTGAGGGGCCAGAGCTCCGATGCCGGCTCCCCGCATGCCTTCTTCAGGAGGCAAAGGCGGCCGCCACTCAGCAGAAGTGAGATAACCTTCGAGCCAGCAGCCAGCAGGCCCAGCTGCCCAGGCTGCCAGTGCAGCCTGCCCACTGGAAAGCTGGGTTCTAGGCCGAGCAGAGGAGGACAGTGGGGTGGGCAGATATCTTGGGGTGGGTGGTAATTAGAGGCTGCCGGCTCCACACTTGTCTAGGAGAGAGGACACATCTATTGGCTGTAATTATTCAGTTCAGGAGTCTGTGGGTTCTGCTCCCATCTTTTGCTGCCAGCTGTCCCCCTGCGGCAGGGCGGGTATGGGTGTGGCCGCACATCCTGGCGCTGGACTGTGGACCCCTCAGGAAGTGGGTGGGGGCTGCAGAGCCCTTCTGGGCCTGAGCCCGGCCCTCTGACCCTTCTGGATAGCACACTGCTCAGTCCCGGGCTCACTCATTTGCTCGCTCGCTCTCTCACCTACCTCGGGCTGCCTGCCGCTGTGCAAGGCGCTCCCTCCCAGAGACGTCACGCCTCCAACGGAATGAAGCCGCCCAGACGCAGGTCGGGGGAGGAGGGAGGAGGGGGGGTAGGAGGAGCGGCCTACGCAAGGCCACTGAGGCCCAGAAAGCAGCTCAACTCCTGACATGCTCCCACCTCCCCTCGGCCTGCTCAGGACCTGTGCTTAGTGAGGAGCTACATGCCGCGCCCCCCCTCCCCCCCCCCCCGCAATATATCTGGCTCCTGAAAATGCCTGAGAATCCATGAGTAGAGTAGAGCCCTCCTTTGGGTTAAGCACTGCCATCTTCCTCTCCCATCTCTCTTAAATGCAGATGCCCCTGGAAAGGGTAGTCCCTGAAGTGGCTAAGGTGTGGGGTGCGAGGGGATAACTTTTAGGGTATTTTTGTCCCTGACAGCTGTGAAGGTATTGGCAGGTAGGCAAAAGCTTATGTGTAAAAGGACGGAAGTTGGAGGAACATGAGACAGTGGCCACCCAATTCACAAGCAGACATCACGTCCGGCCCAGGGCTGAGCAGAGGCTTGGAGGCACCATCCTCAAAGTCTCCTGCCCACCCCACCACAAAGACAGGATCTGACTAAGGGCTGGTGAGGCCTTCCAGGAAGTGGGAGAGGGGACAAGGCTCCAACCGCAGCCAGGCCCATTTCGAGGACTGGTTCAACAGTCCTCAGGGCCTACCAAGAAGAAGTGATGAGGCCCCTGCGCTGTGGGTGATCACACCCCGGAGTGCCCAGACGCCTCTGCGGAGTGCCTAGACGCCTCTCTAGTCCTCCCCTCTTCATGGAAGCTTCCCCCTACCTTAGGTCGGAAGGCCCTGAGGCCCTTCTGGACTCCGAGGAGCTGAGCATGCAGACCCACAGTCTGAGGCCCAGCATCCCATTGGGATCCAGGGGAAAGTGGGGCGAGCCCAGGACACATCCCGGGAGTGTGGGGAGATGGGAATGAGGGCATTCTTCACGTCCACCATTGGCTGGCCCCGGGGCGGGAGGCTGAGCGCTGCAGAATGGTAGGGTGTGGGATGGGGTGCTCCCTATGGAGACCCTGGGAGCACTGCCCTCCCCGCCTGCCCTAGGCCCCCACTCACCCCATAACGGACAAGGTGAGGGACTATGATGGAAACACACTCCCCTCCCTGCTTGTCACCTCGGGCTTTCTGCCAGATTTACACAGGGGCAGCCACCGCTCTGACAGACACGTGGCCTCGGGCACCCAGCTAGGCAAGCGCAGCTCAGTTGGTGTCCGGAAAGGCCGTGTTCTCCCGCGCCAGGGGCCGGGAGGGGAGAAAGAAGCAAGGCGCCTCCTCCAAAAGGGAATGAAAGTCTGAGGGCGGGATGTCACTCGGGGCCTAGGGGCAGGGGGCGCTCGTACGTTCGGGCCTCAGGACTCCCTGCCGCCGCCGATGCTGCTGCCCCATCTCAGCACAACAGCCTCAGACCGCCCTGGTGCGGGGGCGCCTCTCGCAGTCGGGGCCTCCACCTCCCGGCCCCA
This sequence comes from Macaca mulatta, assembly GCF_049350105.2. NCBI lineage: Eukaryota > Metazoa > Chordata > Mammalia > Primates > Cercopithecidae > Macaca > Macaca mulatta. The sequence goes on along the minus strand of NC_133409.1, from coordinate 148,148,000 downwards.
CCCCCGCGCGGGGAGGAGACGGCTCCCACCTGCGAGCGCCGGGAAAGACCGACCCCGCAGCGGGGACCCCCAGCACACACGCGCATACACACATGCACACACAGAGACCACGGCCGGTCCGCTCGCCCGGCGGCCGCGTAGACGCGCGGGTTCATCAGGGTCCCGGGGAGGGACGGTCCCGAGTGTCCGGAAAGAGCCTGGCCCTGAAGTCCTGGGGCTGCGGGGAGACCCCAGACCCTGGAGAGCCCCACAACCCGCCGAGGCCACGGGCAAGCGGTTGCCGGGCTCCGGTCGGTGGCGAAGGCGGCGCTGGGGCGGGCACGGGAGCCGGACGCGGTGCCTGAGAAAGGAGCCCAGGCGCGCGAGGCTGGGTGCCCTCTCACCGGGAGACTGCCGGGAAGAGGTGCAAATAATGCCCCGCGCCCCCGCCTGTCCTGCCTCTCCGCAGACTGGGATGCGCTAATGCCGCCGCCCCCACCTGAAAGCTGGCACGACCCTCTATCCTGTGGAAGCCCCTGTATGCAGAGACAGTACTTTCCACCGGGCCCGCAAAAAAAGCCTCTGCCCCATTCCCTCCCTCAGGGGCATCCGGAAAGCCTGCCTTAGCCCCAAGGGGAGACCCTCTAGTTCAGGTCCCGAGCCCTCCGGCCCCTAGGGCTCCAGGGGCGCCGGCTCTCTTCGGGGCACTCCGAGCGCGGGAGCTCGCCGGAGGCCACCTCCCTTAGCCCCGATGTCCCCGCCGCAGCCCTCGCCCCAGGAGGCCGGAGGGCACGGTCCCCTCTGTCCGTCCCCCTCGGGCCACAACTCACCGCGCGCCAGCAAGGTTTAAGCCGCGGCGAGGGGTCGGCTGCGTGCCGCCTGCCCCGGGGGCGCAGGCAGGCGACAGCCGGAGGCACGGTTCTCGCGGTGCCCAGAGCCCGGGCCGCGGCGGGCGGCGCTGACGCTGCGGACCGAGCGCGCCGCGGAGCCGCCCGGAGTCCGGGACGCAGCAGGGATGAGCTGACGGCCGCCCGGCCGGAGCCGCCGCCAAGCGCGCGGCGTTCGGCTGCTGCTCCGGCAAGTAAGCAAGCGCGAGGGGGATCGGCGGCAACCCCTGCTCCTGCTGCGGCGGAGCCCGGCGTCCGAGCCGGAAGGAGAGGGAGAGGCGGCAAGGGGAGTGAGTCTGGCCGAGAGCTCCGGGCTGGGAAGGGAGCGGAGCGGGAGCGACCAGCGAGCGCAGCCGGCCGAGGTGCGGGCGCCTCGCGGCGCCGCGGCAGCGGCAACAGCAGCAGGAAAAAAAATGAGAGCGAGCTAGAGAGCGCGCTGGAGAGCGAGCGAGAGAGAGAGCGAGAGACGAGAGAGCGAGGAAGGCGCTGAGAGGGGAGGCTGCGGGAGAGGGCGGGAGCGCCGGGAAGCGCAAGGGGGCGAGGGAGCCGCAGCCGCTGGCCCCGGCGCCCACAGCAGCTGGTGCACCCAAGGAGGCGCGAGCCCAGCCCCGCAAGTTTGCGCTGAAAGTGCCGGCCAGGCTCACGGCGCTTCCGCCGGCCTTTTAAAGAGAGAGCACCTGGAGCCCATCCCCTACCCCACACCTCCACCTCCGGAAGGCCAGGGCTCTCGCGGCGCTCCGCCACCCCTCCACACCCGACCTGCTGGCAGCTCCCCTTCCACCACACCCCACCGGCGCCCTCTTCCGGAAGCCCCCCTCTTCCTCCTCCCAGTGCGCCTGCTAGCTCGCCTACCCCGAGGACATGGCGGGGACCCTTTCTCACCCCAGAGGGGGAGGGTCAGGAACATAGCCTCCCCAACACACACCCAGAAAAGTACAGCAAAGCACAGGGACGCAGAGGGGCGCGCTACTCCCACCCTGGTGCGTCACTGGAACCTCACACATCCGCGCGCACGTGTCGTATGCCCCCATGTGGCATGTTCATTTGCACACCCCACTGCTCCTGGTGCAAGTGTATAACAAGGGGAGAAACTAAGGCCCAGTGAGGTGATTCCATTTGCCCCAGATCTCACAGCCTGTCCGAGGGACACTTTCCACAGAGCCCCCTTACCACCTAAGAACCCCACCAGGCTAGGGAAACACCCCACCCGCTGGTCTCCCTCCAGCACTGGTTGGCAAAAGTGTAACAGGTGGCCTCCTGGTTGGCAGGCTGCAGTGAGACTTGGGAAGAATCCCTTAACCAACCACAGAGCCAACTCGCCTCCTTCCTGGAGGGGGCTTGAAAACTCAGTTGGTTAGAGGCAGGCAGCAGGGGAAGTGAGGGAGCCACTGCAGCCCTCTTAGGATTGCAAGAGCATCTCGCCCCAGACTGCAGAAGTGGCTTCAATTAGAGCCATGATGTGTGACTGTCCTTGTCCTGGGGAGGGCGCACAACACTGTGCCAGGGAGCTGGGGGAAGAAGGCGGCAGAACTGGAGAGGCTGGCCAGAGGCCTCCCTCCCCATCAGTACTTCAACCCCCAGCTGATCTGCCAAGTGCTACCTTGTGCTTGACGATGCTCAGGCCTGGCAGGACTCTGCCACCCTTACAGCTCAAACCTAATTTCTACAGGGGAAATTAGGTGAGGGGAATGTCTGGGAGGGTCTGTGAATAACAGGGACAGACCCCCACCGCCTGCAACGGGACTGCCCTTTCTCCCTCCTTGCCCCTTTTCAATGCTCCTGCCCCTTCCTGAAGACCTGCTCAGGCTCCACCTCCTCCAGAGCTCCAGACTATGCTAGGCCAAAACCACGTCTCGTTCAGCATCGTTTGGCCATGGAGCCTGGCACCATGCCTGAACGGTAGCGTAAGCTCAAGGATTGTTTGGTGGGTGAATAAATGTTGGCAAAGCTTGCACTCTCTTTGATGTCACATGTAATGGCCCAAATACATGTCTCATTTACCCAATCAGTCTGAAGTCTCTGAGGGAAGCACCCAGATTGTCCATTCATTCATGCTTTTTTTTTTTTTTTTAATGAAAACAACACTGACTGAGGTCCTGCTCCATTCCCAGCTCTAGGTGTACACACGTGACTGAACGCAATTCTGCCCTTGAGGAGTGCACCCCATGGTCATTCGGACCCCAGCACCACACATTTTGTAGAGATATAAGCAAAGGCCGTGAAAGTTCCTGCTGCCCAGCAGCTCTGCCCAGCCAAGTGTGCACTGCTCTGGGCTTGCAGGGAACTCAAGTTATTCCTGGAGAGGCCGTGTCCTTGGGAACAGCCTGCCTGGGTTCAAATCTGTGTCACGTGTGTGTGTGGGTCACATTACCCAAGGCCCTCAGTTTCCTATCTGTAGAACAAGGATTATGACACTAATCTCAAAGCAGAACTACAGGTATGGGGTGTGCATCGTTCACTGCCAAGAGGCCACCCAGTTGAGAGGCCTCAGGGCAGCTCAAATTCAGCCTGCCTTGGTCTTGACAAGTGACACATCCTGTCTTGTGGCTGTATCTGCCCAAAAGATGGGGTTCCTTTTTCTGATCCTCTCAGAGGTACCATATGGACTAGTGCCTGGGGCCCTGCTTACAAGGTGTTCATGAAAACAGAATGAAATAATGTACGCGCAGCACCTAGTCCTGTATTTAGGCACCCGTAAGTGGGAGCCACTGAAATTTTTAACAGAATCCTCAATATACTTTTGTTGAATGAATGAATGAATGAATGAATGAATGGACTAATTACAGTGACAATAACATGAGCCATGGTTTATTGAGAGATAAAACAAACCCAGCCACTCTCCCCACCCCCTGCCCCTCAGTGTTGCTTTCACTCTGGCCATAATTACCCCACCCCCCGCCCGCCACCAGCTGTGTCGCAGAAGGCTGGGCAGGCTATATTTTTCAGGGGTTAAAAAAAGAAACACTGTTGGCTGGCAGATGGCTGAGTTTGTGGACTCGTCCAGTTCGCAGGTTCCCAGCCTGAGGCCTAGCTCTTCCGGGCAACATCCTGACCACCCCAGGCCTCCAGACCATCACAGTGGCCAGGAGCTCCGTCAGTGGCCCTCACCTGTGGGCCCCCACTTGTCCAGCTGGGGCACCCTCTTCTCACTCTTGTTCTCTCTGCTGGGTCGTGGCTGACTTGACTTGCCATGGAGACAGACTCAGAGACCCAAACACAGACTCACACACACAGAGACACACACACAGAGACACATAGACTAACACACACACAGAGACAAACACACACACCTCAAAGAACTTCCGGTGGCATCCCCTGCCCTGGGGGAGCTGGGGGACCCCAGCTGTGGGAGAAAAGCAATCAGAAATGACCTCAAGGAGTCACACTTCAAGGGACCTGGCCTGAGCCAGCTGCTCCAAGGCCTGATTCCTAAACACTGTCTCCAGCAAGCCTGCCTCCCCTATGAGTCGTGCTCTGACTGTGAAGAGTTGGGGTGAGGGGAAGAGGACACAAGGCAGGAAAGCAGGAAGCCCAGACTTCTGCACTAAGAACCATGTGATGTGGGGGAGCCCCCCAGCCTCTCTGAGCGTTGGTTTTCCCATCAGTGAGACCAGGGGCTGGGCCAAGGTCTCCCTAAGGATGGTGGGATTCAGAACTGGGTCTCACTCTTGAACCTTTAAAGGAAGCTAGCCTGCTACTGGTGGAGTAAGCAGGGGGTGATGCTGACCCACCCGTTCCTGCACCAGTCCTCATACCTGGAAATGGCAACATCGTCTCTGCAGGGGAGGGGGAAGGCTGAAGGGAGGAGAGAGAGGCAGGGAGTCCTACAGAAAATAATAATACAGAGTCCTGAGCCTGTGTTTCATACCTGTGTGACCTGGAAGTTCTTCCTGAGGTCTGACCTAACTCATTCCTGCTGCATCCGATTCTTTCTTCCTGCTCTTTTTCTGTCCTCCCTGGTGAGGGAAAACAACTCACCCCAACCTTTTGAAAGACTCCTAATAGAGGAGGGCAATTGTCATTGAAAATCCTGACCTTTAGGATTTGTTGAAATAAATTAAAGCGAGCCTGGAGGTGCAGGTTCCCTGAGAGAACCGAGCAGACCCAGGACACCTGATAAATGCTTCTGTGTTGAGCTGGCCCAGCCATCACCTCAGCCTCCATGTCTGATGGGTTTCAATTTTGGTTTCCCCTAAACCAGGCCATTAGATGAAAATGTCTGTGATGGGGGGGTTTGTTTAAACAATAACTGTCCCCTGGCAGGACATTTTCAGGATGAAGAGCTGACTGCACAGGGAGTGCAATGGCCCCAGGCTCTCCAGGGAGTCGTAAGTCACCCTGCAGGCACTGAGGAGGAGCCATGGGCTGAGGTCAAGGGCCTGGGGCCCTGGGTTAAGAATCCTGGGTAAGTTGTCCCTGTTCTGCCTCTAGAGGTCACCTCAGTCCCGCTCCTTCACCTCAAGAGCACTTAGAAATTCCCGCAGCCTGGCCAGGTGCCGTGGCTCACGCCTGCAAATCCCAGCACTTTGGGAGGCCAAGGCGGGAGGATCACCTGAGGTTGGGAGTTCGCGACCAGCCTGACCAACATGGAGAAACCCCATCTCTACTAAAAATACAAAATGAGCCGGACTTGGTGGCACGTGCCTGTAATCCCAGCTACTCGTGAGGCTGAGGCAGGAGAATCACTTGAATCCGGGAGGCGGAGGTTGTGGAGAGTCAAGATATTACCATCGCACTCTAGCCTGGACAAGAGTGAAACTCCATCTCAAAAAAAAAAAAAAAAGAAAGAAAGAAAAGAAAAAAGAAATTCCCACAGCCTGCTCAGGACAGGCTTGGACAGATATGAGTGACACCTTTGATGGCTCTGGGACAGAGCCCTGGGAATCTGCTCTTCCCTCAGGCCAGTATGAATCCAGCCTCCAGGAATCTTCCCACCTCTCTGGGAGTTTCTTCAGCTTTTGGCTTGGAGTAATAACTTGACTAAGGCTAAAGTCCCCTTTCCACAATTCCAAAATCTGAAATGCTCTGAAAGCCACAAGTTTGTTCATAAGTTTTTGGCAACTCAACTGGCAACAAAACTTGACATCAAAGCTATTCCCTGCTGCTGCCTCGAGCCTTGGTGGAGGAATACTGTCTGTTGCACTGCAGGAAGGCCAGCCTGAATTTGCTCTGAGGATACTGCCCCAGGCCTCCTGGGGGTATTGCATACTGTATGGCATTTGCACCATAATATATTTCTAAATTCCAAAAAGACCTGGCCCCAGGGGTCTCTGATAAGGGCCTTGCACCTGTAATCATCCCATTTGGACTAAGGGCTTTCCAGGGTACACAGCACATTTGTACCTGTACCTCCACCTGCCCAGGCAGGCCGAAGGAGGAGAGAGACTGGCTGGGGCCAAGCAGGCTGAGAGCAGAGAGAGCTGGATCTGAACACAGCTCTGCTAAATGCATTCACCCAGGACTAAGTGGGAACAGGTAGGTGAGGATTTATGATAGAGTACATTCGGCACCAGCGTGCTAGAGAGGCCTTCACACATGCTGCAGGAGCACCCCGCAAGAGTGTGGGTGCAGGACAGAGTTAGAGACTAGGCTGGGGTCTCTGTCTCTTCCCACTTGCATGGAGGTCAAGGCAGCTGGGAAGGAGGGGATGCCCACCAAGTGGCTAGGGGGCGGGCAGGAGAAGGGCTGTGAGTGGAGTGGATGAAGGAGACGAGTGGTCCAAGGTCAGCTTGAGCCTTGCCAATTGTCTGCTCCGGAGTTCCCTGACCTGAGAGATGATGCTTCCTCTTTCCTTCCCCAGCCTCAGTTTCCCCACCTATAGGGCCCCCTCACCTGAGAGATTATGCTTCCACTTCCCTTCCCCACCCTCAGTTTCCCCACCTGTAGGGCTGAAGAGGGAGGGGATATGAGAAAGGAACAGCAGAAGAAGCAGGAAAACTGCCTCTTCCTTTCCAGCAGCCACAGGGCAGAAGTTGAGAGAAGCCAGAGTGAAATTCCTCCTGCCACCGGCAGAGAGGAGGAAGCACTTTATTTAAAAAGAAGGGAGGGATGGTGGGATTTAGGACTGGGTCTTATTCCCAGAGCGGGGTGGCAAGTGGCAGCCCGGGTGCTCAATGGGTCACCTCTAAACCACAGGTCCTGGTGGTCTGAGGCAGAGGACCTAGGCACAGGTCCTGACTGTGCCCCTCCCGCACCCTGCCATGGGCTAAGCATAAGAGTGGCCAGGAAGTTAGGGATGGCTGAGGCTGGGAGGCCAAAGGAGGCCTCCCCTTGAATTAGACCCTAAAAGACAAGTAGGATTCAGAAGAGCCGAGAGACCTAGATAAGGGGGAGTGGGGTGCACGGCCAGACTGAGCACCTGGCCTTCCACTGGGCAGACAGACACTGTGCCGAGTTTACAGTAAGAATTTATTGTCCAACAAATTGTTAAATGAATGAATGAATGACCCACCTAGAAAGACTTTCTCCTCCTCTCTCTCCGTCCTCTTCCTGTCTCTTTTTTCTTAAGACTCACGATTTTCCAGCCTCTTTGCCTGGCTGCAATTTAAAACAACTTATCATCTCTCTCTCCACATGTCCGGGGGCTGTCAGCCGCGAGCCAAATGTCATTAGGATGGATGTCACAAGCCGGGATGTCAAAATACAATTAACATTTAAAAGCCCCTCCCGCCCAAGACCTCACGGCCGCCTGCTCCTTCGGCTGAATGGCAGGACTCCGGGCAGGCGCCGGGGGAGCAGCCAGGTGACAGGCGCGGGGGGGGGGGGGGTGGGCACAGTCCAGCTGGCCCTGGGAGGAGACCTGCAGGAGGCGGTGCCCTGGGAGGAGAGTGTCCTTGCTTCACTGCCCCTCAATCTGGAGTGCTGCCCGCCCACCCCCACCCTGCCCATCTTCCTCAGACCCTCCAATCCTTTTACCGAGCTCTCCACCGCACTCTTCCAGGATCTTGTTGCACACACTCCATGGACAGACCAGTGTGGACACTGCCCACAGCACTCAGGGTCTTCACAAGTGAGCGTTCCGTGCCACTCTGCTACTTTGAGCCTTAGCATCATCCACTGCCAAATGTGAGTCCCATTGTGGCAGGCCACTCTGGGGGCAGTTGGGGGATGAAAGAATGGAGTGAGAAATGCTTTTCAAGGGCCAGGGACCCCACGACTGGGGACTCAGGTTGTGTCTGATGCTCCTGTCTTCCAAGCAAGCTCCAGGCCCTTGACATGGGGCCAAGACCACACAGGCTTGTTAATTGATTGGCAGTTGGGAATCCCAGGTGGGCCCCTCTGTCAATGTCCCCCCCCCCCACCACACTCCAGCCTTGGTTCTACTTCGGAAACTCCATGGACAATGTTTGCTCCTCCCCACGCAGGACCCAGACAGCTGACAAGACAGGGAGCTGGACACAGGCCCCGGGACCTCCCACCGGCAGAGCCTGGAGGAGCCTGCATCCTGCTCAGGCCGCCTCCAAGGCCGGCTGCTGAGGTATCTCCAGCACGGACGCCAGGCAGGCTGCACTGCCCTGGAAAAAGTCTCATCAAGGCAGAGGAGAAGGGGTATTGTGGTCTGGCCCTGGGGCTGAGGTCACAGCTGCACTGCCCCCAACTCCCTCCTCCTGATTCCTGGGGAAACATGAGCTACAGGGGTGGAGGGGATTCTGCTCCCCTTGAAGGAGGCAGCAGCATTTATGCAAACACCCCTTGTCCTCCTCCTCCTCTTCAGCTTTTCCTCTCTCTTCCTGTACCCACCTCCCAACAACCGACCCATCACCCAGACCCCCCAAAGAGGACAAAGCAGTGCTGGGGAAGAAAAGCCCACACGCCAGCTCCTACCCTCGTGGGCTGCATTTCAATGGCGTTTGATTGGATCCGATGCGCTTTTAATTCCCTCCTGGGACATCAGAATGAGGGTAGAAAAGAATCTTTAATTCATCAAACTGAAATATTAATAGAATTCTAACCAGCTGGAGTGGGGTATGAGGCCCCCACAATGGAAGACAAGGGGGACAGGCAGGAGCAAGGTGGGAAGGTGGCTGGGGATGGGAAGGTGGGGCATCTCAGGAGGGCTGGGGCCTGCAGAGCCCCACGCTGGGGGTGGAGTAGGTGGCACACTGGAGCCCTTTGCTGCATGCCAGGTGCTCATCAGAGTCTCCACAACAGCCCTGTGATGGACTGGCCAGCGCAATGATTCCACTCCACAAATGGGGAAGCTGAGAGGCACGGAGGAGGGACGGTCCAGGGGTTAGCCTCTGTGGTGCGACCCTGGAGACCTCCTCACCCACTGAGACATACGGACTCTACCCTGGACAAGAAGGGACCTGGGCAGAAAACCCAGGGCTCCCCAACGCACACACCCAGCTCAATCCTATATCCCCACCCCTGGGCCTCTCCTCAGCCCTCCCTATATCTGGGATCTGCATCACCCCTTCAGGGTACAGACACGAACGCAGGGCCCAGAGAGGCCAGGGCTGCACAGAGATTTCATGCCCGGCTCAGTCTCTGCCCTCAGTCCCTGCCCCAGATTCCGGCCAGCCCAGCTTCAAGTCTCCATCCCCCACACTCCAGGCATCTCCATCCTCAGCTCTGTCTCAGGACTGCTGGGGACCCCAAGACTGCCTTGGCTTGCCCCCACCAAGTGCTCCCCACCTGCTGACAAAACTGAATCGCCTTCCCAGGGGCAAAGTGTTTTTCCCAAACACTGCAGAGGTCATGGCTGATGATAGATGCTCTCCTGTGAGCAGGTATGAGCAGGGAGAACAGAACCGCAGGAACCTTGGGGGCACAAAAGCAGAAGCCAGGACTGGGTGCGGTGGCTCACACCTGTAATGCCAGCATTTTGGGAGGCTGAGGTGGGAGGATCACCTGAGGTCAGGAGTTCAAGACCAGCCTGGCCAACATGGTGAAACCCCGTTTCTACTGAAAATACAAAAATTAGCCAGGCGTGGTGGCACATGCCTGTAATCCCAGCTACTGGGGAGGCTGAGGCATGAGAATCACTTGAACCTAGGAGACAGAGGTTGCAGTGAGCCGAGATCACTCTACTGCATTCCAGCCCAATAACAGAGTAAGACTATGTCACCAAAAAAAAAAAAAAGTAGAAGCCAGGAAAGACCCCCTGTATTCCTGGGAGGCCAGTGCCAGGTCCAGGACCACATGGGGTGTTTGGGACTGTCAGTGGGTGCGGGCTGACCCTGGCACAACACTCCCCCAGGTGTCACGCTCTATGTTAAAAGCTAGGCTCTTTCCATAGCCACATTCAGCCACATTCAGCCTGGGCTGTGACGTTCACCACTGCATGGGCACTTGACCTCTCCAGCCCAGGTTTCCTCATTGATAAGGAGAGGAAGATAAAGCCCACAGCTCAGGCTGCTGCGATGGCCCTGTGAGATGGTGAGCGCGGCTCCCCGCACATACCTCCCCTCAGCGCGGTCCTGCTCCCCCACCCCAGCCCAGCCCAGCCCCTGGGCCCTCAACTCTCCTTCTCACCTCTGTGGCCAAATTACCTTCTCTTCTGCACCCAAAAACCCCCTCCCCAACCTTCAAGGCCCAGGTTAAGCAGCACCCCTAGTCCAGAATTCCGAGGCATCCCGCTCGCTGGTCTGCCTTCCCAGACCGGGAAGAATGTGCCCCTTCCCACCCCATTTCTTTGGTCCAGCTGGTTTACAGTCCTTGGGCAACAAATGTGAAATGGGTGGGTGGTTGCATGGACAGACAGATGGGAGGTTAGATGGACGGATGGTCCTGACCACACACACACACACACACACACACACACTCTTAGACCTCAGGAAGCTCGTGGGAAATGTGGGATAAAAAGCAGCAGCAGGGCAGGGAGGACACACGTGGGGGGGGAGTTGGCACCCCGGCCCGGCTCTCTGTGCCTGCAGAAGGGGGTGCCACTGCCCCAAGCAGGCACCCTGCGCCGGCCTCCTTAGAATGGAGGGCCAGTTCAGCCACCCCAGAAACGCGGCGAGATCGCTGTGAAGAACGTGAGGAGCCTCGATTCCAGCGCACCCGAGCGCGGGCCCCGCGCCCCACGAGCCGGGCTCCCCATCGCGGGCCAGCACCGCCGCCCGGTGGCCGAACGCCCTCACTGCACCCAGCGGCCGGGCCTGGGGCGGGTCCGAGAGGGACCCAGGCCCAGTCTACGCCTCCCGCAACGCTGGGCGCCTCCCCGTCCCACGCCGGGGGACACGCCCGGATTGAGAGGCTTGTTTTTCACCTGAGCAGATTCCGGAAGGAGGCAGCGGGGGCGGCGGGGGTCTATTTCAGGGCTGTTTCCCAGCTGGGCGGCCACCCCCTCGGATTCGTGCGCGGCCAAGCTCACCTGCTCTCCTGGCAGGGAGGGGCCTCTTATGCGCACCCACACACACCGGCAAAATCCAAAGGACCTGGGTGGGAGGCGGCAGGTGAGGTTTCCTTGGTGGGAGGAAGGTGGGGTACAGGGGTGGGGTGCGATGCAGAGGCATGGAGGGGAGCAAGGAGGGGCGCGCCAGCCGCAGGAAGCTGCAACTCCAGGTTCCCAAGCCGGCATCCTCCCACTCTCAGCATCCCCTGAGCTCCCTCTGTGTGCCAGGCCGGCGGTTCGCAACCTCGATGCACACTGGAGTTACCTGGAGAGCTTTAAAATTTCCCTGTGTCCAGGCCGCATTCCAAACCAATTAAAATCTGTTTTTTGTTTGTTTGTTTGTTTGTTTGTTTTGGGACAGACAGGGTCTCGCCATGTTGCCCAGGCTGGTCTTGAATTCCTGGGCTCAAGCGATCCTCCAGCAAAGCGCTGGGATTACGGGAAGGAGCTGCCGCGCCGGCCTAAACCAGACTGTGTGCGGGAGGACCTAGGCTCCAGCTATCCCAGATGATGCCAGGTGCAGCTACGCCTGAGACCTCCATGCCAGGCATTACAGGCGCTGCCAGGCATTACAGGCGCTGCCAGGCATTATAGGCACAGCGTCGGCAGGCTCTGGCATGGGGTAGCCCCTTTCATCCTCACCACAACCCCAGAGGTACATAGCGAGGTCTCTATCTTCAGAAGCTCAGAGAGCTTAGCCGGGAATTGGGCTTCAACCCCCTATGCCCAACCCTGTGCCATGTCTGTCCAGGCAAACTAAAGCTCCATATGCTGAGAGAGATTGTCACTAACATGCATCATTACTTGTGCAATATTTTAATATTTTTACTAATTATACAGCCATGTCCTCCCAGGGGCCCAAGCGCTGAGGACAGAGGGACAGAGTGGAGAGCCAGGGCAGGCAGGCACTCCATGAAAAGAGATATTTTAGGCCGTGTGCAGTGGCTCATGCCTGTAATCCCAACACTTTGGGAGGCTGAGGTGGGTAGATCATCTGAGGTCAGGAGTTTGAGACCAGCCTGGCCAACTTGGCGAAACCCCCGTCTGTACTAAAAATACAAAAATCAACCAGGCGAGTAGTCCCAGCTTCTCAAGAGGCTGAGGCAGGAGAATCACTTAAAATCCAGGAGACGGAGGTTGCAGAGCCGAGACAGCGCCATTGCACTCCAGCCTGGGCGACAGAGCAAGACTCCATCTGAAAGAAAGAAAGGAAAAGAAAGAAAGAAGGAAAGAAGGAAGGAAGGAAGGTAGGAGGGAAGGAAGGAAGGAGCGAAGGAAGGAAGGAAAGAAGGAAGGAAGGAAGGAAGGAAGGAAGGAAGGAAGGAAGGAAGGAAGACAAAAGAGCTATTTTAAAATTTAAAAGTGCAAATGTCAAGGACTGTGTGGGTAGGGAGAGGTGTGTGTAAGTTTCACACACTGGAGCCAACTCCAGCTCAAGTGCTCCCAGCCCCTTTGCCTGAGAGGGAGAGGGCCCTGGGACCTCTGCCCTATTCCAGGCCCGTTAACAGAGCAGGATGTGAAAACTGCAGCACTAACAGCTGTGTATTGTCACCATCTGCCCCATTTGACAGACAAAGGGATTGAGTGGGAGATGTGAAGTGGTTTGTCCAAGGGCACTGGATGAATCTCCAAGTCCGGTCACTTCCAACTCCAAAACATATCCTGCATCTACACAACCACATGCGTGGAACTCAGAGGTAATATTGAGCAAAAGAAGCCAGACTCAAGCATACATACACAAACTCCATGTGATTCCATTTCTACAAAGTATAAAAACTGGCCTATAGTGAGAGAAGTCAGAATATTGGTTACCTTTGAAGTGGGCAGAGACCAAAAGGGACATGCAGGGGCCCCTGGGGGCTTCTTATGTTCTGTCCTTCACCTGGGTGCTGATGACATGGGTGTGTTCATGCTGAAAGTGTGTTTTGTTTCAATAAATACATGGAGTGGGGTGCAGTGGCTCATGCCTGTAATCCCAACACTTTAGGAGGCCAAGGCAGGAGGATCGCTTGAGCCCAGAAGTTTGAGACCACCCTGGGAAACATAAGAAGACCCTGTCTCTACAAAAAAAAATAAACAATAAAAAAAAATTAGTCAGGTATGGTGGCATGTGTTTGTGGTCACAGCTACTCAGGAGGCTGAGGTGGGAGGATCACTGGAACACAGGACGTAGGCTGCAGTGAGCTGAGATTGCATCACTGCCCTCCACCCTGGGTGACAGAGTGAGACCATGTCTGTAAATAAATAAATAAAGGAATTCCAAAGCTGTCCAGTTCCCAAAAATGCCCCTGCATTCGAGATGGCTTGAAACAGGAGCTCCAAGCATCTCCACCTCTCCGTCTAGCTCACCTCCGCCTCACCCTGCAATCCAGCCTCACCCAGGTGGCAGGAAACACGCTGCTACAGCTAGGTTTCTTCAGCAGCACACAACAGGATGTCTCTGGCCAATTTAGGCAATAAATGTAAAAACTGTAAAAGAGAATAACAGGAATGGACTTGACAACACATGTGTAACTTGCTGATGGTCACTGCCTGTTCACTGAGAGGACGTGAGCTACCTTCCAGGCTGCCTTAGGATAATGGCAGCCCCTGTAACCCAGCCTCTCCGCATATTCCCCCAAAGCCATGCAGAACAACAGGGAGATCAAAGAAAGTCATTCCTACCCCCTGCCCTCAGCATCATCTGTGGATGGAGCACTGTAAACTCCATCCACAACCAAATAGAGAAATAAACATCTGAAAATGACAGAACAAGGTCTGGAGCCCACAGAGTACACAGTCAGGTGGAGACAAAAGAGGAGAGGGCAGCCAAGGCCTGAGTGTAGACACAAACAATGACCCCAGAGAAAGCAAGGCCTGCCCTGACTGGGGCAATGCTGAGAAAGGGCTGATGCCCGGTGGATCAGAACACCGACTTCTGGGGGAACTGAGAATGTGCAGGACCAGAGTGGCGGTCTTGAAAGGGCTGAGGAAGTGGAGGGGAGAGGGGGCGACCCGAAAGGGGAAGGCGTCCCTTGAAAGCTTGGTGGTGAACGCAGAGAAGGGAGTAAGCTGTGGAAGTTAAAGGTTTTACAAAAGCAATAACAATCACAAAATCAAAAGACATATCACCCCCTCCCCACAACAAAAGTATCATTGATTTTTTGAAAAACTTCTTTAGAAGCTGGGCTCTGTAATCCCAGCACTTTGGGAGGCCGAGACGGGCGGATCACGAGGTCAGGAGATCGAGACCATCCTGGCTAACACAATGAAACCCCGTCTCCACTAAAAATACAAAAAAATTAGCCGGGCGTGGTGGCGGCGCCTGTAGTCCCAGCTACTCGGGAGGCTGAGGCAGGAGAATGGCGGGAACCCGGGAGGCGGAGCTTGCAGTGAGCCGAGATCGCGCCACTGCACTCCAGCCTGGGCGACAGAGCGAGACTCCGCCTCAAAAAAAAAAAAAAAAAAAAAAAAAAAAAAAAAAAAAAAGAAGCTGGGCTCACACCTGTAATCCCAGCACTTTGTGGGGCTGAGGCAGATGGATCACTTGAGTTCAGGAGTTCGAGACCAGCCTAGACAACATGGTAAAACCTCATCACTACAAAATATACAAAAATTAGCTGGGTGTGGGGGTATGCATCTGTAGTCCTAGCTGCTGGGGGAAGATGGGGGAGGCCTGAGGCAGGAGGATCGCTTGAGCCCAGGGGGTTGAGGCTGCAATGAGCTGAGATGGTGCCACTGCACACCAGCCTGGGCAACAGAGCCTAGGGGGGAAAACTTCTTTAGAAGAGGGTGCCCTTGAACTAAGAAACCTAGTAAGTCACCCAAATCCCCTGCTTCTGTCTGCAAGTGCCTGTATTGCTGGTCAAGGGAAATAGCAGATACTTCAACATGAACTGAAAAAAGCAAACATTCATACAAATCTACTATAAGAAAAAAATAGAAAGTGAGAATCAAAACGTTTTAGCTGATCAAAATTCTCCTCCAGAAAAATACCAAGTAGAAAACTGTAACACAATACTCCAACCCAAACTAAGTATTCTTACATAAGCCTTTGCAGTATGAAAACCCTTTAAATAAAAAATTTTAAAACACCAAACAGAAATAGACCAAAAAAGGAGAAAAGCAGGAAATGAAAGTTAACAGAAATTAGGAAAGAAATTCAAGAAAAAGTGACAGATCTAGGCAACACAGTGAGAAATACAAAATTAGCTAGGTGTGGTGGCACACGCCTATAGTCCCAGCTACATGGGAGACTGAGATGGAAGGATCTCTTGGGCCTGGGAGACAGAGGTCACAGTGAGCTGAGATTGCGCCACTGAACTCCAGTCAGGGCAATGTAGTGAGACCCTGTCTCAAAAAAAAGAAAGAAAAGTTAAAATCATTTCAGAAATGAAAATTAAATTGCAAGGTACTCACCCATAAAAATAAAACTTAAAAATATGGCCAGGCACAGTGGCTCACACCTGTAATTCCAGCACTTTGGGAGGCCAAGGTGGGCAGATCACCTGATATCAGGAGTTCAAGACCAGCCTGGCCAACATGGTGAAACAGTAGAGACAGGTATCTGTCTCTACTAAAAATACAAAAATTAGCCAGATGTGGTGGTGCCCGCTTGTAATCCCAGCTACTTGTGAAGCTGAGGCAGGAGAATCTCTTGAGCCCAGGAGGTGAAGTTTGCAGTGAGCCGAGATCACACCACTGCACTCCAGCCTGGGTGACTCCATCTCAAAAAAATAAAAATATAAAATAAAATAAAATAAAAATTTAAATGAATAAATTGAAAGATACTCTAACGGGAAATTAAATTTAATGGAAAATATAATAAGAGATTCATGAAAGAAATGAAAAGAACCAAGAGAACAGAGACAAAATCAATAAAAAGAGTCTTTTAGGCCAGGCACAGTGGTGCATACCTGTAATCTCAGCACTTTGGGAGGCTGAGACAGAAGAGTTGCTTGCATCCAGGAGTTCGAGACCAGCCTAGGCAACAAAGTGAAACCTCATCTCTACAAAAAAATTAAAAATTAGCCAGGCATGGTGGTGCATGTCTGTAGTCCCAGCTCCTCAGGAGGCTAAGGTGGGAGGATCACTTTAGCCCAGGAGGTTGAGGCTGTGGTGAGCTAAGATTGAGCCACTGCACTCTAGCCTGGACGACAGAGGGAGACATATCTCAAAGGAAAAAAAAAAGAGATTTTTTTAAGTGTCAGAGAGAAAGAGAAAGACATGGCTAAAGAAGATACGCAAAGATAATCCAACATACACATAATTGGAGTGCCTGAAGAAAAACTAACAGAAAACAGAAAAACAACAGAAAAAATATCAAACAAAAGCATAACCCCTCCCCCAACAAAAAGGGGAAACTTTCTAGAAAAAATAACTTGAGTCTACATATTGAAAGGGCCCATGAAGTACTCAGAGAAGTTGACCTGGAATCGTGGACTCTGAATTCTATCTTAGTAAAAACCTGGAAAAGGAGAAGTCACCTTTACCATGGATAATCTGGTGGGCTCCACCTTAAGCAGGTGATCCAGCTTAGGGTCACCACTGACATTGTCTGTCCCAAGATGTGCTACAGAAAGTACACGATACCACCTAGGCAGCATTCTTGCTGGAAATGTTTTAACCTGAATCTAATTATCAGGAAACCATCAAATATGTATATAAATATACATATTTATATACATATATATACACACACATACACACATATATATACACACCACACACACACACACACATACACACACATATACAGATTTAGAAGTGGGGATCTTGCTGTGTTGCCCAAGCTGGACTTGAATTCCCAGTCTCAAGGAATCCTTCTGCCTCAGCCTCTCGAGTAGTTGGGATTACATACACACCACACTACCTGGCATCAGACAAAAATAGTAGGGGCCAGGCGCGGTAGCTCACACCTGTACTCCCAGCACTTTGGGAGGCCAAGGCGGGTGGATCACCTGAGGTCAGGAGTTCAAGACCAGCCTGGCCAACATGGTGATACCTCATCTCACTAAAACTACAAAAATTAGCCAGGTGTGGTGGTGGGCACCTGTAATCCCAGCTACTTGGGTTCTCAGACAGGAAGGAGAATGGCTTGAACCCGGGAGCAGAGGTTGCAGTGAGCCAAGATAAAGCCACTGCACTCCAGCCTGGGCCACAGAGCGAGACACTGTCTCAAAAAAAAAAAAAAAAAAAAAGCTAAGCATGGTGATGTGCGCCTGTAATCTCAGCTACTCGGGAGGCTGAGGCAGGAGAATTGCTTGAGCCCAGAAGGTGGAAGTTGCGGTGGGCTGAGATTCCGCCACTGCACTCCAGCCTGGGCAACAGAGTGAAAGTCCGCCTTAAAAAAAAGAAAAGGAAAGGAAGTGGCTGCTTTACGTGTTATGGGGGAAGTGGGGGATTCTAGGAGAAGGGGGATTCTGAACAGACATTGTGACTATGCAGAGTGAACCCAGGATAACCTTAGAGCCCAGAGGAGAAGCAGCAGGCTCAGACCTGGGTGAGAGCAGGGAGGCTGCTGGGCAGACACCAGGGTTGGGCCTTGGAGTGATGGGCACTCCAGGTTTTCTCACCTGCCCCTGCCCCGCACAGCAGTGGGCTCATACCAACCTGATGTTTTCTCCCAGGAACTTGGATGAGAGAGAGAGACAGATTGACTCTAATTGTGTGCTGCACCTGTCATTCATGAATTGGGACACTCACCGCCCTGCAGCCTGAGAGGGAAGGAAAATCTGCCCACATATGGAGAAGGAAGAGGGAAAATGAGTTTGCCTCCTGAGACCTGGCGGTGTCCCTCTCCACCTCTGACCATGGCTCCCCTTCATGCAGCTTGAGTCTACATATTGAAAGGGGCCTCTGTTCCTCCCAGCTCCAGTCCTCACACAAGTACAAAGTGAAGAGGTCAGAAACCCAAACCAAGCAGCTAGGGGGAATCGCTCAACAAGGCCGAGGTCCCGGGTGGGTGTGGGAACAGGGTCCCCTCTGACGGGGGAAGAAGTTGGGACTTACTGCAAGGCAATGGGCGCTGGTGATGAAACTTTTTAGGAAAATCCTTTTTTTTGAGACGGAGTCTGGCACTGCTGCCCAGGCTGGAGTGCAACGGTGTGATCTTGGCTCACTGCAACCTCTGCCTCCTGGGTTCATGCCATTCTCCTGCCTCAGCCTCCCGAGTAGCTGGGACTATAGGCGCCTGCCACCACGCCCGGCTAATTTTTTGTATTTTTGGTAGAGCCAGGGTTTCACCGTGTTAGCCAGGATGGTCTCCATCTCCTGACCTCGTGATCCTCCCTCCTCGGCCTCCCAAAGTTCTGGGATTACAGGCGTGAGCCACTGCACCAGGCCTAGGAAAATCCTCTTGATGTAGAGTGAAGAATGGCCCCGAGGGGCAAAGCTGGAGGCAGGGAGGCCCATTAGGAGGCTGTTGGGGTAATCCTAAGGGTCACACAGAGCTCAGGTAGGTGGCAGGGGGTGGAGAAAGAAAAGACTACAGAGACGATAGGGGAGAGTCAGCCTGGCTCGGGTCATGGGGGCGGGCTCAGAAGGGACCCATCTAGGAGGTGTAGAGCGGAGCCAATGATGCCAATGTTGGTTGATGGGAACACAGGTGAAGCAGAATTGGGGTCTGCCAGGGAAAGACTCAGGGATCCCCAATAATATCTTCAAATATCTCCAGGCAGCAGGTTGGATATTCTCATTCCATGGCCCAAGGAGGAGAACTTGTCCAGAGAGAGAAACCACAGACAGGAAGAAGTGTCTTCCGCATGGCGAATCCAAGTCAGGAGGCTGAAGCAGTCAGCCGCCACGAGAACGGCTGCCCCAGGGAAAGGGAGGTCCCTGCCCCCCAAGGTGTGCACTGGAGGACCAGCATCACTGCATGGCCACGTGTCACAGATACTGCAGGTGACCCAAGCATCAGACAGCAAGGAGATCAAATTTATTTTCTTTCTTTTTTTAAGACAGAGTCTTGCTCTGTTGCCCAGCCTGGAGTGCAGTGGTGCAATCTCAGCTCACTGCAACCTCCTCCTCCCAGGTTCAAGTGATTCTGCTGTTTCAGCCTCCCTAGTAGCTGGGATTACAGGCGCACGCTACCACACCCAGCTGATTTGTATATTTTCAGTACAGACAGGGTTTCACCATGCTGGCCAGGCTGGTCTCGAACTCCTGACCTCAGGTGATCCACCTACCTCAGACTCCCAAAGTGATGGGATTACAGGCATGAGCCACCATGCCTGGCCAGGAGATTAAATTTCTATGATTCTCTGAGAGGCAACATGAAGAACATGAAGAACGCAGGACTTGGAGCCTCGGGTCTGAGACAACCACAAAGCTCGGCCTTGGCCAAGTCCCTGAACCTCTCTGAAAAGCAGCTGTTGAGAGGAATGAAAATCTCTCATGGACTGTGTGAGGAACCAGTGAGAGGCTGAAGGTGATCCACTTTGTAACCATGAAAAACAGCATGGTTACAGCTACTTGACGTGGGGACAATGGGGGCGATCACAAGCTTGAGAGCAGATGACTTGGTACCACATTCCAGGCCTGCACCGAGTCTCCCTGGGCCTCCTGCGCCTCCTCCCTCCAACCACATCTGCAGCAAGTGTTGCCAGCCAGGAGACCCTCACAGTGCAAGAGTATCAGATCTGGGGAGCCTGTGTCCCTGCTGTAGCAGATGTGCCTGGGCAGCTACTGATACCCCTCCCCGCAGGGACAGAAGCTGCTCCCTCCTCTCGAGAAGACAGGGATCTCAGGAAGGAGGACAGGGCAGCTCCGTTTTCAGCCGGCCTGGTTCTTTGACAGGTTCTGACTCAGCCCTGAGTCAACACTGGCCAGCAGAGGGCACTCCAACACCCCTTTTGGTCCTTTCAACCTCGTTTCTCTTCTTGACCTTTTCTTCTCTTTTTTTTTTTTTTTTTTTTTTTTTTTTTTTGAGATGGAGTCTTGCTCAGTTGCCCAGGTTGGAGTGCGGTGGCATGATCTCGGCTCACCGCAACCTCCACTTCCGGGTTCAAGCAATTCTCCTGCCTCAGCCTCCCAAGTAACTGGGATTACAGGCACCTGCCACCATGCCCGGCTGATTGTATTTTTAGTAGACACACAATTTCACCATGTTGACCAGGCTGGTCTCGAACTCCTGACCTTGTAATCAGCCCGCCTCGGCCTCCCAAACCACTGGGATTACAGGCGTGAGCCACCACGCCAGGACTACTTTTTTTCTTTTTTTTTTCTTTTGAGACAGAGTCCCGCTCTGTCACCCAGGCTGGAGTGCAGTAGCCAGATTTCAGCTCACTGCAAGCTCCGCCTCCCGGGTTCATGCCATTCTCCTGCCTCAGCCTCCCGAGTAGCTGGGACTACAGGCGCCTGCCACCTCGCCCAGCTAGTTTTTTGTATTTTTTAGTAGAGATGGGGTTTCACCATGTTAGCCAGGATGGTCTCGATCTCCTGACCTCGTGATCCGCCCATCTCAGCCTCCCAAAGTGCTGGGATTACAGGCTTGAGCCACCGTTCTTTTTTTAAATTAATTTTTAATTTTTGTGGATACATAGTAGGTGTATATATTTTACGGGTTACATAAAACATTCTGATGCATGCGTGCAATGTGTAATAATCACATCAGGGTAAATGTATCCATCACCTGAGGCATTTATCTTTTGTGTTACACACAATCCAATTATATTATTTTAGTTCTTTTAATATACAATTAAAGTATTTTTTACTATAGCCCTGGCACAGTGGCTCATGCCTGTAATCCCAGCACTTTGGGAGGCCAAGGCAGGCTGATCACTTGAGGTCAGGAGTTTGAGACCAGCCTGGCCAACATGGTAAAACCCCGTCTCTACTAAAAATACAAGATGAGCCGGACGTGGTGGTGCATGCCTGTAGTCCCAGCTACTCAGGAGGCTAAGGCACAAGAATCTCTTGAACCCAGGAGGTGGAGGTTGCAGTGAGTCGAGATCACGCCACTGCACTCCAGCCTGGGCAACAGAGCAAGACTCTGTCTCAAAAAAATAAAAAATAGAGACCATCCTGGCTAACACGGTGAAACCCCATCTTTACTAAAAATACAAAAATCTTAGCTGGGGGTAGTGGCGGGCGCCTGTAGTCCGAGTTACTCGGGAGGCTGAGGCAGGAGAATGGCGTGAACCTGGGAGGCGGAGCTTGCAGTGAGCCGAGATCGCGCCACCGCACTCCAGCCTGGGTGACTGAGCAAGACTCCGTTTCAAAAAAATAATAATAAATAAAAATAAAAATAAATATTTTTTACTCTAGTCACCCTGTTGTGCTGGCAAATACTAGGTCTATTCATTCTTTCTAACTATTTTTTGTATCCATTAACCATCTCCACTTTCCCACCACCCCCAACTACCCTTCCCAGTCCTCTGGTAACCATCCTTCTACAATCTATCTCTATGAGTTCAATTGTTTTTATTTTTAGTTCCCACAAATAAATGAGAACATGCAAAGTTTGTCTTTCTGTGTCTGGCTTATTTCACTTAACATAATGACCTCCAGTTCTGTCCATGTTGTTGTAAATGACAGCATCTTTTTTTTTTTTTTTTTTTAAATCACTGAATAGTGCTCCATTGTGTATAAGTACTACATTTTCTTTATCCATTCATCTGCTGATGGACACTTAGGTTGCTTCCAAATCTTGGCTATTGTGAATAGTGCTGCAATAAACATGGGAGTGCAGATATCTCTTTGACACATTGATTTCCTTTATTTGGGTGTATACCTAGCAGTGGGATTGCTGGATCATATGGTACTTCTATTTTTAGTTTTTTGAGGAACCTCCAAACTGTTCTCCATAGTGGCTGTACTAATTTACATTCTCACCAATAGTGTGTGGGGGTTTTCTTTTCTCCACATCCCCACCAGCATTCTTTATTGCCTGTCTTGGGATAAAAGCCATTTTAACTGGGGTGAGATGACATCTCGTTGTAGTTTTGATTTGCATTTATCTGATGATCAATTATGTTGAGCACCTTTTCATATGCCTGTTTGCCATTTGTGTGTCTTCTTTTGAGAAATGTCTATTCAGACCTTTTGCCCACTTTTTATTATATTTGTATTAGATTATTTCCTATAGAGTTATTTGAACTCCTTATATATTCTGGTTATTAATCCACTGTCAGATGGGTAGTTTTTATATATTTTCTACTATTTTGTGGGTTGTTTCTTCACTTTGTTGATGGTTTCCTCTGCTGTGCCAAAGCTTTTTAACATGGTATGATCCCATTTGACCATTTTTGTTTTGGTTGCCTGTGCTTGTGGGGTATTAGTCAATAAACTTTTGCCCACTCCAATGTCTTGAGGAGTTTCCCTAGTGTTTTCTTTTAGTAGTTTCATAGTTTGAAGTCTTAGATTTAAGTCTTTAATCCATTTTAATTTAATGTTTGTATATGGTGAGAGATGGGGACTAGCTTCATTCTTCTGCATATGGATATCCGGTTTCCCCAGCATTATTTGTTGAAGAGATTGTCCTTTCCCCAGTGTATGTTCTTGGCACCTTTG
Source organism: Macaca mulatta (assembly GCF_049350105.2). Classification (NCBI taxonomy): domain Eukaryota; kingdom Metazoa; phylum Chordata; class Mammalia; order Primates; family Cercopithecidae; genus Macaca; species Macaca mulatta. The sequence continues at coordinate 148,125,305 of NC_133409.1, read as the reverse complement.
GCAAAAACGAGTTCACTCTAAAGGTAAGGATTTATTTCTGGCTTCTCTATTCTGTTCCACTGGTCTAGGTCTCTGTTTTTATGCCAGTACCATGCCATTTTGTTTCCTATAGCTCTGTAGTATAATTTGAAGTCAGGTAATGTGTGATCTCTCCAGTTTTGTTCATTCTGCTTAGGATAGCTTTGGCTATTCTGGGTCTTTTGTGATTACCTATAAATCTTAGGATTTTTTTTCTATTTCTGTGAAGAATGTCATTGGTATTTTGATAGAGATTGCATTAAATCTGTAGACTGCTTTGGGTAGTATGGACATTTTAACAATATTGATTCTTCCAATCCATGAACATGGAATATCTTTCCATTTTTTGTGTGCCCTCTTCAATGTCTTCCATCTGTGTTTTATAATTTTGATTGTAGAGATCTTTCATTTCTTTGATTCAGTTAATTCCTAGATATTCTATTTTATTTATAGCTATCACAAATGATATTACTTCCTTGATTTCTTTTTCAGATTGTTCACTGTTGGCATGTATAAATGCTACCGATCATTATGTGTTGATTTTGTATCTTGCAACTCTACTGAATTTGTTTATCAGTTCTAATAGTTTTTGGTGGAGTCTTTAGGTTTTTCTAAATGTAAGATCATATCATCCGCAAACAAGGATAATTCGACTTCTTTCTTCCCAAGTTGGATGCCCTTTATTTCTTTCTCTTGTTTGATTGTTCTAGCTATGCCTTCCAGTGCTATGTTGAACAACAGTGGTAAAAGTGGGCATCCTTGTCATGTTCCAGATCTCAGAGGAAAGATTTTCAGTTTATCCTCATTCAGTATACTAGCCATGGATCTGTCACATACGGCTTTTATTATGTCAAGGTATGTTCCTTCTACCCAGTTTTATCACAAAAGGATGTTGCATTTTATCAAATGCTTTTTCAGCATCAGTTGGTTTTTGTCCTTCATTCTGTTGATATGATGTATCACATTGATTGATTTGCATATGTTGAATCATTCTTGGGATAAATCTCACTTGGTGATGATGAATGATCTTTTTAATGTGTTGCTGAATTCAGTTTGCTAGTATTTTGTTGAGAATTTTTGCATCGATATTCATCAGCAATATTAGCCTGTAGTTTTTTTTACATGCCTTTGTCTGGTTTTGGTATCAGGGTAATACTGGCCTTATGGAATGAGTTGGAAATATTCTCTCCTCCTCTATTTTTTGGCGTAGTTTGAGTAGGATTTTTATTTGTTCTTCTTTAAGTCTTTGGTAGAATTCAACAGTGAAGCCATCAGGTCTCCGGCTTTTCTTTGCTGGAGACTTTTTATTATGGCTTCTGATATGGTTTGGATCTGTCTCCACCAAATTTCATGTGGAATTGTAATCCCATGTTGGACCTGGGGCCTGGTGGGAGGTGACTGGATCATGGAGGTGTTTCTCATGAATGGTTTGGCATCATCCCCTTGGTCCTGTTCTTATGAGGGTGAATGAGTCTGGGCTGGATGCAGTGGCTCACGGCTGTAATCCCAGAACTTTTGGAGGCCCAGGCGGATGGATCACCTGAGGTCGGGAGTTCAAGACCAGCCTAACCAACATAGAGAAACCCCATCTCTACTAAAACTACAAAATTAACCGGACATGGTGGCGCATGCCTCTAATCCCAGCTACTCAGGAGGCTGAGGCAGGAGAATCACTTGAACCCAGGAGGTGGAGGTTGCGGTGAGCCGAGATTGCACCATTGCACTCCAGCCTGGGCAATAAGAGCAAAACTTAAAAAAAAAAAAAAAAGTGAATGAGTTCTCATGAGATCTGATTGTTTAAAAGTGTGTACCGGCCGGGCGCGGTGGCTCACGCCTGTAATCCCAGCACTTTGGGAGGCCGAGGCGGGCGGATCACAAGGTCAGGAGATCGAGACCACGGTGAAACCCCGTCTCTACTAAAAATACAAAAAATTAGCCGGGCGCGGTTGTGGGCGCCTGTAGTCCCAGCTACTCGGGAGGCTGAGGCAGGAGAATGGCGTGAACCCGGGAGGCGGAGCTTGCAGTGAGCCGAGATCGCGCCACTGCACTCCAGCCTGGGCGACAGAGCGAGACTCCGTCTCAAAAAAAAAAAAAAAAAAAAAAAAGTGTGTACCACCTCCCTCCTCATTCTCTCTCTTGCTCCTGCTCTGGCCATGTGATGTGCAAGCTCCTACTTAACCTTCTGCCACGACTGCAAGCTTCCAAAGGCCTCCCCAGAAGCCAAGCAGATGCCAGCATTATGCTTCCTGTACAGCTTGCGGAACCATCAGCCAATTAACTTCTTTTCTTTAGAGATTACCCAGTCTCAGGTTTTTTTTAATAGTAATGTGAGCACAGACTAATACAGCTTTGATATCATTACTTGTTATTGGTTTATTCAGGTTTTGGATTCCTTCATGGTTCAATCTTGGTAGGCTGTATGTTCTAGGAATTTATCCATTTCTTCTAGATTTTCCAATTTATTGGCATATAGTTGCCCATAGTAGCCATAATGATCCTTGGAATTTCTGCGATATTGGTCGTAATATCTCCTTTTTCATCTCTGATTTTATTTATTTGGGCCTTCTCTCTTTTTTCTAGTTAGTCTGGCTAAAGGTTTGTCAATTTTATTTATCTTTTCAATAAAACAACTTTTTGTTTCACTGATATTTTGTATTATTTCCTTCATTTCAATTTCACTTATCTCTGCTCTTTATTATTTATTTTCTTCTATTAATTTTGGTTTTGGTTTGCTCCTGATCTTCCAGTTCTTTAAGATGCATCATCAGGTTGTTTATTTGAAGTTTTTCTTATTTTTTAATGTAGGCACTTGTAACTATAAATTTCCCTCTTAGTACTGCTTTTTCTGTATCCCATAGGTTTTGGTATGTTGTTTTCAATTATCATCTGTTTCAAGAACTTTTTCAACTTTCTTCTTAATTTCTTCATTGACCCACTGGTCATTCAGGAGCATATTGTTTAATTTCTATTTATTTGTACAGTTGCCAAAATTCCTCTTGTTATTAATTTCTAGTTTTATTCCATTGTGGTCAAAGAAGATGCTTGATATTATTTCAAATTTTTTAAATGTTTTAAGTTGTATTTTGCCACCTAACATTTGGTCTACCCTTTTTTTTTTTTTTTTTTTTGAGACGGAGTCTCGCTCTGTCGCCCAGGCTGGAGTGCAATGGCACAATCTCGCCTCGCTGCCACCTCCACCTCCCGGGTTGAAGCAATTCTCCCACCTCAGCCTCCTGAGTAACTGGGACTACAGGCATGTGCCACCATGCCTGGCTAATTTTTGTATTTTTAGTAGAGAAGGGGTTTCACCATGTTGGCCAGACTGCTCTCGAACTCCTGACCTCAAGTGATCTGCCGTCTCAGCCTCCCAAAGTGCTGGGATTACAGGCATGAGCCACTGCTCCTGGCCTTTTTTTCACACAGAGTCTCATTCTGTCGCCCAGGATGGAGTGCAGTGGCGTGATCTATGCTCACTGCAACCTCTACCTCCCAGGTTCAACCAATTCTCATGCCTCAGTCTCCTGAGTACCTGGGACTACAAGTGCACATCACCATGCCCAGATAAAAAAAAAAATTTTTTTGAGACAGAATCTCTCTCTGTTCCCCAGGCTGGAGTGCAGTAATGTAATCTTAGCCCCCTGCAACCTACACATCGTAGGTTCAAGTGATTCTCCTGCCTTAGCCTCCCGAGTAGCTGGGACTACAGGTGCATGCCACCACACCTGGCTAATTTTTGTATTTTTAGTTGAGATAGGATTTTACCATGTTGACCAAGCTGGCCTCAAACTCACAACCTCAGGCAATCTGCCTGTCTCAGCCTCCCAAAGTGTTGGGATTACAGACGTGAGCCACCATGTCCAGCCAAAATTTTGTATTTTTAATAGAAATGGGGTTTCACCATGATGGCCAGGCTGGTTTCAAACTCCTGGCCTCAAGTGACCCACCTGCCTCAGCCTCCCAAAGTGCTGCAATTACAGGTATGAGCCACCACATCTGGCTTTGGTCTACTCTTGAGAATGATCCATGTGCTGAGGAGAATAATGTGTATTATGCAGCCATTTGGATGAAATGTTTTGTGAATATCTATTATGTTCACTTGGTCTATAATGCAGATTAAGTCCTATATTTCTTGGTTAATTTCTGGAAGATCTGTCCAATGCTGAAATTGGGATGTTGATGTCTCCAGCTATTATTGTCTATCTCTCTTTGGCTCTAATAGTATTTGCCTTATATATCTTGGTGCTTCAGTGTTGGGTGCACATATATTTACAATTGTTATATTCTCTTGCTGAATTGACCTGTTTATCATTATGTAATAACTTTCTTTGTCTCTTCTTACAGTTTTTGTCTTGAAATCTACTTTGTCTGATACCAGTATAGTTGCTCCTGCTCTTTTTTGGTTTCCATTGGCATGGAATATCTTTTCCCATCCCTTTATTTTCAGCCTATGTGTGTTTTCATAGGTGAGGTGTGTTTCTTGCAGGCAACAGATTATTGGGTCTTGTTTTTTTTGTCCATTCAACCATTCTATGTCTTTTTATTGGAGAGTTTAGTCCATTTACATGCAATGTTATTCTTGATAAGTAAGGACTTACTTCTGCCATTTTGTTATTTGTTTTCTGGTTGTTTTGTGATCTTGTCATCCTCTTTCCTTTCTTCCTGTTTTTTTTATTTTTTTTTTTTAGTGAAGGTGATTTTCTCTGGTGATATGATTTAATTTCTTGCTTTTTTTATTTTTTGTCTATCTGTTGTGTTCCTTGATTTGAGGTTATCACGAGGCTTGCAAATACTGTCTTATAACCCACTATTTTAAGCTGGTAACAACTTAATTCTGCTTGCATAAACTAACAAGCAAAAAGAAAACAAATAAAATCTCTACACTTTAACTTTATTGCCCCACTTTTTAATAGAAACAATAAAGCCTCATGGAGCCACCACGCCTGGCCCCAATTGTCAGAGTTGTTGTTTTTTTGTTTTGTTTTTTTTTGAGACCGAGTCTCACTCTGTCGCCCAAGCTGGAATGCAGTGGCGTGATCTCAGCTCACTGAAACCTCCGCTTCCTGGGTTCAAGCAATTCTCCTGTCTTGCCATCCTGAGTAGCTGGGACTACAGGTGCGTGCCACCACATTCAGCTGATTTTTTTATTTTTAGTAGAGACAGGGTTTCACTATGTTAGCCAGCATGGTCTTGATCTACTGACCTTGTGATCCACTCGCCTCGGCCTCCCAAAGTGCTGGGATTACAGATGTGAGCCACTGCGCCTGGCCCCAGAGTTTTTAAATGACCAGTCTCAGTGCTGGCTGTGTTTCAGCCCACTGAGTCCTCTCACGTGTTGCTGATGAGAATGGGAAACATGCTTGACCTTTCTGGCAAGCAGCTCAATCATGTGTAGGACTTGAGAAGGGTTCAGCTCTTCGGCCTGCTAATCCCATTTCTAGGAATCTCTCCTCTGACATAATTTAAAAAGGGGTCAGAGGTTTATGTCCCAGCATCTGAAATTCATTCCATCATTATAGTAATAATAATAATAACAACAATAATAAAAGAAAAAATATAAATGTCCAGCAAGAGACAATTGGTAAAACATATTAAGAGTGAAGGATAGGTCAGGCATGGTGGCTGACACCTGTAATCCCAGCACTTTGGGAGGCTGAGGCAGGTGGATCACATGAGGCCAGGAGTTAGAGAGCAGCATGGGGCCAACATGACAAAACCCCATCTCTACTAAAAATACAAAAACTAACTGGGTGCCCTGGCGTGTGCCTGTAATCCCAGCTACTCAGGGGGCTGAGGCAGGAGGATTACTTGAACCCAGGAGGCGGAGGTTGCAATAAGCTGAATGCCGGGCGCGGTGGCTCACGCCTGTAATCCCAGCACTTTGGGAGGCCGAGGAGGGCGGATCACAAGGTCAGGAGATCGAGACCACGGTGAAACCCCGTTTCTACTAAAAATACAAAAAATTAGCCGGGCGCGGTGGCGGGCGCCTGTAGTCCCAGCTACTCAGGAGGCTGAGGCAGGAGAATGGCGTGAACCCGGGAGGCGGAGCTTGCAGTGAGCCGAGATTGCGCCACTGCACTCTAGCCTGGGCGACAGAGCGAGACTCTGTCTCAAAATAAATAAATAAATAAATAAATAAGCTGAGATTGCGCCACTGCACTCCAGCCTGGGCAACAGAGAGAAACTCTGTCAAGAAAGAAAGAGAGAGAGAGAGAGAAGGAAGGGAGGGAGGGAGGGAGGAAAGGAAGGAAGGAAGGAATGTTTACTGCCTACGTCTTGAAACGTTGTAGTTATTATTTTTGATTGGTTCATCTTTTAGTCTTTCTACTTAAAGAGTACTTTACACATCACAGTTATAGTGTTATAACATTCTGTGTTTTTCAGCGTACTTACTATTGCCTGTGAGTTTTGTACCTTCAGATGACATCTTATTGCTCATTAACGTTATTTTCTTTCAGATTGAAGAACTCTCTTTTGCATTTCTTTTGGACTTTGATGAAATCCCTTAGCTTTTGTTTGTCTGGGAAAGTATTTCTCCCTCATGTTTGAAGGGTATTTTCACCAGATATACTATTCTACCATAACAGTTTCTTTCCTTCAGCACTTTAAATATGTCATGCCACTCTCTCCCGGCCTGTAAATTTTCCACTGAAAAGTCTGCTGCCAGGTGTGCTGGAGCTCCATTGTATTTTGTTGGTTTCTTTTCCCTGGCTGCTTTTAGCATCGTTTCTTTGTCCTTGACCTTTTGGAGTTTGATTATTAAATGTTTTGAGGTAGTCTTCTTCGGGTTAAATCTGCTTGCTGTTCCAGAACCTTCTTGTACTCGGGTATTGATATCCTTCTTTAGGTTTGGGAAGTTCTCTGTTATTATCCCTTTGAATCAACTTTCTACCCCTGTGTCTTTCTCCACCTCTTCTTTAAGGCCAATAACTCTTAGATTTGTCCTTTTGAGTCTATTTTCTAGATCCTGTAGGTGTGCTTTATTATTTTTTATTCTTTTTCCTTTTGTCTCCTCTGACTGTGTATTTTCAAATAGCCTGTCTTCAAGCTCACTAATTCTTTCTTCTGCTTGATCAATTTTTTGTTTTGTTTTGTTTTGTTTTTGAGGCAGAGTCTTGCTCTGTTGCCTGGGCTGGAGTACAGTGGCATGATCTTGGCTCACTGCAACCTCTGCCTCTTGGGTTCAAGAGATTCTCCTGCCTCAGCCTCCCAAGTAGCTGGGATTACAGGCAAGTGCCACCACACCTGGCTGAGTTTTGTATTTTCAGTGGAGACAGGTTTTCACCATGTTGGCCAGGCTGATCTTGAATTCCTGACCTCAGATGATCCACCCACCTCGGCCTGCCAAAGTGCTGGGATTACAGGCATGAGCCATCGTGCCCTGCCATGCTTGATCAATTCTGCTATTAAGAGACTCTTGGCCGGGCACGGTGGCTCAGCCTGTAATCCCAGGACTTTGGGAGGCTGAGGCGGGTGGATCACCTGAGGTTGGGAGTTCGAGACTAGCCTGGGCAGCATGGAGAAACCCCGTGTCTACTAACAATACAAAATTATCTGGGCGTGTTGGCGCATGCCTGTAATCCCAGCTACTAGGGAGGCTGAGGCAGAAGAATCACTTGAACCCGGGAGGCGGAGGTTGTGGTGAGCCAAGATCATGCCATTGCACTCCAGCCTGGGCAACAAGAGCAAAATTCCATCTCAAAATAAAAAAAAAAAAAAGAGAGGGAGAGAGGGAGAGAGACTCATGCATTCTTCAGTACATGAGTTGCATTTTTTAACTTCAGAATTTCTGCTTGATTTTTTAAAATTATTTTGATCCCTTTGTTAAATGTATCTGATAGAATTCCAAATGCCTTCTCTGTGTTCTCATGAATTTCTTTGAGTTTCCTCAAAACAGCTATTTTGTATTTACTGTCTGAAAGGTCACATATCTTTCTCCAGGAGTGGTATCTGGTGCTTTGTTTAGGTCGGTTGGCAAGGTCATGTTTTCCTGGACTGTTTTGATGCTCGTTGATGTTTGTTGGTGTCTGGACATTGAAGACTTAGGTATTTATTGTAGTCTTTGCAGTCTGGGCTTGTTTGTACCTGTCCTTCTTAGAAAGGCTTTCCAAGTATTCAAAAGGATTTGGGTGTTGTGATCCAAGCTGTGTGAGCAATAGGGAACAGCCCAAGCCCAGCTATGCTGTAGTTCTTGCAGACTCATAGAGGTACTGCTTTGGTGGTTTTGGATAAGATCAGAAGAATTCTCTGGATTAGCAGGCAAAGACCCTTATTCTCTTCCCTTACTTTCTTCCACATAAATAGCCTCTCTTTCTTTCTCTCTCTCTCTCTCTCTCTCTCTCTCTCTCTCTCTCTCTCTCCTCTCTCTCTCTCCTGAGCTGTCTGGTCCTGGTCCCGGTCCTGAGGGATGGGTGATACAAGCACTCCCGTGGCTGGGACTGGACTGGGTCAGATTTAAAGCCAGCACAGCTCTGGGTCTTGCCCAAGGCCTGCTGTAACCGCTGCCTGGCTACCGCCTATGATCACTCAAGTCCCTACGGCTCTATGATTAGCAGGTGGTGAAGCCAGCCAGGCTGTGTCCTTCCCTTCAGGGTGGTGAGTTCTCCTGGGCCCCAAGGGGGTCCAGAGATGTCATCTGGGAGCTAGGGACAGGAGTCAAAAACCTTAGAAGTCTACCTGATTTTCTCTGTGGCTGAGGCAGCCCTCAAACCACAAGCCACAGTCCTTCCCGCTCTTCCCTCCCCTTTCCAAAGGCAGATGAGCCTCACCCCATGGCCACCACCACAGGTCCATGGGGAGCACTGGCAGGCTACTGCTGAAGTTCACTTAATTTCCCATTTGCCCCGAGAATACCTGCTGGAGCACTTGCAGCTGCAGCGTTTACACTGAGATAACTTTGTCACAAATTATCTCCCTTTTATTATTATTTTCACATTGTTCTAGTATATTGACTTTGAAAACAAAAGACATTATTCTATTTAGAACATTCTGGTTTTAGTCGTGATACCTCCATTTACAAAATGTAATAATTCTTGATCACTGAAAATGTCAAATCCTAGAAAACATAGCATTCCTATGCTTGATGTTAACATCATTCTCGAACAGTTTTTGGCCAAAGATTCATTTAATGAATCCGATTTTCCTGAAATAGATGATTCTAATGATTCAGATGATTCTGATGATGTTAGTTCTGTTTAGAAATAACTCCAAGAAGTTTTTATATTTTATTTTCACGTTGAAAATCAGTCAGATTCGCTTTAGCCTCAAAGAGCGTGTTTGTGTAAAATTAAACGAGTGCTGGCAGTGAGCTGCACGTTTTTGCTTTTTCTTAAATGAGAAAAGGGTTAAGGCCCAAGAGCTCTTCAGTCAGCTCGTGTTGGATGCTGTCAGGCCGAGGTCTCTCCTCCCAGGGCAGCAGCCTCCCCTCCAGCTCAGAGCAGGCCCAGAAATGCCATCCAAGAGCCAAGGTCTGGAATCGAGGACCCCAAGGGCCTGCTTCGTGTTCTACCCCACTGCGGATAGGCTGGTGCCTAAGGTGCAAGAAAAAATCTCCCTTACTTTTCCCTCTGCTTTTTTCAAAAGGGAGTCTCTCACCACAGCCACCACAATTGGGATTGTGTTGAGTCACACTGAAGTCACATCTCAGTGTCTCACCCAAGGTCCACAGTGTACTACCTGGGTATTGCTGCTGGTTATTCAGGGCCCAAGGGCTCTTATAGTCAGCAAGTGATAGATCCCGCCAGGCCTGGGTCCTTCCCTTCAAGGCACCAGGTTCCCTTCTAGCCCAGAGTGTGTCTAGAAATGTCAGCCAGGATCTACAGCCTGGAATGGGAGCCTTAGACTCATGACTCTGCCTGATGCCCTATCCTACTGCTGCTAGGCTGGTATCCAAGATGCAAGACAAAGTCCCCTTTACTCTTCCCTCTCCTCTCCTCTCCTCTCCTCTCCTCTCCTCTCCTCTCCTCAAGCAGAAGGAATGGATCTCTTTTGGAGCCACGGGCTGTACAGCATGGGGCCGGGGGAAGGCTGGTGCAAGCACTTCCTCAACCACCCTCAATAGGTTGTGTGCCCCTCAAGCCCACTGGCTCCAAGCCCAGCTCAACACTAGGACTCACCTAGGAGTTGCAGTCCTTGCAGCCTAGACAGCATTTCAAGTTGACTTCAGACCCGGGAGCACTTTAGCCTGTGGTGGCAAGGCTTGCCAGAACTCACTTTCTGACCACTGGGAGGGGTGACTCCCCTCTGGTGAGAGCTGATCTGAATGCTCCCTTTATGGGTGGGCATCAGCTGAGCTCAGCCTGCTTTTGCTTTCCACTGTGGCAGGGCAGCACTGAGCTCAGTCTGAAGTCTCAGAATCACTGCGCTCTCCCTTTCCCAATCACAGACTTCTCCGCACCATGCAGCTGCTGCAGGGGGATGGGAAGAGGTAGTGTTGGCAATTCAAGACTGCCTTTCTTACCCTCTTTAGTGCCACTGTCAGTGACGTGAAGTTAAAACCAGGTACTGTGAATGCTCGCCTCATTTTTGTTTCTTAACGCAGGTGCTTTTTATGTAGACAGTTGTGGAATCTGGTGTTTCTGTCAGGCAGATGATCAGTGGGGCCTTCTATTCTGCCATCTTGCTTCACCTCTTCCTTGTAACCTTTTCCTTCTTAATACAAGTACCAGGAAATGTGCGAAGGTATGTGGGTATAGAAGGAGGAGGCAGAATAACAATCTGCCATTTACTGAGCACCTGTTGTGTCCCAGGCACTGTGCCAGACCCTTTACACTATTTCACTTAACCCTCACGTCAGCCTTTTCAGGTAAATATTGCTACTCCCCATTCATGTGTGAGGAAATTCGGGCTTAGAAAGGTTGTCTTTGGGGCTGGGCGCAGTGGTTCACGCCTATAATCCCAGCACTTTAGGAGGCCAAGGTGGGTGGATCACCTAAAGTCAGGAGTTCAAGACCAGACTGACCAATATGGTGAAACCCCGTCTTTATTAAAAATACAAAAATTAGCCAGGTGTGGTGGCAGACACCTGTAATCTCATCTACTCAGGAGGCTGAGACAGGAGAATTGCTTGAACCAGGGAGGTGAAGGTTGTAGTGAGCTGAGATCACGTCACTGCACTCCAGCCTGGGCGACAGAGTAGCAAGACTCCGTCTCAAAAAAAAAAAAAAAAAAAAAAAAGTTGTCTTTGGAAACTTTTTCCATCAAATGGACACAGCTCCTGGAAAAGGGTCTACTTTCATTCACTCAGCAAACAAGGTTTAAATTAAAAGGCCTTACAAAAGCAATGATAAGAAAAACACTAACAAAAGAGAACTGTCTGAAGCAGCAAACAGCAGGCAGGCCAGGTAGCGTCCCCTACAGGTCCCAGCCAAAAACAGGTGCCTCGCTGTGGTGGGAACCGTTTGGGATCCTGGTTCCCTGCCTAGTTTCCTCAGCTGGTCTCTGGCATGAGTTTGTCCTTGGTCCACCCACCTCGCCCTCTCTGGGGCCCTGTGGCCTGAAGCAGCCCACACTGCTGCCCTCTGACCCTGTGCCCTCAGCCAGGCCTGGGCTCAGGACACCAGGTAGAGCCACCATCTTGTTCTCCGCCCTGGCAGGGTCCTCTTCCTCTGCTCTGAAGTCACAGGTGTTACTCCTCTGGGTCCCCGAGGACCTTTGGCTGTCATCTGACCCTGGTCTGAGCCTGACCCCTACAGAGGAGGGGTGGGAGGGAGGGTTGCTATCAGGCCCCATGCCCGGCTGATGCAGTTTTGGGGACTTACCCTCCTACTCAGCCTGCATTGCCCTAAACTGTGGGTCGGACGGGGGTGTCAACCCCAAGGCTGCCCACATCATTCCTGACAAGGGCAGGGGGCTTAGCCTCACTTCAGGAGTCACTCACCCTCAGTTCCTTGTGTTGAGCTGGACACCCCTGGCACAGCACCAGGGTAAGCAGAGGCCACCACCCTGCTTTGGGGATGCTGCACTGGTGAATGGTTCCAAGGACCTTCTCAGCTCAGCAGCGCTTTAACGCAAACCATTTTGTGTCCCCTTTAAAGGGGATGTTAAATCCAGCCTTTAACATCTTCCCATCCCTTAGCACCATCTCCAGCACATCCCATTGCTTTCTGGTGACTTTCAGATATAAAAAAGCCCTGCCCCATCTGGTGCCAACTTGAACTCCACCTGATGTCTGGTCAAGCGCTCCCCTCCTCCCTCCCTGGCCCACGGCCATGCCCAGGGGCCTGTGAACGGGAGGGGCCTGGGCCTTCCCCCGTCTGGGAAGGAGGGAGGGGTGAAGCGAGGGACCCTGTGCTTCACGGCATCGCCTCCCTGTGGGTGTCAGTGGCTCCCTGCTGTGTGGCAGCCACACGACCAGTCTCTCGTAGAGCAATGGTGGGCTGGCAGGGTCCCGGCTCGGTCCCTGCCAATTCAGTGCCCTGACAGGGGACCTCTGTGCTGGCCCCAGCCCTTCCACCACCTCTCAGCTCCCACCTGGGGTCCAACTCCCACTCCTGCTGCTGAGGGCCCCTTGCCCAGCAGCCAGCCCTCCCTGGGGAGACAAGCAAAATGGCTCTAATGCTCCCAGAGCCCACTTGGCCACAGCAGACTCACTCATCCTGGCCTCACCAAGTAAGGGCCATGTAAGAGACCCCTGCTGTCCTCATCCCACCTGTCCCTGCTCAAGTGGGCCAAGGGGAAGATCAGACTGACCACTGAGGAGGCAAACATCCAGTCAGAGAATGTGATGTGGGCTCCCCTTTCTACAGGCACTCCCCCAACCTCCCCACTGCAGGGAGAGGAAGCCCCTGGTGTTGCCCCCATAGCTGACTAGAGGAGTGGGAGAGGAAAGCCACCCTTTCTCCTAGGATTTATCTAGATTTCCTAAATTCTGGCTTATGTAGACCCAGATGGGAGTTGGGGGTAGGTAAGGAATTGGGGTAATAATACTAATATCAGAGCCAGGCACTATGGCTCACGCCTGTAATCCCAGCACTTTGAGAGGCTGAGGCAGGTGGATCACTTGAGCTCAGTTTAAGACCAGCCTAGCCAACATGGTGAAACCTAGTCTCTACTAGAAATACAAAAATTAGCCAGGCATAGTGGCTCATGCCTGTAATCCCAGCTACTTGGGAGGCTAAGGTAGGAGAATCACTTGAACCTGGGTGGCGGAGGTTGCAGTGAGCCGAGATTGTACCACTGCACTCCAGCCTGGGCAACAAAGCGAGACTCCATCTCAAAACAAAAACAAAAGTGATGCTAATAAAAGACACATCGCTTCTGAGGTCCTGGTCACTGTTCTCCTTGCACTGATTTGTTACGGGATCCTCAGGGTATCACTTCACCAGCTGGAAACCTCTGTGGCTGGTGGCACCTTTTCACGAGCTTTGCTCAGGCCCACTGGGCTTGTTCTACCCACTTGGCCTGGCAGGCTGCATTCAGCTTTTGCTGCCAGCCTGGATCCCATGCCTGCCAAGGGCGAGCCAGGTGCGGAGTGGCAAGGGGTGTGTGAGCGAGCAAGCACAGGGTCCGGCCACTGCGTACAGCCAGGTACACCAGCTGCGGTGAGGCAGGCCACTCCAGGCACCGACACAGGCACTGGCTCCCTGTTGCAGCTGGTCCAGACGTACCACAAGCAGCTTCCACTGTGTACACCAGGGAACATGGTGGTGCCCGGAAGCCTGGAGATGCCAGGAACCGCAGAGCCCCAAAAAGCATGTCACAGCCCTGGCTTGGGGAGCTCCCAAGCCTGGGTTCACCAAAAGGCTGAAGCTCTTCTTTCTTTCTCTCCTTGTTGCTCACAAACATGGCAAGCCGGGGGCATGTTTCAGCCCTGTTTGTGTGAGCAAGGTGAAGAGCTGCTTTATTGAGCGACAGTACAGCTCTCAGGAGACCCAGAGTGGGTAGCTCCTATCTGCAAGCAGGTCATCCATTATCTGCCCGAGTCTGACCGAGTCTGGGGTTTTTAATGGGCTTCAGAGGGGAGGAATTGTGTGCTGATTGGTCCATGGGTGGCCATGGGCAGCCTGGAAAAAGCACTGTAAGTTCTTACTCTGGTCAGCAGAACTGGCAGTCTGGCCCCCAGACTTCAGGCTGTCCCTGGCTTGAAGGTGGGGTTTCACCAGGGATTCACCCCTTTCCGCCCAGAAGCCTGTCTGCCTCCTGCCACCATTCATGGTGCCCAGGCTGTTCACGTTCAGGGGCACCTGCAGACCTGAGCCGAGGCACCCTCAACCCCACTTTGGACTCCCTCCCATGCTTGCCAGCACTCAAAGTCTGGAGGGGGCCAAGGCGCAGGGGGCTAGCATGTCAGCACTGCACCAAGTGCACGCACACCTGGCTGGGTCATGACAGCACCCGGGCTCTGGGTGTGACAGCACCTGGGCTTGGCCACAACGTTGCTCTGACATCAGAGCAGGCAGTGGAAGTGGGGAGACGCCAGGCAGTGGGAGCAGGCGCTTCCGAGCCTGCAGGGGTGGAGGGGCTTCCCAGGCCCCTGAGAGCACAGGGACGCTGGGGTCCACAGTTGTGGCTGGGCGGTTGCAGCTGTTCCCACCCCAACAACTCAGAAGGGGGTGCAGCTCCTGCCTGTTTCTGGTTCCTGCTGGCTCCATGGAGCTATCAGCCCCGGCCATGCCTCCCGCACTGCAAGCAGAGTCTTTTCAGCAGCCACTCCAGATGGACCACTACCACCATCAGACTCACTTAATCCTCCCAGCAACCCTAAAAGGTGGGTACTAGGTGGAGCATGGTCACTCACACCTGTAATCCCAGCGCTTTGGGAGTCTGAGGCAGGCAGATCACCTGAGGTCAGGAGTTCAAGACCAGCCTGGCCAACACGGTGAAATCCCATCTCTACTAAAAATACAAAAATTAGCCGGGCACCATGGTGGGTGCCTGTAATCCCAGCCACTCAGGAGGCTGAGGCAGGAGAATCACTTGAACCTGGGAGGCAGAGATTGGGCGACAGAGCAAGACTCTGCCTCAGAAAAAAAAAGTGGATACTATTATTATCCCCATTTTACAGGTGAGGTGCCTGAGGCACAGAGAAATTAGGCAACTTCACCAGTTACTCAGTTTAGGAACACGCCATCCTTGCTGGTAACTGGCAGAATGTTCAGGAGAAGCAGAACTGGTTCATCCACCTTTTAACAGGCCCTGGAGGAGTCTGCCATACGTAATGTCCACGTTCTCTAGACTATGAGTCTTAATGCTTCTTTGTCCCAACTGTGATTCTAAGTGACAACAAGAAAAGCCTCATTCAATATCCTTTCACACGATTTGGGACTGTCAACACCTACCACTTCATCTTTCCTTCTCCTCCAACATCAGAGTTGGATTATTTTAACCAATGTGTGCACTCTGGACATTGTGTCCAATCCTTACAACAATGCTGCAGAAGGTTACCTATGGTTACACCACTTTACAGAAGAGGAAACTGAGACTCAGAGAAGACAAGTATCTCAAAGCATCCTGTATCTTTTTTTGACTCATTCTGATTGCACTAAGCTGTGTGGAGACCTCAAAATCTGAGTCTGGGCCAGGTGCACTGGCTCACACCTGTAATCCTAGCACTTTGGGAGGTCAAGGCAGGAGGATTGCTTGAGCCCAGGAGTTCAAGACTCACCTAGGCATCATAGCAAGAACCTGTCTCTATGAAAAATAAAATTAAAAAATTAAGGCCAGGCATGGTGGCTCACGCCTGTAATCCCAGCATTTTGGGAAGCCAAAGCAGGCACATCACCTGAGGCCAGGAGTTCAAGACCAGCCTGGCCAACATGGTGAAACCCTGTTTCTACTAAAAATACAAAAATTAGCCAGGTATGGTGACACATATCTGTAGTCCCAGCTACTTGGGAGGCTGAGGCATAAGAATTGCTTGAGAGGTGGAGGTTATAGTGAGCCAAGATAGTGCCACTGCACTCCAGCCTGGGTGACAGAGCAAAACTCTGTCTCAAAAACAAATAATAATAATAATAAATTAGCCCAGAGGCTGGGCACAGTGGGTCATGCCTGTAATCCCAGCACTTTGGGAGGCCAAGGCAGGCAGATCACCTGAAGTCAGAAGTTCAAGACCAACCTGGCCAACATCTGGCCAACAGATGGGTGAAACCCCATCTCTACTAAAGATACAGAAATTATCCAGGTGGCAGGCACCTGTAATCCCAGCTACTCTGGAGGCTGAGGCAGGAGAATCACTTGAACCCAGGTGATGGAGGTTGTAGTGAGCCAAGATTGTACCACTGCACTCCAGCCTGGGCAACAGAGCAAGACTCCATCTCAAAAAATAAATAATAAATGGCCGGGCGCGGTGGCTCAAGCCTGTAATCCCAGCACTTTGGGAGGCCGAGACGGGCAGATCACGAGGTCAGAAGATCGAGACCATCCTGGCTAACACGGTGAAACCCTGTCTCTACTAAAAAATACAAAAAGCTAGCCGGGCGAGGTGGTGGGCGCCTGTAGTCCCAGCTACTCGGGAGGCTGAGGCAGGAGAATGGCGTAAACCCAGGAGGCAGAGCTTGCAGTGAGCTGAGATGGCGCCACTGCACTCCAGCCTGGGTGACAGAGCGAGACTCCGTCTAAAAAAAAAAAATAATAATAATAATAATAATAATAAATAATAATTTTTTAAAAATTAGCCCAGCTACTTGAGAGGCTGAGGTGGGAGGATTGTTTGGGCCCAGGAGCTCAAGGCTGCAATGAGCCTTGACTGTGCCAATGCACTGCAGCTTGGGTGACAGAGCGAGACCCTGTCTCAAAAATAAAATAAAAATCTGAGGTCCAGGCCAGGTGCAGTGGCTCACACTAATAATCCCAGCAGTTTGGGAGGCCAGGGTGGACAGATCACCTGAGCCCAGGAGTCTGAGATCAACCTAGCCAACATAATGAAACCCCATCTCTACTAAAAATACAAAAATTAGCTGGGCATGGTGGTGGGAGCCTGTAATTCCAGCTACTCAGGAGGCTGAGGCAGGAGAATCACTTGAACCTGGGAAGCAGAGACTGCAGTGAGCTGAGATCACGCCACTGCAATCCAGCTTGGGCAACAGAGCGAGACTCCATCTCGAAAAAAAAAAAGAAAATAATAAGGTCTAGCATAAGTCAATCAAAAACATTTATTGGCAGTTCGGTGCTGGGTGCCAGGGACACCAGGGTGACTGAGCAGCCCCTCAAACAATACAGCCCTGTGAGGGGGAGTCAGAGGCAGAGGTTGGCACAGGGCAGGGAGTTCCAAAGCCACTGTTCCATCATCAGGGACACCACAGACACTTGGTACAAGCAAGCCCAGGCTGTCTTTCATGCGATGGCATGCTGCTCCCTCACCATCAACAGGAGGGACATACAAGTCAGTCCTCACCCACTTCAAAGGCCCCTGCGTTAGCCAAACCCAACATGTGACCTCACTTTACAGAAATCGACTGGGGTTAGGATATTTTCTTCACCAAATAAATTAAGGCAGGATTTTTAGATAACACTTTTTAAATTAATAATACTTTCTTATTTTAAAAAAATACAGATGGTCAGGCACACTGACTCACGCCTGTAATCCCAACACTTTAAGAGGCCAAGGCAGGAAGATTGCTTGAGGCCAGAAGTTCAAGACCAGCCTTGGCAACATGGTGAGACCCTGTCTCTACAAACATTTAAAAATTAGTTGGATGTGGTGGCACATACCTGTAGTCCCAGCTACTCGGGAGGCTGAGACGTGAGGATCATTTGAGTCTGGGAGGTCAAGGCTATAGTGAGCCATGATTGCACCGCTGCACTCCAGTCTGGGTAAGAGAGTGAGACCCTCTCTTAACAAAATGTAGATAGATAGATAGATAGATAGATAGATAGATAGATAGATAGATAGATAATTTTAAAATGCAAAAAAAAAGGCCCGGCACGGTGGCTCAAGCCTGTAATCCCAGCACTTTGGGAGGCTGAGATGGGCGGATCACAAGGTCAGGAGATCGAGATCATCCTGGCTAACATGGTGAAACCCCATCTCTACTAAAAAAAATACAAAAAACTAGCCGGGCGTGGTGGCAGGCGCCTGTAGTCCTAACTACTTGGGAGGCTGAGGCAGGAGAATGGCATAAACCCGGGAGGCGGAGCTTGCAGTGAGCTGAGATCCGACCACTGCACTCCAGCCTGGGTGACAGAGCAAGACTCCGTCTCAAAAAAAAAAAAAAAAAGAAAGCAAAAAACAAAATAATAACGATCCATCATCTCACCAGGTAAAAACCAAGACTGCAAAAGACAGAAAACCGAAGCAGCAAGGGGCAAATATTCTGGCTCACATGATCAAACCACAGCTCATACAGGAAATGCTGCAGCCTCCCCCTCTCTCCCACTTTCTCTCATCTCTCAGCATGCGGTTCCATTCTCGGAGGCTTTCTCCCCATGTGTGGGAAGCATGACTGCCACCCTCACTGAGCTCACATCCTTAAGATGCTGCCCCAAAGAGGAAGAAGCTTCTCTTACCACTCTAATTCAGAAAATTCCAGGGAAGGACTCCAGTTGGCCATCTGGGGTCATGTGACCCCTGGCCAGTCAGAGAAGTAGAAAAGGAAAGTATTAGAGGTTCTCAGCCATTGTGGCATCATGGCTGAGAAGAGTTAAACCCTGAACAGCATAATTTTTTAGAGGTAGCTGATCTGACAAGAGATAGGGTATGTTTCCAAAAATACTACCTCCTAGACAAGGAAATGGGGCCTGGCCAGGGCTGAAGCGGCAGGCGGTTAGGTAAATTGCCGTGTTATGGGGAAACTGAGCCTTGAGCCAGCCCAAAATGGGGAAAGGGAGTCTGGGACGTGTTCTTTCAAGGGGATATGAAGTAATCTCAGATCACTTCCTGATACCAACAGAAATAGAAATGCAAATGCTGTCTGCAAAACTCTTCCCCAAACCGAACTGAGACTTCCACAAATTTTAAACAATGAACTCACGAAGATCACCAGCACACAAGGAGGTGAGGTACTGTGTCTGTGAGCTGGCAGAAACAATGAACTACAGATCCCTAAGGACTGAAGATTTGGGGATTTTCAGATACAAAATGTCAAGTAGATATTTATGACATACTTAAAGAAATAAAAGATGCATTAAAAAAAATATATACTCAACAAAAGACCATTAGGAATGAATACATAGATTTTTACATGGAACTTTGAGAAATAAAAAATATAAAGGTTGAAATGTAAAATCTTATTGAAAGCATCATTAGTTACAGCTGAAAAGACAGTTAGTGAGCAGAAAATACTTTCAAAGAATTTGCCTAAAAAACAGCACAATGGACCGGGCGCAGTGGCTCACACCTGTAATCCCAGCACTTTGTGAGACCAAGACGAGCGGATCACGATATTAGGAGATGGAGACCATCCTGGCTAACATGGTGAAACCCTGTCTCTACTGAAAAATACAAAAAATTAGCCGGGCGAGGTGGCGGGCGCCTGTAGCCCTAGTTACTCCGGAGGCTGAGGCAGGAGAATGGCGTGAATCTGGGAGGCAGAGCTTGCAGTGAGCCGAGATCGCGCCACTGCTCCCCAGCCTGGGCTACAGAGCAAGACTCCATCTCAAAAATAAATAAATAAATAAAAGAAAACAGCACAATGAGGCAAGAAAATGAGTTTGAAAAAGATTTTAAGAGCCGTAGCCGTAGAGGATAAAAGAAGATTTTTTAATATATATTTGATCATCATGTGAAAAAAAGAGAATAGAGAAAAAGAAGGAGATGAAATATTTAAAGAGAGAATGATGGCCGGGTGCAGTGGCTCACGCCTATAATCCCAGCACTTTGGGAGGCCAAGGCGGGTGGATCACCTGAAGTTAGGAGTTCGAGACCAGCCTGGCCAACATAGTGAAACCCCGTCTCTATTAAAAATTAAAAAAAAAAAAAAAAATTAGGCCAGACGCGGTGGCTCACGTCTGTAATCCCAGCACTGTGGGAGGCCGAGGTGGGTGAATCACTTGAGGTGAGGAGTTCAAGACCAGCCTGGCCAATATGGTGAAACCCCATCTCTACTAAAAATACAAAAAATTAGCCAGGCATGGTGGCAGGTGCCTGTAATCCCAGCTACTCAGCAGG
The DNA here is from genome assembly GCF_049350105.2 of Macaca mulatta. Classification (NCBI taxonomy): domain Eukaryota; kingdom Metazoa; phylum Chordata; class Mammalia; order Primates; family Cercopithecidae; genus Macaca; species Macaca mulatta. The sequence continues at coordinate 148,105,243 of NC_133409.1, read as the reverse complement.
CTGAGGCAGGAGAATGGCGTGAGCCCAGGAGGAGGAGCTTGCAGTGAGCCAAGATCGGCCACTGCACTCCAGCCTGGGTGATAAAGCAAGACTCTGTCTCAAAAAATAAATAAATAAATAAAAGAAAACAGCACAATGAGGCAAGAAAATGAGTTTGAAAAAGATTTTAAGAGCTGTAGCCGTAGAGGATAGAAGAAGACTTAATGATTCGGCCATATGTGTGTCATATTTTATAATTATTTAAAAGTTCTGGGCGCGGTGGCTCACACCTGTAATCTCAACACTTTGGAAGGCCGAGACGGGCGAATCACAAGGCCAGGAGATCGAGACCATCCTGGCTAACGTGGTGAAACCCTGTCTCTACTAAAAATACAAAAAATTAGCCGGGCATGGTGGTACGCTCCTGTAGTCCCAGCTACTCAGGAGGCTAAGGCAGGAGAATTGCTTGAGCCCGGGAGACGGAGGTTGCAGTGAGCCAAGATTGCACCACAGTACTCCGGCCTGGGCGACAGAGTGAGACTCTGTCTCAAAATAAATAAATTAATTAATTAATTAATTAATTAAAATTTAAAAAGCTCCAAACAAAATGAAACCAGGAGTGCTTGCCACTATCAGTTCTACAGGTGAAGGATGTGCTGCAGGAGGAGGCAAAGCCATCCCAGAAGGGAAGCCTGAGCTGTGTGAAGAAACGGTGAGCAATCCGGTGGTAAGCGTGAGGAAATTCAAACGAGCCCCATTGCCATAAAGTAACAATAGTAAGGTAGAATCTGAGGGTGCCAGAAAGAGGACAGACCTAAGATACAGAACAAGCCAGGCAAAAGAGGATGGCCAGCGCTGAAGTGTTCTGAGGTCTTTCTTGCAGTATTTAGGAAAGGGGATAATATATTGATTAATTATACGTTCTGTTAAGCTACACATGCATTTTTTTTAAAAGCCTGCTATATACTGTTTATAAAAGACACATCTAAGTCATAAGACACAGCAAGTCTGAAAGTCAAAGGATGAAAAAAGATATAGCAGGTAAATACTAAAATTCCCCCCCAAAACTTTATTTATTTATTTATTTATTTTTTTATTTTTTTATTTATTTATTTTTTTTTTTTGAGACGGAGTCTCACTGTGTCTCCCAGGCTGGAGTGCAGTGGCATGATCTCGGCTCACTGCAAGCTCCGCCTCCCGGGTTCACACCATTCTCCCGCCTCAGCCTCCCAAGTAGCTGAGACTACAGGCGCCCGCCACCATGCCCGGCTAGTTTTTTGTATTTTTAGTAGAGACGGGGTTTCACCATGTTAGCCAGGATAGCCCAAAACTTTAGCATACCTTTTTTTTTTCTTTTTTGAGATGGAGTCCCCCTCTTTCGCCCAGGCTGGAGTGCAGTGGCAAGATCTCGGCTCACTGCAACCTCCATCTCCCAGGTTCAAGCAATTCTGCTGCCTCAGCCTCCCAAATAGCGGGGACTACAGGCACGAACCACCACACCCAGCTAATTTTTGTATTTTTAGTAGAGACAGGGTTTCACCATGTTGGCCAGGCTGGTCTCAAACTCCTGACCTCAAGTGATTCACCCGCCTTGGCCTCCCAAAGTGCTGGGATTATAGGTGTGAGCCACCTCGCCTGGCCCTTAGCATATCTTTATTAATAATCAGACAAGAATGGAGTTTGCAGTTGATGTTGTTGTTGTTACTGTTGTTGTTACAAGGCCTTGCTCTGTTGCCCAGGCTGGAGTGCAGGGCCATGATCACGGCTCACTGCAGCCTCGATCTCCTGGGCTCAAGTAATCATCCTGTAATTCAGCCTCCCAAGTAGCTAGGACTACAGGCGTGCACTGTCATGCCTGGCTAATTTTTTAAATTTTTTGTAGAGACAGGGTCTCCCTATGTTGCCCAGGCTGGTCTTGAAGTCCTGAGCTCAAGGGATCCTCCTGCCTCAGCCTTCCAAAATGCCAGGATCACAGGTGTAATTCACCCCGCCTTCCAACTACTAATAAATAAAGAAGATAAAAAGTCAGCAAAGGTATAGAAGACTTGAATGACAAAATTAACAAACTTTAATATGTAGAAGCCTGCACCAAACACTTGGGGAATATACATTGCTCTCAAACATACATGTAACGTTTACCAAAAATGATTACATGCTAGTAACAGAGTGCGTCGCAAGTAATATTGACAATTCAGTATCATGCAGACCGTAATCTTTATTTATAATGCATTATGTTATTAGTTATTAGCAAAAAAAAGATAAATAAAGACTTTCCATACATTTGGCTGAGAGCGGTGGCTAACGCCTGTAATCCCAGCACTTTGGGAGGCTGAAGTGGGCGGATCACGAGGTCAGGAGATCGAGACCATCCTGGCTAACACGGCGAAACCCCGTCTCTACTAAAAATATAAAAAAGTTTGTCGGGCGTGGTGGCGGGCTCCTGTAGTCCCAGCTACTTGGGAGGTTGAGGCAGGAGAATGGTGGGAACCCGGGAAGTGGAGCTTGCAGTGAGCCAAGATTGTGCCACTGTACTCCAGCCTGGGCGACAGAGCAAGACTCCATCTCAAAAAAAAAAAAAAACTTTCCATACATTTGAGAATTTAAAACACAATCTTTCAAAATAAATCCAGTCTGGGAATTGGAGGAGTATATGGTAATATAGATTTTAAAAAGACTGGCCATGTTGCCGGGCACGGTGGCTCATGCCTGTAATCCCAGCACTTTGGGAGGCCGAGGTGGGTGGATCATAAGGTCAGGAGTTCTAGACCAGCCTGGCCAACACGGTGAAACCCCATCTCTACTAAAAATACAAAAATTAGCCGGGCATGGTGGTGGGCTCCTGTAATCCCAGCTACTCAGGAGGCTGAGGCAGGAGAATCGCTTGAACCCGGGAGGCGGAGGTTGCAGTGAGCCAAGATTGTGCCACTGCACTCCAGCCTGGGCGACAGAGCAAGAATCCGCCTCAAAAAAAAAAAAAAAGACTGGCCATGTTAATAATGCTGCTGAACCTGGCTAACAGGTACCCACTTCAGTTCATTATATAATCTCTTATATTTTATATATTTACATTTTTCCATAACAAAAAGCTTTTTAAGCATGGTAGTGTGCACCTATAATTCCAGCACTTTGGGAGGCTAAAGTGCTTGAGCACAGGAGTTCAAGATCAGCCTGGGCAACATAGCAAGGCTCCATCTCTAAAGAAATTAAACAGGCCCTCGGCAAAACCTAAGTCCTGTCCTCGCACTTTCCTCCCTGGACAGCAAGAGCTTCACCACTCTCTCCACCACCTTCTCCACCAACTACCCGCCCCTGAACTCAATGCAGCCGCCCAGCTAGTGCCCAGCTGGTCAGCAGCACAGCCAGCGTCTATGCAGATGCTGAGGGCCCAGGCTCTCAGATCTCTGTGTCCCACTCCACCAGCTTCCAGGGTGCCTTGGGGTCTGGGGGCCGGGCCACATGGATGGCCAGGGGTCTGACTGAAATGGGGGACATCTAGAACCAGAAGGAGACCACTCAAGGCCTGAACGACTGCCTGGCCTCTTACCTGGACAGGGTGAGGAGCCTGGACACTGAGAGTCGGAGGCTGGAGAGCAAAATCCAGGAGCACCTGGAGAAGAAGGGACCCCAGCTCAGAGACTGGGGGCGTTACTTCAAGACCATGGAGGACCTGAGGGCTCAGATCTTTGCAAATTCTGTGAACAACGCCCACATCATTCTGCAGATTGACAATCCCCATCTTGCCACTGATGAGACAGAGCTGGCCATGTGCCAGTCTGAAGAGCGACATCTGTAGGCTCTGCTAGGTCAATGATGACACCAGTGTCACTCGGCTGCAGCTGGAGACAGAGATCAAGGTTCTCGAGGAGGAACTGCTCTTCATAAAGAAGAACCATGAGGAGGAAGTTAAAGGCTGACAAGCCTTAATTGCCAGCTCTGAGTTAACCGTGGGGGTAGATGCCCCCAAATCACAGGACCTCGCCAAGATCATGGCAGACATCCAGGCCCAATATGACAAGCTGGCTTAGAAGAACCAAGAGAAGCTGAACCAGTACTGCTCCCACCAGACTGAGGAGAGCACCACAGTGGTCCACGCAGTCCGCCAAGATCAGAGCTGCTGACATGACGCTCACGGAGCTGAGATGTATAGTCCAGTCCTTGGAGATCAACCTGGACTCAATGAGAAATCTGAAGGCCAGCTTTGAGAACAGCCTGAGGGAGGCAAAGGCCCGCTACGCCCTGCAGATGGAGTAGCCCAGCGGGGTCCTGCTGCACCTGGAGTTGGAGCTGGCACAGACCCGGACAGAGGAGCAGCGCCAGGCCCAGGAGTACAAGGCCCTGCTGAATATCCAGGTCAAGCTGGAGGCTGAGATCGCCACCTACCACCGCCTGCTGGAAGACGGCAAGGACTTCAACCTTGGGATGCCCTGGACAGCAGCAACTCCATGCAAATGACCACCATCCAACAGGCGACCCTCCCCCTGCCGCCAGGATAGTGGACGGCAAAGTGGTGCATGAGACCACCACCACCAAAGTTCCGAGGCATTGAGCCAGCAGAAGCAGGGTACCCCTTGGGGAGCAGAAGACCAATAAAAAGTTCCGAGGTCATTGTGGGGGAGAAAAAGAAATAACAAGTAAATAAAAAAGTTTTTTTTTGAAAAATATTATCGAATAATTAAAAGTAATTTAAAAATACTTAGACATAGGCCAGGTGCAATGGCTCACACCTGTAGTCCCAGCTACTTGGGAGGCTGGGCAAGAGGATCCCTTGAGCCCAGGAGTTTAAAGCTGCAGTGAGCCATGATTGTGCCGGTGCACTCCAGCCTGGGTGACAGAACAAGATCTTATCTCTAAAAAATAAAAAATAAAGTAAACAAATAAAGTTGGAGAGGGGTGCAGTGGCTCACACCTGTAATCCCAGCACTTTGAGAGGCCAAGGTGGGTGATCACCTCAGGTAGGGAGTTCAAAACCAGCCTGACCAACATGGAGAAACCCGTCTCTACTAAAAATACAAAATTAGCCAGGCGTGGTGGCACATACCTGTAATCCCAGGTACTTGGGAGGCTGAGGCAGGAGAATCTCTTGAACCCGGGAGGTGGAGTTTGTGGTGAGCCAAGATTGTGCCGTTGTACTCCAGCCTGGGCAGCAAGAGCAAAACTCCATCTCAAAAAAAAAAAAAAAGAAAAAAAAAAAAAAGATAAAGACAAAGATAAATAACTTAAAATAAATATAGGCAAAGGATCTGAACAGGCTTTTCAAAGAAGAGCAGGTCACTCATGCCCAATGTACATGAAAAGCTGTTTAGTCTCACTAGTAATTAGGGAAATGCAAATTAAAACAAGATTGAAATACCATTTCACACCCAACAGACTGGCAAAAATCAATACACACAACAAGAGTAATTGAAGAAATGGGAGTTGTATAGTTTGTCCATGGGAGTGTAAATTGGTACAACCACTTTGAAGAGCAATTTGACAAATCTTCGTCAAGGTGAAGATGCATGAGTGTTATGACCCAGAACTTCCGTTTCCAGTTGATACTGTAGAGAAGCTTTTGTTTCTCTTCCAAGGAGATGTGCTCAAGAAGGTTCTCTGAGGCATTGATCATAATCATGAAATTTTACAAGCAACCTATTCTCAGCAGGAGAGTAGTTAAAATAAAAGACACACAGAGATTACAATGAATGGATTAAATTTACAAAGATAAGCACTGATCGATCTCAAAAGCATAATGTTGAGATAAAGCAATTTGCAAAATGACATACAACATTATGATACTGTTCATGTAAACTTTTAGAATATAAAGCAATACCATATATTGTTTAAAGATACATACCTGGGCCAGGATAGTGGCTCACGCCTGTAATCCCAGCACTTTGGGAGGCTGAGGAGGGCAGATCACAAGGTCAGGAGTTTGAGATCAGCCTGGCCAACATGGTGAAATCCTGTCTCTACTAAAAATACAAAACTTAGCTGGGCATGGTGGCATGCACTTGTAATCCCAGCTACTTGGGAGGCTGTGGCAGGAGAATTGCTTGAACCCAGGAGGCGGAGGTTGCAGTAAGTCGAGATCGCACCACTGCAGTCCAGCCTGGGTGACAGAGCAAGACTGAATCTCAAAAAAAAAATAATAATAATAAATAAAATAAAGATATATACCTATTGGGTAAAAGTTTTAAAACATGTTTGAGAATAAAAAATACAGACTGGGTGCAGTGGCTCACGCCTGTCATCCCAACACTTTGGGAGGCCAAGCAGGGGTGGATCACGAGGTCAGAGGTCAGGAGATCAAGACCAGCCTAGCCAACATAGTAAAACCCCATCTCTACTAAAAATATAAAAATTAGCTGGTTGTGGTGGTCCGCGCCTGTAATCCCAGCTACTCGGGAGGCTGTGGCAGGAGAATCACTTGAACCCGGGAGGCAGGGGTTGCAGTGAGCCGAGATCGTGTTAACTGCACTCCAGCCTAGGCGACAGAGCAAGACTCCTTACAAAACAAAACAAAAAAAACTTCAGGGAAGGGAGAGAGAAGAGGCCACAAGGGTGGTCTTTAGTTATTTCTGTGACTTTTTGTATTTAAAAAAAAAGAGGTCGGTTGTGGTGGCTCACACCTGTAATCCCAATACTTTGGGAGGCCTAGACGGGAAGATTGCTAGAACCCAGGAGTTCAAGACCAGTCTGAGTAACATGGAGAAACCCTGTCTCTACAAAAAATACAAAAATTAGGCCTGCCTCCGTGGCTCACGCCTGTAATCCCAGCACTTTGGGAGCCTGAGGTGGGCGGATCACCTGAGGTCAGGAGTTCGAGACCAGCCTGACCAACGCGGAGAAACCCTGTCTCTACTAAAAATAGAAGATTACCTGGGCATGGTAGTGCATGCCTGTAATCCCAGCTACTCAGGAGGCTGAGGCAGGAGAATCACTTAAACCCAGGAGGCAGAGGTTGCAGTGAGCTGATATCATGCCTGGGCAACAAGAACAAAACTCAGACTCAACAACAACAAAAAAAAATTAGTTAGGCATGGTGGCACCCCCATGGTCCCAGCTACTCTGGAAGCTGAGGTGGGAGGATCACCTGAGCTGGGGTGAGGTCGAGGCTGCAGTGAACCGTAATCACACCACTGCACTCCAGCCTGGGCAACAGAGTGAGACCCAGTCTCAAAAAAAAAAAAAAAAAAGAAAAAAGATGCCCGGGTGTCGTGGCTCACTCCTGTAATCCCAACACTTTAGGAGGCTGGGGCAGCCAGATTGCTTGAGCCTAGGAGTTTGAGACCAGCCTGGGTAACAGGAGACCTTGTCTCTACAAAAAATACAAAAGTTAGCAAGGTGTGGTGGCATGCACCTGTAGTCTCAGCTACCCAGGAGGGTGAGGTGGGAGGATTGCACTTAAGCCTGGGAGGTCAAGGTTACAGTGAACTGTGATTGCACTACTGTACTCAAACCTGGGCGACACAGTGAGATTGTCTCAAAAAAAAAAAAAAAAAAAAAGGATCTGAAGCAAATAGCCAAAATATTAAAAACTAAATAGTCTTGTTGGAGGGTGTATATGTATTTTTCTTTATGCATCAAATATTTTAAAATTAGTAATTAAAAGCAAAACAAACAGCTAGAGTGCTGGGATACCCTAGTGATGCCTGCCTGGTGCCGACAGGGCAGGGTAGTGACAGTGAGAGGGCACTGTTTTCCATCCCTGCCTGGAATCCCAGGGTCTCTGACCTCCTGCACCCCCTGCCCTGTGTCCCCAGGACTCAGTGCCCCTACCAGGCAACAGGGCTGGCTGGCACCGCCCCAGATCCCTAGAGGTCACCTGCCGTCCAGCCAGAGGACACTGAGAAGCAGAAATCCAGAGGGGCGTGCTCCTACACAGATGCTCCCTGGGCCCCCAGACACAGACCTCGCCCTAGACCTGTAGGGAGCCCCCAGTTTTCAAGACTCATTATCGACCTCACCCACTGACTTCTCCAGAAGGAGCTTTTGTCCCTCTCAGGGTAGCTGAAGGCTGACTGGGACCAGAGGCTGTGTCCAGCGGAGCCTTCATCCGACAGCACTAGCGGTGACGGTCTCATTTGCAGACAGACCGGTGCTTCTACCCAGTTTTTATATTGACCGCTTTTTCATTCATTTATGTGCAAAGTCTTCATGATTGAAGTGTTTAGGTTTATATGTTGGCTGAAGAAGAAAAGAGTGGAGAAGAGAGTGTGACCCACCGGCGTAAGGGGTTTACAACTGAAAGGCTGCGGGACTGAACGGTGGAACCTGAGCCATGGTGTGGACGCCCGGCGGCCTCCTGAGCTCCAGGAGCGTCCTTGGCCCCAATCTGCCTCACTCGGTGTTTCCTTCCCAGCCTTCCCAGCTCGCCGCAGGCCTTAGAAGACCCTCAAAGCCTTGGTTTTCCCTCCCTCGGAAGACAGGAAACGGGGTTGGGAGTTTGTCGCAGTATCGCAGCCCAAGAGCCCAAATTGTCCCAATCCCAGTTCACCTGCGCCCTCCAGCAGCTCTGCTTTTAGAGCAGGCGCGGCGACGCGGGCCACGACCGCGAGGTGGCGCCAGGCAGCCACGCGAGACTCCCAGGGTCAGGCCCACGCGGGCCACCGGCCGCACTACTCTTCCGCTCCCCAAGTCGGCACCCACGGCCCCCCTGCCTCCACGCTGCTGACTGCTGCAGGTCGAATCCCTCCCAACTCCTGCCCGCCCGGGACCCCAGTTTACAGGGGAGCCGGCTGCCTGGCATCCCGGTGCTGCCGCAGGGGCGTCCTCGTGGAAGGAGCCTGGGGACCGCTACGCCCCATCAGGTGCGCCGCACGCCCTCCGTGCCCGGCCCGTCGGAGTGCACCTTGCTCCTCCTGCATTGTGAAAGGGAGTGGGGAGAACGGAACATGGACCCAAAGACACTGGCACTGGGAGAGCTCCGCCTGGGGCCGATGCCTTAGGCAGTACAGTACTGGCCATCTTGATTGGGGTGCTCCTGTGGCTTGCCGTTCTGTGTGTGGAGAAACCAAAACCTGAGGGATTCTCTGCCCTGCCCAGGCTGCACAGCTCACCAGTGGTGGGGCTGGCATTGGAGCTCCCGGTCCACACCTGGGCTCCTCAACCCCATGGAAAGGCAGAGGTGCTGACCAGGAATCACCCCAGGTACCTGGCACGTGCCTGACCGGAAGCCCAGGTTCCGCCTGCCTGAGCAAGCCAGGTCCCCAGGACAGGCCCACCCCAGTACTGGAGTCCTCCCCATCAACCCCCACACACACCCTCCTCACACTCTCCCCCCCACCCACCTCCCTGACGCTCCCTGTCCTGGGAAGAGGAATCATAGAAAGCACAGGGGTTTTGGAGCCCCAGAGATCTGGAGATCTGGACTAAAACGGGTTCTATCACTACTGGTTGTGTGATCTTGGACATGTCATTCAACTTTCCTTATGCTCCCCCTGGAGAAGTGAAACCATACGCGTGATATAAAATACCTGGTGTGTGTGGACGCTCAATAGACTATGATTATTCCAGGAGTAGTGATTAACTCCTATTTTGTGCCAGGCCCTCTGCTGGGGTTCAGGGAACCCCAGAGATGAATGAGATGTGACTGCTGCCCTCCAGGAAGGACTGTTGGCCAAGATAAGGTTATTTTCCAGAGATAAAGCGATCCAAGAGAGGGAGACATGGGTTTGCCTGAGGGGAACCAAGAAGGGGTGTTGACCTTGAATGTGCTGCAGCTGACGGTCACTGTCACTGCCTTTATGGAGCGCATACTCTGTGCCAGGTTCTTCACCTACATTCATTCAACAAATAGGTATTGAGGCCCTTTTGAGTGCCAGGTACTCTGCTGGGAGCTGGGCATAGCCATACACAACGGGGACCACCCACTTGGAGTCGAGCAGACAGCCTAGTGGGGAACAGATCTCAAAGAATTCATGACATCCTCCCTAAAAATAAAGAACAGAGGGGGAAAAATGAAAAAAAAAAAAAAGAAGTTATGACACAAACACAGTCTGAACTCATAATTGAGGCAAGTGCCTCGACGGGAAACGTCGGGAGTCAGAACCTCAGAGAGCGCACCAGGGGCAGGTGGCTGCGCGTCTGCACTGATGCCAGCAGTAAGGGGAGTGACGGTAACACATTTTCAAACAATAAGAACAAGCTAAAAGCCACCCTGCTCTTCAGGATCACTACACCCAAGCGACTCTAAACAACGTTCTCACCCGCAAATTATTTTGGTGGTTTAAAACCTCAACAATTGCTTCCCTTACTGTTGACCTTTAATAACCTATATGTAAGTTTCAAATTAACACATTTTTGTTACTTATTATTTAATAAACATTGATTTTACCTGAAAGTTAATTGAGAGAATTCTCTATTATTTTAGCCAATCCCCAGCACAGGAGGACCCAGCTGCCCCTGTCCATATGGATTCAGAATTATTTACACTCACTGCAGAGAAAAGTTGCTTCTAGAATCCCTGTTGTACTATATTGTTCTGCGTTTAAACACTGGATTTGGAATAAACATTGGTAGCATAATTTTATGCGGTCACCTGGGAGTTTTATTTGTTTAAAGTTTTTCCACTGGGAAGATACTCGAAAGCTTTTAAAATCAATCTCAAAGAAACACAGATATTGACAGTACTGTAATTTCTGGAATTTAGTGTAAAATGAATTTTTTTCTGAATTTCTGCCAAACTTACCCTTATGTTTAAGGCTTTCCCTAACTCTTTGTGTATCTATTGCCTCATGTGAAAAGAAACATTTCCAATTTTTTTTTTTTTTTTTTTTTTGAGATGGAGTCTCACTCTGGCACCCAGACTGGAGTGCAGTGGCTTGACCTCAGCTCGCTGCAACCTCCACCTGCTGGGTTCAAGCAATTCTCCTGCCTCAGCCTCCTGAGTAGCTGGGACTACAGGCACACGCCACTATGCCCAGCTGATTTTTTGTATTTTTAGTAGAGACAGGGTTTCACCATGCTGGCCAGGCTTATCTCCTGACCTCATGATCCTCCAACCTCAGCCTCCCAAAGTGCTGGGATTACAGGCGTGAGCCACCACGCCCGGCCCCAAATAAAAATTAGTAAGAAGTGTTTTTCGGTCAACTATGATAGAAGATAAACAAATCTTCTATGACAAATTTGCCTACACTAGGACACGAATATGCAAAGATCAGTTTTGACAAAGTCTTTGACAAATTTGCAGAAGGCTGGAAAGCAAAATGTAACGTTGTTCATTGCTGCAATAGATCTAGATATTCATTTTTCTCTTTTGTCAAAAAACGCATTAATATAATTTAAAAATATTAACCTAATACTGTTTTCTTTTTTCTTTTTTCTTTTTTTTTTTTTTTTGGAACGAAGTGTCGCTCTGTCACCAGGCTGGAGTGCAGTGGTGCGATCTTGGCTCACTGCAACCTCCACCTCCTGGGTTCAAGCAATTCTCCTGCCTCAGCCTCCCGAGTAGCTGGGACTACAGGCACACGCCACCATGCCCAGCTAATTTTTGTATTTTTACTGGAGACGAGGTTTCACCATGTTGGCCAGGATGGTCTCTATCTCTTGACCTCGTGATCCGCCCGCCTGAGCCTCCCAAAGTGCTGGGTTTACAGTCGTGAGCCACCGCGCCCGGCCTCTTTCTTTCTTTCTTTTTTTTTTTTTTTTTTGGTTCTATCATATTTGTTTTATTTTTTACTAGGATAATTGTATATGTATGGAATTCAATAAAAGAAAATTTTTGGCCAGGCGTGGTGGCTGACACCTGTAATCCCAACACTCCAGGAACCTGAGGCAGGAGGGTGGCTAGAGCTCAGGAGTTCAGGACCAGCCCAGGCAACATAATGCAACACAGTCTCCAGTAAAAATAAAAATAAGTGCGTCTGTAGCTCCAGCTATTCAGGAGGCTCAAGTGGGAGGATCAGTTGAGCCCCGGGTGGTTGAGGCTGCAGTGAGCTAGGATTGTGCCACTGCACTCCAGCCTGGGTGACAGAGTGAGACCCTGTCTGAACAAAAAAAAAAAAGGAAAGAAAGAACTTTTTTTTTTACTGCATTTTTATTGGTTGTTATTATTCAAGTCATGATTATTATTGAAGGTAATGTTGAATAAAGGAGAGGTGTTAAAAAAAAAACCTGCTCTATGCTGTCCAAAAAAACCTTAAGAAAAGTATGCTCTAGGTATAAAATACTGTAGGTATGACCTTGCAGTCAAGGAACGCTTCCTGGAGTAAGCAACATCCCACCTGAAAGGGTGGGTTGGAGATGACCAGGAAAGTGTGATGAGGAGGGTGCTGCAGGCAGAGGAAAGAGTATATGCAAAGGCCCTGAGTCAAGAAGGTGGGTGTGCAGAAGAAACTCAACACCACCGCTGTGGCTAGAGCAGAGTAAGCAAGGGGAAGGGCCCAGCAGGGCCATATGATTCAGGTAGGATTTGTTTGGGCTGTGAGAAAATGCAAAATAGTGACTCAAACAAGCTCAGCGCTTAACTGTTTTCCATAACCAAAGCCCAAAGGTAGGTACCTGATTTAAGGCTAATGTGTGTTCTTCTAAGGTAGCGCTGCACCAGCCTCAGCAATCGTTTCCTCCTGCTGGTCCAAGATGGGGGTTACGGTATCAGCCATCTTGTCTTCATTCTCATCAGCAGGCAAAAGGAAAGGTCAAAAGAAGCCCTGCCCCCTCCCTACCTAAGAACATCACATTTCTGTCTGCATTCAACTGGACAGGATTTAGTCACGTGGTCCCACCCAGTCACAAGGGAGGCTGGGAAGCGGCATCTTTATTTAAATGACTTTGTGCCCAGCTACAAATTGAAAATAATGGACAAGGGAGGGGCAACTGTTCTGCCACATCATTTAAAGAATGTTGGTCTTTATCCTAAAAGCAATGGCAAGCCATTGAAGATTTTTTGTTTGTTTGTTTGTTTGTTTTTTTTTTTTGAGACGGAGTCTCCCTCAGTGGCCCAGGCTGGAGTGCAGTGGCTGGATCTCAGCTCACTGCAAGCTCCGCCTCCTGGGTTCACGCCATTCTCCTGCCTCAGCCTCCCAAGTAGCTGGGACTACAGGCGCCCGCCACCACACCCGGCTAGTTTTTTCTATTTTTTAGTAGAGACGGGGTTTCACCGTGTTAGCCAGGATGGTCTCGATCTCCTGACCTCGTGATCCACCCGTCTCGGCCTCCCAAAGTGCTGGGATTACAGGCTTGAGCCACCGCGCCCGGCCCATTGAAGATATTTTTGAAGATTTTTAAGATTAGTGTGATCATACTTGCATTTTAAGATAGTAAAGAGCCAGGCGCGGTGGCTCACGCCTGCAATCCCAGCACTTTGGGAGGCCGAGGTGGGTGGATCACAAAGTCAGGAGTTCAATACCAGCCTGGCCAACACGGTGAAATCCTGTCTCTACTAAAAACAAAAAAATTAACCTAGCAAAGTGGTGCGAGCCTGTAGTCCCAGCTACTTGGGAGGCTGAGGCAGGAGAATCGCTTGAACGGGGAGGTGCAGGTTGCAAGGTTGCAGTGAGCCAAGATCGCACCACTACATTCCAGCCTGGGCAACACAGAGAGACTCTTTCTCAAAAAAAAAAAAAAAAAAAAAAAAAGATAGTAAGGAATGGATGGGCAAGCAAGTCAGGGTAACTTCAGGGAGGCAGAGTAGGAGGCTATGGCAATAATCCAGTATGCAGGGGGATGGATGTGGAGGAAGAGGTAAAGGAAGGCATCGAAGGTGCCAACATTGCTAGTTGGAGGGTGGAAGCAGTTACTGAGATTGCCGAGAGTGGAAAAGCAAGTTTGTGGGTGATGTCATGAGTTTTTGTTTTGTTTTATTTTGTTTTTTTACACAGGGTCTCAGTCTGTGGTGAACTGGAGTGCACCGAAGAGATCACGGCTCACTGCAGTCTTGACTTCCTTGGCTCAAAGGATCCTCCTGCCCCAGCTCCTGAGTAACTGGGACTACAGATGCATGCTACCATGCCTGGCAAATTTTTTATTTTTTTGTGGACACAGGGGTCTCACTATTTTACCCAGGCTGGTCTCAAACTCCTAGCTGGGCTCTAGGATCCTGCTGCCGCAGCTTCCCATAATGCTAGGATTACAGGTGTGAGTCACCATGCCCAGCTATGAGTTCACTTTTAAACATAACATCAGGGTGCCTGTATGACACCCAAATGGGGTGTCAGATGGGCAGCTGGATTCACAAGCCCAGAGCACACAGAGAGGTCTAGGCAGATAGGAGTGTTATAGGGTCTTTGGGATGTCAGTTTCAGGCCGGAAACCCCTGTGACCCTGGCGCCTTTGCCCAAGTTCTTGTCCTGTGTCCAGGTGCCCCCAGGAAGAATGAGGTATGCAGACAAGCGAAGCGTGAAGATGAAGATGAGCTTTGTTGAGTGTTACAACAGCTCAGAGACCAGCAGTGGGTAGCTCCTCTCCGTAGACAGGTCATCCCTCGAGTTTTCAGTTCTTAGCAGAGAGGAGGCCCTGGAGAGGGTGGCGCTTCTCTGCTGGTGGGTTGTCTCTGCAGCTCTCAACAGAGAGGTAGCTCTTCTCTACACCTGGTCACTCTGTCAGCTCCAGCTATCAGCAGAGAGAGCAGCTCCTCTCTGCAACTGGTCATCCTGCCATCACTCTGCCCTGTTTGTCCTCTGGCCATCCTCTGCCCTATTCTGGCTGAGCCCGGGGCTTTTATGGACCTCAGAGGAGAGGAAGTGCATGCTGATTGGTCCATGGGTGGCTATGGGCAGCCCAGAGAGGCACCACAAGTTCCCACTCCAGTCCTCAGGACCGGCAGCCTGGCCCCCAGACTTCAGGCTCTCCTTGGCCTGAAGGTGGGGCCTTACTGGAGTTCTACTCAGGAATCAATCAGCCTCCCACTGCCATTCATGGCCCCTGGGGCTCTGCCCCAACCCCTGCTCCAAGATCCAAGCAGGCCCCAGGAGTAGAGAGAAGCTAGGCAGCAGGAGCAGACACCCCGAGCCTGCAGGGACAGAAGCGGGGTGGGTTCTTCCTGGGACCCCGAGGGTGCAGGCTGCAGAGATGCCTGGATCCTGCACCAGGGAAGGTGGTCGCAATAGCACCTGGGAGCTCCCACTCCACCAGCTCAGAAGGGGCTCAGTTCCTTCTTGTCCTGGCTCCTGCCTGCTCCATATAGCGAGAGGTCCAGGTCTGCAGCCAACGGTCAGGTGGTTGCAGCTGCACCCAGGAGGGCAGCTCCTGCCTGCTCCTGGCCCTTCTAAGAGCACAGGGAGGCTCAGATCCATAGCCACAGTTTGGGTGGCTGTAGCCTTGCCAAGGAGGGCAGGGCTTCTGTCAGCTCCATGGAGCCGGAGGCCCGGTCTGCCTCCATTTGGTTTGGGTGGCCACGATTTGGGTGGCTGCAGCGGCACCCCAGGGCGCTCCTGCCCCAACTCAGAAGGGGCGGGGCTCCCACTGGCTCCATGGAGTGTGCAGCCCCAGCCGTACCTCCCTGCTGCAGCCGGCATGATGGCAGCAGCCACTGCCAGGAGTGTGGGGACATGGCAAGAGATGATATCTGATTTGGACCAGCGAACACAGGTGCAAGTGAGCACCTGGGGAACTCTGGAAGTGACAGGCTGGAAAGAAAAGAAAGTGGAGGCCGGGCGCGGTGGCTCAAGCCTGTAATCCCAGTACTTTGGGAGGCCGAGGCGGGTGGATCACGAAGTCAGGAGATCGAGACCATCCTGGCTAACATGGTGAAACCCCGTCTCTACTAAAAATACAAAAAACTAGCCGGGCGTGGTGGCGGGCGCCTGTAGTCCCAGCTACTCGGAGGCTGAGGCAGGAGAATGGCGTAAACCCGGGAGGCGGAGCTTGCAGTGAGCCGAGATCGCACCACTGCACTCCAGCCTGGGTGACACAGCTAGACTCCGTCTCAAAAAAAAAAAAAAAAAAAAAAAAAAGAAAAGAAAGTGGAGGAGCCTGAGGAACAGAGGTCAAAGACCTGAAGAACAGCAGGAGAGAGAGGACTCAGGAAGCCAAGGGGACTGAGTGTCTTGAGAAGAGGATGTGGCCCTGCATGCCAAGGCCGGTGGGAGGCTCCCCCTGCCCACAGCCTAACCTGATCTGTATTGCTGCAGAAGCAGGAGAAGAATGGAAGAAAACTAAAGTCAGGAGTCAGCGGCCTGGCTTCTGGACCCAGCAGCAACACCACCCACTCAGAACCCAGTCCCTATCTATAAAATGGGAACACAGCACCAACCCTACCATGGCAGATACTGCTGTTGCCTCCAACACCATTCCTCCTGACTCCCTAGTAGAATCCCAGATTTAATGGGGTAACTGTGGCACAGACCACCAATTGCCCCAGTATACATTCTCCATTCTTAGGTAGAAATGAAAATTTTAGGCCAGGTGCAGTGGCTCATGTCTGTAATCCCAACACTTTGAGAGGCTGAGGAGAGAGGACTGCTTGAACCTAGGAGTTTGAGACCAGCTTGGGCAACATAGTGAGACCTCATCTCTACAACAACAAAAAATAATTAATTTAAAAAATAAATTTAAGTAGCTGTGTGCAGTAGCTCACGTCTATAATACCAGCACTTTGGGAGGCTGAGGCAGGCAGATCACCTGAGGTCGGGAGTTTGAGACCATTCTGACCAACATGGAGAAACCCCATCTCTACCAAAAATATAAAATTAGGCCAGGCGCGGTGGCTCACGCCTGTAATCCCAGCACTTTGGGAGGCTGAGGCAGGTGGATCACGAGGTCAGGAGATCGAGACCACAGTGAAACCCCGTCTCTACTAAAAAATACAAAAAATTAGCCAGGCATGGTGGCGGGCGCCTGTAGTCCCAGCTACTCGGGAGGCTGAGGCAGGAGAATGGCGTGAACCTGGGAGGTGGAGGTTGCAGTGAGCTGAGATTGCACCACTGCACTCCAGCCTGGGCAACAGGCAACAGACTTCGTCTCAAAAAAAAAAAAATATATATATATATATATAAAATATATATACTTATTTATTTATTTATATATATTTATATATATATAATTAGTCGGGTGTGATGGTGCATACTTGTAATCCCAGCTACTCGGGAGGCTGAGGCAGGATAATTGCTTGAACCCAGGAGGCAGAGGTTGTGGTGAGCTGAGATCGTGCCATTGCACTCCAGTGCAACAACAGTGAATTTCCAACTCAAAAATAAAATAAAATAAAATAGACGGTGAAACCCCGTCTCTACTAAAAAGTACAAAAAACTAGCCGGGCGAGGTGGCGGGCGCCTGTAGTCCCAGCTACTCGGGAGGCTGAGGCAGGAGAATGGCGTAAACCCGGGAGGCGGAGCTTGCAGTGAGCTGAGATCCGGCCACTGCACTCCAGCCTGCGCCACAGAGCGAGACTCCGTCTCAAAAAAAAAAAATAAAATAAAAATAAAAAGAAATAAAATAAAATAAGTAAATAAATTTAAAAAGCCAGGCATGGTGGTGTGTACCTGTGTGGTCCCAGCTACTTGAGAGGCTGAGGTG
This sequence comes from Macaca mulatta, assembly GCF_049350105.2. Lineage (NCBI taxonomy): Eukaryota > Metazoa > Chordata > Mammalia > Primates > Cercopithecidae > Macaca > Macaca mulatta. The sequence goes on along the minus strand of NC_133409.1, from coordinate 148,087,831 downwards.
GGAGGTTCGCTGGAGCCCAGGAAGTTGAGGCTGCAGTGAAATGTGATGGCACCATTGCACTCCAGCCTAGGCAACAGGGCAAGACTCTGTTGCAAAAATACATACATACACACACACACACATACATACAAGAAATGGAAATTGTAGCTAAGCACATGATTGTCTAGCTAAACATTACATTTCCCAGCATCCCTTGTGGTGAGGTGTGGTCATGTGACTGAAGTGGGCTATTACAAGTGAGGAACCCTGAGCTTAAAGAACCTAAGTCGGCCAGGCGCGGTGGCTCAAGCCTGTAATCCCAGCACTTTGGGAGGCCGAGACGGGCGGATCACGAGTTCAGGAAATCGAGACCATCCTGGCTAACACGGTGAAACCCCGTCTCTACTAAAATACAAAAAAAATTAGCCGGGCGAGGTGGCGGGCGCCTGTAATCCCAGCTACTCGGGAGGCTGAGGCAGGAGAATGGCGTGAACCCGGGAGGCGGGGCTTGCAGTGAGCTGAGATCCGGCCATTGCACTCCAGCCTGGGCAACAGAGCGAGACTCCGTCTCAAAAAAGAAAAAAAAAAAAAAAAAAGACTTAGGTTCTTTTTTTTTTTTTTTTTTCTGAGACAGAGTCTTGCTGTATCACCCAGCAAGCTGTATCACAAGCAAGATGTGCAGTGGCACATCTCAGCTCATTGCAATCTCCGCCTCCTGGGTTCAAACGATTCTCTTGCCTCAGCCTCCTGAGTAGCTGGGATACAGGCGTGTGCCATGACGCCTGGCTAATTTTTGTATTTTCAGTAGAGACGGGGTTTCACCATGTTGGCCAGGATGGTCTCCATCTGCTGACCTCAAATGATCTGCCCACCTTAGCCTCTCAAAGTGCTGGGATTACAGGCATGAACCACCGCACCCGCCAGGAACCTGAATATTTTGTAACGGGACCTAAGCAAACCTGCCCTTCGGTCGGAGGAAAACATTATCTTCCAAAGCTGTTGACTATATAAACCTCCTTGAAAAGATAGAAAAAAGACAGTCAGAATATGTACCGCTATTATGTATCCAAAGAAAACACAAAAAAGACAGAAAAAGACAATCTCTGCTCACCTGATATGTGGAAACATGAGAGAATCATGGAGAAGTAATTGTCTCCCAACATGGCACTAATATCAGATTATGAGAGCAATGCTGTAATTATGGCCACTGAAACAGGAGGACATATTGTTGGCAGCTCCTGGGAAGGCTGCTGTCTTTTCACTGCATGTTGTCGTGTCTAGACATAGTGCCTGGTGACAGGCAGTCATCTTGTGACCATGAGAAAAAACATGGCCTACCCTTTGGCAATGGCAGAAATGAAAGCTAAAAACAACCTCAGTCCTTGATGACACAGTTGAGTCACTCAATTAACCAGCACGGAAACACCCGACTCTGGTCACCTTGTTACCAGAGAGTATAAATGTCCTCATAGTTGGAGCCATTTGAGTCAAGGTGTCCAGGGATAGGCAACCTGAATCCTGCTCACCAGTACAGCACTCCTCCCTCCCTCCTGGGCGTGTTATGAGACCATCCAATGCAAAAGCCCCAAGTGAGAAGCACTTCCCCATGGGAGAGATGCTGGTATTATCCAGGGAGGTGGATAATACCACCAATTAAATACCTCATTCAAAACCGTGGACAATCAACAGTCCCTCGCCTGCCTAACAGCAGGGGACTGGGCCAACTGACTTCTTGGGGTGCCTTGCAACTCTGAGCCCTGTGGCTGTATGACCCCACCTTACTCCACCCCAGCACAGCTGCACCTGCATTCCATGGGCGAAGGCTCAGGACAGGGCCCTACATCTCTGCCTAGGTAGTGTGTGGGAAGAGGAGTGGAGGCAGGGGCAATTTCCTCTCAACGCTCTGAACAGGAGCTTATCCTGCCTCAGGCTGTTAACCACCAGGGAGCCCCAGGAGGACCCTGAGGACAGCCCTTGGCCCTCAGAGCGGGAGGCTCAGGAGGGGAGGTGACCATGGGGACGGAGTCACTCTGGGGAGAATCTGGACCATGAGGGGGTGGCTTGGGGGCCTGAGGGGAGGACCCTGAGGAAGATAAAAAGCTGGTGCCACCCTAGCAGTTTCACAGTGTGGCTTAGGGCTGTGGGTGACAGGTGGTTTGTCAGATCAGTTAATCAGGACTCATGGGCCCTTTATTGCCCTCCCACGGAGCACGCTGGGTGCAGGTTGGAACGGGAGCTTTCTGAAGATGCCAGCTTTTAAGCTGGACATGATTCTAATAGGCAGATTTCAGGCACCTTGAGCAAGCTGGTGTGGGGTTTATTTGGGGGAAAGGCAGGGATTTTGTTACTCCACAAATGCTTAAATTACACTTCTCCCAACTAAATTCAAATTTTAATTTAACTATTGAGCACCTAAAGGGTGCAGATGAAAAAGACTCAATTTCCACCCTTTGCTGGCTGGACATCCTGGAGGGGCGGGAGGGAGGGACACCACTCATCACCTCCGGGCAGCCTTCCTGGGCAGCTCTCCCCTTCCTCCTTCTCTCGCTGCTCCCCATCTCAGTGGGTTACCCCGCTACTCCCCAGTCAGCCCAGTTAGCCCCTGGTGGCCCTCATCTCAGCTGAGTCATTGACACAGTCCCTGGGTGGATTTCCGCCACCCCAGGCTGTGCCCAGCGTGTCTCCAGGCACAGGGAACAAGGCAGGGACACGCCTGAGAGATATAGAGTGCTCTGGGATAAAAAGCAGGTGAGGCCCTATCTGGGAGACCCCGGGGGGAAAAGCCTGGGGAAGAGATGAACAGAAGGAAGAGGCTGGGCAGGGGGATGGCCTGTGGGGTGGCGAGAATGGGGTCGCACAGGCGTGGAGATGAAATTCAGCTGGCAAAGGTAGGTCAGGGAAGGCTTCGAATGCCCTTGGTGATGCAGGCTAGGGGAAGCCGCAGAGAATTCTGAGCAGAGAAATTAACCGTCAGAAAGCTTTATTTGAGTAATTCTGATGTGCCAGGCACTGTGTCGGCATTTTACATGTATTTCCTCTCTCAATCCTCACAACGCCCTGTAAGACGGATGTTGGCATCCCCATTTGATGGCTAAGGCACTGCAACTACCAAGCGACGAAGTGGGGACTTGATCCTCAGTCTTTCCGACACTGTCCTCACCAGGAGCTGACTTTGCGGTTGTTTGAAACAGGGTTTCACTCTGTCACCGGGACTGGAGTGCAGTGGCAGTGGCACGATCTCCGCTTACTACAGCCTCAACCTCCTGGGCTTGATCCTCCCACCTTAGCCTCCTGAGTAGCTGGGACTACAGGCACACACCCAGCTAATTTTTGTATTTTCTGTAGATATGAGGTTTCACCATGTTGCCCAGGCTGCTCTCAAACTTCTAGACTCAAGCGATCTGCCTGCCTCAGTCTCCCAAAGTATTGAGATTATAGGTGTGAGCCACACTGCACCTGGCCTCAGGAGCTGAAATTTAGTGAGTACTTCCTGTGGGCCTTGTGCCTTATACACATTATTTCTCTTAATCATCAAAACTGCCCATGCTAAAACTTCTCAGAGGCCACATAGCCTTCAAAAGCCCCGCCTGCATGTCTAACCACCATGTGACACATGCCCAGGAAGTGGCATCAATCTTTGCTCCCATGAAATTTTCAGCACAGGGCAGGTCTCCATAACAAGTCAGCTCCTGTCTCCTCCAGCCCTTACTGATCTTCCCTATGTAGGAGCCAGCCTCAAGATTAGGCCCAAGGGTCCCCACCTCCTGGCACTGACACCTTTGTGTGGTCCCTTCCACATTGTATAAGGTGACCTGCACTACCAACAAGATACAGCAGAACTGACAATGTGTGGCTTCCAAGGAGGTCATAAAAGGCATCACAGTAACTGCCTTGCTCGCACTCTGGATAACTCACTCTAGGGAGACCGGCCACCACGTCATGAGGAGGCCCACGCAGCCCCAGGGAGAGGCACATGTGGTGAGGAACTAGGGCACCTGCCTACAGCCATGTGAGTGAGCCATCATGTAACTGGCTCCTCTAGCCCCAATCAAGCCTTCAGATGACTGCAGTCCTGGCCAAGATCTTAACTGCAATCTCAGGAGAAACCTCCCAAGCCAGAACCACCTAGCTAAGCGGATCTCAGATTTCTGACCCCCCACTCATTAAGGTTTTGTAGTAATGTGATACTCTTTAATAGATAACTAATACGCACTCCATTCAGAGTTCAGCCCTCCCGGTCATATTACCAGGGGCATCTTTACCTCTCTGAACATATCTATTTTCTCCAGTTTAGACCTTTCTACTGAACTTCAGATCAACTCAATCAGCAGCCCTCATGAAGGCCCTCAGGCCCTAGGAGCTTGGCATGTCCCAGACAGATGTCTCTTCAATCCATTCTCTGCCACTGTTCAGGCCCCTGGTCTCTTCCCTCAATTACTGAAACAGCCTCCTCATCAATTTTCTTGCCTTGTATACAACTGCAAAGAACAAAATCCCCCAATATCTGTAGATTCTGCTAGACAGAGGTGTATTTCTCTCTCCTGTTTGAGAAGGCCCAAGGCAGGCAGTCCAGAGCTGGTATGATGTGCTGCAGTGTGCCAGGAAGCCAGGTGGGTACCTTCCATCTGGTTGCTCTGCAGTGGGCAGCTTTCATCCCCAAGGCTACCTCATGATCTAAAATAGCTGCATGTATGCCAGCCATCATGTCCACACTCTAGCCATTAGAAAGGAGTAACTGGAGAAACATAAAACATGCCTTCCCTTTAAAAACATTTTGCTTGTTTTCCACTAACCATATCTAGCAAAGGAGGCAAGGAAAAGCAGTCTATTTTGAGGGTCAAAATGTGTCATGTGCTCAGCTAAAAATACAAAGCTTTAGTACTCAGGAAGAAAAGGAGATCAGGCATGAGGGACAGTCTGCAGTGTTCTCCACGCTGCTGCCCAGCAACAGGGTTTTATTATTACTTTCATTTGCTTATTCTTCATTATAAAATATTGCAGTTTAGAAGGCTGAGGCCCAGAGAGAAGTCACAGAGTTGGTGGCTGGGCCAGAAGTACATCCTGCCCCCTGCAGTCCCTCCCTACTCTGGCCTTAGTTTCCTCAGCTGGTATTACTTTATAATCAGGGAGATGAAACACACAAACATACAACAAAAGAGGTTTTGACCCATGTTACAAAAGAAATTGAAAGTGAGTATTTATAGTTATATATTTTAAAATAACAAAAAAGGGCCAGGTGCGATGACTCACGCCTGTAATCCCAGCACTTTGGGAGGCCGAGGCTGAGGCAAGTGGATCACCTGAGGTCAGGAGTTTGAGACCAGCCTTGCCAACATGATGAAACTCCGTCTCTACTAAAAATACAAAAAAATTAGCCGGGCGTGGTGGCGGATGCCTATAATTCCAGCTATTCGGGAAGCTGAGGCAGGAGAATCCCTTGAACCTGGAAGACTGAAGTTGCAGTGAGCCTAGATCATGCCACTGCACTCCAGCCTGGGTGACAGAGCAAGACTCTGTCTCAAAAAATAGATATATAAAATAAAGTAAAAATAAAATAAAATACAAAAAAGGGTGACTCCATGTTTCAAGGAGGCAGATTTTCCTGGTCCAGTTCTCAGAACCAGGAGAAGTTATTGCACTTTACTTTCTCTTCACTTCAGGATCTGTGCCTTGAACCTGTAGAATAGAAGCCATTTTCTGGCCGGTGTGGTGGCTCACGCCTGTAATCACAGCACTTTGGGAGGCCAAGGTCAGGAGATTGAGACCATCCTGGCTAATTTGGTGAAACCCCGTCTCTACTAAAAATACAAAAAATTAGCCGGGCGTGGTGGCGGGCACCTATAGTCCCCAGCTACTCGGCAGGCTGAGGCAGGAGAATGGCATGAACCCGGGAGGTGGAACTTGCAGTGAGCCCAGATCGCGCCACTGCACTCCAGCCTGGGCAACAGAGCGAGACTCCTTCTCAAAAAAAAAAAAAAAAGAAGAAGCCATTTTCTTTCTTTAAACATAAAACTTATTGCTAGGTGATGTTAACAATGGGAAATAAAACTAAAATATGTCGGAGCTGCCTAGTTTTTGGTTTTGTTTGTTTGCTTGCTTTTTACTTTTTTATTATTTATTTATTTTTAGAGAGGAGGTCTCAGGTCTTTTGGTGTGGCCCAGGCTGGCCTGGAACTCCTGGGCTCAAGTGATCCTCCCACCGCAGGCTCCTGAATAGCTGGAACTATAGGCATGCGCCACCACACTCGACTTAATTTTACTTGTTTTAACTGACAAAAACTATATATAAGAGCTGCTTAATGTTGAAAAGATGACAAAATATGAAAGCAACAAACCTGAATGTAAGATTTAGCCTTTAGGGCCAGGTATTGTCGCTCCTGCCTGTAATCCCAGCACTTTGGGAAGCTGAGACAGGCGGATCACTTGAGGCCAGGAGTTTGAGGCCAGGAGTTCAAGGCCAGCCTGGGCGATATGGTGAAACCCCACCTCTACAAAAAATACAAACATTGCTGGGCATGGTGGCTCACGCCTGTAATCCCAATACTCTGAGAGGCCGAGGCGGGTGGATCACCTGAGGTCAGGAGTTCGAGACAAGCCTGGCCAACATGGCAAAACCCCGTCTCTACTAAAAATACAAAAATTGGCCAGGCACGGTGGCTCACGCCTGTAATCCTAGCACTTTGGGAGGCCAAGGCAGGCAGATTACAAGGTAAGGATTTCGAGACAAGCCAGGCCAACAGGATGAAATCCCGTCTCTACTAAAAATACAAAAATTAGCCAGGTGTGGTGTCACGTGCCTGTAATCCCAGCTACTCAGGAGGCTGAGGCAGGAGAATCGCATGACCCAGGAGGGGGAGGTTGAAGTGAGCCGAGATCACGCCACTGCATCCAGCCTAAGCAACAGAGCAAGACTCTGTCTAAAAAAAAATACAAAATGGCCGGGCACGGTGGCTCAAGCCTGTAATCCCAGCACTTTGGGAGGCCGAGACGGGTGGATCACGAGGTCAGGAGATCGAGAGACGATCCCGGCTGACACGGTGAAACCCCGTCTCTACTAAAAAATACAAAAAACTAGCCGGGCGAGGTGGCGGGCGCCTGTAGTCCCAGCTACTCGGGAGGCTGAGGCAGGAGAATGGCGTAAACCCGGGAGGCGGAGCTTGCAGTGAGCTGAGATCCGGCCACTGCACTCCAGCCTGGGTGACAGAGCAAGACTCCGTCTCAAAAAAAAAAAAAAAATACAAAATACAAAATAACAAAAATTAGCCAGGTATGATGCCAGGTACCTGTAATCCCAGCTACTCAGGAGGCTGAGGCAGGAGGATTGCTAGAACCCAGAAAGTGGAGGTTGCAGTGAGCTGAGATCACACCGCTGCACTCCAGCCTGGGTGACAGAGCAAGATTCCGTCTCAAAAAAACAAAACAAAACAAAAAAATACAAAACTTAGCCAGGCTTGGTGGCTCACATCTACGGTCCTAGCTACTTGGGAGGCTGAAGTGGGAGGATTACCTGAGCCTCGGAGATCAAAGCTTCAGTGAGCAGTGATGGCACCAGAGTACTCCAGCCTGGCAACAATGCAAGATCCTGTCTCAAAAAAAAAAAAAAAGAAAAGAAAAGAAGGAGAGAAAAAGAAAAAACATGTATATTTAGCCCTTAGAATATACAGAGATTATTAACAGTGTCGGGAGTGAGCACAAGGGATTTGCCCTTGGGGGATTACAGATTTCTGTATGGTTTGAACTTTACAACAAGCATGCATTGCACATGTAAATTTTTTTAAAAAGCATTTCAAAAATATAGCCTATAATCTCCCTAAATAATATATGCTGATTATAGAAAACACATGAATACAGGCTGGGAGCAGTGGCTCACGCCTGTAATCCCAACACTTTGGGAGGCTGAGGCAGGCGAATGGATCACCTGAGGTCAGGAGTTTGAGACCAGCCTGGGCAACTTGGTGAAAAAAAAGTACTCTCTACTAAAAAAAGTAAAAAATTAGCTGGGCATGGTGGCAGGCGCCTATACTCCCAGCTACTCTGAAGGCTGAGGCAGGAGAATCACTTGAACCCAGGAGGCAGAGGTTGTGGTGAGCCGAGATCACCCCATTGCACTCCAGCCTGGGTGACAAGAGCGAAACTCCGTCTCAAAAAAAAAAAAGGAAAACAAAATAAAACACATGAATATACAAAAACATATTTGTAATCACCAGCATTTTCACTCTTCAGCAAGATCACCACTGATAATACGTTGGCATAATGCCTTCACTGTGTTCCCTACACATACAGGTGTAGATAAGCAGAGAGAACAAAGAGAGACCTTTTTTTCTTTTTTTTTTGAGATGAAATCATCTTGATCTCTGTCACCCAGGCTAAAGTGCAGTGGCGTGATCTCAGCTCACCACAACCTCCTCCTCCTGGGTTCAAGCAATTCTCCTGCCTCAGCCTCCCTAGTAGCTGGGACTACAGGTGCCTGTCACCACACTCGGCTAATTTTTTTGTATTTTTATTAGAGACGAGGTTTCATCATACTGGCCAGGCTGGTCTCGAACTCCCGACCTTGTAATCTGTCCGCTTCAGCCTCCCAAAGTGCTGAGATTGCAGGGGTGAGCCACCGCACCAGGCCGAAAGAGAGATTTTTAAAACAAACTCAGTGCCACTGTGGATATAGATTTTTTTCAACATTTTATTATGAAAATTTTCAAACAGCAAAGCTAAAAGAAACGTTTGTTGAACACATCCCCACCACCTGGATGCTCCCATTAACACTGTTCTAAACTTGCACTTGCTTTATTACTCAGTTATCCAACTGGATATGGTTTTTTATTGTTTTGGGTTTTGTTGTTGTTGCTGTTGTTTTTGAGACAGAGTCTCGCTCTGTCACCAGGTTGGAGTGCAGTGGCGCCATCTTGCTCACTGCAATCTCCTCCTCCCAGGTTCAAGCGATTCTCCTGCCTCAGCCTCCCAAGTAGCTGGGACTATAGGCGTGCACCACCACGCCCAGCTAATTTTTGTATTTTTAGTAGAGACAGGGAGGGTTTCACTGTGTTGGCCAGGATGGTCTCGATCTCTTGACCTCGTGATCCACCCACCTTGGCCTCCCAAAGTGCTGGGATTACAGGTGTGAGCCACCTCACCAGGCCCGGTTTCCTTTGAATTTTCATACAGTTGTGCTGACCTCTTTTGGTGTGTAGTTCTATGAATTTTACTTGTACAGATGCACATAACCATCTGACAATTAAGATTCTGAACAGTTCCATCACTCCCAAAAAACTCCCTAGTTGCTCTTCCCTGTGGCCACACCTTCCTCCATCCCTAAACCCTGAGAAGCACTAATCTGCTCTCATCACCATTGTTTTGTCTTTTCTAGAATGTTATGAAAATGGAATCATGCAGCATGTAAACTTCTCAGTGTGACTTCTTCCATCCATAATGTTATGTGTATCAAAATAGTTCATTCCTTTTGATGACTGAGCAGTATTCCGTGAATGGATGGACAGTTTATTTGTCCATTCACCCAATTGCGATTGCTTACAGTTTTCAGTGATTATGAATAAAGCTGCTTCAACATTCTCATATAAGGCCAGTCATGATGATTCACGCCTGTAATCCCAGCACTTGGGGAGGCCGAGGTGGGAGGATCACTTGAGGCCAGAAGCTTGAGACCAGCCTGGGCAACACAGCAAGACATTCCCTTCCCCCATCTCTACAAAAAATTTAAAAATTAGCTGAGTGTGTTGGTATGGACCTGTAGTCCCAGCTACTCAGGAGGCTGAGGTGGGAGGATTGCTTGAGCTCAGGAGTTCGGGACTGCAGTGAGCCATCATCACACCACTGCACTCCAGCCTGGGTGACTGAGCAAGACCCTGTCTCAAAAAAAAAAAAAAAAAAAAAAGATTATACAGGTTTTTGTGTGAACATAAATTATTTCTCTAGGGTAAATAACAGAAGTGTGAAAGGTGGGTCATTGTGATTTCAATTTACACTCATCCAGTGGCTAATGATGTTGAGCATCTTTCTTTCTTCTTCTTTTTTTAATTTTTTTTTTGAAACAGTGTCTCACTCTGTTGCCCAGGCTGAAGTGCGATGACCTCTTTTGGTGTATAACTCTATGAATTTTAGAGCTCACTGCAACCTCCACCTCCCAGGCTCAAGCAATGCTCCTGCCTCAGCCTCCTGGGTGGCTGGGATTACAGGCGCCACCACACCCAGCTACTTTTTGTATTTTTTGTAGATATTGAGTATAGCCATGTTGCCCAGCCTGGTCTGGAACTCCTGAGTTCAAGTGATCAGCTTGCCTCAGCCTCCCAAAGTTCTGGGGTTACAGGCGTGAGCCACCACACCTGGGCAATGTCTCTCACGTGCTTTATATTCTGCACACTTGCATATTCTTTTTGGTGAGGTGTCTGCTCATTTTAAAATTGGTTGGTTGAAGGAGGGGTTGTGGAGGTTAACCCCCTCCCAAACAAAATTATTTGGTTGTTTTCTTGCTGTTGAGTTTTTAGAGTTTTTTTCTTTTTCTTTTATTTTTTAGAGAAGATCTCTCTCTGTTGCTCAGACTGGAGTGACTTCAGCCTCGCCCTCCTGGGTTCAAGGGATCCTCCCATTTCAGTGTCCTGAGTAGTAAGAAGAGGTTTTGTTTTTGTTTATTTTGTTTGTTTTTGTTTTTTGAGACAGAGGCTTTGTCATCCAGGCTGGAGAACAGTGTCATGACCTTGGTTCACTGCAACCTCAGCCTCCAGGGTAGCTGGGATTACAGGTGCGCGCTACCACACCTGGCTAATCTTTGTTTTGTTTCAGTAGAGACAGGGCTTTCGTCATGTTGGCCAGGCTGGTCTTGAACCCCTGGCCTCCAGTAGTGATCCACGCATCTTGGACTCCTAAAGTGCTAGGATTACAGGCGTGAGCCACCGTGCCAGAGTTTTTAAAATATATTCTGGATACAAGTCTTTTGTCAAATATGTGACTTGTAAATATTGTCTCTCAGCCTGTAACTTGTCTTTTCATTCTCTTAATGGTGTCTTTTGCAGAGCAAAAGGCTTTACTATTGATGAACTCCAATTGATCAATATTTTTTCTTTTCTGGATCCAGCTTTTAGTGTCTTTTTTTTTTTTTTTTTTCTTGAGATGGAGGCTCACTCTGTCACCCGGCTAGAGTGCAGTGGCACGATCTTGGCTCAACCTCCACCTCCTGGGAGTTCAAGCAATTCTGCTTCAGCCTCCTGAGTAGCTGGGATTATAGGCGCCCACCATCATGCCCAGCTAATTTTTGTATTTTTACTAGAGACAGGGTTTTACCATGTTGGCCAGGCTGGTCTTGAACTCCTGACCTCAGGTGATCTGCCCGCCTCGGCCTCCCTAAGTATTGGGATTACAGGTGTGACTGTAATCCCGGACTTTTTTTTTTTTTTTTTTTCTTGAGACAGAGTCTTGCTCTGTCCCCCAGGCTGGAGTGCAGTGGCATGATCTCAGCTCACTGCAACCTCCACCTCCCAGGTTCAAGTGATTCTCCTGCCTCAGCCTCCCAAGCAGCTAGGATTCCAGGCACCTGCCACCACGCCTGACTAATTTTTGTATTTTTAGTAGAGACAGGGTTTCACCATGTTGGCCAGGCTGGTCTCAAACTCCTAACCTCAGGTAATTCACCTGCCTTGGCCTCCCAAAGTGCTAGGATTAGAGGCATGAGCCACAGCGCCTGGCCTAGTGTCATGTTTAAGAACTCTTTAACCCCAGATCGTGAGGATTTTCTCCTATGTATTCCTCCAGATGTTGTATATTAGATCTAATTATTATTTCCTTCCTTCCTTCCTTCCTTCCTTCCTTCCTTCCTTCCTTCCTTCCTTCCCTCCTTCTTTCCTCCCTTCCTTCCTTCCTTTTTCTTGACAGGGTCTCACAATTTTGCCGAGGCTGGTCTCAAACACTTGGTTCTAGCAGCTCTACAGCCTTGGCCTCCCCAAGTACTGGGATTACAGACGTGAGTCATGCATATTTTTTTTTTTTTTTTTTTTTTTTTTTTTTGAGACGGAGTCTCGCTCTGTGGCCCAGGCTGGAGTGCAGTGGCCAGATCTCAGCTCACTGCAAGCTCCGCCTCCCGGGTTTACGCCATTCTCCTGCCTCAGCCTCCCGAGTAGCTGGGACTACAGGCGCCCGCCACCTCGCCCGGCTAGATTTTTGTATTTTTTAGTAGAGACGGGGTTTCACCGTGTCAGCCAGGATGGTCTCGATCTCCTGACCTCATGATCCGCCTGTCTCGGCCTCCCAAAGTGCTGGGATTACAGGCTTGAGCCACCGCGCCCGGCCTGAGTCATGCATATTTTGCATGTGGATGTCCACTTGTTCAAGCACCATTTGTTGCAAAGACTATCCTTTCTCCATTGAATTGCTTTTGCGCCTTTGTCAAATATCAATTGACCGGCCAGGCGCGGTGGCTCACGCCTGTAATCCCAGCACTTTGGGAGGCCGAGGCGGGTGGATCACAAGGTCAGGAGATCGAGATCAGCCTGACTAGTACGGTGAAACCCCATGTCTACTAAAAATACAAAAAATTAGCCGGGTGTGGTGGTGGGCGCCTGTACTCCCAGCGACTCGGGAGGCTGAGGTAGGAGAATGGCGTGAACCCAGGAGGCGGAGGTTGCAGTGAGCCGAGATTGTGCCACTGCACTCCAGCCTGGGCGACAGAGCAAGACTCCGTCTCAAAAAAAAAAAAAAAAAAAAAAAAAAAATCAATTGGCCATACTTACATGAGTCTATTTCTGGAATCTCTATTCTGTTTCATTGATCTATGTGTCCATTCCTCTGACAATACCATACTGTTGCTATACAGCAAATCCTAAAATCAGGTAGCATAATTCCTCCAACTTTATTCTTCTTTTTCAAAATTGTTGTAGCTATTCTTTGCCTTTCCATATAAATTTTACAATTAATTTGTCCATATGTATACAAACTCCTGCTGGCATTTTTATTGGAATTGTGTTAAATCGACAGATCAGCGTTATGGTTTGAATTGTGTCTCCCAAAAAGATATGTTGGGCCGGGCGTGGTGGCTCATGCCTGTAATCCCAGCACTTTGGGAGGCCGAGGCGGGTGGATCACCTGAGGTCAGGAGTTTGAATCCATCCTGGCCAACATGATGAAACCCCGTCTCTATTAAAAATACAAAAAATTAGCTGGGTGGTGGTGCATGTCTGTAATCCCAGCTGCTCAGGAGGCTGAGGCAGGAGAATCACTTGAACCTGGAAGGTAGAGCTTACAGTGAGCCAAGATCTCGCCACTGCACTCCAGCCCGGGCGACAGAAAGAGACTCTGTCTCAAAAAATAAATAAATAATAATAATAATAAATTGGCCAGGCACGGCTCACGCCTGTAACCCCAGCACTTTGGGAGGCCGAGGCAGGTGGATCACGAGGTCAAGAGATCGAGACCATCCTGGCCAACCAACATGGTGAAACCCTGTCTCTACTAAAAATACAAAAATTAGCTGGGCATAGTGGCGCACGCCTCTAGTCCCAGCTACTCAGGAGGCTGAGGAAGGAGAATCACTTGAACCTGGGAGGCGGAGGTTGCAGTGAGCCCAGATCGCGCCACTGCGCTCTAGCTCAGGCGACAGAGCGAGACTCTGTCTCAAAAAATAAAATTAAATAAATAAATAAGTAAATAAATTGGCCGGGCGCGGTGGCTCATGCCTGTAATCCCAGCACTTTGGGAGGTCAAGGCAGGAGGATAATGAGGTCAGGAGATCGAGACCATCCTGGCTAACACAGCGAAACCCTGTCTCTACTAAAAATACAAAAAAAATTAGCTGGGCGTGGTGGCAGGAGCCTGTAGTCCCAGCTACTTGGGAGGCTGAGGCAGGAGAATGGCGTGAACCTGGGATGCAGAGCTTGCTGTGGGCCTAGATTGAGCCACTGCACTCCAGCCTGGGGGACAGAGCGAGACTCCGTCTCAAAAATAACGTCTCAGGCCGGGCGCGGTGGCTCATGCCTGTAATCCCAGCACTTTGGGAGGCCGAGACGGGCGGATCACGAGGTCAGGAGATCGAGACCATCCTGGCTAACACGGTGAAACCCCGTCTCTACTAAAAAATACAAAAAACTAGCTGAGCGAGGTGGCGGGCGCCTGTAGTCCCAGCTACTCGGGAGGCTGAGGCAGGAGAATGGTGTAAACCCGGGAGGCGGAGCTTGCAGTGAGCTGAGATCTGGCCACTGCACTCCAGCCTGGGTGACAGAGCGAGACTCCGTCTCAAAAAAAAAAAAAAGAAAAAAAAAAGTCTCAAAAATAAATAAATAAATTAGTTAATTAAAAAAAGATTTACCAGGTGTGGTGGCCCACACCCGTGGTCCTAGCTACTCAGGAGGCTGAGGCAGGCGATTGAGCCTGGGAGGTCAAGGCTGCAGTGAACTGAACTGTGTTTGTGCCACTGTACTCCAGTCTGGGTGACAGATGGAGATCTTGTCTCAAAAAAAGAAAAACAGAAAAAAAGATATGTTGAAGCCCTAACCCTCAACACCTTGAAATATGACCTCAGTTAGAAATAGGCACATTGTAGGGCTGGGCGCGGTGGCTCAAGCCTGTAATCCCAGCACTTTGGGAGGCCGAGACGGGTGGATCACGAGGTCAGGAGATCGAGACCATCCTGGCTAACACGGTGAAACACCGTCTCTACTAAAAAGACAAAAAACTAGCCGGGCGAGGTGGTGGGCGCCTGTAGTCCCAGCTACTTGGGAGGCTGAGGCAGGAGAATGGCGTAAACCTGGGAGGCGGAGCTTGCAGTGAGCTGAGATCTGGCCACTGCACTCCAACCTGGGCGACAGAGCGAGACTCCGTCTCAAAAAAAAAAAAAAGAAGAAGAAATAGGCATATTGTAGATGTAGTTAAGATGAGGTCAACCCTTAATCCAATATGTTTGATATTCTTATAGGAGGAGAAGAGACACAGAGACACAGAGAGTACGCCAGGTGACAATTGAGGCGAAGTTAGAGTGCTTCTGTCACAAGCCAAGGAATACCAGTGACTGCAGGCAAGCCACCAGAAGCTGGGAAAACGCTGAAAAGAATCCTCCCCTGGGGGCTTAAGAGAAAGCACGGCCCTGCCCACATCTTAATTTCAGACTTTTGGCTTCCAGAACTGTGAGACAAAAAATTTCTGTTGTTTTCAACCACCTAGTTTGTGGCACTTTGTTATGACAGCCCTAAGAAACTAAATTCAATTAGTTTGGGGAGAAATAACATCTTTACTACATTGAGTCTTCCAGTCCACGAACACAGTATGTTTCTCCATTTGTGTAGATCTTTGATTTCTTTCATCAGCATTTTTTGTAGTTTTCAGCATAGACATCCTGTGTATGTTATGTTAGAACATCCTGTGTATGTTGTGTAGGTTTAGTTATACGCAAATATTTCCTTTTTTGTTTCTTTCTTTTTAGAGATAAATAGTATTGTGTTCTTAATTTCAGCTTCCAATTACTCATTGCTAACATATAGGAACACAATTGAATTTCATGTGTTGATCTTGTATTCTGTGGCCACGAGAAACTCAGTTATTAGTTCTAGGAGTTCCATAATAGGTGTCCAGCATTCCTAATGGCATTTACTCTGAAAAAATTATATTCATTGCTATAAAACATTCCATCATCTGGCCAGGCACAGTAGCTCACGCCTGTAATCCCAGCACTTTGGGAGGCTGAGGCAGGTAGATCACTTGAGGTCAGGAGTTGGAGACCAGCATGGCCAACATGACGAAACCCCATCTCTACTAAAAATATAAAAACTAGCCGGGTGCAGTGGCGCACACCTGTTATCCCAGTTACTTGGGAAGCTGAGGCAGGAGAACAGCTTGAACCCGGGAGGTGGAGGTTGCAGTGAATTGAGATCGAACCACTGAAAGCAAGTCTGGGTGACAAAGCGAGATTTTGTCTCAAAAAAAAAAAAAATTCCATCATCCTTCACTCTTTTTCTTTTCTTTTCTTTTTCTGAGACGGAGTTTCGCTCTGTCGCCCAGGGTGGAGTGCAGTGGTATTGTCTCGGCTCACTTCAACCTCTGCCTCCTGGATTCAAGTGATTCTTCTGCCTCAGTTTCCCAAGGAGCTGGGACTACAGGCACCTGCCACACACCCGGCTAATTTTTGTATTTTTAGTAGAGAAAGGGTTTCACCATATTGGCCAGGCTGGTCTCGAACTTCTGACCTTGTGATCCCGCCCGCCTTGGCCTCCCAAAGTGCTGGGATTACATGAGTGAGCCACCACACCCGACCTCTTTTTTTTTTTTTTTTTTTTTTTTGAGACAGAGTCTGGCTCTGTGGTCCAGGCTAGAGTGCAGTGGCTCCATTTCGGCTCACTGCAACTCCGCCTCCCAGGTTCAAGCGATTCTCCTGCCTCAGCCTCCTGCTAACTGGGACTACAGGCGCACACCACCATGCCCAGCTAATTTTTGTATTTTTAGTAGAGACACGGTTTCACTGTGTTGGCCAGGCTGGTGTCCAATTCCTAACCTTGTGATCCACCCGCCTTGGCCTCCCAAAGTGTTGGGATTACAGGCGTGAGCCACCGCGCCCTGCCGTTCACTCTTAATATGTTTTACCAATTGCCTCCTGTTGGGCATTTATGTTGTTTTCTTTTATTGCTGTTATTATTATTACTATAATGATGGAATAAATTTCAGATGCTGGGACATAAACCTCTGACCCCTTTTTAAATTATGTCAGAGGAGAGATTCCTAGAAATGGGATTAGCAGGCCAAAGAGCTGAACCCTTCTCAAGTCCTACACACGATTGAGCTGCTTGCCAGAAAGGTCAAGCATGTTTCCCATTCTCATCAGCAACATGTGAGAGGACTCAGTGGGCTGAAACACAGCCAGCACTGAGACTGGTCATTTAAAAACTCTGCCAATTGGGGCCGGGTGTGGTGGCTCACACCTGTGACCCCAACACTTTGGGAGGCCCAGGCGATTGGATTACTTGAGGTCAGGAATTCGAGACCAGCCTGGTCAACATGGCAAAACCCCATCTCTACTTAAAAAATACAAAAATTAGCCGGATGTGGTGGCACATGCCTGTAATTCTAGCTACTCAGGAGGCTGAGGCAAGAGAATCACTTGAACCTGGGAGGCAGAGGTTGCACGTCTAAATGACTAATAACCCGTACCTGTTTCACACACTAACTGTGATGATTTAAAGATTTATGGGGGCCACAAACAGTGGCTCGCAGAAGTAATCCCAGCACTCTGGGAGGCTAAGGTGAGAGGATCGCTTGAGGCCAGGAGTTTGGCAGGAGACACAGGTCAACCCATAACAGATAGCATTACAAACAATGAAGGATGGCTTGAGGTCAGGAGTTCAAGACCAGCCTGGGCAACAGAGTAAGACCCCTGTCTCTACAAAAAATTTTAAAACAGGTGGGCTGATCACTTGAGGTCGGGAGTTCGAGACCAGCCTGACCAACATGGAGAAACCCAGTCTCTACTAAAAAATATAAAATTAGCCAGGCGTGGTGGTGCATGCCTCTAATCCCAGCTACTCGGGAGGCTGAGGCAGGAGAATCACTTGAACCTGGGAGGCGGAGGTTGCGCTGACCCGAGATCAAGCCATTGCACTCCACCCTGGGCAACAAGAGTGAAACTCCGTCTCAAAAAAAATAAAATAAATAAAAAACTAGCCAGACCTGGTGGTGTGCACCTGTAGTCCCAGCTACCTGGGAGGCTGAGGTGGGAGGATGCCTTGAGCCTAGGAGTTTGAGGTTCCAGTGAGGTTCCGTCATGCCACTGAACTCTAGCCTGGGCAAGAGAGCAAACCCTTGCCTCAGAAAAAAAAGAGCTTTTTAAAGCTATGCATCATTCCCCTCATGATTATCATTTTTGCCCACACCCGTATTCTTGAAGGAGCAGGATGATGATGTTAAGAGCTGTGATTTATTGAGCACTCACTGGATGCTAAGTCCTGTGCTACCTCACTTAGTGCTCACCCTGCTGTATAGCAAACAGGGCCCAGGCAGGAAATGGAATGCAACTAAAAGGTACAAGAGGCTTTAATGGAAGGACGACAGGGGTGGGAGCAGGGTGAAGGAGATCAGCCTGGGTATTGGGACCAGCAATGATGACAAGCCACTGCAATTTCTGGGCTGAAAGGGTAATGGGAAAATGCAGTGTTCCCGAGCTGCCACCATGGAGGAGCATAGCCACAGTCAGACCAAGGACCAAAACAGGGCCAGGAGTACCCTGACTTCTCTCTCGCCACCCCTCAGGTCGGCTGCATGGGTGCTGCTCAAGAGGAAGCCAGCTGGTAAGGGAGCCCGGACCAAGAAGTCGGTATGGGAGGGGAAGGGGCGGGGCGAAGGAAGAATAACAAGCATAGGGAAGCAGGGTTATCCTGCTCCATGCCATTTCGCAGATGAGAAGACTGAGGCCCAGAGACATGAAGTAACCCCGGCTGCCACAGAGCTGGGAAGGTGGCGCTAGAGGAGAGCCAGGCTCTGAGGCCTTCCGCCCAGCCTCCTAATACAGTCCCAGCCCCCAAGGCGCGAGCAGAGCGCGGAGCAGGCCAGCACCCCATGCTCCCGGTCTCCCTATTTCTCCTCCCTCCCCTCACTGCTCAGCTCTCCCACCCTCCCACCTTCTGTCTGCCTTAGCTGGACCTCCCCTGGCCTCCTCTCAGGAAGGCTATGGCCCCTTTCCTCTGTGTGCTTCCCCACTTTGTCTCTCCCTTTTTTATCAGTCTTCTTGTCTCCCTCACTCAGTCGCTGTCTTCATTTCCCTCAGTCTTTCCCTATAGCAGGCTCATAAGGGTGCATCCTCCTAAGGCTCAGTTTCTTTGCCACTCCCGAGCTCCGCCCCCTCTGCCCGCCGTGGCCCCGCCCCTGCCGGGCCGCCCTCCCCTGCGCTGGGCGGCTGGCCGGGTGGCAGGCGGGGGCGGGGCCGGGGCTGGCGCGGCGCCGGCCTGAGTCACACGCATGAGGCAGCGTGAGTCAGGCGCGGAGGGAAGTCCCTGCGGAAGGGGCTTTCGGAGCCGCAGTCGAATCGCAGGGAAAGAGAAAGTGTTCGAAACGCTGTTTTGACACAGTGACCGTGTGTGAGCCCTAGCTGCACACACCCCCCACCCACGCCCTCCCCGCAGACAGAAGCACGCACACCCCCGGCCGGCTCCCGGTACGCGGCCGTTGCCCGCACTCCCGGGCTGGGCCTGTGCGTCCCTGTGGGGATGGGCGAGCAGAGTATCGAGGGTCCAGCAGCCTGGACCCGGCGCCTCCACAGGGCAGTCCCTTTCCAGCTTCCAGAAGCTAGCGTTGCTAACCTACGGCTAGACCCCCAGACCCATTTCTCCCACGAGGTGTCAAGAAGGACCCCCTGAGGGTCTTCCACGTCACCTGGTGGAGCCTCCTGGGGTATGGCAGAAGGAGGAGGCCAATCTGAGGTCCTGCAGCGCCCCGGGGAACCAGAGATGAACTCCGTCCCTCCCCCAGCCTCTCCTCCTCATCCTCTAAGGTTGCCCTAGAATCAATCGATGCGATTCAATTACAGAAATATTTATTAAACACCGACTATATGCCAAGTTATAAAATCCTGGTACAAGACGGTAAACAAAGCAGGACAGTAAACAAAATATATTAACCCCTGCCTTCCAGGAGCTGGCATTCTGGTTAGGTGAAGGAGATGATAAACAAAAAATAAGCAAATGATCTAGGCTAGTGCTGCCCGATAGAAATAGAAGGGAAGCCACGAATGTAATGTTTAATTTTGTAGTAACCATATTAAGATGGTAAAAAGAAACACATGAAATTAATCTTTTTTTTTGAGACCAAGTTTCGCTATTGTTGCCAAGGCTGGAATGCAATGATGTCGACTCACCACAACCTCTGCCTCCCGAGTTCAAGCAATTCTCCTGCCTCAGTCTCCCAAGTAGCTGGGATTACAGGCATTCACCACCACACCCAGCAAATTTTGTATTTTTGGTAGAGACGGGTTTTTTCCATGTTGGTCAGGCTGGTCTCAAACTCCTGACCTCAGGTGATTCGCCTGCCTCGGCCTCCCAAAGTGCTGGGATTACAGGCGTGAGCCACAGTGCCTGGCCAATTTTATTTTATTTTATTTTATTTTATTTTATTTTTTTTTTTTTTTTTGAGACGGAGTTTCGCTCTGTCGCCGGGGCTGGAGCGCGGTGGCCGGATCTCAGCTCACTGCAAGCTCCGCCTCCCGGGTTTACGCCATTCTCCTGCCTCAGCCTCCTGTGTAGCTGGGACTACAGGCGCCCGCCACCTCGCCCGGCTAGTTTTTTGTATTTTTTTCGTAGAGACGGGGTTTCACCGTGTTCGCCAGGATGGTCTAGATCTCCTGACCTCGTGATCCGCCCGTCTCGGCCTCCCAAAGTGCTGGGATTACAGGCTTGAGCCACCGCGCCCGGCCCCGGCCAATTTTAATTTTAATTTTTTTTTAAGGAACCAAGTCTCCTTAAAGGGTTTGTTAAGAAACTGGGTCTGTACTTTGTGGTCCAGGCTGGCGTGCAGTGGTGCGATCATACCTCAATGCAGCCTCCAACTCCTGAAGCTCCTGCCTCAGCCTTCCAAAGCCCTGAGATTACAGCCGTGAGCCACTGGGCTTGGCCAAAATTAACTTTATTTATTTATTTATTTATTTATTTTTTTTTTTTTTTTGAGACGGAGTCTCACTGTGTCACCCAGGCTGGAGTGCAGTGGCGCGATCTCGGCTCACTGCAAGCTCCGCCTCCCGGGTTCACGCCATTCTCCCGCCTCAGCCTCCAAGTAGCTGGGACTACAGGCGCCCGCCACCACGCCCGGCTAGTTTTTTGTATTTGTAGTAGAGACGGGGTTTCACCATGTTAGCCAGGATGGTCTCGATCTCCTGACCTCGTGATCCACCCGCCTCGGCCTCCCAAAGTGCTGGGATTACAGGCTTGAGCCACCGCGCCCGGCCCCAAAATTAACTTTAATAATATATTATATTTAATCCAGTATATCCAAATGTTACCATTTCAACATGTAATCAATATACAAAAAACTATTTTTTTCTTTTTTCTTTATTCTTTTTTTTTTTTTTGTACTAAGCCTTGTAAATCCAGTGAGTACTTATGCTACCAGCACATTTCAGCTTAGCCTGACCACATTCCCAGCACTCAGTGGCCACATGTGCCTAATGGCTATAGCAATGGACAGCACAGTCTTGATGTTAGATGTGGGCTGTAGAATATAAGGAAAGTAGAGGTGGGCAAAGGGGCTGGGATAGGAAGCGCTAAGTGGGGGTGGTCTGCCCTGGGCAGCCCTGATGGGGTGGTGAGGACAGGAGTTGGGCCACAGGTAAGACCTGCAGATATCTGCAATCTGAATCCAGGCTCAGCCACTGGCCTTCGCAAGTCACCTGACCTTGCTGAATAAGGGCATTTCCTCCAGTGTGGATTGGAATTATGCATCTGAGGCTCTAAGGCACTCATTAAATGTTAGCCTTATCTCACCTATCTGCAGCAGCAGGCAGGACACAGGCCCCCAATCTCAGAGTCACATCCTCTCCACCCCCAACTCTTTTTTTTTTTTTTTTTTTGAGACGGAGTCTCCCTCTGTCGCCCAGGCTGGAGTGCAGTGGTGCGATCTCCACTCACTGCAAGCTCTGCCTCCCGGGTTCACGTCATTCTCCTGCCTCAGCCTCCCGTGTAGCTGGGACTACAGGCGCCCGCCACCGCACCTGGCTAATTTTTGTATTTTTAGTAGAGATGGGGTTTCTGTTTTTTGAGACAGAGTCTCGCTTTGTTGCCCAGGCTGGAGTGCAATGGCGAGATCTCGGCTCACTGCAAGCTCCGCCTCCCGGGTTCATGCCATTCTCCTGCCTCAGCCTCCAAGTACCTGGGACTACAGGTGCACACCACCACGCCCGGCTAATCTTTTGTATTTTTAGTAAAGACAGGGTTTCACCGTGTTAGCCAGGATGGTCTCGATCTCCTGACCTCATGATCCGCCCGCCTCGGCCTCCCAAAGTGCTGGGATTACAGGCGTGAGCCACCGCGCCTGGCCCACCCCCAACTCTTTTTTTTTTTTTTTTTGAGACGGAGTCTCGCTCTGCCGCCCAGGCTGGAGTGCAGGGGCCGGATCTCAGCTCACTGCAAGCTCCGCCTCCCGGGTTCACGCCATTCTCCTGCCTCAGCCTCCTGAGTAGCTGGGATTACAGGCGCCCGCCACCTCGCCCGGCTAGTTTTTTGTATTTTTAGTAGAGACGGGGTTTCACCGTGTGAGCCAGGATGGTCTCGATCTCCTGACCTCATGATCCGCCCGCCTCGGCCTCCCAAAGTGCTGGGATTACAGGCGTGAGCCACCGCGCCTGGCCCACCCCCAACTCTTATGTCCACCAAAAGTGGCCTAGGCCCCACCCCACCCCTAGACCCTCCGTCTTTTATCCATTTCTACTCCTTGCTACAGCAAGATACTTAACCTTCTCAGGCTTCTGTTTCACTACGTAGTAGGTGCTTTAAGCTCGTCAAAGAAAAGCATTGTAGACTTCCAGAAGACCAAGCCACCCTCTTAAGATGGACTCAGGCCAATGCCGAGGTGGGTAGGGCCACCAGGTTCCAGGTGCCAACCCCACCACACTTCTTTGGGAAGAGGGAGAAAGACTGGCCCTCTTTTCCTAAGGTTGCAGTGAGCCAAGATCGCGCCATTGCACTCCAGCCTGGGCAACGAGTGAAAATCCCTCTCAAAAAAACAAAGACGGGCCCTCTTTTCTGCCCACAACAGCCATCCTACCCTCAAAGCCCCTTCCAGCCAAGGGCAAAAATGATGTGAAAGGATGCGTCTGAAATTCGGACAGATCCCAGGGAGCAGGGATGGAGGAGAGGGCCCCAAGTCAAGAAGCTGCTTCGAAAGGAGCTGTTGATCACTGTTACACACTCCACCTCCACCTGGGCTGGTAGCAACAGGCCCACAAACACAAGAGAAGTACTGGGATCAACAGCCAGCCCTTCCTGGGGGACCTGTGGGTCCAGGATGGAGACTGCAGCAAGGCTGGAGGTGGGAGATGAGAGCAGGCCCAGAAGTGCCCAGACAAGAGGCAACAGGACCGGCCTTGGGATGCAGACCCACCCTTGCCCCTCACCAAAAGCTGGGGAAGTCAACAGGCCCCCTGTATGATGACACAGAAACCTGACTGTCAGCAGCTCCAGCCTGACACTACCCATGGCGAGCTCCACTGCTTTTTTGGGGAGTCCCTGGCAGCTGCCAGCAGGGCAGGCCCTGGGGTTTCTCTGCTCGCTAGCTTACCAGTCTGCCCTATAGATTCCATCCCAGACTGCAAAGCATGCCCAGTTCTCAGTAGCTGTATTTCCCACCATCCAGCAGACCTCAGAGAGAAGCCAGGAGTTGGGAGGTGTCCCAGCCTGGGCTGGCCACCAGATTTACGCTGCTTACCTCCTAGGCCACTCAGGTATAAAGAGGCTCCAACCCAATTTACAGCAAGGACTAACTAGGTCTTAGAGGGCATATTGACCCCTAGGATTTATGGGTGGGGGAAAGGCCTGAGGACTGGGTGAGCAGGGAGCAGGAGAGGAGGTTGGCGTGGAAGCGGGAGCCGGCTGGGCCGCTCCCCGCCACCATCTCCTAGCCAGATTCCAGACCAGCAGGCTTGCCCAGCTCAGCCTGCCTCCCTCCTCCGCTCTCCCGCCAGTGGCTACCTCCCTTCCCCCACTCTGCTTTCCTCCCCTCCCCCAGCTACCCACTTCCTCTACCCCTCCCCCAGCCCCTTTCACTCTCATTCAACCATCCATTCACCAAACTTTTGCTGAGCGCCAAGGTCCCCTTAGGCCCTGGTGCGAAGCTTGTGGGTGTGGAGAAGAACAAAACAAAGCCTTAGAGGCTTCTCACGAATCTCCAGCGTGGTGTTGGCCCCTTTCCCCCAGCCCACCTCCTCCCCAGCCCAGACCCCCGCCCCTCGACCTCCACCCTGCTCTCAGTTCCATCTCCTGACTTTGGCCCACAGCTTGTGAGGCTGTACATCCCGCCCCAGGCGCCCCTGTGCTTCTGGTTTCCGGCAGGCAGCATACCCTCCTGCCCCTTCTAGGACGGGGACCCCATTACCACATTCAGCCTTGAAAAAGATTCGGGCTAAGGACGCAGGGTGGCCTGGAGTTCTGGTCTCACATGTCTCCCTAATCAGGGCAGTGTCCCCTAGCTGTGACACACCTTCGGTAAATGGTGCAGCCTGTAGCGGCAGAAGGAAATGACCCAAAACTCATGCAAACCCAGACTGCAGTGGGAGGGAGCCTGCCCACAGCTAATGATGGAGAACAGTCAGGCTTGGAGGCTCAGGACAGCCAGCCTTGGGGTCACTGTTCCCCCTCCACAGCCCACGACACATTCCCACTTGGCTTAGAAAGCGGGAAAGAGACCAGGGTGTGGTGACTCACACCTGTAATCCTAGCACTTTGGGAGGCTGAGGTGGGTGGATCACTTGAGGTCAGGAGTTCAAGACCAGCCTGGCCAAAATGGTGAAACTCTATCTCTGCTAAAAATACAGAAAAATTAGCCAGGCATGGTGGCGTAAACTTGTAAGCCCAGCTACTCAGGAGGCTGAGACATAAGAATTGCTTGAATCCTAGCCAGCCGCCATGGCTCATGCCTGTAATCTCAGCACTTTAGGAGCCCTAGGTGGGTGGATCACGAGGTCAGGAGTTCGAGACCAGCCTGGCCAATATGGTGAAACCCGTCTCTACTAAAAATACAAAATTAGCTGGGTGTGGTGGCATGCGCCTGTAGTCCCAGCTGCTCAGGAGTCTGAGGCAGGAGAATCGTTCAAACCCGGGAGGTGGAGGTTGCAGTGAGCCAAGATCGCACCACTGCATTCCAGCCTGGGTGACAGAGCAAGACTCTGTCTCAAAAAAAAAAAAAAAAAAAAAAAAAAGAATTGCTTGAACCCAGGTGGCAGAGGTTGCCCTGAGCCAAGATCATGCCACTGCACTCCAGCCTGGAGCCTGGGTGACAGAGTGAGACTCTGTCTCAAAAAAACAAAGAGGCCGGGCATGGTGACTCACACCTATAATCCCAGCACTTTGGGAGGCCGAGGTGGACAGATCACGAGGTCAGGAGTTCGAGACCAGCCTGACCAACATGGTGAAACCGTGTCTCTACTAAAAATACAAAAATTAGCCAGGTGTGGTGCCGTGAGCCTGTAATACCAGCTACTCGGGAAGCTGAGGCAGGAGAATTACTTGAACCTGGGAGTGGAGGTTGCAGTGAGCCAAGATCGTGCCACTGCACTCCAGCCTAGGTGACAGAGCACCACTCCATTTCAAAAAAAAGAAAAAAGAAAAAAAAAAGCAGGCAAGAAATAGAAACAAGAGAAATAAAGACCATATGAAAATCCCCTGAAACTTCAGTCAGTGCCTGTTCCCCAGCGGGTGTGACACGGGTAGCAGCAGTGGCTAAAGTTACAGGACTTGACCCCCTACAACCTAACGCTGGCTAGTGAGCTGACATGGACTTCCAATCCTGGTGTGTGGCCTGGGAGGCAAACCCAGCCCAGGCCTCAAGCTGGATTCCAGAAAACACGCCAGCACCTGGGTAACGGGGTCACATGTGTGTGCAGTAGCCATCCTAACAGGCCTTCTTCTACCGGCTCACACGAACGCGGCTTTCACAGGCTACGCAGCTTAGTAGTGCATGTGTTTTCAGCTGGTCCTGGGTGGAAAGGGGCATTGTGTTCGGGGGCATTTTACCTGCAGACCCTGTAACATTGGACTGTGGGCTGCACGTTACTCAGACCAAAGGGTAACTATTTTGTTCCACGGAAAGCCAAAATCTTGCACTCATCCAGGCCAACTCACAGTCTGGTGAGCTGCCACCACGCCTGGTCACCAACAAGCAAACCAGCCAGTCTGCCCCAAGAAAGGGACAAAGTGGTTGCTGTCAAATGGTTGCCAGCTCCTGTGACTAAACCTGAGATCAAGTGAAAAAATTTGTATTTTTAGTAGAGACAGGGTTTCATCATGTTGGCAAGGCTGGTCTCAAACTCCTGGTCTCAAGTGATCTGCCCACCTCGACCTCTCAAAGTGCTGGGATTACAGGTATGAGCCACCACACGTGTAATCCCAGCACTTTGGGAGGCGGAGGCGGGCAGATCACCTGAGGTCAAGAGTTCGAGACCAGCTTGACCAACATGGAGAAACCTTGTCTCTACTAAAAATACAAAATTAGCCGGGCGTGTAATCACAGCTACTTGGGAGGCTGAGGCAGGAGAATCACTTGAACCTGGGAGGCAGAAGTTGGGGTGAGCCAAGATCACGCCATTGCACTCCAGCCTGGGCAACAAGAGAGAAACTCGACCTCAAAAAAAAAAAAAAAAAAAGCACTTACCTCTGGAAGGTGCAAAAGCCCTTGCACCTGTCTCAGGCTTGGCCACCCTGCCATTCCCATGATGATTGCTGAGTTCCCTGACCTCTTCTTTGCCTTGAGGTTTGGGGACAGAAGCCCTGTGGCTCGGCCTTTGCGGATAACCACTCTGGCTAATCATTCTTCATTCAACGCATTTTTTTGTGTGAGTTTGAACACTACGCTAGGCCCTAGGGATACCCCAAGGAACACAAAAGATAAAATTCCATAACCTAATGGAGCTGGCTTTCCAGTGGAGGGAGCTGCACAGAAAATACCACACATATTTACACTTGATAGCAGTTAAATAGATGAGTTTATTTATGTTAGAAATTGACAGGTGTTACAAGAAAAAAATAAAGCATGGTCAAAGAGATGGTGGACTATAACGGGAGATGTACAGGTTGTTTGTTTGTTTGAGACAGAGTCTCTATCTGTCCCCCAGGCTAGAGTGCAGTGCCCTCCCCCTCTTGAGTTCAAATGATTCTCGTGCCTCAGCCTCCTAAATAGCTGGGATTACAGGCATGCGCCACAACGCCTGGCTAAATTTTTTGTATTTTTAGTAGAGACGGGGTTTCATCATGTTGGCAAGGCTGGTCTCAAACTCCTGGTCTCAAGTGATCTGCCCACCTCGACCTCTCAAAGAGCTGGGATTACAGGTATGAGCCACCATGCCTGGCCAGAGATGTACAGTTGTAAATAGTGTAGATGAGTAATACTGAACAGAGACCTGAAGGCAGTGAGAAACTAAGCCCTGAGGACATCAGGGGAAAAGCAGGCAGAGGACACAGCAAGTGCAAAGGCCCTGCGGTGGGCTCATGCCTGGCAGGCCTGGGGAACATCAAGTGGCCCATGTGGCTGAAGCAGAGAGAGCAACGGGTAGGAGATGGGGTCAGAGGGCAGACTGCAGGGCCTTGAAGGCCTCTCTTTTTACTGTATGAGATGAGAACCCCTGGAGGAATCTGAGCAGAGGAGAAACATGCCTTAGGTCTCATGTAGAGAGATTGAATGCCAGGAATTAGGTGCTTACAAAACCATTGCAAGAACTGGAGGAGCCGGCTCCATGCTAGGCCCTGTGCAACAACAGGACTGAACTGCCGGCCTGCCCTCTGCCCTGATGAGGAGGGTAGGGAATCAGGAGGCCCCACCAGCATGGTTGAGATCTGACCTAGGGTCAGGAGGCCTTGTGCCACTGCACCTGCCTCTTGAACACAACGAAGCTGGTGACTAGATGCTGGATGTCTTGTAGAAAACCCGTATCTCCATAGCCCACAGAGCAGAATTTCCCTCTGTGCTTCCTCCCACCAAATTTCACTTTATTATTTTTATTTTTTTTGAGATGAAGTTTCACTCTTGTTGCCCAGGCTGGATAGCAATGGCGCGATGTCGGCTCACCACAACCTTTGCCTCCCGCGTTCGAGCGATTATACTGCCTCAGCCTCCTGAGTAGCTGGGATTACAGGCATGCACCACCACGCCCGGCCAATTTTGTATTTTTAGTACAAACGAGGTTTCTCCATGTTGGTCCGGCTGGTCTCGAACTCCTGACCTCAGGTGATCCACCGGCCTCGGCCTCCCAAAGTGCTGGGATTATAGGCGTGAGCCACCGCGCCAAGCCACTTTATTAATTATTTTATTTATTTATGTTTTTGAGACGGAGTCTCACTCTGTTGCCCAGGCAGGAGTGCGGTGGCGTGATCTCGACTCACTGTAACCTCTGCCTCCAGGGTTCAAGCAATTCTCCTGCCTCAGCCTCTCGATTAGCTGAGATCACAGGCATGCGAGACCATGCCTGGCTAAGTTTTTTGTATTTTTAGTACAGATGGGGTTTCACCATGTTGTTGAGGCTCGTCTCAAACTCCTGACTTCAAATGATCCTCCCGCCTCAGACTCCCAAACTGCTGGGATTACAGGCATGACCCACTGTGCCTGGCCCCAAATTTCTTTCTTTGATGGAACCCAACTCATATCCAAAACTTGCTTCAAAGGAACGTAGGGCATGGTGCATACCAAATACCTGCCCACCACATCTCTCACAGCTCCAAGCCCATCCCCATGCCAAACTACTGCTCCCACCTGCCTGCTTCCTAGGCCTCCTGGGATGCTCCACCCATGCCCTGGGCCCCTGCCCTGTGCTTCCTCAGGCCTGCATTACAGCATGTATCACATTGGTGGAACTGCCTGTGTGCCTGTCTATTCCCTCATGCACCCCACTCAATGCAAGCCCCTTGAGGACAGGAATGTAGCTACCCATTTTAAGGCCACACCCGTGGTGGTGGTACCTGGAAGGATCCATCTGGCCAGGCTGGGAGGAAGCAGCAAGCCCACCCAGCCTGGGAATAGAAGCAGTAGAGGGGAAAGAGGCAAAATCCTTAGCTATTTAACTGCCCCAAGACTTGTTTGGTTATTTTTTTGAGAGGGAGTCTCACTCTGCTGCCCAGGCTGGAGTGCAGTGGCGCCATCTTGGCTCATGGCAACCTCTGTCTCCCAGGTTCAAGTGATTTTCCTGCCTCAGCCACCTGAGTAGCTGGGATTACATGCATGTGTTACCATGCCCAGCTTATTTTTGTATTTTTAGTATAAATGGGGTTTCCCTATGTTGGCCAGGCTGGTCTCGAACTCCTGACCTCAGGTGATCTGCCCACCTCGGTCTCCCAAAGTGCTGGGATTACAGGTGTGAGCCACCGCGCCTGGTCAAGACTTGGTTTTAATACCTGTGAAATGGGGCAATAGCATCACTCACCAGTAGGGACGTAAGAGAACATATGCATTCAGTGTATGCTCATAAACTCCACCCTCTCCTTAGATTTCTTCAGGGGTTGGAGAGGAGCTGGGTTTCCTTGGGTAAAGCCCTGAAGAAGTAAGCTAAAAAGTCCATGGCATCTTGGGGCCATGCAAGGTGGGTTATTAGCTCAAGTAGGAAAGTGGAGAGGGCCCTGATTCCTGGGCCCTCCTTTTCACTTGAGAGTTTTTCCCTCGAAAGTTGGAAGCAGCAGAGGCCCTCCTCCCCTTCTAGGCCTGCCAGCCTTGCTGGCAGCAGAACTTGTGGTCAGCAGAGCCTGGAGGCCTGATCCTGCCAGATGACCAGATGCACTAGTAGCTGGGTGACTCTCGAGGAGAGTGGTCAAACATTGTGTACCAGGGTAGCCCCACCTCCTACCGGCCTGGGTCAGTCCTGGTTGATAGGGGCCAGGTCAGGTTTATGCCTGTTGTCTGGTCATAAGTATTAATAGTGCCGCTTTCACTCTGAAGTGCCCTGCTCGTCTTTTGAAGCTGAGCATACATATCCTGTGATCCAGTAATTCCTCTCCTAGGCACGTACCCAACAGAAATTTGCACATCTACTCACCAAGATATATTCTAGAACATTCATGGCAGCACTATTCACAATAGACCCCCGCCAGAAACTATCCAAATGTCCTTCGACAGAATGGATATAAAATTGTGGTACATTCATATCACATCACTAAGCAGTCCTGAAAATGAACATTCTGCAGCCACACACAGTAGCATGGATGAACCTCACAGACATAAGGGTGAGCAAGGAAACTAACCCAGGAGAATACAAAATATAAGACTCCATATCTCTACGTGTGCACAAACAGGTGAAATGAAACGCTGCTTAAGGTTGGGATGGTGGTTACATAGGGGTACTGGAGATGTTGTATTTATTGGTCTGCATGCTGGTGACACAAAGTGTTCACTTTGTGAAAATGCATCAAGCCAAATACTTAATAGAACTAAATGGAAACATCCACACTAGTTTTTTCACCTACTCAACTAGAAAATGAGCTTAAGAGTCAGCGTCCCAATGTATGTAAAGTTGACTCGAACTCCCCATTCCCTGGACATTCCTGTTGGGTTCACTGAA
This sequence comes from Macaca mulatta, assembly GCF_049350105.2. Taxonomy (NCBI): domain Eukaryota; kingdom Metazoa; phylum Chordata; class Mammalia; order Primates; family Cercopithecidae; genus Macaca; species Macaca mulatta. The sequence goes on along the minus strand of NC_133409.1, from coordinate 148,057,641 downwards.
GCTCACTGGGTCGTCCTTGAGGAAACTGTACAGGCTGACTCCAATAACCGAAAATGCTTCCTGTGGGGAAGACAGGTTCTGGTATCGACCAACCCCTCAATCCTCCAGGCCTTGACCAGGTCCTTGACCTGGAATAGCTCCCTCTTCCTGCCTGCCCTGTCCCCAACTCCTCAGCCACCCAACTATCCAAGTCTCATGAAGGCCTGCTCAAGCCCGTCTCCTCCAGGACTTCCCTGACCACCCTGGGCTCCCATCCTCTCCTCCTGTAGTTCCTTCTAAGTCTTTAAGCGCCTGACCCCTTGGTCCAAGTTTCAAGAGTGCGGGGGACTTTGTTCACTGATTGTACCCCAAGAACTGGGCCCAGTTCCTGCTACACAGTAGGTTCTCAATAACTACTGAATGAAATGTTTTCTAACATGGCATCTCCTGTACTGCTATTCAGTTTTCTCTAGTGCAGGCTTGATTCTGGTTTCTCTAGACGTGAAATTCGCTGGGACAAGGACTAGATCCTACTCATCTTTTTATCCCTACCACTCGCTCCTCTGCTTAAGACTTTTTCAAAGGGAAAAGAAAGGCAAGGCAGTGAACTCAGGGCATTTACAATCCAGAAAGCGTGGAGGTGGGGGTCAGTGAGTCGAGTTATTTGGATTTCAAGGGTGTGGGTAATCCTGGAGGGGAACAAACTACTATATTTATTTGCCTACGAATTTATTTATACCTGCCTCCTTCCAGAGAGGGTTTGAGGTGGCTTACAAAAATACACACAATACAAGGTAAAAAACAAGTCGCTGAGGAAATCAGGCCGAGGGGAAAATAAGAGTAGGAAAAACAAGATCGAGTCGCCTTGCTAGAAGTGGGCCAAAAAGTTGGCCAAGTTTTCCCACAGCCCACTCGAGGCGGAAGTCCCTCTCCCCTCCCCGTCCCAGGGGCGGCCGCGCGTCCCACACGGACGGGAGAGATGTACCCGAGAGAGGGGACCGACAGGACCCTCTCCGCACCTCCCCAGCCGCCAGGCCGCCAACCCGGGGCCGGGCCTAGCAGCCTCCGCGGCCTTGGAGAGCGCGAAGTGGAAAGGCGCGCGGCTCTTGGGGGCAGCCCGAGCCCAGACCTGGGTCCCAGGGTGCTGGCGGGGAGCCTGTGACCTGGGAGGGGGTGCTGGAGGCTGAGGGATCGCGCCTCCACGCCACGCCGCAGAGGTTCCCGCGCTCGAAACCGAACGCCCTCCAGCCACCACCACTCACGGCCTACTAAGCGTGGGCTCGGGGCCCAAGGCACAAAGATGGAGGGAGCGGCGCGATCCACCGGCCCCACCCCCACCCACCCGCCCGCCAGACAAAGGGGCAGGTCGCCCCTCCCCCAGCCTCCTTCGCGGGCCCCGCCGCCCTCTCCTCCCCTCCCCTCGGGCCGCCCTTTGGTGACTTCCTCTCCCCTCCAGGGGCGGCCCCGGGACTTCTCAGGAACTGCGTTTCACCTGGACGCGGGGCGGGGAGCCGGCGCGCAGAGGGCGGCCTCCGGGCCCACCCCTAGGCCGGGCCGGCCCCAGGCCCGCGCCCTCCCCTTTGAACCCGCGCTCCCAGCCCCTGGCGCCTTCCCGCCCAGGCGCCCCCGCCCCCACCCGGCCGAGCACGTGCTGCCCGGGCCCCGAGCGCTTCCCGCCGCACGGGTGGGGGCTGGGCCCACCCCCCGCACGCTCCCCACCCCCACCGGAAACATTCCTGCCACATTCCTGCAACTGCGAGGCCCAGCCCGCCGCTCCCCACCCCGCCTCCGCGCCGGGCCCAGGGCTTTCCTGCGTCCCCTCCACCGCCGGCTCGCCCCCTGAGGAGGGGGCTGGGCCAGGGCCTCGGCTGACCGGGAAGAAGGGGAGCAGAGAAAAACATGAGTCACAGCCGTGTGTCACTGGAGCGCATTTCAATTCCCTGCATCACAGGAGGTGTGGAAGGCCGCCTCGGGGACCGGGCGCGGGAGGTGCGCCCGAGAAGGCCCCGGGCCGGCCTGCAGGGCGCGCCTCTCCGCCTGCGCCCTTTCCTCCCCCACCGCCCTCCCCGCCATCTTCCCCTTTGGCTTCCTTCTCGCTCGGTGCAACAAGTCTTTGTTAAGCCGGGCGCCAGGCGGGCCAGGCGTGGCGGAGATGGCCTGCGTGCTCGGCCCCTGCCCTCAAAGCGCTTCCAGGCGACCTCTGGCCCACGTTTTATTTTTATTTACAGTCCCAGCGTAAGAGCCCAGGTCCCCAAGTGGGCCTGCGTATCTCCAGAACACCATCTAAGTCACCTCAAGGCATGAAGCTTCCCTTGGGTGTACCTGCCAACGAGCCAATCGTTGGTTTCGCTGGAAGGCTCCACCTTGATCATGGCTCGCTGGTGGCCATTAATAAAACACTTTGGATTTCACAAGTTTCACGTTTGAATTTCACAAGACTTGTATCTCACCAATCAACCACACGCGGGTTGACACTGAAAGGCACATGCTGACACCTGTCCGCCCAGGGGAAATCTACCAGCCCTCTATTTCAGTGAGGGGGCGGCGTGTAGGCCGCGGAATTCTCTAACGAGCGCGTTTCTCTTCACCCCCTCGGCCCGCGTGGACCCCCGTCCACCCCCGCACACCCTGGGGGGGGCCTGGCCCACACGCCCAGGAAGCCCCTAGAGGTGACTCTCCCTGGGACCACTGTACCAGGGAGGAAGGATACCGCCACCCGTCACCACCCCCCGCGAGAAGCTCCTTCGTGACTCCTCTGTGCGTGCCTTCCCACACCTCCTCCGTCCGGGACTGCGAGGAGTGGGCGGTCGACTCGAGTTCGCAGCCCAGGCCTCCCACACGCCCCTCCCCGCCGTCAGCACCCACCCGCGCGGCAGCGGCGGCTGGCGGGCGGCCGCCCTTTTAAATCCCCGGGCTCATTTGCATGGCCCCGCCCCCTGAGTGACACGGCTGGCGCGGGCGGGCCCGTCCCCCCTGCCCCTGGGTCGCTCTTTTTAAGCTCCCCTGAGCCGGTGCTGCGCTCCTCTAATTGGGACTCCGAGCCGGGGCTATTTCTGGCGCTGGCGCGGCTCCAAGAAGGCGTGAGTTCGCGGCCGCTCCGGTGGCTTCTTTTTTTTATATCTATAATTTAATTAAATTATTTATTTATTGAGGCCGCGCACGGGCCGTGCCCAGCTTCCTGCCCCTCGCCATCCTTCGGGGGAGGGGGAATATTTTTGTCCCCCCGCCTGGCTGTGACACATAAATACCCCGCGGGGGCCTGGGCGGCGAGCACGCGGCGGCGGCGGTCTCTGAGCGCCTCTGCTCTCTCTCCCGGTTTCAGATCCGCATTTGCTACCAGCGGCGGCCGCGGCGGAGCCAGGCCGGTCCTCAGCGCCCAGCACCGCCGCTCCCGGCAACCCGGAGCGCGCACCGCAGGCCGGCGGCCGAGCTCGCGGTGAGTCGTCCCCGGGGCCCGCGGCGGCGGCGGCGGAGGGGGGCGCCCGCGCCCCCGCCCGCACGCCGCCCCTCCTGCGAGCCGCCCGGGGCTGCAGCGCGCGCCGCCGGCTTTATTCCCAGGCCGGGGCGGTGCGAGCCGGCGGCGGGGGAGGGCCGCGCGGCGCGGGGGCGGGCGGCGGGGCCCGGCGGCGCGGGGAGGACGCCCGCACCCCTTCCCCCGCGCCGCGGGCGCCCTGCGGGGGGCGGGGACCCGGGAAAGGCGCGCGGTGGGGGAGGGGGCGCGCAGCTGCGGCGAGCGCGAGTTGTGCACCCGGCGGAGCCCGGAGGAGCCCGGCGCACCTCGCGCGGCGGCCGCTCCCGCCGGAGCCCGAGCCCGGGCCCGGGTGAGGGACGAGGAGAGACACGGGCTGCGGCGCGGCGGGAGAGTGGGGGGTCGGGCGCCCCCCGCAGCCCAGGGAAGTTCTGGAAGTGAGGGGGATGGGGAGGAACCCCGAAATTCGGCCCTACGCCCTCTCGGCCTTTCTCTCGCGCCCCCTCCGCAGATGAGGCCGGAGCGCGGGCCTGGGTTTGGGGCTTCACCCCGACCCCACCTCTGGCCTGGCCTGCGCCTCTTCAGCCCCAGGGGCCGGGCCTGCCCTCCGCCCCCACAAACTGGTTTCGCTGCTTTGCTGGGCTCTGTTGGAACTAGTCCCTTTGACTCCCCGTTTCTATTTTATTTTCTTCTGGGGCTTTATTTTGCGGGGAGGGGACGGAGGGAGGGGGCTTTCTTCCTCTCCCCCGCTCCCGCGCGCGCCAGGTTTCCTGCCCCAAGGCGGGCTTGGGTGCCCCCTCTGGCAGGAAGTGGGGCCGGGTGCACCCGCGTGGCGGTGCATGCGGTCGGGGTGCGCTGCTTTCCCGCGCCTGCAGGAGCGGCCTGCGCCCCTCCCCCCGCGCGCCCTGGCCCCTAGTCCCGCCGGCCGGCCTGCAACGGCCAGGCGCAGACACTTGCAGAGTCACCCTGGGGCCGGGTCTGGAGCCTGATGCCTCGGGGGCTTAGCCCTAGCCGCTAGGCGGGTAGGCAAAGTGGCGGGTTGAAAGGGTCTCCGGGAACCTACTTTTTCCTGCTCGCCAACTTGCTGTGTGACCTTCGGCAACTCATCAGGCTTCTCTGGGCCACCATTTTACGGGGGACGGGGAAGAAAATAAGGGAACCCCCAAGATAATTTCCTAGGGCCTTTGCTGCAGAGTCCTTAAGTATTCGAGGAGCACACTTTGCGTGCACAGCGTATGGAGGAGACAGGCTTGAGGCCCAAGCGGGCTTATTACAAAGTGAGGGATTGGGGTTAGGCCCTAAATGTAGTTCCTACAAGACAGGCCTCTGATGTTCCGAAACAGGTGGAAGAGACGAGCGTTTCTTGGCCTCACTGGAAAGGGCCTCGGGCCTTCGTTTAGTTCGTGGGGGGTTGGCTGAGGGGGATTAAAGGGTCCCCAGCAGCAAGAGGTGGGGGAGGCACCAGATGGTATGAGAGCTTCCAGGGAGACCCGCCAAGATCTCTAGGCAGGCCGGGCCAGGCTCTCTGGGATTCCGTACTGGCTTCGCCCAACTGGAACCCCCTCGATGAGGGGGCCTCGGGCAGACCTTATATGAGGTCAGCACTCGTTTAGTTGATTAATTTTGATGTTTAGTTTGAAGGGGGACCTGTGGTGTAATATAAGATTCTAATCATTGCCTGTAATTGCATAGCAGGCCAAGCCACTAATGATGGAGCAGGATAAATCACCAACCACCTTGTTTAAAAGGGTCTCCAAGTCTGAAACATTATAAGATAGAATAATTAGCAAAGTCCCGCTGTCTGGAGGGTCTCTTGATGCTTGAGAATGGAGGTCCTGGGCCCTCCAGAAATCACAAGTTTGGAAAAACGTTTTTTTCCTCTCATTGGGGTAAAAACTCTTTTTTTTTTTTTTTCTTTTAAATTAGACACGGGGGTCCCACCGTATTGTCCAGGCTGGTCTCGAACTCCTGACCTCAAGCAGTCCTCCTGCCTTGGCATCCCAAAGTGCTAGGATTACAGGCATGAGTCACCTCACCTGGCCCATAAATCATTTTCAAATGGTCTAGTTCTTATTTTGGTTAGAGTGAAGATTTCTTTCCATTATTTTAAGTTTTTCTAAACTATTACCTAGTTTGATCCTTGAAGCAGTCAGGAGTAGTTCAGGCAGGTACCTTATAATTACCTTGATCTTACAGATTGAGAGGGTTTCAGAAGTGGAGCCGCTTGGGCCCACCCCTTACCGTGGGCAGGCAGGGATTGGTTACTGGAAAAATGTGTAGCCTAGGCCTCCGGCGTCTCATCTATCTGTAGCCTGTGGATGATAAGAACTAGGATGAAGATGTGGAGAACTGTCGTTTCTAAGCCTGTAGTACAGGGTGTTCAAAATACTGGTTGCAGGCCATCCTTCCAATGGGAAGTTTTAGGAAAACTAAAAATTGATAGGGTTAATTAAACCCCAACAGACCCTTAAGAAGAAGGAAGATGCTAGAAAATGACCAAGAAGCTTTTAGGATGAGCCCTGCCAGGGGGCCAGCTAGGGTCTGTTAGACGGTACATTTCAGTTGGGAGAATTCCCTGCCCATCTGACAAAGTCCCATCTGACTCCAGTTGGGCAGAGAAGGGGTAAGGGGAAAGAGGATGGCCTTTGGCTTTGGGCTTCCTTTCCTCCACCACCTCACCCACACTGTAGCTTCAACCATCTCCTCCCTCCCTCAATTATACCAATCTTTGAATCGTCCAGGGATTTACCCTGGGTGAGAACAGAGAAGAGAGCTGATGGGTGGGCACCCCCTAGCTATGTGATTGGCTCTTTTCGGTCCTGAGTCTTGGACCTTGCCAGATAGGCAATATTGTCAGTGAGGTGGGCAGGGGATCAATGTCCGTAGCTGCCAGATCGCAAGGTCTCATTCTTTCCATTTTTTCCCTAGTCCCCACTGAACTGCGTAGACTGGGTTTTCTCTTAAAGGCAAAGGGCAGCAGTTGGCTACAGAAGGAGGGGATGCTGGCAATATGTCAGACCCCACCTCCCCACACCTTTGTCCCAGGGCGGCCTCACCCACGTAGCTAGGTCTGGGCTGGCTGTACCTCCTGGGACCCCCCCACCCTGCTCCATTGGGGCGGTGTTAAGGCAGGACAACAAAGAGCCCTTCTTAACAGGAGATAGATAAGGAGCTGATTAGGGCCAACGGCCCTTCCCCGCCCTTGGCAGCATCTGGGGGTGGGCAGACCCCTCCATCCTGGGCAGAGTAGGAGGCCTCGGGGCCCCTGGGAGCACAGTTTTCTGCAGTGTGCCTTGAAGGTATGGGTGATGAGGAGGTAGAAAGTGGCTGAAGTGAGATGTTTGTCTAAAAGCACTTTTCTGTTTCCCAGCATCCCAGCCATCACTCTTCCACCTGCTCCTTAGAGAAGGGAAGATGAGCGAGTCGAGCTCGAAGTCCAGCCAGCCCTTGGCCTCCAAGCAGGAAAAGGACGGCACTGAGAAGCGGGGCCGGGGCAGGCCGCGCAAGCAGCCTCCGGTGAGTCCCGGGACAGCGCTGGTAGGGAGTCAGGTGGGTGTCCAAACCTTTCCTTCACTCGGTTTACCCTTTGGGGCTAGGGAGGTGCCTGGAGTTTCATTCAGCAGGCGAGAACATGCATGGAGGGTGCAGAATAATTCCGTGCAGTAAGCATGTGGGTGTGTCCTGCCACCTGTGTGTACTCCTGCCGCACTTGCAACTCTGCTCAGATCTCTAGAGACCACCAGGAGAGAACGGGGGGCCGAGGAATTCAAGATGAATTCTGAAGCCAATGGCAGAAAGTCAAACCTAAAGCACCCCAGAGGTCATGTACCCAGTGCTTGCTTAAAACATTCACCTTTTTCTTAATTTCCAGTCTACTGTGGACCGGTGATTTTAAAATGTAGTAAAGATGAATGAACAGCCGGATGCGGTGGCTCACGCCTGTAATTCCAGCACTTTGGGAGGCAGAGGTGGGCGGATTACTAGGTAGATTGAGACCATCCTGGCTAACACAGTGAAACCCCGTCTCTACTGAAAATACAAAAAATTAGCCAGGCCTGGTGGCGGGCACCAGTAGTCCCAGCTACTCTGGAGGCTGAGGCAGGAGAATGGCCTTGAACCTGGGAGGTGGAGCTTGCAGTGAGCCGAGATCATGCCACTGCACTCCAGCCTGGGCGACAGAGCGAGACTCTGTCTCAAAAAAAATAAATAAAAAAGATGAATGAACAAAAATAAAAACACACAGAAGCTCAGGGTTTTTAATAATTAGTTTCAGTGCACGTAAAATGATTTTTGTCAATTTGCTGTAAAGTTTCTGAGTACTTATGGTTGATTCTTGTACTTCCTCATCCCAGGTGAGAAACAGGTACCTGCGTGGGCCTGCACCTGTTCATGCACAGGCCATGTTATGAGTAGTTCTGGAATGGGCATTGCCCCTGGCACTGTAGATGGAAATTGAAGCCCAAGAAGTCAAAATGTTGGGGAGTTTGTGTCAGTGACCCTCAGAACCCTGGTGCTGCTCTCCCCACAAGGTCCTCATAGAAGGATGAGGCTGCCAGCCTGGCACTGTGGGGCACCCTAGGGAGCATGGCCACTTGGGCTGGGGGGGGGGGAACCGTATTGGCCTCTTACAGAGGCAGCTGTCACCCAAGTGAGGGGTGGCTGTTGGTGAAGCCCAGTTACTTCCCTTCCCTGGGGAGGAGGTAAGAGGAGTTGAGGTTGATCTTTGCCCCTTAAACATGATGTAGGTTGTTCACCTGTAGGTTTTCCCTGTCCATAAGGTGGAGAGTGGTCTGTGCTGACCTGGGCCTAGGGAGACACGAGCTGTGATGAGTCTGCTGTGTTGGAATTCGGCAGCCACCTTTAGAGCCTGGGGTGGGATCATTTGTCCTCTTAGCCTAGCTCCCTCAGCCTCCCCTCCTATCCCAGCTGTTAGCCATGGTCAGTGGGAGGTGTCAAGAGGGGTGCTGGATTACTGGATCCTGGTTATAGACAGGCCATGGGCAGCCCCCTAGGAAACAGTAGCTGGCGCACCTTCACCGTGTACCTTCTATGCATTATGCAGCAGCTTTTTATTCTATTTAGGGCTTATTAAAATTTCAGTGGGAATGATGGCAGGGATCTCTGGAGTCCGGCTGTAATTCCCCTTCTCTGGGGGCAGCCTGGATGGGCTCCAGGTTTGTAAGTGCAGGCAGGGAGTGTGTGTCCAGCATAGGTCATCTGAGAGGGTGGGCAGTGATCACGGGACAGTGCTAGATAACCATACATTACCCATTTAATCTCCATGACAACCCTGCGAGGGAAGTCTTTACCATTTATAGATGAGGAAACTGAGGCTCCAGCATTACGTATCCTGCCCAGGATCAGTGTCAGAACTGACACTTGGGCAGAGCCACCTAACAGTATCTTTCTGTCCCCAGAATGCTTTTCCTAGGGGTCTTCTGGGCTCTTGTCATTTTGCGTCTTAGAAATCTGCAGGGAGGCAAGGGGAGGGATGGGAGGCACTTTGCAAAGATGCTCAAACTGGAGCTTTGGATCCTGAAGGGATTCCTGGGTCAGAGGTGGTTCTTGGTTCTTGCTGACTTAACCTTGTTGAGGAGGCAGAGGGCTGTGTCTTCTAAGGGGATGGAAACACAGGTAGTGACTGTCCCTGACTATCCTCTCTGTCTTTACAGAAGGAGCCCAGCGAAGTGCCAACACCTAAGAGACCTCGGGGCCGACCAAAGGGAAGCAAAAACAAGGGTGCTGCCAAGACCCGGGTGAGACTTGAGATGGGACCAGCCCTGGGTGGATGACCAGCAGAGGATCCCCTTGTTGGCTCCATGGCCACGGCTGTGGGGAGGTCTGGGAAGGGGCTCAGTCATCCCAGTTGTGCACCCCCTTCCCTGGTACAGGGGTGGCAATGAGTCTTTGCTAATTGGGGAGAGTGGGGCAGTGACTAAGGTCTCACTTCTGTGGGGTTGGTCCTGCCCAGGACAATGCGGAGATGAGGTCAGAAGTCCCACGGCTTTCCTGATCTAGAGAAAGGCGGAGTGGGGAGAGTGGAGGGTCCCTGCCAGCCCCTGGGCTGAGAATGTTACCTTCTCCTCTTGGGGTCCCCTGGAGCCTGAAGGGGTGGGGACAGGCAGCAAAGGCCAGATTCACAGTGGCATCAGCCTTTCAGAAAAGTTGTTTTGTTTTTTATTTTATTTTTTCTAAGACACGACTCATATCCTCTGAGTCATGGGTGGAGATGGGAGTAGGGGGCGTGTGTGTATGTTGAGGGGGCAAATGTGGCTGGCCAGTCATCGCTAGCTGGACTTGGGTGGGCCTGTTGGGTGAGAGTGTTGGGCCGCCCTGAACAGGCAGGTAGGTCTGCCCCTCCCTCACCATTGGGCATCAGGTGAGCACTGTTGAGCATTTTGGACTTAGGAGATATTTTCTCTAACCCTCTAGAAAACCACCACAACTCCAGGAAGGAAACCAAGGGGCAGACCCAAAAAACTGGTAGGTGAAGAAGCAGACTGCTGCTTACCTCGTGGGCTCTTTGAGTGAGGGTGTTAAGAGTACATAGTACCTAATGCTATGCACCCCCTATGGAAAGGCTGTCCCTGACCTGCTGGGACATCAGATTTTATACAAGTCCAGAGCGGGGAGGGTGCCTGGCCTGGGCTGTGCCCATGAGAAGTGAGGGGTCCCAGGTACAAACCAGACCACATCCCCCTGCCCTGCCCTAGTTGTGTGGGAGGTCCCTCTCCTGCTCCTAGAATCCTCAGAACTTCTGGGGGAAATCTGGGAAGTCATCTAGCCTGTGTTCCCCTCAATTAGAGATGAGGAAAGGAAGCCACAGGGGCAAGGTTTATCCTTCCTATCATCCTCTGGAGAAGAGAAACAGTGAAGGAGCTGGGCCCTGGGAGGGGTCAGTGCTGGAGTTCTGATGTGACCCACCACACTGCACTGAAGGGCACCATCCACTTCTGGGCCCTCAAACAGCTGGTGGAAAGGCTCGGTGGGCTGAGTCAGGAGGCTGCCTCTAGGGGGCCACTGCAGTTAGGGTCACCCCAGCCTTCCAGCTCCTGGCCTTCTCTTACCTCCAGCCTGCCCCCTCAAATCCCTGAAGCTGTCATTCCTCGAGCTGAGCCACTGCTGGGGTGGAGGGGGGTAGGGGGTGCTGCTGGCCAGGCCCCAAGAGTGAGTAACAGGAAACAAGTTGTTTTGGAGTTTGTGCCTGGCACGGGGGCTGTAGCCCCGTGTGGTGTCCCGACATTCCCGCCCAGTGAGTGAGCCCCGGCGGCACACACTTCCCCTTCCTCCCCACCCCGGCCTGGGGTCAGCCCTCGGCCACTCCCGAGGGCCAGGGCACCACAGCGCAGCATCTGCCCCTGTGGGCCAAGGACCTGGTTCCCCTGCACCCACCAGAGGGCTCATGTACCTTCCAGCCACCCCTTCCCATTTCCTCCCCCAGCCACCTCCTCCCCACCTCTTCTCCCCTAGGGAGCCAGTCACGTCCTGAAGCTCAGTGCTGCCCTGAGCTCTGCCCTCCTGTGCTCCATGGGCTTGGGGGCCAAGGGGGCTTGGCTTCTGGCTCTGGGTGACAGCAGCATGTGTGTGGGGTTTTTTCCTCCTTTTAAATTCTTTTTATGAATGAAGCCTGGCCGTGGAGGTTGCTGAGTCACCCACACACTCAGCCCTGACTCATCCCTCTTCAGGAGAGCCAGGGAGTGCAGGGAGCGGGTGGGGGCCAGCCTCTGGGGGTGGAAGAGGGGGGCCAGGCCAGAGCTCACACCAACAACTGCCCACCTCGCAGGAGAAGGAGGAAGAGGAGGGCATCTCGCAGGAATCCTCGGAGGAGGAGCAGTGACCCATGCGTGCCGCCTGCCCCTCACTGGAGGAGCAGCTTCCTTCTGGGACTGGACAGCTTTGCTCCGCTCCCACCGCCCCCGCCCCTTCCCCAGACCCACCATCACCACCGACTCTGGCCGCCACCCCCATCTTCCACCTGTGCCCTCACCACCACACTACACAGCACACCAGCCGCTGCAGGGCTCCCATGGGCTGAGTGGGGAGCAGTTTTCCCCTGGCCTCAGTTCCCAGCTCCCCCTGCCCACCCACGCATACACACATGCCCTCCTGGACAAGGCTAACATCCCACTTAGCCGCACCCTGCACCTGCTGCGTCCCCACTCCCTTGGTGGTGGGGACATTGCTCTCTGGGCTTTTGGTTTGGGGGCGCTCTCTCTGCTCCTTCACTGTTCCCTCTGGCTTCCTGTAGTGGGACCTGGGAGGGTTCCCCTGGCCTTAAAAGGGGCCCAAGCCCCATCTCATCCTGGCCCGCCCTACTCCACTGCCCTGGCAGCAGCAGGTGTGGCCAGTGGAGGGGGTGCTGGCCCCAGGATTCCCCCAGCCAAACTGTCTTTGTCATCACATGGGGCTCACACTTTTCATCCTTCCCCACCTTCCCTAGTCCCTGCACTAGGTTGGGCAGCCCCCTTTGGCTCCAGGAAGGCAGGAGGGGTGTGTCCTTACTCCCGCTTCACTGTGGCCACAGCCCCCTTGCCCTCCGCCTGGGATCTGAGTACATGTGGTAGTGATGGAGATGCAGTCGCTTATTGTCCAGGTGAAGCCCACGAGCCCTGTGGCCGTCACCTGAGGTGGGCTGGGGCTGCTCCCCTCACCCTACTTTGCTTCCGCCACTCAGCCATTTCCCCCTCCTCAGATGGGGCACCAATAACAAGGAGCTCACCCTGCCCTCTCCCAACCCCCCTCCTGCTCCTCCCTGCCCCCCAAGGTTCTGGTTCCATTTTTCCTCTGTTCACAAACTACCTCTGGACAGTTGTGTTGTTTTTTGTTCAATGTTCCATTCTTCGACATCCGTCATTGCTGCTGCTACCAGCGCCAAATGTTCATCCTCATTGCCTCCTGTTCTGCCCACGATCCCCTCCCCCAAGATACTCTTTGTGGGGAAGAGGGGCTGGGGCATGGCAGGCTGGGTGACCGACTACCCCAGTCCCAGGGAAGGTGGGGCCCTGCCCCTAGGATGCTGCAGCAGAGTGAGCAAGGGGGCCCAAATCGACCATAAAGGGTGTAGGGGCCGCCGCCTCCCCCTGTTCTGTTGGGGAGGGGTAGCCGTGATTTGTCCCAGCCTGGGGCTCCCCCTCTGGTTTCCTATTTGCAGTTACTTGAATAAAAAAAATATCCTTTTCTGGACTGGAGTCTACTGTGGTGTGTGCCCCTAAAGCCTGGGGCAGGTAGGGTAGGTGACACTTGGGTTCTGGCCCTGTCCTTCAGGCTGTGGGAAGGGAGGGGAAACAGCACTGGAATCACCTCAGAGGAAGGTCATTTTAAGCTTCTTGATGAAATCAACAAAACCCCTAGCCACAAAACGTTTTATTTACAAAATATATACTGAATACTATACATCTGGCCCCATCACCATGGAAACAACTCCAAAGTCGTCCTGGGGATTTATGCCCAAGCCAAGCCCAGGAGGGCTAGAGAAAGCAAAGGTGTCTCCCAGCCGCCCCCATCCCAGAAGGAAAACCTCCCATGAGTGCCTGTGGGTGGGCAGTGAGCTCGACACCCACAAAGGGCAGAAGGCCTGGGGGCAGTGAGGTGATGGTGAGGGCATGGGAAGCAGATGCTGAGGGTGGGTGGAGGGAGAAATGGAGACCCAGCACCCAGCAGGGGGAGCCAGGGGAAGCAGGCTGACTGCAGGGCCCCAGGCAGTCCAGGACGGCAGGCTCTGAAGGGTGGGGCAAGGGGGTCAGGTCACGTCTTGACATCCAGCAGCGGCATCCGCTTGTGCTGGTAGCCACTCTGCCAGCCATGTACCACCTGTCGGGCAAGAGACCACACCACAAGGCTGGGCTGTGTTCCCTGGGAGTCTGCAGCACTCAGTTACAGCCCAAGTAAGCAGAACCAGGCTCTGGTTTCAGTGTGGACGAGTATGGCTGGGAACAGGGCTAACCCCCACCTTGCCTCATTCTCCCCCTGGCGCCCAAGTGCTCACCTTGGGGTCTCCCATGTCAGAGAGCAGCTCCTGCTCAGCCTCATGCAGTTCCTCGGCTGGGTCATAGCTGTACATGGGGAGCAGGTGATGGCGCAGTCGGTCCACCCTGGGGAGCAGGGGAGGGGACTCAGCCTAGGAGGCCCCCCAACCCTCATCAAACACCTGGCTGCCCCATCTCGCCTCCCTCTCCCAGGCAGGGGCACTTCCAGTGGGTGCCTTTTGGGACACACTATAGTTCCAAGAATACAACCCTGATTCTACAAAGGGACTTTCCCCAGTGAGTAACCTCAGGCTGGGGCAAGGAAAACAAAATTCAGGCTTGTATCAGGATGGCTTCTTACAGAAAACTCAGAGCCTATGAGCAGGAATTTCAGAATGGGTGTGGGGATAGGGCAGGTGGGGAGACAGGGACACTCACCGCTTTTTCTTCTGTACATACATCACCTGCAACAGAGACACAGCACTGTGGGGGCTGCTGAGCCCGGGGAAGGCCCACAAGCAGAGAGAGGCCCACCTCTACACCCTTCACTCCCTCAACAGGACAGTGGGGACTCTGTGCAGACTGGACCAGGCCCACCCAGCCCCTGCCTTAGCAAAGCTGTGGGTGTCTGTGTGTATATGAGGGCTCCTTACCACAGCCACCACCACCCCGACCAGGGTGATGAGGAAGAAGGGCCCCAACACATAGCCCACCATGGAGTCGCTGTTGGCCTGGGGGGCATTGGGCACAGTGGTGTTACTCATGACATCAGCAGCCGGAGGGCTGGGTGGTTGGTCAGCATGGGCAGTGGCACTTCGGGAGGGCGCCTCCACTGGGCTCCCTGGGGAGGAGGAAGGGAGGTTATCAGTTGCACCCAGGTGACATCCAGACTCTGGATCCCTCCCCCAGAGCTGGAGATCTATGAAAACTGGTCCCAGGTCAAATCCTGGGAGGAGGGATCCTCCAGGTAGATGTACCGGGTATAACCCTCCAGTGAGTCTTGGCAAATCCTGGCAGGAAAGGGGATCAAGGGAAGGCCTGGATCCAGGGCTGAGTCCTGCCCAACTCCTATCCCTATATCAGGGCGGGGCCCAGCTAGAGACATTTACAAGTCTCAACTTCTGGGGAAAGAAGTGCAGGTTTCCAGTGCCTGCCCCAGCCCTTTTGGGGCATTGGGCTGCCAGTACCTGTCCAGTGGAGCAAAATGGATAAATGAGGTCTAAAGGAGGGACCTGCACTGCAGCCAGGGGTGAGGTGGGAGCATCTGAAGGAGTTCCGCTTCCATTCTGGTCCAGTCCCACTTAAAGCGATGGGCTCCATGCCTGAGTTCTATGCCCTTGTCCCTGGTGTCACCTCAGACATACAGCCCGAACACCCTCTGCCCCATCGGTTTCGTGTGCCAGGGTGGACACGAGTGGGTAAAGCTGGATTGTATCTTCAAGATGATGTCACCTTCCTCTTGTCTCCACCCAGGGCTCCGCCCAGGTCCCTCCCCTCCTGGCCTGGGCTGACAGGCAGAGGTGGAGAGGGTCAGTCCCCATCGACAGAAGCAAAGAGATCGTCCTGGGGCGGTTTGCACGCTGATGGCCCAAGGTCCGCGACCCAGGTTCGCTTGAGTCTCTATCAGAGGGCAAGGTATGAACGACCTACCCCCGTGTCCGTAGGGCACGGGGCATCGAGCTTGCCCTTACCCAGTCGTATGCTCATCGTCCCAGGCCAAGGGGGCATGCCAGGGTGGGGAGGGCGTCAGGCCGCTGCTAGGATGCGGGCCAGCAACAGTGGACAGGAGGTGGTTCCCACGGCGCTGGGAGGCTCAGGCCGGAGGTGGGGGGTGTTGGGGGACGCGGATGAGCCGCCCCGCGCCCGAACATCCTGGAAGCCTGGCACCCCGAGGCGTGGACCCGTGCCGGCGCTCTGCAGCCCAGCCGGCCTGGCCATGCCTTACCTCCCGCCGCTGCAGCCCCGACAGGAACGCCCTCGGTTGGCTCCCCGGCCCCGGAAAAGCCGTCAGGCGCGTGATCAAAGGACCCGGGGAAATGGGCCGGGCCTTAGCGCCCGGGCGCAGCCAATCCGGTAGCGGAAAGCGGGTGGCCTGGAGATTTCTGGAGCCGCCAATCCGGAGGCGGGGGTGGGCGGTGCGAAGGCGGGGACAGCGGGGCTTGCAGGGTCCGCCCCGCGGCGGCAGAGGGCAGCCGAGGGCTACGCAGCGGGGGAGGAGCGGGCGGCTCGGGGCAGGATTGGGCAGGGCGGGGCGCGCGCAGTTTTCCGGAGGCCCCTGGCCCTCCCGCGTCAGGAGCTCGGATTCTGGGAGATCCCGGGCGACCACCTCACTCACCCGTCTCGTTGCAGCCAGAGTAGGGTCGCGCCGCACTCTAACGTTGAGCCCAGGCCCTTCGCGGCAGGACCCTGCTCCGGGCCCTCTCGGCCTCCTTCTGTGTTTGTTCCCTGGCCTTCGGGCTGTGCTCGACTGGTAGAGTGCGGCAGGACTGGGCTACCGGGGGCCCTGGCACGCCCACCCTCTCTGCGCCTTTTTTTTTTTTTTTTTTTTTTTTTGAGATGGAGTCTGGCTCTGTCGCCCAGGCTGGAGTGCAGTGGCACGATCTTGGTTCACTGCACCCTCCGTTTCCTGGGCTCAAGTGATTTTCCTGCCTCAGCTCTCCAGTAGCTGGGATTATAGCGCACCACCACGCCCGGCTAATTTTTTTGTATTTTTAGTCGAGACAGAGTTTCACCGTGTTAGCCAGGCCGGTCTCGAACTTGTGACCTCAAGTGATCTGCCTGCCTCAACCCCCCAAAGTGCTGGGATTTCAGACGTGAGCAGCCGTGCCCGGCCTATTGTGAGGATTAAATGATGACATGAGCAGGGAGCTTACCACATAATATCCCCTGAAATGTTAAGTTACTCCTGTTCACCTGTTTTCGGTTTTAGGGAACACACGAAGCGGCGGGGTGAGGTTCCCCTGGGTCAAAGGCAACTTGCTAAGTTGGTAAACTTGGGTCAAAGCTTTTGTGGTCTTATCATTAAAATGGCACACATTTACTGGGAAAATCTGACTAAGGCCAGTGGAATTTACCAGTGTCAATATTCTGGTTGTGATTATTACAGTTTTGTAAAACGTTATCATTCTGGGATTTTTTTTTTTTTTTTTTTTTTTTTTTTTTTTTGAGACAGAGTCTTGTTCTGTCACCCAGGCTGGAGTGGGAGTAGCTGGAACTAGGGGCGCCTGCCACCAGGCCCGGCTAATTTTTTTGCATTTTTAGTAGAGACAGGTTTCACTGTGTTAGCCAGGATGGTCTCGATGTCCTGACCTCGTGATCTGCCCACCTCGGCCTGCCAAAGTGCTGGGATTACAGGCATTGGGGGAATTTAAGCAAAGTGTACACAATCTCTCTGTATTATTATTATTATTATTATTATTATTCTTTGGAGATGGAGTCTTGCTCTGTCAAGCAGGCTGGAGTGCAGTGGCACGATCCTGGCTCACTGCAATCTCCGCCTCCCAGGTTCAAGTGATACTCCTGCCTCAGCCTCCCAAGTAGCTGGGACTACAGGCGCCTGCCACCATGCCCGGCTAATTTTTGTATTTTCAGTAGAGACGGGGTTTCACCATGTTGGCCAGGCTAGTTTCGAACACCTGACCTCAGGTGATTCGCCCACCTCGGCCTCCCAAAGTGCTGCGATTACAGGCGTGAGCCACTGCACCCGGCCTCTCTGTATGATTTTTTTTTCTTTTTTTTCTTTTTTTGTTTTTTTGAGATGGAGTCTCACGCTGTCACCCAGGCTGGAGTGCAGTGGCGCGATCTCGGTTCACTGCAAGCTCCACCTCCCATGTTCACGCCATTCTGCCTCAGCCTCCTGAGTAGCTGGGACTACAGGCGCCCGCCACCACGCCCGGCTAATTTTGTGTATTTTTAGTAGAGACGGGGTTTCACGGTGTTAGCCAGGATGGTCTCAGTCTCCTGACCTCGTGATCCGCCCGCCTCGGCCCCTCAAAGTGCTGGGATTACAGGCATGATCCACCGCACCCAGCCCTCTCTGTATGATTTCTTACAACTATATATGAATCTACAGTTACGTCAAACGTGTATGTGTGTGTATACATATGCATATATATTTTTTATATATATAGTTTTGTAGCAGACCCTCCTCTACCCCCCCAAAATCACACACGATTGGGAAAACTGACTGGCAGATTATGGAAACCACCCAAGAACATCAAGGTTCTGGCAGCTGAACCAGGCTAAAGCCCTCCTGGATCACCAGGTGGTAATGGGCAAAAGGCATGATCTAGGTCACCCTGTTCTTGCCAGAGGAACCCTTAGGGGCAGATGTGAGGTTCTGGGAGCCCAGGCCCTATTAGCTAGAGGCAGCCAGTGGTGCCAACATGGGTGAATTGCTTCGTCTGGTCCAGCTACAGGTTTCCTCAGGCCCTTCCAGGGAAGGCTGGATGAGGGCAGGTCTGGTGCAGAGGTCAGAGGGCAGATGGGAACTTTGATCCCTTGTCTCCAGACACTACCATCTGACTGTCATGGGGAATCAAGGATGGAGGGAAAGGATTGAAAGAAATGCGTGAGTCTGGAAGCTCCAGTTGGATCTCCTACTGCTCTCAAGCTTTTGAGTCTGGAGAGTAGGGAGACCCCTCACCCTAGGCTTCTGTCAGACAGAGCTGGGCCTGCCACGCCTTGCAAGCAAGTTGGGGGTAAGTGATGGGGTTTGAGAACTTAGGCCCTTATGACTGCCCACACATTCAACTTTTGTCCAGTTCCTCAGGCCTTCTAACCACAAATCTTGAGGGCCCTCTATGAGCAGGCCCAGTGGTCACATTGCTTAGAGGGGTATGTGGAGAAAGCCACTCTCAGGGCCAGAGACCCAGTAAAGATTTTACTTTCTTTTCCTTCCCCCCACCCCCTCCTGAGATGGAGTTTCTCTCTGTCATCCAGGCTGGAGTGCAGTGGCACGATCTCAGCTCACTGCAACCTCTGCCTCCCTGGTTCAAGCGATTCTCCTGCCTCAGCCTCCCGAGTAGCTGGGACTACAGGTGTGCACCACCATGCCTGGCTAATTTTTGTATTTTCAGTAGAGACGGGGTTTCAACATGTTGGCCAGGCTGATCTCTGACTCCTGACCTCAGATGATTCACCTGCCTCAGCCTCCCAAAGTGCTGGGATTATAGGTGTGAGCCACCACGCCTGGCCAGGTTTTACTTTCTTTACTCCTAAGAGAGAACACCCTTGTGAGCTAGGCAGGGCAGGTGGAGCAACCGCGATTTGCAGATGAGTCAGTTGATGCCTAAGCAGTGTGATGACTTCTCAGGGCCCTTGGCCTGATCATTAACGGCAGAGTGGGACGAGATGACAGGTGGGCCTCTCTTCTTGGACAACTCTCTGCTGACAGCTGCCCCAGAGCTACATTTGAGGCCTGGTGTCTTCCTGTGTTCAAGCTTCATATCTGATGAGAGTACCTCCAAGTATAGCCAGGAAAACTGCCGCTCTGCCTTCCCTCTTCATGCAGCTGCCATTTCAGGAAGCGGGAGGCTAGGGTGGGGCTGAGACTACATTGTGCTCCGCTGCTCGAGTTTTGACTGCCTCCTTATCCATGCTGCTGTGGTTACTGCCTGGACTTGTCTGCCCACTTCAGCTAATGCCTCACTCATCCTTGTGTCCTCCAGCTCTGGATGCACTGAACAAACCAAAAAAGCAAGACCTGGCCGGGCGCGGTGGCTCATGCCTGTAATCCCAGCACTTTGGGAGGCCGAGGCGGGCGGATCACAAGGTCAGGAGATTGAGACCATGGTGAAACCCCGTCTCTACTAAAAATACAAAAAATTAGCCGGGCGCGGTTGTGGGCGCCTGTAGTCCCAGCTACTCGGGAGGCTGAGGCAGGAGAATGGCGTGAACCCGGGAGGCGGAGCTTGCAGTGAGCCGAGATCGCGCCACTGCACTCCAGCCTGGGCGACAGAGCGAGACTCCGTCTCAAAAAAAAAAAAAAAAAAAAAAGCAAGACCTGAAAGGATTGAACTATTTTCGGTTAACTTCTAGAATGAAGCTCAAGAAGATTTATAGGAAGGCAAAAATACCCAGTTTTTATAATATCTGACATCCGTTAAAAAATGGACCCTGGTGGCCGGGCACGGTGGCTCACGCCTCTAATCCCAGCACTTTGGGAGGCCGAGGTGGTGGATCACCTGATGTCAGGAGTTCGAGACCAGCCTGGCCAAAGAGGTGAAACCCCGTCTCTACTAAACATACGAAAATTAACCGGGCATGGTGGCGGGAGCCTGTAATTCCAGCTACTCAGGAGACTGAGGCAGGAGAATCACTTGAACCCAGGAGGCACAGGTTGCAGTGAACCAAGATCACGCCATTGCACTCCAGCCTGGGTGACAAGAGTGAAACTCCGTCTCAAAAATTAAAAAAAAAAGGGCCCTGGCTGGGTGCAGTGGCTCACACTTGTAATCCCAACACTTAAGACAAGGAATGTATGAAAAATATCCCAGTGATCTTCTAGAGATGAAAACTACAATATCAGATTTTTTAAAAAAAAACCATACTGGACAGGATTAATTACACTGGACAAGATTAATGGCAGGTTAGATGTTACAGAAGAAAAGACAAGTGAACCTGAGGGCATAGCAATAGAAACTATCCAGAATGAAACCCAAAGATTAAAAAATTAAAAAAAAAACAAAGAAAAATTTAAAAAGGATCAGTGAGTTGTGGGATAACCGTAAATGGCCTAATATATGGATAATTAGAGGTCCAAAAGGAGAAGAAAAAAAGAACAGAAAAATATTTGAAGAAATCATGACCAAAAGCTTTCCAAACTTGAGCCAGGCGTGGTGGCTCACTCCTGTAATCCCAGCACTTTGGGAGGCCGAGGCAGGTGTATCACCTGAGGTCAGGAGTTCAAGACCAGCCTGACCAACATGAAGAAATCCCATCTCTACTGAAAAATACAAAAATTTGCCAGGCGTGGTGGTGCATGCCTGTAATCCCAGCTACTTGGGAGGCTGAGGCAGGAGGATTGCTTGAACCTGGGAGGCAGATGTTGCTGTGAGCTAAGATCATGCCATTGCACTCCAGCCTGGGCAACAAGAGCAAAACTCTGTCTCAAAAAAACAAAACAACAACAACACAAAACTTTTCAAACTTAAAGATGACTATAAACCTACAGACCCAGGAAGCACGATAAACCCAAGCACAAGCAACATGAAGAAACTATGCCAAAGCACATCGTAATCAAATTGCTCAAAGCCAGTGGTAAAGATGTTACACACAGAGGAACAAAGAATGACATAAGATTTCACTGGAAACAATCCAGGTGAGAAGATGGTGGAGCAACATCTTTTAACTACTTAAAGAAAAAACTCTCAGTCTAGAATATTGCGAAAAAAATCTGTCAAAAACAAGAAATAAAGATGTTTTCAGGCTGGGCGTGGTGACTCACGCCTGTAATTCCAGCACTTTGGGAGGCCGAGGCGGGTGGATCACTTGAGCCCAGGAGTTTGAGACCAGCTTGGGCAGCATGGTGAAAGCCTGTCTCTACTAAAAATACAAACATTAGCCAGTCTCATAACCCGGTCTCAAAATAAATAAATAGATAAAAATTGAACCATAAAATTTAAAAATTTTTGAAAACCATGTTTTCAGATATACAAAACTGAAAGGAATCATCACCAGCAGACCTGCACTACAAGAACTGTTAAAGGAAATTCTTCAGGCAAAAAGGTAATTGTACCAAATAAAAATATGATCCGACAAGAGAAAGAAATAAAGTGCGTCCAAATCGGTAAAGAGGAAGTCATACTGTCACTGCCGATGATATGATCTTTGACAAAGCAAACAAGAACATAAAGTTGGGAAAGGACACCCTATTCATCAAATGGAGCTGGGATAATTGGCTAGCCACATGTAGGAGAATGAAACTGGATCCTCATCTTTCACCTTTTACAAAAACCAACTCAAGATGGATCAAAGTCGTAAATCTAAGACCTAAAACCGTAAAAATTCTAGAAGATAACATCAGAAAACCCCTTCTAGACATTGGCTTAGGCAAAGACTTCATGACCAAGAACCCAAAAGCAGATGCAACAAAAGCAAAGAGAAATAGATGGGATTAATTAAACTAAAAAGCTTCTGCACAGCAAAAGAAATAATCAGCAAACAGACAACCCACAGAATGGGAGAAAATCTTCACAATCTATACATCTAACGAAGGACTAATATCCAGATTCTACAAGGAACTCAAACAAATCAGCAAGAAAAAAACCAAAACAATCCCATCAAAAAGTGGGCTAAGGACATGAATAGACAATTCTCAAAAAAAAGATATACAAGTGACCAACAAACATGAAAAATTGCTCGGCCGGGCGCGGTGGCTCAAGCCTGTAATCCCAGCACTTTGGGAGGCCGAGACGGGCGGATCACGAGGTCAGCAGATCGAGACCATCCTGGCTAACCCGGTGAAACCCCGTCTCTACTAAAAAATACAAAAAACTAGCCGGGCGAGGTGGCGGGCGCCTGTAGTCCCAGCTACTCGGGAGGCTGAGGCAGGAGAATGGCGTAAACCCGGGAGGCGGAGCTTGCAGTGAGCTGAGATCCGGCCACTGCATTCCAGCCTGGGCAACAGAGCGAGACTCCGTCTCAAAAAAAAAAAAAAAAAAAGAAAAAGAAAAAACGCTCAACATCACTAATGATCAGGGAAATGCAAATCAAAACCACAATGTGATACCACCTTACTCCTGCAAGAATGGCCATAATCAAAAAATCAAAAAACAGGCCGGGCATGGTGGCTCACACCTGTAATCCCAGCACTTTGGGAGGCCTAGGCGGGCGGATCATGAGGTCAGGAAATTGAGACCACCCTGGCTAACACAATGAAACCCCATCTCTACTAAAAATACAAAAAATTAACCAGGTGTGGTGGTATGCCCCTGTAATGTCAGCTACTTGGGAGACTGAGGCAGGAGAATCACTTGAACCTGGGAGGTGGAGCTTGCAGTGAGCTGAGATCGTGCCACTGCACTCCAGCCTGGGCGACAGAGCCAGACTGACTCCGCCTCAAAAAAAAAAGAAACAAAAAACAATAGATATTGGCATGATGTGGTGAAAACGGAACACTTTTACACTGCTGGTGGGAATGTAAACTAGTACAACCACTATGGAAAACAGTGTGGAGATTCCTTAAAGAACTAAAAGTAGATCTACCATTTGATCCAGCAATCCCACTACTGGGTATCTACCCAGAGTAAAATAAGTCATTATATGAAAAAAGACACTTGCAGCTGGACTCAGTGGCTCAGCACTTTGTAGTCCCAGCACTTTTGGAGGCCGAGGTGGACGGATCACCTAAGGTCAGGAGTTTGAGACCAGCCTGGCCAACATGGTGAAACCCCGTCTCTACTAAAACTACAAAAATTAGCTGGGCATGGTGGTGCACACCTGTAGTCCCAGCTACTTCGGAGGCTGAGGCATGAGAATCGCTTGAACCCAAGAGGTGGAGGTTGCAATGAACCGAGATCACGCCAGTGCACTCCACTCCAGCCTGGGCAAAAGAACGAGACACAGCGAGACCTTGTCTCAAAAAAAAAAAAAAAAAAAAAAAGAGAGAAAGAAAGAAGACACTTGTACACACATGTTTATAGAAGCACAAATTGGAATTGCCAAAATATGGAACCAGCCCAAATGCCCATCAATCAACGAGTGGATAAAGAAAATGTGATTTATATATACACACCATGGAATACTACTCAGCCATAAAAAGGAATGAAATAATGGGATTTGCAGCAACCTGGATGGAGTTGGAGACCATTATTCTAAGTGAAGTAACTCAGAAATGGAAAACCAAACACCTATGTTCTCACTTGTAAGTAGGAGCTAAGCCATGAGGATGCAAAGGCATAAGAAGGATACAGTGGACTTTGAGGACTTGGGGGAAAGGGTGGGAGGGGGTGAGGGATATAAGACTACACACCGGGTACAGTGTACATGACTCAGGTGATGGGTGCACCATAATCTCAGAAATCACTGCTAAAGAACTTACCAAACACCACCTGTTCCCCAAAAACCTACTTAAAAAAAACAAAAAAAAAATGGACCTACCTAAAGAAATGAAGAGTACTGAAAATGGTAGTTATGTGAGTAAACATATATGTAAATATATTTATATGTGTCAGTGTGTATATATGTACATACACATATGCTCATATATTCCACACACATATACACATATATTCCCCCCACCCCCACACACTACCATTTTTGTTTGTTTGCTTTTATTTACTTATTTTTGAGACAGAGTTTCACTCTTGTTGCCCAGGCTGGAGTGCAATGGTGCCATCGCGGCTCACTGCAACCTCCGCCTCCCTGGTTTAAGTGATTCTCCTGCTTCAGCCTCCTGAGTAATTAGGATTACAGGCACCCACCACCATGCCCAGCTAATTTTTGTATTTTTCATGGAGACAGGGTTTCACCATGTTGGCCAGGCTAGTCTAAAACTCCTGACCTCGCCGGGCGCGGTGGCTCACGCCTGTAATCCCAGCGCTTTGGGAGGCCGAGGCGGGCGGATCACAAGGTCAGGAGATCGAGACCACGGTGAAACCCCGTCTCTACTAAAAATACAAAAAAAAAATTAGCCGGGCGCGGTTGTGGGCGCCTGTAGTCCCAGCTACTCGGGAGGCTGAGGCAGGAGAATGGCGTGAACCCGGGAGGCGGAGCTTGCAGTGAGCCGAGATCGCGCCACTGCACTCCAGCCTGGGCGACAGAGCGAGACTCCGTCTCAAAAAAATAAAATAAAAAATAAAAAATAAAAAAAATAAAACTCCTGACCTCAGGTGACCCGCCCGCCTCAGCCTCCCAAAGTGCTAGGATTACAAGCATGAGCCACTGCGCCTGGCCTATTTGTTTTTAGAGACCAGTTCTCCCTATGTTGCCTAGACTGGTCTGGAACTCCTTGGTTCAAGCAATCTTCATGCCTCAGCCTCCCAAGTAGCTGGGATTACAGATGCGTGCCACCATGCCCAGCTTGCCCCGTCTTGTTAGTTAAATCTTTTCAAAGAGGTAATTGAGGCCAGGCACGGTGGCTCACACCTGTAATCCCAACACTTTGGGGGGCCAAGGTGCGCAGATCACCTGAGGTCAGGAGTTTGAGACCAGCCTGGCTAACATGGTGAAACCCCGTCTTTACTAAAAATAGCCAGGTGTGGTGGCGCACACCTGTAGTCCCAGCTACTCAGGGAGACTGAGGCAGGAGAACTGCTTGAACCTGGGAGGCGAAGGTTAAAGTGAGCCGAGATTGTACCTCTGCACTCCACCCTGGGAGACAGAGCAAGAGTCTATCTCAAAAAAAAGAAAAAAAAAGTAATAGATTGTAACAAAAAACCCAATATTGTGTTGTGGGACTTTTGCACATGGAACATTTATCAAGACAGACCATATTCTGAGCCACAAAACAAGTCTTGGCCGGGCATAGTGGCTCATGCCTGTAATCCCAGCACTTTGGGAGGCCTAGGCGGGTGAATCACCTGAGGTCAGGAGTTCCAGACCAGCCTGGCCAACATGGTAAAACCTCGTCTCTACTAAAAATGCAAAAATTAGCCAGGTGTAGTGGCACATGCATGTGATTCCAGCTACTTGGGAGCTGAGGCAGGAGAATCACTTGAACCCTGGAGGTGGAGGTTGCAGTGAGCAGAGATCACACCACTGCACTCCAACCTGGGTGACAAGAGTGAAACTCCATCTCAGAAAAAACAAAACAAAACAAAAAAAGTCTCAATAAATATAAAGGATGCAATTTATGTATTACTTTAATAGCATAAAGGTTGGGAAAGAAATGGGAATATACTACTATATTCATATATATATGAGGTTGTATAATATCACTTAGTGATAGACTGTGGTGAGTTGACGATATATATAGTATGAACCCTAAAGTAACTAATAAAGTAACAAAGAGTTATAGATACCAACAAAGAAAATAAAGTGGAATATAAAATAAGAAATCTTAAAAAAAAAAAAAAAGGTGGAAAAAGAGGAACGGGGGGGTGGGGCACGGTGGCTCACACCTGTAATCCCAGCACTTCGGGAGGCCAAGGCGGGCGGATCACGAGGTCAGGAGATCGAGACCATCCTGGCTAATATGGTGAAACCCTGTCTCTACTAAAAAACATAACAAAAATTAGCTGGGCATGGTGGCGGGCGCCTATAGTCCCAGCTACTCAGGAGGCTGAGACAGGAGAATGGTGTGAACCCGGGAGGCGGAGCTTGTAGTGAGCCGAGATCGCGCCACTGCACTCCAGCCTGGGTGAGACCCCGTCTCAAAGAAAAAAAAAAAAGAAAAGAAAAAGAGGAACAGGGGAACCAAGAACAGGTACGACAACTATAAAACAAATAGCAAAGGCCGGGCACAGTGGCTCACGCTGTAATCCCAGCACTTTGGGAGGCCGAGGCAGGTGGATCACCTGAGGTCAACAGTTTGAGACCAGCCTGGCCAACAGGGAGAAACCCCATCTCTACTAAAAATACAAACATTAGCCAGGCATAGTGGGGGGTGCCTATAATCCCAGCTACTCGGGAGGCTGAGGCAGGAGAATCACTTGAACGCGGGAGGAGGAGGTTGCAGTGAGCTGATATCATGCCACTGCCCTTCAGCCTTGGCAACAGAGCAAGACTCCATCTCAAAAAAAAAAAAAAAAATAGGATGATAAAATGAAACATAACTATATCAACCATTACATTAAAAGTAAACAGGGGCTGGGTGCGGTGGCTCACGCCTGTAATCCCAGCACTTTGGGAGGCTGAGGCAGACAGATCATGAGGTCAGGAAATCGAGACCATCCTGGCTAACACAGTGAAACCCCGTCTCTACTAAAAATACAAAAAATCAGCCGGGCGTGGTGGTGGGCACCTGTAGTCTCAGCTACTCAGGAGGCTGAGGCAGGAGAATGGTGTGAACTCGGGAGGCGGAGCTTGCAGTGAGCCAAGATCACGCCACTGCACTCCAGCCTGGGCAACAGAGTGAGACTCCGTCTCAAAAAAAAAAAAAAAGTAAATGGGAGCCAGATGCGGTGGCTCACGCCAGCACTTTGGGAGGCCGAGGCAGGCGGATCACAAGGTCAGGAGTTCAAGACCAGCCTGGCCAACACAGTGAAACCCTATTTCTACTAAAAATACAAAAATTAACTGGGTGTGGTGGCACACGCCTGTAATACCAGCTACTCAAGAGGCTGAGGCAGGAGTATCTGCAGGAGGCAGAGGTTGCAGTGAGCCAAGATCACACCACTGCACTCCAGCCTGGATGACAGAGCTAGACTCCATCTCAAAAAAAAAAAAAGTAAATGGGAGGCCAGGCGTGGTGGCACTTGCCTATAATTCAAGAACTTGGAGTGGCTGAAGTGGGAGATTTGCTTGAGCCCAGGAGCTCAAGACCTGCCTGAGCAACATAGGAAGACCCTGTCTCTACCAAAAAAAAAAAAAAAAAAAAAAAAAAAGGCCAGTGTGTAGCACATGCCTGTAATCCTAGCTACCTGGAGGCTAAGGTGGGAGGATCACTTAAGGCCAGGTGGTTGAGGCTGCAGTGAGCTGGGATCGCACGACAGAACTGCAGCCTGGAAAGCAGAGTGAGACCCTGTCTCAATAAAAATAAAAAAAAAAAAATAATAAAGTAAATGGTTTAAACAACCTATTTAAATATCAGAGATTTTTAGACTGGATAAAAAGCAAGATTCAATACATGCTGCCCACAAGAATACATTTTGAATGTAAAGATTCAAATATGCTAAAATTTAAAGGGTGGAAAGATGCTTACACTATGTTTACATTAATCACAAGAAAGCTGGAAGAGCTATGATAATATCAAGCAAAGTTAATTTCAGAGCAGAGTATATTACCAGAGATAAGGTAATTTCATAATAACAAAAATGTTAATCAAGGACATAACAATCCTAAATGTCCATGTGCCCAATAAGAGAGCTTCTAAACATATGAAACAGCTCACGCCTATAATCCCAGCACTTTGGGAGGCCAAGGTGGGCAGACCACCTGAGGTCGGGAGATGGAGACCAGCCTGACCAACATGGAGAAACCCTGTCTCTACTAAAAATACAAAAATTGGCCTGGCGTGGTGGCACATGCCTGTACTCCCAGCTACTCGGGAGGGAGAGGCAAGAGAATTGCTTGAACCTGGGAGGCGGAAGTTGTGGTGAGCCGAGATTGCGCCATTGCACTCCAGCCTGGGCAACAAGAGCATAACTCTCTCTAACAACAACAACAACAAAATATATATATAATATATATATATATGCCACGAAAACTGATAGAACTGCAAGAAATGACCAGGTGTGGTGGCACACCTGTAGTCTCTGCTACTTGGAGGATGAGGCATGAGGATTGCTTGAGCCCAGGAGCTGAAGATTGCAGGACACTATGATAGTGTCTGCGAATACACACTACACTCTAGCCTGAGCAACACAGCAAGACCATGTCTCTAAATAAATAAATAAATATTTTTTAAAAAGAAGAACTGCAAGGAAAAAAAAATCACAATTATAGTCAGAGATTTAAATACTCCTCTCAGTAACTGATAAAACAAGTAGAGAGTATAATCAGCCAGGACATGCAGACTTGAACAATACTGTCAATCAATCAACTTGACCTGATTGACATTTATAAAACACTCCACCTAATAATGGGTGCACAGAGAACATTTATCAAGATAGATAATATATTGGTCCATAAAACAAGTCTCCAAAGATTAAAAAATATTCAAGTAATACAAAGTATGGAGTGGGTGTGGCTGCTCACACCTGTAATCCCAGCACTTTGGGAGGCTGAGGTGGGTGAATCCTGAGGTCAGGAGTTTGAGACCAGCCTGACCAACATGGTGAAACCCTGTCTCTACTAAAATACAAAAAGTAGCTGGGCATGTTGGCGCGTGCCTGTAATCTCAGCTACTCAGGAGGCTGAGGCAGGAGAATCTCTTAAACCCAAGAGGCAGCGGTTGCAGTGGGCGGAGACCGTGTCATTGCACTCTAGCTTGGGCAACGAGAGCTCAACTCCATCTCAAAAAAACAAACAACAAAAAAACG
The DNA here is from genome assembly GCF_049350105.2 of Macaca mulatta. Classification (NCBI taxonomy): domain Eukaryota; kingdom Metazoa; phylum Chordata; class Mammalia; order Primates; family Cercopithecidae; genus Macaca; species Macaca mulatta. Next base: position 148,029,145 of record NC_133409.1, on the reverse strand, counting down.
CAAAGTATGTTATCTGATCACAATGAAATTACATTAGGAATGAATAACATAAAGATTCTTGGGTCTGGGCGCGGTGGCTCACGCCTATAATCCCAGCACTTTGGGAGGCCAAGGCGGGCGGATCCGAGATCAGGAGATTGAGACCATCCTGGCTAACACAGTGAAACCCCATCTCTACTGAAAATACAACAAAAAAATTAGCCGGGCGTGGTGACGGGTGCGTGTAGTCTCAGCTACTTGGGAGGCTGAGGCAGGAGAATGCGTGAACCCGGGAGGCGGGGCTTGCAGTGAGCCGAGATTGCGCCACGGCGCTCCAGCCTGGGCAACAGAGTGAGCCTCCGTTTCAAAAAAAAAAAAAAAAAAAGAAAAAGAAGAAGATTCTTGGAAGATCCCCAAATACTTGGAAACTGAATTAACACACCTCTGGATCACAGAATAATTAGAATTTATTTTGAACTGAATGCAAATGAAAACAACATATCGCAATTTGTGGGATGCCTCTAAAATGAAGAGACACTTATAGCACTAAATGCCTGTATTACAGAAAAAAGAAAGGTCTCATGTCAATGACTTTAGCTACCACCTAAAAACAAAGTAAGAAGAGGAAAAGAAATACCAAAAAAACCTGCAGAAATAAAAAAAATTAGAAAATAAAAAAATACAGAAAATCAATGAAATCAAAAGCTGCTTCTTGAGATCAACAACATGTATAAAAGTCTAGCCAGATTGATGAGGAAAAAAGACACAAATCACTAATATCAAAAATGAGGGCCGGGCGTGGTGGCTCACACCTCTAATCCCAGCACTTTAGGAGGCAATGTGGGGGAATCACCTGAGGTCAGGAGTTTGAGACCAGCCTGGCCAACATGGCGAAACCCCGTCTCTACTAAAAAAGTACAAAACTTAGCCAGGAGTGGTGGCACGCACCTGTAGTCCCAGCTAATCAGGAGGCTGAGGTGGGAGAATTGCTTGAACCTGGGAGGCGGAGGTTGCAGTGAGCCGAGATTGTGCCATTGCACTCCAGCCTGGCTGACAGAGTGTCTCAAAAAAAAAAAAAAAAAAAGAGAGAGAGAGAGGTAACTTCACTACAGACTCCACAGATAATAATAAAAGAATAATTAGGGAATATTAGGAACAACTTTATGCCAATACATTTGGCAGTTTGGGCTAAGTGGAGAATACATGGAAAGACACCAACTGCTAAAGTGTACTTAAAAAGAAATAGTTTCAAGTCCAGCCTGGGCAATATAGCAAGACCTCATGTCTAAAAAATAAAAGAAGAAAAATATAGATAAACTTAGAATAATCATAATCAGTTTGAACTGATACCACCTCAGCTTTAATAATGTACATTAACAGCCAGGCACGGTGGCTCATGCCTGTAATCCCAGCCCTTTGGGAGGCCGAGGCAGGAGGATCACCAGAGGTCGGGAATTCGAGACCAGTCTGACCAACATGGAGAAACCCCGTCTCTACTAAAAATACAAAATTAGCCAGGCATGGTGGCATATATGCCTGTACTCCCAGTTACTCGGGGGGCTGAGGCAAGAGAATCGCTTTAATCCGGGAGACAGCGGTTGCAGTGAGCCGAGATCGCACCATTGCACTCCAGCCTGGGCAACAAGATTAAAACTCCATCTCAAAGAAAATAAATACATAAATAATGTACATTAACAGCTCCTATTCAATTCTGCCCCTCCCTTTATGCTGTTATTGTTACAAATTTATCTTCAGGCTGGGCACGGTGGCGTACACCTGTAATCCCAGCTACTTGGGAAGCTGAGGCAGGAGAATCGCTTGAGCATGGGAGGTGGAGGTTGCTATGAGCTGAGATCGTGCCACTGCACTCCAGTCTGGGTGAGAGATTGAGACCCTGTCTCAAAAAAAGAAAAAAAAAACAAACCCAAAAACAAACAAAAAATTTACCTTCATATATTGTGGACATATTAACACAGATTTATAATAATTGTTGGGCTGGGCACAGTGGCTCACGCGGGTAATCCCAGCACTTTGGGAGGCCGACGTGGGCGGATCACAAGGTCAAGAGATTGAGACCATCCTGGCTAACACGGTGAAACCCCGTCTCTACTAAAAAATGCAAAAAATTAGCCAGATGTGGCAGTGGGTGCCTGGAGTCCAAGCTACTTGAGAGGCTGAGGCAGGAGAATGGTGTGAACCCAGGTGGCGGAGCTTGCAGTGAGCCGAGATTGAGCCACCGCACTCCAGCCTGGGCAACAGAGCGAGACTCCGCCTCAAAAAAAAAATAATAATAATAATTGTTTTATGCATTTGTCTTTTAAATCATACAGGAAACAAAAAGAGGAATTATATACCAAATATACACTAATACTAGCTTTTATATTTACCTATGTAGTTACCTTTACCAATGACCTTTATTTCTTTGTATAGATTTGAGTTATTGTCTAGTGTCCTTTTGTTTTAGTCTGAAGGACTTCCTTTAGCATTTCTTTACCAGAAACAAATTCCCTTAGTTTTTGGTTTTTCAGGAATGTCTTAATTTCTACTTCAGGTTAAAGGATTGTCTTGCTGGATGTAGAATTCTATTTTTTTAGAGACAAGGTCTCACTCTGTCACCCAGGCTGGAGCTCAGTGGTGCAATCATAGCTCACTATAACCTTGAACTTCTGGGGTCATGCAGTCTTCTCACCGTGGCCTCTGGAGTAGCTGGGACTACAGGCGCACATCAGCACACTTAGCTAATTTTGTTTTTTTGTAGAGATGTGGTCTGACTGTGTTGCCTAGGCTGGGTTTGAACTCCTGGGCTCAAGCATTCCTCCTGCCTCAGCCTGTCAAAGTGCTAAGATTATAGGCATGACCTACCATGCCTTGCCTAGAATTCCTGGTTGAAAATTTTTTTCTGTTAGTACTTTAAAATACCAGCCCATTGGTTTCTGGCCTCCATAGTTGTTTATGACAAACAGGCTATTTATATTGGTAAGTTAGCTGTAATTCCCATAGTAACCATTAAGAAAACAACTAAGAAATAGGGCCAGGCGCAGTGGCTCATGACTGTAATCCCAGTACTTTGGGAGGCTGAGGCAGGTGGATCACTTGAGCTCAGGAGTTCAAGACTAGCCTGGGCAACATGGTGAAACCCTGTCTCTACAAAAATAAATTTAAAAGAAAAGAAAACAACTAAGAAATATCTAGAAAATGAAATATAAATGGTATAGTAGAAAAATACATCGACCAAACACAAAAGAAGGCAGTAATGAAGAAATTGAGGAACAAAAAAGATGGGACAGGATGGGTGCAGTAGCTCATGCCTGTAATTCCAATGCTTCGGGAGGCCAAGGTGGGAGATGATTGAGGCTAGGAGTACAAGACTAGCCTGGCTAACATAGTGAGACCTTATCTCTAAAAAAAAAAAAAATTAGCCAGGTGTGGTGTTATGAATCTGTAGTCCCAGCTACCCAAGAGGCTAAGGCAGGAGAATCACTTGAGCCCAGGAGTTCAAGGCTGCAGTGAGCCATGATCTCACCAGTGCACTCCAGCCTGGGTGACACAGTGAGACCCTCTCTCTTTCTTGAACTCCTGGCCTCAAGTGATCTTCCCACCTTGGCCTCTCAAAGTGCTGGGATTACAGATATGCTCCATCATGTCTGGCCAAGACCCTTTCTTAAAAAAAAAAAAAAAAAAAAAAAAAACAAGGGAGGTAAGACAATAGAACACAACACTATGGCAGAAGTAAGTCCTTCGGGATCAGTAATCACTTTCAATGTAAATGGATTAAATTAACCAATTAAAAGACAGTGAATGTACTTAATGACACTGAATTCTACACTTAAAAATGGTTAAAATGGGCCAGGTGCAGTGGCTCATGCCTGTAATCCCAGCACTTTGGAAGGCTGAAGTGGGTGGATCACCTGAGGTCAGGAGTTCGAGACCAGCCTGGCGAACATGGTAAAACCCTGTCTCTACTAAAAACACAAAAAATTAGCCAGGTGTGGTGGCAGGCACGCCTGTGATCCCAGCTACTCGAGAGACTGAGGCAGGAGAATCGCTGGAACCCAGTGGGTGGAGGTTGCAGTGAGTTGAGATCATACTACTTCACTCCAGCCTGGGCAAAAGAGCAAAACTTCATCTCAAAAAAAAAGGTAAAAATGGTAAATTTTATATTTTATATATATATACATACACACACACACATATACATGTATACATACGTGTGTGTATATATATATATATATATTTTTTTTTTGAGACTTTTTTTTTTTGAGAGTCTTGTTCTGTCACCCAGGCTGGAGTGCAGTGGCATGATCTCAGCTCACTGCAACCTCTGCCTCCCAGGTTCAAGCAATTCTTGTGCCTCAGCCTGCCAAGTAGCTGGGGTTACAGGTTTGCACCACCATGCCCGGCTAATTTTTATATTTTTAATAGAGATAGGATTTCTCCATGTTGGCCAGCCAGGTCTTGAACTCCTGACCTTAAATGATTCTCCCACCTCGGCCTTCCAAAGTGCTATGATTACAGGCGTAAGCCACCATGTTCGCCCTATTATTTATATTTTACCACTCAGAATACAAGACAGAGATTGGCAGAATGGATTTTAAAATGATCCATCTATTCTTGAACAGATATTTATCCAAAGAAGAAAGACAAATGGCAAATAAAAATATGTTCAACATCACTAATAATTAGGGAAATGCAAATCAGAACCATAATGGGTCAAGCATGTTAGCTTGTGCCTGTAATGCCAGCATTTTGGGAAGCTGACATGGGAGGATTGCTTGAGCCCAGGAGTTCAAGATCAGTCTGGGCAATGTTGTGAGACCCCCATCTCTACCAAAAAATAAAATAAAATTCAGAACCACAATGAGATACCACTTCCTACCCATTAGGATGCATATTTTCTAAATAATACATTTTTAAAATAATATATTTTAAAAAAACAGAAAAAGTGTTCATGAACATGTGAAGAAATTAGAACCCTTGTACCCAGCTGGTGGGAATGTAAAGTGATGCAGTCACTAAGGAAAACAGTATGGAAGTTCCTCAAAAAATTAAAAATAAGCCAGGCGTTATGGTGTGTGCCTATAGTCCCAGCTACTTGGGAGGCTGAGGTAGAATTGCTTGAGCTCAAGAGTTTGAAACCAGCCTGGGCAACATGGGAAGACCCCATCTTTAAAAAAAAAAATAGAATTACCGTATCACTCAGCAATTCTACTTTTTTGGATATTCTATTAGTTCATTTTCACGCTGCTGATAAAGCCATACCCAAGACTAGAAAGAAAAAGAGGTTTAATTGGACTTACAGTTCCACATGACTGAGGAGGCCTCAGCATCATGGCGGGAGGCAAAAGGCACTTCTTACATGGTGGCAGCAAGAGAAAAATGAGGAAGAAGCAAAAGGGGAAACCCCTGATAAACCCATCAGATCATGTGAGACTTACTCACTATCACCAGACTAGCATGGAAAAGATCGGTACCCATGATTCAATTATCTCCCTCTGGGTTCCTCCCACAAAACATGGGAATTCTGGGAGATACAATTGAAGTTGAGATTTGGGTGGGGACACAGCCACACCATATCATTCTGTCCCTGGCCCCTCCAAATCTCATGTTCTCACATTTCAAAACCAATCATGCCTTCCCAACAGTCCCCCAAAGTCTTAACTCTTTTCAGCATTAACCCTTAAGTCCACAGTCCAAAGTCTCATCTGAACGCAAATCCCTTCCACCTATGAGCGTATAAAATCAAAAGCAAGCTAGCTACTTCCTAGATACAATGAGGTGTACAGGTATTGGGTAAATACAACCGTTCCAAATGGGAGAAATTGGCCAAAACAAAGGGGTTACAGGGCCCATGCAGTCTGAAATCCAGCAGGACAGTCAAATTTTAAAGCTCCAAAATGATGTCCTTTGACTCCAGGTCTCATATCCAGGTCATGCTGATGCAAGATGGGGGTGCCACGGTCTTGGGCAGCTCCACCTCTGTGGCTTTGCAGGGAACAGCTTCCTTCCCACTGCTTTCACAGGCTGTCATTGAGTGTCTGTGTCTTTTCCAGGTCCACAGTGCAAGCTGTAGGTGGATCTACCATTCTGGGGTCTGGAGGACGGTGGCCCTCTTCTCACAGCTCCACTAGGCAGTGCCCCAGGAAGGACTCTGTGTGGGGGCTCCGACCCCACATTTCCCTTCCTCACTGCCTTAGCAGAAGTTCTCCATGAGGGCCCCACCCCTGCAGCAAACTAATCAGATCTTGTAAGACTTATTCACTATCACAAAAATAGCATGGGAAAGACTGGCCCCCGTGATTCAATTACCTCTCTCTGGGCCCACATCACGTGGGAATTCTGGGCGATACAATTCAAGTTGAGATTTGGGTAGGAACACAGCCAAACCATATCTGTATATACCCAAAGCACTGAAAGCAGGGATTTGAACAGATATTTGTACACCCCCGTTCACAGCATTCACAACAGCCAAAAGGCGGAAGCAACCCAAGTGCTCCTCAACAACTGAGTGAATAAACGAACTATGTGTATCCACACAATGGAATATTTTATTCAGCCTTCAAAAAGAATGGAATTCTCACACGTGCCACAACAGAAATGAACCTGGAAGACAGTGTGCTAAGTGAAATAAGCCCATCAAAAAAAGAACAAAAACGGTATGATTCCACTCATGAGGCGAATTCATAGAAAGAATAGGACTTTCCAGGGACTAGGAGGAGAGGAGAATGAGAGTTATTATTAAATGTGTACAGAGTTTCAGTTTGAGAAGAGGAAAAAGATTCCAGAAGTGGATGGTGGCAATAGTTGTACAATGTGAATGTCCTTACTGCCCCTGAACTGTAGACTGAAAAATGGTTGAAATGTTTATTTTATTTTATTTATTTATTTATAGATGGAGCCTCGCTCTGTTGCCCAGGCTGGAGTGCAGTGGCGCGATCTTGGCTCAGTGCAACCTCCGCTCCTAGATTCAAGTAATTCTCCTGCCTCAGCCTCCTGTGTAGCTGGGATTACAGGCATGTGCCACCATACCTACTTTTTGTATTTTGTTTAGAAGAGACAGAGTTTCACCATGTTGGTCAGGCTGGTCTCGAACTCCTGACCTCATGATCTGCCTACCCCGGCCTCCCAAAGTGCTGGGATTATAGGTGTGAGCGACTGCGCCTGGCCAGAAATGTTTATTTTTATTTTTATTTTTATTTATTTTATTTTATTTTTTGAGATGGAGTCTTGCTCTGTTTAAAAAAACAGAAAAAGTATTTTTTCTGAGCCACCATACCCAGCCTTGAAATGATTTTTAAAATCCAAGTGGCTGGGTGCGGTGGCTCAGGCCTGTAATTCTAGCATTTTGGGAGGCTGAGGTGGGTGGGTCACCTGATGTCAGGAGTTCAAGACCAGCCGTACCAACACGGTGAAACCCCATCTCTACTGAAAACACAAAAATGAGCCAGGCGTGGTGGCACGTGCCTATAATCCCAGCTACTCAGGAGGCTGAGGCAGGAGAATCGCTTGAACCAGGGAGTCAGAGGTTGCAGTGAGCTGAGATCACGCCACTGCACTCCAGCCTGGCAACAGAGTGAGACTCTGTCTCCAAAAAAAAAAAAAAAAAAAAAAAGAAAAAGAAAAAAGGAAAAGAAAAAGAAAAAAAAAATCTAAGTACATTAAGTATATGTGGTTTATAAGAAACTTACATTAGACTCAAAGACACAAATAAATTGAAAGTGAAAGGATGGAAAAGGTATCCCATGAAGAGCATAAAGAGAGCAAAAATGGCTACACTAATATCAGACAGGCCGGGTGCGGTGGCTCAAGCCCGTAATCCCAGCACTTTGGGAGGCCGAGATGGGCGGATCACGAGGTCAGGAGATCAAGATCATCCTGGCTAACACGGTGAAACCCCGTCTCTACTAAAAATACAAAAACAAAAACCTAGCCGGGCGAGGTGGCGGGCGCCTGTAGTCCCAGCTACTCGGGAGGCTGAGGCAGGAGAATGGCAGGCCACTGCACTCCAGCCCGGGCGACAGAGTGAGACTCCGTCTCAAAAAAAAAAAAAAAGAAAAAAAAAGTAATATCAGACAAAATCAATTTTAAGTAAAAAATTGTTAAGATAAAGGAAGACATTTTATAATGATAAAGGAGTCAATTCATCAAGAAGATACAGTAAGTATAATAATATACATGTTGAACAACAGAATCCCGTAATATATGAAGCAAATACTGACAGAGTTGAGGGGAGAAATAGAGTTTTCAAAAAAAGAAATAAAGATACTTAATTTTTAAGAGAATATGGCACAACTGAAATTCTCATGCATCGCTGGTAGTAGTGTGGCATGGTACAATCACTTTGGAAAACTGTTTAGAATTTTCTTATACCTTTAAATATAAACTTACCTAATGACACAACAAGTGCCCTCCCAGAAAAAAATGAAAATATATATCTTCACAAATGTGTACAAGAATATTTATAGCAGATTATTATTTTTTGAGACAGGGTCTCACTCTGTCACTCAGGCTGGAATGCAGTGGTGCTGTCTTGGCTCACTGCAGCCTTCGCCACCTGGGCTCAAGTGATCCTCCCATCTTCGCTTCCTGAGTAGCTGGGATTACAGGTGTGTGCCACCATGCTTGGCTAATTAAAAAAAATTTTTTTTGGCCAGGTTCAGTGGCTCACGCCTGTAATCCCAGCACTTTGGGAGGCCAAGGCAGGAAGATCATGAGGTCAGGAGATCGAGAGCATCCTGGCTAACACGGTGAAACCCCATCTCTACTAAAAATACAAAAATTAGCCTGGTGTGGTGGTGGGCGCCTGTAGTCCCAGCTACTCCGGAGGCTGAGGCAGGAGAATGGCGTGAACCTGGGAGGCGGAGCTTGCAGCTTGCAGTGAGCTGAGATCGTGCCACTGCACTCCAGCCTGGGCGACAGAGCAAGACTCCGTCTCAAAAAACAACAAAAAAAAATTCTGTAGAGGTGAGGTCTTACTATATTGCTTAAGCCAGTCTAGAACTCTTTGATTCAAGTGATTCTCCCACCTCGGACTCCCAAAGTGCTAGGATTACAGGCGTGCACCACGGTACCTGGCCTGTGCAGCATTATTTTATTTAGTTGCTATTTAAAATTTTTAATTTTTTGACAAATTATAATTTTACATCTTTAAGGGGTACAAAGTGATATTATGATATATGTATATAGTGTGGAATTATTGAATCAAGCTAATTAACATATCCATCTCCTTAAATACTTATCATTTATTCCTCCTGTCTAACTGCAACTTTATACCATTTGACCAACATCTCTCCATTCCCCCTACCCCCAGCCTCTGGTAACCACCAACATACTCTTTGCTTCTTTTTTTTTTTTTGAGACGGAGTCTCGCTCTGTCGCCCAGGCTGGAGTGCAGTGGCGTGATCTTGGCTCATTGCAAGCTCCCCTTCCCGGGTTCACACCATTCTCCTGCCTCAGCCTCCCAAGTAGCCGGGATTACAGGCGCCCGCCACCACACCCGGCTAATTTTTTGTATTTTTTAGTAGAGACGGGGTTTCACCATGTTAGCCAGGATGGTCTCGATCTCCTGACCTCATGATCCGCCCGCCTTGGCCTCCTAAAGTGCTGGGATTACAGGCGTCAGCCACCATGCCTGGCCAATATACTCTTTGCTTCTATGAGTTTGATTGTTTTATTTTCCACATATAAGTAGGAACATGAGGTATTTGTTTAGAAATAGACAGTTCTATAGTAGTTGGAGACTTCAATCCCCTACTCTCAATAATGGGTGGAATACATTCCTACAGAGATGATCAATAAGGAAACAGAGGACTTGAAAACCAGTATAAACCAGGCCGCGCGCAGTGGCTCACGCCTGTAATTCCAGTACTTTGGGAGGCAGAGGTGGGTGATCACCTGAGGTCGGGAGTTCAAGACCAGCTGGACCAACATGGAGAAACCCCATCTCTAAATACAAAATTAGCCGGGCATGGTGGTACATGCTTGTAATCCCAGCTACTCGGGAGGCTGAGGCAGGAGAATCGCTTGAACCTGGGAGGCGGAGATGGCAGTGAGCCGAGATCGCTCCAGCCTGGGCAACAAGAGTGAAACTCTGTCTCAAAAAAAAAAAAAAGAAAAGAAAAGAAAACCAGTATAAACCAACTAGACCTAACAGACACACACAGAGCCCTCCACCAGCAACAGCAGACTATACAGTATCCTCAAGTGCACATGGAACACGCTCCCATATAGATGGTATGTTAGGCCACAAAACAGATCTTAATAAACTTAAAAACCTTCCAACAAAGAAAAGCCCAGAATTAGATGACTTCACTGGTGAATTTTTTTTTTTTTTGTAACCAAACATCTAAAGGAGAATTAATACCAATCTCTCCTAAACTCTTCCAAAAAATTGAGAGGAGAGAATATTTTCTAACTCATTCTGACTCAGTTTTTCTCTGATACCAAAAGCAGACGAAGGTGCAAAAGAAAGCTACAGGTCAACATCCCTTACTAACATAGGTGTTAGCCCATGGAAGAATTCTCAATTAATTTCAAAGGACTGAACTCACACAAAGTACTTTCTCAGACCACAGTGGAATGAAGCTAGACATCACATGTGGAAAGAAAACTGGAAAATTTGCAAATATGTGGAAAGTAAACCACACACTCTTAAACCAGCAAGTCAAAGAAGAAACCACTAGGGAAATATAAGATATTTTCAGACCAATGAAAACATACCAAAACTGATGAGATGTAGTAAAGGCAGTACTCAGAGGAAAATTTATAGCTGTGAACACCGGAAGATCTCAAATCAACAACCTAGCTTTACACCTTAAGGAACTAGAAAAAGAAAAGCAAACAAAACCTAAACCCAGCAGAAGGATGGAAACAATAAATATTAGATAACAGATAAATGATGTCGAGAATTTTAAAAAATAGAATTGGCCGAGCTTAGTGGCTCACGCCTATAATTACAATACTTCGGGAGGCCGAGGTGGGTAGATCATCTGAGATCAGCAGTTCAAGACAAGCCTGACCAATACGGTGAAACCCTGTCTCTACTAAAAATACAAAAAAGTTAGCTGTGTGTGGTGGCATGTGCCTGTAGTCCCAGCTACTCGGGAGGCAGAGACAGGAGAACTGCTTGAACCCGGGAGGTGGAGGTTGCAGTGAGCCGAGATCGTACCACTGCACTCCAGCCTGGGCGACAGAGGGAGCCTCTCTCAATAAAAAAAAAAAAAAAAAAAAAGTAGAATTAGTAAAACCAAAGTTGGTTCTTTGAAAAGACCAAAGAAAAAGTAAAACTTTAAGAAAAAGAGAGAAGATGCAAATACCTAAAATCAGAAATAAACACAGAAATATTGCTACTGACCTTACGGAAATTAAGAGGATTATAAGCAAATACTATGAACAATTGTATGCCAACAAATAAGATAATCTGGATGAAATGGAAAAAATTCCTAGAAACACACAAATTATCTAAACTGACTAAAGAAGAAATAAAAAATCTCAACAGACCTATAATAAAAGATAGAATCAGTACTCAAAAATCTCCCAACAGCTGGGCACGATGGCTCATGCCTGTAATCCCAGCACTTTGGAAGCCCAAGGCAGCTGGATCACCTGAGGTCAGGAGTTCAAGACCAGCCTGGCTAACCAATATGGTGAAACCCTGACTCTACTAAAAGTACAAAAATTAGCTTGGCGTGGTGGCTCATGCCTGTAATCCGAGCTACTTGAGAGGCTGAGGTGGGAGAATCGCTTGAACCAGGGAGGCAGAGATTGTACTACTGCACTCCAGTCTGGGCGACAGAGTGAGACTCCTCAAGAAAAAAAAAGAAAAGAAAAAAAAGAATGGATACCAACCCTACACAACCTCTTGCAAAAATTGAAGAGGATCCACTTCCTAACACATTCTATTAGGCCAGCATTACCTTGATACCAAAGCCAGAGAAAGAGTCCACAAGAAAACTATAGACCAATATTCCTTATGAATATAGATTCAAAAATCCTCAACAAGCACCTATAGTCCTAGCTACTCAGGAGCCTGAGGCAGCAGAATCCCTCGAGCCCAGAAGTTCGAGGCTGCAGTGAGCTATGATTGTGCCAGTGTACTCCAGCCTGGGCGACAGAGTGAGACACTGTCTGCAATCAACCAATCAATCAATCAATCGATCAATCAAATAAAAAATTTTTTAGCCACACGTGGTGGCCCATGCCACTTGGGACATTGAGCCAAGACAGTTGCTTGAGGCTGGATGTGGTGCCTCATGCTTGTAATCCCAGCACTTTGCCAGGCTGAGAGGGAGGATCACTTGAGCCCAGGAGTTTAAGACCAGCCTGGGCAACATGGTGAGACCCCATCTCTACAGAAAATACAAAAAAATTAGCTGGGCATCGTGGTATGCGCCTGTAGTCCCAGCTACTCGGGAGACTGAGGTGGAAGGATCACTTGAGCCCAGACTGAGGTGGAAGGATCACTTGAGGCTGCAGTTAGCCGTGAGAGCGCCACTGCACTACAGCTTGGGCAAAAGAGTGAGACCCTGCCTTAAAAAAACAAAAAACAAAACAAAACAAAAAGCCCTCAACCAACTACTAGTAAACTAGTATAAAACGCCTGTAATCCTAGCACTTTGGGAGGCCGAGGCGGGAGGATCACGAGGTCAGGAGATCGAGACCATGGTGAAACCCCGTCTCTACTAAAAATACGAAAAATTAGCCGGATGCGGTGGCGGGCGCCTGTAGTCCCAGCTACTCAGGAGGCTGAGGCAGGAGAATGGCGTGAACTCGGGAGGCGGAGCTTGCAGTGAACAGAGATCCCGCCACTGCACTCCAGCCTGGGCGACAGAACAAGACTCCGTCTCCAAAAAAAAAAAAAAAAAAAAAAAAAATCCAATAGCATATCAAAAAGGATTATATACCATGACCAAAGATTTATCCTAGGAATGTAAGGGTAGTTCACCAGAAAATCAATGTCATACACCACATTAATAGGACAGTGAGACAATAGCATATCCCATGTATGTTATTTCTTTCAATCTACTAATAATCTTTATGAGGTAGCTGTCATTATCTCCATTTTGAAGCTAGGGACACTGAGATTAAGGTACTAAGTGACTGGAGGCTCCAAGGGTAGTGAGTAGTGGGGTCAGGGTACTCCATGCCAACCTGGCAAGGGTGAGCGCAGGCAGTGTGACGGTGGGAAACAAGACTGTCCACATGATCATCTCTTTTTTAATAAAAATATTATATTATTTATGTTTGAGACAAAATCTCGCCTGTCGCCCAGGCTGGAGTGCAGTGGGATGATGTAGCATGATCATGGCTCACTGCAGCATCAGCTTCCTGGGCTCAAGTGATCCTCCCGCCTCAGCCTGCTAAGTAGCTGAGACTACAAGTGCACACCACCATGCCCAGCTAACTTTTTTAAAAAAATGTTTTGTAGAGATAGGGGGTCTCACTATGTTGCTCAGGCTGATCTTGAACTTGGGCTCAAGCAATCCTCCAGCCTTGGCCTCCCAAACTGCTGGGATTACATGCGTGGGTCACTGTGCCAGCCATGATCATCTCAATGGATGCCAAAAAATGCATTTGACCATTCAACACCCTTTTATGATTGAAAAATCAGCAAACTAGGAATAAAAGGATTTCAGCAAATGGTGTTGAATAATTGGATATCTACATGGAAAAAAATCAATTTGGCTCTATACCTCACAACATATACAACATTTATTATGTATGATTCCATTTATAGAAAACTCTAGAACTTGCAAACTCATGTAATGTGACAGAAAGCAGATTAGTGTTTGCCTGGGGTTAGGGGGCCAAGGGCCAGGGGAGAGGGCACAAAGGGGCACAAAGAAACTTTTGGCAGTGATGGATATGTACATTATCTTGGTTGCAGTGATAGTTTCATAGGCAAACATGTCATGACCTTTCAAATTATGCATTTTAAATATGTGCAGCTTATTGTATGTTAATTATAGCTCTATAGCTCAATACTTTTTTTTTTTTTTTTGAGATGGAGTCTCACTCTGTTGCCCAGGCTGGAGCGCAGTCATACAATCTTGGCTCACTGCAACCTCTGCCTCCTGGGTTCAAGCGATTCTCCTGCCTCAGCCTCCCGAGTAGCTAGGATTACAGGCGTTAGCCACCATGCCTGGCTAATTTTTGTGTTTTTTAGTAGAGATGGTTTCACCATGTTGGCCAGGTTGGTCTCGAACTCCTGACCTTGTGATCCACCCGCCTTGGCCTCCCAAAGTACTGGGATTACAGGCGTGAGCCACCGTGCCCGGCCTCAATACAACTTTTAAAAAAATGTGATAAAGAGGTCGGGAGCAGTGGCTCACACCTGTAATCCTAGCTCTTTGGGAGGCCAAGGCAGGCAGATCATCTGAGGTCAGGAGTTCGAGATCAGCCTGGCCAACATGGTGAAACCCCCTCTCCACGAAAAATACAAAAGTTAGCTGGGTGTGGTGGCGGGCACCTGTAATCCCAGCTACTCAGGAGGCTGAGGCAGGAGAATCACTTGAACCTGGGAGGTGGAGGTTGCAGTGAGCCGAGATCGTGCCATTGCACTCCAGCCTGGGTGACAAGAGCAAAACTCTGTCTCAAAAAAAAAAAAATAATAATAATAAAGAATGCCTTTTAAAGTCGGGTGGGGTGGCTCATGCCTATAATTCCATTATTTTGTGACACCAAGCAAGAGGACTGCCTGAGCTAGGAAACAGGAGATTAACCCGGGCAAAATAGTGACACCCCCCATCTCCACTTAAAAAAAAAAAAAAAATTAGCTGAGCGCGGTGACGTGTGCCTTTAGTCCCAGCTGGTCTCAAAATCCTGGGCTCAAGCAATTCTCTTGCCTTGGCCTCCCAAAGTGCTAGAATGAGGCACTGTGCCTGTCCTAAAATTATTTTAAATTTATTTTGAATATTTTAATTAATTAATTTTTTTTTTTTTTTTTTTTTTTTTGAGACGGAGTCTCGCTCTGTTGCCCAGGCTGGAGTGCAGTGGCTGGATCTCAGCTCACTGCAAGCTCCGCCTCCCGGGTTCACGCCATTCTCCTGCCTCAGCCTCCCGAGTAGCTGGGACTACAGGCGCCCGCCACCTCGCCTGGCTAGTTTTTTGTATTTTTTTAGTAGAGACGGGGTTTCACCGTGTTAGCCAGGATGGTCTCGATCTCCCGACCTCGTGATCCGCCCGTCTCGGCCTCCCAAAGTGCTGGGATTACAGGCTTGAGCCACCGCGTCCGGCCTAATTAATTAATTTTAATTAAAAAAATTTTTTTAGAGACAGGGTCTCATTTTGTCACCCAGTGGCACCATCATAGCTTACCGCAGCCTCGAACTCCTGGGCTCAAGGGATCTTCCTGCCTCAGCCTCCCAAGTAGCTGGGATTACAGGCCCGTACCACCATGCCTGGCCAGGTTTTTATTTTTAGTAGAAAAGGAGTCTCAGTTTGTTGCCCAGGGTGGTCTTTAACTCCTGGGCTCCAGCCATCCTCCCACCTCGGCCTCCCAAAGTGCTAGGACTGCAGGTGTGAGCCACTGAGCCTGGCCAAAAATATTGTTTCTTAAAGAGTCTTTTAAAAATTAAATAGTGGAATGAATGACTGACGACTCCACAGACCAAGCTCCAAGGACTGGGAAGGGGCGGACACAGTAAGGAAGAAGAGCTGAGGCTGCCCGCGGACTCTTCCTGCCTGCCATTTTGTTGCACAGGCCCAGCCTTGCCAGGCCAGCCCACGGTGTCCTGACCCCAGGGGCGCCTCCTTCCAGGCTTTTCCCTACACTGACTCACTTCTTTGTGAAATCACTTGGTGTTCCTTGTGCAGCCCGTGTTTTCCCACTTTCCTGCCTTCGCTCGAGCGGTTTTCCCACCATCTCAGCCAGTAAGAAGCCTGTTGGTCTCCTGTGGGAGGCTGGACCTGGGGCCAGGTCGGCCTTGGGCTCCCACCCCACTCTGAGGTAAGGGGTCAGCGGGGCTGGGCAGGGCCCAGGCTAGGGGGAGGGAGGAAGAGGTGCCCATGCCGGGCCTGCATACCCGCAAGGGACAAGTGAGCAGGGACTGAGTGAGTCCTGAAGATTTAACGGAGAGAACCCCTCACTGACCAGCCCCTGAGAACACCAGAGGCCTGACTTGCAAGATATTTGTTCTCCGTCCCCAGCTTCCTTCACCTTCCCAACCTGCTCCACATTCAACTGATTTTCCCTCCTGTCCTCCAGCTCCCTGCAGGCTTCAGCTGCCTCTGCAGCGAGGCGGGGATGGAAGTACCTGCCCCTCAAGGTAGATGTGAAGGTCTGGGTCCTGGGCCTGTGCAGGTAGTAGGTGTTCAAGGAATGGTCTGAATTGATGGGAGAGTGTTTTATAAGTTGAAAAACATTAGAAAATAATATTAGTTCTTATAATTGGTCCACTCAACTTCCTCAGATGGAGTTTGCCCCAAGCAAAACAAATTTTCCTCAACTCCACCCCATAAACTGCAAGCCCCCAAAACTTCCCCTCTTCTTCTCCTCCTTTCCAGGCTCACCCAAACTTGGCTTCCTCTGCCCGGGCACAAGCCTGGCAGGAAGTGACCAGCCTCCCATTAGCTCTTGCCCCAGGTCTGGGAGAGTTCACAGGCTGCTGAGCTGAGCTAAGAGGAGCAGCAGGAACTGAGGGTTTCCTTATCCTAGAAAAGCACCTCTTCTTCCTACTCCCTTGCCCTCCAGACTCAAGGCAGGAAGAGAAACCTGGGGAAGGGGCCTCAGAGGAGAAGCCTCCATCGCGTGTTTGTTCTGACTGGTCAGTGAGTGCCACACTATTTGAATGTCACCCTTGCCCCAAAGGGAAGAGCCTCTTTACCTGGCTCTCCCCACCTCCTCCACCTGCTCCAAACGTCTCTGGCACCGGGTCCCAGGGAACCTTGCATTTGCTTCCAGGGTTTGGGGGAAGTGAAGGGGTATGTGGAGGGAGGGGGTTGAGGGGACCCGGTGACACTAGCACACATTTCTTGTGCGGCAGACATCCCCAAAATGTCATTTGGCTCTTTGCTTGTTCCAACCCATATTTCATTTCCAGGGTACCTGCTCTGCATCACTTAGCTGGATACCACAATGGAGAAATCTCTTTCCTTCCTTCAGAAGGCACCTTCAGAACAGGGGCATGTCCAAGCAGACACACAGTCCAGCATAGGAAGAAGTATCTCAGAGATCTTTCCCAAAGGAGGGTACAGAACATGTGAATTGTGAAACAGTGTGATGGTGTAGCATGCATTTGGAGAACTGTAAGAAGTTCTATGAGGCCAGGGGAAAACAAGGATGAGACAGTGGCAAGAAATTAGTCTGGTGAGGTGGGCAGGGGCCAACTCACAAAAGGTATTGGGTACTAATCTAAGGAGGTGGAACCTCACCTAAAAGCTATGGGTAGGAAGAGAACAAGAAATATTGCCAAGGACACCACAGGATTTGGGGGCCAGTGGTCAGATGAGAACTGATAAGTGACCTTTGGACTTGTCAATGTGATAGTCACTGGCTATTGATGGGAAGCACTGGAGGTGGAGTGGAGGGGAGACATGAACCCATAGTGACCCCATGGTATATATGGTTTTCTCTGGGCAGGCTCAGCTCTCACATAGGAGGGGATGAAAATGGATGGATTATCCCAGCACTTTGGGAGGCCGAGGCGGGCGGATCACGAGGTCAAGAGATCAAAACCATCCTGGCCAACATGGTGAAAGCCTGTCTCCACTAAAAATACAAAAATTAGCTGGCTGTGGTGGCATGCGCCCATAGTCCCAGCTACTCAGGAGGCTGAGGCAGGAGAACTGCTTGAACCCAGGAGGAGGAGATGCAGTAAGCCAAGATTGCGCCACTACCCTCCAGCCTGGTGACAGAGCGAGACTTCATCTCAGAAAAAAATAAAATAAAATAAAATAAGATGGATTAATTCAGGTCTGGGATTCTGAGGGAGACTACACTGGAAGAACATGGGGACAAGAAAGATGGAGTAATTAATGGTGAATGAGTGATGAAGTCACGGGCATGGGTCTTGATGTGGCACTGGCTGATAGAGTTTGGTGGCCAGAGTGGGATAACCCTTTTTTTGGAGACAGAGTCTCACTCTGGCTTCCAGGCTGGAGTGCAGTGGTGCGATCTTGGCTCACTGCAACCTCCGCCTCCTGGGTTCAAGCAATTCTCGTGTCTCAGCCTCCCGAGTAGCTGAGATTACAGGCATGCACCACCACACCCTGCTAATTTTTTTGTATTTTTAGTAGAGATGGGATTTTGCCATGTTGGCCAAGCTGGTCTCAAACTCCCAAGCTCAAATGATCCACCTGCCTTGGCCTCCTGAAGTGCTGGGATTACAGGTGTGAGCCACCATGCCCAGCCAGGATAACCATTTTTTAAAAAAGATTTTCATGTCAATAGAAACAGAGCAGCTATTTACAGCATGGCCAGTGATCTGTATTTTTCACTTAAGAGTTCCAAACTAGAATACTAGTGAAATCCCTTCTCATTGTGTCTATTTCTAAATCTGTGAAACAGAGGATTGGACTAGATGATCCCTAAAATCCTTCCTGCTCTATCATGCAAGGATTCACTGCTATTGCTTTATCTGCATCCTCTTCACACCTACCTAAGCATAATGACCACCCATCTGCCCTCAATAGATGTTTGTGGAGTACCTGATGGTCTCTCTCACACAAGAACCCTGTCAGCATCTAGGCCCATCACCAGTGCCTGTTTATTGAGTGATGGCGATGTCATGAGGAAGTCCCTCCCTCTGCCTCCCTTGCAACCCTTCCTGTGAGGTATGTAGGGACCAGGTGCACATCCAGCCCTCATTCACCCCTCCCCACCTTCAATTTATCCTTGCCCTGGTCCTTCTTACAGTCTGAAGTGACCAAGAAAGAACTGCCAAGTGGGCAGGTTCTGGCGAGCCAGACCCCCATGTTGAACTGCAGTTCTTCTATTACCTTGGATATGTTACTTAACTTCCACATTTTCTCCTAAACGTTTTTATGAGTCTTTTTTCATATTCGTGAATTTATTTTCATATGGTGTGTGAGGTAGGGATTTTTTTTTTTTTAGATGGAGTCTTGCTCTGTTGCCCAGGTTAGAGTGCAGTGGCGTGATCTCGGCTCACTGCAACCTCCGCCTTCCAGGTTCAAGCGATTCTCCTGCCTCAGTCTCATGAGTAGCTGGAATTACAGGCACCCACCACCATGCCCAGCTAATTTTTGTATTTTTCGTAGAGATGGGGTTTAACCATGTTGGCCGGGCTGCTCTTGAATTCCTGACCTCAGGTGATCTGGCCTCCCAAAGTGCTAGGATTACAGGCGTGAGCCACTGTGCCTTTTTTTTTTTTGTCAGGTCTCCCTCTGTGTCCTAGGCTGGAGTGCACTAGTGCAATCATAGCTCACTGTAGCCCCCTGCTTCTGGGCCCAAGCAATCCTCCTGCCTCTGCCTCCCAAAGCACTGGGATTACGGGTGTGAGCCACTGTGCCTGGCCGCTATATCATTTTTTCCTGTTTGGTTAATTGATAGTCCCAACACCACTTGCTAAAGATCTCTTCCTTTCCCCACTCAGGTGCATGGTTCCTCTGGCTCCTACCATATTCCCATGTATGCACAGGTCTGTGTTTTGGTCCCCTGCTCACTTTTATTGTCTAATTCACTTCTATTTCTATCCAGCTATTCCATTTATCACATTTAGTTACTGTACCTTTATATTAAGTCTTGATACTGATTGAACATAGGACTTCCATTGTAGTCCTGTGTTTTCCCTGGCAGTTTCTCCAAATTGTCTTAGACATCCTTGGTGCTTTACCCTGTGGTTTTTAGACAAGTTTGTCTAGGTCTTTTAGAAAACAGTTAGCTTCCCTAAGCCTCCATTTCCTTTACCATGACCTATGCCTCATAGGACTGCAAAGACTTAAGTGTAAAACAGTGAACACCACCTGGCCAGGAACACAAGAAACACTGAGTAGATAGTATCATCTTCCCCAAATGCCCAACCTGATGTAGTCACTGTTCTGTTAAAAACATTGTTGGCTTCCCAGGCATGCAGAGTAAAGTTCAAACACAGCCTGCTAAGCCACCTGACCCCAGCTAACCTTTCCCATGGCACCACCTGCCTCTCCCTCCTCCCTGCCCACTATCCCTATCATGTTCCCTGAACACAGTGCTCTGCCCTCGAACATGCTGTCCCTTCACGCTGGGATCCCACGCATCCCTCATGGATCCTCTCAGACGATGCCTCCTTTGAGGAGTTAGGCACTCCCTCGGGCTTCTTGTATTGCATGTATCGCTTTGCATTGTGATTACTTGCGTCTGTTGTGACTTTGTGTCTTATTTAGTGAACTCAGCACAGGCCTTGGCATTTCCAAAGAGGTGCCACCATTTGATAATCACACCCTGACTTTGGTGTCACACACACTCCTTCACTTATTTAACACAATAATCCTGCGAAGTAGACTTCTCCCCCACTGAACAGGAGGGAGCAGGGATGGTAATTTGTTCAAGATCAAAGAGCTTGTCAGCAGAGGAGCAGAGACCTGCATCCTGGGCTAATTCCCAACATTTGTATCTTCTATTACAGCAGGTAGCCTTTGGATGACTGTCCTTCTTCCCTTTTCTCAATTTCTTATCTCCATCTCATCCTTCCATGGTCCTCCCACCTGAGCTCTCTCTGATATTGGTCCTTTCTACTTCACCCCCCCACGAGACTTACTTTTCCCAGGTTGTCACCTCTCCCATTTCATGCCATCTGTCACCCAAGCAGGTGCCTCTGTGAGGACTGTGTGTCCTAGGTTTAGCACATTGCTGGTATTCAGAACATAGAACATGGAACCTCATGGCTACATCCTCAGATGTTGAGATGTTAGCTTGGTGTCACAAGATCAAGGATATAAAATAAACCCTTCACAGCCTCAATCTGTTGGAAACCAGAAAGCAAGCAAAGCCATGGCTTGTAACACCAGGCTTTCTTGGAACAGTTATCAGGTGTCCAGAGATGGAAGCCACCCCGACTAGGGATGAGCAGTTATTCTACCAACTCAAACTGGCCTAGACGGTCAGTGCTACCGCCCGGCATGTCAACAAAGGATGGAGGAAGTGCAATGCTGGTCCCCACAATGACAGGAGCTGCAATGGTGTCCTCAGGGCTGATTTTTCTCTCTCCACCCATGTCCGAAGTTTTGGGGTGTCTCTTTAGAGTTCTTTCTCTCTAGCCACAAGTCCTGCAGGCCATTGGAAGACTAGGCTGCAGAAAGGTAATCCTGAACTTTGCAATTTACCCTCTGCAAATGAAATAGAATCATGTAGTAAATGTGATGATGGATCAGCTTTAGAATGGTCCATAATGATCTGACATGGGCGAGTGGGGAGTTTCCAGAACACTCAAATCCCAATTAGAGGTGGCCAGTTGGTGGTTTCCTGAGTACATCACCTGTATCAGCATGTATGAGCTCATAGCCTCATCATACACACTAAATCTGGCAAAAGGAAGAATCCTTTGATGGAGGAATGAAGGGTGATCATCATGGAATGGACAAAGGAAGCCTGCAGAATCAGAATTTTAGGGGGAGAGTTCTCTGACCAACTGAAAGGGAATTCGTCCTGTGGTAGAATGGTCAACAGGTTATTATTATTGCTCAGTAACCCACTTTCTGCCTAGTTTTGGCCTCCCATACAGCCAGCCAGTACACAAACCAGGTAACTTTGATGTTTACCATCATATAAATGAACTGATTAGCACCTGGGCATATACATTAGTCTCTTACGAGTTAGATTTGTGTGAGTCTTGTTCCTGGAAGTGACTCTCTTCCACTGACCCCATCAGGTTTCTTGGCTTAAAATACTTGACCAGTGGTGATGCCAACAAAGTCCCATCCTAGAGAAGCCAGCTTGTCTTGGCGGATGGGTGTTTCTCTGTGATATGCTGTTCATTCTTGTTTCTATATCCCCCACTGCATTTCCAGTGCACTCCTTGCATGGTATCACAACGGCTTCCAGACTGTTCCACTCCAAACTCTCCTGCTGGCTCCTCCTCAGACATGGTTGATACCACATGACTGCCCTGTTCAGGAACACGCCCATGCATAAAACCAAACTCTCTGGACTGGCTTCTGTGGTTTTCCATAATTTGATCTCATCAGACTTTATTTTCCATTACAGCTCAAACTGTTCCTTCCATTTTGGGACCAGGGGACAGAGCTCACTTAATGCTGCTCTCCCACTGAAGACACTCACCCATTCTCTGCCTGCAAGCCCTACCACTACACAACTTCAAAAATGGCTCCACCCTTCCTGATTCCACCCCACACAGAGGAAGGCAACTTCTTGCGACGCTTCCTTATTCTGAAAGTGGCTCACCTCTTTCCCCTTCCAGCTCCTTTGTGCCCCCTAGAAAGCCTCCCTGGCTAAGGGGGACAGGCCCTCTCCTCAGCACTGGGCACTGACCGTCTAACCAGGGCTCTCTCTGGGCACCTGGTTGCAAGGATGGCAAGATACAACAACATGCTGATTTTAATAGCCTCTGGCTTCTCCACTGCATTTCTCACCTGAATGCCCTGCACACCAAATCTTCCATGGGATCACCCTTGACCTCTAGGGCAATTCCCAAGAATCCAGCAGAGGAGTGGGGGAAACCAAAAGACTGACATGAAGGACTCAAGGGAAACCTCTGGAAAGAAGACACCAGACACTAAAAGGGATATGTGTGAAATACTGGTTTTTATTGGTTGGCACAAGATTACAATCTACAGTTTCAATGCCCTTCCCTCCCACACAGCTCAAATGGAAGGAAACTGATTAACACATAGAAAGGAATGGCAGGCTCACAGGTTTAAGCATTTGTTTTTACAAAAAGGAGTGGGATATGGGGGTGGTCAAGTTTTACGGGTAGTAACAACATTCTCTCCAGATGGCAGGGGGTAAGTCTGCCTGTCCTCCGTTGCTGATACCACATAAGGGACATATTAGTAAAGTAGGGAAAGGGTTATATGTGTGGCTGGCCTGTTCTTAAGAGAGGAAGGTGGGATAGTATCTGCTGTGTGCCTGTCTCAGACCAAACCTGGGGCTGAACCAGTGCCCCTTTCTTCTGAGCCCTCCTCCACAACCTGACTGTACTGCCAGCCGCACCCATGGGAAGGAGGTGTGAAGGAAGCCTGAGAACATCTGCCTCGAGAAAAGGAAACAGGAAAACTATTTCCTTCTGCCTTCTCTGGACCAAATTCCACTCCCCTCAGCTCCAGAGAGCGCTGCAAAAATCTTCCTTAGGAACGCTGTGAAGACACGGGGAAGAGGCCAGCCCAGACAGGTGGTCCTGAGCGGGCAAGAAGAAAAGCTTCAACTTTCCATGCAGTACCAAGCAAGATTGTTTTGGAAACACGCAAACAAAAAATGGAAACCAACACCATATACCCACAGGTTGGGTAGCTCCCAAATCCTGGACAGCATTTGGATTGGAGGTAAGGACAATTTTACTCCAGCTCCTTGTTTTATAACCCACACCAGGTGCCAAGAGGTTTAAGGACCAAAACTGACCTCTCTTTCCCTACAAGCACCATTCCTTGGATTCCCAGTTTTGTTGAGCTCATTTGGGGTCATCCTTGCCATCCTCTTCAAAAATGACGCAGCCTCTTGGTGGTTCCATTTTCTATCCCTTTCTACAATTATGAACACACTGTCTAAACAGGAGATCTATATATGCTGTCATCCTGCAGCCCAAGAGATTAGGTGATCGAATGATGAGAAGGCCAACTTACTTGCTTTCCTGGGTGGTCCTGAGGGAAATGAACAGCAGCAGAGTTCTGGTGGGACAGAGCAGTCTAGTCTGAGCCACTGTGTGATTCCCCAGGGGACTGGTCCCTGGGTACATGGGTCCCTGGCTCTGTCTCAGTTCCAGAGACATTACTCAACTTGGCCTTTTAAGCCTCAGCTAAAACATATGAGCATGAGGGAAAAGGGACAAGAAATACTTTTGTCCTCTGGAAAAACGTAAACTCAATACATTTTGGCTACTTAGGCTCAAGTCACAGGGTTCCCTGGAAACACTTGTTGAACCTGGCCAAGAGGAGACTGTATATGGATGGCACACCTGGAAAAGGGGAGAAAGCACACTAGTTCATCTCTTTTATAAGTGGAATGGTCCCAGGGATATTAACCTTTCTGATGCTGATGGTAGATGAGTGGAGTGGAGGTAATCCTGTGAGAAAACTCCTTAAAAACCCTTAAGCTGTGTGGAGACTACACATCACAGCTGAGCAAACCAAGGTGGGGCCTCACTGCCACCTCAGAGCCCATCCCTGACCACATCATTGGACAGGATGGAAGACAAAGTCTTTGAAATGGAGGCTGGGCTGGCAAAAGTAAGTATGAAGATGCTACTACTGTCCTTCCACTTCCTCTCTCTGATACACCTAAGAAGGTGAGAGACACTTACTTCAATTCCATTTTACAACAGTTCTCAACATCCTGAAATACTCTTGATTTCCTTAATTAAGCACAGGGAAAACTGGTAAGCTATCTTTCTAACTGAAATTTTACTTATTCTAACCACCAACCTTTTCTTTGATTATCAACCAGTTTGATAGTCTTCAGATCATAAAACAATAGAACAGACCTGACATTTACAAAATTGTACTATTTACTTCTTTTACAGTAGAGTTGACCAATCACTTTTCTAACTATTAATGCAACACCATGCCACTGGGCCCTAGACTCTGATGTTTCTGATCCCTGAGCAACACATCTATGTCCATTCACAGATGGAAGTGAAAGGGTGAGATTCTCAGAGTCTAAACAAAATTCTGGTAGCAAATTGGATTTCTGAAGGGAGAGTCCTCTTAGAAAATTCTGAGCAAAAATGCTCTCAGTCACCAGGGACGGGGTGAGCGGGCAGGTTTCAGTCTGTGAGCTATATAGCTTAGGTACCTGTTACTCCCTTCTGAACTCCATGTTCTTGGGAGGACACAAGCCTCTTGTTCATTAAGCAAAGGCCCTCCAAGTCTCCTTTTTACTTCAGCACTTTGGAAACTCTCCAAGACTTAACTTCAGATCTGGGGAGGTTCTATGTAGAACAGACCTATCCCTTCTTATTCCTGCTCCTGGGTGTCTCCATAATCAGCCTCTACCTTCCCTGGCATAAGTCGTATCTGTTATGCTGCAGGAACTGAGCAACCAAAGCTAGATATCCTTTGGACCACTGATTAGTGACACATTTTCTCCACAACAAAGGGAGGTTAAAGACCAAGGTTTAACCTGAGAAACTTTTTTTTTTGGCAAGACAATAAAGAGGTTAAAGAGGCTATGTGGATCTGTCACTGCTTTAGCTTACCATTTTCAATTTAGCACCAAAGTGCTCAGGAAGACAGGCTCAGATCAGGACAACTTCTTAAAAGGGATTCACAGGCAATCTTACTGGCAAAATGATTTTCCAAAGCTGAGCCACTTGCCCCACCCTACAGGGAGGGGAGTAGAGTCTTAAGGCCCAGCATTGGCATTGAGGCATCTTGCTTTTTTCCCTCAGAATTCCACAAAGGCTTAAGAGTGATCTAAATGCCTGGCTGGAAGCTCAAGTCTAGGAGAGCTAATTTACTGCACTGTTGAGATATTCTCTGCAAGGTAGTCACAGATAATAAGCAATTTAGTAGATAATTAATCCAGACAAGAATTAATGTTCTCTGAATCAGTGATTAATATAATCTTCACATCTGGCCTGGCTGGGAGGCTTGGGGGCAGGAAAGGGAGGGTGGAAGAATGGGTAGCACATCAAAATGGTGAACAAAATGACAATGCTGCTGTTTGTGTATCCTTTAAAGCCTCTATCCAGGGTTTTAAATGGCGTTTTGTCTGCTTCCTGATAGGAAGTCAAATAAGTTTTAGTAGTAAGAACTGGGGATAAAAACGAAAGGAAACCTAGAGTTATTAAACAACTGACTGCTGGAGGAACAGAAGCAATGACTTCTACCTTCTAGGTAGTAATCTTATTTTTTTTTTTTTTTGAGACGGAGTCTCGCTCTGTCGCCCAGGGTGGAGTGCAGTGGCGCGATCTCAGCTCACTGCAAGCTCCGCCTCCCGGGTTCACGCCATTCTCCTGCCTCAGCCTCCCGAGTAGCTGGGACTACAGGCGCCCACAACCGCGCCCGGCTAATTTTTTGTATTTTTAGTAGAGACGGGGTTTCACCGTGGTCTCGATCTCCTGACCTTGTGATCCGCCCGCCTCGGCCTCCCAAAGTGCTGGGATTACAGGCGTGAGCCACCGCGCCCGGCCCCGTAATCTTACTTTTTTGGCTAAAAGCACTTTCTTCAGCATTCTGAGTTAACATGGGTTCCCTATAAGCTCCCCTCCCCAGGTGGACAGTCTTATTTTCTAAGACAAGCTCAAACTCACCAAATTATCACCGTAAACAAAGCTTCAGGGAAGAGACATAACTCTTACTTCAAAAGCTTCAGGTCAGAGACAGCCAAAATCACATGATTGCTAGCCTCAGCTCAAGTAGTGTGCCCAAATCATCACAAAATGGGATTCTCTTCCTATTAATTTTTTTTTTTTTTTTTTTGAGACAGAGTCTTGCTCTGTCGCCTAGGCTGGAGTGCAGTGGCGGGATCTCGGCTCACTGCAACATCTGCCTCCCAGGTTCAAGCGATTCTCCTGCCTCAGCCTCCCGAGTAGCTGGGACTATAGGAGTGTGTCACCACGCCTGGCTAATTTTGCTATTTTTAGTAGAGACGGGGTTTCACCATACTGGTCAGGCTGGTCTTGAACTCCTGACCTCGTGATCCACCCGCCTTGGCCTCCCAAAGTGCTGGGATTACAGGCGTGAACCACCGTGCCTGGTCCTCCATTTATTAATTTATAAGGGGACTAGGAGGACAAACTATTTGATTAATTTGAAGGTGAGAGGTATCATTTTCTCAGATGCTCCAACTAGGCTTCTCACATCCCTCAAAGGTTATTAGCTAAAGACAAGAGTTTCTGAGGCTAATGCAAAAACATGGTCAAATGTGAAACCACCCTTTTAGAGGCAGGGTTTGTGAAAGGCTGCTGGCCTCCAAAGGACAGCATGCCTAAACTCTCTGGGCTCCCAGGACCTGTGGTGATCTCAAGTCAACCTGATGCACAGATAACAGTATCTTTTAGGGATTGCAGCCAATGCTCCCCAATTCACTTTTTTTTGTTTTAATACCTTAAAATATCAAGTGTTTCATTTTTAGGTGATATTCCAAGTGACACAGAAACACAGCTCTCCTGGATGGTGAAGTCTCCGCTGCAAAACTCACCAAACAGCACAGAGGATGACTCTGGGGTCCTCTCCCACTTGCTCCAAGTTAGGTGGGTGCCCTGATGAAGGCAAGGCTGAGTCACTAACATGCACAGCTCCACATCCTGGAAGCCTCTGCAGCCTCGAGGAGACAGGCTCTATCCAACAGGACTCCGAATAAATGCCTGCCGCCTCAACTGGGCAGTCTGACCTCTTCCACCGTCTTTAAGAAACAGAAAGGCCATCTGCATTATTTAATCACCGTTCAATAATGTCCTCCCTCCCCATAGCTGCTTGAGTTAACTGTCTCACAAGTGTCCTATGTTTTGTAAAGATGAGGGTTATTTTCTGAAATGCAGATGAGACTAGGATAAAGCTGTATTATCAATTACAGCCAACTCTCATTTCTCTTAAAGCAAAAATTCATCCCACTGTGATTTCTCCAGGTATTTCCTTTAATTCTAAATCCACCCTTGATATTAGAGAATATTAAAATCACACAGTTGTGGCAAAAATCACAATGTGGCTATTAAATCCTTTTTTGTGAACTAAAAAATGTGCATGTGGCTTAGGCTCAGCTGTTTTGTTTTGTTTTTTTTTTTAAAGATGAGGATGGGGACTCCAACAAAGGCATTAAGAAAGTACTAGATGAAATGAGAAATAGGTGAAGGATAACATGTGAAACGTACACTCAGGTCTAACAAGTACCTATTACTTCTCTGGTTAAGAAGGTTTAGCAAGAGCCCCCAATGAGCACTGTATGTAGAGAAAAGGGAAGGAGCAGGGGGAGGAACGGATTGGCACAGAATTTTTTTCTTCTTTTAAAAACCACAGAGGGTGACTTTTTTCTTCTAAGCAAGCAAGCCTAAGAGACAATACATGGGCTGGCTCCTAATATCAAAACAAAATATTTCTTTGCCACAAAGGAACTTGACTATGTAGCAACACATTTACAAAACTACTGCAAAACACTCCCAGAGGGCAGTGACCTACTCTGCTCCCCAGAGGCTGCAAGAAGCAAGGCCTCAAGTGCCTCACGTTCCATGGGGCTGTGCAGCGCAATGCAGAAGGCGGAAATCCTGCTGTGACACCACCCTCGAGACCTTCTGCAGCCTGAGAGGCAGTGATACTCCCACACCCTTTGATCCTTCCAGATGGCTCAGCCTAGACCTAGCAGTGAGAGAGCCCTCTCCATGCAGGGCGGATGGAGTGGTGGACACTTGCAAAAACAAAACAGTCAATTCACTAACTGTTCCATCCTGTTATATTTGCAATGAGGAAAATTAAGATTCCTGTTTCATGGGCTGCACTGTTTCTGGAAGGCTACAGAAAATCTAACATGGTTGACACCTCCTGGTAGCCCTTCTGTCCTCCTACACACACACACACACACACACACACACACACACACACACACACATACACATATATATATACACACAGAGAGAGACAGAAGAGAGGAGAAAATCCTGGTCCAAAAGACCACATGACCTTACTAGTGTTTCCCCAATGATTGTAATTTATAAACTAAAAATTTTTAAAAATCCACTGCTATCTTTTTCTGTCCTGAGTTTGGTAGACTTTAATGGATGCTCTAGCAATAACCAGAATCTAGGACATGCAAATTCACTGTGAGCAAGAGGCTAGGGATCTGCCCTAAACATAGGAATCTGTTTCTACCAAGTCTGAATGAGGTCAGCACTGGTAGAATTAATGACAAATCAATGTCAATGAAATATTCTGCAAACAGGGTAGTTTTTGTGCTTTCTTTTGATTCTTTTCTTTGGGGAGATAAAGGTATTGCAACCATGGGTCTAACTAATGTATCACTAAAGGACTGTGATGATATTCTCAGTAAAGACGGCCATGGTGTTTACAGTGCCAGGGAGGGAAAATCCCCGATCATCAGAATCCCAATGCAACAGAAAACAGCACCAGTTTCAACAATTCTGATGTTGGACAAAGCCTCTTTTTGTCAGTTAAGAAAGCATAAGCACAGTGTCTCAGTTAATTGCATTAACAGGAATCCATTCATGTCACTGAAAAATACTTGTTGGCACAGTTCACTTTCCTGACCCAAAGACACCAACAACAATCAAAACTGCCCTTTCAGGGTAGTATATTATTACACTAGCCCAGTCAAAACACACTCAGACCATTAACAAATGTATACATTACTGTTAGCACTGCAGGTCTGTTTTATTTTCTAATTTATTTATTGACACAGAGTCTCGATCTGTCACCTAGGCTGGAGTGCAGTGGCATGATCTTGACTCACTGCAACCTCCGCCTCCCAGGAAGGTTTAAGTGATTCTCATGCCTCAGCCTCCCAAGTAGCTGGGATTACAGGCGTGCACCATCACGTCCAGCTAATTTTTGTATTTGAGTAGAGACAGGGTTTTGCCATGTTGGCCAGGCTGGTCTCAAACTCCTGTCCTCAAGCGACCCACCTGCCTTGGCCTCCCAAAGTGCTGGGATTACAGGTGTGAACCACTATGCCCGGCCCTGCAGTTCCTTTTTTTAAAGAGTATTGACTGTTTTCCTGCAAAGGACTTTCAAATCCATATCATAAAGGTAGTATTTATCTGGAAGAATGTGTTTCTTGAATTCCACTTAGCACTTGGTTAAATCTACTTTATTTTGCTCTTTATTTGAACAGAACTTTAGAATGCTCTAGGTCAGGATAAGAAACAGTGTGTTCGTTTTTAAGAAGGATATGTGAATAGGAAGTTGGCATTCAGACTCAAGTTCCACAGTGGTGTTCTTCTCCAATGGGACCTCTCCTTGGGGATATAATTCCTTTCCCAGAGGTATCATGGTATCCCAAGAATACAACTGCTCTTTGGCTCTGTGTTTCAAGATTGGGAGAGAGGATGTAAACTAAGAGTACACAGCAATTTTTTTTTTCTTTTTTGAGATGGAGTTTCACTCTTGTTGCCCAGGCAGGACGACAGTGGTGCAATCTCGGCTCACTGCAACCTCTGCCTCCCGGGTTCAAGCGATTATCTCGCCTCAGTCTCACAAGTAGCTAGGATTATAGGCGCCCACCACGCCCAGTTAATTTTTATATTTTTAGTAGAGACAGGGGTTTCACTATGTTGGCCAGGCTGGTCTCAAACCTCTGACCTCAGATGATCCGCCTGCCTTGGCCTCCCAAAGTGCTGGGATTACAGGTGTGAGCCACCATGCCTGGTGAGTAGACAACAAAATTTAAAGTTCACCAACTGATGTTCCCAAAAGTGCTGAACACTAAATGACACAGGCCTATGAAGTACATACATTTCTTTTAGTAGGAGGGAAAAGTAAAAGTTTTTCAAAGTTTGAGTGCTTTATTAGAATTTTTAAATAAGGAGAACTACGATTTTAATTTCACATCTTGGCTAAGGAGATGACACTGGGGTACAGAGATAATCTCTTGTTCTAAGCCAGGGATCAGTCAGTGTACTCCTCCCTATCCCTCAATCTCAAGACCCTCTTACTTCCGAACTAAACAACACAATTGGCAAATGAAGCCAGCACGAAACCTGTATCAAAAAACAACAAAACTCTGCAGTGAGCCAGTGTATTATGTAACCACTGTAATAAGTGATTATGTGGCTTCCCATATGGACCTTTCATATCCTGGTGGGAGATGGGAGACCAGTTTAATAGCTCTGAGCATGCTTCATGGTGCAATCACAAGTGTCGTGCCATTACAAAGACAAGCAAGCAGGTGAATTTCCCCAGTGTACTTTTCAGGAACACGGTTACCCAGTTCGGGGACGGGACTACATTGATGCACCTGCAAAGTACAGTTGGATGCTTCAGAGCACAAGGACAATATCCAGGTCAGCACGGTGTAAGGCATATACGGACACAAAGAGAGGTCGTTGTCGGTAATAAGTAGCATTACGGAAAAGATTCCAAACCAGCAGGACAGAAATGGTACCTGATGCTCCAGTTTTTTAGATAAGCAATCCCAAGAATCCAGTTCAAACCCTACTGTCAACATGTGGGGCAGAATTCAATTTCTATCATTGTTTTTACAGATCTGGGCTGAGACATTTGTTCCTAGCTTGGTTAAAAAAATAATAATAAAATAAAGGTTTCTTCCTGTTTCTTTCTTGGTATGGAAATACAGCTTAAAGAAGGAAAGGCCATGAGTCCTGGGAGCACTATGAAGGTAGCTAAACACTTCCCATACCTACAGTCAACGACTGGGAAATAGAGAGAGGACAGGGCAACCTGCCCAGCCACTAGCATCAAAAATGAAAAGGTATATTAATTGTGAGGCTCTCAATTCCAGAAATGCCCAAATTAAAAGAGAAAAAAATCTTGAAAAATTAAACAAATTTCTCTTTCTACAAGTCATTTATTTACATATTATATGTCCGATATATAATGTGTAGATAAATGTATCCTGCAGTGGAAGTGACCACTCTACTGAACTGTACAGCATATTATAGGACAAATTCTTGAAAGATTTCATCTTATACTGGTATCTTTTAATAAAAAAAAATTAAAAATCAAAGAAAACGTCTGGCCAGGGCTAGGATAAGACAAACAGGAACACTTCAGAATCCAAGGCAGGGGAAGGCTGTTGGCCTCTCTTCAGAGGACTGCAGGGGTAGGAAGAGGGAGGGACAGATCATGCACAAAAGTACTTACAAATTACACACCCAACCCCCACCCCACAATAAAAAGAGAAGAAAAAGCCCCATCACTTAACACCAAACAGCAACATTATCAATACACCCTTTCTTTGCTGCCCACCATGCCTTATTTGAAGAAAGAGGCCTGTGAGGAGAAGTGGAAAGAGCCAGGGTGAGAGGGAAGATTTGCATTTCAGTCTAGTTTCCAATTTCTATTTCTCTTACAGGAAGTCTTCAGTCATCTGATGCCTGACATCGAGCTCTGAGCAGAAACCGAGTATGTGGTGGCCACGACTGGGGTGCCATTGTTGGCTGAGTAGCCTTGCCTCAATGTTTCAAAATATGATGCCTGCACGGGTTTGTGATACTGCAGCACTTTTATGGCATCTTCTATTTTAAACCATTCCCTCTTCCTTCCTGTGGAGGCAGAGAGAAAAGAAACTAGTACAAGAGCAATAAGGTTTCTGAGCCTAGAACTTTTGAGAAAATGTAGAAAACGTTAAAGCAATGTTTCTTAATACTTTTTTTCCTTACAAAAGTAACTCAAGCGCACTTCGTATGCTTCAAATATTATACAAATGTCTAATGTAGAAAATAGGCGAGAAACCTGAAAACTGAAGAGCTAAGAGTAATTGTGTAAAACCTGCCCTCCAGAGAGAACTATGGCTAGTGTTTTCCTCCTGCCCTCCTGGGTCTCTGAGCTTTCCTTGCTTGCACATACATAGGGATCAAAGCCCAGCAGCATCCCCATCTCTTGTAAAAAACTGACATGAGGGCCTGACGAGGTGGCTCATGCCTATAATCCCAGCACTTTGGGAGGCTAAGGTGGGCAGATCGCTTGAGCCCAGGAGTTTGAGACCAGCCTGAGCAACATGGCAAACTTGTCTCTACAAAAAATACAAAAATTAGCTGGGCATGGTGGCACAAGCCTGTAGTTCCAGCTACCCAGGAGGCTGAGGTGGGAGGATCACCCTAGCCCGGGAAGTTGAGGCTGCAGTGAGCTGTGATTGCGCCACTGCACTCCGGCAGGGTGACAGAGTGACACCCTGATCCAAGCAGGGGAAAAAAGAAAATCAACACAAACATCAGCTTCCAGAATTACTAGGATGGCTGGTTTGTAATCACTAATTTATTTAAAAGTTTTCTTTTAAGAGTGAATGTACTGACATAATAGAAAAAAAATTTTTACATATATATATATAGAGAGAGAGAGAGAGACAGAGAGAGAGAGAGAGAGAGAGACGGAGTCCTGCTCTGTCGCCCAGGCTGGAGTGCAGTGGCCTCCCGGGTTCATGTCATTCTCCTGCCTCAGCCTCCCGAGTAGCTGGGACTGCAGGCGCTCGTCACCACTCCTGGCTAATTTTTTGTATTTTTAGTAGAAATGGGGTTTCACCATGTTAGCCAGGATGGTCTCGATCTCTTGACCTTGTGATTTGTCCACCTCGGCCTCCCAAAGTGCTGGGATTATAGGCGTGAGCCACCACCCCCAGCCAGAAAATATTTTTTAAAATAAGAAAAAAC
Source organism: Macaca mulatta (assembly GCF_049350105.2). Classification (NCBI taxonomy): domain Eukaryota; kingdom Metazoa; phylum Chordata; class Mammalia; order Primates; family Cercopithecidae; genus Macaca; species Macaca mulatta. Next base: position 147,995,789 of record NC_133409.1, on the reverse strand, counting down.
AATCTCAATACAATCACACTTTTATTTTTCAGTTTATTTTCTTACTCTTTTCTAGTCCATGCTTTAAAATCCTTTATATTTTTTCTCTTATAAAAGTAATAGGTACCCATAATTTTGTAAACCAGAGAAGACCACTCTCAATACCCTAGCACAATTGCCTTTTTTGCATATACTTGAAAAAGAAACAATCTTGAGATAACTAAAATTGGATCATGCTTTCAGGTGCTCCGAATCCTGACCAGCTCTGCTAGAGTGTTATGGTCAGGAACAAGGACTCTGAAGCCAAAGTGCTGGGCTCCAATCACATAAATGGCTCCAATGAGCTGTGCAGCCTCAGATAGCTGTGCTCCTGCTCCATTTTCCTCATCTATAAAACAGACAATAAATAGGGCCTATCTCACAAGTTTGTTGTGACGATTAGTATGCAAAGCACCTGAAGAGTACCTGGCTGCTAAAAGTATGTACTACTGAATTTGCTTTTTAATTTTTGTTACTGGTTCTTTTTTTCTTCACATTCTTTTTTCTTTTCTTTTTTCTTTTTTTTCCCCAGAGATAGGATCTCAGGCTGGATTGCAGTGGTATGATCATAGTTCACTGCAAACTCAAGCTCCCAGACACGAGGAATCTTCCTGCCCCAGCCTTCCAAGTAGCTAGGACTACAGGCACACGCCACACCTGCTGCTGCTGCTTTTTTTTTTTTTTTTGGTGTAAATGAGGTCTCAAATTCCTGGCCTCAAGTGATCCTCCTGCCTTAGCCTCCCAAAGTACTTGGAATTACAGGCATGAGCCACCACGCCTATCCTACGTCACACTGTTTCTTAAGCAATCTATGTTATGAAAAAAATATGACATTGCCTTGCTAGGAAGGTTAAGGCAGGACTGCTTGAGCCCAGGAGTTTGAGGCTGCAGTGGGCTGTGATCCACTGTACTCCAGTCTGGACAACAGAGTGAGACCCTGTCTTTTTTTGGTCAGACATTTATGGCTGCGTTATATCTTAATATCTAGAATGGATGTACTATCATTCATTTAACCATTTCCACATCACTGGACATCAATTGTCTGTGATTATTATTATTTTTGAGACAGAGTCTCAGTCTGTCACCCAGGCTGGAGTGCAGCAATGTGATCCTGGCTCACTGCAACCTCTGCCTCCCAGGCTCAAGCGATTCTCATGCCTCAGCCTCCCAAGTGGCTGGGATTACAGGCACCCACAACCATGCCCAGCTAATTTTTGTTTGTTTATTTATTGAGACGGAGTCTCACTCTGTCATGCAGGCTGGAGTGCAGTGGCATTAGCTCATTGCAATCTCTGCCTCCCGGGTTCAAGCAATTCTCCTGCCTCAGTCCCCAAGTAGCTGGGACTACAGGTGTACACAACCACGACCAGCTAATTTTTGTATTTTTAGTAGAGATGGGGTTTCAGTATGTTGGCCAGGCTGGTCTCGAACTCCTGACCTTAAGTGATTTGCCTGCCTCAGCCTTCCAAAGTGCTGGGATTACAGGCATGAACCACCATGCCCAGTGATTTTAATTATTATAAATAATCCTGTTTTTAAAAAATGTTCCCCATTTTTTCTTTCTTTTTAACCATCTAGGGAAAGATATCTAGCACAAGGACTACAAAAATAGAGCTTTTGAACTTTCAAGGGCTCCTGATTTATACTGCAAAAGTGCTTTACAGAAAGGCGACACTGATCCCGAGTCCTGCTTGTGTCTGTCAGGATGTCAGTCTCACTACATCCCCGCCAATATTAGCTTTTCTTTAACATTGACTTTTTTTTTTTTTTTTTTTTTTGAGACAGTCTTTATCTGTTGCCCGAGCTGGAGTGCACTGGCATACTCTTGGCTCACTGCAACCCCCACCTCCCGGGTTCAAGCGATTCTCCTGCCTCAGCTTCCTGAGTAGCTGAAATTACAGGTGTGTGCCACCACGCCTGGCTAATTTTTGCATTTTCAGTAGAGACAGGGTTTCACCACATTGGCCAGGCTGGTCTCGAACTCCTGACCTCAAGTGATTTGCCTTTCTCAGCCTTCCAAAGTGCTGGGATTACAAGCGTGAGCCACTGCACCAGGTGGTGTTAAACTATGGTGTTTAACAGCTGTATAACATTCCATCAGACACATGTCATTCATTGATTTGTCATTCACTGAGTTATACATTTAAGATGCAATTTTTAACCGGTAAGAAAAATGGTAGTAAGATCATCTGAAGGAAGGCTCCATAGGCTTGTCATATTTTAGATTATTTCATTAGGGTCAATTATCAGAAGTGGGAGTACAAGGTGAAAGGTTTGTTTGAATATTAATAGAGCAACGGTACCTAAAAAAATTAGTATCCCAAGTGTGTGACTCCTGCCTGACAGAGTGCTCTGAGGATAGGGCCACACCACACATCCATTGCTGTGTCCTTTTCTGGCGCTAGCACAGCTGTCAGGGAGTCTGTTTTCAGCATATCCACAATGAATTTATTTCCTTGAGCACCCTGCATTATTACTAGATACAAAGCCATCAAGAGCCAAAGGGCTACGAACTGCCCAGAGTAACAATGTGAGGGGCATGGCAGCAAGGAAAACACTAACATTAAAGGGAGAATGTTGGCAAGTAAATTTTATCTGTCTGCCAATTTGTAACGGAAATTAGTGTTCTACTTTCTAGAATATACTTTCCTTCAGAGGTAAATAATCAAACCGTGAACCAACCTTTGCACCACCACAGTTTATAGTTCAAAAGATGTAAACATAATGGCCATCTGAGATAAAAGAAAATGACTCCTTTGGGAGAAAGCTGGGTGTACCTAAAGAGTGCACTCAGCACCCTTTTATAAAAGTTCATAAGCCGGGCGCGGCGGCTCACGCCTGTAATCCCAGCACTTTGGGAGGCGGAGGAGGGTGGATCACCTGAGGTTGGGAGTTCGAGACCAGCCTGACCAACACGGAGAAACCCCGTCTCCACTAAAAATACAAAATTGGCTGGGTGTGGTGGCACATGCCTATAATCCCAGCTACTAGGGAGGCTGAGGCAGGAGAATCGCTTGAACCTGGGAGGCGGAGGTTGCGGTGAGCCGTGATCGTGCCATTGCACTCCAGCCTGGGCAAACAAGAGTGAAACTCTGCCTTAAAAAAAAAAAAAAAAAATTCATAAATTTTATCATTTTTATATTCATATAAAACATGAAAAATATAAAAATATATATTGTAGATATATAAGAATAAAACTAGAAACTACCTGCACTATTCTGCATCTACTAAATGATTTCTAGAGGGACTCACACTACCTAACAAACAATTTTCTCAATAGGAACAAGACCAGGGTCCTGCTCTCACTTACGGTCCCCACGGCCAGCAGTGAGCCTGGCATGGCGGAGGCCCTCAATCAGTATCTGCTCAGGAGGTGCAGAAGTATAGCCCGTTTGGGAAGGACTCAGTTTGATTTTAGAGGCAACATTTCTTATTTTTAGGGGTCATGCTTCTATTTGTGGACCATATACTCACTTCAGATTCCATTTAAACATTTCAAAATACTATCGGGTTCAAAATGTACATGCTTGTTTTATTATACACATCCCTCAATTATTTCTATTTTTTATCCAGTTCTTGTTTTTTGTTGTTGTTCGTTTTTGAGACAGTTTCACTCTGTTGCCTAGGCTGGAGTGCAGTGGCATGATTATGGCTCAATGTAACCTCAACCTCCCAAGCACAAATGATCTTCCTGCCTCAGCCTCCTGAGAAGCTGGGACCACAGGCATGTGCCAGCACACCCAGCTAATTCTTCTGATTTTTGTAGAGATGAGGTCTTACTAGGTTGCCCAGACTGGTCTTGAACTCCTGGGCTCAGGTGATCCTCCTGTGTTGGCCTTCCAAAGTATTGGGGTTATAGGTGTGAGCCACTGAGCCTGGTAAGCTCTTGTTTCTGGTTCTGGTAATGACCTGTGGCATGGCAAGGGCTGGTTGTGAGGAGCCCTTTCCAGGCTGTCTGAAGATGGCTTACCAATGTTAACTGAGTCTTCCCAGTCTTCCAGCACTTCAGTGACAATGAGCACATAGACATACGTCCTGTGCTTCCTCTCCTGGTTCTGAAGGGCAAAGAGAGAAGGACAGAGAGAGTTTTTCCTTAGAAAGCTGGAATTACTTAAATGAAACACACTCTTAAGCATTATGTCCGGAGAGCTTAGACACAAAGATTCTAAACTTTTACTTTTTATGGTCCTACATGATTTAAAACAGGCCACACTTGAATTTGAGGGTGTGCTCTTTGCCTGGACTTCTAAAACCAAGTATTTATATTGTTTTTTCCTCCCCTTCCCCTAAACACACTTCACAGGAATACTGTGACTCCTTAAGAAAAAGGCATCATGTAAATTTAGCTAGAACACCAGGGAAAGCACTGTCGATGGGTGGGCCACCACAGAGGTCTCAAACTTCAGTGACCCCAGCAAGGCAAACAAGCTGAGTGTGACACACACACACACACCCACCCCTTTTCCCACTAACCCCACTTACCTATTTTTTTGAGAGAGGGCCTTTGTCACCCAGAGTGGAGCGCAGCGGCATGATCATGGCTCACCGCAACCTTGACCTTCCTGAGCTTAGGTGATCTTCTCACCTCAGCTTCCTGAGTAGCTGGTACAGGCATGCACCACCATGCCTGGCTAATTTTTGCATTTTTAGTAGAGACAGCGTTTCACCATGTTGGCTAGGCTCGTCTCAAACTCCTGACCTCAAGTGATCTGCACGCCTAGGCCACCCAAAATGCTGGGATTACCTATGTGAGCCACCGTGCCCAGCCAATTTTTGTATTTTTTTTGTAGAGACAGGATTTCACCATGTTGCCCAGGCTAGTCTTAAACTCCTAGGCTCAAGCGATCCTCCCATTTTGGCCTCCCAAAATGCTGGGATTACAGGCATGAGCCACAGTGCCCAGCCACCTTTTAAAAAGTTTTATTTATTGCCAGGGCGATGGCTCATGCTTATAATCCCAGCACTTTGGGAGGCCAAGGTAGGCGGATCACCTGAGGTCAGGAGTTCCAGACCAACCTGGCCACCATGGTGAAACCCTGTCTCTACTAAAAATACAAAAATTGGCCAGATGTGGTGGCGGGCACTTGTAATCTCAGCTACTTGGGAGACTGAGGCAGGAGAATCGCTTGAACCTAGGAGGCAGAGGTTGTGGTGAGCCAAGATTGTGCCATTGCACTACAGCCTGGGTGACAGAGCAAGACTCTGTCTCAAAAAAAAAAAAAAAAATTATTTATTTACATAGCTATTTTTTCATTAGAGATCTTTCTTCTGATATTTTTATTTTTAAAACTTTTTGTAGAGATAGAGTCTCACTCTCTTGCTCAGGTTGGTCTTGAACTTCTACCCTCAAGAGATTGTTGTGCATCAGCTTCTCAAAATGCTGGGATTACAGGGGTGAGCCACCATGCCCAGCATCTGCTCATCTTTATTTCTCCTGATTTCTCACTTTTTTTCCTGCCTTGTTTCAAATTTGTATCACAGCTTATTTCCTTGTTTTTCCTCTCTTTGTTATTGTTACTTATCTTCTATTTTTCTTGTCTCGCTACACTCAGCTACCCTTCCTCCTACCTTGGTAGGAGAGGAAGAAAGGTAGGAATGGGGTAAAATAATACTTACAAATAATTCTAGTAGTTTAGGGGACAAGACTATGGGATTTCTTTCTTTCTTTTTGTTTTAAAGCATGTTATCCTCTGTTGGTGCTGCTTTCTTTAAAAAACTCACCGAGGTTGGGCACGGTGGCTCACGCCTGTAATCCCAGCATTTTGGGAGGCTGAGGCAGGAGGACTGCTTAAGCGCAGGAGTTTGAGATCAACCTGGGCAACCTGGCAAGACCCTGTCTCTACAAAAAAATTTGAAAATTTAGAAGGCATGGTGGTGTGTTTCTGTAGTCTCACCTACTTGGGAGGCTGAAGCAGGAGATTGCTTGAACCCAGGAGTTCAAGGCTGCAGTGAGCTATGACTGTGGCACTGCACTCCAGCCTGGGCGACACAGTGAGACCTTGTCTCAAAAAGTTAAAAATAACTAAAAAAACCCAAAAACTCGCTGAAACAGAGATGGCATTTTTCCTATGTTAATATCTGTGTGGTTATTAATACATATCATTTGTACCAAAGATTTTAACAGACTTACCTCAAAAATTCCAACTAATCTTCCCAATGTCCCTTTTACTCCAGCCTGGAAAGTGAAAAGAATAATTAATGCACTGATAGTATTATATTGCTGGTCTCATTCTCAGTCTTCTTAAGCAGTTTATAAAATAGAAACAAAAAACAAGAGGACACAGCTTGGGCAGACTCACATCTGTGAAGTGATACCAGTGTTTCCTATGTGTCACAGACTGCTAACAGCAGTGTATGCTCTGGGAAGTCAGAATGCCTTTCATTTCTTCTGGTCTCTCTCCCTACTGCAAAGCTAGCTAAACCTAGCAAGATAATCAAGGCCATGAAGCCACCATACCAAAAATATTTTGAGGGATTGATTACTTCAGGTCAGGCACTGCCACTGTGGGAGGCTGAATTGGGAGGATCACTTGAGGATAAAAGTTCAAGATCCACTTGGGCAACATAGTGAGACCCTGCCTCTAAAAATTTGTTTTCAAATTAGCCAGTCATGGCAGCATGTGGCTACAGTCCCAGCTACTGGGGAGGCTGAGGTGAGAGGATCACCTGAGCCCAGGAGTTCAAGGTTGCAATGAGCTATGACTACACCACTGCACTCCAGCCTGGGTGACAAAGTGAGACCATGTCTCAAAATTAATTAATTAATTAATTGGTCAGGTACTACGGCTCACGCCTGTAATGCCAGCACTTTGGGAAACTGAGGCGGGTGGATCACTTAAGCTCAGGAGCTCAAGACTAGGCTGGGCAACATAGTGAAACCCTGTCTCCACAAAAAATACAAAAATTAGCTGGGTGTGATGGTGCACAGCTGTAGTCCCAGCTACTCGGGAGGCTGAGGTGGGAGGGTTGTTGGGTCCAGGAGGTGGAGGTTGCAGTGAGCCGAGATCACACCACTGCACTCCAGCCTGGGTGACAGAGCCAGACCTTGTCTCTAAATACATACATACACACACAGATTACTTCATTCACTTATTAATTCAACAAATATATACTAAATGCCTAATTTGAACCAGAAAACAGTGTATGTGCCAGAGGTATAACAATGAATCAGCTAGAATGCAAGATCCCATAAGATTAAGACCCCCTTTCTTCGGTCCGTAGGTCCAAAATGACAAAGAAAAGAAGGAACAACGGTCGTGCCAAAAAGGGCCGCGGCCATGTGCAGCCTATTCGCTGCACTAACTGTGCCCGATGCGTGCCCAAGGACAAGGCCATTAAGAAATTCGTCATTCGAAACATAGTGGAGGCCGCAGCGGTCAGGGACATTTCTGAAGCGAGCGTCTTTGATGCCTATGTGCTTCCCAAGCTGTATGTGAAGCTGCATTACTGTGTGAGTTGTGCAATTCACAGCAAAGTAGTCAGGAATCGATCTCGTGAAGCCCGCAAGGACCGAACACCCCCTCCCCGATTTAGACCTGCGGGTGCTGCCCCACGTCCCCCACCAAAGCCCATGTAAGGAGCTGAGTCCTTAAAGACTGAGACAGACTATTCTCTGGAGAAAAATAAAATGGAAATTGTACTTAAAAAAAAAAAAAAAAAGATTAAGACCCTTGTCTGACTTGGCTGTCCATATACAATATGCTGGAAGAGAGTTCAGCACCCTGCAAGAACTCAGGAAAGCCTAGATCAACAAGAACATAAACATGGTAATTCTGCTATGGGTAAGTATCATGACAGAAATACACAGAGTGATGTGATGACAAGAAGTGGCAGGGAGAGGGGCAACTTCAGTGGTCAGACCTTTTTTTTGAATGGGGGGATGAAGTCTCACTCTGTCACCCAGGCTGGAGTGCAATGGTGCAATCTTGGCTCACTGCAACCTCCGCCTCCCAGGTTCAAGCGATTCTCCTGCCTCAGCCTCCCAAGTAGCTGAGACTACAGGTGCCCGCCACCACGCCAAGCTAATTTATTTTTTATTTATTTATTTATTTTTGAGACGGAGTCTCGCTCTGTCGCCCAGGCTGGAGTGCAGTGGCCGGATCTCAGCTCACTGCAAGCTCCGCCTCCCGGGTTCGGGCCATTCTCCTGTCTCAGCCTCCTGAGTAGCTGGGACTACAGGCGCCCGCCACCTCGCCCGGCTAGTTTTTTGTATTTTTTAGTAGAGACGGGGTTTCACCGTGTTAGCCAGGATGGTCTCGATCTCCTGACCTAGTGATCCGCCCGTCTCGGCCTCCCAAAGTGCTGGGATTACAGGCTTGAGCCACCGCGCCCGGCCCAGGCTAATTTATTTTTATTTTTATTTTGTATTTTGAGGAGAGATGGGGTTTCACTATGTTGGCCAGGCTGGTCTCGAACTCCTGACCTTGTGATCCACCCACCTCAGCCTCCCAAAGAGATGGGATTACAGGCGTGAGCCACCATGCCCGGCCTAGGCCTTCTTAATATATACTTTTGTTTTTTTCTTTTCCTTTTCTGAGACAGAGTCTCACTCTGTCACCCAGGCTGCAGTGCTGTGGTGCAATCTTGGCTCACTGCAACCTCTGCTTCCCGGGTTCAAGCAATTCCACCACCTCAGCCTCCCAAGTAGCTGGGACTACAAGTGTGTGCCACCAAGCCCAGCTAATTTTTCTATTTTTGGTAGAGACAGGGTTTCACCATGTTGGCCAGGCTGGTCTTGAACTCCTGACCTCAGGTGATCCACCCGCCTCACCATCTCAAGTAGCTGGGACTACAGTCGTATGCCACCACACCCAGCTAATCAAACAAATTTTTTTTTTGTAGAGACAAGATCTTGTTGTGTTGCCCAGGCTAGTCTCAAACTCCTAGCCTCAAGTAATCTACCCACTATGACCTCCCAAAGTACGGGAATAACAGTTGTGAGCCACTGTACCTGGCCTGGATGACATATTTTGAAATTAATTTTTGCTAATTATCTGTCAATGAACTCTGTTCTTTTCTCTTGCCAACATGTCTGCTTTCTCTACCATTTTATATTCATTTACCCACGTGGCTTTTGGTCTACTTGAATGGAAATGTCTGCCTTTCTTAAATAAGAAAATAGTAAGTTGCTTCTCTCTATTTTTAGAAATAACTGCCCTCCACAGTCAGCTAAAACTAGCTAGCTTATACATCATGAATTAACCAATGAAGCTGCCTGACAAGTGGGACAAGCTGCCAGGCCAGCCTGAGTTGGAAAGCCATTTCTGTACTCTGATCCCAGGCAGCCTGAACACACTCCGCTCATCTCCTGAGACATGTCACCTGTGCTCCTGCCACAAGCCTCCACTGAGGGTCTGGGAGGAGAGCTGTTGGGGCAGATGAGGGCCTTGGGGGACAGAGGTAAGAAAAAAAAATTTTTTTTTTTTTTAAAACTCTTGTCGCCCAGGCTGGAGTGCAGTGGTGCGATCTCGGCTCACTACAACCTCTGTCTCCCAGGTTCAAGCAGTTCTCTTGCCTCAGCCTCCCAAGTAGCTGGGACTACAGGTGCATTACAGGTGCACACCACCACACCCAGCTAATTAAAAAATATATATTTTTAGTAGAGACAGGGTTTCACCATATTGGCTAGGCTGGCCTTGAACTCCTGGCCTCATGATCTGCCCGCCTCGGCCTCCCAAAGTGCTGGGATTACAGGCGTGAGCCACTGCACCCGGCCCGAGAAAAGATTTAAGAGGCCATCATTCACCTTTCTCCTCCGCAAAGGAGAGAGAAAGAGAGAGAGAAAGCATTCTCTTTAGCAGCTACTATCCAATTATTTTTTTCTTAAAGAAACTAGAAGTTTATAAAACAATCTCCAAATTTTTAGGGCACATATCAACTTAATATTATGACAACTCAATATAATTCATTTAAAACCTTTGTTTGGCTGGGCACAGTGGCTCAAGCCTATAATCCCAGCACTTTGGGAGGCCGAAACAGGTGGACTGCTTGAGACCAATAGTTCGAGACCAGCCTGAGCAATAAGGTGAAACCCCATCTCTACAAAATACAAAAAATTAGCTGGGCATGGTGGCACATGCCTATAGTCCCAGCTACTCAGGAGGCTGAAGTGGGAGGATCACCCAAGTCCAGAAAGTCAAGGCTCCAGTGAGCCACGATCGCACCACCGCACTCCAGCCTGGGCAACAGAGACACCTTGTCTCAAAAAAAACAAAACAAAATAATTTCAAAACACAAAACTTTCGTTTAGTAATAGTACCTCTGCATTTGACACCAACATGTGTCTATGATTCACTCTGTGTCAGATGCAGTTAAGAAAAATGTAGCCGGGCGCGGCGGCTCAAGCCTGTAATCCCAGCACTTTGGGAGGCCAAGACGGGCGGATCACAAGGTCAGGAGATCGAGACCATCCTGGCTAACATGGTGAAACCCCGTCTCTACAAAAAAATACAAAAAACTAGCCGGGCGAGGTGGTGGGCGCCTGTAGTGCCAGCTACTCGGGAGGCTGACGCAGGAGAATGGCTAAACCCGGGAGGCGGAGGCTTGCAGTGAGCTGAGATCCGGCCACTGCGCGCCAGCCTGGGTGACAGAGCGAACCTCCGTCTCAAAAAAAAAAAAAAAAGAAAAATGTAAAAGTACCTATCTGAAATAGACACAAATGTGTAAAATCTAGTGTAAGTCAAATTATGCTGCCATTTATGCACCAACATTTCAGTGGTATTTTTCACTTCCAATTAGTCTTCCAACTTGTAGAATGTAGAAAGTAATGATACTTGTTTGTTTAAAGAGGTGGTGTCTATGTTGCCCAGGCTGGCCTCAAACTCCTGGGATCAAGCAATTATCCTGCCTCAGCCTCCTGAGTAGTTGGGATTACAGATACATGCTACCACACAGGGCTAAAGATATTTTTTATTTGTCCCTTAGCCTTTCTTTCATAGTATTTATGGGATCTAATTAGCAAAATCTATTTAATGTGATCTTACCAATAATTCTATACCATAAAGCAAATAAATATTTCCCTATTTACCAATTTTAGATATTGGAATTCAGCATTTTTCTCAGCAAGAGGTTCCCCCTTTAGTAAAAGGATTTCAGTTCTTTAAGGTCATAGTGCTGACAAAAAAGAAAAATTTCTCACAGGCAAAGGTTCTCCCAGTTTACCTTAGCTATCTTACTTTTTCACAAATTTCCCAGACTCAGAGTCCAACTTTCATCTCCTAGTTTTTTCTCAAATGCTGCCACAAGCAATCTGAGAGTGAGTTATTTTTATCTGTCACATGATGCCTGCATGCAGGTCGGGATATGTGTCAGGGCCACATCTGACAGATATTTGGCTCACACATTTGGGGATAAGATTAAATTCAGGGATATATTAAATTCGGTTCCATAAGGATGCTGGTATGGATCTGTCTTTTGCAAAATCATATGAAAGCAGTTACAATTTCAATCTATATGTCAAAAACCACTAATCTGGAGAGGGAGTCTTTATTTAAAAGTCCATCTTAGTAGAGATAGTTCTTTCACCCTTTTCTAGTACTTTAGGCCTGGTTAACAAAAATAATCTGAACAATTGCCTACCATTTCTCTTTTTTTTTAAGATACAGGGTCTTAGTCTGTCACCCAGGCTAGGGCGCATGGTCATAGCTCACTGCAGCCTTGAACTCCTGGGCTCAAGTGATCCTCCTGTCTTAGCCTCCCAAGTAGCTGGGGCTACAGGGATGTGTCACTACAACCGATACTTTCTTAATTTTTTTTTTTTTTTGTAAGGCCAGGTGCAGTGACTCACGCCTGTAATCCCAGCACTTTGGGAGACTGAGGCGGGTGGATCCCCTGAGGTTAGGAGTTTGAGACCAGCCTGGCCAACATGGCGCAATCCCATCTCTACTAAAAACACAAAAATTACCGGGTTGTGGTAGACGCCTGTAATCCTAGCTACTCAGGTGGGTGAGGCAGGAGAATCACTTGAGCCCAGGAGGCGGAGACTGCAGTGAGCCAAAATTGTGCCACTGCGCTCCAGCCTGGGTGACACAGCGAGACAGGGTTTCGCTGTGTCGCCCAGGCTGGTCTTGAAATCCTGGTCTCAAGCGATCCTCCCACCTTGGTCTCCCAAACTGCCGGGATTACAGGTGTGAGCCACCTGCCCAGCCCTGCTTTTTTAAGAGAAAAAAAACACAAGTGTCTCTTTTTCCTTTGAGGTGTTCTACTGGGATTGAGGTATTTCTCTGGAAAGGGCTGGATCTCATCTTGTTCTGTGGCAGTCTCCCTGTATATGTACAAAAGCTTAGGCAGAGGCACTAATGTGGGTGATGGCCCTTTGAACCTGTGTCTAAAATGATCTACCACAAGGAATCCTGACTTTGTTGGCACAAAGTGGACCGCCATCTTCTGTAACCAGCTTTTCACTCTACAGTAGACATTTTGACTAACTGATGTTGGCTCAGCCCACAGGCATTCCCCTTCCCTTGCCGCTACCAGGGAGACCCAGATTCTGTCCAGGTGGGGCTGTGGCGTACTTTCAGAAGGCATACCTAAGCAAGGCATAGGAAATTCTGCTCCCCTCTGCAGGGACTGCTTCACGGGTGTTGCATGTTCAACAGCTCCTTAGAGGCTGTCTCTCAGGGACTTCTGGAAAAGATCTCCCACCACGATAAAAAGACTGCACAAAAAGAAACCCTGTACTTCCTTGTCAAGTGGGGATGTGAAAGCTGGAGCTGCTATCATCATCTGATCATAAGGGGAAGGCCAAAGAAATCTAGTGAGAAGCTGACCCAGCGCCCTGATGCTGGGGAGCTGTGAAGCAATGAGGTAATAACGGCCAATGTCTGGGCCCTTCATGTTTCTCACATAACTGATGATGCTGAAGCCACTTTTAGACAGGTGTTCTGTTATTACTCGCAGCTGAAAGGTTCCTGCACTTCTTCCCTTGATTTACAAGGCGGCTCTCTGAGAAGACCAAGAACTGTATTCCCCACTCCCTGCAAGAGGCAACTACTCACCTGAAAATGGTGTTTATCATTCTCTTGCATGTTTTTATACTTTTACTACTTGGGTATGTATCCACTTTTTTTTTTTTTTTTTTTTTTTTGAGACGGAGTCTCGCTCTGTCGCCCAGCCCAGGCTGGAGTGCAGTGGCGCGATCTCGGCTCACTGCAAGCTCCGCCTCCCGGGTTCACGCCATTCTCCTGCCTCAGCCTCCCGAGTAGCTGGGACTACAGGCGCCCACAACCGCGCCCGGCTAATTTTTTGTATTTTTAGTAGAGACGGGGTTTCACCGTGGTCTCGATCTCCTGACCTTGTGATCCGCCCGCCTCGGCCTCCCAAAGTGCTGGGATTACAGGCGTGAGCCACCGCGCCCGGCCCTGTATCCACTATTAACAGTATTTGTGCAAGTTTCTCTACTGAATTAAGAAAAGGTATTTTACCTTCTATAACTTTTTCCCTCCGTATTATGTTTCAGAGTTTTAGCTATATTGACACATGTAGTTCTAGGTAATTCATTTTAATTGTTGAACAGTTATCTATTTTATGAATTTACCATAATTTATTAATCCACTCACTTGTCAGTTTACTTCTGCTATTATTAAAAATGCTGCAAAAAATTCTCTTGTAGATCTAATCTATCTCCTCATTGTCAAGTGAAAGAGTTTCTCTGAGATTTACACTAAAAGTCAAATTTCTCAGTCACAGAGGATACTTCCAGATAATTTCAAGCTGGTCTCTTTTGGTAGGTCAACTGCAGATATGGTGACCACTCTCCACCTCTCCCTACATCCACATCCTTTGACACGTAATTCTGCAGCTTTTCCTATCAAGGGATAGAATCTACTTGCCCATCCCTACATCTAGGCTTGCCTTGTGTCTTGCTTCGGCCAACAGAATGTAGAAGAATGGTTTACCAGGTCCAAGCCTAGGCCTCAAGAGGCCTTGTAGTTTCCACTTTTCCTCCTGGAACTCTGCCATCGGCATATGAATAAGCCTGAGCTTAGGCTCCTAAAGGATGAAAGACCACAGCTGTCTAGGCTGAGTGGCCTACAGCCAGCTAACCTCCAAACTGTGTGAGAGCATAGCCAAGATCAGCAGAGTTGCCTACTCAACTCAGAGCTGGCTGCAGATACCTGAATAGTCCAGCTGACACCAGAAGTTGACCTTGGCTTGTAAGTAGTAATATGTACTATTTAAAGCCATTGCATTTTGGAATAGTTTGTTATACAGCAAACTGATACACTCTCCAAAGTACACAGGCAGTGTATGAGGTGCCATCACTCTTGTTCTTCAATACTTAGTATTTGTTGTTAGCCATTTTCCCTCCCCACTTTTGGGTCAATATAATGAGCGCGAAATTGTATTACATTAATTTTTTAACTGAAACTGTGTGCTTTTTCCTACTTCAGTGAACATTCAGATTTCCTCTTTGGAGAATTATATATTCATATTCTTATTTGACAGGTGACCATCATAATGAATCTGCAGTTCTTTGTGTCTTTATTAATTAATTTTTTTGAGACCAGTCTCTGTAGCCCAGGCTGGAGTGCAGTGGTGCAATCATGGCTCATTGCAGCCTCAACCTCCCAGGCTCAAGCGATCCTCCTGCCTCAGCCTCCTGAGTAGCTGGCACTACAGGCACATGCCATCACAACTGGCTTTTTTTTTTTTTTGTAGAGATGAGGTTTTGCCATGTTGCCCAGGCTGGTCTCAAACTTCTGGGCTCAGACTATTCTCCCATTTCAGCTTCCTTCTTGATACTTATGCTTTACGCTCTGTGGTAAATATTTTCTCCCAATCTGGCACTTGTCTTTTACCCTTGTTTACAATGTTCTTTCCTGAGCATGTTTCATTAGACACAGTTTATTTTACTTATCTTTACCTTTTGTGTTAGCTATCTTGTTTAAGAAACACATCCCTGGCTGGGTGTGGTGGCTCATGCCTGTAATCCCAGCACTTTGGGAGGCCAAGGTGGGCGGACTGCCACAGCTCAGGAGTTCCAGACCAGCCTGGGCAAAATGGTGAAACCCGTCTCTACTAAAATACAAAAAATTAGCCGGGCGTGGTGGCATGTGCCTGTAGTCCCAGCTACTCGGGAGGCTGAGGCAGGAAAATTGTTTGAACCCAGGAGGCAGAGATTGCAGTGAGCCGAGATCATACCACTGCACTCCAGCCTGGGTGACAGAGTGAGACTCTGTCTCAGTAAAAAAGGTAACACATCCCTATTCCTATGGCATAAAATTAGAGTCACATTATCTTTTCTAATTATCTGAGAGTTTTATCATATGATCCATCTGTAATTTATTTCCAAATAGCCAATGGTCTAGAGAGTCCAGAATAGAGCCATAGATATTACTGTTTTACTAATCTAGTTGTTAATTTATGTACTAATAGCATATGCTGATGATTTTAACTAATACAACTTTATCTTAATACTTTGAATACCCTTCTCTGCTCTTCTTCTTTTTTTTTTGAGACGGAGTCTTACTCTATTGCCCAGGCTGGAGTGCAGTGGCACGATCTTGGCTCACTGCAAGCTCCGCCTCCCGGGTTCCCGCCATTCTCCTGCCTCAGCCTCCCGAGTAGCTGGGACTACAGGCACATGCCACCTCGCCTGGCTAATTTTTTGTATTTTTAAGTAGAGACGGGGTTTCACCGTGTTAGCCAGTATGGTCTTGAGCTCCTGACCTCATGATCCACCCGCCTCGGCCTCCCAAAGTGCTGGGATTACAGGCGTGAGCCACTGCGCCCGGCTTCTGCTCTTCTTTAACAAAAACTTCTAAGCCATTTTTGTACCTTTACATATAAAATGCCAAAAATCAGTTTTTTCAGATATTTTGGCAGTGGTGCAAACACAGCTTACTGCAGCCTTGACCTGCTGGGCTGAAGTGATCCTCCCTTCTCAGCCTCCTGAGTAGCGCCATCACAGATGTTTGTCACCATACCTGGCAATTTTTTTTTTTTTTTGGTAGAATTGGGGTTCTCATTATGTTGCCCAGGCTAGTCAGAAGCAGCAATACTCAGCTGGTTTTCTTGCATATCAATCTTACCTCCTGCAATCTTTCCAAATGTGTTCACTAATTCTATTAATACTAGAGTTCCTGTTGTTTTTCTTTCATTTTCTAAGTTAATAATCGCACCTTCTGTAAATAACAATTTTGTTTCTTTGGAATTTTTTTTTTTTTTTTTTTGAGACGGAGTCTCGCTCTGCCGCCCAGGCTGGAGTGCAGTGGCCGGATCTCAGCTCACTGCAAGCTCCGCCTCCCGGGTTCACGCCATTCTCCTGCCTCAGCCTCCCGAGTAGCTGGGACTACAGGCACCCGCCACCTCGCCCGGCTAGTTTTTTTGTATTTTTTAGTAGAGATGGGGTTTCACCGTGTTAGCCAGGATGGTCTCGATCTCCTGACCTCGTGATCCGCCCATCTCAGCCTCCCAAAGTGCTGGGATTACAGGCTTGAGCCACCGTGCCCGGCCGTTTCTTTGGAATCTTTACAATTTGTATTTATTTTTATTGTCTTAATTGCAGTGGCTAGGATCACAGTTCAATATTAAATGTTAGCATAAGAGCAAGCAGAACTGTCTTATTCTTATCTGTCATGGGAATGCTTTGAACATTTCAAAAATATGATGTTTGCTCTTGGTTTTATTAGATGCTCTATCAGGTTAAGAGAGTTCCTTTTATTTTTAGCTTGCTAATAGTTTTTATAATGAATAGTTGTTGAATTTTAATAAATTTTTACTTAGAATTTGTGCAAATTCTCATTCATAAATGACAATTTACTGTTCCCTTCTAGTTTTAATTATCAAGATCAGGGGTCAGCAAACTATGGCTTACAGGCCAAATCCATCTTGCTATCAGTTTTTACAATTAAAGTTTTACTGGAACATAGCTATGTCATTCGTTTAAGTATTGTCTATGGCTGCTTTCACATTACAACAGGAGAGCTGAGATACCATATGAATTCTAAAGTCTAAAATATTTACTATCTGGCCCTTCAAAGAAAGTCTGCTATGAGGCCAGGCACGGTGGCTCATGCCTGTGATCACAGCACTTTGGGAAGCCGAGGCAGGTGGATCACCAGAGGTCAGGAGTTTGAGACCAGCCTGGCCAACATGGTGAAACCCCCCCATCTCTACTAAAGTTACAAAATCAGCCGGGTGTGGTGGTGCATGCCTATAATCCCAGCTACTCGGGAGGCTGAGGGAGGAGAACCGCTCGAACCTGGGAGGCGGAGGTTGCAGTGAGCTAAGATTACGCCACTGCACTCCAGACTGGGTGATGAGAGTGAAACTCAGTCTCAAAAAAAAAGAGAAAATTTGCTGTTGCTGGGCATGGCTCATACCTGTAATCGTAGCACTTTGGGAGGCTAAGGTGGAAAGACTGTGAGCCCATGAGTTCAAGAACAGCCCGGGCAACATAGTGAGACCCCCTTATATAAAGAAAGAAAAGAAAGAAAAGAAAGAAAAGAAAGAAAAGAAAGAAAGAAAGAAAGAAAGAAAGAAAGAAAGAAAGAAAGAAAGAAAGAAAGAAAGAAAGAAAGGAAGGAAGGAAGGAAGGAAGGAAGGAAGGAAGGAAGGAAGGAAGGAAGGAAGGAAGGAAGGAAGGAAGGAAGGAAGGACGGAAGGAAGGACGGACAGACAGACAGAAAGACAGACAGAAAGAAAGAAAGGAAGGAAGGAAGGAAGGAAGGAAGGAAGGAAGGAAGGAAGGAAGGAAGGACGGACGGACAGACAGACAGACAGAAAGAAAGAAAGAAAGAGTTTGCTAATCATTAATCAAGATCTTACCAGTCTTACAAAAGGTATGTAACTATCCTCTAAATAGTCTTCAAGAATATACATATTTAAAATTTTTAGTAAAATTAATCTAGTCTGATCTTGGTATTTTTTGGCAGGAAGGAAGGTGCTTACTACTTCATTTCTTTAAGGACTAATGATCTACATGTAGGTTTTCAAATTTTTCTTTTTCCTTTTCTTTGTTTTTGTTTTTGAGAAAGCCTCTCATTCTGTCTCCCAGTCTGGAGTGCAGTGGTGCAGATCATGGCTCATTGCAGCCTTGACCACCCAGGCTGAAGCAATCCTCCCACCTCAGTCTCCTGAGTAGCTGGGACAACAGGGTTCACCATCATGCCCAGCTAATTAAAAACTTTTTTTTTTTTTTTTGTAGAGATGAGGTCTCACTATGTCACCCAGGCTGGTCTTGAACTCCTGGGCTCAAGTGGTCCTCCTGCCTTTGCCTCCCAAAGTGCTAGATTACAGGCATGAGCCATTGTGCCTGGTCTGATTTTTGTTTGTTTTTTTTGATATGGAGTCTTGCTCTGTCGCCCAGGCTAGAGTGCCATGGTGTTATCTTGGCTGACTGCAACCTCCGCCTTCCGGGTTCAATCGATTCTCCTGCCTCAGTCTCCCTAGTAGCTGGGACTACAGGCACGCGTCACCATGCCCGGCTAATTTTTGTATTTTTAATAGAGATGGGGTTTCATCATGTTGGCAGGCTGGTCTCGAACCCCTGACCTCAAGTGATCCAACTGCCTTGGCCTCCCAAAGCACTGGGATTACAGGTGTGAGCCACCACGCCTGGCCTGGATTATTCTAAAAGTAAATTTGGGTAGGACTTTCTGGAAAATTTATATGAAAGTTTTCAAATCTTTCTGTTTGTTACTCTTTGTAACATTCTTATAATTTAAAAACCTCTATTATAAATCTGTGGTTATTTCTCTTTTTGGTTCTTCATTTATTTTTGTCTTATTTATCAGTCTTGCCAGAAGTTTTATCTATTTTATCAGACAAATAAAAATAACCCACTTTTGGTTTTGTTGATCATTTCTATTTTTCTATTAATTTCTACTCCTTTCCTTATTATTTCTGTCCCTTTACTTCCTTTGGGCTTGCTCTTATTTTTTCCAGCTTGAGTTGATGGCTTAATTTATTTAATGTCCATTTAACTTTCTAATATAAGCATCTAAGCATCAAAGAACTGACTGAGCTGTGTCCCCTAAGTCATGATGTGAAGTGCTTTCATAGTTCTTTTATTTATTTATTTTTTTTTTTGAGACGGAGTCTCGCTCTGTAGCCCAGGCTGGAGTGCAGTGGCCGGATCTCAGCTCACTGCAAGCTCCGCCTCCCGGGTTCACGCCATTCTCCGGCCTTAGCCTCCCGAGTAGCTGGGACTACAGGCGCCCGCCACCTCGCCCGGCTATGTTTTGTATTTCTTAGTAGAGACGGGGTTTCACCGTGTTAGCCAGGATGGTCTCGATCTCCTGACCTCGTGATCCGCCCATCTCGGCCTCCCAAAGTGCTGGGATTACAGGCTTGAGCCACCGCGCCCGGCCTTTCATAGTTCTTCAGCTCTATTTGCTTATTTCTATGATTAATTCATGGATTATTTAGAACATTTTTTTTTGTTTCCAAACCTATGTTTCTCTTTTGATTTCTCTTTCTTCTCTTGTTGATTTCTAATTTTACTGCATTCTATCAGAGTATACATAGTCTATAAATACTGATGCTCTGGAATTTGTAATAATTCCTGTACAACATATGGTTATGTTCTTATCCTTCCATGCATGCTTGAAAAAATTACATAATCTTCGTTGGGTGGAAACTTATCTCTCAACATAGCTACGTGCTCAATCTTGTTAATGGTGTTATTTAACCTCTATTTTTCTGTTTGCCACTTTTTCAATCACTTTCTAAATGAGATTTTATTGTTCTTCATAGGGACTATTAAGCACAAAATGAGATGTTTTGAAGTCTTCAATATGGCTATTGAGTTGTCGACTTTCCCCATAACTCTGATAATTTTTACTTTATATTGATGAAGGTTTACTAGATGTACATAAGTTCATGACTACCATACTGTCTTGGCAGTCCTTAAATTTGCTTCCTGTGTAGCAAGCTTTGTGATAAGCAGCTTGTATTTGTAAGTCCATGGAATTAAGAGAAAGCTGTTAAGTGGCAACTCGGCCGGATAAGTTAGATTTGTCTAAATCCAGCAGCTGTTGGTAGTTTAATGATTGTGGCATCTCCAGAGGCAAGGGTTGCATTTAGTGTTTGCTGAAACCACTGTTAATTATATTGAAGTCAATGGAAAGTAAGCTGTGGATATATTTCCTAATGACTAAAAATCCTTTCCTGGAATGTGGAGCTGGATGGGAAAGCGAACACAACTGTTTTGGAAGACTCTTCTGGACTCAGTTCATTTCGCAGAAGGCGACTGGCTCCTGTCCCAGTAATTCCACCTCTATTCAGGGTTCCAACACAAACCAGCTCAAATACAGTACTATATTCTCTCTAACAGGGCACATTCTAATCTGTACACTTAGCCACTAAGCTTACTATTCGTCAACAGGTAGCATTGAATGTGTGTTATAACACAGACCACTAAACGGAGTAAAAAGATATCTTTCATTCCAATTGTTAAAAAGTGGTTAAAAACTAATTTAGGGTAGTTATTTGTACTAAAAGTATGCTAACAGCAAAATACCTTTAAATTAGTCAATTTAAAATACCAGTTCCTTGACTAAGGAGCAATTCTTTTTTAAATGCTACTAGCTTTTGAGATAAATCATACACAGAAATGAGTGAATTTACAAATGTGGCCTATGTGCAATTTGTGAAGAGTAGTCTATTAAAAGCAAGATACTCCTGTGTAGTATCTTAGAGAAACAAAAACATTTATATCATTATTTTCAAGTCAAAGGAAAAAAAAGAGATATAATTCTAAAATGTTGGGTGTGGTGGTACACAACCGTAATCCCAGCTACTTGGGAGGCTAGGCAGCAGGACTGCATGAGCCCAGGAGTTCAAGACCAGCATGGGCAACATATCAAGACCCTGTCTCTAAAAATAATAAAAATAATAAAAAACAATAATAATTCTAAAACTTAAAAAAGTTAAGGCCAGGTGTGGTGGTTCATGCCTGCAATGCAGCACTTTTGGAGGTTGAGGCAAGAGGATGGCTTGAGGCCAGGAGTTAAAGCCCAGGCTGGGAAACAAAGTGAGACCCCATCTCTACAAAAATAAAAAAATTAGCCAGGCACGGTGGCACGCCTGTAGTCTCAGATACTCAGGACGACGAGGTGGGAGGATCGCTTGAGCCCAGGAGGTTGAGCCTGCAGTAAGCTATGACTGCACCACTGCTCTCCAGTCTGGGCAAGAGGGAGAACCTGTCTCTAAAAATTTTAACAAAAAATGTAGTGGGAGACTATGTATATTATCTCTTCTTCCAAGGAACCCATTAAAATGAAGGATAAGAACAAAATAAAGAGAAAAATGAAATAATATAAGATGCTCAGTTGGGCCGGGCGCGGTGGCTCAAGCCTGTAATCCCAGCACTTTGGGAGGCCGAGATGGGCGGATCACGAGGTCAGGAGATCGAGACCATCCTGGCTAACACGGTGAAACCCCGTCTCTACTACAAAATACAAAAAAACTAGCCGGGCGAGGTGGCGGGCGCCTGTAGTCCCAGCTACTCGGGAGGCTGAGGCAGGAGAATGGCATAAACCTGGGAGACAGAGCTTGCAGTGAGCTGAGATCCGGCCACTGTACTCCAGCCTGGGTGACAGAGCGAGACTCCGTCTCAAAAAAATTAAAAAAAAAAAGATGCTCAGTTAAACCCACAAAAGGCAGAGAAAGAATGGAAGACAAGAACAGGAACAGAAAACAAAGGGCAATGGATAGAAAGCTATCAAACATGGGAGATATTAATCCAACTACATCAATAATCACTTTAAACATCAATGGTCTAAATACATCAATTAAAAGACAGGATCAGGCGCAGGGGCTCATGCCTGTAATCCCAGCACTTTGGGAGGCCGAGGCAGATGGATCACTTGAGGTCAGGAGTTTGAAACCAGCCTGGCCAACACAGTGAAACTCCGTCTCTACTAAAAATATAAAAAAATTAGCAGGGCATGGTGGCACATGCCTGTAGTCCCAACTACTCAGGAGGCTGGGGCAGGAGTATCGTTTGAACCTAGGAGGCGGAGGTTGCGGTAAGCCAAGATCGTGCCACTGCACTCCAGTCTGGGAGATACAAAGAAACTCCGTCTCAAAGAAAAAAAAAAAAAGGCCAGGTGCGGTGGCTCACACCAGTAATCCCAAGACTTTGGGAGGTGGAGGTGGAGGACTGCTTGAGCCTAGAATTTCGAGATCAGCCTGGTCAACATGGGGAGACCCTGTCTCTACAATAAATAAATAAATAGCTAGGCATAGCGGTGTGTGCCTACATGTAATCACAGCTACTCAAGAAGCTGAGGTGGGTGGACAGCTTGAGCCTAGGAGGTCGAGACTGCAGTGAGCACTGATTGCACCATCGTACTCCAGCCTGGGAGACAGCGTGAGATCTTCTCTCAAAAAAAAAAAAAAAAAAAAAAAAAGACTGAGACTGTCAGAGTGTATCACAAAACAAGAGTCATCTAGTACGTTTAATATGTTGTCTACAAGAAACCCCGTTTAAGTATAAAAACACATACCTTGAAAGTAAAGGGATAGAGAGTGATACATACCATGCTAACACTAATCTAATGCAAGCAGGAGTAACTACATTAATCTCAGAAAAAGCAGACTTCAGAGCACGAAAGTTATCAGGAATAGAGAAACATTACATAATGATAAAGGGATCAGTTCTACAAGACGATGTAATAATCGTCAATGTGTATATGCCTAACAACAGAATATCAAAATATATGAGGCAAAACCTGACAGAACTGCAAGGAGAAGTAGATGAATCCATTATTACTGTTGGGGACTTCAACACCCCTCTATCAGAAATAGGCAGATCTAGGTGGCAGAAAATCAAACTGTCATAAGTGACCTCTATAGACCACTTTATCCAACAACAGCAGAATACACATTATTCTCAAGCTCACATGGAACATCCAACAAGACAGACCACATTCTGAACTACAAGACACACCTTAACAAATCTGAAAGAACAGTAATCATAAAAATGTATGCTCTCAGACCACAATGGAGTTAAGAAATCAATTAACTTGGCTGGGCACAGTGGCTCACAACTGTAATCCCAGCATTTTGGGAGGCTGAGATGGCAGGATTGCTTGAGCTCAGGAGTTCGGGACCAGCCTGGGCAACATAATGAAACCCTATCTCAAAAAAAAAAAAAAAAAAAAAAAAAAGAAAGAAAAAAAAGACAGAAATCAGTAACTGAAAGATTGCTGGAAAATCCCCTAGTATTTGGAGATTAAACAACACACTTCCAAATAACATATGAATCAAAACAGAAATCTCAAGAAAATTTTTGAATAAAAATAAAAACATAACATCAAAATTTGTGGGATACAGTGAGAGTGGTGCTTAGAGGAAAACTTTAGCACTAAATGCATATATTAGAAAAGAAAGATCTAAAATTAATAATCTAAGCTTTTACCTTAGGAAACTAGAAAAGGAGCAAATTAAATCCAAGTAAGCAGAAGAAAATAATTAAAAATGAGAACAGAAGTCAATGAAATTGAGACAGAAAATCAATTGAGAGGATGAACATAACCCAAAACTGGTTATTTAAAAGGTCAGTAAAATTAAAAAGCCTAAAAGTATACAAATGTATGTTTAAAATATACAATAAAAATAAAATCATATAAAAATTGATAAGCCTTTAGCCAGGCTAATTAAGAAAAAAAGAAGACACAAATTACTAATATTAGACATGAAAAAGGAGACATCACTAAAGATGCCATGAACAAAAAAGAGGAAAATAAAAGAAAACTATGAACAACCCTGTGCCCATGGATTTCACAATCTACACGAAATGACCAATTCCTGGAAAGGTAGAATCTGTCAAAACTCACACAAGAAAAAACAATCCCAATAAATTTCTATCTATTAGAGAAATTAAATCAATAATAAATAACTGGCTGGGTGTGGTGCTGCATGCCTATAATCCTGCTGCATGCCTATAAACTTGGGAGGCTGAGGTGGGAAGATTGCTTGAGGCCAGAAGTTTGAGACAAGGAGGAGCAAAACCAGTGAGACTCCGTCTCTGCAAAAAATAAAAAAATTAGCTTAGCATAGTTGCCTATTCATGTAGTCCCAGCTACTCAGGAGGCTGAGGCTGGAAGACTGCTTGTGCCCAGGAGTTTGAGGTTCCAGTGAGCTATGTTTGTGCCACTGCCCGCCAGCCTGGGTGACAGAGCAAGACCCTGTCTCAAAAATAATAACAAGAGCAGGGCACAGTGGCTCATGCCTGTAATCCCAGCACTTTGGGAGGCTGAGGAATGAGGATCACTTGAGGTCATGAGTTCAAGACCAGCCTGGCCAACATAGTGAAATCCTGTGTCTACTAAAAATACAAAAAATTAGTTGGGCGCGGTGGTACATGCCTGTATCCCAGTTACTCAGGAGGCTGAGGCGGGAGAAACACTTGAACCAGGAAGCAGAGGTTGCAGTGAGCTGAGATCATGCCATTGCACTCCAGCCTGGGCGACAAACTGAGACTCTGTCTCAAATAATAATAACAACAACAACAACAACAACAATAACCATAATAATAACCTTCCAAAACAGAAAGCACCAGGCCCAGATGGGCCACTGGTGAATTCTACAAGTTAAGGAAAAAATTATACCAATTCTCTACAATTTCTTTTAGAAGGAAGAATACTTCCTAACTTAAGTCTATGAGGCCAGCATTACCCTAATACCAAAACAGGACAAATACATCACAAGAAAACTACGGACCAATATCTTGTAGTAAATCAAATCCAACAATGTGTAAAAAGAATTATACCTACAACCAAGTGGGATTTATCTCTCCCAAGCCTGGTTCAATGTTCAATAATCAATTAATGTATTCCATTACATCAACAAGCTAAAAGTCACATGGTCAGGCACAGATGCAGAAGACGCATGTGACAAAATCACACCTACTCATGATAAAAAAATCTCTCAATCTCCAATCATAGTTGGACACAGAAAAAAAAAAAAAAAGGAAAAAATTAACCTCTTAACAAACTAGGAACAGAGGGAGACTTCCTCAATTTGATACAGAATAAGTACAAAAAACTATCGCTAACATCATGCTTAATGGTGAGAAACCAGAAGCTTAATGGTGAGAAACTAGAATAAAACAAAACTGTATTCGTTTGAGATGACATGATTTTAATTTTTTAAAAATCCAAAAGAATTGACAAAAAAATTGTGAAATTAAAACAATTAGCTTGTTTTTAGGCTGCAAGACACAAGGGTAATATACAAAAGTCAATTGCTTTTCTACATCCCAAGAATAAACAAGTAGAATTTGAAATTAAAAACAGTATCATTTACATTAGCACCTCCTAAAGTGAAATAATTAGGTATAAATTTATAACATACACGTACAAGATCTATATAAGAAAAACCACAAAACTTTCCGATTTCAAAGAAAAACTAAATAAATGGCAACAATCCATGTTAATTAATAGGAAGACTCAACATTATTATGTCAGTTCTTCCGAACTTGATTTACAGATTCAACATAATCCCAATTAAAATCCCAGCAAGTTATTTTGTGAATATTGAAAAAGTGATCCTAAAGTTTATAAGGAGATGCAAAAGCCCAGACAGCCAACTCAGTAAGAAAGGAGAACAAACAAAGTTGGAGAACGGGTATCCAACTTCAAGACTTACTATAATGCTATAGTAATCAAGACAGTGTGGTTTTAGTAAGAGACAAATAAATAAATAAATGGACAAATAGCGAGCCCAGAAATAGACCCACATCAATACAGTACACAGATCTTTGACAAAGGAATGAGAGCAACACAATGGAAAAAAAAATTGTCTATTCTACATATGATGCTGGCATTTTTGCCTGGCCATCCACATGCAGAAAAATCAATCTAGACACAACTTTATACCCTTCAAAAAAATTAACTCAAGATGAATCACAGACCTAAATGTAAAATACAAAACTATAATACTCCCAGAAGATAACACACGGGAAAATATAGGTGACCTTTGGTTTGGCAATGAATTTTTAGATGCAACACCAAAGGCAGAATACCTGAAAGAAAAAATTGATAAGGTGAACTTCATTAAAATAGAAAACACCTATTAGGATAGCTAAAATTGGCAGGGCACGGGTGGCTCATGCCTGTAATCCCAGCACTTTGGGAGGCTGAGGCGGGTGGATCACTTGAGGTCAGAAGTTCAAGGCTAGCCTGGCCAACATGGCAAAACTCCGTCTCTACTAAAAATACATAAATCAGCTGAGTGTGGTGGTGCACGCCTGCAATTCCAGCTACTTGGGAGACTGAGGCAGGAGAATTGCTTGAAGCTGGGAGGTGGAGGTTGCAGTGAGCTGAGATCTCATCACTGCACTCTAGCCTGGGCAACAGAGACTCTGCCATCAAAAAAAAAAAAAAAAAAAAGGATAGCTAAAATCTAAAACACTGACAACACCAGATGCTGGTGAGGATGTGGAACAACAGGAACTCTCATTTGCTCACTGGAAAGAACGCAAAATGACACAGCCACATTGACAGCTTCTTACAAAACTATACATACTATTAACCATATGATGATAAAGCAACTGCACTCCTTGGTGTTTACCTAAATTAGGAGGTGAAAGCTTATGTCCATGAAAAAACCTACACATAAATGTGGGTCTATTTCTGGGCCCGCTATTGTTCCACTTATTTATTTATCTCTTACTAAAACTACACTGTCTTGATTACTGTATAGCAGCTTTATTAATAACTGCCAAAACTCGGAAGCAACCACGATTCCCTTCAGTAGGTGAATTCAGTAGGTGAATGGATAAATAAGGTATGGTACATCTACACAAAGGATTATTATTCAGTGCTCAAACAAATGAACTATCAAGTTATATATGTAAGGACATGGAGGGGGCCGGGCATGGTGGCTCACATCTATAATCCCAATACTTTGGGAGGCTGAGGTGGGTGGATCACCTAAGGTCAGGAGATCAAGACCAGCCTGGCCAACATGGTGGAACCCCCTCTCTACTAAAATTACAAAAATTAGCTGGGCATAGTGGCGCACAACTACAGGCCTGTAGTCCCAGATACTCGGGAGGCTGAGGCAGGAGAACTGCTTGAACCTGGGAGGTGGAGCTTGCAGTGAGCTGAGATTGCACACCTGCACTCTGGCCTGGGTGACAGAGCGAGACCCTGTCTCAGAAAAAAACAGAAAAATAAATAAATACATAGAGGAATCTTAAATGCATATTACTAAGTGGAAAAAGTCAATGTGAAAAGGCTACATACTGTATATTCCAACTACAAGACATTCTAGGAGAAGCAAAACTATGAAAACCGTAAAAGATCAGTGGTTACCAGGGGTTTAGGGGAGGGAGGGATGAATATACAGAGCACAGAGGATTTTTATAGGGCAGTGAAACTATTCTGTATGATACTATAATTCTGGATACATGTCATTATGTCTTTCTACAAATCCAAAGAAAGTACACCAAGAGGGAACCTTATGAAAACTATGGATTCGGGGTGATTATGATGTGTCAGTGTTGGTTTTTTTTTTTTTTTTGGAGTGCAGTGGTAAAATCTCGGCTCACTGAAAGCTCTGCCTCCCGGGGTTCCCATCATTCTCCTGCCTCAGCCTCCCAAGCAGCTGGGACTACAGGCGCCCGCCACCATGTCCGGCTAATTTTTTGTATTTTTACTAGAGACAGGGTTTCACTGTATTAGCCAGGATGGTCTCGATCTCCTAACCTCGTGATCCGCCCGCCTCAGCCTCCCAAAGTGCTGGGATTACAGGCGTGAGCCACTGCGCCTGGCCAGTGTCGGTACATTGATTGAAGCAAATGTACTGCTGTGGTGTGAGATGTTGATAATGAGGGCTATGCACATGTAGGGTCAGTAGATATATGGGAACTCTGTGTGGTTTGCACTCAATTTTGCTGCAAACCTAAAACGGCTTAAAAAAAAAAAAAAGTTTAGGCCGGGTGCAGTGGCTCACGCCTGTAATCCCAACACTTTGGGAGGCCAAGGTGGGCGGATCGCGAGGTCAGGAGATTGAGACCATCCTGGCTAACACGGTGAAACCCCATCTCTACTACAAACACAAAAAATTAGGCCAAGAGTGGTGGCTCACCCCTGTAATCCCAGCACTTTGGGAGGCCGAGGTGCGTGGATCATCTGAGGTCAGGAATTCGAGACCAGCCTGACCAACATGAAGAAACCCATCTCTACTAAAAATACAAAATTAGCCGGGCATGGTGGCGCATGCCTGTAATCCCAGCTACTTGGGAGGCTGAGGCAAAAGAATCACTTGAACCCAGGAGGTGGAGGATGCAGTGAGCTGAGATTGCACCATTGCATTCCAGCCTGGGCAATGAGAGTGAAACTCAGACTCAAAAAAAAAAAAAAAAAAAAGTGAGCATAGAAAAATTAAATAAACCCTGGCTGGGGGTGGTGGCTCATGCCTTTAATCCCAGCACTTTGGGAGGCCAAGGCAGGTAGATTACTTGAGGTCAGGAGTTTGAGACCAGCCTGGCCAATATGGTGAAACCCCGTCTCTACTAAAAATATAAGGCCGGGCGCGGTGGCTCACATCTGTAATCCCAGCACTCTGGAAGGCCAAGGTGGGTGGACGACCTGAGGTCAAGAGTTTGAGACCAGCCTGGTCAACATGGTGTAACCCTGTCCCTACTAAAAAAAAAATACAAAAATTACCCAGGCGTGGTGGTGCATACCTGCAGTCCCAGCTACTTGGGAGGCTGAGGCAGGAGAATCACTTGAATCTGGAAGGTGGGTGTTGCAGTGAACCAAGATCCCACCACTGATTCCAGCCTGGGTGACAGAGTGATACTCTGTCTAAAAAACAAAAAACAAAATAAAACAAAACAAAAAACATTAAACCCTAAGGCCAAAAGTAGTTTCTTTCCTAACTACGTAAAGAAGCCTAAAATTATTCATATAGTTCATTAACTTGATTAGCATACTCCTGACAAAGTTAATAGGGTGATGGGAGGGGAAAAGGGAACATGAAAGCCCAGGACTTTGGGAGACAGTCCTGAGGGTTCAGGTCATAAGTCACTGTGGGATTCAGGGCAAATTAGTCTGTTTTTCTAGTAAGAATAATACCTAGCATTTGAGTTCTTACTAAATGTCTACCTGTGAAGCAGGTATTATATCATGATATCTATGCTCCACACAAGAAAACTGGTATCTAGAGATGATAATCAGCACCAGGACTAGAACCTAGGTGTCTTCGATTTTAAAGCACATACACGTACCAACCTCCTCATCTCCGCTGCTGGGAAAATAAATCAGGACACTTTCTGCAGGGGAGATAAGTTTATTTAAATGGAATATTAAACTATTTTTTGAATTTGCAGTTACTATTGGGGTATTACATAAATATTTTGCCTTTTAGACTACCTGAAAAATCCGTATGAAGGGCCAGCTTTAAAAAGGGAGTTGGGGGAACAAACACTTAAGAAAAACTGGTTTTGCAGTCTTAAGTGATTCTGGTTCTCTTACTACCCAAAAGCCTCCTCAATTTTCTAGCTTTCATTTTAAAGGCAGAACTGGCAGTTTCAGTTTGAAATGACAAAAAAATTCAACTTTGCCAAATATCACTACAAACGTGGTCTTGTTCTTTCTGAAACATTTAATATCACATCTATTCACTCACGAGAGATGAAGAGTTTATTTTAAAGCAGCAGTAAGCTGCATCTACCTTTCTTATTCTCAATTTTCTAAATGACATCATTTTTAAATTTTATACAAATAGGTATGTAGTGGCATCTCACTATTCAATGGCATTAAAGGTAATTTATTTCATTAAAATTTTTTTTTAGACAGAGCACAACCCTGTCTCAAAAAGAGTTTACTCATTTAGATCATGTACAGACATATCTTTTATAAATATGTATTCAAAAGAAAAAACTGAAGGCCTGCATAGTTATAGGTTTCTGTTTGACCAAAAGTATACTAAACTAGATAACTTCTTGACGTCCTTTCAACAATGTGATTCTATGACCCCATAAAAATAAATTCCACTTAATATCACAGTCCCTATATATGACAGGCATACTACCTTAGGCTTCTCAAGTTTAAGGATTTTCTCAGTGATGTCCTCAATTCAGTTTGACACCCAGAGCTTTGCTGGTCACACAGCCAGAAATAGCTGATCGTCTTTCTTCCTGCTTTCATAAATCTCTGCTAAAGCATGTCATGGAGGAGCTCTCGTCATCTTGGTTAAAACAATCTCTTCCCCTCTTTGACTGCCTTACTCTCCACTCTAGAAACCCACTTCAAAAGCCTGGCTCTTTTCGCTTTGTTTTGTCGAGACAGGTCTCTCTCTGTTACCCCGGCTGGTCTTGAACTGACCTCAAGCAATCCTCCCACCTCAGTCTCCCAAAGCGCTGGGATTACAGGTGTCGGTCACCACACCTGGCCCAAAAGCTTGTCTCTTTTGAGAGAGTTTTTATGGCTTATTTTGAAACTAAAACCGTATCTATTTTAGGGCCTGATGTGGACCCCTACCAAGTCTCTTAACTGACAGAATGAGTTATTCAGATGGCATCCCAGACTGCCCTCAAATTCCCCCCAATCACAAAAGGTAGTAAAGAGGAACAATGGAGCCAAATGAAATGAACACTTCAGTGGCAAAGAGAGTCTCCTAGAAATTCCCGCCTCATCTGAAGGACAGGACTGCTTCATATGGAAGAGAAATGAATGAGCAAGAATGGCAGGTAGGTAGATGAAAACCAGTATTTCATGTGGCATAGGTGTGAATGCTTGGACCTGCTACTTCTAGTATAAACACATTCTGTTATTTGAAACTTAATTTCTCATCTTCAGTACCATGGCATTTCTTCACCAATAAAAGGCACTTAATAAAACACTGAAAAAAGCAACAGGATGAAGTCTCTCTCCTCCAGGTTTAATGTGAGACTGTCTTATTTCCAACCACGGTGATTTAGGCAGAGGGAACAGCAATCACAAGGGCACTGAGAGGGAAAAGGCTTGGTATTAGAGGAGCAGCAAGGAGGCTACCAGTATTGCTGGAGCACAGTGAGAAAAGGGGAGTGAGAGCTGAGGTCCCAGAGGCAGACAGATCACAGGCCAGTCTAAGGGCTTCAGCTTAGAAAGCCTTTGAGTGACATGATCTGACCTGGTTTCTTTTTACAGGATCATTTTGCCTACTGTGTTGAAAGTAGCAGAGTGAAGAAGGCAAGAGTGCAGGGGGTATAGCTAAGGAATTGAGGTGAGTGGTGATGGTGGCTTGGACCAGGGGGATAGTGAAAAAGATGGTGAGAAGTGGTTGAATTCTAGACACATGTATTCTGAAGGTAGAGCCAACAGGATTTGCTGATGAACTAGGTATTAGGTGTAAGAAAAGAACAAAAATCAAGGATGACTTCTAGGTTTTCGGGTTAAGTAACTTAAAGGATGGACTGCCATTTACTGAGATGGGGAAGACTGCTGGAGAAGCAGGTTTGTGGGAAGGCAGTAGAATCAAGGTTTATACATATTGAGTTTCAGATGGCTATTGAACATTCAAATGGAAACACCAAGTAGGCAGGACAAGAATAGCAGTGGATGGGGATAGATTACTCACCCATCCACCCAACTACCTACTTACCCACTAATCCAACCACCTACTTACTGTATTTAAAGCCTCCAGATTGGGAGAGATCATCAAGGAATAAATGAGAAGCAGACAAAGAAAAAAAAGACAAAGGACCTAATCCTAAGGTATCTAATGTTAAGAGGTGCAGAGAGAGAGAAAAGTGAGCAAAGACAACTCAGATGTAGGAGAAAAACTTACTGGAAGCCTATGGAAAAGGCATTCAAGCTTTTCTCCCCCCACAGTATTTTGCTCTCAGCCTTTGATTCTTTCAGCTGAGGCTCCAGACAACATGGTACATGCCTGTACGTTGTCTGAATTCATATCTAACAAAAAGCATGAGATAACAAATGATTATCCTTATTTTAAGTTTTATTAGGTAGCAACAGATAACTCATCGCTTCTCAATACACAAAAGCATAAATTTATACAAGAGCAATATTCTCTAGTTCTCAGGCTGATTAACACATCTGATAGTTCTTCATGGATTACTTCTAGTCAAAGTGTCTTTTACCCCTTTAAAGATTAACCCAGTCCTCTGGAAACATAGTCAGTTATCTCAGTGATCTCCATGTGAACCACCTCTTTGCCAACTAATCTTATCCTCACAAACAAAACATTTTAATTTAAATTTAAAAAGTTAAAACTCTAAGAACAGCAAGGTCAGGTTTAAAAGCCGAAAATAAACTTGCATCAAAAGCAAAAGCCTAACTGAAGCTCTGCCATCTGCCCCCAGAGACACCTTCGCTTTCATTTCCTCGTACCCAAGGAGAAGACACACAGAACAGAGTTTCAGCAATTCTAATTTTAACTTTTCTAAGCTCAGATATATCCCTTTAGAATTCTTGGGGGAAAGGGTGGCTGTATCCTTAAGCACTTTAAATACTAACTTTACAACTGCACGATTGCTTCACATTTCTGCCCAGACTCTGGAAAAGATGACGGGGTTGTAAAAAATTTTTTTAAACTTTAGATAAAGTAAAAGTTTCCATGGCTTCCTTCTAGTCCCAATTCCTTCCCCAGAGGTAATCACTCTAATCAGTTTAATATTTTCCCTGCCAGATTCCACTCTATATATTTACATATATATGAACACATACAAATATGTTTTCGTACATTTTATTTTACCCAGATGGGATCACACTTGCCAACTAACCTTATCTTCAACGAACATTTAACTATATGTCTTACAGGACGCTCTATGTTGGGATATATAGATTTCCTATATTATTTTTAAACTGCTGGATAATACAAAATATGAATGTGTCATATTTGACACAACCATTCTCCTATCAGTGGACACTTACTGTTTCTAATTTTTTGCTATTACAAATAAAGTTGTGATGAACCTCTTGTATATGCTTCTTTAAAAAAAATTTTTTTTTTTTTAAATGAAGGCTCGCTATGTTGCCTAGGCTAGTCTCAAACTCCTGGACTCAAATGATCCTCCCACCGTGGCCTCCCAAAGTGCTAAGATTATAGGTGTGAGCCACCATGCCTAGCCTGTACATGCTTCTTTCTGCTCATAAATAAGCATTTCTCAGCATATACTTAGAAGTGAAAATGCTGGGGTGAGATATAACCAAAAGGCACAGAAAGTTACAAGATTTGGTCAATGTGTCCAAGCCTGTGGCAAGAGAGGATAGGGCTCTTCTAGGAAAAAAGGGCTGGGATGGTAGAAAAAGACAGCTGTGAGGCAGGGAAAACTCAAACCATGTTTTTTCTGTGCTCTCACACCAAACAATCAACACAGAAGTCTTCTGTAACAAAATGTGTGGGGGTTTTCCTCTCCCACACCAAGCAGGGATCAGTTCTGCAGGGGATGCCAGCAGGGTGTCATCCAATTCAATTCTGAAGCTATCTGCCAGGAGACAGCCTCAGAAACCAAGGTTGAGGGCTCAGTCCGACAAGACCCTCCTTCCTTCCTACCAGTCACAAGTCCGGGCCTCTGGAACTTCTGACTGACTAGTTTCAAGTTGGGATTTCCACGACCCCCTATTTGGGCTCAATTGCTAAAGCAGCTCACATAGCTCATGGAAACTCACATTTACCGGTATATTACAATGAATATAAGCCATACAGATTAAGAGATGCACAGGGTGAGGTTGGGGGAAGCTGCACAGAGCTTCCATGCCCTCTCTGGGTGTGCTGCTCTCTAGGAACCCCCACGTGTTCAGTTACCCAGAAGCTCCCTGAACTCTGTCCTCTTAGGCCTTTTACGGAGATTTCACTGGATAGACATGATTGGACAACCACATTGAAATGTGATTGAACACAAAGGGTATGAGTTAATACTAATCGACTGAGTAGGAAAACCTAACAAGGCCTGTTTGTTCAGATTCTTCTTGGCCTTTCTGTGCAGGATTTCTTCCTCCAACATATGGGGCATGACCCTCTCTGGAATGAGGATCTTGTGACCCACAATTAGAAAGGCAGGGAAAGATTAGAGCCCTGTCTTGGGCAGGTAAAAGGAGGGCAGGAGGAAGTCAGAGACAGAGATTCTGTTTTCTGAGGCCTGCTCCTGAAGCCTAAAGTGCTCCAACATTATAACAAAACACTGTTAACTCCAAAAGGCTATGACAGTTAGAAGCCGGGAACCTGAGACGAAAACATATATGTATGTTTCAATATCACAACAGTAAAGAAACTTCTGTCTCCTTTTTAATAATTTATATGAACCTCCTAATTCACTTCTGTATCCAATATTTGAAAATACTCTTGAAAAGCCCACAGTCAAGAAGGAGGGCTGTTAATAGGCCAAAACTCAGACAGAAAGAAATACATCAAAATGTTACTGGTGGCGAGTATGAAAATTTTAAATTTGTTCTTTTTACTTTTCTGCTCTTTTTTTTTTTTGGAGACAGAGTCTCGCACTGTTGCCTGGGCTGGAGTGTAGTGGTGTGATCTTGGCTCACTGGAACTCCCACCTCCCGGGTTTAAGCGATTCTCCCGCTTCCGCCTCCCAAGTAGCTGGGATTACAGGCGCCTGCCACCATGCCCAGCTGATTTTTACATTTTTAGTAGAGATGGGGTTTCACCATGTTGGCCAGATTGGTCTCAAACTCCTAACCTCATGATCCGCCCGCCTTGGCCTCCCAAAGCACTGGGATTACAGGCGTGAGCCACTGCATCCAGCGCCTACTTTTCTGCTTTTAAAACGTCCACACTAGGCTGGGCACAGTGACTCATGCCTGTAATCTCAGCACTCTGGGAGGTCAAAGTGGGTGGATCTCTTGAGTCCAGGAGTTCAAGACCAGCCTGGCCAACACGGTGAAACCCTGTTTCTACAAAAAATACAAGAAAATTAGCCAGGCATGGTGGCATGCACTTGTGGTCCCAGCTACTTGGGAGGCTGAGGTGGGAGGATCACCTGAGCTCAGGAGGTTGAGGCTGCAGTGAGCTATGATCACACCACTCCACTCCAGCCTGGACAAAGTGAGACCCTGTCTCAAAATAAATAAATAAATAGTCCACATTAAATATATAGGAAAAACACTTGAAATTTACATTACAATGAAATGGTGAAACAAGCACTTATGTATCAGCACGGAAAGTCATAAAAGCTTTGATAAAATGTAGTGACTAAGCTGAAAACCGAAAGAGGTGTCTCTAGGTGGCAAGAGGATAGGGTAGGGTTTCTAGAAGGAGGGACAGGAGGGAACCACATGCATTATGTCAGATGTGTGGGGTCCTGGAAGGGAAAGCAGTTAGAATGGCATATAGGGTCCGAGATAGCACAGACATCCTTAAGGTTATAATATGTGCTATCTCAGGCCAGGAACGGTGGCTCATGCATGTAAACCTAGCACTTTGGGAGGCCGAGGCAGGTGGATTGCCTGAACTGAGGAGTTCAAGATCAGCCTGGGCAACACGGTGAAACCCCATCTCTACTAAAATACAAAACATTAGCTGGGCCTGGTGGTGCGCACCTGTAATCCCAGCTACCCAAGAGCCTGAGACAAGAGAATTGCTTGAACCTGGGAGGCAGAGGTTGTAGTGAGCCAAGATCACACCACTGCACTCCAGCCTGGGTGACAGAGCGAGACTCCATCTCAAAAAAATAATAATAATAATAACAATGATAATAATATGTGTTGTCTCCTTCATCATTAATAGAATTAGTTTTAAAATCTTGGCTAATCTAATAAGAGCAAGATACCAGCTTGCTTTAATTTGCATTTATCTGATAATCAGTGAGGTATAATATATATATTTTTCACTTATTATTTCTTCTCTGCTTAGAAGTGGCAAATCTCAGGGAAGATCGACCATCACTATCTTTCCCAATCCATTCCACAGGTATGCAAGTCACTCAGCAGTACTACATTCTCACCAAGGCGCCCAGGTACTAGAACCTCCTCAAGTGACATGAGCATCAGGAAGCATACAGCATACCTATGTGCAACTCACCAAAAATATTTATCCTAAATCTAATCAAGCCTCCAAACCTGGGCTGTTCAAAATGGTGACCATGATACACATGTAGCTATTGAGCACTTGAAATGTGGCTAGTGTAACTAAGAAACTGAATTTTATATTTATTTATTTTAATTAGTTTGTTTTTGTTGTTGTTGCTTTACTGCTTCTCGTGGAGCAGAACTATCCCATAGGCAGTGTGCCCAGAAAGCCTTAATTAGTTTAACGAGCCACATAAGCTAGTGGCTGCCATATGGAACACGAAGATATATAACTTTTCCTTCACTTCAGAAAGTTCTATTGGATGGCACTGTTTTAGACTAAGCTGCTGGAAATACAGAGGATGGGGGAAAAAGTTAAAGGAAACCAGGAAGAAACAATCAAACAAAACCAGGATGTGAGGTATTTTATAAGACAACTACCCTGGACTCTTTTTTTTTTTTTTTGAGACAGAGTTTCACTCTGTCACCCGGGCTGGAGTGCAGTGGTGCAATCTTGGCTCACTGCAACCTCCGTCTAATGGGTTCACGCCATTTTCCTGCCTCAGCCTCCCGAGTAGCTGGGGCTACAGGTGCTCACCACCACTCCCAGCTCATTTTTTGTATTTTTAGTAGAGACGGGTTTCACTGTTAGCCAGGATGGTCTCAATCTCCTGACCTCGTGATCCACCTGCCTCAGCCTCCAAAAGTACTGGGATTACAGGCCTGAGCCACCGTGCCCAGCCCCTGGATTCTTATAAAATAGTCAGTATCACGGGGGCTAGGCATATGGAAAGAATGGAAATACAGTTCTATGGTAAAACAGCCTAAAAAGACATACAATCAACAGTAATGTGTGAACCTAAGTTAAGGCCTAGTGAGGAAACAAATGTAACAAACATTTCATGATAACTGGGGACATTTGAATATAGAATCAATACCGGATAATATTATGGAATTATTATAAACCTCCTTAGGTGTGACAATGGTATGCGGTTATGCAGGAAACTGGCCTTATTCCAAAGAGATGCCTGCTACTATTCACAATAGCCAAGAGGTGGAATCAACCCAGGTGCCCATCAATGGTGGACTGGATAAAGAAAAGGTACATATACAAAATGGAATACTATGCAGCCATAAAAAAGAATGAAATCATGCCTTTTGCAGCAACATGGCTACAGCTGCAGCCCATTATCCTAAGCAAATTAACACAGAAATAGAAAACCAAACACTGCATGTTCTCACTTATAAGTGGCAGTTAAACACTGGGTATACGTGCACACAAACATGGGAACAATTGACACTGGGGATTCTAAAAGTGGGGTGGGAGGAGGTTGAAAAACGACCCATCAGGTACTATATTTGCTACTTGGGTGACACGGTCATTAGAAGTCAAAATCTCAGCAACATGCAAACATACCCATGTGCACATGTATCCCCCAAATCTAAATTTTAAAATGGAAATACGGAAAGAGAGGGAGGAAGGGTGGGCGGGCACAAAGAAAGACAGGCTGGGCACAGTGGCCCATAATCCCAGCACTTTGGAAGGCCAAGGCATGTGGATCTCTTGAACCCAGGATTTTAAGACCAGCCTGGGCAACATGGTGAAACTCCATCTCTACAAAAAATACAAAAATTAGCTGGGTGTGGTGGCTCGTGCCTGTAGTCCCAGCTACTTAAGGAGGGAGGACTGCTTGAGCCCAGGAGGTGGAGGTGACAGTAAGCAGAGACTGCGCCACTGTACTCCAGCCTGGGTAACACAGGGAGATCCTGTCTCAAAAAAAGAAAAGAAACAAGAAACGAGAAGAGAAGAGAAGAGAAGAAAAGAGGAGAAAAAAAGAAAAGGAAAAGAAATACATGCTAAAGAATAGAATTTAGGAGTGATGTGTCACACTATCTACAACTTTACATTCAAATGGAATAGCCAAAAAAAGTTAACAATATAGAAAGACAAAGCGAGTATGCAAAAGGTCAAAAGATATTATATCTAGAAGAAGTATAGTGTTTGTTTTACTATTTTTGAATTTTTCTTGCATGTTTGAAAATTTTCATGATTGAAAAGTTGGGAAAAAATAATTAGCCATGGAATTAGGGTACTATATAATCTTCTTTGCACTTTCTGTCTTTTCATTCTACTAGGAACATGTATTATTTTTATAAACAGAAAAAAATGGTAAGCTATAGTGGGCACTAGCTTAATCAAGTGATCAAACTTGGCTACACTAATATATTAATAGCATCACTAAGTGCTTACAAGGAGCACTTAAAAACCTTCAGAATGGGCTGGGTGTGGTGGCTCACGCCTGTAATCCCAGTACTTTGGGAGGTCGAGGTGCACGGATTACCTGAGGTCAGGAGCTCGACACCAGCCTGGCCAACATGGGAAACCCCGTCTCTACTAAAAATACAAAACTAGCCTGGCATGGTGGCACACACCTGTAATCCCAGCTACTCAGGAGACTGAGGCAGAAGAATGGCTTGAACCCAGGAGGCAGAGGTTGCAGTGAGCTGAGATTGCACCACTGCACTCCAGCCTGGGCAACAGAGCGAGACTCCGCTTAAAAAAAAAAAAAAAAAAAAAAAAAAAAAAAAGGCCGGGTGCGGTGGCTCAAGCCTGTAATCCCAGTACTTTGGGAGGCCGAGACGGGCGGATCACGAGGTCAGGAGATCAAGACCATCTTGGCTAACATGGTGAAACCCCGTGTCTACTAAAAAATACAAAAATCTAGCCGGGCGAGGTAGCGGGCGTCTGTAGTCCCAGCTACCCGGGAGGCTGAGGCAGGAGAATGGCGTAAACCCGGGCGGCGGAGCTTGCAGTGAGCTGAGATCCGGCCACTGCACTCCAGCCTGGGCAACAGAGCGAGACTCCGTCTCGAAAAAAAAAAAAAAGCCTTCAGAATAAAAGTCTTGTTCAGATTATATAGTTTTTTGTTATTGTTATTGCTGTTGTTTTTGAGATAGGGTCTCACTTGGTTGCCCAGGACAGAGTGCAGTGGCATGATCATAGTTCACTGTAATCTTGACTTCCTGGCCTCAAGTGATCCTCCTGCCTTGGCCTCCCAAAGTATTGGGATTACAGGCATAAGCCACTGCACCCAGCGTGTCTCCATTTTTAGGGTTAAAACTTTACAAATCACTCTAATGGTCTTAGTCAAAAGCACCTATATATTTAAAGCTAAAATGGTCACTAACACAAATATGTAATAACATTATGAATACCACTTTTCATACAGTCAATAGTATCTACCATGAATTTTTGCAAAAACCAGAATGACAGTCACTAAAAAGCCAATCATCTTAAGGATGACTCTAGAAGTAATCATGGAAATAATCCAGGGGCAGCCATTTACCATTCTGTAACAGCCTCAGAGCAGAGACGCTTCTCTGAAAAGAGAGAGAGGCGGTTCTACTAGGAACATGGCTCTGGGGCCAGTGTTGAATTACACTCAGCCACGTGAGCACAGAGCAAAAGCTGAGTACAGGAATCATCGCAATTGCATCTCAGCCAGGCCCTTCACTGGAGGCTATGTCTATGCCAAGGTTTGCCTTCATCCCTGAACTGTAACTGAGAGGGAAGGCCCTTTCTAAGTTCTCAGCTGCCAGAAATGGGATTCAACACCAATTTACTTAAGGGTCTGAAAGGTAATGCCAGACATCTATGGGATTCATTCTGTCCTCTAATGTAAAACTGCCTCACACCACCTTCTACATTAAAACATGATATGCTTTTTCTGATCACTTTATATAATCAATTTTTTTTCTTTTTTCTTTCTTTCTTTTCTTTTTTTTTTTTTTTAAAGAGACTCATTCTGTTGCCCATAGCTTGCTGCAGCCTCAAACTCCTGGGCTTAAGCGATCCTCTCTCCTCAGCCTCCTGAGTAGATGGAACTGTAGGTGTAAGCCACCATGTCTGGCTCATTTAAAAAAAATTTTTATAGAGACAAGGTCTCCCTTTGTTGCCTAGGCTGGTCTCAAACTCCTGGGCTCAAGTGATCCTCCCACCTTGGCTTCCAAAGTGCTGGGATTACAGGCGTGAGCCACTGCACCCAGACAAAATTATTTTTCTAAGGATAAGCTTTTAACTTCTTTTGCTATATTTTTGTGTATGAGTTTTCCTAGGAGGGCGGAATAAAGATGCTTCCTCACACAAAAATGTATGTTCATGTTAGGTGAACAAAGGCTTTCCTGCAATTTTTATTTATTTTTTTATTTTATTTTATTTTTTTTTGAGACGGAGTCTCGCTCTGTCGCCCAAGCTGGAGTGCAGTGGCTGGATCTCAGCTCACTGCAAGCTCCGCCGCCCGAGTGTACGCCATTCTCCTGCCTCAGCCTCCCGAGTAGCTGGGACTACAGGCGCCTGCCACCTCGCCCGGCTAGTTTTTTGTATTTTTTAGTAGAGACGGGGTTTCACCGTGTTAGCCAGGATGGTCTTGATCTCCTGACCTCGTGATCCGCCCGTCTCGGCCTCCCAAAGTGCTGGGATTACAGGCTTGAGCCACCGCGCCCGGCCTTCCTGCAATTTTTATTACGGATCCACATTTCCCACTAAATCCTTTAAAAAGAATAAATTGTCAGAATAAGATCCTCACATATAATGTACTAAGACACGATGATTCTTATATACTGTAGTGCTGTGACCAAAGGAGCTAAAAATATCTGTCTTCTTACCAAGTAAAAATAAAGACACGGTAGTGCTGACAGACATGGCAATACTGACAAACACACACTCTATATTAGGGAAAGTGGCATCTATCACATCACTGTCCTTTGTAGCTTCCAGCTCAGATCTTGAATGTAGTTGGTATATAAGAATTTATGCTTATTTTCTCAACTTTTCATTTTGAAAAATGTCAAACATACAGAAAAATTACTTGCCTATTTTAGTTCTGATTTTAAAGATAAAGCCACAGGCCATACATGTACATTGTTATTAGGAATTCATATTCATGTGATTTAAAATCCTTTAAAAATTAAATAATGGAAGTTCAAGAATTCCATCTAAATAAAGCCTGCTTTTAAACAAACGGGGTAACTCACAGTCTCTCTTATAGCAATTTACATCTAGATACACTTTCTAATTTTAATATTTTTATTTAACAGTAAAATATTCCCAAGGTTAAAAACCTTTATTTGCTTTCGGAGACAAAAAACAAAAACAAAAACTATCTTCTAAGAGGTTGGAGTTTATCAATTTACAGTTTAAAATAAAGTTAAAATTCGAAACACAGCTCATTCATTTAATTAACACATACTTCGGTTGTTTTTCACTATGAGCCTTTCAGTCCTACTATTGTTGTTGTCTTTTTAATTCATATGCAGATATTACTCTAACATTTGTAAAAGCCAATTTTTAAAATGAGTTGTCCACATTGAAAGATCAGAAGATCTTACATGAGAATCCATTTTTTTTTGTTTGTTTGTTTTTTTTGAGATGGAGTCTTGCTCTGCCGCCCACACTGGAGTGCAGTGGCATGTTTTCAGCTCACTGCAACCTCTGCCTCCTAGGATCAAGCAATTCTCCTGCCTCAGCCTCCCAAGTAGCTGGGATTACAGGCACCTGCCACCATGCCCAGCTAATTTTTGTATTTCTAGTAGACACAGGGTTTCGCCATGTTGGTCAGGCTGGTTTCGAACCTAACCTCAGGTGATCCACCTGCTGTGGCCTCCCAAAGTGCTGGGATTACAGGTGTGAGATGTAGGGTCCAGCCCTAAGGGGTTTGGCGGGTGTTCTCCCCGTGTGTGGAGATGAGAGATCATAAGAAATAAAGACCCAACACAAAGAGATAAAGAGAAAACAGCTGGGCCTGGGGGACCACTACCACCAAGACGCAGAGACCAGTAGTGGCCCCGAATGGCTGGGCGCGTTGATATTTATTGTATACAAGACAAGGGGGCAGGGTAAGGATGGTGAGTCATCCAAGTGATTGATAAGGTCAAGCAAATCATGTGATCATAGGACGGGGGCCCTTCTCTTATAGGTAGCCGAATGAGAGAGGGAAGGCAGCATACATCAGCGTTTTCTTCTATGCACTTATCAGAAAGATTGAAGACAGGCTGGGCGCGGTGGCTC
Organism: Macaca mulatta; assembly: GCF_049350105.2. Lineage (NCBI taxonomy): Eukaryota > Metazoa > Chordata > Mammalia > Primates > Cercopithecidae > Macaca > Macaca mulatta. The sequence goes on along the minus strand of NC_133409.1, from coordinate 147,953,777 downwards.
ACGCCTGTAATCCCAGCACTTTGGGGGGCCAAGGTGGGCAGATCACGAGGTCAAGAGATCGAGACCATCCTGGCCAACATGGTGAAACTCTGTCTCTACTAAAAATACAAAAAATTAGCTGGGCGTGGTGGCATGCGCCTGTAGTCCCAGCTAAGGCAGGAAAATCGCTTGAACCTGGGAGGTGGAGGTTACAGTGAGCCGAGATCACGCCACTGCACTCCAGCCTGGCAATAGAGAGAGACTCTGTCTCTAAAAATAAAAATGTTCTATTCTTGTATAAAATGAAACATGAAATTCTGCTTTCCTGTTAGAGACTGTTCGGAGATACCATATGGAGCCTTCTGGTTGCTATGTGTGTGTATATATAGAGAGAGAGATATACATATAAATACATATATACATATACACACATATATACAAATATGTATTTTATATATATATAATACATATACGAGAATATGAGAACAACCTTTTTTTTTTTTTTTTTTTTTTTTGAGATGAAGTCTCGCTCTTATCCCCCAGGCTGGAGTGCAATGGTGCGATCTCGGCTCACTGTAAACTCCACGTCCCAGGTTCAAGCGATTCTCCTGCCTCACCCTCCCAAGTAGCTGGGATTACAGGTGTCTGCTGCCACGCCTGGGTAATTTTTGTATTTTTAGTAGAGACGAGGTTTCACCATGTTGGCCAGGCTGGTCTTGAACTCCTGACCTCAGGTGATCTGCCTGCCTCGGCCTCCCAAAGTGCTGGGATTACAGATGTGAACCACTGTGCCTGGCCAAGAACAACTATTCTTTTGTAGGGACAGGGAATACACGGTACAGGAATTAGGATAAGAAGACACATATTTTAAAAATAAAGTTCACTAAGGCATTTCCCATGTTCTTATTAGAAAATACAAATGGTGCCGGGCGTGGTGGCTCATGCCTAGAATCCTAGCACTTTTGGAGGTCATGGGCAGATCACTTGAATTCAGGAGTTCGAGATCAGCCTGGGCAACATGGTAGAACCCCGGCTCTACAAAAAATACAAAAATTAGCTGGGTGTGGTGGTGCGCGTTTACTTGTAGTCCCAGCTACTCAGGAGGCCGAGGTGGGAGGATCACTTGAGCCAGGGAGGTGGAGGTGGCAGTGAGCTGAGATCACGCCACTGCACTCCAGCCTAAGCAACAGAGCAAGACTCTGTCTCCAAAAAAAAAAAAAAAAAAAAAGAAAGAAGAAAAGAGAATATAAACAGAATCAAGAGTTAAAATAACTTTTCGTTTTTTTCTTTTTGTGTTTTTTTTCTTGAGATGGAGTCTCCCTGTGACACCCAGGCTGCAGTGCAATGGCACGATCTCGGCTCACTGCAACCTCCGCTTCCCAGGTTCAAGCAATTCTCCTGCCTCAGCCTCCCGAGCAGCTGGGACTACAGGCATGTGCCACCATGCCCAGCTAATTTTTGTATTTTTAGTAGAGATGGGGTTTCACCATATTGGCCAGGCTTGTCTCGAACTCCTGACCTCAAGTGATCCACCCACCTTGGGCTCCCAAAGTGCTGGGATAATAAGGGTGAGCCACTGCGCCTGGACTAAAATAACTTCTTGACAGGCTGCTATAAGATAGATTAACAAAGTGAGAGATAATTGAGCAGATCTGAACTCTTGCAGTGCCATTAGGAAGGCAACCTCAATTATTCTACATTAAGGTATTCAGACTTTCAAACTTTCTTTTTAAGTTGTCCATGACCTGCTGGATTTTTCTTTTTTTTTTTTTTAACAAACGTTCTTTAATGAAGGTTAATTAAGTAAAACATGCTGTGGAGTTATTATTTTATGTATGATACTGTACATACATAACTTGTACAAAAACTTGAGGGAGTGCAGCAAAGATACAGGGAAATCTAAGCAGACATCACCAACCTGAAGATGGACTGTTTCTACAGCAAAGCAACAGGTGGCATGAGCCAGAGGAGTAGCACAGAACTACTATTACAACATAAGTGAGGAAGTCACAGAGAACTAATCACACTTTTTAAAAAAGCAACGGCTGTATCACAAACTATCAGGCTGACTGCAAATACAGTTGGCTCTCCGTGTTTGTGCACTACACATCTGTGGATTCAACCAACTGCAGATCAAGAATTTAAAAAAAAATTGTATCTGTACTGAACAGGTACTGACTTTGTTCCCTTGTATTTCCTAAACGATACAGTACAACTATAGTTGATCCTTGAACAATGTTGATCCTTGAACAAGTTGGTAGGGTGCCAACTCCCACGCAGTCAAACATCTGTGTATACTTTTTTTTGTTAACAGACAGGGTCTTCATCTGTCACCCAGGCTGGAATGTACTGGCGCAATAAAGGCTCACTGCAGCCTTGATGCTGGGCTCAAGCAATCCTCCCTCCTCAGAATCCCAAGTAGCTGGGACTACAGGTACATGTCAACATGCCCAACTAATATTTTTTTTTAATTTTTTGTTTTTTGTAGCAATAGGGTCTCACTATGTTGCCCAGACTGTTCTCAAACTCCTAGCCCTAGCCACCATGTCTGGTGGGTATATAATTTTGACTCCCCCAAAACTTAACTACGAATAGTCTACTACTGACCAGAAGCCTTACTAATAACAGCTGATTAACATATATTCTGTATGTTGTGTGTACTATTACTATATTCTTTTTTTTTTTTTTTTTTTTTTTTTTTTGAGACAGAGTCTCGCTCTGCCGCCCAGGCTGGAGTGCAGTGGCGTGATCTTGGCTCACTGCAAGCTCCGCCTCCCGGGTTCACGCCATTCTCCTGCCTCAGCCTCCCGAGTAGCTGGGACTACAGGCGCCCGCCACCTCGCCCGGCTAGTTTTTTTGTATTTTTTAGTAGAGACGGGGTTTCACTGTGTCAGCCAGGATGGTCTCGATCTCCTGACCTCGTGATCCGCCCGTCTCGGCCTCCCAAAGTACTGGGATTACAGGCTTGAGCCACCGCGCCCGGCCTTACTATATTCTTATAATAAAGCTAGAAAAAGAAAATGTCATTAAGAAAACCATAAGGCAGAGAAAATATATTTACTATTCATTAAGTGGAAGTGGAGTCCAGTAAAGGTTTTTATCCTCATCATCTTCACACTGAGTAGGCTAAGGAAGAAGAGGAGGAAGAGGAGGGGTTGGTCTTGCTGTCTCAGGGGCCACCTCAGAGGCAGAAGTGAAGGAGGTAAAAGAGGAAGCAGGAGAGGCAAGCACACTCAGTGTAATAGTGTAACTTTTACTGGAAAAAAATCCACATATAAATGAACCCGTGCAGTTCAATCCCCTGTTGTTTAAGGGTCAACTGTATTTACATAGTGTTTACACTGCATGAGGTATCATAAGTAATCCACAAATGATCTAAAGTATATAGGAGGGTATGTGTAGGTCATATGCAAATACTTTGCCACTTTATATAAGGGGCTTGAGCATCTGCTGATTTTTATATCCACCAGGGGTCCTGAAACCAATATGAAGGAATGGATACTAATGAATGGCTATACTTAGGCCCACAATTTTCTCCTCCTTTTTCTGTTTTTGGATGTTCTCTATTTTTGTGATAATACTCTTGGGATGGCTGAGGTGAGAAAAGGTAAAGGAAATGGGAATGTAAGACAAACAGAAAACAGAACAGTTTCAGACACAGCTTCCCTTTTTTCCCTGTCAGCCCAGAGTTTTACCTTTCCCACTGAATTAGCAAGAAAGAATAGCTCTGAGATCATACAAAGAGGTGCTTTCCTTTTTTATTACAGAAAGACTATCACATGGCTGGCTCACACAGCTTTTGCTGCCCTGGTCTAAATAGGCACTGTTACTAAAGCCCATGGCAGGCCATGGGAGCAAGCCTGTTCCCCTAACCCTGTAAGGGGTCACTCTAATGGGATTTTGACCAAGAGCAGCTAAAAAATCGAGGCTAATTTGCAAAAGGGAATATTTTAGCCCTCCCCTTAAATGTGGTTGCTAATGTGTCAACTGCTTCAGATTTATCTGTTTCTGAAATTCAGCCAATATGCTACAATTTTTTTTTTTTTTTTTTTTTTTTGAGACAGTCTCACTCTGTCACCCAGGCTGGAGTGCAGTGGCCGGATCTCAGCTCACTGCAAGCTCCGCCTCCCAGGTTCATGCCATTCTCCTGCCTCAGCCTCCCGAGTAGCTGGGACTACAGGCGCCCGCCACCTCGCCCGGCTAGTTTTTTGTATTTTTTTTTAGTAGAGACGGGGTTTCACCATGTTAGCCAGGATGGTCTTGATCTTGTGACCTCGTGATCCACCCGTCTCGGCCTCCCAAAGTGCTGGGATTACAGGCTTGAGCCACCGCGCCCGGCCAATGCTACAATTTTTAAGATGGGCTGAACAAAGCTTTAGAACAGGTGGAATTTAATGAGACCTAGGACTGACAATGCCATGATAAACTACTGAATAATCTCAATCCTTTCATGTTTATATGGAAACTTTTTCTAGTAATAAAAGAAACACACACTCAATGCAGAGAACTTGATAACCTATAAACTAACATAAATATGACCACTGCAAACATTTTGGTGGACATCTTTCAAGGAGCTATAGCATTAGGAGTGTTGGGGACGAAAGATGTCCTGGATTCAAATCTTATCTTGAGCACATTAGGCTGGACACAACTTGTTGGGGCAAATCACTCAACCTCAGCCTTTTCTCTCCTGTAAAATGTAGATAATAACAGTTCCTACTACATACACAGGACCTTTGGAAAAGCTGCTGCAGATGGTACTTAACCATGGGTTGCCATGCTTTTATAGCATGTGACTTCACTACTCTGAGCACAGCTAAGAGAATTAAATATCAGCAACTGATGCAAAGGTAAGGTAGACATTTTCAAAATAGCCAGACGCTGACGATGTGGCCTGGCAGCTCTGCCTAAAGGGGCATACTACATGAAGTTGTCACTAGGCAAAACCAATCAGGTCCTCTCTTAGGAAGGCTGAATACAGAGTCAACAGACCAGTAAGTTTTGCATAAGAGAGGAAAAACACAATATAAAAGCAGTAAGCGAGGAGGCTGAGAAGAGATGAGATAGGCAGGTCCTCCGCAGTAGAAGAGAGGGGCTGAGCCATTGGCATGTGACCAGGCTCCTTGAGCCACTCTGCATTCCCACTGTTGTTCCACCTGCCACGAGTGATGCCTGCCTGTGCAGTGTGACCCAAGTTTCCAGCTTTGTACAGCCTTGGCTGGGCAGGTGCTGTGACAACGTCATGTTCTTCCTCACTTAACTGATGCATTTGGAGAATATGTCTATTTCTGACAACCTAAAAGGATATACTGCAGTTGCATTTCTGCAGCTGTTCCAATAGTTAGGTCAATAATTGTAGCACTCTATGAAGCACTTGAAATATGTGTTGAGCACAGGAGATTCAACAACGAGCAAGAAAAAATGGGGCCGGGCGCGGTGGCTCACACCTGTAATCCCAGCACTTTGGGAGGCCGAGGCAGGTGGATCACCTGAGGTGAGGAGTTCCAGACCAGCCTGGCCAACATGGAGAAACCCCGTCTCTACTAAAAATACAAAATTAGCCAGGCATGGTGGTGCACGCCTATAATCCCAGCTACTTAGGAGGCTGAGGCAGGAGAATCATTTGAACCCAGGAGGCAGAGGTTACAGTGAGCCAAGATCGTGCACTCCAGCACGGGCAACAACAGTGAAACTCCATCTCAAAAAAAGAAAAAAGAAAAAATGGGGACCAGGTACAATGGCTCACACCTGTAATCCCAGCACTTTAGGAGGCTGAGGGAGGAGGGGCTGGAAGCTAGGAGACCCTTGGCAACATAGCAAGACCCTGTCTCTGATAAATAATAATAATAATAAATTAGCCAGGCATGGTGGCATGTACCTGTAGTCCCAGATACTCAGGGTGCCAAGGCAGGAAGATTGCTTGAGCCCAGGAGTTTGAGGTTACAGTAAGCTATGACCACACCACTGAACTCTAGCCTGGGTGACAGAGGAAGGAAGGGAAGGAAGGAGGGAAGGAGGGAAGGAAGGAAGGAAGAAAAGGGATGGAAGAGAGGGAAGAGAGGGAAGGGAGGGAAGGAGGGAGGGAGGGAAAGAGAGCAAGAGAGAAAGAAAAACAGAGAGAGACAGAAAAACAAAGAAAGAGAGAGAAAGGAAGGAAGGAAAGGAAGGAAGGAAGGAAGGAAGGAAGGAAGGAAGGAAGGAAGGAAGGAAGGAAGGAAAGAAGGAAAGAAGGAAGGAGACTATACAGAGTATAAAGTCTAGCACAAAAGACAGATAATTCAACAAGCAACATCAATAAAGCATGAACAATACCACAGTGCTAGAAATACAGACTGCAATGGAAACATATAGCATGAGTGAACCTACTAGGAGGAATCACAAAGGCTTCATGAATGAAGTAACCTTCACGCTGATGCACTAAATTAGCTATGTTGATTCATGCTGTGTGAACTCCATGACCCCCAGCCTTGTGAAGTTATGGAGTCTTGATGAAGCAAAAGTGAACAGAGTCATGCCCTATCAGGTCACCTAAGAGTTGTGGCCTCATTTAATAGGAAGACTCAGTTTCTTCAGCAGGTAAGCATCTTTCAATCCTAGAAAGATTTAGAATTAAATATAAAAATGTTCAAGGGAATCAATAAGTATTTTATAATTTATAATACTTTAGTCTTAAATATTATAATGTTTATTACCACATTAAGTATTTCTGTGTTAAGGAGACCAGACATAATCTAAGATCTTGTAATGCTTACAAGAATGTTATCTATTCTGGCTGGCAGTCTTGTGGCCTCAAATTTCAAAAATATAGTTGAATAATTTATTTCTGACTCATGATTTTAAGTTAAAAATCTTACAAACCTTATATATAGCATGGGAATATTTAAAGACTCTAAAACATCTTATTTCTAAGAGTAATATATGAGAGTCACAGGAGTTTGTAAAAAAAAGTGTTTCTCTGTGTTTTATAAAACTTTGTATTTCTTTGAAAATGCTGTGTTTTGTTTTTCTTTTTGTTTTTTAAGATGAGGTCTTGCTATGTTTCCCTGGCTGGTCTTGAACTCCTGGGCTCAAGTGATCATCCTGCCTCAGCCTCCCCAGCAGGTGAGACCATAGGCCCATACCACCAGGCCTGGCTATAAATATTTTTGTCATTAATTTTAATTGACACATAATAATTGTACATATTTATGGAGTACAGTGACATTTTGCTATATGTATACAATATATAATGATAAATCTGGTTGGGCATAACATGGCTGTAATCCCAGAACTTTGGGAGGCCAAGGTGGGCAGATGGCTTGAGCCTAGGAGTTGGAGACCAGCCTTGGCAACATGGTGAAATACAGCCTCTATAAAAATATAAAAATTACCTGGGCATGGTGGCGCGTACCTGGAGTCCCAGGTACTCAAGAGGCTGATATGGAAGGATCATTTGAACTCAGGAGATGGAGGGTGCAGTGAGCCATGATCGTGTCACTGCACTCTAGACTGGGTGACAGAGCAGGGCTCTATCTCAAAACAAACAAACAAATGATGATAAATCAGGGTAATTAGCATATCCATCATCTCAAATATTTATCATTTGTTTGTCTTGGGAACATTCAAAATCCTTACTTGTAGCTATCTGAAAACACACAATTCTCTATGGCCATACCACCATGAACGTGCCCAATCTCATCTGAAAATAACACAGTAAGTATTAAGTATAGTTACCTTACAGTGCTATAGAACACTAGAGCTTGTACATACAAGAAAGAACATGTGGTGTTCATCTTTTCTGTGCCTAGCTTATTTCTCCTTTATTTTAATTTTTTTGAGACCAGGTCTCGTACTCTGTCATGCAGGTTGGAGTGCAGTGGCATGATCATGGCTCACTGCAGCCTCGACTTCCTGGGCTCCAGCAATCCTCCCAACTTCAGTCTCCTGAGTAGCTGGGACCACAGGCGTGTGCCACCACACCCGGCTAATATTTGTATTTTTGGTAGAGGGGAGGTTTCACTGTGTTGCCCAGGAAGGTCTCGAACTCCTGACCTCAAGCAATCCACCCACCTCGGCCTCCCAAAGTGCTGGGATTACAGGTGTGAGTCACCCAGCTGGCTTCGCTTACTGTTAATGTCCTCCAAGTTCAGCTGCCATGAATGACATTATTTTACTCTTTTTTATAGATGAATACTATTCCATTTTGTGTGTATATGTGTGAGTGCTGTGTGTGTGTATACTTATATATATCACATTTCCTTTATCCATTCATCAGTTGGTGGGCACTTAGGCTGATTCCATATCTTGGCTATTGTGAATAATTCTACAATGAACATGGAAGTGCAGACTTTTAATACACTGAGTTCCTTTGTTTTGGATATACACCCAGAGAGATCACTGGATCATATGGTAGTTCTATTTTCAGTTTTCTTTTCTTTTTTTTTTTTGAGATGGAGTCTTGCTCTGTCACCCAGGCTGGAGTGCAGTGGCACAATCTTGGCTCACTGCAAGCTCTGCCTCCCAGGTTCAAGCAATTCTCCTGCCTCAGCCTCCCAAGTAGCTGGGATTACAGGCACATGCCACTGTGCCAGACTAATTTTTGTATTTTCAGTAGAGACGGGGTTTTGCCATGTTGGCCAGGCTGGTCTTGAACTCCTTATCTTGTCATCTTCCCACCTCAGCCTCCCAAAGTTATTTTCAGTTTTCTGAGGAACCTCCATACAGCTTGCCATAATTGCTATACTAATTTGCATTCCTACCAATAGCATATAAGAGTTTCCTTTTCTCTGCAGCCTCCCTGGTGTTGTTTTTGTTTGTTTGTTTGTTTGTTTTTCTTCTTGAGACGGAGTTTCACTCTCGTCACCCAGGCTGGAGTGTAGTGACGTGATCTCAGCTTACTGCAAATTCTGCCTCCCAGGTTTCAGTGATTCTCCTGCCTCAGTCTCCCAAGTAGCTGGGATTATAGGTACCCACCACCAAGGCCAGCTAATCTTTTATTTTTTTTTGTATTTTTTGTAGAGAGGAGGTTTCACTATGTTGGCCAGGCTGGTTTTGAACTCCTGACCTCAGGTGATCTGGTCACCTCAGCCTCCCAAAGTGCTGGGATTATAGGCATCAACCACCACGCCCGGCATCCTTGGCTTTGTTACTGTCTTTTTAAGTAATAGCCATCCTAACTAGGGGAAGATAATATCTCACTGTATTTTTAATTTGCATTTTCCTGATGATTAGTGATGTTGAACATTTTTTCATATACAGCTTGACCCCTGAACGGCACAGGTATGAACCATGTGGCTCCATTTATACATGAATTTTCTTCCACCTCTGCCATCTCTGAGATACCAAGAGCAACCTTTCTTCTTCCTCCTCCTTAGCCTACTCAATGTGAGGATGACAAGCATAAAGACCTTATGATTATCCACTTCCACTTAATGAACAGTAAATGTATTTTCTCTCTCTTATGATTTTCTTAACAACATTTTCTTTTCTCTAGAATACAGTATATATAACATACAATATTCAAAATATGTGTTACCTGACTATGTTAACAGTAAGGCTTCTGGTCAACACTAGACTGTTAGCAGTTAAGTTTTTGTAGAGTCAAAAGTGATATAAGGGCTGGGCACAGTGGCTCATGCCTATAACCCCAGCACTTTCGGAGGCCAAGGCGGGTGGATTGCCTAAGGTCAGGAGTCTGAGACCAGCCTGGCTAACATGATGAAACTCCATCTCTACTAAAAATACAAAAATTAGCCAGGCATGGGGGCAGGCATCTGTAATCCCAGCTACTTGGGAGGCTGAGACAGGAGAATCGCTTGAAACCCAGAGGCGGAGGTTGTAGTGAGCACTCCAGCCTGGATGACAGAGCGGGACTCCGTCTCAAAACAAACAAACAAAAGGTTATATACACACTTTTGAGTGGGGTGGGGGAGTTTGGGAGTGGTGTTGCTGTCCCTAATCCCTGCCTTGTTCAATGTATTTCTTGGCTATTTGTCTTCTTTTGAGAAACGTCTATTCATATCATTTGCACATTTTAATATTGGATTCTTTTTTTGCTGTTGAGTTCTTTGTATACTGAATAGTAATCCCTTGTTGAATGAATATTTTGCATATATATTTTCTCCCATTCTGTAGACTATATCTCCACTGTTGATTCTTTCCTTTGCTGTGCTGAAGGTTTTTAGTTTGATACAATCCCATCTGTCTATATTTGCTTTTGTCACGTGTGCTTTTGAGGTCTTACCTATGAAATCTTTGTCCAGACCAGTGCCCTAAAATGCTTCCCCCTGTGTTTACTTGTAGTAGTTTTTCACAAGGCTTTTTTTCATTGAAGAGCTTTATGAAGTTTTTTTTTTTTTAAGTAGGACAACTGAAATTCTCAAAAAAAAAATCAAATATATTAAATTTATAAATGGAATCTGAAACATCTGAAGGTTTTCAACTAATTGGTATAGAGGTATTATCCACAAAGCCCCTCAAAAAGTGGCTATTAAAATCTCCTACATTTCCAAATGAAAAATCAGATCTGAAAGCATAAACATCTTGAAAACTAAATAAACCTCTAAATAGTGCTTTGTTTACAAAAGCTTCCCTTCAAGGACAATAAAAAACATCTATCAATATTTCAAGTCTCTGATTTCAAGTCTAATTCTCTGTTAATAAAACTGGAAAATCCACTTCTTTCATTCTGTTTTGATGGAAGCCACTGAACTGTTTCTGTTTTTGTAATGACATGTTCTCTTTATTTTTATTGTGTGTACATTTTATTTATTTGGATACTTATTCTAAAGTTCAAAGCAGTTCACAGACATTTTTTTATCCTCTCAATAATGCTGGAATAAAATATGGGATAAGATTAGATGATTCTCCTCTGACTGCAGAAAAAATAATTTGCTCAAAGTCAGGAAGGATTATTATTTTTTTCTTTTCTTTTTTTTTTTTGAGACGGAGTCTCACTCTGTCACCCAGGCTGGAGTGTAGTGGTGCAATCTCTGCTCACTGCAAGCTCCGCCTCCCAGGTTCACACCATTCTCCTGCCTCAGCCTCCCGAGTAGCTGGGACTACAGGCGCCCGCCACCACGACCGGCTAATTTTTTTTTTTTTTTGTATTTTTAGTAGAGATGGGGTTTCACCACGTTAGCCAGGATGGTCTCGATCTAAAGTCAGGAAGGATTCTTTAAGGCTGAGAATGGCAGGCAGAGCTTGCCTACAATCAAAGAAGAATCACATCATCATATCCCATACTTTATTCTAGTATTACTGAGAGAATAAAGTTTCAAGATCAGGATTCTTTCAAGAGAGGAGCTAGGTAAGATACTAAACATATGAGGAGTGTAGTTTAATTATTTGTGCTGCACTTTTCATTTCCTTGTTTCACGAGCACTTTATTCCTATTTCACACTATTCTCCCTTTTACCTATAGAAGGATAGTATGCAATTTCCAGGAAACAAAAGTACAGTACCCTATATCCTTCCTACTCCCTCAATGCATTTCCTGTTGCAAACATCTGGTTTTCTACATCTTAGCTGCACTTGTATAACCGAGGGACAACTCGACTGTAACACTCAAACACAGAACAGCAACAGTGACAACAAATAAGGTAAGCTTTCCTGAAAGAGACACAAATTCCAAATGTGCTCTACAAAAGTAGAACGGCCAGAGATATTCCAACCACAACTCCCAAAACCAAGTATCAAGTCTTTGCACAAGGTCTTTGAACCTTTTCCTCTCTCTCTACTAGAGAACCACCACTCCATTTCAGGTCTTGTAACAATCTGTCTGAATCCACAACTGCATGGTCACTCTCAAATACTATTTTTGCCTTAAGCACCTTAGAACCTACAGAAGCCAACTGGATTTAAATCAAAATTATTCAGTTTAGGTCCACCAACGGGCCCTACCACACCACTTATTTGAACAGTCAAACTTCGAGTTCCTACAGAAAGAATTAGGCAAAGCTTCTGGTGCCCTCAGGCCTAGGGATGCAAAGTACAGAATCATACCTGGCCTTCAGGGTGTGTCTACACCCTTCTAATTCTGCATTATCCCAGGTCTGACAGGAAAGTGGGAACCCAATTCTGCTTCACAGTAAAGAAAAGCTCACCAGCTACTTCATCCCTCCTCTATCTAATCTCCCTTATGTGGGGATATCATGTACAAGACCACCATCACACTACCTACTGTATCCCCAAAGTCCCTCCAAAATGGAAAAATCTTAAATGAGCAGGTCTATAACCATCCAGACATTCTCCTAGGAGCCAGTCTTTGTGCCAGAGTTGGCTACTCTGCCAACAAGTGCCCCAGCATGCTGTACAAACTGTTCCCTCAAAGTTGAATTTTCAAATTATAGTTTCCTATTAACTCTGTATTCTTAGTGAGACGTTAAGCTCATGTGATGATGGTAGAACCCAAATTTCTGTATCCCCAATTTGTGGCTCGGTATTTTGTGCAAGATGGATAGGCACTCAATATCTGTTGAACAGACAAGTAACATTCAATCAGTAAACAGTTATGAGGAAGGTGCAGATTCTGAACTGGATTCTGTCACAGCTTCATTTTCCAACAGAAACAGGTCTGCCTGATTAAACTACTGACACACTGTAGATCAGACACCTCTCTCACGGGCCACTGGACACTCTTCTCTAGAGGGGGATGCTTTGCAAAGACACCTCAATTCCTTGATGGGTTAGCATGGCCAAGCAGAGGAGAACGTCTGATACAACTAAAGCAGCTGTTAACATTCACAGGGAATCTGGTTGGGTCAAGATTTTTAATTGCAGACAACAGAATTCCACCTGATTAGTTTAAGATAATGGTTTATAAGGGATAAAAACAGTTTACAAAATCACTAGGAGAGTTCAAGAAACACAGACCAAGGTTCCAAGAACAATTCTTAAAACCACATGGCAGAACTGGACTGCCAAGGGAGTTGCTGTCTCTGGGATGGATCAGGAAGCTGCCAAATAAAAGCCACCAGCCAAATCAGGAAGTTGACACTATAGCTGCCAATTCCAAAACCATATCTCCTTTGTCTAAATGTGTGCCACCAAAACAGATGGGCCCGCTGCTCTCAGAACATGACCTCCTCGTGAGTACAGCAATCTTGTACAAGTGCTTTGTATTGGGGATATCTAAATATCATCAAGGAGACTTAGTTGCATTCCTTACCTGAGTCTAGGAAAAGTACTTTTTAGCTTTCTAATCTCTCCATGTCAGAAGAGTCATTGGAATGGGTGTGGAGACCACTAAACCACAGTCCATCCCTCAAAGAGCATTTCTCTCCACAGATCCATCAGGAAGAATTCTCAGAACACTCATTGGTAAGAATTCAATACTCTAAGGCAGTAGGATCTCAAAATCACCAGAGGTCCTATTAGAATCAGATTCTGATACAGTAGATCTGGGTTGGGGTCTGAGATTTTCCATTTCTAACAAGCTCCTGGCTGATGCTGATGTTGCTGGTCCATCAATTACACTCTGAGTAGCAAGAGCTTAAACCAGGCATTATCTATGGTTCACCAGAGTTTTTATAAATAAGGCTTCACTGGAACATAACCGGGCCCATTTGTTTATGTATTTTACTGTCTATGGTTACCTTTGCCCTATAATGGCAGAGTTAAGTAGCTGTGACAGAGACTGTATGGCCTGTATAATAAATTTTTTCTCACTCTAAAATTATATATTATCTATTCATTTTTTTTAGAGTAAACATGTATTGGCACATTCCAATATAAGTTAAATTTCTAACAAAATAAACATTTTATCTTCTCTTATTGGTCATGCTTTTCAATTGCTTTAAATTAAAGTCTAAGAGGTTTCTCAAAGTCAAATCCTAGACGGTGAAGGCTCTAGTAGTTTAAACATGGAACTGATATACCTTTTGCCAGGAAGTTTAAGCACAAGCATGCGAAGCAACTCTGGAACACCAACATAAAGAGTCCGCTGGGGACCTTCTGGGGAAAATTTCTTTTCTCTCAAATAAAGAGACCCATGAGGTAAAACTGTGTGCCCTACATTTGAAAAGAATGTGTAAGGATAGAGCTGTGATAGCCATCTTGTCACCACAGGAGACAAGCCCGCAAACAAAAGCCAATGTACCAAGGATGGCAGAACAGAAAGACGGGAAGCACCTGGGTTCTTAATACTGCTGAGTCAGCCAACCTGGGACGACTTATTATGTGATATAATAAGCCTGTTACGGAACAGTAATGGGCATAATATTATTTTCAGCTGCATACATCCTACGTGGTAGAGTGATACATAATTCACAAAGGATATTCATACTCATGTTCTCATTTGAACCTCATATTCCCCTCCCTCCCTCCACGATGGAGTAAAAAGGAAGATATTCAAATGACGGACAAAGGTCCAGGGTGTTTAAAGTTATTTTCTCATAGGTCACACAGTTATTAACTGACAGTAACAGAAACCAGGATTCCCACGTCAATGTTCTCTTCATTACACCCTCTCTTGATTCCATTTGGTTCTACCCAGGTTAGCCTCCTGTAAGAATGCCTTCTCATATCCTCTCTGTCAATGTTTATCACTTTCTATACTCTGACAATTTCCATTTAGGGTATTTCTTCAGGATCTGCATTGTTCCAACCATTGTTCCATCTATCAAAGAAGCATATATTAATTACTTTCTGTTCACCTAGCTGTGTAATAGGCACAGAAAGTAAGGATTTTTGATGGGAAACGTGATTTTTGCCCTCAGAGAGAACAATTTAGTTATGGGAGTAAGATAGATGCTACAACGACAGTAACATAAGCCAATGTAAGTCTAGGAATTCAGAGCGAGAATCAAGACTTCCTTGGATATTCCAAGGGTAAGATTATTCTAAGTGCACTTCACCAAAAGCTGGATCCAAAAGAAACATAGAAATTAGACTTGTTGTAAGTGCTTTTTTATATGTTCTTAGAATCAATCTTAAATTCCCTCTAGAACAAGGAAATGGATTTCAAAAGCACTACCTATGTGACCAGGGTGAGTAAACTGTGGCAATAAAGCTTACACAACTGAGTTATGAGTCCTAAATGAGATAACAAGAAGAGCAGAGCATGATGTCACCACAAGAGGCTATGGGAAAACAATAGTTCGTTTCTCTGGGTTTCTCAGTTTCCCCCAGACTGTAAATGCTTGAAATAAGAGAACTAAGGGTCCATGACTTTATTTCTTCTATTTATTCTGGAGTATCTAGTAGGATATCATGGCCCAGAAACTCAACACATGTATGTGGAACATCTTGTGACTAAATAAAAAAGAAGATACTATTATCTCTCAAGTTGTACCATAGTATCTAGCTAACAGATTCACTGCTTTAGCCACAGTTCCATGGCTAGGATGCAGTAAGCACATGAAAACAAGGGCCTCCTCCAAAGCTTAATGACAATAAGTCATTTATACTAATGCTGCCTGTTCCTCTTACTCCTTAGAGGTGAGGAACGATTTGCTTCTTGATTTTGTGCCACAGGTAATAGGCAGTGTTGGAAGAAATCCATGGGAAGTCACAAAAGTCTGGCATAAAAAGTCATGGGAAGTCTGGCATAGAGTGCCTGGTTAACATTACCATGTCACAACCCCATCCGGTAATAAAGGAGGGACCGGGTAACCATTCATTGCCCTTTTTCTATGACTGTACATTTATTCAGTGAGTGCTGATTTATTAAAGAACTACACAGATAGGACAGGTTCATGATGACGAGGCATAGCTGTGCCCTCTCTTCTCCATGCATACCTCCTCACAGACTTCACGAACTGCTGCCACACTTGGCTCCTCCTCAGGCTCCATGCCTCCTCCAGGGACAATCCATCTGTCTGGATGGCGACTACTGCTCACAAGTAGCACCTGTTAAGTCACAAAGGTTGCATGGGGGGGTTAAAAATTCAAAAAGACACATCCACACAAATTCAGAGTTTAAACACCACAAACATCAAAGTAACCAAGACCCATTCTTTGTTTATGCCTTCCCAAATCACTTCTTGCAAAGTAGCTTTCGTTTCTATTTGAAAAAGTAGGCAATCAGCCAGTAAAAGCAGAAGGGCATCTGAAGACCATTATCTCTACACTCCCCTCAGACACTCAATCACCTGCTCATTTATCCCCTCCTTGTTCCTTTTGCCCTTTGGACACAGACCTGACAAGGTGGAAAAAAGACTTAAAAAAAAAAGAAGATTGTCACTGATGAGCCTGTCAGCACTGAAAAAGCTGGCCAGAAGACAGAAGGCCCTTGACCATGATTGCCATTGTGATCCAACACTTCCCCACCAAGTTTCTCACTCATGAACTGGGAGCTGTATCCCAGTTCCTGCTCCATCAGATGGCCACAGGCCAATACAATACACCACCCTAGACTCTAAGGGACCCTAATTCTCCTGGCCACATGAGAAGTAGAAAAATTCCTTTCATCACATTTTCAGCTAAAATAAAACCGGACTTTTTTTTAAAGACTCAGCCAGCATTCTGGTCAGAGTTGAAATAAAAATCTAGAATTTGCCTAGTTCCCTTTCCTTCCTTATCCCTCTCTGTAGGAAAGATGCTAAACAAAGTCAGTTGGACTCCCTGTTTGGAGGCTGAGTTGAGTTGGCATTATTTCCAAAGGAAATAAAGGAATCTTCAACTGCTCCCTAAACCATTACTTTCTGATGATGACCTGTGAGCCTACAAACCAAACTCTGCAACCATCCTTGTTGCCTCAAATGAAATGCTACTTCCTCTCTGGCCCTTACAGATTCCACCACTGCCTTCTAGTTAATGACATTCCGGTTATCCCCAGCTTCTTCCTTGAGGTCTCTGCGGCTATGGACCCTTGGAAACTCTACCTTCATCCTCAGTCTCTCTTTTCCCTGTCATAAGAGATTCTTCTGATGCTCATCTACAAAATATGTGATCTGTAGATTCATAGAAGATCATGGTGTTATGGGAAGGAAATCCATGAATCCATATTCAGTCACTTGTGTATAAGCCATGGACGGAAAAATTGTCTTAAATTTACAAGTACTATTTTTCAAATATATTTTAAGTTCTGCTTTGATTAATACAATGCAAAATAATTTAAAATACTATGAAATCCACAGTTTTTGGTTGATATGTACATATACTCAGTTAAAAGGTACTATAAGAGCCAGGTGTGATGGCTCACATCTGTAATCCTGGCACTTCGGAAGGCCAAGGCAGGAGGACTGCCTGAGCCCAGGAGGTCAAGACTAGCCTGGACAACATGATGAGACCTCGTCTCTACAAAAAAACAAAACAAAACAAAACAAAATACAACATTTACCCAGACTTAGTGGTGCACACCTGTGGTCTCAGTTACTTGGGAAGACTTCTTGAGCCCAGGAGTTTGAGACTGCCGTGAGCTATGATCAAGCCACTGCATTCTAGCCTAGGCCACAGAGTGAGACACCCAACTCAAAAAAAAAAAAAATCCTCTCATTGGACTATCTCAGACCTTATATGAAATCAAAATAGACCAACAACCTAAACGTAAGAGCTAAAACTATAACACATTTAGAAGAAAACACAGGAGTAAACTGTCATGATCTTGAATTTGGCAAGATATGCCAAATTCTTAGATATGAAGCATGAGCAACAAAAGGGTAAACAAGATAAATTGATCTTTACTGAAACTAAAAACTTCTGTGTAACAAAGGACATAATCAGGAATGTGAAAAGACAACCTACACAACAGGAGGAAATATCTGCAAATTCTATATTTAATACAGGTCCAGTATCTAAAACAACAAAAAGATAAACAGCATTTCTACAGAGAAGATATACAAATGGCTAATAAGCACATGAAAAGATGCTCAACATCATTAGTCATTAGGGAAATGCAAAGTAAAACCAAAATGAGATACTACTTCGCACTCACTAGGATAGCTATAATTCAATCAACCAAACACAGCATAAGAAGTGCTGGCAAGGATGTAGAGAAATTGGAATCCTCGTACACTGCTGATAGAAATGTACAATGCTTCATTCAGCCACTGTGGAAAACAATTTGGTTGTTCCTCAGTAAGTTAAACATAAAGTTACCATTAGATCTAGTAACTCCACTGCTAGGTATGTAACCAAAAGAACTAAAAACAGGTACTCAAACAGATACTTCCATACAAATGTTTATAGCAGCATTATTTACAATAACCAAAAGGTAAAAACTCAAATATCCAATAAGAGTGAATGAATAAACAAAATGTGGCCTATACATACAATGGGATATTATTCAGCCATTAAAAAAATGAATTGCTGACAGATGCTACAACATGGATGAACCTTGAAAACATGCTAAGTGAAGGAAGCCAGGCACAGAAGGTCACATATGGTATGATTCCATGTATATGAAATACACAGAATAAGCAAATCCAGAGAAACAGAAACCAGATTGGTGGTTACCAGGAACTGGAGGAAGGGGAAAACGAGTAGCAACTGCCTAACAGGTACAGGGCTTTATTTGGGGAAGATGAAAGTATTCAGAAAGTAGATATGAAATGGTGATTGCTAAATGCCAATGAATTGTTCATTTTAAAATGGCTAATGTGGCCGGGCGTGGTGGCTCAAGCCTGTAATCCCAGCACTTTGGGAGGCCGAGACGGGCGGATCACAAGGTCAGGAGATCGAGACCATCCTGGCTAACACGGTGAAACCCCGTCTCTACTAAAAAAAATACAAAAAACTAGCCAGGCGAGGTGGCAGGCGCCTGTAGTCCCAGCTACTCGGGAGGCTGAGGCAGGAGAATGGCATAAACCCGGGAGGTGGAGCTTGCAGTGAGCTGAGATCCGGCCACTGCACTCCAGCCTGGGCAACAGAGCGAGACTCCATCTCAAAAAAATAAATAAATAAAAAATAAAAAAGCTAATGTTATGTGAATTTCATTTCAATTTAAAAAATACTAGTTTTGCAATCACAGTATTATTATTATTATTATTATTATTATTTTTTTTTTTTTTGAGATGGAGTTTTGCTCCTGCTGCCCAGGCTGGAGTACAGTGGTGCAATCCTGGCTCACAGCAACCTCTGCCTCCTGGGTTCAAGTGAATCTCCCGCCTCAGCCTCCCGAATAGCTGGGATTACAGGCGCCCGCCACCATGTCCAGCTAGTTTTTTGTATTTTTAGTAGAGATGGGGTTTCACCGTGTTGGCCAGGCTGGTCTTGAACTCCTGACCTCAGGTGATCCACCCACCTCAGCCTCTCAAAGTGATGGGATTACAGGTGTGCGACCACGCCCAGCCAATCACAGTCATTTTTTAAAAGCTGAAGGGAGTCAGTGCTACTTTTTTTCCCCCAGAGTCTATACCTCAATGGAGTAAGCTTCCAGGTTATCCTTAGTTTTGTTTTGAGATGGAGTTTCGCTCTTGTTGCCCAGGCTGGAGTTTAATGGCGTGATCTCAGCTCACCACAACCTCCGCCTCCCAGGTTCAAACGATTCTCCTGCCTCAGCCTCCTGAGTAGCTGGGATTATAGGAATGCACCACCATGCCCGGCCAATTTTTGTATTTTTAGTACAGATGGGGTTTCTCCATGTTGGTCAGGCTAGTCTCGAATTCCCGAACTCAGGTCATCCGCCTGCCTAGGCCTCCCAAAGTGTTGGGATTACAGGCGTGAGCCACTGCGCCTGGCCAGTGATTTACTAAATCATAAAACTAGTGCCTGTGACCAATAACTGTGACCAATCTTACATTTTAAAACATTCCTTATCAAAAGAAAATAAACCCAAATATAAGCATGTAGGTTAATTCAAATTACAAGGTTAAAAAAAAAAAGCCCTCCAAAGACTCTAGACAAAGGCATTTAAGTCATATTTATCCAACTACAAAAAGATTCAGGAAGAAAAAGTAGTAAAATGGGTTAATCCTCCACTGACTTGTTGTATAAATAACAACACATAGTCTTTCTTCCCTCACTTCCCGGTAAAGTGCTTGCCAGCCATTATAAACCTACGCATTGCTTCAAAGGCTGACTAAGGCCATGCAATGAAGTTACAGTCCAAAAGAAAAACCTTTACAGGAATATTTCAAAGCTAAAGCAAAGAAAAGGAAACCTCTGACAAAGTATAAGCATTCAATTTCTAAATTTCAATCAATGTGAAACACTAATTAGTAAACCTAGCAAGTGTTACTGCTTTGCACATTCAACCATGACTATATGAACTAAGACTACAATAATGAGGCTGAAGGAAGCAAGCCTCATTAGTTTGTAGCCACACTTCAAAGCAAACACTGTTACTGGTAAATAGCTCTCCTCGGTAAGTTTCCTTGACAACCTATTGAGAATTTACTACAAAAAAAAAAAAAAAAGTTTCTGTTTCTGTGTTTTGTAGAGACAGGGTCTCATTCTGTTGCCCAGGCTGAAGTACAGGGGCAGGATCAAAGTTCACTGCAGCCTCAAACTCCTGGGCTGTAGGGATCCTCCAGCTTCAGCCTCCCGAGTAGCTGGGACTACAGGTACACAGCACCATGCTCGGCTAATTTAAAAAATTTTTAAACTTCATTTTTTTGAGATGGGGGTCTCACTATGTTGGCCAGGTTGGTCTTGAACTCCTGGTCTCAAGCAATCCTCCTGCCTTGGCCTCCCATTGTGCTAGGATCAAAGGCATGAGCCACTGTGTCCACCCACAAAAAATTTTTCACTTTAGCCAGTGGTTTTACTCCTTCCTATCATATAAAGTACTAAATGGTGTTCTGGCCAGTAAATTCTTATTCTGAAGTTTGATTTTGACATATACAATTATCTGAAAAGGAATTAAGTGCAAAAGCTCCAAAAAGATTCTGAAAATAACACACTAAGGGGGAAAAATTACCTATTCAACAAATGTTCATTAAGTATCATCATGAGCCAGGAACTGGAGACGTAGAGATTAAATACACTGCAGTTTGCAGGCAGATCAAAGTGGGAAACCAGTTGACCAGGTATCAGACCATTTTGAAGCTTTAGTCATTGAGACAGGTGATATCTATGCAGAGGTGGATAAAGAGACCCACAGAACACACCCACCCATAAACAGACTCTTGGATTCATGATACAGGTGGCTCTGTAGAGCAGGCAGAAATCAACAGGTGGCGCAGTGACAACTTGTTTTCCACAGGGGCACAGCAGAAAAAACATTGTATTGATTTGTGACATGTGTGCAGTGAAATGATAAAGAAATCTGTGGGAATGATATACCTAATGAAGGGAGGGAGAAATACAGCAGGAACACGACTGTTTTATTTCTTAGAAATTGTTGTGGGGTTTTTTGCTAAATAGTGCTTAATATAAATTTTTAAAATATAAAAGAAACCCATAGTCCCTGCCCTAAAGGAACCGAGTATCTAGTGGAAGACCAAAAAAGAGTAATTATACAGACTGAGAAATACGTAGCTTGAGGATACCACAGTGATAATGAAAAGAGATACTTGCCCGGATGTACTGGCTCATGCCTGTAAACCCAGTAGTCCCAGTTACTCGGGAGGCTGAGGTAGGAGGTGCACTTGAGCCCAGGAGTTCAAGACCAGCCTGGGCAACATAGAGAAACCCCCATGTCTACCAAAATCAATCAATCAATCTATATATATACACATATATGTACACATACATATATATGTGTGTATATATATATAAAATTAGACCAGGTGCAGTGGCTCATGCCTGTAATCCTAGCACTTTGGGAGGCTGAGGCAGGCAGATCACTTGAGTTCAGGAGTTCAAGACCCCATCTCTACAAAAAAAAAAAAAAAATTAGCCAGGCACGATGGTGTGAGCCTGTAGCCCCAGCTATTCAGGAGGGTGAGGCAGGAGAATTGCTTGAGCCCAGGAGGAGGAGGTTGCAGTAAGCCAAGATTACATCACTGCACTCCAGTCTGGGAGATGGGAATGAAACCCTGTCTCAAAAAACAAAAGCAATAACAACAGAAACCCTAAACAAAAAAAATAGCCAGGTGTGGTGGTGCATGTTTACAGTTCCAGCTTCTGGGGAGGCCGAGGTGGGAGGATTGCTTGAGCCCAGGAAGTCGAAGCTGCAGTGAGCTATGATCCCACTACTGCACTCCAGCCTGCGTGACAGAGCAAGACTCTGTCTCAAAAAAAAGAAACAACAACTCAGACTCAGGGAGTAGGGGATGGATCATGACTGAGAAATGATATGGGAAGGTTTCTCTTTTTTTTTCAGACAAGATCTCGCTCTTTTGCCCAGGCTGGAGTGCAGTTGTACAATCATAGCTTACTGCAGCCTTGGACTCCTGAGCTCAAGTGATCCTCCTGCCTCAGCCTCCCAAGTAACTGGGACAACAGGCATGTGCCACCAAGCCTAGTTAATACTTTTTATTTTTACTTTGTAGAGATGGTGTTTTGCCATGTTGTCCAGGCTGGTCTTGAACTCCGGGACTCAAGGGATCCTCCTGAATTGGCCTCTAAAACCCAATTTGAGTTTTAGAAAGGTAACTTTGACATATGTTGGAGATGGGAAAGCATGCTAATGGAGCAGGTTCCTGCGGTAATGCAGGTTGAGAAATGATTAAGACAGTAGGAGTGGGAAGCGGAAGGAAGTGACAGGTTTCCAGATACATAGAAAGAAGAGTCTATAAGGCCAAGTGACTGACAGGACGTGGGAATATGACTCCTTGGATATGGGCTGGATCAATGGTGTAGCAGCCTTCCAAGGAGAATATGGAGGCGTCAGTGGAGGAGGGAACCACAGGGAGGAGTTGTGAAATCATCCTCTGAACATATGAATTTGAGGGTTCAGTGAGACGTCTAATGAGTATTTCTGGTGAGAAATTGTATGAATGTGGGACTGGAGTTAAGAGGGAAACCGACGGTGATTTTGTAAACAATGGTATCAGAATCTTCCAGCCAGAATAAGACTAACATAAGGGGAACATGGGCATTTGCAAAGCTCTGGCCAGAGGATCTGACCCCTTTCTCCCTATCCACCCACCATCCACCTTGGTATCAGCCAAGTCTCCATTCCTACTGCCAAGGGTAAAGTGGGCATAGATACACTCCAGAGATCCTAGGTCAAAGTTCTGGAAATACTCTCCTTAAAGAAATTAGATTAGGCCGGGCACGGTGGCTCACGCCTGTAATCCCAGCACTTTGGGAGGCCGAGGCGGGTGGATCACGAGGTAAGGAGATTAAGATCATCCTGGCTAACACTGCGAAACCCCGTCTCTACTAAAAATACAAAAAATAAGCCGGGCATGGTGGTGGGTGCCTGTAGTCCAGCTACTCGGGAGGCTGAGATAGGAGAATGGTGTGAACCCGGGTGGCGGAGCTTGCAGTGAGCCAAGATCGCGCCACTGCACTCCAGCCTGGGCGACAGAGCGAGACTCCGTCTCAAAAAAAAAAAAAAAAAGAGATTAATTACGGTGATAATCTATGCCATAGGAAATCGTGATTAACAAACTACATGATTAGACATGTTACTGATTTCTGGAGAATCAACTGCATGCAGTAAAGCACTCAACATGATCTTGTTTCCAACAATGCAATTCCCGTGACATTTTACAAGCCCCTCAACACTGCCAATACTGCCAGAGTGCTCTGCTGGTACCCCAGATGGCACCAGGACCATATCCTATCAAATCTGTGATATGCTCTGCAAATTGCATCTTCAGATGAGCCCTTTAAATAATTTATGTGTCCCTTCTTAAAAACAAGGCCAAGATAAAAGTGAGTAATTATCTGTAAAAGTGAGTAACTATCTGTACTTGTTTGGATTCCAGATAAATGGACATTTACTATATTTTACACAATGTTTTAAAGAACAGCTGTCACAAGTTCTTGTGCATGATGATCCCATAAAATGTTTAAAAGATGAGTAAAGCTGAGTATGAGGTTAAATAACTTGCTGAAAGTAAATCAATAAATTATCATAGGGCCAAGCACAGAAGTTTCAGTTTCTACAGCTTTAAAGCATTTTACTATTTTTAACAACTCTTTTAAAAATTTAAAACTCTTTTTTTTAGCTACAGAGGAACTAAAAAAAAAATGCTCAAAGAAGGAACCACTAGACATAAACAGTCAATTTACAAAATGCCTTATAAACATTGCTTCACCTTAGTTAGCTTATCAGGCCGCTTATTTAACCAAAGAGGAAATTCCCTGCCTAGTACAAAGAAACATCATACTGTGTTATGAACAGATATTCTGACAGTTTTTACCTTGGGAGCAACAAGATTATTTTAAGAACAATATGAAAAGGTTTCCACAGACACAAACTATTACACAGATATCGGGGCCAGGCACAGTGGCTCACATCTGTAATCTCAACACTTTGGGATGCACACTGACAGAAATTTTAAAAAGAAAAAAAAAAAAAACTTTGGTGGCCAGGTGCAGAGGCTCACCCCTGTAATTCCAGCACTCTGGGAGGCTGAGGTGGGGGTATCACTTGAGCCCAGGAGTTTGAGAGCAGCCTGAATAACGTACTGAGACCCCATCTCTACACCCCCCACCTCAAAAAAAAAAAAAAAAACAAAAACCCACACACACTTTGTGAGGCCAAGATGGCAGGATCTTTTGAGGCCAGGAGTTTAAGACCAGTCTGGGCAACATGGAGAGAGACCTTGTCTCTATTAAAAAAAAAAAAAAAAAAATTAGCCAGACCTAGTGGTGTATGCCTGTAGTCCCAGCTATTTGGGAGGCTGAGGCAGGAAGATCACCTGAGCTCAGGAGATTGAGGTTACAGTGAGCTATGACTGTGCACTGCACTCCATCCTAGGCAATAAGGCAAGACCCTGTCTTTAAACAAAAAAAAAATTAGAGGGCCGGGTGTGGTGACTCATGCCTGTAATCCTAGCACTTTGGGAGGCCGAGGCGGGCGTGTCACCTGAGGTCAGGAGTTCGAGACCAGCCTGGCCAACATGGTGAAACCGTGTCTCTACTAAAAATACAAAAATTAGCTGGGTGTGGTGGCAGGTGCTTGTAATCCCAGCTATTGGGAGACTGAGGGAGGAGAATTGCTTGAACCCGGAAGGTGGGGGTTGCAGTGAGCTGAGATCGTGCCATTGCATTCCAGCCTGGGCGACAAGAGTCAAACTCCGTCTCCAAAAAAAAAAAAAAAAAAAAATAGAAAAACTATATATACACACAGATGTATCATGCTTAAGTGAGTCCCCAGGGTGTACAGAGATTGCCTCTGTACAGTACAATCAGCAGTGCTAAGGAGGAAGTGTTTTACTTTAAAACCTTGAGTATGGCTTGAATATTTCAGAACAAGTATTTAAGATGTATAAATGGAGGTGGGCATGGTGGCTCACACCTGTAATCCCAGCACTGTGGGAACCCAGGAGTTTGAGAACCAAGTGGACAACAAGGCAAGGTCCCGTTTCTACAAAAAAAAAAAAAAAATCTTACAATTGGCCAAGAACAATGCCAAACACTATTTCTTAGGAAATTTATGAAAGCCAAATAAAGTGAATGAAATATTTAAAATGCTCCAGTTTCTCGAGGTTATTTTACTGTATCATTATTTTTTGAGACAGGGTCTCACTCTGTTGCCCATGCTGGACTGCACTGGAGCCATCTTGGCTCACTGTAGCCTGAACTTCCTGGGCTCAAGCAATCCTCTCAATACCCCCCACCCACTCCAGCAGCTGGGACTACAGGTGTGCACCACCACACCTGGGTAATTTTTGCATTATTTGTAGAGACAGGGTTTCACCACGTTCCACAGGCTGGTCTCAAACGCCTGGGCTCAAGCAATCCATCTGTTTCAGCCTTTCAAAGTGCTGGAATTAGAGGCATGAGCCACCACACCTGGCCTTGAGGTTATTTTAATAAACAAAGTCACAGTAACAGCATTTCCTGATATCCATGAATTGCATAATTTTCCCACAGTCTTAGAACTATAGGAATATACTGTAAAATTCCTGCTCATCAATATGCTGATTTTGCCAAGCCATGTACCAAATTATCGCCTCCATAATACGTGCTCAAACAGAAGACATTCACTGTAAACTCAAGGGCAGCTATTGTGTTCCCGAGGTAGCATCAACTTATTAACCACAATTCAGTCTATTTTAAGATGTCAAAGTTTAAACCACAAATGTATACTGTCATCTTTATAGAGGAGGACAGTCAGGAGACTTTGGGTTACAGGTCTGCCTCTGACGCCAGTCACATAAATGCAATGAAAAAATTAACTCTCTCTAGACTTCAGCTTTTTCAGTTTTAAAATGAGATGGCCCAAATCTATAAAATTCTTTCAGCATTAATATTCTATCATTCTAAATTTATACAGGTGTATGTGTCTAGAATTTGTCTTCCTAATTCTACTCTTTTCAAACAACTATTTTTTCAATAGTACATAATGTGTATATTCAAAGGGCATAAAAAAAAACATAGCAAGCCTTCTCTTAACTCTGTCCCAAGAGGCACTTCTTGTGAAGACTTCTAGAGATATTCTAACGTATGAGTATAAATAAATACATATTTATTCTTTTCTTTCCTCTTTGTCAACCCCAATAGTAACCCATTATACACATTGTTCTACTTTGCCTTTTCACTTAAATCTTGGAGATCATTTTATCAGCACACTCTGAGAGCCCCTTCCTTTTTTAAAATAACCACAGGGTATGTTTTTAAAACTTATTATTTATGGCCGGGCGCGGTGGCTCAAGCCTGTAATCCCAGCACTTTGGGAGGCCGAGACGGGCGGATCACGAGGTCAGGAGATCGAGACCATCCTGGCTAACACGGTGAAACCCCGTCTCTACTAAGAAATACAAAAAACTAGCCGGGCGAGGTGGCGGGTGCCTGTAGTCCCAGCTACTGGGGAGGCTGAGGCCGGAGAATGGCGTAAACCCGGGAGGCGGAGCTTGCAGTGAGCTGAGATCCGGCCACTGCACTCCAGCCTGGGTGACAGAGCGAGACTCCGTCTCAAAAAAAATAAAACAAAACAAAAAAAAACTTATTATTTATTATACACAAATTTCAAACATGCATAAAAATAGAGAGAAAATATAATGAATTCCTAAGTAGTCCAACTTCAATAACTATCAATGTTTGCCAATCTTGTTTTACTTACCTATACACAACCCCAAAGTATTTTTTTTTTTTTTGAGACAAGAGTCTTGCTCACTACAACCTCCATCTCCAGAGTTCAAACGATTCTCCCACCTCAGCCTCCTGAGTAGCTGGGATTAAAGGTGCATGCCACCACATCCAGCTAATTTTTGTATTTTTTTTTGGTAGAGACAGGGTTTCACCATGTTGGCCAGGCTGGTCTCGAGCTCCTGACCTCAAGTGATCCACCTGCCTTGGCCTCCCAAAGTGCTACGATTACAGGCATGAGCCACACCTGGTCTTGTTTTTAAGCCAGAATCTCGCTCTATCGCCCAGGCTGGAGTGCAGTGGCGCATCATAGCTCACTGCAGCCTTGACCTCCAGGGTTCAAGAAATCCTCCCACTTCAGCCACCTGAGTAGCTGGGACTACAGGCGCCTGCCACCATACTTGGCTAATACTTATTTGTAGAGACAGGGTTTCGCCATGTTGCCCAGGCTAGTCTTTTTTTTTTTTTTGGTTTTTTTTTTGAGACAGAGCTGCCTAAGCTGGAGTGCAATGGTGTGGTCTCGGCTCACTGCAACCTCTGCCTCCCGGGTTCAAGCGATTCTCCTGCCTCAGTCTCCCAAGTAGCTGAGAATACAGGTACCCGCCACCAAGTCCGGCTAATTTTTATATTTTTAGTAGAGACAGGGTTTCACCATGTTGGCCAGGCTGGTCTCAAACTCCTGACCTCAGGTGACCCGCCCACCTCAGCCTCCCAAAGTGCTGGGATTACAGGCGTGAGCCACTGCGCCTGGTCCCAGGCTAGTCTTGAACTCCTGGACTCACGGGATCCACCTACCTTAACCTGCCAAAGTGCTGGGATTACAGGCATGAGCCACTGGGCCTGGCCAGGAGTTTGAGGCTGCAGTGCTCTATGATCATGCCTATGAACAGCCACTGCACTCCAGCTGGGCAATACAGTGAGATTTCATTTCAAATAAACACACACACACACGTGCACACACACATACACACACACACACATTTGGCCAGCAGCAGTGGCTCACGCCTGTAATCTCAACACTTTGGGAGGCCGAGGCAGGTAGATTGCTTGAGGTCAGGAGCTCGAGACAAGCCTGGCCAACATGGTGAAACCACATCTCTACTAAAAACACAAAAATTAGCCAGGCGTGGTGGCGGGTGCCTGTAAACACAGCTACTAGGGAGGCTGAGGCAGGAGAACTGCTTGAACCCAGGAGGCGGAGGTTGCAGTGAGCCAAGATCGCACCACTGCACTCCAGCCTGGGCGACAGAGCAAGAGTCTATCTCAGGAGAAAAAAAAAAAAAAAAAAAAAAATATATATATATATATATATATATATAAAATATTTATATATTGACTTTATATTCTGTGCCATACTAAATTCACTTATTTGTTCTAGCAGCTTTTTGGTGGATTCTTTAGGATTTTTCTACATAGATGATCATGTTATCAGCAAATAAAGATAGTTTTGCTTCTTCCCCTTTAATTTTTATGTCTTTTATTTCTCATTCATGCCTTACTGTACTGGTTAGGGCTTCCAAAATAATATTGAATAGCAGTGGTAAGAGGAGACAACCTTATCTATTCCCAATCTTAGGGGGAATGTATTCATTTTTTCAATATTAAGTATGATGTTAGCTGTTTGGCACAGATGTCCTTTATCAGGTTAACGAAGTTCCACTCCTAGTGCTGAGTTTTGCTTTGTTTTGTTTTGTTTTCTTTTTGAGACGGAGTCTCACTCTGTCGCCCAGGCGGGAGTGCAGTGGCCGGATCTCAGCTCACTGCAAGCTCCGCCTCCTGGGTTTACGCCATTCTCCTGCCTCAGCCTCCCTAGTAGCTGGGTTTACAGGCTTGAGCCACCACGCTCGGCTGTTTTGTTTTTTTTTTTTATAAATGGATATTGGATTTTGTCAAATGTTTTTTCTGAATCTACTGATACGATGATATGGTGGTTCTTTTTTTTAGTCTGTCAGTGTGGTAAAGTACACTGACCAGTTTTTAAATGTTAAACCAGCCTTGTATTTCTGGAATAAATCACAGTTAGTCATGAAGTGTTATTCTTTTTGTATACTGCAAGTTGCTAATGTCTAGTTTAGGGTTTTGGGGTCTCTGTTCAGGAAGGATACAGTGTCTGATGTTCTCTTTTGTAGTGTACCATCTTGGTATCAAGGTAATACTGGCTTTATAAAACAGGCAAATGTTTCCTCTTCTAAAAATAAAGAAATTATACTTCTTTTATTTTCTAAAAAGTAAAGAAATTGTGTAGAATGGCACTATTTCTTTCTTAAATATCTGTTAGAATTCACCAGCGAAGCCACCTGGGCCTACAGCTTTTTTTTTGGGGGGGGGGCTTAACTATAAATTCAATTTCTTTAATAGACATAGGCTTATTTATTTCTTCTTAAGGAAGCTTTAGTAGCTTGTATCTTTCAAGAAATTTGGATAAAAACTCAAGAGGACAGGGTTTGGGGAACTCCAGACAGCTGAACATGTGCAGGTCCCTAGAGGGTGGTGCACCCAGGGAAGGCATAGAAGCTCGGTCCCCTTCCCCTATACCTCCCTTATGCATCTCTTCATCTGTATCCTTTGAAATATCCTTTACAATAAACCAGTAAACATAAGACCCTGCTTAGGAGTAGAATGGGACAATCTCAAGAGAGAAAAGCATGACAGGAGCCACGAAGGGACTGGGTATTTTAAATGCAGGACACACTGTTCCTGGCTGTGTCTGTGATACTGGACATCTTAGGAACCAGATGCTTAACAATGTAAGAAATAAAGCCCTGGAAAGAAAGTATAAATGCCTGAGGTAATGGATACCCACTTACCCTGATGTTACTGTTACTCATAGTATGCCTGCATCAAAATATCTTATGTACCCACAAAAATTAAAAATTAAATTTAAAAAAGAAATTTGCCCATTTCATTGAAAATACTGATTTGATTGCCTTATAGTTATTCACAATATTCCCTTATTATCCTTTCTATATCTGTAAAACCAATAGTGATTCTTTGTACAGAATGCTGTACTTTCATTCCTGATATGGCTGATTCCATGACCAACAGGAAATATACAAGGTAAGTCTGAAACATCTTGTCAAATCAGATACTGAAGAAGCTATCAAAACCCACTAGGACTGTATCAAAAGGATTCAGGATTTAACTTGAAAAGGCTCACGCTGGTCAAAAATAGGCCAGTAAGAATAACTGTAACAGATTAGAATATCAAATATATTTAAATCCATGAGTTTATATTGATAATTTTTAAAAAATAAAAACAGAACTGGTAACCACTGAGGGATGCCAATGAACCAACTCACTAATTTGGGGAATAATGACAAATTGAGGGGGAAAAAAATCAATCATTTATTTTGTGTTTTCTATATAATTATTTTTGGGTATAATTATGGAATTGTGTTTTGTTTTTTTTTTTAATCTTTTATTTTTTGACAGAGTCTCGCTCTGTCGCCCAGGCTGGAGTGCAGTGGCGCAACTCTGCTCACTGCAAGCTCTGCCTCCCGGGTTCACGCTATTCTCCTGCCTCAGCCTCCCGAGTAGCTGGGACCACAGGCGCCCGCCACCACACCCAGCTAATTTTTTGTATTTTTAGTAGAAACAGGGTTTCACCATGTTAGCCAGGATGGTTTCGATCTCCTGACCTTGTGATCCACCCACATCGGCCTCCCAAAGTGCTGGGATTACAGGTGTGAGCCACCGTGCCCAGCCGAATTGTGGTTATTTTTTAAAGACAGTATTGTTTTAGAAGTACTTACTGAAAATTTACAAATAAAATTATATGGTGTTTGAGACTGGACCCAAAATAATAGTGGAGGGGGAGGAGT
This sequence comes from Macaca mulatta, assembly GCF_049350105.2. Lineage (NCBI taxonomy): Eukaryota > Metazoa > Chordata > Mammalia > Primates > Cercopithecidae > Macaca > Macaca mulatta. Next base: position 147,922,965 of record NC_133409.1, on the reverse strand, counting down.
GATTAAGAACACATCCTACAAAATTGGCCATGAGCTGATAACAGTTGAAGCTGACTGAGGAGTACATAGGGGTTCGCTATACTATTCAGCCCACTTTGGAACAGGTTTTAAGTTTTCCATAACAAAAGGTTTTTTTAAGGCCAGGCATGGTGGCTCATGCCTGTAATCCTAGCACTCTGGGAGGCCAGGTGGACTGCCTGAGCCCAGGAATTCTAGACCAGCCTGGACAACATGGCAAAACCTTATCTTTATAAAAACTAAAAAATTTGCGGGGCATGGTGGTGAGCACCTGTAGTCTCAGCAATACTAGGGAGGCTGAGGTGGGAGGAGCGCCTAGCCTGGGAGGTTGAGGCTGCAGTGAGCCGTGACCATCCCACTATACTGCAGCCTGGGTGACAGGGCAAGACCCTATATCCCCTGCACCCTGCAGAAAAAATAATAATAATAATAATGCATTGGTTATCCTTAGCCATTTGTACTTTCATATATTTTAGAATGAAAATATTATTTTTTTAAAAGAAGAAACCTGCTGAGATTTTGATTAGTATTGTAAAACCAAATAGATTTCAGAAAAACTGTATGTCTTCTAATCCATAAGCAAGGTGTAGCTTTTCATTCATGTAGGTCCTTCAAATCCTTTCTTCTATGACTCAAATTAGCATAATTAGAAGGTCCTGTCTTAGTCCAAGATTACAATGAAATTATCCCAGGTTTTTTTCTAGTAATTTATGGTTGTAGTTTTTCATGTTTGTACTTCCTATCTATGTAAAAATTATTCTGATTATAAATATGAGGAAGGAACCCGACTATACTTTTTTCCAGGAATTTGTCAGTTGTTCCCATATGCATTGAGGTCTATTTCTGGACTATCTATTTGGTTCTATTGATTCATTTGCCAATTCATGATCCAGTTTAGTAGCATTCTATTTTAAGTACCACGGTCTGCAACATGGTTTCATGGGGCTAACATCACCATACTTGCCCTTCACTCTTCTTTTTCAGAGTTTTACTGGCTTTTCCTCCAAGGTTTCTTATCCATTTGAAATCAGAAACTGCATGAGTGGTTTACACACACACACACACCCCTTATAATTTCTACAAGAACCAAGTTGAATTTATAGACTAATTTACAAGAATCGACAGGATGTTGAAACTTCCCACCTAAGAGCAAAATACTTTTTCAAGTTTTTTCAATAACATTTAAAAAGTTTCCACGGTGGCTCAAGCCTGTAATCCCAGCACTCTGGGAGGCCGAGATGGGCGGATCACGAGGTCAGGAGATCGAGACCATCCTGGCTAACACGGTGAAACCCTGTCTCTACTAAAAAATACAAAAAAACTAGCCGGGTGAGGTGGCGGGCGCCTGTAGTCCCAGCTACTCAGGAGGCTGAGGCAGGAGAATGGCGTGAACCCGGGAGGCGGAGCTTGCAGTGAGCTGAGATCCGGCCACAGCACTCCAGCCTGGTGACTCCGTCTCAAAAAAAAAAAAAAAAAAGTTTTATCTTCACTGACCTTATCCATGTCTTAAGTTTATTCTTTTTTGTTACTGTTATTATGGATTCCTAACTCCATCCTATGGCGTATTATTTCAAAGGAGTCACAGAAAATTTTCACAGGTTAGTATTAAAATACTAATTCCACACATAAGCACAATCAAGTGATTATGTGGAAATTATTTTTTAAAGTAAAAAAGAAATTTTTATTTTATACCAATAGATTGTAAACCATGATAGCCTGGCCTGATGCCCAGCTAGAGCCATGATATATAAAACCCATGCCTCACAGGGGGGCCAGAGCTAGGGCTGGGCAGAGGAGCAATAACCAGAGAGTAGATAGGGCACAAACAGCTCTTCATAGATGTATGAATTCAAGTTTATTGTTCTTACAAACATGAGAACAACAAAAAAAAAAAGAGCCAATCATATGGTGGGCCAGGAATAAAACATTAACTATATAGGAGAAAATTAAGATAGAAAGATAGTTATTGCAGGGAAAATATTTTTAAGTAATTTCAAGTACTATTTCACAAAGTTTTGTGTTCTGAAATGAATTAAATTTAACCATCAGACTGCTTTATCCTACTAGAAATAACATTTACTCAATTCAGGAAGGTAAGGAGTTATCACAAGAAATCACAGAAAAAGACAGGTAATAACCACATTAAGATTGAGAATTCAGCTGGGTGCGGTGGCTCACGTCTGTAATCCCAGCACTTTGGGAGGCCGAGACAGGCAGATCACCTGAGGTCAGGAGTTCGAGACCAGCCTGGCCAACATGGTGAAACCCCGTCTCTACTAAAAATACAAAAATTAGCAGGGTGTGGTGGCAGGCGCCTGTAATCCCAGCTACTTGGGAGGCTGAGGCAGGAGAATTGCTTGAACCTGGGAGGTGGAGGCTGCAGTGAGCCAAGATCGTGCCACTGCACTCCAGCCTGGGGCACAAGAGCAAGACTTCGTCCAAGAAAACAAAAAACCCCAAAAAACCTCATACCCATTTAGCAGGTATTCCCTGTCCCCGCCCTCCCACTGGCAACCATCAATTTGTTTTTTGTATCTATGGATTTGCTTATTCTGCATACTTCATATAACTGGAATCATACAATAAATATGTGACCTTTAGTGTCTGTCTTCTTTCACTTAGCATATTTGAAGGGTTCATCCACATTGTAGCATGTATCAGTGCCTCATTCCTTATAGTTGAATAACATTCCAATTTATGTATACACCATATACCACAATGTGTTTATCCACATCTACTGGTTAACATTTGGTTGTTTCTACCTTTCAGCTATTGTAAATAGTGCTGAACATTCCTCTACAAATGTTTGAGTACAAGCTTTTCAATCCCTTTAAGTACATACCTAAAAGTGAAACTGCTGGGTCAAACATAATTCTACATTTAAGCTTCTGAGGACCCACAAATCTTCCACAGCAGCTGAGCCATTCTGCATTCCCACCAGCAATGTATGAGGTATTCAATTTCTCCACATCCTCACTAACACTTGCTATTTTCCACTCTAGTGGGTGTGATATGCTAAAACTAGTTTTAAGAATGTCTATACTTTGGGAGACTGAAGCAAGCAGATTGTTTGAGTCCAGGAGTTGGAGACCAGCCTGACAAAATGGAAAAACCCCATCTCTACAAAAAATACAAAAATTTAGCCAGGCATGGTGGCATGTGCCTGTAGTCCCACCCACTCAGGAAGCTGAGGAAGGAAGATCACCTGAGCCTGGGGAGGTCGAGGCTGCAAAGCTGCAGTAAGTGGTGATTGTGCCACTGCACTCCAGCCTGGGCAACCAAGTGAGACCCTGTCTCAGAAACAAACAAACATACAAAAACAAACAACAAATGCCGGGCACAGTGGCACATGCCTGCAATCTCAGCACTTTGGGAGGCCAAGGTGGGTGGATCACCTGAGGTCAGGAGTTCAAGACCAGGCTGGCCAACATGGTGAAACCCTGTCTCTACTAAAAATACAAAAATCAGCCAGGCATGGTGGTGGGGCTTGTAATCCCAGCTACTCAGGAGGCTGAGGCAGGAGAATCACTTGAACCCAGGAGTCGGAGGTTGCCGTGAGCCGAGATCATCAAGATCGTGCCACTAGGCGACAGAGCAAGACTCCATCTCAAAAAAAAAAAAAAAGATTGTCTATAACAATTACTTAATTTTTGAAGGAAAGCATAATAACCATTTAGTAAGACTCGAAAATGTTACTCCTATTCTCTCTCCCTCCCCCATAGACACACATGCAGAAAAAGTTCAAATAACTAGATTTTTTTTCCCCTGGAAAATAAGTTAAAATGTACTAAATACCAAGAGAATGAGAAGACACAAGCCACAGGATGAAAAAAAAAAGATACTTGCAAAAGACTTATCTGATAAAGGATTCATCCAAAATATACAAAGGACATTTAAAATTCAACAATAAAAAACCTAATTAGGCCGGGCGCGGTGGCTCAAGCCTGTAATCCCAGCACTTTGGGAGGCCGAGACGGGCGGATCACAAGGTCAGGAGATCAAGACCATCCTGGCTAACACGGTGAAACCCCGTCTCTACCAAAAAAGACAAAAAACTAGCCGGGCGAGGTGGCGGCCGCCTGTAGTCCCAGCTACCCGGGAGGCTGAGGCAGGAGAATGGCGGGAACCCGGGAGGCGGAGCTTGCAGTGAGCTGAGCTGAGATCCGGCCACTGTACTCCAGCCTTGGCGACAGAGCGAGACTCCGTCTCAAAAAAAAAATAAAATAAAATAAAATAATAAAAATAAAAACCTAATTAAAAAATGAGAAAAAGGCCGGGCGCGGTGGCTCAAGCCTGTAATCCCAGCACTTTGGGAGGCCGAGACGGGCAGATCACAAGGTCAGGAGATCGAGACCATCCTGGCTAACCCGGTGAAACCCCGTCTCTACTAAAAAATACAAAAAACTAGCCGGGCGTGGTGGCGGGCGCCTATAGTCCCAGCTACTCGGGAGGCTGAGGCAGGAGAATGGTGTGAACCTGGGAGGCGGAGCTTGCAGTGAGCTGAGATCTGGCCACTGCACTCCAGCCTCGGCAACAGAGCAAGACTCCGTCTCAAAAATAAATAAATAAATAAATAAAATAAAATAAAAATGAGAAAAAGATGTGAACAGACACCTCATGAAGAAACATATACATATGGGGCCAGGAGGAGTGGCTCATACTTATAATCCTAGCACTTTGAAAGGCTGAGGCAGGAGGACTGCCTGAGGTCAGGAGTTTGATATCACTCTGGGCAACATAGCAAGACCCCATCTCTATAAAAAATTTTGAAATTAGCCAGTGTGGTGGTGTGCACTTGCAGTCCCAGCTACTTGGGAGGCTGGGATGGGAGGATCACTTGAGCCCCAGCGTTCAGTTACAGTGAGCTATGACTGCACCACTGGCACTCTAGCCTGGGTGACAGAGTGAGACCCTGTCTCCAAAAAATAATTTGTAAAAGAACATATGCAGATGGTAAACAAATATAAAAAGATGATTCACATCATATGTCACCAGGGAAATGCAAATCAAACAACAAGAAGACACTACTTAACACCTATTAGAAAAGCCAAAATCCAGAACACTGAACACCACCAAATGCTGGTGAGGATGTGGAGCAACAGAAACTCATTTGCTCACTGGGGTGAATGCAAAATGGTAGAGCCACTTTGGAAAACAGTTTGGCAGTTTCTTACAAAACCACATATACTCTTACCCTATGATAACACAATCATACTTCTTGGTATTAACCCCAAAAAGTCAGAAACTTAAGTCACACAAAAACCTGCACATGTATATTTATAGCAGCTTTATTCATAATTGCCAAAACCTTGGAAGCAACCATGATGTCCTTCAGTAGGTGAATGGATAAATAAGGTGTGGTACGACCACACAAAGGAATATTATTTGGTACTCAATCAACCTATGAAAAGACATAGGGGAACTTTAACGCATATTACTAAATGAAAGAAGCCAACATGAAAAGGCCACATACTGTATGATTCTAACTAGGTAACATTCTGGAAAAGGCAAAACTATGAAGACAGTAGATCAGTGGTTGTTAGGGGTGAGCAGAGAGGGAGGGATGAACGGGTAGAGACAGAACAGAGAATTTTTAGGGCAGTGAAACTACTCTGTCTGATACTGTAATGGTGCATACGTTTGTCCAATCCATAGAAAGTACACCACCAAGAGAGAACTCTAATGTAAAGTATGGGCTTTGGGTGATAATCATGTGTCTTGGTGGGCTCACTGACTGTAACAAATGTACCACTGTGTTCAGGATGCTGATAGTGAGGGAGACTGCCTGTGGAGGCAGGGACCTATGGGAACTCTGTACTTTATACTCAATTTTGCTATGAACCAAAAACTGCTCTAAAAAGTAAAGTTTATTTTTAAAAGTACTAAGTATACATTTATTATATATATATACACACACATACACGCGCGCGCACACACACACACACACACACACACACACACACACACAGAGACAAGGTCTTGCTCTGTACCCCAGGCTAGAGTGCAGTGGCATGATTATAGCTCACTGCCACCTCAGCCTCCAGAGCAGCTGGGACTACAGGAGCATGCCACCACACCTGGCTAACTTTATTTTTTGTAGAGATGGGGTCTTGCTACATTGCCCAGGCTGGTGTCAAACTTCTGGCCTTAAGAGATCCTCCTGCCTTGGCCTCCCAATGTGCTGGGATTACAGGTATGAGCTAGTGGGCTAGCTCGTGGATTAAAAATATTTTTAAATTATATGCTAGATTACCTCAACAGATCACTAAGGGTTCAATCTAAACTCAAAAAATTATTAGTAACAAGTGATTCTCCTGCCTCAGCCTCCTGAGTATCTGGGATTACAGGCATCTGCCACCATGCCCAGCTAATTTTTGCATTTTTAGTAAAGACAAGGTTTCACAATATTGGCCAGGCTGGTCTCAAACTCCTGACCTCAAGTTATTCCCCCACCTGAGTCTCCCAAAGTCCTGGGATTACAGGCGTGAGTCTCGGTGCCCGGCCCCAAGTTCTATTCATGTAAATATAACCTAATTAAATTCTCACAGTAACCCTAGGAATCAGATGGTATTAGTGGATGTATTTCTATTTTACACTGGAGGAAACTGGTTTAGAGGATAATTCAGACCTGAACTTCAGACGTGACTCTAAAGCCATTATTTCCATAAACCACCTGTCTCCATTTGACAGCTACAGCACTAGCTTCCATGAGCTAACACTCATGATAGTCCTGAGAATTTACATCTGAATAAAAGCTTTTGGTAGCTTCAGTTCTATACGGCACATGGATTCTAACAACTTAGACTAGTAAAATGTGCTCAGAATATACAGTTAACGATTGAGCACAACACTCAAATCAGCCAAGACGTGGTCTTCCCCTCTACTTTGCTGGGTAACCAAAACAGCTAACAGACATTCATAGCTGGTTTATGAACTGAGAGGTTGCATAAAATGCTAGCAGCCACACCAAAGTTTATTGGGTTCTAGGGCAGCAGAGCTTGGGGGTCCTCCAGATCCGTATCAACTCATGAAGGATAAAAGATTGCTTGGGTTCCTTTGCAAGTTAACAAGTATTGGCATTTAGTCACTTCCACTTGAGGCAGGTAACTATGCAAAAGAGATTAGCAGAAATGGCAAATAACCAAGGTAAATAAAGGGCAGACTTAACTGCTCATCCACCTCAGCACTCAAAAATAACTGAATTTTTATCCTAACTCATGAAGGGGAGTAAGGGAAGCAGGCTTGTCATTTAAGGATAAGCAGCAAACTCAGCAGTTGTGAGAGATTAGAGAGTCTTGGCAGTGAGAAAGAGGGCCCAAAATAGACATATTAAGCATGGGCTAGGTGAGAGTTCTGATCACTACATATTTTTAGTAATTGCACATTTGTAACTTTCCCATGTCCAGTTCAACATTAAGCTAGCCAGTCTTCTGATATGTCAGAAAAGTTCCTTCTACCCCCACAATCATCCTCACAATAGAAATAATCATAATCAGTGCCCAGCAGTAATTTTTTTTTCTTTTTCTTTTTTTTTAGATAGAGTCTCGCTCTGTCACCCAAGCTGGAGTGCAGTGGTGCGATCTCAGCTCACTGCAACCTCCGCCTCCCAGGTTTAGGCGATTCTCCTGCCTCAGCCTCCCAAGTAGCTGGGATTACAGGCACCCACCACCAAGCTCAGCTAATTTTTGTATTTTTAGTGGAGACAGGGTTTCACCATGGTTGTCGCCCAACGTCTGCTTCTCCTCTGTTCCAGAGATGCTAACAAGTAAGCTAGTTGCTAACTAACCAGGCAGTGTCAAGCTCTCAAGTAAGACTAAACCTGACCATGCTCTGTTTTAAGCAACAAATTTTTCTGCTGGTGTTTTCTATTGCTGTCAAATTATTATGTAACAAGGGCTGTTTTTACCTACCTATGTTGGGCATTAAGAATGAAGAAACATGTAACATGATTATAAAAAGTTAGAAAACATGGCCGGGCGCGGTGGCTCAAGCCTGTAATCCCAGCACTTTGGGAGGCCGAGGCGGGCGGATCACGAGGTCAGATCGAGACCATCCTGGCTAACACAATGAAACCCCGTCTCCACTAAAAATACAAAAAAATTAGCCGGGCGTGGTGGCGGCGCCTGTAGTCCCAGCTACTCGGGAGGCTGAGGCAGGAGAATGGCGGGAACCCGGGAGGCGGAGCTTGCAGTGAGCCGAGATCGTGCCACTGCACTCCAGCCTGGGCGACAGAGCGAGACTCCGTCTCAAAAAAAAAAAAAAAAAAAAAAAAAATAGCCAGAGGTGGTGGCGCAAGCCTGTAATCCCAGTTACTCAGGAGACTTAAGCAGGAGAATTGCTTGAGCCCTGAAGGCAGAAGTTGCACTGAGCAGAGATCATGCCACTGCACTCCAGTCTGGGAGTCAGAGCGAGACTCTGTCTCAAAAAGTCTAAATAAATAAATAAATAAAATTTTTTAAAAAGTAAGTAGAATGGGTCAGGCTCACACCTGTAATCCCAGCACTTTGGGAGACCAAGGCCAGCAGATCACTTGAGCCCAGGAGTTCAAAACCAGCCGGGGCAACATGGCAAGACCCCATCTCTACCAAAAAAAAAAAAAACTAGCTGGGCATGGTGATGCATGCCTATAATCCCAGCTGCTGGGGAGGGCTGGGGTGGGAAAATTACTTGAGCTGAGGAGGTTGAGGCTGCAGTGAGTCATGATTTTGCCACTGCACTCTAGCCTGGGTGACTGAGCAAGACCCTGTCGAAAAAAGAAAAGAAAAGAGAGGAAAGAAAGAAAGAGAGAGAAAGAGCGAGAGAGAGAGAGTGAGAAAGAGAGACAGAAAGAGTGAGAGGGAAGGAAGGACAGAAGTATGGAAGAAAGAAAGGATGGACAGAAGGAAGGAAGGAAGGAAGGAAGGAAGGAAGGAAGGAAGGAAGGAAGGAAGGACGGAAGGACAGAAGGGAGGGAAGGGAGGGAAGGGAGGGAAGGAGGGAAGGAGGGAAGGTAGTTGCCAGGGGCACAGAAGAGGCCAGAATGGGAACTTACTGTTTTGTTTTTTAGAGATGGGGTCTCACTCTGTTGCCTGGGCTGGAGTACAGTGGCATGATCATAGCTCACTGTAGCCTCTACCTCCTGTGCTAAAGCAATCCTTGCACTTCAGCCTCCCAAGAAGCTAGGACTGTAAGGTGTGCCACCACATCTGGCTGGGACTTATTGCTTAATAGGTATAGAGTATCAGTTTGTGAAGATGAAAAAATTCTTGAGATGGACAGAAGTGATAGCTGCACAACAATTGGAATGTACTTAATGCCACTGAACTGTACACTTATAAATAGCTAAAGTTGTGCAAATTTTATGTTACATATATTTTACCACAATTTAAAAAAAATTTTTTTTTTTGAGACAGAGTCTCACTGTGTCACTCAGGCTGGAGTCCAGTGGCACAATCTCAGCTCACTGTAACCTCTGCCTCCCGAGTTCAGGTGATTCTCCTGCCTCAGTCTCCCAAGCAGCTGGATTACAGGCGAGCACATAACTGGCTAATTTTTGTATTTTTAGTAGAGCCAGGGTTTTGCTATGTTGGCAAGGCTGGTCTCGAACTCCCGACGACCTCAAGTAATCCGCCCGCCTCGGCCTCCCAAAATGCTGGGATTACAGGTGTGAGCCACAATGCCCGACCTAAAAATATTTTAATAAATTGGCCGGGCACAGTGGCTCACGCCTGTAAGCCCAGCACTTTGGGAAGCTGAGATGGGTGGATCATCTGAGGTCAGGAGTTCGAGACCAGCCTGGCCAACATGGTGAAACCCTGTCTCTACTAATAACACAAAAATTGGCCAGGTGTGATGGTGTGCACCTGCAATCCCAGCTACTCGGGAGGCTGAAGCAAGAGAATTGCTTGAACCTGGAAGGTGGAGGTTGCAGCGAGCCGAGATTGCACCACTGAACTCTAGCCTGGGTGACAAGAGTAAGACTCCATATCATTAAAAAAAAAATAAAGAAAAAATAAATAAGGTACTAGTAGTTGCCATTATCATATTTTGTAATGTAAGTAAATAAAAGATTAAACATAAGTACCATCCAGCATGACCATCCAGTTCATAAGGAACATTTTAGTACCAAAAACACTAGGACAAACCTAATTTCAGAACAAAAGTGGCAACTTTCCAAAGCACTTATACATACATTGGCTTTCTTTTTCTCATTTTACCATAAAATAAAAACTTGCTCCTAGCCTTGCATTTGGACACTGCTGCTCTAAGGGAAGTTCAGAGCATTACTTCATACCCTAGAAGGAAGAAAAGATGGAGAAGAAAGAGCTGTGCCACGGGCAAAACTGGCTACCATTTTGGGGAGTGGGGAAAGCTGGGGACTGCCAAAAGAATGGAGAGGTTAAAAGCTGTATCTTGGCCAGGCGCGGTGGCTCACGCCTGTAATCCCAGCACTTTGGAGGTCGAGGCAAACGGATCACAAGGTCAGGAGTTCGAGACCAGATTGGCCAATATGGTGAAACTCCGTGTCTACTAAAAATACAAAAATTAGCCGGGAATGGTGGCTTGCACCTGTAGTCCCAGCTACTCGGGAAGCTGAGGCAGAAGAATCACTTGAACCCAGGAGGCGGGGGTTGCAATGAGCCGAGATTGTGCCACTGCACTCCAGCCTGGGCAACAGAGTGAGACTCCAACTCAAAAAAAGAAAACTGCATCTTCCATAAAGAATATTGTTTTCGGGTGTTTGTTCCTTGAGATGTTTTCATATTAGGACTACTTCAAGTTGCTTTTTCCCTCTCCTTCTTCCCTACTAAGTAGCTGGGGCCTGAGAAGGCCTAGCCTCTTTACAAGCTTGAGAAGGGACCTGAACTCTTGGAGGAATAACTGATCTGGAAAGGCACAGGCCAGGAGACCTCATAAAGCAAAGAAGCGCAGCAGCATACAATCCTCTGGGCTCTAGGGCGTGGAGAGAAAGTCTTGTTTATTTGGCTGTCATTAAATATCATCAAAACATACTACAGGGGAAAAACAAAAACACAGTATAGATGAATCTCAGACAGCAATTTTCAACTGGTAGCTCACAAACTCCCAGGTTTAAGCATCAATGTATGAAACAGTAGCTCTTTTTGTTTTGTTTTTCATTTTTGACATGGAGTCTCACTCTGTTGCCCAGGCTGGAGTGCAGTGGTGCGAGCTCAGCTCACTGCAAGCTCTGCCTCCCGGGTTCAGGCCATTCTCCTGCCTCAGCCTCCTGAGTAGCTGGGACTACAGTGCCCGCCACCACACTCGGCTATTATTTTTTGTATTTTTAGTAGAGACGGGGTTTCACCGTGTCAGCCAGGATGGTCTTGATCTCCTGACCTCGTGATCCGCCCACCTTGGCCTCCCAAAGCGCTGGGATTACAGACAAGAGACACCGCGCCCAGCCCAACAGTAGCTCTGTTTTATAAGCAATTCACTGTCTGTTTTCTGGAGTGGATCTTGAGAAGCTTCCTCACAGTTCAACTCCCTTAGCAGCCTAGCTGATTCTGATTTAGTTCTATACTGTTTATTGGGTACCTGTAATAGATCACTGGTTGAACACAAGATATAGAAGGAAAACTTGTATAGAAATATATGTTAACAAGGAACATAAATACAATTCTGCAAATTTCTTTCGAAATGATTTCTACCAGATCTGTGAGTTAAATTCAACTCACCAAAATGACTACATAAAAGAAAAATATATAATGAAGACTTTCTCTGTCTTGACTTTTTATTTACTGGGGGTTAAGTTACTCATAGCTACAACATTATTTACAAAAGGATACTTGCAAAAAGCATCCTGAAATCTCTCTTCTTTCATCATTCAGAAATAAAATTAATCTAAAAATATGAAATAAACCAGTAGTTGCCTTACAGTTGAAAGGCAAAAATTCCAAACATTAAGACATGTGTGGGCCGGGCGCGGTGGCTCAAGCCTGTAATCCCAGCACTTTGGGAGGCCGAGACGGGCGGATCACGAGGTCAGGAGATCGAGACCATCCTGGCTAACACGGTGAAACCCCGTCTCTACTAAAAAAAAATACAAAAAAAACTAGCCGGGCGAGGTGGCGGGCGCCTGTAGTCCCAGCTACTCGGGAGGCTGAGGCAGGAGAATGGCGTAAACCCGGGAGGCAGAGCTTGCAGTGAGCCGAGATCCGGCCACTGCACTCCAGCCTGGGCGACAGAGCGAGACTCCGTCTCAAAAAAAAAAAAAAAAAAAAAAAAAAAAGACGTGTGTCAGACTTCTGTCTAGGCGATGGGGCTACAATGGTAAGCAAGACATAGGAGACAGCTGCTCTGATGAAGTCACAGTTAAGGACGGGGTCTTGTAAACAGGTAAGTAAGATAATGTCAAACAGTGATAGGTGCTGGAAGGAAATTAAAGACCATGATGTGACAATGTGTGGCTTAAGAGGGCAGCATCAAAGACAGGGAAGTCTTTGTCTAAGAAAAATCAACATATTGATCTAAAGTCATTTACCACGTCACCTCGGTACAATGAAAAGATTTTTTAAAATTCCACTGAATATTACAACTTATTTTAACTGAATAAGCCACAAACAGAGCAGGTGCCTGGAGGGTCTTCTCAGGAAACTTGGCAGTATTAGGCAACCGGCTGGTAGAAACTCCAAGGACCCAGAGACACTAATCCTGACCTCTTCCTGGTATGACTAACACATGCCACTCGTGAAAGGTACATAATATTCATAATCTTGGAGACAAAACTGAGGTTTCCTAGAGGCAGTTTATAATGTCTATTACCTGAAAATAAATTTTTTTTTTTTTTGAGACAAGAGTCTCACTCTGTGGCCCAGACTGGAGTGCAGTGGCACGATGGCACGATCTCGGCTCACTGCAAGCTCCGCCTCCCGGGTTCACGCCATTCTCCTGCCTCAGCCTCCCGAGTAGCTGGGACTACAGGCGCCCGCCACCATGCCCGGCTAATTTTTTGTATTTTTAGTAGAGACGGGGTTTCACTGTGTTAGCCAGGATGGTCTCAATCTCCTGACCTCGTGATCCGCCCACCTCGGCCCCGCAAAGTGCTGGGATTACAGGCATGAGCCACCACGCCTGGCCGAAAACAAATTTTTTTTAAGTTACATTTGAATAAAGCCCCGAAACATAATATTTAGAAAACGCTACATTTTTCTTGATTTATTTTTAAGAATATGGCAAGTTATTATTCAAAATCCAAACAGATTATCCATAGAACATTTATGACCATTTGCACCTGCCCTAATGGTTTCTGCTGCCTTCTTGGCACCATTCTGCAAGTCATATCCACTATGCTCTATGAATCTAAACCTGCATAATGCTGGCTAAAATAAATAGGAACTTAACTTTTCTCACTAACAGAAATCTGAGGAAGACTGCTACTGGAGCTGGTCTGACCACTTGATGCCATCAAGGCCCAGACTCTGTATCTTTGCACTCTCCCATTCCTCCTCATGGCCTCAAAGTGGCTGCTACAACTCCACATACAACTTCAACGTTCAAGGCAGATGACAGAAGTAATAGTGCCAGTCACATCTGTTCTTCAGCAAACTTCTGCTTCTGGGTCAGACAGCCACTCCTAATTGCACAGAAAACTGGGAAATGAGTATTTAGCGAAAAGAGGGTTCAGGATGTGGGGTCAGCCAAACAACAGTGTCTGTCACACACTGGTTGAGCCAAATATGGGAAACCAATGTCCAACTTCCTTCCCTGGACAGGACTTGACAAGTTGAACAATGGTGTTAATTTTAGACTAAGCTGACCATCAAGCCAGTGAAGTCCAGCACCTCTGGGTGAATTCTCACGTGTTTTCTTTGGCTAAAACATAAACACAGTTTTTGTTACAGGTGTTGTACTGTTAATGACAATCACCAACAAAGAAAACAATGCATTAAAAATGTCTAATACTGGCCGGGCACGGTGGCTCACACCTGTAATCCCACCACTTTGAGAGGCCAAGGCAGGTGGATCACCTGAGGTCAGGAGTTCAAGACCAGCATGACCAACATGGTGAAACCCGTCTCTACTAAAAATACAAAAATTAGCCAGGCGTGGTGGCACATGCCTGTAATCCCAGCTACTCAGGAGGCTAAGGCAGGAGAATCGCTTGAACCCAGGAGACAGAGGTTGCAGTGAACCGAGATCGCGCCACTGCACTCCAGCCTGAGCAACACAGCAAGACTCTGCCTCAAGAAAAGGAAAAAAAGAGTCTAATACCGCTTTGCTGTGTCTTTAAAGAGCAACTTTATGGCTACTGAAAATGCTCTGGGCCAGGTGTGGTAGCTCAGGCCTGTAATCCCAGCACTTTGGGAGGCCGAGGCAGGCGGGTCATGAGGTCAAGAGATTGAGACCATTCTGGCCAACATGGTGAAATCCATCTCTACTAAAAATACAAAAATTAGCTGGGCGTGGTGGCATGGCGGTAGTCCCAACTGCTCGGGAGGCTGAGGCCAGAGAATCGCTTGAACCCGGGATGTGGAGGTTGCAGTGAGCTGAGACTGCACCACTGCACTCCAGCCTGGTGACACAGCAAAACTCCGTCTCAAAGAAACAAAAAAGAAAAAAGAAAAAATGCTTTGAAGATAGCAAGTCTCATACTCAGCAGATGCATATGCAACATGGGAAACAGGAAAGTACAATCACTACTAAATTGTTTTTGATTCCTTACTGCAAATAAATCTATACGAGATCCTTTCTGAAACCATCAGAGATATCAGTCTGTTTATGTGGTTCACTGATTCGAAGAATAGAGAATCACACTAATTCTTATTGAGCACTGGGGAAATAAGACTGGTAAGAGGAGAATTATAATTCTTTAAGACGGTTGGCTGTCACTTTTTTTTTTGTATTAACTTTAAGTTCTAGGGCACATGTACACAACGTGCAGGTTTGCTACATATGTATACATATGCCATGCTGGTGTGCTGCATCCATTAACTTGTCATTTACATTAGGTGTATCTCCTAATGCTATCCCTCCCCCCTCCCCTCACCCCACGACAGGCCCCGGTATGTGATGTTCCCCACCCTGGGTCCAAGTGTTCTCATAGTTCAATTCCCACCTATGAGTTAGAACATGCAGTTTGGTTTTCTGTCCTTGCGATAGTTTGCTCAGAATGATGGTTTTCAGCTTCATCCATGTCCCTACAAAGGACATGAACTCATCCTTTTTTATGGCTGCATAGTATTCCATGGTGTATATGTGCCACATTTTCTTAATCCAGTCTGTCACGGATGGACATTTGGGTTGATTCCAAGTCTTTGCTATTGTGAATAGTGCCACAATAAACATATGTGTGCATGTGTCTTTATAGCAGCATGATTTATAATCCTTTGGGTATATACCCAGTAATGGGATGGCTGGGTCAAATGGTATTTCTAGTTCTAGATCCTTGAGGAATCACCACACTGTCTTCCACAATGGTTGAACTAGTTTACAGTCCCACCAACAGTGTAGAAGTCTTCCTATTTCTCCACATCCTCTGCAGTACCTGTTATTTCCTGACGTTTTAATGATCACCATTCTAACTGGTGTGAGATGGTATCTCATTGTGGTTTTGATTTGCATTTCTCTGATGGCCAAGTGTCACTTTTTTTTTTTAAGTGTACTTTGTGCCAGGCGTGGTGGCTCACACCTGTAATCCCAGCACTTTGAGAGGCCGAGGCGGGGGAATCATCTCAGGTCAGGAGTTCGAAACTAGCCTAACCAACATGGAGAAACCCCATCTGTAGTAAAAATACAAAATTAGCTAGGTGTGGTGGTGCATGCCTGTAATCCCAGCTACTCGGGAGGCTGAGGCAGGAGAATCACTTGACTCCAGGAGGCAGAGGCTGCAGTGAACCAAGATTGCGCCACTGCACTTCAGCCTGGACAAAAGAGGAAGACTTCGTCTCAAAAAAAGAAAAAAAAAAAGTCTAATACTGCTTTGCTGTGTCTTTAAAGTACAACTTTATGGCTACTGAAAATGCTTTGGGCCAGGTGCGGTAGCTCACGGCTGTAATCCCAGCACTTTGGGAGGCTGGAATATATATACACACAATTTATGTATACTAAATATATACATATATATACACATATATATATGTATATATATATTTTTTTGTATTTTTAGTAGGGACGGGGTTTCATCGTGTTAGCCAGGATGGTCTCGATCTCCTGACTTAGCGACCCACCTGCCTTGGCCTCCCAAAGTGCTGGGATTATAGGTGTGAGCCACCGTGCCCAGCCATATATGTATATTTATATATATTTACATATATATTTATATATTTTTATATATTTTTTATATATATATAAACACTGTCATCTACAATAAGAGAAGAACATTTAAGTACCTTCTTTCATCATTTTCATGGGCATGTAACCATTAAAAATGTGTATACAGAATTCAAATTAGGAGAAATTGCATATTATATGTGAAAAAACAGATTATAAAACTGTATATGGCCGGGCGCGGTGGCTCAAGCCTGTAATCCCAGCACTTTGGGAGGCCGAGATGGGCGGATCACGAGGTCAGGAGATCGAGACCATCCTGGCTAACACAGTGAAACCCCGTCTCTACTAAAAAATACAAAAAACTAGCCGGGCGAGGTGGCGGGCGCCTGTAGTCCCAGCTACTCGGGAGGCTGAGGCAGGAGAATGGCGCAAACCCGGGAGGCGGAGCTTGCAGTGAGCTGAGATCCAGCCACTGCACTCCAGCCTGGGCGACAGCGCGAGACTCCATCTCAAAAAAAAAAAACAAAAAAAAAACTGTATATAATCTAAACCTGTAGCCCAAGCTACTCAGGAGGCTGAGGTGGGAGGATCACTTGAACTCAGGAGCTCGAGGCCACCCTGGGCAACAAAGAAATGTCCCATGGGTTGGGGGGGAGGAATTGTATATAAATTAAACACAATGTTATAAAATTTAAAGCCAGAATGATTAAAGAGAATAACTTCCTTCATACATTTTGGAGGAAACTAGAGGCTGCATGATATTTATCTTCATAAATAACTGTGGGCCTACTGTGTATGAAGCACCATGTAGGCAGCACAGAGGATAAACTATGAGCAGGAGAGAACTCTGGTAACTTATAACCTAATGGGCTAAAAAGAGGGTATTTTCCAAATTTGCTATGGTGAATGTGGAACATCTTTATAACGAAAGGAAGACTACTAAAACTGCCTTAAAAAGTATTTTATGGCATTCAAAATTTGCCAAAAATATCCACGTTTCTGACAAATTCAGCTTCTTCCTACAACACACATGCACTGGTGCTAGGATTCGTGATCAGCTTCAGCTAACAGTGACAACAGCAATAGATGCTGCTGAAGTTGGTATAGATTACACTTCTATAATTGTGGTACAGCCTTTCATTCCACCTGCTTTTGTTCTTTTAAATACTGGTACTCGGAGTCTGCTTTAGAAATATATTTTTATTTGACTGGGCGCAGTGGCTTATGCCTGTAATCCCAGCACTTTGAGAGGCCAAGGCAGGCAGATCACCTGAGGTCAGGAGTTCGAGACCAGCCTGGCCAACATGGTGAAACCCCATCTCTACTTTAAAAAATACAAAAAATTAGCCGGGTGTGGTGGCATGCACCTGTAGTCCCAGCTACTCAGGAGGCTGAGGCAGGAAAATCACTTGAACCCGGGAGGCAGAGGTTGCAGCAAGCCGCGATCACGCCACTGCACTCCAGCCTGGGTGATGGAGCAAGGCTCCCTCTCAAAAAAAAAAAAAAAAAAAAAAAAAAATTATTGCATTCTACCTGTTTAACTCCTTTTGTGGATCTGTCAGAAGAAAACTGTGTTATCTTTGTATTGTTTTATCTTTGTTATTATTTTACCAGAAGTATCACAGTAGACAGATTTCAACACTCTTTTGGTTTCAGTTCCCTTATTTCACTGAAGTGGCTGGATAGATCATGTCTATGTTTACTTCCAGGTTTACAAATGTAAAGATTCTATAGCTTCAGGTCTTCCTCTCTTTCCATAAAAGCCCTTTCACTGTAAATTCAGAGCACCACTTACTGCATCGAATCTTTCCTTCCTTTCTCAGTTCTTATATTTTTTAGATCACATATCAGTCTGTCTTTGTGACGCTGTTATGATCAGCATCTGATTTTTTTTTAATGCCTGCACAATCTGTATTGGAGTAGCAGCAAATTTACAGTCATCCTTCAACACTCAGATCTAGTCCTTTTCCACTATGTCTGACTTCTCAATCCAGCGTTTGTCTACTCTTCCATTCCTAAAGCATTAGGAGACGGTTCTTTTACAGCACTCATTTCAGTGTATCATCATCATTTCTTGGCCAGTGCGATTCCTTCTGTGGTTCTGGCCTTTGTTACAGTACCAACTATGTTATCTGGGAGGCACTTTACTTTCCTCATTCAAGTCTCACAACAACTTCATGAATTAGGTATTATTTATTCACATTTTACAAATAAAACAACTGACTCTCAGTCTACTTTCTGATTCCTCTGACCTTATACCATGCTCTTGAATCAGTCCCCAATCTAGGAACATCTCTATAGTTCTCTTTCCCCTCTCCAGTGTCTATATGCAAAGGGATAAGGAAATATACAAAACTTAAACAATATAAATTCCATCTCCTTTTGAGCCCACTAGGTTATAAGTTACGAGAGTTCGGCCGGGCACAGTGGCTCACGCCTGTAATCCCAGCACTTTGGCTGAGGCAGGGGATCACCCGAGGTCAGGAGTTCGAGACCAGCCTGACCAACATGGTGAAACCCCATCTCTACTAAAAAATACAATAATTAGCCAGGCATGATGGTGCACGTCTGTAATCCGAGCTACTTGGGAGGCTGAGGCAGGAGAATTGCTTGAACTCAGGAGGCGGAGACTGCAGTGAGCTGAGATCCTGCCACTGCACTCCAGCCTGGGCAACAGAGTAAAACTCTGTCTCAAAAAAAATTTAAAAAAAAAAAAAAAAGTTACCAGAGTTCTAAAATAGTCTCTCCTGCTCATAGTTTATCCTCCTTGGAGTCTACATGCTGCTTTGTACACAGAAGGCCCACAATTGTGTGTAAGGATAAATACCATTCAGCCTCCAAATGTACCCCCTTATAAAACTATCACTTCAATCCTGACCACACCACAGTAACTCTGCTAGACTTTTTCTTGCCTCTCAAATCACCAGATCAGTATATTGACTGGAAGAGCAAATACGGTGAACTTCTTTCCTTCTCAAAATAGATCCATCTGGAAGGAGTTTTCTCGAATTCATGTCAATATAATTCAGGCTCTTGGATTTTTTCATTTATCCACCTTCCAATCTCAGAAGAAAATGCGCTTCTTTCCTGATTTAATCAACCCAAATCCACATGTCCATCTTACCATCCTTCTAACAGTTTTATAAAGTCATCGTTAAATCTGTTGCTACATCTCATCTTCATTATACTTGACGGCTCTAGGTGTGACCTATCACCCATCACATCTTTGTGAAATGTTCTTCCACCTCCGCTTTTATGATAGTGCCTCTTTGACTGTGATGATGCCCAAAGCTCAGGGTCTTTGCTTTCTGCGTTACTTTCTCTCGTGCTAACTTTCTATTCTCCCTCTCCAAGGTCCCTGACACTCCACACTGTATCTATAGTCCTAACTTCTTACTCCCCTTCTAGTCCCACATCTCCAACTATCATCAGTTGAATTCAGTTCACCACCTCAAATTCGATATGACAAAACCAAAGTTCCATCTTCTCTATGAAACCAACCTCTTCTAAATTTCCATTTTTCCTGTCACCCAGGATCAAAATTTAAAAGTCATCTTCAACCATAAGCTCCTTCATCTTTTTTTTTTTTCTTTTCTTTTTTTTGAGACAGCGTCTCACTCTGTCACCCAGGCTGGAGTGTAGTGGCACTATCATGCCACTTGACCTCCCAGGCTCAAGTGCAATGGCACTTACTGCAGCCTGATCCTCCCACCTCAGCCTCTAGAGTAACTGGGACTACACGCATGCACTACCACGCCCAGGTAATTTTTTTTATTTTTGTAGAGACGGGGTATCCCTATGTTACTCAGGCTGGTCTTGAACTCCTGGCCTCAAGTGATTCTCCTGCTTCCGCCTCCCAAAATGTTGGGATTACAGGCATGAGCCACCATGCATGGCCTCCTTTATCTTTAACATATCACCTGTTACCAAACCTGTCCACCCTTTGATTGCATTGTCATTTAACTCACTACTTCATTCCATTCTCCTGCTACCATGGCTCTCACTTCCAGAAGAGAACATCATTCTCCCAACCATTCCCTCTGGTAGCCCCCATTAAGTTCACCCTGCATTCCTCTCTCACACAAACCTTTCCACAACCCTTCGAAGGACAACTGTGGTTCCCCACTGTGGGATCAAACCCAAACTCCTCATTATCTCAAATCAAGACTCTATACCTTTAGCTCCCTGCCAGCTGACATCCTCTATCACTCCCCATAGATACCCTGCCACACCACTATCCCAGACCCAGGTTCATATGCTCAGAGTCTCTGGCATGCAACAAACTCATTCCCACCCTCAGTCATGCTGGGTCCCCTTCTCCTAACATACTCTTTCCCCTTTGTACCTAAGTCCTATCAACTTCTTATAGCCCAAGATTGACTATTTCTGTATTCTGCATCCAAAATGAAGCACTCCAGAAGCACAGACTTTCCTACATTTTTTCTAACTGCTCCATGTACTTTATGTCCCACCTCTTTAATTTTTCTATCTGATCCCACCCAAGGCACATAGTGCGGCCACTTGTTCAACTGTACTGAAATGCCTAATGGTAATTTAATTAATTCATCAATTTAGAAAAGCATTCTTCCTGGAGAGCAGTGGACATGTCCACAGTTTTAAAACCATCACTGCATCAAGAATAATGTTTTGCAAAAAGTGAAGACTCAATAAATTCCTGTTAACCAAGACAGTACTTGGAGACTACAATATGTGTATTTTAAGCAGCATCATACAGTTTTCATAAACTTGGATTTCAAAAATTCATTTAAAAAAATCTGGTTCTTGATACCCCCAACATTTAAAACATTAAGAATTCACACATTCTCAAATACTATTTAGGATAATTCTAAAAAGAGAATTTAAAAAGCGTGGAGAGGGCAGGGCACGTTGGCTCATGCCTGTAATCCCAGCACTTTGGGAGGCTGGGACAGACAGGTCATTTGAGGCCAGGAGTTTGAGATCAGCCTGGCAAATGTGGTAAAACACCACTGCTGCTGAAAATACAAAAATTAGCCAGGTGTGGTGGTGCACCCCTGAACCCCAGCTACTTGGGAAGCTGAGGCATGAGAATTGCTTGACCCTGGGAGGCGGAGGTGGCAGTGAGCCAAGATCACACCACTGCACTGCAGCCTGGGTGACAGAGCGAGACTCTGTCTCAAAAAAAAAAAAAAAAGTGTGGAGAGAGCATGACTATGCTGATAAGCATTTTATAAAAACACTGGCGTTCAGGTTACTGTTAGTTACAGTGCTCTGATTTGCTCTAATTTGACTGAATTACTTTTTTGCCATTTAAAATCAATTTTACAAACTTTAGCATGAAGAAATTTTTACCACAAAAAGCGGAAAAATGGCCAGGTGCAACGGCTCACACCTGTAATCCCAGCACTTTGAGAGGTCTAGGCAGGAGGACTGCTTGATCCCAGAAGTTTGAGACCAGCCTGGGCAACACAGCAAGATCTCATCTCTCTCACACACACACACAAAAAGCCAGATGAAGTGGCACACACCTGTAGTCTCAGCTACCTGGGAAGCTGAGGTGGGAGAACTGCTTGTGCCCAAGAGGATGAGGCTGCAGTGAGCCACGATCACATCACTGTACTCCAGCCTGGGAGACAGAGCAAGATCCTGACTTGGGGGGAAAAAAAAGGAAAAATGTTAAAGTTTGCTTCATAAATAAAATGAAAAGCTCTTCCACACACACAAAAAATTTCTGACTCAACATGTATACGTTTCTTCTGGTGCATTGGATTAGTTGAGGAGTCTACCTTAAAAACTACTGAAGTGATATTAGACAAAGTTCTTGGTTGCAAGCAAAAGAAACGAAGCCTGGCTGTCTGAAGCCAAAAATAATTTATTGGAAAAAATATCAAACGCTTAGAATATTGCAGTGGCAAGGACTATAGGGCGAAACCCCATCTCTACTAAAAATATAAAAATTAGTTGGGCGTGGTGGCAGCTGCCTGTAATCCCAGCTACTCAGGAGGCTGAAGCAGGAGAATCGCTTGAATCTGGGAGGCAGAGGTTGCAGTGAGCCAAGATCACACCACTGCACTCCAGCCTGGGCGACAGAGAGAGACTCCATCTCAAAAAAAGAAAAAAAAAAAAAAATTAAAGGTAATCCACAAAAGTTTTTTTGTAGAGACAGGGTCTTGCTATGTTACCCAGAGTGGTCTCGAACTCCTGGCCTCAAGTAATCATCCCACCTTGTCCTCCCAGGGTGCTGGGATTACAGGCTTGAGACACTGCACCTGGCACAGAGATCATACTTTAAAATTTATGCCAGGCGCGGTGGTTCATGCCTGTAATCCCAGCACTTTGGGGGGCCAAGGTGGGCAGATCCCTTGAGGTCAGGAGTTTGAGATCCCCTGGCCAACATGGTGAAACCCATCTCTACTAAAAATACAAAAATTAACCAGATGTGGTGGCACGCACCTGTGATCCCAGCTACTTAGGAGGTGGAGGCAGGAAAATCCCTTGAACCTGGGAGGCGGAGGTTGCAACGAGCTGAGATTGAGCCATTACACTCCAGCCTGGGCAACAAGAGTGAAACTCCATCTCAAAAAAAAAAAAAAAAAGTAAATACATATTAAATCAATTTTCTTTTATGCAGTAAAGTACTAATTTTTATCTATTTATTTATTATTGTTGTTATTATTATTTTTGAGACAAAGTTTCGCTCTTGTTGCCCAGGCTGGAGTACAGTGGCACGATCTCGGCTCACTGCAACTTCTGCCTCCCAGGTCCACGCGATTCTACTCCCTCAGCCTCCATGGCTGGGATTACAGGCACCCACCACCATGCCCGGCTAATTTTTGTATATTTAGTAGAGACAGGGTTTCACTATGTTGACTAAGCTGGTCTTGAACTTCTGACCTCAGGTGATACACCCGCCTTGGCCTCCCAAAGTGCTGGGATTACAGGCGTGAGCCACCATGCTCAGCCCTATTTTTTTTTTTTTTTTTTTTTTTAAAGAGAAAGGATCTTGCCACCCAGGTTGGAGAATAGTGGCAAGATCAATGCTCACTGCAGCCTCAAACTCCTAGTCTCAAGTAATCCTCCTGCCTCAGCCTCCCGAGTAGGTGAGATTATAGGCAAGATCCACTGCAGCCAGTTAAAGTACTAATTTTTAGTGGTATATAGTATTCATACCATGAAATGAAAAGTAGGTGAAATCGAAATCACGGATTTTCCTGGTTGATTTCACTGTTAGTTACAGGGTTCAAAATGGATAGAATTCTCTGTTGAGATCTTTGTTTTCATGTCCTTGGGGATGAGAAAAAGGGTCATCACTCTCTCAGACACTGGATTGGGCCCTCTTACTTTCTCTCTTTCTCCCAGCACAGATTAGGGGGACAGACAGGGCATAAGAGCTTTCTTTATCCACAATACGTTGATACAAACAGGCTTCCAAAGGCAGCATATCTGGGCCTCTGACTTTCCGTGGTCTAGCTGGCCCAGTGTCCTTCACCTAGGATATTCTTCAACTACCCATACTCGACCAAGCTGTTCAGGTCTAGCCTGCTCCATAAAGTCATCCCTGACACTCTAGCCCATCTTTCTTCACAGGCTTCTCCAATTCCTATAAACACCTCCTATAAACTCTCCACACTTCTCTATTTTACACTCCAAACTGCATCTTATTTTTCTTTTGAGACAGTGTCTTACTCTGTCACCCAGGCTGAAGTGCAATGGCACAACCATGACTTACTGCAGCCTTGACCTCCCAGGCTCAAGTGATCCTCCCACCTCAGCCTCCCAAGTAGCTAGGACCACAGGCGCATACCACCACACCAGGCTAATTTTTAATTTTTTTTATAGAGACAGGGTCCCACTACATTGCTCAGCCTTGTGGCAAACTCTTGAGCTCAAGTGATCCTTCCCCTCCACTTCCCAAAGTGCTAAGATTGCAGGTGTGAGCCACTGCACCCGGCCTAAATTCCATCTTGCCAGTAGACTGAAGCTCAGATTCTGTATTCTACACATTTAAAAACTCCTCAGTTTGAAGTATTCTTTATAGATATCACAATACAATTACTTTTGTAACCAAAAATAATAATTCCCTTTTGAAAAAAAAATGACCCACACACCCTGGCAAAAGGACGATCGTGCCCAGCTAGCTCCTCATAAAATAGTTATTGAACCTACAAAAAAACCCCACAGAAATACAATTATCATATACAGGAACTCTCTGGATTGTTTTCCTAACTTATATTGGCAATAAAATCTAAAAGTTTTGTATTACTATTATTAAAGGCAAACTACCCAAACTGCAAAGCTTCTTAGGAAGAAATCAATACCAGTCATAGGTGTAAAAGCTCTGAGTCAGGGCTCCGCACATTTGGTTAATGAGGGCTGAATATAAGTCTAGCAATCAAATCATTTCTGCAAGAGGAAGCAAATAAAAGTACTAAATAATAGGCCGGACACGGTGGCTCACGCCTATAATCCCAGCACTTTGGGAGGCCGAGGCAGGCGGATAATGAGGTCAAGAGTTCAAGACCAGCCTGGCCAACATGGTGAAACCCCAACTCTACTAAAAATACAAAAATTAGCCGGGCTTGCTGGTGGGCGCCTATAACCCCAGCTACTCGGGAGGCTGAGGCAGGAAAATCACTTGAATCTGGGAGATGGGGGTTGCAGTGAGCTGAGATCGCACCACTGCACTCCAGCCTGGGCAACAGAGTGAGACTCCATCTCAAACAAACAAACAAAAAAAGCCAGGCACGGTGGCTCACATCTGTAATCCCAGCACTTTGTGAGGTCGAGGTGGGCGGATCATGAGGTCAGGAGATCGAGACCATCCTAGCTAACACGGTGAAACTCCGTCTCTACTAAAAAATACAAAAAATTAGCTGGGCATGGTGGCAGGCGCCTATAGTCCCAGCTACTCAGGAGGCTGAGGCAGGAGAATGGCGGGAACCCGGGAGGCAGAGCTTGCAGTGAGCCGAGATGGTGCCACTGCACTCCAGCCTGGGCGACAGAGTGAGACTCCATCTCAAACAAACAAACAATCAATCAAAAAAAGCCAGGCGCGGTGGCTCACACCTGTAATCCCAGCACTTTGGGAGGCCGAGGCGGGCAGATCACGAGGTCAGGAGATCGAGACCAGCCTGGCTAACACGGTGAAACTCCGTCTCTACTAAAAAATACAAAAAAATTAGCCGGGCGTGGTGGCGGGTGCCTGTAGTCCCAGGTACTCGGGAGGCTGAGGCAGGAGAATGGCGGGAACCCGGGAGGTGGAGCTTGCAGTGAGCCGAGATGGCGCCACTGCACTCCAGCCTGGGTGACAGAGTGAGACTCTGTCTCTAAAAAAAAAGAAAAAAAAAATTAAATAATCAAACAGGCCAGATGTGGTGGTTCATGCATGCAATCCCAACATTTTGGGAAGGCAAGGAGGGAGGATCACTTGAGCCAGGAGTTCCAGACCAGTCTGGGCAACATAACAAAACCTCACCTCTACAAAAAATAAAAAATATATATTAGGAGGGTGTGGCAGCACATGCCTATAGTCCCAGCTACTCAGGAGGCTGAGGTGAGAGGATCACTTGTGCCCGGAGGGTTGGGGCTGCAGTGAGCTATGATCATGCCACTACACTCCAGTCTGGGTGGTGGACCCAGACCCTGTCTCAAAACACAAACAAATTTCCAAGTATAATAAGCACAATGTGATTTCTCTTGTTTTGTTTGTTTTGTAACTTCCCTTAATGTGTATTTTATTAGGATTCCTAAATATTCAAAGAAAAATCATGGTTAGGTATAGTGGCTCACACCTGTAATCCCAGCACTTTGGAATATCAAGGCAGGAGGGGCTGCTGCTTGAGCCCAGGAGTTTGAGACCAGTCTGAGGAACACAGCAAGACCCTGTCTCTACTAAAACTGAATTAGCCAGGCATGGTTGTGCATGCCTGTAATCTTAGCTACACAGGAGGCTGAGGAAGGAGGATCGCTTAAGCTCAGGAGGTCAAGGCTGCAGTGAGCCATGATTGCATCACAGCACTCCAGCCTGGATGACAGAGCAACACCCTGTCTCAAAAAAAAAAAAAAACGAAAGCCCGGGGCGGTGGTTCACGCCTGTAATCCCAGCACTTTGGGAGGCCGAGCAGGGTGGATCACGAGGTCAGGAGTTTGAGACCAGCCTGACCAAGATGGTGAAACCCACATCTCTACTAAAAATGCAAAAATTAGCCGGGTGTGGTGGTAGGCGACTGTAATCCCAGCTATGCGGGAGGCTGAGGCAGGAGAATCGTTTGAACCTGGGAGACGGAGGTTGCAGTGAGCCGAGATTGTGCCACTGCACTCCAGCCTGGACGACGGGGCTAGACTCCATTTCCAAAAAAAGAAAAATCACAATCCTTCTTCCTTTTAAGAAAAGTATAAGCACTATGTCTGAGTTCATATCCATTTTTATTCAACATTGCTAAGCTGCTCTTATAAAACACATCAGAAATATGTTAAAAAGGCCGGGCGCGGTGGCTCAAGCCTGTAATCCCAGCACTTTGGGAGGCCGAGGCGGGCGGATCACAAGGTCAGGAGATCGAGACCACAGTGAAACCCCGTCTCTACTAAAAATACAAAAAATTAGCCGGGCGCGGTGGCGGGCGCCTGTAGTCCCAGCTACTCAGGAGGCTGAGGCAGGAGAATGGCGGGAACCCGGGAGGCGGAGCTTGCAGTGAGCCGAGATCGCGCCACTGCACTCCAGCCTGGGCAACAGCGTGAGACTCTGTCTCAAAAAAAAAAAAAAAAAAAAAAAAAAAAAAAAAGAAATATGTTAAAAAACCAAGTCAAAGAAAAGATTTTCTAAGCAGTTCTTTAAAAGGACTTTACTGTTTTATGAACAAAGAGATTAACTAATTGTATACAAAGAAAGCCTATTTAAGGAATCATTTCATTATTTTATTTTATTTTTATTTTTTCTTTTTGGAGCCAGGGTCTCTCTCGCTGTTGCCCAGGCTGGAGTGCAATGATGCAAACACAGCTCACCGCATCCTAGACATCCCCAGCTCAAGCGACCCTCCCACACAGGCCTCCCAAAATGCTAAACAGTCTTATTTATCCATGTATTCCCACGGTCTTACACAGACACTCTGAAAATGTGTGCTGAAAAAATGAATAAGCAGTGGGCCGGGCGCAGTGGCTCAAGCCTGTAATCCCGGCACTTTGGGAGGCCAAGACGGGCGGATCACGAGGTCAGGAGATCGAGACCATCCTGGCTAACATGGTGAAACCCCGTCTCTACTAAGAAAATACAAAAAACTAGCCAGGCGACGCGGCGGGCACCTGTAGTCCCAGCTACTCGGGAGGCTGAGGCAGGAGAATGGCGTAAACCCAGGAGGCGGAGCTTGCAGTGAGCTGAGATCTGGCCACTGCACTCCAGCCTGGGTGGCAGACCGAGACTCCGTCTCAAAAAAAAAAAAAAAGAAATGAATAAACAATCGTATTCCTGAAAAAGGGCCCTTCCTTTCTGTACTAGGCTATGAAGAAAGATATAGATTGCTTCACACAGCACACAGTAGATGTGCAGCACTATTTTTATTGAGAAATGAGAATTAAAGCAGAAGCAAAGAAGTAGGATTGGGGCAAGGAGTTAAAAGAATGGAGACTGCAGTATGAATTTAGACCAGAATTCACACCTTGGGAAGGAGGCAAAAAATAATGTAATGGAAGAAATGACTAACTGGTATTAGGCAAACAGAAGGGGAAGCAGGTGAAAAAAGCTTCCAGGAAAGATTTTGAGAAATGAGGAGTAGAAATGTCCAGTCATGACTGGATCAATGAACCCATCATGATCTTAGAGCAATGTTAATATTGAACAGCGACCAAGATGTGTTACAAAAGGACTCCCTGACCACCTTGGGATCTACCGGAAGCCCTTTGTCATGGTTATTGCCTCTGGGATTGCTCCTTGTGTCTTACTCCCTTCTCTAGAGCCTGCTGTCGGTTCACCTGCTCCTCTGGGGCATTTTACAGACAAACAGGCCACCAGTTTCTGCCCACTGAGGAGCTCCAATGTCAATCATCTCTCCATTCCAACCTGGTGAGCTGAAGGATCTGAGAAAATGTGAAGCAGCTCCCTGTTTGCCAAGAGACACAGGGCTTCTAGTGGAAAAGTACAACAAACAAACCTAACATCTTAGGAACAGCTTCATCCTTTCTTTATTAAAACAGCTTTAAGGCACAGGGAAATCTAACTCACACAATCCTATTAGTATTCATTTTTCTCCCTGGGTAAAAACAGACCCGTTAGGAGCAGCTTTAACTTTCCTAGGCACTGTGATGTCATTTGTTGTATGTTCTGTATCATCTGGCCTTTCTAAGAGTACAAACAAGCCCACCCCTGTCTCTCACTTCTCCTCACAGAGGCTCTAAAAAAGGAAAGACTGGGGGAAGAAGGATAATCTTACTGGAAGTACTTTAGGAGGGCCAAAGTTGAACAATATGACAGATGAATATCATATTACCCAATTTAGGATAATAAAATCTTACTCAAGAAGTTAGTCTTCTATACAGTTTATGCTAAAGTTCAAGTAAAGGATACTGTTGATTAAAAAATATAAATGTAGGCTGAGCGTGGTGGCACACGCATGTAATCCTAGCACTTTGGGAGGCTGAGGTGGGAAGATCGTTTGAGCTAAGGAGTTCAAAACCAGCCTGAGTAACAGAGTGAGACCCTGTCGCCACACACACACAAATTAGCTGGGCAAGGTGGCATGCACTTGTACTTCCATCTACTTGGGAGGCTAAGGTGGGAGGATCACTTGAGCCTGGGAGGTGGAAGCTGCAGTGACCTGAGATCGCATTACTGCACTCCAGCCTGGTCAACAGAGCAAGACCTTGCCTCCAAAAAACAAAAACAAAAACAAAAAACTCAAAACAAGATCTTGGCCCTAAGAACAAAGATTAGCAGATAAATATACATTTATATGTACATACTTCATATATTAATTATATATTATTTGCAAAAAGCAAATGAAAATATTAAATAATCAAACAGGCCAGATGTGATGGCTCATGCCTATAATCCCAACACTTTGAGAGGCCAAGTAGAGAGGATCACTTGAGCCAGGAGTCCCAGACCAGTCTGGGCAACATGAGACCTCATCTCCACAAAAAATAAAAAATATGGCCAGGTGCAGTGGCTCACGCCTGTAATCCCAGCACTTTGGGAGGCCGAGGTGGGTGGATCACCTGAGGTCAGGAGTTCGAGACCAGCCTGACCAACATGGAGAAACCCCGTCTCTACTAAAAACACAAAATTAGCCAGGCATGGTGGTGTATACCTGCAATCCCAGCTACTTGGGAGGCTAAGGCAGGAGAATCGCTTGAACTCAGGAGGTGGAGGTTGCGGTGAGCCAAGATTGTGCCACTGCACTCCAGCCTGGGCAACGAGAGCGAAACTCTGTCTCAAAAAAAAAAAAAAAAAAATACATATACATATACATATACAGGCAAGGTAAGGTGGCACACACCTATAGTGTGTATGTATATAGTATATACATACATATAATGTATGTATATAATACGTATATGTATGCATATTATATACATACATTATACAAATGTATATACAAATACATTATACAAAATATTATACAAATAAATCTTTTATATGCATATAAACATGTATTTATTTGCTAATCTTTGTAGGGCCAAGATCTTGTTTTGAGTATGAGTCTATTGCTGAATTGTAAGTTGTCTTTCTTTCATATGCCACACCCATAATAAATGATCTATGTTTCCCAGTCTTAGTTTCTATAAAGAACAAAAACCTAAAAACATTCATGAAGTAATCTATGAGCAGAGTCCTAGACTTTTAAGATCCCCTCTCCAATCTTCTCCAGTTTATTTGTCCATATAAGTGAGCAGTAATTTATTTTCTTTTTCTTTTTCTTTTTTTTTTGAGACAGACTCTCACTCTGGAGTGCAGTGGCGTGCCGTTTGCAACCTCCGTCTCCCGGGTTCAAGCAATTCTTGTGCCTCAGCCTCCCATGTAGCTGGGACTACAGGCACACACCACCGTGCCTGGCTAGTTTTATGTATTCAGTAAAGATGAGGTTTCACCATGTTGCCTAGGTTCGTCTCAAATTCCTGGGCTCACATGATCCGCCCACCTTGGTCTCCCAAAGTGCTGGGATTACAGGCATGAGTCACCATGCCCAGCCTTATTCTTTTCTGAACTCAAATTTCGCTGGTTAAGTTGCACAATTACAATAACAAGTACAATGAACATAAACAGATACAGGAATAAAGGTAACTAACTGTAATCACACAATTTGGCAGCTGGGAGGTCATCTGGTTGGGGTACACCAGACCCAGAAGCCTGCTGAGTAACTGCCAAGCATTCAGTGTACCAAGCTGGTTAAAGTAGTGGTTGGTTAAGAAACTGTGTATCAGGTTCAACCTACTGTAATAAATGTTAGTTACCACAAATACCCAATTTAAAGATGTTATCAACATATCAATAACAATCAGTAGAACTTGTTAAGTGGGAGATTTTTTTCTGTTAAATTTTGTTTATCAACAAGAAGAGGAGCCAGAAAGAGAAAAGGGAATCATTTTCATCACGCTGTTGGGTCTGTTTGTTGTTCCATCTCTCCCATTAGACTCTAAGCTCCCTGCATGTCTGTCTCCTTCATAACGGTATCACAGAACTTGGCACTCAATGAGTGTTCAATAAACTTACTACGTTGACACATCTTAACCTGGATCAGAATTTCAGCCTCTCGTTGCTGGTCTATAAATAAAGTTTTCTGGAGCTGGGGAAAAAAAAAACCTAGAATGATAGGTTTGGCTACTCATGAGATATTATCTTCTAATATAGTCATGTACTACATAACATTTCAGTCAACTACAGACTACATATACAAGAGTAGTCCCAAGAGATTATAATGGAGCTGAGAAATTCCTATCCCATCGTAGCTGTGGTGTCATAGCACAATGTGCTACTCATGTGTTTATGGTGAGTACACAATCAAACCTACCGTGCTGCCGGTCACATAAAAGTCTAGCACAGTTGAGCACGGTGGCTCATGCCTGTAATCCCAGCACTTAGGGAGGCTGAGGAGGCAGACTGCCTTAGTCCAGGAGCTCAAGACCAGCCTGGGTAAAATGCCAAAACTCTATCTCTACAAAAAAATACGAAAATTAGCCAGGCATGGTGGCGCGTGCCTGGAGTCCCAGATACTTGGGAGGCTGAGGTGCAAGGATCACTTGAGCCCAGAAGGTCAAGGCTACAGCGAGCCGTGATCACACCACTATACTCCAGCCTGGGCAACAGAGTAAGACCCTGTCTCAAAACAACAACAACAAAAAAAATGTAGCACATACAATCACGTGCAGTACATAATACTTGATAGTAAATGTATTACTGGTTTATGTATTTACTATACTGTACTTTTTATTATGTTAGAGTGTATTCTCTCTACTTACTTACTTTTTTAAAAAGTTAATTGTAAAACAGTCTCAGAAGAAAGGATTGTTATCGTAGGAGATGACAGTTCCATGCCTATTATTCTCCTGAAGACCTCCCAGTGGGATAAGATGCGGAGGTGGAAGACAGTGATACTGACGATCCTTGACCCTGTGTAGGCCTAGGTTAATGTGTGTTTGTGTCTTTGTTTTCAACCAAAGAAAAAGCTTAAAAAGCAAAATATGGGCCGGGCACAGTGGCTCACGCCTGCAATCCCAGCACTTTGGGAGGCCAAGGCGGGCGGATCACGAGGTCAGGAGATCGAGACCATCCTAGCTAACACGGTGAAATCCCATCTCTACTAAAAATACAAAAAATGAGCCGGGCATGGTGGCGAGCGCCTGTAGTCCCAGCTACTCAGGAGGCTGAGGCAGGAGAATGGCGTGAACCCGGGAGGCAAAGCTTGCAGTGAGCTGAGATCACGCCACTGCACTCCAGCCTGGGTGACAGAGCGAGACTCCGTGTCAAAAAAGAAAAAAAAAAAAAAGTAAAATATGGGTAGGCAGAGGAACAAAAAGTAAAACAAATAAATAATAAATAATATCTTTAAATAAAGTTTCTAGAATAAAGATATAACGAAGAAAACATTAGCCAGGCATGGTGGCATACACCAGTTGTCCTAGCTAGCTGTTGGGAGGCTGAGGTGGAAGGATCACTTGAGCCCAGGAGTTCAAGACCAGCCTGGGCTGTTGCCTGGGCAACAGAGCAAGAGCTCAACTCTTTTAAAAAAAAAAAAAAAGTGATTTTAGTGTGACAGGAAAAAAAGAGAAAATATTTTTATACAGATGTACAATGTGTTTTAAGCTAATATTACAAGAGTCAGAACGTTAAAAAATGTAAAAACTTATAAAGTAAAAAAATTACAGTAAGCTGTTAATTTTTGAAAAAAATAATTTTTTGATTTAATGCAACCTAAGCTGTACAGTGTTTCTAAAGTCTACAGTAGTGTACAGTAATGCCCTAAGCCTTCGCATTTACTCACCGCTCACTCACTGACGCATCCAGAGCAACTTCCAGTTGCACAAGCACCATTCATAGTAAGTGTCCTGGTCAGGTGAACCATTTTTTATTTTTTGTACCGTATTTTTCCTGTACTTTGCTTGTTTAGATATGTTTAGAAACACAAATACTACTGCATTACAATTGCCTATTTATTCAGTACAGTCACATGCTGTACAGTTTTGCAGCTTAGGACCAACAGGTTATATACCATATAGCCTACATGTGCAGTAGGCTATACCAGCCAGGTATGTGTAAGTACATTCTATGATGTTCACACAACAACAAAATCACCTAAAGATGCATTTCTCAGTATGTATCGCCAATGTAAGCAACACACGGCTGTATTTTCATCTCTTTTTCTTCACATTGCATGTATGCTTCTTGACATTGCTTAAATTTATAAATCAAGGTCCTATATATACTTATATTACTATCGTATTAATGCTAATAATATTCTGTAAACTATTCCATCTTGATTAAGGCCATCAGTGCCCATTAAAAATTTTTTTTAATTGGGTTGAATGCCCTATTCGGTTTGAATTTTACATTCCCACAATGTGTGGCAGCTAATGCTTCTGGCACATCTATTGAGAACATAAAAGTTCTCCTGGAACTAACAAATTACTTTCCTTCCAACACAATTATATAATCTGAGAGTTGAAAAGCACCCTAGAGATTATTCTGTGGTCCAAAATCCCTTCCGATTAAGGAATCTCATTTAAAACTACTCAACTCTGTCCACAGGAAGGGATGCTAATCTTTAGATTCCCCATGACACAGTGCTGCCGCCATCGTAGGCTCTTTAATACATGCTTTTTGTTGTTTTTAATACACATTTGTTGAACTGAAGAAATCTAAAATGGACGTATTTCACTCATTTTCTTTTTCTTCCCAGGCTTTAGCTATAACACCCACTGCATCTGTAATTGAAAGCTTTGCATGATTCCTCTGCTCATTAACCAACATTCAAAAAGAAATTCAATAAAGGAAACTAAATGTTTCAATGCATTAAAGAAACTTCATTTTAACAGTTTAAAATTTTAAGCTCCTGGACTGGCAAAGTGGCTCTTGCCTATAATCCCAGCATTTTGGGAGGCTGAGATGGGAGGATCTCTTAAGCCCAGGAGTTTGACAATAGCCTGGGCAACAAAGGGAGAACCTGTGATATGGTATGGCTCTGTGTCCCCACCCAAATCTCATCTCGATTTGTAATCCCCACCTGTGGAGGGAAGGACCTGTAATCCCTCCCATGTGTTGAGTGAGGGAAGTAACTGGATCATGGGGAGTTTCCCCCATGTGGTTCTCATGCTAGTGAGTGCTCACGAAATCCAATGGTTTTATAAGTGTTTGGGAGTTCCTCCTTCGCTTCTCTTTCTCCTGCTGCCTTGTGAAGAACGTTCTTACTTCCCCTTTGCCTTCCGCCATGATTGTAAGTTTCCTGAGGCTTCCCCAGCCATGTATAACTGTGAGTCAATTAAACCTCTTTCTTTATAAATTACTCAGTCTCAGGTATTTCTTTATAGCAGTGTGAAAATGGACTAATACACCCTTTCTCCACATAAAATTTAAAAATCAACCAGGTATGGTGGCTTGTTCATGTAGTCCCAGCTACTTGGGAGGCTGAGATGGGAGGATTGCTTGAGCACAGGAGGTTGAGGTTGCAGTGAGCCATGATCACACCACTACACTCCAACCTGCGTGACACAGTGAGACCCTGTCTCAAAAAAATAAATAAATAAAGGCCGGGCACGGTGGCTCATGCCTGTAATCCCAGCACTTTGGGAGGCCGAGGCGGGTGGATCACAAGGTCAGGAGATTGAGACCATCCTGACTAACACGGTGAAATTCCGTCTCTACTACAAATACAAAAAATTAGCCGGGCGTGGTCGCAGGCACCTGTAATCCCAGCTACTCGGGAGGCTGAGGCAGGAGAATGGCGTGAATTCAGGAGGCAGAGCTTGCAGTGAGCTGAGATCGTGCCACTGCACTCCAGCATGGGAGACAGAGCCAAGACTCTGTCTCAAAAAAAATAAAAAATAAAAAATACAATATAAAAACTAGCCAAGCATTGTGGCAGGCGCCTGTAATCCCAGCTACTCAGGAGGCTGAGGCAGGGAGAACTGCTTGAACCCGGGAGGTGGAGGTTGCAGTGAGCTGAGATCAAGCCACTGCACCCCAGCCTGGGTGAAAGAGGAAGACTCCGTCTCAAAATAAATAAATAAATAAATAAATTTTTAAAAATAAAAATGTAAGCTCCTAGAATCGCCTGAACCTGGGAGGCGGAGGTTGCAGTGAGCCGAGATTCGGCCACTGCACTCCAGCCTGGGCGACATAGCGAGACTCTGTCTCAAAAAAAAAAAAAAAAAGAAAAAAAGTAAGCCCTAGAAGGCAAGTCTTATGCCTGGTCTGACTTGTAAGATGCCATGAGGTAGCCTAAACAGACAAGTAAGCTTTCAACATTAATGTTCCTAATGTCAGTGCATAATAAAACATTTAACAGAAAATGGAAAATTAAGCCTTTGTTAGTTTGCTTATGATCTATAGTTTTCAATTTATCAAAAAGACGTTTTCTATTTCTAGTATGATTTATTATTATTATTTTTAATTTAGAGATGGGGGTCTGTTGGCCAGGTTGGTCTCGAACTCGTGGCCTCACCACCTTGGCCTCCCAAAGTGCTAGAATTATAGGCGTGAGCCACCGCGTCCGGCCTGGTGTGATTTTTCTTTTTTTTTTTTTTTTAGTAGAGACGGGGTTTCACCGTGTTAGCCAAGATGGTCTCGATCTCCTGACCTCGTGATCCGCCCGTCTCGGCCTCCCAAAGTGCTGGGATTACAGGTTTGAGCCACCGCGCCCGGCCGTGATTTTTCAAAACAAATAGTCTTGCATCATTTGTGCAACTAAACTATACTTATAATTGGGGTGCTCACAGATTCAGGCATACTAGTGTAGTAAGACATGCTATTATGCTAATCAGCTTTCCCTTCAGTTAAGAGCCTGTGATCCCATCTGATTTCCCATAACATGATATGATAATGAAGAGAATAAAGCCTCTGGAGCAGTAAGCACCACGAATAATTTTACTTTACTCAAATATGCATTCCAAAACAGTGTATAATTTACAGCACGGCCCTGGTTAGCTATTACAATGCATCTGTTTTGGGGACTTTTACAATATATGGTAGGATACAAAGCATACGTTTCCAAATCTCCTTTCTTTCTGTTTTGCTGAAAGGGCGCACACATGGGATCCCTTAACAGCACAATTCACTAACTAATTTTCTTCAGGCAGTAATTCAAATTCCCACTTCCTCCTAAATACCTCTGGACAGCACCTCCTGGCAATCCATCTGTCTCTTTCGCCACAGCTTCTTTTCATAACTAACGGGTCAAGTTCCTTTCCCCATTTCGACACCATGCACTGTACTGCGGCCCTGCCACCATAGCCCACTGCTGAATGCTGGAGTATAACATATTGGATTTCACTGTCCTTCACTGTTTGCAGTTTAACTGCCATTTTACCACAATGCACATAAGAGAAATGCATTCCCACAGGCATCTTATGAATTTCCAAAGCAGCTATTCTTTGTGGATTTACAAAACATGTGCTTCTCTGAACTCCCTTCATCACCACAGAAACGGCTTTGGGAAGCCGAGATTTTTGTTTAAAGTACCCTATCTATTATAAAAAGAAACTGATTCTAAAACATTTTTATTTTCCTAGCTAATTTAATTCTAAGGCTCTTCCCACAAGGCAGTGGAGGAACGTCAGAGCAAAAATATTAAATCCTGCTTTTGGTCTTCCCAATTAATATGAAACATTGTCAGCACACAAAGATTATTATATCAAATGTCCTTTCTTCTCAGACTACACCATAAAGGCTACCCAGCGCACTGTAAAATAAACAGCTGGCTGTGGCTTATGCACAACGCCCTAAATCTTCCGAAGACACCCCCACCCCCATCCCTCGGCTTTGGGCTCACAGACACCTAATCCTTCGGCAAACCCCAAACCTGCCAATGAAGCGCACTATTTCTCTGCCACAAAGGCCGGCCCGCGCCTCGTGCACACCAGCCTCCGCACACATGTGCCTGGCTGACAAGTGCGGAGCGGCTCTTCCTGGATCAAAGCCGTTGGCCTGAACCGAAAGCCGCACTCTTCCCAGCCCACTGCCTTCTCCCGCGGCCGCTCTCCCCGGTAACAGGCGGCCGAACCGAAGCGCTCCGGCCGCAAGCCGGTCACCCCCTCCGCCCGGCGCGTCCCGTGCGGCCACACTCAGACCCGCTTCCCCTCAGCCCCAACGTCCTTGGTCCTTCCCCCCTTTTTCGCCTCAGGAAATTCCGTCGGAACATCATTCTGCACCAGCGGGGCGGCCCGGGCACACCCTCCTCCAGCGGCGGCGCCCCTCGCGCCTCCACCCGAAGGGGCCGGAGACCCGGCGACCCCGGCCAGCCCAGCCTGGCGCCTCACCTCCTCCTCGCTCTCGCTGCGGAAACACAGGCATGCGGCCCGCTTCTTGTAGCCGTCGCCGTCGTAGGTGCGGGTCTGGTTCGACTTGAGCTTCATCATCCTCTGGGCCCGGGTGGGGGTGCGGTGCGGGTCGCGGGAGTCGAGGGGTGGGGAGCCCGCTCTGGACGGCCGCGTGCGCGCGCGCCCCCGGCTCGGCCAAGGGAAGCAGGGAGGGGGAGCTTGTCCGCTACACGGCTCCGCCGCTGGCCTGCCGCGGCCGCCTCATTCCCCCCGGCCCAGGTCCCGCGCCGCCGCTGCCACCGTCACGGCTGCCGTCTCCGCTGCCGCCAGGGCCGCCGCCCCCTCTGCCACCGCCACCCCCGACGACGACCGCGCCGCCATCTTGGGCGCGATGCGTCAGCGGCGTAAGGCCGCACCGGCCTGCGGGACGACCGCGCGCTCGCAGCGCAGGCCGCGTTCGGGAATCGCGCCCTCCCAATCCGCGCGGCGGAAACCAGCGTCTGAAAGTAGCTGGCCGCGCGACTCCAGGCGGCCGCTACGCCGCCAGCGTAGGCGTAGAACTGGGGGGGGGCCGCGCGGAAGAAGCCGGGGGAGATCGGGTACCCGCGCAGGACGCCTAGCGGCTGGAGCGGAGACCCAGCGGTCCAGCTTCGCCAGTCAGCGGATGGGGAAGCGGGGACTTGGCCAAGGTCACGCCGCGTCTCCGCGGCCGAGGATGAACCAAGGTCATGCCACCTGCCCCTGGGCCGTGCCTGTAGGTCTCGAAGGGGTTGAGGAGGAAGGTTTGAAGGAAAAGGCAGGATGTAGTTAAAGGCAACGGAAGCTGCAGCTGGAAACACCTGAGATTTGGAACTACACGGAAACGGGGCGTGGGAGGCGTGTGCACTTTCGTTGATAACCTGAACCTCTGGATGTCTTATGGGCTGGTGCATGTCGCCCATTACAAAGAACAAATATTTATCCTGCAATCCTTTATTGATGCTAAAAGCAATTGCTTCCTCTTACGGTAAACGAGGTCCAGAAAGGAAGACGCGCGCGTGTGCGTGTGTTACACACATAATGTAAATCATAAAACATCATCATTTCTGGCAATAAATGAGGAGTGTGTGTTGTGAATGTCAAACAGATTCTCCAGAAAAAGATACACAGACAGAAGCTCTCCAGAAAGGAAAACTGGTGTATGACCTGTGAATGTTCTCAGCAACCCAGAACAAAGCTAGTACCATGCAGATGCCCTAAACGTACCAAAAATCCTGTGCAGTGTCTGTGAATTGCTTAATACCCTTTTTGGTTTTTTTACTTTTTTAATTTAATTTTTTGTTGAGATTGGGGGTGGGCCTCATTTTGTTGCCCAGGCTGGTCTGGAATTCGTGGCCTCAAAGCTATCCACCCTCGGGCTTCCAAAGCGCTGCGATTACGATTACTTGGGTGAGCCACTGTGGCCGGCTAATCACCCTTTTTGAATTTGCTTGCATTTAGCATAGTCAAAAAGATCTGGGTTTGAAATCAAATACACCTTGGTTGTAACCTCAATTACATTTTTTTAATGTTCATACCACCCGATTACATCATTTTTTAACTTCTGCAAAATAAAGATAAACCTACTTGGCCCTGGCACATAGTAGGCACTCAGGGCACCCCAAATGCTATTAATAGTTTGTTTGCTTATTAAATATTCCTTTCTTCAAGAAAAGAGAATTAGAGTCCAGTAAATGTTGAATGAATAGATAGCTGGAGGTTTTCTTTTGGTTTCTAATTCCTTACCCTGGCTTTTTTATGGGCATGATTTTGTTTGGGATTTTTTATTCGATTGTTTGTTTTTTGGAGACAGGGTCTTGCTGTGTCTATTAAGGTGCACATAATCTCAGCTCAACTGCAGCCTAGACCTCGTGGGCTCAAGCAATCCTCCTACCTCAGCCTCCCAAGTAACTGGGACCACAGGCACCTGTCATGCGGCCTGGAGCACTACCACATCCAGCCAACTTTTGTATTTTTTTGTAGAGACAGGGTTTCACCATGTTCCCCAGGCTGGCCTCGAACTCCTGGGCTCAAGCGGTCTGCCTGCCTCAGCCACCCAAAGTACTGGCGTTACAGGCATGAGCCACTGCTCCCAGCCTATGGGCATGTTTAGTTTCAAGAGCCAAAAAGGTTACCCCCAGATTCCTTGACTGAGTAATAATTACTTTGTCTTTGTTGAGGGAACATTAACCAAGGGATTCTGTCCTTTCCTTGAAGACAATGGGTAAGTACTATGTTTAAATTTGTTTTAAAAACTTATACTTGGCTTGGTGCAGTGGCTCAAGCCTGTAATCTCAGCACTCTGGGAGGCCAAGGCAGGCGGATCATCTGAGGTCAGGAGTTCGAGACCAGCCTGACCAACACGGTGAAACCCTGTCTCTACCAAAAATACAAAAATCAGCTGGGTATGGTGGCGCATGCCTGTAATCCCAGCTACTCGGAAGGCTGAGGCAGGAGAGTCGGTTGAACCTGGGAGGCGGAGGTTGCAGTGAGCCAAGATCATGCCATTGCACTCCAGCCTGGGCAACAGAGCGAAACTCTGTCTGGAAAAAAAAAAATTAGTTAACATTATTCCACTTAAATACCTCTCCAGAAGTCCTACAAAAAGCCAGGGCGTGGTAGTAGTTGCCTGTAAGTCCCAGCTACTCAGGAGGCTGAGACAGGGTGATCACTTGAGTCCAGGAGTTCAAAGCTACAGTGAGCCATGATCATGCCACTACTGCACTCCAGCCTGGGGGACAGAGTAAGACTCTGTTTCTTAAAAACAAAAAAAGTCACATGAGAAAACACCAATAGGTTATTTATTCATTTTGCTAAGCCAGAAACTTGGGAGGCATTGTCTTTTTTGTTTTCAGACAGAGTCTCACTCTGTCTCCCAGGCTAGAGTGCAGTGCAGTGGCACAACCTTGGCTCACTGCAACCTCCACCTCCCAGGTTCGAGCAATTCTCCTGCCTCAGCCTCCCCAAGTAACTGGGATTACAGGTGTGTGCCACTATGCCTGGCTGATTTTTGTATTTTTTTAGTAGACACAGGTTTTCACCATGTTGGCCAGGCTGGTCTCGAACTCCTGAGCTCAGGTGATCCACCCACCTCAGCCTCCCAAAGTGCTGGGTGTGAGCCACCACGCCCAGCCAACTGGGAGGCGTTGTTGACATGTTCTTTCCCACCATCCAGTTGATAATAAACTTCACTGCTTCTACCTGTCAACATCCTTGGGCCCAGCCCTTTCCTGCCTTGCCCTCTGTCACTACTTCATTGGGACTCTTCCCTCTGAACTGTGACCTTCCATCTGGTCATCTTGGCTCCTGTCCAGCCCTCCTCAGTCCCATCCACCCACTGCAGCAAGAGAAATCCTTCCCAAATGCAAATCTGATTAGGTCAAGCCCTTGATTAAAACACTGCAGTTGTTCCTCAGTGCTTTGAAGACAAAAATTAAAACCCTACCAGAAAATATAAGACTGCAGGAACTAGGTCCCTGCCGACCTCACCCCTCCCTTCATTTCCTATATTCTAGGCATTCAGAAATACCTACAGTTTCTTGAACCTTTAGAGAACCTTCCATATATGCTTTTTTTAGTGTCAAGAAGGCTTTTCTTCCAAGACCATCCCACACTCCATTGTCCTATCCCTTCCTTTCACTCAGAGAGAGGCCAAATCATATTTATCCTTCAAAACTCGAAAGTCACCTCCTCCGGAAAGCTCTCCCTGACTACCTCCGTTCATCCTAGTGGTCTGGGTTTGTCCTGATTAATTATATGGTTTTTCTTTTTTACCTTGAGACAAGGTCTCTCTCTGTTACCCAGGCTAGAGTGCAGTGGTGCAATTACGACACACTGCAGCTTCAACCCCTGGTCCCCCACCAGGCTCAAGTGATCCTCCCACCTCAGCCTCTCCAGTAGCTGGGACTGCGGGTACACATTACCATACCCACCTAATTCTTAAATTTTTTCATAGAGACAAGATTTCACTATGTTGCCCAGCTGGTGTTGAGCTCCTGGGCTGAAGCTCTCTGCCCACCTCAGCCTTCCATAGCACTTGGATTACAGGCATGAGCCACTGTGACTGGCCTTATCATACTATTTGTAGCATAGTATTGTCATTGTTTTCTTGATAATCTCCCCTACACTTGTGAAACTTCTTGAAAGCAGAGTCTGTGACTCACTTATCCTTGCTTAGTTCACCCAGCAGTTATCCCAGGGCTTAGCATAAAACAATTGAAAAAATGTTTTGTTAAAGAACAGATATTGGCTTGGTGCAGTGGCTCACGCCTGTAATCCCAACTCTTTGGGAGCCCGAAGCAGGAAGATTGCTTGAAGCCAGGAGTTCAAGACCATCCTGGCCAATATAGTGAGACCCCCATCTCTATTTAAAAAAAAAAAAGAAAAGGCCGGGTGCAGTGGCTGATGCCTGTAATCCCAGCACTTTGGGAGGCCAAGGCGGGCAGATCATGAGGTCAGGAGATCGAGACCATCCTGGCTAACACGGTGAAACCCTGTCTTTACCAAAAATACAAAAAAATTAGCTGGGCGTGGTGGCGGGCACCTGTAGTCCCAACTGCTCGGGAGGCTGAGGCAAGAGAATCGCTTGAACCCGGGAGGCAGAAGTTGCAATGAGCTGAGATCGTGCCACTGCATTCTAGCCTGGGCAACAGAGTGAGACTTTGTCTCAAAAAATAAAAAATAAAAGAAAAGCTATTGCACTTCCAGAACC
Organism: Macaca mulatta; assembly: GCF_049350105.2. NCBI lineage: Eukaryota > Metazoa > Chordata > Mammalia > Primates > Cercopithecidae > Macaca > Macaca mulatta. Next base: position 147,881,072 of record NC_133409.1, on the reverse strand, counting down.
TGATCTTTATTGTAAAGCCCAATCACTTGTTCAGGATGAAATGAGACTAACTTGTCTGTAGGAACACCCCCACCTGACACAACCTAAAATCTGTCTTCCAAATAAAGATCACACAGCATTCTCTTGATCCTACATTTCAGGGACCATCTGTAATAACCTCTTAGAGCCAATCCTGGATGAAATGGTAAGTAAAATACAAATTGATTTCACAGGTTCTTTACTCCACTTTGCTCCCTTACCATGCTTCTCACTGCTCCCGCCTCCCCCAGCCTACCTTGCTATATCCCATCAAGTCCCCCAGGAGCACCTTCTATTTCTGATCTTTGCTTTTGTATTAGTTGCCTACTGCTGGATAATAAATCTTTCTCAAAATTTGGTGGCTTAAACCATGAATTGTTATTTCTTATGGTTTCTGTAGGTTAAGAATCCTGGGGTGAGGTAGGCACAGTGGTGCATACCTGTAGTCTTAACTATGTGGGAGGCTGAGTCGGGAGGCTTGTTTGGGCCCAGGAGGTCAAGTCCAGCCTGGGCAATAAAGTGACACCCTATCTCTAAAGACCATTCATGGTGGTGTACGCCTGTAACCCCAGCACTTTGGGAGGCCAAGAAGGGTAGATCACCTGAGCCCAGTAGTTTGAGACCAGCCTCTACCAAAACAAAAAATTAGCTGGGTGTCGTGGCACATACCTGTACTCCCAGCTACTCGGGAGGCTGAGGTGGAAGTATCACTTGAGCCTGGGAAGTTGAGGCTACAATGAGCCAAGACCATGCCACTGTACTCCAGGTTGGACGACAGAGTGAGACTCTGTCTCAGAAAAGAAAAAAAGAAAGAAATGTGAAGAATCGTGAAGCAGCTTGGCTGGTTTGTTCTGGCTTAGAGTATTTCGTGAGATTGTAGTCAGGTGTTGGCTGAGGCTGCGGTCATCTGAAGCTGTGACTGCAGGTGGAGGATCCATTTCCAAGGTGGCTTCTCCCATGGCTGGCAGTTGGCAAGAGGCTGTAGTACCTTTGCATGTGGGCCTCTCCATGGAGCTACTTGAGCATCCTTACAGCATGGTGCCTGGATTCTCCTCAGAGTGAATGACACAAGATTCCAAGACTGAACTAGACTGCCTTTTATGACCTAGCCTTGAAAGTCACACTTTATCAATTCTACAGCTTTCTATTGCTCACATAAGTCAGCCTTGATTCAGTGTGGGAGGAGATTACTCAAAGGCATGAATACCAGCAGGCAAGGATCACTGGAGCCGTATTAGAACCTTCTTACCACACCTCCCATAAAAGTTACTTGGTCTGTGGTTCAGTCATCCATTTTCCCTATACCCAACAATGTTCTCAACAGAGGTGAAAGATAATTCTTGGGGGGAAGAGGGTATCCTTCCATAGGTGAGAGTGGATCATAATAGATTAAGTCAAAAAATGAATCCAAATGTCATTCTACTAAAAATGCCCAATTTTCCAAAAGCCGTCTAGGATAAAGCTCTAATAAATATATTTTAAGTCCCAGGGTATGCCTAAGAAGAGATTTTTAAATAGAGTTGGGAAATTGGACATGCTTATTTCTTCCAGGGTTCAGTCAGAAGTTTTGGCCCATGCCTCCCGTCTACTTTCATGCCACTGTATTTACCACTATGTAGTTCCTTCTGCTAAAAAATAGAGCTTCAAAATACGTAAAGTAAAAACCAGAACTAAAAGAAGAAATATACAAATCCATAGTCTTAGATGGAGATTGTTACCCCTTCTTTAGTAATTGATACAACAGCTCAACAAAAAGGAAGAATATTAAAGATCTGAACATTATCAACCATTTTTACCCAAATGACATTTATTGAGCACTATAACCAACGAGTATAGAATACACAATTGAAGTACACATAGAATATTTACCAACATAGGCCAGGTGTGGTGGCTCACGCCTGTAATCCCAGCAATTTGGGAGGCCAAGGCAGGCAGATTGCCTGAGCTCAGGAGTCCAGGACCAGCTTGGGCAACATGGTGAAACCCCATCTCTGCTAAAAAATACAAAATGTTACCCAGGCATGATAGTGCCTGTAATCTCAGTTACTCAGGAGGCTAAGGCACAAGAATTGCTTGAACGTGGGAGGGGGAGGTTGCAGTGAGCCAAGATCGCACCATTGCTTTCTAGCCTGGGCAACAGTGAAAGACTGTCTCAAAAAAAAAAAAAAAAAAAAAAGAGCCGGGCACATTGGCTCACTCCTGTAATCCCAGCACTTTGGGAGGCTGAGGCAAGTGGATCACGAGGTCAGGAGTTCTAGACCAGCCTGACCAACATGGTGAAACCCCATCTGTACTAAAAATACAAAAATAGCCAGGCATGGTGGTACGTGCCTGTAATCCCAGCCACTCAGGAGGCTGAGGCAGGAGAATCGCTTGAACCTGGGAGGCAGAGGTTGCAGTGAGCTGAGATCATGCCACTGCACTCCAGCCTGATGGACGGTGCGAGACTCTGTCTCAAAAAAAGAAAAGAACATCTGTCAACATAGACCATAAGTTTGTCCATAAAATAAGCTTCAATAAATGTCAAAGGACTGAAGTTGCATAGAATATGTTCATGGGGAAAAGGACTTAAATTAGAAAAGACCAATAATAGGATATCTAGAAAAGCCTCAAATATTTGTAAATTAAATCTATTTCCAAGTAACCCATGAAACAAAAGTCACAAAAGATAAAATGTTTCTAACTGATATCAATATATATGAGGCTTAACTAAAGCTGTCTTCGCGCAGTGACTCACGCCTGTAGTCCCAGCACTTTGGAAGGCTGAGGCAGGCAGATTGCTTGAGTCCAGGAGTTTGGAGACCAGCCTGGGCAACATGGTGAAACCCCATCTCTACAGAAAAAAAAAAAAAAAAAAAAAAAAAGCAGTGCTTAGAAGGAAATATATTCAACTAGTATTAGAAAGGAGGAAAAGTTTAAAATCAATAATATAGATTTCCACCTTAAGATGCGAGAAAAGGCTGAGTGCAGTGGCTCACACCTGTAATCCTAGCACTTTAGGAGGCTGAGACACGCAGACCACTTGAGCCCACGAGTTCAAGACCAGCCTCGGCAATATAGTGAAACCCCATTTCTATGAAAAATACAAACGTAGCTGGGTGTGGTGGCACCTGTAGTCCCAGCTACTCAGGAAGCTGAGGTAGGAGGATCACTTAAGCCTGAGAGGCGGAGGTTGCACTGAGCCAAGATCACACCACTGCACTCCAACCTGGGGAACAGAGCAAGACCCTGTCTCAAAGTAAATAAATAAATAAAATAAGCTAGAAAAAAAGCAAACCCAAATTAAGTAGGGGAAGAAATTAATAAAAGAGAAGAAATCAATGAAATATAAATCAAACAATAGAAACAACAAAGCCAAAAGTTGGTTCTTTGAAAATATTAATTGTAAAAAATAAAAATAGCCAAGCGTGGTGGTGTGCACTTGTAGTCCCAGCTACTTGGGAGGCTGAGGTGGGAGGAGAGCTTGATCCCTGGAAGCAGAAGTGCAGTGAGCCAAGATTGCACCACTACACTCCAGTCTGGGCAACAGAGCAAGACCCTGTCTCAAAAATAATAATAATAATAATATACTGATATTGGTTGTGGCAAATGTACCATATTAATGTAAGATGTCAACAATAAGGAAAACTGGGTGTGGAGAACATGGGAACTCTACTATCTTCACAACTTTTCTATAGACCTAAAGCTATTCTAAAATAAGTCTATTCAAAAAAACTTGCCATAAAGAAAATTCCAGTGCCAGGTGGTAGCATTGGTAAAATCTATCAAATACCCAAGAAAGAAGGGATACAAATTCTACACAAGCTTTTTCAACAGACAGAGGTGGAAAGAATACTTTTCAACTTATTATATGAAGCTGAAGTAATTCTGATATGCAAATCTGATAAAGACATTACAAGAAAAAAGTTACAGACCTGTATCCTTCATGAACACACACACACACACAAATCATGAAGAACAGATCAATAAATAGAATCCAGCAATATATGCAGTGAAATATATTATGACCAAAAAAAGTTTAATACAAGAATATAATGTTAGTTTAACTTTACAAAAATCAAACGGTGAAATAAATCACATCAACATAATAAAAGAGAACAACTATATGATTGTCTTGATCCTAGAAAAGCACTTCACTTTTAAATAAAATTATTATTTCACAGTCAATACTCTCAGCAAGCTAGGAATGGAAGCAAACATTCCTCACCTGATAAAGGACACCTATGAACAACAGGTGAAATGGTGAAAGAATAAATGTTTTCCCATTAAGATCAAAAGCAAGGCAAGAATATCTCCTCTCACCACTATTATTAAATATTATATTAGAGATCCTAGCTAGTGAAATAAGACATGAAAAATAAATACAAGGCATAAAGACTAGCGAGGAAGTAAAACTGTCAGTATTCACAGACAACCTATTTTTTATTTTATTTATTTATTTATTTGTTTATCTATTTATTTATTTTGAGACAGAGTCTCACTCCATGAACCAGGCTGGAATGCAGTGGCACAATCTTGGTTCACTGCAGCCTCCACCTCCCGGGTTCAAGCAATTCTTCTGCCTCAGCCTCCCAAGTAGCTGAGACTACAGGCGTGCACCACTGCACCCAGCTAATTTTTGTAGTTTTAGTAGAGAAGGGGTTTCATTATGTTGGCCAGGCTGGTCTCAAACTCCTGACCTCCAGTGATCCACCCACCTCAGCCTCCCAGAATGCTGGGATTCAGGCATGAGACACCGCGCCTGGCCGACAACCTATTTTTTAAGTAGAAAATCCAAAGGTAGGTACTAGCCAAATACCCAAAATAGTAGTATTAATAAGTGAAATTAGGCTGGGCACAGTGGCTCAGGAGAATGGCTTGAACCCGGGAGGCAGAGGTTGCAGTGAGCTGAGATCATGCCACTGTACTCCAGCCTAGGTGACAGAGCGAGACTCTTTCTTTTTTTTTTTTTTTTTTGAGACAGAATTTCACTCTTATTGCCCAGGCTGGAGTGCAATGGCATGATCTTGACTCACTGCAACCTCTGCCTCCTGGGTCCAAGTGATTCTCCTGCCCCAGCCTCCCAAGTAGCTGGGATTACAGGCATCTACCACCATGCCCGGCTAATTTTTGTATTTTTAGTAGAGACAGGGTTTCACCATGTTAGCCAGGCTGGTATTGAACTCCTGACCTCAGGTGATCCACCCACCTCGGCCTCCCAAAGTGCTGGGATTACAGGCGTGAGCCACCGTGCCTGGCCAGATCTTACACAATTCTTGTTAGGTTTACTCCTAGGTATTTGATATTTTTTGATGCTATTATAAATAGCATTCTGTTTTAAATTTAATTTTGCAATTGTTTGTTGCTAGTGTATATATACCTTATTTTTATTTATGACTGTGAGTCCTTTCACCTTAACTTCTTTTTTTTTTTTTTTTTTTTGAGATAGCATTTCACTCTTGTCCCCTAGGCTGGAGTGCAATGGCACAATCTTGGCTCACTGCAACCTCTGCCTCTGGGTTCAAGCAATTCTCCTGTCTCAGCCTCCTGAGTAGCACGCACCACCATGCCCAGATAATTTTGGTATTTTTAGTAGAGACGGGGGTTCTCCATGTTGGTCAGGCTGGTCTCAAACTCCCAACCTCAGGTGATCTGCCCACCTTAGCCACCCAAGGTGCTGGGATTACAGGCGTGAGTCACTGTGCCTGGCCTAATTTTTTGTATTTTTAGTAGAGATGGAGTTTCACTATGTTGGTCAGGCTGGTCTTGAACTCCTGACCTCAGGTATTCCACCCACCTCAGCCTCCCAAAGGCTAGGATTACAAAGCCTGTAATCCCAGCACTTTGGAAGGCCAAGGTGGACAGATCACCTGAGGTCAGAAGTTCAACACCAGCCGGGCCAACTTAGTGAAACTCTGTCTCTACTAAAAATACAAAAATTAGCCACATATGGTGATGGGCACCTGTAATCCCAGCTACTCGAGAGGCTGAGGCAGGAGAATTGCTTGGACCCGAGAGGCAGAGATTGCAGTGAGCCGAGACCATGCCATTGCACTCCAGCCTAGGCAACAAAAGCAAAACTCTAACTCAAAAAAAAATTTAGAAACGCTCAGCACTTTGGGAGGCCGAGGCAGGCGGATCACGAGGTCAGGATATCGAGACCATCTTGGCTAACGTGGTGAAACCCCATCTCTACTAAAAACACACACAAAAAAGTAGCTGGGCGTGGTGGCTGGCGCCTGTAGTCCCAGTTACTAGGGAGGCTGAGGCAAGAGAATGACGTGAACCCGGGAGGCAGAGCTTGCAGCGAGCCGAGATCGCACTACTGCATTCCAGCCTGGGCAACAGAGCAAGACTCTGTCTCAAAAAAAAAAAAAAAAAAAAAAAGAATTGTGTAAGATCTGTATATTGAAAACTACAAAATGTTGCTGAGAGAAATTCAAGAAGACCTAAACAAATGGAGACATACTCTATATTCATGGTTTAGGAAACTCAGTATTAAAAAGACATCCATTTTGCCTAATTGTCATACAGATCCAACACAATTCCTATAAAAATTCTGGGCCGGGCGCAGTGGCCCACGCCTATAATCCCAGCTCTTTGGGAGGCCGAGGCGGGTGGATCATGAGGTCAGGAGTTCGAGATCAGCCTGACTAAGATAGTAAAACCCTGTCTCTACTGAAAATACAAAAATTAGCCAGGTGTGATGGGGGGTGCCTTAGTCCCAGCTACTTGGGAGTCTGAGGCAGGAGAATCACTTGAACCCAGGAGGTGGAGGTTGCAGTGAGCAGAGATCATGCCACTGCACTCTAGCCTGGGCAACAAGAGAAACTCCGTCTTAAAAAAAAAGAAAAATCTGGCAGTTTTTTGGGAAGAAGTCGTCAAAATTATTCTAAAGTGCATATGAAAATGAAAAGGATGTAAAACAGCAAAAAAAAAAAACTTGAAAAAGAACAGAGTCAGAGGATTTATATAACTTATTTTTAATACTACAAAATGACAGCAATCAGTGTGTGGTGGCACTCGCATGTAGTCCCAACTATTTGGGAGGCTGAGGCATGAGAATCGCTTGAACCCAGGAGGCGGAGGTTGCAGTGAGCCAAAGTTGCACTACTACACTCCAGCCTGGGTGACAGAGAGAGACTCTGTCTCAAAGAAAAAAAAAATAGTAATCAGGACAGTGTAACATTTGTGTAAGGATAGATTAATTGATCAATGGAACAGAATAGAGAATCCAGAAATAGACCCACACTTCATGGTTATTTATTTTCTTCCTTTTTTTTTTTTTTTTTTTGAGACGGAGTCTCACTCTGTTGCCCAGGCTGGAGTGCTGTGGCCGGATCTCAGCTCACTGCAAGCTCCGCCTCCCGGGTTCCCGCCATTCTCCTGCCTCAGCCTCCCAAGTAGCTGGGACTACAGGCGCCCGCCACCTCGCCCGGCTAGTTTTTTGTATTTTTTAGTAGAGACGGGGTTTCACCGTGTTAGCCAGGATGGTCTCGATCTCCTGACCTCGTGATCCGCCCGTCTCGGCCTCCCAAAGTGCTGGGATTACAGGCTTGAGCCACCTCGCCTGGCCGGTTATTTATTTTCAACAAAGACACCAGAGCAATCCAATGAAGAAAGGACAAGTGCTTTTTCACAAATGGTGCTGGAATAAAGGGGTATCTGTATGGACAAAAATGAACCATGACTCCTACCTCACATCATACACAAAGATTGATTCGAGATGGATTATAAACTTTAACATGAAACTGAAGACTTTAGACTATAGACTTTAACATAAAAACTAAAACCAAGACTTTTGTGGAAAACATAAGCCGTCTCTTCATGACTAAAAGGTAGAGAAGGACATAGGAAAACCCTGTCTCTACAAGTAATTTTTTTTTAATTAGTCAGCCATGGTGGCGTATGCCTGTGGCCCCAGCTACTCAGAAGGCTGAGGTGGGAAGATCACTCAAGCCTGGGAGGTCGAGGCTACTATGAGCTATGATCACACCACTGCACTCCAGTGTGTGCAGTGAGCTGTGATTCTACCAGTGCACTCCAGCGTGGGCAACAGAAAGAGACCCTGCTTCCAAAAAAACAAGGAGATGAGGCCAGGCATCGTGGTTCACACCTTTAATCCAAATACTTTGGGAGGCAGAGGCAGGAGGATTGCTTCAGGCCAAAAGTTCAAGATTAGCCTGGGCAATATAGGAAGAACGCACCTCTACTAAAAATTTACAAATCAGTGGCCAGGCCCAAGGGCTCACACAGGTAATCCCATAACTTGGGGAGGCCAAGGCAGGAGGATTGCTTGAGCCCAGGAGCTCGAGACCAGACCTGACAACATGGAGAAACCCCATCTCTACAAAAAATACAAACATTAGCCAGGTGTGGTGGTGTGCGCCTGTAGTCCCAGCTACTTGGGAGGCTGAGGTAGGAGAATCGCTTCAGCCTGGGAAGTAGAGATTGCAGTGAGCTGAGACTGTGCCACTGCACTCCAGCCTGAGCAACAGAGACCCTGTCTCAAAAAAAAAAGGAGGCTGAAGTGGGAGGATCACCTGAGCCAGGGGAGCTGGAGGCTGCGGTGAGCTGAGATCATGCCACTGTACTCCAGCCTGGGCAACAGAGTGAGGTCTTGTCTCAAAAATCTGGTCTCAAAAAAAAATTGGGGCTAGACGTGGTGTCTCACATGTGTAATCCCAGCACTTTGGGAGGTCCGAGGCAGGCGAATCATTTGAGGTCAGGAGTTTGAGACCAGCCTGGCCAGCTTTGTGAAACCCCATCTCTCTGTCTCTACTAAAAATACAAAAATTAGCCGGGTGTGGTGGCGGATGCCTGTAATCCCATCTACTTGGGGGGTTGAGGCAGAAGAATCTCTTGAACCCGGGAGACAGAGGCTGCAGTGAGCCAAGATCACACCACTGCACCACAGCCTGGGCAATAGAGCAAGACTCGTCTCAAAAAAAAAAGAAATTAGACATGGTAGTGCACACCTGTAATCCCAGCTACTCAGGAGGCTGAGGTGGGAGGATCACTTGAGCCCAGGAGTTTGAAACTAAAGTGAGCCACTTCATTCCAGCCTGGGTGACAGAGTGAGACACGGTCTCGGAAAAAAAAAAAAAAAAGTGAAATATTTTGTATCTTGACAGGGACATCAATGATCAATGCCTTCCAGGCACAGATTAGAAACATATTTGTAGTTGAACAAAGTTAGGATTTTGCTGGTTGTCATGAAAGAGAATACATATCGTGGAAAAGCATAGCGTATCTCAAAGAGGGTAATAAGAAGGATTTAGGATTTGGACTTGTGTTAGGTGGTTTTGGGGAAGGTTAAGGGACTGAGGCTTTGCTCTGGATTGGACGACCTCATGTGATCCACCTGCCTCAGCCTCCCAAAGTGCTGGGATCACTGGCACGAGCCACCGCACCTGGCAGTCTTGGTATTTTTGGTACACTTTATCAGGGTCACAAAGTGACCTTGTCTGATTGTTGATGTTTGATGATGTTGTTTATGTCCACAGGAGAATGGCATGGCCTCGCTGTGAGCGCCAGGCCAGCTTCAAACATGCCAAGGCCTAGCTATAAGGATCAGGTCAGTTCCTGACATTAGGGGCTGCTTTTCTCTTTCTCAGGGGTATGAGTTACATGGTTGTATCCATCATCCAAGAGTAGAGTTAATATTTGTGTATTTCAATGTCAATTTGACTTAAAAATGCCTATATACAAAATAAATAAACAGGCCGGGTGCGGTGGCTCACGCCTGTAATCCCAGCACTTAGGGAGGCCGAGGTGGGCAGATCACTTGCGGTCAGGAGTTTGAGACCAGCCTGGCCAACATGGTGAAACCCTGTCTCTACTAGAAGTACAAAAATTAGCTGGGTGTGTTGGCAGGCACCTGTAATCCCAGCTACTCAGGAGACTGAGGCAGAAGAATTGCTCAAACCAAGGGGGTGGAGTTTGCAGTGAGCTGAGATTGTGCCATTGCACTCCAGCCTGGGTGACAGAGTGAGACTCTGTCTCAAAAAAAAAAAAAAGAAAAAGAAAAAAATAGAAAAAAAAAAGAATAAACAAACTGTGGGCTGGATGCGATGGCTCATGTTTGTAATTCTAGCACTTTGGGAGGCCAAGGCAGGTAGATCACTTGAGGTCAGGAGTTCGAGACCAGCCTGGCCAACACGGTGAAACCCCATCTCTACTAAAAATACAAAAATTAGCTGGGTATGGTGGCGGGTGCCTGTAATCCCAGCTACTCAGGAGACTGAGGCAGGAGAATCACTTGAACCCAGGAGGAGAAAGTTGCAGTGAGCTGAGATCGCATCACTGAACTAGAGCAAGACTTCATCTCAAACAAACAAAAAACCCTGTAACACATCCATGTAACAGAATACTACTCAGCAATAAATAGGAACAAACTACTGATGCATGATGCATGCAACATAATGGATGAATCCCTAAACACCATGCTGAGCAACAGAAGCCAGTCCCAAGAGTACATACAATATGATTCCACATATCTGACATTCTAGAAAAGGCAAAATTATACTAAAGACCAAGAAGAGTGTTTGCCAGGGGGTTGACCACAAAGGGGCAGCATGTGGAAACACTTTTTAGGGTGATGGAAAAGCTCCATTGTTTCACTGTGATGTATATCTTTTTATCAAAACTCAGAACTCTATATCTAAAAAGTGAATTTTGGCCAGATGTGATGGCTCATGCGTAATCCCAGCACTTTGGGAGGCTGAGGTGGAAGGATCACTTGAGCCCAGCAGTTTGAGACCAGCTAGGCAACACAGGGAGGCCCTATCTCTACAAAAATAAAAATAAAATATTAGCCAGGCATGGTGGTGCAACCTGTGGTCCCAACTACTTGGGAGGCTGAGGTGGGAGGATCACTTGGGCCTGGGAGGTAGAAGCTGCAGTGAGCCATGATGGTACCATTGCACTCCCGCCTGGATGACAGAGTGAGACTTTGTCTCGAAAAAACAAAGTGAATTTTACTGTATGTAAATTGTACCTCAATAAATCTGACTTAAAATAATAATCAAATTAGGGGTGGGAGTGGGCATAGGTATCAATGTAACAACAATGGCAGAGGCCATGCCTGTAGTCCCAGCTATTTGGAAGGCTGAGGTGTGAGGAGTTTGAGTACAGCCTGGGCAACACAGTGAGACTTCATCTCAAAACAAACAAAAAAGGAATGGCAGAATGCTGATGACTATTAAAGCTCAGTGATGGGTACACTGTGGTCCATTTCATTTCATTTCATTTCATTTCATCATTTCATTTCATTTCAGAGACAGAGTTTTGCTCTTGTTGCCCAGGCTGGAGTACAATGGCACGATCTCGGCTCACTTCAACCTCCACTTCCCGGGTTCAAGCGATTCTCCTGCTTCAGCCTCCCGAGTAGCTGGAATTACAGGCATGCGCCACCACACCCAGCTCATTTTGTATTTTTAGTAGAGATGGGGTTTCTCCAGGTTGGTCAGGATGGTCTCGAACTCCCAACCTCAGGTGATCCGACCGCCTCAGTCTCCCAAAGTGCTGGGATTACAGGTGTGAGTCACCATGCCCAACCTTGGTTTATTATACTTATTTTTATTTTATATGTTTGAAGTTTTCTATACTAAATGTTTTTTATTTTAGTGGAAGGGGAAATCTCTGTGTAATGGAGGCAAAGATGTCAAACAGTCAGTTGACTGTTCAGCCTCCCAGTGTACTTTTTGCACATTAATAAATGGATGCCCCTAGATTCTGAAACTGACCTTCTGCTTTTCACACACTTAAATAAACTAGAACTTAAATAAACTATTTGCTTTGACATTTCTTGCAGATACTCTTCAGAATTTCTTACTCTCATTTGATTTGTAACTTTCATAAATTTTGCCCCATTTTGAGGCCTCCTTAATTCCCTTAGCTTGGGTATCCTCTCTCATTTAATATTTCTTCATTTTTAAAGATGCCCTTTTCCTCACAATGGGCTCTTTGATATGTCAGTAAACCATGCAGGGCTTATTTTTCAAGTGGCTGTTCTCTTGGTCTGGTGCCATGCATTTATCACGGGCTTCCAATAAAGCACTTTTCAATAGAAATGGGCTCCCTGCTTTCTATGGGCTGTAACTTTTTAAACAATTCCTTTCATTCCCCCCGCTACTGCCCTCATTCTGTCCTAGTTTCCCTTTCAAAAACTGAGCAATCAAATGATGGATTTTGTCCCCTCCCTTTCCTGGTAGCAGCCTGAATGTGTATTGTAGTCACCACTGACCAAGGGGCTTACCCATGAACACTCGTTGCCCCAGTGTGGTCACGGCGCAGACCCAGTCCAGCCTACAGTATTCCGCAGTGTGGGGTCGAGTACTTCCCAAGTATCCAGCATTCTTGGTTGTGTCAGTCCTCCCCTCCATATTGCTTTTAAGTTTTATTTATAATTGTATGTGTTTATGGGGTACAATGTGATGTACATATTGTGGAATGATCAAATTAGGCTGATTAGCATGTCCATCCCCTCAAATATTTATCATTTCTTTGCGGTAAGGACATGTAAAAACCTCTCTTTCAGCTATTTTGAAGTATACAATACAGTGTTATTAACAAGAGTCACTGTGCTATGCAATCGAACACCAAAACTTATTCCTATCTAACTGAAACTTTGTACGTGTTGACCAACATCTCCCCTTTCCCCGTCCACTGTCCGCCTCCCACCTTCGTATTGTTCACTGGCTCATGATCGCCTGTGGGATAAAATCCAAACTCTTCATGCCTACTAGAATGGCTAAAATGAAAAGGCTGGCCAGACCAGGTGTTGGTGAAGATGAGAAGCAACTGAAACTCACACACTGCTAGAGGGAGTGTAGAATGATGCTGCTACTTTAGAAAGCAGTTTGGCAGTTCCTCTAAGTGTTAACCATAGAGTTACCGCATGACCCAGCAACTTCACTCCTAGGTATATACCTAAGAGAACTGAAAACACATGTCATCACAAAAGCTTGTACACAAATGTTCACATTAGTCACAATAGCCAAGCACTGGAAACAAACAACCCAAATGCCCAAGTACAAGTAAATGGATAAGCAAATCATGGTATAGCCACACAATGGGATGCTGCCCAGCACTAAGGAGGAACTACTGATACACGCAGTACTGATGAATCTCAAAACAATTATGCCAAAAGAAGTTGGACTAAAAAGAATGCATACCGTATGACTCCATTTATATAAAACTCTAGAAAATACAAACTATCCTAACAATGCCTAGCCTCAATGGGCCCACCCATGCCAGGCACCAGGTAGGGAGCGTTCTAGTGAGCCCTCATGTCTACAGAGCTACCTCCTCAAAAACAAGTATCTTATGGGATCTTTATTTATTTATTTATTTTTTTTTTTTGAGACAGAGTCTCGCTCTATGGCCCAGGCTGGAGTGCAGTGGCATGATCTTGGTTCACTGCAACCTCCGCCTCCTGGGTCCAAGTGATTCTCCTGACTCAGCCTCCTGAGTAGCTGGGATTACAGGCACACACCACCATGCCCTGCTAATTTTTTCCATTTTTAGTAGAGACAGGGTTTCACCAGGCTGGCCAGGCTGGTCTCGAACTCCTGACCTCGTTATCCGACCACCTGACCTCGTTATCCGACCACCTCAGTTTCCCAAAGTGCTGGGACTTTTTTTTTTTTTGTATTTTTAGCAGAGACAGGGTTTCACCATGTTGGTCAGGCTGGTCTTGAACTCCTGACCTCTTGATCTGCCTGCCTCAGCCTCCCAAAGGGCTGGGATTACAGGCGTGAGCCACTGCGCCCAACCTCTTAGGGATTTTTTTTTTTTTTTTTTTTTTTTTACCAGAGTCTTGCTCTGTTGCCCAGGCTGGAGTGCAACGGCGCGATCTTGGCTCACTGCAACCTCCGCCTCCCGAGTTCAAGCGATTCCCCTGGCTTAGCCTCCTGAGTAGCTGGGAGTACATGCATGTACCACCACACCTGGCTAATTTTGTATTTTTAGTAGAGACCAGGTTTCTCCATGTTGGTCAGGCTGATCTCAAACTCCCCGACCTCAGGTGAGCCTCAGCCTCCCAAAGTGCTGGGATTACAGGCGTGAGCCACCACACCCAGCCTCTTAGGGGATCTTTTAAGCTGCTCTATCTTGCCTCCAAGCATGTAACATGCCTACATGATAGCTGCTTCCTGGTCTGTTTATTAATCAAAACAGAAGTGGTGCTTCAAAAGAGTCACTGAGACTTAAAGCTGTTGTTGGCACTGGCTGCAAGGGGATTCTGTTTTTCAGGGAAGGGGATTTGTGTCCCTATCAGGAAGTTTATGTTAAGTTAGGAAAATGTATCTTCAGCTATCAGCTTCCCAAATCCCTTGAAAAACCCTTTGGTAGGTAGCAGTAGTGGTGGTTGGGATTATCTGATGAACCATTGGGCTGGTGGGTAGATTTGAGGCTAAGGTGCACCTGGAGACCAACCCTGGAAGATGGGTTAAACCTCTTCAAAGCTTTTCCCGAGTGATGGCTGGGCCCATGCAGCCTGCCCCGCAACTCACCTCTGGGCCACTTCAGCCTTCATTCATCTCCCTTGCCCTACACGTCCTTAGAATTCAGTCTGGATGCGATTTACCACTTATAGAATAGTTGTTGTTCTGGACTCTTAATGTATAGCTTTGGTTTTGTTTTCCCAACTCGACTGTCAGGTGCTTAAGGGCAAATTTTGAGCCTTGTTTCTCAGAGCTCTTATTCGCAATGATCCTTGAGCAGCTAATGAATGATTATTGATTGGAAGGGCTGTTTTCATCTACCAAGGTAGGGACAGAGCTGGCAGGCACCAAGATCCACTTCTACCTGCATGTTTTTATTCACATGCTCTTTTCTAGACTCCTCGGGTTTCCCCAGAGTCCATGGGTGATCTTGGAGTATATATTATGAAACTAATCTGAATCACGAGGAAAGAAGTTGGCAAAGAGCCCTAGCTGAAAAAGTAACATTTTAGGGCCAGAAAATCACTAAGGTCGTAGAGGAAACCTATTCACTAGCTGGCCTGTGGGAAACAGAAAGGCAGGAGCTCCTAACATTTCACAGTGGAATCCAGGTTAAACAATCACAAAGCGTGTGAACATGGGCAAACCACTTGACATCACTCGAGCCAGCAGAAAAATTGGATAAAAAGCAATCTTTGAAACGAGCCAAGGCCGTGCTGAAACGAGCTTCCCCAAACACTGCTGCTTTCTGCCAAAGCAAGCTTCTATTTTATTGGTGGCTCAGATTCCAAAGTTCACTTCCCAGGACTAACAGTTAAGTGCGTATTTGGAGTTACCATCAGCTGCCACCTCGTGGTCTACATTACAACTGCCTATCAATACTGAAGGTGGTTTAGAATTCTCATCTGTGTAGTTTAGAATTGTCACAAATCTCATTTGACCAAGTTTTTTTTTTTTTTTTTTTTTTTTTGAGATTGGGTCTCAATGGATGGTTTCAACTCCTGGGCTCAAGTGATCCTTCTACCTCAGGCTCCTGAGTAGCTGGGACTACAGGTGTGTGCCACAGTGCTCAGCTTCATGAGATCAGTGATAATTATTGAGTCTTACTCTGTCACCTAGGCTGGAATGCAGTGGCACAATCTCAGCTCACTGCAACCTCTACTTCCTGGGCTCAAACAATCCTCCTGACTCAGCCTTCCAAGTAGCTGGAACTACAGGTGAGCACAACCATGCGAGGCTGATTTTTGTATTTTTTTTTTGTGGAGATGGGGTTTCACTGTTACCCATGCCGGGTCTTTAACTCCTGGACTCAAGTGACCCACCCATCTTGCCCTCCCAAACTGCTGGGATTATGGTGTGAACCACAATGCCGGGCCCCATTTCACCAATTATTGTCCATTTTTATACAATGCTTAGACCACGGTACTCCACAAATGATTCCTAAGTTCCCAAAACCCGTAAGATGCACTTCCAATTAGCTACCAGTTTTTCTGGCTGAAAAACACTACCTTGGGCCTGTCTTGAGCCACTGGTTGGTTCAGAGCTGTTACCTCAAATGCTTTAACCACCTCCATCCCAGTAACTCGTATTTACTGCAGATAGTCATGGTGACTGATCTGCAAGCCAAGGTTGGTGTCCTACTCAGCAAGTCTGCAGGATTGTCTCAGCTCTCACTGGGCTATGCCAAGTTTCCCTTCTAGCATTGTGCCAGGTATATAGTATATTTGCAGTCCCTTTCCTGCATCCATGCTGAGATCACACTTGATCAACAGAAGACTATATACACATCTCTAGTCCATTTAGTCATGCCATGATGGATCACCACTCGGAGACCAAGGAAAACTACAACTCTTATTCCTTCCTTAAAGGAACCCTGGACAGCAAAGCTCCTACTGCCCAATATTTATTCCAATTATGTTAAGACATAAAAACGCTGGTCAGGCATGGTGGCTCACACCTGTAATTCCAGCACTTTGGAAGGCCTAGGTGGGCATTTCACCTGAGGTCAGGAGTTCGAGACCAGCCTGACCAACATGCAGAAACCCCATCTGTACTAAAAATACAAAATTAGCCGGGCATGGTGGCAGAAGCCTGTAATCCCAGTTACTCGGAAAGCTGAGAGAGAATTGCTTGACCTGGGAGGCAGAGGTTGCAATGAGCTGAGATTGCGCCATTGCACTCCAACCTGGGCGACAAGAGCTAGACTCCGTCTCAAAAAAAAAAAAGTTTTCAGATGAGTTTCAAATGTTTTGGTCCTTGAGACAGGGTCTTGCTATGTTTCTCAGGCTGGTCTCAAACCCCTAGCCTCGAGCAATCCTGCCTCAGGCTCCTGAGTAGCTGGGACTACAGGCCTTAGTCACTGTGAACAGTGGTTTTTGTGCATTGTCAACAAACGCCGACCCTTGAAGACATATTAGTAATGCTGGCCTAAACACCATTCCTGTGCTTCTTCCCCATAAATTGAAGGAGAACCATTTCCTTGGTTACCTTTCATCCTCCCTGCCCAGCACTTCTTATAGTTCCCGACAGCAGGCACAAATCACAACTCCCAGGCAACCAGCAACTTTCCCACCACGCAGAGCTGAGGCAGCATGGCTGGTCTGGAGAAGGAACCCAGTTTTCCAACTGCCTCCAAGGTGCAGCACCATATGGGACACCACTCTGCAGGGAGGCGCTGGCTAGAGAAAGCAGGGCACATGCCAAAGCCAAGGACAGAAGCAGCCGGTGTCACCCAGGACAACGACAACCCCCCAAACCAAGCCAGTACTGTCCCATTTACACTCTGACCCTTAAAACGTTCCTGTTCAGGCTGCACAAAGCAAACAAAATGGACACAAGATTAAGGTTTTTTGGCTGTAAGTTTATTCAATGCAAAATAATCCTCTTCAATTTTACTGAGGTGGCTGACCACGTCCACGACCAAATCCGCCTCTCTGTAAGAGAAAGCACATCACATCAGCATGAGCAGCACTCTGGTTTGACCTTGTGGTTTTGCTAACTTTCAAGCCTCATTATAACTCCAGAGGCCCCCAAATGTAAACTGCTGGGAGAGAGCTGAGTACAGGCTGTAAATCCCAGCACTGCCCCTTACTGGATGTGGGGCCATATCCAACGTCTAGGCCCATTTCCTTGGTAGCTGTAATTACCTCTATTTTATAGATGGGGAAACATCATATGAAAAAAGATGGGAGGATCTGATTTCATACCATCTTGGTTCTTAAGCCCACTCACCTTCCAGTGTTTAGTTCAATGTCAAGCATTAACAAAACAAAGTAACAGCAGGCCACATGTACTGATTTCTGAGACTCATTTCAGTAATTTACATATTTACAAAAGTTTGCATGCTACATCTCAATGTAAAATTTGGAATTTGGAAAAAAGCGGGAGGAGGGAACTGGCTGACAGGACCATACTATACGACATCCCCACAACTTGCCGAGCAACCAGACTGAGGCCAGAACAAATGATGGCTCATGGAAAACAAATAGGAAGATACTCACAAACTGGAATTCGGTTGCTGACCCAGCCCCAGCCTCGGCTTTCTTGTCAGCACCAGCTAGAAAGTGAAACTCGATTTAGAATCATCATATTATCCAATCTACTATAGAACAAGGGAAGACAACTCACCGACTCCAATCTTGCAGGAAAAGCCACGCACCACCCCATTAAATATAAGCAAATTACACCAGTGGTGGGGAACACCTTCTCAGCCTTCCAATACTCACAGCCCGAACTACAAATCCTCCCAAAGGATTCCCACTTCCGATCACACTGACTGACTTACCCACTTCAGAGCAGCATCTAGGTAACAAAGGGAGCGTAATTAGGGAAGAACTAACATGTAAAGGGGCAAGGGCCCACAAAAGCCTTAATTACCATGGGAGAAAAGCAGACAAGATGCTGCCCTGTCCTATATCCCAGTCACAGCTCAAATGGAGTCATGCAAAATTCACCAGTTTTCTTATACTTATTTGAGACAGGGTCTTTTTTTTTTTTTTTTTTTTTGAGACGGAGTCTCGTTCTGTCGCCCAGGCTAGAGTGCAGTGGCCGGATCTCAGCTCACTGCAAGCTCTGCCTCTGGGGTTTACGCCATTCTCCTGCCTCAGCCTCCCAAGTAGCTGGGACTACAGGCACCCGCCACCTCGCCCGGCTAGTTTTTTGTATTTTTTAGTAGAGACGGGGTTTCACCGTGTTCGCCAGGATGGTCTCGATCTCCTGACCTCATGATCCGCCCATCTCAGCCTCCCAAAGTGCTGGGATTACAGGCTTGAGCTACCGCGCCTGGCCCGAGACAGGGTCTTACTCTGTCGCCCAGGATGGAGTGCAGTGGCACGATCTCAGCTTACTACAACCTCTGCCTCATGGGCTCAAGCGATCCTTCCACCTCAGCTGGGACTGTAGGCAGCTAATTTTTATATTTTTTGTTTGTTTGAGACAGAATTTTGCTCTTGTTGCCCAGGCTAGAGTGCAACAGCGTGATCTCGGCTCACTGCAACCTCTGCCTTCCAGGTTCAAGTGATTCTCCTGCCTCAGCCTCCTCAGTAGCTGGGATTACAGGCACGTGCCACCATGCATGGCTAATTTTTTTGTATTTTTAGTAGAGACGGGGTTTCTCCATGTTGGTTTCTCCAGGGTGGTCTCAAACTCCCAACCTCAGGTGATCCGCCTGCCTCAGCCTCCCAAAATGTTGGGATTACAGGCATGAGCCAACTGCATCTGGCCCTAATTTTTATATTTTTTGTAGAGATGGGTTCAGCCATGTTGCCCAGGCTGGTCTCAAACTCCTGAGTTCAAGTGATCTGCCTGCCTCGGCCTCCCAAAGTGCTAGAATTACAGGTGTGAGCCACTGCACCCAGCCAATTACAAAGACTTAAGGAAAAAAAGAATGTAAAATATTTCAATACTGTTTATACTGATTACATGTTAAATTAACACTTTTAGATATTTTAAAAATCGATTTATTTATATTTATTTATTTATTCTTTTTTTTTTTTGAGATGAACTCTCACTGTTGTTCCTGAGGCTGGAGTGCAATGGTGCCATCTCAGCTCACTGCAACCTCCACCTCTGGGGTTCAAGCAATTCTCCTGCCTTGGCCCCCTGAGTAGCTGGGATTACATGTGCATACCACCATGCCCGGCTAATTTTTTGGATTTTAAGTAGAAATGGGGTTTCACCATGTTGGCCAGGCTGGTCTCGAACTCCTGACCTCAGGTGATCTGCCCATCTCAGCCTCCCAAAGTGCTGGGATTACAGGTGTGAGCCACCGCGCCTGGCCCTGACTTATTTGAGTTGGGGGGGTCTCACTCTGTCGCCCAGGCTGGAGTGTAGCAACAAGATCATAGCTCACTGTATCTCAAACTCCTAGGCTCAAAACAATCCTCTTGCTTTGGCTTTCCAAGTAGCTAGGACTACAGGCACATACCACCATTCCCAGCTCACTTCTACACATATTTGATTAAATAAAAGACATTAGTAGGCCGGGCGCGGTGGCTCAAGCCTGTAATCCCAGCACTTTGGGAGGCCGAGACGGGCGGATCACAAGGTCAGGAGATCGAGACCATCCTGGCTAACATGGTGAAACCCCGTCTCTACTAAAAATACAAAAAACTAGCCGGGCGAGGTGGCGGGCGCCTGTAGTCCCAGCTACTCCGGAGGCTGAGGCAGGAGAATGGCGTGAACCCGGGAGGCGGAGCTTGCAGTGAGCTGAGATCCGGCCACTGCACTCCAGCCTGGGCGACAGAGCGAGACTCCGTCTCAAAAAAAAAAAAAAAAAAAAAAAAAAAAAAAAAAAAAGACATTAGTAATCAAATAACCTGTTTCCACTTGCTTTTTCAAGTGTGGCTACCAGGAAATTTTGTATTAGATCTATGGCTCACATTGGGCACAAGGATAGGGGGAGGAAAGCAAATGCCAATAACGAATATGGTTTCAGTAATCATTAAATTTCTTTTTTTTTTTTGAGACAGGGTCTTGTTCTGTTGCCCAGGGTGGAGTGCAGTGGCATGATCTCGGCTCACTGCAACCTCCGCCTCCCAGGTTCAAGCAATTCTTCTGCCTCAGCCTCCCGAGTAGCTGAGATTATTACAGGCAGGCACATACCACCACACCAGGCTAATTTTTTCAAGTAGAGATGGGGTTTCACCACACTGGCCAGGCTGATCTCGAACTCCTGACCTCAAGTGATCCACCTGCCTCGCCCTCCCAAAGTGCTGGGATTACAGGCATGAGCCACTGTGCCTGGCCCATAATCATTAAACTTCCAATATCACCAACTTCCTCTCAACCAAGGGCTGGAGAAATCCCAGTTACTTGGGAGGCTGAGGCAGAAGAATGGGGTGAACCCAGGAGGCAGAGCTTGCAGTGAGCTAAGATTGTGCCACTGCACTCCAGCCTGGGCCACAGAGCAAAGACTGTCTCAAAACCAAACCAAACCAAAACAAAACAAGTTGAATCCTATTATTCCTTTACAAAAATACTAACAAAGGCTCCTCATCTTACTGAAGTGTTTTTTTTGTTTTTTTTTGAGACAGAGTCTTGCTGTCATCCAGGCTGGAGTACAATGGCATGATCTTGGCTCACTGCAACCTCTGCCTCCCAGGTTTAAGCAATTCTCATGCCTCAGCCTCCTAAGCAGCTGGGAATACAGACGCCCACCACCACACCACCCTAATCTTTGTATTTTTAGTAGAGACAGGGTTTCATCATGTTGGCCAGGCTGGTCTCGAACTCCTGACTTCAAGTAATCTGCCCACTTCGACCCCCACCAAACTGCTGGGATTACAGACATGAGCCACTGAGCCTGGCCTGAGTTTTGCTTTTTAAAAAATTCCAGTCCCTAACTCAGAAGGCTTTCCTCCTAATTCTCATCTATTAAATCACTGCATAAGGAAAGAAGCACAAAGGACTCCAGCTGTTCTGATGCTCTGCAGAATTAAACCATGAATCTTTCCTGGTCATTTTGTCAGCATCAAAGGCTGAGCCCCACCCAGCCAGAGCCAGCTGTGAGAATCCAGATATTTCACCCCAACACCCCTAATATAGGTGATGCATTTACTCACGTGGCACAGCACTCCGTCTGTAGGTATCTCTGTCAGCTTCCCCTCTTGTGAGTCTCGCAGGTCGCTCACCCTCCAGACCTATGTAAATCAAAACACACTGTGAACATAGGGCAATCTGGGAACTCTGTCCCTTAAAGCCAAGAAAACTGGCATTGCTCTCCAGTTTTCACTGAGCAACCACTTGGTTAAGATGGGTTAATGGGGACAGGAACTCCTTAAACCTATAACGTCAGCTAGAAACAATTATTTCTCCATAGAAACTTATTGACAATCGTGGCTGCAAATCTGCGAAGAAAAAAAAAAAAAGCCTTCCATTTTGTTTCGACATAAAACCATTTTCCAATTATTGGACCAATCTAGACATCCAGCTATTTCTATGAACATCTGAATAGCCAAACTTCTGAACCTGACCCACGTTAAGTAGAAAACTTAGTATATGCAAATGGAAAAGGAAGCATCCTAAGCTGAAAGTCCCAACTCCAATATTAAGTACATAATCTACGGGTTACCAAGAATCCTTTAGTTCCTCCTGGGCTTCTTCACATACCTGTTAGGCTGCGGGATACATATTAAGGTGGAAACTGTATTATTATCTTTTTTTGAGACGGACTCTCGCTCTGTCACCCAGGTTGGAGTGTGGTGGCACAATCTCAGCTCACTGCAACCTCTGCCTCCTGGGTTCAAGCAGTTCTCTCACCTCAGCCTCCCAAGTAGGTGGAATTACATGCACGTGCCACCATGCCCAGCTAAGTTTTGTATTTTTAGTAGAAAGGGGCTTTCAATCTGTTGGCCAGGCTGGTCTCCAACTCCTGACCTCAAGTGATCCGCCTGCCTTGGCCTCCCAAAGTGCTGGGATTATAGGCGTGAGCCACCACGCCTAGGCAATTTTTTTTTTGGTTGTTATCTTTAGTAGTGACAGGGTTTCACCATGTTGGACAGGCTGGTCTTGAACTCCTGGCCTCATGTGATCCTCCCACCTTGGCCTCCAAAAGTGCTGAGATTGCAGCTGTGAGCCACCACACCCTAAGGCACAAACTTTAAGAGCTACCTTTAAAAAATTATCATAGGCCGGTGCGGTGGCTCACGCCTGTAATCCCAACACTTTGGGAGGCCGAGGCAGACGGATCACAAGGTCAGGAGATCAACACCATCCTGGTTAACATGGTGAAACTCCGTCTCTACTAAAAATACAAAAAAATTAGCTGGGCGCGGTGGCAGGTGCTTGTAGTCCCAGCTACTCAGGAGGCTGAGGCAGGAGAATGGCGTGAACCCAGGAGACGGAGCTTGCAGTGAGCCAAGATCGTGCCACAGCATTCCTGCCTGGGCGACAGAGTGAGACTCCGTCTCAAAACAAACAAAAAAAATCATAAATGGCCAGGCACAGTGGCTCATGCCTGTAATCCCAGCACTTTGGGAGGCCAAAGCAGGTGATCACTTGAGGCCAGGAGTTTAAGAACAGCCTGGCCAACATGGTAAAACCTTGTCTCTACTAAAATTACAAAAATTAGCCAGGTGTGGTGGTGTACGCCTGTGATCCCAGCTACTCAGGAAGCTGAGGCAGGAGAATCACTTGAACCTGAGAGGCAGAGGTTACAGTAAATTGGGATCGCACCACTGTACTCCAGCCTGGGTGACAGAATATAAACAAACAACAAACACACACATTAAGTAACAGTTTAATCAAGTATTTCCTCTACCCAGTTACCTTGGAACTTACCCGGAGTCTGTGTGATTAGAATACGAATTATGTCTCTTTTTTTTTTCGAGACAGGGTCTTGCTCTGTTGCTCAGGGTGAGTGCAACGGCCAATCACAGCTCAATGCAGCCTGGAGTTCCTGGGCTCAACCACAGGTGTGCACCACCATGCCTGGCTAATTTATTTTTTTGTAGAGACCGGGTCTCACTATACTGCCCTAGCTGATCTCAAACTCCTGGACTCAAGTAGTCCTCCTGCCTTGGCCTCCCAAAGTGCTGGGATTACAGGAATGAGCCACTGCACTCAGGCAGAATGAACTGCTTTCAAAGCAGAAATAAATCATGTAATGAGTGGCAAAAATAAATGTCAGGCCCAACTAAATCAGAATATATCAAGCACAGATAGGCAATGGCATTTTTTTCCCCCCAGAAGATTCCAAGATGTAGTAGAGAACTCTTGCTAAAAAGACGTATTATGGGCTGGGCACGGTGGCTAACTCCTGTAGTCCCAGCACTTTGGGAGGCTGAGGTGGGTGGATCACCTGAGGTCAGGAGTTTGAGCCCAGCCTGGCCAACAGAGTGAAATCCCATCTCCACTAAAAATCCAAAAATTAGCTGGGCATAGTTCTGGACGCCTATAATCCCAGTCTCGGGAGGCTGAGACAGGACAACTGCCTGAACCTGGGAGGTGGAGGTTGCAGTAAGCTGAGATCGCACCACTGCACTCCAGCCTTGGCCACAGATGTCTACCTGATCACCAGAATCCCTTGGGGAACTTTCCTAACAAATTCCTAAGCTCCATAAAGTAACTCTCCAGGGGAACCTGGACCCTCTGATGATCACGTTTAGGAATCTGTGCATTTTGTCACTCCAACCTACGCTCTCTGCAGCTCCTACAGTTTCATAACAAAGAACCATAACCTAGACAAAATACAGGCCAGGCACGGTGGCTTACCACCGCACCCCAGGCTGGGCAACAGAGCAAGACTCCGTCTCAAAAAAAAAGCAACTGTAAGCCAGCAATGATCTCAAGAATCAAAAGATAATTCTCCTCGCACTACACATGCGTGCATATCCTTTCACATCGTGGTATACACCATCCGTTCTCCACTCCACTGTTTCTAATTTTTTCCCCTGCTGGCAAGAAAACTACAAAACTCTTGTTTCTTTCAAGGTGGTAAATGGCTTTGCTTTGGACTTTTTGGGAAGAGTACAACACACTCTGCTGGAAAAGTTACTCAATGTTCTATACCACATGTGTCTGGATGTTTGTACAGGTATGGGTGAAGAAAGCGACTGACTATCTGTGCTTAAGGCCATCTCATGGATGGCCTGAAGAACTGAGTCTAGTTCTATTCCAAGTCCCAAGTCACGGGACAAGGGTTCTAGCACTTGACCAAATGCCTGCAGGCCAGAGCCCTCTAAAGCTGACACCAGCTAAGAATGCTTCTGTCCCTTACACAAAAGAAACTATCTTCAAATAGCTGAAGGCATTTGTTTGGGCACCATACCTTTAGGCCGAGGCCTGCCAGTCTCTGGACGGCTACGGCGTAGGGTGGCAGGCACAATCTCCGGGGGCAGATGAAGGTAATCACGGAGATACTGGATACCCTCATTGGTAAGGTACCAGTAGAAATGTCTCCAGGCAAACTGTTCCTTCACGTAGCCTCGGGACTTGAGAGACTGTAAGGCAAAAAACTTACTGTTAAGGCATAAGTAGAAACTTGGATCATCCTAGACAAGTCTCCAGTCCCAGTCCTTCAAGTTAGCAAGCAGCCCCGGCAGTCCTGACCTCCCCTTTGGAACTTGCCTTGAACGTTAGGGGAAGATCCCTCCATCCCGTCCCAGTCTTCCTCCTCACCCTCCTACCTGCATGGCCTTCATGACATGAAGGTTGGGTACATTCTTGTCTGCCAGCTCCGGGTGCTTAGGCATGTGGACATCCTTCTTGGCCACCATGACTCCCTCCTTAAAAAGGAGTTCGTAAATAGCAATCCGGTTCTTCTTAGGCATCAACATCTGCAAAAAGGAGATGACTGTCAAGAGCACTTCTGAGTAACGAGGCCGGGGCCCAGTAATCAAGTTCGTGACCCTAAAGTCACCCACAAAAATCCGTAGACAACATGCCGGTGGGAGGACTCAGCTTCACAAAACAGATTCGGCAGAGGCCAGCTCCGTCCCTCCCCATCCCCAAAAACAATTCAGGTGGAAAAGCTGTCAGCATGTTAAAACCAGCATAGTGGTGCACATTCGCGCCAAACTTCCTTAAGTTATCACAATTACAAAGGTCGATGGCGGGGTAAGAGGAGCAGACCCTGTATTATCGGGAGCAGCTGGAGGCCATCAGCGACTGTACCCAGCGCGGAATCGCGCGGCTGTACCATAAGGTACACAGGGAAGGCCCGGAGGAGTAAAACCCCGCTTCTTGAAGGCGGCAGACCCCAAACCGAAGGGCTAAGGCCTTCGCACCCTCGTTTCCTACCACACCTCCCCCAAAGTAGAGCTCCAGTGCCAGGCAAGCAGGCAGTCGGGGGAGTCCTGTCCCCAAGGAAAAAGCGTGTCGGCGGGACACTGTCTCCCTAGTCTCACCTGGCAGGTCTCCGCCACGCACTGCCTTCATCCTCCCCCTTTCCCTCGGACAATCTTCGCCTACCAGCGGCCCCCTACCCCATAAAATAAACCTCCAGCCCCTGTCGCTACTCAGAAATGGGTGTGTGGGGAGTGGGAGAGAGGCCCCCTGCCCGCATTGTGGGAAGGAGCAGCCGCTAAGGCGGCAAGATGGCCCGGATGGGAGCCGATGGAACTCGAACTCCACAGAAACTCACCTCGGCAGCTGCAGGGTCCGGGGCCGGGGCTGGAAAGGAAGGAGCATGCGCGGTGCTGCGTCTCTTCCGGGCTGGCGTGGGCCCGCCCCCCGCCAGGACCCGCGCGGAGCCTGGGGTGGCCTCGGCGGTGCCTGAAGGACTGGCGGATCTGACCGCAGAGCCCGACCGCTTGAGGGACGCACGCACACACTAGGAAACCGCCGTCGGGAACTTCTGAGCTTGCGTGCTTTATCAGTACAGGGTCACCTATTTTTGGGCTGACGTTTTAGAAACGCTTCTTTTTTTCCCCGCCCAAAATTTATTATGCAAGTGATATATGCTCTTGGAGCAAGAAAAGAGAGAGAACATACAAATCAGATGACAATAAAAGACTAAAAATGTACTCCCATCAACCAAAGAGAATCACTATTTTTTTTTTTTTTTTTTGAGACGGAGTCTCGCTCTGTCGCCCAGGCTGGAGTGCAGTGGCCGGATCTCAGCTCACTGCAAGCTCCGCCTCCCGGGTTCACGCCATTCTCCGGCCTCAGCCTCCCGAGTAGCTGGGACTACAGGCGCCCGCCACCTCGCCCGGCTAGTTTTTTGTATTTCTTAATAGAGACGGGGTTTCACCGTGTTAGCCAGGATGGTCTCGATCTCCTGACCTCGTGATCCGCCCGTCTCGGCCTCCCAAAGTGCTGGGATTACAGGCTTGAGCCACCGCGCCCAGCCGAGAATCACTATTAACATTGTGGTATACATTTTTCCAAACTCATATGCACTCACACCAGTAGACTTTTTAAAAAAATAAAATAAAATAAAACAACAGAGGCCGGGCGCGGTGGCTCACGCCTATAATCCCAGCACTTTGGGAGGCCGAGCTGGGCAGATCATAAGGTCAAGAGTTTGAGACCAGCTTGGCCAATATGGTGAAACCCTGTCTCTACTAAAAATACAAAAAAATTTAGCGGCAGGCGCCTGTAGTCCCAGCTACTCGGGAGGCTGAGGCAGGAGAATCGCTTGAACCCGAGAGGTGGAGGTTGCAATGAGCCGAGATCATGCCACTACACTTCAGCCTGGGCGACAGTGAGACTCCGTCTCAAAGAAAAAAAAAAAAAAAGAAAAAAAGTTGACTCAGCATTTGGGGAGGGTGATGCAGGAGAATTGCTTGAGCCCAGAAGGTCCGGACCAGCCTGAGCAACCGTGAGACTTAATCTCTACAATTTTTTTTTTTTTTTTTTTTTGAGACGGAGTCTCACTCTATCGCCCAGGCTGGAGTGCAGTGGCGCAATCTTAGCTCACTGCAAACTCCGCCTCCCAGGTTTACGCCATTCTCCTGTCTCAGCCTCCCAAGTAGCTAGGACTACAGGCGACGGCCACCACGCCTGGCTAAGTTTTTATATTTTTAGTAGAGACGGGGTTTCACCATGTTAGCCAGGATGGTCTCCATCTCCTGACCTCGTGATCCACCCGCCTCGGCCTCCCAAAGTGCTGGGATTACAGGCGTGAGCCACCGCGCCTGGCCTTTTTTTTTTTTTTTTTTTTTTTTTAATTAACTGACTGTGGTGGTGCACGCTTGTAGTCCCAGTTATTCACGAGGCTGAGGCGGGAGGATCGCTTGAGCCCTGAAAGTGGAGGGTGCAGTGAGCCGGGTTCATGCCTCTGCAGTGCAGTCTGGGTGACAGAGAAATACCCTGGCTCTATTTAAAAAAAAAAAAAAAGAAGAAAGGAAAAAGAGGCCGGGCGCAGCGGCTCAAGCCTGTAATTCCAGCACTTTGGAAGGCCGAGGTGGGCGGATCACGAGGTCAGGAGTTCAAGACCAGCTGGCCGACATAGTGAAACCCCATCTATACTAAAAATTCCAAAAAATTAGCCGGGCGTGTTGGTGTACGCCTGTGATTGAGGCAGGAGAATCTCTTGAACCCGGTATGCGAGGTTGCAGTGAGCCGAGATCACTCCCCTGCACTCCAGAGCTTGGGCGACAGAGCGACACTCCGTCTAAAAAGAAAGAAAGAAAAGGAAAGTGGGGCTGGGCGCAGTGGCTCACGCTTATAATCCCAGCAATTTGGGAGCCGGAATCGGGTGGCTCACCTAAGGTCAGGCGGTTGAGACCACCCTGGCCAACGTGACAAAATACGATCTCTACTAAAAAAAAAAAAAAACAAAAATTAGCCAGGCATGGTGGCGGGCGCCTGTAATTCCAGCTGCTTGGGAGGCTGAGGCAAGGAGAATCTCTTGAACGTGGGAGGCGGAGGTTGCAGTGAGGCGGAGGTTGCAGTGAGTTGAGATTGCATCGTTGCACTCCAGCCTGGGCGACAAGAGCGAAACTCCGTCTCAAAAAAAAAAAAAAAAAAAAAAAAAAGAAACAAAGAAAGAAAGAAAGAAAAGAAAAGTGGACCTGGCATGGTGGCTCAGGCCTGTAATCCCAGAACTTTGGGAGGACGAGGTGGGCGGTTCACCTGAGGTCGGGAGTTCGAGACTAGCCTGACCAACGTGGTGAAACCCCCTCTCTACTAAAAATACAAAAATTAGCTGGGCGTAGTGGTGGGTACTTGTAATCCCAGCTACTCAGGAGGCTGAGGCAGGAGAATTCGCTGGAACCTGGAAGGCAGAGGTTGCAGTGAGTCAAGATCTCGCCACTGCACTCCAGCCTGGGTGACAGAGCAAGATTCCGTCTCAAAAATAAAATAAAATAAAATAAAAAATTAGCCGGGCGCGGTGGCTCAAGCCTGTAATCCCAGCACTTTGGGAGGCTGAGACGGGCGGATCACAAGGTCAGGAGATCGAGACCATCCTGGCTAACACGGTGAAACCCCGTCTCTACTAAAAAATACAAAAAGCTAGCCGGGCGAGGTGGCGGGCGCCTGTAGTCCCAGCTACTCGGGAGGCTGAGGCAGGAGAATGGCGTGAACCCGGGAGGCGGAGCTTGCAGTGAGCTGAGATCCGGCCACTGCACTCCAGCCCGGGTGACAGAGCGAGACTCCATCTCAAAAAAATAAAATGAAATAAAATAAAAAATTAGCCGGGCGTGGTGGCGGGCAGCTGTAATCCCAGCTACTCATGGAGCTGAGTTTTGAGGATCGCTTGAGCCCGTGGGTCAAGGCTACCGTGAGCCGAGACTGCACCACTGCCCTCCAGCCTGGCCAGCCTGGGTGACAGAGCAAAACTCTGTCATTAAAAAAATAAAATAAAAAAGGCTGAGCGTGGTGGCTCACACCTGTAATCCCAGCACTTTGGGAGGCCAAGGCGGGCAGATCATGAGGTCAGGAGATCGAGACCATCCTGGCTAACACGGTGAAACCCCGCCTCTACTAAAAATAGAAAAAAAATTAGCTGGGCGTGGTGGCGGGCGCCTGTAGTCCTAGCTACTCAGGAGGCTGAGGCTGGAGAATGGCCTGAACCTGGGAGGCGGAGCTTGCAGTGAGCCCAGATTGCTGCCACTGCACTCCAGCCTGGGCGGCAGAGTGAGACTGCGTCTCAGAGAAAAAAAAAAAAAAAAAGACTAAATAGCCAGGTAAGGTGTGCTGTGAACCTGTAGTAGTCCTAACTACTTAAGAGGCTGAGGTGGTAGGATCACTTGAGCCCAGGAGTTGGAGAGCAGCCTGGGCAACATAGCAAGACCTCCTCTCTAAAAAAAAAAAAAACAACTCCAAGAAAGTAAAAAAAAAAAAAAAAGGCCCAAAAGACTGAACAATAGATTTGACAAACTGACACTTGAAGAGAAAAGTCAGTGAGATTAAAAGTAGAAATGAAAATATATATACAGATATACACAATGTAGTCCTGAGACTGAAAGAGAATATTTGATTGATTGTTTTTTTGTTTTTTTGTTAATACAGGGTGTCCCTTTTTTGCCAAGGGTGGAGAGCAGTGGCGCAGTCACGACTCACTGCAGCCCCGACCTTCAAGCCATCCTCCTGCCTCAGCCTCCCGAGTAGCTTGGTCTACAGGTGTACACCACCATACCCAGCTAAAGAGATAGAATATTTGAAAGAAAGGAAGAGACATGAGGGATAGAGTGAGAAAGTCTTCTAGGTGAAGTCCTACAAGAAAATAATAAAGTAGGGAAGAAACACTGTCAGAGTATTTTCTAGAATTACTGGAAGACAATGTGAATCCTGAAAATCTGAGACAGGTCTGTTAATTTAGAAAGTTTATTTTGCCAGGGTTGAGGATGAGCCCACGATGCAGCCTCTGGAGGTCCTGATGACGTGTGCCCAAGGTGGTCAGAGCACAGCTTGGTTTTATACATTTTAGGAAGACAAGAGATATCAATCAACATATGTAAAATGAACATTGGTTCCGTCCAGAAAGGTGAGATAACTCAAAGCAGGGAGGGGGCTCCCAGGTCACAGGTAGGTGAGAGACAAACAGTTGCATTCTTTTGAGTTTCTGGTTAGCCTTTCCAAAGGAGACAATCAGATACACATTTATCTCAGTGACCAGAGACAGGACTTAGGTTTTGTTTGTTTGTTGTTTTGAGACAGTCTCACTCTGTCACCTAGGCTGGAGTGCAGTGGCACAATCTTGGCTCACTGCAAGCTCCGCCTCTGGGGTTCAAGCGATTCTCCTGCCTCAGCCTCCCAAGTAGCTGGGATTACAGGCATGTGCCACCACGCCTGGCTAATTTTTGTATTTTTAGTAGAGATGGAGTTTCACCATGTTGGCCAGGCTGGTCTCGAACTCCCGACCTTAGGTGATCCTTCCGCCTTGGCCTCCCAAAATGCTGGGGTTACAAGCATGAGCCCTTGCACCTGGCCAGAGGGATGATTTTGGGGAAAATCTTAAAAGCAGCCAGCAAGAAAAGACAGGTGTGACTGCCCACTTCCCTGCAGCAACGCTGGGATGCAGTCAACTGAAATATGGTCTCCCAGTTCTCTTCCCTTCCTAGAGCCATGGCGATCCTGCTGCAACATCAAACCATGTCACTTCCCTGCTTAAATCACGCTAATGGCTCCCCAGCTCACTTGAAAAAATACTCAGTCCTTTTTTTTTTTGACAGAATCTCACTCTGTCACCCAGGCTGGAGTGCAGTGGCATGATCTCAGCTTAAGCAATTATTGTGCCTCAGCATCCCAAGTAGCTGGGATTACAGGCATGCACCACCAAGCCCAGCTGATTTTTTTTGTGTGTGTATTTTTAGCAGAGACAAAGTTTCTCCATGTTACCTAGGCTGGTCTCGAACTCCTGAGCTCAATCGATCTTCCCACCTCGATCTCCCAAAGGGCTGGGATTACAGGCGTGAGCCACTGTGCACGGTTGGATTCATTTTTTATGTTTACATCTTTTATTCTCCTGGAATGTTGTCTGATGTAAAGCATTTTCCCTCCAAAGGGTTAGCCATTATCTCAACACCATTTCCCCAATGAGCTATGCTTCTATTTATCTGAAATACCACTGAATTGTTTATGAGAGATGAATTCAGTTTTAGATTTTGTTGCATTTGAGGTTCCCATGAGACACACTGGTGCAAATGCACAGTATAATTTCAGATAAAGGGTTCTGAATGTGTCCTGTGGAAGAGCTGGGTCAGATGAGGAAAGGGCATCATCTAAGACCTTGTGAGGTTCTGAGGTCACCTAGAAAGGATAAGGAGTGAGGAGGAGGTCCACAGCACTGCCCAGCTCACCCTTGAATGACAGCATTCCCTTGGTATCTCCATCCTGGATGGCACTTCCCTGAGGTCAGGAACCACGGCTTCCCCTCTCTCAGTGTCCTTTCCAGCATTTAGCATGATGTCTCACACATTAGTTAATAAATGTTTCAAAATTAACAGTAACCGCATGGTGAGTGGAGGAAACAAGGGATGATGACTGACTGAGGAAGGAAGTGAATAATACTATCTCTGCCATTACCAAAGCCTTCTGAGATGCCAGCACTTCATGGAGTTCGCCAAATTCCATTCCGCACTTAGGCACTGGGTCCCTAGTCCTGGGCCAGATGATGGGGCTGACTGGGGACATGAGCACACAGGGATCCCACGACAAGCAATGTATACCTGTCATGTGCTGGGAGCTATGGAGAAAATGATCAGCCTGTGGTGATGGAGAGTAATGGCGAGTGAGGAGGTGATGTTTGATGTGAAACCTACAGAGAACTGGGAGAACTGGGAAGGGGGAACAGGGCCTCTGAAAGTCCCCGATGCAGGAAACAGCTTGAGCTGAAAAGCAGCCAGGATGGTTAGGACATGGTAACAAGGTGAAGCTGGACCGCACATCGACCTCGCCTCAGGAAGGCATCAGGATTTTATTCAAAGTGCAACGAAAAGCCGTGGAAAGGTTTCAAGCAGTAATGGCAGGATTCAATGTATGTTTTAAAGATATTACTTTCATTTATTTATTTATTATGAGATGGACTTTCACTCTTGTCACCCAGGCTGGAGTGCAATGGCACGATCTCAGCTCACTGCAACCTCCGCCTCCTGGATTCAAGCGATTCTCCTGCCTTAGCCTCCCAAGTAGCTGGGATTACAGGCATATGCCTCCATGCCGGCTAATTTTTATATTTTTAGTAGACATGAGGTTTCATCATGTTGGCCAGGCTGGTCTTGAACTCCTGACCTCAAATGATCCACCCACCTCGGCCTCCCAAATTGCTGGGATTACAGGTGTAAGCCACTGTGCCCGGCCAAAAAATTACTTTTGTTGTGTTGTTTTTTGTTTTTTGAGACACAGTCTTGCTGTGTCGCCTGGCTGGAGTGCAATGGTGCAATCTTGGCTCACTACAACCTCCACCTCCCAGGTTCACACCATTCTCCTGCCTCAGCCTCCTGAGTAGCTAGGACTACAGGCACCCACCACCACGCCTGGCTAATTTTTCGTGTTTTTAGTAGAGACGAGGTTTCTCCGTGTTAGCCAGGATGGTCTTGATCTCCTGACCTTGTGATCCACCCACCTCAGCCTCCCAAAGTGCTGGGATTACAGGTGTGAGCCACCTTGCCCAGCCAACTCAATGCATTTTTACATATATGTATGTGTGTGTATAAATCCATGTTAATTACCATCCAGACCAAGGTATAGAATATGGCTAATACCGCAAGAATCCCCTGTGCAGACAGCCCACCCCACCTGCATTCCCAAAGGCACGTTCTGACCGATATGGCCACAGTATGCACTGGCGTCTGGCGATCTGCCCCTCCCTCTCTGTGAGGATCATGCATGTTGGTAGCTAATTTTTGCTGCTGAGCTGTGTTCTACCGTAAAGCTATACCATAATTTGTTTATCCATTCACCAGCTGATGGACATTTACGTTTTTCCAGGGTTTAGCTATTTATAAATAAAACTGCTAAGAATGTTCTTATGTGTGGCTTTTGGTGGACATAGGTATTGAGCAGCAGCTGTTTTCTCTTTTTTTTCTTTCTCTCTCTCTCTCTTTTTTTTTTTTTTAAGAGATGGAGTCTTGCTCTGTTGCCCAGGCTGGAGTGTGGTGGGGGCGTGATCTTGGCTCACTGCAACCTCTGCCTCCTGGGTTCAAGAGATTCTCCTCTCTCTTTTCCTTTCTCCGCCATCGTGGTGTGTTCTTGCCTCCACTTCTCGCCATGTCTTCTCACAAGACTTTCAGGATTAAGCGATTCCTGGCCAAGAAACAAAAGCAAAATCGTCCCATTCCCCAGTGGATTCGGATGAAAACTGGAAATAAAATAAGGTACAACTCCAAAAGGAGACACTGGAGAAGAACCAAGCTGGGTCTATAAGGAATTGCACATGAGATGGCACATATATTTGTGCTGTCTGAAGGTCATGATCACATTACCGTATCAAACTGAAAATGTCACCACACTCTGGAGAGTTCGACGTATTTTCCTCTCTGAATCTATTATGAATGCGTTGGGTTGGTTGGCTGGGTTCAGTAATAAATATGTGAGGCCTTTCATTTCAAAAAAAAAAAAAAAAAGAGATTCTCCTGCCTCAGCTTCCCAAGTAGCTGGGATTACAGGCATATGCCACCACACCCAGCTAATTTTTGTATTTTTTTTTTAGTACAGATGGGATTTCACTATATGTTGGTCAGGCTGGTCTTGAACTCCTGACCTGAGGTGATCTGTCCCTTCTTGACCTCCCAAAGTGTTGGGATTACAAGTGTGAGCCACTGTGCATGGCCTTTTCTTTTTCTTTTTCTTTTTTTTTTTTCTGAGTCAGGGTCTCCCTCTTTCGCCTGACTGGAGTGCAGTGGTGTGATCACAGGTCACTGCAGCCTTGACCTTCTGGGCTCAAGCGATCCTTCCTACCTTAGCTACCCGAATAGCTGGGACTATAGGTGTGCACCATGCCCAACTAGCTTTTAAACTTGTGTAGAGACACAAGGGGCATGGGGTGGGTCTCACTATGTTGCCTAGGCTGGTCTTGAACTCCTGGGCTCATGTGATCCTCCCACATCGGCCTCAAAGAGTGGGATTATAGGTGTGACCCACCGTATCTGGCCTAAATGACTATTTCTAAAGCAGCCAAAGTTGTGAACTCGTGACTCTGAGGAACCTATGAACACCAAAGGAAGCCAGGGTTTAGGTCCCCAGTGACCCTGGGGGTCTCCTCAGGTTGGAAAAAAGTAAACTGTGGTTTCTAAAGATTTTCAAGTTGCAGTCCCTTGCCTTTTGAGATTCCTGGGTCTTTCATAAAATCTCTGGTGTCACAGCAGGAGTGGAGGGAGACCTAGAGGAGCAGTGCCCTCTGTGGCCAGCACTGCAGCCAGGAGATTTTTCTATTTCCCAGGCTCTGGGGATGGGGCGGAGGACACCAGTTCATGGCCCCAGTACAGCGATGCACTGGCTGTAAGAACACTGAAACAGACATTCCTCAAGAGACACCCTGGGTCTCACCTCTTCCCGCATCTCCTGGCACCACACCTAAAATAGCTTCCTAATGCTGTGGAACATTACCTCTTCCCACTCATCCAGAAACCCCTTCAAAAGAGCCATCTGTGCTGCAATCTTCATGTGTAGCTTGCACGGCATATGTGAGTTTGCGGATGTAGGTAGATGGCTACTGATGCATTCCCGGACACACACATACACACACACACACACACACACACATACGCGCATACACACACTTGACGCCATGGGCTGAAGGGCTGTTTTCTCCTCTAAATGGCACCTGCTCCCCTCCACATGAGATGTCCCCTCCCCTTCGGTGGGCCACCTCTTTTCCTATTGTGGTTTGCAGCAGCTCCTCTGACCTCACCTTCCTGATGCTGCTGTGATTATTTTCCTGAATTATTTGATTATGACCAGTATCAAAGTGAAAACAGAGTCCAGGGAATGTCACATATTTATAGCCTGTTGGATCTGTCGCTTTAGGCCTCGCTCTTGGGGAGATGATCCACACTGCTGTGGAGGTGGTCCACATTGGAGGCCATCACGTTATTGTCAAGGTCTATGCTCAAGGTATAAACCTCTGAGCATTTCTCCTACTTCTTAGATTCTTTTTAACTGTCTTTTCTTTTCTTTTGAGACATATAATAATAATTATTATTATTATTATCTCCCAGGCTGGAGTGCAATGGTGTTATCTCGGCTCACTGCAACCTCCACCTCCCGGGTTCAAGCAATTCTGTCTCAGCCTCCCAAGTAGCTGGGATTACAGGCACCCACCACCACGCCCAGCTAATTTTATTTTTTGTATTTTTTTAGTAGAGGGATTTCACCATGTTGGCCAGGCTGCTCTCGAACTCCTGACCTCAGGTGATCCACCTGCCTTGGCCTCCCAAATGTTGGGATTACAGACATGAGCCACCATGCCCAGCCATAATTATTATTATTATTATTATTTTGTTATTTTTTTTTTTTCGGAGACAGAGGCTTGCTCTGTTGCCCAGGCTGGAGTGCAGAGGCGCGATCTTGGCTCACTGCAACCTCTACTTCCCAGGTTCAAGTGATTCTCCTGCCTCAGCCTCTCAAGTAGCTGGGATTACAGGTACACGCCGCCATGCCCGGCTCATTTTTTGTACTTTAGTAGAGACAGGGTTTCACTGTGTTGCCTAGGCTGGTCTCGAACTCTTGAGCTCAGGCGATCTGCCCGCCTCGGCCTCCCAAAGTGCTGGGATTACAAGCATGAGCCACTGCGCCCAGCCTAAAATTTATTTGTAAACATTTAATTATAAGCTAAAATCAGATACGAGAAACTACAAAAAACAAAGATATAGCTTAGTGAACTTTTTTTTTTTTTTGAGACAGAGTTTTGCTCTTGTTGCCCAGACTGGAGTGCAGTGGCTCGATCTCAGCTCGCTGCAACCTCCGCCTCCCAGGTTCAAGTGAATCTTCTGCCTCAGCCTTCCAAGTATCTGGGATTACAGGCATGCGCCACCATGCCCAGCTAATTTTGTATTTTTAGAAGAGACGGGGTTTCTCCATGTTGGTCAGGCTGGCCTCAAATTCCCAACCTCAGGTGATCCACCCTCCTCGGCATCCCAAAGTGTTGGGATTACAGGCATGAGCCACTGCCCCCGGCACCCCCCCCACCTTTTTTTTTCTTTTTTTGAGACAGAGTCTCACTCTGTTGCTCAGGCTGGAGTAGAGTGGCACAATCTTGGCTCACTGCAACCTCTGCCTCCCAGGTTCAAGCAATTCTCCTGCCTCAGCCTCCCAGATAGCTGGGATTACAAGCGTGCACCATCATCAGTTAATTTTTTGTACTTTTAGTAGAGACGGAGTCTCCCTATGTTGGCCAGCCTGGTCTTGAATGCCTGACCTCAGGTGATCTGGCCCCCTTTGTCTTCCAAAGTGTTGGGAGTACAGGTGTGAGCCACCGTGCCTATTCATCTTAGTAAACTTTCATAAGGCAGACACCCTTGTGATCACCACCCAAGAACTAGAACTTTGACATCCCCCCACTCTCCCCTCATAGAAGCCCTTCCCTGCCGCATCCCAGTTATAGTCCCTGACTCTCTCCAACTGAGCCCACCATCCTGACTCATAGGACTCACTTGCAGCGGGGTTCATCACCCAAGAGTGCCTCTCTAGACACCATACTTCAGTCTTACAGATTTAAAAAGACAACTTTATTCAGGTATAATTTACATCTAATAAAATCCATCCATTTTAAGGACACAATTTTGATGAGTTTGACAGGTGTATACAATCATGTAACCACCAATCCTGATCCAAGAACATTTCTATCACTCCCAAAATTCCCTTGTAACCCTTTATACCCACTCCCCTTCCCCTAGTCCTGGGCCCAGGCAACCACTAATTTGCTTTTTGTTGCTATAGATTAGATTTCCCTTTTCTAAAATTTTATATAACTAAAATCATGTTACATTCTCTTTTGGGTACAGCTTCTTTCACTAATGGTTTTGAAATTTATCGCTGTTCAGTATTTCCTTCCCTTTTTTTTTTTTTTTTTTTTTTGAGACGGAGTCTCGTTCTGTTGCCAAAGCTGGAGTGCAGTGGTGTGATCTCGGCTCACTGCACCCTCCGCCTCCTGGGTTCAAGCAATTTTCCTGCCTCAGCCTCTCAAGTAGCTGGGGCTACAGGCGCACGCTGCCCCGCCTCACTAATTTTTGCATTTTTAGTAGAGACGGGCTTTCTCCATGTTGCCCAGGCTGGCCTTGAACTCCTGACTTTGAGTGAGCTGCCAGCTTCAGCCTCCCAAAGTGCTGGGATTAAAGGTGTGAGCCACCGTGCCTGGCCTTCCTTCCTTTGTATTGCCAGGAAGTATTCCGCTGAATGAATATACCAAAATTGTTTACGCACTCTTCTTTTGAGGGACATTTGAGTTGTGATCAGTTTTTGGCTATCACCAATAAAGCTGCTACAAGCATTGCTTACAGACTTCTGTATGGACATCTACTTTAATACACTTGGGTAAATAAACACCTAGGAGTGGGATTACTAGGCTTTATAGGAGGTATGTGTTAAAATTTATACAAAACTGTCAAACTGTTTTCCAAAATGGCTGTGTGTTCAGGAAAAACTCTCAAACTGAGCTTATCTTCCACTCTTGGATCAATACAACAGTCAAC
The DNA here is from genome assembly GCF_049350105.2 of Macaca mulatta. Taxonomy (NCBI): domain Eukaryota; kingdom Metazoa; phylum Chordata; class Mammalia; order Primates; family Cercopithecidae; genus Macaca; species Macaca mulatta. The sequence continues at coordinate 147,843,112 of NC_133409.1, read as the reverse complement.
GTAGAAGACTTCCATGACCCCAATATATATGGGGATTTCTCCTCACCAGCAAGCAAGCGATCAATTCTGCAGCACACACCAACTGGGTGCCAATTCCCACGCTATCTACCTGGAGATAGTGTCAGATTCCACAGATTTGGAGCTCAGTCCCCAACGCTGCCCCTGCCCCGCCCCCCCAGATACCAGTAGCAAGTCTGGGCCTCAGGAACTTCTGACTAACTGGCTTCAAGTTGGGGGGTTCCCACAACCCCAACTTTGAGTGCAATTACTTTGCTGAAGCAGCTCACAGAACTCGGGGAAACATTTACTTATGTTTACTGATTTATTACCATAAATAAAAAATACAATCCTAAGTTCTGAACTGCTGAACAGACCCCTTCTAGCACCCGAGAAACCTGAAAAACTGAATTCCTGACCAAGACTGGAAGGGAGGTCACGCTCCCTCCTTTTTAGAGTTTAGGCACAACCGACCAGCATTAACATGAAAATAGAGAAGTAAGACTTAATACTGGCAGAACAGACTCTTCGGGGCAATAGGATACCAAACTACAACCTTACTCTGGTATAGCATCATGGGACAAACAGCGACCCTAAAGGAAATAACAATATTTCACCCCAAAATATATTTCATTGACATATTTTGAAATAGTTCTGCAAAGCCATCTTTTGTGGGGGAAATTTTCATCTGTAGAGAATCTCCATTAATGCAGCCAGGCTTCCCTTTCTAGGCCTTTCTGGAACCTATGAGAGATTAAATTCGAATCTGACACGTTTAAGTTCTTAAAAGAGATTTACCATCTATTCTTTCTGAAAGGGGCTACCTATGAGGCATCATCGATATAACAAGAAGTTTGGGCCTGGCACGGTGGCTCACGCCTGTAAATCCCAGCACTTTGGAAGGCCAAGGTGGGCGGATCACCTGAGGCCAGGTGTGGTGGCACAGGCTTGTAATCCCAGGTGAACAGGAGGCTGAGGCAGGAGAATGGCGTGAACCTGGGAGGCAGAGGCTGCAGTGAGCCAAGATCATGCCACTGCGCTCCAGCCTGGGCAACGGTGAGACTCCACATTAAAAAAAGAAACAAAAAAAAACTTTGGCCTCCACACTCCCCTTATCTGAACTCAGTCATTTCCTTCTGCTAACTTTAAGTCTTTAGACAAAGCTTTAATTCTTTCAACCAACTGCCAATCAGAAAAATATTTGAATATACCTAATGAAAGGTGAAGCCAGCTGGACTTCCTCGGTGGAGTGCAGACTTGGAGAACTTTTCTGTCTTACAAGAGGATTGTAAAATGCACCAATCAGCACTCTGTAGCTAGGATTGTAAAATGCACCAATCAGCGCTCTGTGGCTAGCTAGAGGTTTGTAAAATGTGCCAATCAGCACACTGTAAAATCGACCAATCAGTGCTCTGTAAAATGGACCAATCAGTAGGACATGGGTGGGGACAAATAAGGGAATAAAAGCTGCCCTCCCCCTGCCCCCCCAAACCAGCCCCCATACCTCACAGGAGGGGCAACCTGCTTGGGTCCCCTTCTGTGCTGTGGAAGCTTTGTTCTTTCGCTCTTCACAATAAATTTTGCTGCTGCTCACTCTTTGGGTCTATGCCACCTTTAAGAGCTGTAATACTCACCGCCAAGGTCCGTGACCTCATTTTTGAAGTCAGTGAGACCAAGAACCCACCAGAAGGAACCAATTCTAGACACACTGACCTGTAAACTCATCTCTCCTTCAAGATGTCCCAGCTCTTTTGGCTGAACCAATGTGCACCTTCCATGTATTGATTTATGATTTTACCTACAATTCCTCTCTCCCTAAAATGTATAAATCTACACTAACATGACCACCTTGGGTACACTTTCTCACTTTCCCCAGGCCATGGGGAACAATCATATTGGCTAAGGATAAACCTCTTTAAAATACTTTACAGAGTCTGGTTTTCCAGTAACATTACAAAGGCTATTACAAAAGATACCAGTGAATATGAGAGGTGAAGCCAGCTGGACTTCCTGGGTTGAGTGGGGACTTGGAGAGCTTTTCTGTCTAGCTAGAGGATTGTAAACACACCAGTCAGCGCTCTGTGTCTAGCTAGAGAATTGTAAATGCACCAATCAGCACTCTGTAAAAACGCACCAATCAGTGCTCTGTGCCTAACTAAAGGATTGTAAATGCACCAATCAGCACGCTGTAAAAACACACCAATCAGCGCTCTGTGTTTAACTAAAGGATTGTAAACACACCAATCAGTATTCTGTAAAATGGACCACTCTGTAAAATGGACCAATGAGCAGGACATGGGTGGGGACAAATAAGGGAATAGAAACTGGCCACACCCCTCGCCTTCCCCACTGCAAGCAGCAGCAACCTGCTTGGGTCCCCTTCCACACTGTCACACTGTGGAAGCTTTATTCTTTCGCTCTTCACAATAAATCTTGCTACTGCTCACTCTTTGGGTCCGTGCCACCTGTAAGAGCTGTAACACTCACTGCGAAGGTCCGCAGCTTCATTCTTGAAGTAAGGGAGACCAAGAACCCACCGGAAGGAACCAACTCCAGACAGAAATGTGTAGGGTGAGGTACTGGGGGAAGGTGCACTGAGCTTCTAGGCCCTCCCCAGATGCAGCACCTTCCAGGAATCTTTATATGTTCAGCTATCGAGGAGCTCTCTGAACCCTGTCCTCTTGGGTTTTTATAGACAACCTTGTTGAAATGAAGGTCTCCAGGGTATGGAGCGGGACCCTCTCTGGAATTAGAGTCCTGTGTCCCACAATCAGAAAGGTGGAGGAAGATTAGAGTTCTGCCATGGGGCAGGTGAAAGAAGGGCAGGAAAAAAATCAAAGAGATTCTGTTTCATGAGGCCTGCTTCTGAGGCCCACAGCACTCAGCATTATTATTTTTTATACATATCTTGTTCGAGACGGAGTCTTGCTCTGTCACCCAGGCTGGAGTGCAGAGGTGCGATCTCAGCTCACTGCAACCTCCGCCTCCTGGGTTCAAGCAATTCTCTGCCTCAGCCTCCCAAGTAGCTGAGATTACAGATGCCTGCCACCACGCCTGGCTAACTTTTGTATTTTTAGTAGAGATGGGGTTTCACCATGTTGGCCAGGCTGGTCTTGAACTCCTGACCTCATCATCCACTTGCCTCAGCCTCCCAAAGTGCTGGGATTACAGGCATGAGCCACCGGGCCTGGCCTACAGCACCCATCATTATAACAAAAGACTGTAACAAGGGCTATGGGAGTTACAAACCAGGAACCATGGAGGAAGCCAATACATATTAATATATATATGTAAAATGACAGCACACTGTGCCATTGTACATTCTCGCCAGCAATATATAAGAGCTCCAGGGTGCAATGGCTCATGCCTGTAATCCAGCACTTTGGGAGGCCGAGGCAGGCAGATCACCTGAAGTCAAGAGGTCAAGACCAGCCTGGCCAACTCTACTAAAAATACAAAATTAGCCCAGAGTGGTGGCATGCACCTGTAATCCCACGTACTCAGGAGGCTGAGACAGGAGAATTGCTTGAACCCGGGAGGCAGAGATTGCAGTGAGCTGAGATCGCACCACTGCACTCCAGCCAGGGCGACAGAACAAGAATCTGTCTCAAATAAATAAATAAATAGATAAATAAAGGCTGGGCGCAGTGGCTCACGCCTGTAATCCCCACACTTTTGGAGGCTGAGGCAGGCAGATCACAAGATCAGGAGATCTAGACCATCCTGACTAACACGGTGAAACCCCACCTCCACTAAAAATACAAAAAAAAAAAAAAAAAAATTAGCTGGGCGTGGTGGCGGGCACCTGTAGTCAGTCCCAGCTACTAGGGAGGCTGAGACAGGAAAATGGCGTGAACCTGGGAGGTGGAGCTTGCAGTGAGCCAAGATTGCACAACTGCACTCCAGCCTGGGCGACAGAGTGAGACTCTATCTCAAAAATAAAATAAAATAATAAATAAAATAAAATAAAATAAAATAAAATGTACCATCTTAATCATGTTTAAGTCTCTCTCTCTCTCTCTCTCTCCCTCTCTCCCTGTCTCCCTCTCCCTCTCTTCTCTTCCTCTCTTTCTCTCTTTCTGTCATTCTATTTCCTGAGACAGGGGCTCACTGTGTCATCCATGCTGGAGTGCAGTGGCATGAACACAGCTCACTGCAGCCTCGACCTCCTGGGCTCAAGCAATCTTCCTGCCTCAGCCCCCCAAGTGGCTGGGTCTACAGGTGCATACCGCCACACTTTGCTATTTTTGTATTTTTTGTAGAGAAAGGGTTTTACCGCATTGCCCAGACTGGTCTTGAACTCCTGGGGCTCAAGCAATCCAACAACCTCGGCCTCCCAAAGTGTTGGGATTACAGGTGTGAGCCACTGCGTTCAGCCTACTTTTCAGTCTTTCGTCCATTTTAAAAACTGGGTCATTTGTCTTTTCGTTGAGTGTAGGAGTTATTTATATAATCTGGATATCCGTTCTTTTTTCGGATATATGTATTATGAATATTTTCTGTTACGTTGTGGCTCTTCATCTTCTTGACAGTGTCTTTTGAAGACCAGGGTTTTACATTTTGATCAAGTCTAATTTATTATTATTATTATTATTATTATTTGAGATGGAGTCTCACTCTGTCACCCAGGCTGGAGTGCAATGATGTGATCTCGGCTCACTGTAACCTCCATCTCCTGGGTTCAAGCGATTCTCCTGCCTCAGCTTCCTGAGTAGCTGGGATTACAGGCACGCACAACCATGCTCGGCTAATTTTTATATTTTTAGTAGAGATGGGGGTTTCACCATCTTGGTCAGGCTGGTCTCGAACTCCTGACCTTGTGATCCACCTGCCTTGGCCTCTCAAAGCACTGGGATTACAGGCGTGAGCCACTGTTCCTGGCCAAATTTATTATTTTTTATTATTATAATTTTTTTTTTTGAGATAGGGTCTTACTCTGTTGCCCAGGCAAGAGCGCAGTGGCAAAATTCCAGCTCACTGCAGCCTCAAATTCCCGGGGCTCAAGTGATCCTCCCACCTCAGCCTCCTGAGTGGCTGGGACTACGGGCATGCACCACCATGCCTGGTTAATTTTTAAAATTTTTGGTAGAGACAGAGTCTCTGTGTTGCCTCAGCTAATTTTTTTTTTTTTTTTTTTTTTTTTTTTTTTTTTGAGACGGAGTCTCGCTCTGTCGCCCAGCCCAGGCTGGAGTGCAGTGGCGCCATCTCGGCTCACTGCAAGCTCCGCCTCCCGGGTTTGCGCCATTCTCCTGCCTCAGCCTCCCGAATAGCTGGGACTGCAGGTGCCCGCCACCACACCTGGCTAATTTTTTTGTATTTTTAGTAGAGACGGGGTTTCACTGTGGTCTCTCGATCTTCTGACCTCGTGATTCGCCCGCCTCGGCCTTGCAAAGTGCTGGGATTACAGGCGTGAGCCACCACGCCCGGCCTTTTTTTTTTTTTTTTTTTAAATGATCCATGCTTTCCAAGTCCTAAGAAATCTTTGCCTACCCCAAGGTTACACGGACTTTCTCCTGTGTTTTCCTTTAGAAATTCCTTAGTTTTGACTTTTATGCCACAATTCATTTCAAATTAAATTTTGTTTATGGTATGAGATAAGAATCAAGATTTTTTTTTTTTTTTTGAGACGGAGTCTCGCTCTGTCACCCAGGCTGGAGTGCAGTGGCCGGATCTCAGCTCACTGCAAGCTCCGCCTCCCGGGTTCACGCCATTCTCCTGCCTCAGCCTCCCGAGTAGCTGGGACTACAGGCGCCTGCCACCTCGCCCGGCTAAGTTTTTGTATTTTTAGTAGAGACGGGGTTTCACTGTGTTACCCAGGATGGTCTCGATCTCCTGACCTCGTGATCCTCCCGTCTCGGCCTCTCAAAGTGCTGGGATTACAGGCTTGAGCCACCGCGCCCGGCCAAGATTTTTTTTTTTTTCGAGATGGGGTGTTGCTATGTTGTCCAACAATGGTCTCAAACTTCTGAGCACAAGAATTCTGCTGGCCTCAGCCTCCCACATAGTGCTGTCCACCATGCCCAGCTCAAGATGCTTTTTGTTTCAAACGGATATCTAGGCTGGCAGGATGGCTCACGCCTATGATCCCAGCCCTTTGGGAAGTCGAGGAGGGCGGATCACCTGACGTCAGGAGTTCGAGACCAGCCCGGTCAACATGGTGAAACCCCACCTCTACTAAAAATACAAAAATTAGCCAGGCGTGGTGGCACACACCTGTAATTCCAGCTACTTGGGAGGCTGAGTCAGGAGAATCTCTTGAACCCAGGAGGCGGAGGTTGCAGTGAGCCAAAACTGCACCACTGCATTCCAGCCTGGGCGACAGAGTGAGACTTTGTCTAAAAAAAAAAAAAAAAAATTAGCCGGGCATGGTGGAGCATGCCTATAATCCCAGCTACTTGGGAAGCTGAGGCAGGAGAATCACTTGAACCCGGGAGGTGGAAGTTGCAGCGAGCCAACATCATGCCACTGCACTCCAGCCTGGGCAATAAGAGCAAAACTCTGTCTCAAAAAAAGAAAAAGAAAAAAAAAAAAAGATACCTAGTTTTTCCAGCATCATTTGTTGAAAAGAAATTGAATTATCACATCGAATTACCTTGGCACCTTCGTTGAAAATCAAGAGACCACAGACCATGAATTTGTGAATCTACTTCTGGTACTCTCTTTTCTGTTCCATTGATTTACAGATCTATCCTTATCCTTACATGAATAGCACAGTTTCTTTTTTTTTTTTTTTTTTTGAGATGGAGTTTCGCTCCTGTTGGCCAGGCTGGAATGCAATGGTGTGATCTTTGCTCACTGCAACCTCCGCCTCCCAGGTTCAAACGATTCTTGGCCTTGGCCTCCTGAGTAGCTGGGATTACAGGCACGTGCCACCACCCAGCTAATTTCTGTATTTTTAGTAGAGACGGAGTTTCACCATGTTGGCCAGGCTGGTCTCAAACTCCTGAACTTGTGATCCACCTGCCTTGGTCTCTCAAAGAGCTGGGATTACAGGCGTGAGCCACAGCACCTGGCCGAATAGCACAGTTTCTTAACACTAACTTTACAGAACATCTTGAAATCAGGTGGTATAAGCTTTCCAACTTTGTTCTTTTTAAGAAATCATGAAATCATTTTGGCTTGCTCAAAACAAAACAACAAACAAACAAAACCCCAAAGCTTGCTAAGTGTCATAAGAAACAAAGGAAGACTTACAATTGAAGGAGACTAATGAGGAATAATAACTAAATGCAAAATGGGATTCCAGATCACATCCTGGAACCAAAAAGGGACATTAGTAAAAAATTCATGAAATTCAAGTCCTACAGTTTAATTAATCATATTGTTGGCCAGGAGCAGTGGCTCATGCCTATAATCCCAACACTTTGGGAGGATGAGGGGAGAAGATCGCTAGAGACCAGGAGTACAAGACCAATCTGAGCAACATGGTGAAACCCTGTCTTTTTTAGAAAAAAATAGAAAAAACAACTAGCTGGGCGTGATGGCGTGTGCCTGTAGTCCCAGCTCCCTGAGAATCTGAGGTGAGAGAATTGCTTGAGCCCACAAGGTTGAGGTTGCAATGAGCCAAGATCATACCAGTGCACTCCAGCCTGGGCGACAGAGCACACCTGTCTTGAAAATAAAAATAATATTGAGGACGGAAGAGGTGGTTCATGCCTGTGATCCCAGCACTTTGGGAAGCTGAGGCAGGAGGATTGCTTGAACCCGGGAATTCAATACAAGCCTGGGCAACATAGAGAGGGCCCATCTCTATAAAAAATATAAAAAGTATGTGGGCATGGTGGCACATGCCTGTAATCCCAGCTACTCAGGAGGCTGAGATGGGAGGATGGCTTGAGCCTGAGAGGTAGAGGTTGCAGTGGGCTGAGATCATGCTACTGCACTCCAGCCTGGGCGACAGAGGGAGATCCTGTTGCAATAATAATAATAATATTGGCCCGGCATGGTGGCTCACACCTGTAATCCCAGCACTTTGGGAGGCCGAGGCAGGCAGATCATGAGGTCAGGGTGGGTTCAAGACCAGCCTGGCCAATACGGTGAAACCCTGTCTCTACTAAAAATACAAAAATTAGCCTGGTGTGGTGGCACACGTCTGTAATTCCAGCTACTTGGGAGGCTGAGGCAAGAAAATCACTTGAACTCAGAAGGCGTAGGTTGCAGCGAGCTGAGATCACACCACTGCACTCCAGCCTGGGCGACAGAGCAAGACTCTGTCTCAAATGATAATAACAATAATAATGTACTAATATTAATTTCCTATTTTTTGTTACATAAGATTATTAATACTAAGCAAGCAGGTTGAAAGATACAAGAAAACTCTACTATGTTTGCAACTTTTCTCTAACTTAAAAACTAGTTCAGGCTGGGCACAGTGGTTTACAACTGTAATCCCAGCACTCTGGGAGGCCGAGGCGGGTGGATCACCTGAGGTCAGGAGTTGGAGACAGCCTGGCCAACAGGCTCTACTAAAAATACAAAAAGTATCTGGGTGTGGGGCACATGCCTGTAATCCCAGCTGCTCAGGAAGCTGAGGCAGGAGAATCGCTTGAACCTGGGAGGCAGAGGTTGCAGTGAGCCGAGAGCACACCATTGCACTCCAACCTAGGCAACAGAGAGAGACCTTGTTTCAAAACAAACAAACAAACAAACAAACAACTCGTTCAAATAAAGTTTTTGAAATTCACAAGGCCGAGCATGCCTGTAATCTCAGCACTTTGTGGGATCTGTGTGGGAGGATCACTTGAGCCCGGGACTTGGAGACCAGCCTGGGCAAAAGAGCAAGACCCTGTTTGAATTTAAAACAAAAACAAAAACAAAAAACCACAATTGTCATCTCACAGCTTCCATGGGTCAAAAGGCTATGGCACAACTTAGCTAGATCCTCTGCTCAGGAGCTTATAGGCTGAAATTAACCTGTTATCTGGGCTGCATTCTCATCTGGAGATTTCACGAGGGGAAGAATCCACTTCCAAACCCATTCAGGTTGTTGGCAGAATGAATTTCCTTGTGGTTGGATGACTGATGACAGCCAGATGTTTGCTGGCTATTGGTTGGAGGCTACCTTCAGGTCCCAGAGTCCTAGAAGCCATCCACAGTTCCCTGCTGCATGGCCCTCCCCATAAGCTGGTCATGGCATGGCTGTTTGCTTCTTCAAGACTAGCAGTAGCATCTCTCCCCACAGTTGGTTAAGATGAAATCTATAAAAAAACAGCAGGTGAGTCACATCCCATCACATATGCCCTACTCTGTGGGCCAGGAGCAACTCACAGTTCCTGCGCACACTCAAGAGGAAGGAATTACACAAGGGCAGGACCCACTGGGGGTCAGTTAGGGTGTGCTGGCCACACTCTCCATTCCCTTCATTCTTTACAACAAATTTGTCAAAGTACCTGGGCTGTGTAACCTGCAGAGTTTCCTATAGTCTGGATTTTGCTAATTGTACACTCCTGGTGCAATTCAGCATGTTCCTTTGTTCTCTGCATTTCTGGTGAATTGGCAGCTGGACACAGAGAATTGATCAGGCTCAGGTTGGATCCCGTTAGCAACATTTTAGGTAGTGATGTGTGGTCTTCACGCAGGAGGCACATAGCATCTGTCTTTTGGTGATGTTACTGGCTATTGAGACTTAATGCCTACATTAATTAATTAACTAGGGGCAGCAAAATTATGGTATTCTAATTCCGTTCTTTCTTTTTCTTTTATTCATTGTATTTATTTATTTATTTGTTTGTTTTGGGATACAGTCTCGCTCTGTCACCCAGGCTGGAGTGCAGTGGAGTGATCTTGGCTCACTGCAACCTCTGCCTCCCGGGTACAAGCAATTCTCCTGTCTCAGCCTCCCGAGTAGCTGAGACTACAGGTACACACCACCATGCCTAGCTAAATTTTGTATTTTTAGTAGAGATGGGGTTTCATCATATTGGTCAGGCTGGTCTTGTACTCCTGACCTCAGGTGATCCACCGCCTCGGCCTCCCAAAATGCTGGGATTACAGGTATGAGCCACTGCACCCAGCCTGTAATATTTTCATAAGATGATGCTTTCCTTCATCTATTATTTAAGTCTAGTTCATATAGGGAAGGAAGGATAAATGTTTGATTCACTTATTTACCAGTTTCTGAGATAAATATATTGGTGACCAGTTGTTTTTTAACAGTATTATGAACCCATAGATTTAAACCTCTTTGATTGATTTGAACTCATTGCAATTCTTGTCCTTACTAAAGCTCACATGGTCTAGTGGGAGCCTATTCAAACTGGATCCTGAGTCTTTTTGACATTATCCTATTAGTCTTTGAGAGCTGCCTTGTAAGCTGGTATGTAAAGGTGGTCCTACTCTAGTCTTGAAGCAAAGCATTTTGCCAAGAAGCCCTGATTTTTTTTTTTTCTTAAGAGATGGGATCTTGCTCTGTTGCCCTGGCTTTAAGACCTTGTAGCTCACCGCAAACTTGAATACCTGGCTTTAAGCAATCCTCTCACCCGGGCCTCCCAAAGTGCTGGAATTACAGGCATGACATTGTACCCAGCCCTCAATTGAAACAATATTTCAAGACCACAATCCAGGCTCTGGGGATGCTACTGTCACTGCATTAGCCTTTTTGGTGGACAAAAGTAGGAAAAAAGGCCAGGCATGGTGGCTCATGCCTGTAATCTCAGCACTTTGGGAGGCCAAGGTGGGAGGATCACCTCAAGTCAGGAGTTAGAGACCAGCCTGGTCAACATGGAGAAACCCCATCTCTACGAAAAAAATACAAAATTTAGTGGGATGTGATGGCATGCACCTGTAGTTCCAGCTACTTGGGAGGCTGAGGCAGGAGAATCACTTGAATCCTGGGGGAGCAGAGGTTGCAGTGAACTGAGATCACACTGTCGTACTCCAGCCTGGGCAACTCTGTCTCAAAAAAAAAAAAAAAAGTAGGAAACATATATAATGTAATTATTTGGGAGCTCATCTGATATGAGGAAGAAGAGGGAGAGGTTGAAACCGAGAGGCAATAAATAACTGATACATCCATTCTTTTCTGGCCTTTCTGGCCTTCATTTCTGTGGTCCCCATTCTGCTGCTTAATTTTATTCCATGGCCAGCAGTTTCTGCCGGGTCCTGTCTGCACAGAACAGGGAGCCCTGGAGGGTCTGTTTCAGGATGTGGAGAAGCTTGATCAACCCCATATGCTGCCTCAGCCCCTCCAAGCTCCCTGCGCTTGGTTGCAGTTTCAGCTGCTCTTCTCAAACTCACTGCCCAGCTTTCTCCTCAATGTCTGCTGCCTATTTCAGGATCCTCCTGTTTTCAGGTCCACCTGGTGCTACCCTGGTTGCCTCCCTCTCCTTCCTCCCCCACAAGTCTTGTGACTGTCAGTGTTTTGTCCTCATTCACTCCTATTTTAGGCTTCACGGACATAGCTTGTCACCAGTTGTGTTATAAACCTTGTCCAGTGGTTTTTGGAGACGGCTAGGCTCATTCACTCAGCTGGTCGTTGGGTTAAGCTTCAAGGGCCACAAAAACTTCACTCAGCTTTCCCTATCATGCAGTAATCTGAGCTTCTTAAAGGCATGGTGGTGGCTTTCCCAGAAAGCACAAAAGGAGAAGCTTCTAGGTCTCCTAAAGGTCAGGCCGTCACTCCCTCCACCTTCTGGTAGTCAGAGCAAGTGGCAAGACCAGCCCGCAGTCAAGGGCAGGGACACAGACTCCGCCTCTCAGTGGGAGGAGCTGCAGGTGCACACAGGCAGAAAGGGGTGGATAGTGTCATCTTCAGAGATGCCAGCTCAGCCTTGTCTGACCCAGAGCCCAAGCAGGTGCCATCCCCCTTAGGAAGCTTGCTGCAGGCCAAATGAACACTGTACCTTAGCTGTCGATAAAGGGTGGGGCGAGGGAGGGAAAGGATTCCTGCTGTTTCCACTACGGGATTCCACGTAGGTATGGAGTTTCCACCTCGGGCTATGGGGAGCACAGGGGGTGGCACAGGACTGGCACTGTGGAAAAGAATTAACTCCCATCTTTCCTCTCCACCCTTGTCGCTTGCAGGCCCTCCCAGGGCTGGCGGGGCATACGGCCCTGTCAGTGGTAAGTCAAGCCGGGAGCCCTGCCAGGGAGGGCCAGATGGAGAAGGAGGAAAGCACAAATCAGCCCTGTGGCCGGCACCATAAATAATGCTCCTGGGTGTGGGTGGCAGTTCTGCAGGCCCATTTGATCAGCCGTGGAGTGTCAGTGCCTCAGCCCTCCCTGTCTCTGGCCTGAAAGTCTTAATCCGCCTGGCATAACAGCTCCCTGCAGCCTGCGGTGGGGAGGACAGCTGAAGGGGAAGGCAGATAATCTGACGTATCAGGGCCACTCCAAAAGCCATTCTTTTGTTCCCTCCTGGCGGGGGGGAGGTACATGGGGCTGGCTGCGTGGGGAAGAGCCACCGCCTGGGGCCTTGACATTCTGATGGACCGAAGGGCAGGCATTTTCCTCTCTGATGCCTCAGCTGTTTTTCTGGGGCTGGCTCGGAGCACTGGCAAGGCTGATGCCATATGGCGGTCCCGCTTCCTCAGCCATGGAACTGGATCTTTGCAAATTGGAGAGCAGGCGCTGAGCCTCACTCCTGCTGTCTTCTGTACCTGACTGTCTCCCTTCAAGGTGGAGATTTGACTTTCTGCCTCAGGTCAAATTCCACAGGCTGCCCTTTTATCCTTAGGAAGCAGAAACAGGGAATTCCGCCTGCCAGAACTCCCCAGATATTTTTGCCGTCAGGCTCCCAGTGAGCCAGAGCGGATCAGAGGGTGCAAAGATGAGAGAGGGTGAGGGAGGAAGTTGAGAGCTCCGTGCTGCTGGCATCTCGTGGTCCCCATTCTCCCTGCATTCAGTGTCACTGCATTTTTTTGAACAGGGGAACATTTGAGAGCTCTGATTGTCAAAGTGTAGCTTGAGTCTCATGGGAATCACCTGGGGGAAGCTTTAAAAAATGGCAGGTTCCTGGGCTACACCAAAACCTGCCGAATCATAATCCCTAGAGAAGAGGCATGCTGGAAACTGCATTTTAAACGAGCCCTCTGGCGATTCCTTAACCTTTCTTGTCTTTGATGGCGTTGTTAAGAAAATGGACTCTGAGGCAGGGTGTGGTAGCTCAAGCCTGTAATCTCAGCACTTTGGGAGGCTGAGGCGGGCGGATCATGAGGTCAGGATATCAAGACCATCCTGACTAACTCAGTGAAACCTCTTCTCTACTAAAAATACAAAAAACATTAGCTGGACGTGGTGGCAGGTGCCTGTAGTCCCAGCTACTCGGAGGCTGAGGCAGGAGAATGGTGTGAACCCGGGAGACAGAGCTTGCAGTGAGCCGAGATCACTCCACTGCACTCCAGCCTGGGCAACAGGGTGAGACTCCGTCTCAAAAAAAAAAAGAAAAAAGAAAAGAAAAGAAAAGAAAAGAAAATGGGCTCCGAAACCAAACTGCCTAGCACCCAAACCGAGCCTAGAAAAGCAACTTGTGTGGCCGGGTAGCTCATGCCTGTAATCCCAGCCCTTTGGGAGGCCAAGGCAGGGGGACTACTTGAGCCCAGCAGTTTGAGCCAAACCTAGGCAACATACAGAGGTCCCTGTCTCCATTTAAAAAATAATAAATAGGCTGGGTACAGTGGCTCACGCCTGTAATCCCAACACTTCGGAAGGCTGGGGCAGGCGGATCACCTGAGATTGGGAGTTCGAGACCGGCCTGACCAACATGGAGAAACCCTGTCTCTATTAAAAACACAAACTTGTCCAGGCGTAGTGGTGCAAGCCTGTAATCCCTGCTACTCTGGAGGCTGACACAGGAGAATTGCTTTAACCTGGGAGATGGAGGTTGCGGTGAGCCGAGATCGTGCCATTGCACTCCAGCCTGGGCAACAATAGCGAAACTCCATCTAAAAAAAATAAATAAATAATAATAATAATAAGTAGGCCAGGTGTGGGGGCTCACGCCTGTAATTCCAACACTTTGAGAGGCCGAGACGAGCAGATCACCTGAGGTCAGGAGTTCGAGACCAGTCTGGCCTACATGGTGAAACCCCGTCTCTACTAAAAATACAAAATTAGCTGGGCATGGTGGTGCATGCCTGTAATCCCAGCTATTCAGGAGGCTGAGGCAGGAGAATCGCTTGAACCCAGGAGGCGGAGTTGGTCGTGAGCTGAGATTGCGCCACTGCACTCCAGCCTGTGCGACAACAGCAAAACTTCATCTCAAAAACAAACAAACAAAATAAATAAATTAATTAACTAATAAGTTATATATATATTAAAAAGAAAAGCAACTTGTTCTTTCTGTATATCAGTTTTCTAATTTACACAACAGGGATGATAATAGCACCTACCCACAGTGTGGAGAGGGTTAAATGTAGATAACAATCATATATTATAATTATGATGATCAAGCACTTTGTTTTGTCCAAAGGCGGAAGGAGGAGGCTGGGAGAGGGGCCGTGCCTGTCTAAGTTCTCTCATCAGTGTGGTGCCAGAGTCAGAGGAGGGCGCAGACCCAGGTCAGGTGCCCAGCTCACCTGCCATGTGTGCTGTCCCGGGCCTCAGTCCCTCAGGGCCCAGCCTGGACTGGGTGGTGACAATGACAAACTGCAGAAAGACACAAACTGAACTCACCTGCCTTTCCCCAGGATGTTTCCAAAGTAACGCTGCATTAGCCCATTTCCCTGGCAGACAGGGCAAGGGCTTACTTTAGAAAAGTCAGGGACACTGGCGGTGGGGCTGGAGGAGCTGTGGGTATGTTGCCTGATGTCCTGGCTACTAGGGATGGTGTCAGCAGCATGGGATGGCACTGGTACAGAAGTATATGGAGCACAGCCTTCTGGGAGGGTCCCTGGTCCTGTGGAATAACTGTACAAACAAATGCAACCTAATAAAGGTTTAGTATAACACTAAGAACAATAGCAGATAGAACAGGTTTCCTGTTTATTATATGCCAGCTCTGTTATGTTTATAATCTCATTTGACAGATGGTGAAACTGAGACACAAAGAGTTTAACCAATTCACACCAAGCCATAAAGCTGGTAAAGTGCAATAAGCCTGGGCGGCATCCTGAGGCCTGGGTTTGGGTTCCATCTTTACCTTGAGTAGGGGTGCAGTGAGGTCTATTAGAATGGCCTGTGTCCAAACCCCAGCTATGTTACTCACCACCCGTGTGACCTTGGGAAAGCCACTTAGCTTCCCTGAGCCTTGGTTTCTCCGTCTGTTAGATGGAAATAACCATTACCTTGCAAGGCTGATGCAACAGTTAAGAGTCTAGCAGCAGGTATTAATTTCCTACTGCTGCTACAATAATTACCACAAATTCAGTGGCTAGAAACATCATACCTTCGTTCTCATACAGTTCTGGAGGACAGACGTCCAAAAATAAGTCCTACAGGGCTAAAATCAAGGCATCAGCAGGGCTGGCTCCTTCTGGCAGCTCCAGGGAAGAATCTGTTCTTTGCCCTTTTTTCTGGCTTCTACAGGCCTCTTGCATTCCTTGGGCACAGGCCACATCACTCCAATCTCTGCTTCTGTTGTCACATTGCCATCCTCTCTTCTGTACTCAATCTCCCCCTGCTCCCTTTATGAGGACACTTGTGATTACACTGCCCCTGCTCCGATAATCTGGGATAATCTCCCCATATCAGAATCCTTCACTTCATCACATCTGGAAAAGTTTTTATTGATTCTGGGCAAGGCATTTTACTTCCCTGAGTCTCGGCATCCTCCTCTGTGAAGTAGGGGCAATGATAGAGGCTGTCAAATGAGGGAACTGCATTCAGAGGTGAAGATGGTCGGTGGATATTTGTTGCATGAGTTTGGGAAATGATGCACAGACTCTGAGGTCCCTGTGCTTCTTAGTATATGCCCCGGACAGAGGAGGAGAGGCCTCAGGAGGGAGGCTCACTCCACAGCATGGAGGAATGGGGTTGGAACAGGGTGAATCAGAGGCCGCACTTTTGGAGGTGCATCTGGAGTGGTGGACACGTATTGCAAGCCTGCTGCTGGTGCTTGTGATGGGGGCACAGTCAAGCACAGTGGGATCTGATGGGTCTTGGCCCCTTGGGGTCTGATGGGTCTGGGAACTTAGCCACAGCACACCCCTGGTCTGGCTTGGTTTTTTTTTTGTTGTTGTTTTGTTTTTTTTAGATGGAGTCTGGCTCTATTGCCCAGGCTGGAGTGCAGTGGCATGATCTCAGTTCACTGCAACCTCTGCCTCCCGGGTTCAAGCAATTCTCCTGCCTCAGCTTCCTGAATAGCTGGGACTACAGGCACGTGCCACCATGCCCGTCTAATTTTTTGTATTTCTAGTAGAGGCAGGGTTTCACTGTGTTAGCCAGGATGGTCTCTATCTCCTGAGCTTGTGGTCCGCCCGCCTCAGCCTCCCAAAGTGCTGGGATTACAGACATGAGCCACCGCGCCTGACCGCACTTCCTGATTTCAAAACTACAGGACCAGGTGTGGTGACTAATGCATGTAATTTCAGTACTTTGGGAGGCTGAGGCAGGAGGATCACTTGAGCCCAGGAGTTTGAGACCAGCCTGGGCAACAAAGGGAGATCCCGTATCTACAAAAATAAAAAATAAAAAAAATTAGCCAGGCATGGTGGCAGGCTCCTGTGGTCCCATCTATTAGGGAGGCTGAGGTGGGAAGATTTCTTGAGCCCAGGAAATCAAGGCTGCAGTGAGCCACGATTAGTGCCACTGCAGGTCCAGCCGGGGCAACAGAGGAAACTCCATCTCAAAAATAAAAAAATAAATTAAAATAAATTAATTAAATTAAAATGCATACAATTCCCCAGGATGGTGCTTACACTTGTAATCCCAGCTCTTTGGGGGACCAACGGGGAGGACTTCTTGAGGCCACAAACTTCAACATAGGGAGACCCTGTCTCTACCAAAACTAGGAAAACATTAGCTGGGCGTAGTGGCACGCACCTGTAGTTCCAGCTACTCAGGAGGCTGAGGTAGGAGGATTGCTTGAGCTAGGGAGGTTGAGGCTGAAGTGAGCCACGATGGCGCCGCTGCACTCCAGCTTGGGTGACTGAGTGAGGTCCTGTCTTAAAAAAAAAAAAGTGTACAATTCAGTAGCGTTTATTACATTGAGAATGTTGTGCAACAATGACCACTACCTAATTCCAGAACATTTCTATCCCCCCAAAAGAAACCCCATATTCACAGTCACTTCCCATTCACCCCTCCCTTCAGCCCTTGGCAATTACGAATCCACTTTCTGTCTCTATGGATTTGCCTATTTGCCTACTGACCCCCTCCTTTTTTTTTTTTTTTTTTTTTTGAGATGGAGTCTCGCTCTGTTGCCCAGGCTGGAGTGCAGTAGCTCAATCTCGGCTCACTGCAACCTCCACCTCCCTGGTTCAAGCGATTCTGCTGCCTCAGCCTCCTGAGTAGCTGGGATTAGAGGCATGCGCCACCACGGCGGGCTAATTTTTGTACTTTTAATAGAGACGGGGTTTCATCATGTTGGTCAGACTGATCTCAAGCTCCTGATGTTGTGATCCGCCTACTTCGGCCTTCCAAAGTGCTGGGATTACAGGCGTGAGCCACCACGCCCGGGCTCTATTGACCCTATTTTTAAAAATAGAATTTTAATCAGATTTATTTTCATTATCAATTTTCATTGAGAAGATATTTTCTGGAGTGAATAGTATTAAACAAGATAATTCCTTAAGTAATTTTCTATAGCATGCAGTAGCTCTTATGCCATTTTGATTTTTACCTTGCTGAGATTATTATCACTGGGATCAATTCTTTTGTAACAAATTTTAAAATCCCATGTGACTTATTGACTTTTTAGGGGGTCTGGGGGAGTTTCAAACTTACACAGCAAGTTTCATTGTTTAAATTTCCTCTAATTGTGAGTATTTTTTTGTGGCCATTACTTTTTACCAGGTATCATTTCTCCAATCAAATTTTGCAGATTCGAATTTCTTTGAGATGTTTTGATTCTTTCTTCTGGCCATTTTCAATTTTAATGCTTTTATTTATTTATTTATTTATTGGGGACAGAGTCTTGTGCTGTCATCCAGGCTGGAGTGCAGTGGTGCTACCTTGGCTCACTGCAACCTCTGCCTCCCAGGTTCAAGCGATTCTTGTTCCCCAGCTTCCCAAGTAGCTCAGATTACAGGTGTGTGCCACCACACACCGCTAATTTTTTGTATTTTAGTAGAGACAGGGTTTCACCATATTGCCCAGGCTAGTCTCAAACTCCTGAGTTCAGAGGCAATCCACCTTCCTTGGCTTCCCAAAGTGCTGGGGTTATAGGCGTGAGCCGCCACGCCCGGCTCTTCCAGTCATTTTTATGTTGTATTGATGATTTCTTGGGAGCATTCACTGACTTCCCCTCTAAAGAATATCTCTTAATATTCTCTAGCTCTCCAATCCCCTGTTATGCTTTGTAACATTTATCACCAGCTGATGTTATTTTATATTTACGTGTTTATCTGCTTATCATCTTCCTTTCCTTCCAGTCTTTGAGCCCCATGAGGGCAGGGATTTTGTCTGTCTTGTTCATGGCCATATTTCCAGCACTTAGAACAGTGCCCGGGACACAGGGGGCTCTCAACATGGAAAGAATGTACTGAAGGAATGAAGTATAGCTTGGATAGAACACTGATGGTCTGAATTTGTCCCTTGGTTGGTCCATGGGTAAAATCATGAGGAACCTTCTTAGACACACAGAGAGAAACAATGCCAGACAGAGAAGAGTCCAGGGCCCAAATGATAGGGCCAAGCCATCCCACTGCACACTGAGGATGAGCCAAGTTCCTAGGAGTTCCAGTTTTGCCAGGGAGACACAGGTAGCCAGCAGAGCAGCCTCGGCTTTTGTATTTGATTTACTGATGCTAAAAAATGGTGACTTATGGCTTAAGGGCAGCAGAGAACATTGTCAGTATGATCAGAAATGGTGTTAATGGTGCTACACAGACCATCAGGGCAAAAGGAGAGACCAAAACAGACAAGGAGGTGGAGCTTTGACAGCGTTTGAGCCAGCACCTTACGATAGCTGTTGTTGCTGGAGCTGACACTGAACAGCCTGGCTGGGGTCTCTGCCTTCTCTCCCACCATTTTGCCCAGTTGAACACTATTAACCAACAGAACCACAGCCAAGACCTGGGACCCACAATGAGTGATCTCATTTTTTTAAAAATTTAGGGGGCCGGGCGTGGTGGCTCACACCTGTAATCCCCACACTTTGGGAGGCTGAGCCCGGAGGATCACGAGGTCAGGAGATCGAGACCATCCTGACTAACACGGTGAAACCCCATCTCTACTAAAAATACAAAAATTAGCTGGGCGTGGTGGCAGGCGCCTGTAGTTCCAGCTACTCAGGAAGCTGAGGCAGGAGAATGGCGTGAACCCGGGGGGCGGAGCTTGCAGTGAGCCAAGATGGCACCATTGCACTCCAGTATGGGTGACAGAGCAAGACTCTGTCTCAAAAAAAAAAAAAAAAAAAAAAAGAAAGAAAGAAAAATAAAAAAAATTAGGGACAAGATCTCATTATGTTACCGAGGCTGGTCTCGAACTCCTGGGCTCAAGTGATCCTCCCACCTCGGCCTCCTGAGTAGCTGAGATTACATGTGCGAGCCACCATGGCGGGTAAGCCACTTCACTTTAAAGCCTCCATCTGGGCTGTCCCTTGCTGCATAACAAATCACCCCAAAGTTTAGTGGCATCAAACAACAATGTATGAGTATCTCTTCTGATTCTGTGGATTGACCCAGCTCGGCTGGGTGGAGTCTCTTGTGTTTTTGCAGTTGGTTTACTGCTGGGGCTGGAGTCTCTGAAGGCCTGATGGGGCTGCAAGTCTAGGACTTCCCTCTGTCTGTCACAGCTGTGGGTTGGTGGTGGCTGTCAGAGAGCCGCTGAAAGGAGGAGTATCCACACGATGCAGAAACTGCCGGCCGGTTAAGGGCTAGGCTGGGAACTAGCACATCACTCTGCCATCTTCTGTTGGTCAAACCCTTCTTGAAAGAAGAAGATGGAGAACAGACCCTCCCCCGCCTTTTTTTTTTTTGAGATGGAGTCTCACTCTGTTGCCCAGGCTGGAGTGCAGTGGCACAATCTTGGCTCACTGCAACCTCTGCCTCCTGGGTTCAAGTGATTCTCCTGCCTCAGCCTCCCAAGTCACTGGGATTACAGGTGTGTGCCATCACACCCGGCTGATTTTTGTATTTTTAGTAGAGACAGGGTCTCGCCATGTTGACCAGCCTGGTCTCCAACTCCTGACCCGAGGTAAACCACCCACCTCGGCCTCCCAAAGTGCCGGGATTATAGGCGTGAGCCACCACACCCAGCCCAAAGTGAGTCATTTTTATTTTTATTTAATTAATTTATTTTTGAGACTGAGTTTCACTCTTGTTGCCCAGTCTGGAGTGCAATGGCATGATCTCGGCTCACTGCAATACCTCTGCCTCCCGGGTTCAAGCAATTCTCCTGCCTCAGCATCCCGAGGAGCTGTGATTAATTATAGGTGTGTGTCGCCACGTCCAGCTAATTTTTGTACCTTTAGTAGAGACAGGGTTTCACCATGTTGGCCAGGCTGGTCTTGAACTCCTGAACTCAGGTCACCTGCCCACCTTGGCCTCCCAAAGTGCTGGGATTACAGGTGTGAGCCACCACACCCGGCCCTGGGTGGTTTGCAGGCTTCAGCTCCAACACACCATACTGCAAACCATCTTCACTGCATTGGTGAGGAAACCAAGGCTGAGAGGTGATGTCCCATCCCAGGTCACATGGTGAGTTGGTGGCGGAACCAGAATCAGATGCAGTCCCTGGCTCTAAACTCGGTGATGTATTCCATCTCATCTGGCCTGGGCCCTCCTGGCTCTCAGAAGAAGGGGAGCATGAAAAAGGGACAGAAGGCAGGAGGGCCAGGGCATACGCAGGCTGATCTGCCTGAACTATGGTTTTCTCCTCCTTGGCCTAATGCTTGGCTACTTGATGAAGGAGGCCCAGCAGGAAAGAAGACCCTGTGCTCCTAGACTGAAAAGCAGCAAAGAGATTGTGGGCTGGAAGGGGTGCTTTGCAGCTGTGAGCCTTGTAGGAGCAGACAGGTGTGATCTCTTTCCTCACCCATCCTAGGGATCATGCCAACACTCTATAACAAAAGACAGGTTAACAAGACAAAAGCATACCACATTTATTTAATCAAGGTTTTATGTGACATAAAACTTTGTCACATAAAGTGACAAAGCCTTCAGAAATGAAGGGCCAAAGACCCCTGGGAAATGGTCTGTTTTTAAGCTTAGGTTGAAAAATGGACAGCCATGTAGAAATGGAATTGGCCAAAAGGGCATGATCTAGTGGTAACAGACTGAAAGGGGAAGCCCGGTGATGGCAGTGCCTGCTGCCCTCACACTGGCTGTAGCAGGGAGGCACGGCTGGGGCTGCACATTCTATGGAGCCAGTGGGGGTCCCACCCCTTCTGAGTTGGGGCGAGGGTTTCCTGGGTGCCCCTGCAGCTGCCCAAACCATGGCTGCAGAACCAGGCCTCCTGCTCTATGGAGCAGGCAGGAGCCCTTGCTCTCCTGAGCAGGGCTGCAGTTACCCAAACTGCGGCTGTGGATGCCAGCCTCCCTGTGCTCTTGGAGGGGGCCAGGAGCAGGTAAGATCTGCCCTCCTGGGTGCAGCTGCCACCCCCGACCAACAGCTGCAGACCTGGGCCTCCTGCTCCATGGAGCAGGCAGGAGCTGGGGATGAGCAGGAGCCCTGCCCCTTCCGAGTTGGTGGGGTGGGAGCCCCAGGGTGCAGCTGCAGGTGCAGGACCTGGGAGTCTCTGCAGCCTGCACCCTCAGGGGCCCCAGGACGGCCCCCCAACATCACCCTGTCCCTGCAGGCTCGAGGGTGTCTGCTGCTTCCACTGCCTGGCCTCTGTCCTCTCCCAGCACCTGCTCCGATCTCAGAGCAGGGTTGGGGCTGAGCCCTAGGGCCCAGGCCATGCAGGAAGCCTGGGCAGAAGGAGGCAGGTTCCTAGGCCCTACCTTCAGGCCAGGGAGGGCCTGAAAGCTGGCGGCTGGGCTGCCAGTCCCAGCAAACTGGAGTGGGGTCTCATGGTGCCTTTTTTGACCCGCCCATGGCCACCCTTGGACCAATCGGCAGACATTTCCTCCCCTCTGAGGTCCATAAAAGCCCTGGGCTCAGCCAGAGCAGGGCAGAGGATGTCCAGAGGACAAACAGGGCAGAGAGATAATGGGACACAACTAGCTGCATAGAGGAGCTACCCTCTCTACTTATAGCTGGAGACAAGAGGAACTACCCTCTCTGCTGATAGCTGGAGACGACTGGATGACCAGCTGCAGAGAGGTGCTCCTCTCTCTGCTGAAAGCTGCATAGCTGGAGACGACTGGACGATCAGCTACCCCCTCCAGGGCCTCCTCTCTGCTGAGAACTGAACACTTGACTGAGGGATGCCCTGCCTACAGAGAGGAGCTACCCACTGCCGGTCTCTTCTGGGCTGTTGTAACACTCGGTAAAGCTCATCTTCGTCTTGTTCACCTTCACTTGTCTATGTACTGCAGGATGAGAACTCAGGCAAAGGCACTGTGTCTGGCCAGAAAATCGACACCCCAAAGATCCTATAATACCAGCAAGGCCCAGCCAGGCCTTCTGTTCAGATTCATCGTGGTCTCTCTGTGTAGCATTCCTTTCCCCAGGGTCTGGGGCAGGACCTTTCTGCAATGAGGGTCTTCAGGAGAGAAGGGAGAGAGTGATCTTTCTAGGTTTTATGGCTTGCTTTGGGGGAAAGGGGTTCTAGTTTCTATGTCTCACCTTGGAGAAAAGCACTTCTGGTTTCTATGACTTCCCTCGGGGAGAAAGAGGGGCGAGAGACAGGAGCGCAGGCACGAGAGAAAGGTGAGAGACTTTGTTTCTGAGGCTACTTTGGAGGCCTTCCCTTTAGTTCTAAGTACTTAACCTGCCAATGTGTCATACTCTGGGGTATTGTTTGCTCAGCCCAACAGCCTCATGGCAGTGCCTCTGCTTAACTCTTGTTTTCTTCTTAGGTGCATTTGCTTTGGAGGAAATAGAAGCTGAAACACAGCCCAGGATTGCAGAGGAACTCAGCCCTAAAATTCTGGACACCAGGGCTTGAGGCCTAAGCCTGCCACAGACTCACTGGAACCCTTGGGCAACTCACCCAGCTTTTCTGGGCCTGGGACATGGGAGCTTGACACAATGGGGCCTCTCCAGTTACAAGATACAGATTCTGGCCATCAGGCTTGGGTTCAAAGACTAGCTCAATTGATGCTCCTTGGAAGAGTCAATTTCTCATTAAAAAAAAAAGTAGGAGTCAAATAATATTTGGCGTGATAAGAGTCAAATGAAACAATGCATGTGGAGGCTCTTGGAAAACTGAAAAATCAATACTTTGTACAGATCCTCCCCTGCAACCCCACCATTAATTTTGAGGATGACATTACTAATGATGAATTCTGCCCAAGACCATATCTTAAATACAAAAGATGATTATTGGCCGGGCGCAGTAGCTTGCACTTGTAGTCCCAGCACTTCGGGAGGCTGAGGCGGGTGGATGGCTTGAGGTCAGTTCGAGACCAGTCTGGCCCACATGGCAAAACCCTGTCTCTACTAAAAATACAAAAATTAGCCGGGCATGGTGGTACACGTCTGTAATTCTAGCTACTCGGGAGGGTGAGGTGGGAGGATTGCTTGAGCCTGGGAGGCAGAGGTTGCAACGAGCCACGATTGTGCCACTGCACTTAAGCCTAGGAGACAGAGCAGGCCCTCGTTTCAAAAAAAAAAAAAAAAAAAAAAAAAAAGAAAAGAAAGTTAAAATTACCTGGCATCCCAAACAAGCAAACAAAAATTGCAAAATCTGTCACGTGTTGAACCTGACGGCCAGCCTTCGCTTAGGTATTCTGCTTGCGTTTAAGGTACAGTGCCACTAGGTGGCGATGGTATCTGGGCCATAGAGGCTTGTTCCAGAGCCATTACCTTCAGGACAATCTCAAGTGTCCTTTCTTTTTATACTTGGAGACAGGCACCCCCGAAGGACCCACTGAGCCTCAATTTCCTCAGTTGTAAAATGAAGATAAGAGTACCTACATGAGGGCAAGTATGTAAGCTCTTCCTGTGCATAGTAATGCCTTTAGTAAATATTTGCTTCTTTCCTAGCTGTATGATTAGGAACATGGCTTTTGGAACCAGACTGCCTGGGTTTGAATCCCAGCTCTACCACCTACCAGTTTTGTGACCTCAGGCAAGTTGCCTAACCTCTGTGGGCCTCCATTTTCCTGTCTGTGAAATGGGGGCTGGTAATCCCTGTAATTTCTATGTGTAAAGCTTAGAAAGTACCAAGGCCGGGTGTGGTGGCTCACCCCTGTAATCCCAGCACTTCGAGAAACTGAGGGTGGGCAGATCATCTAAGGTTGGGAGTTCGAGACCAGCCTGACCAACATGGAGAAACCCCGTCTCTACTAAAAATACAAAATTAGCTGGGCATGGTGGCACGTGCCTGTAATCCAAGCTACTCAGGAGGCTGAGGCAGGAAAATAGCTTGAACCCAGGAGGCAGAGATTGCAGTGAGCCGAGATCATGACATTGCACTCCAGCCTGTGCAACAAGAGCAAAACTCCATCTCAAAAAGAAAGAAAGAAAGAAAGAAAAAGAAAGAAAGAAAGAAAGAAAGAAAGAAAGAAAGAAAGAAAGAAAGAAAGAAAGAAAGAAAAAGAAAGAAAGAAAGAAAGGAAGGAAGGAAGGAAGGAAGGAAGGAAGGAAGGAAGGAAGGAAGAAAGAAAGAAACCTGGTCCAGGAAAAGGGCTATGTTTGCCACAGTGTCTGTATGTCCTGGGGTGAGTAGGCTGGGTCTGGGTCTTAACTCTGGGCACCTCCCAAGACTGAGGGCCTTGTCAAGGTGAGACGTCATCTTCAGGGAGTTTTTAACCTCCCAGGCATGAGTCATGGACTGAGGAAGGCACAGTTCTGAGGCTCCTGATATCCTGGTTCAGGATTCAGGACACAGCTGGCAACAGCCTCTGTCCACCAGGCAGGTGATGGCATTCAGTTTGCCAGTGTGAAGCCAGCTGGTGGGAGGATAAGGCGAGGGCAGAAGGAGCTGTGAGGCTGTTTTTAAAGTACTTTTGTGCCTTGGGGGTGTCCTGCTCACGCCCCTGCGTGCTGCAGAAAGGCAGCTCAGAAAATACACCACCACATTGGGCGACTGGGCCAATTGCTTTCCATGCTCTAACCTGCCCACCTCCATGCAGGTTTGTGGGGGAGGAATCATGTGGCAAAGACAGCACCTGACCAGAAGTCAGGAGATCTGTTTTTAGCCCCAGCTCTGTCACGGATGTGCTGTGTGACCTTGAATGAGTCACTTTCCCTCTCTGGGCTTCAGAGTCCTGCTCTGCCAAAATTAGGGAAAAAAATCCATGTCCTTTCTTTTTACCCGGAGATGTGGTAAGAATAGAGAAACTCGTTAAAACCCCACCTCCTCCTTGAAGCCTTTTATATTGGATGGAACAAAAGGGAACCCACAGTGTTACCACCACCCTCCTGCTCTCCTAGTCTAAGCATGCAATATTAATTAGCATCCATTATTCATTTATTGGTTGGTTGATTTCACAGGCTTGTCCAGTGCTGGTCTGTCCTTTCCACATGTTATGTCTGCATGTGAAAAATCCTCTGGGGAGGTCTGTAGGCCTGCCTCATTGCCCTCTATGGTACAGACAGCCTAACGGAGGAGGCTGCTGATGGAGGGAGGGCTCGAAGCTCTCAGTGGGAAGGAAGGTACCATGGAAACTGAGGCTGGTCAGATCTTAATGGGACTGAGAAAAAGTGCACTGAGGCCGGGCACCGTGGCTCACGCCTGTAATCCCAGCACTTCGGGAGGCCCAGGTGGGCGGATCATGAGGTCAGGAGTTAGAGACCAGCATGGCCAACATGGTGAAACCCTGTCTCTACTAAAAATTCAAAAATTAGCCAAGCGTGGTGGCGGGCGCCTGTAATCCCAGCTACTCCAGAGGCTGAGGCAGGAGAATTGCTTGAACCTGGAAGGCGGAGGTTGCTGTTCGGAGGTTGCCGTTAGCCGAGATTGTGCTGCTGCACTCCAGCCTGGGCAACAGAGCAAGACTTTGTCTCGGAAAAAAGAAAAAAAGTGCATTCAGGAGAAGAAAGATGTGAAAAGCACTTTGAAAAGTGAAAAGTGCTGTGCAAAAGGGAGAAAGTCTTATTCTCTGAGCAGGGGCACAAAACAATAAGAGAAAGAGGTGAGAGGAGAGAGAGATGGAGAGAGAGAAAGTTCATCTTTGATGAACATAAGTTTTGCAGACAGAAAATCTAGAAGAAAGCTAGTTTAATTTTAGGAGGCATGGAAGTTGTGTCAATTCCTAAAATAACAGTTTATTTTAGATTACACAGGACAGGGGTGTGTGTGTGTGCATGTGTGTGTATTCCACTCTCATTTTTTCAGGGCTTGAGGCTGCTAAGGCCTGAATTCAGCTTTAGGGAAGCCTCAACTCCTAAAGGAGTAAGCCCAGCTCAGTCTTCTCTCTCACCCCTTTCCCCACCCACCTCCTCCCTCTCCCTACCTCTGCCCAATCAGGTCTGCCCAGCCATTGCCCTTCCACACTGTCCCCAAGTGGCTCCACCCCTGCGAAGGCAGAGTCCTCCCTGTGCCCTCTGCATTACACCCCCTTCCCTGTGAATGTCCTCTTCCTGCTCTCGCCATCCTCCACCGACTGCCTGCGGCCGAGGAACATCGCGTGTCCTCTCTCAGTCAGTGTCCTCTCTCAGTCAGTGTCCTGTGCTCTGGACTTCACTGCCTTTTCAAAACCTTCCAGGCCTGGGCTCCATTCCATCTACATCAAAGCTCCTGACGACACATTGAGCCAGGCTAATGTATTAGTAGGGGAGGGGCCAATTGTTAGTCTATCCATCCTAGATTGTCCTTTAAGAGCCTCTTGGGGAATTAGCTTCTTTACATTAAAAAAAGTCCTGGTAGGCCAAGCACGGTGGCTAATGCCTGTAATCCCAGCACTTTGGGAGGCTGAAGTGGGCAGCTCATTTGAGCCCAGGAGTTTGAGACCAGCCTGGGCAACATAGCGAGACCCTGTCTCTACAAATAATTTTTAAAAATTAGCTAGGTGTGGTGGCATGCGCCTGTAGTCCCAGCTACCCGGGAAACTGAGGTGGAAGAGGATTGCTTGAGCCTAGGAGGTCGATGCTGCAGTGAACTGTGATTGCACCACTTTATTCCAGCCTGGTCGAAAGAGTAACACCCTGTCTGAAAAAAATAAAAATGAAAATAAAGCTTTGTCTAAAGAGGAGTGTTTCATACCACTGTGGTAGACCAGAAAGGGAGAAATTTTGGGGTGCATGTAGTTGGTGATAATAATAATATCATTATTTTGGCACACCTACTAAGTCCCAGGCACTATGCTAGGTAACTTACGTTCTTTGTCTAATTGCAATAACCCTATGAGGCAAGTGTAATCATCATCATCATCATCATCATCATCATCATAAATACAACAAAATTAACTGAGTATGTATGTGCTAAGCAGTTCACCTAATTGTCTTGTGAGGTAGGTGCTGTTGCCATGCCCATTTTCCAAGCCGGGGAACCAAGGAACAGATCAAGTAAGCAACTTGCCGCATGGCTATTAAGATGAAAAGGCTGAATCTCAAGGGGTTGAGTTACCTGTCCATGTTCACCCAGCAAGCAAGCAACTAAGTGAAGTTGATGTTCCTCCCCACGGCTACCCACATGCTCATTACACCTCCTTCTGGGGCTACTGGGAAATTCTAGGTTGGGGTAAGGGCAGCTAGGACCAGGAACTGCTGGAGTGGGAGTGCAGGGTGGGGCTTCACCAACCCAAGACAAACAGCATACCTCTTGCATAGAGGGTGTCCAGCAGTGCTCCACGACCCAGCCCTAGCCACTTGCCAAATGTCCCCTGGCCTTGCTGGCCTTTCCCAGCAATTCATCCCTGCCTCCTGCCCTGTCTGGCTCATCAGAATCCCAGTTAACCTTTGGCACCCTGTTGGAATGCTGCCTCCTCCAGGAAGCCTTCCTGGATGGCCCTAAACCAGAATCTTATACTGACCTTCTCCAGAACATTGTCCACTCACTTGGCCGTCCTAGTCAGCCTTGAGGTACATACTACCATCTGGCTTCCCCAGCTAGGTGTTGAGTTCCCCCAGACTTCAACACCTAACATGCAATCAGTGCTCAGAGAATTCTTTTTTTTTTTTTTTTTTTTTTTTTTTTTTGAGACGGAGTCTCCCTCTGTCACCCAGGCTGGAGTGCAGTGGCCGGATCTCAGCTCACTGCAAGCTCCGCCTTCCGGGTTCACGCCATTCTCCTGCCTCAGCCTCCCGAGTAGCTGGGACTACAGGCGCCCGCCACCTCGCCCGGCTAGTTTTTTGTATTTTTTAGTAGAGACGGGGTTTCACCGGGTTAGCCAGGATGGTCTCGATCTCCTGACCTTGTGATCCACCCGTCTCGGCCTCCCAAAGTGCTGGGATTACAGGCTTGAGCCACCGCGCCCGGCCCAGTGCTCAGAGAATTCTTATTGCACGAATAAATACTGCATTCAGGCATTCCCCTGGGTCACTGGGGCATGAATTTCAGTGCCTCTGGTGAAGTGCGTGGAGAGGGAAGTCAGGAAATACAAACATGTGACTATTCCAGGCTCAAACAATAGGGAGTAGTTAGGTCTGTGGCAAACTAGAGTCTGCACGCCTACCTGAGGGGCTCACATTCAAATTCAGCCACCACCCCCAGCCCCCAATCCCTACACATGTAAAGGGCAGGGACCCATTCTGGTCCTGAGCAATCTCACTTCCTTTCCCTTCCTCCGGCTTTATTTTTCTACTCTGTGCATACCACTTTAAAATACACTCTGGGCGGGGCGCAGTGGCTCACGCCTGTAATCCCAGCACTTTGGGAGGCCGAGGTGGGCGGATCACCTGAGGTTGAGAGTTCGAGACTGGCCTGACCAATATGGACAAACCTCATCTCTACTAAAAATACAAAATTAGCCGGGCGTGGTGGCGCACGCCTGTAATTCCAGCTACTCGGGAGGCTGAGGCAGGAGAATCGCTTGAACCCGGGAGGCGGAGGTTTCGGTGAGCCGAGATCGCGCCATTGCACTCCAGCCTGGGCAACAAGAGCGAAACTCCGTCTCAAAAACAAAACAAAACAAAAAATCACTCTTAGCTGCTGATACTGAATATCCATCTTCCCTCACATGTGTGAACTATGAGACGGCAGAGTTTTGGTCTGTTCTGTCCTCTGCTGCAGTCCAGCTCCTCATCAGTGCCTGATACAGAACAGGCCTTCAATAGGTACGTGCCCCGCTCCCCCCTGCAGCGTCCAGGCTCCAGGCAGCATTCAGGGCTCAAGTTCGGAAGAGTGAAGGCCGTTGAGGGTCCCCTGTTAGGCCCCAAGCTCCCTAGAGAGCCCCAAGGACATGGCCTGGAGTTTGCTTGGCGGCAGACGGTCCTGCTGGAACTAGGACATAAGGGTTAGCGACCCTGCCCCATGGGGTCACAGGGCAGAAGCTGCGGGAGGGGGTGGGCATCGGTGGGCAGTGGCGCAGCCACCACACAGGCACCCGCACGCACCAAGGGACGCCGAGGCTCGGGAGAGGAGGAAAGGCCAGGGCGGTGGGGAGATGGGGAAAGAGGCGGGGAGCAACACCCCGGGTTCCGAGCGCGCCAGTTGGGAGGGCTAGGGAGGAGGGCGCGCGGGAGGAATCCCAGCACGCGCGGGGCCGCGGGCAGCCCCCGGAGGAGGGAACCAAGCAAGACTGCTGGGGCAGGGGTCCGCTGAAGCGGCGAGGAGCCGGACCCCACTCGCCACCCGCCACCCGCCACCCCCGGCGCCTGCCAAACTGGTTGCTGCCTCCCAGGCAGCAGCCGCGCGTCCACCTGCGCAGCCACCGCGCCGCCCTGCCGCGCTGCCATTGGCTCGCTAAAAATGCCTCTCTAATCTGCGCTGCTCTGTGCACGCCTCCTCCTCATCCTTCCCCCCTCTCCGCCTCGGCTCTGACCTTCCTCCTTCCCGCAGCCCCGGCGACATCCCAGAGAGACGCGGTGGCGGCGGCAGCGCCAGCCCCCTCCTCCCCCGGGAAGTCGACCGGGCTTGAGGCCGAGCCCCAGACGTCCCGCGTAGCCCGGAGGCGCCGCCGATGGTGCCTGGCTGTCCTGCCCCCAGGTAGGGGGTCTGGCCCTTGAATAGAGGGCGGGGGGGTTGTGTGTGTGGGTGTCCAGTTAGGGAGTGCGTGTTGGAAGTGGGCGCCGGGACTGACATCTCCCTGGGCCAGAGCCCGGGAAGGGTTGGGCAGTTGCCTGGAGAGAAGTGGGTGCGCGTCCGGGGATGCTTTCAGGGGACAGAGTTCTCGGGCATCACCCAGGCAGTGTCAGGATGCCCCTGCGCTGGGTCCCTTGGGGGAGCGAGCCGGCAACGGAGGCCCTTACCCCAGGAAAAGCGCCCGAAATAGGTTCCTTGGGAAGCTGGGGCCTGGGCCCGGGCGGTCCGGGTCTCTGGACTGCTACCAGAAGGGGTGGGTGGGCTGGTGTCAGCTTGGTGCGTAGGCTATTTATGGATCAGAGTGGGCTGGGGAGAAACACAGCAGATGATGCCTGTCTGGCTTATGGTTAAAGGTATTTCCTTCTGTCCCCTACCCCTTCCCCCACAGCTGGGATGGGAGCGGGGAGGGAGGAGGAGGCAAGAAGGAGGTGATGATGCTAAAAGGCCCGCAGATACAGAAGCCATGGGCTGCTGGGCACTGCCCTCCCTGCAAGCCCCAGGTCACTTGCTGCCTGTTGGAGCTGTCTCTGTCCCTTATTTTCACCTTACAAGAGGCTGTGAAAAGGTTAAAGGGTCATCAGGGTGTAGGGGACATGGTGGCAAACCCGGGAGCTTGGCCAGACCCAGCTTCAAGCCCCAGCTGCCCCTACCCACAACAGCCCAGCTCTGCACCACATAGGCAGTGACACATATGGCCGCTTATTTCTAGGCACAACCATAAATAACCCACATTGCCCCAGCCCCTGGCACAGCTGGGGTGCAAACACGACTGTCTGTCAGCGATTTAGCTTCCATCCTCCATCCTGGCCTTTCTATCACATGTCCAAATCACCACTCTCAAGCCACCGCCTCCAGCAGCTTCCCTGATACCGCAGGTGAGATCCTTGCCCCCTGCCCTATGTTCTTGGACTGCCTTGTGGCTGGGTTATTTGTTTTGTTCATCTCCTTCTAGACTGGAAGTACCTTCAGGCTGGGAATCTGTCTGATTCATCCCTGTCATTGCCCCTGCACCAAAGCAGGGTTTGGCACCAAGTAAATAATTTGTGGAATGAATGACTTATTGAATGAGTGAATGTGAACTCTGGGAAATAGCTGGCAACCTGAGGGAGGGGGTCGAGCCCCTTCTTGGGCTTTCTCTCTATTCCTCAGGACCAAAGAGCCACTCAAACCAGGCGGTTCTCTTTAGGCCCTTCCTTTTTTTTTTTGAGAGAGAGAATTTCGCTCTTGTTGCTCAGGCTGGAGTGCAATGGCGCGATCTCAGCTCACCACAACCTCTGCCTCCCAGGTTCAAGCGATTATCCTGCCTCAGCCTCCCAAGTAGCTGGAATTGCAGGCATGCACCACCACACCCGGCTAATTTTGTATTTTTGGTAGAGACGGGGTTTATTCATGTTGGTCAGGCTGGTCTTGAACTCCGGAACTCAGGTGATCTGCCCACCTCAGCCTCCCAAAGTGCTAGGATTACAGGCCTGAGCCACCATGCCTGGCTAGGCCCTTCCTAAGCCTGGAGTTGATGGGCATCTATGGCTTTTGGAGATAGTCTTGCAACCTGCTGGCTCCAGAGAGTCTTATGGGCCCCTGGTTTGAGTGTCCAGGCCTGGTCCTGGCTTGGGGGAAGGCCTGATGTGAAGGTCTGGCTCTCCTCAGGCTGCTGGGTTGGCACTTTCTTCCTGGGGTGCCAACCTTAGACCAGGGTCTCTGCCTCTGTCCCAGTCCTTGGGAAAATCCAGGTCAACATCAGGGAAGCTGGGAAGGCCCAAGCCAGGCCGTCCTCAGCCTCTGGGGTCTTCATAGCAAGCTCTCAGGGGTCTCATGACCCTAGTGTGTGGAGGAGCAAACCCACTTCAGAGGAAGAGGCTGCCACCAAGGGTTCTGGCCTAGCCACAGGCCTGTGTCTGTGAAGGACGTCAACATTTCTAGGCTTAGGAAGGGCCTAAAGAGAACTGTCTGGTTTGGGTGGCTCTTTGGTCCTGGGGAATAGAGGGAAAGCCCAAGAGGGGACTCAATCCTCTCCTTTAGGGTGCCAGCTATTTCCCAGAGTTCACATTCAGTCACTCAATCATTCATTCATTCCACAATGGCCCGCGTTACTATTTGACAGCCATGCAGTCTCCCTAGCATGGCTCTGCCACCGTTCCCACAGCCAGGCCGTTTCTCCCTTCTCGCCCTCCCTCTGCCCCCGGCTGCCCTGAGCTGCTTTCAGTTCCTCAGGCAAGTGGGGCTTCTGTCACCTGCAGGCCGTTGCACAGGCTGTTCCTGTCTCCTCCTCTCCCTCTTCCTTCCCACCCAAATCTCTCACCCTCGGGAGCCCACTGAGGCTCCTTTTCCCTCCAGAGGCTTCCCCAGTGGGCTGGGAGCCCCACCCATGAATCCCCTCCCCACAGCCTGGCTGCCTCCCCTAGGAACCCTCCCATCACGTAGTGTCCTCTCGGGCTTCTCCCATCACGTAGATGGCCTCTCCCTGCTGGGCTGTGGGGTCTGTGGGGGCAGAGTCTGTGTGCTGTTTCCGGTGGCCCCATGGCCTGGCACAGAGTAAACCCAGCTCTGGCTTGTGGACTGAGTGAGTGACTGTTGGTCCTATCATCTACTTTCTCTCCTCACCAATATCAGGACATATTTTGCACTCTTCTCCCATTAGGAGATGAGGAACCCATTCGGAAGTTTGCAGGTATCCCCACAGCAAGAATGAGTTGGTGGTAGAAAGCCTTCCCTGGAGAAGTGAAACTGGCTACAGGTCTGGAAGGACAGAAGGGACAGGAGAGGACATTAGGGGTGTGGGCATTCACTGATTTGGGGGGCCCTCCCTGGGGAACCAGGTGGAGGAGTTGGGGGAGGAGTGGGTATACCAGATAAGAAGGACGCTGCTTGGTTTGGTTTTACATTTTTCTTAAAGAAAAGTAGCTTTTATTATTTTTTCTTATTACCAAAATAATATGGGTTTGCTGTGGGCAATTTAGAATATACTGGAAAGCTGAATGAAGGAAACCCATTAGCCACATCAGACCCACCCACCATGGGCACTTCATAGCTGGTTTCCAGCCAGGGGCAGGGTGGACTGGAGGGGAGGGCTGGGCTGCGGACCTGGGGGCAGGTTAGGGTCCCAGGAAGTAGCCATGAGGATTGGCAGGCAGGTAGGGGAGGAGTCCTAGAGCTTCACTGTGGAAAGCAGGGAAGGAAGTGGGACTGGATGAAGCGGAAGTGGACTCTGATGCAGTCCCAACAGGCAACAGGGTGCCCTGGGGCTAGAGTAGCCTTTCAGGTCATGCCCATTTTCTTGGGAGAGTCAGGCCCTAGACCCCAGCATCCTGTGCCCATCAGGCATTGGGTTTGGGCATGCCTTCTGGCAGGTGACTCTGTGGCAGCAGCAGTCCCTGAAGCATCTGCCCACTGAGGTCGCCTGCTGACAGCACCCACCCCATGGGGCAACAGATAGTGTTCACCACCAGGAAAGATGGGTTGGGAGGAACCCAGAGGTGGGCTGAAGGGACAAGATCAGCTGGAGCCTGGCCTCAGCTGGCTCTGGGGAGACAGGACCTCTAATGCCAGGGAAGTTGCTGGTGCCATTTCCAGAAAGGGAGCGTGTCTGTGGGGAGCAATTTAGAATGTACTGGAAAGCCAAATGAAGAAAACCCATTAGCCACTTCAGACCCACCTGCTGTGGACACTTTGTGGCTGGTTTCCAGCCAGGGGCAGGGTGGCCTGGAGGGGAGGGCTGGGCTGGGGACTGGGGTGGGGGCTCCCCTCCACCCTCCCCTGGGTGCTGCCTCTGAAGACCTCAACCTTGGGTGTGAAGGGCTGCAGGATACCTGAAAACTGGGAGGGCAGAGGAGGCCTTGGCTATTATTATTATTATTATTATTAATTTTGAGATGGAGTCTCACTGTGTTGCCCAGGTTGGAGTGCAGTGGCGCCATCTTGGCTCACTGCAACCTCCGTCTCCTGGGTTCAAGCAATTTTCTGCCTCAGCCTCCTGAGTAGCTGGAATTACA
Organism: Macaca mulatta; assembly: GCF_049350105.2. Classification (NCBI taxonomy): domain Eukaryota; kingdom Metazoa; phylum Chordata; class Mammalia; order Primates; family Cercopithecidae; genus Macaca; species Macaca mulatta. The sequence continues at coordinate 147,808,855 of NC_133409.1, read as the reverse complement.
AGTGCCCACCAGCACACCCGGCTAATTTTTGTATTTTTAGTAGAGACAGGGTTTCACCATCTTGGCCAGGCTGATCTCGAACTCCTGACATTGTGATCCACCTGCCTCAGCCTCCCAAAATGCTGGGATTACAGGCGTGAGCCACTGTGCCCGGCCTACCTTGGCTATTATTTTAAAATCACTCCATATTGTTATTATTATTTTATTTTTAGAGGCAGAGTCTTGCTCTGTCACCCAGGCTGGAGTGAGTGACACCATCATAGCTCACTGTAGCCTTGACCTCCTGGGCCCAAGGGATCCTCCCACCTTAGCCTCCTGAGTAGCTGAAACTACAGGTGATGTGCTACCATGCCCGGCTAATTTTTCAATTTTATTGTAGAGCTGGGGTCTTACTACATTGTCCAGGCTAAAAATCACTTGATATTAAAATGCTGGGTAGGGGCCAGGGTAGTCTTTCTATATAAAATGCAGGATACTCAGGGAATTTTAAATTTCAGAAAAACGACAGATGTGTTTTTGTTATTTTTTAGTCTAAGTATGTCCCAAACATTCCACAGGACATATTTTTAATAATAAAAAAAAAACTATATTCGTCATTTATCTGAAATTCAGATTTAACTAGGTGTCCTGAATTTTTTATTTTATTTTATTTTATTTTATTTTATTTTTATTTTATTTTTTTTTTTGAGACGGAGTCTTGCTCTGTCGCCCAGGCTGGAGTGCAGTGGCCGGATCTCAGCTCACTGCAAGCTCCGCCTCCCAGGTTCACGCCATTCTCCTGCCTCAGCCTCCCAAGTAGCTGGGACTACAGGCGCCCGCCACCTCGCCCGGCTAGTGTTTTGTATTTTTTTTTAGTAGAGACGGGTTTTCACCAGGTTAGCCAGGATGGTCTCGATCTCCTGACCTTGCGATCCGCCCATCTCGGCCTCCCAAAGTGCTGGGATTACAGGCTTGAGCCACCGCGCCCGGCCGTTATTTTATTTATTTATTTTTGAGACGCAGTTTTGCTCTTGTTGCCCAGGCTGGAGTGCAATGCCACGATCTCAACTCACTGAAACTTCCGCCTCCCAGGTTCAAGCTATTCTCCTGCCTCAGCCTCCTGAGTAACTAGGATTACAGGTGGCTGCCACCATGCCCACACCCAGCTAATTTTTGTATTTTCAGTAGAGATGGGGTTTCGCCATATTGGCCAGGCTGGTCTCAAACTCCTGACCTCAAGTGATCTGCCCGCCTCAGCCTCCAAAAGTGCTGGGATTATAGGCATGAGCCACCGTCCCTGGCCCTGAATTTTTATTGACTAAATGTGGCCAGTGTAGGCTGGGATAGGGAGGAGTGGAGAGAGAGGGTGAGAATTTTCTCTTCTTGAGTGTGGGGGAAGAATCAATAGATACTTGTTTGAAGTTGACAGTTTTAAAACATTAACACATCCACTTTTAGAAACAGGTGAGATGTTCCAAATTTCCCATCTGTTAACTTTCTATACTGGCTAGAGAGTAGCCCCTTATTTGTGGATTTTGGCTCCTTACTGATGCTGAGAAATAATAAAACAGTACTTTTCTCATTTATGCAGGTGGGACAAAGGGAGATGTGGTGATCAAGGGTGGAATCGCTAAATAGGGTTAATCCATTTAAGAAATAAAAGTCCTCATCTAAGAAAGCTCTCATCTGGCAGAGGGCGTGGGAAACTGGAACTCTCACGTCAGTCAGGGAGCATACGTTAGCACTGTGTTTTTGGCAACAGTGGTCACAGTTTTGACTTGGCAATTCCACTTTTTGGGACTTATCCCACAGGTACACTCTGAGCAGGGTGCAAAGATTAGCTGAGCAGAGACAGTCAGTGTAGCGAAACTAGATGTCTGTCAGGGGGACCAGTGACAAAGTCAAGACCTCTTTGTGTGCTGTGATTTCAGGCAGTTGTTCGTTCTGGGATTTAGTCAACGGATCTCTCTGGATGTCTGCTCCCTGCCAGGCACCACTTCAGGTGCTTGGGGACACTGAGACAAGACAGGGCGGAGCTTATTACCAGTGTGGAAAGATGGTCACGACGTACTGATAAGTTAAAGCAAGTGGCTTTTTGAACAGTGTGTGTAGTATGATTCAATGTTTAAAGTACATGTACATGTGTTCCTCTCTGTTCATATTTACATAACAATGCGTAGAAGGCTGCATACCTGATTGTGATTAGAGCTTACCTGCGGGGGAAGCCTATCGCCGGGATGGAGGGAGAATGCATCCACTTTCTTTCAGCCATTCTGTGCTGTCTGCATTTTATAAACAAATATCATTACTCATGAGGAAACAAATTAAAACTGCACTTGATGATACTGGGAATTTTTTTCTTAGAAAGCTAAAAAAATGAGCACGTAAACTGCATTCCCCTTAATCTGATGGCATTTGAGTCACATACTGCCACGTATGTTTGGAGAGTTTTTATTTGTGACTGGTTCTTAACTGGTCCCCTCCTGAGCTTGTTTCCCCTCTCCCTCCTCCCAGACCTGTGGTGCCTGACACCTGGCGGGATGGGAACGGGGGTAAGGTGAGGTAACATCTGGGTATCAGGAGGGTTGCAGAAGGAGTATGGTGGAAGTGGGGTATCTGGCAAAGTGGTGGTTGCGTACCACTGGGGAGTCCTGTAGGGACACAAAGGAGGGGCCAGGGATCCCTGACATGTGCCAGGCACTCTTTTGTTTATCCGTATTTATTAACTCATTTAGTCCTCTTAGTAACCTCATGCGGTTATCCCCATTTTACAGATGGGGCAACTGAGGTTAAGTGACTTGCCTGAGGTCACACAGTGAGTTAGTGGCTGAGCCAGATTCACAGCCATGCAGTCTGACTCCAGAAGCTGTGCTTGTGAGACTCCGTGTCTCAGCACCTGTCGTCAAGGAGTGGGGATAATCTCCTGTCTCAGAGACTGGAGCCAGGTGTGTTCTGGAAGACTGAAGGAGGGTTGTCTTCTGCAGAAGGCAGACCTGGAAGGAAAGGATGGTCAGATCCAGAGATGGGGGGAGTGCGGGGTACATTCCAGGCAGAGCGACAGCAGGGAACAAGATGCAAAGGTGGAATGTGAGTGGTGGGCTCAGGGGCTGGGGAGGAAATCAGCACAGGAACACGAGAGCGGACATGGGCGGTGAGGCTGGTGGGACAGCCAGCCTGGATTGCTGCTGCAGGGCATTTTAAATGGTCCACCTCATTGGACCTTTTGGGACAGGTGGCCCAGGGCCTGCTTCTCCTTGCAGGGCCTGGCAAAGACCCTGCATACCTCAGCCCCACTCTGCCCAATCTGGGCCTTCCCTGAGGTCACACATTTCATCCCTGGGTTCCCGGAGCCTAGCCTTGACAAGCCACTGAGGACAAGAGGGGCAGCCGAGGCAGGGCTGGAGGGCTGGGGGTTGGGGGTCTAGGCTGAGGTCCTGGCCCTGACAGTGACTCACTGAGGGGCCTAGGGCCACTCAACCCCCTCCCTTGGATTCTGTTTCCTCTTCTTTTATTTGCAAACTTTTTATTGCGAAACATCATAAGCATTTACAGAAGTAGAGAAAATGTTATATAACAGTCATAGACTCATGGCTTAGCATCAACAGATACCAACACATGCCCAGTCTCATCTCAATCAAGATATTTCTGTAAAAGATAAGGACTTTTCTAACATCATCACAATACCATTATTATGCTCAATAAGTATTAATTCCTTTATATAGTCAAATATTCACTTAGTATTCACATTCCCTGTTGTCTGAGGTATGTCTTCTTGTTTTTCAAATAGTTTGTTTAAATCAAGTTCCAGGTAAGGTTCACACATTGTGATCGATTGATATGTCTTAGTTTCTTTCAATCCATAGTTCTCCTCTCCATCTTTTCTTATTCTTTTGCAGTTTATCTATGGGAGAAAGCAGGTGGTTTGTCCTGCTGTGTTTCCTGCAGACTGGATTTTGTTGATTGCATCCCTTTGGTGTTGTTTAGTATGTTCTTCTGTCCTCTCTGTAAATTGGGAGTTGCATTTGTCTGTCTCTGACACCTCATCTTGTCATCAGTAAGTCCTTCAATTCTACATTCAAAACACCCAGAATCCACCTACTTCTTGTCACCTCCATTGCTGCCTTCCCTTCTCAGCCTCCACTATCCTCTCCTAGATGTTTGCAGCAGTCTTTACCTGGTCTTCCTGCCCTGTCCTTGCCTCACCAGCCAAAGGTCCTTTAAAACTTAAATCAGATCACATCCTTCCTCTGCTAAAGCTCTTCAATGACTCCCCTGCCATTCCGAATAAAGCCCAAAGTCCTATAACAGGCCAGACACAGTGGCTCATGCCTGTAATCCCAGCACTTTGGGAGGCCGAGGTGGGTGGATCACCTGAGGTCAGGAGTTCGAGACCAGCCTGGCCAACATGGTGAACCCTCATCTGTACTAAAATTACAAAAATTAGCCAGGCATGGTGGCACACAGCTGTAGTCCCAGCTATGCGGGAGCCTGAGGCAGGAGAATCCCTCAAACCTGGGAGGTGGAGGGTGCAGTGAGCTAAGATCGTACCAGTGCACTCCGGCCTGGGTGACAGAGCAAGACTCTGTCTCAGGAAAAAAAAAAAAAAAAAAAGCCCTATAATTGCCTACAAGGCCCTATGTGATCCGGCTGCCCAGTACCTCAGACCTCCTCTTGTACATCCTAGCCTCACTGATCCCCAGGTCATTTCTTGGGCCCCTCAAACACCCTACCCCAGGACCTTTGCACTCCTATTCCCTATGCCTGGAATTCTCTTCCCCAAAGGCCTGCATGGCTCATGATGTTCGCATCTCCACCCACATCACCCCCTCAGAGAGGCCTCCCAGACCGTCTCATAAAAAATAGTCCTCGTTGTCCCCCATCCTCTGATCCTACTTTATTGTCTTCATAGCACTTATCCCTGACATTATGCTCTTGTTGGTTTCTTGTCTGTCTCCCTTACCTGCCCAAGCGTTCCATGAAGGCAGGGTTTGGGTGGGGGCAGAACAGCATGACTGGCCTTCCCCTGCCCCTCAACCCTGCCCACAGAGCTGATCGCCTCCTCCTCTCACATGGCTAACTCCTCTACTTTCAATGTTTCCTAAAATTAAAAAAAAAAAAAAAAAAAATTTAAAAACACATATTTGTGCCTAGTGTGTCATTGTTTACAAAATACTTCCTGTCTCAGGTCTGGTCTTCTGGAAGCAGAGCTGAGACAAGAATTCCCGGGCAAATGATTTATTGCAGGCATGCTCATATTAGAGCAGGAAAAGATGTGCTTACAGCTAGGATCCCACGGAGAGCTCTAGATTATAAACAGCCAGTCTCACAGGGTTACCTTACTCCAGACAAGGGGCCAGACCTTGGTCACCCCTTAGCGGGTGGTCGTTGTCTGCAAGCTGCTCCCAGGGAAGGGCCTAGCCTCCCCCTGCATCCCCAGATGAGGCAGCTTCTATAAGCTGAGGGCAGCTCTCAGGGGAAGGGGGCAGCTGTGAGCTGTTGGCAGCCAGCACCTACAGCTGCTGAGAGATGGGTACCCCACCTGATAGAATGACACTGGCAGTACCCCCTCTATTTCCATATCCATTTCTGCTTTGAGCCTTGCCACAAGCCTGTGGGGATGGTATTTATTAATGATCATTATTCCCATTTCCTAGACGAGGAAGCTGAGGTTCTCAGGGCTGAAATGACTTGCTTGAGGTTGCACAGCCAGGAAGCGGTTAGATTTAAGCTCAGATTCTTACTCTGGATCCTCTGATTAGCTGACAAGCCGTCTTAGTGGCTGCTGGTTTGTAGTTTTACTCTCACGCATTCATCCTTTTGAATGTTAAATGAATATGTATTGCGTGTGGTGTGCTGTGTGCTGAACTAGGCGTCGGGCCATTCAGCAGTGAGTGACATACACTGTGTCCTTGTCCCTGGAGTTGCCAGTCAGTGGATCTGCCCAGTATTTAGCCGCCACCACCGTGGTTACCCCTACTGAGCCCTCAGCAGTCCCAGCTTCCATAATGACAACACGATGTCTATTGAGCATGAACTATGTGCTAGCACTGTGCCAGGCTCCCCTTTGCCTTCATAGCACTCCATCTTCAGATGGGTAAGCTGAGGCTGCGGAGGGACTTGCAGCTCCCTGCCGAGGTCTCTTGGTGAGCGTGTGATAGAGCTGGGATTCGAAAGCATGGGGCTAAATTTGGCTCTCCCGCTTCCTGCAGCCCCTTCCCCAGCCCTCCCCACGCTCCCCCGCCACCACCAGCAGGATATCTGGTGTCACCTCTATCATCAGCTTCATCGGACACTGGGCTGCCACTGCTGCCTGCTCCCCAGGTGTTGGATGACTGGCCGCCATCTCACCTGCCCCACTTGGCCCTGCCCCAGACGGGGCACCTCTAATAGGAGGCCTCCCCTACCCTACAGGGCCCAGGATCCCTGCCTCTGCCCCCTTGCCAGCCCCTTGTCATTGGCCCTGACAGCTGGGTGGACCTTTCTGCCAGCCCCAGCATGGCCTGGGTGTTGACAGCCCCTCCCCCTTGCACCAGCTGTCCTGGTAAGCTGCAAAGCTGGCTTGGCTCAGCTTGGGGGCCCCTGGACAGGGCCGGGGGCGGGTGGCAAATCACAGGGGACTTCCTTCTTTCCTGCCAAACAGGGCCAAGACAATTTGGACAGGGAGCAACCAAATCACAAAATTGCCACCTGAGGAATGTAAGGGTGGAGAGGGCACCCCCCCAGGACTGCCTTGGTAATGGGCGTCTATGAGGCAGTAGCTCGGGGATGGGCACTCCAGGCCTGTGTCAGCTTGGGATTTCCCTTCTCTCCCGAGGACCCCCTCGTTCCCTGGCCCTCAGGCCTCTCTGACCGTTGCTCATTTGGGCTGTGGCAGAGGAGGCCAGCACTCTGTTCCAAACGTCAGCCCTGTGGGCTTCCTCCAGGGGCTGCACTGAGGGACTGTGCCTCTCTTGGCAGAACTTCAGGAATATTTGTGTGAATTTTGGACATGAAATAGTATGTGAAACATAGGCAAATGAGCATGTCCAGGCCGGGCGTGGTGGCTCATGCCTGTAATTCCAGCACTTTGGGAGGCCAAAGCAGGAGGATTGCTTGAGCCCAGGAGTTCAAGACCAACCTGGGCAACATAGGGAGATGCTGTCTCTATTAAGAAAAGAAAAGAGAAGAGAAGAGAAAAGAAAGAAGAGAAAGAAAGAAAGAGAGAGAGAGAGAGAGAGAGAGAGAGAGAAAGAAAGAAAGAAAGAAAGAAAGAAAGAAAGAAAGAAAGAAAGAAAGAAAGAGAAAGAAAGAAAGAAAGAGAAAGAAAGAAAGAAAGAGAATCATGTCCGTCTCACTGTGGGTGTGGCCTGCTGGGGTATTGTGGTCTGCAGGGAACAGGCACTCCCTGCAACAGCTGGGGGACCAGGGGCACAGAAAGATGAGGACCCCTGAGGGCTCTGGCCATCTCATCTTTCCTGCAAGCTCAAGTCCGATTTCCATCACACTTTCTCCTCTCCAGATGGTTACTTTTTTTCTAATTTGATCATTTTGTTTGTATTTATGAGCTAGACTTCTACGAAGAACTATTCCTCTTCACCTATTTTGTTATTCTGAAACATGGTGCATACTGAAGGGTAAAGGCTCCATTCCTCCCCTTCATCCTTTTTTTGATTTGCTTTTTGAGACAGGGTCTCACTCTGTTGCCCAGGCTGGAGAGCAGTGGCATGATCTTAGCTTACCACAGCCTCAACCTCCTGGGCTTCAGTGATCTTCACAATTCAGCCTCCCCAGTAGCTGGGACTACAGCTCTGTGCCACCAAGCCTGGCTATTTTTTTTTTTTTTTTTTTTGTAGAGACAGGGTCTCCCCATGTTGCCCAGGCTGGTCTTGAACTCCTGGGCCCAAGTAATCCTCCCGCCTCAGCCTCCCAAAGTGCTAGGATTGCAGGCATGAGCCACCAAGCCCGGCCCCTTTATCCTTTTTTTTTTTGAGACAAAGTCTCGCTCTGTCGCCCAGGTTGGAGTGCAGTGGTGTGATCTTGGCTCATTGCAACCTCTGGCTCCCGGGTTCCAGTGATTCTCCTACCTCAGCCTCCCAAGTAGCTGGGACTACAGGTGCGTGCCACTGTGCCTGGATAATTTTTTGTGTTTTTTTTTTTTTTTTTTTTTTTTTTTTTTTTGAGGCGGAGTCTTCACTCTGTCGCCCAGGCTGGAGTGCAGTGGCACCATCTCGGCTCACTGCAAGCTCCGCCTCCCAGGTTCGCGCCATTCTCCTGCCTCAGCCTCCAGAGTAGCTGGGACTACAGGCGCCCGCCACCGCGCCCGGCTAATTTTTTGTATTTTAGTAGAGACGGGGTTTCACCGTGTTAGCCAGGATGGTCTCGATCTACTGACCTCGTGATCCGCCCGCCTCGGCCTCCCAAAGTGCAGGGATTACAGGCGTGAGCCACCGCGCCCGGCCTAATTTTTTGTGTTTTTAGTAGAGACGGGGTTTCATAATATTGGCCACGATGGTCTTGAACTCTTGACCTTGTGATCCACCTACCTCAGCCTCCCAAAGTGCTGGGATTACAGGCGTGAGCCACCACGCTGAGCCTATTTATCTTTTTTTTTTTTTTTTTTTTTTTTGAGATGGAGTCTCGCTCTGTCACCCAGGCTGGAGTGCAGTGGCAACATCTCAGCTCACTGCAACATCCACCTCCCGGGTTCAAGTGATTCTCCTGCCTCAGGCTCCTAAGTAGCTGATTGCAGGCACGCGCCACCACTCCTGGCTAATTTTTGTGTGTTTAGTAAAGATGGAGTTTCACTATGATGGTCAGGCTGGTCTCGAACTCCTGACCTTGTGATCCGCCCACCTTGGCCTCACAAAGTGCTGGAATTACAGGTGTCAGTCATCGCACTCAGCCTATTTATCCATTTTTAAAGAAATGAGTTGGTGCTATAGCAACCTCCAATGGTGACCAATGAATATTTTTTCCTTTTTTAAAATATAAACATATATAAAATAGGTTGTACATTTGTCGTAGTCTTTTTTGTGTTGCTATAACAGAATACCTGAGCCTGGGTAATTTAAAAGGACAAGGAGCTTATTTGGCTCACAGTTCTGGAGGCTGAGAAGTCCAGGCAGCATGGCGTCGGGTCTGCGTGGCTTCTGGTGAGGACCACCTGGCTGCATTCTAATATGACAGGAGCAGGTGCCAGAGCGACAGTGGGCGAATGCAGAAGTGACACAGACAAGAGGCTAGGCTCACTTTATAACAGCGTGCTCTCATGGGAACTAATCCGTTCCCACAGCGCTCCCGCAAGGTGGCATTATTCTAGTCCTGAGGACAGTGCCCTGTAATCCAAATGCCTCTCACTAGGCCCTGCCTCCCAACACAGCCACATTGGGAATCAAATTTCAACATGTGTTTTGGAGGGGACACACTCAAACCACAGCAACATTTTAATAAATTTAATATAAAGCCAGTGTCTCCATCATGTAGGTAAAACAAATCCGAACATTGCCACAGCACCAAAGGACCCCCTCAGACCCTTTCCCATCACAAGCCCCTGCCTCCCCAATTGGAACCCGCCATTCTAGATCGTTAGGGTTATTCACTGCTTTGTTTTTGGTTTTATCACCTAAGTATGCATCCAAAACCAAAGAGTTCTGTTTCTTTTTGAATTTTCTGATTTTTCTTTCTTTCTTTCTTTTTTGAAACAGAGTCTTGCTCAGGCTGGAGCACAGTAGCGTGATCTTGGCCCATTTAGGCTCAAGCTCCTGGGCTCAAGCAATCCTCCCACCTCAGCCTTCTGAGAAGCTGGTGCCACAGGAGTGCACCACCATGCCCAGCTGTCTTTTTAATTTATTTTCTTTTTTTTTTTTTTTAGAGAAATGAGGATTCCCTCTGTTGCCCAGGCTGGCCTTGAACTCCTGGGCTCAAGTGATCATCCTGCTTCGGCCTCTCAAAGTGCTGGGATTATAGGCATGAGCCACCACACTTGGTCTTTTTAAATTTTAAGTAATGAATTATGTATTTCGTTAAAGTCTGTTCTTTTTAATTTTATTTTTAATTTTATTATTATTATTATTACTTTTTGAGACAGAGTCTTGCTCTGTCACCCAGGCTGGATGCAGTGGCACAATCTCAGCTCACTGAAACCTCCGCCTCCTGGGCCCAAGTGATTCTCTTGCCTCAGCCTCTATAGTAGCTGGGACCACAGGCACATGCCACCACGCCCAGCTAATTTTTATATTTTTAATGGAGATGGGGTTTCACCATGTTGGCCAGGCTGGTCTCAAACTCCTGACCTCAGGTGATTCACCCACTTCGGCCTCCCAAAGTGCTGGGATTACAGGCATGAGCCTCCACTCCTGGAATCTAAAGTTTGTTCTTTTTTTTTTTTTTTTTTTTTTTTTTTTTTGAGACGGAGTCTCGCTCTGTCACCCAGGCTGGAGTGCAGTGGCCGGATCTCAGCTCACTGCAAGCTCCGCCTCCTGGGTTTACGCCATTCTCCTGCCTCAGCCTCCCGAGTAGCTGGGACTACAGGAGCCCGCCACCTCGCCCGGCTAGTTTTTTGTATTTTTTAGTAGAGACGGGGTTTCACTGTGTTAGCCAGGATGGTCTCGATCTCCTGACCTCGTGATCCGCCCGTCTCGGCCTCCCAAAGTGCTGGGATTACAGGCTTGAGCCACCGCGCCCGGCCAGTTTGTTCTTTTTTTAAACTAACATTTTCTTTTTACCAGGCATCTGGGTTGTTATTTGTAGCATCAGTCCTTTCATTTTCTTTTCTTTTCTTTTTTTTTTTTTTTTTTGAGAAAGGATCTCACCCTGTCACCCAGGCTGGAGTGTAGTGGTGCCATCATGGCTCAGTGTAACCTCTGCCTCCCGGGCTCAAAACCTCTGCCACCTCAGCCTCTCAAGTGGCTGAGACCACAGGTGTGCACCACCACACCCAGGTAATTTTAAACTTTTTTTGTAGAGATGGGACTCTCCCTATGTTGCCCAGGCTGGTCTTCAACTCCTGGGCTCAAGCAATCTGCCCATCTCGGCCTCCCAAAGTGCTGGGATTACAGGCATGAGCCACTGTACCTGGCATCTCATTTTTCCTTATATATAATAGTTTCTAATATGTGAATAAACCATGATATACTTGTCTAGTCTGTTTACAGACATCAGGGTTTTTTTCTGATTTCTGTCTACTAGGAAAAGTTCTGCTGGCTTCCATGAAGGCATAAAATAAAAAGTACTTGCCGGGCGCGGTGGCTCAAGCCTGTAATCCCAGCACTTTGGGAGGCCGAGACGGGTGGATCACGAGGTCAGGAGATCGAGACCATCCTGGCGAACACGGTGAAACCCCGTCTCTACTAAAAAATACAAAAAACTAGCCGGGCGAGGTGGCGGGCGCCTGTAGTCCCAGCTATTCCGGAGGCTGAGGCAGGAGAATGGCGTGAACCCGGGAGGCGGAGCTTGCAGTGAGCTGAGATCCGGCCACTGTACTCCAGCCTGGGCGACAGAGCGAGACTCCGTCTCAAAAAAGAAAAAAAAAATAAAAAATAAAAAAAAAAAAATAAAAAGTACTTAAAAAAAAATTTCTGCTCTATACATATCCCCAGGTAAACATATGCATGCAGCTCTTCAGGGTTTATGCAAAGGAATGGAATCACTAGGTCATGGGGTATGCGATCTTCAACCTTATAGATAATGTGAAACTGTTTTCCAGAGTGCTTGTACCAAATCACACCTACACAAAGCAGTGTGTGCAGAATCCAGTGGCCCACATTCTTGCAGATATGTGGTTACTCGCAGCCTTTTTTTCTTTTTTTTTTGGAATTTGGTTTTCATTATCATTATGGATTTTTATAAATTTGATGTATTTTAGCACTTGCACTCATTATTCTCAGTAATGCTCAAATTGTCTCATCTTTGGCCAGTGGGAACTTCTTCAAGTGGACTCTGACATCATTTTCTTTCTTTCTTTTCTTTGTTTTTAGACAAGTTCTCACTCTGTTGCCCAGGCTGGAGTGCAGTGGTGTGATCTCGGCTCACTGCAACCTCCACCTCCCTGGGTTCAAGTGATTCTTCTGCCTCAGCCCCCCGAGTAGCTGGGGCTGCAGGTGTGCGTCACCATGCCTGGCTAATTTTTGGATCTTCAGTATCTTTAGATGGGATTTCACCATGTTGGCCAGGGTGGTCTCAAACTCCTGATCTCAAATGATCCAGCCACCTTGTCTTCCCAAAGTGCTGGGATTACATGCGCAAGCCACTGCGCCCGGCTTCTGACATCCTTTTCTTATGTTAACACCAGTCTTTGGAAATGCCCGTGCTTTCTGGTGTGAAGATGTTCCATGTTCCTCAGAGCTGGACTCAGCCAGCTCTCCAAGGAGCTGTGGATCTTTTATATAAACATATTTTTTTATTGAAATATGATTCATATACTATAATATTTACCCTTTTCAAATGTACACTTCAGTGGCTTTTAGTATATTTACAAAGTTGGGTAACCACTATCTAATTCCAGAATGTTCCATAACTCCAAAAAAACCTCCATATCCATTAACAGCTACTTCCTAATTCCCCCTCCCTCAGCTCTGGAAACCACCAAACAACTTTCTGTCTCTATAAATTTGCTTATTCTGGAAGATTCACATAAATTGAATCATATGAGCCTTTTGTCACTGGCTTCTTTTTTTGTTTGTTTGTTTGTTTTGAGACGGAATTTCGCTCTTGTTGCCCAGGCTCGAGTGCAATGGTGTGATCTCGGCTCACCGCAAGCTCTGCCTCCTGGATTCAAGCGATTCTCCTGCCTCAGCCTCCCGAGTAACTGGGATTACAGGCATGCACCACCACACCTGGCCAATTTTGTATTTTTAGTAGAGATGGGGTTTCTCCAGGTTGGTCAGGATGGTCTTGAACTCCTGACCTCAGATGATCTGCCCACTTTGGCCTCCCAAAATGCTGGGGTTACAGGCGTGAGCCACCACGCCTGGCCTATGTTTTTGTGTTTTTGAGAAGGAGTCTTGCTCTGTTGCCCAGGCTGGAGTGCAGTGGCATAATCTCAGCTCACTGCCATCTCTCCACCTCCCGGGTTCAAGAGATTCTCCTGCCTCAGCCTCCCAAGTAGCTGGGATTACAGGCACGTGCCACCCTGCCTGGCTAATTTTTGTATTTTTAGTAGACATGGGGTTTCACCAGGTTGGGCAGGCTAGTCTTAAACTCCTGACCTCAGCTGATCTGCCTGCCTCGGCCTCCCAAAGTGCTGGGATTGCAGGCGTGAGCCACCGCGCCCGGCCTTGGTTTCTTTCACTTAGTATAATGTTTCTAAGGGTCACCCCTCTTTGTAGCGTGCAACTACTGCGTTCCTTTTCATGGTTGATTCATATTGCCTTGTGTGAATATACTACGTTTTGTTTATCCGTTCATCCATTGATGGACATTTGAGTTGTTTCCACTTTTTGGTTTTTATGAATAATGCATCTAAGAGCATTTATATGCGTGTTTTTCTGTGAACATGTGTTTTCATTTCTCTTGGATATATACCTAGGAGTAGAATTGCTGGGTCGTATGGTAACTATGTTTTTGTTTTTTTGTTTTTTTTGTTTGAGATGGAGTCTCACTCTGTTGCCCAGGCTGGAGTGCAATGTCATGACATCGGCTCACTGCAACCTTCTCTTGCCTCCTGGGTTCAATTAATTCTCCTTACCTCAGCCTCCTGAGTAGCTGGGATTACATGTGCCTGCCACCACGCCCGGCTAATTTTTGTATTTTTTAGTAGATACAGGGTTTCGCCATGTTGGCCAGGCTGGTCTTGAACTCCTGACCTCAGGTGGTCTGCCCACTTTGGCCTCCCACTCCCACAGTGCTGGGATTACAGTTGTGAGCCACAGTGCCTGGCCAACTCCATGTTTAACCTTTTTTTTTTTTTTTTTTGAAACAGGGTCTCACTCTTGTTGCCCAGGCTGGAGTGCAGTGGCACAATCATGGCTCCCTGCAGCCTCGACTTCCTGGGTTCAAGGGATCCTCCCACCTCAGCCTTCCAAGTAGCTGGGACTACAGGTGTAAGCAACCACACCTGGCTAATGTTTTGTATTTTCAGTAGATACGGAGTTTTGCCATGTTATCCAGGCTGATCTCGAACTCCTGGGCTCAAGTGATCTGCCCACCTTGGCCTCCCAAAGTGCTGGGATTACAGGCGTGAGCCACCATGCCCGACCCAGACTTTTTGAATTCTAGAAGTCAACCTAAGGTCCCATCCAAGAGCCCCTGAAGCTCTGGACAAAGGGCCCTGGGCTGTAGGACCAACCTTGCTCAGCCCCTTCATCTTGCAGTAATGCTGCAGGACAGAGGAGGGGAGTGGCTTGCGCAGGGCCACATAGCCTGTGGGCACCAGAGTTGGGTCGCAGTTTAGTTCCTACTGCTCCTCTAGGGGTCCTCACCCCAGCTGGGCACACGTGCTCCAAACCTCCAAATTCCACCGCTCCCTTTACGTGGGTTCTGGCGCCCTGCTCTGTGGCTCTTAGCCACAGTCTTTCTCCTTCAAGGACTTTTTTTCTTTTTTTTTTTTTTGAGACAGAGCTTTACTCCTGTTGCCCAGTCTGGAGTGCAATGGTGTGATCTCGGCTCACTGCAACCTCCGCCTCCTGGGTTCAAGCGATTCTCCTGCCTCAGCCTCCCGAGTAGCTGAGATTACAGGCATGTGCCACCATGCCAGGCTAATTTTTAATTTTTAGTAGAGACGGGGTTTCTCCATTTTGGTCAGGCTGGTCTCGAACTCTCAACCTCAGGTGATCCACCTGCCTCGGCCTCCCAAAGTGTTGGGATTACAGGCGTGAGCCACCACGCTCAGCCCCTTCAAGGACTTTATGGGCTGCCCCAGCTGAGAGAGGGGACTTGTCATCCTAGTGTGAGCTCCTGTGGCACCCAGGAGGTGGGAGGTAGCACCTGGACAGATTGTCCGTGGTCAAATTTGGGAAATTTACTTTTAGGTTCAACCCAAGTAAAGGGTGCTCTTCAGTGTAGGCCTCATCAGGGCCTTTTTTTTTTGAGATGAAGTCTTGCTCTGTCGCCCAGGCTAGAGTGCAGTGGCACATTCTCGCCTCACTGCAAGCTCTGCCTCCCTGGTTCAAGCGATTCTCCTGCTTCAGCCTCCTGAGTAGCTGGGATAATAGGCACCTGCCACCGTGCCTGGCTAATTTTTGTATTTTTAGTAGAGATGGGGTTTCACCATCTTGGTCTGGCTGACCTCGAACTCCTGACCTCGTGATCCACCCGCCTCAGCCTCCCAAAGTGTTGGGATTACAGGCGTGAGCCACCGTGCCCGGCCCATCAGGGCCTTTATCATGCTGCTGTGTCCTGTGAATGTCAAGACATTTCATTGCCAACATTTAGAAGCAATCAAGATGTCCTTCAGTAGGCGAATGGTTATATAAACTGTGGCACACCCTGGCAATGGAATATTATTCAGTGTTCAAAATAAATGAGCTATCAAGCCATGAAAAGACAAGGAGGAACCTTAAATACGTTTTACTAAGTGAAAGAAGCCAACCTGAAAAGGCCACATACTGTGTGATTCCAACTAGGTGACATTCTGGAAAAGGAAAAACTATGGAGATAGTGAAAAGATCAGTGGTTATCAGAGATTGGGGTGGGGCAGGGAGAGATAAATAGGTAGAAAGCACAGAGGATTTTTAGGGCAGGGCAACTTTTCTGTATGATACTACAATGGTAGTTACCTGTCATCAACCTATAGTCAAACCTATAGAATACACACCACCAAGAGTGAACCCTAATGTAAACTATGGACTCTGGGTGATAATGATGTGTCAGTGTAGGTTCATCAGTCCTCACAAATGTACCACACAGATGCACGGTATGGACAGTAAGGGTGGCTACTGTGTGGGTGGGAGGGGGTGTATGGGAACTCTCTGTACTTTCTAGTCAATTTTTCTGTGAGCCTAAAACTGCTCTAAAAAATAAAATCTATTAATTAAAAAAAATATATATCCACATACACACACAAATATATTAGGAAGTGACAAGTGTTACAAAGGAAAAATAAGGCAGGGTGAGGGTTTAAGTAAGGGGTGTGGGGCATGGGCTGGCTGTTCTGGATGGGGCAAAAGTGGGGGTCAGGATCATGAATCAGAGACTTAACGCAAGGAAATGTGCCCTGCAGATATCAAGGGAGGAGGATCTCGGGACAGGAAGCCGCAGGTGCTAGCTCCGAGGCAGGGAAGAGGAAGCACAGGGGGTCTGGGGTGGAGTGAGGCGTGGAGAGTGGTCGTGGGGAGTGGGGGAGGATGAGTCAACAGGTTGGGGCCCGGAGGCACAGCCAACCTGTTCTCAGATGGGTGAGTCACTCGCTGGAGGGTTTCGGCAGGGGTGTGATGTGTCAAAATTATATTTGTGTTTTTATTTTTCAATTTTAAAAAAAGCCAGTCAAATTTAGCAGTGGGGGGTTGTGTATCAACTTTAGTGACATTATTTATGTTTTAAAAAGATGACTGCAGCTGCCGTCTGGCAGATAGACAGTAGGGGGCGAGGGTGGAAGCAGGGGGGCTCATTAGAAGGCCACACAGCCCTCCGGGTGGGAGAGGGGGCTGGGGCAGACCCTGGCGTCTGTGGCCGACAGATGAGAGGTGGCTGGATTCTGCGTATATTTTGAAGGGAGAGTCAGCGGGGTGTAGGGTGAGGGAGATTCCTAAGTTCTTGGGTGAACAGTGGTGTTATGTCCTGAGATGGCAAAGGCCAGCGTTGGGGCAGGCTGGGGGCTGTCAGATGGGGACATGGTAAGTGCCTACATCCAAGTGGGGCTGTTGAGGAGGTGGGTGGATGTGTGAGGCTGGAGTTCAGGGAGATCTAAGGCCACTGCTCTGATGAGATCCCAGAGGGAGTAGACATGAGTGGAGAAGAGAAGAGGCCCCAGGCCTGAGTCCTGGCCCTGTGAGGGCCCACCCAGGGAGACGGAGGTGCGACACAGAGTGGGAGTGTGGTGTCTGAGGAGCCCGGAGGCACGGGTGCCAGGGCGGACAGCGTGCTGCCAAGGAGGAGGACTGGAGACTGGCCATGGGGGTCAGCAGTGGCTGGTGAGGGCCAGAGGCCGACTGGAAAGGCTTCGGAGGGAGTGGAGGTGGAGAGGATGGGCGGGCCTTTCCAGGAGTGTCCTCTGCCACCGGAGGGAGGAGACACATGGGCCCACAACGTGGGGGGCACTGGGCGGTCTAGGGGACCCTTTTGACTTTCTCTTAAATGAGAGAAACAACAGCATGATTCTCTCTGGATGGGACAGATTCTATGTGAGGGAAAACCAATCATTCGGGAGAGGGGAGAGCACATCCCAGCCCGGCAGCAGGAGTGCCCAGCCTAAGGGGTGAGGGGTGGAGGGACAGGGGGCCTGGGAACCCAGGGGGAGGGCGGCAGGGCCTAGGGGTGGGGTGAGGTGGGTGTGGGGCCGCAGTGTCTCTAGGTGCCTCCCTTTTTCTCAGAGAAATAAGCGGCACAGCTGTCAGCTGAGAGGGAGGGAGGAGGAGGTGTTGTAAAATATTTGTCTCCAATGCAGTTCTCACAGCCACCGGGTGAAGTAGGCGCCATCACCCCCGCTCTGCAGATGAGAAAACAGGAAGGGGGCCAGGTAAGTTGCCAGCTAGGGCAGGACTGAGGTCTGAACGGGGCCTGGAGGGCATGGGGTATGGAACTGGGATTCGACTACACCCTGTCCCTTCCGCCTCCCATTCCAGTCCAGTGCTGCACCAGCAGGGAGGACACTGGGGTCCAGACAGGGAAAGTGATGTCCCAAGGCCAGACAGCGAGAAGGTGACGTTGTCATTGCTGGTCCTCTTCCTCCCTCCCCTAAGCTCTATGGGCACAACACACCTGGGCCACTCTGTTCCCACCGCTACCCTGTCAGCCGTGTAAGGCTGCCTTCCGGGGCCCTGCTCCGTGGGCTCCTCTCTCTCCTCCTGCCTTGGAGCCGCTCTGCATGTCGGGACAGCGCCTGTCTCCGCTGCAGCAGACCCCAGCCTAGGGTCTTCTGGACCCTGGCCGCACATTAGAATTTTCTGATTTAACTGGGCTGGGGCCTGGGCATTGGTATTTTTTAAATTGAGATATAGCTGGGTGTGGTGGCTCACGCCTGTAATCCCAGCACCTTGGGAGGCTGAGGCAGGCAAATTACTTGAACTCAGGAGTTTGAGACCAGTGTGGGCAACATGGCACTGGTCTGTACCCCCCGCAAAAAAAAAAAAAAATTAGCTGGGTGTGTGCGCCTGTAATCCCAGCTGCTTAGGAGGCTGAGGTGGGAGGATCAGCTAAGCCCAGGGAGGTTGAGGCTGCAGTGAGCCATGATTGTACCACTGTACTCCAGCCTGGGCGATGGAGTGAGACCCTGTCTCGATCAATCCATCAGTTAATTAATTAAAGTACAAAGTGCATGTCAGTGAACATGAGCCACTACACAGAACAGGATCCCGCATCCCGGAAGGTTCCCTCCTGCCCCTTCCCAGTTCATGTCTGCCCCTGGTAACCACTCTCCTGTCAGGACCAGGTTTGCCTGTTCTGGAACTTCATAGACATGGAATCACGTGGAATGTGCTGTTTGACGCTCAGGGCTCCATCTGTGAGAGTCCGCCGTGCTCCGGTGGGCTGAGTGGTTTGCCCTTCTCCACCACTGTGTAGTTGGCGTAGGTCTAGTCTCTGGAAAAAATAGTCTGAGCTGAAGGTTTGGATGCAGGAGGTTTGGATTCAGGAGGTTGCTGCTGGAATCAACAGGATTGAAGGATGGAGGACTGGGCTGAAGGAGAAGTCACAGTAGAGGCCTCAGCTGACCCCACATGGAGCCCTGAAGCTGGGGTGACTCTTGAACATCATATCATATTAAGGCAAGGGGCCAGGGCTTTGCACCCCTGCATTGACCAGTCACTGGTCAGTGCAGTCACTGGTCAGTGCAGGCTGTCTCTGGGGAGGAGGCATAACCTTGGACGAGGGGGCTCCCTTCAGCCCAGGGCAATGCCCAGAGAAGGACTCAGGCGTGGGCCATCAGCAGGCAACACCCCCAACAGCTGGGGTCAAAAGCGACCTCACCCTGAGGAGGTGGCAAACCTACAGCACCCACCGCAGCCTGCCCCTCGCACTACTTGGAAATCTGAGCCCTTATCATAATTAATCCCACCTGGGAACAGCTTCTTCAGAGTCTCTTTTCCTGGGGAAGCTAATAAGGGGAAGGTCAGTGAGACGAGCGACAGTCCTGCTGCTGCAGCAGGACTCTGGGCCACAACAGACACTTGTAATCTCCCTCCTCAGTGACCCTGACCTTGGCTAGCACCTCTGTTGGTCTAGGTGGCTTACCATGTGAGGGGACCCGGCCCCTCATGTCTGAGGGAGTCTGAGTCTCTGACCTTCCTGCTCTTCTCAAACCATGACCATTGCCCTTGCCCATTTCCCATCAATACCAGGCAAGGGAGCACCAAGAGATGTCCCAGGGAATTGCCTGGCTGCCAGTGCTATTCTTCTTCCCTGGCCCTTGCTGTACAAACAGTGTGAGGCTTTTACAGAAGGCGCCTGTGGATGATCAGGGCCAGTTATTCCTGCCAGGATGGTGACTCTGTGTTGTTGGTTTTTTTTCCCTGCTGGTTTCTTGCCACAAGGGACCTGAAGGGAAGTGGTGGTAGTTATAGCTGAAAGTTTAATCTGACTCTTGCTGTCTCTTGGTGGAACTATTTTCCCTTTGGGAACCAGGATTTCTAACCTCGCAGTGCCCAGAGTTGTCCCTGGGTGTGATGGTGAGTGGGGCTCTTCCTACTTCTACTCTGTAGTTCTTAGACGCATCTATTCTGGTCCCATTAGGGACTCAGCACCATGCAGTAGTCATTACAGTGTGCGCCGTGTTCCAGAAGACAGCTCACCACCCTTGCAGGGGATCAGCTCCAAGCTGACACCTCATCTGCATCTTTTTATTATTATTTATTTGATTGACTGGTTGGTTGATTTGTTGCCCAGGCTGGTCTTGAGTTCCTGGGCTCAAGCAATCCTCCCGCCTTGGCCTCCCAGAATGCTGGGATTACAGGCATGAGCCACCTTACCTGGCCTATTATTTTTTAAAGTGACAAGTAAAAATTGTCTGTATTGGCTATGCACAGTGGCTCACACCCATAAACCTAATACTTTGGGAGGCCGAGGCAGGCGGATCACTTGAGCTCAGAAGTTCAAGACCAGCCTGGGCAACATGGTGAAACCCTGTCTCTACTAAAAATACAAAAATTAGCCAGGTGTGGTGGCGTGTGCCTGTAGTTCCGGCTACTTGGGGGGCTGAGGCAGGAGAATCGCTGGAGCCAGGGAGGTGGAGGTTGTAGTGAGCTGAGATGGTGCCACTGCACTCCAGCCTGAGAGTTGATAGAGTGAGAGTTTGTCTCAAAAAAAAAAAAAAAAAGTATATTTTTATGGTGTGAAACATGATGTTTTGAAATTGTGGAATGGCTAAATCAAACTAATTAACATATGCATGACCTCACATACTTTTATGGTGAGAACACTTAAAATCTATTGTTGTAGCAATGCTCAACAATACAGCACATTGTCAGGAATTACAGCCACCATCCTGTACAGTAGAGCTCTTGGTCAGCTGCATTCAAGGGGCTGTTACATCACCCCATCCAGCGGCAGTGCTGGGTGGTGCTGTGTGTGGTGAGACCGGCAGGTTCGACGTCGAAAACCCACAGCCACACTTCCTTTGATGGCAGGTAGTTTCAGAGGCTTCCAAGAGCTATCATAGTAGCTCTTGCCCCACGGGCCAAAGCACCAGTGTGGGGGTTCTGCAATGTGTGTCTATTCCAATTATACACTCAGGGACCAGCGAGACCACCACTGGATGTCCTGTGGATCCACTGGACTCCCTATAAGCCAAAGCCGGGCTGGGACTCCACTCATCACCTGCCCCCATATGCTTCCACCCTAACAGGGGGCCATGATGCCTCTTTGGGTCCCCAGACCAATGTCCATGTGGACCCTGTGTCTGACAGTCTTTGAAATGCCTGAGTACTCATCTTTCTCCCACATATGGTTACTCAAGTAAAAGGCATGTACGCCCTTCTCAGGAAGGATGATGGAATCATCATCACATGTGCTGATTCGGGGGTTGCAGGGTCCTTCCTTCTGGGGACCTGGTCTCTCCTTCAGTCAGTTGGATGTGAAACCTTCCTCAGGTCTGGAAACTTCTCAAAGGATCAGGACTTTTCATTGGGTTACTGCTGTCAACCCCCATCATCAAGCCTTGGATGTTCTCTCTTTTTTGTTTTTTTTTGGGGGACAGGGTCTCACTCTGTCACCTAGGCTGGAGTGCAGTAGTGTGATCAGGGCTCACTGATTGCAGCCTCGACCTCTGGGTTCGAGTGAGCCTCCCGCCCCAGCCTCTTGAGTAGCTGGGACCATAGGCATGCACCACCACACCTGGCTAATTTAAAAACTTTTTTTTTTTTTGAGACAAGGTCTCCCTGTGTTGCCCAGGCTGATCTTGAACTCCTAGGCTCAAGGGATCCTCCCACTTAGGCCTCCCAAAGTGCCGGGATTACAGGTGTCAGCCACCACGCCCAGCCCTTGGACTCTTTTGATTGCATCGGGTGGGCAGTGTCCTTGTTGGCTGCCCATCTGGCTTGCCCTGGGACACGGAGTCGATGAACCATTTCCATGGCTTGGCGGGTCCAGCAGCTCTGACCTGGCTGCTAGCGGTGGTAACTGCCTCCACCTGAAGACTCCTGAGCCTGCGCTTCTGATGACCAGGCGCCGCCACCTGGCCTCTTTCTTCGGGATCCTGTCATCCCCGCTATTGTCAGGGCGCCCAGTTCTGTAACTGCAGCTCCAACTAGCAGGTCTTCAAAGGACATTCACCTGGGCTTCTTAGGGCTTTCCCGTTGGCCTTGGTAAATGAGGTGGCTGCCCGGCCTTCCTGCAGGAGACGGATAGTGAGTGGGTTTCTGGCCAGACACGGCAGACACCCAAGCATGCCCTCTTCTCCAGGCCTTTGGATGCTTTCTTCCGCGGCCTGACACCGCATCCCTGCTGACTTCTACTGTGGGCTTTCGTTTTCTCCAAGCAGCATGTTAAGCCCTCTTGCCAGGGTGTTAATCCTCGTATTATGGGATTGACTCTCCTTTATCCCACTTGATGTCCCACCCCGGCCTTGGGCCAGCCCCTGAGCCTATCTGCATAGTCTTCAAGCAGGGGGAGTGCTCGCCGGGGGTCACTTCCGCACCTCACTCTTTCCCAAGCAGGTTCTGCACTTGACGCAGCCAACTCATCGTGGGCTGAGCACTGAACTTCTGTTTTACGCTCCACTCATAACTACGCCCTGGCCTGCTCCTCAGCTTTTTCCTCCCCTCCTGCTGCAGGAGAGGAGGATTTATTTGCTGCTAAGGAGGCCCTTGGCTTTCTCACTTGGCCTTAAATTAGTGCTGAGTCACACTCAGCCTTGCGTTGTCTTTCTTTAGTGCACGCGGGCCCCAGCACAGCCATCCCCTTCCACAGACTTTATAATTAATTACCACTCCCCCGGCCTCTCCAATTCGGGAGCTCTTGTCCCTGCAGTGCGGTCTCTTCCCTGCTACCTGCTGGGTGCCAGCTCTCCTAGCACCAGCGACAGTGGGCGACCCAGCTTCTGGGTCCCAGGGTTCAGAGGCTGCTTCCTAGAATC
Organism: Macaca mulatta; assembly: GCF_049350105.2. Lineage (NCBI taxonomy): Eukaryota > Metazoa > Chordata > Mammalia > Primates > Cercopithecidae > Macaca > Macaca mulatta. Next base: position 147,786,237 of record NC_133409.1, on the reverse strand, counting down.
AGTCCTGATACCAACTGGGGTAGGTTAGGTTCTGACTTGGAGACTTTTGTGCAGGAGGGTCGCTAGGAAGTGCTCGTTGGAACACCACGTATAAAAGGAGAGGGCTGTGTGCTCCGTGGTGTGAATGCACCACATTTTCTTTAATCCACCACGTTGATTCCCTTTTTTGCTATTTTGACTAGTGTAGAGATGAACATACAAATGCATGTTCTTTTTGGTAGAATGATGTGTTTTTCTCTGGGCATATGCCCCAGTGATGGCGTTGCGGGTCAGATGGTAATTCTGTTTTCAGTTCTTTAAGAAATCTCTAAACTGCTCTCCATAGTGGCTGAACTCATTTACATTCCCACCAACAGTGTATATGTGTTCCCTTTTGTCCTCAGCCTTGCCTGCATCTGTTCTTTTTTGACCTTTATAATAGCCATTCTGACTGGTGTGAGATGGTATGTCACTGTGGAATATTATGCAACTATGAAAAAGAATAAAATCATGTCCTTTGCAGCAACATGGATGGAGCTGGAGGCCATAATTCTTTTTTTTTTTTGGGGACAGAGTCTTACTCTGTTGCCCAGGCTGTAGTGCAGTGGTGCAATTTCTGCTCATTGCAACCTCCTCCTCCTGGGTTCAAGCAATTCTCCTGCCTCAGCCTCCCCAGTAGCTGTAGCTACAGGCGCGCATCACTATGCCCAGCTAATTTTTATTTACTGTTATTTATTTTGAGACAGAGTTTCGCTCTTGTTGCCCAGGCTGGAGTGCAATGGCTCGATCTCAGCTCACCGCAAACTCCACCTCCTGGGTCCAAGCGATTCTCCTGCCTCAGCCTCCTGAGTAGCTGGGATTACAGGCACGCGCCACCATGCCCGGCTAATTTTGTATTTTTGTAGAGATGGGGTTTTGCCATGTTGGTCAGGCTGGTCTCGAACTCCTGACCTCAAGTGATCTACCCGCCTCAGCCTGCCAAAGTGCTGGGATTACAGGCACGAGCCACTGTGCCTGGCCTGGAGGCCATAATTCTAAGTGAATTAACGCATAAACGGAAAACCAAACAGTGCATGCTCACTTATAAGTGGGAGCTAAACATTGAGCATCCAAGAATATAAACATGGGAATAGTAGATACCATGGACTTCTAGAGGAGGGAAGGAGGGAACTGTGGGTCATGAAACTACCTATTGGATACTGTGCTCACTACCTGGGTGCAATATATACCCATGTAACAAACCTGCACATGTACCTGTATCTAAAATAAAAGTTACAAATAAATAAAAACCACACACATGAGAAAAGAGGATAGGGAAGTGGGACAGGGCAGAGAGTGGGAGAGGGTGAGCTAAGATGCCCTTTTAACACAGGCCTCAGTTGATCCCACATGGAGTGCTGGGGCTGGGAGGGCGCTTCAGAGTTGTCCTGAATCAAGCAAGGGATCCAGGCCTGGGTCAAGCACTTGTTGGATATGAGTTGCCCCTGGGAGGGGGCCAGCAAGAGGAGGGGAATTCTCGGAAAAGAACTCTCAGAACTGTCAGCAGTAAATACCCCCTGCAGCTGGGGGATGGAGGGTCTTCACCCTGATGCTGGGCTTTGGGGTGGCACAGGGCATAGCACTGGACACAGTGTATCTGCTTAGTCTTTCAGCTATTGGGGGACATGTGGATTTTTGGGGGCTACTATGAATATGGCTGCTGCAGGCATTCATGTGTATGTCTTTTGGTGGCCTGGGCACTCACTTCTGCTGCATGTAAGCCCAAGGGTGGAAGTGCTGGTCTAAGGGGTATGTGTGCTGAACTTCAATAGAGATTGCTGCATAGTTTTCAACATGGCTGATCCCATTTTACAATCCCACCAGCAGTGTTTGAGAGTTCTGATTACTCTGCATCCTCACCAACGCTTGTTATTATCTGTCTTTTCATTTTAGTCACCCTGATGGTCCAGACATCACTGATTCTGTTGTGCAGCCTGGTGGGGAACCAATGCTCCCCAGTGGGTAGGAGGATGTGAGATATGGGGAGCCCTTGGACCACCCTCACTTGGCTACCTGATTCTAATCCCAAGGGTCTTCCAAACCAAATCCTGGCAGACACATTAAAGTATTGTGAGATCATAACATCCTCAAGTGCCCAGGCTTGTCCGGCTCCTTTCAGCATGGGATTCCAGCTGTCAGGTGTGGGAAGGGAGCAAGGGTAAGCTTTGCTGCCTGGGAGGTCAGGCTTCTGTGGACACTAGGAAGCAGCCGCTTTGACTTGCTCTGTCCAGCGTTTCATGGCCTCCAATGCACTTTTTCTCATCTTAGCTCCTTTGGTTCTCATAATATCTCTAAAGGCAGCAAGAGAATAGAATATCAGCTCTATTTGACAGAAGACAAAACCGAGGTCAGTTACTTGGGCAAAGTCACACAGAAATCAGTAAAACTGACCCTGAAACCAAGCTGTAGATTCCAAGTCCAGGACACAAAATTTAGCTACTTGTTAGTTTTATTGGCCTATCTTACCCTCCCCTTCCTTTAGAAAGCAACTCAGGCTAGCTCCTTGGCAGAGTTAACCTGCTCTGCCCAGTTCCCCAGTGCCCACCCCCATTCTTTGTTTCATGGTCTGCCCCTACCTCTTGCTCATCAATGTCCTCTTCGAAGCAGGTCATTCCCAGAGCTCGCTGTGCTTAAATGTTAGACCAGAGCTTCTCCAACCTTAATGCACACAGGTGTCTCCTGGGGACCTTTTTAAAAGATTCTGATTCAGTAGGTCTGGTGGTCCTAAAAGCCTGCATTTCTTTTCTTTGTTCTTTTTTTTTTTTTTTTTTTTTTTTTTTTTTTTGAGACGGAGTCTCGCTCTGTCGCCCAGGCTGGAGTGCAGTGGCGCGATCTCGGCTCACTGCAAGCTCCGCCTCCCGGGTTCACGCCATTCTCCTGCCTCAGCCTCCCGAGTAGCTGGGACTACAGGCGCCCACAACCGCGCCCGGCTAATTTTCTGTATTTTTAGTAGAGACGGGGTTTCACCGTGGTCTCGATCTCCTGACCTTGTGATCCGCCCGCCTCGGCCTCCCAAAGTGCTGGGATTACAGGCGTGAGCCACCGCGCCCGGCCTTTTTTTTTTTTTTTTTGAGACAGAGTCTTGCTCTGTCGCCCAGGCTGGAGTGCAGTGGTGCTATCGCGACCCACTGCAACCTCCGCCTCCCGGGTTCATGCCATTCTCCTGCCTCAGCCTCCCGAGTAGCTGGGACTACAGGCGCCTGCCACCATGCCCAGCTAATTTTTTTTGTATTTTTGGTAGAGACGGGGTTTCACCATGTTAGCCAGGATGGTCTTGATCTTCTGTCCTCGTGATCCGCCCGCCTCGGCCTCCCAAAGTGCTGGGATTACAGGCGTGAGCCACCACCGAGCCCGACCTCTTTTCTTTGTTCTTTTTTGAGACAGAGTCTTGCTGTGTTGCCCAGGCCTGAGTGCAGCAGTGCATTCACAGCTCACTGCAGCCTAAACCTCTTGGGCTCCAGCAATCCTCCCACCTCAGCTTCCCAAATAACTGGAACCACAGGTGTGTACCACTATGCCTGGCTAATTTTTAAATTTTTTGTAGAGACGGTGTTTGGCTGTGTTGCCCGGGCTGCTCTTGAACTCCTGGGCTCAAGCAATCCTCCTGCCTTGCCCTCCCAAAGTGCTAGGGTATGAGCCACCGAGCCTAGCCACAGCCTGCATTTCTAACAAACTCCCAGGTGATGCCAGTACTGCTGGTCCTTGGACCATACTTTGAGTATTGAGGCGTTAGATCACTCCCCCAGCTATCGGCTGTATAGGCAGGCTTTTATGCTGTGCTCATCCTCTCCCTCAGAGCTCCAGCAAACACTGGTTAGTTGCTGTCTGAACTCTGGCACTAGTGCTAGTTACTGTAAGTCCAAGCCTCTCTCTGGTTTTCCCATTACGGTATTTACCATTCAAGTCATTTGGCTCAGTTCAAGGCGCCTCACTCTTAACACCTCTCTCAGAAGCACCTTTATTCCCTCCCTCTTCCGGCTCTCTTCTCTTTCCTCCTCCATCAACACTCCTAATTCTTATCCTCTCCTCCCCCAAAATGGGCAGGATCTCAGCTAGGCATTAGGCAAAAAGCTAGCTGAGTGAGCTTATTTATACTAAAGTGTGAATGACTCACATCTCTTCCCTTAACTCTCTCAGTGGTTATTTAGATGTGCAAAAGAAGGAGCTTTTGGTTGTTGGAGATGGTGACAGTGAGGGAAAGAACAAGAAATATTCAGGAATTCTTTCCTTTATCACCTAACATTTCCCATATATGGGCTAATGATTGAAATCACATGAAGGAACTTTATAAGTGAAAACCAAAACAGGGACACTTGGATTTTACCCTAGATCAGCAGAATCGGAATCTCCAACGTGGGGATCAGGAATATGTTTTTTTTTTTTTTTCCAGACGGAGTCTCGCTCTGTCACCTAGGCTGGAGTGCAATGGCACGATCTTGCCTCTCTGCGGCCTCCACCTCCTGGGTTAAAGTAATTCCCCTGCCTCAGCCTCCTGAGTAGCTGGGACTACAGGCGCCGCCACCACACCTGGCTAATTTTTGTATTTTTAGTAGAGACAGGGTTTCACCCTGTTGGCCAGGCTGGTCTTGAATTCCTGACCTCAGGTGATTCACCCACCTTGGCCTCCCAAAGTGCTGGGATTACAGGTGTGAGCCACCGTGCCTGGCCAGGAATGTGCATTTTTTAAAGGAGATTTTGTTGCACATACAGGTTTAGAAACTACTTTCCTAAATCGTACTAGTTGTGCTTCCATCTCCCCAGTGTTTCTGAAGTAGAGATTACTCAGGGTCCCTCTGTGTCGCCCAGGCCCAGGAGAATGTAGAGTGGGAAGAAATGGGGTGTAGGTGAGGTGTTAAGGTCTAACTCCTATCAGAACTCAACTGCTTACAGACCCCTTATCCTTGGTGAGGCCGAGGCTCAGTTTCTCCATCCCTACAACAGGGATGAAGTCAGCTCCCTGTGTGCTGTGTGGTTGTAGCTGGAGAGCAGAGAGGCAGCAGTTGTGCAGGTGATTGTGCCACGGGACTAAAGGCAGCCTATGATGGGAAGGGTGAGGGACCAAAACCTGGCTGGAGAGGCTCAGCACCTGGGCTGAGTGAAGCCTTGGTCACAGTGGCTCATTGGGGATAATTGCCGTGGTAATTATGAAGATTGCACAGGAAAATGGATTCTAGTTTACATTCTGCTCTCCTGCAAAGGTCATCTGTAATTGCCTGACTTCCTCCCCACAGTGGGGAGGAGGCTGCGGTGGGGGCCTGTCAGAGGGTCTCTGGGCTGCAGGCCCAGGCTGAGAGGGACAGGGGCTGGGGGCTTCTGGGGTGATCTCTGCCAGCCTGGGGCGGGAGGCAGATGGTGAGCTCTTGGCGCAGAGGCTGCTCGTCCTCCTCCTCCTGGATGGTACCCCAGCTCCTTAGTATGCCTTCAGCTGTGTTGGCTGGAGATGGGAGAGGCAGAGCTTGCTGACTCGTGGGGAGACTGATGCTGAGGCCAAGGCCAGGGCTTGTCCTGCCTGTCAGTCTGTTTAGAAGCCTGAGCTCTGTACCCTCCTCAATCTGACATGCTCTCTTCTCTGGTCATCTTTCTCTACAAATGAAATGGTTAGACCAGACAAAATGGCTTTCAGTGACCCCTTCCAACTCTGGATTCCTGGATTCCAGGACTCCAGCCTCTGGTCCCCAAGTTTTGTGGAAGATTTGTGCATGGGCTTTGGAGCTGGATACAATAGAGTCTGAATCCTGGCTCATTCCTGCTGTGTGACATTGGCCAATTGACTTCACCTTTCTGAGCTCCAGTTTCAACTTAAAAAAAAAAAAAAAAGAGAGATAATGATATGCATCTCTCTCTCTCTCTCTCTTTTTTTTTTTTTTTTTTTTTTTTGAGACAGAGTCTGATCTTGCTCTGTTGCCCAGGCTGGAGTGGAATCTTGACTCACTGCATCCTCCACTTCCCGGGTTCAAGCAATTCTCATGGTTCAGCCTCCCAAGTAGCTGGGAATACAGGCGCCCACCACAATGCCTGGCTAATTTTTTTTTATCTTTAGTAGAGACAGGGTTTCACCATGTTGGCCAGGCTGGTTTCGAACTCCTGAGCTCAGGTGATCCTCCTGCCTCGGCCTCCCAAAGTGCTGGGATTACAGGCTGAGCCCCACGCCCAGCCAATGGTATGTATCTCTTAGGGTTGTTGAGATTAAAGGAGATAATGATGGAATATATAACTGACAATATTGAGTGCTTCCTGTGTGTCAGGCACCGTTCCGGGTGCTTTTCATGCCTTAGCTCAGGTATCCTCCCAGTCGACCGGTGAGGTAGGTGCTGCTCTCATCCCTGGTTAAAGATGAGGAGGCACCGTGGAAAGCATGGGCAGACAGGCTTTTGCAGAAGTTAGCTGCTGCAACAATTGGGAAGCTTCTCCAAGGAGGCTCCTCGCAGGCTCACCTCCAGCTCTTCCTCCTTCTTGCAATCCCATCCAAGGGTGTGTGTGCCCCAGCTCTGCCCCCAGGCAACCACACCTCTCTGATTCTGTGAACAGACACCCTGCCCCACACTGTCCATCACTCTGTTGCTATCTGACTCTATAGTCTCTCTCGATCCCTCCCACACTCTGCTGGGACTGAACCCATGGTTTTTTTTTTTTTTTTTGAGACGGAGTCTCGCTCTGTCACCCAGGCTGGAGTGCTGTGGCTGGATCTCAGCTCACTGCAAGCTCCGCCTCCCGGGTTCACGCCATTCTCCTGCCTCAGCCTCCCGAGTAGCTGGGACTACAGGCGCCCGCCACCTCACCCGGCTAGTTTTTTGTATTTTTTAGTAGAGACAGGGTTTCACCGTGTTAGCCAGGATGGTCTCGATCTCCTGACCTCGTGATCCGCCCGTCTCGGCCTCCCAAAGTGCTGGGATTACAGGCTTGAGCCACCGCGCCCGGCCCATTGTTCATCTTCTTGAATGCACCTGGCAAAGCAGTGGGCATGGCATGGTGCTGGGGGGCCCATTTATTTGATAATTTCTAGGAATAGAATCTCCCAAAGTCCCCACGGGGCCCAGTGTACACCCTATTCTGTGTGTCCATGGGCCACACCTCATGCTAGAAACTGAGAATACAGAGACCAATACAACTGGGACTAAAATTTCAGTGTCATAGACAATGGTTTTATTCCGGGCTGCCCATGGGAATCACCTGGGAAACCTTGAGTTCTGATGCCTGTGCCCCACCACAGAGATTCTGGGGTGCAGAAAAGTCCTTTGCCTGTTTTTTGTTTGTTTGTTTGTTTTGGGTTTTTTTTTTTTTTGGAGACTTAGTCTCCCTATGTCTCCAGGCTGGAGTGCAGTGGCATGATCTTGGCTCACTGCAACCTCTGCCTCCTGGGTTCAAGCGATTTTTCTGTCTCAGCCTCCCAAGTAGCTGGGACTACAGGTGTGTGCCGCCACGCCTGGCTAATTTTTGTATTTTTAGTAGAGACGGGGTTTCACGATACTGGTCGATCTCCTGACCTTGTGATCCACCCACCTCGGCCTCCCAAAGTGCTGGGATTACAGGCACGAGCCACCACACCCAGCCCTTTTGCGTGTTTTTTAACTGGGTTGTTTGGTATTTTGTTATTAAGTTGTAGAAGTTCTGTATATATTCTGAGTATTAATCCCTCATCATATGATATATCATCAGATATATGATTTGCAAGTACTTTTTCCCATGCAACAGCCTGGTCTTGAGGAGTTTTAAAAGTGTCCTGGCTGGGCACACCTGTAATCCCAACACTTTGGGAGGCTGAGGTGGGTGGATTGCCAGTCTGGGCAACATGGCAAAACCTTGTCTTAACTAAATATACAAAAAATTAATCAGGCATGGTGGCACACACCTGTAGTCCCAGCTACTCTGGAGGCTGAGGTGGGAGGATCACCTGACCCCAGGAAGGTCATGGCTGCAGTGAGCTGTGATTGCACCATTGCACTTCAGCCTAGGCCACAAAGCAAGACTTTGTCTAAAAAAGAAAAAAAATAAGTGTCCCAGGTAAGAAAACTGGATATCCACATGCAGAAGAATGAAATTGGATACATACCTTGTACCACAGCAGTTCCCAACCTTTTTGGCACCGGGGATTGATTTTGTGGAAAACAGTTTTTCCACAGACTGGGGTTGGGGGATGGTTTTCCACAGACCAGGGTTGGGGGAGGTTTGGGGGATGATTCAAGCACATTACAATTATTGGATACTTTATTTCCATTATTATTACATTATAATATATAATGAAATAATTATACAACTGGCCATAATATAGAATCAGTGGGAGCCCTGGGCTTTTCCTGCAACATGACAGTCCCATCTCGGGGTGATGGGAGATAGCGACAAATCCTCAGGCATTAGATTCTCGTAAGGAGCGTGCAACCTAGATCCCTCACATTCACAGTTCACAGTAGGGTTTGCGCTCCCATCAGAATCTAATGCTGCCAGACAGGAAGCGGAGCTTAGGCGGTAATGTGAGTGAGGGGGAGTGGCTAAATACAAGGTTCCTTGCTCACCACTTACCTCCTGGTGTGCAGCCTGGTTTCCAACAGGGGGTTGGGGACTCTTGTTATACTACATACAAAAATTAACTCAAAATGAACCAAAGACATAAATATAAGAACTAAATTTTTTAAATTCTTGGAAGAAAACACAGGGACGAGCTGGACACAGTGGCTCACGCCTGTATTCGCAGCACTTTGGGAGGCTGAGGTGGGAGGATCACTTGAGGTCAGGAGTTTGAGAACAGCCTGGCCAATGTGGTGAAACCCCGTCCCTACTAAAAGTACAAAAAAATTACGCAGGCATAGTGACGGGCGCCTGTAATCCCAGGTATTCAGGAGGCTAATTGCTTAACCAGGGAGGTGGAGGCTGCAGTGAGTTGAGACGGTACCACTGCACTCCAGCCTGAGCGACATAGTGAAGCTTTGTCTCAAAAAAAAAAAAGAAAAGAGAAAAAAGAAAATATAGGGAAGAATCTTTATGACATTGGATTTGGCAATAGTTTCTTGGATATAACACCAAAAGCACAGGCAACAAAAGGAAAAAAATAAATTGAACTTCATTAAAATTTAAGACTTTTGTACATCAGGGGACACTATCAAAAGAGTGAAAAGCAGCCCAAAAAATGGGAGAAAATATTTGCAAATCATGTATCTAATGAGGGGTTAATATCCAGACTATGTATAGAACTTCTGCAACTCAATAGCAAAAAACACAAACAACCCAGTTAAAAAACAGGTAAAGGACTTTTCTCCAAAGAAGATGTATAGTTGGTCAATAAGCACATGAAAAGATGTTCAACATCACTGATCATTAGTGAAATGCAAATAAAAAACACAGTGAGATACCACTTCACACCCGTTATGATGGCCACTATAAAAACAGAAAATAACAAGTGTTAGGCGTCTCTGAGCCTACTCTGGTTTGAGAGGTTGCCTGATTCACAAATAAAAATAAAAATAAAATAAAATAAAAAACCGAGTGTTGCAGGGAAGTGTAGAAATTGAAACACTTGTATATTGCTGATGGGAATGTAAACTGGTACAGCCACTGTGGAAAACAGTTTGGTGATTCATTAAAAAGTTAATTATAGACCGGGCATCGTGGCTCACACCGGTAATCCCAGCACTTTGGGAGGCCAGATAATTTTTGTATTTTTAGTAGAGACAGGGTTTCGCCATGTTGGCTTGGCTGATCTTGAACTCCTGACCTCAAGTGATCCACCTGCCTCGGGCTCCCCAAGTGCTGGGATTACAGTCGTGAGCCACCACGCCCGGCCACAATGTTATAATTTTTGCTTCAACCCTCAAACATAATTTAGAAAGCTCAAGAGAAGGAAAGTTGATCATATTTACCCCTATTTTTACTCTTTCCATTTTTCTTTCCTCCTCCCCAATGTTCCAGGAGGATTCCTTCTTTTATCTTTCCTTTCAGTTTCAAGAACTTCCTTTAATTATTATTTTAGGGTAGATCTGCTAACAAAAAATTCTCTTAGTTTTTCTTTATCTGAGAATACCTTGATTTTCCTTCATTCCTGAAGGATACTTTCTCTGGATATATGGCTCTGCAGTTCTTTTCTTTCAGCACTTGAAAACTGTTTTGCCACTTCTTGCTGGCTTCTATGGTTTCTGAGTTTAAAAAAATCTGCTGTAATTTGTTTTTTCCTTTTATTTATTTTTTATTTTTAGATTTTTTTTTAGGAATGAGGTCTCACTCTGTTGGAGTGTCGTGGCATAATCATAGTTCACTGAAGCCTTGAACTCCTGGGCTCAAGTAATCCTTGGGCCCAGGAGGCCTCAGCCTCCCAAATAGTCAGGACTACAAGTGCACGCCACCACACCCAGCTGATTTAAAAAAATTTTTTTGTAGAGATAGTGTCTTGCTATGTTGCTCGGCCCGTTTTTCCCTTTTAAATAAAGTGTCATTTCTCTCTCTCTCTCTCTGCTTTCAAGATTTTTTCATTGTCTTTAGTTTTCAAGAGTTTGACCATGACGTGCCTTGGAGTGGATTTCTTGGGGTTTTACCTCTTCCACTTAACTTCTTAAATCCATTGTTTGTCTTTTGCCAAGTTCAGGATTGTTTTCAGCTACTATTTCTTTGAATATTTTTTCAGCCCCCACTTTTTCTCCGCTTCCTCTTGGACTCTAAAAACATGAATGTCAGAGCTTCTATTTTAGTTCCACAGGTTCCTGAGGTTCTGTCCTTTTCTTTTCTTTTTTTTTTTTTTTTGTCTGTTTTCTCTCTGTTGTTCAGATTGGGTAATTTCTATTGTTCTATCTTCAAATTCAATGACTTTTTTTTTTTTTTTTTTTTTTTTTGAGAGGGAGTCTCACTCTGTCGCCCAGGCTGGGATGCAGTGGCCGGATCTCAGCTCACTGCAAGCTCCGCCTCCCGGGTTCCCACCATTCTCCTGCCTCAGCCTCCCGAGTAGCTGGGACTACAGGCGCCCGCCACCTCGCCCGGCTAGTTATTTTTTGTATTTTTTAGTTGAGATGGGGTTTCACCTTGTTAGCCAGGATGGTCTCGATCTCCTGACCTCGTGATCCGCCCGTCTCGGCCTCCCAAAGTGCTGGGATTACAGGCTTGAGCCACTGCGCCCGGCCGACTTTTTTTTTTTTATCTCATACCTCCGTACTATTTTTTTTTTTTGAGATGAAGTCTCACTCTGTCACCCGCCGGGCTGGAGTACAGTGGCACAATCTCAGCTCACTGCAACCTCTGCCTCCCTGGTTCAAGGGATTTTCGTACCTCAGCCTCCCCGGTAGCTGGGATTACAGGTGTGCACCAACGTGCCTGGCTGATTTTTGTAACTTTAGTAAAGATGGGGTTTCACCATGTTGCCCAGGCTGGTCTCGAACTCCTGCCCTCAAACAATCTGCCTGCCTTGGACTTCCAAAGTGCTGGGATTACAGGCGTGAGGCAACACACCCAGCCTCCATTCTATTTACAAAGCTCACTGGATGTTGAGCCCATCTAGTCAGCTTTCTAAAATTCTATCAATTTGGTTCTTCTTTGTAGTGTCTATTTATTTGCTTAGGCTTTCTATTTTTCATTTGTTTCAAACATGTTCGTAACTGCTTGCCAAAGCATTTTTAAGATGGCAGCTTTAAAATCCTTCTCAGATAATTCCAGTATTTGTGTCTTGGTGTTGTTGGCATCTGTTGGTTGCCTTTTCTCATTAAATTTGAGATTTTCCTGGTTCTTGGTGTGAGAGAAGTTTTTCCTTTTTTATTTTTTTGAGACAGTCTTGCTCTGTTGCCCAGGCTGGAGTGCAATGGCACAATCACAATTTATTGCTGCCTCAACCTACTGGGCGCAAGCAATCCCCCCACCTAAGCTTTTAAGTATCTGGGACTGCAGGCATGCACCACTATGCCAGGCTAATTTTTTCATTTTGTAGAGACAGGGTCTCACTATGTTGCCCAGGCTGGTCTCAAACTCCTGGCCTCAAGCGATCCTCCTGCCGTGGTCTCCTAAAGTGCTAGAATTGCAGGTGTGAGCCATTGCTCATGGCCACAAATTATTTTTGTATTATACCCTGGACATTTGGGGTATTATGTTCTGAGATGCTGGATCCTCTTGTAATCTATTTCAGCAGGCCTCCTTTAGCCCTGGGCCTTATTAATGCCAGGTGGGGGTAGAAATCCAGGTCCCCTACTTGACCTTGGTTGACACCCTGGTGGGGGTCAGGGGTACCTCCTTACTTCTGGGCAGTGGTGGGAGGTCTGGCTTCAATGATCCTTCCCTGCATGGGAAGGGAGGGTGCCTTGTTACTGCTCCTATGTGGTCTCCACTGACCTGATTACTCTTGGGTGGGGGTGAAAGTCAACCCAGCATGGAGAGGGAGGGGCACCTTGTTGTTGCTGGGTGGAGTGGAAGTCCTGGCTCTCCCTCATTCTTCACTGTTATTGCCCTGGCGCTGGGGGATGGGGCTCGTTGTTATGGCCAGGCAGGGCTCCCCACCCGGCCTGTCCTCACAGGGCAGCACGGGCCTGGGGCTGTAGTTTCTTCCATGCTGTTTGGCTAGAGTAGGGAGGTCATTGTTTTAAAGGTTTTCGTCTTGCTAGGCTGGGTCTCTGCTGATCCTTTGGCTAAAGAGAGCAGGTTTTCCTCTTTTTTATTTTTGTTTTGTTCTTTTTTATTATGTTTTAGACCCGTCAGCAGGAAGCAAAGAGCAGGTTTTTCTTGGGGCTGTTTTTGTCTATGTTTATTGGTATTTCTGGGTTGCTGATTTCTTCCACCTCCAAATCTGGCATGTATTGGGCAAAAAGAAAACCCAGGGAACTCACTGCTGTGCCACTGTTTGGTCCTGAGGTCTCTAGTCAGTCTGCCTTCTCTCTACCTTTTAGAGTCTTCTTCTGTTTGTTTTATATATAGGGGTGGCTTTAGCAGGAGGAATGGGGAGAAGTGTGTCTACTCCATCTTGTTCAGAATCAGAAGTCCAGATTCATCTATTCTTGAACTTCACATAAATAGAATCTACTGTGTGTGCTCTTTTAAGTTTGGCTTCTCTTGCTTGGCATGATGTCTTTTCAAAAAAACTTTTATTGTGGTAAAAAAAAAAAAAAAAACCCACATAACATGAGATCTACCCTTCTAACAAAATCTTAAATGTACAGTATTAACTATAGGCCCGATGTCATGCAACAGATCTCTAGAACTTTTTCATTTTGCAAAAATGAAGCTTTATACCCAGTGAATAGCAACTCCCCATTTCTTCCTCCCCTCGGCCCCTGGCAACCACCATTCTCCTTCCTGTTTCTATGGATTTGACTACTTTAGATACCTCAAATAAGTGAAATAATGCAGTATTTGTCCTTCTATGACTGGCTTATTTAAGTTATCATAATATCCTCAAAGTTCACCCATTTTGTGGCATGAGATAGGATTTCCTTTTTTAAGGCTAAATACTATTCCACTGTGTGTATATACCACATTTTCTTTATCCATTCATCCATTGATGGACATTTAGATTGTTTCCATATCTTGGCTATTGTGAGTAATGCTGTGATGAACATAGCAGTACAAATTTGTCTTTGAGACTCTGATTTCAATTCTTTTGGAGAAATACCCAGAAGTGGTATTGATGGATCATATGGTAGTTCTTTTTTTTTTTTTTTGAAACGGAGTTTCACTCTTGTTGCCCAAGCTGGAGTGCAATGACACAATCTCAGCTCACTGCAACCTCTACCTCCCGGTTTCAAGCAATTCGCCTGCCTCAGCCTCTCAATTAGCTGCGATTACAGACATGTGCCACCACACCCGGCCATTTTTTTCTATTTTTAGTAGAGATGGGGTTTCACCATGTTGGCCAGGCTGGTCTTGAACTCCTGACCTCAAGGAGGTGGTGGCCAGGTGATCCACCACCTCGGCCTTCCAAAGTGCTGGGATTACAGGTGTGAGCAACCATGCCTGACAGTAGTTATTTTTAAAGTTTTATTTATTTTTATTTTTAGTAGAGATGAGGTCTCATTATGTTGTCCAGGCTGATCTTGAACTCCTGAGCTCAAGCAATCCTCTTGCCTCTGCCGTTCAAAATGCTGGGATTAGAGGCGTGAGTCACCATGCCCAGCCTATTTTTAATTTTTTGAAAAACCTTCATACTGTTTTTTATAGCAGCTGCACCATTACACATTCCTACCAACAATGCACAAGTGTTCAAATTTATCCACATCCTTGCCAACACTTGTTATTTTATTATAATAACACTTTTAAAATAATGGCCATCCTGACAGGTATGAGGTGATATCTCATTGGGGTTTTGATTTGCCTTTCCACAACGATTAGTGATATTGAGCTTTTTTTTTTTTTTTTGAATTTTTTTTTTTTTTTTTTTTTTTTTTTTTTTTTTTTTTTTTTGAGACAGAGTGTCGCTTTGTCGCGCAGGCTACACTGTCTATCGTGCAGTGGCGCGATCTCAGTGCAAGCAAGCTCCGCCTCCCGGGTTCACGCCATTCTCTTGCCTCAGCCTCCCATTCTCTTGCCTCAGTCTCCCGAGTAGCTGGGACCCGCCACCACGCCCGGCTAATTTTTTGTATTTTAGTAGAGACGGGGTTTCACCGTGTTAGCCGGATGTTCTCCATCTCCTGACTTCGTGATCTGCCATGCCTCGGCCTCCCAAAGTGCTGGGATTACAAGCGTGAGCTACAACGCCCGACTGAGCTTTTTTTATTTTTATGTTTATTTTTATTTATTTATTTATTTTTTGAGACGGAGTCTCACTCTGTCGCCCAGGCTGGAGTGCAGTGGCGCGATCTCGGCTCACTGCAAGCTCCGCCTCCCAGGTTCACGCCATTCTCCTGCCTCAGCCTCCCGAGTAGCTGGGACTACAGGCACCCGCCACCACGCCCGGTTAATTTTTTGTATTTTTAGTAGAGACGGGGTTTCACCATCTTAGCCAGGATGGTCTGGATCTCCTGACCTCGTGATCCGCCTGCTTCGGCCTCCCAAAGTGCTGGGATTACAGGCGTGAACCACTGCGCCCGGACCCGGCTGAGCATTTTTAAATATACCAGTTGGTCATTTGTCTGCCTTCTTTGGAGAAATGTGTGTTCAAGCTTTTTGCTCATTTTTAAATTTTTTCAAGCTATCCAGTTATAGGAGTTTCTTATATATTTTGGATCCTAGTCCCTTGTTAAATATGTGGTTTGCAATTTTTTTTTTTTCCCATTCAGCAGGTTACATTTTCACTCTGCTTTTTCCTTTGCAGTGCTTAGGCTTTTTAGTTTGATAGGTAGTCCTATTTGTCTATTTTTGTTTTTGTTGCCTGTGCTTTTGGTGTCAGATCTAAGAAATCACTGCCAAGGTCAATGTCCTGAAATTTTTTCCTATGTTTTCTTCTAGGAATTTTATGGTTTCTGGTTTTATGTTTAAGTTTTTAATCAACTTCGAGCTGATTTTTGTCTATGGTGTAAGATAATGATTCAGTTTCATCCTTTTGCATGCAGAAAGCAGTTTTCCCATCACCATTTGTTGAAGAAGAACTATCTTTCCTATCATTTCCCCACTGTGTATGCTTGGCACCCTCACTGAAGATCTGTTGACCATATATCTGTGGGTTTATTTCTGGGCTCTTCATTCTGTTTCATTGGTCTGTATGTCTTTATTTATTTATTTATTTATTTATTGCTGGTGACCATAATATGCATATATGGCTGTCTTTATGACAGTACCATACTGTTTTAATTACTGTAGCTTAGTAATATGTGTTGAAATCAGGAAGTATGGGGCCTCCAGTTTTGTTCTTCTCAATATTTTTTTGGCTATTTTGGGGGTCTTTGTGGTTCCTATGATTTTAGGATTTTTTTTTCTATTGCTATACAAATGCCATTAAGATTTTAAGAGGGATTACATTGAATCTGTAGTTTGCTTGGGGTAGTATGGATATTTTAAGAATATTAAGGGCCGGGCGTGATGGCTCACACCTGTAATCCCAGCACTTTGGGAGGCTGAGACAGGTGGATCACAAGGTCAGGAGATTGAGACCATCCTAGCTAACATGGTGAAACCAGTGGTGGGTGCCTGTAGTCCCAGCTATTCAGGAGGCTGAGGCAGGAGAATGGCGGGAACCCAGGAGGCAGAGCTTGCAATGAGCCGAGATTGTGCCACTGCACTCCAACTGGGGTGACAGAGCAAGACTCCGTCTCTAAAAAAAAATAATAAGTAAAGAATATTAAATCTTCCAATCCATGAACATGAGATGTTTTTGTTTATTTGTGTCTTCTTATTTATTTCATCAATATTTTATAGTTTTCAGTTTACAAGTATTTCATCTCCTAGGTTAACTTTATTCCAAGTATTTTATTCTTTTTGATGTTATTATAAATAGAATTGGTTTCTTAAATTTTTTTCAGAAATTCAGAAATTTTAGAAAACTTTCAGAATTTGTCAGAAATTCTTTGTTATTATTGTACAGAATCAGCATGATGTCTTGAGATTATCCATGTGATTATGTATAGTGGGATTTTTTTCATTGCTGTGTAGTATTTCACTATGTGAACAAACCACACAGTAGAATTTATACAGTGAAATCCCACACAGCAAACTACCTCAACTACATGCAGTAAACGGCACAATTTGTTTGTCAACCCCTCTGTGGGTGGGCATTTGGGTTGCTTCCAGTTTGGAGATATGAAGAATGAAGCTTCTATGAACATTCTTGGACATGCGTTTTCATGGCTATTAGCACTAAATATTGCAAAAGCTTCTTAACTGGTCTCCTTGCCTCTGCTCTGGTCTCCTTCTAATCACTTCTCCATGTAAAAACCACTGTGATCTTCTGAAAACATAATTTAGATCCCTTTCTCCCCTTGCTCAAAAGTACCAATGGCTTCCCTTCATACTTAGAATAAAATTCAGAGTCCTCACCATGGCCTACAAGGCCCTCTGGGAGCCAGCCCCTGCCTGCCTCTTCTTTATCACTACCTCGTTTGCCACCTCTCTCTGTCTGGTTTGCTCTACCTACCATCCATTCATCCATCCTCCCATCCACCCATCCAACCATTCAGCTGTGGGCTGCTTTCATTGTGCTCAGCTTACTCCCACCTCTAGGACATTTACCTTTGCTGTTCCCTCTGCCAGAAATACTCTTCCTTCAAACCATCACATACCTCCCTTTCTCCCTTTATTTAGATCTCTGTTCAAATGTCATCTCTTCAAAGGGGGATTCTAAAATGTTCCTGCTTCATACTCTCTGTCTCTTTAACCCACGTTATTAATATTATTATTATTGTTATTATTATTTTGAGACAGTCTCGCTCTCACCCGAGTTGGAGTGCAGTGGTGTGATCTCGGCTCACTGCAACCTCTGCCTCCCGGGTTCAGGCAATTCTCCTGCCTCAGTCTCCCAAGTAGCTAGGACTACAGGTGCATGCCGCCACGCCTGGGTAATTTTTTTGTATTTTAGTAGAGACATGGTTTCTCCGTGTTGCCCAGGCTGGTCGAGAACTCCTGAACTCAGGCAATCTGCCCGCCTCGGCCTCCCAAAATGTTGGGATTACTGGCGTGAGCCATTGCACACAGCCCACATTATTTTTCTTGGTAGCACTGCTCACCATTTGAACATATTTATTTATGATGTGTCTCCCTTTGGCATGAAATCTCCCTGAGGTCATGGACGTCGTCTGTTTATCTACCGTGCTCAACCCTAGAGCAGTGTGGCACATAGCTGCAGTCAGGAAATGCTTGTTAAATGCACGAAGAAACTAGCATGGGATTTAGTCAGACACCTCAGTATTGACACCAGCTTCATCTTGCAGCTGTGTATTACAGTATGGGGCCAGCCCCTTAACCTAGGAGTCTCACACTCTAATCACCTGGGATCTTGTGAAAATGCAGATTCTGATGCGGGAAGTCTGGGGTGGGACCTGAAATGCTGCATTTCTGACCAGCTTCCAGGTGGTGCACAGGCCGCTGGGCCTTGGATAGCCAGGCCTTAACTGCCCGGAGCCTCAGTTTCCACACCTGTAAAATAGCTCATTGTGAAAAAACAGTGGATACGGTATAAAGCACCATGCACAGTGCCTAGATGTAGCAGGGACTCAGTGATTGTAATATTTGTTGCTCCTCCTCCGGGTGCCTGCCAGGGCCACTGGACATTTTCTCCCCTGATCTTCCCCCTCCCAAGTACCCACTCCACGTGCTCAGCCGCCCACACAGAATCCCACTAAAGCCTTTCCATTTTCTTTCTCTAGAGCTGGCCAGCCCTGCCTATTGTGGGCTGGGGTTGGGGAGGATTCTGGCATTTTGACAGTCATGGGAATATTATGCAGATGAGATGCAAAGCAGCAGCTAATGAGCACTGATTGCATTTTCCCTGGCTCTGGGGAACACGTGGGATAACTGTGCCGAGCTGGGGAGAGGGGGCAATGAATGCTTTTGGGGAGCTGGATAAGGAGGCAAGGAGGGGGTTGACAGAAGGAGTAGGCATCTCCCACGGGCATGAGGGCCGCTGCCTTGTGGCGTGGGCCAGACACCCTCCTCTGATCTCGCCTATAGGACAGGAGCATGGCTAAGGTTCAGGAACAGGAGCTGAGGTTGGGCATGGATTGTGTGTGTGCGTGTACGTGTGTGTGTGTATGCATACGTGTGTGTGTGTATACATAATGTAGGGGGTGTCCCTGGGCCAGTGTGGGACCTGCAAGTGGGAGAGTAGAGGGCCTTCATTCCCAGCAGCAGATGGGGCCAGATTAGGCTGCCAGTGGGGGTGGGGTGGGGGTGGATCCTCTCTGGGCTGGGGAAGGAGGGGGAGACAGAAGGGGTCAGCTTCTTCCACAGGGCCTGTCTGGAATCCGTGAGTGTGGGAGGACAGGACGTGGGGTCTGCTAGGCAGCAGATGGGGCCGGATCAGGCTGACGGAGGGGTGGGTGGGAGGGCAGCTGTCTTTGGTATCCTTGGATGGAGCCCGGCTCTTTAGGAGAAAGATGATCCAGGGCTGGGGGCCGGCAGGTGGGCAGGGGGCTCTGCTTACAGCACCTGGGAACTCAATCCCTCCCTGTTCCCCAGCTGAGGCCTTCTCACTCTCTAGGAAGCCTCTGCTCTTGGGCACTGGGAGTCCCCACCCTCCTGGCCTAGGCCTTGACCTGAACTCCCTGCCAAGGACCTCCAGGCCTGGGGATGGCTGACATCAGACTTCTGGCCCAAGGAAGGCAAGGATGGAAGTCACTTCTGAGGTTGATTGTGGGGTCCTTGTGCCCACCACTTGATTGGGACTTCAAGTACTTACGATCTCATCCTACCTTTGATCTAAGGATAGAAGCGAACTTGGCTATGAAACTTTTAGAAACTGAGTGGCTGGTGCCGTGTTTCCCAATCAGATCTTTCTTAATGGAATCCACGTGAGGCACTGGAAAAGGCTTGGCAGGCCGAGGGCTCGAATCCCAGCCTAGCCACTGGCTGCCTTTGTCACTGTGGACAAACTGTTCAATCTCTCAGAGCCTATTTCCTAATCAGTCCAGTAGCCTCACCATGCAAGGCCCTGTGACAGCCAAAGACTGTGGGAGAGCCCCTGAGACAGGCCCAGGCTTTCCGGGAACCCACTAGCTCGTCATCTCCTCAAGGGCAGGGACTCTGTTTTGCTCACAGCTATATCTCAGTGTCTAGAACCATCTCTGACACATGGTAGATGCCTAGTCAGTGTCTGTTGGATGGATGAAATGCCCCATTTCTCTATCCAGAGATGATTTTTCTCTTATCTCTTGACATCTCTAATACTGGGATGCGTCATGCAATTATGTCTGAGTTTCACCAGCAGCAGCCTTGTGACTGAGAGGGGTCTTGGAAGTGCTGAATACGGAGGAGCTATCATTATTATTAAAAGAGGGCCTTTCTCTTTTTTTTTTTTTTTTGAGACGGAGTCTTGCTCTGTCGCCCAGGCTGGAGTGCAGTGGCCGGATCTCAGCTCACTGCATGCTCCGCCTCCCGGGTTTACGCCATTCTCCTGCCTCAGCCTCCCGTGTAGCTGGGACTACAGGCACCCGCCACCTCGCCCAGCTAGTTTTTTGTATTTTTTAGTAGAGACGGGGTTTCACCGTGTTAGCCAGGATGGTCTCGATCTCCTGACCTCGTGATCCGCCCGTCTCGGCCTCCCAAAGTGCTGGGATTACAGGCTTGAGCCACCGCGCCCGGAGGGCCTTTCTCTTAATTTGTGATGGCTTCTGGTTCCTTTCTGTTGTATCTGCCCTCTCTGGGGAGCGTGGGGTCCCTGAAAATTACCCTGGGGCACAGGGGCTGCAGTGACCGTTGCCTGAGGCCCTGCGGTGGTGCTGGGCTGGGGACAGCACGTCCTGTGGGGCATGCTGTGTGTCCGGGGCCCCAGTCCCCACTCTGGTCTCCTGCCACCCACCACCCACACTGTCCCTCCTGGGGGGTGGCAGAAGTCTAGAAGCCTGTGTGAAGCCTGGAATTCTCTTCTTGGGGAGAGTCATTTTACTGTGCCCTGTCATAACTCCAAGTACCGATGCTAGAGGGGTGAGTAGGGATATGTGTGAGCCCCCTAGGCTGAGGGGGCTCTAGGGGGGATCTAGAGTGGATTTTCAGAATGAGAGTGAGGGAGGGTGGGCCCGGTCTCCACCCCCACTGCATTCCCCTTCAGCAGCAGAGCTGAGACACTGCTGAGATCAGATTAGTGCCTGATCCCCAGGTGGGGCGGAGCAGACAGGCAAATCCTCCCCGGGAGGCCACTCATTATTCAGCCCCTTGATCCTGACACTTCTACTCCCATCACTGAACCCCGCCCATGAGGCTAGCATCAGGGCTTGTGTGTGCCACGGTGAGTTTGTGTAGGAAGGGTTTGTGTGTTACAGGTTCTGAATCCATGTAGATGTGTGTGCACGTGTCTTCAAGATGTGCATATGCTGATATTAGTGTCACAGTTACGTGTGTGTGTTATAGGTGCGTGTGTAGGAAGATACACAGACTTGTGGAAATGCATGTGTGCAAATATATGTAATGGGTGTTTGTATCTGTAAGTGTGTCATTGGGGTGCACATGTCCTGGACACACATGAGTGTGTATGGGCCACCCCTGTGTGCGCTTGACTGGTGTGTGGCAGCCATGGCCTGTGGGAGAAGCGTCGGAACTGGCATCACAAGGTCTCAGTGCCGACAGCTAGCCCAGGAACCTTGGACACTCAAATTCTTTTACCGCTGTGGCCCTCAGCTTCCAATCTGTAAAATGGGTATGAGGTCTCATGGCACGAGGTTGTGCATGAGCGTCTCTCACACTCAGCCTGGCCTAGAAAAAACTCAAAATCTTGAGTTTTCATCAAATGAGAGAATAAATGATTAAACAAATAGAAATGCCTCACAGAGCAGCATGCGCTGAGATTTTAAGGACCCAAGCGAAGTGCATGGAAATGTGCAGCTGTCTGGAAGGACGGTTGGGAGGTGGGATCTTGGGGAGAAAGGGGAGAAAGGGGATGGAGCAGGGCTCCCCAGGCGAGGGCGGCGGCTGAGCCCGTGTACCCACCAGCCTGCCTGTGGCCGTGAGGTGTGTGCGTGTGCGCCCATGTTGATGCGGCGCCGTGCGGGAGGCGGGCGTCCCCTGCTGTACATGGGAGGGAGGCTGTCTGTGCAGAGCATTGCCCAGTTGCCATAGAAACGAGCAGAAGGAGGTGGGTGGCTGGAGAAGGAGGCGGGTCGGGAGGGGGGAGTGGGGAGGAGGCAGCGGTGGAGGGAGCTGGCTCCTGCAGTTCTGGCGCTGCTGCCTTCCTGAGTGAGCAGTGGAGGGAACCCTAGAGGACAGAGCCCCCAGCCCGGCGCCAGGCCCCCTCTCCGCCCGCCACCACGGAGGAGAAGGAGGACAGCCAGCCCCTCCGGCCCTGGCCTGGCCCAGCGGGGGCAGTAAGCTCCTACCTGCCCGCAGCTTGGTGCCCACACGGGCCCAGGTAGGCATTTCGATGGCTGGAAGAGGCTGTGTGGAGAGTGGGGAACGGGACTGCCCTGCCTTCCTACCGGCGGCACCTGGTAGGAGCCAAACAGGCCATCCGGAGGGGCTGGGCCAGGGACCTGCTGGGGAGTGGGCTGTGGGGTGCAGCCAGCATCCTGAGAGGTCTTGTCAGAACCTTGATCCTCCTCATCGGGGGACTGTCCCTGTTGCCTTTCCTCCTCTGTACCTCTTGTCTCCACCACCGCCACAGGTCCTGACTTTGCAGCCATGCCCCCTCCTTGGGGCAGCAGGCCGACGGAGGCTGGAGCCTCCAGGGACCCACAGTCTGAAGCTAGACAGGGTAGGCGGCAGAGGGCAGGGAGGAGTAAGGATGCCCCAGTCCCACTCAAGGCACTGCTAGGCTCTGGCTGTTTGGGATAAGCAGACTCACCTCCCACCATCTCCCGATGACGCCAGAGCCTCCCTGCTGGCCCTGGATGGTCTCAGGCACTGGGCTTAGAGCCCCCTGGTCAGGCCAGAGGCATCTACCTCCTGCCCCATCCTCAGGCCCTTGCCCTTCCTCGTTCTCCCTGGAGACTTAGTGAACTCTCCCCAACCCTTGATCTCCCAAAGAACCTCCGTGCCCATCCCCAGCAAGCCCAGGGCCTCCAAGTTGGGGCACCAGGGAGCAGGCCTCTGATGGGGTGAGAGTGCCTGTGGCCCTCCCTCCTGCGCTCTCCGTCCCTCTGCTGCAGTGATCCTGGGGACAGACTCCTGCTGCTGGGGGAGCTCTCCGGCACTGCCACTGCGGAGGAGCCTCTGCCAGCTGCTCAGGAGGGGGCGGGGTGGGGTGCAGGGGAGGAGCTGGGCCCTCTGTCCCAACTCTGGGCAGGGAGGGGACAGGAGGGGGCCCACAGGAGTGCATGGGTGGGGCACACCTGGTCCAGGTTTGCCCTGGTTGGAGCTGAGCCTCCTTGGGTGGCATAGGGAGGAGATGCTAGCCTGAGAGGGGGCAGAAGGTTGATGTGTGCAACTATGGGCGTGCTTAAGGTCCTGCCCTTCTCCACCTGCTTTCTCTGCTGCACCCCCTGAGAGCCCAGCTGGGTCTTTTGCTGGACCACAGTGTGGGGTGACCCCTTCCCCTGGCACTCGGGTCAGAGGGCCTGGTGCAGGGGCTGAGGAGGGGGTCGCATGATGGGGAAGGGAATACACACTGAGAAGCTGGTGTGGCTCTGCTCACTTCTGCAAACGTTAGATGCACATCCACAGAGTGCTGGACTTGGGGGCTCCCACTTTGGGATCAAGGGCCTAGGAGGGAGAAGGGCAGGTCTCGGGTTGGCAGAAATGGGATGCAGATTCGCCTGTGCGCACTGACACTGCCTGCCCCTGCTCTTCCGAACCCTGCACTCTCCTCCTCCCCGACCAGGGTGGGAGCTGGTATCTGCCCTGCCTCACCTCCTGCCTCAGTCGCCTGTCAGCAGCCGCCCCCACCTCCACGGAGCAGGGGCTGGTGAGGCCTGGAGGGCAGGTTCTTCGGGTGAGAGCTGAAGGAGTGTCTGTCCACTCAGCAGGCCCTCCAGGCCTGGCCCCGACCTCCCACCCCTGGCCTGCCTCCTCTGGGCCCAGGCCCCTCCCCGTCAGGTTGCTGCTTCACAGGTCGGCTTGGGGCTGCCTGTGCTTGCTCTGTCTTTCTCCCACATTCTTGCCACCAGATTCTGGGGCAGTGAGTCCACCAGGATGGGCTTCTGGGACACATTTCCCTGCCCCACTTCATTGCACACAACGCACCCACAGCCCAGGGCACCCACCTGGAAGCCGGATTGAGACTTGACCTCCCCTGGCAGGCCTTCTCATGTGAAAGGGAGCTTGAGGGAGGCCCCAGGAGCACTGAGAGGCCTAGAGCTCAGCAGGGGCTGGGGCCTGAGACACAGGAACAATCTGGCTCCTGGCTGGTCCCTCCTCACTGCCCTTGACCCCCGTGCAGGAGCTGGCAAGGGTGAGGAGGTATCTCCAGCTGGCTGTCCATGGGCATCTCAGGGCTCCAGAACTGAGCTCCCATCCCCTCCAACACCGTTCCTCCCTCAGTATCCCCAGCTCAGTAAACAGCAGCTCTATCTGCCAGCTGGTCCGGCAGGAGCCATCCTTGACTTCTCATCTCACCGTCACATCCAAAACCATCGGCAGATCCTGTTGGCTGGAATGCCACAGCACTTCCGGACTCCAGCCTCTTCCCACTCCTTCTAACATTACCTCCTTATTCTGAGCCCCCATCTTCCCTCACCTGGTGGACAGCAGCCACCTCCTAGAGCTTCCCTGCCCACTCTGCCCCACCGTGGTTTGCTCTTCCCCCAGCAGCCATAGATCCTTTAAAACAGAAGCCAGATCACATCCCACCTCTTCCCAAACCCTGCAGTGGCTCCCATCTCACTCTGCTAAAGGCCTACTTCTGACCTACAAGGCCCTCCCCAGTCCCCTCCCTCAACCTCTTCAGCCTCACCCCTCCCCTTCCCTCATCTTCGCAGGCCACATGACCCCCTTGCTCCTCAACCCTGGCAGCCGGCTTCTGCCCCAGGGCCTTTGCACGGGCTGTTCAGGCTGCCTGAGTGCTCTGCCTGGCTCTCTTCCCACCTCCCTCAGGCCTTTGCTCCAAGGCCACCTGCTCAGAATGACCTTCTGTGACCATTCTGCAAACAAAAGCACCACTCCTGTCCCCCATCTTCCCTCCCTGTCCCCTCCCCTGCCTTGCTTTCCTTCACAGCCTGTCACCTTCTAACATCCTTGATTACCACTTATTTATCTCGTTTCTTGCCTGCTCAGCCCCTCTATAATGTCAGCCCCACAAGGGAGGGGGTTTTCTGTCTTACTCACTGCTGTAGCCCAGCTCCGCACTCTGAGAATCAGGGCTGCAGTGTAAAGCCAGGAGTGTCTCCCTTGGGGGCTGGCTCAGCGTCTGTGCTGTCGTGGGGGCCTATGATTCCATCCTCACAGGGGAAGATGATGCCCGTCTACCTGGGCCATTGCCTCAGGGACATTGGGTCAGACAGGACGCTGGGCCTGCCCTGGGTCCGCACGTCTTCCTTTTCTCCACTCCAGCTGTGGCCACAGCAGCTCTGCCAGGCCAGGCCCAGGAAGAGAGCGAGCCGCAAGCATCCCAACGCAAGCCACTGAAGCGGGAGGGCCACGGCCGCTTCTTCCTGGTCGGAACTCATCCTTGTGTTCCCTGTGTTGCAAAAACGTGCTGCGCTCCCACCAGGAGGGCTGCCCACAGAGGGGGCGGCGTGGCCCCTGCTCTCTAGGCAGCCACAGAGGCAGTGGGCTCAGGACAGACACACCCCTGCAGAGCGGCCAAGTGTGTGCTGACTGGTCTTGAGAAAAGAGATGCCCCAGAGCAGACAGCAGGGGGCCCTGCCTTCCCAACAAGCTCCTGCCCCTGCCTCCCCATCTGTGGGCATCTCACTTTGGGCTCCCCCAGAAGCCAACCCCAAGACAAGGATATGATTCATTTAGGAGGTGGCCCACAGAAACACTGAGGGTGGGGAAATGAGATAGGGAAATAGGCGGCCAAAACAGGTTGCTTTACCAAGCAAGTTACCACTGCAGGTAATTCAGCTCACTCCAGTTGGGGAGCTCTGGGAGACATTTTGAACACACCTTTGACTCAGTCCAGGAGGGCAGGGGAGCTGGGGTATATATACACCACCTTCCAGCGGCTCTCCACTACCCTTTGCCCTGTCCCTCACGCTGGCTGAGTTTTCTCTGAACTGTTGTCACCACCTAATGTGGTGATATTTATTATATTTGCTTCTTGGCTTTTTGCCTGTGCTGGAGTGTAAGCTCCATGAGGGAAGGGCTGGTCTTATTCCCTGATGAACCTGCCCCACCTGAAACAGGCTTAGAGGCCCTCTAAAGATGTGGGCTGTGCAAAATGGTGTCTTGTCTACTTGACTTGAAAGCAGGGGAGGGATGTGAGCTTTTTGGGGTGATTTTCAGGAGGAGAGAGAGGGTCTGGGCTCTTAAGAGGGTGGCCAGAGGAGGAGAGCACAGGGATGGTGAAGGGTGAAAGGTCAGACCAGGAGTGGGCTAGGGAGGAGGAAGGGCCAGCCACAGAGGCTGGGGTGCCTGAGGCTGTGTCTGAGGCTTACCTGTTCTCACAGGTGGACCACCAAGGGGTACCTTGGGTCCCTTCCTAGCTGGGATGAACCCACCTGGTCCCCTTTGCCCTGGGCCTCTCTGGAGCCTTCCAAACTTGAGTAAGGTTTGAGCTCTGCTTCCCTGAGTCTCCCTATTTGTGTTTCCATCCTCCTCCTTCCTCCTCACCTCGGGATCATCATTTCTAATAAGCAGGCCCCTTGGGGACTGCCTGGAACACCCCAGGTTAGAAGGGATGGCAGTCCAGGGGACTGGTTTTCAGACCTAAAGAGAAAGCAAGAGGAAGCCAGGCCTGAGATCTTCCTTTCATGGGGGACCTGGAGATCTGAAGGTCCCAGGTGAGGCCCAACAGTCCTGGAAGGACTCTGGGGGTGTTAGCTGAGGAGGGGAGAAGGGGAGCCAGGTGATCCAGAGAGATGAGGCTCCTGTCATGAAGACTCTGTACCTGTTAATACCCATAATACTGCAGGTGAACTCTGGACCTTATGTGCACTCATTTCCTCCTACACCAATCCCACGGGGTAGGTGCTATCATCACCTCCATTTTGCAGATGAGGAAACTGAGGCACAGAGAGTTTAACTAACTTGCCAAGGTCAGTGGCAGAGCCGGGATTTGAACCTCATCTCCAGACATTCTGTCTGGCCCCTTGGTGCTGTTAGCTATTGTGCTAATCGACTTTTTGGGACAGCAGGTTGCCACTCCTGAACCAGCAAGACTGTTTAGGGCAGAACATGCCTAAGAATGGCACCACAGGGTTGGTGTCAGATGAGGGGAGGGGTAGGGGAGGGCTGGGGTATTTGGGGAAGGCTTCTTGGAGGGACAGGGACTGAGCTGGCCCTTGAAGGGAAGCAGGCTTTTTCTGGGGGAGGGGTGAGTGACAGGAGGGAGGATGGCATATGCCCTAGGCTGGGTTATGGGGAGACATGAGAAAGGGGCAGAGGCTCTAGTGGACGCGGTGCATCTCAGCTGACTTGAATCCTCCCCGTTGCATTCGGAGCCCCAGCTCCCAGAGATGGTTCAGAGGCGCTGTGTGGCCCAGGCCGGGCGCTGTGAGCCTGTCGGTCTATCTCTGGGTGAGGCGAGGGGTGGGTTGGGGGGGCGCTGCTGGGAATGTCTGTGGGACCTGCGACCCTGGGGAAGAGGCAGGCAGCTCTGGTTTCTCCATGGCCCTGTCCCTGAGCTGAGCCTGTTCCGGGCAGGGGAGAAGGCCTTAGGCCAGGAGGGCTGGAGTGACACCCACAGAGAGCTGGGAGCAGGGGCAGGGGAAAGACCACCCTTGGGTCTGAGTCTGGTTCTGCCTCCTCCCTGCTGTGTGACCTTGGACAAGTTATCTAACTTCTCTGAGACTCAGGTACTCGTCTGTAGACTAGGGAAGGCAACAGCCATCTCAGTGGGCTGTGAGGTTTGGAGATAAAGCGTGTGAGGAGGTGCTCACAATGGCACACAGTAGGCACTCAAAATTGCTGTGTCGTTGATGCTGCCTGCGTGCTGCAGCACCCCTGAGGACGGAGGGCGCCATGCTGAGGGCAGGATGGTCCTAGGACCACAGGGAGGAGGAGACCCTGGAACCGGACCCTGAGGGCTGGCCAAGAGGAGGGAAGGGATCTCCAGGAGAAGCCCGGCCTGGAGACAGAGGGTGGGTGGGACTCGGGACCTCCTCCTGGCTCCTGGCTCTGGTTGTGTCATCATCATCATTGTCAACATTGGCTGGGTGCCCACTGTGTGCAGGTAGCTGTGTCTGGCTCTGGGATAGAAATTCATCATTTCTGCGGTTTATTAAGTCAATGTTCAGAAGGTCCTTGGCATTTATTCATTCATTCATTCAACGAAAGTGCACTGACCACGTACTCTGTGGCCAGCACTGCACTGGATGCTGGGAATACGGCAGAGAACCAGACAGATAAACACCGCTGACCGGACTGAGTGACATTCCTGTGGGAAGGAGGACATGCAACGTGATGAATGCCGTGCTGTGGATGGCGTGTCTGGTGGTGACGAGGGCTGTGGAGAATAATATAGCAAGGACAGGGAGGAGGTGGAGGCTCAGGACCTGCCGGTGTCTGGGAGCAGCTGGGTGACTCCCAGGCCTGTGGTTGGTGACCACTGAGGTAGGAATCCACACAGCGCCTTGGTCCACACCAGGCCTGGCCTCTCCAGGCTCATGCTCTTAATTCCTCTCTCCCTTCCTCAAGCCAGGAGTAGGTGGAACACAGCTGAGGGCCCTGCCTTCCGGGTTCTCCTAGAGGCAGCTGTCAGGAGATGCCTGGGCCTGAGGAGAGACGCTTTTCACCCTGGGGCTCCTTTGTCACTGAGGCCTCCATTACAGACTTGGCCCACATCTCACTGGTAGTAGTTGGGGTTGCTGGCTCCAGAGCCCTGCACCCCCCCATTCTGCACTTCACAGGCTGCATCATCCTCATGGACAAGAAAGGCAAGACCCTTCCTGGCTCCACAGAAAGAGAGGGCTACCCCTGAGATGGAGCTGTTGCCTACAGGCAACGGCAGTGGTGGATGGATAGTGAGCGCCGACATTTGTGGAAAGCTCACTGTGTGTCAGGCGCGGTCCGGTGGCCCAAGGTCTAGTGCTCCGTTTAATCCTTGCAACAGCCCATTTTACCAATGAGGGCGCTGAGGCCTGGGAAGAGGAAGAGATCCACGCACAGTCTCACAGCCCATACATGAGAGAGCCAGGGTTCGAATCCAGGTTATTTGGCTCCAGAGTCTGGGTTGTAATCCTACTTTGTGCTGCACAGGCCCCAGGGTCAGTCCTCACTCTGCCACCCTGTAGCCGTGTGATCTTGGTTTACCTCTCTGAGTGTGGTCTCCGCAAGAAGAAAAAGAGGAAGCCCCTCCCTGTGAGGACTGCTGCGAGAATGAATGCGGTGCTGGTGCGAGGGCCTGTCCTGAGGAAGTGCTCAGTAAGCCTTGCTTCTGCTCTCCCGCAGGGCTCCCGGGGAATGAGGCTCAGCAGGGGCCATGCAGCAGGGGCTTTGGCTGGAGCGAGGATTGAATCCCAGCTCCGCTGTTTACTGTCTCAAAGGCCATGGGTGCACTATTTTAATCACTCCGTGCCTCAGTTTCCCCATCTGTAAATGAAAATAAGGCACACATAAAGCATCTAGAGCAGTACCTAGCACACAGTAGGCACTCGGTAAACGCTAGCTAGTGATAGCCAATGTTAATGTCAACACCTCTCTATGTAATGATAGTATGGTGGTCAGGAGTGTGCGCTCTGGATCTGGACGCTGGGCTCAAATCCCAGTTGCACCTTTCCCTAGCTGTGTGTATTAGGCTCCCCAGAGAGACAGAACCAGTTGGATGGATGGGTGGGTGGATGGATGGATGGAAGATAGATGGATAGATAGGTAGGTAGAAAAGGATGGATGAGAGGGGATTTGGTAGGGGAGCTGACTCACATGAGTGTGAAGAAGTCCCATGTTACGCCGTCTGTGAGCTGCTGAGCCAGATGAGCCAGTACCATGGCTCCAAGTCCAAAGTCCTGAGAACCGGGGGGCCAGTGGGGTAACTCTCAATCTGCGGCCAAAGGCCTGAGGACCTCAGGGGCTGCTCATGCAAAGTCCCTGAGTCCAAAGGCCACAGAACCTGGAGATCTGATGTCCACGGGCAGGAGGAGCGTGTCAGCTCCAGAAGAGAGTCAGAACTCACCTTTCCTCTGCCTCTTCCTTCTCTCTGGGCCCTCAGCCGACTGGGTGGTGCCCGCCCACACTGCATGAGGGCAGATCTTCCTTCCTCAGTCCACTGATTGCAATGCCATCCTCTTTCCAAAACACCCTCACAGGCATACCCAGAAATAATGCTTCACCAGCTCTCCAGGTATCCCCTAATCCCATCAAGCTGACCCCTGAAATTAATCATCACAATTAGCAACCTCTGGCAGGTTACCTCGCTGCTCAGTATAACAGCAGTTCCCATGTCACATGGCCATTGTCTATTCATTGAGCTCCCACACGCAGTGCTGTGCACCGTGTGTGGGACATTCAGCCCTCACTGCCTGCTGGCCACCGTCATTGCTGTGACAGCCTTAAATCATAAGATCACGCAGGGATGGATGCTGTGATGCCCTGGGCTCACTTCTCCCCTTGGTACCTGGACAAGCTCTGTCCCTGTTACATCCCTGAGTCCCTGGATTCTCAGCCACAGTGTGGGGTGACAGCAGAATCTGCCTGGTCAGATTGTGGTGAGGATTACAGGAGGTAGATTCGACATGTGAATGGTACGTGCCCAATCAATGCCAGCTGTCATTTATTGAGACACTAAAGGGTCTTCAGGGCTGAGTTAGCCTCATAGCCACTGGTGAGAGAAGGCAGATGGGCCTCGTGCCCCTTTGAAAGGTTGAGGAAGGTTAAGAGCATGTCGAGTTTGCCCACAGGGAGTGCCAGGTGCCAGCCACATCCCTTTCTGACGGTGAGAGATGCAGCCTTTTTAGTGACAGCAGGTACCGACTGCCCTTCAAGAAGGACATGGCATTTGTCCCGAGTTGAGCCTCCTGCCTGCCCCCAGGGTGGGGGTGTGAGGCTAGTTTGGAAGAGGCAGAGGCGGGGTGGGAACGTGTGTCTAGTCACATGATGGGGGGTTCACACACTGTCTCCTGGCTCTTGTTCCTGAGCCCACCCCTTTGTGGGTCAGAACTGAGGCTGGAGTTGGGAGGGCCTGGAGTCTGCCATGGGCTGGACACTAACCACCTCATCTAATCCTTAAGTCAGTCATATCATCCTCATTTCCCAGCAAGGCCCAGAAAGGCCTGCGAATTGCCCATGGCCGCACAGCAGGTTGGTAGCAGAGCAGGGACCCCGAGGTTGGAGCTGTTTCCACTACGCATGCTCCCTCAGCTGGAAGCTGGAGAGACACATTACCTGCCAACACCAAGGGTGGACCCCAGCAAGTTCCAAGAGCCCTGAGCCTGGCCTGTTCTGCACAAGGTGGAGAGTGGTCTCAGCCGTCGGGCATTTTGGCCTGACATACCAGGTCTCAGCTGCACTGTCCCTTCCCTCCATGCTGACAGCACCCTCCATCCTGGTTCCCAGCTCCCTCAGCTCTCCCCCAACACAGGCCGGAGGGTTTCAAAAATATACACACGAGGCACATTAAAAAATTCATGCACATGAGGCAAAATTAAAAGGGCACGAAAGGACCTACAGAGAAAAGTTTCCCTCCCCCTGCGTACCCTGGCCACCCCATTCCCTGAAGACGGTCGCCATCACCAGTTTCTCTTGTGGTCCTCCCAAAACACTCCCTACCTATGTATTTTCCCCAGCCACACGGGTCAACACCTTGCTCTTTTTGCTTTAGTGATGTGGTCTGGGGAAGGTTCCATTCAGGAACAGAGCTTCCTAGACAGCCCTGCACCATACCTTACTGACCCGGCCCTCTGTGGACGGGTATTTGGGCTGTTTCTAGCCTTTTGCGTTTACAAGCAGTACTGTAGTAAATAATCTTGTGCATCATCTGGCTGACTGACTGGAAGTAAATTCCTAGAAGTGGTATTGCTGGGTGAAGGGTGTGTACCCCATAATTGTATCAATGACAATTATATGGTATTAAGTTACTTTCCCATTACCGTGGGTGAGAGACAAATGGCTCAGGTTCTACCTTTGTTCCCACAAGGGAATGCCTGTACCCTCCACCCAACTCCTGCCCACCCCCCACCAGCCCCCTGGCAGCTATGCATTACCAGGGGTCGGGGCAGAGTTCTGTGTGACATTAAGGGTTCTAGAAGGGACTGTGGCCCCAGGGATACCTAGCTCACCTGGCTGACCATGCTTCCTTAAACATCCCTGCTTTTTACTTCTCTGTATCTAAATTTAAAATGTTCCTTATGAAGCAAGTACTGCTTTATGAGTGAAAAGTGCCAAGTTAAGAAAAGAAAAATTCAGACTCATTTCTTTGTCCCTTGATGAAATCCAGCCATCCTCCCTCTCACCCACCCCCACTGTGCGCGAGTTTATGGGAAAGTCTGTCTGTGGTTCTTCTAAAAGGGAGGGAACAAAATATGTTTAGATGCCTGAGGGGTGCAAGAGGCAATACGGGGTTATTACTGGGAAAGAGCCCCAGGCCCTGGACAGATGGGGAACCCTAGGGGAAGGGACATCCTCAGCCAACCATTCTTACATGTTATTGCCCCTGCCCTGAGCCTGAGAGCCAGCTGCTGGTAACGGCTGGGGGTTCCCTGGACCCCCAGGTTGGGCTGAATCTTGCAGAGGCCAGCCCTCCCTGAGCATCCACACTATCAGGGTTCATAGTCCTGGGACTGCAGTGCAGAAGCAAGAAGGTGTCCCCTGGTGCCTGGATCCAGCTAGCGGCTGGCAGCTCACAGCCGGGCCAGGCCCAGCCTGGACTCTGCTGCCTCTTTGAAAACCAGGCCCCTGGCCCTCTTGAGTCCTGGCTCCTGACTACTGAGCCATTCTTGCCTGGGGTAACAGCGAGGGCTGGCTGGGGAGGGGAGGAGGGGAGTACCCACCTTGGCCCTGGGGCAGCGCACGGCCTAGATTGGATAACCGTGATGCCTGCTGACAGATCCAGGGCAGACACAGCCACCCCAGATGCTCCCATAGATCTCCGTGGTGTGACCTGTGAGATCTCGGTGGTGTGACCTGTGGGCCAGGACGCCACACATTGGGATTCCCAGGAGATTTGTAAGGAGCTAATGGGGGCTGCTGAGGTTGGCAGCAAGGGCAGCCAGAAGGGCATTTACAGGGTCCCGGGGCTCAGATAACTGAGGAGGCGCTGAGCCTGGGCTCCAACAGTTCAGGAGACAGAACCAGCTCTGGGGGCTGGGGCTGGGGCTGGCTTCTGAGTGGCGGTGCTCATACTGGAGCTAGAGGATGGATTCGAGGGAGGGGGAAGGAGGAGGGATGGGGAGTTGGGCATGAGGGTGCTACAGGGCGACTCTTAGGGTTACCCTAGGTCTGGTGAGCTAGTTTCTGGACAGGAAGCTGACATCCTAATGCAAGCCTCCTCCCATGGAGCCCCTATCCCATCGGGTTGGGGACCCAGGACTGGAATGGGGCAAAGGGTGGAAGGCCCTTCTCTCATCTCCATGGATCTCTCTCCTGCCCTCCCAGTGCATGAGCAGCTGAGCCTGCTAACCGCAGCTCCGCACTTGTCCATCCCCCTGCGGCTACACCATGTCCGGCTCCTACGATGAGGCCTCACTGGCTCCAGAGGAGACCACCGACAGCTTCTGGGAGGTGAGGCTCTCATGATCTCCAGGTTCTGGGGACCAGACAGCCTGGCTGTTTGGAGGCCAGGCTCCCCTATTACTCACCCCATGACCTCAGGCCCCACTCCCCAGTCCCCCAGGCCCCTCCAAAGCCCTGGGTGTCCAACAGGCAGCGGTAGCCATGAAGTGGCCCAAGAGCACTGCCCACTGAGTCAGGAGCCCCTCTCTCCCCACAGCTGCCCCCAGAGAGAGCCTGTGGCATTTCACAATGTGGGAACAGGCCCTTTGTGACTCTGGCACTTCCATCAGGCAGGTACAGCACAGCCTTTCCCAGCTGTTTCTGTTTCCCTCGCTCGCCCCCGATGCTGAGGTGGGCAGGGGTGGAGCGCTGGACACAGAGAGAGGGAGTGAGCTCCCAGAGCCCCACGGGGCCCCTTCAGGCGCGGCCAGAAGCCAGCATTTTCAGAGCCTTCGGAAATATTTGAGACCTGGAGGAAAAAAATTGCTATTGGCTCCTGAAACCCAAGACGAAAACTGCCAAACCTAAATTAATAAGCGTTTAATGAGATGTCTACAAAACATAATATTATGTCAAGAAGCTGCAGCTCAACTCAACGCTTATATGACTCTATATAAATATAATAGATTTAACTCGCAAAAACAAAATGAATAATTCATTCCAGCCCAAGTCCAAATTCTAAAAATCCTTCTGCATTTTGTGGCAGCGAGGAAATCATGTTTAAATTGGGGTGAGGGTGCGTGTAGACGGTGGGGCCTGACGCAGGGTGCTGGAGCCTCCGAAAGTCAGTTTCCCTGCTGCGTTGCGGCTGGGCAGCGGGGCTGGGGGCGGGGGCGGGACCGGAGGCCGTGGGCGGGACGGCGGGGCGGGAGACAGTGGGCGTGGCCGTGCTGGTTGCGGCGGGCGGGGCAGGGGACGCTAGGAACCCGCGGGAGTGGTGCTCGCTGCTTGGCCGCCAGGTGGGGAACTACAAGCGGACCGTGAAGCGCATCGATGACGGCCACCGTCTATGCAACGACCTGATGAACTGCGTGCAGGAGCGCGCCAAGATCGAGAAGGCCTACGGGCAGCAGCTCACGGACTGGGCTAAGCGTTGGCGCCAGCTCATCGAGAAAGGTGCTCCCCCAGGCTCACATCCTGCGCGCCCCCAGGCCATCACCCGCCCCCTCGGTCTGGGTCCTGGGAGCCCTGGATACTTGCATGCACCATGCCCTGCATCTACCAGCCATAGGACCTTTTCAGGCTCTGTTCCCTCCTAGATCAAACCAGGCTTACCTGTTCATCTGTATTTTGTACAACTTTAGGTTGGATTAAAAAAAAAGCAAAACACTTTTTATCTTGAAATAATTCAAACTTTGTGTGAAAGCTGCAACAGTAGCACAGAGAATTCCTACACACCCTTCCCCCAGACTCACTGGCCCCACGTTTGTTTTCTCACCGACTGTTTATTGATACGCATATGTTCCGAACCTTTTGAGAGTAAGCTGGAGTCATTATCCGTTTACCCCTAAATTCTTCATTATCTCCTAAGAACAAGAGCATTTGCTTATGTAACCAGAGTTCAACTACCAAATTTGGGACATGAATACAACTCATACACAGATTTACCATAACAATTGTGCTTGCTAGTCCAGGATCTAGCGCAGTCGCACATTGCCTCTATGCATCGTGTCTTCAGGTTCCTTTAATCTAGAACAGTTTCAAGTTGCGGTTTACATATACTTGTTCGTGTTATTCTCTTGCAGTATACTCTAAACCCCATGAGAGCAGGGGCTGGGCCTGCACCACCTAGCACAGTGCCCTGCACAGAGCTGGTGCCAGTACACAAACAACAAGTCAATGTGGAATGACTGGTCCCCAGTGGCCTCCTGGCATCTGTCACAAGCTTCAGCTAACATTCCTAGAGCACCTACTGTGTGCTTGGCGCTGTGCTGGGCTTGTCAGAACTCACAGGGTCCAGGCTGCCCCCCTCTGACCCCACTCTGTGGGGCTCACACGTTGACGGGAGAGATAAAGAGGAGGGAGGTACAGCTGCAGATACTGTGAGAAGAATGCAGCAAGGGCTGCAGGCCGTGGCAGTTGGGTAGAGCAGTCAGGGAAGGCTTCCTGGAGATAGTGGTTGATGTGGGCCCTAGAGGATGGGGCCATGTAGAGCAGAGGAGGGCATTTCTGTTGCTATGGCAGGAAGGGGAAAGCCTCAGAGAAGGGAGGTGTGAGGGGGGCCTCTGGGCAGGGGGCAGTGAGGTTCCTGTGACCTATTGCCACTCCCTCAGGCCCACAGTATGGCAGCCTGGAGCGGGCCTGGGGTGCCATAATGACGGAGGCAGACAAGGTGAGCGAGCTGCACCAGGAGGTGAAGAACAACCTGCTGAATGAGGACCTGGAGAAGGTGAAGAACTGGCAGAAGGACGCCTATCACAAGCAGATCATGGGTGGCTTCAAGGAGACAAAGGAGGCTGAAGATGGCTTCCGCAAGGCCCAGAAGCCTTGGGCCAAGAAGATGAAAGAGGTGCTCAGTGGGTGCTGCCACGGGTGGGGTGGGGTGGGCCCGTCTGATCAGAGGGTGCTGATCCCAAGGAGGGCATCTATGGATGGGTGGGCTGGGCACTGCCCTCCGGGATTGTGCCCACAGGGGAGCAGCACTGCCTTCCAGGAAGAAATATTCACAGATGGGTGGGCAGTGCCCACTGGGTAAGGAAACCCATGGGCAAGAGGGCACTGTCCCCAGGAAAGATACCAGCAGCGCAGACGGGCACATTGGCCCCTGGCTCCCCAGATGGGGTGGGCACTGCACTGTCTGACAGGAGGGTATCTGCAGGGGAGCAGGCAGTGCTAAGCAGAGACAAAGCCACAAATGGAGGAGTGCTGCTCCTGAACATCTGGAGCCAGGGCTTGCATCCTTTCTGGCTCTTAAGAGTGTGGGCTCGGCCGGGCGCGGTGGCTCAAGCCTGTAATCCCAGCACTTTGGGAGGCCGAGATGGGTGGATCACGAGGTCAGGAGATCGAGACCATCCTGGCTAACACGGTGAAACCCCATCTCTACTAAAAAATACAAAAAACTAGCCGGGCGAGGTGGCAGGCGCCTGTAGTCCCAGCTACTCGGGAGGCTGAGGCAGGAGAATGGCGGGAACCCGGAAGGCGGAGCTGCAGTGAGCTGAGATCCGGCCACTGCACTCCAGCTTGGGCGACAGAGCGAGACTCTGTCTCAAAAAAAAAAAAAAAAAAAGAGTGTGGGCTCACAGCTCCCAGGGAGTGGGCAGGGGAGGAGTTGATGGATGACCATGTTTGCTGCTGGTCACAGATGAAAACCCTACTCCCTATTCCCCCCTCCCACAGCTGGAGGCAGCCAAGAAGGCCTACCATTTGGCTTGCAAAGAGGAGAAGCTGGCCATGACACGGGAGATGAACAGCAAGACAGAGCAATCGGTCACACCTGAGCAACAAAAGAAGCTGCAGGACAAAGTGGACAAGTGCAAGCAGGATGTGCAGAAGGTGCTGGCGGGCGGGGATGGCAGCAGGATGTGCAGAAGGTGCTGGCCGGGCCGGGATGGCAGCAGGGGGTCTGGGGGTCCCCTTGCAAAGGATGGTGGCTGGGAGCTGCAGGCCTGGTTAGGTGTCACCCTCTCTCCATTCTGGTGCCCACAGACACAGGAGAAGTACGAGAAAGTGCTGGAAGACGTGGGCAAGACCACACCCCAGTACATGGAGAACATGGAGCAGGTGTTTGAGCAGTGCCAGCAATTCGAGGAAAAGCGGCTGGTCTTCCTCAAGGAGGTGCTGCTGGATATCAAACGGCACCTCAACCTGGCTGAGAACAGCAGGTACCTGGGCATGGCAAGCACCGAGGGCACAGGCACAGCCAGCAGTTGGTGTGACTGGCATGCAGGGCATCCCAGCCCTACATCATAGTGACGGGAAGGGGAGGCAGAGCTGCAGGGGTCAAGAGGGATGAGGCTTCAAACACAGCGGCTGTTGGGTGCAAGATGACGCACACTGCGTACTCTAGAAATACATGCAGGGTGATGGGTGAATGGCTAAGGTGGGAGGGAGAAGGGAGTTCACTGAGCATGCCCGGAGCTGCTTCTTGCAAAGCCCACATGATTCCTGGCTGGGCAGCATGCCCAGCACCCTGCTTCCCTGAGTGGACTCCGGCCCCTCACCAAGGATGAGAAGGGGCCATGGTGAATCTGTGCCCTCCACCTCCCCCATTTCCCTGAGCACAGCTACATCCATGTGTATCGTGAGCTGGAGCAGGCCATCCGGGGGGCTGACGCCCAGGAAGACCTCAGATGGTTCCGCAGCACCAGTGGCCCCGGCATGCCCATGAACTGGCCCCAGTTTGAGGTGAGGATATGTGGGGATGGGAAGGGGAGCCTGAAGAGGCTGAAAGGTGCCTCAGGGCATAGTCCCCCAGCCTGACTGCTCCACTGGCCCCACCAGGAGTGGAACCCAGACCTCCCTCACACCACCACCAAGAAGGAGAAACAGTCCAAGAAGGCAGAGGGAGTGGCGCTGACCAATGCCACTGGGGCAGTAGAGTCCACATCCCAGGCTGGGGACCGAGGCAGGTGAGTGCCTCCTGTGGAGCTTCCTGGGGCCAAGAGGGACCCACACTCTGGGGCAGCTGAGTTGTGCTTCAGAAGACAAGAAATGATCTAGATCATAGCAACTATGTCTCCTCTCTAAAGGAGAGTGGTAGTTCATCACTCTAAAGCAGCGGTCCCCAATCTTTTTGGGACCAGGGACCAGTTTTGTGGAAGACAATTTTTCCACCGATGGGAGCGGGGTGGTTTTGGGATGAAACTGTTCCACCTCAGATCATCAGGCATTAGATTATCATAAGGAACGTGCAACCTGGATCCCTCGAATG
Organism: Macaca mulatta; assembly: GCF_049350105.2. Taxonomy (NCBI): domain Eukaryota; kingdom Metazoa; phylum Chordata; class Mammalia; order Primates; family Cercopithecidae; genus Macaca; species Macaca mulatta. The sequence continues at coordinate 147,748,139 of NC_133409.1, read as the reverse complement.
TGCAGTTCACGATAGGGGTTTGCGCTCTTACGAGAATCTAACGGCGCGGCTGATCTAACAGGAGGTGGAACTCGGGCGATAATGCTCCCTTGCCTGTCACTCACCTCCTGCTGCGCTGCCTGGTTCCTAACAGGCCACGGACTGTCTGCAGCCCCAGGATTAGGGATCCCTGGTCTAGATAATAGGAACCAAGCCTCCTCTCTAAAAGATAGTGGTAGCGGATCCTTCTAGAGCACCTGCTGTGTGTGGCGCGGTTCAAGTGCGTAAATATTCCCGTTTTACAGATGGAGAAACTGAAACCCAGAGAGGTTAAGTGACTTGCCCAAGGTCACATTGCTAGTTAATAAACCTCAGAGCCAGATATGATGCCCAGGAGGTCTGACTCCAGGATCCTTGCTCTTAATCATTAGGTGGTACTCCTCCTCCCGGATGAAGACTCAGACTTGCCCTGGGGTCCCCTTAAATGCCCTCTCCCTCTTGGGCTGAATAATAATGCAAATGGCCCTGCATTTAAACATCTGTTTAAAGAGCTCATGAGGGTCACCCCTCCTATGTGGCTAATCCTTGCTCTAGACTTGGTAGAATTCAGGGTCAGAGCTCTGATTAGGAGTGGTTAGCCCTCGGGGTGTGGTGCGGGGAGACATTGAAGCTGGGTCCTCCCTCCGCGTCTCAGTGTTAGCAGCTACGACAGAGGCCAACCCTACGCCACCGAGTGGTCAGACGACGAGAGTGGAAACCCCTTTGGGGGCAGTGAGGCCAACGGGGGTGCCAACCCCTTTGAGGACGACTCCAAGGGAGTGCGCGTGCGGGCACTCTACGACTATGACGGCCAGGAGCAGGATGAGCTCAGCTTTAAGGCCGGTAGGGCGGCTGGGCGGGACAGTGCCTGAGCGAGGCTTGGGCCTGGATTGGGTGTGTGGTGGGGCAGGGGCGGTGCCTGAAAGAGAGGCTTGGGCCTGGACTGGGTATGCGGTGGGGCAGAGACAGGATTTGAAGACGGGTTACGAGGATTTGCAGGGAACTAAATGGGGCGTGGCCTGGGTTGTGGGCGTGACCTGGGCCCAGGATGGGAGTGGGAGCAAGATTTAGATTGGTTGGTGCCAGGGGCGGAGTCAGAACCTGAGAATAGGGTGGATGCGAGGTCTGATTTTGGGGGCGGACCCGACACCCAGATTAGGTGAGTGGCTGAAGTAGGCCAGGACCCCTATGCCAAGGGTGGCATGTGAATGTTGGCATGGAACTGGGGCTGGTCTCCAGGGGCAGGGCCTAAGAATCTAAGACCCAGTGCAGTAACCGGGAGGGGGTATTGGAGGGCTCCCTTTGCAACTGGTGTGTTGAGGGAGGGGCAGCCTTCTCTCTGAGCCCTCCCCCCCGCCCCGCCCCGTGTTCTTTTCCCTAGGAGACGAACTCACGAAGCTGGGCGAGGAGGATGAACAGGGCTGGTGCCGTGGGCGGCTGGACAGCGGGCAGCTGGGCCTCTACCCTGCCAACTACGTGGAGGCTATCTAGAGGCCCTCCCTCCATACTCCCCTCACTCCTCCCCACTGCCTCCCCTCCCCTCCCACTCTCGTCTCCTTCCCCTCGCCATAGAGTTCCAGACATATTTTCCGATCAAGCTTTTATTTTTTTAAAAGTCAAAACAGAACAAAACAAAGTATACAGAGACAGAGCATTTGCAGGGCCACCTGGAGGCTGCGGTGCTGGGGCTTGGGATGATGGTCCCAGGGTAGGTAACAGGCTTAGGACTTAGCCCAACATCACAACATCTGCTCTTTAGGTTCCACCAAAGAGACTCCTGAGCCCTGAGAGATGTCTCCTGACCCTTCCACCCTGCCTCACTCCTTCTGTCCCACTCCACTCCAGGCTGCCGGCACCTGCCCCATTCCCTGGCCTGGTTTCCTAACCTTTTCTTCCTCCCCTGCCCTGCTTCCCTTCCTCCACCACCCTGCCCTCAAAGGCCTCCTCTCCAGACCCCAGGGAGGGAGGCTTCCCCATCTTTAGTCTTCCACTCTACCCTGGGGAGCATCCTCTACTCCTAGCTGCGTCCCTTGGGCCCAGTGGGACTGGAGGAGGAACAGTCACCCTCCTCCCCGCTGGAGGTTCCCAGGGGTCCCCCAGACATGAAAGAGGGGTGAGCTGGAGGAAGTCATGGTGTCACTGGGGTACAGGAGGGTGAATGAAGGGCATGCAGGCTCTCAGCCCGGGTTGTGCCAGCCCTCCCAGCCCCAGGCCCATCTGAGGGACCAAGACCCTGTTACCCAGGCCCTTCTTTCCAGCCATCAGCACTTTGAGCATCGGCTCTTCAGCAGATCCAAACCCCCTCAGCAACTTGCAGAGGACCTGTCCCTTCTCATAAGTCCCCTGGCCTAGGGTGGGGACCCCCAAACTGATGGCAAAGCCAGCAACAGTAGCAGCCTCCTCCTATTTGCTGGGGAGGAGGTCATCTTGTCCCCCTGGCCCCCCACGCTCCCCCCATGTCCATCCAAAAACCATAAAATCACTGGGTTCCACATCAGCCTCCATGAGGCCAAGCCTTGTACCTGCAAAGCTCTTGGCCTAACCATCTCTCCTCTTCTCTGACCTGCCTGGGGAGCCTGCAAGGGCCCCTTGGGTGCCTCCAGCCTGAGACATCAGGGGAGAACCTGCAGCTGAGTTTGGCAGAAAGGAGGAACCCTGGCCCTCAAGAGGAAGATAGTCACATCATGTATTTCTTCCTTGTCCCCACAGTCCCCGGAACAACATTCCCCCTGCTGGCAGCCCTTCCATCTCTCCAAGCCTGGGTCAGAGTGAAAGGACCTTCGGGGGTGGGTGGAAGCAAAGGGCCCAGCTGCTGGTTGGTGAGCAGTAGTGCCGGAGTGCTAGGTACCAGCCTCTCCCGCACGAGAGGGTACGGGGGCTTGGGAAGCAGACCAGGGTTGGACAAAACCCCATGAGGGAGGGGAGCTGGAAGAAAAGTCTCTTGGGGACCTCTGGAGCAAGGAGCTGAGAAGTCCTGCAGCACCAGGTGAGACTTGCTTACGGTGGATGCCACTTCTAGGCCTCTGGACCGCAGATGCCCTCCTTCCTCCTGCACACCTGGCCTCCTGGGCCTCCAGGTAAAGAGAGAGAGCCAGCCCAGCCCTGTTCCCCCTCAGTCCTCCTTTGCTCTTGCTGCTTCTCCCAACAGCCCACTGTTAGGAGGTAGTAGAGCCCAGCCTCAAGGTTCTGACCTTCTCCGTGTGGGCACGGAGGGTCCTGACACTCTGGCAGGGGCCTGAGCTGGGGCAGGCCTCCCTCAGGGCCAGGGGCAATGGCATCCCAGGGACAGGCAGACCTCCTTCCTGCTGCCAGCACCCCCTTCCTTATCACTGTCTGGTCTCTGGGCCTTGGCTGCAGCCTGAGATGAGCCTGAAGCCAAGATGAGCCTCCTCAGCACCTGAAGCAAACTTTTGGAAGCCTGAGATGTGTCCTGGGCTCCTCAGCGCCTGAAGCAAGCTTTTGGAAGCCTGAGATGTGTCCTGGGCTCCTCAGCGCCTGAAGCAAGCTTTTGGAAGCCTGAGATGTGTCCTGGGCTCCTCAGAGCCTGAAGCAAGCTTTTGGAAGCCTGAGATGTGTCCTGGGCTCCTCAGAGCCTGAAGCAAGCTTTTGGAAGCCTGAGATGTGTCCTGGGCTCCTCAGAGCCTGAAGCAAGCTTTTGGAAGCCTGAGATGTGTCCTGGGCTCCTCAGAGCCTGAAGCAAGCTTTTGGAAGCCTGAGATGTGTCCTGGGCTCCTCAGCGCCTGAAGCAAGCTTTTGGAAGCCTGAGATGTGTCCTGGGCTCCTCAGCGCCTGAAGCAAGCTTTTGGAAGCCTGAGATGTGTCCTGGGCTCCTCAGCGCCTGAAGCAAGCTTTTGGAAGCCTGAGATGTGTCCTGGGCTCCTCAGCGCCTGAAGCAAGCTTTTGGAAGCCTGAGATGTGTCCTGGGCTCCTCAGCGCCTGAAGCAAGCTTTTGGAAGCCTGCAGTCCTCCCAGCTCCAGCGCAGAAGTCCAGCCTTTCCCCAGGCAGGAGCTGGGGTAGGGGCGTCTGTCCCTCATCACTTACCTTGGAAAGGTGGGAAGCTGGCGATCTGCATCTTGGGGCCTGGGCTCCCCCTCTCTGTGCCAGCAGCTTCCCAGCACCTGCGGAGGGGCTGCAGCCCCAGCTGGACTCCACCCTGTCCCTCTTAGCACTCCAGCTGCCCACTCCAGGACAGGGACTCGAAACCCCCTCCATCCTGAGCAGCCACCTCCAGGGCCCTGTTTGGGACCACTCTCTCAGTCCCCAGGCTCCTCAGGGCTCCAGAGCAGGAGGGTCTCCTACCTGGAAGTCCCCTTGAGCTCCAGGGCCCAACCCTACCTGCCAGTGCTGGTGTCAGGGCACTCAACACCCAGGGTGGGTGCCGCGCCCCTTGCCATGCCCACGGCCTCCTCCTGTAGCCCCTGCCCGCATCCTCGATGCTGCACGGGCCCGCCCTGGCGGGGCTTGGCGAGTAATGTGTTTTGTCCCGAGTTAACCACCATTCTGCGGCCTGGTTCTGTAAGGAACCGGGGCTGCCCCACCACCCGCCGTCTGCCGCCCTAGGCTTCCTGACCCCATTAGTTCCGACACTTGTGAAACTCCGAGAAGTGCTGTGGTCTCAGCAATGCACCTGTTTTGTACATGATTGTGTAATTTAAAGGTATATAAATACAAATATATATATATATCAGTTGTGATTGTATGACTGTGGATAAAATCCAGAACTGTGTCAACCTGGCTGCGCATTGTCATGTTGAGTCTTGTGCGCCTTCTTCAGTCCTGGGGGTTTCTGAGCCCTCTGAGAGCTGTTTGTGGTTGGGATGCAGGAGGGCAGGGGTGGTGCCTGAGCAGGGCTGGGTGCTGTCCTGGCCGACCATCCATAGACTGGGCCACTGAGGCCTGGTCCCTTCATCCTGCAGGGGCCTGGGTCTTGTCTGGACTGGGGAGGGTGATACTGGAGGCTCCTGGAGCTCTGGCCCATTCAGGTTCCGGGTGCCTGGTGACAGGCCCTGACCAGGAGAGCTGGGGCGTTCAGGTTTCCACACTCATGGATTAAGAGTGAATGAAGCTCTCAAATAGGTTTTGCTTTTTAAAGCAGAATTCTAAAAGTGACCGCTGAGGCCCATGGTTCCTGGTTGTCCACAACTTCAGTGCCAAGCTCCCTGTGTGGTGACATTGGGCCGTGCCACACCTTCCTGCACCCAACCTGGCTCTGAAGGCATTTCTGTGTGGGACCCGTGGGAGGGCTCCTTGGGGAGAATTTCTCAGGGGCATAGGCAGGACCAGAGCTCTGGGTTCTCGGCTGTTCTTCCAGCCCCAGGCCCAGCTCTTGCTCCGGCTCCCTGACTCCCCCTGCACCCCAGCCTCTGGGGATCTCTTCTGGGGCAGCGCAGGAGTCCAAGGGCCAGTCCCAGTTCTGCCATCAGCTCACTGTGTTCCCACCCTCACCCGGGTCTCAGCTTCCCCAGTCGGGTGAGATGTCTCTCTCAGGGTCCTCTGGCCCTGGCAGCCTGGCAGGGCCATCACACAAGCCCATTACTCAGGGCAAATATACCCCAGCCCCTCCCTGACACCCCGTGCCCCAGCCTCAGGGTGTGCCAGGCAGGGAAAAAGGTTGAGATGGAGATTGAATCTATCAGCCACCCCATCTTCCTTACTCCTCCAAACCTACCTCCATGTGAAGCCCGGTTTTAGCCAAACAGAGAAATCTTCAAATAAAGACAAAAGGTTGTTGTATTGTCTTACCTGCACAGGCTGTTCCATTTAGTGATGAGGGGCCCTGAGGGTGGGGCCCCCATGGAGAAGGGTCAGAGAATCCCCAGCCAGGTGGGGTTCTGCTGGGGAGGTGTTTGGAGGAGGGAGAGGAATCTGCAGATCGCTGCCGGCTCACAAGGTGTCACTGGATGGGCATGTGCCTGCCAAGGTTCATGGGCAGGGAGCTGCCTCACCCGGGCCCCCACATCTACCCTTTCCAGAGCTGCTCCACCTTTGTACTCCTAGCATCCACTGCCCATACCTATCCTCTTGTCCAAACCCTGACTGAGATCTGAGGCCTTTCCAGGCCCAGGCCCAGCTGGGGACATACAAGCAAGTGGCTCCAGGGACTCAGTCAGGAGCAGGCCAGGCTGGCTGGAGACAAAACCAGTTCAGCAGAGCCTGGTTCTGGCCAGGGTCCCAGGCTCCCCCTGGCACTCCTCCCTCCAAGGGAGTGAGAGACAGCAGGGGCCCAGCGAGGCACAGGCCTGGGGCAGGGCCCCCTCCTCCCTGCAGTGCAAGCCCAGCTGACAGATGCCAAGGTGCTATTTGCTCACTGCTAGGAGCAAACTTTCTTCTGGACAACAAAATTGCTGAGGGCGGAAGGCAGCAGTACAGGGTAGCAATTAACCCTTGGTGGTCTGGGTGGTGCTGGCTCCCCTGCTGTTTCCTGGAAGCCAGGCCTCAGAGGATAAGGGTGAAAGAGGACCAAGGGTGCTAACCAGTCAGGAAGCCGGAGGGCTGGAGGGGCAGAGAGAGCCCTGTTCTTGTGGAAAGACAGGTATGAGTTACTCTGTCAATCAGCTGTGTGACCATCAGCAAGTCACTGCAGCACTCTGAGCCTCGGTTTCATCATCTGCAAAATGGGGGAGTAGCCCCTACTTCATAGTTTTGTTGGGAAGATAAATGACAAAGCACCTGGCACACAGTAGACCATAAGGACACTGAGCCGGGTGATAAATGTGAGGGAAGTGGGAGGAAGCTGGATGAGTTGCTTTGCCCGGGAGAGTGGGTGGCGGGTCCTGGTCACCCCCAGCATGCCCACAGACATCAATGCACACCCTCTTCCATCACGCACGGGGGTCTCACACCCACTCACAGGAGCTCACATCTTCACAGACGGTACTGCTGAGGCCTTCAGGAAACAGAAACGGGAGCCAACCAACCTCTCTTCCACCCTGTTAGCTGCAAAGCCCTGCTCTGCAACAGAGCAAAAGGATGCGAAAGATACCTTCCCCATTCGGGTCCTGCATGAAGAACCTCTTTAACACCAGCCTTACCACCCGCCTCTCAGCCCGAACAGGGATAGGGAAGATAAGGTGGCTGTTCTAGCCCCTCCTTGACTTTGAAGCCTCACTATCTCTCTCCCAGAAGCATCTACCAGTCAATTATCCCTTTCCCTTTAGGCTCAGCCCAAAGCCGCCTCCTCCAGAAAGCCTCCCTTGACTACTCCAGGCCCTGTGACCACAACCACACTTGACCATTGATGACCTCGGGGCTGTGCCATTCACTGCGCAGACACTGGGGACATGTCAGTTCTCTAGTATCTTTATTATCCATTCCCGGGGGCACTCCTGGCTCCCTAACTCAGGGGTGCAGACGTCTCCCTGCACCATGCCAGGCGTGGTGCGGATTGGGAGGCAGGGGGATGGAGCAGAGAGAGCCCTGGGCTGCCTGTGGCCTTCGCTGAGTCACTGCCCTTCTGTAGGCTCTGCTCTGGAAATGCTGGGGTCAGAGGCAGGTAGAGGGGTCCTTTGTTGGGGAGCAGTCCTGGCTCCCTCTGTCCTCCAGGGGAGCAGCTGGGCCTGAGGAGGAAGCACCCCTGCCCTGGGGTCCCGAAGGCCCCAGAAGGCCCATCTCCCCCTGAGAGCAGCGGGCCGCCTCTCCCTGACCTTGGGCTCTGGAAGGTCAGAGCAGCAGAGCAGACTGCCCATTTTCCCCCAGCTCAGGGCCTGGCTGAGGCAGGACAGGCAGGAGGGAGGCCCCGGAGGGCGGGTTTTAGGCCCTGGGCCGGGCACTCAGATGGGGTGCACGAACTGGTAGACGAGGCGCTGGGAGATGTCTGGCTTCCGGATGATGCCCTTCTTGTAATACTGGCGGATGGAGCGGCTTAGCTTGTCATAGTTCATGGCGGGACGATTCTTGCGGATGCCCCACAGCCGGGCCACCTGGGCTGAGTCCTCAATTTTGAAGATGCCTGGAAGAGTAGGAGGGCCCCGAGAGAGCCAGCGGTATGAGTGAGTCGGCAGGAAGGAGAAAGACGCAGACCACCAGGTCAGCCTCGGGGCGAACCAAGAGACCCTGTGCAGAGGCCTCCTTCTGCTCGGGTGGGGCGGGGTGACCAGGGACCCGAATGCTTACTCCCAAGGTGCAGTAGTGGTGAGGGTTAAAGAGATGTGTGCAAAGCAGGTGCCACAGGCCCCAGTGAATGGCAGAGAATACTCTGGAGTCACAAACCTCCCGGCACAGTTGAGTCTGTGTACCTTAGTGGGTTCTCTGGGGCCCTGCGGGCCTGGCCCTTGCCAGCCCCTGCTCCTGTGTGGGGTTTGCGTGCCCTAATCCAAAGTCCTGTGTGGCTCCCAGCAGTGCCCACAGCTCACTTGGCAAGAGCACTCCTCCCCCATTACAGGTGTCCCTGTAGTTCCCAAGCCTGAAACAACATCTTTGCTATTCCCAGGCAGTTTTGGCCTGCGCAGCCCTTTCTGGCGGGATTAATTAATACGAGACGGTGGAGGGAGAGTCGATTTGGAGCTCGTTCCAGGAGCTGTGCTGTACTAAGCTCCTAAGTGAGACAGAGTCTAGCAGGAGACAGATATGGACACAAATTGCACACAGACCCCCCAGGGCCATCTCATGAAAGCTGTGTATTTGGCATCCAGGACAAAGGTGGAGATCAGCTTCCCCCCTCTGCCCGCCCCTGCCCCCATGCACAGTGCCTGGCAGAAGCCCCCACAACCTCCATGCTCACTGGCCCTGCAGTGCCCCTTGGGCACCCTGCTCACCCTTCTCCTTGTTGAGCCACCTAATGAAGCGGCCATAGCTGTGGGGCTTGAGTAGCAGCTCCTTGAGGAACTGCCACAGGTGGATGGGCTGCCCGGAGCATGACGAGTCCACCTCGCTGTCGGTCCAGCTCTCCTCACTGGTCGAGGCTGGGTGGCCAGGGAGGGGGGCAGTGAGTGGGAAGGGGAGGCCAGTCCCTGCTTCAGTGGCAGCCACCCCTCCACCCTACCCGAGCCCCCGCCCCCGCCCTGCCCCTGCCTGGCTCACCGCAGTAGTGAATCGCCCCAGGTGAAGTCCGCTCTTTCATCCAGGCCGCTGCAGGGCAAGGAGAGGGGGTTGGGGACCCAGGAGAGGTGGAGGAGGGGAGGCGTTTGGGTGGGACTGTGGGGCCACAGGAGCCCCTTTGTGGCTGGGGGTTGCCCCTGAGGCTCCCTGCCACAGTCCCTGCCTCCTGCCAACCTGGGGAGGCAAGCTGGTTACAAGAAGCTGCTTCCTGGACGAAAATTCAGGATTTCAGCGCTGGGAGGGGCCATAGAGGGCTTGCACGCATCCGCTTGTTCAGATGAGGACATCTGACATGGGGGCTTGCCGGGGCTGGGGCAGGGCACTGGTCTCTGACAGGGTCATATGAGTGGGCCCTACTTCTTACTCCTTGACTCATCGAGCAGGCACCATCTCCTCCAAAGCACCCGGCCCTGTGCAGGCAGCAGTGGGTGCCCAATGAGATTGAGACAATTTAGACACTCAGGGGCTGACACGCAGCCATTAGAAACTTAGGGCAGGCCGGGCCCGGAGGCTCACGCCTGTAGTCCCAGCACTTCAGGAGGCCGAGGTGGGTGGACTGCTCGAGCCCAGGAGTTTGAGACCAGCCTGGCCAACATGGTGAAAACCCGTCTCTACCAAAAAATACAAAAGTGAGCAGTGTGGTGGTGCACCTGTAGACTCAGCTACTCAGGAGATTGGGGTGGGAGGATCCAGTGAAACCGGGAAGTCGAGGCTACAGTGAGCTGTGACTGTGCCACTGTACTCCAGCCTGGGCAACAGAGTAAGACCCTGTCTCAAAAAACAAAAACTAAAATTAAAGCAGGGCCACTTTAATTTTAGCAGAGTATAAAATTAAAGACATACTGTGTTTTTAATACCAAGACATACTGTGGTATGCAGAGCAGTGTAATACTCTGCTACTATTTATGTCAAAAAAATATAAGAAGAAGAAGAACTGCATATATGTATATGTGCTTGAATATTCATAGACTTTCCCTGGAGAGATACTCAAGAAACTGGTAAAAGTGGTTGCCTCTAGGGAGGGGGTTGGAAGCTGGGGGTCGGGAGCAGGAGGGAGAAACTGTTTATGGTACACTACTTTTCACTATGGTCTATTTTATAACATGCACGTTTATTACTTATTTAATAAACAAACAAACAAACAAACAAAAACAAAGGAAAACAAAATTTTAAAAGGAAAAAGGACTTCCTAGCGTCCACGGTTGTCCCCAGCTCTGACACCCTGCATCCTCACAGTCTGACTTCTACCTTTTAACCTCCCGGGTGCTCTGTCCCAAAGCTCTGGGGCCTTGACCAGGACTGGGAGTGGGTTGGGGTGAGGAGTGCACCAGGATCCAGGAGGCAGCTGAAACTGGGGCTGAGATTCAGAGTGGAGTCCAGCTGGGGGCCAAGGGGCTGCTGCCCCAGCAGAGGGCAAACTCCTGGCCAGCATCCTGTCCCTGGCTTGGAGCCTGGGAGGGGCTGCTCCCACCCACGCCACATCCTACCTGACTTCCAGATGTCCAGGTGGGCGTGCAGCACATCCCCACCCAGGGGCGAGCGCTGGCGGAACTGCTCCTCCGACATGGCGCACAGCTCCTTGCCCGCCAGCTCCTGGAACGCCTTGCCCACAGGGGGCAGCCGGTATTGGTGCTCTGTCCACAGGAGCCACTTCTGCACATTGCCGGGACTCCAGTCCACGGGATCTGGGCAAGAGGCATCCCCTCAGCTCAGGGGCAGCCTGAGAGCACCACCCCAAATACAGCCCCCCCTGCTGTGATGGGGCACCCACGGGAACCTGTGGCCTGAGACCTTGTGCTCCTGGGGGTGGAGGTAGGTCAGCCCCTGAGGGCCCCTGTGGAAGTGGGTACCCAAGAAGAGATTGGGGCGAGAGGAAGGAACCAGGGCCCTAAAAAATGAACTTGGTTCAGGGCAGGGTAACCTGGTGCATCTGTACTTCCTGCCTCACTCAGGCCTTGGGTCCTCCCAGATCCCTCCAGCCTCTCCAAAGGACCTTTCGAGGGAGCCCCAGCCCCGGAGGGACAGTGACACTCTACCGGAAACACCTGGGCTTCTCCATCAGGTACTTCTTGCCTTTCCCAAACCCCTCAAGGAACCAGAGAAACACCCATCTGGGAATTAGTCTTAGAGCCCCACCATTCCCTCCAGCCCCTGTATCTTACAGATAAGGAAACTGAGGCACAGGGCACTCTATCCCCTTGTCCTCCACGGAATAAAGGGCTGGACACACAGGAGCTGCTCCGTGCATGTGTTAAATAAGTAAATGCAGGGCACAGGATGGTCATGGGGCAGCCACAGGCCCCAGAGGCCAGGACGGGAGCCCTCGGCTAGGTCCTAGATATCCCCCTAGGGTGTTCCTCTGAGGTGAGCCTCATAGGCCTACAGGTGGGGGATAGGCTGGTGGGCATGGTCACAATAGGGCCTCCAAGTGAACACCATGGTCCAGCCAGTGTCCCAGCTGAGTGACCTGCAGGCTGGGCTGCCCCCACTTAATAAGCCCATTTTCCTCCCCGAGGTCAAAGCCATTTGTTCCTGTTCCCATTGTTCAGGGAGCAGGGCCCTCCCCTCCCTAGCCCTGTGGGTGGGGAGGAGGCCTGTGGGAGAACTCCTGGAGTCGGCCTGGCATGGGCATTGGGAAACTGGAGGACTGGGGCATCGGCAGGAGCAGCTTCAAATGAGGACATCAACGGGGCAGCTTTGGGGACAGGGACCAGGCCTGAGGAATGCATGAAGACCCCTGCTTCCCAGGGAAAGGTGCACAGAGTTGAGTGCTGCAATGTCAGGGCCTGAAGACCGAGGGACATGGGTCAGGCCTGCCTGAAGCTGGAGAGGTGACGGCAGGACAGAGGACTAGAGACTCAGCAACCCCCCCGCCCACAGCATCAGCTCCATAATCACGCCTTCCAGGTCTGGCTGATAGACACATGTATGCCAGGCCCTGGGACGTCCCCTCCTCATCAGGGCCTTCCATCCCACCAGACCAGTGACACATTTCTCTATTTATTTGTGATCTGTTTCCCTCACTATAATGTCAGCCCTACAAACACAGGGACTTTGTGTTCTGTTCACCACTCAATTCCCCAGTCCTAGAATAAGGCTTGGCATATTAGGAACTGCTTTTTGGCCCAGAGAGGCAGCTCATGCCTGTAATCCCAGCACTTTGGGAGGTCAAGGCAGACAGATCACCTGAGGTCAGAAGTTCGAGACCAGCCTGGCCAACATGGTGATACCCCCGTCTCTACTAAAAATACAAAAATTAGCTGGGTGTGGTGGTGGGCACCTGTAATCCCAGCTACTCAGGAGGCTGAGGCAGGAGAACACTTGAACCCAGAGGCGGAGGTGGCAGTGAACTGAGATCACGCCACTGCACTCCAGTCTTGGTGATAGAGCGGAGATCCTGTCAAAAAAAAAAAAAAAAAAAAAGAGGCCGGGCGCGGTAGCTCAGGCCTGTAATCCCAGCACTCTGGGAGGCCGAGGTGGGCGGATCACGAGGTCAGGGGATGGAGACCATCCTGGCTAACACGGTGAAACCTCGTCTCTACTAAAAATACAAAAATTAACTGGGCGTGGTGGCGGGCACCTGTAGTCCCAGCTATTCGGGAGGCTGAGGCAGGAGAATTGCATGAACCCCAGAGGCAGAGCTTGCAGTGAGCCAAGATTGCGCCATTGCACTCCAGCCTGGGCGACAGAGCGAGACTCCGTCTCAGAAAGAAGGAAGAAGGAAGAAGGAGGAAGAAATGCTTCTTATTGAACAACTGTTTATTGAGCATCAATTATGTTCAAGGTGCTATCCTAGCATCTGGGGATGGAGTGATGAACAAAACACATGAAAATCCCTGCCTTTGTGGAGTGTACATTCCAGTAGAGGACACAGAGAGTGAGCGAGGTCAATAGATATGGTGCAGCACGACTGAGGAGAGTAAGTGCTATGAGAGGAAGCAGGTGGGAACAGGAGGTAGGGGTGTGGGCAGAAATTTTAGAAATTTTTCTTCTTTCTTTTTTCTTTTTCTTTTTTTTTTTTTTTCCATTTTTTGTTTGTTTTCTTTACCATGTCCTGTGCTCATGGGCAGCAATTTTAATGGAGGGGTCAGGGAAGGCCTCAGGCGGATGGTGCCATCTGAGCCAAGACCTGAAGGAAGTGAGCCACGCAGATATTTGGGGGAAGAGCGTTCTAGGCTGAAGAAGCAGCAGCGTAGTGAGTGTTGTGGGAACAAAGAGGCCAGTGTGGCTGGAGCAGAGTGAATGAGGGGAGAGCGGAGTCCAAGAGGAGGTGGGGGGGCACAGAGCTTGAATTCATATCATTCAGCACCTACCAGCGGGGACACTAGGCTGGCATGGTTGGGACACTAGAGATGGATAGAAACCTTCCCAGCCCTGGCTCACAGCTGACTGTGTGTAGAAGTGCCAGCATCCCTGAAGTTGCCCGTGGCTGGGCCAGAGGTGGCCAGAGTCCATCCAGCAGTACCCCCACCCACCCCAGCAACCTCAGCCTTGCCTGCGACCCCTCTTACGGAAGCGGGCACAGGGAGAGGGCTCACCTGCGGTGATGTTGAGCAGCTTGCAGGCCGTCTCGATGTCCTTGAGCACTTCGCCCACCACCATGGACTGCACCTGCTCCAGTGAGTGCTCCTCCAAGGTCAGCCCGCTGGGCGCCAAGTCCAGGCTGCCCCCTGGGGCTTGGCTGTCAATGACCGGGCACTGCTCAGGCTCCTCAGGTGGCTCCTCCCTACTGCTGGCCCCAGGCACCTTGGCTGCCCAGCTGCTGTCCTCGGAGTACAGCATGTCAAAGTAGGAGAGGTAGAAGGCGGACAGGCCCTGCTCGGGTGTGGCGGGTGGACTGGGACTCCAGTCCCGTCTCTCGAGACCCACTGCCCCCGCTGCCACCTTCTCCAAGCCTGTCCGCGACACTGTGTCGGGGGGCAGCAGGAGGTGGCTGGGGGACACGCTGCTCAGACCCGGGCTGGCGCTGCCCATGCCGCTGCTGTTCGGGCTGGCGGCTGTGTCTACGGAAATGAAAGAGGACTCAGGTTTGATGGCTTCTCCATCCCTGTGGGGGCCGCTAAGCTGGTTATGGGGATGAGGGGCCCTGTGGACAGTGGGCTGGGCCTGGGACAGAGTTCGGGGCTTCCGGGTCACTGGGCAGCCAGGACATGGTTGGGCAGACAGGCCTTCTGTCTGGGAAAGACAGTGAGGTAGGAGCGGGCGCAGGACTGGAAATGGATCGCTCCCTCGATCCCCAAGGAAGCCAGGCTGGCTGGGACAGCAAAGCTCCACACATACTGTGCTTAGAACAGCCTTCTGAGGTTCCTGACCTCATTCAGCCCTCACAATGGAAGGCATGATTGCCCCATTTGGCAGATGAGCAAACTGAGGTGGGGACAAGGGGCCCTCAATGTCCACATCTTTCCTGCTGTAGCAAAGCTTGTTTTTCTTCTGCCCTTGACAAGGATAGGAGTGGAGGTGGCAGGCAGAGGCCACCATCCTAAAGGTGGCCATCATCTTCACCAGCAGGGGAAAGAAGAGAGGAACAAGGCGGGGGTGTGATGGGGTAGAAACCCTCCCACACGCCGGGCAGTTGACCAGCCCTTGCCCTCCCACGGGGCCATCTGGGGGATCTAAGTAAACTCAGCACTCTCGAGGTGGCCTCTGAGCAAGAGCTCACGGGTGTGCGTCTCCCCATACCCCGGGTTGGTGCATGGTACCCACCTCCCCTTATCCTCCCTTGGAAGGTGCTGCCCCCAGGGCCCCTTCCAGCTCCCAGAGCCCTCTACTATCCCCGATGCCTGGAGGAGCATGTGGCCACCCGGAGGCAGTGCCACATGCCAGGCTTTCCAGGGGGAGCAGCGGTGGTGGCGAGATGGGGCAGGGCTCCAGGAAACACCTAAAACCCTTAGCAACTCAGCTACCTGCTCCTCACTGCTGCCCCAAGGCCCTCCAGGGGGAACCATCTGGCCTCAACACAAGCAGTCAGAGGCCTTGCTCCCCACGGGTTCCCCAAGGGCTGCCCAGGCCCTTTTCCCTGAACCCCCATCAGAGTGCACAGTTTGGGTGAGAAGGGGGACTGGAGAGGTGCGCAAGAACTGATACCCCAGGATATTCTGGGATGGTAATGATGTGGGGACCTGAGACTTAAGAATACATCAAGACAGGCCCAGCACAGTAGCTCACGCCTGTAAGCCCAGCACTTTGGGAGGCGGAGGCGGGCGGATCACCTGAGGCCAGGAGTTTGAGACCAGCCTGGCCAACATGGTGAAACCCCGTCCCTACTAAAAATACAAAAATTAGCTGGGCAGGTGGTGGGTGCCTGATTCTCCTGTCTCAGCTACTCCGGAGGCTTGAACGCAGGAGGTGGCTGCAGTGAGGCGAGATCGTGCCACTGCACTCCAGCCTGGGCGACAGAGCAAAACTCTGTCTCAACAACAACAACAACAACAACAACAACAACAAAACAAAGAATACATCAAGCCAGAGGCAGACGATTACCAACAGATACACACTCCTAATAATACAGAGAACCAGTTAGGGAGGAGGAAAGGAGCAGATCAACCTGTTAAGGGCAAGTTAATTTGTGTCCTTTCTCAAGGGTTATTTATATTTTCAAGCGGTGGTTCTCAAAATGTGCTGTCTGGGCCAGCAGAACCAGCGCCACCTGGGAGCTTGCTAGAAACCTGGATTCTCAGGTACTTCAGAACCACTGAATCAGCAGCTCTCGGGAAGACTCCACAGTCTGGTTTAACTGGCCTCTGGGTGATTCTCACGCATGTTCAAATTTAAGGATCACTGCTTTAAAGGCAACTGGCCAGTGTCGGGGAAGGCTTTAATCAAAACACTGAAATCCTCTCTAACGGTGACATTTATGGTGCCCTACTGGGACAGCGGGCGGGGAAGGGGGCTCCCCGATCCATCTCCAGTTACCCTGTGGGACTGACCCGCACAGCCTCCGTATGCAGCTGACATTTGCTTCTGCAGGTGGGACAAGGGAAAGAAGCCAGTTTGGAAGACACCTCCCCTTTGGTAGGGCCACAGCTAGCCCATTTAATTTCACACAACTGAGAAAATGACATCCCTTCCCCCTGGATAGCTTGACGAATGGAGCCCGGGTAGAATTTCAGCTCCCTCTGCCCACCCTCCTGTACAGTGCAACCTTCCCAGTGTTACATGGCAGCCCTGCAGCTTCCTGTGGGGGAGAAAATGCCAGCAGGAGGGAAGGGTGTTCCCTTTGATTTCAACTCTCCCATTCAAGGGCTCCTTTAAGTGACAAGGAAGGAAAGGTCAGGGTGGGGTGGGGTGGGCAGAGACCGAGGCGGGGCTGGGGATGTGGGGGACAGAGGGCAGACCTGGAATCATGTCAAGTCCTTCTGTGCAAACACTCATGTGTGCTGTGGGCTCACATTATTGACTCAGGCAGTGCCAACAGCTCGCTCTGCCCCTGGGCCCCACCCTGGCCGGTGCCCATGCCCTACCCGCTAGGTGGCTCCACCCCTGGGGACTCCCCCCTGCAGCCCCCCGCCCCTCCTTCATCACCCCCTGCCTGCCTCCCGCCCCGTCCACATCCCCAGAGCCCCCATGCCTGCCACGTTAGGACAGTCTGTGCCAAGACCCTGGGCGCCATGCCAGGGAGACAGAAACTTTTCCAAGAAGCAGAACTCGCTTCCCTTGCGGCCCTCCTGTTTGCTTGGCCTCAGCCACAGGTAGGACAGGAGGCAGCTTCTGTGTTTCAGGCATGGTTGTGTGAGGGGTTGGTGGGGATGAATGGGCAGGGCAGGTGGCAGCATTTGCCAGGAAGGGATATAATGACACATCCTTGACACATTTGCTGAGTGCGTGCGAAGCCCTCACATCCGTCCCCTCACCAGTAGAAAGGCAGCACAGGCCTTATTCTCTTTTTTTTGAGGTAGGGTCTCGCTCTGCTGCCCAGGCTAGAATGCAGGGGAGCAATGATGGCTCACTGCAGCCTTGACCTCCTGGGCTCAAGTGATCCTCCTGTTTCAGCCTCCCAAGTAGCTGGGACTACAGGCGTGCGCCATCATGCCTGGCTAATTTTTTAAATCTGTTGTAGAGACGTGGTCTCACTACGTTGCCCAGGCTGGTCTCGAACTCCTGGGCTCAAGGGATCCCCCCGCTTCAGCCTCCCAAAGTGCTGGGACGACAGGCACAAGCTACCTCGTCTGGCCCAGCTCTTATTCTCATCCCTATTCTGCTAACGGGGAAGTCAAGGTGCAGAGAGATAAATTCCCAAATCCAGGTCTTCTGACTCCTGGCTCAGGCTGCTTCCCCCTCTACACCCCACATTCCAGCTTGACCTTGCCCTATACCTAAATGCCAAGGAATCTACTCCCCACCAAGCCTCAGTCCTAGCTCCAACGCTTCCCTGATGAAAAATAAGTTAATGGTTAACTGTGTGGCCGGAGGAAAGGTTCGACTCTCCGCAGATTGCGGGTGGTGGGGAATGCTCCGTCCCCAGGGCAGCCCAGGCCTGGAGTAGGGGGGCTCGGTTTACTGGTCAGGGAGCCAGGGCTGGTGTGCCCAACCTACAACTAGGCATCTCCAGGTTCTGGGCTGGCCTCTGGAGGGAAGAAGAGAGGACAGCATTGCGAGCCCCTGGCAGTGAGCACCAGTGCCATGTCCAGGGCTTTCACCCACATCACCCGCTTTCCTACCCACAGCCCCAGCGTGACATGGACTCCAGAGCCCTGCTTTATAGATGCTGACAGTGAGGCTCAGGGAGTCTGTGCAGCTTGCCTGGGGTTCTTCCTGACCAGGCGTGGGTTCTGCTCACTGGACCACACTCTCTCTGAGGCGCAGGCTCTGGCCAGTCCCATCTTCCTAGGGGATCTGCCCACCTCCTGACTGGGTTCCTTGATGCTCTAAAGTCTGTCCCCAGCTCTTGGCTGTTCATTCCACCCCACTGTTCACTTCCCTGCAGCACCCTTTCATCAGACCCCCCTGTGCTCAAGAACCTCGCATGGCTCCCCACTGCCTCCCCTGCCCCACTCCAGTGGCTGGCGCCCACCTCTGAGTCCGCCTCCTACCTAGCCCAGATAATCAGAGCTGGAAGGGGTCACATATTATGTGATTGTTTCATAGAATGGGAACAAGGAAGCTCAGAGTGGGGAAGCGATTCGTGTGCTTCTTAGCAGCAGGGTCCAGACCAGAACCAGGGATTGACATAGTGACCGCAAATCCAAGCTCTAACGAGAATGGCATTTCATATCTGCCCCTGTGCTGTGGGCACAACATGGCTATTTTGTAAGACGCCCCTTCCTTCTCATCACAATTCATCCCAAAGCCCTCCTGTCCCAGCAAGCCCTTCCTAACAGCTCCTTCCTGTGACTTTCCAGGCTCACCTCATCTGTGCCATGCAATTCAGCCCAGGATTAAATCCATCAGTGACGGTCTGCCCATGGGGACACATCTGCACTGGAAAAGCTGAGGCTCAAAGAATGGCAGGGAGGTGCCCATAGTCACACAGCACAGCCAAGGCCAGACCAGAGGCCTCCTGACACTCAGGCCACTGCTCCGTAGGCCGAGGGTCCTGGGACGTGCCAGGCGTCTGCCATGTCCATGGTCCTCAGATGGCAGGCCCCAGCGTTCCTACAGCCTTGGCCTGCCAGCCCCATGGGCTGCCGTCTCCTGAGCGATGCCTCCAGCTCCCAAACCTCGAGTTGATCTCTTCTGGATTAAGCCACATGTCTGGATTAAGGCTCAGCGTGTCCTGGCTCCCTCCTGCTCCAGAGGCCCCGGATCCCACTCCAGACAAAGAAAGTTTGGTAACAGCTGGTGGAGGCCAAGGCCCAGAGACAGGAGCAGATTGGTGGGGTGGCGGCCAGGGGGATTAGCCACCTTGGGCCCCTTCTCTCAGCGCCTTCCATTCCCCCAGGAAGGAAGATTAAGGAAAGAGAGCAGAGGGACCCAAAATGAGAGATTTAGTGCAGCTTTTCCTGCCACTACCCTCTGCCTACTCTCACCCCTCAGGGCTAGGAATGTGCCCCTTGAACCCTTTGCCTCCCAGGTTTTCACTCCCACACCCCAAGTGGCACTAGCAAAAGATGCCCTCCCTGACAGCTCCGAAACACGGTTTCCGGGAATGGAGTCACCTGGGAGGCCTTTGCTAAGGACCCAGGTTGCTGTGGGGGTTGGAGCCTGTCTTCCACATCCTGCTTGGTCCCAGCTCTCAGGCCCTACCTCCTGGCGGGGTGGTGTGGGGTAAATGTACCCTCGCCCCCACCTCAATCCTGAGACCCAATGCCAGCCCACCCAGAGCCCAGGACCCCGGCTTTAGTCCCCACTGAGAAGAGCGCTGAGGGAACGACAGAGATAGTCACTCTGGCCCTGGTGCTCAGCCCCCAGCCAGCGTCACTCCAGGAGGAAGAGGTCTGATGGGGAACAGACCTCCTCTGGCTTTCCCACGTGGCCTGCTGAGCTGGCTGTCAGCCCCTCCCTCCACCCATCCAAGCCTCTGGGCCCCCTTAAATGGGCTGGAGTCAGGGGCCGTGGAGGTGGGGCCAGGACTTGGCCAGGAGCCATGCAGAGTGGGCAGGGGCCACACGGGCCTGCCCCGGTCAGCACCTTGGAGAAGAGCTGGGCTACCCAGGCCGCAGGAAGTCCCAGCCAAGGCCACGACCAGGCCCAGCCACAGCAGCATGTCTGGCTTCTCTGAACCCCCTGACCCCTGCCCTACCCCATCCCCTCAGGGCCCCTGCCTCTCTCTTGCCCTGCCGTTCCTCCCACCCCTTCTCTCCTCCTCCAACCCTCCCATAGGGAGGACCTCGCCGCAACCTCGCCCTTCAAACTGCTCTTCAAACTAGCTGGACCCAAGAGAAGTGCCAGACCCCCTCCTCATGGCCCACCATTCACTGCCCAGAGCACCGCCTCTGCCCACTGGACAGACCACTCCTCTGCCCAGGAAGGGGGCCCAGGCTGCCACCTCTGGGCCAGCAGCTCCTGCCCTGTCAAGCACTGCATTGTGGCCATCTCCAAGCGCCTGCTTCCCCAGGGTCTCCAAGGGCAGAAGAAGGGAGCGGGGCGGTGGCTGAGTGAGAGACACCTTGCTGTCTTGGACTCAGCATGAGAGTAGAGGAGGTGGGTTTCTTCTAGACCTCCTGGTTTTCCCCACCTCCTCTGGGCACAGGCCTGTCCAGGCCACCTGTCCCCCTAACTTTTGCAGGAGCCCTGATCTGTGTGAGTTTCACCTTGGGGAGCTAGCTAGTGGGCCCAGGAGTTGGGTTCTGTGGGGGGAAGTACAGGGGAGTGGGTGAGGCTTTGTGGGGTGGGAAGCTGGGGGCGGGGCCACGTAGCAGGAGGACGGGGCACAGGAAGCCAAAGTGGAGGGCCAGGGGACCCCAGTGGTTTTGCTCTTCCCACAGTTCCCACGGGCAGCAGGAACACATCTGCATCGGTGAAGCCTCCTCTGTGCCGTGCTGCGTGGGCAGCCCGGGTGTCCACACACACCCTCACTGACACCACGTCCAGCGCTTGCTGGGACAGGAGGAAGGTCAAACTGAATAAACTGCTTTGCCGGGCCCTCCCAGCTGGGGCAGCCAGCATTATTCCCACTTGACGGACAAGGGCGCTGTGACCTGCTATGGGGCACCTGTCCATGCGTGAGCGAGCAGGGACTCGAACTCAAGACTCGGCTCCACCTTCCTTTCTGCTGGTGCTGACAGACCCGGCACCTTCTAGCTCCTAAGGTCGCCCCTGTTGACCATCCCCTTTGCCTCTGCTCAGGCCACCTGCCAACCCAGCCCCACAGCGGTCGCCTTGGTGGGGTGTGGGTGGCACAGGTGCCCGCAGCCTGGAGGTACAGAGGTCCAATGCAGCCCCAAGTGGACCATCGTGGCTGAGTTTGCTCCAAAGGGGGATGTGGACTGGAAAGAACTGAAGACCTCCACTTCAGGAGATTCGGTGACACCCAGCCCTATTCCCTCTGTAGGCGAGACCCTGGGTGAGTCCCTGGTCCCTCCAGCCCTCAGTCTCCTGCTCTGTAGGCCAAGTCATCTGTGAGGACTTTTCTAGCCCAGGCACCATCTGGATTCTACGATCCATGAATCTTGCCATCAGCCTGGCTTTGGCTTTGGGGACTTAAAGGAGGATGGTGGGGACACAGAGGTGGACACCTGGGGCTCCCCTTGTAAGCAGAGGCATACTCCATTTACAGCCAACACTTTTGGCAGGATGAGGGGTGTGGCTGGGTGTCCCCCACTGTCCCTGGAGTTGGTGTCTGGAGGCTCTGAAAGACTCAGCCCACCCGTCTGAAGAAGCAGAGCCGGCTTCAGGCTGTCCTGCACCTCACGAGCTGCCGTCAGGCCTGGCTCCCACCCCAGCAGCAGCACCTCCCCGCCTCCTCCAGCCAGCAGGGACCCCGGCCCAGACAAACCTGGGGCTTGCAGTGAGTCGTGCTGACGGGGCGGGGACAGAACCCAGTTTCCCACCATAGCAAGTACAATTCTGTTCAACTTTCAGGGCTTTCCAGAAATTGCCATTCATGTCTTCCTTCAGCCCTGGTTGAGCCCATGTGTATGTAAACACATTTCACTTCTCAGCGCCCCAGTCAGGCCTCTTGGCCCCACCAAGGCTGCCACGCCCCCACTACCTGCACATCCCCACTCCTTGAAGGGCCGGCCACAACACCTTCCCTCTTCCCTACCCTCCTCCAGCCCCGCATATGCCGTACCTCCCAGCTTGCCACCGGACAGGGGCCGTGAGGTTTCCTGGATCTCTTGCTCCCCACAGCCCTGCCCAGCCAGGCAGCCGGGTCACTGAGGGCATGAGAACACATGGATGTCACCAGAGCTCTGCTGCTCCTGCCTGAGGCACCTTGGCTAATCCTCTCAGCCTCAGCCTCTTCAACAGCGAAATGGGGACTCATAAAGACAGCTGTGTGTCTGGATTTTGAAGTCACCAGGCAGGACAGCGATGTGAGAAGGCTTCACCATCTCCCAAGAGGTGTGTGTCCACAGTGGTGGCTGCTGTCTATCTTGTGTGTTTCTGCGGCCCCCTCCAGACCCAGCACAGGCCAGGGAAGGCAGAGGCCCTCCACACACCTGGTTGTTGATCTGTAAAATCTTGATGGGCTGAAGGGAAAAAACATTCCTGTGCCCTGATCCTCAGGCCCTGGAGCACACCTCCAGGCTTGGAGAGGGGTGTTAGGACAAAGTGAAGGACTCCAACATTACAGAAGAGAAAAGTCCAGAAAGAACTGTCCTGACAGGCTAAGAACAGAAATTGCTTCAAACAAGGTTGAGATGGGCGGGAGTGGGTTATTAAGGGGCTATCAGGACTGGTTCCCACCTGTGAAGTGTCAGCAGAGACACATCCCCCTTTTGTCCTGGCACAGAGGGTGGGGTGGGGCAGAAGGAGCCAGGTCCCAGCAGCCCTCAGAGCAACTTGCTACCCCAGCAGCAGAGAGGCCTGGGCCTTGCCCCAACCAGTCTCAGGTGCTGGAGCCCCGGGCTGGGCAGTCCCTCCAGCCACGTCTCTCCTGTGCCAGAGCTAGAGGGAGAAGGAGGGGGGCCTTTATCCTGGTGGTGCCCCGTTATAATCCTGGGGAGGTCCTGGTCCCATCCGACCCCCAGCAGAGTCACACTAAGGTCCCTGGCTGGGGAGGAAGGATGAGCCTCTCCCTCCCCAAGTCTGGAGGCCCCCTTCTACCCACCCCCAACCCCAGCCGCTGAGAGGTGGGAGAGCAGAATCTGGCAGGGGGCGCCTCCCAGGCTGAAAACATGCAAACTAGCCAGCAGAAGGAGCTTGGCATTAAATGTCAGGAAGAGCCCAGGGCAACTCGGCTTGTGCAAAGTTTGCTTTGGGAAGAGTTGTTCCACCTGACAGGCCACTCGCTTGGCTGGGGGCACAGGGTGGGGCATGAACGGGGTGGGGGTGGGGACTAGGAGAGGGTCCCAGCCCAGGTTTGATCCCTGACTGCTCTCTAGCTCTGGGGCTGGGGCCAGTGACTCGGCCCCCTCTGAGGCTCAGTTGTCTTGTCTGTTAAATGGGGTGTCAAGAGCATGTCTTAAAGGGGTTGTGGAGATTGAGATGGAGGGTGAATGGAAATCATTTATGATGGGCTGAGCGTATGTGAGGGGGGCCCTGGGCGCAGGTGAGGGGATCAGCTGGAGAAGAGGAAACAGAGAGGGAATGGTGTGAGGAAACTGGGGAGCAAAGGAAGAAGCAGGAGGTGATGGAGAGTAGAGGGGGTGGGCCAGAGGGTGGAGTCTAGGGGGAGCTGAGGATGGTGATGAGGGAGGCTGGGGCCCTGTCCTGCTCTCTAGCCCAGTCCAGGCAGCTGCAGGCTTCACTCACCCTCCCTGCCCTCTAGGAGGAGCCAGAACCAAGAATTCTTGCCCCACCCATTTCCCCCACTGCCCAATGCCCAGGAGACAGGCTGGCAAATCCAACTCCTACACAGCCTTCAAGGTCCTGCTCCAGGCTGTCTCCTCCATGAAGCCTGCTTTAATAGACAATAGCCTTGTCTAAGCTTCTTGTTTCACAGACAAGGTGTTGCAAGTACAGTGAGGAAAAGTGACCCACCCACGGTCCCATATGGCGGGACCTCACCTGTTGCTTCTTGCCCTCCACCTAGAGGGTCTTTGTCCCCCTGTCAGCCTAAATTAACTTCCCCAGGTTACACTCAGGCTGCAACAAGTCATTTAGCACAAAACTGCTCTAATGGTTTCAGGGCTATTCACTTCATACTTGCAACGACCTCAGTGGTAAAAAGTGGGTTCTCCCGGTTTTTGCTCCTGCCAGCATCACACTTTCTGAACATCGACTGAGCACTACTGAGTGCAGCCCTATTCCCTCAGACTTGGTTGACAGAGAAGTCCGTCTAATTCAGAGGGTCCTTGTGAAAACCGAAGTGTTTTACAGCTGACAGTGTGCAATAAGCAAGTCTGGTAGTTTTCAGCTCTGGATCCCCCCTCATGGGGCCTTGCTCAGAGGAAATGTTTGTACATGCACTGTCAGCCTCTCAAAGGCGTGGGTGGGTCCCCTATGCAGTAAGACCACCTCCTCCACACAGCCCCACCTGCCTGGGAGCTCCAAGGATGCCCCCCACCATTTGTTTGTGAATTTGGGGTGGTGGGAATCCAAGTTGGGGGTCCTTGGCTCTGGCCCTTCTTGCAGGTGGGTGGAGTGAAGCTCAGCCCAGCTGGCCTGGCTGAACCATGGCCTGGGCCTACCTGCCTGGTAGGGTGTCTCCTCCCCATCCCTGCCCACCAGCTTGGGCCTGGGGCAGCCTGGACGCCTGTTTGCTTTGTTACTCAGCTGAGCAGCTGGTGATGGGGAGATGGAGCTTTATTGGGGAGGTTGGGGCAGGAAATGAGGCAAGTCCCAGCCCTGGCTGAGGAGGAGGAGAAAGCCCATGGCCATCATAAAGGACACAGGCTACGCGGGGCTCATGGCCTGGGTGTGGGCTGCTGGGTGGCCCCAGCTGATAGGTGAGGTGAGGGATCTGGGTCTGCCCATCCCCAACATGCATTCACACACACACACACACACACACACACACACACATGCACATGCACACACATGCACATGCGCACACACACCTTGGCCAGCCTTGGGGGCACCCAGTCGCCCCAGCCCTTCAGCTTGCCACCCTGTCATCCCACCACCCACTTCCTCTCTCTACTGCAGGAATCTGGCAAATTTTAGAAATGAGCACCTTCGAGGGACCGCTACTGTTGCTTTCCTTGTGTGCCAAGACCGGGACCCAAGGCTCTCAGCTTCCCCCGGTGTCCAAGGGCTCAGACGGTGTGCTCGGCAGTGACCCCCGCCCCGTTTCCTGTGCCCGTCTCTGCCCAGCCTAGCTCCTGGGCTCTGGACCTGTCTCCCCTGCCCCGCCCTGGACCCGGCCTTAGCCTCAGTGCTGACCCATCAGGCTCCAGCAAGCCCCTGCCCACTGGTGGCCTGGCACCAGGAAGACCCTTCCCTCAGCAGGGCAGCCGGGCTGGCAGCAGCAGGAAAGCCGCTTGTGTTTTGCCAGCCAAGCAGAACTGGCTGGGTCTCAGGGGCTGCGGCTCTGCATTTGCATAGTGGCCTCCCCTCAAGCTGGGCAAACTGGGCTCAGTGTGGGGTACCCCAGGCCTTGCCAGGCAAGGGGGCTCACCCAGCATGTAGAGTTGGCCCACGGAAGCAGTCTGGGAAGCATGAGGAGGGGGCAGGGAATTCTGAGGGTAAAGGGACCCAGGTCACAGGGTCACTGATGACAGGGAGATGAGCTCTGAGCTGGCAAAGTGCGCCCCCTCCAAGTCCTGCCTGCAGTCACCCACCCCTAAGGTGGCAGGGAAAGACCCCATGCCAGGGTACCCACACCTCCCGTCAGACTCACCTGTTAGCTGCCTGGTGACCAGGGAGCTGTCTGCTGCAGTGCCAACTTTAGGGACCGGGAAGAGGTGTGGGCAGCTGAGGCCACTGGTGTGTCTCAGCCAGGCATCTGGGGGGCCAGCGGAACCAGGGGCCAGCAGGGCTGGTGGCAGAGGCAGCACTCAGATTGGCCACTGAGGGCCTGGCCACCCTTAAAGGGTGGCACTCTGAGGTCTCAGGGCTGCGTGCCTGTAGAGAGTCCCCTACTCCTAGCCCAGGGCTGCCTGCTGGCACTGTGGCAAGGCCAACCTGAGGGGTTTGCAGGGGGCTGGCAGCAGGCTTGGAGGACTGGGTCTGTGGGGCAGTGTGGACGCGGCACAGTGCAGGAATGTGCTGGGAGGAAGTCAGACAGCCGCGAGATGAAGAGTTGGCCAGGGCCTGATTTCCCATTATAAGTAATCCTTCCTTATTTACCTGAACAAATACACTCCTTGCTTACCTCAGACCACAGGCAGGCTCCCGGTTAACCCTTGCAGGTCTCCCCCTCCTTGCTGGGGGATTCATGCCCTGACAGCCAGCGGACTCATTCATTCACTTGCTCTTTCACTCGTTCATTGGTTGCTGCATAGCCACTCAGCTCATATTATGTGCAAGGTGCCGGAGATACGTCAAGTGGGTCCAGGGCTGGAGTTCTAAGATGGATCAGCTGAGGACCAGGGACAGAGAAGTGAACAGCAGTGGAGATTCAGAGCCACCCATGCCCTGATGGAGGGCTGAGGGGACTCTGAGGGTGGGCACCAACCAGGGAAATCAGTGAGGGCTTCCTGGAGGAGGTACTGTCTGGCTACTCAGGCCAGGGATGGAGAGAGCTTCAGAGAACCCTGGGGAGGGGTCCCGAGGCTTGTGGGCCAACCACGACCTGGTGGGAACTGTGTTCTCCATGCCCCACAGGGTCCTCACGCAGTGGTGGTGAGGAAGGACTCCTAGCTCGCTTTCCAAGGCCCACAGTGGGGGGCCAGCCAGCAGCAACTTACTCTCCCACCGCCCCAAAGGGTGATGGCAGGGACACCACGCAGGACAGGGGTACCCACCACCAAGTGCTTGCTGCCCTAGCCCCTCCACCTCCCTGAGCCCAGCAGGGGCCACACATTCCAGCTTTTGGCTTCTTCCATGTCCTGCCAGGTGGGCTGAGGGCTGTCCCTGGAGGGTGGGCCTTCCTTTCTCCAAATCATCTCAGAAGGGCTCCATGTACCTGCTACCTCCATTCTGACAGGGGAGAAAGTTCTAGATAATGCTGATTCTTCCCTTGTTTCAGGAGTAACTGTGTAACTGCCCACAGCATGAGGATTCTGGGACTGCAGGGGATCCCAAGGCCTTTAGAACTAGCCCCTCACCTTCACCAATATCCACATTCTCCAACGTAAGGTTGCACTTTGCACCCCCAGGGTGCCCTGTACTTGGCTGTTATCGTCACTGGCACCTTGGTTGAGGATCAGTTATCAGTCACTCCCCAGAAAAGTCTGAGGTAGGACGGAGTGGAGGAAGGGGAGGTAAGACAAGGTCCTGAAATGGTACACTCGACCATTCCTAATCCCCAGTGGTCCAGCCCTCCAGGGTCAATAAAGAAAGACACGCTATGTTTCCAGGCGGACCTCCTTCCCCTAGAGTGCGTTTTTGTGCCTGCTTCTCTGCCGGCCAGGCCTCCCTCCTCCCTCTTCTCACAGAAGCCTGGCTTATATCACAGCATTCTGATGCATTAATAATAATGGCCACTGCTTAACAGGCACCTACTGTATGCCTGGCACTGTTTGGTACTCATGAGATGCTAAGCTGTTAATCATACTATAAGCACTATAATGTGGGTAAGTATGATGAATACCTAATTAAATGTTTATTGAGGCCGGGCGCAGTGGCTCATGCCTGTAATCCTAACACTTTGGGAGGCCGAGGCGGGCAGATCACTTGAGATCAGGAGTTCAAAACCAGCCTGTCCAACGTGGTGAAACCCCGTCTCTACTAAACATACAAAAAAATTAGCTGGGCGTGGTGGTGGGTGCCTGTAATCCCAGCTACTTGGGAGGCTGAAGCAGGAGAATCGCTTGAACCCAGCAGGCAGAGGTTGCAGTGAGCCAAGATCGTGCCACTGTACTCCAGTCTGGGCAACAGAGCAAAGCTCAAAAAAAAAAAAAATTGTTTATTGAGTGGATAAGGTGTCAGACATAGCTGTCCATTCTCCCCTTTTCCTCAGTAAACAAGGCTTGATTTTTATTTTGTATTTTATTTATTTTTGTAGAGACAGGGTCTCCCTATGTTGCCCAGGCTGGTCTCGAACTCCTGGCCTCAAGCAATCCTTGTACCTTGGCCTCCTAAAGTGCTGGAATTATAAGCATGAGCCACTGTACCTGGCCAAGGCCTGGTTTTTAACTGGGCACAAGCCTGCCTAGAATTAAGACTATCCCAGCCTCCCTTGCAGCTAGATGTGACTATATGACCAAGCAGAATGTTATGTGCCAAGATTTCTAGGAATCTTTCTTAAAAGTAAGCTGGCATGTACCATTTACTCCATTCTTATTTATCCTTCCTCCGTCTTGCTAGGTGGAATGCAGCTGTGATAGCTGGCATTCTGGCTGCCCATCTTAGACCATGAGGACAAGATAGTAGAGCAGCGAGCTAGAAGGAGCCTGGGTCTCTCAGGATTATGTAAAACCTCCATACCAGCTGCAGACTGCCTGCCTCAGGACTTTTATGAGAGAAATGGACTTTTCACTTTTATTAAGTGGGAATTCTTATTGGTGTGGCCTCACTCAAGGCCCAAGGGAGCACTTCACAGGGGTCTCCTGAATGGATGGGCCCAGCTAAGCTGTACCAGCTGTGGACAGGGTCTCTACCCATTTAAGCCTGGAGTAGGGAAACAAATGTTGCCTCTGGAAGCTGGAAAAGGTCCACGAAGAGGGAGCAAGGGAGGGCTCCTCCATCTGCTCAGCTGGACTCACACAGGCCCAGCCTCCAAGAGGCTGCCTGGGGTGGACGTCAGTGATGTGCCCAAGGTGGGTTGGGTGCCCATCTAAGGCAATGCTGGTGGGCTTCAGGGGAGGAAAGACCAACTTTCCCAATGAGGGAACTCTGGGTGACACATCCTCTTGATACCCTGATCCACTGGGCATGGTGTCTTGGCACCAGCTTGGGATTTGATCAAGTACATGTCCTGGTTCTGTCATTTTCCAGCTTTGTGACTTGAGGAAAGTGTCTGAAATCTGCTGAACAGTCACCTCCCATATCCAGAGAACCCTGAAGCTACTGTGAGGAGGGAGACAATGCCGGTCAAAGTGCTCCATGAGCCTGGCTGCCCTGTTCCAGTGCCTTGCTGACCACGAACCCGGCCACGTGTTTGATAAATGCCATCTTACTCTTCACAGCAACATTTACAGGTAGATGTTGCTATGCCCATTTTTCTTTTCTTTTGTTCTTTTTTTTTTTTTTTTAAGACAGAGTCTCACTCTGTCACCCAGGCTGGAGTGCAGTGGCCCGGTCTGAGCTCACTGCCACCTCCACCTCCCGGATTCAAGTGATTCTCTTGCCTCAGCCTCTCGAGTAGCTGGGATTACAGGCACGCACCACCACGCCTGGCTAATTTTTGTACTTTTAGTAGAGACGGGGTTTTGCCATGTTGACCAGGCTGGTCTTGAGCTCCTGACCTCAAGCTATCCGCCTGCCTCAGCCTCCAAAAGCATGAGCCACTGGGCCAGGCATATGCCCATTTTTCAAGTGAAGAAATTCAGGCTTGTACATGCTCAAGGTCATAGCTGGGAAGCAGATTCAAACTCAAATCCCTAATTTCCATGACTGCCCCATGCGCAGTAAAACCCTGTTGCTACTCTCACGTCCTCTCAGGGCCAAGTCCCGGGTCCCTGGAACAGGTCACTGGGTCCACTAGGCTTCCTGCCTCCAGCTCCCTGGGCTGGACTCCTCTCTAATCCTCCTCTGGCCAGCTCTCAGCTGGTTAAATGTGCCCCCTCCTGTTTGCCCTCCATCCAGACCCCACTCATCTGTTGTGGGCGATGGCTGCTCCGTGTCCACCCCTTCCAGATCTGGGGTCCAGTACACAACCCCAGTTGGCCCAGTGTGACTCTGTCCTGGAACGTTTCTCCAATCTACTTAGATAACAAATTCTCTCTTGCCACTAGAGTTTCCAAGCCTTGACGTGTTAAGTCAGGAGCTGTTACCCCCAGGGAGAATATGGACAGCCCAGAAGAGGAGGAGCCAGCGGGAGCCAGACACCCTCCTGACGTCGCTGTGGGAAAACCTGGATGAAGCAGCCATTCCCTTTTTCTGTCGTTCAAATGGACTTGAGTCCCTCCTATTTTGGTGGAGAGACTCTCCATCCTTCAGAGGCCCGTTTCAAGAGCCCTCTCCTCCAGAAAGCCTTTCCCTGTCCCCCCGAGTCCTTGCAGACCTCAGGTGTCCCAAGTCTTTGCTCTCTAATTCTTTCCCCAGTACTTCTTATTTCTTTCTTCCCGAGATTCTAACTCCTTGAAGGCAGGGATTCTAGGGCAGCTGGCAGCAGCAGACCCAACACACCAATTTCTGGAGCGGTTGGCCTGAGCTTCCTCCCCACATTGGTCCTCTCTGACCGCTGGCCCATCAGAGGCCAGTGTGGAGAGCACCAGGTGGAACTCAGGCCCACGTCTCGGTTTCTGTGCAGCGCTGTCATTGACGAGCGGCGGGATCACGAGCGAGTCTCCAGCACTCTGGGCCTCCCTCGCCTCCTCTGTGAATGGCGATAACAACACTTGCCCTGCTGACCTTGCGGGTGGAGCACTGTGATGAGCGAATGTCAACTGGCAGCAGAAGTGGACACGCTTTGGAAAGGGCAGTCTGTCTGAGCCAGTCTGTTGGTCGGATTCCTGCCTTCCTAGCTTTCTTTCTGCCTCCATCTGTCTGCGCTCCCATCTCGCTGCGTCCTGCTCTCTGATGAGCCAGACTGGGGATGGTGGCAGAGACAAAGCTGGCACGCATGCCAGCCACAGGGACATGCAGCTGCCAGTTAGTTCCCGACTGACACAAGGCCCCACCCCCAGACCCAGGCTCTAGCTGCGAAAAGGCTGGACAGCTTGGGGGAGAGTGCCCACTGCTGGGGTGTGGAGAGCCTGAGGCTGGTCACCTAGACAGGGTCAGAGGGGACAGGATGGGCAGGAAGCTTGGTTGGTGGGATCCCAGAAACCACCCAGCTGTCTTGTGGTACAAAGACCTTGGGACCAGAGAGGCCAGGCACCAGGCCCAAGGACACATAGCAGGGCTGGGATCTGAATCCAGACCCCAATCTGTGCTCCCACATGGCATGCGTTATCTCATTCAATCCTAGCGAGTCCACTGCCAGAGGGTTCACTGCCTGTCTCACTCACAGACAGGAAAAAGAGGCTCACTGACATTCCCAGTCAAGCCTGGATAAGGGCAGAGGAAGGATTCAGGCTGGATCTGTTGGAATCCTCTTTCCAGGACACCATGTTGCAGCTGGATGGTGAACAAGGACTGGGAAATAGCCCAGGAGGTGGTGGCTGTGTTCTCAGGGCCATACAATGAGGTACTTTCAGCAACTGCAGCATGCCAGGGCTCCCCTTGGGCACACTTGGGCCACGACACGTTGCTCTGCCCAGACCAGCACCTACTCTGTGCCGCCAGGCCCTATATAGGCACTGGGGCCAGGGTGGCCAGGCACAGTGGCTGGGCACAGCCTGCCTTTGAGGATAGTTCAAGGCCTGGTGGCCACAACTGCTCAGGGTCTTCTTGCCTCGGAGGGCGGTGATGACTCCCAAGGGTAGCCAGCTGCGGGCTTACTAGTTTCATGAACACCTACTAGATGCAGTCCCAGTGAGTGACCCTCTCCGTTCTAGGGAAAAATGACAGGTGGAAGGGCTTCAGGCCTCGTTCCATCAATGCCATCTCCTACCCTTCCACAGACTGACTCCTCAGAGAGCGACCCCAAGCTCCTGACGGGGGCTGAGCGAATGGACCCCAAGCTTCTGATAGGGGCTGAGCAAATGGACCGTTTCTTCCAGTAGCCAAGGGCTAACTGTACCCACCCCCATTGCCATTTCACACCTGGGAGGCCATCTGAAGAGGCCTCATCCCATGCCAGGGCCTCAGCCCTTGGGGTCCTCAGAGTTCTCGTGTTGACACAGCCAGGCAGGGCTCCTGCCAGAGTTAGGCGCCAAGCCTGAGAACCCTGCAGCCCTAGCTTGGGGGACAGACAGGACACACAGATGGCATTGTCTTTACCACCTCCACCCTATGATGGGGAGCAGGGTGGCCTGCGCCTGCCCGCATGAATCCATTCCCTCCACAGGCATGTGCTGGAGGGCTACTGGGGGCCAGGCACAGTTCACTGCATGCAGCAGAGCCTCACTGGGCTTACATTCTAGAGAAGGATTGTCAACAGGAAAGGTGCAAATGAGTAAATTGCATAGTACACTGGAGGGTGATGCGTGCATGACAGGAAGGGCCTAGGATGCCTGGAGCGGTGGGTGGGCTGTGGGAGCAGCGCTGAATACCGTGGTCAGGGCAGATCCCTTTGGGGAGGTGGGATTTGAGCGAGGCACAAAGGAGGCGAGGGTGTGAGCTCTGCAGGTCTCTGTGTGCATTCCAGGTGGCGGGAGGTGAAGTGAGGAGGCACGGTGGAGTTAGATTGTGGGGGCCTTGAAGCCCTGGCCGCGCATTTCCCGGGTCCCCTGGCCAAGCATCTCACCTCTCCGTGCTCACTGGGAGCCAAGCGCCATGCTGGTTGCTTCAGAGCAGTTAGCTTATTTAATTATCTTAACGGCCCTTTGAGGTAGCACCCCTATCGTTAGCATCCCTATTTTAACCTCAGGGAGGAAACTGAGACACGGGGGGGAGGGGCTTAGTACTTTGCACAATGAGGGGAGGAGCCAGGATCTGGTGCAAAGCCCCACTCTTAGCCACCACTGCATAGGGTCTGGTGTGTCTGCTGCCCCTCCCTGACCCACCCCCCTCAACAGAGCACCAGGTGCACCCCCAGCCCAACAGGCCCGTCGTGGGGGGTGGAGGGGCCCCACATCACTGCTCACACCCTAGAGCTGACCGCTGCCTTTCCCCCATTAATGCACAGCCAGCCAGGCCTTACAAAACCGCAGGCCCAGAT
Organism: Macaca mulatta; assembly: GCF_049350105.2. NCBI lineage: Eukaryota > Metazoa > Chordata > Mammalia > Primates > Cercopithecidae > Macaca > Macaca mulatta. Next base: position 147,715,626 of record NC_133409.1, on the reverse strand, counting down.
AAGAGCACAATCGGAACCTGTTTTGCTCACAGGCCGGCTAGGGGGCTGGGCCCGCCGGGTGGTGGGAAGTTTGGGGGGAGGCTGCTGGCAGCACTCTGGCCCCGTTATCAGTAGCCTTCTCCCCCCGCCCATTAGCCCCTTTGAAATTTACCCAACTTATCAGAGGTGCGAGCTTTCCAGCTTTCGGAGGGAGGGCTGTTATGCCTTTGTGTCCAGCCGCTGCCTTCCGCCTCAGCTCAGAGAGGACTACGTCTGGGGGTAGGGAGGGTAGTGGGGTGGAAGTGGTGGGAACTTATAGGGAAGGAAGGCCTGGCCCTCCAACCCCTAAGGGGGCCCCTGCACTCACACACATGGACCTCGGCAGCCCCATCACTGCCACGTGGGCACTTCCCGGACACTCCTTCCCTCCTTACCCTGAACAATACACACCCACCCTAAGCCTGCAGCACCCCCAACTCTCATCCTTCTCTCAGCCAAGCGGTGAGCACACCTTCCTCCCCCTCCTCATGCCCCTATCCAGCTTGCTCAGAAACTCAGGCCTGATTCTAGCACCCCTCGCCCCCCTCAGCCCCGTCACACCTTCAGCAAATGTTTATTGAGCACCTACTACACTCCGGGCACGGGGGACATGGCAGTGAACAGGACAGACCAATCTTGCTCTCCCATGGAGCTGACGTGCTAGTGCTGGAAACGGGGTAAATAAACACAAAGAAGTGGATATTGCTTGTTGGGAGGTGGGAACTGCTGCGGTAGGGCCAGAATGAAGCAGGAAAGGAGTGTGGGAAGTGTTGAGGGCAATTTTAAGTGTGTTGGGTGGAGCGTGGGGGTGACATTTGTTTTGTTTTGTTTTTTTGAGACAGAGTCTTGCTCTGTTGCCCAGGCTGAAGTACAGTGGTGCCATCTCAGTCTCAGTTCACCGCCGCCTCCGCCTCCTGGGTTCAAGCGATTCTCCTGCCTCAGGCTCCTGAGTAGCTGGGATTACAGGTGCCCGCCACCACGCCCAGCTAAGCCACCACGCCCAGCTGATTTTTTTTTTTTTTTGTATTTTTAGTAGAGACGGGGTTTTACCATGTTGGCCAGGCTGGTCTCGAAGTCCTGACCTCAGGTGGTCCACGTGCCTCCCAGAGTGCTGGGATTACAGGCATAAGTCACCGCGCTGGCCTTCAGGTGACATTTGATTCAAGACCCGAAGGAGTCTAGCCCTGTCCCACTGTGGAGTTAGAATCACAAACACAGGAGGGAAGAGCCAAGAGATGGAGATCCACCAGTCTAACATGCTTCCTTTTTTCTTTTTTTTAGTGAGGCTCAGAGAGTGCAGCGAGCTGCCCGAGGCCACACAGCATGATGGCAGCAGAACCAAGCAGGAGTTAGAGCCCAGGACCTCAGTGGCCCAGACAGGACTCTTCCCTCTATTCCTGCTACCCCCAGGCTGGGGCAGTGTCAGGGCCCTGGGCAAGACAGTTCTGGCTATCTCGGGATGAGGGGTGGGGGAATTGAGCATGGGGGTACAAATATCCACAGCCATTTGGCCGCCTTTTGCAGCCTAGCGGGGTGGGCAGGACTTGTTTGGAGCTGAGAGTTGGGGCTCAGGTGCTGGTGCAGGGACTGCAGAGTGCACATGGATGGCGTTACGACCTGGGAGGCCTGGCTTCAGCACCCCAGCTCCCTCAGAGTCTCAGCAGTCCCTGCCCGGTGTCAGTCCTCTGTTCCCCTCACTTCTGGTCCACCAGTGGCCTGACCTCGAGGGCTTGTTCTTCCAGGAGAAGCTCCTTTCTATGGCCCCTTCCTCCTGTCTCCCACCCTCTCACTCCCAGTATGTACCTGCCCTTCTGTGAAGGGATGAATTGTCTGGAGGGGAGAAGGGAGCAGCCTTGGGCATGGTGGAGGGTGGGGTCATGAGCCAGGATGGATGGGCACTCCCCAGGAGCCTGGCTCCTGCTGGATGAGCTTTCAGGAGACAGATGAGAAGTGGGTGCTAAAGGGAGCTCGCTAATAGGCTCCTGTTCGCGCTGTCACCTCTGGGCCCCGGGGAGGTGGTGGTGTTCAGAGGCCCTCAGGGCAATGTTCCTATGGAGTTGGAGAAGCCTAAGGTAGTTAGGCTGTTGGGGAAAGAGCACTGAGTGTGGAGACTGAGTTCAAGTCCCAGTTCTGCTGTGTTCTTGCTGAGTGTCCTCAGGCAAGTCACTTCCCCTCTCAGCCTTAGTTTCCTTTATTGGTGAAAGAGGATCAAGGATCCCTTCTTCAAAGGGATACTGTAAGGAGGGAATGAGGAGAAGTGCAGCGCCTGGCACGCAGCCGGGACTCTGTCAACAGCGGGCTCTCTCCCCTCAGGGACCTCTGTCTCACCCTCAACTGATTATGGCTGGAGTTTAGGGCCATGCAGACGGGCACTCAGCAGGTGACAAGCACTTCAGAGGCTTTTTTCAGGACCTCGGGTGCACACTGGATTAACCGTAACCCTTGGTTTATGACACATACTCCCCAGGATCCACGTGTGGCCACCTCTTAATTTTTAATAATATAATGAATACTGGGAACCCACTGGCAGCCCAAGATCACAATTATTTTTTATTTATTTATTTTTTGAGACGGAGTCTGGCTCTGTCGCCCAGGCTGGAGTGCAGTGGCCAGATCTCCGCTCACTGCAAGCTCCGCCTCCCGGGTTCGCGCAATTCTCCTGCCTCAGCCTCCCGAGCAGCTGGGACTACAGGCGCCCGCCACCTCGCCCGGCTTATTTTTTTTTGTATTTTTAGTAGAGACGGGGTTTCACCGTGTTAGCCAGGATGGTCTCGATCTCCTGACCTCGTGATCCGCCCGTCTCGGCCTCCCAAAGTGCTGGGATTACAGGCTTGAGCCACCGTGCCCGGCCCCAAGATCACAATTATTACCAGTAATGTCACATGGATCAACTCACTTATTTTTGTCCTCAGCCTTATAGTTTTCTGTCTACACTGTCCCCATTTTACAGAAGAGGAAATTGAGGCATAATTGAGAGTTCGGGGCATCCTCTCTGCTGGACGATGCTGAGATGCACTGGGTACATTCTTCCCACAAACTCCTCCTGCTCTGGGCTCCAGGCAGACAGAACCCTGAGGAATAACATCATCATATAACCTCCACTGCATCCTGCCATGTTCTGTAGCACCTTCAAATCCCACCCAGCCCCTCTCCCCCTGCAGGGCCCCACCTTCCACAACGCTGACCCCTGGGGTGAGGGGACCTCAGGGAGGAGCCTGCCTGGCCCTGTGCTCCCTGCCTGCCTGGGCCTCCCCTGGCTCCTCTCAGCCCCCCAGTGACCTCACAACCCTGCTCAGTGACACAAGAGCTTGGTGCTCCTAACACTCTCACGTCTTTCTTCTAAGTGGTGCCCAAGAATAAATGAAAGTAATAAATGTGGGGCCAGGGGTGGCAGCTCACACCTGTAATCCCAGCACTTTGGGAGGCTGAGGCAGGGGGATAGCTTGAGGCCAAGAGTTTGATACCCGCTTGGGCACCATTGTGAGACTCTCATCTCTACATAAAATTAAAAAATAAATGAGCTGAATGTGGTGGCCTGGGTCCCAGCTACTCTGGAGGCTGAGGTGGGAGGATCATTTGAGTCCAGGAGGTTGAGGCTGTAGTGAGCTATGATCACTACAGAGCAAGACCCTGTCTCAAAAAAGAAAGCAAGAAAACGAAAGGAAGAAAGGAGGAGGAAAGGAAAGAAGGGAGGGAGGGAGGGAGAGAGGGGAGGGAGAGAAAGAAATAAAAAAAATCAAATGAATGAACAAATGAGCCAGGCACGGTGGCTCACACCTGTAATCCCAGCACTTTGGGAGGCCGAGGCAGACAGATCATATGAGGCCAGGAGTTCGAGACCAGCCTGACCAACATGGTGAAACCCCGTCTCTACTAAAAATACAACACTTAGCCAGGCGTGCTGGTGCACGTCTGTAATCCCAGCTACTCAGGAGGCTGAGGCATGAAAACTGCTTGAACCCAGGAGGTGGAGGTTGCAGTGAGCCAAGATCACGCCACTGCACTCCAGCCTGGTTGACAGAGTGAGACCCTGTCTTAAATAATAAACAGATAAACAAATGAATGAGGATGGTGGAAGGGGAAAGGGACATTAAAGGAAAAAAATCACTGCGTGGCTCTGAGCACTGGGGTGGGCAAGGAAGGAAGGCGGGACTATGTTGAAAGATGCCCCTCTGCCAGCTGCCACACTCAGGGAGCATCTGTGCCCCTTTGGTTGTGTTGGTCTGACCCACTGATCCTACTGCCCTTGCCCTGTCCCTGGCCTGAGACCTGCCCCTCCGCCACAGTGACTTCCCAGACAGAGTGACAGCCAGAGTTCCCAGGAACCATCCTAAGCCGAAACAGCTGAAGCTGCCCCACAGGGCCTGGGCTGGGCAGGACGCTCCTGCCAGACAGCAGCACCACCGCTACATGGACGTGCTTGGTGCCCTCACCTGCTGCTGGGAATGGGGTGGGGTTGGGGTCCACATGCAATGCCAGGGAAAGCAACCTCTTCCCCACACATGTGGGTCTTGACCTGTATGAGTGGGTTCTGGTCACTTCAGAATCTGCTTAAGAGCTATGGAACCTCAGAACACACACACACACACACACACACACACACACACACACACACACGCGCGTGCTTGCGCAATCCCAGGGGTTCACAGACTGCCCCCCACCAGCTGAAGCACCTCCACAAACCCCACATTCCGAGTCCCCGTCCTGGATTGTGGGTAATGTGTGGGCAGGACTGTTGGACTCACCTCCAGCTACAGCACAACAATGGCATGCAGTAGGTGTTTACTATGTGCCTATTTCAACAAATCAACAGATACTGACTTCTTGGATGAAGGAAAGGACAGCTGGGGGGGACCATGCGCTGGATCAAGTCAGAGTCAGGGGAAGGGAATGGAGGGTGAGGTGGGGGCTGCCCCTCTGGTAACCATCTCCCATGGCTCCCGCCGCCCCGTGAGAAAGCACGAGGAGTTTTAGGGCAGGAAGGCCCTTGTGATCCTGCCCCAGTTGCCCATTTTGCTTCACTTTACAACCATGTGTGTTGGTTCAGCCCTAGAGGCTGCCAGCAGCTCCCGCCAAACATTTACTTATTCTAACATTTACCGAGATGTTCTAGGCACTGGGGATACAACCGTCAACAAAACAGGCCCTGCCATTGTAGGGCTGACAGCGGTTCTTGCTTCTAGACTTTTTTTTTTTCTTTTTGAGATGAAGTCTTGCTCTTGTCACCCAGGCTGGAGTGCAGTGGTGCGATCTCAGCTCACTGTAACCTCTGCCTCAGGCAATTCTCCTGCCTCAGCCTCCCTAGTAGCTGGGATTACAGGCGCACGCCACCAAGCGTGGCTAACTATTGTATTTTTTTTTTTTTAATAAGATGGGATTTCACCACGTTGGCCAGGCTGGTCTCAAACTCCTGACCTCAAGTGATCCACCTGCCTCGGCCTCCGAAAGTTCTGGGATTACAGGCGTGAGTCACTGTGCCTGGCCATATCCGGCATTATTCAACAGTCCTCCTTGTCTGCTGGCCTCGTGGTCTGGGAGCCCATGGACACAGGGTTCTTTCTCATGTGCCTGGCATCCTTGGACCCCAGTGCAGTGCCTGGCAGATAGCTGTGCGTGGACTGAAGGAATGAACAGGATGGACGGACTTTGCTGGGGTCGGGGGTACCAATGGAGAGGCAGGAGGTGAGTTGGGGCTGGGGCTGAGGTGGGTCTGAAAACGTCCCTGAGGAGGGCAGAGGGTGTGGGCTAGGTTCCCTCTTCCCGGTTCCCATGTAAGATCTGATCGCCTTGGGCAACAATGGCCACAGGCTTGTGGGGAGGAGGAGGATGGGGAGGGGTGACGGGGAATAGGGTTTGCTTCCTGGTGTGGGGTTTCTACCCGCTTCCACCTCACCCTGGGGTTCCAGTCAGGGGCACCACTTCCCTGAAGTGACTCAAGCCTTGTTGAGTAGGAGGGGCGAAGGGGAGGAGGGTGATGCAGACCACCCAAGTCAGGCCCTGGGGCTGGGGGACACTGAGCTCTTACTTCCCTGGGTGGTGACTCCTATCACCAGTTCCACAGGAGGGGCTGAGACATGGCCTGCCCTGCGCTCGGACCCCAAGACAGGCTCAGAGAGAGTAAGGGGCCTGCCTGAGTCACACAGCAGGGTCAGGGCTTGACTCATAGACTCTGTTTTCATTCCCAGGCAGCACCTGCCCAGCTCTACGGGGCCAAGGAGGGGGAGAGGGCTTCTCTGAGGGTCCCCTCCCAAGGGAGGGGCAAGCCAGGCTTGCCTGTGAGGGCACCACCTGGAGATGAGCAGGGGCCTGGCCCAGCTGCCCAGCTGTGAGGACAGAGGGTACTAGCGGAAGCAGGAACAGGACGGAAGGCTGGTAAGAGGAAATTCATCACCTCTCCTCTCCCAACCCTACTGTCCCAACCGTATGACTGACACCCACTACCCAGCTCCTTCACTACTAGGGATGCCGCTCTCCTTCGGCTGCCAGCCTTAAGGAGGGGAAAGGAGACAGAGAGAGGGAGGACAGAGACTGCGGGGGACCCTGTCCTCAGGCATGTGGGAACTATAAAAATAGGAGGGGGTGTTTGCACCCAGTGTGACTCCCTTCCCCAGAACTACCGACCTCAGAGCCCGGAGGAGCCTCAGGCTGAACCTGTCTAATGATTCATTTTACAGGGATGTGGTGGAGGCCCAGAGAGGAGAGAGGCTTGCTCAAGGTCACACAGCACTGTGTCTGTTGAGCCTATGGAGTGTTTTCTTTGTACAAAGCACTCTTCCACGTGCTTCACACATACTAACTCCAGAATCCTCTGCACAACCCTATGAGGCAGGTGCGCTACTATAATCTCTATTCTACAGATGGGGACGCTGAGGCACAGAGAGGTTAAGGAGGTTGCCTGAGGTAACACATCCTGTGAGTGAGGCGGAGCTATCTGGGAGCCCAGGCAGCCTGGCTCCAGAGCCTGGTGCACAACCCCATGCTTTGCTGCCTCTAGCTGGAGTCACCAAGTAGGAGTCTTGGTCTCGCCTTGGCTTCTGCCTGCTGAGTGCCTTCAATTTGGTCTTTCATGATCTCTGTGCCTTTATTAATGTAATAATAATATTACTATTTGAATTTATCGAAACTTTATGTGGTGCAGGCACTGTGGACTCATGCTTTTCTACATATTACTTCTCAAAATAACCCTATAGAGTATCATACTCCCATCTGCCGATGAGGAAACAGGCCCAGAGAGGTTCATTAACTTGCTCAGGGATGCACAGCTGATAAGAAACAGCCAGGCCATGACTCTGTCCTGCCCATACAGGGGCCAACCTGAATGAGGGATCCCAGGGTCAGTCGGTCCCAGGAGGGCTGTTCTGTCCAGCCCTTTTCTCCACTTTTGGTTTTGACCTCTTGTCATCCGTGCCCTTCACTGGACCCAGCAGCCCTGCGTGACCTCAGAAGCTGCCCGCCCCCACCCCCCGCTGGCCGGTGACCCTTAAACTCTTCTGGCCCTCTTGACACGGCTTTTGCGTCATGTCAGAGAAGCCAGGATCCCCGCACCCAGTCTGGGACACAGTTGGCAGCAGCTGCAGGAAGCAGGACCCACCCAGCATCTCAGGTGTCACTCACAAACCTCCCAGGTGTCCCTACCGGCAGGTGAGGAAACCTCACACACCACCCCACCCTCCTTCACCCCCTCGCTCCCTCACTCACACAGTCATTCGTTAGTTCCTTTTTTTTTTTTTTCTCAAGCTGGGGTCTCACTCAGCCACCTAGGTGGAGTGCAGGGGCGTGATCATAGCTCACTGCAGCCTCCAACTCAAGCGATCAAACAATCCTCCACCTCAGCCTCCCAAGTAACTAGGACCATGGGTACACACACCCCTGGCTAGTTAGAAAAAAAAATTTTTTTTTTTTTTTGGTGGAGATGGGGTCTTGCTATGTTGCCAAGGCTGGTTTTGAACTCCTACATCAGCCTCCCAAGTAGCTGGGACTGCAGGTGTGAGCCACTGTGACCTTGGGAGCTCACGGTCTGACTAGGGAGGTGAGAACAGCACCTGGCACCTGGCAAGTGTCAGGGAAACAGGGACAGGAAGAACCCCAGGAGTGGGAAAAGGGGCCACGTGGGGTCTGAGAGGCTGGGAGGCAGAGGCAGGCTGGGAGCCGGGCTGTAAAGCCTGGGCCAAGCCTTGGAGAGGTGTGAGGAAGGGGAAGGAAACAAGCATGTGCCGAGCCTTCTGTGCAGGGTTTCTCACCTGTGAGGCACATACATGAATGAGGCGGGTGGACAGACAACTTCTGTGACCTCAGGAGCCCCTTCATCTCCCCGGGCTCGGTTTCCTCAGGCACGGAGACAACACTGCTGACCTCTTAGGTCGAAGATCAACCTTTGTGCGAACACGTGGACAGCAGAGAACACGGGGTGAGTGCTGTGAGGGCTGGGGAGGCCTTGTATCACTCCTGCACCACTAGGGATGCCTCCCAAAGCATCCTTCAGCCCTCACAGCCAGCCAAGGAAGGGGCTGCCGAGCGCTTATCCCCATTTCAGAGGGAAAAACTCAAGCTCAGACAGATTGGCCTGCCCAGGGTCACACAGCTGACTGGAAGAGGGTCAGTTTGCCTCTCCAGAAGGGGAGGACCAGAGAACTGAGAGAGGAAGGAGGATGAGGAAGAGAAAGGCGAGGGGGTGGCTGAGGTCTCAGGACCTCCCAGCTCTCACAGCTCCCTGCTCAGACTGGCTTCCCTCCCCCTTCCCAGAAAGGAGGAGCCCGCTCTGAACTGCTGCCCCTCACACCTGTCCCCAGGCATCCTTCAACGGGAACATGCTGCTGTGGTCGCCAGCAGGGTGTGGTCTCCTGGGAGGGGCTGTTTGCTTCCGTGTGGGCCAGGTTCGGGGATGGCTTTATGGTGCCATCTGGAAGATGAGGCCTGGGCGGGCCTAGCTGGCATAGGGCCAGGACAGGGAAGGGGGCACCAGGCACAGTGGGGAGCTGCCCCACCCCTCCAGCTGTTGCTCAGCCCCCAGAGTAGAGCTGTGAGGGTTGGGGAGGTCTTGTATCCCCAGAGGAGGGCGGGGGCCTCAGTGAGCCTAAGTCCAGCATAGTCTGACCCTGTGAAGCAGGAAGTAGCTCCATTTCATGGGTGACAACACTGAGGCCCAGCAGATCAGCAAACTGCCCAAGTTCATACCTGGCCAGCAGGTACGAACTCAGGCCAGGTGTAAGTGACATTAGAGCCTATGTCCTACCCACCTCTCAGCACTGCCATACATGGGTGATGGGGCAAAGGGCAGGTGTGGGGCAGAGGACCTAGCCCAGACACCCTGAAGCCTGGAGTAGGGTCTCAGCCTCCTTGGCACTCGGTTTCCTGTGCTGTAGAAGGGGGATAACGTACTACAGCTTCTGGACAGACGGGAGAAAAGTGGAGATTGTATTTGTGCACACTCTCAGGATAGACAGTAGTCCCAGGGACGGATGTGAGGGTGTGAGAGAGGGCTGCTGGTTTTTATCATGGGGATATATATGATACCCCCACAGCGCTCACTGCTGCCATGGGACAAAGTCCTCAGCCGACATCAATGACCCTTAGCTGCAGGATCCAACCCCAGCCACTGCCCCTTTCCCGGGGCAGGGGCGGGGGGTTGAGCAATTTACCTCCCGTCTGAGTCTCAGTCTTCTCAAGGGTCAGGTGGGGATGAGCATTCTCTATAGACTGTCCGTGTGAAGCTCCAGGGAGCTCCTGCCTGAGAACACGCATGGCCTGTGGAGGTGAGGCATTAATTCGTGATAACAGCATCAACACCTTCAACAGTGAGTTCATTCCATCTTCCTAAGGGCCTCGAGGTACTGTGTCCAGAGACAAGGTCGGGAGCTGCAGGACTTGCAGAAGGAGAATTTGGGGAGCCGGCCAGCGTCCTTTCTTCCTCAGCACCCTGGGCGTCTTTCTCCACCAAGAAGGATGCTCAGGGCATAGCGGCTGTGCCCTGGTGGTGAAAGGGTTGCTCGTCCCACATCATCGGTTTGGGGTTAGGGCTGGTTTCCCTCCAAGCCCAGGCAGCTGCCCGGAGGGCCTGTCCTGGGCACGGAATGTTGAGGGGGGGCCCTACCTGCCTTCCCCAGTAGATCTTGGAGTTTACCACTCATCTGCACACCCAGGGCCCACCCAGACCACTAGGGAAAACTGTGAAGGGGGCCACAGTCCTGGACTCTTGGCATTTGCTGGGTCTCTGGACCCAGCAGCTCCTCTGAGAAATCCCGGTACTAGGGCAGGACTAGGGCAGGACTCCCCCACAGCCTAGGATCTCTCCTCCCTTCTCCAGGCCTGGGTGAGGCCCCAGGCTGAGGGCCTCGGTCCCTGACATCTGGAGTGTTCCATCGGAGCTGTGATCTGAAGGCTCCTCCCCTGCGCCGTGAGGGTCTACAGCCCTGGGTTCCGGGCCCCCTTCCTGAGGGCTGCCTTCAGTACACATTTCCCGAGTGCTGGCGGCGCGCCTGGTGCTCCCTAGACACCTGCTTTCTCTCTCCCACGCTAAGCTGTTCATCTTCTTGGCACCAAGAGCCTGAAACGATCTTTAGGTTTGGTCTGTGTGCTGCCTGTCTCTCCCCCATCAGAATGTCAGCACCCTGGGGGCAGGGACTAGGCCTGGCTTGTTCGCTGTTGTCTCCAGCTGTGGGCAGTGCTGCCCCTCAAGTCAGCTTCCCAGAGAATCCACACTTGCTTCCAGTCCCTGCTGAGTGGGGGGTGGGGGCGGTAGCAAGGCCCCACCCCTCCGCCCCCCTCTGAAGGATACAATGCGTTGGTGTTCTGAGTTCTCCACCCTCCTCCTTTCACCTGAGCAACCCTGGCGAGTTTCTGTTACTGGCAACCCCAGCAGGTGAGATAATGAGCTGCCGGCTCCTTACCTAGCTGGGGTGGGTTGAGGGTGGAAGGCCCCAGAGGTGGAGAAAACAGCATGAGTTTTGTTTTTGTTTGTTTGTTTGAGACGGAGTCTCGAGTCTCGCTCAGTTGCCCAGGCTGGAGTGCAATGGCGCGATCTCAGCTCATTGCAACCTCCGTCTCCCGGGTTGAAGCTATTCTACCTCATCCTCCCGAGTAGCTGGGATTACAGGCATGCACCACCAAGGCTGGCTAATTTTGTATTTTTAGTAGAGATGGGGTTTCTCCATATTGGTCAGGCTGGTCATGAACTCCCGACCTCAGGCGATCCACCTGCCTCGGCCTCCCAAAGTGCTGGGATTACAGGCATGAGCCACGGTGCCGGGCCAGCATGCAGGTTTTTTTTTTTCACCAGAAACACGTGCACTTTATTGAATGCCATTGTAGAAAAGTGTGTGAAGATAAAGGGCTGACACAGGACTGGGCTCCAGGGCAGGGCAAGGAATGGAAGGTGGAGTATGTGGGATTCAGGTCATGGGCAAAGCTCCTGGCCTGGATGATGCCTCCTGATCGATCGATAGGCTTGGAAGATCAACACTGGGATGACGATGAGCAGAATGCTTATGAGGAGGTCCGCAATCAGGGCCCCGTTGTTCAGGCACTTGGCGGTGGAGGCATAGGCCTGGGCCCCAGTCAGGCCGCCAACCATCTTCCTGTCCCTAGACTTCACGGAGTAAGTGAATGCTATGAAGCCCAGGCAGCAGGGGTTCATGAAGAGGGGGTTGAACAGGGACCAGGCGACACGGTCGGGCACGGAGGTCTCGCTGCGGATGTGGATCATGGTGGACAGCGGGGATCAGGTTGTGGGGCACCCTCAGCACAGCCACCTCGTGCTCCTCCTTGAGCACCTCAGAGTTGGGGGGCTGGCCGTTGCTGACAGGGGAGAAGAACGTTTGGACAGTGTGGTTCGTGGTGTCCAGCGAAGACCAGCGGTGGTCAGTTACTCGGATGGTTCTCAGTGGGCCCTCCCTTCCCCAGTAGTTTCGTTTTCTCAACAGTTTCCTCTTTGTGGCATTTGTCCAGCATGCAGTTTTTAAGATCAGAGATGGAAGAGTACAGCACATGTGTAGGGAAGAGAGTGCTAGTTGCCTCCCCAGTATCCGTTTTCTTCTTCTGTTTTTAAAAATTATTTATTTTTTTAGAAATGGGGTCTTGCTCCATTACTCAGGCTGGAGTGCAGTGGCACCATCATGGCTCACTGCAGCCTCTTAATTCCTGGGCTCCAGTGAGCCTCCCGCCTCAGCCTCCTGAGTAGCTGGTACTACAGGCATGTGTCATCCCGTCCCGCTAATTTTTAAATTTTTATTAGGGATGAGGTCTTGCTATGTTGCCCACGCTGGTCTCAAACTCCTGGATTCCAGTGATCCTTCCTCCTCAGCCTCCCAAATGCTAGGATTACAGGTGTCAGCCACCACACCCGGCCTCCTTTTATGGACATGATGATGACAGCATTTCTTGCAGATAGAAGGAACAAGTAGCCAAGTTCTGGCCCATGGGATATACATGAAAGTCATCAGGTGGGGATTCTAAGGCAGTTCCTTACAAAGGGGGCTGATTCAGTCTTTCTTCTGTGTCTGGAATGGGGATGTGATGTCTGGAGCTGCAGTAGCTGTCTTAAGGATGGAAGCCAGCCCTGTACATATCCTCAGACTTTACATCTAATGAGGGAAAAATAAATCCCTATCTTGTCTAAGCCACTATCACTCAGGACCATGCTACTTGCAGCTGAATGCAATTCCCAAGTGACTCAAGAGGGTCTGTCAATATCTCCTTCTTTGCCCTCTCCTTTGCCAAGATGGTCTTAGGTGACCATTTCTCCTTGAGAGGCTTCTGAGAAGCAAACTGAACAAAGGGAAGGGAAGTGGCTGAGATATGGAGCCAACCCTGAGAGGAGGTCCAGAGTACTTAGGAGACAGGTCCTCCAGAGATGACCCAGGCTTCCCACTTAAGTGTCCAGGAAAGGTAGAGGGACCCCAGACTCAGCTCTCATCCACTATTCCCCTCAAAAATAAATTTGCAGGTGAACATGTAACATACGAGGCACAATTAGATCTCCAGTAATGTTACTTATCCTCCCAAGTACACACAGCCAATATTTGAAAATGCTTGATTGGGCATGGTGGCTCATGCCTGTAATTCCAGCACTTTGGCAGGCTGAGGCAGGTGGATCACCCGAGGTCAGGAGTTTGAGACCAGTCTGGCCAACATGGCAAAACGCGGTCTCTACTAAAAATACAAAAATTAGCTGGGCGTGGTGGCACATGCCTGTAATCCCAGTTACTTGGGAGGCTGAGGCAGGAGAATCACTTGAACCCGGGAGGCAGAGGTTGCAGTGAGCCAAGATCGTGCCATTGCACTCCAGCCTGGGCGACAGAGCATGACTCCAGCTCAAAAAAAAAAAAAAAAAAAAACAAAAAAAAACAGAAAAGAAAAAAGAAAATGCTCAAATGTCCATAAACCATGCCAGAGTTTTCCTTATTGCCACCCTTGGGTTAGAGCCCTGGACTGAGGCTGTGATGGCCCTGGGGTGAGGGTGATCAGGCCAGAGGCATTACTATGGAACTGTCACGCCCTGTGACCAGACTACAGAAGTGGTCTGTGGCTCCCTATCTCTGGGGAGGGATGGCCACAGAGGCTCCCCCACTGGTAAGGACAGGCCTGCGAGGACAGAGAGGGCTCAGGTGGACAGGGAAGCTCTTTACCTAAACCTCACATCATGTGGGTGAAGAGACAGCCCAGAGAGGGCGAATGGCTCCTTCAAAGTCACACAGCACTAAAGGCAGGACAGGTGCCAGAATGTGTACAAAATCCATAGTTGGCATCTGAATACAACGGACACCTATTTTGCTTTGTTCTGGCTGTTCTTCTTGCCTGAAATGCTCTTCTCCCAGATATCCACAATGATCGCTCCCCTCGGCTACTTCACACACCACCTCAAACATCACCTTCTCAGTGAGGACCTCCCTGACCTCTCGTTTAAAGTTGCACTCCTGGCCAGATGTGGTGGCTCACTCCTGTAATCCCAGCACTTTGGGAGGCCGAGGTGGGAGGATTGCTTGAGGCTAAGAGCTGAAGAGCTATCTGGCCAACATAGTGAGAACCCAACTGTTTTTATTTTTAAAATTTTATTATTTTTTGAGACGGAGTCTTACTCTAATGTCCAGGTTGCAGTGCAGTGGCGCAATCTCAACTCACTGCAACCTCCGCCTCCTGGGTTCAAGCGATTCTCCTGCCTCAGCCTCCTGAGTAGCTAGAATTAAAGGTGCGTGCCATCATGCTCAGCTAATTTTGTTATTTTTAGTAGAGATGGGTTTCACCATGTTGGGCAGGCTTGTCTTGAACTCTTGACCTCAAATGATCTGCCCACCTTGGCCTCCCAAAGTGCTGGGATTACAGGAGCCACCACGACTAGCCCCTGACTCTATTTTTTTAAAAGGTAAAATAAATAATTAAAGTTGCACTCCCAACTCCCCTTTTCTTATCTCCTCTTGTTTCTCCCTAACATCTTTCGTCACCTGATTCACCATGGTTTACTGAACATCAGCTCCATGCTGCAGGGATTTTTTTTTTGTCTGTTTCACTGCTGTATCCCTAGCACCTAGTGCACTACTGGGCACAAGGCAGGTTAAGTCCTCAATATATATTTATTAACAGAACAAATAAATACCAACCTTCGCCAATAGCGTTACCACAGGTGAAGGGCACAATGAAAATGCTTGAGTGGCTTCTTCTAGTGCAGAAGTGTCCCTGAACGCATAACCCATCCCCATGGACACACTGTGCTGTGTGTGCCCGTCGAGTCCTGTATCCGCTGCCCCAGGACAGGAGCTGCAACCCCTGAGCTCACAGACCTTGCTGATCCTTTATGAACCAATACGCACCCTCAGAAGGGCACAGTTGACAAAACGGGTGCTGCTGTTAGGTTTCTATTCATTGTCAAATACTCAAAAGTAGCTATGAATTCTAAAAGAAAATCTGCTTAGAGAGGAGCTAGCAAGACATCTTTGCTCAGGAGTGAGGCCTATAAGGAAAAATGGAATATCCCGCTCTAAAAACTATAAACAAGCCTTGTGTGAAAATGCTTTGTGATGTGCTGTTTCCTATCACAGAATGGAACCTGTGTTTTGATTCCAAGGTTCGCAACACTCTACAAAGCTTAAATTTTCTCTGCTGCTTTCTTTGTAGAAAAAACAAAGGTTGCTTTTCCAAGTCTTTGTGATCGTGGCCCTCTATTACTGTGAGGTATTTACTGGATATTTATGTTATGTAGTGGTCTGAAGTCAGAGAGCTTCAGTCTGGCCACTTAGTGGATGACCACGGGGCTGAGCATCAGTTTTTCTAACCTAATAAATGGGAATAACCGTGGCACTTACCTTATCAGAATAACAGCTCCTCTTGTGTGAGCTGTTGACCAGGAGGGCACACTCAGGAGCTGCTGGGGCTCTGGCATGCTCTAGATGCTCTAGATCTTGACCTGGGCAATGGTTATGCAGGGCATGCATAGGAGAGAAGTCATCACGCTGGGCCTGTAAGTTCTGTGTTCTTTACTGTATGTAAATTATACCTCAATCACAAGGAAAAATTAGTTCTTACTTCTGGAGGTTGTGAAGATGGAATAGAAAGAATGTAAACTATGCCTGACTTATGGAAAAACAATTTTAAAATGACTCTACAGTGTGAATGTGAATGTGTAAGCTTGTGTGTGGTTGGTGTGAGATTATGTGACCCTGTGGGTGTGATGTGTCTGCATATGAACTAAGGTAACAGTAATGAGTGTGCACCTGGGTGTCAGTATGTGGATGCACATGTATTGCATGTGCCTATGTCCCCATGTGAGCAGTGCACGGAACTGCACAGGTATGCTGGATTACATGCTTGTGAATGGTTGTGTGCATGTGCAGGTAATGTGGAGGCTTCTGTGCTCTGAATCCACATGTTCTACACAAGACAGAGCCTGAATCTCAAGACAGTGGCTCTAGGACCCAGCTGTGCTCCTTACATGAAGTAAAGTAGGGACTGGCCAGCAGCAGGGTATGCTCCTCGCCTCCCCCTCACCCAGAAGGAAGCAGGAGACTGAAGGCCTGGATAAAGGTTCCCAGCGCCCCCTCCCCTCCCACAGCTGCAAACTCCTCAAAGATGCAAATCACCCTCTCCTCCATGCAAACCAGTCCTGAGAGCCAAGGGTGCTTCCCCTCAGGCCCAACCACCACCACTATGATTGGACCCCACTAGACCCTGGCTGCCCAGCCTGGGGATGGGAGCCAGCTGGAGTCGGTTCCTGTTTCCCAACCAGTCACTGATGTTTTTCCCCCTGGGGTGCCTTGGCTCTCCCTGATGGCTCAGGTGTTGTAGAGAAAGCCTGGGCTAGGAGTGGTCCACACAGACTGTGGGACTGTGGGGAAGGTAGTGCTGTCTCATCTTTGGGGATGCTCTCAATGGCGACTACCATCCCAAAGCACTGGGGCAAAGCCTGGCTCTCCCAGACCCTCCTGCCTGGCATATTCGTTGTGGGCCTCACTCACAGGACCCTTAGCCTGGATTCCCTATTGGTGCTCACTTTTCCCATCTCCTAGGTCCTATCTCCCCATCAGAAACATGTTTCTTCATCAGCCCTGGATGACGTACATCACAGGACCCAGCAGGGGTTCAACACAGAGATTCCCTCCCAACCCACCCTGACAACTCCTGCAAACCCACCACCTCTCTGCAGGCATCCCCGACCCCAAGCTTTCATCTCCATGGCCATGGGCCCCTGGTTAGAGTGTGCTCAACTGTCAAGAAGCTGAAATGTGTGGGGGAGAGGTGGGAGGAAGCAGGTTTTAATTCTTTTTTTTTTTCTTTTGAGACGGAGTCTCGCTCTGTCGCCCAGGCTGGAGTGCAGTGGCCGGATCTCGGCTCACTGCAAGCTCCGACTCCCGGGTTCCCGCCATTCTCCTGCCTCAGCCTCCCGAGTAGCTGGGACTATAGGCACCGCCACCTCGCCCGGCTAGTTTTTTGTATTTTTTAGTAGAGACGGGGTTTCACCGTGTTAGCCAGGATGGTCTCGATCTCCTGACCTCGTGATCCGCCCGTCTCGGCCTCCCAAAGTGCTGGGATTACAGGCTTGAGCCACCACGCCCGGCCGGATGGTTTTAATTCTTATGACACTTCTGGGGTAGAAACTATCCTCATTTTACAGATTAGGACATTGAAGTTCTGAAGCCTACATATACTGACCACAGTCACATGGCTGATAAACAGCAAAGCCTAGATTCAGACTGAAGCTCAACGACCTGGGTGGAGGGCAGAGGCAACACTCGCCCTTGAGGGGTGGGAATTTGGGAAATCCTTGCAGGGGAGGCCAGGCCAGGGCAGTGTTCATCCTTTCGAGGTGAGGTCTGGGCCCCATGGCACCCTCTGCTGGCCATAAACACACCCCCACACCAGCTGAGGCGGCCATGTTCCTAGCACCCCAAGGACCACTCATGCTCCCACAACGTGGATCAGCAGCCACAGCCTGAGACAAGGATTTCCTCATAGCTCGGCTGAAATTCCTCTCTGGCCCTTGCTGTGTCCCACTGCCCCATGACTGAGGTGGGAATAAGGTGCAGAGGGGGATGCCTTGGCTGCTCAGAGGCACTGAGCCGTGGCACCCCAGCCCATCAGGGATCCAGGGTGTCTCGATTGTTGACCAGGGCGGGGGCTTGGTGCAGGTGAACATGGCCCCTGCAGGGCTTCTTTTCTTAGGCCCCAAGGCAGACACAGTCCCCCTCTTTTCTCAGGGTTCTCCCTCACAGCCCAGCAGGAGGAATTTCTAGGATTTGGCTCCAGGGCCCCAGACTGGAGCTTGGGAGGAAGGACCACAGGAATTAAACTAGGCCCTACTGGGGCTGTGGTTCCACTCCTCCCTGCCCTTGCAGCCTGGTTCCTGGATGGGGTCACCCCTGGCCTGGACACCATCCATTCCCTCATCCACTCCATAACCGTCTGCTGTGACCAGCAGGGAGTGGGTGGGGGCACAAGAGTCTAAGGAAAAGGACAGAAGAGACGTCAACTGCAGTCAACAGAGCTCTGAGTCTGAGGAGAGGTCTTCTTGGTCAGAGAAGATCCTTGCAGAAGGAATTGGGGCAAAAAGTAGGCTTTGAGGGAGCAACAGATAAGGTCCAACGTTTCACTCCTTTGATAACCTCAACCAGTGCCGAGGTTTTAAATTCCATCTCGCTCTGAGGACTCCCCCACCCCGCCTCTAAGCTGCAGCCTTGTGTATCCACACTGCCAGCCTGGCCCCTTCCTTGAATGCCTGCTGAGCATCTCACACTGAACAAGTCCAAAAAGAATTCCTGATTTCTCCCCTCAAGTCTGCTCCCCATGTGGTCCTGCCTCTTAGCTAACAGTAACTTGTCAATCTAGTAAGTAGATCTTAGTTGCTTGGGCCCAAATCTCAGGGGTCATTTCTCTCTCTCTCTGCTCCTCTACATCTAACCCATCAGCAAATACTGTTGGCTCCACTTTCAAAACGTAATGAGGATCCAACCACTTCTCACCTCCTTCGCTGTCACTCCCCAGGAACCACCTTACTAGTTTATTTGCACCTACCCTTTCCTCCACAGTTTATCCTCAACACAGCAGCTAGGGGGATTCCAGATGTACTCCTCCCTCTGCTCACAAACCTGCAATGGCTCCCATCTCACCCAGGATGAAAGCCACGGCCACTTCAGTCACCTCAAGACCCCACACAATCTGACCTCTTCAGCGCTCTGACCTCATCTCCTGGCCCTACCCAGGACCTCTGCACCTGCGGTGCTCTGCTTACTCCAGGTATTCATAAGGCTTAGTCTCTGCGTGTTAGGTAAGGCTTCCCCAACTGTCCTGTATGAAATAGTTATCCTCTCTCCCTCATCAGAACTCCTATCCTTTTTCTCCACAGTACCTGTCACCTCCTGACATACTACGTTTGTGTTCCTTGTGTGTCTACTCCAACTAGAACACAGCTCCATGACGGCAGGGTGCTTTCTTTTTTGGTTCCTGCTATATCCCATGCACCTGGAATAGTGCCTAGCACATAAATGATGTTCAATAAGTGAATGAATTAACGAAGTGCCAAGGAGCAAGGGTGGCAGAGCTCTCCCAGGCTGGGCTGGGGCAATCACTGGGAAGCCCCTATTCTCTGAGGCACTGATCTCCTCTCGGCCTCTCCAGTACACTGCCCTCTCCCATCTTCCTGTAGGCTGTTTCCTCCAGCTCTGTCCCATCCTCCCATTCTTCAGGTCTCAGCTTCAGTGTCATTTCTTCAGAGAAGTCTCCTAGACACCCTTGGACTAAGTTAAGGTCTACTCCATGCTCCCCAAGGCAGCTTTACTGCCACTTGTACAGGACTCCAGACACTTAGAGATGTTAGTTGCTCACAAACTGAGCACCAGGCTTATCTGCTCTTGATTGCCTCATTTGGACGGCTGTGGATTAAATTAGGTGATTCATATCCATAAACTGTTTAACAGGAATCGGCCAATAATGGTCAGGCAATATTGCCACAATTACAGTGGATACTCAGACATTTGTTGTTTGTGACAGAAGGGCAGCACACCAGAAATCATGATTAAGTCAAAAATCACAGCCTGAATCAACCCTGGGAAATGCTGGGGAACCACTGCTCACATTTTAAACATTACTGTTCCCGATGACTTCGGCTCCTTCAAGTCCTAGTGGGCCTGGCCAACATATCCCTGGCTAGTATCCCACAGGCTGGGTGGATTTTGGGGTGTGGGGTGGGGGCTGGACCTCCCGTGTGGTTGGACCAGCAGCATCCATGAGAGCTTGCTAGAAATGCGGCATCTTGCTCCCTTCCCTAAGACCTGTTAAATCAGAATCCGCATTTTCACACATTCAAGATTGGAAAGCATTTCCCCAGATCCCAGTGTCTCAGAACTAAGGGCTAAAAAGGATATATATAGGTATTTTTTAAGTTTCAGGTTCTGGTTTCTATACTAATACATCTTCAGTCACGCTGACTGGCCAGAATCCATTCTCTGAACACCCTTGACCACCGAACTCACATATATTCTCTCCTATCTCTAAGCAGTCTTGCCTGCTCCTTCCCCATTTCCAAAATCTGGGGCTGCCATGAGTGCCCTCAGTACCTATCCTCTTGGCAACCAGACAGGGCTGGGCACCAGGTGATGTCAGGGAAATGGCTGGGTCACAGCAAGCAGGTGGCCTTCTCAGGAACCTGCGTGAGAAGAGCCTGAGGGAGGGACCTTCTCAGGAACAGGGTGGGAAGCACCCTGATACAGTCTGGGCTGAGGCACAGAGGAGACTTGAGAGTACCTGTTTGCTCTGCCAGAAGGGCTGGGCCCAGACCACTGCAATTGCTTCCCTGCCATCTCCCAGACTCAGCTGAGAGCCCCCTCCCTGTCACCCAGCCCCCGTGGGAATGGCTCAGGCCAGGAGCTACCATCAAACTAGCTCCTTTCTCCCAGGGCCTAGTGACTCCTTGACAGGTTACAGCCCCAAAGACAAACAGATTCTGCCAAGCAAATAACTGTTCAGCAGTGGGGGTGTTGGGGAAGGCCTAGGAGTGGGTCTGAAGTTGCCAGAAGACCCAGGTGAAGTGGGGGGTGGGCTCCCCTACAGAGAACAAACAGCTGTGGGCACCTGGAAGGAAGCAGGATGCAGGTACACTGTCACGGGTGAGGGCACTCACCCCAGGGGTCTCTGGGCCAGTCCCCCAGGCTCTTTCACTCTGGGCTCTGTATCAGGGTGCTCCCTGAGAAAGAAGAGTCTTGCATTCAGGCCCATGGGGCAGGGAACCAAACAATGCTTGCTGGCTGATCAGTGCTAACTTGGCTGATACTTATTTGTGCTGGAGATACAGTAGTGATCAACAGAGGCATGGCACCCTGGTGACCTACAGGTCATTTGGAGGCAGGTGCCTTACCTTCCTGGTCACTGGGCACCAGAAAGCACAGGAGATCCCATTATAAACCCAGGACTAATTTCCCAAACATATGATGAACCTCAGCGTCTCAGTTTTCCCATCTGCAAAAGGGAAAGGCCCAGAGGCCAAATAGTACCTATCACGGAGCCATTATGGGGCCACACAAGTTTACAGGAGGCTTGAGGGTTCAATAAAACTCACCAACACACATGAAAACAGTTTTTTTTTTTTTTTTTTTTGGTGTGTGTGTTAATTTAATCATACAAATATTCATTTATACAATAAGGAAAAACCTCCTCATCTTTATCTCCTCCTAGGCACCATGAGGCCCCACCACAAACATCCAGCTGGCTTTCTACACACACCACTGTCCAGGTGGGAAGGGCAGCCACTGCTGCTCCTGCATTCACCCAAGGAAACAAAGGAAAAGTGCGGTGAGGCGGGGTGGGGTGGGGAACCAGCTTGCACTTCTGAGCCCTGGCAACCCTACCATCCTCTCCTGCTGGGCTCAGATTGAATTTGGGGAGGTATTTATTCTCATGCCCATTTCCCACCATGACCACCCTCAGGCCACACCAGCTGTTTGGTGAGGTTCTCTCCAGGCTGGAAGTAACTTTGATGGGCTTAAGGTTACAGCCAGTCCTTACGGGGGAGAGAAGGCTGACTGCTTCTTGTAGAAAAACGCCCCAAATTCAACTGTCCTCATGGCAAAAAGAAAAAAGGCATGCACACGTGCACATCCATCCACACACACACACCTCACTCCATGCACACTGACAGATTCTTCCCAAGTCTGAACCCCTCTGTCTCCCCAACTGGGTTCAGACACCTAACCATGGTGTCTGCCTCACCTCCTGGGTGCCACACGCAGGTGGTCCCGCCCAGAGGTGGCCTGCCACTTGGTGAAGATTCTAAGAGGAGCAGGGACTATTGGGGCTGAGAGGTAGCCACTACCACCCCACTAGGCAGGGGAGCAGAGAGGGGCTCTAGGCATTGCTCTGAACCCATACCAGTGAGGAGAAAGAGAATGAAAGCTACTGATACCGTCCCTGGGCTGGGGAAGCCATGGACCCCTCTGCCTGCACTCCATGACTTGCACTTACTCTGGCCCTCTGCAAGGAGCTCACCTCACCTCCAAGGATGTGCACATAAATGGTTTGTTCTTGGGAAGAGAGACAAGGTGCTTGGAACGTTTAACTTGCCAAGTGTGGTTGCCTAGAAGCAAGAGGAAGAGCAAGACGACTCTGGCAGACCCAGACCCACTGATGGTGGCCCATGAAGCCCCTGCTGGGAAACTGGGAAGGGGCACCCAGTGTTGGGCAGATGAGGAAGTCAGGAAAGCAGGGGTTGTGAAGCCTCCCACAATCCTGCCAGGGACAGTGGAGATGTGCTGCTTCAAGGCTTCTAAGCAGTAAGAACAGCTGGGCATGCATGGGGTCCAGGGAGGCAGTGTCTCAGGAGACTGGTACCAGCAGCAGCAGTCTGGGCCTAATGAGGCCCTCAGACAAAAAGCCATCCTGAGGCCTGTGGCGCGGGCACCTGGCAGAGACTTCCCTCTGCTCTGCTAGGGAATGGAACACTCCCATGCACACAGGAAGTAGGTGCTCCAGAGTAAGCTCTAGTCGAGTCCCAGACCCAGCTGCACCACGCTTCTCAGCAGGCTGGCTCCACCCACCCCCAGGGCTTCTCCAGTGGAATAAAGTTTATGCCCCTTTTATTTTGGGGGGGAGTGGGGAGGTGAAGAGGGAATTTCACACAAGCTTTTCTCCCACAATCAAGCTTTAAAAAAACAACAGTCTCAGAAGAGGATGAGGAGGAACAAACAACACACATTTTTTGGAACTCAGACACCCAGACAGAAACAGGCAGGCAGACCCTCACCCACACCCAGGCTATATGACTCCTTGCAGCCACTCATCACCTGGTCTCCCTGCCTGTCTCATACCCTCACCTACCACCCAGCTGGACGGGGGTGTGGTAACAGGCAGGTGACCCTGCAACAGCACCCTGGATCCATATCCCTGGCTCTCAAACCAACTAAGACTTGAGGGATGGAGGGGGGTGAGAAGAGAAGAGGGACTTTGCATATTCTTGTATCTTTGGCAGACAGCTGTTCTAGCCTGGTTCAAGCTTCCCATGGAGATATCCACATCTCAACCTGCTCAGAATCCACAGGATGCCAGGGGGGCCACCTGCCTGAGTGAGCAGCCAGCCAATCAGCCTCTTGCTTCAGCTGGGCTGCCACTTGCCCACCTCCCAGCCAATAACCTAGCATCCTGGCAGGGAGGCAGGGCTGTGGAGGTCCTCTCATTTCCATCTAAATGTGGTCTCCAAGATCAAGTAGTCAGTGGCTGGCCCTTCCCCATGACAAATTCCCCTTT
Source organism: Macaca mulatta (assembly GCF_049350105.2). Taxonomy (NCBI): domain Eukaryota; kingdom Metazoa; phylum Chordata; class Mammalia; order Primates; family Cercopithecidae; genus Macaca; species Macaca mulatta. Next base: position 147,692,394 of record NC_133409.1, on the reverse strand, counting down.
TGGGGCTGTATTTTCCAACCTCTACAGCTCAGCCTCCACTAACAGGTTGTGAAAATATCACAGAGGACAACTGAAGGGAAACAGGGAAAGGAGTTGTGTGACAACAGAGAAGCATGGGCCACCTTCAAGCTTGCCTGCTGCACACCTGCTGGCGAGTTGCACCAACACCCGTGCGTGCACACGTGGTGCATACGTATAACCAGCACAGAGGCACTGTTCCCAGAGCAAATGGGAAGCTACTGCATGAAGAATCCAAAAGAGCAGTAAGCATGATGGCATTTCTCTCTGCCAAGAGAAACATGGAAGAAAAGCAATCTGAATTGTTACAAGGGTGTGCAGAAGGACACCTCTCGGGCTTAGAAAATCCCACGTCACCCGAGATCTATCCTCAAGGCTTCCTCTCCTGGCCACACAGGGAAGTTTGGTCTTCAGAGAGGTTCTGATGCTAACAAGCCACAGGGTTGATGAATACAAATGTCAAAGGTGTAAATCAACAGAAGATTAAGAGAAAAGAGGAGGAAAAGGGTGATAACTCATTGGCTGATGCCATTAAAAACAAATGGGGTCAGAGACTTCTGGAGTCATGTGGCACGGCAGATGTACTCCTGTAGCACTGATCCGCAGAGTCCTCAAACATGCCACGCCAACTTTTCACCTGAATCTCTTCCAGAGCAAGCACTATTCTATAAAGAATATGTTATCCCTTATTTAAAAAAAGAAAAGTGGGGAAAGAGGAAAAAAATTAACATGTGCTCAAAACTACAACCTCTCTGTAGGCAAAATAATTTTTGTTTAAAAAGATGGCTTTTTTTCCCCCATTTTAAACTTTTTCCCCCTTCCCAAGTGACCTAATGACTTGTTAGACTGATGCCTATAACAAAACCCAAAGTGGCTGCATGGATTTCTTCTTGGTAGCCTCAACACCATTCCTGTGATTCAGCATTCACACATGCATACTGAGTTTACTCAAAACTAGTCTGTTCTGCTTCTTCCTCTTCTTCCGGGATGAGAGGGGGTCAGAGCCAGGGGTCTGTGCGATGTGGTCTGCAATCCAGAGGAACCCCTTGCCCTAACCCCCCAAAGTCAGGCCTTCTGTCTTTTGTTAATTTTTCTTCTTGCTGACACCCGTTTAAGACTGGCCGAAGGGGTAAGGCCCATGGAGCCCCTGGAAGAGAGTGAAGATAGTCAGTGATGGTAGACATAGCAGTGCAACTTGACAACCAAACCAAGTGCAAGAATCTCTGGTTCCCAGTGAGTCACAAGGAAGCCCCAATTCACAGACAAGGCCTGAGGGCCTTTGCCATACAAAACCTCAGCAGGTCAAAGATCAGTACATTTCAAGTTGCTAAGTTTCTCACTGAATCACACCATCCAAAGAGAGGGGACGGTAGAGAGATAACTCCCCAGTCTTTCAGATGGTAGATCAGTCAATGCCAACCTTCCTTCACCCAGGCCACAAAGCTTTCCTATTTTCTTCTTGACAAAAGTGTCTCAACCACTCTGCTAAAGATCCTTATATGCCATTCTATGCACCTTAACTTCAGATGTAAGGCTACTGCTAGCTAACAACACATATATCAGCAAAAACACAGAAACAGCAACTATTTATTTAGCACCTAGGTCCCAGGCACAGTACCAGGGGCTAATCCTACATTGCCTTTAATCCTCACCTCTGCCCTAAAAGCCAGGTGAGTATTATAACACCTGTTTCACTGATACCCATTTTACTGCAGAGACTAAGACTTGTTCAAGGTCATGTGGTTAGGCCAAGTGCGGTGGCTCACGCCTATAATCCCAGGACCTCGTAAGGCCAAGGTAGGAGGATCACTTGACCCCAGGAGCTCGAGACTAGCCTGGACAATGTAGTCAGAACCCATGCCTATAAAATTTTTTTTAAAAATTAGCCAGGCATGGTGGCACATGTCTATGGTCCCAGCTACTTGGGAGGCTGAGGTGGGAAGATCACTTGAACCTGGAAGGTCGAAGCTGCAATAAGCCATGATTACGCAACTGCACCACTCCAGGCTGGGCAACAGAGCGAAATCCTGTCTCAGTTTTTTTTTTTTTTTTTTTTTTTTTTTGAGACGGAGTCTTGCTCTGTCACCCAGGCTGGAGTGCAGTGGCCGGATTTCAGCTCACTACAAGCTCCGCCTCCCGGGTTTAACGCCATTCTCCTGCCTCAGCCTCCCGAGTAGCTGGGACTACAGGCACCCGCCACTTCGCCCGGCTAGTTTTTTGTATTTTTTAGTAGAGACGGGGTTTCACCGTGTTAGCCAGGATGGTCTCGATCTCCTGACCTCATGATCTGCCCGTCTCGGCCTCCCAAAGTGCTGGGATTACAGGCTTGAGCCACCGCGCCCGGCCTTTTTTTTTTTTTTTGAGACGGAATCTTGCTCTGTCGCCCCGGCTGGAGTGCAGTGGTGCGATCTTGGCTCACTGCAAGCTCCGCCTCCCAGGTTCACACCATTCTCCTGCCTCAGCCTCCCGTGTAGCTGGGACTACAGGCGCCCGCCACCACACCCAACTAATCTTTTGTATTTTTAGTACAGACGGGGTTTCACCGTATTAGCCAGGATGGTCTTGATCTCCCGACCTTGTGATCCGCCTCTGTCGGCCTCCCAAAGTGCTGGGATTACAGGTGTGAGACACTGTGTCCGGCCAATCCTGTCTCATTTTTTTTAAAAAAAAATCACGTGGTAAGAGGCAGAGCCAAGATTCAAAACCAAATCGGACGGACTGCAGTATTACTTCTCCCCAAACTGGCTCTCCCTTGCCACATGATAAGGTTTATTCCAACCTGCCAAAGGCACTTTCTGTGCTGCTTGGCTGAGCGGAAGAGGCTTCACAGTCTTGCTTCCCCTCATAAGAATGAGACACCAAGATATGCCAACATCAAAAGCAGCTGCACGAACCATGAACATGCTGGACCATGACGTGTGCTTCCTCCCCAATCCCTGCTTTCTGTTTTTCCATATAAAGCCTCCCAAAACCAGAAGTACGTCTCTAGTTGCTTGGTGGTATCACTAAACTAAACAAAAAATCCTGAGGAGATGATTTGGGGAACGGACAGGCCAACACCAATGGGGCATCCACTACGTGCCAGGTGCTACAGCAGCACCTAACACGTTCTCTTTAACCCTCACAAAGATCCAAGGAGACAAGTATGGTCTCAAAGCTCAGAGAGGTGAGGCAACCTGATTAAGGGAGCAGCACTGGTGAGGGAAGCAGCTGGCATTTGCCAAAATGCCACATGGCTGTCAGCCCGAGCCAACCATGCCTCTAGCAGATGAGCTATGGCTCCAACCATCTCAGCAGCCACAGCATCCACTCACTCAAGCAAGCGTGGGCTGGGGCAGCAAAGGGCTCTCAGATTCCATTTTGCAAGGCCTAGTAGGGGGGTAACATACATCAGAGGTATCAAGTTGGTGCAAAAGTAATTGCAGTTTTTGCCATTATTTTTATTTTTATTTTTTTCGAGACAGAGTCAAGTGCTGGGATTACAGGCATGAGCCACCATGTCTGGCTTTTGCCATTACTTTTAATGGCAAAAAATGCACTAACTTTTTCACCAACCTAATAGAAAGTAAAGCAGCTTAAAACAAGCTGCCCTGACTCAGCAGCTCCCAACAACAATCATTCATCTGGAACTACCCAAGAAAAGCAACAAAAGCTTCAATTCCCTGAAGGGTTAGAACCAATACAATGCTCAAAGGTCTCTGTGCAGGAAAAAAAATGCACCGCAAAAAGAAAACCTGGCTAGGTATGGTTGCTTACGTCTACAATGCCAGCACTTTGGGAGGCTGAGGCGGGAGAACTGCTTGAGGTGAGGAGTTGGGAGAACAGTGTGGGTAACACAGTGTGGACTCCATCTCCACATGCAATTTTTTTTTTCAGTTAGCTGGACATGGCGACGCATGGCTGGAGTCCCAGATACTCAGGAGGCTGAGGCCGGAGGATCACTTGAGCCCAGGAGGTCGAGGCTGCAGTGAGCTATGATCATGCCACTGTACTTCAGCCTGGGAGACAGAGTAAGACCTTCCCTTTTAAAAATAAAACAAAGTCACAGGTTCTGAGGGTTAGGAAAAAAATAATACATTTAATAAAGAAAAGAGAAAACTCAAAAAACAAACAGCATGTTTCCTATGAAATATTTACTCCTTTACCCTAAATGTAACTGCTTTCCAGTTCAAAGCTCTACACACTTCATGTGGGCCTTTATAAAGCAAGTACTGGCCTTATGATTTGTCTAGAATACTTGAAGAAGGGAGTTTATGACTTTGCTAAAAAGCTGTTGTACATTCCCATTTAACAGATAAATAAAGCAGGTTCTATGCAACTGGCAGCAAGAGGAATAAAGACACGTGCATTTTCAGATGTCCGTTTGGGTGCCCTGGCCCTCAGACCATTCAGTGTGGTATTTAACTAGTTTAGATTATCGTTATTGTTGATCCTCTATTTACTGATGTTCCATGCCTTTTATGAAGAAAAATGCTACCTAATTCTCCTTTACCCAGTGAACTACGTATTAGAGATGTTGTTAACTGGAACAGAAAAATGGTTTGACAAACAAGCTCTATTTTCCTTACCCCCAAATTAATTACCATCACTTCAAGGAAGAGAGAGGGTGCCGACTCTATTTGGAACCTATTTTACAATCTAGACTCCCCACACGCAGGATCATAGGTGTCTCATGTGGATCACAGAACACAGGCAACATAACACCAGCTGTAGAGGAAAAACCTGGCAAAGATTCCAAGAACAGCTTGTCTGGGGAGTCCTATGGCAGTAGGCCAAGTGGGAAGACCATGGCGGTACCTTCTGGATGGAGGTACTTTCAATATGGGAGGCCCATCCACGTTTCAGATTCCACTGGTTTTTTTTTTTTTTTTTTTTTTTTTTTTTGAGACGGAGTCTCGCTCTGTCGCCCAGGCTGGAGTGCTGTGGCGCGATCTCAGCTCACTGCAAGCTCCGCCTCCCGGGTTTATGCCATTCTCCTGCCTCAGCCTCCCGAGTAGCTGGGACTACAGGTGCCCGCCACCTTGCCCGGCTAGTTTTTTGTATTTTTAGTAGAGACGGGGTTTCACCGTGTTAGCCAGGATGGTCTCGATCTCCTGACCTCGTGATCCACCCGTCTCAGCCTCCCAAAGTGCTGGGATTACAGGCTTGAGCCACCATGCCCAGCCTCCACTGGAGTTCTAAGACCTGGTATAATGGGTTCTGGTAGCCAACGACAATCCCAGCCTAAAATTAGGATTTGGCAATACAGGTAACATTCACTCTCTTCTGGGGCCTAGCAACTCTTCAACTTTTATCTGCAGTAAAAGCAGATGCCGAATATTTTAGCTAACCTGGAATCAATGAAATACCTCTTGTTACACTTGTACCACTACTAATAAGGAAAACAGATCAAAGGGCAGATGCATTAGATGGTACCACAGGACCCTGAATTCAACTTTGACTCAAGCAAAAATCGAAGCCATCATCCTGATTATAAAACCCAGTGAGGCCAGGCATGGTGGCTCACGCCTGTAATCCCAGCACTTTGGGAGGCCGAGGAGGGTGGATCATGAGGTTGGGAGATCGAGACCATCCTGGCTAACACGGTGAAACCCCGTCTCTACTAAAAAATACAAAAAATTAGCCGGGCGTGGTGGCGGGCACCTGTAGTCCCAGCTACTTGGGAGGCTGAGGCAGGAGAATGGCGTGAACCCAGGAGGTGGAGCTTGCAGTGAGCCAAGATTGCGCCACAGCACTCCAGCCTGGGCGACAGAGCAAGACTGTCTCAAAAAACAAACGAACAAATAAAAAACAAACAAAAAAACTCCCAGTGAGCTTGATGCAGAAAGTCACTCCCCTCTAGGAAGAATCATGTCCTATCACATAGGGACTAGCAGCAAGACTGATTTATCCACGCTAATGGAGACTATAAATACTCAAACCCAGAAAAAAACTCTGGTATCTGACTCCAGGTCTAAAGGCTAGTTGCTCAGGGCATACACTACTTACACAGAAATCGGTTTCCAAAGGCTACACTGAACAGCCCTATACGTGCTAGGGGATATGAAACTGTTCTGGTCCATAGGGGCTGAGGTATTGCTTGTTTTGCCTCAGCTTTCCCTAAGCTTTCACTGACCAGCTATCATAGGAACGAGCATGGGGACCTAAGTTCAACTTGGCTAGAGAGCAGACAAGCCTTCTTAAAGCACAGAGGCTCCACAGTTCCACAGTCATTAGCTAAGGCAGCAACGCCTCCTGCTCGCCAGTGTTGGGAAACAGACTTTTGCCTTAGGCCAGCTGAATGATTACAATAGTTGGGCCAAGTCCTGAACTGTATCTCCACAATGCAATAATAACTACTGCAAGCCATTATCTGGCTAATTTCCTAAAATTAAAAATTTTTTTTTTGGTTGGGGGGGGTAGGGGGGGAGCGGTCCTTGCTATGTTGCCCAGGCTGGTCTTGAACTCCTGGCCTCAAATCATCTTCCCACTTTGGCTAAGTGCTGTAATTACAGGCATGAGCCACTGTGCTCAGCTCTAAAATATTGTTAGCGAACATTCAGAGACACAAAGATGAGCTCAGTCTCATCCTTAACAATCTCCTAAAAGGAAAATTTAAGATCTAGTACTTATAATCCTGTCCTCAAAGCAAACCTAAAAATAACTGTCTCTCCTGATTTGTTTTACACAATCATTTATAGTTGTGTCTGTCGAATAGCAAGAATCACTCCTAGCCAGTGACTTGGTTATCACTTATCTTATGTGAGAGTAAACCTGCAATATCTTAGAGTCCTTCCTAAAATTATACAGAAGTCAAAATAACCTTTCCAAAAAGGAGTACTAAAAAAGTATCACTGATAGAAAACATTAACTGTATGCCAAAGTACTAAAAAACAGGCAATCGTTCTATTTCAGTTAGATTTTTTTTTTAACCTGCATTCACCTATTTTCATCAGTAGGCAGGGCAGTGCTATCAGAAGAGTAGGCTGCCCTTCTGAGGACAGAAGCTGTTCCTGATACTTATTTCTGCCTTGCACACAGTAGACTCAAGTAAAATGAATGAATGAATTATAAAATACACTGACTGGTGAGTCAGCCCGTTTTTCAACATTCTAGGAAAAAAAAGAAGGCTGAAATTCCTAATGAAAAAAAGGATGTCTTGTTGAGAGATTTTTGCGTTACTCTTTCTCTATATGAAAGCTTGTTGTTTAGATAAATCACCACAACACAGGACTTTCACATACCTGTCTTTATTTTGCTTTTATTTGTGATTTGATTTAAATAAATAAGAAGGTTCACACAGGTTAATAAAAAGACAAGCACGTTTGCTGTATGGCTGAGAAATAATATGCTCTCTCGGTGTATACTGATGGCATTATCAGATAACACCATGAGGACCCTCCTCCTCCTCATTTCCTGGGTCAGTCCTGGTCAGTGCTTCTCCCGCCTAGTGCTCCTTTTGTATCAGTTATGTACACTGAATGCAAACACAGAAGAATACAGGGTTTAGTACTAAGTCCTGTCCTGACTGTGTACTGCAAACATTGTGTGGTGAGGCCCTGCTCACAGGCCTGGCTTGGCTGGCAAGGGCCAGAAACTGACTAGGCCCTGATCAAACCCATTAGTCTCTCATTAACTAGAAATAAAATTAAGTCTGTACTGGAGTAATGAGCAGGGCAATGAGCACTCTCTCAGGAATGTACAAACCAGGGCCCTTTCCTTAGTGCCTTCTGACTACCTCCGGGAGGCTTGCTGGTTGGCAGAGCAGGGCCACATCAGCATGAGAGAAGGACTTCTGTAGATGATTTAACATTGGTCTCGCTCTGTTGCCCAGGCTGGAGTGCACAGGCGTGATCTTGACTCACTGCAACCTCCACCTCCTGGGTTCAAGCAATTCTCCTGCCTCAGCCTCCCAAGTAGCCAGGACTACAGGTACCACCATGCCCAGCTAGTTTTTGTAGTTTATTTAATAGAGATGGGATTTTACCACGTTGGCCAGGCTGGTTTAGAACTCCGGACCTCAGGTGATCCACTCACCTCAGCCTCCCAAAAGTGCTGGGATTACAGGTGTGAGCCACCACACTTGGCCTGTTCAAGTCACTTTCATGTGACAGTCTCCCAAAATTCAAAGATGTATTTGATGCACTGGCTGAGAATGAGCGCGAGAACCAGTCAAAGAATAGGAAAAAACCCTACTTTTATGCTCAAGGGCTGATGACAGGGCAAGCTCAGTTCAACCAGGCCTTCTGATTGTGCTGAAACATTTAACTCAGTTATTAGTGTGCTGAATGTATTTTTAAAGCTCTTTAAATACAACTTTTTTTATTTGCCTCTGTAATAGTTTTTCTGTTGCTCTTATCTCTACAGTCCTGTTGGGGAACTTCTCATCTACCCATTTATCCTCCCTTCACCCATTCATCCAACCCTTCATCATCTATCCCTCCATCCTTCCTCTATCATCCATCCTTCCATCCCTCATCCTTCCATACATCCTCCCTGGCATCCATCCTCCTATCCATCCAAAGTCCCCCACGGCAAAAGGCAACTTCCACAGCCTTCACCCACCCCTACTCCCCTTACAAATTTTTTAAAAACCATGAAGAATAAAACTCAAACATAATTGTGAATGAAAACACATTATTCAAAGTTTCTACATGGAGGTAGAGGATCCTAGCTGAATGTGACTTCCCCTTTTAGTAAAGATTTCAGAAAAAAGCTATTTGTGATTCAGAATTCTAGCTCCAAAGATCTGATGTAATAGCAAGCGTGCTAGAATCCAAGTGGGATGCTGTTATACAGAACTCTTTCACGGTCATCTCCTAGGGTAGAGGAAATTCCTAAAAAGGAAGAAAGAATCAGTAAGAGTCTCACTGGGGAGGACACCCACATGAGAGAAGCTTATTCAAGTTCCCAGTCATGTAGCCACCCTGCTAGGACACAGGGTGAGGCTGCTGGTCCAACTTTCTCTCAGAATTTTCATTCAAGTTCCTGTAACTTTCTGTCAACTACCCTTTCCTTACAAGCCATCATCTCCACTGTGTGTCTTACAATTAATTGACAGGCATCAGCTCCCATAATGGCTGGTGGATTAAGGGAAGAGAATAAGCTCTCTCTCTCCTTCTTGGTTCCTTTCAGCTATATTTGGTTTTGTCTTGCCACTCCCCTACTCAAAAGCATTGCTGGCACTGGCACTCTCTCCTTTCATATTAAATGTTAACTCTCCTTTGCTTGGCTTTTAAAGGTCTTCCTCCAAAATGCACCCCACCCTCTTTAAGCACACCTCACTCACCACGGCCAAGCTAGCCAGTGTCCTGTGAACACACCCTGCCTGTGGTTGCCTCTGAGCCTTCCCGCATGTGGTTCTTCTTCCCTCCAATTCAGTTTGAATCCATCCTCCATCAAGGGATTGCTTTCCTGATTACTCCAAGCCTTATTGCTTTGGCCGTCCCCAAATTCCTATGATCACTTAAAAGTCAACTAGAACTCAACATACTTGATCTTCACTGGCTCTTCTTCTTTCCTATAGATTAGTCACATCTATGTTATCAGATAGTAAATTCTTTGAAGATAGGGATTAGTGGCTGAGCACCCAGGAGACCTCACTTACTGACTGAAAAAATATCAGTCAATATTATTGACTGTGTAAAGCAAACGGGTTTAACTGGCCCTTAGGCAGTGAAATCACAGCAAAAAGTTCAAGACCCTCAAACCTTTGCAGGGGAACACCCACAGCTCTAAGGAAGCTCCCATTTTTCCTGAGATACAACAGTTCTTAACCTTACATTTTGTTCTGGTCCTGCTGGAATACAATTAAAGCAGACTTAGCTGAGAACAAGTCATTTGAAACCTGAGCATCTATACCAGGAGCCATTCTTACACTTTTGAATTATACTTTATCTGTTTGAACCAATAATTTCACTAGTCCTACTTTGAGAACTTTCATCAGAAATTAAAATGCTGAATTCAGAGTATGGGGAAGAGAATGAGCCCTTATAGCCAAAATAAAATATGCTGGCAATCTTGGGAACATTAGCTCTGCTTTAGCTACAAGAGTGCATAGCATTAGAACAATCTAAAACAATGCTCAGAGCCCAAAGCAAATAAAATAGAGCTGGACAGCTTGGAAGCTACTGAGGTACAAAAAGGAAAGTTCCTGGAGATACTTTTTATTCTCAGTCAGATAGTAATGTTACAAACAACAAAAGACATTTTCTAAGGCCCATAGTGTTTGCTTAATTTATTTAAAAAATGCACACAACATTCATGCCAATGTAAACACCAGCAAAGCTGGGAGGGCTTTACTGGCTCTTCTGGGTTTTCAAAAGAGAATCATCAAAATATTAAGCCCAGAGTCTTCTGGCAAGTCCCTTCTGGTACAGAGTGTGCTAATCTGCCAGCCAACTGGGACAGGTCCCTTGGTTGCTCTGTGTTGCTTCCTACCGGCCTCACATTCTTTTGCAGTTCCTACAATGAACGAAGAGGTCTCTACGACCTGACACTAAGTGTATAAACTACCTCCAGAGAATAGCCAACAAACTTCACTTGCCAACAAACCTCATTGTAGTGTGGTCTAGAACATTAGACTCAAACTGGATCCCCGGGTTCCAGCCTGCAGCCCACCTTCAATTTGCTGTGTGAATGTGAGCAAGTTACTTATAATACTTCCCTATTATTTTTTCAAATGAGGATTATAACTATGAAAGTCACAAGTGTGTTGTGAATGAAGAATAAGAATGAAAGCAGTAAAGGTACTATGGATAGTATGAAATGGTTTACATGTTAGATAGACAGTGTTAAGCTCAGTCCTTGGACCTCTATGCCAGAGGTTCACCAGTGGGGGAATTTTGCCCCCCAGGGGACATCTGGCAATGTCAAGAAACATTTCTGGTTGTTACACTGTGGGGAGGGAGGGCGGTACTATTGGCATCTAGCGGGTGAAAGGCCAGGAATGCTGCTAACCACTGTACAACACATAAGACACATATACCCTTGCCTCGTTAAAAAAAAAAAAGAGAGACTTAACTGGCCCAAAATGTCAACAGTCTTAGTCAGCTAAGAAACCCTAACCTCTCATCATTTAGGGAATCACATTCAGTCTTATAGCATTAGATACCATCCATGTGACATAACTCTCAAATTTATATCTCCACCTAGACTTCTCTCCTACACTCTATATTCAACTTGGAAATGCAACAGCCCACTTGACACCTCCATTTAGATGTTTATATAAACATCCAACGTATCCAAAATGGTACCCTGATCTCTTCCCTACTTCTACCACATCCTTTCCCCTCTCCATTGATGGTACCTCCATCCCTCTAATTGCTCAGGCCAAAAACCCTGGTGTTATCCTTTATTTTCTCTTATATCCCCTTCCAACCTATTAGCAAATCCTGTTAGCTCTAACTACACAATATAGATCCAGACATGGACCACTTCTCTTACCTCTACTGCCACCAGCCTGATCTGAACCACTCTTACTCATTGCCTGGATGACCGCACTAACTTCCCTGTTGGCCTCCTGTTCCTACCCTTGCCCTGTATTTACTATACAAGAGCCAGAGTGCTCCTTTTATAGCATTAAGTCACACATATTATCCCTCTATTGAAAACCTTTTAAGGCTCCCCTTTACCCTCAGACCAAAAGCCCAAAACTTTATAAGGACCCACAAAACGCTCCACGATCTGGTCTCTGTCCCCTGATTTCATCTCCTTCTACTCTCCCTCTTGTGGTTCTGCTCCAGGCACTGGCCTCCCTGCTATCCCTTGAACACACCAGGCAAACTTCCACTTCAGGGCTTGCACTGGTTGTCCTCTGCCTAAAATATTCTTTCTCCATATAGGCTTTACAGAAACAAAACTCGACTTTAAAGGAACTGTAGGACAGCCCTTACGTATGTTCTAATTCTAAAATACTCAGTACATTCAAAGAGAGATTTTTAATTTGTCCCAGAAAAATAAGACTCCACAGACTGTATCTTGTGGCCACTATCAAGGAATATAGACAGGTTTGGTTTTTGTGTGTATGACATCAAAAATGCAGATCTGCTGTAACAAGAGTGAGTTAATGAAAATTTCAATGCCAACAAAAACCTAAACCCAAGTGACTATGAAGGTTTCTAGGTAATCTTTTCCCTTCTTGGAGGCTAGAGAGAAAGCAATAGTTTGTGGGGAGAAGAGGTTTAATAGTAGAAAAGTCACATAATATTTGGTCAACGATTGCCTTGATCCTCATTTAAAATGTAGCTGTACATTACAGAAAGCCCACAACTGTCAGCCCAGCTAATAAAAATGTGCACTCGAACACTGCAATTGGGAAGCAACACAGTGCAATGTTAAGAGAATAGAGCATGCTTAGGAGTCAAAATAACTGCTTTTGTTGGTATCCTGGTCTTATCACCCCGGTACACGACATTGGGCAAATTACTGAACCAGTCTCCGTAACTGTAAAGGAGTGATAATAACAACACTTTTATTATGGTACTGTTTGTAGACTACATGAAGTAATGCATGCCAAGCACTGAGTCTATTGTCTCTGGGGAATAAAAACTGGAGGCTGGGAAGCAGGGAGGTGACTGGTGTTTTTTGCCATAAGCTTTGTAGAACTACTTGGTTCCTTAAACTACGTACACTGATAAATTTTAATAATGAAAATTAAATTTAAAAAAGTCCTCAGCACAGCGCCTGGTGCGTAAGTGCTCAATGATAGTTTTACAGCTCTGATTAATGTACTTTCATTGGCATGAGAATAGTGTGTTCTTACTACCTGTTCCTTGCCAGAGGGCCAAGTGACACCAATTTTCCATCTAGCTTCTCTTTGAACCATCTTTGAACCTTTCATGGAGAGGATCTGCATGTGAGAATGAAGACAATTCTAGGGTTTCATGGCAGTGGGAAGGTTACACTGGTGCCCTCTTAATGCCTCACATAAGCACTAGCCCAGTTGAGGACACCAACTACCTGCCTTCTGATCAAACTACCCAGGCAAATGTTGGTTCCAATTCCACGAAATCACCCCAAACCCTTCCCTTATTATTACGTTAAACTTTTTGGCCATTTCAAAGTAGATAATAGATCCACAAGCCATTACATTGCCAGGCCCATAGAACAAAAGATCTGCCTTTTCCAAACCTCCTCCAGCAGCCCCCACTACTGTTTCTAAACCCTCACCTGGATGGAGAGAAAAAAACTCTTCTATGCCTTAGTCAACACAGATAGCAGCAGGTGAGAAAAAGAGCTGATTTCTGATGTAACAGAAGCAGACTGAGTCCTGCTAGCTCCAGATACAAAATGCTTTACAGGATGACTGTTAAGAGAGGAAAGGGGTGGGGGTGGGGGAAGAGAATAAGCACAAAAGCAAGCCGGCAAGCACGAGCGCGCGAGCAGATGGCACTTGGCAGGGCTGGCTCTGGAGGAGCGGGATGAACCTCCCCACAAAGATAATAATAAGTTTCTCCTTCTGAACCAGCATTTGATGGAAGTAATAACAGTGGCTCAGACTGTAATCCAGTTTAAAGGGGGAATATATGACATATACCAGCCTCAAACACTTTTTTTTTTTTTTTGGAAGAAAGGACAAACACAATATAAGAGCCATATTTCAAGAAACAAAATAAGTGAATTTGGGGTCCTCTTCAGCTCCCAGTGTAAATCATTACTCCTGTAGTGAAAGAAAGCAAAGCATGTAGCTGTCCTAAAGAACAGCCCCTCGATTCTGCCAGCCATACTCTTATTCCCAGCTGTCCTGAATCAGGTCATTTGGGGTCTTACTGCCCTGTAAAGGCCTTCTTAGAAAACAGTGAAATCTTAAAAATTACTGGCATATAAGAAAAAGGTGTATGTAACTTTAACAGGGCTTTTTTTTTCTCTTTCCACACCTCTGTGAATTGTTCTTCATCAGTTTCACACTGTCCAAACAGAAGCTACTCTGGCCCCCCAGAGATGAGTCACAGTGCTAGAATTCACAGCAAGGTTACCCTTGAGTCAACAGAGTGAGCACCCATCCTACTCTGACTTGATCGTCAGAAGCTCTTCAGCTAATCACATAACAAGGGATAATTAAAACACTTTCTAGCCTTCACCAGTATTTGATCTCACTGTTCACCTGGGACAGATAGTTCAGTCACAACTGAGCTGACAATAAGGCCAGCCAAATTCTAACAAAAGCAGGGAGCCAGATTTATGAATCTTTGAGGTGAGTCAGCATATACTTACTTTTCTGACTCCTTCTGACAGCTCCCCACAGGGAGAAACCCCTTTGGGTTGTGGGATGCAGCTAGGGCAGGCCTTCCCCCCCAGGGACGGAGCACTGAGTTCAGGGAGCTTACGATGACTCAAGAACAGCTGGGAAGGACTCCAGGGTGTCCAGTTCCTGGCACTGACAGATGTGCCATTCTGTTGACATATCCACCCAGCCCTCATAGTGCAGGTGCCTAAAGCAATCTTTTACCTTCATCCTACCAACCTTAGCAAGTTAAATTGTAACTATGGAGGCAGTAGGAAACTACCTGCCTGCTAAAACTGTGGTCATAGGCTTCCAGAGCATCACGTTCTTTCCCAGACTTGATGGCAAGCAGGGACTTCTCTGGAGTTAATCAGATCTACTGCCAACTCAGGATCCCTGACACTAGCACCTCAGGCACCCCTCCTACCTAGCCGATAAAGATGGCACCTGAGCCAGGCGCGGTGGCTCATGCCTGTAATCCTAGCACTTTGGGAGGCCGAGGTGGGCAGATCATTTGAGGTCAGGAGTTCGAAACCAGCCTGGCCAACATGGTGAAACTCTCTCTCTACAAAAAATACAAAAAATTAGCTGGGCGTGGTGGTGCGTGCCTGTAATCCCAGCTACTCAAGAGACTGAAGCAGGAGAATCGCTTGAACTCAGGAGGCGAAGGTTGCAGTGAGCTGAGATTGTGCCACTGCACTCCAGCCTGGGCAACAGAGCGTAACTCCCGTCTCAAAAGACAAACAAACAAACAACAACAAAATGGCCCCTGGGCTGAACGGAAAACACTTCCCAATTCCAGAGCCCCAAAGGTCTCTTTCTTCCTCTCCACTCATTCACAAATAAAAGGGTGCTAATTTACTATAAACACCACATGGCTTGGGTACCTTGAGTGTAAAAATACTTTTATCTTTTTTATCAACCAGAAAAAGAAGTCACTACTTTAAAGACCCAGCAAACGCTGGAGCTCTTCAAAAGATGCCATAGTCAATGATCAGATTATATAAGGGTTGTGTATCTTATTTAAACAACTCCTCATTCACACCTTGATACTACCAGTCATCAACTCAATGCAAGCTTTCCCCCAACACAATCTCCAGCCCAACAGGAGGATCGAGGGAAAGCTCAGGTTCACCTACCATCAAACACCTGTTAGTAATGTGGCACCGGGACTTGAATGCCAGCTCCACCTCTCACTGGCTGTGTGATACTAGGCAAGTTACTTAGCCAGCTAAGCTTTAGTTTCCTCATCCAAAAATGAGATACATGTAATGTATCATCTTTACATCTTTGTTTCCTCATCTAAAAATGAGACGATACATGTAAAGTACTTAGCAGCATGCCTAGCCCATACAAATAGTTAAAAAATAACTCTGATATATACCTGATCTCATCACTTCCTCAGGTATATACTTCAGAACCTCAAGCATGCCTGCCTTTATAAATAAATAAACTACATATTCTCAAGCCAAATATAAATGTTTAGGATTATCTCTGCATTTAAGGCTCACATTTAGCAAAGATTTATGATAGATGTCCACTCATATTTATGACAGATGTCCTCCATTTAACCAATTCTTTTCAACGTCATTTGTATAATTATTTAATCCCTACTCATCAAAAAAACACACTGCAACCAACTGAACCTATCTCCCATTGTCCATCACCCATACCTCGCGACTGCAGGCCCCTTACTCACTCTGCCCTTGGCACCTCAACTGTTCTCCGTGTCCTTGCTGTCTGTCCATCTTTCCAAGTCTCACCCATCCTCTGAAAAGCCCTTTCCTTCAACTCCATCTCCACTTCATCTCTTTACTCACTCTGCCCTCGGCACTTCAACTGTTCTCCATGTCCTTGCTGTCTGTCCATCTTTCCAAATCTCACCCATCCTCTGAAAAGCCCTTTCCTTCAACTCCATCTCCACTTCATCTCTGCTTCTCTAACTCTTATTGCACCCTTTTAGCCATTACATACAACATAGGCTGGGAGCAGTGGCTTGCATCTATAATCTCAGCACTTTGGGAGGTCAAGGTAAGAGGATCGCTTGAGCCCAAGAGTTCAAGACCAGCCTGGGCAACATAGAGAGATCCCATCTCTACAAAAAAAATTAAAAATTAGCCGGCTGTAGTGCCATAAGCCTGTAGTCCCAGCTACCCGGGAGGCTGAGATGGGAGGATCGCTTGAGCCCAGGAAGTCAAGGCTGCAGTGAGCTGTGATTGTGCCACTGCACTCCAGTCTGGGTGGCAGAGTGAGACTCTATCTCAAAAAAAACCACACACACACACACACACAGAAAAAAACCCAAAACACAGATTATACATTTGGACTATGTTGTTCTCTACTGACCAAACTCATACTTCATTTTGACTGAATTGCTCTCTAATTGCTTTGTGCACGTTTCATATCCCCTACTGTACTGCGGGCTCCTAGTAGGTAGGGATCCTTTTATTCCTCAAGTCTCCTAATGTACGATGTACACTGCTCTGAACAGTGCCCAGATGTATGAATATTTACTGATGACTACCTCCTACACCCTATTCTATTCCTAAGGAGCCCTAAGAGCTAGAGTGGAGCTGACTCAACTTTAGCCAGAAATGCCTTCAGAGAACCTGCTCGATGCTTCATATAAATGCTTTCTAGGATTCTGCTTAGATTAAGAAAAAAAGGAGACTCCAATTTCTCTTTGGCATCTAGGTTTCACATTTTCAATGCATTACAGTCAATAGTCTTTTTGGATATTATCTCTAATGGGAAGTTCTTCTCTACAGTTCTTGCAAATGCTACTTCTAAATGGTCCTACAAAGTCCAGGAAAAAAACTAGATAACATATTAATACCAGGAGTTCATCAACTTCAAGAAATAAGTCAATAACCTCACCTTAGTCCAGTCCTTCCAAAAGAAGCAACCCCTGGTAGGACCTCAATTAACGCTGGCAGAAAACACCAGCCCAACATTCCCAACCTTCTGTGATGACTGTGTGCAACCATCACAGAGGTGGTTAAAAAGCATCAGTCCCTAAAGAGGAAAACAATTAATGGTCTCTCAATTCAGGAAGACAAGTGCAGTGCCCTGGCCAGGAACAGCACAGCTCTCTCCTAAAACTGCAGTGATGGCCAAGCCAGAAAGCTTGTAGTTGGGTGAGGCAGCTTCCATTAGAGAAAGCACAGGAGCAATTGGTTTGTTTTGCCTCAATCAACGTTAGTCTTCCCATTAAACCCAACAGACTCAAGTTCTCATTCTAACAAAGCATGCTTAGCCCAGGGCTGGCCCATTTACCACTCAGAACAGTCACAGACTCTGGAGGGTTAAATTCAAGAAAAAATACTAGAGAAATAGGAGCTTAGAAGAAAACATTTTATTTATTAGAGCGTTAAGATGTGAAACGTCTTTCCTCAAATACAGGCAATTTACTCTCTTGCCAATTTACTTCTCTTATATCCTATACAATTAACACTAATCCACAAAATCCTTTGTAATGACCACCCAATCAACGGATAAATCAATCCTTCATTATGTTATTACTACTGAAAGAAGTCTTTCCTATTAGAGCATGTGAAAGAGGACTCACATCACCTAGTTTTCTTAATTTGTCTCTTGATCTAGACCACATTTAAACTACTGGTCAGGCCGGGAATGGTGGCTCACACCTGTAATCCCAGCATTTTGGGAGGCCAAGGTGGGTGGATCACCTGAGGTCAAGAGTTAGAGACCAGCATGACCAACGTGGTGAAACCCCGTCTCTACTAACAATACAAAATTAGCTGGGCGTGGTGGCACATGTCTGTAATCCCAGCTACTTGGGAGGCCAAGGCAGGAGAATCGCTTGAACCCGGGAGGCAGAGGTTGCAGTGAGCTGAGATCACGCCATTGCACTCCAGCCTGGGCAATGAGAGCAAAACTCCGTCTCAAAAAAAAAAAAAAAAAAAAAGGGCCAGGTGCTGTGGCTCATGCCTGTAGTCCCAGCACTTTGGAAGGCCGAGGCGGGAGGATCACTTGAGGTCAGGAGCTCGAGACCAGCCTAACCAACATAGTGAAACCCTGTCTCTACTAAAAATACAAAACTTAGCCAGCCATGGTGGTGGGTGCCTGTAATCCCAGCTACTTGGGAGGCTGAGGTAGGAGAATCTCTTGAACCCGGGAGGCGGAAGTTGCAGTGAGCCAAGATTACGTCACTGCACTCCAGCCTCGGTGACAGAGCAAGACCCCATCTTGGAAAAAATAAAAAATAAAAATAAAAATAAAATAAAACTACCGGTCAGAAAAATATCATTCTTACAACATAGTCACTTGCCCCTCAAATAAACATAAACTTTATTTTTAAAATTTAAGGTGAATGCCAACATGAATTGAAGCCAGGACAGACATAACAGTTTATGAGGTAATAGGGGTAGGATGCTAGGCTTAATATGCAGCATTATTATTCAGAGAAGAATACACAGGAATGCTCACAGGACTCCACCACATGAACCACCTACAACAATGAACTCCCAGCATCAGGGCTTTATTCAACCAACCAAAATCAACAACCAGGAACCATCATCACCTTAGCAAACTATGGAAGACACTAATCAACTGGCATAGAGGAAAACAGATCAAGAAATCAAACACCTAGAAGACTGCCTCACAACAATCAGAATATTTAAAATCACAGTTAACTCTACAAACAATTCTCTCACTTATTCACCATATTTGAAAAGTCAAAATATCACTGGGGCCTCTCTGGATTGTGGATAAGAAGTCGATGGGCCATAAAAGACTGAAAAGACATCAACAAGAAGACATGCCAACAGGGTAAATAAAGCAAAGCCCAACAACAATATTTAGAATAAATAATTGAGCAACATTCTTTCTTTTTTTTTAAATACTAAAGGTAAAGAACTTCACTCTTTCAACACCCAAACTATAGCAGAGAGACAGGAGTAAATTATAAATGTGGATGAAGCAACATCCACAGGACATGAAGATGGGGGTGGGGAAAGGGGAGAAGGGATGAGCTTTTGCGTTGTTGCTGTTGGCAGGAGAGCTGAGCAGTCTTAAAGAACCTCCTCTGGGGAGCGGCAGTCTAGGATTCTAGGTTTGCCATGAAGGGGTATCACAAGTCCCAAGGCCCACCACCTACCCCTTCTCTTCTCCAAGGGCACCTACCTTACTGTAAGTCACTACTGATAAGTTGTTTGCGTGACTGCTGGGAGACAGATTTACAGAGTTCTGTGACAGTCTATTCTGGTCTTGCTCAGTTTGGTCAGGAGCAGGAGCCCATGTGTCAGAAGCAGGAGCCCAAGTGTTTTTGCTGATCGAGTCGAACTCGGGGCCCCCAGGGTCTTTTAAGTTGTTTTCATCTGATTGTCGGTTCTTTTGGGGAGAGGCAAAAGGGTTGAAGTTTCCTTCTACCTTACGATGCGGCTGTGTGTTGAACTCCGTTTCAAAAGATGACAGCTGCTGCGTTACTCCTAAAAGTCCACCCACCTCCACACTGAGAATCACCCAGATGACATCTGAAACAAAAAGATAACTCATGTCAATGCTAGGCTTACCCTTATGGCCCAAGATAGCCACCACCAAAAACTCCAAACATTATCCAAACCATAGAATGAAACATTCTTCTATATGCTAGTTTTAAAAGCTTGCTAACAAAGCTGCCTGGTACATTTGCATTGCATGCATAGCTACATTTTTGGTAATGTCAAATTCAAATTCTAGTATAAATTCAGCAGAGGTCTGTGGTAAGATCCATGAAACTCTATTTATAAAAAGCTTACCAGTTGATGCCAATGCACCGTCATCTTTGGAAATCATTATTCCAGAGAACGATCAATAGATAGAAATCAAAAGTTACTCTTCCTAGAATTAATACCTCTTTGTGGTTTTTCACTTTATTTTACACGTATTTTTTAACTCAGAAAATTCAGGACTGGCATAGTTCTGGAGTTTTAAAATGCTTACAATTACGAGAATTACAACTTTACCAACGCTCTTCCCTTTGGGAGCAATTTAGAATGACCATAGGTTGTCCAAACTAGGACAAATGAGAGTGAAAGAGGGACCTATTAATAATTACGCCAGGACCAGCACTTCTCTAGACAAAATGGAAGATACTATCACCCTGGCAATTTGACCAAAAACCACCAAGAATTTGATGTATTTCTAAAATACCCAATTTAACACCTGCTTTGCTTTTCTGTCATACAGTCATGCATTGCTTAATGAAGAAGGTATGTTCTGAGGAATGTATCATCAGGTAATTTCATCACTGTGTGAACATCATAGAGTGTACAAACCTAGATGGTAGAGCCTACTACACACCTAGGCTAGATGGTATAGCCTATTGCTCCTAGGCTACAAATCTCTACAGTATGTTACTATACCGTTACTATATTGAATACTGTAGTCAACTGTAGCACAATAGTAAGTATGTGTGTATCTAAACATATCTAAGGCCAGGTGCAATTTTTCATGCCTATAATCGCGGGCACTCTGGGAGGTCTAGGCAGGAGGATCACTTCAGACCAGAAGTTTGAGACTGGCCTGGGTGACCTGGTAGAGACAGACCCTGTCTCTACCAAAATTTAAATATTAGCTGACTGTGGTGGTGCTCGCCTATAGTCCTAGCTACTTGGGGGACAGAGGTGGGAGGATTGCTTGAGCCCAGGAGGTACAGGCTGCAGTGATCTGTGATTGCACCAACGCACTCCAGCCCAGGCAACACAGCAAGACTCTGTCTTAAAAAAAATAAATAAATAAATTACGGACGGGTGTGGCAGCTCACGCCTGTAATCTCAACACTTTGGGAGGTGGAAGCAGGCAGATCACTTGAGGTCAGGAGTTCGAGACCAGCCTGGCCAACATAGTGAAACTCCGTCTCTACTAAAAATTTAAAAATTAGCTGGGCGGCCGGGCGCGGTGGCTCAAGCCTGTAATCCCAGCACTTTGGGAGGCCGAGACGGGTGGATCACGAGGTCAGGAGATCGAGACCATCCTGGCTAACACGGTGAAACCCCATCTCTACTAAAAAATACAAAAAACTAGCCGGGCGAGGTGGCGGGCGCCTGTAGTCCCAGCTACTCAGGAGGCTGAGGCAGGAGAATGGCGTAAATCCGGGAGGTGGAGCTTGCAGTGAGCTGAGATCCGGCCACTGCACCCCAGCCTGGGCGACAGAGCAAGACTCCGTCTCAAAAAAAAAAAAAAAAAAAAAAAAATTAGCTGGGCGTGGTGGCAGGTGCCTATAATCCCAGCTACTCAAGAGGCTGAGGCAGGAGAACTGCTTGAGCCTGGGAGGTGGAGCCGAGATTGTGCCACTGCACTCTAGCCTAGGTGACAGAGCGAGACTCCATCTCAAAATAAGTAAACAAACAACAACAACAAAAATCTAAACATAGAATAATAAAATATATGATATGAAAGATAAAAAATGATATACCTGTCTAGGGAATTTACTATGAATGGAGCTTTCAAGCCTGGAAGTTGATCTGGGTGAGTCAGCGAGTGAATGTGGACATTACTGAACACTAATGTAGACTTCATAAACACTGTGCAATTAGGCTACACCAAATTCATTAAAAAAATAAACTACAATGTTATGGAAGCTACAGTGTCACTAGGTAATGGGAATTTTTCAGCTCCATTATAATTTTATGGGACTACCATCATTGATCAAAACATCATTATGCAGTCCATGACTATAGAGGGAAACCCTACCACCTATCCACAATTAAACCATACATGTATTTTTAAATAGATGCACCATAGGACATTTGGTCATAGTTCAGTTCTTGATTTGCTCAAGTGCCAAAGCTAAGGGTTCAAATAAAATAAGAAAGTAGCAGTTTCCTTTGATGTTCAGCACCTCACTCCAGAGAACAGAGACACACACATTCCTGCTGGAAGGTTTTCAAAAAGCAAAACACAGAAAGGCCAAGAAGCTTTTAACTGTGTGAACCCTACTCAAAACAAATACAAAAAATTGTCTAGGCTCCTAAATAACTGTTGAAAGGTTGATAGAAAAATGCAAATACATTCCACCAGTTAGCTACCTAGAAATAGAGATAATATAATCCTAGAACAAACACTAAAAACAAGTAGTGAAGGAAACTAAGGAAAACTCTCTTAGGCTGTGCTTATTCTAAATTTTTAATTTGGGCTGTATATCAGAAGAAGGCAGCCTGGCTGGGCATGGTGGCTCATGCCTGTAATCCCAACACTTTGGGAGGCCGAGGTGGGTGGATCAGTTGAGGTCAGGAGTTCGAGACCAGCCTGGCCAACATGGCGAAACCCTGTCTCTACTAAAAATACAAAAATTAGCTGGGTGTGGAGGGGCATGCCTGTAGTCCCGGCTACTCGGGAGGCTGAGATGGGAGAATCGCTTGAACCTGGGAGGTGGAGGTTGTAGTGAGCCAAGATTGTGCCCCTGCACTCCAGCCTGGATGACAGAGTGAGAGCTTGTCTCAAAAAAAACAAAAACAAAAACAAAAAGAGAATCTCAGGGTATCACACAACCATAAAAACTTAGAGGTTTGGGAGCTGTATTAAGAACTGGCTGTATCCAAACAGCTAAGAGTCAGGCCCTAGTAAGTGGAGATGCAGTGACATCTGCTGTTCACTCCTGGAATTAGCAACTTCTTTCTCCTCTGAGAAGAAGAAATTAAAGCCACCAGCAGCACTAGCATGACTCACATTCCAGATACACTTATCATTAAAGAAAATATAAATCCTCATGTAAACTAGCATCATAAAAGTTAAACCTCTTGACAACACTGCACGTGTAGTGTGCCACTTCCCTTGAAAATCTGGGACAGTGCTAGGAACAGTGCATCAGAGGACCTGTGTTCAAAGCTCAATCTCATAAATCAATCCAATGAAGTGGGTCAATCCAATAGCAGGCAGTCTGAGGACGAATCATTCCATGCTCTCCTATCCTAGCTTTCCAACAAAAGATAGCATTCCTTCATTCTACTATTTGCTTTTCCCAAACAGATATGCCCTGTCTTACAATACGGGCTGAGTATTCCTAATTTGAAAATCCAAAACTTTGTGACCACCAATCTGACACTGAAAAGAAAAGCTCATTGATTCATTTCAGATTTTGGATTTTTGGATTAGGGCTGATGAACTGATATAACACAAATATTCAAAAATCAAAAAAAATCTAAAATCTGAAACAATTCTGGTCTCAAGCATTTCAGATAAGGGATACTCACTCAACCTGTAGTTTTACTCCTACTTCTCGTCTACCACCCATCTGTTTTAAAAATAAATTCTTTTGTAAGTACACGATACATTTGGCACACAGCTACTCAGCCACAGGTCATATGCTTCATTTTCTTAGCTCAGGAAACTAAATGCTTATGAGAAAGCTATTATCCATAAATAAGACTAATGACCTACCACCACCCCTTTTCCCTCTTTAGAACTAAAGCATCATTAGGCTGGGTGCAGTGGCTAGTACCTGTAATTCCAGCACTCTGGGTGGTTGAGGCAGGAGGATCACTTGAGCCCAGGAGTTTGAGACCATTCTGGACAACATAGTGAGACTTCTTTCCCTCTCCCCCTCTCCTTTCTTTCCTTTCCCCTCCTTCCCTCCCTCCCTCCCTCCCTTCTCTTTCTTTCTTTCTTTCTGTCTGTCTGTCTGTCTCTGTCTCTCTCTTTCTTTATTTTTGATGTCTTTTTTTTTTTAATTAAATTTTTAGTAGAGATGAGGTCTTACTATGTTGCCCAGGTTGTTAAACTCCTGGGCTCAAGCGATCCTCCTGGTTCAGCCTCTCCAAGTAATGGGATTACAGGTATAAGCCACTGCACTGGCCAAAAATGTCTTTAGTATGACTCACCAGAACTTATCATACTTAAGCCACCTCCCCCTCTCTTTGCATTGGCTATTGCTCAGCTCTGTACACGATCTACATAGTTGCTATAAAAGGAAAGTCATTTGAGAAGCCACTGATTTATAAATACCAACAATAAATATCAGTTCTGACCCTCCTAAGTTACTGCTGCAATGGGTTATCATGAACAGCAAAATACACCTTCTACATGGTACAATCTCAGTCATCCTGTACCACTTCCAGACCTTACATTCCAGAATGTGTTCACCCCCTGCCTACTGTATTATTTTTAATCAAACAAATGACAAAATAAAGAAAAGGTAAAGATGGCCTAATAAGCTTGTTTCACAGACAATGACCATTCCCAATTCTTACCAGAATGCTTTGATTACTGAGATAAGAACTGGCTGCTAGCCAGATATTTTACCATCTGTTATAATAAAACCACAAGTGTAAGAGATCATCCAGTGAAACTGCTTCATTTTCTAGATTTTAAAAATGTGAAGTCTAGAGGTAAAAGTGATGGGCTCAAGGTCATAATTCAAGTTAAAGCAGACTGAGAACACCCAGCTTTTAGTATAGCTTTAAAAACTCACACCTAACAGGAATGTGGGAACCCAAGTACCCAGGGAGCTAAAGCTATGGTTAAATCAGTCCCATTTCACAAGCCACACTATCTTTACCCACAGACATATGATCTTTGGCACCAACAGGAAGAATGGACCACAAAATGTCCCAAAGAAGTAGCCAAGGAGGTAGAATCATGTGCCATGAGAACACAATGAGGACTCAGAAAGCAAACGGAGACCCCGATTTTAAAATGTCTGGCCTGAAGGAGATTTTCTTTTAAAGCACCTGAGGCCAGGCATAGCAGCTCACATCTGTAATCCCAGCACTTTGGGAAGCCAAGGTGAGCAGATCGCTTGAGCTCAGGAGTTTGAGACCAGCCTATGGCAACACCAGCCTAGGGAACATGGTCAAACACTGTTTCCACAAAAAATACAAAAATTAGCCAGGCATGGTGGCACATGCCTGTAGACCCAGCTACTTGGGAGGCTGAGGTGGGAAGATAGCCTAAGCTTGGGAGGTCGAGGTTGTACCACTGCACTTCAGCCTGAGCAACACAGTAAGACCCTGTCTCAAAAAATAATAATAATAAAAATAAAAAGCATCAGAGACAGAACATTAGAGCTAGAAAGTACTGTAAATGTTATCTCATTCAACTTGTCCCTTTTACAGATGACAAAACCTCCTTATTATAGTATAAACTTCCTTTTGCAGAAATACATCATAAATTACTAAAGAGAGAACATAGCTTTCCTATTTCTTAATCTTGGACTATAAGTGTAAAAGAGGCCAGGCACGGTGGTTCATGCCTGTAATGCCAGCACTTTGGGAGGCCAAAGTAGGTGGATCACTTAAGGTCAGGAGTTCCAGACCAGCCTGGGCAATATGGTGAAACCCCATCCCTACTAAAAATACAAAAATTTGCCACACGTGCTGGTGTGCACCTGTAGTCTCAGCTACCCAGCATGCTGAGGCATGAGAATCACTTGAACCTAGGAGGTGGAGGTTGCAGTGAGCTGAGATTGTGTCACTGCACTCTGGCCTGGATGACAGAGTCAGACTCTGTCTCCAAAAAAAAAAAAAAAAGTAACAACAACAACAACAAAACCAAAACCAATCAAATTTTTAAAATAAATGTAAGAGAATAAAAGGAAAATGTTTAACTTGGAGCCCACATCCGTAAATCTTAATGATTCATACTGACATACAAAGACATTATAGATTATGGTCAGATAAAAAATGTCTGCATACATGTAAAAGCTAGCATCACGGTCAAATCACATCATAATCAGCATATACACACATCCATAATTTCTCCAGTAAAATAAAATTGTAAAAATCAGTGCAACATTCCCAAATGGTAAATTTGTTTCTGATGGGATATAATTCTGAAACTGCTGTCCATGTGTACTGGGGCTGAACAAAGAAGTAAAAGGATGTTAGATAGTGGGAACAAGGTTTCTCACTTTTGAAGATATTATAGATAAGCAAGAAAGGAAGGCATTATAAAAATGAATGCTGTGGTACTGAATTAAAGTCAGAGATGTCAATATAAGTTCCTGGTTATGATAGATGAAGAAATACAGAATCAGTTGTAGATATGTCTATATACAAAAGTCAGTGTGCATACATGTATTATCTGGCTCTGTTTGCCAAGAAGGACTAGAAGTTATGACACCCCAGTAGCAATGAACACACCCAGTGCCCAGATTTTGGTTTCTATATAGGATTCTCCAATAAAAAGCACAAGAGCTCCTTGGACAAATGGCTGATTCTACGGCTTGGGCACGGAAAATACAAGATGAATCTGGAACATCCTATAGTACCAGAAAGAAAGTGGTCAAAGAACAAAAGGATAAGGGCATATCACAGGCACATAAAAACCAACCAGAAAGAACTCCCACTGGCCAAAGCTGGAACAATTTGAGCAACATAATAAATAACATAGTTTTAAGTCACAATCCAAAGTATAAAATAAATATACATGAATCCTAGCTGGGTACAGTGGCTCATGCCTATAATCCCAGCACTGTGGGAGGCCAAGGTAGGTGGATCGCCAGGTCAGGAGATCGAGACCATCCTGGCTAACACGGTGAAACCCCATCTCTACTAAATATACAAAAAATTAGCCGGGCATGGTGGCGGGAGCCTGTAGTCCCAGCTACTTGGGAGGCTGAGGCAGGAGAATGGCGGGAACCCCAGGAGGCAGAGCTTGCAGTAAGCAGAGGTCGCGCCACTGCACTCCAGCCTGGACAACAGAGCGAGACTCCATTCCAAAAAAATAAGATACATGTGTTATACACATAAGTGGGAGAGAAGAGACAAACTTCCTCACAGAGGAATTCCAAACAATATATGTAGATACTCCCTGTTTCCAAGAGGTAGAGCTTAATTCCATACATGTCATACATCTCCCATTCCCTCCTTGAGAGTGGGCTAGCCTTACAATTTGCTTCCAAAAAATTTAATAGGGAAAAGGAAAAACAGTAACTCTACAATAGAAAAACCCAGCAAACATACTACTTAACCAAGCCATTAGGATTAGCATCACCAATGATATTAGATGAATATCAAGCATCCTTGATAGGGTACTTTACCTCTGTGGTATTCTTCCTGAAACCCATAACATCAGTCTAATCATGAGGAAAACATCAGACAAGCTCAGATTACACATCATTCTACAGGATACTTGCCAGTATTCCTTAAGACAGTCAAGGGTCATGAAAAACACTGAAAGACTGAGAAATTGTCACAGACTAGAGGAGATGGGGACACATGACAACTAAGTGTAATGTGGTAGCCTAGATTGGATTCTGGAATAGAAAGAGGTCATTAGTGAAAAAATTGGTGAAATCCAAATAAAGTCTGGAGTTCAATTAATAGTAATATACCAATGTTGATGTCTTTAACAAGTGTACTATGATAAGGTGATAACAATAGGAAAAACTGGGTATATAAGAATGTATTTGCAACTTCTCTGTAAACCTAATGATTACAAAATATAAAGTCCACTAAAAAAATTGGTGCAGTATTAGAAAATCATATTTCAGAAATTAACAGGTAAAACTGCAATAGAGGGCAGGCATGGTGGCTCACACCTGTAGTCCCAGAACTTTGGGAGGTTGAGGTGGGCGGATTATCTGAGGTCAGGAGCTCGAGACCAGTACGGCCAACATGGTGAAACCCTGTCTCTACTAAAAATACAAAAATTAGCCAGGCATGGTGGCACACACCTGTAATCCCAGCTACTGGGGAGGCTGAGGCAGGAGAATCGCATGAACCTGGGAGGGGGAGGTTGCAGTGAGCTGAGATCATGCCGCTGCACTCCAGCCTGGAACACAGAGCGAGACTTCATCTCAAACATAAACAAAAACAAAAACTGCAAAAGAGATGAAGACCACTCTCTATGGAGAGAACTGACTAGCAAAAGAGAGTGCTTTGATATCTAGCAAGGGGTAGAACAAGGTTGTAGTAGGGCAAAAACAGGGAACCATCATGTGCCCAAGTCCTTCAGAAGCCTCAAAAACACTGTTTTATCAGCTGAAGACAGAAGCCAGTCCTATCTGCAGGGAAACGCTCCCTTTCCCAGTAAAACATTACAGGTCAGTTAACAGTCTTCATACTAGGGTTACATCAATGACCGTACAACTGAACCACCATCATCTTGATGTGGATGTTGGGCTGAGGCTGCTTGACTAATCCCAGAGCCTGCTTCTAACCAGCAGTTGTAAAGA
Organism: Macaca mulatta; assembly: GCF_049350105.2. NCBI lineage: Eukaryota > Metazoa > Chordata > Mammalia > Primates > Cercopithecidae > Macaca > Macaca mulatta. Next base: position 147,664,057 of record NC_133409.1, on the reverse strand, counting down.
GAAACCACTTAAACCAAACAATACACTGCTTCATCAACAGGCCTCCACTTGGTTCTGGGCTTCCCAAGGGGAAAGGTCAGGGGACTTGGGAAAGCACCACTTTCAAAAATCTAATGTACATGGACATCTCCCAGTAGTTAAAGGTATAGCTAAGACTAAACTCCCGGACGCTTCTGATCTTTAGAGCAACCACCACTCCTTGTGCCTGGGAGTTGTGAGACATGAATGCCCTGGTGTCAGAAGGCAAAGCCTGGTGAAGGTCAACATGAAGATTATGGTGGAGGCCACTTCCAGATTTGGAGGTTGTGGGTTCAAATCCTTTAGGAAGGAAGATCAACCGATCTTCAAAGCAGAACAGGAACCTCATATTTCCCCTGAGGATTAAGAAACAAAAGGGGTCTGGCTGCAGTCCACTGCTGAGCTATAAGCTGCAGGCTCATATTTCATCTCTATAGAAAAGCTGGCTATGTACTGTCTAGCTTCAGTGAGAAAGGCTTGAAAGTGGACTGAAACATGTCCCAACAGTAGGCAGTGCAAAAGTCAGTATTATGCTCTTTTCAGGCTTGAACCACGGAGGGTGTCAAAGAGAAGAAGGTTCCTGCTGTGCCAGAAACTCTTAAGAAAAAGCGAAGGAATTCTGCAGAGCTGAAGATCAATTGCTTGAGAAAAAAGTTTGCCCAAAAGATGCTTTGAAAGGCAAGGAGGAAGCTTATCTATGAAAAAGCAAAGCACTGTCACAAGGAATATAGGCAGATGCACAGAACTGAAATTCAAATGGCGAGGATAGCAAGAAAAGCTAGCAACTTCTATGTACCTGCAGAACCCAAACTGGCATTTATCATCAGGATCAGAGGTATCAATGGTGTGAACCCAAAGGTCTGAAACATGTTGCAGCTTCTTTGCCTTCATCAAATCTTTAATGGAACCTTTGTGAAGTTCAACAGGCTTCAATTAACATGCTGAGGATTGCAGAACCATATACTGCATAGGAGTACCCAAATCTGAAGTCAGTAAATGAACTAATCTACAAGCATGGTTATGGCAAAATCAGTAAGAAGTGAATTGCTCTGACAGACAACACCTTGATTGCTCGACCTCTTGGTAAATATGGCATCACCTGCATGGAGGATTTGATCATGAGATTTATACTGTTGGAAAATGCTTCAAAGAAGCAAATAACTTCCTGTGGCCCTTCAAATTATCTTCTGCATGAAGTGGAATGAAGAAAAAACTACCCATTTTGTAGAAGGTGGAGATGGTGGAAACAGGGTAGACCAGATCAACAGGCTTATTAGAAGAATGAACTAAGGCATCTACCATGATTATTTTTCTAATATAGCCAGTTAATAAACAGTACATGCTCTCAAATTGGAAAAAAAAAAAAAAAAAGTCAGTATCATGAGCAGGTCTTGACATCTTTCCGTGTGTCTCTTAGAACTGCTAAGGTAGCAGTGTGTGCATACCATTGTGAAAAGAAGGAACTTCCAGTTGTCCTGGTGCTGATCTCTAGTCTCAACTTCTAGTCTGCACTGCCACATAATTTACTCAGCACAGTAGCCACGCTCCCCTGACACATGTGTGGGCACTCAGATTCTTTCACCCCATCTATCAACATGCCACCTACACCTCAGCACCTAAAGGGGAAAAGGGTAGAGACAGGCTCCAGTTCATTACCTTCTCAGTGACTTCTGATTTCTGAGGCTTAGACCCCACCAGCAGCAGAGCACTGCTGAAGGACAACCTCTGGAAACTTCGCATCCTTACCCATTCTCACTTTACCACCTCTTGCCTCAAATGTGCATTAGAAACTTGTTCCTTAGTATTTAGTATTATACCCAGGAATTTCCTTTTAAAATGCAAATGCCCCTCAAAAAACCTTAAATCTAATCATCAGAGCAACAAATCAGATCAACCAATGGGCACAATTTCACACAGGAGAGAAGATAAGCCTAAGAAACGCACTGAAAGGAGAACTGAAGGGGAAACAACAAAGAAACTATTCCTATTTCACAATTTTTCCACATTATGCCCTATTTAAAAAATACGAGGTTTTCCTTTAAACACGGGGAGGGAAGAGTACAGCAATCATTTAATCACTTATTTATTTCCCTCAAATCTTAGGAAACAAGGATCCCTGCTTCCCAAATCCAGGAAATCAGTGCCATGGAATTAAAAGAGTAAAAACCTGGCTGGGGCTGAAAAATGAAAATCTGTTCAGAATGAAAAAGGAAAAAGCAACTCTCCCATAATTGGACTGGGAGGACAGACACAGATAAAGACAAGTACAAAGTTAAGAGGGAATATTATTTCTCCCAAGGTCATGCAGCAGCAGTAAAATGTCCTAATGACCCTCTCTGTGTGTGGCTACTGCCTTAGTAGCAATAATGCTTCCAGACCTGGTTTGCTATAGCCATCTACTACTGAGGATACCCAGTTGCTAAACTGCCCTTGCTTCATGTCAACACCTAAACCCTAATTATTCCTGTTTTACCTAATCCTGTCTCAGAAACAGCAACCAATCCAGAACTGACCCCTGTCCCACCAAGCATCCCTTAAAGCTTCCTCAGAATCCTTTAGCTAGAACCCAAGCCCTACAAAAGATGCTTCCCTCCTCCTTCCTGTTCCACGGCATTCCACAGTTACTCTGAAGTGCCTTCACTCACTGCATCATTTCAATAATCTGATTTTGTCAAGACTACAGGCTTGTTCCTGGTGATCTTTGAACCCAGATGCCTTCCTCTCCTCCTCCTCCTCCTCCTCCTCCCAGCTCATAGATGCAGAGACCCCATCACCCCTTTCCTTACAGTCTTCCCTCTTGCATGACTGCCCTCCCCTGAAATGGGCCCACCCAGCTCAGCCATCAGCTGACGCCATAAGGAAGGAGAAGAAATGTATTCATTCAATAATAAGGGCATCAGAAAAGATAGAGAAGGAACGACCCTGACAATACAGGAAAACCAGGAGTCTATGGTGTTCTAGAAGCCTAGTGACAAGTGTTCCAAGAGGACAGAGTCACCAGCTGGGTCCAGTGCTGCTAGTAAGTCAAGTCAGTAGATCACTAAGGACAAACCATTGGATGTAGCAACACAAAGGTCACTGGAGAGCTTGAAAAGAGCAGTCTGTTTCAGTGGAGTACTGGGGACAGAGAGCTACATAGAATTTGTGAGAGTGAGAGATCAGGAGGTGGAGACAATTATTACTGGTACATTTGCAAAGAAGTTTTGCTACGAGGGCAGAGAGATGAGGAAGAAGCTATTAGAGGAAAATTAAGAATACTGCATTATTCGTTAACAGCAAGAAATTTAAAACAACTCAAATGTCCATCAGTAGGTACACAGAATATAGACATAGAAGGATCTTCATTTCTTCTATATCACAGAACAAATCAGGATTTCCATTAACTTTTTTTTGAGACAAAGAGTCTCACTATGTCACTCAGGCTGGATGGAGTGTAGTGGCATAATCATGGCTCACTGCAGCCTTGACCTCCCAGGCTCAAGTGATCCTCCCACCTCAACCTCTTGAGTAGCTGGGACTACATATAGGCACTTGCCACCCTGCCTGACTAATTTTTTACTTTTTGTAGAAATGGGGTCTCCCTTTGTTGCCCAGGCTGGTCTTCAACTCCTGGGCTGAAGTGATTCTCCTGCCTCAGCATTACAAAGTGCTGGGAAGATAGGCATGAGCCACCACATCTGGCCTCTATCACTTTTTAAGAGTGCTCTCTAGGATATACATATTAAGTGAAAAAAAGTAGCCAGGCACAGTGGCTCACACCTGTAATACTTTGGAAGGTCGAGGTGGGTGGATCACCTGAGGTCAGGAGTTCAAGATCAGCCTGGCCAACACGGTGAAACCCCATCTCTACTGAAAATACAAAAATTAGCCAAGCATGGCGGTGTGGGCCTGTAGTCCCAGCTACTTGGGAGGCTGAGGCAGGAGAATCGTCTGAACCTGGGAGGCAGAGGCTGCAGTGAGCCAAGATAGCACCACTGCACTCCAGCCTGGGTGACAAAGCAAGACTCTGTCTCAAAAAAAAAAAAAAAAAAAGTAAGATGAAGATCAATATCTGTAGTTATAAGTTTCTATTAGAAAAGGAACAAATTTATATACATTTGATAGTGTGTGCTAAAAGAAAAAAACAATGAATAAAAATGAGTACCCTATAGCAGGAGGATGGGACTAGCTGAAGGGGGCAGGGATGGACATATATCCATCTAAATGTATTATGTAAATAAGTTTTGACTTAGGAATCATAAAATGTTTCACATATTCAAAAAATCAAATTAGGTCAAGGTGGGACACCGTAAAAATGGAGATAAGTAAATTCCCTAGGATGGTGACTGGCACAAGGCAGGTGCTCAATAAGGAGCAAACTGTTAATGCGAAAGTACTTAGCAACATAAGTAGCATTAAAAAACTGTTTACTGTGTTGCCCTGTTGGAAGTTAGAGTCACTGTTAAGGATAACGTCTGAGGATCAGATGTGTCTCATTTAACCTGGAGAACTACAACAATGACAGTAAATTGAAGGCAGAAGAGACCTCCTTACTAAGATATGTTAACATTTAATATTGCTAATTTAAATATAAATTATTGTAGAGCACAGTGGTTCATGCCTGTTGTCTCCAGCCTCTCAGGAGGCTAAGGAGGAAGGATCACTTGAGCCCACAAGAATAGCAACACAGCTACACCCCGTCTCTATAAAAAAATTTAAAAATTAGCTGGGCATCATGGCATATGCCTGTAGTCCCAACTACTCAGGAGGCTGAGGTGGGAGGACTGCTTGAGCCCATAAGTTTGAGGCTGCAGTAAGCTATGATTGTGCCACTGCACTCCAGCCTGGATGACAAAGTGAGACCCTGTCTCAAATACAATAATACATTTTAAAATAATGATAAATTATGTTGATAACATCTGCCTTTGATAAGACTGGACACTAACTTCTTAATGGACACCATCTTTGGTAGGGAAGATATACACAACAAAACAGTAACGGTTTTAAAATCCGTAACACTACTTTATAGGAGTCTGCTCTGCAGACCAACCACCTCCATCAAGATCATGTGGTTTATGTGTTAAAAATACATATTCCTTAGCCACTATCTGCAATGAACTAAAACAGGTTTCATATATAGAATCTAAGAGTTTATAACAACACCTACAAAAAGGGGGAAATCAAATCAAACCTTTAATTCTTCTTCTTCATTAATTTCATTGAAAGCAACGAGAGCATCACGTTCTTACTCTAACAATTGAAAATTAAAGGTAAAGAATTAAGCATTTAACCAGCCTTTCTGGTAGAAATTAAATTTCAAGATAAGTCACTGTTGATGAAGAAAAGGATTCCTCCACTTCAAAAGAATTCCAGCTAATAAAAGTAGAAGGAATCACTATTTTGTAACTTCTAATGAAATGATTTAGGCAATCATCACAAATTGATGAAACTGCTATGCAAAATATTGATTGATGGGTAAGACCTCTGCAATGGAGGGATCAGCCTGTTACCACCTGAATCCTTTAATCTTAGCATCACTAAGAGCTAAAAATTTTTGAACAGTCAAAATAATTTTGAAAAAGAAGACTAACTTATTCCTGATGTCAAAACTTATCACAAGGTGGCCCGGCACGGTGGCTCATACCTGTAATCCCAGCACTTCGGGAGGCCGAGGCGGGCAGATCACTTGAGGTCAGGAGTTTGAGACCAGCCTGGCCAAACATGGTGAAACCCCCGTCTCTACTAAAAATACAAAAAATTAGCCGGGCATTGTGGTGTACCACTGTGGTCCCAGGTACTCAGGAGGCTGAGGCAGGAGAATCGCTTGAACCCAGTGGGGACAGAGGTTGCAGTGAGCCAAGATTGCGCCACGGCACTCCAGCCTGGCAACAGAGCAAGACTCCATCTCAAAAACAAACAAACAAACTAGTGTGGTATTGGCAGAAAGACAGACATATAGACCAACGGAATAGAAGAAAGTGCCCAGAAACAAACCTTGTGTATATGGTCAAATGATTTCAACAAGGGTGCCAAAACAACTCAACGGTGAAAGGACAGTCTTTTCAAAAAACGATGCTGAGAAAACTGCATATCCACATGCAAAAGAATGAAGTTGGACCCTTACCTTACGCCATATACAAAAATTAACTCAAAATGGATCAAAGACCTAAACATATGAGCTAAAATTATAAAACTCCTAGAAAAAAGCATAGGGGAAAAGCTTCATCACATTGGATTTGGCAATGGTTTCTTGGATATGACACCAAAAGCTAATAAATTGGACATCAGAATCAAAAACTGTGCATCAAATGACACAATCAACAGAGTGAAAAGGCTACCCATGGAATGAGAGAAAATATGTACAGATCATATATGTCATAAGGGGTTAGTATCTCAAATATATAAAGAACTCCTAGAACTCAACAACAGAAAACACAACCTGATTTCAAAATGGGCAAAAGACTTGAATACACATTTCTATAAAAATACAAATGGCCAATTAGCACTTAAAAAGATACTTAACATTACTAATCTCTGGGGAAATGCAAACCAAATCACAATGAGATACCACCTCACACCTATTATGATGGCTACTACTAAAAAAAAATGCTTAGTTGCCCTTGGTGAAAGCTTTTGCTTCCTAGAGACATCAGAAAATGCCAAATGTTGGTGAGGGCGTGGCGAAATTAGAAACCTTGTGTGCTGCTGGGAATGTAAATGGTGCAGCTGCTATGGAAAACAATACGATTCCACAAAAAATTGAACGTAGAATTGACAAATGATCCAGCAACTCTACTTCTAGGTATATAACCTAACGATCTGAAAACAAAGTCTCAAAAAGATATTTGTACACCCATGTTCATTCACAGTAGCATTATTCACAATAGCCAAAACGTAGAAGTAACCCAAATGTCCAGTAAAAGATCAATGAACAGGCCGGGCGCGGTGGCTCAAGCCTGTTATCCCAGCACTTTGGGAGGCCGAGATGGGCGGATCACAAGGTCAGGAGATCGAGACCATCCTGGCTAACATGGTGAAACCCTGTCTCTACTAAAAAATACAAAAAACTAGCTGGGCAAGATGGCGGGCGCCTTTAGTCCCAGCTACTCAGGAGACTGAGGCAGGAGAATGGTGTCAACCCGGGAGGCGGAGCTTGCAGTGAGCTGAGATCCGGCCACTGCACTCCAGCCTGGGCAACAGAGCGAGACTCCGTCTCAAAAAAAAAAAAAAGATCAATGAACAAAATGTAGTATATACATACACCAAAATATTTTTCAGCCTTTAAAAGTAAGGAAATTGATACATGCTATAATATGGATGAACCTTGATAATGTTAAATGAAATAAACTAGTTCCAAATGGACAGATACTATATAATTCCACTTATGTGAGGTATGTAAGGTAGTCAAAATCAGAGACAGTAGTATGGCGGTTTCCAATGGCTGGGGTGAAGGGAAATGGAGAATTATTAATGGGTACAGAGTTTCAGTTTTGCAGATGAAAGGAGTTCTAGAGGTGAATAATGGTGATGCTTGTGAATATACTTATTGCCAGTGAACTGTACACTTAGAAATGGTTACAATAAATTGTACGTGTTATTTTACCACAATTAATCAAAACAAAAACAAAAACATCAGAGGCCTAGTGATTCTGTTATTTGTTGAAGGCCAATCAGTAATTTATTATGTGGCAGAATTAGAATTAGAAGTCAGATCTTCTTTACTCCTGGTCTAGTGCTTACTGATGATACCTTGCAACACTCCCACCCCACCCCGGTCAGTTTTGGGATTCCACTAATCAGAAAATAATTAATACTCATGGAGAAAATATTTCCTGGCAGAAAAGATGGAAATACTATCCTAATAATTTAAACTTCTATAGCCTATGAAAAAAGCATAATCTGAGTGGGTAATAGCACTACCGCAAAAAAACGTAATATAGCATGAAACTATACTTAAGAATTTTAATTACTAATTTAAATTTCAAAGTATAATTGTGTTTAAGGATATGCAGGAAATCAAAATGATAGCTACAGTACATTAAGAGGCAAATCTACACAGCTGGCATAAAATCATTTTGGCATTAATGTTGAGAAGCACTTAAATATAACATTGGATAAAAAGGCTTAACATTTAAATATTGTCCATTTTGTATGCAAATAGGAAGACAAATGGCTGGTATTCTTACTCCTCCAACACTTCTTTTTGTTTTTGGTTTTGCTTTTTTGAGTCTCACTCCGTTGCCCAGGCTGGAGTGCAGTGCCATGATCTCGGCTCACTGCAACCTCTGCCTCCTCGGTTCAAGCGATTCTCATGCCTCAGCCTCCCAAGTAGCTGGGAGTACAGGTGTCTGTCACCACGCCCAGTTAATTTTTGTATTTTTGGTAGAGACAGGGTTTCACTATGTTGGTCAGGTTGGTCTTGAACTCCTGACTTCAAGGGATCAGCCCACCTTGGCCTCCCAAAGTGCTGGGATTACAGGTATGAGCCACCGTGCCCAGCCTCCTTCACCAGTTCTGGTGAATTTACCAACCAGTATAATTGGGACATACTTGGTGCATCTTGATACCCGTGAGATTTTCATCAAAAGGTAAAATGTAGAATAAGATACTCAAGAAATACTTCCAAGTATTTATTAATTAAATAACCAGAAAGTCAAATTCTAGACTACCAACTAATTACCTAATTCACACTTTTTTTTTTGATGAAGTTTCACTCTTATTGCCCAGGCTGGAGAGTAATGGCATGATCTCGGCTCACGACAACCTCCACTTCCCGGATTCAAGCTATTCTCCTGCCTTAGCCTCCCAAGTAGCTGGGACTGCAGGCATGCGCCACCACACCTGGCTGTTTTTTTGTTTTTTTTTAAGTAAAGATGGGATTTCACCGTTTACCAGGCTGATCTCGAACTCCTGACCTCAGGTGATCCACCTGCCTGGGCCTCCCAAAGTGCTGGGATTACAGGTGTGAGCCACCACGCCCGGCCACCTAATTCAACTTTAAATTCCAACATTTAAAAACAACAACCACCCATTCCTCTGGTACATCTTCCAAGGTGAGGTTTAACTTCTACAGAGCTAATGTGTTAGTTTTGAACAACTAAAAACAAAGTAAGATATAAGCCTCATTGGTCTTTTAAAAGAAACTCAAACCCTATCTTGGATACAATTATGAACAAAAAGTATAAGACATCATTACTGATGGTAACTAGTTACTCTTAGTGAAAGCTTTTGCTTCCTAGAGATCTTAGATAATACATTGTGTTAACTCTGCTCTCTCTTCCCTCTCCTCCTGAAAGAGGATGGTCTTTGTTTCTGGCTTCAAGGAAACTGCTCCCCATCTATATCACAAACCTAGCTGGACCACTGCAAGAACCAGCAGAACAAATAAAACAGCAACCTTTCCCCCTCAGCATTCTCTCCAAAAAGAACTACACTAGCTCTTTAGTCATCAAATTCACTGACAGAAGTCAGAGTTGAATATAGCAACAAAGCAGAACTTCCTAAATGTTTCTTCTTTTTCCCTCCTCCTCCCTTCCCCCCCTTTTTTTTCTTATTTCTTCCCACTATCTTCTTCATTTCTTTGGTCTTATCCAACTTTACCAAGCATCCCTTCTTTTTCATCTCCACCACACGCCCTTCATGGGCCAAGGTATTTTCCTGGTTCAAATGTGAGCACAGAGCTTTGGGGACATTAATTCAGCACCAGACTGAGTAGGTGCTGAATTAACATCTCTATCAACATCTCTCATGGGGTTACTTAGAACTCCCTCATGGCCATCTGGACATCTCAGTCCTACAAAAGGCAGTCAAACCACTCACCCACATCTGAGGTGCAGAGTATACACATGTTCTCTTGGTCAGACATGCTGAAGTTGTACACCTTGATCGGTGATGGTTAGCTACTCGACTCTCTTACAGATGACCAGTGGGTGTTAATCTTCATCAAAGAGTATTGTGATCTCCAATCTGTCTCCCATTCTTTCCCGCAGAATGCCAAAAGTGTACTAGTCATGCTTAACCAGAGTTTGTGCTTTTGCCCACCTTCTTTCAATTTAGAAATGAAGTGTCTTCTCCCAATCACCAAACATGAATCTAATTTAGTTAAAAGACTAAATCTGGTAAAGTTTCCCATATTTGGGAAAGCCCTTCCAGCCTATCCTACTTCAAAGGTTATTATTTCTTACTGTTCATTATTTTTTCTTATTGAGAGGCTTTTTTTTTTTTTTTTTGAGACGGAATCTCTGTCACCCAGGCTGGAGTGCAGTGGCACAATCTTGGCTCACTGCAACCTCCACCTCTCAGGTTCACGCCATTCTCCTGCCTCAGCCCCCCGAGTAGCTGGGACTACAGGCACCCACCACCACGCCCAGCTAAGTTTTTGTATTTTTAGTAGAGACGGAGTTTCACCGTGTTAGCCCGGATGGTCTCGATCTCCTGACCCCAAGATCCGCCCGCCTTGGCCTCCTGAAGTGCTGGGATTACAGGTGTAAGCCACTGCACCCGGCTGAGAGGCATTTTTTAACAGATTCTTTATTTTTCTCTTTTCCAAGACAGGGTCTCTGTTTGTTGCTCAGGCTGGAGTGCAATGGTGCTATCACAGCTCACTGTAGTCTTGACCTCCTGAACTCAAGCAATCTTCCCACCTTTGCCAGCAAAGTAGCTAGGACTACAGGTGCATGTCACCATGCTCAGCTAATTTTTAAATTTTTTTGTAGAGATGGGGGTCTTCCGATATATTGCCCAGGCTGGTCTCAAACTCCTGGGCCTCAAGCGATCCTCCTGCCTCAGGCTCTCAAAGTGCTGGAATTATAGGCATAAGCCATTTTGCCCGATCGTATTTTATTTTTTTTTACAGCAGTTTTAGGTTCACAGCAAAACCAAAAGGAAGGTACAGATATTTCCCCCACATATGCACAACCTGCCTATCACCACAATGCACCACAGTGGTACTATTTGTTACAATCAATGAGCCAACACTGACATGCCATTATCACCAAAATCAATAGTTTATGTTAGGGCTCACTCTATGTTGTACATTGTATGGGTTTGGACAAAAGTACAATGACACGTATCCCCTATTATATTAATATATCAGGCGGGGTGTGGTGGCTCACGCCTGTAATCCTAGCACTTTAGGAGGCCGAGGTGGGAAGATCACGAGGTCAGGAGTTCCAGACCATCCTTACCAAAATGGTGAAACCGCATCTCTACTGAAAATATAAAAAGAAGCCGTGTGGTGGCGCACACTTGTAATCCCAGCTACTCGGGAGACTGAGAAAGGGGAACTGCTTGAACCCGGGAGGCGGAGGTTGCAGTGAGCCAAGATCACGCCACTGCACTCCAGACTGGGCGACAGAGCAAGACTCCGTCTCAAAAAAAAAAAAAAAAGTGGTATTCAGAATACTTTTCACTGCCCTAAAAATCTGTATTCTGCCTATTCATCTCTCCCTGCCCCCAGTTCTGACAACCACTGATCCTTTTACTGTCTCCGTAGTTTTATCTTTTCCAAAATGTCATAGAGTTGGAATCCGACAGTATGCAGCCTTTTCAGATCAGCTTCTTTCACTTGGTAATATGCATTTAAGGTTCTTCCATGTGGCTTAATGGCTCATTTCTTTTTAGCGCCGAGTAATACTCCATTGTCCAGGTGTACCACAGTTTATGTGTCCACTCACCAACTAAAGGTCTTCTTCATTGCATCCAAGTTTTTGCAATTATAGATAAAGCTGCTATAAACATGTGTGTGCAGGTTTTTGTGTGAATATAAGTTTTCAACATCTCTGGGTAAATACCAAAGAGCACAGCTGCTGATGGGAGGGTAAGAGAATGTGGCTGTACCATTTTGCATTCCCACCAGCAGTGAATGAGAATTCCTGTTGCTCCACATTCCTGCCAGCATTTGGTATTGCTGGCGTTTGGGATTATGGCCATCTTAATAGGTGTATAGTGATTATCTCATAGTTGTTTTAACTTGTATTGTCCTGAAAACATATAATGGTGAATATCTTCTCATAAGTTTTCATATGCCATGCCATCTGTGCAACTTTGGTGAGATGTCTGTTCAGGTCTTTGGCCCACTGTTTAACTGTTTTTTTGTTTGTTTGTTTGTTTTTGAGACGGGAGTTTTGCTCTTGTTTCTCAGGATGGAGTGCAATGGCGCGATCTCGGCTCACCGCAACCTCCACCTCCCTGATTCAAGCTATTCTCCTGCCTCAGCCTACTGAGTAGCTAGGATTACAGACATGCACCACCACACCCAGCTAATTTTTGTATTTTTAGTAGAGACAGGGTTTCGCCATGTCAGCCAGGCTGGTCTTGAACTCCTGACCTCAAGTGACCCACCAGCCTCAGTCTCCTGAAGTGCTGGGATTACAGGTGTGAGCCACCTCGCCCAGGCCTGCATGTAATTCTTTTCACACTTTTTTTTTTTGAGATGGAATCTCACTCCAAATATTGTTTCTGTCACTCAGGTTGGAGTGCTGTGACACAATCTTGACTCACTGCAACCTCTACCCGCCGGGTTCAAACGATTCTCCTACCTCAGCCTCCCGAGTAGCTGGGACTACAGGTGCACACCACTATGCTCAGCTAACTTTTGAATTTTTACTAGAGACGAGGTTTCACCATGTTGGCCAGGCTGGTCTTGAACTCCTGATCTCAGGTGATCTGCCTGCCTCAGCCCCCTAAAGTGTTGAGATTACAGGCGTGAGCCACTGTGCCTGGCCTTTTTACACATTTTTGAAATTCAATCTGCTAATATTTTGTCGAGGATATGTGCATCTACGTTCATGAGAAATAGTTTTATAGTTTTCCTGTAATTTTTGTCTGGTTTGGGTATTAGGGTAATGTTGGTCTCACAGAAGGAGTTAGGAAGTATTCCATTTGCTTCTATCTTCTGAAGGAAATTGCAGAGAATTCGTATAGGCTGGGTGTGGTGGCTCACACCTGTAATCCCAGGAAGATTGCCTGACCCAGGAGTTCAAGACCAGCCTGGACAACATGGCAGAATACCATCTCTACCAAAAGAAAACTAGCCAGGTGTGGTGACACAGGCCTGTAGTCCCAGCTACTTGGGAGGCTAAGGTGAGAGGATCATTTGTGCCTGGGAGACGGAGGTTGCAGTGACCTGAGATCACTGCATACCAGCCTGGGCAACAGAGCAAGACTCTGTTTCAAAAAATACATAAAAAGAGAATTAGTATAATTCTTCATTAAATGTTTGGTAGAATTCACCAGAAAACTCATTTGGCCCTGGTGCTTTCTGTTGCAGAAGTTTAATTATTGATCCAATTTCTTTAACAGACAAAAAAGCCTATTCAAGTTGTCTGTGTTTTCTTGAGCAAGCTTTGGCAAATTGTGTATTTCAAGGAATTATTCCATTACATCTAGATTATCAAGTTTGTGGGCACAGAGTTGCTCATAATATTTCTTAATTATCCTATGTTGGCCATGCTGATCTTGAACTCCTGGGCTCAAGTTATCATTCTGCCTCAGACTCCCAAAGTGCTGGGATTATAGGCGTAAGTCACTGTGCCTAGCCTCAAAATATTTCATTCCACTCTCTTCTTAATTGCATTTCTGAGGAGAAATCATATATAATTCTTACTGTTACTCCTCCATAGGTAAGGTATTTTTTCCCTTTGGCTTCTTTCAAGATTTTTCTTTATCTTTGATTTTCTGCAGTTTGAGTATGATATGCCAGATGTCATTTACTGGGCATGTCATTTTCTGGGCATTATCCTGCTTGGTATTCTCTGAGCTTCCTGGACCTGTGATTTGATGTCTGACATTAATTTGGAGAAATTTTCGGCCATACTGCTTCAAATAGTGTTTCTGTTCCTTTCTCTATTCTCCTTCTGTTATTCCCATTATGCGTTACATTACACCTTTTGTAGTTGTCCCATAGTTCGTGGATACAGCAGTCCTCCTTTATCCATGGAAAATAAGTTCCCAGACTCCCAGTGGATGCCTGAAAGTATGGAAAGTACTAAATCTTATATATATGTTTTTCCCTATACATACATACCTATGATAAATTTTGACTTACAATTAGGCACAGTAAGAGGTTAACAATAACTGATAATAAAACAGAACAATGTCAACAATATGCTAGTATCACTACTCTTGCATTTGGGGGCATTATTAAGTAAAACAGGAGTTACTTCAACTCAAGCACTGCAATATCCCAACAGTTGATCTGATAACCAAGATGGCTACTAAGTGACTAACAAGTGAATAGTGCATACACGTGGATATGCTAGACAAAGGGATGATTCATATCCTGGGCACGATGGAATGCCCCTGAGAATGGAATGCAATTTGAAACTTAAGAATTGTTTATTTCTGGAATTTTCCATCTGATATTTTCAGACTGTGGTTGACTATGGGTAACTGAAACCATGGAAAGTGAAACTCTAGATAGGGTGGTGCGAAGGCTACTGTATTCTGGTTTTTGTTTTGTTTTGTTTTTTAAATGGAGTCTCACTCTGTCGCCAGTCTGGAGTGCAGTGGCGTGATCTTGGCTCACTGCAACCTCCGCCTCTTGGGTTCAAGCAATTCTCCTGCCTCAGCCTCCCGAGTAGCTGGAACTACAGGCGTGTACCACCATGCCCAGCTAATTTTTGTATTTTTAGTAGAGATGGAGTTGCACTATGTTGGCCAGGATGGTCTCGATCTCTTGACCTTGTGATCTGCCTGCTTCGGCCTCCCAAAGTGCTGGGATTACAGGCGTAGCCACAGCTCCTGGCCCTGGGTTTGTTTTTATAAGCAATGAGGTCTCACTATGTTGCCCAGGCTGGACTTGAACTCCTGGGCTCAAGGAATGTTCCTGCCTCAGCCTCCCAAATAACTGGGACTACAGACACACATCACTGTACCTGGTTTGTTCTATTTTTATTCAGCCTTTTCTCTCTTTTTCAGTTTTGGAATTTCTATTGACATATCCACAAGCTCAGAGATTTCCTCAGTTGTGTCCAGTCACTAACAAGCTCATCAAAGTCATTTTTCATTTCTGTTAATGTTTATCTCTAGCATTTTGATTCTTTCTTAGAATTTCCATCTCCCTGCTTACATTATCCATCTGTTCTTGCATGTTGTCTACTTTTTCCATTGAAGAACTTAGCATACTATTTACAGATTTTTTTTAAAATTCCTGGCCTAATAATGCCAACATGCCTGCCAAAACTGATTGTGATGCTATTCAATTTCTCCAAACTGTGTTTCTTGCTTTTTAGTATGCCCTGCTGAAAGGTAGACAGGATGTACTGGCTAAAAGAAACTGTAGTAAAGAAGCCAGTAGTAACATAATGGTAATGTGTGATTAGGTTTCAGTCTTTTGGTGAACCTACACTCCTGGACTATGAACTTCACCAGTGTTTCTCAGTCCCCCATCCCCCCATCTTTTTTTTGAGACAGGGACTCACTCTGTCACCCAGGCTGGAGAGCAGTGGCATGATCTTGGCTCACCACAACCTCCGCCTCCTGGGTTCAAGCCATTCTTGTGCCTCAGCCTTTTGAGTAGCAGGAATTACAGGCATGTAGCATCACGCCCAGCTAATTTTTGTATTTTTTGATAGAGACAGAGTTTCACCAAGTTGGCCAGGCTGGTCTCAAACACCTGACCTCAAGTGATCTACCTGCCTCGGTCTCCCAAACTGCTGGGATTACAGGAGTGAGCCACCATGCATGGCCTAATACATTTTATTATTTGCTTACTATTTATATATCTTGCCCTATCCCAGCAAAAAGAAGTATCTACTCAGAGAAATAGAAAGAACATTAGTGGCTGTCAGGGGCTGTAGGAAGGGAGGAAAGGGGAACGACCGCTTAACAGGTATGAGGTTTCCTTTTGGGGTGATAAAATACATTGGAATGAAATAGAGATAATGGTTATACAACACCATAAATGTACTAAGTAACACTAAACTGCATGCTTTAAAATGATTTATTATTATGTGGATTTTACCTCAATTAAAAAACATCCATAATAGTTTATAGTTAATAGTAATCTAGTGGAATGGTATGGAATTACTAAAAACTGTGTTTTTGAAAGTATTTAATGTTAAGGGGAAGAAGTTCTAAAACATTAGTGAATGGCAGAAAAAAGTAGGTTACATAAGGATACATAGCACAATATCATATTTAAACAACAAAAAAGTTTTTTGCTTTTAATACATGGATTTTTAAAAACTATGTGGAAATGCATACATTAATAGTGTTTAGGTCGGGCGCGATGGCTTACGCCTGTATTCCCAGCACTTTGGGAGGCTGAGGCGGGTAGATCACCTGAGGTCAGGAGTTCGAGACCAGCCTGGCCATCATGGTGAAACCCCGTCTCTACTCAAAACACAAAAATTAGTCAAGCGTGGTGGTGCACGCTTATAGTCCCAGCTACTACGGAGGCTGAGGCAGGAGAATAGCGTGAACCTGGGAGGCGGAGGTTACAATAAGCCAAGATCGCACCACTGCACTCCAGTCTCGGCGACAGAGCGAGACTCCATCTCAAACTAAACTAAACTAAACTAAACTAAACTAAACTAAACTAAACTAGACTAGACTAAACTAAAAGCGTTTATATTGGGATGGCAGAACAAATGTTTCCTTTTCTCTTTAGACTTTATTTTCTATAATAAATCATGTCTTTCTTTTTATCAGAGCAAATACTTTTTTTTTTTTTTTTTGACATGGAGTCTTGTTCTGTCGCCCAGGCTGGAGTGCAGTGGTGCAATCTCGGCTCACTGCTGCAAGCTCCACCTCCTGGGTTCACGCCATTCTTCTGCCTCAGCCTCCCGAGTAGCTGGGACTACAGGCGCCCACTACCACGCCTGGCTAATTTTTTTTTTTTTTTTTGTATATTTTTAGTAGAGACAGGGTTTCACTGTCAGGATGGTCTCGATCTCCTGACCTCGTGATCTGCCCTCCTCAGCCTCCCAAAGAGTTGAGATTACAGGTGTGAGCCACTGTGCCTGGCTGGAGCAAATACATTTTTAAAACAATTTAATCACAAGTAACTAATAAGTTTAGCAATGTGACTGATTTAAGTCTTCAACTAAGAAAACAAAACATAAAGTGATACAACTAAATGCAATAATTTCAACATTTCAATAATTATATTAAATTGAATGGTCTAAACACACCAATTAGAAAACACAGATTGTTAGAATGGAGGAAAAAATAGATCCAACTACGTGCTATCTATAAGAAACTCCAAATAAAATGATACATGTAGGTTGAAAGTTAAAAGATAAAGACCTTGTAAACACTAGTCAAAAGAAAGTTAAAGTGGCTATACTATTATCAAAAGTCTTCAGAGCAAAGAAAATTATCAGGGAAGAAAAGGGATATTACACATTAATAAATGGGTAATTCACCTAAAAGATAATCCTAATATGTTATATACCTAACAACAGAGCTTCAAAATACATAAATTAAAAACTGATAACTGAAAGGAGAAAAAAAGTAACAACACAAACTCACAATTGTAGTTGGACCTTTTAACACTCCCTTCTCAGTAACAGATAGAACTAGTAAACAACAACAAAAATCAACAGATATAAAGGAATTGAACAACAAAATCAACTAACTGGATTGAACTGACATGTATAGAAAACTCATCTCAACAAAGCAAAATACACATGCTTTTGAAGTACACATGGAATATTCACCAAGAGAGAGAACATCTCCTGAGCCACAAACACCTTAATAAATGAAACAAAAAATCAAATCAGCCGGTGTGGTAGCTCAAGTCTGTAATCCCAGCACTTTGGGAGGCCAAGGTGGGAGGACTCCTTGAAGCCAGTAGTTTGAGACCAACCGGGACAACAAAATAAGACCCTGTCTCTACAAAAAATAAAAAGTAAAAAACAAGACAGGCATGGTGGTGTGCACCTGTAGTCCCAGCTACTTGGGAAGCTGGGCAGAGTGAGACCCTGTCAGAAAGGGAAAGGGAAAGGAAAGGGAAAAGAATGGAAAGGAAAGGAAAAAGAAAAAAGAAGAGAATAGGAGAGGGGAAGGGAGGGGAGGGGAGGGGAGGCAGAGACGAGGCGGGGAGGGAGGGAGGGAGGGAGGGAAAGAAATCATACAAAGGATATTCTCTGACCACAATGGAATTAAACTAGAAACTATTAACAAAGCTGGGAGCACATGCCTGTAATCCTAACACTTTGGGAGGCAGAGGCAAAAGGATCGCTTAAGCCCAGGAATGAGACCACCCTGGACAAGCTAGCAAGACTCCATCTTTACAAAGTAAAAATAAAAATTAAAAATATATTTTAAAAGAGAAACTAACATTAAACAAGATAAAAATTTCTAAACATTTGAAAACTAAACAACACACTTCTGCATAATCTATAGGTCAAACAGGAAGTCTCAAGAGAAATTAGAAGATATTTTCGGCCGAATGAAAATAAAAACACATTTCTGCATTCACTGCAGTGTCTAAATATTTTTAAAAAATACATTTCAGAAGTTGTGGGATTCAACTAAAAGCAACACTTAGAGGAAAATTTATAGTACTAAACATTTATAAATGAAGAAAGGTCTCAAAGCAATAATCTCAGTTTCTACCTTAAGAAATGACGAAATAAATCAAGAAGGAAGGAATTAATAAAGAGCAGAAATCCATAAAATTGAACACAGAATAGAGAAAAACCAATGAAACCAGAAGCTGATTCTTTGCAAAGACCAAGAAAATTGGGAAATCTATCAAAAGACAGAAAAAGAGAAGAGACACAAAATATCAAGAATGAAAAAAGGGATTATCATCAAACACAGATGTTAAAAGTATAATAAGATGATACTACAAACAACTCTATGAACATAAATTCAACTTCCTTGAAATTTCCCAACGTCACTCAAGATGAAATAGATTACCCGAATAGACCTATAACTATGAAAATAAATTGAACTAGTAACTGAAAACCTAAACACCTCCAGGTTCAAATGGTTTTGCTGGAAATTCTTTAGAAGAATAACACCAATTCTATACAATTTCTTACAGAAAAAAATGGTACAACATATCAGCCAGCATCCACAGAGCTGCACTGTCCAAAAAAGCAGGCCACTGGCCACATGTGGCTATTGAGTACTTGGGATGTAGCTACATCACATGTTGAAAAAATATTTTGGCTATATTCAGCTAAATAAAATGTATTATTAAACATTTTTTAAGTCCTCAAATAAGGCTCAGGTCAGAAATAAAATTTACTTTCATAATCACTTCTGATTTCTAAACATATAAGAGAAATTATGAAAATAAAAAGTAAAAATGACTGTGAAATCTACTGAACCAAAACCAAACCACTTTAGAATTACATTGCTTTCAAGATCATGTCAAAACAAACTACAAGCAAAACTCTTAGAAATCTGGCCGGCACGGTGGCTCACGTCTGTAATCCCAGCACTCTGGGAGGCCGAAGCAGGTGGATTGCATGAGTCTAGGAGTTTGAGACCACCCTGGGCAACATAGCAAAACCCTGTCTCTACTCAAAATACAAATTAGCTGGGTGTAACGGCACGCACCTGTAATCTCAGCTACTTGAAAGGTTGAGGTGGGAGAATCACCTGAGCCTGGGAGGTCAAGGCTACAGTGAGCCAAGATCGTGCCACTGCACTCCTCCAGCCTGGGCAACCAGAGTGAGACCCTGTCTCAAAAAAAAAAAAAAAAAAGAGAAAGAGAGAAAGAGAGAGAGAAAGAAAGAAAGAAAGAGAAAGAGAGAGAGAGAGAGAGAGAGAGAGAGAGAGAGAGAGAAAGAAAGAAAGAAAGAAAGAAAGAAAGAAAGAAAGAAAGAAAGAAAGAAAGAAACGAAACTCTTAGAAATCTTTTTTTTTTTTTTCCTTGAGACAGAGAGTCTCGCTCTGTTGCCCAGGCTACAATGCAATGGCGCAACCTCACCTTACTGCAACCTCCGCCTCCTGGCCTCCTGGGTTCAAGTGATTCTCCTGGCCTCAGCCTCCCGAGTAGCTGGGATTACAAGTACCTGCCTTTATGCTCAGCTAATTTTTGTATTTTTGTAGAGATGGGGTTTCACCATGTTGGACAGGCTAGTGGTCTTGAACTCCTGACCTCTGGTAATCCACCCGTCTTGGCCTCCCAAAGTGCTGGGATTACAGGTGTTAGTCACCACGCTGGGCCTGGAAATCTTAAGAGGAAGCTGGCAGGATATTAGTTACTACAAAGCGAAATCCAGACTGGACAGAGTGGTTCACATCTGTATTCCCAGCACTTCGGGAGGCAAACAGGAAGAATTGCTTAAGGCCAGGAATTATAGATCAACCCTGGCAATGCAGTGAGACCCCCGCTCCACAAAAAAGGTTTTGAAAATATTAGCCAGGGGCCGGGCGCGGTGGATCAAGCCTGTAATCCCAGCACTTTGGGAGGCCGAGACGGGTGGATCACGAGGTCAGGAGATCGAGACCATCCTGGCTAACCCGGTGAAACCCCGTCTCTACTAAAAATACAAAAAACTAGCCAGGCGAGGTGGCGGGCGCCTGTAGTTGCAGCTACTCGGGAGGCTGAGGCAGGAGAATGGCGTAAACCCGGGAGGCGGAGCTTGCAGTGAGCTGAGATCCGGCCACTGCACTCCAGCCCGGGCAACAGAGCGAGACTCCGTCTCAAAAAAAAAAAAAAAAAAAAAAAGAAACTATTAGCCAGGTAGGTAGTCCCAGCTACTTGTGAGACTGAGGTGGGAGATTGTTTGGGCCCAGGAGTTCAAGGCTACAGTGAGCTATGATCCTGACACTGTCCAGTCTGGGTGATAGAGTGAGACACTCTATCTCATAATAAATTAAAAAATAAAGTAAAGTAAAGTAAAACAAAATAAAATAAAATAAAATAAAATAAAAACAAAACAAAATTTAAAAAATCCAGAGGCCAGTAGGTTCACAACATTCCTTCTTGGGGCTGAATGTCCAATACTGACATTTCCTTTGTAAATAAAGGAAAGTATAAGCTCTTTAACAATAAAAGGAGAAAAATAAAAAGCTAAAGAAATATTTTTTCAAAATAAAAATCACAGAACAAACTAATGAATTTCTAACCAAAAAATATCCTTGTCACTTCAAGGTAAAACCCCTTACATCATTATAAGGCTGATGTCAAACCATCATTACAGGAACAGAATGCAATCTGCTTTTCAATGAGAGATTATCCTCTTCAAAGATCCCCAGGCTAATGAGAGGTTTCTAAGAATGAAGTTATGACTACATTCTGAACAGTAATTAAGGAATATAAACTGCATCAAAAACAAAGCTATTGGATAAAAGTTTAAAAGCCCGCCCTATACATTAAGATACCAATCACCATTATGTTAAAAAATAACCACACAGTTTTATAGCATATACCGATAATTTGAATAAAAGTCAATTATGCTTACTTCCTCATTTATAAGAAAAATATTCCGGTCTGATCTAGGGGCAAGTGTACACAATGTCACTTACTAAAAACTCCCATCACATAACAATTCAGTGAAATCTTAAGAATTTCTTACCTGAAATGGTTTCAGCACATATGTCAACATATTTTGTTTTTTTGTAAAGAGAAAACACACATATCTAAGTTTTAAATATTACTTTTTTATTCATTTTTAATATCTCTGAAATCAAGATGGATCATCTAATTAATATGTTCATTTAATATGGCAGTGGCTCTACCTCTGTCCCCTACAAGGAAAGTAATCATTAAACCAAGGATGCATATTAAAATTACTGTCACTTCAGAACTGGGGAAGTGCAGTAAGTTCTATTTGCAAATGTTTTACTCTGACAGGGCTATATTCCCTAAATAAGTAAAACACTTTAACTAGACCTGGCCTAAGCTATAGTCCTTACTAATGCATATATACAAAAAAGTTAAGGATTATATTAAGATACAAATTATGCTGAAATATGTAATCTTTAAAATGGTCAATGGCTTTACAACTATTTATTTTCCTTTTAACAGTAAGTATGCTAGTATTTTAATATAGAATTGTACTTGATTTTTAAAAATCTTTAAGGAAATATCACTACTCCCTTAAATTCAGAATTTCTGGAATCCAACATTTCAGACTAAAGAAGCTTCTGTTTAACAGAAGGGCGCTGGCTACTGTGAGTAAAAAAGATGCAGCCTTCAAATTATATTTTTGCCCTCTACCAAATCCTTTTCTATACATGTGTATGGTGTGTTGAGGAGTAAGAAAATTAATTATAAAGCAAACATCATTAGCACTAACAGCACACATTAACACTACTCACAGCCGAGTGACAAGGCAGTGTAAACATTTGATGCTTTACTGCCTGGACATGCAATATCTTGTTAATTACTACACTTTACAAAGGATCACTATTTCATCTGATTTTTAAATTTTTGACGGCCCATAGAAGGTTCAAGACCCACATATGTGCACTTTAGAGGTTAATCTGAACAGTACAGCCATTCCACATTGTTGTTGTTGAAACTGGTCTCACTCTGTTGCCCAGGTTGGAGTGCAGTGGAACGATCTTGGCTCGCTGCAACCTCCACCTCCCAGGCTCAAGCAGTCCTCCCACCTCAGCCTCTCAAGTAGCTGGGATTACAGGTGTGTGTTACCATGCCCGGCTAATTTTTTGTATTTTTGGTAGAGATGGAGTTTCACCACGTTGCCCAGGCTGGTCTTGGGCTCCTGGGCTCAGGCAATCCACCTGCCTCGGCCTCCCAAAGTGCTGGGATTACAGGTGTGAGCCACCATACTGGGCCTTCATACTGCCTTTGACTCACACAGAACTATCTGGAAATGACCACCAACCAACCAATCATCACCACCTGGTGGCAGTGCAACCAATGGCAGGTTTCCTTCTTCAAAGCTGAAATAGCCTATCATCTTGTAACATAACATTTTAGAATTTCAGATCTCATTTACATTTTGAAACATTCCTTCTAAAACATTTTCCATATAAGTCACAGCTTAGGTGAGCATTTCACTTATCAAAAATGAAATTTGGCAGGTTGCTGTGGCTCATACCTGTAATTCCAGCACTTTGGGAGGCTGAAGTGGGAGGATTGCTTGAGCCCAGGAGTTCAAGACCAGCCGGGCCACTTGGCAAAACCCTGTCTCTACAAAACAAAAACACAAACAAAAACCCATGCCTGTGGTCCCAGTTACTTGGGAGGCTGAGATGGGAGGACTGCTTGAGCCCAGGAGGTCGAGGCTGTAGTGAGCCATGATCACACCACTGCATTCCAGCCTGGGTGACAAAGCAAGACACTCTCTCAAAAAAGAAAAACTCAAAAATGAAATCTTATTTTCAAGGGCTACTCATATTTCTGGTATTAGAGAATTCTAGAGATCAGAATTGAAACAGTGAGCATCTTATGCAGGATCTTCTAGAAGATGAAGCCTTTCTGAGTTCAACATAAAAGAACAATGTTCTAAATGTGGGGTTAATAAGCAAAAGGGCAAGATAACTGGGAGAAATGTCAGGCAGAATAGCATATGAGTAGAAGACATTATGGATTCTAGTATGAAGAAGTTTGTATGAAACCACAGCTCCTTTTATAACATGATGTTAAGTAAAACATAAGCAAGAAATAAGGAAAGAAAGTCTCATATTACCTGATTAGGGAGGACATGCTACAAAATGGAGAAAGTAAAGGAAGAACTTACAACGGTTTGGGAAATAAACAGTGTAGCTTACATAGTGCACCCAATAAGTTTCCTAACATGTGGGACATACTGTGGTTTAGGACCTTCATAAGGGGAGCTTCATTTCTAAACTCTGAGAAACCAAATGAATAATGCATAGGTTATTTACTCGACATGTGAAATGTCCCTAGGGACTCGTGTGAGGTATTTAACAAGAACTACTTCAAGTAGTGGAATCCCCCTTAAGTACGAGATAACCAGACTACACTTGACTTAGCTTATTTCACAACTAGGACTCTGAGAGTTAGAGGAAACCATCATGGTACAGGGTAAATCTCTCCTTTGGAAATCTGGAAGGCGGCACTCTGTTAGTAGGAGATGAAGCATATTACTATTGGCATCCAGGCTAAAACAGGGACAATCACTCAAGCTGCTCACCCTTTGCCCAGAGTCCAACGTCCTATAGAACTGAGTATCTTCTAGCAGGCAGGAACTCTCTGGGGAAAACAGACACCCAACTACCTAAGAATAGCCTTGTCAATCTCAACTTCACCTCAATGCCCACTCACTCTGGAAGTAGAGAGAGGACTTCGGGACCATATACTCCACCCTCACTAAACTCTAACAAGTATTAACATCCTAGAACCAGTTTCCTTCTGAACCCCAATAGTAGTGACAGCCAAATTAATGACAAAGATAATAAAATCACTTTTGTTAATTTATAACTATAATTCATAACTAATTTACAACATTTACTAGACCTTAAGCCTCTCTGGTCTTTAGTTTTCTCATCCATAAAATGCAGCTAATATTTCACAAGGTAACATATGCAAAAAGCCCAAAATAATACCTGACAAATAGTAAGTACTAGACTTTGTTAGAACTTTCTACTATTTGTTAGTATTTGCTACTTAGATAAAAGCTACGAAGCTAATCCTTTGATGGGGTGGAGTGGGAAGGGGTATCAAAGTCGAGGAAAAAAAAGATAAAATGCTAGGGTTTGAAAATAAATCTGCCAAAAATCAGATATTTATTAGTCTTGGACCTAGCAAGCTAGAAATTTGTGTGGTGGGGGACAGTGTTTATTACCAAGATAAACAGGTGAAGCCACAGATCTTTAGTGGGAGGCGGCCAGAGATCTTGTAATATGCCCCACACAATAAAGAAGTGTCCACATCACATGCCGAAAGCACGCCCACTGAGAAACTCTGAAAGAGTACAACGAAGCTGAAACAGGGTGGAGGAGATCTTTTACAGGAGACCTGTAAATGACTGAATACAGCAAAAATTCTTTCTAAGAGGAAACGTGAACTGAAACAATCTAAGAGTTATTACAAAAATAAAGGGAGTGGGTCAGGCGCAGTGGCTCATGTCTGTAATCCCAGCACTTTGGGAGGCTGAGGTGGGCAGATCACGAGGTCAAGAGATTGAGACCACCCTGGCCAACATCATGCAACCCTTTCTCTACTAAAAATACAAAAATTAGCCAGGTGTGGTGCCATGCACCTGTAGTCCCAGCTACTCGGGAGGTTCAGGCAGGAGAATCGCTTGAACCCAGGAGGCAGAGGTTGCAGTGAGCTGAGATCACGCCACTGCACTCCAGCCTGGCAACAGAGGGAGACTCTGTCTCAAATAAATCAATGAATGAATGAATGAATAAATAAAGGGAGTGGATTCTTTCTAAAGAAGACTATCTAAAGATTATAGAAGCAGCTGGGTGCGGTGGCTCACACCTGTAATCCCAGCACTCCGGGAGGCTGAGGCAGGTGGATCACGAGGTCAAGAGTTCAAAACCAGCCTATTCAACATGGTGAAACCCCACCTCTACTAAAAATACAAAAATCAGCTGGGTATGGTGGCAGGTGCCTGTAATCCCAGCTACTCGGGAGCCTGAGGCAAGAGAATCGCTTGAACCCGGGAGGCGGAGGCTGCAGTGAGCCGAGATCACGCTACTGCACTCCAGCCTGGGTGACAGAGCAAGACTCCATCTCAAAAAAAAAAAAAAAAAAAAAAGAATTATAGAAACAACCACCCCACCAAAAACAGAAACCTCCAAAAAGCAATGTTTTGCTGTTAAAACAGAAAATTTGTCCAAGTTTGTGCCTAGGCAACAGAGTCCCACAGTCCATACTCTTAACCACTATATTACGCTCAATAAGCTAGTAAGCCAAGCGAGCCAATCATGGTTATAACGGCAGTTTATTTTTTTCCATGTGCTTATGGCTAAGGTTTTATACATAATCTATTCCCTTTCTGTTACTGATACTAGGGTATGTTTTATAACCAATAATAATTTGAATTCAATGAAATACAGTGCTTTATAAAATGGAACTAAACTGTTCACTGGAGCAGATAAAGGTTGGCAAACTATACCGCACAGAGCTCCAGCAGTCACCCCAGACACACAAGGACTGGGAAACATAGGCCCACGGAGGCCTCCAATTCAATGAAACATTTCATTTTTATCCTTTCCCATTTTACAAGAAGGCATTCATATATACTTCTGTCAAGGAAAAGGTTCCATAGCTTAACAAAAATGCTTGAAAACTACAAAATCAAATGAATTATTAAAATCCCTTGAAGGCATTAGATTCCACAAAGTCCTGAGAAACAACTTACAGACTATAAGACCAAAAAAGGGTTTTTAAGTTAAAATTAGGAGTTTTAAGTTAAAAATTTAATGTTTTTGCCCCAATCATCTTCAAAAAGTTCATGGTGGGTAAGCACAAAATTAAATTTAAAAAAAAGAAAATGAAAAAAATTCATGGAAAATGAGTATTATGAAAAAACTATGTATGGATTTCAATCTTTTTTTGCATCCAAATAAACTCATACTAGCTTATTATAACAAATCTGAACAGCATCTAGTTTGAGGCACTAAGGAGAAGACATCAGTTCAAAAAAAAAAAAAACACTATCAGAGCAATATGAATTTTGCTAAAATTGAAGCAAGGGCAAACATCCAATTCATAGTGAAGTTTGAATCCACTATGGAAGATCACTGATGCTTTCCAAAAAGTTTACGGGGGCCAGGCGCGGTGGCTCACGCCTGTAATCCCAGCACTTTGGGAGGCCGAGGCAGGCGGATCACAAGGTCAGGAGATCGAGGCTACCCTGGCTAACACGGTGAAACCCCGTCTCTACTAAAAATACAAAAAATTAGCCAGGCATGGTGGCGGGCGCCTGTAGTTCCAGCTACTCGGGAGGCTGAGGCAGGAGAATGGTGTGAACCCGGGAGGTGGAGCTTGCAGTGAGCCGAGATTGCTCCACTGCACTCCAGCCTGGGCGACAGAGTGAGACTCCGTCTCAAAAACATACACACACACACACAAAGTTTACGGGGACAATGCCCCAAAGAAATCAGCAGTTTATGAATGGATAACCTGTTTTAAGAAGGGACAACATGACGCTGGAGATGCCCATAGCAGCGGACCATTCACATTAATTTTGGAGGAAAAAATTAATCTTGTCTGTGCTCTAACTGAACAAGAGCCAATGATTAATAGCAGAAACAACAGCCAACACCACAGACATCTCAACTGATTCAGCTTACACAGTTCTGACTAAAAAATTAAAGGTGAGCAAACTTTCCAATCAATGGGTGCCAAAACTGTTGAACCCAGATTAGCTGCAGACAACAGCAGAGCTTTCAATGGAAACCTTAAGCAAGTGGGATCAAAATCCTGAAGTATTTCTCAAATAACTACAACAGGAGATGAAACACGGCTTTATCACTGTGACCTTAAAGACAAAGCACAATCAAAGCAATGGCTACCAAGAGGTGGAAGTGGGCCAGTGAAAGCAAAAGTGGACCAGTCAAGAGCAAAGGTCATGGCAACAATTTTTTTTGGCTCCTCAGGGTATTTTGCTTGTCAACTTTCTAGAGGGCCGAAGAACACTAATAAGTGTTTTGAGAGCGGGGCACAGTGGCTCACGCCTGTAATCCCAGCACTTTAGGAGGCTGAGGCAGGAGGACCACTTGAGTCCAGGAATTGAGACCAACCTGGGCAACATAGAGAGGTCCCGTCTCTACCAAAAAAAAAAAAAAAAAGTATGATGGCACATGCCTGTAATCCCAGCTGTTTGGGAGGCTGAGGCAAGAGGATCGCTCGAGTCCAGGACTTCAAGTCCAGTGAGCTATGATCGTTCTACTGCACTCCAGCCTGGATGACCAATGAAAAAAAAAAAGGAAGAAAGAAAGAGAGGCCAGGTGCAGTGGCTCACGTCTGTAATCCCAGCACTCTGGGAGGCCAAGGTGGGCAGATCACCTGAGGTCAGGAGTTCAAGAACAGCCTGGCCAACATGGTGAAACCCTGCCTCTACTGAAAATACCAAAAAAGTACTCGGGTGTGGTGGTGAGTGCCTGTAACCCCAGCTACTCAGAAGGCTGAGGCAGGAGAATCGCTTGAACCCGGGAGGCAGAGGTTGCAGTGAGCTGAGATCGTGTCACTGCACTCCAGCCCGGCGACAAGAGCAAGGCTCCATCTTAAAAAAAAAAAAAAAGTACGTGTGTGTGTGTTAGTTTTAAGAAAGTCAGCCAAAGCTTTAGCAGAAAAAGATCTACTCCACTATGAGCTCCTGCTCATTCCTCTCATCAACCAAAGGCAATTTTCTAACAGTTTCCATGGGAAATCATTAGGCATCCACCTTACAGTCCTGATTTGGTTCCTTCTACCTTCTTTTTGTTTCCTAGTCTTAAAAAATCTTTAATGGACACCCAGTTTTCTTGTAATAATAATGTAAAAAAACCTGCATTTACATGGTTAAATTCCTAGGACCCTCAGTTCTTTGGGGATGGACTAAATGGCTGTTATCATGACTTACAAAAGTGTCTTTTTTTTTTTTTTTGAGACGGAGTCTCGCTCTGTCGCCCAGGCTGGAGTGCAGTGGCCAGATCTCAGCTCACTGCAAGCTCCGCCTCCCGGGTTCACGCCATTCTCCTGCCTCAGCCTCCCGAGTAGCTGGGACCACAGGCGCCGCCACCTCGCCCGGCTAATTTTTTGTGTTTTTAGTAGAGACGGGGTTTCGCCGTGTTAGCCAGGATGGTCTCGATCTCCTGACCTTGTGATCCGCCCGTCTCGGCCTCCCAAAGTGCTGGGATTACAGGCTTGAGCCACCGCGCCCGGCCTACAAAAGTGTCTTGAACTTGATGAAGCTTATGCTGAGAAATAAAGTTTACATATCTTATTTTTATCTTTTTCTTTTTTGATATGAAGCCTTCACTCTGTCATCCAGGCTGGTGTGCGGTGGCGCAATCTCAGCTCACGGCAACCTCTGCCTCCCAGGTTCAAACGATTCTCCTGACTCAGCCTCCCGAGTAGCGGGATTACAGGTGTGAGCCACCTGCCCAGCTAAATTTTATATTTTCAGTAGAGACGGGATTTCACTAGGTTGGCCAGGCTGGTCTTGAACTCCTGACCTCAAGTGATCTGCCTGCCTCAGCCTCCCAAAGTGCTGGTATTACAGGCTTGAGCCACTGCACCCAGCCTTTACTTTTATCTTTTAATTCCATTTTTCCAAGATCTTTTTAAAGTCCCCTCATATTTATATTCCAACTACTTCTGAATTTGAGAGAGTTGCTATAGTATAAAATGTAATGTCCCACACAGTGATAATTATTTTAAATTTAACACTAAAAACACACACACGTAAAACAAGACTAGTGTTCTTAACCACTAGGGAACATTGATAAGTAGTATTTTTTCATCAAAGGGATTTTTTTTTTTATTTTTAAGTCATGTATATTGTCTTCTTCTCCCCTTAAAAATGGTGGCATGTATTTAAAAAATTTACTAAGTAGCCACTCTCCATTCTGCATTAAGCTCAACATTTCTGAGAGTTACAAAGATAAATCAGACATGTGTCACCTTCAGTTTTAAAGGTGACATGAGACATTTATCAAACTAAATGGGTAGAAAGAGGTAAAGTGCCAAGAGAAGAAACAAAGGAGTGAGAAGTGAGGAGCTAATATAAAGGAGCTCAGCTGTGGGAGAAACGACTTCCAACCCCAGGTGAGGGGATTCTTATCAGACACTGCCTGAAAATGGAGTCCTACAGGGACTATAGGAGTCCTACAGGACAAATAATCTCTCTGCATTTTGATATGTGATTATTCAATTATTCAACAAATTGTTCACAATTTCATGGGATAAAAATCGGATAAGCAAAACAAATACCTAATATACAATGTGTTAAATATAGTAACAAGCATGTGCATGATATTAATGAAGGGGGAGGGATGAATTTTCTTAGGGTAGTGGAAAGAGTAGGCAAGGGGGAGGAAGCAAGGAGGAAAGGTGACTTGGGCAGGGCCTTGAGGATGAGCAGCAATTTGATGAAATAAAAGGATTATTTCAGGCAATGAGAGAAATGAGCAAGGGCATGGAGAAGTGAAAGCATATGGCATCTTTGGGGACTGACTGTTGGGGAATTAGGGGATAACTGAATATGGGAGTGAAAATGAGGCCAGGCCAGATCGTGAGCTTTATATCCTGTGCCAAGAAGTTTAGCTTCATTACAGTAGGTACAAAAGCTTTAGGCAAAGAATGATATCACATAAGCACTATGAGACTCTTTCTAATATTAACATTTCTAAAGTTGCCACTGGCTGCAAAAACATATATGAGATCATTAATTCTAGGACTTCTAGAAATAACTCCAAAGGTCCCACTGGCCTACAGGCCATGAGTCCAGTTAAGAGCTCCCTGAAGGCAAGTACTATTTATTTGTTTTTGATCTCCAGGACATAGGATATAGTGCAATCAATAGGAATCAGTTTGTGATTAGGAATGACAGAACAAATGATGGCTCCCAGGTTTCTGACCCGATTATCATGCCAATGAGAAGGATATAAGGTTGGTTTTTTTGTTTTGTTTTGTTTTGTTTTGAGATAGGGACTCACTCTGTAATCCAGACTGGAGTGCAGTGGCATGATCATGGTTCACTGCAACCTTGACCTCCTAGGCTCAAGCAATTCTCCCACCTCAGCCTCCCAAGGAGCTGGGATGACAGGTTCACATCACCATGCCTGGCTAATTTATTTTTATTTTTTGTAGAGACAAGGTCTCTCTGTTTTGCCCAGGCTGATCTCGAACCCCTGGGTTCATGCAATTCTGCCACTTCAGCCTCCCAAAGTGCTGGGATTACAGGCATGTGCCACCATGTCCAGCAAATATAAATTCTGTCTGGGAGATGTTAAAAGTTCTGCCCACAACAAGTTAAAACACGGGTGTGGGGTTCTGAAAAGAGGCCACAGCTATAGATATTAATTTGAGCATCGCCGTGTATGGTATACTGGTGACAGCTGAAGCCACATGGGTGGATGAGGTCACCAACCATGAATGGGGCTCAACTGAGAATCTAGGAATCCCAGGGTAAAGTTGAGAATAGACAGAGACAGAGAAAGAACAGAGAAGAGGAAGAGAAACAGGAGAGATGTCCTATGAGTCTAAGAAAGTACATATTTCAAAAAACATGTGTAGTATGGTGCCAATGATCATTAAAAGGTCAGCTGGTATGAAGACTGTAAACAGGCTATTGGATTTGGAAACAGGGTAGTCACTGATTAACTTTCATTGGAGTGGGGAGAGGATAAAGGATAAATTGGGATGAAGAGTGTATGGAAAATGTGAAAGAAGAGACAGTGAGTACAGGTCACTGCTCAAAAAGTCTGGCAATAAAGAGAAGGGAGTGAGATATGTTAGCAGTTTGACAAGTAGGTTGGAAGAAGTATGCACATTTTGTGCATTATCTGTTTTATATGACTTGTGTCTAGAGATTTTGAGAATAAGGACTGCCTTTAGTACTCTTATAGCATCTACCAGCTTATATAATAAAAACAATAGCACTACTAAATATTTATTTAGAATGCAAAATATAATACCTCGTACAGGTCACTAAATTATATTCCTAGGATAAAAGAAAGAGCACTAGACTAAATCAATTAGTCATAAAATGCAAATCATTTACCTGCATGGGGTGACTGTTAAAAAGAGGCCATGCCCTGTTATGCAATTTGACAGGCTCCGTGAGCAACACTGGGGATGTTGTAAGATGTTACCTTAGTTCTTTCACCCTGGGCTGCACAAGGACATACTCACCTCCATAGTAGAGTCCTGTAGCAGTGCACATCCGCCACTGTCCCTGATACATTCCTGCTCTGCTGGGGCTGCACATCTGGACGCTGACATCTGCAATCTCTTGGGGCTCTAGCGATCTCACCATCACCATGTTCACATGTCCAAATTGGTCTCCCCCGACATATTTAAGACAAACCCCTGGAGGCCAGGCCTCTGCCCCTGAGTTCAAGCAAAAGAAAAAAATGTTAGGCAATCAATGGTCCTATGCCGGGTGCAGTTTATTATGAAACTGTAGAAGAGGCCTCTTTCTTTTTCTCACATACATACGTAAACCTAACCACATACACCTGAGCCATATATTGTCTCACACAACTGATCAAAAGGAATTATCAGAACCAACAACCTCTGACCAATAATCTAACCCTATGAAGAAGCACATAAGGCAAAAGCAAGGCAGTTCCTCAAGACAATGAGTGTTTCAGGTGACTCCAGGGAAGGCCACACATCACACTGAATCTGTAGAACCTAAGAATAATGTCCATGAAGAGCCATGGAGATGAAACACAGGCCCACGTTTAGGGGACAGCTCTGTCTACTAAAAGGTAACATATGTCCATTTTCACAGTATATCTGATTGTTGCCAGTTTTTCCACAGAAACAAGAGGATGAAGCACACAAGGAGTAATTTTAATGGTATTATTCTCAACTTAAAATTGCTTTTTGCCTGAAGTATGACTTTTCTTCTGGGGTCCATAACTATAAAATTCTCAAGAGCTCAAGAGATCACATGAATATAAAAGGCAGTAAAAGTTTAGACCTCAGGTGGTGATGAAAATATAAATAATGGGGTGATCTCCCCTGATAACATCAATGAACTGTGGTTGCAAGAACAATGGCACCAGCTGGAGGTACTTGCGGAAAGGATGGGAAGGAGGGTCAATCAGACGTGTCAAAGGGAGATACATTTTTACAGAGTTACAGGTTAAATCAAACACGATTTAACCTGTAACTCTCACAGAGTAAAGAGTCGCCCAGGCTGAAGTACAATGGCGTGATCTCTGGCTCACTGCAACCTCCGCCTCCCAGGTTCACGCGATTCTCCTGCTTCAGCCTCCTGAGTAGCTGGCATTACAGGCACACACCACCACGCCTGGCTAATTATTGTATTTTTACAAGAGATGGGGTTTTACCATGTTGGCCAGGCTGGTCTCGAACTGCTGACCTCATGATCCGCCCGCCTCGGCCTCCCAAAGTGCTGGGATTACAGGTGTTAGCCACCGCACCTGGCCTAATCTTTGTATTTTTAGTAGAGATGGGGATTCACCATGTTGGCCAGGCTGATCATGAACTCCTGACCTCAGGTGATCTGCCCGCCTCGGCCTCCCAAAGCGCTGGAATTACAGGCATGAGCCATGGCGCCCGGCCAGTACCCACTCTTGTGTACCTATTTTCATGTAACTAATTCATGAGAAATCTATGTGTTGACTAGTTCCCACTAGTCAAGCAGTATAGGCAGCCACACAGTGACTAGATGTGATCTTTCCTGTGAAGTCTCTCCAATATGCAGCAATTGATAAACTCCTTTCTAACTGTAGACAGAAACCTCTATATATCTTTTTTTGGAATATATACATTCATTATAAAAATACACCACTGTGAAAAGTTGAACATGGCAGGACTCTCAGAACAGAGGGTGCTTGTCATTTATCTCCTATCAGTACTCTAAGATGCCTCAGTTCCTTGCTCTCTAAGTGCCCAGTTCTGACATACCTGATGGCTCACTACTGGAAAGAAACCAGACAGAGAAAGGAAACCAGAGTTCCATTCCTGAAATCTCAGCTCCATTATGAATGGCACCCTCTGTGCTCCTTGGGTCTTAAGGGGTAGCAGCTAAAGCAGTGGCCACTATGTTTCAGCATACCTTCTTTTTAAAAAATTTGCCAGGCCGGGCGCGGTGGCTCAAGCCTGTAATCCCAGCACTTTGGGAGGCCGAGGCGGGCGGATCACAAGGTCAGGAGATCGAGACCACAGTGAAACCCCGTCTCTACTAAAAATACAAAAAATTAGCCGGGCGCGGTGGCGGGCGCCTGTAGTCCCAGCTACTCAGGAGGCTGAGGCAGGAGAATGGCGGGAACCCGGGAGGCGGAGCTTGCAGTGAGCCGAGATCGCGCCACTGCACTCCAGCCTGGGCAACAGCGTGAGACTCCGTCTCAAAAAAAAAAAAAAAAAAAAAAAAAAAAAAAAAAAAATTTGCCAACAAAATGTCCTAAGTTAACCCTATAAAGGGCAACCACTGCTGGTGGAAAGGTTGTGGATGACACACTGACAATACATGCAATTTATCTTCTTCATTTCTGAGGTCTGGCAAAAGCCTATTTGTCTTACAACAAACAGAATAGTAGCTGACATGAAGCACCTTACAAAATGTCAGTCTCTTTAAAGACCAAAATCCAAGAGAAAAACTATACTACTATCATGGGGCTAAATCCACAGTTATTCTTTAAGATACACACATACACACACATACACATACACATATACCTGCAGCAAGATAATGTCTGTTTTTATGAAAACCCAAAAATATGTCTGTTTTTTGAACTTATAAGAAAATAAGGTAAACCAAGACTGGGTGTGAAAAAGACTTAGCTCTCCTAGGCACAACCACAAGCAGCTGAGATGATTGGGTCATCTTAGCTGTGCAAAAGGAGTGCTGCTATATTCCAGAGAAACTGAGTTAGTCGGTAAAACATTAAGTCGGTAACATTAAACACTGGCATTTGGCTAGGGTCCTGCCCTTCTTGGTACTCCAGATACCTATCAGTTCTCAGTGGAGTATTTAAAGAGCCTCTGGGAAAAAAACTGGAAGAGTTATCTACCAACAACTCTGAAGTGTTCATTGGCTATGAAGTGAAAAACCAATCATCTGCCTTCTGAGCATTATCAATGATACATATAGTTCTTATAGTCACAACTGTTAGGTCAAGTAACTCTGAAAAGGTCAAAGATATTGATGTTTGATACAGAAGGAAGGGAAATACAGTGAGTTGTCTGGACTACACTAAGCATACCTGAAATCTGAATTCGAGAAGTATAATAGAACTGGGCTCCAAATTAAGTCTCAGTTGCAAACTGGATTAATGGGGGATAGATTTCTATCTAGAAGAAAAGAAAAACTAATCCATGTTTTATGACATTCCTAGTTAAGTATCACAATCAAGTATATAATTAAGGTTGTAATTCTCCAGATATGAAATATCACTTTATTTTTTAAAATAAAGTAAAAACAAAACAAAACAAAAAACCTGTCATGTTACAATTTTGAGATGATAGCAAGCATCACAAAAATCAAAAGTCCAACAGTCCCAGAAATCCTGGGACTTAGTAAGTATATACAATTATAGAAATAGTCTGGAGACAGTAAGGAATATCCAAATAGCAATGCAGAAGACAAACCTTAATGATGATCTCCTTTTTAACCCTTATAAGTGTGGACACTGCATTTCATATTAAGCTCCATGAAAGCAGAAACCTTCATCAATCTTGTGACCATTTCTCCCTTGTACCTAATAAAGTGACTGGAACATAATAAAATGTGTTGAATGAAAGAAGCAAAATTATCTTCTCTAGAATCATACTGAAGAAGAGAAAGGCAGAAAGCTAACTATTTTAATGCACTAAAAGAAAAATGGAGGAAATAATTGTTCTTTCTCAAGTTCTTTTCCCATCCCTTTAATTCACTTCTATGAAGTTCAAAAAATAATGACAACTCTGGATCTATATGCCCAAGATACCCTCTCATATGACAATCACAAAAATTTCACCAAAGTCAGAGAAACACTAGGGTTATTGTAACATGCTCGGCTTAATATTCACTACAATTGTACAACAGAGCACTGAGAAGCTCTAGGTGCTGGTAAAGAGAATTCTGTCTACTCGTATTTTTAGAGGGACAGTTTCAAATTTTCATTTTAACTCCCAAGTTTCCTGCTCAGGTTTACTAAGCTTCCAACGCTTCCACAGTGACAGAAGTCTGAATCCTAGAATTCTGCATCTATGTTATTAAATGTCTCAGTTCTGTTTTTGCAAATCTAATAAAGGACTTAAAAAATATTAGGAGTTTATTTATTTCTATTTATTTATTTATTATTTATTTATGAGACGGAGTCTCACTCTGCCACCCAGGCAGGAGTGCAGCAGCGCGGTCTCAGCTCACTGCAACCTCCGCCTCCCAGGTTCATGCAAGTCTCCTGCCTCAGACTCCCGAATAGGCGGGATTATAGGCACCTGCCACCATGCCTGGCTAATTTTTCTGTAGTTTTAGTAGAGATGGGGTTTCACCATGTTGGACAGGCTGGTCTTGAACTCCTGACCTCAGGTGATCCACCCGCCTCAGCCTCCCAAAGTAGTGGGATTACAGGGTTGAGCCACCACGCCTGGCCAGGAATTTAATTTTAAACAGCGTGTGACGTTTGCCTTCTTTGGGGAAAGCTATTGGGACAACTGTATGAAGTTCCTATCAGTCTCATCTGTGGTATATTTGAATGCCCAGCACGCCTAAAACATGACAAGACAGAAGTGCATGAAAATTATTATTTATGTAGCTCTTTCAGTGAGTGCTTACTTCTTAGGGAGGTTATGAATGAGAGTAAGACAGCCAGAGGAAAAATTGCCAGGGCCTGCCCTACTTCTATGTTACTACTCTATTTACAGAAAGAACTCAGGCCAGATTAGGATGACACCAAAGAACCTGTGCACATGCATGTTCTTCCTCTCTCAAATAATATGCCTGATACTCAGTTATGGGTGGCCGGATTCTGCTTAACCAAATGGAAAACATCCAATTTATAGATATAAAACTACTCTACAGCTGGGTGGACAACTTCCAGAAGAAGAGAAAACCTATTTATTCAAAGCACCTTGAAAGATAAAATCTCTAGCAACTGCTACCTCACCTTTCAAGATCTGTTCAGGCACAAGAATGCCCTTTCACACAAGGAAAGAGATTCAGAGGCTGTTTTAAACTGGGGTTACAAAGCAAATGCAGAGGGGAAAAGCAGTCAGGCCCACCAATAGAGATTTTTGTAAGTCAACACGAAAGGTAGGCTTTGGGGGTTCTGATTTGACATTCTAACTACTGCATATCAACCTCCCCAAGCTCCCCATTAGCCCAAGTAACAGTCTAGTAAGTAAGCAGATATATCAAGAGGCTTTCTGAAATATAAAATGGTCATTCTGCCACAAGATGGTATTTAAAACATTTCAACAATACTCTAACAACTTTCAGTATTTAAAAACACTGACAAGCTCACAGAAAGCCAGGCCATTTTCACTGTTTTCACTATAAGTAAATAAGGTACTGGCTTCACTTTAAAATAAACAAATAAAACTTGAATAAGTCACACTTTCCAAACAAACCTCATTTATTTAAAAAAAAAATATATATATATATATAGACTCCAAAAAACTTTTTTTTTTTTTTTTTTTTTTTTGAGATGGAGTCTGGCTCTGTTGCCCAGGCTGGAGGGCAGCGGTGCAATCTTGGCTCACTACAACCTCTGCCTCCTGGGTTCAAGTGATTCTTAAGCCTCAGCCTCCTGAGTAGCTGGGACTACAGGCGTACAACACCATGCCCAGCTAATTTTTTGAATTTTTAGTAGGTGGGGTTTTGCCATGTTGGCCAGGCTGGTCTTGAACTCTTGACCTCAAGTGATCTGCTCACCTTGGCCTCCCAAAGTGCTGGGATTACAGGTGTGAGCCATTGCACCCAGCCTCTGAAAGCATTTTTGATCAGTAACACAGCAGGTTTTAAATTCAGAATAAAAACATGACAAATAAAAGTTACTATAAAATGAAGAAATTGTCTTGATATTTTTTAAAAGCAGGCAAAATTAAGCAAGGTGAGAAAGAAATTACGCAAAGTATAATAGACTTTGAACAAGTAAGAATTTCAAGAAAAATAGAAAATATGGCTATTTTCCTCTGTTACCATGTACCTCCCAAACTAACAGTGCACCACTGTTACAACTAAAAAGGAAAGGGGCAAATGAAATTTTACAAAGCCACAGGTGTCCTGAGTCATCCACAACATTGCGTTAGTCCAAACTATGTGTTTGGTCAATGACACACTGAACTTTCCTCCAAAGGAGAGTTACTTCTAAATATGCCAGAAAAACTAAGAATAACAATTCAATTTGGTACATTCTTACATAAAAAGCTGGTCTAGCCAGTCTTTCTCCATCATAAAGAACTGAATTGTAAAGAACTGAAAAGTAAACCAAATCAATAAAAGGTCACTTTTATAGCTTTGAGTCCCCAGAGTTTTAAATCATCTCACATCAAATTAACTTGCTAGACAGGGCACCCCCACAACCACATATTTTTAGCTAAATACTCTCTTTTGCCTAGTTTTCCACCTCTCAGAATTTCTCTGAAGTACTCATTAATAATAAGAAAGTTAAAACACCCTCCATCAGTCAACATAAATTGTCATTAGATGTGACGAGAAATACTAAACCCAACGCCTGCTCCCAAAAGTCATTAGAAAATAATTTAAGGCCAGGTGCAGTGGCTCATGCCTGTAATCCCAGCATTTTAGGAGGCCAAGGTGGGAGGATAGTGTGAGCCCAGGAGTCTGAGAACGGCCTGAGCAAATAATGAAACCTTATTTCTACAAAAACTTTAAAAAATTAGCCAGGCATGGTGCGGTGGCTCCTATCTGCAATCGAAACTACTCACGAGGCCAAGGCAAGAGGATCACTCGAGCCCAGGAGGCCAAGATTGCGCCACTGCACTCCCAGCCTGGGTGACAGAGTGAGACCTTGAAGAAAAGAAAGAAAAGAAGAAAAGAAAAGAAAAGAAAAGAAAAGAAAAGAAAAGAGAAAGAAAGAAAAGAGAGAGAGAGAAAGAAAGAAAGAAAGAAAGAAAGAAAGAAAAGAAAAGAAAAGAAAAGAAAAGAAAAGAAAAGGAAAGAAAGAAAGAAAGAAGAAGGAAGGAAGGAAGGAAGGAAGGAAGGAAGGAAGGAAGGAAGGAAGGAAGGAAGGAAGGAAGGAAGGAGGGGGAGAGAGAGAGG
This sequence comes from Macaca mulatta, assembly GCF_049350105.2. Classification (NCBI taxonomy): domain Eukaryota; kingdom Metazoa; phylum Chordata; class Mammalia; order Primates; family Cercopithecidae; genus Macaca; species Macaca mulatta. The sequence continues at coordinate 147,625,316 of NC_133409.1, read as the reverse complement.
AAGGAAAGGAAAGGAAAAGAAAGGAAAGGAAAGGAAAAGGGAAAGGGAAGGAAAGATTTAGACACAGAGACACTATTTTCAAAGAACTATGGTTAACTTATTTATGTATTTATTTTTATTTATTTAATGTTTTTTGAGACAGAGTCTCACTCTGTCACCCAGCCTGGAGTGCAGTGGCATGATTTCAGCTCACTGCAACCTCTATCTCCTGGGTTCAAGCAATTCTCCTGCCTCAGCCTCCCAAGTAGCTGGGATTAAAGGTGCCCAACACCATACCTGGCTGATTTTTGTATTTTTAGAATGGGTTTCATCATGTTGGCCAAACTGGTCTCCAACTCCTGACCTCAGGTGATCCTTCCACCTCAGCCTCCCAAAGCTGGGATTACAGGCATGAGCCACTATGCCCAGCCTATGGTTAGCTTATTTCTAGTGTGTCTTAAAAGAGGCTGCAGCACATCAAAACAATGTTTTTCTTGTATTTTTTTCTTTTTTCTTTTTCTTGTTTGTAGAGACAGGATCTCACTACACTGTCAAAGCTGGTCTTAAACTCCTAGGCTCAAGTGATCCTCCTGTCCTGCCTTGACCTGTAAAAGTGCTGGGAGGCCATGTGCAATGTACACATATGTAATCTCAGCTATCCAAGTGAGAGGATAGCTTGAGCCCAAGAGTTCGAGATCAGCCTGGGCAACGCAGGAAGACTCCATCTCTACAATTAAAAAATTAGCTGGGCACAGTAGTGCATGCCTGTGGTCCCAGCTACTCGGGAGAGGCTGAGGCAGGAGGACTGCCTGAGCCCAGGAGGTCAAGGCTACAATGAGCCATGATCACAACACTGTACTCCAGCCTGGGCAACAGAGCGAGCTGCTGTCTCAAAAAAAAAAAAAAAAAAAAAAAAAAAAGGTGCTTGGATTCTGTGTGTGAGTCACCACACCCAACCTGTATTTTTTTTTTTTAACCAACAATTTCTGTCTCCCATTTTGAGCAAATTCCCATATTTCCTATCCTATTTTTCAAAGTGGTATTAATGTCTCAGATAACCTAATGAAATTTCAGAGACAATCATCCTTCTGGTTGCAAAAAAAAAAAAAGAGCTTTCAGAAGAGCAGATGCTCACAGCTCTTTCCAACTACCTTGTTCTATTCAAGGATATACCTCCTCTAGCCTGCTGGAAGATTAATTAGAGCAGAAATAAAGTGATGAAGTAAAACTGTACAGGTGGAGACAATACTCCATCATATACAAGTCTAGTTCCTAGTAACAAAACCAATATTGGATTGTGTTTAGATCCCATTAAGTTATAGGTGGCTTAGAAGCATGAGACATAAATTCTTCTTCCTACTTTAGAGCAGGAGATACTTCACTAATGTTTGGTCATCACACCAGTACAAGAAAATGCTACATATCATGTGTAGGAGAAAGCTCGCAGTTACACAATCACGTACACAAGCTAAAACATTTCCTTCTTACTTAACTGTTAAGAAAATGAAAACTAGGCAAGGGAGGATTGCCCATTATGTACTTACCAGAATTTTGGATCCGCCATGTTTTTACAAACTGAGTGTCAGGAGGTATTGACTCCCCTTCTCCTATGGTGACATCTTCAACAAAGGACATGGAGGGCACACTGATGTTTGGGCTCTCAAAGTCATAATAGGCGCCAATTGCTGCTTGGAGGTTCCTACAGAAAAAAGAGAAAAGGCAACAGACTTCAGTACCGTCCAGACGATATTATCCTGTTAAACAAAAGGAAAAAGCCTGTTTCTTAGGGTTTGTCACAGAACCTGAGGCTCCTGGCATACAAGTCTTTAAAGCCTTGTATTCTGGCTGAGGAACAACAGGAAAACCACCAGGACCAACAAATTTGTGTATGACTTTCTTCCCACATAGAAAGTAACAAACATTAGTACCATCAGCAACAGTATGAGGATATCTCCCTTGTTACCCACAGGAAAACAAGAATGGGTAAAGAAATCAATTAAAAGAGATCTCTATAACTATGGAATTCAAAGCAGCACAACTTTTTATTTTGTATTATTATTTTTTAATATATTTTTTTAAAAAGAGAGAGAGGCAGGGTTTTGCCATGTTGCCCAGGTTAGCCTCGAACTCCCGAGCTCAAGCGATCCATCCATCTCAGCCTCCCAAAGCGCTAGGATTACAGGCATGAGTCACTGAGCTCAGCCAGAAGCTCCACTTTTTAAAATAAAGTAATATGTGCACATAATTTGAAGTTTCATACAAAGAAAACCATGTTCTCTTTTTTCCCCAACACACACACACACACACAGACATAACTGTTCGTATTACTTTCTTAAATATCCTTCCAAAACTTTCTTACATTCAAGCAAACATCATATACAATCTTATTTTCCCTCTTTTTTATACAAATGGTAGCATAATATACAATGCCCTTTGCTTTATTCTCTTAATGCTATATCTTGGAAACATCTCTGTTAGTACATAAAGCGCATCCTCATTGTTTTTTACAGCTGTAACCACTATACAGATGGATCATATTTAACCAGTCGACTTTTGAGTTTGTTTCCAGTCATTAACTCTTTCATAAATATGTTCAAGCACACATAGTTTTGTATACATGTAAGTGTATCTGTGAGATAAATTCCTAGTAAGTGATACTGCTGTGACAGAGTTTGTGGTTTTAATAAATATATCCAAACTTCCCTCAATAAAAGTTATACACTAATGATCCCACCAAGAATATAGGAGTGTGCCTATTTTCCCCACTTGCTCATCAGTGCTGTTTCTCTAACATTTTGGATTTCTCCCATCTAATAGGTTAAAAAAATATATATCTCAGTGAGATTTTGAGAGGCTGAGTATCTTTTTACAGGTTTAAGAGCCATTTGTAAAGGCTGGGCTCAGTGGCTCACACCTGTAATGCCAGCACTTTGGGAGGCCAAGGTGGGCGGATCATGGGGTCAGGAGTTCAAGATCAGCCTGGCCAACATAGTGAAACCCTGTCTCTACTAAACAAAGTACAAAAAATTAGCTGGGCATGGTGGCAGGCTACTTGGGAGGCTGATCTTGAAAAATTAGCTGGGTAATCCCAGCTACTTGGGAGGCTGAGGCAGGAGAATCGCTTGAACCCGGGAGGTGGAGGTTGCAGTGAGCTGAGATAGCGCCATTGCACTCCAGCCCAGGCAACAGTGCCAGACTCCGTCTCATAAAGAACAACAACAAAAAAGAGTCATTTGTAGTTTCTTTTTCGGAAGTATCATTTTGTAAATGTTGGTGTTCTTTTTAATTACTCACAAATCCCCTTTCAACAGAAGGAACTACCAAGTACATAAGCCAGAGTTCGCAATTGAGCAGAAGCGCATGACTGTCAGTTTGGTTATCAGTGCCAGAAACCAAGGACCACTAAAGGGTTTCAGTAAGCTGTGTTCATTACAGAGATCAAGGAAATTGTTAGTAATTACATTAACTGCCTCTCTTCTGGTCTTACTCAAACCAATGACATCATCTCCACTTCCCACACTATACAACAATCCAAACTGCATGTTTCTAAACATAATTCAACCATAAACTGACGAATCCACTGAGCTGTTTTTAATTATACATAAACATAGCATGAAACAAGCTCTGACAGTACACAACTGATCAACAGAAATGCTAATAGCAGCAAATAATTTTCTGCTGGGGGCCTGCCTGCTCCTCCAGGTGCTTGCAACTGCCAGAAAGGAAGGCTATATTTAGAGCAGGTACCTGAGGTCAAGCCTCACGCAATGGTGGCCTGTCATATTAGTCAGTAATGACTGAAATTACAATACCAATGGCCTGCCTATGATACATGTGCTTGATAATAGTTACATAAAGAGAGCTTCGCTGGGGCCAAACTGCACCTGTTTGCTTGACTAGCCAATACAAAGCTTGGACTTTAGTCTTCTCAGCAGTTTCCTATCTAGCTGACAGTGATCTAAAGTGAAGGATGTTTGTGACTGGCCAAACTTGGGGAAATCCAGCCCCTACCATCCACAAACAGGCTTAGAAGTACATCTGGAATTAGCATTACACTTAGGGATCAGGGAGAATATGGGAGAAAAATAAGCCTGGTTTGCAATTTGCTCTTTTGAAAACATTTTGGAAAAGCTGTATGTCTACCTTTTTGAAAAGAGAATTTTTTTGCAGCAGGTCTTCAGTAAGTAGCCTGCTGAATTGTTTTCTGTTCACTTGGCTGCAAAATGTGTTTTGGAGGGAAGAAACTATTTGTGCACTTAGGACAACTGCCAATTCTCATCCCCAGGCTGTGTCATATTTCAACCTTTGGCTCTGCCATCAGGACAGGACTTCAAGACCACTGCAGTAGGAACACTAGTAAATGGGAAAGTCAAGCTACCCAACTCAGGCAGATCCATTCCTATCCTCAAATCTCCTTTCACATTTCCAACTTATCCTACAGTCAAAGCTTATTTGTATGTGTATTACACAGGTAATTCAGCCAAAGAAAGATTAAGAACCATTTTTAAATCCCAAACTGAAACTGAAAGCAGCGAACTGGAATCCTGGCAGGAAGGTGGAGAGGAGGATGACAAAGCAAATTCATTTCCCAAGTACAAGGCAGAAAGTGGACTTTAGCCCAAGTGAGCTAACCCATAAAGCAGGTACACAGTCACAAATTTGGGGTACACAGCTTCTCAGAGTTCAGAGCATTTAAATTATTGGCCCACTAGGCTGAGCAACAGCAGGCATAAGATCAAACAGCTCCAATTCAGTGTCAGAAAGTAGACATGATAGCAGGTATTCTTGTTCAAAACAACATACTCAGCTATTATTAGCCAACAAGAAATTCTTCATGAAATGGAGCTGGCTGAGGTGATGCGAAAGGGAAAACATTGACCCAGCATTTGGTGCAGTCTAAAAGTTTAAACCTCCAGATTCCTTCAGTGTTTCTTTTCAAAAAAGTTTTAAATCTAATTTCAGATGGTTAAAAGTACCCTGAAGAACAAACAGAGGCAATGTAACAGTGAAAAAAAAGCACAGATTAAGATGGATGCTGGTGCCGGATGCGGTGGCTCACGCCTGTAATCCCAACACTTTGGGAGGCAGAGGCAGGCAGATCACTCGAGGGCAGGAGTTCGAGACCAGCCTGGCCAACATGGTGAAACCTCATCTCTACAAAAAATACAAAAATTACCTGGGCGTAGTGCATGCCTGTAATGAGCTACTTGGGAGGATGAGATAGGAGAATTGCTTGAACCCAGGAGGTGGAGGTTGCAATGAGCCGAAATTGTGCCACTACACTCACTCCGACCTGGGCAACAGAGTGAGACTCTGTCTCAAAAAAAAAAAAAAAGGTGGATGATGGTAATAGTTGCACACTGCCAATATAGTTAATGCCACAGAACTGTATACTTAAAATGGTAAATTTAATGTCATGCAGATTTTACCACAATGAAATAATTTTTATTTATTTATTTTTTTAAGAGTATGGTCTTTAGGCTGGGCGCAGTGGTTCACACCTATAATCCCAGCACTTAGGGAGGCCGAGGCGGGCAGATCGCCTGAGGTCAGCAGTTCAAGACCAGCCTGTCTGTACTAAAAATACAAAAATTAGCTGGGCATGGTGGTGGGTGCCTGTAATCCCAGCTACTCGGGAGGCTGAGGCAGGAGAATCGCTTGAACCTCGGGAGGCAGAGTTTGCAGTGATCTGAGATTGCGCCACTGCACTCCAACCTGGGCAACAGGGCGAGACTCCATCTCAAGAAAAAGAAGACTGATCTTTAGAGTCAGCTCCAACTCTTGGCTCTGGGGCTTTGAACAAGCAGCTAAGCCTCTCTTCATCAGTTTTACTCATCTGCAAAACTGAGTTGAGCCGGGCGCGGTGGCTCAAGCTTGTAATCCCAGCACTTTGGGAGGCTGAGACGGGTGGATCACAAGGTCAGGAGATCGAGACCATCCTGGCTAACACGGTGAAACCCCGTCTCTACTAAAAAACACAAAAAACTAGCCGGGCGAGGTGGCGGGCACCTGTAGTCCCAGCTACTCGGGAGGCTGAGGCAGGAGAATGGTGTAAACCCGGGAGGCGGAGCTTGCAGTGAGCTGAGATCCGGCCACTGCACTCCAGCCTGGGCGACAGAGCGAGACTCCGTCTCAAAAAAAGAAACCACTGAGTTGATACCACCTATCTCGTTATAATGTTGGCTGTGAAGACTGCAGAGGCAATGTATGCAAAGGTCCTGGTTGGCAGTCATTCATTCAACAAATATTTAATGAATGAGCATTTACCCTTGTGCTAGGCACCTGGCCTGTAGCATTAGGGATACAGCAAATTACAAGACAGGTATGGTCCCTGCCTTCAGTGTTTATAGTCTATAGCTAACCAGGGACATTCAAACAAAGGTAACTCCAAATGCCTCTCGCACAGAGGCTATGGGCCCAAAGCAGCTTTTCCTTCTTAGGGTGAAAGATGGGCTTGGTACACAGCACAGTTTCAACTGCATGGACAATGAAGTTAACCTGAACTGGAGAAGAATTTGGTGACACTGACATGTTTCCTGATGAAATACAACTCTGTTCAACCTTCATTTTATAGATGAGGCTACTGAGGCACTGACAGGTGAGGTTAATTTGCCCTAGGCTAGGCAATTATTAGCATTCGGAGCCACACCTACTCAAAAGTTTTAACTTACCCAGAATTTTCCAATTATATAACACTCTGAACATCTGATTTTCTTAACATACTAATTACCATTATGAATTCTATAAATGAATTGTAACCCCCATTAAACTGAATTATTTAAAGAATTAATCTTGCATATATTCATAAACATAGAACATTTATTTTTGTTGTATATATACTTACATAAGGCAGTCTTTTTTTTTTTTCTTTTTTTTTTTTAAATGGAGTCTTGCTCTGTTCCCAGGCTGGAGTGTAGTGGTGCGATCTCAGTTCGCTGCAACCTCCATCTCCCGGGTTCAAGCGATTCTCCTGCCTCATTACAGCCATGTGCCACCACGCTCGGCTAATTTTGTATTTTTAGTAGAGACGGGGTTTCTCCATGTTGGTCAGGCTGGTCTCAAACTCCCGACCTCAGGTGATTCACCCGCTTCAGCCTCCCAAAGTGCTGGGATTACAGGTGTGAGCCACCACGCCCGGCCCATAAGGCAGTCTTATGAAGAAAAACCACCTATATATTTATATGTGGCCAGAAACATCATTCAAAAATATGGCGGTAGAAAACAGTTAAGAAAACCAGTCCAGGTGTGGTGGCTCATACCTATAATCCCAACACCTTGGGAGGCGCAGAGGCAGGTGGATCACTTCAGCCCAGAAGTTCGAGACAAGCCTAGATAACATGGCGAAACCCCATCTCCACAAAAAAACCAAAAACAAAATCGCCAGACATGGTTGCGTACACCTATAGTCCCAGCCACTCAGGGGGCTGAAGTGGGAGGATTACTTGATCCTAGGAGGGTGAGGCTGCAGTGAGCTGAGATTGCACCACTCCAGCCTGGGCAACAGAGTGAGACCCTGTCAAAAAAAAAAATAGATAAAATCAGAAATAGAGAAGGAATGCCATCAGCTCAGATTCTCAAGGAAAAAAAAAAAACAAAAAACTAGATTTCTTTTCTTTCCATTCTCTGAACAAGTGAGAAACTCAAAAGAATACAAATTATTTATGAGAAAAAGAAAACTACCAACCTTATTTGGACACAAATTAAAATGGGAAACAGAATAATGAACCCATCTTATTAGGCATGAACAGCAGCATCTTAGGGCTTCAAGAGATAGTTATCCTGAACCACAAGGGGTTTTCCTCACCGGGGGTATGCCAATAATATTGCTACTAAAGCCATGTACCCACCAAGAATCAAGAAGACGTTACTATCTCTGAATGACCAGAAAGATAATTTGGCCAGAAAAAGGCTCAGCAAAATAGATGTTCTTAACCAGGGCCTTCCAACATCACTGTGACAGGAATCTAACATGGAACACCAAAAAGAGGGGCCAAACATTACAAACTACTATGAATTTTAAAGCCTGGAAAGAAACTAAGACTTTCACTGAAACAGAAAGATGACTGCAAATAGGGAATTCGGGTTGGGCTAAAGGCAACTGTCAATATTATCAACCTAAAAATATACTCGTAGATACTCTTTAATATGTGAAGACAACTAGTAAAAAGAATTTGTGGAAAATCACATTCAGAGGAGGGACAAAGTTAACATCAATATTTTACCCAATATTTAGCCCTATGGCGTCTAAAATTGTTTCACCTCTCTTCTTTTCCCGGCTATTTATTGATCCATTAGTTTTATTACTTTTTAGAACTGGTCCTTGTGTCTTTAGCAGCTATACCATTTTACAAGTAGAAAATAAAAAATAAGCACTCTGCCACAAAAGAGAAAGGAAGTGGTGGCATTGTTTTATTATTGTATTAGGTAATAGTACATAGTTATGTATGACAATATCCTTGTTTTTAAAAGACACATGCAGAAACATTTAAGGATCAAGGGTCATATAATGTCTACAACTTTCAAATGATTTTTTTAAAATCTTACATAAAGAAAGCAAATATGGCAAAAATGTTAACCATTGTGGAATCTAGGTGGTAGGCACAAGGCTATACACTCTACAATTCTTTAAAATGTTCTGTAAGGTCCAGGCACGGTGGCTCATGGAGGTGGGGTACTGAGAAATTTGGAACAGGAACCGAGAAAGTTTCTCTTATAGTATCTGGTCTATAACTACACATTTGAGAGCTCTGGACAGTCATGGCTCTCTTCCACAGAGATAAAAGACCACTGCAAACATCTAGATAAAACACATAGAGAAAGAAACCTAAGGTATTTCAAGTCATTGAGTCTAGTTGTTCCTGAAGCACAAACACATTTCTGTCTTTGGATTCTGTGTAACATAAAAATATCCTTAAATAAACCCTTTTATCATTATCTAGTTTGAAGTAAGTTTGTTACCTTCAACATAATAGGTACGAATTAGTTCAAAAGTATATAATGGCTTCTAGGGAGAGTTTGAATGGAAGGTACAAAGCCAATTAAAAGACACAGAAGAGAAGCTGGAGCACTAAGTTAAAACTTACCCAGATCTAGCAATTCCACTTCTGGGTATCTAAGAGAACTGAAAGCAGTTCTAAAAAAGAATATGCATGTTCAGAGCAGCATTATTCACAACAGTCAAATGGTGAAAGCAACCCAAGTGTCCACTGACAAATGAACAGATAAACAGTATGTGGTGTATACATGTAATGGGATATTATTTAGCCTTAAAAAGGAAGAAAATTCTGAAACACATAACATTATGGATGAACCTTGAGGATTTTATGATATGTGAAATAAGTCCATCACAAAGGCCAAATACTTATATGGAAAGTGGGTAGCTGTTTAATGAGTACATAGTTTCTGTTTTGCAAGATGAAAGAATCCTGGAGATTGGCTGCAAAATGATGTGAATATACTTAACACCCTACAGAATAGTATATTTAAAAATGGGTAAGATGGGCTGGCCATGGTGGCTCACGCCTGTAATCCCAGCACTTTGGGAGGCCAAGGCAGGGGGATTGCTCGCGCCCAAGATTGGTTCAGCTTGGGCAACACAGTGAGAACTCGTCTCTACAAAATTTAATTTTAATTTTAAAGAAAATTAAAAATTAGCCAGGCTGGGACTACACAGGGTGGTGTGCACCTATAGTCACAGCTACTTGGGAGGCTGCAGTGGGAGGATCCCTTGAGCCCGGGAGTTCAAGGCTACAGTGAGTCCTAATCATGCCACTCCACACCAACCTGGGTGACAGAGTGAGATCTTGTCTCAAAAAAAAAAAAAAATTAAGATGGGAAATGTTAAGTATATTTTACCACTAAAGGACCATAACAGTTCATGCTTGTAATCCCAGCACTTTGGGAGGCTGGGGCAAGAGGAGTACTTGATGCCAGGAGTTCAACATCAGCCTGCAAAACAAAGTGAGACTCTGTCTCTACAAAAAAATTGAAAAATTATCCGGATATAGTGGCACGTGCCTATAGTCCCAGCTACTCAGAAGGCTGAAGGGGAAAGATCACTTGAGCCCAGGAGGTTGAGGCTGCAGTGAGCTGTTATCATACCACTGCACCCCAGCCTGGGTGACAGAATGAGAGTCTGTCTCAAAAAAGAAAATGAAATCTAGATTTACATCTAAAATGAAAGGAGAGCACCTAAAAGTTTCTAAAATTTCTGTCTTTAAAATTTTAAACTTAAAAAAAAAAAAGAGAGAGAGAGAGAGAGACAGGGTCTCACTATGTTGCCCAGACTGGTTTTGAACTCCAGGGCTCAAGCAATCCACCTGCCTTGGCCTCCGAAAGTGCTGGGAATGCAGGCATGAGCCACCCCATCCAGCTAAGGTCTCTTTAAAAAGCAATTTTACTGGGTATAATTTATGCGGCATAAAATCCACCCATTTCAATTGTACAATTCAATGATTTTTAGTAAATTTACAGAATTGTACAACCATCACCACGTTTAGAATATCAGGTTTCAGAACATTTTCGTCATCCTAATAATTTCCCAGTCCCTGGAACCTATGAATATGTTAAGTTATATCGCAAAGACGAATTAAGGGTGTTAATCAGCTGACCTTAAAATAGGGAGATTATCCAGAATTATCCAGATGAAACCAATGCAATCACTTCTTTAAAAGTGGAAGAGGGAATTTAAAGAGAGAACCGAGAAATAGTGTAAGAAGCACTCAGCTTTGAAGGAGAAACAGGGCCACGAGCTAAGGAATGCCTGTGGCCTCTGGAAGCAGAAAAAGGCAAGAAAAGATTCTTCAAAAGGAACAGAGTGCTGGTGACGCCATGATTTTAGTGCGGAGACCATTCGTACTTGTGACCTCCAGAACTGCTAAAATAATAAATGTGTGTGTTTTTAAGTCACATAGTTTGTGGTAATGTATCACAGCACCAAAAACTAATATAATGGCTACACATTGTATTATTCTACTTTACTGTATATTTGAAAATGTTTATCATAACAAGAAAAAACTATGAACATGAAAGCAGAATAAAGACTGCAATTAAAATGGTGGGGTTTTGTGGGTTTTTTGGAGACAGGCCCTCGTTATGATGCCCAGGCTGGTCTCTAATTCCTGGGTTCAAGCGTTCCTCTTTTTTTTTTTTTTTTTTTTTGAGACGGAGTCTCGCTGTGTCTCCCAGGCTGGAGTGCAGTGGCGTGATCTCGGCTCACTGCAAGCTCCACCTCCCGGGTTCACGCCATTCTCCCGCCTCAGCCTCCCAAGTAGCTGAGACTACAGGCGCCTGCCACCACGCCCAGCTAGTTTTTTGTATTTTTAGTAGAGACGGGGTTTCACCATGTTAGCCAGGATAGTCTCGATCTCCTGACCTCGTGATCCACCCGCCTCGGCCTCCCAAAGTGCTGGGATTACAGGCTTGAGCCACCGCGCCCGGCCTCAAGCGTTCCTCTTGCCTCAGCTTCCTGAGTAGCTAGGACTACAGGAGCATGCCACAGCACCGGAATCAAAATGGTGCTGTTTTTTTGCTGAGTCATTGCCTTCATAATAACTCTGCTTCCAAGAACTCAATTTGCCATCAAAGATACATATTTAGAAATAACTCCCATTCTTGTTGCCCCCTGAATTTAACTGTTACGGATACTTCCCGAAATGGGAAACAATCCCTAGGTTCAGTGTTAACTGAAATTTTTGAAAATGCTGGAACACTGGCCCGGGAGAGACATGAAAATATATGATACCCAAAAAGTCCCAGAATGACAAAATGTGATTGAGAAAGAGCTATCTTTAGAAACAAAGTATCTATGGTTTGTTGTTGCTCATGAAACTTTAGGATATGATTTAAAATAGCAGTTACGAAATGATCAGATAAATCTATAATGAAGTATGGCTTTCAAAAGTTTGTTACCTAACAGGGAACTTACAATAAACCAGCAGCAGTCAAGTGTATCTCATCATGGTCAGAGAGCTAGTTTCTAAAAAATATCTGCAACTTTTTGTTTTGTTTTTTGAGAGAGACAGGGTCTTGTGCTGTCACCCAGGCTGGAGAGTGAAGTGGCACACTCACAGCTCTGCAGGTTTGAACTCCTAGACTCAGGCAATCGTCCTGCCTCAACCTCCCAAGTAAGAGTACAGGTACACCCCACAACATCGGGCTAATTTTATTATCTTTTTTTTTTTTTTTTTTTTTGATAGAGATGGGGGTCTCAAACTAGGCATGGTAGCTCAACGCCTATAATCCCAGCATTCTGGGAGGCTGAGACAAGAGGACCACTGAAGCCCAGAAGTTCAAGACCAGCCTGGGCAACACAGGGAGATTCCTTTTCTACAAAAAAATAAAAACATTAGCCAGGCTTGGTGGCACACACCTGTAGTCCCAGCTACTCAGGAGGCCTGACCCCAAGAGGTCAAGAATGCAGCAAGCTGTTATTGTACGACTGCACTCCAGCCTGGGCGATAAGACGCTGTCTCAAAAAAAGAGAGAGAGAGAGAAGGAGAGAGATGGGGGTCTCATTATGTTGCCCACACAGGTCTCAAATGCTGGGCCTCAAGTAATCCTCCCACCTCAGCCTCCCAAAGTGTTGGGATTATAGCAGGAGTGAGCCACCGTGCCCGGCTGTTTTTGATTTTTTTTAATACATTTTTTAATTATAATAGAGAAAGAGTCTTGTTACATTTCACAGGCTGGTTTCGAACTCCTGGCCTCAAGTGATCCTCCAACCTTAGCTTCCCAAAGTGCTGGGATTACAAGCATGAGCGACCACGCCCAGCCTTCATTTTTTAAAAAGGAAAAAAATGCCAAAAAAATGAAATTATGACACAACATTCCAACCTCGTTTCTGTATACAGTGAAAAATGCACAGGCTTTAAAAAGAAATGCCACACTTTTGCATACACCTTTGATTAAAATACTTCACGACTGTCTAATAATTCTTGTCTTTGAGATTTCCTGACAGTGTGCTTCAAAGTATCTTCTGTTTCATCTCTGCCAAACAATACCACATGGCATTTAAACTCTGACCCCCAACTCCACTCATTCTGCAGCCAATATCTCCAAGTACTCTGCAGACATATTTGGCTGCTTTCTGGTACATAGGTACCTTTAAAAAGCCATATACTTGGCCAGGAGCAGTGGCTCACGCCTGTAATCCCAGAACTTTGGGAGGCCGAGGCAGGCAGATCACTTGAGGTCGGGAGTTCAAGACCAGCCGGACCAACATGGAGAAACCCCATCTCTACTAAAAATACAAAATTAGCCAGGTGTGGTGCTGCATGCCTGTAATCCCAGCTATTCGGGAGGCTGAGGCAAGAGAATCGCTTGAACCCGGGAGGCAGAGGTTGCCTACAGAATATATCCTGTGAAAGTCCTGTTATACTTACAAACGATCTCATGTATTCTGTTAATGTTTTCATGTTCTGGGCAACCAACTCTTCAGATGACAACCAAACAGGTTTGAGATAGCTCATCCAACTATGGCATTTCTTATGCACTCCAGAATAAAAGGACTTTTAAAAATAGCTTCTTTACATGACACTGCATAATTATCACCAGTAAAATTACCAGCTCCCCCCATCAAAAAATCATAAAGCCATCCAAATATACATGGGGAAAAAAAAAAACCTATCCAATCTGGTTTACAAAGAAAAAGATACTAAAAACTGAGAGGAAAAAACAAAATCTATAGTTTATTCTGATTCTTCCTTAAAGAAAGATTGGTCTCTCAAAGACAGAAAAGCAGCACACATCCCCAAATAATGTAAACATGGTGAAGGTGTTTAAGTAGTTCAAGCTTTACAAAGGTCAAGGAGATCTTTCTCAATACCCCTTCTTTGGATCCTGTATAGCTGAAGGTAAGGCAAATACACTTAGGCTCACAATGTTAAACTAACACATGACCAAAATTTGGCTTTATTCATCATGAATTCCTTTCATAACTCTAATTTAATATGTTCTATTTAAAAATTAATATATATACACAGAGGAATGCCAAATAATAAATGAAGATGGAACAACAAAATTAGATAATAATCTTTTTGCAACCACCTATGCAGTATCAACTCAGTCAAGGATTATCAATAGATACTAAAACAGTGCGGAGGAAGACTGTTGGGAAAACAGGATATTCCCAGTCTGAGAGTCATCCCCACAGATTACTTATTAATTATTAAGAAGAAAAACAGGTGGACACTATCTTAACCAAACATTCAATTTTAGCATAGTCAATAGTAGGACAAACTAACATAATATGCCTCCTGATGTGATGCAATAGAAGACACAGCATCATCTATGTATTATTTCCAACAAAATAATCTGACTCTAATCACAACTAACCAACAACATAGGACGCTCTGACTGGCATGAACTCTAAAAATGCCAATGTCATAGAATACCCACAAAAGGCGAAGGAACTGTTCTAGATAGAAGTCTAAAGAGACATGACAACCAAAGATAACATAGGATCCCTGAGAAGAACCTGCATTAAAAAAAGAAAGGTTGTAAAGAGCACTCTGGGGACAAATTTAAAACTGGGTTATATATTGGATAAAACTTTTGTTTCCATGTTAAACTCCTTCGGGGTGACAATGATACTGTAGTCATGTAGGATGATGCTCTTGTTCTCTCAGGATGTATTTGCTGAAGGGCTTAAAGGTGAAATCTCACAATCCTTGCAAGTTATCTCAAATGGTTCAGAAAAAAAAAAGTATAAAAGCTTGACAGAACTCTCATACAATGCTGCTAAGAATGTAGAATGGTAATTACTTTGGAAAACAGTTTAGCAGATTCTTTAAAAGCTATACATAACTTTACCATACAAATTAACAATTCCCTTCCTATGTATCTACCCAAGAGAAATTTAAAAATATGTCCACACAGTCTCACAAGTGAAATGTTCACAGCAGTTTTATTCATAATATAGCCAGTAAGTAAAAATTCAAATGTACATCAACTTATAAATTGACATAATGATCTGTGATCCTAATGTCTCAAAATACTCTCTCACATCAAGTAACATTCAGCCCACAGTGATGTTCACCCCTCAAATTGATAAACACATGCGTAATAGACTGAGATGATAACACCTACTTTTGTTACATGGTGCCACCCAAGACCTAAAATAAACTGATAAAAAGTAAAAAGCGGCTAAAATAATAATAACAGACCCATCTACAAAAGATCACAAAAACAGTCAAGACTCAGCCTTATCCAAGATGCCTTCAGAGGCTACCTGTGAGAACTCTGAAACCTTCTTTTTTCTTTTTTGGAGACAGTCTCACTCTGTTGCCCAGCCTGGAGTGCAGTGGCAGGATTATAGCTCTCTGCAGCCTAGAACTCCTGGGCTCAAGCAATCCTCTCATCTCAGCCTCCCAAGTAGCTGGGGCTACTATTTTAAAAAATTAATGCCTGGCTAATTTTTTTTTTCTTTCTTTTTTTTTTTTTAGAGATGGAGTTTCGCTCTTGTCGCCAGGCTGGAGTGCAATGGCGCAATCTCGGCTCACTGCAACCTCCGTCTCCTGAGTTCAAGTGATTTTCCTGCCTCAGCCTCCCGAGTAGCTGGGATTACAGGCACCCGCCACCACACCTGGCTAATTTTTTGTATTTTTAGTAGAGGCGGGGTTTCACCATGTTGGCCAGGCTGGTCTGGAACTCCTGACCTCAGGTGATCCACCCTTCTCGGCCTCCCAAAGTGCTGGGATTACAGGCATGAGTCTTGTTTTTATGAGACAGTCTCATTCTGTTGCCCAGGCTGGAAGGCAGTGGCATGATTATGGCTCACCGCAGCCTCAACTTCCTAGGCTCGAGTGATCCTCCTGCCTCAGCCTGCGGAGTAGCTGGGACTAAAGGTGTGTACCATCACACCCAGCTTTTTTTTTTTTTTTTTACGTAGTGACAGGGTCTCACTTTACTGCCCAGGCTGGTCTCAAACTCCTGGGCTCAAGTGATCCTCCCATCTTGGCCTCCTGAGTGCAGGGATTAGAGGCGTGAACCACCACGCCCAGTCTGAGGCCTTCTTTTGACAAGGCAGCTGTTGTGGAGGCTCTGCCCAAGAGAAACAGCGACAAACACCCCTCCCACCAATTGCCAGTCAAAAGACTTCCAGAACCACATGACTTGTGCACTGGTCTCCGGAACCATCGATGTGGTTACTTTTATTACTGCCTGTAATAATTGTGTAATAACATGAACAACTGTGTGTGAAGGCCTCACAATTAACCATAAATTCAAACATACATAAAATTGACTACTGAGTCATCTGACTTCAGACTTAACACACCTAGATACAAAGCTAATTAACATAACATAAATAAGTAAACAAAATGTGGTATATCCATACCACATCTCAGCAAAAATGAATGATATACTGATATATGCTAAAACACAAATGAACATCATAAACACTGTGCTAAGAGAAACAAGTCAGATACAGGACTACACATTACATGATTTCCACTTAAAAAAAAATGTGGAGAAAAGGCAACTCTTTTTTTTTTTTTGAGATGGATTTTCACTCTTGTTGCCCAGGCTGGAGTGTAGTGGCACAATCTCGGCTTACCGCAATCTTGGCATCCTGGGTTCAAGCAATTCTCCTGCCTCAGCCTCCCGAGTAGCTGGGATTACAGGCACCCACTACCACGCCTGGCTAATTTTTTGTATTTTTAGTAGAGACGGGGTTTCACCATGTTGGCCAGCCTGGTCTTGAACCCCTGAACTCAGGCAACCCACCCACCTCGGTCTCCCAAAGCGCTGGGATTATAGGCATGAGCCACCCCGCCTGGCCAAAAAGGCAAATCTTTAGAGACAAAAAAAGATTAGTGGTTGCCTAAGGCTGGGGGGGGGGGTGGGTATGGATTAACTGTAAACAGAAAAAAAATCTTACTGGATTAATGAAAGTGTTCTAAAACTGGATTGGGGTGATGGTTGCAGACAGATAAACTTACTAAAAATCACTGAATTATACATTTAAAATGGGTTAACTTATGGTATGCAAATTATACTTCAGTCAAGATAAAGCAAATGTGGCAAAATGGTGATAACTGGCGAACCTATGTGAAGAGTATACAAAATCACTGTGTTAGTATCTCAACTTTTCTTTTGTTAGAAAATCTTCAAAATTAAAAGATGAGGATAGGGCCGGGCACGGTGGCTCACACCTGTAATCCCACCCACTTCCACTTTGCAAGGCTGAGGTGGGCAGATCACTTGAGGTCAGGAGTTCGAGACCAGCTTGGCCAACATGGTGAAACCCTATCTCTACAAAAAAAAAAAAATACAAAAATTAGCCAGTTGTGGTGGCATGTGCCTGTAGTCCCAGCTACTCAGGAAGCTGAGGTGGGAGAATCACTTGAACCTGGGAGGCAGAAGTCGCAGTGAGCCACTGCACTCCAGCCTGGATGACAGAGTGAGACCCCGTCTCAAAAAAAAAAAAAAGAAAAGAAAAGTTAAGGAGAAATGATATACACACCCCCTAAAATTAGTGTTTCTAATTGCAGATTACCTAAAAGAGGTAAAAGACATAGCACAACTCTTGATAGATTTAGGATTATGTAACAGAGGAGCACACTGATCCCTAAAGCTAACTTTCATCCAAGGATTTGATTAACTAGCAATTTTTTCTCTACTTAAATACTATTTTCCCCAATTATACAAGTAATGCATATTAATATAGAAAAATTTATAAATTAAAGTGAAAGCACAAAGGCCGGGGCCCTGGGTGTGTAATACCACCACTTTGGGAGGCTGAGGCAGGCGGATCACTTAAGCCCAGGAGTTCAAGGCAGCCTGGGCAACAAAAAATTCACAAAGTAGCCAGGTGTGGTGGCATGTGCCTATAGAGCCAGCTACTCAGGAGGCTGACGTGGGAGTATCAACTGAGTCTGGGAGGTGGAGGCTGCAGTGAGCCATGATTGCACCACTGC
The DNA here is from genome assembly GCF_049350105.2 of Macaca mulatta. NCBI lineage: Eukaryota > Metazoa > Chordata > Mammalia > Primates > Cercopithecidae > Macaca > Macaca mulatta. The sequence continues at coordinate 147,607,419 of NC_133409.1, read as the reverse complement.
ACCTCAAGCCTGGGTGAGGATCAAGATCCTGTCCCAAAAAACGCAAAAATAAAGTAAAAGCACAAAGAAACAAAAACAACTAATCCCATCAACCAGAGATAACCATCTACAGTTTGTTCTTTAGCCTTTCAGTCCATTTGGAGAAAGTTATCTGTATAATATATGTGGCAATAACACTGTCAAAACTTAATGGATCATTCAACTGGTATACCAAAAGGTTACATCATATCCAAAAAACCATATAAATTGTAAGAATGAAAGGCAGAATAAAAACTTTTAGATGCAAATCCAGTACTTCCTTTCAGTTTCCAGTTAAAGACTAAAGGCTGAATGCATGCATTAGCCTCAGCTCCCTTCCTAAGCCCTCCTAAAATACAGGGATGGGGAAAAAGGCGTGAATTCACTAGGACAAAATGGTAACTGAGGCAACTTAATTAAGGGAACTGGGAAGCAGACAAGTGGTAAATTACTTAGCCAACCTGAAAAAGTTGAATCTTCCTTAGCCAGCAGTGGGAAAAGTAGAACAGCAACCTGGTTTACAATAAGTATCCCAAAACAGTTCAGGAATAACCACATGTACAAAAACAGGAGAGGTTATACATCTGCTTAAACCCACTAGTTAGGCCTCAGATCCCCTAATGTAGTCACAACACTGCATAGCCCAGTGACCGCCCCACCCTGGAGGAAATGGGTGGGGCTGTTAAGCCCACAGTTAAACCCTATAGTCATAGTCATGCCCATAGCTTCCACTCTTTTTTTTTTTTTTTTTTTTGAGATGGAGTCTCGGTCTGTCTTTCAGGCTGGAGTGCAGTGGCACAATTTCAGCTCATTTCAAACTTCACCTCCTGGGTTCAAGCAATTCTCCTGCCTCAGCCTCCTGAGTACCTGGGACTACAGGTGTGCGCCACCATGCATGGCTAATTTTTGTAGTTTTAGTAGAGATGGGGGTTTCACCACATTGCCCAGGCTGGTCTCGAACTCCTGACCTCAGGTGATCCACTTACCTTGGCCTCCCAAAGTGCTGGGATTACAGGTGTCAGCCACTGTGCCCAACTCAAATCCTCTTTTTGTGTTCCACTCTTAAACAGGAGTATGTGGTGGGCCGGGTGTGGTGGCTCACACTTCTAACCCCAGCACTTTGGGAGGCTGAGGTGTGAGGATTGCATGAGCCCAGGAGTTCAAGATCAGTCTGGGCAACAAAGAGAAAACCTGTCTCTTTAAAACAAAAATTTTTTAATAGGTGTATGTAGTCAAGAACCACAATATATTTATGGTAAAGCATCTAATATGAAACAAACAAAACTAAAGTAAATAAATAAAAAAACACAGCCAGGCGCGGTGGCTCACGCCTGTAATCCCAGCACTCTGGGAGGCTGAGACGGGCGGATCACGAGGTCAGGAGATCGAGACCATCCTGGCTAACACGGTGAAACCCCGTCTCTACTAAAATACAAAAAAAAAAAAAAATTAGGCGTGGTGGCGGGCGCCTGTAGTCCCAGCTACTAGGGAGGCTGAGGCAGGAAAATGGCATGAACCCGGGAGGCGGAGCTCACAGTAAGCTGAGATTGCTCCACTGCACTCCAGCCTGGGCGACAGAGCGAGACTCCGTCCCAGATAAATAAATAAACAAATAAATAAACAAACAAACAAACACAATTTGAAGGAAACAAGGCTGAGATCACCCAGAAAACAAAGAAAACATTTTGTCAAAAGGTAAAAAGAAAACATAATTACAGAACCAGACCAGAAAGTTCAATATCTGAAAAAACAGGAGCTCCAATAAAAGAGAACAGAGAAAAGGAAGGAGAGGAAATTAAAGGATCAATTCAAGAAATTTTCCAATAACAAGAGAAGGGAGTTTCCAGACTGAAAGAGCTCACCAAAGCTGAACAAAATATATGAAAATGAATGCTGAAATGCATCACCATCAAATTTCAGGACACTAGGGACGCAGCAAAGTTACTAAAAGTTTTCAGAGAGGGAAGAAAACAGGATTCATTCAAAGAACAAAGAGTCAGAATATTTCAACATCACCACTGAAAACACAAGACAAAGGATCAGTGTCTTCAAAATTCTGAGAAAAATATTTCCAAACTTAAAAAACTGCTCCCCAGCAAAACCTGGGATATCAGCTAAGTATCAAAGCAAGAAAAATTTCAGAATGCAAACGTTTCAAATTTTATCTCCCTTACCGTCTCAGGAAGCTAAAAAAAACAAAAAACAAAAACAAAAAACAAAAAACACGGGGTCCAGGAAACAAAGGTTCCCACAAAGGCTGAAAGAAACCCCAGGGGTGAGATCTGTGCAGACCCAGAGCTCAACCAGTCCAGATCAGAGTAGGTCCAACGTTCTGGAAAAGAATCTTCAAAAAGATAAAACTGACAGAACATCTACAGTGTCAGAACCTACTACTGAGAATAAATTTTATATATATATAAAGTTGGCCGGGAGCAGTGGCTCACACCTGTAATCCCAGCACTTTGGGAGGCCGAGACGGGCGGATCACAAGGTCAGGAGATCGAGACCATCCTGACTAACACGGTGAAACCCCGTCTCTACTAAAAATACAAAAATTAGCCGGGCGCGGTGGCGGGCGCCTGTAGTCCCAGCTACTCGGGAGGCTGAGGCAGGAGAATGGCGGGAACCCGGGGAGGCGGAGCTTGCAGTGAGTGGAGATCGTGCCACTGCACTCCAGTCTGGGCGACAGAGCGAGACTCCGTCTCAAAAAAATATATATATATATAAAATATATATATATAAAGTTAGTAAGGAGTTTGAGGATAGTAAAAAAAAGACTGAACAAACCAAAAATCAAGACAAGTATCACGCTCAGGGCAGCAAAATATTGTGCTGAGAGAAAAGTAATCCAAGAACACTAATGGCTCAAGCGTTGATAAACATTTAAACACTATAATGAGATAAATAATAAGACTGGTGACTCATGCCCATAATGCCAGCACTTCGGGAGGCCAAGGCAAGAGGATCACTTGAGCTCAGGAGTTCAAGACCAGCCTGGGCAATGCAGTGCAAAGCTGTCTCTACAAAAAGTTTTTTTTGTAATTAGCTGAGTATGGTGGCACACGCCTGTAGTTCCAGGTACTAGAATGGCTGAGGTGGGAGGATCGCTTGTGCCCAGGTCACGGCTGCAGTGAGTTATGATCGTGCCACTGGGTGACAGAGAGATCCTGTCTCAAAAACAGTAACAACCACACACACACACACACACACACACGAAAACTGATTTAGCCAAATTACAAATAACTAAAATGGGAGAACAGGAAATGGGGTCAGTGAAACTGAAAATTACTATGGGTCAGGCAGAGGTCCAAATCTTTTTTTTTTTTGAAACAGAGTCTTGCTCTGTCACCCAAGCTGTAGGGCAATGGTGCGATCTTGACTCACCACAACCTCCTCCTCCCGGGTTCGAGCAATTCTCCTGCCTCAGCTTCCAGAGTAGCTGGGATTACAGGCACACGCCACCACGCCCAGCTAATTTTTGTATTTTTAGTAAAGACGGGGTTTCACCATGTTGGCCAGGCCGATCTCAAACTCCTGACCTCAGGTGATTTGCCCGCCTCGGCCTCCCAAAGTGCTGGGATTACAGATGTGAGCCATCGGGCCCGGCCCCCAAATCTTTATACTATCAATTTACCTAATTCCCATTTAACAACTGGTGCCCTTATGTTACATATGAGAAAACTGAGGCACAGAGACAGTAACGTGCCAAATGTCACACAGCAGAGGCTTTGAACTTTGCTCTTCACCACAACACTGGCTATTACAAAGCAAAATCCTTATCTCCCTGTGTAAAATCAACAGATAATGATTAAAGGTTAAAAAAAATTGAGAGAGAGGTAAAAACCCAAAAATCAGTTGAAAGGATTGAAACAGATTGCCTCTGGGGAGTTAAGGAAGGAAAAAGGTCTAGAACTAGAACCCCCTGTTGCTTTTAACAAGCCCACAGAACTACTTTACTCTTTAAACCATACATTTGTAATTTGGATAAAATGAAAATTAAATAAGGAAACGTACTTCCCCTTTAAAAACACCTTTAAGTAAACATTAAAACTCTGACTTTCAGCTGGGTACAGCAGCTCACACCTGTAATCCCAGCACTTTGGGAGGCCAGGCAGGAGGATCGCTTGAGCCCAGGAGTTCACAACCAGCATGAGCAAATTGGTGAGACCACCCCCTGCATCTCCACACACACACACACAAAAATTTTTTTAACTCTGACTGAGGCCCTGAAAAACGACATGCACACCAATGCAACTCAAGAAAAAGTGCAAAAACAGGCCGAGCAGGCCGGGCGCGGTGGCTCACGCCTGTAATCCCAGCACTTTGGGAGGCCGAGGCGGGCGGATCACAAGGTCAGGAGATCGAGACCACGGTGAAACCCCGTCTCTACTAAAAATACAAAAAATTAGCCGGGCGCGGTTGTGGGCGCCTGTAGTCCCAGCTACTCGGGAGGCTGAGGCAGGAGAATGGCGTGAACCCGGGAGGCGGAGCTTGCAGTGAGCCGAGATCGCGCCACTGCACTCCAGCCTGGGCGACAGAGTGAGACTCCGTCTCAAAAAACAAAAAACAAAAAACAAAAAAAAAACAGGCCGAGCACGGTGGCTCACACAAGTAATCCCAGCACTTTGGGAGGCCCAGGCAGGCTAATCACCTGAGGTTAAGAGTTCAAGACCAGTCTGGCTAACATGGTGAGTTTCACTGTCTCTATTACCTCTACTTTCACTGTCTCCACTAAAAATGCAAAAATCAGCCGGGCGTGGTGGTGGTGACCTGTCATCCCAGCTACTCAGGAAGCTAAGGCAGGAGAATCACATGAACCTGGGAGGTAGAGGTTGCAGTGAGCTGAGATGGCACCACTGCACTCCAGCCTGGGCAACAAAGCGAGACTCCATCTCAAAAAAATAAATAGCAAAAACAACAACAAAAAAAGTGCAAAACAAGCCCAAATATATATAAGCATTTCATATATGATAAAGATGGCACTTCAAATCATCAGAGAAATGTATTTTTTTTTTTTTTTTTTTTTTTTTGAGACGGAGTCTCGCTCTGTAGCCCGGGCTGGAGTGGAGTGGCCGGATCTCAGCTCACTGCAAGCTCCGCCTCCCAGGTTTACGCCATTCTCCTGCCTCAGCCTCCCGAGTAGCTGGGACTACAGGCGCCCGCCACCTCGCCCGGCTAGTTTTTTGTATTTTTTAGTAGAGACGGGGTTTCACGGTGTTCGCCAGGATGGTCTCGATCTCCTGACCTCGTGATCCGCCCGTCTCGGCCTCCCAAAGTGCTGGGATTACAGGCTTGAGCCACCGCGCCCGGCCCGAAATGTATATTTTTCAATGAATGGGAAACTGACTAATCATCTGGAAAACGTTAAGATACTAACATTGAAAAAATTCAGCTATATAAAATATTTATATGTAAATTATGCAGTCATAAAGAAAACATAAGTGAATTTTATATAACAGTTAGGGAAAGAATTATTTCTCCACCTCCCACCACGCCCCCCCACACACACTGCCACCGCACTTTAAAGCAGGAATCAAAAAAGAAAGACTGCTGGAGTCAATGTCATAAAAATTCACCCAAAAAGTGCCACACAGTAAAAAACATTATAAACCAAGTTAAAAGACAAACTGGAGGAACCGCAAGAATCTAATAAACTATTTTCCTTAATATGCAAACAGCTCACATAAATCAGTGAAGAAAAGAATAACAATCTGAGAGAGGTAGAGAGGAAAATACACAAGTCACAGAAAACTACAAAAGGCCAATAAAGATATGGAAAGATATCCAATCTCATTCATAAAAACTGAAAAACAAATTAAAATGAATACATGTTAACCCGTTAGGCCAACAACAAGGTAAAGATACAGATAACTCTTCAGTTAGTTAAGAGTGTAGCAAAACTCTTGTCCATCAACAAAGTAGTGGTTAAATAAAATATGACCAACCACAATGGACATACCATGCACCCATTCAAAAAACAAAAACAGAAAACAAAAAACATGCTGTCCATAACATACTGTGAAATTTAAAAATCAAGTTTGAGAACATCATATATAGAGCTGGGCACAGGTGGCACATCCCAGTAACCCCAGTATGTTGGGAGGCTGAGGTGGGATGATCACTTGAGCCCAGGAGTTCCAGACCAGCCCAGGTAACACAGCAAGACATTGTCCCTACAAAAACAATGCTGGGCGTGGCAGCACATTCCTGTAGTCCCAGCTACTAGGGAGACTGAGGCAGAAGGATCATTTGAGTCTGGGAGGTTGAGGCTGCAGTTAGCCATGATTCCAGGACTGCACTCAAGCCTGGGTAACAGAGCAAGACCCTTTCTCTCTCTCCATATATATACATATATATATACACATATATGGAGAGAGAGCAAGTTTTTTTTAAAAGACAAGGTCTCACTTTGTCACCCAGGCTCCAGTGCAGTGGCACGATCTCAGCTCACTGCAGCCTCGACCTCCTGGGCTCAAGTGATCCAACTGCCTCAGCCTCCCAAGTAGCTGGGACTACAGGTGCGCACCACCTCGCCCAGCTAAATATAATTTTCAAAACAAAAATTTCAGTACATATATAAAATATAGCCATCACACACACAAAAGACATAAGACTTCACCAGCAATCAATGAAACACAAAATAAAACAAGTAACACCTTTTATCTATCAGATAAATCTACCTGGTAAAGATAAAAACATAATTATCCAAAATCAGGCTTTCTACTGCCTGTTAAAATTAATTGGTACATACTTCTTGGAGGCAATCTGGCAATGTTTATCAAGAACCTTCAAAAGGGCATACCTTGACCTGCCAATTCCACTTCTCAGAATTTGCCCTAAATAAATACATGGGTTTTATGTCACAATAAAAAAAAAGAATTGAAGGCTGGGCACGGTGGCTCACATCTGTAATACTAGCACTTTGGGAGGCCGAGGCGGGCAGATCACCTGAGGTCAGGAGTTCAAGACCAGCCTAGACAATACAGCAAAGCCGTCTCTACTAAAAATGCAAAAATTAGCCAGGCATGGTGGTATATGCCTGTAATCCCAGGTACTAGGGAGGATGAGGCAGGAGAGTCACTTGAACCCAGGAGGCGGAGGTTGCAGTGAGCTGAGATCACGTTACTGCACTCCAGCCTGGGTGACAGAGTGAGACTCTGTCTCAAAGGGAAAAAAAAAAAAAAAAAAAGAGAGAGAATTGAGAGAGAGATGAAAATAATGAAGTGAGCCGGGCGCGGTGGCTCAAGCCTGTAATCCCAGCACTTTGGGAGGCTGAGACGGGCGGATCACAAGGTCAGGAGATCGAGACCATCCTGGCTAACACGGTGAAACCCCGTCTCTACTAAAAAATACAAAAAACTAGCCGGGCGAGGTGGCGGGCGCCTGTGGTCCCAGCTACTCCAGAGGCTGAGGCAGGAGAATGGCGTAAACCCGGGAGGCGGAGCTTGCAGTGAGCTGAGATCCGGCCACTGCACTCCAGCCTGGGCGACAGAGCCAGACTCAGTCTCAAAAAAAAAAAAAGAAAATAATGAAGTGAACAGAGATATTTATAATAGTGAAAAAAATCAATAAATGACAGATTAAGTTACAGAATACTCAAATAGAGGGATGCTAGGAGTTATGAAAAACAGATATGGAAAGATAAATATAAGTTAAAAAGTAGGCTATAAAGCAGTATGTATACACAATTATATTTCAATTTGAAATATATAATATGCATACGAATAGCTATGTATGTATGTATATGAACACAAACTGACAAGTTATTAGCTTCTAGTATTACAAGCAGCTTTACTGTTTTTTGTTGTTGTTCCCCAAAGTATAATGCCATTTATTAAAAACAAAACAGGCCGGTCACCATGGCTCATGTCTATAATCCCAGAACTTTGGGATGCTGAGGTGGGAAGATGCTTGCACCCAGGAGTTCGAGGCCAGTCTAGGCAATATGACAAAACCCATAAGTACAAAAAATACAAAAATTAGCCTTGTGTGGTGGCACATGCCTTTAATCTCAGCCACTTGACAGGCTAAGGTCAGAGGATCACTTAAGCCCAGGAGGTCGAGGCTGCAGTGAGCTGTGATCACACCACTGCACTCCAGCCTGAGCGACACAGTGAGATCCTGTCTCAAAAATAAAAAAAATTGTTGCGATTACAGGTGAGCACCACTGCGTCCAGCCTGATAACTGACATATTTAATATTACCTAATTTTACATTTTTAATTTTTTTTTTTTTTGAGACGGAGTCTTGCTCTGTTACCCAGGCTGGAGTGCAATGGTGCAATCTCAGCTCACTGCAACCTCCGCCTTCCCAGTTCAAGCGATTCTTCTGCCTCTCCAGTAGCTGGGATTACAGGTGCCCACCACCATGCCCAGCTAATTTTTCTATTTTTTAGTAGAGACGGGGTTTCACCATGTTGGTCAGGGTGGTCTTGAACTCCTGACCTTGGGTGATTCACCCGCCTTGGCCTCCCAAAGTGCTGGGATTACAGGCATAAGCCACACACCCAGCCCTAATTTATTTTTATTTTTCAACTTTTATTTTAGGTTCAGCGAGTACAAACATGTGCAGGTTTGTTACATGGGTAAATTGCATGTCACTGGGGTTTGGTATACAAATGATTTCATCACTCAGAAAGAGAGCATAGTACTACCCGATAGGGCTTCATTCTGAATTTGTTGGGTTTTTATATCCAGCATTATTACTTTTATAATCAAGTATAAAAAAAAGAAATTTTGGCCAGGCGAGGTGGCCCATGCCTGTAATCCCAGCACTTTGGGAGGTCGAGGCGGGCGGATCGCAAGGTCAGGAGATCGAGACCATCCTGGCTAACACGGTGAAACTCCACCTCTACTAAAAATACAAAAACACAAAAATTAGCCATGCGTGGTGGCGGGCGCCTGTAGTCCCAGCTACTCGGGAGGCTGAGGCAGGAAAAGGGTGAGAACCCAGGAGGCAGAGCTTGCAGTAAGCCAAGATCACGCCACTGCACTCCAGACTCCGTCTCAAAAAAAAAAGAAAGAAATTTCATTTCCCAGAAAGGTAAAGCTCTTCGTGGAAAAAAGACAAAAGTGCAAGTTCAGTAAATTCATAAGATAAATACAACAGACCTTTAGCACATGAAAGTACGCACGAGAAATGACAAAAAAGGGTGGGAGGAGGGTGAGGATCGAAAAACTACTTGTCAGGTACTATGCTTACTATCTGGGCGACAATCTGTACACTAAATCCCATGACACACAATTTATCCGTATAACAAACCTGCACGTGTACCTCTGAACCTAAAAGTTGGGAGGGAAAAAAAAAAAAGGAATGGCAAAATACAAATTAAAACAGGATCACATTTTTTTACCTATGAAACTGGAAAAAAAAAATATTATGTGTTACATTGATGAGATGGTCAAAGAAACAGTCACTCGTTACGGTAATGGCAGAAACACAAATGCGTCCAATCTTTATGAGGTGTAAGACAATCTGGCAATTAAGTATTAAGAGCATTAAAAGCCATGTTTATATTTAGCCCAGCAATCCTCAGCCCAGCAATCTAATTCTAGGAATAAATTGTAAGGAAATAGGGATGCAAGCAAAGATTTAACTATGAGAAATGTTCAACACTGAATTTATATTGAAAAAAATGTAAACAATCTAGATATCCAATGAAAAGATTATTAATCATATCTATATAACACTACAAAACTTTTAAAGGTAAGTGTTGAACTGTATTTATTAAGACTGGGAAAACGGTTATAAGATATCATTCAGTGAAGAACAGATTGCACAACAAGGTGGGCAATAGGTTCAATAGTATCTCCCTAAAATTCACGTCCACCCAGAACCACAGAATGTGACCTTATTTGGAAACAGGGTCTTTGCAGATGTAATCAGTTAAGATGAGTTAAGATGACGTCATACAAGATTAGGGTGGGCCTTACAACCAGCTGACTGGTATCCTTATAAGGGGAAGGAGATTTGGAGACACACAAGGAAAGCCACGTGACTAATAAGGCAGACACTAGAGTGATACAGCTACAAGCCAAGGAAGGCCAAAGATTGGAAGGAGCCACCAAAAGCTAACAAGAGGCAAGAAGGGATGCTGCCCTAGAAACTTCAGAGGGATCACGGACCTGCTAACACCCTCAATTTGGAACTTCTAGCTTCCCAAACTACAAGGAAGTTACTTTCTGTAGGTTTAAGCCACCCAGTTTGTGTTATTTCTTAAGCAACACTAGGAAACTCATACAATGTGTGAAACACAGTAATCAGAAGCACAGGCTACTTATGTTTGAATTCCATTTCCACCCATGTGACTTTAGCTTATTTAACCTCTCTAAGCCTCTTTTCCTTTTGTAAAAAATGAGGATAACAGTATTCATTTCCTAGAATTATTGTATTAAATTATACATTAAATATAAACCACTTAAAACAGTATCTAGAATATAGTAAATGCCCCACTTTTATAAAGCAAGCACAGGTACAACACACAAAATATGTTATTAGAATATACATATATCAAAAGGTTAACATTTTTATCTCTGGGTCCCATTATTATGGCTTTTTTGTGTTTTGTTTTGTTTTGTTTATCAGAACTTTCTAATTTATCTGCAATGAACACAAATCATGTCTCTTTTTTTTTTTTTTTTTTGAGACAGTCTCGCTCTGATGCCCAGGCTGGAGCGCAGTGGCGCGATCTCAGCTCACTGAAACCTCTGCCTCCTAGGCTCAAGTGATTCTCCTGCCTCAGCCTCCTGAGTAGCTGGGATTACAGGCACCTGGTTAATTTTTGTATTTTTAGTAGAAACAAGGTTTCACCATGTTGGCCAGGCTGGTCTCGAACTCCTGACCTCAAGTGATCTGCCTGCCTCGGCCTCTCAAAGGTGTGAGCCACCGCGCCTGGCCTATTTTTTATTATTTTTCTTTCTTTCTATTTTTTTAACTTTTTTTTTTTTTAACTTTTTGCCAACATTCAGATTCTAACAATTTTTCTTCTTCAGAGCAAGACTGGAAGTTTATTTTAAAAGGCTTTAGAACAGGAAAGAAAGAAAAAGTACACCTGGAAGAGACCCAAGCGGGCAACTTGAAGTATAAGCGCTGTTTATGTCATAATAAAATACAATTATTTTAAAAATTTAAAAATAAGGTAGGGCTTCCCTGTCATAGTTGTATGCAAACCCCAACCCCTAGCCAGTCGTTTCCACTCTACTCAAGGCCTGTTATCAAAGTGTTTTTAAAAAAAAAAAAGTAAAAAATAAAATTTACTTTAGAAAATAAAATGCTGACCGGAAAGCACTTTAGAAGCACATCATGTATCATTCAATCAATCATTAGAAGGTGGCTGCTTCATAAGAGGCTGTGAATCACTGACCTCAAGCACAATAATTCAAGTGTGAACCCTCAGAAACACTTGACCGACCTGAGGCTCAAAACACACTAAAAAAAGCACAACTATTCATTTTAAAAGGTAGGTTTTTAAAACCTCAGTACATAGTGGGGTTGATCCTCTATATTTGGGAATAAACTGCTCCCACTCCCAAGACAAACATTAACTTTAACAAATGAGAACACCATTTACTAAATCAATTACCCTTCCAACAAGTGAAAAACGTATTCATCTTCTCTGCACAAGGTGATTTAGAAAGAGTTAAACCCTTTCACCGGGTGTAGTGGCTCACGCCTGAAATCCCAGCACTTTGGGAGGCCAAGGCAGGAGAACTGCTTGAGCTCAAGAGTTTGAGACCAGCCAGCCAACATAGCAAGACCCCGTCTCATTTTAAAAATAAAAATAAAGAGTTAAACCTTTTCAGTTTTAGTCCTGTTGCATTTTGGGTTTCTTGTTCTCCGACAATATCATGTAAATAGTATTGTCAGATGAGCTTACTACTAGTTTACTTCTTAACAAAGCAAAACTAAGTTTTAATAAAATTATACATAATTACTGGATAAGAATTTGTTGCTTAATGAGAAGCGATTTTACTATATTTCAAATGACAAAGTCCACCACTACACTGTTTTTTGTTTTTTGTTTTTTTGGTTTTGAGACAGTTTTGCTCTGTCTGCCAGGCTGGAGTGTAGCGGTGCGACCTCAGCTCACCGCAACCTCTGCCTCCCGGGTTCAAGCGATTCTCCTGACTCAGCCTCCTGAGTAGTTGGGATTACAGGTGCACACCACCACGCCCAGCTAATTTTTACATTTTTACTAGAGACGGGGTTTCACCATGTTGGGCAGGCTGGTTTCGAACTCCTGACCTCATGATCCGCCTACCTCGGCCTCCCAAAGTGCTGGGATTACAGGCATGAGCCATCATGCCCAGCCTTGTTTAAGACAGGGTCTTGCTCTCTCACCCAAGCTGGAGTGCGATGGGGCAATCTCAGCTCACTGCAACCTCCATCCTTTTTTTTTTTTTTTTTTTTTTTTTTGAGACGGAGTCTTGCTCTGTCGCCCAGGCTGGAGTGCAGTGGCACAATCTCGGCTCACTGCAAGCTCTGCCTCCCAGGTTCACGCCATTCTTCTGCCTCTGCCTCCCGAGTAGCTGGGACTACAGGTACCCGCCACCACACCCAGCTAATTTTTTTGTATTTTTAGTAGAGACAGGGTTTCACCGTGTTAGCCAGGATGGTCTCGATCTTCTGACCTCGTGATCCACCCGCCTTGGCCTCCCAAAGTGCTGGGATTACAGGCGTGAGCCACTGTGTCCGGCCAACCTCCATCTTCTGAAGTGATCCTCTCATCTCAGCCTCCCGAGTAGCTGGGACTACAAGCTCATGTCACCATGCCTGGCTAATTTCTGTATTTTTTGTAGAGTTGGGGTCTCCCTATGTGGCCCAGGCTAGTCTCAAACTCCTAGACTCATACGATTTGCCTGCCTCGGCCTCCCAAAGTGCTGGGATTACAGACATGAGCCACCACACCCAGAACATTGTTAATTTTTTAAAATATTGATCCTTTTGTAGTTCATAAGCGTGATGATTGGGTGTTCACACTTACGTGAGACATGTGCCTCCCTCAAACCTTGTTATGACATTTGCACATTATCTCTCTGATGTGAAAATAAAATAAAACAAAATAAAAATCCAGTCAGAGCAACATAGGGAGACCCCCATCTCTACAAAAAATTTTAAAAATTAGCCAGGCATGCTGGCACACAGCTGTAGTCCCAGCTATTCGGGAGGTTGAGGTGGGAGGATTGCTGGAGCTGGGGAAGTCGAGGCTGCAGTGAGCCATGATCACGTCATTGCACTCCAGCCTGGATGACAGAGCAAGACCCTGTTACCCCAACAAAAAAAAAACAAAACCAAGACCTTTCGTATAAAAACCTACCTTTTTGATCCTGTCTCAAAAAAGAATATATATATACATACACACACAAACACACGTGTGTATTTTTACACACGTGTTTGTGTATTTGTATATACATGTATGTGTATATATATGTATATATGATCAGCCTATCCAAGTACCTTGACAACTAAATTCAGTTCCCACTCAAACAATGGAGGTATAAGGGCCTTGGTATCTACTACTCTGAAGATTAAAGATAATCAACAGCAGTAACTACAGCTGTTTAAAAAGTTTATATATATAGTTTTACATACACATGCATAGAAAATTTTATGTTATATATATACACACATATATATATTGCACAGAATATTCTGTGCAATGGGGCAATCTCAGCTCAGAATATAGTGCACAGAAATTTTCTAAAAGGTCAGAAGAAATAGTTAGCAGTGGCTGTATCTGGAAACAGGAGTGGTTTATGCTTCTCATCTTTAGTACAGGGGTTACAAAGGAGTAGCCCAAGGACTACATTCTGCCTACAGATGTGCTTCATATTTGGTCTTCAGTGTGTTAAAAATACCTGAATATATTGCCAACATTTAAAAATCAGGACATTTCAGCCGGTCACAGTGGCTCATGCCTGTAATCCCAGTACTTTGGGAGGCCGAGGTGGGCAGATCGCTTGAGCTCTGGAGTTTGAGACCAGCTTGGGCAACATGGCAAGACCCCGTCTCTACTAAAAATGCAAAAACTTAACTGGCCATAGTGGCAGGTGCCTGTGGTCCCAGCTACTTGGGAGGCTGAAGTGGGAGGATCACTTAGAGACCAGGGAGGTGTATGGGGGACTGGAAGTTGCAGTGAGCAGTGATCCTGCCAATGCACTCCAGCCTAGGTGACAGAGCGAGACTTGGCACCCCACCCCCCCCCAAAAAAAATAACAGAACCAGGACATTTCCTATAAAAACCTATATTTTTTACTTCTCTTGAAAAAAATAGAAAAATCTAACACTGGGCCCCCATTCTAGCAGGGCAATATTTAAGGCAAGTATCAGACATGCTTTTTACAAAGGCAAGGCTTTCCAGTTCATACACCTTCAGTTGTTACCCATCTGGCACCTAAACATGTTTTAGTTTGCAACCCCTGTTTAGACTATTCTAAACTATTTGAACTTATTATGCACTTATATGACTTTTTAAAGCTTCTCAATGGAAACGCAATAGCAATGATCTAAGAGAACTTTAGAGAGCTTACAAAATATTTTTGTCCATTCACATCTAAATTACTGAGTAACATAGGCATAAGAAAAAAATTAAGCCTTTTCTCCCATCTACCCTCACACATTACTTCAACAAATGTTTACTGAGCACCTACTATGTACAAAGCAGTGCATAAAAGGCTTAGGGAGAAACAAAGGCTGTTAGGGGGCGCTGTCCTCTTAAAAGTGTGTTTCTATACACAATAAACACTATAAAAAGGAGAGTGGAGTTCAAATAAGAGTACACTACTAGGAACAGGATCAGTATGTCAATTTCAGAAAAACAATAGGACTTCTTCAGGGAGAAAGGAAAGAATAGCATTCTAAGTAGGAGAAACAAGTTTAAAACTGGGAGAGCAAAAGTTTATGTGGGAATGAGCAACAGCCTAGTTTGAATAAAGCAAAGAAAAGCAGAACATTCATTGCAAAGATATGCCAGGAAAGGCAGAATTAGGTAAACTGGGACCAGTCTTTGCAGAGTCCTGAATGAATGTCAAGCTAAAGCTTGCTATTCTGTATCTGGTAAGCAACAAGGCCCTGCTAGAGGTTTCTAAGAAGGGCCTAGATTGAAGCTGTGATTTAGAAATATTGATCTAGTAGTGGTATGTCCACAAAATAAGACTGGAAGGAAGAAAGCCACATGTAGAAAACCGACTTGGACTATGCCTAATGTTACTCTGTTAAACTAGTAACATAATCTGCAAACTAAGGCAGTGGCAGTGGGAATGGAAAAAAAGAGACATTTGGGAAGTACACTACCAAATCCAGGTGAAAATTAACTGGATTTGGCAAATGAACTGGGGTCTCCAGGAAAGAGAGGACCTTAAAGATAACTCAGTTCAAGTCTAATTTCTGGGAGACCACTGAAGCTACAAACAGAACAAGGAAAAGTTAGAAAGAAAAACTGGCTGGAGTAAGGAAAAGGATAAATTGACCTTTAATGATTTTTATTTTTAAATTTTTTATTTTTTTAAAGACTGGGTCTTGCTATGGAGTGCAGTGGCTATTCACAGACGTAATCCCACTACTGATTAGCACGGGAGTTTTGACCTGCTCCATTTCCAACCTGGGCTGGCCCGCCCCCTCCTTAGGCAATCTGGTGGTCTCCTGCTCCCTCCCAGGAGATCACCATATTGATAACGAACTTAGTACAGACACCCAACCAGCATAGCGCACTACAGCCCAGAACTTCTGGGCTCAAGCAATCCTCCTGCCTCAGCACCCCAAGTAGCTAAGACTACAAGCGTGCACCACTGCACCTGGCAAATTGACCTTTTAAACACATCCAGTTTTGAATATCAACGGAACATTCATAAGTTTTCTGACCCGACCAGAAAATTCTGCACACTTTTTTTCTGGCCCAACTTTTAGTGATGGCTAAAGAGAGCAAAATATATATTTACTACACTTAAAGGATATATTTAGTACAGAGCTAATGAGAAGCCAGTCCCAGAGCAGAAACATGATCAAAATTAAGCTCCACAGAGTAAAGCTGGTCCCCATCTCATACCATACACAAAAATTAATTACACAAAACTGATATCTATATACAAAATGGACCAACAACCTAAATATAAACAACTAAAACTATAAAACTCTTAGAAGAAAACAAAGCATGACCTTGGATTTGGTAATGAATTTTTTTTTTTTTTTTTTGAGACGGAGTCTCGCTCTGCCGCCCAGGTTGGAGTACAGTGGCCGGATCTCAGCTCACTGCAAGCTCCGCCTCCCAGGTTTACGCCATTCTCCTGCCTCAGTCTCCCGAGTAGCTGGGACTACAGGCGCCCGCCACCTCGCCCGGCTAGTTTTTTGTATTTTTAGTAGAGACGAGGTTTCACCGTGTTAACCAGGATGGTCTCGATCTCCTGACCTCGTGATTCGCCCGTCTCGGCCTCCCAAAGTGCTGGGATTACATGGTAATGAATTTTAAGATACGACATCAAAAACACAGGTGAAGAAAAAAAGAGTTGATATGGACCTCAGCACATCAGAAACATGTGTGCATCAAAGGACATTGTCAACAAAGTGAAAAAACAGCCTACAGAATGGGAGAAAATAGTGCAATTTATATAACCAATAAAGGTTTAATATCCAGAATATATAAAGACTTCTTCTTACAACTGAACAACAAAAAGACAACCCAATTTAAAAATGGGCAAAGCCTTTTTGTGCTGACAGTGCTCCAGCAAACATAATGAACACTCCTAAAAGCCACCAGACTCTCTATAAGAAGTATGGCAAACAACAACCCCACAAAGTAACACAGTATAAGAAAGGCAAGGATTCTCTGTATGCCCAGAGAAAGCAGCATTATGACAGGAAGCAGGGTGGCTATCGTGGGCAGACTAAGCCAATTTTCCAGAAAAAGGTTATAACTATAAAGAAGATTGTGCTGAGGCTAGAGTGCATTGAACCCAACTGCAGATGTAAAAGAATGCTTGCTTTTAAGACATACAAGTATTCTGAACTGGGAGGAGATAAGACGAGAAAAGACCAAGTGATCCAGTTCTAAATGTCATCTTTAATTTTATTATGAAGACAATACAATCCTATGGTTAAGTTCACTTCATCTGGTTGCTGTTGGTCTTTTGGGAGGGAATAAACTAGAGCCATCAACAAAATTCCTCTGGAGGTGGGGGAAAGAAATGGGCAAAGGACTTACATGGATATTTCTCCAAAGAAGATATACAAATGGCCAACAAGCACATAAAAATATGTTCATATAATTAGTAATTAGAAAAATAAGAACCAAAATCATAATAAGGTACCAATCCATACCCACTAGGATGGCTATAGTTTTAAAAAGAAAAATGTTGGCTGAGCGTGGTGGCTCACGCCTGTAATCCAAGCACTTTGGGAGGACAAGGCAGACGGGTCACCTGAGGTCAGGAATTTGAGACCAGCCTGGCCAATAAGGTGAAACCCCGTCTCTACTAAAAGTTCAAAAAATATTAGCCGGGCGTGATGGCACACACCTGTAGTCCCAGCTACTTGGGAGGCTGGGGCAGGAGAATTGCTTGAACCCAGGAGGTGGAGGTTGCAGTGAGCCAAGATTGCGCCACTGCACTCCAGTCTGGGCAACACAGCAAGACTCCATCTCAAAAACTTATATATATGCACACACACACATATACATATATATATTCCATTAAACTGGAAGTTTAAAAGAAGAAAGAAAAATAACAAGTGTTGGCAAGGATGTGGAGAAATTGGGACCAACTCATACATTGCAGCTGGGAATGTAAAATGATTCAGCCACTGTGGAAAACAGTTTGGTGATTCCTCAAAAACAGAATGACCATATGATCCAAAAATTCCATTCCTAGACACATACTTAAAGGAACTAAAAAAAGGTACTCAAACAAATACAGGTACACACATATATTCAAAACTTTACTATTCAGAACAGTCAAAAGACAGAATGTCTAACAAATGTCTACCAATGAATGAACAGGTAAAACAAGTTGTGATATGTATATACAATGGAATACTATTCAGCCATAAAAAAGAGTGATGCCAGGGGTGGGAGTTGGGGGGTGGCTCATGCCTGTAATCCCAAAACTTTGGGAGGCCAGTGCTGGTGGATCCCTTAAGCCCAGGAATTCTAAACAAGTTTGGGCAACATGGCAAAATCTTGTCTGTACAAAAAATACAAAAATTGGCTGGGCATGGTGGCACATGCCTATATCCCAGCTACTTGGAAGACTGAGGTGGGAGGATGGATTGAGACCAGGAATCGAAGCTGCACTTAGCCATGATAGCACCAGTGCGTTCCAGCCTGGGCAACAGAATGAGAGTCTGTCTCAATAAAAAATAAAAAATAAAAAAAAATGAAGTACTGATACATACTACAACATGGATGAACCCTGAAAACATTATGCTAAATGAAAGATGCCATGGCAAGAAACATAGGCTTCATTAAAAGAAACCAAAAAAAAAAAAAAAGCCTGGGCACAGTGGCTCATTTCTGTAATCCCAGCACTTTTGGAGGCCAAGGCAGATGGATCACTTGAGGTCAGAAGTTCAAGACCAGCCTGGCCAACATGGTGAAACCCCATCTCTACAAAAAATATAAAAATTAGCCAGGCGTGATCTTGCATGCCTGTAATCCCAGTTACTTGGGAGGCTAAGGCAAGAGAATCGCTTGAACCTGGGAGGCAGAGGTTGTAGTGAGCTGAGATCACGCCACTGTACTCCAGCCTGGGGTGGCAACAACAACAAAAAGACACAGACACAAAAGGACAAATACTGTACAATCCTATTTACATGAAATATCCACAGGAGGCTGAGGCAGGAGAATCACTTGAACCTGGGAGGCGGAGGTTGCAGTGAGCCGAAATCATGTCATTTCACTCTAGCCTGGGCAACAAGAGTGAAACTCCATTTCAAAAAAAAAAAAAAAGAAAAGAAAAGAAAATATCCAGAATAGGTACATACATAGAGACAGAACTCAGACTGCTCATTGCCAATGGCTGAGGAGAGAATAGTCTTTTACACAGGCTTAATGGGTGTAAAGTTTCATTTTGGGGTTATGAAAAAGTCTGGAAACAAGAGAGAGGTGGTGGCTGCACAACACTGTGAATGCACTAACCACCACTGAATTGTTCATTTTAAAACAGTTAATTTTGCCAGGCACAGTACTGCACACATGTAGTCGCAACTACTCAGGTAGCTGAGGTGGGAGGATCACTTGAGCCTCAGAGTTCAAGGCTGTAATGTGCTACATGCTCATGCCTGTAAACAGCCACTGCACTCCAGCCTGGGCAACACAGTGAGATCTCGTCTCTAAAAAAATTAAAATTAAATAAATAAAAATAAAATAGCTAATTTTACATGGTATCAATTTCACAATCTTATTTTAAAAATCAGCAATATTCCAAATCAAAAATAAAAGTGAGCTCCGCATCTTGTCATGCCTTTATTTCATTAACCACATTCTAGACAAGCCAATCTTCTATATGGCTCCTGCTCCACCTGCTCTTCCTTTATTTCACCTAGAAAATATCTTCTGACTATAATATGCTGCTTTTCCATCAATTCTAATCCCCCAACCATTTCAAAACTTACTTCTTTTTTTTTTTGAAACAGGGTCTTGCTCTGTTGCCCAAGCTGGAGTGCAGTGGTGCGATCTCAGCTCACTACAACGTCCGTCCCTTGGGTTCAAGCGATTCTCCTGCCTCGGCCTCCCAAGCAGCTGGAATTACAGGTGCACACCACCATGCCTGGCTAATTTTTTGTATTTTTTTTAGTAGAGCTAGGGTTTCACCATGTTGGCCAGGCTGGTCTCGAACTCCTGGTCTCAAGAGATCTGCCTACTTTGGCCTCCCAAAATGCTAGGATGACAGAAAACTTAACTTATAAGCAACTTGCGCATAGCTGGCACTCAATCCTTGTGAATTGCTGGTTCTATTCAATTCAGTCCACTCCTATCTGTTCTGAAAGTTTACTGTTAATACAGAATTAAGCTATGAATGTTTCTTCTTATTATCCTATAACTTTTCTCTGATAGTCTCAGGTATGTGAGTTTCCCATTAGAAAGAAAATTATGATATGGGCTGTCCTCTGCTTTTGCATTACACCATCTGCTAGGGATCTAACCAAAATACATTTGTTTAATATTGCCTGGTTGATAGTTTTTGCTATTACGTGACAGATACATTTAATGGGAAATGGGAGGTGGTAAAGAAACCACCTTTGCCCACTCTGGCTATAATGGTGATTAGCTCTGACATGATGTATGCTCAGAAATGCAAGTCCTACAGTAACAGCACAGCAAAAAGAAGACTTTCTGCAGGATAGCAACGTACTTTTTACTGTGTTCCTTTAAAAATAAAGTGAACCTGGCTGCTCTATTTGTAAACTATTCTACATTATACCAAGAGTCCCAATGTGCATGTGCCAAAAAAAAAAAAAAAAGACCAAAAAAACTGGAAAATAATCCCCACACTTTGGGATGTTGAGGCAGGAGGGCTGCTTAAGGCCAGGAGTTCAAGACCAGCCTGGAAAACATGAGACCCATCTCTTTACAAAACAAAATAAATTAGCCAGGTGTGGGTGGCGCAGACCTGTAGTCCCAGGTATTCCGAAGCTGAGGTGGGAGGATCACTTGACACCAGGAGTTTGAGGTTACAATGAACTAACATCACCACTGCACTCTAGCTTGGGCCACAGGGCAAGACCTAGTCTCTTTAAAAAAAAAAAAAAAAAAAGGCTAGGCACGGTGGCTCACACCTGTTATCCCAGCACTTTGGGAAGCCAAGGTGGGAGAATTACTTGAGCCCAGGAGTTCAAGACCAGCCTGGCCAGAATAGTGAGACCTCGTCTCTTTAAAAAACAAACAAACAAAAAGTGCAGCCTGGGCACCATAGGGAGGTCCAGTCTCCACAAAAATTAAAAAAAAGGAAAATTAGCCGGGCATGATGGTGCATGCCTGTGGTCCCAGCTACTTGGGAGGCTGGGGTGGGAGGATCATTTTTGCCCCAGAAGTCCAGGCTGCAGTGAGCTATGAATGAACCATTGTGCTGCTCCAGTGTGGGTGACAGAGTGATACCCTGTTTCAAAAAAAATAAATAGGCCAGGCGTGGTGGCTCACACCTGTAATCCCAGCACTTTGGGAGGCCGAGGTGGGCAGATCACCTGAGGTCAGAAGTTCGAGACCAGTTTGGCCAATACGGTTAGACCCATCACTATAAAAAATACTAAAATTAGCCGGGTGTGATGGTGCACTCCTGTAATCACAGCTGCTCGAGAGGCTGAGACAGAAGAATTGCTTGAACCCAGGAGGCGAGGTTACAGTGAGCCGAGATCCTGCTATTGCACTCCAGCCTGGGCAACAGAGAGAGACTCCGTCTCAATCAATCAATCAATCAATCAATCAATCAATCAATCGATAGAATGTCCAAAGAACTCTCAACCTTTTAAAAAAATGCAATAGAGTACAAAATATTCTACGGCTATTATGTAGCCCTTCCTTGCCCTCTTCCTATAACTACTGTTTGACACACATTTATTTAAGGAAACCAATATTAATAGCAAGTATTATCTCTATCATAAAGGAACGTTTTCCTAGATTTACACATATAAACCACGGCGTAGATGAGAAACTCATTTAGCATGGGTGACTAAGAAACGGATTAACAGGCAGAGAAGGCACTGTGCGATAAGAGGTACAACTGATTTTCACATCTAGATTCTAATTTCATTTCATTGATTTGTGGTTATATCTTTATCTAGTAGGGTGTTTCTGACAATGTTGAGAAAGTTAATAGGACATTATATTTTACGGAAATATTTCTCCTAAGTTACTTTTCTTTTTTCTTTTTTTTTTTTTTTTTGAGACAGAGTCTCACTCTGTTACCCAGGCTGGAGTGCAATAGCCGGATCTCAGCTCACTGCAAGCTCCGCCTCTCGGGTTCACGCCATTCTCCTGCCTCAGCCTCCCGAGCAGCTGGGACTACAGGCGCCCGCCACCTTGCCTGGCTAATTTTTTGTATTTTTTAGTAGAGACGGGGTTTCACCGTGTTAGCCAAGATGGTCTCGATCTCCTGACCTCGTGATTCGCCCGTCTCGGCCTCCCAAAGTGCTAGGATTACAGGCTTGAGCCACCACGTCCGGCCCTAAGTTACTTTTCTAGAAAACATCTATTCCATCCATAGAGGACGCAAGTAGAATTCCAAAACATACACACTGCTCCCTGAAGATACCTGCAGGCAACCTAGGATGTTGCAATACCACAACTGCACAGCACTAGCCTAATTAGGAGGTAGAGAAACATTGTCTATATGCTATTAAAAGATATTTTATCTACTGCTATACTGAGAAATAAGGCCAGTACTAACTCCTAAGTTAATGTCGTATAAAAATCTAGAAGAGTTATTTGACTCTTGTCACTAATGCTAAACAACTCATAATGAACACCTAATGTAACATTGAACTGTACACCTTAAACTGATTTAAATGTGGGCGTGGTGGCTCACGCCTGTAATCCCAGCACTTTGGCAGGCTGAGGCAGGTGGATCACCCGAGGTCAGGAGTTTGAGACCAGCCTGGCCAACATGGCAAAACCTCATCTCTACTACTAATAAAAAATTAGCCAGAGGTGGTGGCCCATACCTATAATCCCAGCTACTTGGGAGGCTGACGCACAAGAATTGCTTGAACCTGGGAGGTAGAGGTTGCAGTGAGCCAAGAATGCGCCACTGCACTCCAGCCTGGGGGACAGAGTGAAACTGTGTCTCAAAAAAAAAAAAAAAATTAAAAATAAATAAATAAATAAATTGATTGAAAGGGTAAATTTTGTTACATATATTTTACCACAAATTCTTAAAAAGTGAGGTAAGCTCTCCTCTGAATCTTGTTGGTTTCCCATTTAAAAAAAAAAAAAAAAAAGCCAATTAGACTACATTAAAAAACATGAACCCATTAAATTGAACATGTTTAACTTTTACATAGTTGAAAATTTTTAGTAATTTCAATTAATAGAAGCTTTCTGATGTCTTAACAGAGTGTTTATTAGATATCCTCCCTCCATCTCCAAGGAGGACATACACAAACGAAAAAGGCTTAAATCGTAGCAAGGAAGGTTTAGTTTTAACATAATTCTAACTGGAAAGTAATTAAACATTATAATAAGGTATCATGCAAATCTCTGCATGTAGGGATACAAGAATAGGACAGATGACTATCTTAGAAGGGCTGGACGCAAATCTGCAGGAAAAGTTGGAATAAACTAGAGACCCTCTCTCTTTTTTTGAGATGGAGTCTCGCTCTGTGGCCCAGGCTGGAGTGCAGAGGCACGATCTCAGCTCACTGCAAGCTCCGCCTCCTGGGTTCACGCCATTCTCCTGCCTCAGCCTTCCGAGTAGCTGGGACTATAGGCGCCCACCACCACACCCGGCTAATTTTTTTAAATGTATTTTTAGTAGAGACGGGGTGTCACCGTGCTAGCCACGATGGTCTCAATCTCCTGACCTCATGATCCGCCCGCCTCGGCCTCCCAAAGTGCTGGGATTACAGGCATGAGCCACTGAGCCTGGCCTAAACTAGAGAATCTCTTAAGTCAGTTTCCAGTTTTAGAATTCCAAGTTCTGTATTCACAGCCCAATAGTATCTCTGAAAGACATTCCACCTATAGAACACTGCAGATATTAATCTACAAGTCATTTCAATTTGGTTTAGATATTGGGTTTACTTTCACCATACCATTTATTCACTTTACATACTCACTTAGGAACTGAAAATTGACTACTTTTGTTAACAGGCAATTGCATCAATCTCCAGCAGCATGGCTGCCAGCTCAGGTATAAATGCTACAAACATGCTCAACTGAAAACAATATTTGGTTCTAAATTTAACAAACAGAAGCCAGGTGCAGTGGCCCACGCCTATAATCCCAGCCAAGGTGGGTGGATCATTTGAGGTCAGGAGTTCGAGACCAGCTTGGCCAAACATGGTGAAACCCCATCTGTACTAAAACTACAAAAATTAGCCAGTTGTGGTGGTGGGTGCCCATAGTCCCAGCTACTCGGGAGGCTGAAACAGGAGAATCGGTTGCATTGAGCCAATATGGTGCCACTGCACTCCAGCCTGGGCGACAGAGCAAGACTCCGTCTAGAAAAGAAAAGAAAAGAAAAGAAAAGAAAAGAAAAAAGAAAAGAAATATCTACACAATGTTGTCAACCTAAGACCAAAAAAAAAAAAATGTGTTAACAAGGTAGAAGACCTACAAGGCCAAAACATTCCATTTAGTCAGTTTTTCAACAATGACAAAATTCTTACTTTTCATCACAAGAGCATAACCTTTCCAACTCAGGTTTTATTTTTATTTTATTTTTGAGACAGGGTCTCTCTCTGTTACCCGGGCAGGAGTACAGCGGCACAATCACGGCTCACTGCACCCTTCACCTCCCAGGCTCAACTGATCCTCCCACCTCAGCCTCCCACTTGTCTTGGACTACAGGTGAGCGCCACCCTGAGCAGCTAATTTTTTTATTTTTGTAGAGATTGAGGTCTCACTATCTTGCCCATGCTGGTCTCAAACTCCTGGGTTCAAGCAATCCTACTGCCTTGGTCTCCCAAAGTGCTGGGATTATAGGAGTGAGCTACTGCACTCAGGTTTAATTTTAGAAGACTGAGGGTCTTCGCTTTTCAACAATGATTTTTAATTTACCACATTATTTTTTAATAGACATCAGACAACTGAATGGTATTTATTACAACCCAAAGCAGGAACTTATGAAGTCACAGTAAGATTAATCATCTTCAATTCAACAGGTTAATCATGACAGCAAGCTGAGAGATTTTTTGTCAACTTGTATTAGGACTATGTCAACAGTTGCCCAGTTAGAAATTAAATGATGCTTAAAACAACACATGTCTAGACTTTAGATTTCTACTTGAGCAACACATACAAATACTGTGATATGTGCATGCATGCACACTATGTGTATATATATTTACCTAGATTTTATTAATTATGATGGATGTTTGAAAAAAAAATCTTGGCTGGACACAGTGGCTCACGTCTATAATTCCAACACTTTGGGAGACTAAGGCAGGACTGAGCCCAAGAGTTCCAGACTAGGTCTGGCAACACAGTGCAACCCATCTCTAAAGAAATTTTTAAATTGATCCTTTTGCAATTCGTATGTGTGATGATTGGGTGGTTTACATGCATGCGTGACATGTGCCAACCTTGAATCCTGTTACATAACACGCGCACATTACTCATCTGACATGAGAAAAAGGAAAAAAATTAAATTAAATAAAAAGTAAAAAAATAAAAAAATTAGCCAGTCATGGTGGCACGCATCTGTAGTCCCAGCTACTCAAGAGGCTGAGGCGGGAGGATTGCTCGAGTCTGGGAGGCTGTAGTGAGCCATGGTTGTGCCACTGCACTTCAGCCCGGGCGACAGAATAAGACCCTGTCTCAAAAAATAAAATACAAAACTGTCAAGATGAATTAGGTAAACACAGGAATCAAAAAACACAGTATTAGATTATGGCGCTATCTTTCATAAGAAAGAAAAAAATGAAAAGCCTTCCTGCTTTTAGTTCACAAGTGATTTTTCATTTTATAATCAAAGAAAATAAAGAACATGCCTTATACAGCCAAAAAATAAGGTAATGTGACTTAAAGTTGAATTATCACTTAACTGCATGGATTTCTAAGCTACTGACTTCCAACTTCTCAATTTCTCTAAAGCCAGAACACTTTTTTTTTTTCTTTCCCCCAGACAGAGTCTTATCCTGCCACCCAGGCTGAAGGGCAGTGGCATGATCACGGTTCACTGCAGCCTCGATCTCCTGGGCTCAGGTATCTTCCTACCTCAGGCTCCCAGATAGCTGGGACTACAGGCATGCACCACGACACCTGGCCCAGAACACATTTTCTTAACAGCTCACTCCTTTGCTTATATATGTAACTTGTTTTTATACAGAAATAACATGTCATCAACATATATGCTACTCCATGGCTTTGAACTTAAGTTTTTCGTGTAAAAACTCAAATACAACTTTTATAGTCCAACTATATATATATATATGTATATACATACACATTTTTTTTTTTTTTGAGACAGCATCTCACCACTCTGTCACCCAGTCTAGAGTGCAACGGTGCGATTTCAGCTCACAGCAGCCTCGACTTCCCAGGGTGATCCTCCCACCTCAGCCTCCCAAGTAGCTGGGACTACAGGCGCACACCATTATGTCCGGTTCATTTTGCTGTATTTTTTGTAGAGAGAGGATCTCACTATGTCACCCAGGCTAGTCTCGAACTCCTAGACTCAAGTGATCCTCCTGCCTCAGCCAGCCTCCCAAAGTGCTGGGATTATAGGCGTGCAGCCTTTTAAGTTTTTTTTTTCTTATCCACACTGGGCCTCACCTATTCACTTTCCACAACACCTAAGAAAAATCTTAGACGTTAAATACATACCTCAAACATATAAAATTCATTACACTGCTTTTGTAGCCATAATAATTACACTAATAAAGACTGACCCTAAAGAACTTAAAACTTATTAGGGCAGTGTTTAAATAGTCCAATTCACAAGGGGTTGGGAGAAATAATGATCCTCTCCTACCAAACTAGCAGCAACAATATGCCAAGTTTCCTATGCTGAACTAGTGTAAACAAGGAAGAAAAAGAGCCGGAGGTGGGAAGCAGTCAGGCAAGAGAACAACTCTCTTCAAGATATAACTTTACTTCTAAATTTCACCAGAGTAATAGCTCTTCTCAGTGTGTTCAATAACCCATGTCTCTCTGACTAAACACCTCAGGTTAGCTGTCAGAAAACTACAGTAGGCTATATTCCCTGCCTGAGATCATCAGATGTAACAGATACAAATGGAGATTACAAACGATTAATTCTAAAGGCTGTCTCCTGCATCCAGTCAAAGAGTTTTCCAAACATCTAGAAATTTAAACCTGCTCTTGCTGTAATAATCGACCTTAAAGATAAAATAGTAAGACCCATCAAAGATGATACACAGGGGAAAAAAAAAAAAAAAAAAAATTGGCTCACACATGTTCCCAGCACTTTGGGAGGCAAAGGCAGGTGGGTCACCTGAGGTCAGTTCAAGATCTGCCTGACCAATATGGTGAAACTCCATCTCTACTAAAAATACAAAAAAATTAGCCAGGCGAGGTGGTGTGCGCCTGTAGTCCCAGCTGCTGGGGAGGCTGAGACAGGAGAATTGCTTGAACCTGGGAAGCAGAGGTTGCAGTGAATCGAGGTTGCGTCACTGCACTCCAGCCTGAGCGACAGAGCGAGACTCCGTCTAAAAAAAAAAAAAAAAAAAAAATTTACACATCACCTTTGGTGCAGCCACGGCTACAAGGCTCCTACTAACAGATGAGCATCATCCAGGGTAGGACTAGGTTAGGAGTGGGACAAAAAGTAGGTTTACAGCCTCTTTTCCATCATTGCTCGAGGCATTCAGGGTACAAGGAATAAAAGAGAGGTTGGTTGTGCAAGTGATGCCAAAAGAAACAAGATTCCACATGTCAGGAGACTGAATGCCCAACAGAGCAAAGGGCACTGAACCTTTTGCCTTTTGCCCAAAGACATATTAGTTGTTTCACCTGAAATCCTTTCAAAGAAAGTCTAATCGTCTCCGCTCCAACTCTGCCTCTGAGTGAATCCAACAACCTCTATTCAGAGTACAAGGGGAAGCCTTGCTTGTCAATAACAGCAAGTGCTACTTCCAAAGCCAAGAAACACTCCTTTACGTCGGATAGTCTTCTGCCCCAATTCAGTCTTCTACAAGGTGAACACAAAAACACTTGGCTCCCAGCCTAAGTTCTCCATTTTCCCAAACATCTGTCAACTTAGTTTTCTTTCAGATAAGCCCCTCTCCATTCCCAGCATTCTGGTGGCCCCAGATGAACCCTCTGCCAGGAGTCCTGTCCCTTCAGAAAGTTCCTTTCCCCAAGATCATCTCATTTCCCCCACTTTTCCTAAGGTGGTTCCCAGGCCCCGTCCCAAGTCTAACACTCCCAGTCCTCCATGTGTCGATTTACTAGTAGATCCTACTCCTCCCTGGCATAACTCTTAAGAAAGTCATCTTCCTCACCATACCCCCTTGTCTTCCCTCATAATATCACCCCCTTTTCCCTATCTATCCTCAACTGGAAAGAGACAGACACACAAATTAATCTGTTCTCAGCTCCTAACTCCCAAGCCTCTCCAGTGCTCAGGTTGCTCCACAGCACCTAATCCTTCCCTATAGTTTCCGCCCAATCCTGGCATCCTCAGCCCCTCACTCCAAACCCCAACCTTTTTCCCCACTCCCCAAATCCAAATCTCCTGTGCTTTTTACTCTTAGCCAATACCATAACCCTTTTCCTCCCAAGTCTACCCACTATGCCTGAATGCCTAAGTCTTTTCCTCACATCTCACGTCCTTTGGCCCTTGGCCCCTAATCCTCGAAAAACCTCAGGAGCTGCCCACATCATCTCCCTTCCGCCCCTTCTGCCTCCGTGGCCCCTAACTCTCCTCTAGCCCTGCTCAGCCCTCAAATTCTTCCTATGCCCCCGGTGCTCCCCCACTTGTCCTACCTGTCCCGGGAAGGGGGTGGCCCTCAGTACCCGCCTGGCTCGCCCTGCCGCCGAGCTCGAGAGTCCCTTCCCTTCCCCTAGGGGCCCCGAGGCCGCTGCCAGCGCTGGCACGGCGGGGCCGGCTCACCAGTTGGTCATGTCCAGGAAGAAGGCGCAACCGGCAGGATTGAGCTGGAAGCCGAGCAGCCTCTGGAACTCGGAGATGAGCACGTCCTTGTCGGTGGTGCCCAGGCAGCTGAACTTCTGCATCAGCTCCGGATCCAGGTCCACGTCCATGCCCTCCATGGCGGGGCCCGGACACCCGCTTCCCCGCCTCCTCACAACCGAGCCGCCGCCGCGCCGCCGGGCCCGGGGACCGGGAGGGGGCCCGCTGCTAGCTAGCGTCGTGACCCCGCTCCTTTGAGGTAGGCCCCGGGCCTCTCACAGTCTCATAGGGGTAAACTCACTCTGCCACTCACTCACTCTCCCCCCCCTCCCACCCCCCCCAGCTCCGCCGCCTCCGCCGCCTCTCGCCTCTCGCCACTCCGCCGCCTCCGCCTCCTCCCGCGCCGCGCCCACTGCGCAAGCGTCGCCAGCCTAGGCCCCGCCCCTTCCTCTCCCGGAGGCCCGTCCCTTAGTGTCGTCACAAACTCGTGACGTCCCCGCGTGACCTCACCGGGGCGGGGCGAGGGGGCGAAAAGTAGGAAGGAGGAAAGAGATGGTCCAGCCGTGTGCGGGAGTTTCTGTCCAGACCATTACTCCGCCCCGTCCCCACCTTCAAGGAGAGCTGTTAAAGCCTGGGGCTGCGGGAGAAGTTCAGGGATTTTCGTTTATGACAACTCTACCATTTTGCAGGTGAGAAAACTGAAGTCACGGGAGAGGGAGACAGTGGCAAGGTCAAGTAGCAAAGTGCACTCACGACTCAACCCTCCCAGCCAGGAGTCTGCCACTCACGCTTGAAGGACGGGTTTGAAGAGCCGCTTTCCCAGAGGGATGCTGCCTTAAAGCCTTGGTTCCCGGGCACTCTTTGCTATTACTACCGTTTATCGGTTCTGTTTGTGTTATGCAACGGTAGCATCGTGTCTCCGGAAAATAAAAAAGGTCTCGATACAAACATCTATCACAGGTCTAAAAGAACACCACACATAACCTTCCACCCACTCTGTCAGGAACAACCCTATCAAAATAAAGTCATGAGAATTTAGCATGCCTTGTTCTATATTTAAAATAGAAGACAAAGTATTTCTGTATATACTGTACACCTTCCCGGTCAAGGTCTGTCAAAGAATGAGAAAGGAAGTAAAGAGACTGTCTTGTCTGCCCTCTTCTGTTAGGAAATGTTTTTGAAACACTGCGAATTGCCCAGCACTGCTAGATCCAAGGCGGGGAGGGGTGGGGGGGATGAGTGAGAAATGGTCTTCTGCAGGGAAGTAAGCTTACGTGCGTTGTCCAGAAATACAGAGCAGCAAAACTAGAACCCAGATTTGTAGTTCCTTATGAAGTGTGTTTTCCACAATTTCAAAAACAGCTGGAATAAGTAGTAATGTGTCGGGGGCCAGGATGTTTTGGAAAGGGAACCCATTCCTCTGTCCCACTACCAAAAGAGAGTAAACTACAGTGACTTTTTAAGGTTCTGGAGCCATGCATATTTGGGACTCAGAGATGAACATGTTTTGTCCTAATCTTTTGGATGGTGCAATAGAGACAGAACGATTATAAAAATCTCAATAACTAAAAGGAACTGACACTGTCGAGTCCAACCTCCCCATTCTACAGATGAAGACATTGAAATGGAGAGAGAGGAAATGATTCACCCAAGATTACACAGCTGGAAAGGGGGTTCCAAACGCCCAGTTTAGCACTCCATTCACTATACCCTGCTACATTCCCTTTCTACATTAAGTTCAATTGGGACCTTACACAAAAATTAAAAAGTTGACCGAAGAACTAATTTGATGTTAGCACCATAGACTTCTAGAAAGTGTTTTAACTTGCAGTATCCATGGATGAAAATTGTGTTGACCAAGGATCCAAAAGACGATATTATTGGAACCTGGTGACTCCATTAGAATGCTGATTTAGGGAAAAATTCAAAACTCTCGGTCAGTCGCATACAGTACTAAGGTCTTAACCCACACCTAAACGCTCTACATAATTCAA
Source organism: Macaca mulatta (assembly GCF_049350105.2). Taxonomy (NCBI): domain Eukaryota; kingdom Metazoa; phylum Chordata; class Mammalia; order Primates; family Cercopithecidae; genus Macaca; species Macaca mulatta. The sequence continues at coordinate 147,576,671 of NC_133409.1, read as the reverse complement.
TTTTTTTTTTTTTTTTCAGACAAGATCTTGTTCTGTTGCCCAGGCTGGAGTGCAATGGCAGGATCATGGCTCACTGCAGCCTTGAACTCCTGGGATCAAGTAATCCTCCCACCTCAGCTCCCCCAGGAAATTGGAACTGCAAGTGGGCGCCACTATGACCGGCTGATGTTGTTTTTTCAACCTTCTGTAGAGACAGGGTCTCACTGTGTTGCCCTGGCTGATCTCAAACTTCTGGGCTTGAGGGATCCTCCTCCCTTGGCCTCCCTAAGTGTTGGGATTGCAGGCGTGAGCCACTGTGCCCTAATATTTTTATGTAATAAATAAAAAGCTATTAAGATCAATGAGGAGGTGGGAGGATAGCTTATGTCCAGGAATTCGAGACCAGCCTGAGCAACATGGTGAGACCACCACACCACAAAAAATTTAAAAATTAATCCTGCGTGGTAGTGCTCACCCATGGTCCCAGCTACATGGGAGACTGAGGAGGGAGGATCATTTGAGCCCAAGAAGTTGAGGCTGCAGTGAGCCATGTTCCTGCCACTGCACTCCAGCCTGGGTGACAGGAGATGCTGTCTCAAAAAAATTTTTTAAGTTACATATAAAAATAAAAAGATCAATAAGGAGTCCAAGGTGGGAGGAGCACTTGAGGCCAAGAGTTTGAGACCAGCCTGGGCAGGCAATGTAGCAAGACCCCATCTCTACCAAAACTTTTTAAAAATAGCTGGGTTAACTGGTACGCACCTGTAGTCCCACCTGCTCCAGGTAGTTGAGGCAGGAAGATAGCCTGCGCCTAGGAGTTTGAGGCTGCAGTGAGCTGTGATTGTGCCACTGCACTGGAGCCTAGGCACCTGAGCAAGACTCAGTCTCCCTTTTTTTTTTTTTTTTTTTGAGGCGGAGTCTTGCTCTGTTGCCCAGGGTGGAATGCAGTGGTGAGATCTCGGCTTGTTGCAACCTCTGCCTCCCAGGTTCAAGCAATTCTCCTGCCTCAGCCTCGCGAGTAGCAGAGACCACAGGTGTGCACCACCATGCCCGGCTAAATTTTGTGTTTTTTGGTAGTGACGGATTTTCACCGATGTTGGCCAGGCTGGTCTGAAACTCCTGACTTCAGGTGATCTGCCGTCGGCCTCCCAAAGTGCTGGGATTACAGGCATGAGTCACCCTGCCCGGCCAAGACTGTCTCTTAAAAATATATAAAAGGCTGGAAAATGAATGAAAATATTTTAAACTCCATGAATAAGAAATGCAAATTAAAACAAAGATACAATATCATTCTTACATATTTTTACATTTTTACATAAACAAGGTTTTTTAGTATAAATATATCCTATACATTAACTTGCGTCCTCTATTTTTATTTGCTAATTCTGGCAACCCAAACTTTGGGGAATGTTTACTTTTATGTTAAGTTTCTATACTGCTTGAATGTTTACAGTGAGTGTATATTAACTTGGTAGTTATTTTTTATTTTTTAATTTTTATTTTTTGTCCCCATGAAAGCAGACTGTTTTATTTAAAAAAAAGGATAAAATTTTCAATGATTTTCTTTAAATGTTATTGGTGAGGTCAAATTATATCGCTATTGGTCAAACATGGTGAAACCCCATCTCTACTAAAAAATGCAAAAATAATTGGCCAGGCCTGGTGGCTCACGCCTGTAATTCCAGTACTTTGGGAGACCAAGGCGGGCAGATCACTTGAGGTCAGGAGCTCGAGACCAGCCTGACCAACATGGAGAAACTCCGTTTCAACTAAAAATACAAAATTAGCCCAGCATGGTGGTGCATGCCTGTAATCCCAGCTACTCTGGAGGCTGAGGCAGGAGAATCACTTGAACCTGGGAGGCAGAGGTTGCAGTGAGCTGAGATCATGCCATTGCACTCCAGCCTGGGCAACAAGAGCAAAACTTGCTCTCAAAAAAAAAGAAAAAAATTAGTCAGGCGTGGTGGCGGGCGCCTGAAATCCCAGCTACTCAGGAGGCTGAGGCAGGAGAATCATCGCTTGAACCCAAAAGGCAGAGGTCGCAGTGAGCCAAGATCTCGCCACTGCACTCCAGCCTGGGCGACAGAGCAAGAGTGTCTCAAAAAATAATAAGTATTATTATTTTTATTTATTTATTTTGAGACAGTCTCGCTCTGTCGCCCAGGCTGGAGTGCAGTGGCCTGATCTCGGCTCACTGCAACCCCTGCCTCCCAGGTTCAAGCGATTCTCCTGCCTAAGGCTCCCGAGTAGCTGGGACTACAGGCACCTGCTACCACGCCCAGCTAATTTTTTTGTATTTTTGATAGAGACAGAGTTTCACCATCTCTGGTCTCTAACTCCTGACCTCAGGTGATCCACCCGTTTCGTCCTCCCAAAGTGCTAGGATTACAGAAATGAGCTACCAGGCCCACCTTTAATTATTATTTACTATTACTTTATTTTTTATTTTTTTCTGAGACAGAGTCTCGTTCTGTTGCCAAGGCTGGAGTGCAGTGTCACAAGATCTGTGCTCACTGCAACTTGCAACCTCCGCCTCCCAGGTTCAAGCAATTCTCCTGCCTCACTCAGTCTCCTGAGTAGCTGGGATTACAGGCATTAGCCACCATGCCTAGCTAATCTTTTTATATTTTTTGTAGAGACGGGTTTCGCCATGTTGGCCAGGCTGGTCTCAAATTCCTGATCTCAAGTGATCCGCCCGCCTCGGCCTCCCAAAGTGCTGGGATTACAGGCATGAGCCTCTGTGCCCAGCTTTCCTCCCCTTGCTTGCTTGCTTGCTTGCTTGCTTCCTTCCTTCCTTCCTTCCTTCCTTCCCTCCCTCCCTGCTTCCTTCCTTCGTTCCTTCCTTCCCTCCCTCCCTCCCTCTTTCCCTGCTTCCCTCCCTCCCTCTTTCCCTGCCTCCCTCCTTCCTTCCTTCCCTCTTTCTCTCTTCTCTCTCTCTCTCTTTTTGTCTCTCTCTTTCTTTTTTTCTTTCTTTTTTTTTTTTTTTTGAGACGGAGTCTCGCTCTGTTGCCCAGGCTGGAGTGCAGTGGCCGGATCTCAGCTCACTGCAAGCTCCGCCTCCCGGGTTTTACGCCATTCTCCTGCCTCAGCCTCCCGAGTAGCTGGGACTACAGGCGCCCGCCACCACGCCCAGCTAGTTTTTTTGTTTTTTTTTTTTTTTAGTAGAGACGGGGTTTCACCGTGTTAGCCAGGATGGTCTCGATCTCCTGACCTCGTGATCCGCCCGTCTCGGCCTCCCAAAGTGCTGGGATTACAGGCTTGAGCCACCGCGCCCGGCCTCTTTTTTTCTTTCTTTTCTTTCATCTAGCTCTGTTGCCCAGGCTGGAGTGTGCAGTGTGCAACAGTGCAGTCTCGGTTCTCTGCATCCTCCACCTCCTGGGCTCAAGCGATCATACCACCTCAGCCTCCAGAGTAGCTGAGACGACAGGTGCATGCCACCACCCCCAGCTAATTTTTGTATTTTTTGTAGAGACAAGGTTTTGCCATGTTCTCCAGGCTGGTTTCCAACTCCTGGGTTCAGGCTATCCTCCTGCCTCAGCCTCCCAAAGTGCTGGGATTACAGGTGTGAGCTCCTGTACCTGGCCCTGTTTGTTTGTTTTACATTTTCCAAGTTTTGACAATAAGCATGTGTTGAAGAATTTTTATCATACGATTTGCCTATGCTATGTTAAGTGAAGAAAACAGTATGGGCCGGGCACGGTGGCTCAAGCCTGTAATCCCAGCACTTTGGGAGGCCGAGACGGGCGGATCACGAGGTCAGGAGATCGAGACCATCCTGGCTAACACGGTGAAACCCCGTCTCTACTAAAGATACAAAAAACTAGCCAGGCAAGGTAGCGGGCACCTGTAGTCCCAGCTACTCGGGAGGCTGAGGCAGGAGAGTGGCGGGAACCCGGGAGGCGGAGCTTGCAGTGAGCTGAGATCCGGCCACAGCACTCCAGCCTGGGCAACAGAGCAAGACTCCATCTCAAAAAAAAAAAAAACCAGTATGTAATTTAGTACACTATATGAACTTATCCACATAGCAAGAGATTGGAAATATTAATAGAGAATTATTAATAATAATTTTAATTTTCTTTTTTATACTTTCCTGTATTTAAATAAATAAATATGGCCATGTGCAGTGGCTCATGCCTGTAATCCCAGCACTTTGGAAGACCCAGGCAGGCAGATCACCTGAGGTCAGGAGTTTGAGACTAGCCTGGCCAAGATGGTGAAACCTAGTATCTACTAAAAATACAAGAATTAATCAGGCGTGGTGGTGTGTGCCTGTAATCCCAGCTACTCAGGAGGCTGAGGCAGAAAAATCGCTTGAACCTAGGAGGCGGAGATTGTAGTGAGCTGAGAACCTACTATTACATTCCAGCCTGGGCAACAGAGGGAGACTCCATCTCCAAATAAATAAATAGGACCAGGGAAGGTGGCTCACGCCTATAATCCCAGCACTTTGGGAGGCCAAGGCAGGAGGATCACTTGAGCTCAGGAGCTCAAGACCAGCCTTGTCAACATATCGAGACAAAAATAAAACATAAGAACAACTAACTGGGGGCGGTGTGCATGCCTGTAATCCCAGCTACTCGGGAGGTTGAGGTGGGGAGGATCTCTTGAACAGAGGAGGTCAAGGCTGCAGTGAGCAGAGATTGTGCCACTGCACTCCAGCCTGGGGCAATGGAGCAAGACCCTATCTCAAAATAAAATAAAATAAAAATGTTTCAACTGGCTGGTCCACTAAGAATCATGAGACAGAGGCCAGGCGTGGTGGCTCATGCCTGTAATCCCAGCACTGTAGGAGGCTGAGGCAGGCGGATCACCTGAGGTCAGGAGTTTGAGACCAGCCTGGCCCACATGGCAAAACCCCATCTCTACTAAAAATACAAAAATTAACTGGGTGTGGTGCCACGCACCTATAATTACAGCTACTCGGGAGGCTGAGGTAGGAGAATTGCTTGAACCCGGGAGGCAGAGGTGCAGTGAGCCATAATTGTGCCACTGCACTCCAGCCTGGGAGACAGAGTGAGACTCCATCTCAAAAAAAAAAAAAAAAAGAAAGAATAATGAGACAGAATTATGTCTATTATCTCCGTTAACGTGGACGATCTTTAAAGCTTTTATTTGGGAAGTAAGAATTGCATGTCAATTTTTTTTAAACACTTGGGGTCTTGCTTTTCCTCCAAGACTGAAATGCAGTGGCGAAATAACTCACTCCAGCTGGAACTCCTGGGCTTGAGCAGTCCTGCTGCCTCAGCCTCCCAGAGTGCTGGTATTATAGGCATCAACCACCGTACTCAGCCTCGCAATGTATTCTTAAATGATAAAAGATACCCAGCCGAGTGCAGTGACCTACGCCTGTAATCCCAGCACTTTGGGAGGCCAAGGCAGGCAGATCACCTGAGGTCAGGAGATTGAGACCATCCTGGCCAACGTGGTGAAACCCTGTCTCTACTAAAAATCCAAAAATTAGCTGGGCGTGGTGGCACACGCCTGTAATCCCAGCTACTCAGGAAGCTGAGGCAAGAGAATCGCTTGAACCAAGGAGTCTGAGGTTGCAGTGAGCCGAGATCATGCTACTGCATTCCAGCCTGGTGACAGAGCGAGACTCATCTCAAAAAAAAAAAAAAGGTTGGAATTTAATGTATGGCTACAACTAGCACAAGCCAAACTTTCCATTCTGTGTTTGTTTCCCAGGAATGGAGGTTTCAATGAGGTAGGCATAAGCATTTGTAAATGTAAAATATTAAAGTCTTACATGACATTGGGAGAGACAAGGACATACATTTCTATAAATAACTACATAAAGGCAGGCAACCATGCAAAGCTGCATATGTTCAAGTGCCAAATGGGAAGTAGACAACGAGGCTGTAGGACTTGGGAGGAGGGAAGAGTACAGGGTAGGTTGGGGTGCCCAGAGATGCCTTCCAGGAGACTCGACTCAGGAGGCCTGGATGATCCTCCACAGAGTTTGAGGAACAGGATAGTAAGGGAAAGCATTACGACAAAGTCATTTAGAAGCTTTGAACCTCTCCAAGACCCTGGCTCTTATTTACTTATTTACTTATTTTGAAACAGAGTCTCACTCTGTCGCCTAGGCTGGAGTACAGTGGTGCGATCTTGGCTCACTGCAACCTCTGCCTCCCAGATTCAAGCGACTCTCTTGCCTCAGCCTTCCAAGTAGCTGGGATTCCAGGCGCCTGCCACCACACCTGGCTAATTTTTGTATTTTTAGTAGAGACAGGGTTTCACTATGTTGTCCAGGCTGGTTTCAAACTCCTGACCTCAAGTGATCTGCCCACCTCAGCCTCCCAAAGTGCTGGGATTGCAGGCATGAGCCACTGCGCCTGGCCAAGTCCCTGGCTCTTTTTGCTGCTTCCCGTTTTCCGTACTGAATGCAAAAATATATCTAGAAGTCACTCCAGGAAAAGCTAATGCAGTCTAAGTTGTCCCTGAGGGGGCATATTTTCTCTGGGAAGTGAATAGGTGAGGTTGAAGAGCAACCCTCCACTTGCGATATCCTCCCAAAGCATGATGGGAAAGGACCAGACCCCCACATTTGGGGTTTTTCCAGTTCTTCTACCCTACTGCCCTACTCAAGAGATACTCAAATGGCAGGCACCAGCCTATTGTACTATTTTTTCTTCTGGGTAAAGCATGAGACCCTGGGTCTCTTTTTTCCTACTGTGGTGAATGGGAGAATGCAGACGAAAACCTGACTGTCTTTATCTCATGTCCCTTGGCCTAGATACATCCAGAAGTAGTCCATTCTTCTTTTCTTTTTTTTCCCCTTCTCTTCTTGGCCCCTTTAGTTTGCCAAGTCAAATATCCTCCAAGTAAACATGAACTCCTTATCCCTCCCTCATGTTAAAAAAACAAAAACCCAGAGCCTCTCCCCTTTTATTATAATCATTCTCTTCACTCTTTTTTACCAGCTGGGTTCCAATGTGTACAACATCTTGCTGTCTGCATCTCAGGTAAAGTTAAGAAACGAAAGGAGAAAAAAGGGAACAAATATTTAATGAACTCTCCAATGTGTCAGAGTCCATCACATTAAGTACTTTGGTTCATTTAATCTTCACAGCAAAATGAGATTATTATTATTTTTCCAATTTGCAGATCAGGAAATAGAAATTAAAAGTTTAAATACCCTGTTCAAAGAGACACAGATGTTGAGAAAGCCAAGATTTAACCCAAGGGTCAGAAAGAAACCTGTGCCTTTCTCTTTACTCCAGATTTCTTTCAGTCCTTTTTTTTTTTTTTTTAATTTTTATTATTTTTATAATAGAGACAGGGTCTTGCTATGTTGGCCAGGTTGGCCTTGAACTCCTGGCCTCAAGCAATCCTCCTGCTTCAGCCTCCCAAAGTGTTGGGATTATAGACATGAGCCACTGCACCCAGCCTCTTTCAATCCTAAGGATTTTACATTTTCACTATGTTCAGCCTACTTGTGTTTGTAAGGAGCCATCATTACTTTCTTTTATGGGATTACGTTGATGATTTTCAAGATCCTTTTAGAGGAGACTAAGCTAATAAATACTAATGCCAATACCTTGGCCGGGCACAGTGGCTCACACCTGTAATCCCAGCACTTTGGGAGGCCAAGGTCAGCCTGGCCACCATGGAGAAACCCCGCCTCTACTAAAAACACAAAGATTAGCTGGGAATGGTGGCACGCACCTGTAATCCCAGCTACTCAGGAGGCTGAGGCAGGAGAATTGCTTGAACCTGGGAGGCAGAGGTTGCAGTGAGCCAGGATCATGCTACTGCTGTCCAGCCTGGGCAACAGAGTGAGAGTCTGTCTCAAAAAACAAAACAAAACAAACTTAAAAAAAAATACCAATACCTTAAATTTATGTAACACTTGACAGTTTACTTTTTGCCTTCTTTTTTCTTTTTTTTTTTTTTGAGATGGAGTTTCACCCTTGTTGCCGAGGCTGGAGAGCAATGGCACAATCTCAGCCCACCGCAACCTCCATCTCCTGGGTTCAAGCGATTCTCCTGCCTCAGCCTCCTGAGTAGCTGGGATTCGCGTGCCACCACTCCCAGCTAATTTTCATATTTTTAGTAGAAGTGGGGTTTCTCCATGTTGGTCAGGCTGGCCTCGAATTCCTGACCTAAAGTGATCTGCCCGCCTCGGCCTCCCAAAGCACTGGGATTATAGGCGTGAGCTGCCATGCCCGGCCTTCCTTATTTTTTCATTGTTTCAATGTTTTATTTTCTTTGGCCATGTCACTAGTAATACCTTATAGTTTTTCAATATATCCATATATTCTCTTATCTCATTCTCAGGAAAAACAAATTACATTGGCTTGTTTTTTAGTAGCTTTATTTTTTTTTGAAAGACTCATACATGCTTGTTGCAACTAAAATTAAGCAATATAGAAATTGTAAAAAAAAAAAAAAAAAAAAAAGTAAAAATCACCCTAAATCCTGCTACTCAGAGATAACCACTGTTAATATTTGAGTAAATATGTTTTTCATCCGTTTCTCCATTTGTATAATTTGACTAAATGGGATCATACTCTGCCTTTCTAGGCTGCTTTTTTTCACTGAGAGTATACTGACAACAGCTTTCCACATCAGTAAATATATATTTATGTCATTATGTATATTTATTTTAATTTTGTTTGTTTATTTTCTGGTTTTTGTTTTTGAGGCAGGATCTTGGTCTTTCACCCAGGCTGGAGTGCAGTGGCACAATCACGGCTCACTGCAGCCTTGACCTCCTGGGCTCAAGCGATCCTCCCACCTCAGTCTCTAGAGCAGTTGGGAGTACAGGCACACTCCACCAAGCTCAGCTACTTTTTTAATTTTTTTGTAGAGATGAGATCTCACTATGTTGCTCAAACTGGTCTTTAACTCCTATGCTCAAACAATCCTCCTGCCTCAGCCTCCCAAAGTGCTAGGATTACAGGCATGGGTCACTGCACCCAGCTCCATTATTATTTTTAATGATTATATAGTATTCCAATTTAAGCATATGTTTCACTTGACCAGTGACCTATTGATGACGTTTGAGACTACTTCCAATTTTTGATTGTCATAAGAAATTATCAGCCCTAATTTAAAGATTAGGGAATCGAAGCTCTGAAAAAGCTAAATGACCCCCTTTTCAAAATCCAGGTCTAGAGCTAAGCTACTTGCGCCAAGCCCTGGATTTCTGACTCTTTTTTTTTTTTTTTTTTTTTTAAAGACAGGGTCTCACTATGTTGCCCAGGCAGATCTTGAACTCCTGAGGTCAAGGTGTCCTGGCCCAGACTTCTTACTCAAAACAGTTCTCTTTCCAAATGAACTATAAGAATAGAAAGTTGGAATTCTTGACATATAATAGGAGTTGACATTCTTGGCATATAATATAGAATTAACAACAAAAAATGAGATGTTTTTAACTGTCCCATTTCTTTTTATTTCCTTTTTTAATCAGTCTACATCATGCTTTGATGCCCCATTTCTTTAAAAGTTAAGCATATGCTTATGATAAAACCCAGACATTTTGCTCCTATCTATTTACTCAGAATAAATGAAAGCATATGTCCATACAAATACTTGAACATCCATAGCAGGGTTTTTTTTTTTTTCTGAGATGGAGTCTTGCTCTGTTGTCCAGGCTGGAGTGCAGTGGCGCGATCTCAGCTCAGTGCAACCTCTGCCCCCTGGGTTCAAGCAGTTCTCTGCCTCAGCCTCCCAAGTATCTGGGACTACAGGTATGTGCTACCGCACCTGGCTAATTTTTGTATTTTTAGTAGAGATGGGGTTTCACTATGTTGGCCAGGCTGATCTTGAACTCCTGACCTCAGGTGATCCGCCTGCCTTGGCCTCCCAAAGTGCTGGGATTACAGGCGTGAGCCATTGAGCCCGGCCCATTCATACCAGTTTTATTTGCAGTATTCAAGTAATGGAAACAACCTAAATGTTCATCAACAAGCAAATGGATAAACAAATTGTAATATGCCCATACAATGGAATACTACTCAGCAATCGAAAGGAGTAAACTATTGATAGGTACAGCAACATGGATGAATTTCAGAAACATACTGAGCAAAAAAAGCCAGACACAAAGGAATATACACTGTGTAATTCCACTTATTTGAAGTTCAAGAATAGGTAAAACTGAGCTATAGTGATGGAAAGTGACCCCAGTGGTGCCTGGAGTTGTAGGGGAGCTTGAAGGGGGCCCAGAGAATTGACTGAGAAGGGGCATGAGTGGATCTTTTGGGTTGGGTTAATGGAATTGTTCTATATCTGAATTGTGGTAACAGTTACATGGATATATGCATTTATCAAATCTCATCAAACTGTACACTTTTTTTTTTTTTGAGACAGAGTCTCGCTCTGTCACCCAGGCTGGAGTGCAGTGTGTAATCTTGGTTCACTGAACCTCCACCTGCCCGGTTGAAGCAATTGTCCAGGCTTAGTCTCCTAAGTAGCTGGGATTACAGGCGCACACCACCACACCCGGCTAATTTTTTTGTATTTTTAGTAGAGATGGGATTTTGCCATGTTGGCCAGGCTGGTCTAGAACTCCTGACTTCAAGTGATCCACCCACCTTTGCCTCCCAAAGTGCTAGGATTACAGGCATGAGCCACTACGCCCCGCCAAACTGTACACTTTAAATGGGTGAATATTATTGCATGTAAATTGTATTTCAACAAAGTGTTGTTTTTTAATTGGCCCTTTGGTTTTGTTACCATGAAGTATACTGCGTCTGGTAGAGACAAATATTTGGCATAAATGAAAAATGTCTGTGAATGAATAATTTTATATATATATATATATATATATATATATATATATATATATATGGGTTTTTTTTTAAGGATGAATGGCACTCATCTGGTCCTTTCCCAGTAATAGGAGTCACTTATCAGAAAAATAACTTGTCTGCATGAGCTTGACCCTGAAAAGATGAGACACAGGTCGGCTCTACATACCGTGGGTAATGCTGCTCTGGCTGGACATGCGACAGCTGGCCGGGGTCCTCGGCAGTGGGCCCAGGCAGGCATCTGGGTAGGGAGAAAGAAGGGCTCAGCCCTCCCCTTAGCATACATTTTTCAAGGGCAGACCTGCCTAGGAGGGTCACATGTCTGATGCCTTTGCCAGGCCTCCAAACATAGAAAATCTGCAGGGTTCTATGAAAAATGAAGCCTTTGTGTCAAAAATAGACCTTCAAGGAGAAAATTAAAAAGCTGTTTCCTGAAGCTAGCAAAGGGGAGCTATCCTGGAAAGGAAAATGCCTGGAAAGCCAGTTTGAATTTTGAAGGGCCATGCTAACAAGTGATGACAACCCAGGGGCCTCCTTTCAGAGGCCCCGTAGAATTTCACTGAACTCATTTGCCTCCAATCTCCTCGAATCTCACACTGCAGAACTTCTGGGATACTTTAAAGTGAGTTTCTACAGAAAAGGAAAAATCAACTGACTGTCAGGTGCTTAACTGGTTAGGAACATCAAAGATGCCTGCTTGAAAAAGAAAGCAAATCAAAACAAAACAGAAAGCCCTAAACAGGAATCACTAGAAAGCAACTCTTTGTAACTGATAATAGCAGCCTGCTGTAAAGGCATCCCCAAAAGTAAAATGTTCATTTCCTCCAAAAAGAGTGTGTGTGTGTGTCTGTGTGTGTGTCTCTGTGTGTCAGAGAGACAGAGACAGAATGAGGTGGAAGAGGTCAAGAGTAGAGAGAATAAGTGAATATTTCCTTTCTCTCACCAGACCTCATGTGGCCAAAAGCTAAATAAGTCCATAATCAGCACACTGTTCATCTATCCTTGTGTGTATCCTTAAGCTAGTATCTCAAGAGTCTAATTCCCTAAATCTCAGTCACTTGGGAGCCGGTGGGTCTTGTTAAAAATGCCCATTCTTGGCCGGGCGTGGTGGCTGACATCTGTAATTCCAGCACTTTGGGAGGCTGAGGCAGGCAGATCACGAGGTCAGGAGATCGAGACCATCCTAGCTAACACAGTGAAACCCCACCTCTACTAAAAATACAAAAAAAAAAAAAAAAAAAAATTAGCCAGGTGTGGTGGCGGGCACCTGTAGTCCCAGTTATTTGGGAGGCTGAGGAAGAAGAATGGCGTGAACCCAGGAGGTGGAGCTTGCAGTGAGCTAAGATCACGCCACTGCACTCCAGCTTGGGCAACAGAGCGAGACTCCATCTGAAAAAAAAAAAAAAAAAAAAAAGCCCATTCTTGGCTAGGCATGGTGGCTCACGCTTGTAATCCTAGTACTTTGGGAGGCCAAGGTGGGCAGATCACCTGAAGTCAAAAGTTTGAGACCAGCCTGGCCAACATGGCGAACCTCCTTCTCTACTAAAAATACAAAAATTAGCTGGGTGTGGTGGTGCACGTCTGTAATCCCAGCTACTTGAGAGACTGAGATAGGAGAATCGCTTGAACCCAGGAGGTGGATGTTGCAGTGAGACGAGATCATGCCACTGCACTCCAGCCTGGGAGACAAGAGTGAAACTCTGTCTCAACAACAACAACAACAAAAAGCCCATTCTTGGCCGGGCGCAACAGCTCATGCCTATAATCCCAGCACTTTGGGAGGCCGAGGTGGGTGGATTATTTGAGGCCAGGAGCTCGAGACCAGCCTGGCTAATATGGTTGAAAACCCGTCTCTACTAAAAACAAACATTAAAAAATGAGCCATGGTTGTGGGCACCTGTAATCCCAGCTACTTGGGAGGCTGAGACACGAGAATCATTTGAACCCGGGAGGTGAAGGTTTCAGTGAGGCGAGATTGGGCCACTACACTCCAGCCTGAGTGACAGAGCAAGACTCTGTCTCAAAAAAAAAAAAAAAAAAGCCCATTATTGGGTCCCAGACCCCTGCAGTGTAAGTCCGTGTGTCTGAAATAGAGCCCAGGAATCACCATGTGATTCTAATGCACGTTAAAGCTTGAAGGTCATTACCATTTCTTTTCTTCTCTTTTCTTTCTCTTTTTTTTTTTGAAACAAGGTTTTACTCTATCGCCCAGGCTGGAGTGCAATGACACGATCTCGGCTTACTGCAGCCTCCACTTCCTGGACTCAAGTAGCTGGAACCACAGGTGCGTACCACCGTGTCTGGCTAAGTTTTTGATTTTTGGTAGAGACAAGGTCTCACTTTGTGTCCAGGCTAGTTTTGAACTCCTGTGCTCAAGCGATCCTCCTGCCTCAGCTTCCCAAAGTGCTGGGACTACAGGCATAAACCACTGAGCCCGGCAGATGATCATTACTTTAAGCAAACACAGTTAATCGTTTATTAATGGTTTGCTCAATAGTTCAACTTGATTACAGGTCAGCAAATTAAACTCTGTATTTTCACTGGTGTGTTTGAATTCCGTTTGTCTCAAGAAAAGCAACTATGAATTGGTGGGGAAAAATACCCCACTGGATGATTGAGAATATAAATCCATACATTTCTGAGATTGGTGGCAATATGTTACAAAATTCTTCTAAATGCTTTCACCCAGATTTTCCACTCCCAGTCATGAATCCTAATGTAATAATGAATGAGCCAAGGTAATAATGAATGAGCCAAGATACGAGAAAGTTTATTTTGCCATTGTTCATAATTTTGAAAAATTGGAAACCATCTAAATGCTTAACAAAAGGAGATCAGTTAAACTAGTTACAAGAGTGCCATGTAATAAATGCAGATCTGAATTTATTGACACAGCCACATGTTTAAACTACATAATTGTTCAAGGGACAAAGAAGATTACAAAACTATGTCATATGTTTATTTTTGTAAAAAGAAATTTAAAACAGGCCGGGCATGGTGGCTTACACCTGTAATTCCAGCATTTTGGGAGGCCGAGGCAGGCAGATCTCGAGGACAAGAGATAGAGACCATCCTGGCCAACATGGTGAAACCCTGTCTCTACTAAAAATAAAAAAATTAGCTGGGCATGGTGGCCTGTGCCCGTAGTCCCCACTACTTGGGAAGCTGAGGCAGGAGAATCGCTTGAACCCAGGCAGCAGAGGTTGCATTGAGCTGAGATCGCGCCACTGCACTCCAGCCTGGCGACACTGCAAGATTCTGTCAAAAACAAAGCAAAACAAAACAAAAATTAGTGGGGCATGGGGGTGTGCACCTGTAGTCCCAGCTACATGGGAGGCTGAGTCAGAATAATCGCATGGGCAACAGAGAGACTCCATCTCAAAAAAAAAAAAAAATAATTAAGAACAAAATTTTGAAGAATAATATACAAAATGTTAACAATACCTATCTCTGTGTGGTGGGGTCACATTTTTCTTCTTTGTAATTTGTTTAAATTGTTTTAAAATTATATACATATATTATTATTTTAGAGACAGGGTCTCATTCTGTCCCCCAGGCCATAGTGCAGTGGCATGATCATGGTTCAGTATAACCTCAAACACTTGGGCTCAAGCGATCCTCCCATCTCCAGGGCAGACCACCATGCCTAGCTACATTTTTTGTTTGTTTGTTTTTAAGTAGAGATACGGTCTCACTGTTTCCCAGGCTTACTGTTATAATCAGAAAAAGCATAGGGCTGTAACCATTTTGAATAAAAGGAGCAGATCACTGAATTCCATGTTTAAAAACTGGGTTAAAGTCCCAGATCTACTGCTTTGAACTTCACTTTTCTCTGAAATGGAGTATTATCATCTCAGAGGTACTCTCCATCTACCTCTGAGAGTAGTTGTGAGATAAAGTTTGGAAATATTTTGCAAACTATAAAGTGTTTTATAAAGATGCTGTATTACTAAGTTTTGATTTTCACATCAGAGACCCAAATTCATTCAATACCTAAATCTGTGAATATGTCATTAAACATGATGCTAGCCTTTTTAAAAAAAATTATATGTTACTTTTTATTATGGAATTTATTTATTTATTTTGAGACAGAGTTTAGCACTTGTTTCCTAGGCTGGAGTACAGTGGCGCAATTTGGGCTCATTGCAAACTTTGCCTCTGGGGTTCAAGTGATTCTCCTGCCTCAGCCTCCCACGTAGCTGGGATTACAGGTGTGTACCACCACACTGAGCTGATTTTTGTATTTTTAGTAGAGATGGAGTTTCACCATGTTGGCCAGGCTGGTCTCGAACTCCTAACCTTAGGTGATCCGCCCGCCTCGGCCACTGAAAGTGCTGGGATTACAGGTGTGAGCCACCGCACCCCGCTGAGAGACCCTGTCTCTACCAAAAAAAAAAAAAAAATTAAAAAATTAGCCAGTTGTGGTGGTACATGCCTATAGTCCTAGGTACTCAGGAGGCTGATGCAGGGGGATCACTTGAGCCTGGGAATTCAAAGTTTCAGTGAGCTATGATCATGCTATTGCACTCCATCCTGAGCACAGAGAGAAATTTTATTTAAAAAAAAAAGTAGCCTGGATACAATGGCTCATGCCTGTAATCCCAGCACTTTGAGAGGCCAAGACAGGTGGATTGCTTGAGGCCAGAAGTTCAAGACCAGCTTGAGCAACATGGTGAAACCTCATCTGTACAAAAAAGAAAAAGGAAAATTTACTAACTCAATAGAACTTTACAGAAAAAAAAATTAGCTGGGTGCGGTAGTGTACAGCTGTAGTTCTAGCCACTCAGGAGGCTGAGGTGGGAGGATTGCTTGAACCTGGGAGGTTGATGCTGCAGCAAGCTGTGATCATACCACTGCTCTACAGCCCGGGTGACAGAACAAGTCCCTGTCTCAAAGAAACAAACAAAAAAGTGAATAAAACAGTATACGCACTCCCATGTATGCGTCACCCAGCTTCAATATTATCATCTGACAGCCAACCTTGTTTTGTCTACACCTCCCACTCACTCCCAACCTCTCCCATATTAACATAGCGCCAGACTTTTAGTTGAGCTCTATAAATTTTTTTTTTTTTTTTTTTGAGACTGGCTCTCACTCTGTCACTGAGGCTGGAGTGCAGTGGCACGATCTAGGCTCATTGCATTGCAACCTCTGCCTCCTTGGTTCAAGTGATTCTCCTGCTTCAGCCTCCTAAGTAGCTGAGACTACAGGCACGCGCCACCAAGCCCAGCTAATTTTTATATTTTTAGAAGAGACAGGATTTCACCATGTTGGCCAGGCTGGTCTCAAACTCCTGACCTCAGGTGATCTGCCCGCCTCGGCCTCCCAAAGTGCTGGGATTACAGGTGTGAGTCACTGTGCCTGGCCAAGCTCTATAACTTTCATGTACACAAAAGTACATTCCAGTTCTCAACTCCTCATCTAAAAAGACAGTTCGGAGACCAGGACACGGTGACTGGTTTCCTGCCAGGTGGCATAGGGGAGCTTAACAAGAACTACCATCCCAATTTCCTGGTGGTGAAGAAGCATACAACCATCAGTGAGATCAAAGACACTTTCCAGCAGTTTCTAAACAGGACGACATTGGCATCATCTTCGTCAACCAGTACATTACAGAGATGGTGAGGCACGCCTTGGATGCCTACCAGTGCTCCATCCCAGTCATCCTGGAGATCCCCTCCAAGGAGCACCCATATGATGCTACCAAGGAATCCATCCTGGGCAGGGCCAGGGGCATGTTCTCTGCCGAAGACCTGCTCTAGGGGATTCCTCACAGCCCAAAGCCCCTGCCTCATTTCCAGGCCTCTCCCCAGGCTTGCCATCAGCCTTCTTTAAGTTATGAGCCTCTGACTTCCAATTCCCATCTCTCCCCACTTCATGAAGAGGCTAGGTGAGGCGCTCTTAGGTTGCTTGGGCTCTGCTGTTAAAGTCAAGGCTAGTTAAGGAACAGGAAGCCAGACCATCTTCTCTGTCCACTACCTCTTCCCTGTGCTGTTGGTTACACAGTGTTGTTGATGTAAAATTAAAGTCTAATATTAATAATATTCTTGCTTCTCTCCAAAATAACGAAAACAAAAACAAAAAGTTGATATAGTGCAATTTCTACAGATTATGTATGCAGCTCAGCATTGGGCCAACAA
The DNA here is from genome assembly GCF_049350105.2 of Macaca mulatta. Lineage (NCBI taxonomy): Eukaryota > Metazoa > Chordata > Mammalia > Primates > Cercopithecidae > Macaca > Macaca mulatta. The sequence goes on along the minus strand of NC_133409.1, from coordinate 147,559,798 downwards.
AAGGACCCTTAAAGTCTAATAGACTTGAGTTCAAATCCTTCCCTGTCACCTACCAGTCATGTGACATCAGATAAATTAATTACCCCTTTTAAGTCTTGTTTCCTAATACCTGCCTTCTATAGTTAACATGAGACTTAGGCTGGGCGTGGTGGCTCATGCCTGTAATCCTAGCACTTAGGGAGGCTGAGGTAGGCGGATCATTTGAGGTCAGGAGTTCACAACCAGCCTGGCCAACATGGTGAAACCCCATCTCTACTAAAAATACAAAAATTAGCCAGGCATGGTGGCATGTGCCTATAATCCCTGCTACTCAGGAGGCTGAGGCAGAAGAATTGCTTGAACCCAGGAGGCAGAGGTAGCAGTGAGCCAAGATCACGCCATTGCACTCCAGCCTGGGAGATAGAATAAGACTCCATCTCGGACAGAAAAAAGAAAAAAAAATGAGACTTAAATAAGAGAATGTATATAAAGCACTTAGCATGACGTCTAACACATAGTGGTGGGGGGGGGCAACAACATCTCACAAGATATTCCATTTGTTTATAGAAGACCTTTAGGAAGTACAACCATAAATATTGATTTCCCTTTGACATACAAAGAAATTGACAACATTAATGGGTATTGCTAACAGTGGAGAGACAGAGAACTGCTCATTTTCTACTGGGAAAGTGAAAATTGGGACAACCACTGAGCACAGCCACAATTTGGCAGTATCTAGGAAAGTAGAAGAGGTGTTTTCCCCTACATCCCAGCAATTCTATTTCTAGGTATATGCTCTAGAAAACTCTCACACGTGTACCCAAGAAGACATATAAGAATGTGTATTGCAGGCCAGGCGCGGTGGCTCACGCCTGTAATCCCTGCACTTTGGGAGGCTGAGGAGGGCAGATCACAAGGTCAGGAGATCGAGACCATCCTGGCTAACACAGTGAAATCCCCGTCTCTACTAAAAATACAGAAAAGTTAGCCTGGCGTGGTGGCACCTGTAGTCCCAGCTACTTGGGAGGCTGAGGCAGGAGAATGGCGTGAACCTGGGAGGCAGAGCTTGCAGTGAGCCGAGATCACACCACTGCACTCCAGCCTGGGCGACAGAGTGAGACTCCATCTCAAAAAAAAAAAAAAAAAAATGTATATTGCAGCTAGGTGTGGTGGCTCACCCTTATAATGCCAGAACTTTGGGAAGCTAAGGCTGGAAGATGATTTGAGCCCAGGAGTTTGAGACCAGCCTGGGTAACATAATGAGACCCCCCTCTACAAAAAAATAAAAAATAAAAAAATTAGCCAGGCATAGTAGTATGCACCTGTAGTCCCAACTACTCAGGAGGCTGAGGTAGGGTGATTGTTTGAGCCCAGGAGGTTCAGGCTGCAGTGAGCTGTGGTTGTACCACTACACTCCAGCCTGGGTGACAGGGCAAGACCCTGTCTCAAAAAAAATTTTATTTTAAATTAAAAACATGTACACTGCAACAATGCTTATGAGAGCAAACAATAGGAAGCAGTCTAAATGCCCAATAGTACAGAAAATGTGATATAGTCAAGGAAGATAAATTGTGATATAGTCATGAATGAAACATCTACACCAATTAAATTGGCTGAAGTAGCTGCATGTGGCAACATGAGTAAATACTATAAAGTTGAATGAAAAGAGTGGTGGCAAAAGGATCCCTCAATATGATACCTTTTTTTTTTTTTGAAATAGAGTCTCGCTCTGTCATTAGGCTGGAGTGCAGTGGCGATACCATTATTTTTTAATAGCTTTATGAAGGTGTAACTGATACACAAAAGCCTGCATATATTCATTATGTACACTCTGATGAGTTTGGACATATGTACACACTCATGACACTACTTTGTCTCTGTCTCAAAAAAAAGATAAATAATAGATTCATAATAAATCATACATTCAGGATAATCAATATTCAGGATAATGGTTATCTCAGGAAAGAAAAAGAAGAAATGTAATAGAAGAGGGATACTAGTAGGGTGTAACTGTTTCTGTAATATTTTAGTTCTTTTTTTTTTCTTTTCTTTTTTTTTTTTTTTTTTTTGAGACAGAGTCTTGCTCTGTCACACGGGCTGGAGTGCAATGGCGCAATTTTGGTTCACTGCAATGCAACCTCTGCCTCCCAGGTTCAAGCAGTTTTCCTGCCTCAGCCTCCAGAGTAGCTGGGATTACAGGCATCCACCACCAAAGCCTGGCTAATTTTTGTATTTTTAGTAGAGACAGGGTTTCATCATGTTGACCAGGCTGGTCTTGAATTCTTGACCTCAGGTGATCCACCCACCTTGGCCTCCCAAGTGCTGGGATTACAGGTGATCCACCCACCTTGGCCTCCCAAGTGCTGGGATTACAGGCATGAGCCACCATACCTGGCCATATTTTAGTTATTTAAAAAATAGCTAAAGCACATATGGCTTAATGTTAGGATTTATGTGTAAAGACTCAGATTTTGTTATATTATTATTCATACATACGTATATGTATATGTATACATACGTATATAAGCAGAAAACGCTTACTATGTGACTGGCACTGTTAAGATTCTTTACGTGTATTAACTAATGTAATCATTTCAACAACCCTACAACCCTACGGTTACTATGATTATGTCTGTTTTACAGATGAGAAAACTGAAGTACAGAGATTAGAAACTTGCTCAGTGTCACAAATCTAATAAGTGGTGATCCTGGGATTTGAAGATGGTCTGGCTTCAGAGTCTGATTTTTTTTTTTTTTTTTTTTTTTAATTTTTATCTTTTTGGGCTGGGTGCAGTGGCTCATGCCTGTAATGCCAGCACTTTGGGAGGCTGAGGCAGGTGGATCACTGAGCTCAAGAGTTTGAGACCAGCCTGGGCAACATGGTGAGACCCTGTCTCTACAATAATAACAATAACAATAATAATTTTTCTCTTGTTTATTTTTAAAAATCTTCTACTTATTAACTTTATTTCTTTTTCTCTCTGGTAACTCCCAGAACAAGAGTCTCATCTCTTAACAACCATATCCTACTACCTCTTCAAATATTTCAAAATTCTAAGAATATAAGAGGAGGGCAGTACTGAGCAGGGAGATAAAATTGTCTAGCATCACACAGGCTGTATGACAAAAAGGCAGTTCAACAATCTTTCCTAACCTTCTTTTGTTTCTGAGAGTCATACATACCTGTGACTTGTGATGAGAAGGATAAATCAAACAGCAAACTGAGAAGACTCTTCTCAAGGCTTTGCGAAATTCTCTGGAAGTCAATGCAGAGGAGAATAATTACTTCCGTGAATGAAGAGAGTTTTTCATTTAGAGTCTGAGCTAATAATCCTGAGGGTTATGATTGTTGTTAAATTGTTATCTACATTTAGGCAGGACCATTTGCATGGGCAAATCCCCAATGAGTCATAACCCACACACAAGATAAAAATTAACTCTGTTCTTTCTATATTACAAAAGAGCAAAATTAAGACTAGAAATCAAATGTAATCTCTGCCTCCGGAAGATCTATTGGTGGATTCAGCGTGTGTCTTTGGGGCGCGTCAAAGACCACTGTTGGTGGCTGGGCCTAAGGGAGAGGCTGGTGTCCTTCTTTTATGATCCTCCATGGCTCTGACTCTGTGTTTCACATCCAGAGCCAGCAGGGCTCCAAGGTTTAGGGGAAACCATAGACTTGGACAGAGTAGTGGCAGGTCTCATGACAAAGAGAACTTAGTCCAGCAAGTAAAAAGCTTTTGGAGAAAAGTCAACTGAACATTTTTTAAATGGGTAATCTATTTTTGAATAATAGGATATTTTCAGTCCTGTCATATTTCTGAATTTTATGATTTTATCTTCCCTCTGGAGAGTTCCTGCGGGCACCTCTCCAGTCCCACAAAAGAGTGAATTCCCCAATGGGTAAATTAATTCTTACATTTCTGTAGCAATTTCTTCCTTGCAAGGAGGTTTTTTATCTATTATATCATTTGAAGTTTATGCTATTTGATTTGTTGGGGCCAGGCACGGTGGTTCATGCCTATAATCCCAGCACTTTGGGAGGCCGAGGCAGGTGGATGGCTTGAACCCAGGAGTTCAAGACCAGCCTCTGCAGCATGGCAAAACCCTGTCACTACCAAAAATATAAAAATTAGCAAGGTGTGGCGGCACCCATCTCTGTAGTCCCAGCTACTCAGGAGGCTGAGATGGAAGGATTGCTGGAGCCAGGGAGGTCGAGGCTGCAGTGAGCCAAGACCGTACCACTGCACTCCAGCCTGGGCGACAGAGTAAGACCATCTCAACAACAACAACAACAACAACAAAAGTAAAGTAATTTTAATTAATTTATTTATTTCGAGATGGAGTCTCTGTCTGTCACCCAGGCTGGAGTGCAATGGCGCAATTTCGGCTCATTGCAACCCCTGCCTCCCTAGTTCAACAATTCTCCTGCCTCAGCCTCCTGAGTAGCTGGGATTATAGGCACCTGCCACTACTCGCAGCTAATGACCTCGGAATTTGCCCACCTCGCCCTCCCAAAGTGCTGGGATTACAGGCGTGAGCCACTGCGCCTGGCCTCTATTTTTTTTTTTAAATAATGTATAGGAAATAGGAATAACTACAACAACGATATCCAGTATTCAATGGTAATGGAAGATGCCCATCACAAAAGACCACATGTTGTAGATTCCATTTATATTAAACGTACAGAATAGGGAAATTCATGAAGATAGAAAGTAGATTAGTAGTTGCCAGGGGTTAGGGGTAACAAAGGTAATGAAGAATGACTGTTAATGGGCACAGGGTCTCTTTCTGGGGTGATGAAAATTGGGTAGTTCTGGAGTGAGTTAGTGGTGATGGTTGCATAGTCTTGTGAATATATGAAAAATCACTACGTTGTACAGTTTCAAAGGATAAATTTTACGGAGTATTTTTTTGTTTTGTTTTGTTTTTTGAGACAGGGTCTCACTCTGTCACCAGGCTAGAGCGCAGTGGTACAATCTCGGCTCACTGCAACCTCCGACTCCCTGGTTCAAGCAATTCTGCTGCCTCAGCCTCCCGAGTAGCTAGGATTACAGGCACGCACCACCACGCCCAGCTAATTTTTGTACTTTTAATAGAGACGGGGTTTCGCCATGTTGGCCAGGATGGTCTTGATCTCCTGACCTTGTGATCCGCCCACCTCAGCCTCCCAAAGTGCTGGGATTACAGGCGTGAGCCACCATGCCTGGCCTGGATTATGAATTTTATCTCGATATTTTATTTTCATTTTAAAATAATTTTTATTTATTTATTTTTTTAGAGACAAGGGTCTCTCTGTGTTGCCCAGGCTGGTCTTGAACTCTAGGCTCAAGCAGTCCTCCCACCTCGAACTCCCAAAGTGTTGGGATTACAGGCGTGAGCCACCACGCCTGGCCTCAATGTTTTTAACTGCAAAAGAAAAAAACCTGAGCGCTTACCACATGCCAGGACTGGCTAAGAACTTTACTTGCCTCAAGCCGCTTATCTCCATAATTATCTCGACAAGCTTATGTGATACTATCATTTTTTCATTTTACAGATGGTACAGATGGAGACACAGACTCAAAGAGGTGATTTGTCCACAGCAATGTGGTGAGCAAATAAATACCAACCAAAATTCAGATTTCTGACCTTCGCTTTCCAAATCAGACCCTCGACTATCATCCTGGTAATTCAAGGTGACATTTCTGAGTGAGTGGAGTTCACCTAGTATTTCCTCTGCTCAACTCCTTTTTTTTTTTTTTTTTTCCCAAAATGGAGTCTCACTCCACCGTCCATGTTAGAGTGCAGTGGCGCGATCACAGCTCACTGTGGGCTGAAACTCCTAGGCTCAAGCGATCTGCCTCCCAAAGTGGAATTACAGGCATGAGCCACTGTGCCAGCCCTCAACACCCTTAATAATGGTCTTTGCAATGCCTTACCCTTGTACCTTTTATGGCATCTTTTTAAATTTGAGATTCTTCCCCCACCACCACCCCCGCCGCCGTTTTTTTTGTTTTTCGTTTTTTTTAATAGAGACAATGTCTCACTATGTGTCCCAGGCTGGTCTTGAACTCCTGACTTCAAACGATCCTCTCACCTTGGCATCCCAAATTGTTGGCATCACAGGCATGAGCCACCACGTCTGGCCTCCTCAACTTTTGAGAGTTAAACATAGCAGTGATTTTCCTTCCTGAAAGTCCTTAATTCTTCAAATCACTTTTCTTCTGACGAAAAGCAAAGTTTCACTTCTTAGCTCCTCTCTAGGGAAGCCCCTTCAGGTCACACAAGGGCAGCTGGTTTTAAGCAAAGCTGTGTTGTTTATCCCTTGCACTTATTCTGCTCCAAGGACATGATTACCTTGCCACTGAGTTTCCCAAGGGTTTTTCTTATGTATACATGTTTCCTCTGACCTGATGGAGCATTTGGGTCACAAGTGAGTCAGCAAAAACACTACGGAAGGAAAAGACACATTGCAACAGCCTCAGTTATGGGTGAATCCTCAGACATTCAGAGCTGGAGCAAACCTCAGTGTTTATTTGCTCTGAGACCTCTTATCTAACATGGAGAATTCCAGGGTAGAGCGACATTAGGTGACTTTCCCATGGCTGTGGAATCAGAAGTATACCTGAGCCTAAAATTCTGACACTATATACAAGTGGCTTGGTGGATTTCTCAAATGATCCTCAATCAAAGGAAACTCCTAAAGAGTTCCATTTAGTGTTACTGATGTTGTTTGCTTACATTTTACTATGTAAAATTTACTAGTTAAAAAGGACACTTCTGGGTTTTTGTTTTTGTTTTGTTTTGTTTTGAGATGGAGTCTCTCTCTGTTGCCCAGTCTGGAGTGCAGTTGTGCGATCTTGGCTCACTGCAACCTCTGCCTCCTGGGTTCAAGTGATTCTCCTGCCTCAGCCTCCCGAGTAGCTAGGATTACAGGCACATGCCACCACCATGCCCGGCTAATTTTTTGCATTTTTTAGTAGAGACGAGGTTTTGCCATGTTGGCCAGGCTGGTATTGAACTACTGACCTCAGGTGATCCACCCACCTTGGCTTCCCAAAGTGCTGGGATTACAGGCGTGAGCCACAGCACCTGGCCTGATACTTTTGGTATATCCCTATAATGGAGTATTATACAACCATTAAAATTTATGAAGATAAGTATTTTTAAATAAAATGTTAATTTTAAACAATTAACTAGGCCAGGTGCAGTGGCTCATGCTTATAATCCCAACACTTTGGAAGGCTGAGGTGGGAGGATCACTTGAGCCCAAGAGTTCGAGACCAGCCTGGGCAATATAGTGAGACTGTGTCTATTATTTAAAAAAAAAAAAAAAAAAAAAATTTGGCTGGGCGCAGAGATTTACGCCTATAATCCTAGCACTTTGGGAGGCCAAGGATGGCAGATCACCTGAGGTCAGGAGTTTGAGACCAACCTGGCCATCGTGGCAAAACCCCCTCTCTACTAAAGATACAAAAATTAGCCGGATGCGGTGGCAGGTACCTGTAGTCCCAGCTCCTTGGGAGGCTGAGGCAGGAGAATTGCTAACCTGGGAGGCAGAGGTTGCAGTGAGCCAAGATCACGCCACTGCATTCCAGCCTGGGTGACAAAGTGAGACTGTCTCTAAATGAAAAAATTTTTAAATTAAATTAAAAATAAAAGAGGCCGAGATGGGCAGATCACGAGGTCAGGAGATCGAGACCATCCTGGCTAACATGGTGAAACCGTGTCTCTACTAAAATACAAAAAAAAAAAACCAAACTAGCCAGGCGAGGTGGCGAGCACCTGTAGTCCCCAGCTACTCAGGAGGCTGAGGCAGGAGAATGGTGTAAACCCGGGAGGCGGAGCTTGCAGTGAGCTGAGATCCAGCCACCGTACTCCAGCCTGGGCAGCAGAGCGAGACTCCATCTCAAAAAAAAATAGAAATAAAAATTAAAAAATAAAAAAATAAAAAATAAATAAAAAGTTTACTAAAAGCAAGGATAGTTTCATCCTTTTTTTTTTTTCTTTTTAAGAGACAGAGTCTTGTTCTGTCTACTAGACTGGAGTGCAGTGGTGTGATCACAACTTACTGCAGCCACTAATTCCTATGTTTCAGCAGTCTTCCCATTTCAGCCTCCTTAGTAGCTTGGACCACAAGTGTGCACCACTGTACCTGGCTAATTTTCCATTTTTATTTTTGGAGACACAGGCTCTCGCTTTGTTACCCAGGATGTTCTTGGACTTCTGGCCTCAAGTGATCCTCCCAACTTGGCCTCCCAAAGTGCTGGGGATTAGAGGTCATGTTTTTTTTGAGAAAAAAAAAGTATGTATATAAACATTTATAAATAATAGAACATGCACCAAAATGTTTATAAAGCTTCTGTCTCTGGATGCTGCATTATAGGTGATTATTTTTCTTCTTTTTGATAATCTATAAGTCTGTAAGTTTTTTTTTTTTTTTTTTTTTAAGAAGAGATAAGATCTCACTGTGTTACCCAGGCAGGTCTCAAACATCTGGGATCAGGTGATCCTCCCACCTCAGCCTACCAAAGTGCTGGGATTATAGGTATTGAGGCACCAGGCCAGGCCCTACATTTTTTACAATTTTTGTTTTTGGTTTTGGTTTTGGTTGTTTTTTTTTTTCCCCTCTGTCACTCAGGCTGGAATGCAGTGGCATGATCATGGCTCACTGCAGCCTCAACCACCAGACTCAAGTGATCCTGCCAATTCAGCCTTCCAAGTAGCTAGGATCAGAGGCCCATGCCGCCACATCTGACTAATTTTTAAAATTTTTTGTAGAGACTATTTTTTTGTCTCACTATGTTGCCCTGGCTTCAAGCAATTCTTTCACCTCAGTCCACCAAAGTACAATTTACCTTGGAAAATAATAATTTTCTATTTTTAAAAAAGTGAGAATAGGCTGGGCATGGTGGCTCATGCCTATAATCCCAGCACTTTGGGAGGCCAAGGTGGGTGGATCACCTGAGGTTGGGAGTTCAAGACCAGCCTGATCAACATGGAGAAACCTCGTCTTTACTAAAAATACAAAATTAGCCAGGCACGGTGGCCCAAGCCTGTAATCCCAGCTACTCAGGAGGCTAAGGCAGGAGAATTGCTTGAACCTGGGAGGCAGAGGTTGCGGTGAGCCAAGATTGTGCCATTGCACTCCAGCCTGGGCAACAAGAGTGAAACTCCGTCTCAAAAAAAAAAAAAAAAACACCAAAGTGAGAATAGGCCACAGTTTTCTTAAACAGGACACAAAAAATACCAAGTATAAAAAGAATAATTGATAGATTGGACTATATTAAAACTAAGAAAAGCAGTTCATCAAAATACTATTGTAATTGCCTGATGGGTTCTTCCTGCCCCAGTGTACAGACAAAATCAATCCACTGAGACCATGGCATTGCAGTAGAGAAAGAGTTTGATTGATATGTGGCTGGCCCACACAAGAGAATTGGAGTTATCACTCAAATCAGTCTCCCAGACAATTTGATGGGCAGGGGGTTAGGGAATGGGTATTGCTGACTGGTTGGGGATGAACTCATAGGTGGCGGAATCACAGGTGTCCTCATGTGCTAAGTGTACCCCTGGATAGTGGGGGCCACAGGATCTGGTGAGTCATGAATCACAATTCTGGATAGGTTCAGTCTGAAAAACATCTCAAAAAAAAAAAAAACAACAAACAAACTCTTAGGCTCTACAATAGTGATGTTATCTGTAGGAGCAATTGGGAAAGTCACAAATCTTGTGACTTCTGGCCACATGACCCGTGAGCAGTAAGGGCTCGTAGAAACTATGCCCATATTTTAGCAGAGTTCAGGCCCCTCCCATAATCCTATTCTTGCAACCTTTCATTAGTCTTACAAAATGAGGTTTTGATTCCTGAGCAAGGAGGGAGTTAGTTTCAGGGAGGGACTATTATCATCCATCCTTGCTTTGCTTTCTTTTTTTTTTTTTTTTCTTTCTTACTTTCTTTTTTTTTTCTTTTGGATTTTGATTTTTAAAACATTTTTATTTATTTATTTATTTATTTTTTTTTTTTTTTTTTTTTTTTTTTTTTTTTTTTTTGAGACGGAGTCTTGCTCTGTCACCCAGGCTGGAGTGCAGTGGCCGGATCTCAGCTCACTGCAAGCTCCGCCTCCCGGGTTTACGCCATTCTCCTGCCTCAGCCTCCCGAGTAGCTGGGACTACAGGCGCCCGCCACCTCGCCCGGCTATTTTTTTGTATTTTTTTAGTAGAGACGGGGTTTCACCGTGTTAGCCGGGATCGTCTCTTGATCTCCTGACCTCGTGATCCGCCCGTCTCGGCCTCCCAAAGTGCTGGGATTACAGGCTTGAGCCACCGCGCCCGGCCTATTTATTATTTTGAGATAGAGTTTCATACTGTCCATCCAGGCTGGAGCATAGTGGCATGATCTTGGCTCACTGCAGCCTCAACTTCCTGGGCTCAAGCTATCCTCCCACCTTAGCCTCCCAAGTAGTTGGGATTACAGGTGCACTCTACCATGCTGGGCTAATTTTTGTATTTTTTATAGAAACGGGGTCTCCCTACATTGCCCAGGCTGGTCTCAAACTCCTGGGCTCAAGGGATCCTTCTGTCTCAGTCTCCCTGAGTGCTGGGATTACAGGGGTGAGCCACCATGTCCAGCCTAAAAATAATTTAGACATTTACATGTATAAATTATGTATATCTTACAAGAGAGGAAAACAAACAATTCTAACCCTTTAGATAGGAATTGGCACATACAACAAAATTGTTGAAACATGGCCCTGTTCTGTCAGGTTTTTCCCTCAGAAAAATTGGGAAGTTGACCAAGTTTGCTTTCTACTTAGTCTGCCATCAGCTTTCTGTATCTCTTTACAGAGTTTAAGCCTCCAGGGGGTCCTCCCTTCCTTCTCAAGGGCCCAACTCATACGCCATCCCAGTCCTTAACTGAAGCATATATGGACGATTAAGGTGTTATCTGGAAATATGTCAGCTCTTGTCTTTTCCCCAGGGGCGTTTGTATTATAAGAGAGAACTTATAGGGACTTTCTAGACAGGGATATATGTTGGGAAGAAGAAGTGGAGGTCAGAAAGGAGTAAGCTGGATTTGAAATTATTGTCTGTTTCCCTAAACTTTTTATCGGAAATTCCAAGCTCAGAAGCTTTTAGTTAAACTGAAATTAAAATACCAAACTAAATCAAAGCACCTATTATACACTCACATCCTTATCTCATTTGAACCGCACAACAACCCTGTGAGGTAGTCTGGGTCATTGGACCTAATGGATAGATCAGGAGAGTCACTATTAAGAAATGTTCTTAGGAGGCCGGGGTGCGATGGCTCACGCCTATAATCCCAGCAGTTTGGGAGGCCGAAGTGGGCGGATCACGAGGTCAGGAGATCAAGACCATCCTGGCTAACATGGTGAAACCCCGTCTTTACTAAAAACACAAAAAATTAGCCAGGGATGGTGGCACGCACATGTAGTCCCAGCTACTCGGGAGATCGTGCGGCTGCACTCCAGCCTGGGCGACAGAGTGAGACTCTGTCTCAAAAAAAAAAAAAAAAAAAAAAAAGAAATGTTCATAGGGTTACATAAATGGAACCTTCTAAGACCTTCTAGTGAAGGTCTTAGAACGTGAAGTTGGGTCACTGGAGTCATGGCTGCATATTGCACTCTCCTCCGAGAAAAACCTTTTTAACAACAGGGTTTCTTTAGCCAGTCTCCCCAGAACCAGTAGAGAGGGAATCAGTGCCCTTAAATGTAGATTTGCTTTTGGCAAGTTCGTCCTCTTTCTTCTTAACTTTCCTCGCTTTCCTTGTAGTCTCAACTTCTGCTATATCGCTTCTTGACTCTTCAGAAAATGCTGGTGGTAACTGCAGTCTGCCACAACCTTTAATTTAATTTTTTAATTTTTTAAAATTGTATATTTAATTTTTTTTTTCTTTAAGCAGAGTGGCTGTCTGTCACCCAGGCTGGAGGGCAGTGACACAATCTCGGCTCACCGCACCTTCTGCCTCCCAAGCTCAAGAGATTCTCCTGCCTCAGCCTCCAGTGTAGCTGGGATTACAGGCATGTGCCACCATGCCCAGCTAAGTTTTGTATTTTTAATAGACGGGATTTCACCATGTTGCCCAGGCGGGTCTCTAGTGATCCATCCACCTTGGCCTTCCAAAGTGCTGAGATTACAGGCATGAGCCACCGTGCCCAGCACAACCTTTGATTTCAAGTGCTTTCCACACATTTATTTTCATGCCTGGTCATGGGTGGTAGCAGTGGCACCATGGGGTGACTTGGAGACAGCTTTAATCTACCTATGCAGCAAGCTGTTCCAAATAAACGAACTATTTATATAAAAACAGTGCTAGGCAATCTGGGCATGGTGGCTCATGCCTGTAATCCCAGCACTTTGGGAGGCAGAGGCAGGCAGATAGCTTGAGCCCAGGAGTTTGAGACTAGCCTGGGCAACAAAGCAAGACACTGTCTCTATGAAAAAAAAAAAAAAAAGTTTTTAGATATAAAAATTAAGGCTGGGAGCAGTGGCTCATGCTTGTACTGTAATCTCAACACTTTGGGAGGCCAAGGTGGGCTAATCACTTGAGGTCAAGAGTTCGAGACCAGCCTGGCCAACATAGTGAAACACCGTCTCTACTAAAAATACAAAAATTGGCCGGGCATGGTGGCGGGCGCCTGTAATCTTAGCTACTCAGGAGGCTGAGGTGGGAGAATTGCTTGAACCTAGGGTGCAGAGGTTGCAGTGAGCCAAGATCGTGCCATTGCACTCCAGTCTGGGCAACAAAGTAAGACTCAGTGTCAAAAAAAACCCCAAAAAAACAAAAAAAACAAATTAGCCAGGTGTGGTGGTAGGCACTTATAATCCCAGCCACTAGGGAGGCTGAGGTGGGAGAATCGCTTGAACCCGGGGTGCAGAGGTTGCAGTGAGCTGATATGGTGCCATTGCACTCCAGCCTGGGTGACAAGAGTGAGACTCCGTCTCAAAAATAAATAAATGAATAAATTAATTTGTTAAAATGGATCTAGAATCTTGAGTTTTTACTTTACTGTGTTCCCAAATCTGCTAGTTTTTCTGCTTCCTGGGTTCAAGTGATTCTCCTGCCTCAGCTTCCCGAGTAACTGGGACTACAAGCGCACGCCACCACGCCCAGCTAATTTTTGTATTTTTAGTAGAGAAGAGGTTTTACCATATTGGCCAGGACGGTCTTGATCTCGTGATCTGCCCACCTCAGCCTCCAAAAGTGCTGAGATTACAAGCGTGAGCCACCGCGCCCAGCCCAAATCTACTAGTATGTAAAACAAAGAAAACTTGGACATCTGCTAACCTAAAAGAGGATTAATTTGGCTACATCAGCATGAATTACATTGTTTGCCAAATGTGCTGAACTTCTCAACTCTGGTCAAGAACTAGAAAGTTAAGCAGCCCTCTGTGTTGGGGGCCAAATCATGGTTTGGCTGCGTGTCGGGAATGGAGTAAGGTCTATGAGGGCTTCGGTTTCCAAATTCTGGCTCTCAGTCCCCATTTCCAAACTGAAAGGGACATTTCTACCCAGCAGAAAATAAATGGTCATGCATGACTCTTTGCAGGGAGTCTACCCTACATCCTGCTCATGAATCTCCATGTTCTGTGTTTCAGGAGGTGCCGGGTGTTCCTATGCGGGCCTTTATGGACAGGCCTTAGTTGAGCCACTTAAATTACAATGGCATTGAGTATGGAGAAAGCTGTAAGCTCTGGACAGCTGCTGCCCCTCACCTCCTGTGGACACCACCCTGTCCTCTCCCTTTAAATTCTAGACAGAATAGACTCCTTGGCAGCGTTGTTGGAAGTCTGCCAACACCTGTTGTTAAGAACAAGAGAGGCCATCTCAGCCACCCCCGGAGCGTTCATGGCTGCCTCCACTGTTCCCAAGCCTCTGCATTAGGGCATATCTTGCAAAATGACACTTGTAACCCACTGCTCTTCATATTACATCCTGCCAAGTGGGCCCTGCTCCAAGGCCTTAGTCTTTCCTTTTGATGAAACCAACGTACATTACGTTGTGGGCAGAGAGCAAGGAACAAATAAATACCACGTGGACAGGTTTGGCATGAGTAATCTCCACTACTGGCCAGGGAATTGACATAACCAGGACTGTAAGAGACATGAAAAATTCTATAATACTAATAACTGACTGGGCATGGTGGCTCACACCTGAATTCCCCCATTTTGGGAGGCTGAGAGAAGAGAATGGCTTGAACCTAGGAGTTCACGAGTAGCCTGGGCAACATAGTGAGACCCCGTCACTACAAAAATAAATAAATACATAAATAAATAAAATTAGCTGGGCATAGTGGAGTGTGCCTGTAGTCCCAGCTACTCAGGAGGCTGAGGTGGGAGGATCACTTGAGCCAGGGAAGTCAAGGCTGCAGTTGGCTGTGATCATGCCACTGCACTCCAGCCTGTGTGGCAGAGGGAGAGCCTGTCTTAATAACAACAAACAAAAACTAATAACTCCCATTTATGATTTACAGTGACAGGTACTGTGCTATACATGCCATGTACATTTTGTCCTTCAGTCAATACAACTACTCTTTGTGGTATTATTGCCTGCGTTTGATGAATGAGAATATTTAAGAGATTAAATAAATTACTCAAGTTTACAATAGCTAGTATGGCAGAGTCAAACTTAGGCATGCACTGAACTGGTTTTTGTTTGTTTGTTTGTTTTTTGAGATGGAGTTTCGCTCTTGTTGCCCAAGCTGAAGTGCAATGGTGCGATCTCAGCTCACTGCATCCTCCACCTCCCGTGTTCAAGCGATTCTCCTGCCTCAGCCTCCCAAGTAGCTGAGATTATAGGCATGCGCCACCACACCCAGCTAATTTTTTGTATTTTTGGTAGAAATGGGGTTTCACCATGTTAGCCAGGCTGGTCTCGAACTCCTGATCTCAGGTGATCCGCCCTCCTTGGCCTCCCAAAGTGCTGGGATTACAAGCGTGAGCCACTGCGCCTGGCCCGAACAGTTTTATTTTCCCCCGAGCACACAGAAAGACTGCATTTCCCAGAACCCCATGCTTGGAGGTGGACCCATGTGACTGAATTCGGGTCCATAGATTTTAGATGTGCTATGCCCCATTTCCAGGTTGAAAACATTCCACACAAAGTTCCACTTTCTCTTCCTTATCTGCACAGCTGGAAACAAAGGATCCATCCCAGCCACTCTTCCTAAGGACAGAGCCTAGATCCCTGAGTAACTGCTTGGAGGAGAGCCTCTCAAGAGAGCTGACTGTCCAGCTTGGTCAACACAGGGAGACCACATCTCTACAAAAAATAACAAAATTAGCTGGGTGAGGTGGTGTGCACCTGTGGTTCCAGCTACTTGGGAGGCTGAGGTAGGAGGATTGCTTGAGCCTGGGAGGTTGAAGCTGCAGTGAGCTGTGATCGTGCCACTGCATTCCAGCCTGGGCTACAGAGTGAGACCCTGTAAAAAAAAAAAAAAAAAAGAGGCCGAGCACAGTGGCTCACATCTGCAATCCCAGCACTTTGGAAGGCCGAGGCGGGCAGATCATGAGGTCAGGAGGTCGAGACCATCTTGCCTAACACGGTGAAACCCTGTCTCTGCTAAAAATACACACATACACACACACAAAATTAGCCAGGTGTGGTGGTGGGCGCCTGTAGTCCCAGTTACTCGGGAAGCTGAGGCAGGAGAATGGCATGAACCTGGGAGGCGGAGGTTGCAGTGAGCTGAGATCGCGCCACTGCACTCCAGTCTGGGCGACAGAGCGAGACTCCGTCCCAAAAAAAAAAAAAAAAAAAAGCTGACTGGCCCACATTACACTGTAAATGGGAGCAACAAATAAACCTTTGTTCTGTTAAGCTGTTGATTTTTCAGGGTTTAATTTGTCACCACTACCTAACCTTGCCTACACTGAGTAATACAGCTAGACAAGTTGTAGCCAGGACTCAAGTGTATTTCAGTACAGGTCTGTCTTAAGCTGTACCTATAACCACTCTTGACTACTCTTTTACACCTAGCATAGGAAAATCAGAAGAGAGTTTCTAATCTCGAACTCTGCCACTTACATGTGTGGAATCTTAGGTGATTCAATTAACTCTTCCATGCTTCAGTTTTTTCATTTGTCCAATAGGAATAAAAATATCTGCTCTTCTGACTTCCTGTGGTTATTGCAAGAAGCAAATAAGGCAATAGCTCTGAAATGATTTGGAAAATAAGCATCCTCCAAATGCAAAGAAGTGTTATTATTTAAGTTTTCTGACTCTAGTTAGGAACTTATCCCACTGACTTTAGAACTGACCTGAACATTTATGCTTATATCCCTGCCTATATTATTGCTAATACTTATTCTTTTGATCCATTTAAATTTTAACATAATCTCAAACTTACAGAGGAGTCGCAAAAATGGTACCTTTACCTAGATTTCCCATGTGTTTATATTTTGCCCCATTTTGTAACTGGTGGCTGGACACAGTGGCTCACACCTGTAATCCCAGCACTTTGGGAGGCTGAGGCGGGTGGATCACCTGAGGTCAGGAGTTAGAGACCAGTATGACCCACATGGTGAAAACTAACTCTACTAACAACACAAAATTAGCTGGGCGTGGTGGCACATGTCTATAATCCAATCACAACCCCGGAGGCGGAGGTTGCAGTGAGCTGAGATCACGCCATTGCACTCCAGCCTGGGCAACAAGAGCGAAACTCCGTCTCAAAACAAAAAACAGTAAACTGGAGACAATGTGTGCTTTGCCAGTACACAGGGAGTTCAACCTTTGACCAGAGCTATAAGAAAACAAATGTGTGTTATTTTAAGCCACCAAATTTGTGGTAATTCACCATAGCAGCCGTAGGAAACAAATATAGTCCATAATCAAATTTCAGCAATTGTCTAAATAGCATTCATTTAACCCATTTCTGTTCTCGAGATAATCTTCAGTTCAGGATCATATTTTTTCAATTCAGGATGATGTGTTTTTAGTCTAACCTGGAACAGTTCTCTAGCCTTACTTTGTCTTTCTTGACATGGACATTTTTGGAAAGTACAGCTATTGGCCAGGGGTGGTGCCTCATGCCTGTAATCCCAATACTTTGGGAGGCTGAGAAGGGAGGATCACCTGAGGCCAGGAGTTCCAGACCAGCCTGCCCAACGTGGTGAAACCCCCGTCTCTACTAAAAATGCTCAAGACCCACCTGGACAACATAGTGAGACCCCATCTCTAAAAAAAAAAGCTGGGCGTGATGGTGAGCACCTGTAGACCCAGCTACTCCGGAGGCTGGGGTGGGAGAACTGCTTGAGCCAAGGAGGTAAATGCTGCAGTGAGCTATGATCATACCACTGCACTCCAGCATGGGCAACAGAGCGAGACCCTGCCACAAAAAAGTACGGCTATTTATTTTGCAGAATGTCACTTGATTTTTGTTTGGCTAATGTTTCCTCATCGTTAGGTTCAAATTATGCAGTTATACAGGACTATAATATCATTTCAGGAGGTATATAAAGTTGGTTTGTCCTAAAATTGATAGTTGATTTTAATCACTTGATTAATGGTGGGGCTACCAGAATGCTCTCTGTAAAGTTATTAATTTCCTCCATATAATTAAAAAGTAATTTGTGAGGATATGCCTTGAGGCTGTTCCTCATTATGATTTAACACTTAAGTTTTAGCATCCATGATTATTTTTTCTTCTTTTGTTTTTTTGAGGCAGTCTGACTCTGTCACCCAGACTGGAGTCCTGTGGAGGGATCTGAGCTCACTGCAATCTCTGCCTCCCGGGTTCAAGTGATTCTCGAGCCTCAGCCTCCCGAGTAGCTGGGACTACAGCTGTGTGCCACCAGGCCTGGCTAATTTTTGTATTTTTAGTAGAGATAGGGGTTTCACCATGTTGGCCAGGCTGGTCTTGAACTCCTGGCCTCAGGTGATCTGCCTGCCTTGGCCTCCCAAAGTGCTGGGATTACAGGAATGAGCCACCAAATCCGGCCTCCATGCTAATTTTCTAACTCCATTGTTTCTTCAATATTTAGTAGGTGTAAGTCTACCATAAGGAAGATCTTTTCCTTGTTCGCCATTTATTTATGTATTCATTTTGTTTATTTATATCATTATAGATTTGTAGATCTATATTTTATTAATTGGTTATAATTCACTACCATCTTTATTGATTTTTATTTTATTTTATTATATATATATTTTTGAGACAGAGTTTCACTCTGTTGCCAGTCTGGAGTGCAGTAGTGTGATCTCAGCTCACTGCAACTTCTGCCTCCTGGGTTCAAGCGATTCTCTTGCCTCAGCCTCCCGAGTAGCTGGGACTACAGGCACACACCACCACGCCCAGCTAATTTTTGTATTTTCAGTAGAGATGGGTTTCACCATGTTAGCCAGGATGATCTTGATCTCTTGACCTCATGATCCTCCCACCTCAGCCTCTCAAAGTGCTGTGATTACAGGCGTGAGCCACTGCGCCCGGCCTTATTTTTCATTTTTTGAGGCAGGGTTCTTGCTCTGCCACCCAGGCTGGAGAGCAGTGACACAGTCATGGCTCACTGCAGTCTTGACCTCTTTGGCTCAAGTGATCCCCCACCTCACCTACCTCCCAAACTACCCTGAGTAGCTAGGACTACAGGTATGAGCCATCACACCCAGTCAACTTTTAAAAATTTTTGTTCAGAGCGAATCTTGCTATGTTGCCAGAGCTCATCTTGAACTTATGGGCACAAGGGATTCTCCTACCTTGGCCTCCCAAAGGGCTAGGATTATAGGTATGAACCACTGCAGGTACTTGTCTTTTATTTTTTATTTTATTTATTTATTTATTCATTTTGAGACAGAGTCTTGCTCTGTCACCCAGGCTGGAGTGCAATGGCACAATCTTGGCTCACTGTAACCTCTGCCTCCCTGCAACCTCTGCCTCCCGTGTTCAAGCAATTCTCCTGCCTCAGCCTCCTGAGCAGCTGGGATTACAAGCACCCGCCACCATGCCTGGCTAATTTTTGTGTTTTTGTAGAGACTGGGTTTCACCATGTTGGCCAGGCTGGTCACAAACTCCTGACCTCAGGCGATCTGCCCGCCTTGGCCTCCCAAAGTGCTGGGATTACAGGCATGAGCCACTGCACCCAGCCTTGGATTTTTGATGGCCAGATTGTCCCAGATTTGGCCAGCAGGAGCCCCTTAAACTGGCTTCTTTCTTCTTTTGATATATCCCCAATATTCTTTGAGCATTTTCTTACTTTGTAGCATAAGAAGATATTTCAGGTTCATCTTACACTTTCTCTGCCAGCAGTCTGTTCTCCCAGAAGCCCTGGTTCCTTTTGTTGGAGAATGGAATTCAGAAACCAAGATCTGGGAGCTAGGTATGCTCTGTGGCTACTTCTGTAGGCTCTCTCAGTGGACAAAGCCAGGAAATTTGTATAAAGCCAAGAGTTCATATTGATACCTCCAAGTCTAATCCAACATCGCATAGTACTTTCCTCCTCCCCATTTTTGTAACTTCCTTTTCCAACAGTAGGAACACTGGTTTCCATTACCTTCAGTATGTCTTCTCATTTACTCAAGCCTAATCTACCAACTATAGTCAATATTTATTTACAGGGTCTTTTTGCGGGGGCAGATGGACATGAGGTAGAGAAATCTTTTTAGTTTTTTGGATTATGTTAGGGAAGCAGGAGCATAGGAGAGCCAAGGTGACACCACTTTAAAAACTGACTCCATCCGCCTGTTAATGGTGGCTCACGCCTGTAATCCCAGCACTTTGGGAGGCCGAGGTGGGCGGTCATGAGGTCAGGAGTTCAAGACCAGCCTGACCAAATGGTGAAACCCTGTCTCTACTAAAAATACAAATTAGCCGGGCATGGTGGCAGGCGCCTGTAATCCCAGTTACTCAGGAAGCTGAGGCAGGAGAATAGCTTGAACCCGGGAGGCAGAGGTTGCAGTGAGCTGAGATCGTGCCACTGCACTCTAGTCTGGGCAACAGAGCAAGACTCCATCTCAATAACAATAATAATAATAATTATTATTATAGGTCTGGCACAGTGGCTGACACCTGTAATCCAAGCACTTTGGGAGGCCGAGGCAGGCAGATCACCTGAGATCAGGAGTTCAAGACCAGCCTGGCCAACATGGTGAAACCCCATTTCTACTAAAAATACTAAAATTAGCTGGGCATGCCGGAGGGTGCCTGTAATCCTCAGCTACTTGGGAGGCTGAGGCAGGAGAATTGCTTGAATCCAGGAGGCAGAGGTTGCAGTGAGCCAAGACTGCACCACTGAACTCCAGCCTGGGCAACAAAGTGAGACTCTGTCTCAAAATAAATAAATAAATAAAATTAATTTTAATTAATTTTATTAATTAATTTTAAATAAAATTAAAAATAAATAAATAAAATTGGGCGCAGTAGCTTACACCTGTAATCTTAGCACTTTGGGAGGCCAAGGCAATAGGATCTCTTGAGCCCAGGAGTTCAAGACCAGTTTAGGCAAGATGACAAGACCCCATCTTTAAAAAAAAAAAAAAATTAGCCAGGTGTGGTGGTGATAGCAACAAGAGGCAGCCAAATGCCTAGGCAGATAGGGGCGGATTCCCAGTGAAACCCCACCTCCAACCTGAAGACAGTTTAAAGTCTGAAAGTCAATCTACAAGTGAAATCCTCAGACCAGATTGAGAGCTTGTCTTCCAGTTTGGTGCGCCTTCCTTTGATTGATCTCCACCCTTCACCTATTTTACATATATCTACCCTTTCCTAATTGGTTTTCTACACTGTTGCGCCCATCTGTGAGTGGTGTCTTCACTTTAACCTTTTTTGCATGCTCACAAACCAATCTGCATGCACTTCCCATTTCTAAGTCTGTAAAATGCCCCAGACCCAGCTACACAGGGGACTTTCCTGCCTTTGGGTAGGGGGACCACCCTCATGTCCCCTCTCCACTGAAAGCTGTTTCATCACTCAATAAAACTCCCCACCTTGCTCACTCTTTGAATGTCAGCGCATCCTCATTCTTCTTGGGCACAGGACAAGAAGTTGCAAACCAGTGTGCAAGGCCAGACCTGGCCTGGATGGGCCAAATGAGCGGGCAGCCTCCTGCAGCAGGTAGTGTGCTGGAGCAAGGGTTGGCCGGGGCATCACCGGCCAGAGGTCCCCGGCTTGCAGAGCGACCCTGAAAAAATTCCTACGCTGGGTGCAGTGGCTCATGCCTGTAATCCCAGCACTTAAGGAGCCCGAGACGGGCAGATCACTTGAGGTCAGGAGTTTGAAACCAGCCTGGCCAACATGGTGAAACCCCATCTCTACTAAAATACAAAAAACTTAGCCAGGCATGGTGGCGGGCACCTGTAATCCCAGCTACTTTGGAGGCTGAGGCAGGAGAATTGCTTGAACTGGGGAGGCGGGTGTTGCAGTGAGTCGAGATGGCACCACTGCACTCCAGCCTGGGCAAGAGAGTAAGACTCCGTCTGAAAAAAAAAAAAAATTCCTGCATTGATGGCATGTGCCTGTAGTCCTAGCCACTCAGGAGGCTAAGGGGGGAATTTGTTTGGACCTGCAAGGCCAAGGCTGCTGTGAGCTGTGATTGCACCACTGCACTCCAGATTAGGTGACAGAGCAAAACCCTGTCCCCCAAAAAAGAAAAAAAGTTTAGGCCAGGCATGGTGGCTTGTGCCTGTAATCCCAGCACTTTGGGAAGCAGAGGTGGGAGGATCACCTGAGGTCAGGAGTTCAAGACCAGCATGGCTAACATGTTGAAACCTCATCTCCACAAAAATACCAAAATTAGCCGGGCATGATGGCAGGTGCCTGTAATCCCAGCTACTTGGGAGGCTGAGGTGGGAGAATCACTTGAACCTGGGAGGCGGAGGTTGCAGTGAGCCGAGATCATGCCATTGCACTCCAGCCTGGGTGACAGAGTGAGACTCCTCAAAAAAAGAAAAAAAAAAAAAAAAAGGCTGGGTGTGGTGGCTAACACCTGTAATCTCACCACTTTGGGAGGCTGAGGCGGGCGGATCACCAGGTCAGAATTGAGACCATCCTGGCTAACACAGTGAAACCCCATCTCTACTAAAAATACAAAAAATTAGCCGGGCGTGGTGGCGGGCGCCTGTAGTCCCAGCTACTCGGGAAGCTGAGGCAGGAGAATGGCGTGAACCCAGGAGGTGGAGGTTGCAGTGAGCCAAGATTGCACCACTGCACTCCAGCCTGGGCGACCAGAAGTTCCTCCTGCTCTCTGAGGGCATTGCATGCTGTAACTCAGTAGCTGTCAATAAACCATCTCTTCTAACTGCGTTCTGCAACTCACCTTGAATTCTTTCTGTGCAGGATACAGACCTCTTGTGGTCTGGACCTGGACACTTTTTCCAGTAACATTTTATTTTGGTTTGGTTTGGTTTATTTTTGAGTCAGGGTCTTGCTCTGTCATCCAGGCTGGAGAGCAGTGGCATGATCACAGCTCACTGTAGCCTCAACCTCCTGTGCTCAAGTGACCCTCCCTGGTCAGCCTCCTGAGTAGCTGGGGTTACAGACGTGAACTAGCACACCTGGTTAATTTTTAAAACTTTTTTTTTTTTTTTTTTTTTTGTAGAGACAGGGTCTCACTATGTTGCCTAGGCTGGTCTGGAACTCCTGGGCTCAAGCCTCCTTCCTCAGCCTCCCAAAATGTTGAATTTTTCTTTTTTTTTTTTTTCAGAGACCGAGTCTTGCTCTGTCTTGTTCTATTGCTCAAGCTGGAGTGCAGTGGCGCAATCTTGGTTCACTGCAACATCTGTCTCCCAGGTTCAAGCAATTCTCCTGCCTCAGCCTCCAAAGTAGCTGGAATTACAGGTGCCCACCACCATGCCTGGCTAATTTTTTTTTTTGAGACAGAGACTTGCTCTGTTGAGCAGGCTGGAGTGCAGTGGCTTGATCTCGGCTCACTGCAACCTCCACCTCCTGGGTTCCAGCGATTCTCCTGCCTCAGCCTCCTGAGGAGCTGAAACTACAGGCACATGCCACCATGCCTGGCTAATTTTTATATCTTTTAGTAGAGATGGGGTTTCACCATATTGGCCAGGCTGGTCTCAAACTTCTGACCTCGTGATCTGCCCGCCTTGGCCTCCCAAAGTGCTGGGATTACAGGCGTGAGCCACTGTGCCCGGCCAATTTTTTGTATTTTTTAGTAGAGACAGGGTTTCACCATGTTGGCCAGGCTGGTCTCACACTCCTGACCTCAGGTGATCTGCCTGCCTAGGTCTCCCAAAGTGCTGTGATTACAGGCGTGAGCCGCCGGGCCTGGCCTGCTTGCACAAACCTTAAGTGCACAATTTGTTGAGTTTTGACAAATGCCTACCTTCATGTAATCCATACTCTTATCAATAGGACACTGCCACAATTTCCATTACCCCAGCGATTTCCCTAGTGTTCATTCCCAGTTGACAGCCCAGACATAGTTAGTGGCCACCATGCCCAGCCCTACTTTATTTTTATTTTTTTTGATGAGTCTTGCCCTGCCGCCCAGGCTGGAGTGCAGTGGTGCAATATCAGCTCACTGCAACCTCTGCTCCTGGGTTCAAGCAATTCTGCCTCAGCCCCTACTAGTAGCTGGGATTACAGATGCGCACCACCACCCCCGGCTAATTTTTTGTATTTTTAATAGAGACAGGGTTTTGCCATGTTGGCCAGCCTGGTCTTGAACCCCTGATCTCAGGTGATCCACCTGCTTCAGCCTCCCAAAGTGCTGGGATTATAGGCGTGAGCCACCATGTCCAGCCCCTACTTTCTATTTTTAAAATTGTAGCCATTATGGTTGTGATAATATCTCTTTGTGGTTTTGCTTTGTGCTTCCATAATGATTAATATTATTTTCAAGCGCTTTTTAAATGGGCTTTTTGGCCTTTTGTATATTTTCTTTTGTGAAGTGTTCAAGTCTTTTTTTTTTTTTTTTTTTTTTTTTTTTTTTTTTTTGAGACAGAGTCTTGCTCGGTTGCTCGGTTACCCAGGCTGGAATGCAGTGGCGCAATCACAGCTCACTGCAGCCTTAACCTCTGGGGTTCAAACAATCTTCCCCTCTGTTTTTATTTTGTAGAGATGGTGTCTCACCATGTTGCCTGGGCTGATGGCAAACTCCTGGGCTCAAGTAAGCCTTCCTCCTTGGTTTCCCTAAATGGTGGGATTACAGGTATGAGTCACTCCGCCCGGCCTGTTCAAGTCTTTTCCCATTAAAAACTTTTTGTTTTTTTTTTTCATTGATTTGCAAGAGTTTAAAAAATATATTCTGGATCCAACTCCTTCATGAAATAAATGTTTATGAATATTTTCTCAGTCTATGTCATGAGCTGAAGTTTTATTAATAGATTCTGATGAAGTTTAATTTATCCAATTTTCAGATGACAGTTGTTTTCTATGTCCTAAGAAATCTTTGCTTACTCCCAGATTACAGGTCCCTAGTACTTCACGTTAGTGTCGAATCAAACAAGCACCCACTTCTTTAAACTCAGGAGTCGAGAAGTCCAAACAGACTTCTTTGGCGAGCAAATGAAGGATTTTAAAGGATATCCAAGAAGGTTAGGAACAATAGCCTGGGGTTCTTGGGACATAAATCTAAGGTTGATTTCACTGCCTCCTTTCCCAAGCAGAATAATCCTCAAGTGTCACTGACACAGCCTAGATTAGAGTCATTAACCAAGCCAAATCACCTGCACTCTGTGCTGACCCAACGAAGCAGCCCTGCCCATTGCACAATTGGAAGGATTTGGGAGGAGCAGGGAGTACCTACAAGGTTGCTAGTCTGGGAGTGACTATAAGGTTGCCAGTCTGGGAGTGAGTACAAGGTTGCCAGTCTAGGAGACTGCATGTCACTTCTTCCAGTGATGAGCCTGTCTGACGAATAAGGCAGTTTGTAGGGTGTGGCTTTTCTTTTCCTTTTTTTTTTTTTTTGAGACGGAGTCTCGCTCTGTCACCCAGGTTGAAGTGCAGTGGCGTCATCTTAGCTCACTGCAACCTCCATCTCCTGGGTTCAAGCGGTTCTCCTGCCTCAGCCTCCCAAGTAGCTGGGATTACAGGCGCACACCACCATGCCCGGCTAATTTTTTATTTTTAGTAGAGATGGGGTTTCGCCATGTTAGCCAGGCTGATCTTGAACTCCTGACCTCAAGTGATCCACCCACCTCGGCCTCCCAAAGTGCTGGGATTACAGGTGTGAGCCACCACACTGGGCCTGTAGGGTGTGGTTCTAAGAAATGGTCCCATAATGGCAACCATGACATGTGGTGGGCCCCTCCCACCATGTTATTTTCTTTTTATTTCCTTTCTTTATTGTTTAACAATGATTAACTTAATTTTTTTAATTCATAGTTTTTTTTTTTCTTTGATTGTTTTTGAGTCTCGCTGAGTCGCCCAGGCTGGAGTGCAGTGGTGCGATCTCGGCTCACTGCAAGCTCCACCTCCCGGGTTCACACCATTCTCCTGCCTTAGCCTCCCGAGTAGTTGGGGACTACAGGTACCCACCGCTACTCCCGGCTAATTTTTTGTATTTTTAGTAGAGACGGGGTTTCACCGTGTTAGCCAGGATGGTGTCATCTCCTGACCTCGTGATCCGCCCGCCTCGGCCTCCGAAAGTGCTGGGATTACAGGCGTGAGCCACCACACCCGGCAAAATTCATAGTTTAAACATCAAACTTTTGAAAAAGTATAGAGTGAAATATATCCCTCCCACCTCTACCCTTCACAACAGATAACCACTGTTTCTAGTTTCTTAGCTCCTTGGAGAGTTTTTGTTTGTTTGTTTGTTTGTTTTTTGAGACAGGGTCTCACTGGATCAGGGTCAGGATGGAGTACGGTGGTCCAATCATAGCTCACTGTAATCTTGAACTCCTGGGCTCAAGTGATTCTCCTACCTCTGCCTCCCAAGTAGCTGGGACTACAGGTATGTGCCACCATGCCCAGCTAATTAAAAGCAAAAAACAAAAAACTTTTTTGGGCTGGGTGCAGTGGCTCACACCTATAAGCCCAGCACTTTAGGAGGCCAAGGAGATGGGTCACTTGAGGCCAGGAGTTCCAGACCAGCCTGGCCAACATGGTGAAACGCAGTCTCTACTTAAAAAAAAAAAAAAAAAAAAAAAAAATTAGCTGGATGTAGTGGCACGTGCCTGTAATCCCAGCTATTTGAGAGGCTGAGGTGGGAGAATCACTTGAATCCAGGAGGCAGAGATTGCAGTGAGCTGTGATCGTGCCACTGCACTCTAGCCTGGGCGACAGAGCGAGACTGTCTCAAAAACACAAAAACAAAAACAAACCCAAAACTTTTTTGTAGAGATGAAGGTCTCTCTATGTTGCCCAAGCTGGTCTCAAACTCCTGGGTTCAAGTGATCCTCTCGCCTTGGCCTCCCAAAGCTCTGTGATCCTTTGAGATTTGTAATGCATTTATAAAATCATATAAATAGGTAGTATCTCTCTTTTTTATATAAATGGTATCTACTATAAACACTGATCTGCACCCTGCTTTCTTCAACTAATATATCTCTGAGAGTTCTTCATGTCAGTATACACAGCTACTTCTCATTGTTTCCTATAGGTGCATACTATTCTGCTGTATGCTTGTCCCATAATGTATTTAACCAGGCCCTTGTTGATGGGCATTTAAGTTTATAGACTTTTGCTCTTTTTTCCAAACAGTGCTTCAATGAGTAATCTTGTATACACATCATTTTGCACTCCTGTAACTATAACTGTAAGATAAATTCCTAGAAATGGAATTGGTGAGTTACCAGGTATATACACAAGGAATTTTCGTAGACTCTGTCAAACTGTCTTCAACGGAACTGTTTCAATTTACACATGTATGGTGGTTCCTATTTACCTATAGGCATGGCTATTCAAAGTGATATCAATTTTTTGAATTTTTACTAATCCAGTAATCCAGTAAGTGATAAATGGTATCTCAGTAATTTTTGATTTAAATTCATCTTATAGTGAGGATGAGTATTTTTTCAGCTGTATAAAGGACATTTATATATATATATTTCCTTTTCATTTGTATTTTTCTATTGAGTTGATGGTAATTTTATTGTTATTTTGTAGGAGCTCTTTATATAATATATTCAACATCTTTTAAAAACTCCGGCTAGTCCTGGCTGGGTGCGGTGGCTCATGCCTGTAATCCCAGCACTTTGAGAGGCCAAGGTGGGTGGATCACCTGAGGTCGGCAGTTTGAGACCAGCTGACCAACATGGAGAAACCCAGTCTCTACTAAAAATACAAAATTAGCCAGGCATGGTGGTGCACGCCTATAATCCCAGCTATTTGGGAGGCTGAGGCAGGAGAATCGCTTGAACCCGGGAGGTGGAGGTTGCAGTGAGCTGAGATCATGCCATTACATTTCAGCCTGGGCAACAAGAGTGAAACTCTATCTCAAAAAAAAAAAAAAAAAAGAAAAGAAAAGAAAAGTCAGGCTAGTCCCAAGGTAGTGAGTTATCTTAACCGATTGCTCCAAGTTACAGATCAAACTCCTTGTTCTACTCTTTTTTTCATTTTGGTAGCGAAGAGATCTCTCTATGTTGCCCAGGCTGGTTAACTCTGGGGCTCAAGTGATTCTCCCAGAGTGCTGGAATTACAGGTGTGACCCACTGCACCTGGCTGTTCTACTCTTTCCTCCTTCCTCACTGCTTTGACTACACTTAAATAAATAGACTGGGATGGTGGCTCATGCCTATAATCCCCAAAATTCAAAAATTAACTAGATGTCCAGCCAGGAGTGGTGGCTCACTCCTGTAATCCCAGCACTTTGGGAAGCCAAGGCAGGAGGACTGCTTGAGCTCAGAAGTTCAAGATAAGCCTGGACAACACAGTGAGACCTCATCTCTACAAATAATTAAAAAAACTAGCTGGGCATGGTGACACATGTTTGTGGTCCCAGGTACCCAGGAGGCTGAGGTAGGGGAATTCCTTGAGCCCAGGCAGTTGAGGCTGCAGTAAACTGTGATCCCACCACTGCACTCCAGCTTGGGCAACAGAGTGAGACCATGTCTCAAAAAAGGAGAAAAAAATCCTAAAAACAAAAAACAAAAACAAACATGGTGGTGTGACTGTAGTTCTAGCTGCTGCTCCTAGGGAGGATGAGGCGGGATGATTGCTTGAGCCCAGGAGTTCAAAGTTACAGTGAGCCATGATCATGCCACTGCACCCCAGCCTGGGCAATAGAATGAGACCCTGCCTCCAAATCAGTACATAAATAAAAATAAAAAGTCAGGTTTAATTGGGGTATAACTTACATACAATAAGATACACTTGCCAGGTGTGGTGGCTCACTCCTATAATCCTAGCACTTTGGGAGGCTGAGGGAGGAGGATCACTTGAGGCTAGGAGTTCAAGACCAGCCTGGGCAACATAAAAATCCCATCTTTTAAAAAAAAAATGTTAAAAAAAGATATAAAAGATACACCTTTTAGGGGAGCTATCCCTTTTATGTGGAAGGCATTCCAGCTGGGGGCTACAAGTTGGTGATTTGAAGTCTCTCTCTGAAAAAATGAGCTTCAGGCATTGCAGCAAAGGAGTTACTTGGGGCAGGTTGCACTTGGGCCTGGACTGTGGAGGTCTCAGGTGTACAGGCAGTGTGTTCAATGGAAAGTGGGTAAGCACTGGACTCTATTTGGGCTCAAATTATATTTTTCCCACGTATTAACTATGCAATTTTGTTCAGATTACATCATCTCCTTCAGTCACAGTTTCCTTATCAGTAAAAAAAGCTTCAAAATCAAATCCCATCAGATAACATAATGAAAGCACATTGCCTAGTGCTGACACAAACTAGGTGCTTAATAAATGTTAGTTTCCCTTCTCTCCCAGTAAAAGCCAAGCCACTAAAAGATAACATGCCATAGGGCAGCGGAATGGCGCATGTGTGTGAGTGTGTGGGTGTGTCTGTATGTGTCTCATTCCCAACCACAACCTCAGGTTCTACTGGAGTAGGAAGCCATACAGAGGCCACTTATGTTCCTGTTTCCAGCTTGGCGCCCCTAGAGTCAGACTCACGCTTCCTGTGCTAATAGAATAGTCCCTGACCAAATATCATATCTATCTAAGAAAAGACATTTCAAGAGTGGGCCATAGGGCCGGCGGGGTGGCTCATGCCTGTAATCCCAACACTTTGAGAGGCTGAGGCGGGCAGATAGCTTGAGCCCGGAAGTTCAAGACTAGCCTGGGCAGTATTGTGAAACCGTCTCTTCAAAAAATGCAAAAGGTGTGGTGGCATGCATCTGTAGTCCCAGCTACTCAGGAGGCTGGGGTGAGAGGATCACCTGAGCCCGGGAGGCAGAGGTTGCATTGAGCTGAGATCATACCACTGCTCTCCAGCCTGGGTGACAGATTAAGACCTTGTCTCAAAAAATAAAAAAAAAAAGGAGTAATAACACCTTTTCGATAAGCTGCTACTCAAAACCACCCTGCCAAACCAGTTCTTCTGCCTTAGTGGTTAGTGCCTGCCCAGCTTCCACCTAACACCACAACCTGTTGGTCCAACAGCTTTAGATTAATAAAGAGGTTCAACAAAGAACATGTTCCCCAGGCCCTGGGACTTTGGCCTTTTCTATTCCCAGTAGTGAGCCCTCTGTTTACTGTGCGGGAGCCAGGACAATAACAGCAGAACTAATGAGTAATTATTTCCTTCCCACATAGCCAGGCAAAGATGGATGGTGTCTGCTACCACCTTATAGGTGCCAGATGGGCATCCTCATCGTAGTCTTAGCATTGTTCTCATTTGCCCAGGCTAGGTGGATAAAGCCTTGTCTCCAGATACCCATGGCCTTGGAAAGCAGCAGCTAGGTCACCTCCCAAGCAATTTCACTTGCAGGGTAAAGTGGGATGAAGATTGCCAGCCACAGTCACGAGTTCCCAGCCACAGCTATGTTTACACCTACCTGGGAGGCCTGGCATGAGCTTTTACAACCTTATATCCCACTGTTGTTTCCAAATAGAAAGATCCAGTTTTATCCTTCCGAGTCTACTTCATGGCCACAAGCTCTCAGGTCAAAATTAAAAGTTAGCAGGGAAGGCCACAACGGTATAATCTTTCTCAATGAGACATCCATCAACAAACAGATCAACAGTTCTGGAAGCATCACTCAGAGTACAGAGGCAAGTCTGTCTTTGGAATTCAGTCTCTCCCCTGCACTTCACGGCCCTGAGGTCTGGCAATGGAACTAAGAATTGTAGATTTTGAAGAGTGCCTAACTGATGGAGGAGTCACCAGGCAACGATGGCTACAAAGTGAAGCTGATATGATGGAGTAGAAACAAGATGTAAAAACAAACAAAACAACAAAGTGAAGCTGAAGTATCTTATTGGGAGAAAAATGCCTCTCCAGTTCCACAGCTCATCCCCTGTGTGGCCCTGAAGAGGCTTGGAGGGATTCCTGGATTTGGAATTCAAGAGACCTGGGTTTTGGGTACTTATTCTTATTGACAGTCCCAACACTGTCCACCAATTACTGCATGCTTATCACGCAGTGCTAAGTGCTTTATTATTTGTTGTTGTTTTTGTTTTTGAGCCCCCAGGCTGGAATGCAGTGGCCTGATCTCGGCTCACTGCAAGCTCTGCCTCCCGGTTTCATGCCATTTTCCTGCCGCAGCCTCCTGAGTAGCTGGGACTACAGGCGCCCGCCACCACGCCTGGCTAATTTTTTGTATTTTTAGTAGAGATGGGTTTTCACTGTGTTAGTCAGGATGGTCTCAATTTCTTGACCTCGTGATCAGCCTGTCTTGGCCTCCCAAAGTGCTGGGATTACAGGCATGAGCCACCGCACCCAGCCAAGTGCTTTGAGAATGATCTTAATCAGCCCTCACAGCCATGACCCTCTGAAGGAGGTACTATTATCATCTGCATTTTACAGATGAGAAAGCCGAGACACAAAGAGGTTAAGCAACTTTCCCAAGATCAAAGCAGCAGCTTGTGGTGGTACTAGGATTCAAACACAGGCAGACTGGATCTAGAGGCTGTGCTCATGACCATTGTGCTACTGCCTTTTGATAGTTGTCTTATTATAGTCCTTACCATAAAATGTTGTAATTCTTTGTTTAAATGCTTATATCCCACACTAAACTTGATGATGGGCACAGTGTGTTACTCATTTTCCTATTAATGATGGCCAACAGAGACCTGAACACAAAGAGAAAGCTCAGTAAACATTTGTTGAATAACTGAGTATTACTTTTTGTGTTTCAGCATTGTGGAAAGATACAGGAGAGTTGAGGAAGGTGTAGGTTACTATGGAACTAAGGACCCAAGTCTTCTGGTGGTGACAATGGAAATTACCACCTTAAACTGGTACCTCCTTTGAGTTAGGCTTTGCAGACTGGGTTAGGCATGACCAATGGTTGCAGCTGTACATACCATTTTGGGTCCAGGATGCATTTTTATACTTCTTCTTTGACAACAGTACTCCCTGAAGTTTTGGGTATCCTCCTTCTCTCCCTGAGGTTTAAGTGGAACTGGCAATCACAATTTTCCACTGTTGGGGTCCGTGCCGGGGGTGGTGGAGAATGAAAGAACACACAAAAGACAAAGACACACAGAGAACATGGCGGCCGCGCTCAGAGCCTCCGCCTCACTTTATTTATACTCCATAAACCCCACGTCAGCAGAAAGAATGCAATGCAAAACAAACTTTCTTTTCCCAGATGTAACCTTCTACTCGGTTCTTTGTTTCTATGCTCTTCCTTATCTGCCCGCCTTCTTGGCGCCTACGGGAGTTCATTAAAAGTTCAATTGGAGATACTGTCCTTGAGCCCTATCTATTCTCAGCATACTGTTTTCAAAGGCCCCTGCATTTCCCCCCCTTTTTTTTTGTTTTGCCTCAATCCTAAAAAGGTAGCCCATATTTGTTCTTGTGTTTTCTTTTGTTTTTGGAGGTGACGGAGGGAGCATCAAATCACCAAAAGAAGTAGACTCAATCCAAGTGCCCAAAGCAATATACTTCCAGAGATTGTAGAAATCCATGTCTTCATCTGGGTCCATGGGTTAAAGGCAGCAAGGCGCTGACCCAGCTCCTAAAGGGTTACAGTTCCGGACAACACATGTAATTGTTGTCGAAATGCTTCGGAAATGTTCTGAGTGAGCTCTTGGATGTCCAAACTAATATTTTTATGGCCTACTAATAATTTTCGGATTACAGTCCAATTTTGAGAGATGTTAAAAGGCACAGGCGTTACACAAAATTGAGTGGAGTTCCAATCACATTGTAATGTCATCCGAGTACTGAGTACAGTGAGCTGATCTCCAAGCCATGTCAAGGCTTGTTCCATGTTGTCCAATCTTTCAGCAAGTTGAGAATCAATGTTTCGTTGTTGAAGCTATAACCGGTGAGATTGCTCGTGCCATTGCTGCACAAATTCAGCATTTTTTTTTTTTGAGACGGAGTCTCATGCTGTTGCCCAGGCTGGAGTGCAGTGGCGCGATCTCGGCTCACTGCAAGCTCCGCCTCCCGGGTTCCCGCCATTCTCCTGCCTCAGCCTCCTGAGTAGCTGGGACTACAGGCGCCCGCCACTGCGCCCGGCTAATTTTTTGTATTTTTAGTAGAGACGGGGTTTCACTGTGGTCTCGATCTCCTGACCTTGTGATCCGCCCGCCTCGGCCTCCCAAAGTGCTGGGATTACAGGCTTGAGCCACCGCGCCCGGCCCAAATTCAGCATTTTGTATGCTTTGATGAAGAGCGAGCCCTGCTACGGCCGCAGTGGAGACGATGGCGACAAGGCTCATCACCGAGGCAATTATAAGTCCAAGGGCACAGAGGGTTCGCTGGAGAGAAGTCCAAATATAAGTCTCAAGAGGTGATGCCCCCCATGGTCGCGTAAGGTTAACAGGTAGCCAAATTTCCTTACGAGCCCTGAGCATATAAATATCCCCAGTAAAGTTGTGCCACCAGGAATGATTGAGGCAAGACAAAAATGTACACGTATCTGTACAATTAACAATCCCCGTAAGATTATCCCATGTCAAATTTCCTGCTAATAATAGGTAGGGCTTACGGACACAAGCAATAATATATCAGGAGGTATTCCGATATAACTGAATATGAAAGGAGTTATTCGGGTTAGAAAGATTAAGGGGCATATTCCCCACAAAAGTGCTAATGGCATCGCCTGCAACTAACAACTTCCAAAAATAACTCTGTACTTCAGGCCTCCTTCACGCCATACCAAGGTTTCATTACTGTTAGCAGCAATACTTTTATTTACCCAGTGTCATTTCAAAGGTATGTGACTAAATTTTGTTTGAAAATCACCGTGCACACTTCAATCAGTTATTTGCATCCCATTGTATTCTAATAAAATCCGGGGTTTAGTTCCCCGACATTGTTGTCACTCCAGCACCTCAATATTAGGAGAAACCTCTAGAATAGGACAAAAAAGTAAAGAACTAGGAATAGTTTCATTACTATATACAGTATGATTATATTAAAAACTTCTAGTTACAATAATAACAGTATTAGCAGCCACATGACTATGATTATAACGAACAGCCCAAGCTTCATGCGATTTTCGGAGACAATGAGGACTATTCCCATGCATATTGGAACTCCTTCCACTCCAAATTGGTATGTGCTGATTATAATTGCTGTTTCCTGTTCTATGTTGTCCTTGTCCATATAGGGGGACGGCATCCAAGTAGTGTCATTGGTGAAAACCTTAATTTCCGCCTCTCCCCAGGCGACTCCCTGATACAAGGGCGGAAAGGGAATATAAGTCCAATATTCATACAAAGCCTCACTAAGAGAAATAAGTCCCCCGCCGAGGCACATCCAACAAAGGAAGAAATGCATGCTGAATCCAGTTTTCTTTTCAACAGGGTTTCAATCATCTTGTAGGAAACCACTCAGGTCCGCTCCCTGTAAGGACAAGAGCATAGCCCCGTCCCTGTTTTAGAACTTGCCCTTGAACATACTTACCTTCTTCATTAGGATACCAAACCTTTAAACTGTCAGCGGGGACTATCACCGAGGGAGTTGAGGAAAGATGGGTTACGACAGCAGAGTCTTGCAATTGTCTCCATTGATTCAAAAAAATTAAGGTAAAAAGAACCTTCAAAATCTGGTTTCAAAATCTGGTTTCTGGGGGGCTCATTTCCCCCTTTTTGTTTTGTTTTAATAGTTAAGTTTTTAGGCCGGGCGCGGTGGCTCAAGCCTGTAATCCCAGCACTTTGGGAGGCCGAGACGGGCGGATCACGAGGTCAGGAGATCAAGACCATCCTGGCTAACACGGTGAAACCCCGTCTCTACTAAAAAGTACAAAAAACTAGCCGGGCGAGTGGCGGGCTCCTGTAGTCCCAGCTACTCAGGAGGCTGAGGCAGGAGAATGGCGGGAACCCGGGAGGCGGAGCTTGTAGTGAGCTGAGATCTGGCCACTGCACCCCAGCCTGGGCAACAGAGCGAGACTCCGTCTCAAAAAAAAAAAAAAAAAAAAAATAGTTAAGTTTTTAAAGTTAAATTTGTGCGCTCAATGATGGCTTGACCTTGACTGTTGCCCGGGATACCGGTGATATGTTGAATATTGTATTGCTGTAAGAAAACTACTCGGGAGGCTGAGGCCGGAGAATGGCGTGAACCTGGGAGGCGGAGCTTGCAATGAGCTGAGATCCGGCCACTGCACTCCAGCCTGGGCTACAGAGCGAGACTCCGTCTCAAAAAAAAAAAAAAAAAAAAAAAAGAAAACTTGTAATTTACGAGAGACATAGGCAGGGGCATTATCAGTTTTAAGTATAAGAGGAATGCCCATGATGGTGAAACAAACTAAGAGATGAGTAATAACAGAAATGAGAAAAGGTATCAATGGTATGATGAACATTTTAATCATCCAAAAGAAGGGACATCTCGTGGATTAACCCCAGGATGGAAGGATGGAATGCTCAAAGGAGCACAGGAAGGACAAGCTCGAATAAGAGAACGAGCTTGTTTATGAGTTAAATGAAACCATCGTTGAAGGCCAGAACTATTAGTGTGATGTAGAGTATATTTTTGTTCTGCAGCATGTAGGTGGCCAATTAAAAGCAAATCAATCTGAGTATTACCATGAACTAATGGTCCAGAAAGTTGAGAATGAGAACGAAGATGAGTGATGAATAAAGGAGCTCGACGTTGGCTCAAAGTAAAGGATAACAAAGAAAAGAATTTCTGAAGAGAAGAAGTAGCACAAAGAGGTAAAGTGGCCGGAGAAATATAAGAAGTAACATAAACGGCGTATTGAGAATCACTAACAATGTTACAACCAGTAGTAGGGAAATCAAGATCATCAGAACAGCAAACAATTCTCCCTCTTGCACCGAGGGATAAGGATAAACTGTAACTCAAGATTGATGAAGCTTCTTGCCAAGAATCAGAAGTTGCAAGAAGATAAGTGATCTGACTATGAGTGAATTAAGAGATAATTAAGGAAGGATCTCCTCCCCAAAGTTGTCCACAGTGATGCTGTCCTTTGATGATCAGTTCAGCTAAACGATCGATATAAGTAGCCAAGCGTTTAGATATTTTATTGGACAAAAAGATCCATTTTAGTGGTCGATTAGTTTGATGAATCATTCCTGTGGGAGAAGGTAAAGTATGAAATAAACAAAAGGAAGGGCCTTTTGAAGTTGCTCTTCAACAAGTTGGAGTTCCTGTAAAGCCAAAGGAGTTAAATGACGTGAGTTGTCCAAGTGACTGTCTCCTTCTAGAATAGAAAAAAGATGTTATAACTGATATGTTGGTATTCCTAAAACAGGACGCATCCAATTAATGTCTCCTAGAAACTTTTGAAAATCATTTAATGTTTTTAAATGATCACGTCGAATTTGAATTTTTTGGGGTCGAATATTTTGTGCCCCCAAGGTATAACCTAAATATTGAATAACAAAATCCAGTTAAATTTTTTCTGTGGCAATATTAAGTGAGTAGAAAGAAAGCTGAGTTTGTAATGATACAAAAGCATCTTGCTGCTTTTCTCTGGTTTTAGCTTTGTGGGATAAGGGCAGGATTAGGAAGACCAGGCTGTAAACTTTCCCTAGGTTTAATGTAAACATTTGTAGTTTTAAGACAAGACAAAGACGGGAATTCCATGCAGAAATACGTGGCTTTATATTCCTCTTGGCCATTTGTTTTTTGACTTACTCTTTTAGAGTCCTAAGTATTTCTTTAAATAATGGTCACTGTTTCACCTAAATAGGAGTGGTGGCTATGAGTTTAAAGGATTGTAGCCCATTTTGAACATCATATTTTTGGCAGCTGAGGAAATATGAGGAATGTTTAAAAAAGCAGCAAATTGTTGTGAAAGATCTTGTTCCCAATAATTAATATTGATAGGAACAATATAAAAATAAAAAAAAAACACTTGACCTTGTTGACCTTTAGGACCAACACAGGTTAAAGGTTCTACGTCTTGATAAATCACAGAAGCAGCACCCAAGCCAGTGAGTATAACTGAAACTTGTCTTTTTTCCCATTGTATAGGCCACTAATTTAAACAAATAATAGACATATTCACCCCCATATCAATTAACCCTTTAAAAACTATTCCATTAATATGCAATGAACATAAGGGCTTTTAATTAGAAACTAAAGTTTCCCAAAAAACAGTTTTTTCTGTGCTACCAAATCCTCCCTATTGAGAATACGTTCCTCTGCCTCTAGGCATATAAATTGTGAAACTTGTACCATAATAAGAATTTTATTAGTAACATCAAGATCAATGATTTCTGGAATCATCATTAACTTCCGTATAGCACTGTCATTTTGACCTAACAAAAGTC
The DNA here is from genome assembly GCF_049350105.2 of Macaca mulatta. Classification (NCBI taxonomy): domain Eukaryota; kingdom Metazoa; phylum Chordata; class Mammalia; order Primates; family Cercopithecidae; genus Macaca; species Macaca mulatta. Next base: position 147,523,124 of record NC_133409.1, on the reverse strand, counting down.
CTACATGTCCTTTTGGCAAAGGGTCACACACTCTAATAGCTAATTTATATATTCCTCTATTAGGAGACAAAGTATAAGGCTGAGTAATAGCTAAGTCAGCAGCGGCGCTCTGCTTAGTTGCCGCATAAAGCTGAGAAACTGGGGTAAGGTGTGGGATCCTTAAGGAGGACTTGAATTTATTCCTTAATGTTGTAGGCCATTGCTCACTGAATATTGTAGTAGACTTGTATTGTAATTGTTGGGGCCCCAAGCCTGTGGGCCCCGACTCCCGTTTCCCAGGAGAGGAGACAGTAAATTTCCACTTTTATCAGTTTTGGAACGACATTTATTTGTCCAATGTCGACCTTTACCACAATATTTGTACACCTCTGAAGGCAGCTTTCTGCCTTGAGGGATAAAAGTGTTCAATTTTTATGACATTCTTTTTTGAAATGTCTAGGTTTACCACACTGAAAGCAAACACCTTGTTTGTTATTTCCTTTTAAGGCTTTAGACAAAGCTCCAGCAAATAACTGAGCATCATAAATAGCCCCTCCAACACTAACACAAGTTTTAATATATTTATCTAAATTGGCCCCATTGGCCTTTAACGATTTTAACAATTTTTAACAGTCAGCATAAGCATTTTTAAAAGACAATGTTTGTAACAAAATTTTTGAAGCAAGGCCAGCACCCACAATTTTGAAGACAGCATCCTGAAGACGGGCTACGAAATATAGATATGGTTCATTTGTGCCCTATAAAATCTTCACAGAGGAAAGGGAACATTTTCCTGTTATCTCTACCTTATTTCAGGCCCTTAAAAACAAAGTCTTGATTTGAGTAAGGGCAACATCATCTAGACCAGCCTGAGCATTAAGAGTAGCATATTGGCCCGTGCCTGTGAGTTGTTCCTCAGTGGGTCCAGGGGGATCACACATAATATTTTTCCTAGCCTGTACATGTGCCTTGTTCATTTACCAGCTGTGCAATTGTAACCACTGAGAACGATCAAGAAAAGCCTTCCCCAAAGTCTTCCAGTCTATAGGAATCATCAAATTTTCTGATGAAAAAACATCAAGAAGACCAAGGATAAAAGGAGATTGAGATCCATAGTTAGAAATGGCAGCTTTCATTTCTTTTTAAAAATTTAATTTGTAAGGCATTAAATTGGACATTATTGCCACCATTTGAAAACTGAGCATTAGGAGCAAAAGAAGCACAAATAATTGGAAACAGATCCAGCTCCTTAAATTTTTTTTTTTAATTAAAAGTATATATAATATATAATAATACTCATATCCCCAAATATAAAGAATCCCAACATATTAATAGGAAAAGGTAAATAACCCAACCAAAAGTAGCAGAACAAAGAAATGACAATAAACCTATATGTCTAACATCATTACTCACTAGGAAATATGTATATTAATACCAAATTGAGAATCATTACATACACAATACAATGGTTAAAATTTAAAAACAGAGAAAATATCAAGAGGTAGTTAATGTGTTAAGCAACTCGAATACTCAACTTCTGTTTGGAGTGTAAATTGGTGGAACCTATGCACCCCTATAACATAACAATTTCCTAGCTGGGGTTATTAATACTATATTAATATTAATAGTTAATATTAATGTGTTTATTTATTGACTATTGAAATACTCATAATATTTTAACAAACAACAAGATATACATATACACTGGTTTTAACATATTAAACAGGTGTTTAGTATAAATTTAAAGTATGTCTGATGTGAACAGGGCTTCAACCTTGCCAAACAAAGGCAAAGATAAGGAAGCCGGGGAATTGGAGGCTCTGGAAAATCCTCTTTTAACAGGGCAGAAGGAAAAGAAACAGGGAAAGCTCGCAAAGGTGAATTAGAAGAATATATCTGTAATATTTGTTGAAGCATTTCCATAATACTCTGCATGTCAGAATTTCCCTTAGAAGAAGGAAGAGCTGGCTTTTTCTCTTCTCCCCCTTTTGCTACCCCCCCATCCTCTGTTATCCTGGCACAAATGGGCTTCATTTCAGATTTATTTTTTTTCCAAATCCTCAGATACCTTTCCTCCTGTGGCTACATTACCACACTCTGAATCAGTCTCAAGTAACTCTAATGTCTGAGTGATAGAGTCACACAAGGTCCACAATTTTAGAGGCATAATATCCCCTAACTGGAGAGCTCTAAGCAGAGTTTTTTTTTTTTTTTTTTTTTTTGAGACGGAGTCTCGCTCTGCCGCCCAGGCTGGAGTGCAGTGGCCGGATCTCTGCTCACTGCAAGCTCCGCCTCCCGGGTTCATGCCATTCTCCTGCCTCAGCCTCCCGAGTAGTTGGGACTACAGGCACCCGCCACCGCGCCCGGCTAGTTTTTTGTATTTTTTAGTAGAGACGGGGTTTCACCGTGTTAGCCAGGATGGTCTCGATCTCCTGACCTCGTGATCCGCCCGTCTCGGCCTCCCAAAGTGCTGGGATTACAGGCTTGAGCCACCGCGCCCGGCCCTAAGCAGAGTTTTTACTACCTGTAACCATTCTCTGCGATTCAGCTGCACTTTAGTCTGATACTGAAACCAGTAACAATGTTGTTCAACATGGGCAAACAATCACTTGAAAGTCTTTTTCTTTCACTTCTACTCCTATAGACAGCAACAGTCCTTCAAACAGCCGTAAATATTCTGAGGCCAGAGAGATGGAATTCCCCATAATGAAAACTTAAGAAGGTTCCCCTTAACAATATCTGGGCCTTACCCGCCCCTAGGGGGTTCCCCTTCTTGTTCTCCCCTACTCACCCGTGCTGACCCTGCTCGCTGCACCACTTGTTGGGGTCCGTGCCGGGGGTGGTGGAGAATGAAAGAACACACAAAAGACAAAGACACACAGAGAACATGGCGGCCGTGCTCAGAGCCTCCGCCTCACTTTATTTATACTCCATAAACCCCACGTCAGCAGAAAGAATGCAATGCAAAACAAACTTTCTTTTCCCAGATGTAACCTTCTACTCGGTTCTTTGTTTCTATGCTCTTCCTTATCTGCCTGCCTTCTTGGCGCCTACGGGAGTTCATTAAAAGTTCAATTGCAGATACTGTCCTTGAGCCCTATCTATTCTCAGCATACTGTTTTCAAAGGCCCCTGCATTCCACTCATTTCCAACCAAGAAGGACTCTTGATGTATAAGTGTGCCCATTTAGGTCCTTCCCTGGCTTCCGGCATTATGTGCTAGAAGAATGGAAGTTTGGAGATATATGAGGCTGTCTCATCTGTGTGGAGGAAACCAGGTTGCAACGTGGGACGATGAGGCCAGTGGGCAAAGAGAAGTAGACAAGCAGAGATGAGAAATGGAGAAAGAGACCAAGTGACATTATTTCAGGCCCTAGGTCAATCACACCTGAGGATAAATCTACCCTTCAATGTCCCAGCTTTCTGAGCCTCTATATCCTATTTACCTAAGCAGGTTTAAGTAGGGTTTTGTCATCTGCAACTAGAAAATTTCTTTTTAATACAGTACCCTATAGTAGGGTTTCCAGATTTAGAAAAAAATAATTACATGGGACATACTTATACTAAAAATTATTGCATATCTGAAATTCAAATTTAACAGGACATTGTACATTTAATTGGCAACTGTTCCCCCATAGGGTTATACCACATTGTGCCAGCAGATGTGCCAAACCTACATGAAAAACACAAAAGTCAATTCTGCTAGAGGAATTTTTTTTTTTTTTTTTTTTTTTTTTTGAAACAGAGTCTCACTTTGTTGCCCAGGTTGGAATGCAGTGGTGCGATCTCGGCTCACTGCAACCTCTGCCTCCCGGGTTCAAGCCATTCTCCCGCCTCAGCCTCCCGAGTAGCTGGGATTACAGGCGCCTGCCACCATGCCCGGCTAATTTTTGTATTTTTAGTAGAGACGAGGTTTCACCATATTGGCCAGGCTGGTCTCAAACTCCTGACACTGTAATCTGCCTGCCTCGGCCTCCCAAAGTGCTGGGATTACAGCCGTGAGCCCCCATGCCCAACCTAACAGAATTTTTTTTTTTTGGGAGAGTCTCATTCTGTCACCCAGGCTCGAGTGCAGTGGCACAACCTTGGCCCACAGCAACCTCCACCTTCCAGGTTCAAGCAATTCTCCTGCCTCAGCCTCCCCAGTAGCTGGGACTATAGCATATACCACCATGCCTAGCTAATTTTTTGTATTTTTAGTAGAGAGAGGATTTTGCCATGTTGGCCAGGCTGGTCTTGAACTCCTGACCTCAGGTGATCCATCTGCCTCGGCCTCCCAAAGTGCTGGGATTACAGGAATGAGCCACCACACCCGGCCTACTGGAAGAATTTTTTAGGAAGGGATAAAACTAAGTAACTCAACTGCTTAATTTACATAGGTTGTTATATTAAAATAACAGATACGAGTTGTAATAATTAAAACACTTGGTAGAGGCACATCAATAGACCAATGAAACAGACCAGAAAGCCCAGAGATGAAATAGAATATATAGAGGAGCTTAGCCTATAATAAAATAGGATTTCAAATTAGTAGGAAAAATGGTAGATTTTTCAAAAACTGGTGCTAGGATAACTAGGTTGATGTTTGTGAAAAGAAAAATTAGCATAGATCCCTCTTCCATACCTTACTTTAAAATAAGTTCCAGATGGATAAAGGATATAAACATGAAAAAGAAATGAAATAATAAAAGAATTAGAAAAAATGAGCTAGGCATAGTGGCTCACACCTAAAATCCCAGCACTTTGGGAGGCCAAGGCAGGAGGATCATTTGAACCCAGGAGTTCAAGACCAGCCTGGGTAACATAGCAAGACTTTGTCTCTTAAAAAATTGTTTTTAATTAGCCAGGCATGGTGGTAGGTGCTTATAGTATCAGCTACTTGGGAGGCTCAGGTGGGAGGATTGCTTGAGCCCAAAAGGCCAAGGCTGCAGTGAGCTGTGACTACACCACCACACTCCAGCCTGGGTGACAGAGTGAGACTGTCTTTCTTTTTTTCCTCTTTTAGTGAGATGAAGTTAGAGGTCCTGTCTCGAAAAGAAAAGAAAAATATGTGGGAAAATTTATTTGTTTATTTTTTTATTTTCATTTTTTTTTAGACAGAGTCCTGCTCATTCACCCCGGCTGGAGTGCAGTGGCTGATCTCGGCTCACTGCAGCCTCTGCCTCCCAGATTCAAGCGATTTTCATGCCTCAGCCTCCTGAGTAGCTGGGATTACAGGCGAGTGCCACTATGCCTGGCTAATTTTGTATTTTTAGTAGAGACGGGGTTTCTCCATTTTGGTCAGGCTGGTCTCAAACTCCTGACCTCAGGTGATTCGCCCACCTCGGCCTCCCAAAGTGCTGGGATTACAGGCGTGACCACCGTGCCCGACTTACAATGCCATTTTTTATTTATTAGATAGAAAGGGTAAAAAAGCACTCTCAAATATAACCACAGTGAAGGGCGATCTAGCATTATTTTTCAAAATTACAAATGCAAAGAAAGCTCTTCAAGCCAGCAATTCCACTCCTAGAATTTTATTTTATTATTTTTTCTTTTTTTGAGATGGAGTTTTGCTCTTGTTGCCCATGCCAGAGTGCAATGGCACAGTCTTGGCTCACTGCAACCTCTGCCTCCTGGGTTCAAGTGATTCTACTGCCTCAGCTTCCTAATAGCTGGGATTACAGGTGTGTGCCACTACGCCTGGCTAATTTTTCTATTTTTAGTAGAGACAGGGTTTCATCATGTCGGCCAGGCTGGTTGCGAACTTCTGACCTCAGGTGATCCAACTACCTTGGCCTCCCAAAGTGCTGGGATTACAAGCGTGAGTCACCGCACCCAGTCGATCTTTTTTTTTGCTTGTTTTTTGAGACATAGTCTCACTCTGTTGCCCAGGCTGGAGTGCAATGGCGCAGGTTTCCCTCGATGCAAGCTCCGCCTCCTGAATCCAAGCGATTCTCCTGCCTCAGCCTCCCAAGTAGCTGGGATTACAGGTGCATGCTACTACACCTGGCTAATTTTTCTATTTTTAGTAGAGACAGGGTTTCACCATGTTGGTCAGACTGGTCTTGAACTACTGACTTCAGGTGATCCACCCCCCACCCCCACCCCCGGCCTCCCAAAGTGCTGGGATTACAGGTCTGAGCCACAGCACCCAGCCCAAACTTTAGCTTGCATGTCTGTTTGCATGTCTGTGAATTAATGATGTACTGCAGCATCACTGAATTAGAAAGAGACAGGAAACAATTTAAGCACTCATCAATAAAGGACTGATTAATATATGGAGGTACATCTACACAACGAAATACTATGTATCTGTATAATAGAACCAGGAAACATATTTTTGTTCGCATATGGATAATCTTTTTCTGGAAAGATATGTAAGAAACTGGGAACAAAGGGCTGGGTGCAGTGGCTTACGTCTGTAATTCCAGCACTTTAGGAGGCCAAGGCAGGTAGATCACTTGAGGCCAGGAGTTCAAGACCAGTCCAACATGGTGAAATACCCCATCTCTACCAAAAATAGAAAAATTAGCTGGGCGTGGCAGTGCATACCTGTAGTACCAGCTACTGGGGAGGCTGAGGCAGGAGAATCACTTGAACCCGGGAGGCGGAGGTTGCAGTGGTCCAAGAGCGCACCACTGCACTCCAGCCTGGGCTACAGAGTGAGACTCCGTCTCTCTTAAAAAAAAACAAAACAAAAAAGAGGCAGGCCGCGGTGGCTCACGCCTGTAATCCCAGCACTTTGGGAGGCCAAGGCGGGCGAATCATGAGGTCAGGAGATCGAGACCATCCTGGCTAACACGGTGAAACCCCGTCTCTACTAAAAACACAAAAAATTAGCCGGGCGTGGTAGCGGGCGCCTGTAGTCCCAGCTACTCGGGAGGCTGAGGCAGGAGAATGGCATGAACCCGGTAGGCGGAGCTTGCAGTGAGCCGAGATGGCGCCACTGCACTCCAGCCTGGGAGACAGAGTGAGACTCCGTCTTAAAAAAATAAAAGATAAAAATAAAAAAAATAAGGCCGGGCACGGTGGCTCACACCTGTAATCCCAGCACTTTGGGAGGCCAAGGCGGGCGGATCACGAGGTCCGGATCGAGACCATCCTGGCTAACATGGTGAAACCCTGTCTCTACTAAAAATACAAAATAAATAAATAAATAAATAAATAACCGGGCGTGGTGGCGGGCGTCTGTAGTCGCAGCTACTCAGGAGGCTGAGGCAGGAGAATGGCGTGAACCCAGGAGGTGGAGCTTGCAGTGAGCCGAGATCGCGCCGCTGCACTCTAGCCTGGGAGACAGCGAGACTCTGTTTCAAAAAAAAAAAAAAAAAGAAAGAAATAAAGAAAAAGAAAGGAAACTGGGAACAAGGATGTGGCTGGGAAATATTTTTGTGGTTTTCTAATTTTCTACCGTGTATATACTACCTATTCAAATATAAGTAAAAAAATTTTATATGTAAAATACCTTAAGACCAACATAGATGTGTTATGAAGTAGATTACTAACATTGTGAGTTTTTAAGACACCACACAAGTGCACAAGAGTTCAAGGGCATTTCAAGCTCAGGTAGGCACTTGGGATTTTGGCTACAGACCTAGAGGAATGAGGGTGACAAATGAACTCTCTCAGTTGCCTGGAACATTCAGAGAAAAAGTGTGAAAAGCACTGCTTTACAAGATAACAGGGCCCATGGTCAGGACATGATGGAGATACCCCTTGGAACTTGGAGATAAGGTCACTCTGAGCATATATATACACACACATATATATATATGTATATATACCTATATGTCAAGGTCCAACCTGGAAAACCATTCTAAGTCTTTAAAACCCAGGGAACTTAATCCAGATAAATGGTTTATACAGGTATTGGCAGAGACAAAAAGCCAAACAGAGAATAGTCAAATAGCCCAGACAGAGATGAGTGACAGCAAGAAGCTACTGCCACCCTTATACTGGAGGGACAGAAGGACAACACTGTGCTACCAGAGCTCAGGGTCTAGGACCAACTGCAAGTTAGACCCAAGTAGGTTATAGGAGACACCCTGATGCTGAGGGGTAGGGAGAGGATGGATACTCTGGCTTGGAGGTGGTGTCACAGTAGAAGATACCCTGACTTTTTCCTTGATCTCTCCAGTCTCCAGAAAATGCCTCCAGTTGATGGAGCCCAGCAATTCAGCTTGGAAGTCAACCAGTATAGAAGTCCAGCCCATGCAGCCTTCATGGAGTCAGTCCGCCACGGACTTTTTTTTATTATTATTATTTGAGTCAAAGTCTCGCTCTGTCGCCAGGCTGGAGTGCAGTGGTGTGATCTCGGCTCACTGGAACCTCCACCTCCTAGGTTCAAGCCATTCTCCTGCTTCAGCCTCCCGAGTAGCTGGGACTACAGGTGCACACCACCATGCCCAGCTAATTTTTGTATTTTTAGTAGAAATTAGGTTTCACCATGTTGGCCAGGATGGTCTTGATCTCTTGACTTTGTGATCTGCTCGCCTCAGCCTCCCAAAGTGTTGGCATTACAGGCGTGTGTGCCACCACACCCGACCTTTTTTTTTTTAAATAGAGATGGAGTCTCGCCCCATTACCCAGGCTGGAGTGCAGTGACCAGACCATAGCTCACTGTAGCTTCCAACTTCTGGGCTCAAATGATCCTTCTACCTCAGCCTCCTGAGTAGCTGGGATTACGGGTATGAGCTACTGCACCTGGCTTCCACTGCCATTTTGAAAAGAGCAGGGGAAAAGTGAAGAATAGACTTGGAAGCAAAAAAGGCTAGGGTCAGCACAGAGGGAAATCAGAAAGAAATCAAAACATAATTGATGGGCTGAACATGGTGGCTCATGCCTGTAATCTCAGCACTTTGGGAAGCTGAGGCTGGCAGAGCATTTGAGGTCAGGAGTTCGAGACCAACCTGGCCAATGTGGTAAAATCCTGTCTCTACTAAAAATACAAAAAAATTAGGCCGGGCGCGGTGGCTCAAGCCTGTAATCCCAGCACTTTGGGAGGCCGAGACGGGCGGATCACGAGGTCAGGAGATTGAGACCATCCTGGCTAACCCGGTGAAACCCTGTCTCTACTAAAAAATACAAAAAACTAGCCGGACGAGGTGGCAGGCGCCTGTAGTCCCAGCTACTCGGGAGGCTGAGGCAGGAGAATGGCGTAAACCCAGGAGGTGGAGCTTGCAGTGAGCTGAGATCCGGCCACTGCACTCCAGCCTGGGCGACAGACCAAGACTCTGTCTCAAAACAAACAAAACAAAAGAAAACAAAAAAATGAGCTAGGCGTGGTGGCGCACACCTGTAATCCCAGCTACTCGGGAGGCTGAGGCAAAAGAATCTCTTGAACCCGGGAAGCGGAGGTTGCAGTGAGCTGAGATAGTGCCACTGCACTCCAGCCTGGGTGACAGAGTGAGAATGTGTCTCAGAAGAAACCGAAAACCAAAACAAAATAAACAACATAACTGATGAATTCATTCCCTTGAGGAAAATCAACTGAAGGTACCTGGACAAAGGTGGGTTTCTGGAACTGCAATATCAAGACCCAGGCATTTTCTGCAAAATGTCCTTTATAGCTGGTTTGTCGAAACTAGGATCTAGATCTAGATAATACACTACATCTGTTGTTATGTCTCTTTTTTTTTTTTTTTTTTTTTTGAGACAGAGTCTCGCTCTGTCGCCCAGGCTGGAGTGCTGTGGCCGGATCTCAGCTCACTGCAAGCTCCGCCTCCCGGGTTCCCGCCATTCTCCTGCCTCAGCCTCCGGAGTAGTTGGGACTACAGGCGCCCGCCACCTCGCCCGGCTAGTTTTTTGTATTTTTTAGTAGAGACGGGGTTTCACCATGTTAGCCAGGATGGTCTCGATCTCCTGACCTCCTGATCCGCCCGTCTCGGCCTCCCAAAGTGCTGGGATTACAGGCTTGAGCCACGGCGCCCGGCCTGTTGTTATGTCTCTTAATATTTAAATCTAGAAAAATACCTTTTCCTAAATTGGTGAAGGAAAGAGGCCAGTTGTCCTACTGCCAGAATTTGTTTGCTGCCTTTTGCTTTCCTTTAGCTGATCCTATAGCCTATCCTGTTAACTTGGTTAGATCTAAGTTAAACATTTTTTTAAAAATATTTTTAATTTTTGTGGGTACTTAACATCTTTATAATACGTCATAGTTGTTGGGTATAGAGGCTTACACATGCGATTCCAGAACTTTGGGATGCTGAGGTGGGAAAATTTCTTGAAGTCAGGAGTTTGAGACCCTTTTTCTGCAAAAAATTAAAAAAATTAACAAGGGTATGGTGGCATGTGCCTGTAGTCCCAGCTACTTGGAAGGCTGAAGAGGGAGGATTGCTTGATCCCGGGAGGCTGAGGCTGAAGTGAGCTGTGATGGAACCACTGCATTTCAGCCTGGGCAACAGGGTGAAACCCTCTCTCAAAAAAAAAAAAAAAAAAAAAAAGAATATGTCATAGTAGATGGTATCCACTTAATGTTGTCATCCCAGCAGGAGACATGTAATATGTGGTTGTTCTGCCACTAATTATGTTAAGATTTACCACGGTATTAGGGTGGTAAGAGCCTGATAACTTCATTACACAATTAACTTTCCTCTTAGGACCAGGAAGTAATCTTTGTGGTACTTATTATTTCTAAAAGTCAGTTTCCTCATCCGAAATAGGGTTGTTGAATGGATTAAGTAAATCAATGCGTTTAAAGAACCTATGACATAGTAAACATTCAAATAAACTAGCAATTATTATTATTATTTGGTTGCAATTCTACCATCAGAGAACATAGGGTAGAAGTTACTTCTTCTACAAAAGTTACTTCTATCAATTTCTTCCTATTTAATAATTACCTTTTGTGGAGGGGTTAGTGTGTACATTGTATTAAACACTTACAAGGATCTTCACATGTAATTCTTCCTTGAACCCTACAAGAATTATTACCTGCCAGGCGCGGTGGCTCACGCCTGTCATCCCAGCACTTTGGGAGGCAGAGGCGGGCAGATTACTTGAGGTCAGGAGTTCTTCAAGACCACCGTGGTTAACACGATGAAACCCCGTCTCTACTAAAAATACAAAAAATTAGCCGGGCGTGGTAGCGGGCGCCTGTAGTTCCAGCTACTCGAGAGGCTGAAGCAGGAGAATGGCCTGAACCCGGGAGGTGGAGCTTGCAGTTAACCGAGATAGCACCACTGCACTCCAGCCTGGGCGACAGAGCGAGACTCCGTCTCAAAAAACAAAACAAAACAAAACCAAAAAATTTTAAAAAGGCAAGAGATAACCTTTCTCTATCATCTGTAAAGTTGGACTCCCCTCTTCCCCCCTTCACTTTGCTCCACCTAACCGACTACTATAAATATTTACTATTTTTTTGAGACAGGGTACCACTCTGTCACCCAGCCTGGAGTGCAGTGGCGCGATCACGACTCACTATAGCCACGACCTCCTGGGTTCAAGCGATCCTCCCATCTCAGTCCCCCGAGTAGCTGGGACCACAGGCGCGCGCTACCACCTCCAGCGAATTCTTTTTTTTTGATACGGAGTCTTGCTCTGTCGCCCAGGTTGGAGTGCAATGGCGCGATCTCGGCTCACTGCAACCTCCGCCTCCCGGCTTCAAGCCATTCTCCTGCCTCAGCCTCCCGAGTAGCTGGGATTAGAGGCGCCCGCCACCACGCCCAGCTAATTTTTGTATTTTTAGTAGAGACGGGGTTTCACCAGGTTGGCCGGGCGGGTCTCGAACTCCTGACCTCAGGCGATCCGCCCGCCTCGGCCTCCCAAAGTGCTGGGATTACAGGCGTGACCCACCGCGTCGGGCCAACGTCCGGCTAGTTTTAAAATTTTCTGTAGAGACAAGTTTCGCTATGTTGCCCAGGGCTGGTCTCCAACTCCTGGGCTCACGTGATCCTCCCGCCTCAGCCTCCCGAGTACCTGAGATTCCAGGCGCTAGCCACGGCGCCGGCTCCTGTTGGTTTTAATATGTGTCTTGTTTCACTAGAATCTCAACTCCACGAGGGCAAGAATTTTTATCCGTTTTGTTCACTGCTGTTTTTTCAGCATTTATAGCAGCCCCATGCGCTTTGCAGAGAATCATTAGATATTTACAAAAAGATTAAATACGCTCTTCCGGAAGCATCGAGAAACAAGATTAAAAGAGCTTGGGTTGAACCTCGTAGCGACCCGTAGTACTCCCCCTTCCCGCCATCCTATTAGATGAAAGGAAGAAATGGAAAAGCCCCGCCCCTCGCTCGGCTGCTGGTGGCGAGGGCTTCGGGTCTTCTCGCTAGTCTCGTGGGGTTCCGCGGTGTCGTCGCTGACTGTGCGCGTCATTTCCGGGCGTCACGTAACGGAGTGGCCAACGGCCGGCAGAGCAACATGCCCAAGTGAGTGGGGCCCCGAAATCTGAGGGTGATCGTAGTCACTAGTTGTGGCCCCTATGCAGGAGCAGAGAGCGGGTTCTGGTTTCTGAAACCTCGTGGGATGGCAGAGTATCTGGGACAGGTGGACGGAGATAGGGAGATGGAGAGCGCTAGACACCCCTTCTTAGAGTGGAGATGGATCCCGCTTAAGGCAACAAAAAAAGCCTGGTTTATATGTCGACGCTTTGACGCTTTTGAGTCGTGAGGAGGTCGGGCTTTTTGTTTGTTTCTTGGTTTTTATCTTCCATGAACAGCGCTTCCATGGATGGGCATCTAGCTGGTTGTCATCTCTTTTTTTCTTTCTTTCACCTCTTTTCAGGTTTTATTGTGACTACTGCGATACATACCTCACCCATGACTCTGTAAGTGGCGTATCCATACTTTCAAAAAGCCTTATGTGTAATAATTAAATGAGTTTTGTGTTTTTTTAAAGATGCAAGTTGTGCTTTCCCACCTGCTGAGGTTTAAGGTCTACTGCTTGTAGAAAATAGTTGGAGGTTATTTCCCACCCTAGAGTAACTTTGATTAAAAACCGCTTAACAAGGCAGGCACGGTGGTGTGCCTGTAGTCCCAGCTACGCAAGAGGATGAGGTGAGAGAATCGCTTGAGGCTGCAGTGAGGCATGATCAGGCACTGCACTCCAGCCTGGACAACAAAACAAAAAAAACTGCTTATCAAATAATACAGCAGTTAAAGTAGAATGTTTTGTTAGTACTTTTTTTTTTTTTTTTTTTTTTTTTTTGAGACGGAGTTTTGCTCTTGTTGCCCAGGCTTGAGTGCAGTGGCGCTGTCTCGGCTCACTGCAACCTACACCTCCCGGGTTTAAGTGATTTTCCTGCCTTAGCCTCCGAGTAGGTGGGACTACAGCCATGGGCCACCACGCCCGGCTAATTTTGAATATTTAGTAGAGACGGAGTTTCTCCATGTTGGTCAGGCTGGTCTCAAACTCCCGACCTCAGGTGATCTGTCTGCCTTGGCCTCCCAAAGTGCTGGGATTACAGGCATGAGCCACCATGCCCAGCTAACCCCGCCTCTTAAAAAACAATTTAGTGGTCTAAAGAGCACTTGAGTGGATCTTTGCCTTGCATGATTTTGTAATGTGCATTGGTTATTTGGAAAAGTTGATTGACTTGAGTTAGTGCCAGGCTTCAAATGTAGACACATTTGATTATGTAATGAAAACCCACATTAATTAATGTCACAATCTAATCAGAACCATCTTTAAATATTGGGAAGCTGTCAAGCTTATGGTGGCAGATAAGATTTTCCAAAATTCTGATTTTTGCTTAATAGCTCAAATTCTATCACTGGCAATACTTTCCATTGCTCTGTTTGAAGTGACAGGCTCACTCCATTCATTTTTGAGAAGTCTGAATATACGGTTTGTGTCTGTCACTCTCAAATAAAAATGGTGTTCCATCAAAAAGGCAGCTGGGCTGGATATGGTGGCTCATGCCTGTAATTTCAGCACTTCGGGAGGCCGAGGAAGGAGGATTGCTTGAGCCCAGGACTTCAAGAGAGGCAGCTAGTAGAGCTCATAATTTGAACAATTACATGCCTGCTTTTCCTTGAAAGGGCATCATATTTTGGCATGCAACATAAGTGCTTTGTCTATTTTTCCCATTTTGTCACTGAGAATATTAAAAAGACTTGAACTTAAGGGTTGAGATTTAATAAAAATTAATAATTTTGTTGCTTCATTAATTTCACTCAGTGAAACTAGCTTTTTTTTTCCCCTATGAGTACATACATTGAAGAATACAGTGATCACTAATACAGTCGGGTGCCATTGCCTTGATTCGTTCTGAAGTACCAGGAATTTGGCATCATCAGTGAAAATGTCAATACAGTGAAAAAGGAAAGTAATGGCTTAGTAGTATTATGAAAACACTTTGAACTTGCAGACCTTGTGAAAGAGTCTCAGAGACCCTTAGATGTCTGTGAACCATGCCCTGAACACTGCAGCTCTATGCTTTGCTGCCTCTGTAGAAATCTGATTAAATCATAATTCTTTTTACAGCTGAGGCCTCGCTGTGTTTCCCAGACTGGTCTAAATTATAACTCTTGATTATCTTGAATAGTAGCTGGAAGAAACTGGCCAGTGATTTTTCTATTGTCACTTTATTTGGAATTCTTTCTAATGTGGTCAGATGTAGTACAGCATTAATAGAGATGTGGAACATTTAAGTTGGGTGGTTCCTCTTGAAGACGTTGTTATAGTTCTGTATATTATCTTTTTTTTTTGAGATGGAGTATTGTTTTATTTCCCGGGCTGGAGTGTAATGGCATGACCTTGTTTCACTGCAGCCTCCGCATCCCGGGTTAAAGCAGTTCTCCTGTCTCAGCCTCTCGAGTAGCTGGGATTACAGGCCTGCACCACCACACTCGGCTAGTTTTTGTATTTTTAGTAGAGACGGGGTTTCGCCATGAAGAAACAGTCCCACCTTGGCCTCCCAAAGTGCTGGGAGTGAGTCACTGTGCCTGGCCAAGTTCTGTGTATTTTCATACATTGTCCTGGAGTAGAATGCTCTGATAAATTGGTATTTTTAATAGCTAGTCGGTTCTTGCTTATAGATCCCCAGTCCTTTTTTTACCCCCTCTCTAGGTAAAACCCGCTAGAGATAATTTTCTGAAATTGTGAATGAGGGGGCTGTGCCTTTCTGCCCTTTTTTGGCATTATAGTTTCATATACCTATTATTCACTTTCTTGCTAATGCCAGAATTCAGAGAACTGAAAAGTATTTCTTTATATTAAAAATGTCTTTTCATGAGAAATGTCATGAACGCTTGTTCCTTCTAAAATGATGTCTTGCAAAAATAGAACATTTCTATGGTGATTGATTTTACAGATCCCTATAGTGGACTTAGAAATGTGTAAAAACAGCCGGGCATGGTGGCTTACGCCTGTAATCCCAGCACTGGGAGGCCAAGGTGGGCGGATCACGAGATCAGGAGTTCAAGACCAGCCTGGCTATTGTAGTGAAACCCCATCTCTACCAAAAATACAAAAAAAATTACCTGGGTGTGGTGGCACACGCCTATCATCCCAGATACTTGGGAGGCTGAGGCAGGAGAATCGCTTGAACCTGAGAGGCAGAGGTTGCAGTAAGCCGAGATCTCGCCACTGCACTCCAGCCTGGGTGACAGAGTAAGACTCCATCTCAAAAAAAAAAAACCCCAAATAAAAGAAAGAAATGTGTAAAAACATTCAGTGCTGTAACTTTTGGACTTTGGTTGATTTTTAGTTATGAGTTTTTTTGTTTTTTTTTTTGAGATGGAATCTCACTGTGTTGCCCATTCTGGAGTGCAGTAGCATGATCTCAGTTCCCTGCAACCTCCACCTCCAAGATTCAAGTGATTCTCCTGCCTCAGCCTCCCGAGTGGCTGGGATTACAGGCGCGTGCAATCATACCCAGCTAATTTTTGTATTTTCTTTTTTTTTTTTTTTTTTTTTGAGACGGAGTCTCGCTCTGTCACCCAGGCTGGAGTGCAGTGGCCGGATTTCAGCTCACTGCAAGCTCCGCCTCCCGGGTTCATGCCATTCTCCTGCCTCAGCCTCCGGAGTAGCTGGGACTACAGGGGCCCGCCACCTCGCCCGGCTAGTTTTTTGTATTTTTTAGTAGAGACGGGGTTTCACCGGGTTAGCCAGGATGGTCTCGATCTCCTGACCTTGTGATCCGCCCGTCTCGGCCTCCCAAAGTGCTGGGATTACAGGCTTGAGCCACCGCGCCCGGCCTAATTTTTGTATTTTCAGTAGAGACAGGGTTTCACCTTGTTGGCCAGGGTGGTCTTGAACTCCTGACATCAGGTGATCCGCTCACTTTGGCCTCCCAAAGTGCTGGGATTATAGGTGTGAGCCACTGCGACTGGCTGCTAGTCATGATTTTGTTATTAGGCTTAAGGCATCATTGTTGTGTTAATGTAAGCAGTGGTTGGGAGGACAAGGAACAATTTTTTTTTTTTTTTTTTTTTTTTGAGACAGAGTCTCTCTGTGTCTCCCAGGTTGGAGTGCAATGGCACAATCTTGACTCACTACACGCTCTGCCTCCTGGGTTCATGCCATTCTCCTGCCTCAGCCTCCTGAGTAGCTGGGACTACAGGCACCTGCCACCATGCCTGGCTAATTTTTTGTATTTGTAGTAGAAACGGGGTTTCACCATGTTAGCCAGGATGGTCTCAATCTTACCTCGTGATCCACCCGCGTCGGCCTCCCAAAGTGCTGGGATTATAGGCTGGAGCCACTGTGCCCAGCCAGGAACAATTTTTTTTTTTTTTGAGATAGGATTTTGCTTTGTCACCCAGGCTGGAATATAGTGGAGTGATCTTGGCTCACTGTAGCCTTGATCTCCTACGCTCAAACGTCCTTCCCATCGTAGCTTCCCAAGCAGCTGGGACCACCACCTTTGCTGCAGTTACTCAACTTTCCCTTGTAGAGAGAAGGTGTAGCCAATATATAAATAAATGTGCTGGGCTCTGTGGCTCACACCTGTAATATCACAGCACTTTGGAAGGCCAAGGTGAGAGGATCACTTGAGCCTAGGGGTTTGAGACCAGCCTGGGCAACATTGTGAGACGTCATCTCTACAAAAAATTTAAAAGTTGGCTGGTCATAGTGGCTCGTGTCTCTAGTCCCAGCAACTCAGGAGGCTGAGGTGGGATGATTGCTTGAGCCCGGATGGTTGAGGCAGCAGTGAGCTGAGATCGTGCTATTGCATTCCATCCTGGGCAACAGAGCAGGACCCTGTTCAAAAAAAAAAAAAGGTAGATAGAGATAAATGTGGTTGTGTTCCAATACTTTTTTTTTTTTTTTTTAAACACAAAAGCCAGTGGCTGGCCAATGGGGCATAGTTTGCTGACCTCTGGTCTAGATAATATAGTAAAAAAATTACCACAGTATGTTGCTGGATAATGTTTTTAAGTAATACTGTAGCAGCCAGCTAATGCTGCTGATACTAGACACGTTACTTATATAAAGGCAAAACTTTATTAAATTTTTAGTGTTGGACATTTGTTTCTATGTCTGATATGATCTTTTTATTTTACAGCCATCTGTGAGAAAGACACACTGCAGTGGAAGGAAACACAAAGAGAATGTGAAAGACTATTATCAGAAATGGATGGAAGAGCAGGCTCAGAGCCTGATTGACAAAACAAGTATGCTTCAGTCTCTTGTTCTGATGTGGTAAAATGGTCCTATTCTTTCTTGTCCCTGTCTCTGGTGTTTTTCACAGAGGCAACTCATTCTGAATGATAAATAGGAGCATTTGGATATGTTGAATGAAAGAAGTGGAAGGTCATTGGTTTCCCAAGGATATAAGAACACATTAATATTTATTATTGAGGATAGAGCAATCAGAGACAGCAATAAGGTTAGATGGGGAAGTGAGGCAGAGAAGAATGGAGTTGCTTAATATTTATGTATTAACACCATATTTTATAGCAAATTTCTATAAAGCCCCTTTGTAGTTAATCCACAGGTTTTAGAAGTGTGTTCCTATTCTAATAGGAGCAGATCAGGAGTGGGTTTGTGGTTTTCCCCAAGTAGTTTGAGACTATATTTAGATGTTTTATTTGTAGTCCTGACAGACTACTAGTCAAAAAGAAACTACTTGATGTAACAAAATAGTCTGAATATGTTTCGGACCCCTGTTGTACATCCCATGCTCTTATTGTTAGGAACATTTTGTTCTGGCTTATTGGGTCCAGGACACTAACTGAAGGAGATGTTGCATTTTTAGTTTAGATCATCCTGGTGTATTTGAATCACAGCCTTTCTTAATCATTCGTTGTACTCCAAGCTGGCAAGCAAATGTGGGTTTTGTGATGTGACTTTTTAAAAAAGCAGTAGGGCAGGTGCAGCGGCTAATTGCCTGTAATCCCAGCATTTTGGGAGGCCAAGGCGGGCAGATCACTTGAGGCCAGGAGTTGGAGACCATCCTGGCTGACATGGTGAAACCCCATCTCTACTAAAAATATAAAAATTAGCCCAGGCGTGGTGGCTCACGCCGGTAATCCCGGCCAAAAAGTTTTTTTCAAATTAAAAAGTAATAAAAAGGCAAAAACTGGCCGGGCACACTGGCTTACGCCTGTAATCCCAGCACTTTGGGAGGAGGAGGTGGTGGATCATCTGAGGTCAGGAGTTTGAGACCAGCCTGGCCAACATGGCGAAACCCCATCTCTACTAAAAATACAAAAAATTCAGATGGGCATGGTGGCGCCTGCTTGTAGCCCCAGCTGCTTGGGAGACTGAGGCAGGAGAATTGCTCAAACCCAGGAAGCGGAGGTTGCAGCAAGCTATGATTGCGCCACTGAACTGCACTCCAGTCTGGGTGACAGAGTGAGACTCTGTCTCAAAAAAATAGTAATAATTAATAAATAATAAAAAGGTAAAACTTGTGAAAATTTTCAAATAAAATAGACAAGCGGGTGCTGGGTGTGGTGGCTCACGCCTGTAATCCCAGCACTTTGGGAGGCTGAGGTGGGTGGATCACCTGAGATCAGGAGTTAGAGACCAGCCTGACCAACGTGGAGAAACCCTGTCTCTACGAAAAATACAAAATTAGCTGGGTGTGGTGGCGCATGCCTGTAATCCCAGCTACTTGGGGAGGTTTAGGCAGATGAATCGCTTGGACCCAGGAGGCGGAGGTTGCAGTGAGCCAAGGTCTCACCACTGCATTCCGGCCTGGGCGATAGAGCGAGACTCTGTCTGAAAAAAAAAAAAAATCGACAAGCTTAATGAACCTCCCATTCTGAATTTCCTCACCCTTCATTTCTCATCACTCAGCTGTAGCACTCTTGTTGCATTTATTCTGGGTTTCTCAACCTTGATACTGTTGTCATTTAAGGCTGGATAATCTTTTGCTGTGGGGATCTTTCTGTGCGTTGCAGGATTTTTGACAGCATGCCTGGCATCTGCTAACTAGATGCCAGTACCAATCTCCAGTTGTGACTACTAAAAATATCTCCAGGCATTGTGCAGTGTCCCTGGAAGGCAAAATTGTTTCTGGCCAAGAGAGCCACTGAATGTTGTCACCTACTCCTTCTCCTTCCTGGATTATTATGGAGCAAACCTCAGACATTGTCCCAGTTTTTAAAATTGATTTTATTTATTTATTTATTTATTTATTTTTTTGAGATTGAGTCTTGCTCTGTTGCCCAGGCCAGAACGATCTCAGCTCACTGCAACCTCTGCTTCCTGGGTTCAAGTGAGTCTCCTGCCTCAGCCTCCCGAGTAGCTAGGACTGCAGGCGCACACCACCACACCTGGCTAATTTTTTTTGGTTTTGGTAGAAATGGGGTTTCACCATGTTGGCCAGGCTGGTCTTGAACTCCTGACATCAAGTATTGACCTGCTTTGGCCTCCCAAAGTGGTGGGATTACAGGCGTGAGCTACCATGCCCAGTCCCGATTTTTTTAAAAAAACTGAGTCTCGGCCGGGCGCGGTGGCTCAAGCCTGTAATCCCAGCACTTTGGGAGGCCGAGACGGGCGGATCACGAGGTCAGGAGATCGAGACCATCCTGGCTAATATGGTGAAACCCCGTCTCTACTAAAAATACAAAAAAAAAAAAACTAGCCGGGCGAGGTGGTGGGCGCCTGTAGTCCCAGCTACTCGGGAGGCTGAGGCAGGAGAATGGCGTAAACCCGGGAGGCGGAGCTTGCAGTGAGCTGAGATCCGGCCACTGCACTCCAGCCTGGGCGACAAAGCGAGACTCCGTCTCAAAAAAAAAACAAAAAAAAACAAAAAAAACTGAGTCTCACTCTGTTGCCCAGACTGGAGTGCTGTGGTATAATCAAAGCTCACTGCAGCCTCAAATTTCTGGGCTCAGGTGATCCTCTGGTCTTGGCCTCCTGAGTAGCTAGGACTACAGGTGCACACCACTATGCTAGGTTAATTTTGTAAAATTTTGTATAGAGATGGTGTCTCACTTTGTTGCTCAGGCCGGTCTTGAACTCCTGGCCTCAAGCAATCCTCCTGCCTGGGCCTCCAAAAGTGTTGGGATTATAGGCATAAGCCACCACACCTGCCTCATTGTCCCATTTCATATGAAAAAATAAACCATGATGTAATCTTTTCCCCTTACTTGAAAAGATGTTAGAAATTTCTTAGCATTAAAAGATTTACAGTATATTCTGTAGTTACTTTCCATAGGCAGCAAAATAATTTAGGATGAATAAACATTTTTTTAATTTAAATTTTAACTTTTGTAGAGATAGGGTCTTACTCTGTCAGCCAGGCTGGAGTGCAGTCGCCCAATCATAGCTCACTGTAGCCTTGAACTCCTGGGCTCAAGCATTCCTCCTGCCTCAGCCTCCCAGGTAGCTGGGACTACAGGTGCACACCACCATTCCCAGCTAATCTTTAGTTTTTGTAGAGACGGGGTCTCACTATGTTGCTCAAGCTAGTCTTTAACTCTGGAACTCAAGAGATCCTCCTGCCTCAGCCTCCCAAAGTGCTAGGATTATAGGCAGGAGCCGCTGCACTCGGCTTGAGTACATGTTTTTGTTTTTGTTTTAAGGCTAGTCAGAATAATAAACATTTTTAGTGGGGGACTTTTTGAGAAGAGTAGGGGACCCCCTCAGGGACACACTCATGAAATCCGTGATTATGTTGATATAGAGCCTGCTACTAAGTCAGTGACTTTGCTTCCCCCACTTCAGGCTTTACAAGCTGTCCTCCTACAAAAGATGTGAGAGAGGCCTTTTTGATTGAAAAAGTCCATATTGGGATATAATCCCTGAGATCGCACAGGCTTTGTTCAGAGGCATATGGATAATAAGCTATTCATAAATCTCCACTTAGGTCACTTTTTTGATCTGATCCCATGAATTACCAGTAATTGATGAGTAATTTGATTTCCTTTGCATTGGAGTGGAGTGGGATGGGCTATAGACAGCTTATGTCAGGAATAGACTTTATGAGTGTGTATTTTAATATTTATTTGTGATTCTTTGCTAAAACCAAATATAGATGATCTTCAGTTTCTCTTGTTTTCTCTTATGCTTCATCTGAAAAAAAAAATTAAATTGATTGTATTAGATTTTCTTAAAAATCATAACTCTTTTGGGGCAGGCTTATAGTTTGAAATCTTTGTATGTTTTGAAAATCCTAGGTTAGTGCATTGATTTCCAAACTGGTAAACCAACATAGTGTATTATTTTGACCTAGGACAGCATACATAGGAAGGATAGAAATTTTATAAAGCCTAGCTTTTTGGGCATGTATTACACGTTTTCAAACAAAACTATGAATGGCTTGAATTGGTTATAAACTATATCTACAGATTAAAGATGACTCTTCCTCTTTGGTAAAAGACATTGATAGGGCCAGGCATGGTGGCTCATGCCTATAATCCTGGCACTCTGGTAAGCTGAGATGAGTGGATTGCATGAACTCAGGAGTTTGAGACCAGCCTGGGCAATTTGGTGAAACCCAGTCTCTACAAAAAATACAAAAGTTAGCCAGGCATAGTGCCAAGCACCTGTAGCTATTCGGGATGATGAAGTGAGAGGATCACCTGAGCCCGGGAGGTCGATGCTGCTGTGAGCTGCGATTGTGTCCCTGCACTACAGCATGGGTGACAGTGAGACTCTGTCTCAAAAAGAAAAGACATTGATAGGCAGGAAATTTTTACTCCAGTCTCCCATATTTAATTTAGCCATAGAAATGCTAAGTAGAGGCCGGGCACGGTGGCTCAAGCCTGTAATCCCAGCACTTTGGGAGGCCAAGATGTGCGGATCACGAGGTCAGGAGATCGAGACCATCCTGGCTAACACGGTGAAACCCCGTCTCTACTAAAAAATACAAAAAACGTGGCGGGCGCCTGTAGTCCCAGCTACTGGGGAGGCTGAGGCAGGAGAATGGCATAAGCCCGGGAGGCGGAGCTTGCAGTGAGCTGAGATCCAGCCACTGCACTCCAGCCTGGGCTACAGAGCGAGACTCCGTCTCAAAAAAAAAAAAAGAAATGCTAATTAGAAAACATGAATCAATAAACCAATTAATTGCAATTTTAGCCGGTGAATACCTAAAAATGATTTTTAAACTGTAGAACCATGATGTAATAATTTTAGAGGACAGCTAGCAAGAGTAAAGTAATTGGAACCATCAAAGACTTAAAAGAAAGTGGTTATTTTAGTTACTGGGTTGTTGAACTCTTATTCATCTTTTTTCTTTTCTCACCCTCATCTCCGAAGCGGCTGCATTTCAACAAGGAAAGATACCTCCTACTCCATTCTCTGCTCCTCCTCCTGCAGGGGCGATGATACCACCTCCCCCCAGCCTTCGTAAGTTTAAAGTTTTAATCTTAAGGGGTGTGATGGGGCAGGCTGTCCTTTGATTAGGTTACATTATCTCACCGTTGGCTTTCAAATACTGTTGCATTTGTATGTAGATAGTAATATAAATGTATAAATACATAAATGTTGAATATAGATGTGTGTAGTAATAGAAAACAACTTTAGTGGCATAATTTCTAAAATAACTTCGGAGTTAACTTTTGATTGCATTGTCACTAAGTACTGTGTTTGTGGCATCCCAAGTGTGGATCTAAGAGAGATTTAAATGGAAAGAAAGCTCAGAATGAACCTCTGATTAGATGAGCTAATACATGAATAGGAGTTGCTAGGTACATTAAATTATTTACTCTATGAGCACAGCACTAGAGGACTGAAATAGCTGATAAACTCCTTAGTCTTTTGCCCTATTTTCTAACCCACCTAATACCAAAATCTATGTCTTAGAAACATAAGAATTAGGCTGGGCGTGGTGGTTCACACCTGTAATCCCAACACTTTGGAAGGCTGAGGCAGGTGGATCACCAGAGGTCAGGAGTTCAAGACCAGCCTGGCCAACATCATGAAACCCCATCCCTACTAAAAATACAAAAATTAGCCAGGCGTGGTGGTGCACGTCTGTAGTCCTAGCTACTCAGAAGGCTGAGGCAGGAGAGTTGCTTGAACCTGGGTGGTGGAGGTTGCATTGAGCTGAGATTACCCCACTGCACTCCAGCCTGGGCAACACAGCAAGACTGTGTCTCAAAGAAAAAAAAAGAAAGGTAAGAATGAGATCATTGAAAGGAGAGTGGATCATGGGCCCAGCTTTCTGGGAAGGTTTGTTGTTTCTGTGTGACAGACAAGAGGAGACTGAGTGCTGCACTGGATCATACTGTACTGTGGCTCTTCTGGGAGCAGTCAGAATGAAATCACATACAGGACCTAGACTCAATCTTGCACACAATCACAAGTATAGACTCAGAGAAGTAGGCTGTTTGTAATAGTTGCACACTAATGTAGGTGGACCACTAATGTCCTGCCAAACCTTTTCTGGGCACCTGCCATCCTAGGACCTGGTCAGGCCTCAGCCCATAGCAACTCCAAGGTTACTTCTCTCTCCTTTTCTACCTTGACTGGCTAGCACTCAACTCCATTATTTTTGATAGCAGAATAGTCTATGGTATGAATTTACCATAATTTACCTCACTATTTTCTTTCTTTCTTTCTTTTTTTTTGAGATAGAGTCTTGCTGTGTCGCCCAGGCTAGAGTGCAGTGGCGTGATCTCAGCTCACTGCAACCTCCGCCTCCTGGGTTCCCTGGATTCAAGTGATTCTCCTGCCTTAGCCTCCCAAGTAACTGGGATTGCAGGGGCATGCCACCATGCCCAGCTAATTTTGTATTTTTAGTAGAGATGGGGTTTTGCCATGTTGGCCAGGCTGGTCCTGAACTCCTGACCTCCTGACCTCCTGTGATCTGCCCGCCTCGGCCTCCCAAAGTGCTGGGATTACAGGCTTAAGCCACCATCCCCAGCCTGCCTCACTATTTTCTTATTGGATATTTAAGTTGTTCCAAATTTTAGGTATTGTAAATGATACTGTCAGGAATATCCCTGTATATAAGTCTTTGTATTTCCAAAGAATCTTTTAAAACCATGTTTTCATTTTTTACAAAGGGATCTGAAATTAAATGCTTGTGGCTTAAGTCCATCAGCTTTTTGTCACGAGCCCTATAGAAGGTACAACCTCTCCACCCCCTTGTTTTGTTTTTTTAAATCAAAATCTCAATTTTTCTTAACCTAGGGAATCTGACTTTATTTTATTCTTCTGTCTAGGCAGACTTGTTCTTGCTTTTTATTAATGTTTTATGGCATGTGATTTTTGTGGATCTGCTATTATAAAAAGAAACCATAAGAGGGATATTGTTTCAGAATTCGAAGGAGTTCATGAGATCCTTTTAGTTTGATTAAGAAGAGAAAATGTTGCCAGGGGCAGTGGCTAATGCCTATAATCCTAGCATTTTGGGAGGTTGAGGTGGGCAGATCACCTGAGGTTGGGAGTTCGGGACCATCCTGACCAACACGGAGAAACTCTGTCTCTACTAAAAATACAAAGTTAGCTGGGCACGGTGGCACATGCCTGTAATCTCGACTACTCGGGAGGCCGAGGCAGGAGAATCGCTTGAACCTGGGAGGTGGAGGTTGCGGTGAGCCGAGATCGTGTCATCGCACTCTGGCCTGGGCAACAAGAATGAAACTCCCGTCTCAAAAAAAAAAAAAAAAAAATAGAGAAGAGAAAATGTTAATATGTGAGCACACCTTAACCACAGGCTCCATTCTTTATTTCAGCGGGTCCTCCTCGCCCTGGTATGATGCCAGCACCCCATATGGGGGGCCCTCCCATGATGCCAATGATGGGCCCTCCTCCTCCTGGGATGATGCCAGTGGGACCTGGTAAGTTTGAATGTCTTGTCTTTCTAGTTTGCTCCCTTGTGTTTCTAGTGTGCTCCATTTAGTTTAGTCACTATGCATAACTGACACTTAATGGAAGGAAGTTAGTATGTGTAGCCAAAGCTTGAAAATGGGGAGTTGTGCTCCACTTCTGAGGGTGGAATACTTACATAAATTGTCTAATTAGCTGTCTAAATGTACTATTGTAACAAATTAAATTTGGTCAATTATTAATGGTAAAGAAAAAGAAATACTTGGTTTATCATTATAATTGGATGGTATCCAGTGACCTTGTGCTACTAAAAGCAGGATAGGTTGCATCTGTTTTTATTTTCCTCTCTTCTGTTTCCTTGCCTCACCCTGGCTTTTGGCCATTTATACGGAAGAGAAGGGTTGATGAACTTGTTCCATTTTGTGGGGAGGGGGAAGGTTATAGATACATTTTCTCAGTTTTGATTTGGAGCAGAGCCACCTCTTGCTGCTTGTTGAATCTTGCAGTTTAACTTGGCCACATCATTATATTAAAAAGCTTTCAGCCTGGTAGTTGGTTTTTTATTTGGGGAGGGGTAAAAAAACTTACACTTCAAACATTTTATTTTAATGTCAATTTAAACATACGTTAATTTGCAAATCTTTCTGATACATGAGCAGGACCTTTGCTTTAAGAGTGTGTCTAATGATTGGAACACTGTGTATTTATTGCATTAACCACTAAGCCATAACTATAACACATCCTCTACCAACTTTAGTTTCATTTCTTTGAAGTGGTCTGAAACCTTGTGATATAATCTAGTTCCAATCTTTTATGATTATTTTGCCTACCAAATTGTTGAGCATTTTTTGGTGATAGTTTATCTGAGTCTTCCTAAGTATTAAGTTAGTTTTCATAGAAGCTGTTCTCTTTTCACACTCATTTAATTGGTTTGCAGAAAAATTATATATATATAATTAGAGTAATAACTACAACTGACATAATCAGGTTTGGGAACAGATGTGACCGACACCTCCAACTCCTCTGGAAAAACAAGCTGCAAAGTTACTAGGGTAGCTTCCTAGGCAGAAGTATCAGTATGTCTGCTGTGGGTATCACTTAGAGGAGGGGGAGAGTATAGATAAAGAGAATTCCTGCCTTACTGACTTGTGAGCCCAAAACAATCAAAATGACTTCATTGACTTTAGCATCCTTAACCCAGGCTCACAAATTCAAATTCTTAGAGGTTTTAGGGATGTGGTGAACTGGGGAATGCATGATTCGTCTAAAGAAGGCTTCTAGAACTCAGCTTCAGCCTGTGGTTGACATTCGAGAATACAGGCTTGGTGTTGCCTTTTCTCCTGAGTTTGCTTTTTGTTTTCTGTTTTTTCAAGCCAGGATAAAATGATAAGATTATGGGATTTGTGTTAAAATAATTGAGTAGTTAGAGGGTGGACAGGGATAGGAATGGGTGGGGAGTAGAGATAAAGTTGTCCATGAGTGGGTAATTGTTGAAGCTGGATGATGGATACATGGATGTTCATTATACTCCTCTTTACTATTCTTGTGTATGTTTGAACATTTCCATAATAAGAAGTTTAAAAGAAAAAAGGAATCTACTCTTTCGTATGAAATCCCAATGTTGTCAACTGATTCAAAGTAAATCCACTATGGAGACCAAAGAAAACAAGTTGCCAGTTTTTAATCTTTGGTCTATGTCCATCCATTTCCTCTAAGAAATTCTTAAATATAGGTTAAGCATGGGCTTTTATGTGGTATTTAGAAGTTAGTAGTATTCTCTGTTCCTGTTTAAATTGGTCTTAAATTCTGTACCTGTTGGATTTTGTGTCTTTGCATATTCTTGTGTTTCACTATTTGTGATAAGGCTGTATTCAAGTTTGAATATACTTTTCTCTTGAACCCTTTGCTGCAAACCTTTAATCCAAATTATTTAGTTAAAAATAAATTGGTAAAATTTGATGTTTAAAAAGAATATAGATAACATGAAATTATGGGGCATAATAGTAAAATTAATATCCATGAACCCACCACCCAGCTGGGAAGTAGAACATTATTGATTCCATTGAAACCACCTGTGTTCCTCCCCTACCCCTCTGCCTGCCTTCCCCTCCCTGGCTCATTTATTTGGCTGGTTTATTGATGGGACACTTAAAAAAATTCATTAATAGTTTCTGAAATGCATTAGAAAAATCAGATTTTTGTGTGCACTAATTGTTATAAATCACGTTATTGCCTATTATTTTTCTTGACTTGAGCTAAGTATGGTTACTAACAGGTTCCCAGCATGGGCCTCCTGCTCACCTTTCCTACAACTCCGAACAAACGCTTAGTGGTAAGATTGTCCTCTGTGCCTGTGTACATTCATGAAATAGCTCCTGGTTATATGGTGGATATCACTGATTAAAAGAGCTGACTGAAAAACATGTGACTTAGTTGTGAATTTCCCTGAGTGAGAAAAAAAGGTCAGTTTAGGGAACTACTGTCCCTGGTGATTTCTGGAAAGCAATATATTAATAGTTTCCCCCTTGCTATCATTAGATCATGATTCCCATATGGTTCTTGTGTTGACCTTTTTGTTTTTTTGTCTGAGAATGTCTAAGTAATTTACAGATGTGATAAATTTGTTGCATTTCTTCTGTCACGTATGTCTTTTTTCCAGCATTTTGCAAGGGGGGCTACGTTTTTTGTTTTTAATTGAAGTCCCATCAAACTCTCCCTAAATAATATTTTCTGACTCCCTTTTTTTCCCTCTTCTTTGTTTTGTCCTGCAGCTCCTGGAATGAGGCCGCCCATGGGAGGCCACATGCCAATGATGCCTGGGCCCCCAATGATGAGACCTCCTGCCCGTCCCATGATGGTGCCCACTCGGCCCGGAATGACTCGACCAGACAGATAAGGATAGAGGGGAGGCTTCATTGTATCAGTTTTATATTACCTGTTCTGCTTCACCAGGAGATCATGCTGCTGTGATACTGAGTTTTCTAAACAGCATAGGGAAGACTTGCTCCCCTGTCCTATCAAAGAGAGAATAGTTTTGGAGGGGAGAAGTGGGACAAAAAAGATGCAGTTTTCATTTATATTGGGAAATGTGAAAATAAAATTGTCAACTCTTTCAATTAAAAGTGTGTTCCCTTTTTCCTCCTCTCCGTGTTCTCTGTGTATCATAAAGGAAATGAAACATTCCAGTTCTGTTTCTCTAGCTCATTACCTCTTCAGCATATCCTCTGCGTGAGATTATTTTTCCTTAGCTATATAGTAAATCTCTTCGGGCATCCTCCCTTTATTAGTAAAGTCATCTTGTACAGCACTAAATCTAGCACTTGCAGAGCTTTTGTTGGTTAAAACAATCAACAGCTCCGTTAATTTTTCACATGAATAACACTTTGTATAGTAAGTGGAAAATTTTAAGTCTTTTATGCTGAAGTAAGGGAAAATAGTTCCTGTTGTGTGCATGTCAGCTAAGAATGGCAAGAATTGCCCTAAACTCAGCTTCTCCTTTCTCTCAGCTCCCCTCTTCCTTGGGCTCAAATAATGTGAAAAGTTTCTCCTTTTTAAAAAACTTATTTAAAGTTATTTTAAAAAATAACTTTAAGGCCAGGCGTGGTGGCTCACGCCTGTAATCCAAGCAGTTTGAGGACTGAGGCAGGCAGATCACCTGAGGTCGGGAGTTCCAGACCAGCCTGAACAATGTGGTGAAACCCCATCTCTACTAAAAATACAAAAATTAGCCAGGCATGGTGGTACGTGCCTGTAATCCTAGCTACTCAAGAGGCTGCGGTGGGAGAATCACTTGAACCTGGGAGGCAGAGGTTGCAGTGAGCCAAGATTGTGCCACTGTACTCCAGCCTGGGCAACAGAGTCTCAAAAAAAAAACCAAAACAATAATAACATAATAATCATAATAATAATAAAAATAACTAAAGGGCCAAGTGTGATAGCTGACGCCTCTAATCCCGGCATTTTGGGAGACTGAGACGGGTGGATTGCTTGAGCCCATGAGTTTGAGACCAACCTGGGCAACATGGGGAAACCCTGTCTTTACAAAAAAATACAAAGATGAGCTGGGTGTGGTGGCACACGCCTATAGTCCCAGCTACTCTAGAAGCTGAGGTAGGAGGATTCCGCTTGAGCCTGGGAGGCGGAGGTTGCAGTGAGCTGAGATTGCACTGTTACAGCCTGGGCGACAGAGCAAGACCCCATCTCAAAAAAAACCAAAAAGCAACCCAAACAACTTTAAATTAGAGATAGTGTCTCACAATATTGGCCAGGCTAGTCTGGAACTCCTGGTTTCAAGCATTCCTCTTGCCTCAGCCTCTTGAAGTGTTGGGATAACAGGCGTGAGCCACTACACCTGGCCTGAAAACTTTCTGTAGCACTGGTAAAATTACACAGATTTCTATATTACAGAAGGTGGTTTTATTTGTTTATTTTTTGAGATAGGGTCTCTATTGCCCAGGCTGGGGTGCAGTGGCTCAGTCATAGCTTACTACAGCTTTGACCTCCTGGGCTCAAGTGATCCTCCTGCCTTGGCCTCCCAAAGTGCTGGGATTACAGGGGTGAGTCACTGTGCCTGGCCAGAATGTGTTTTTAGAATTCTGTTTGTTACATAAGTAGGCTGTAAAAGTAGCATATTTTCAGGGAAGCATCTAGAAAGGAAGCCATTGGCACTGTTCATATTCAGTGAAGTGTAAAACTTAAATTCTCGGCTGGGCGTGGTGGCTCATGCCTGTAATCCCAGCACTTTGGGAGACCGAGGTGGGCAGATCACAAGGTCAGGAGTTTGAGACCAGTCTGGCCTACATGGTGAAACCCCGTCTCTACTAAAAAATACAAAACATTAGCTGGGTGTGGTGGTGTGCGCCTGTAATCCTAGCTACTCGGGAGGCTGAGGCAGGATAATTGCTTGAACCCAGGAGGCGGAGGTTGTAGTGAGCCAAGATCGCACCATTGCACTCTAGCCTGGGTGACAGAGCAAGACTCCCGTCTTGAGAAAAAAACAAAAAAACTTAAAACTCATATTGCAAGTGGGAATGAAAACTATTGAATACCCTCTGGGAAGGCAATTTGGCAGTATCTATCAGAATTATAATAACTGTATCTATGACCTAGTATTTCCATGTCTAGAAATTTATCCTGCAGGTAGACTTGCACGTGTATGAAATGACTGACATGTGTATTATGTATTGCAGCAAAAGATTGGAAATAATATAGATGTCCAATGATAGGGGGCTGATTTAAGTATAATACAGTTGCATATACCATGTTGCATATACATGCATCAATACACAGTTCCATATACTAAGCATGTTAAAACAGTATAAGGAAGTTCTGTGTACCAATAGGAAAAGATCTCCAAGATACACATTGTTCTACACATTGGTTCACCTAACAATGTATTGTTTGCAGCTATCCTTTTTTTTTTTTTTCTGAGACGGAGTCTCACTCTGTTGCCCAGGCTGGAGTGCAGTGGCACGATCTGGACTCACTGCAAGCTGCACTTCCTGGGTTCACGCCATTCTCCTGCCTCAGCCTCCTCAGCAGTTGGGACCACAGGCGCCCGCCACCACGCCCAGCTAATTTTTTTTTTTTTTCTATTTTTAGTAGAGGCGGGGTTTCACTGTGTTAGCCAGGATGGTCTCGATCTCCTGACCTCGTGATCTGCCCGCCTCGGCCTCCCAAAGTGCTGAGATTACAGGTATGAACCATGCGCCCAGCCGATAGATTCTTTATTTTAAAACTTACTACAAAACTACATTAATCAAGACACTGTGGTACTTGCATAAGAATAGACATATAGATAAATAAAATAGAATTAAGAGTCCAGAAATAAACCCTTACATCTGTCATCAGTTGATTTTCACCAAGACAATTCAATGGGGAAAATGATGTTTTCAACAAATGTTGCTAGGACAACTGGATATCCACATGTAAAATTATGAAGTCGATTCCCTGCATCATACTATATATAAAAATTATATATGGGTCATGTTAAAATGGATCATATTCCTAAATGTAAGAGCTAAAACTATACAATCTTAGAAGAGAATATAGATGTAAATCTTCATGTCTTCAGATTAGGCAATGATTTCCCAGATATGACACCAAAAGCACAGCAACACAAGTGGGGGGAAGATAAACTGGATATCATCTACTTTTTTTGCACTTCATTTTTCTTTGTCTTTTTTTTTGTTTGTTTTTGAGATGGAGTCTCGCTCTGTTGCCTAGGCTGGAGTACAGTGGCACAATCCCAGCTTACTGCAACCTCTACCTCTCAGGTTTAAGCGATTCGCCTCCCTCAGACACCTGAGTAGCTGGGACTACACACGTACGCCACCACGCCTGGCTAACTTTTTTGTATTTTTAGTAGAAACGGGGTTTCACCATGTTGGCCAGGCTGGTCTTGAACTCCTGACCTCAGGTGATCTGCCCGCCTCGGCCTCCTGAAGTGCTGGGATTACAGGCATGAGCCACCGCGCCCAGCCTGCACTTCATTTTTCTATCAGGAAAGTTAAGACAGCTCATAGAATGGGAGAAAGTTTTTGCAAATAATATATCGTGTAACGGACTTGTATCTACAATGTATAAAGAAATATAACTCAACAAAAAGACAATTAAATAATCGACAAGAGATCTGTACAGACATTGTTTCCAAAGAAGATTTACAAATGGCCAAAAACCTATGAAAAGGTGTTCAACATCAGCCATCTAGGAAATGCACAGAAATCCTTAACCAAATATTGGTAATCAGAATTCAGCAATATATGAACATTATATACCATGAGCAAAAGAGATCTGTTTCAGGGATGCAGGCTGATTCAGTATTTGAGAATCATTAGGCCAGGCATGGTGGCTCACGCTTGTAATCCCAATACTTTGGGAGGCTGAGGCGGGCAGATCACCAGAGGTCGGGAGTTTGAGACCAGCCTGATCAACATGGAGAAACCATGTGTCTACTAAAAATACAAAATTAGCTGGGCGTGGTGGCACATGCCACAATCCCAGCTACTAGGGAGGCTGAGGCAGGAGAATCACCTGAACCCAGGAGGTGGAGGTTGCAGTGAGTGGAGATCATGCCATTGTACTCCAGCCTGGGCAACAAGAGCAAACCTCTGTCTCAAAAAAAAAAAAAAAAAAAAAAAAAAAAATTATTGCTGGGTGCAGTGGCTAGCGCCTGTAATCCCAGCACTTTGGGAGGCTGAGGCAGGTGGATCACCTGAGGTCAGGAGTTCAAGACCAGCCTGACCAACATGGAGAAACCATGTCTCTACTAAAAATACAAAATTAGCAGAGCACAGTGGCGCTTGCCTGTAATCCCAGCTACTTGGGAGGCTGAGGCAAGAGAATCGCTTTAACCTGGGAGGCGGAGGTTGCAGTGAGCCGAGATCGTGCCATTGCACTCCAGCCTGGGCAACAAGAGCGAAACTCTGCCTCAAAAAAAAAAAAAAAGTTAAATTTAATCCACTATGTTAACAGGCTAAATAAGAAAAATTCTTGATCATAGCATTTCATGCAGACAAAGCATTTGACAAAATTCAACATGAGAAAAATAGACAACTTCCTCAACTTGTTAAAGAGCATCCACAAAAATCTACAGCTGATCTATGTGTTGGTGAAAACTGAATGGTTTGCCCCTAAGTTTGGGAATAAGACAAAAAAGTCCACTCTTAGCACTCTTTTTAACAATGTACCTGAAGTTTTAGCTACCAGAAAAAATTAAAAGGCATGCAGATCAGAAAGGAAGAAAAAAAATTGTCCCAATTGCATATGACATCATTGTGTACATAAAAAATTCCAAGAAGGTAACTCACACCTGTAATCCCAGCACTTTGGGAGGCCAAGGTGGGAGGATCACTTGAGTCCCGGATGTCGAAGTCACAGTGAGTCTTGAAAGCACCACTACACTCCAGTCTGGGTGGTGACAGAGCAAGACTCTATCTCATTAAAAAAAGAAAAAATCAAAGAATCTACAAAACGACCTCATACTACAAAATACTGCTTCAACCTATAAAAAGAGCTAATGAGTGAGTTCAGCAAAGTTTCAAGGTACAAGATAAACATACAAAAATAATGGTTTTTCTGTATACTAGCAATGAACACATGGACACATACATTAAAAATAACTGCCCAAAAGAAAAAAATAGATGTAAATCTAATAAAACTAGTATAGGCTGGGTATGTTAAAAAGTACATAGTGCTGATGAAATAAATCACAGAAGATCAAAATAAATAAATTGGAAGACTCAACATAATAAATATATTTATTCACCCTAATTAAATATATACTTTTAACCCCATTCCTATCAAAATTCCAGCAAGATGTTTGTAGATACAGACAGGATTATTCTGCAAGTTAAATGGTTGGGCCAGGTGTAGTGGCTCACGCCTGTAATCCCAGCACTTTGGGAGGCTGAGGCAGGCAGATCGCTTGAGGCCAGCCTGGCCAACTTGTCTCTACTGAAAATGCAAAAATACGAAAATACTGAAAACACAAAAATTAGCCAGGCGTGGTGGCAGGCACCTGTAATCCTGGCTACTCAGGAGGTCGAGGCATAAGAATCACTTGAACTCAGGAGGCAGAGGTTGCAATGAGCTGAAATCGTCCCACTGCACTCCAGCCTGGGTGACTCTGTCTCAAAAAAATAAAAAAATAAATAAAAATAAAAAATTTAAGTGGGAAGATAAAGAAACTAGAATAGCAAAAACAATTTTGAGAGAGAATAGGCCAGGTGTGGTGGCTTATGCCTGTAATTCCAACACTTTGGAACACCTGGAGATGGCACTGCACTCCAGCCTGGGCAACATACTGAGACCCCATCTCTACAAAAATAAAAATTAGCCGGGTATGGTGGCACACACTTGTGGTCCCAGTTACTGCAGAGGCTGAGGCAAGAGGATCGTTTGAGCCCAGGAGGTTGAGGCTGTAGCTATGATCACACCACTGTACTCGGTACAGGGCAAGACGCTGTCTCTTAAAAACAAAAAAGTAATAAAGTGGGAGGATTCTACCTGATTTCAAGACTTACTACATTGATACACTTATCAGGACTCCGTGGTGTTGGGAGAAGGACATAGATCGATGAAACTAAATAGAGATCCTAGAAATAGATCCACATAAATATGCCCAACTGGGCCAGGGGCAGTGGCTCACACCTGTAATCCCAGCACTTGGGAGGCCAAGGTGGGGAGATCACTTGAGTCCAGGATTTCAAGACCAGCCTGGGCAACATGGCAAAACCCCATCTCTGCTAAAAATATGAAAGTTAGCTGGGTGTGGTGGTGGGCGCCTGTAATCTGAGCTGCTCAGGAGGCTGAGCCAGGAGAATTGCTTGAACCTGGGAGGCAGAGGTTGCCATGAGCCGCGATTGCACTACTGCACTTCAGTCTGGGTGACAGAGCGAGACCGTCTCAAAAAAACAAAAAAAAAAAAAACAAAAAAACCCCATATATATATATACACATACACACACACACACACACATATATATATATATAAAATAGCTGGGTGGAGTGGCATGGGCCTGTAGTCCCAGCTACCAGGGAGGCTAAGGTAGGAAGACTGCTTGAGCCCAAGATCATGCCATTGCCACCACACCTGGCCACAAAACACCTATTAAGAGGAAAAAAGACAAAGGCCGGTGTGGTGGCTCATGCCATTGCACTCCAGCTGGGGTGACAGAGCGAGACTCCATCTCATGCCTCCCAAAGCCACTGGATATAGTGGCACATGCCTGTAATGCCAGCTACTCAGGAGGCTGAGGAAGGAGAATCACTTGAACCCAGGAGGCAGAGGTTGCAGTGAGTAGAGATTGTGCCATTGCACTCCAGCCTGGGCAACAAGAATGAAACTCCATCTCAAAAATAAAAAAATAAAAACAAAAAAAGAGGAAAAAAGACAACCTACAGCCTGTGAGAAAATATTTGCAAGGCCCAGCGTGGTGACTCACCCCCGTAATCCCGTTACTTTGGGAGGCCAGGGCGGGTGGATCATTTGAGCCCAGGAATTTGAGACCAGCCTGGGCAACATGGTGAAACCTTATTTTTACAAAAAATACAAAAATTAACTGGGTGTGATGGCACATGCCTTTAGTACCAGCTATTCGGTGGGGTGGGAGGGGGTTGAGGTGGGAGGGTTGCTTGAACCTTGGAGGTGGAGGCTGCAGTGAATGTGATTGCACCACTGCACTCCAACCTGGATGACAGAGTGAGACCCTGTCTCAGAAAAAAAAAAGAAAAAGGCCGGGCGCGGTGGCTCAAGCCTGTAATCCCAGCACTTTGGGAGGCCGAGACGGGCGGATCACGAGGTCAGGAGATCGAGACCATCCTGGCTAACACAATGAAACCCCGTCTCCACTAAAAATACAAAAAAATTAGCCAGGCGTGGTGGCGGCGCCTGTAGTCCCAGCTACTCGGGAGGCTGAGGCAGGAGAAAGGCGGGAACCCGGGAGGCGGAGCTTGCAGTGAGCTGAGATCGCGCCACTGCACTCCAGCCTGGGCGACAGAGCGAGACTCCGCCTCAAAAAAAAAAAAAAGAAAGAAAGATTTGCAAATGACACATCTAACAAGATACTAATATTTCAAATATATAAAGAACTCTCAAAACTCAAGGGTAAAAAAAGAAAATCCAATTAGAATGTGGGCAAAAGACATGAAGAAGGATTTCACTGAAGCAGATATATAGATGGCAAATCACATGAAAAGGTATTCAATGTCATTGGCCATTAGGGAAATACAAATCAAAACTACAATGAGATATCACTACACACCTATCAAATGGCTAAAATAAATATAATGACAACACAAATGATGGTGAAGATACAGAGAAACTGGATCACTTACACACTGCTGGTGGGAACATGAAATGAAATAGTCATTCTGAATACCAGTTTGGCAGTTTTTAGATATACTAAACACTCAACTACCATACAACCCAGCTATTGCACTCCTGGGCACTTATCCCAGCAAAATGAAAAACTTATGCTCACACAAACACCTGTACACAAATATTTATAGCAAGCTTATTTATAATGATAAAAAACTGGAGACAGCTCAGATGTCCTTCAGCAGGTGAATGGTTAAACAAACTGTGGTATATCTATATCATGGAATACTACTCATAAGTAAAAAGGAACAAACTATTCATAGACATAACTACCTGGATGAATCTCCAGAGAATTATGCTGATGGAAAAAGTACCCTCAGGCCGGGCACATGGTGGCTCACACCTGTAATCTCAGCTCTTTGGGAGGCTGAAGTGGAAGGACTGCTTGAGCCCAGGAGTTCAATGCCAGCCTGGGAAATATAGCAAGATCCTGTCTCTACCAAAAATAAAACAATTAGCCAGGCATGGTGGCATGTGCCTGTAGTCCCAACCACTCAGGAGGCAGAGGTGGAGGATCCCTTGAGGCCAGTAGTTGGAGGCTACAGTGAGCTATGATTGCACCACTGCACTCCAGCCCAGGCAACAACAGAACGAGACCCCATCTCTAAAAATAATAATAAAAATTAAAAATAAATAATAAGAAAAAGTACAATCCCCAAAGATTACATATTGTATGGTTCCATTTATATAACATTCTCAAAATTACAAAATTATAGAAATGGAGAATACATTGGTGGTTGCTGGGGTTAAGGAAGTGGTGAGTACTGGAGGAAGACTGGGGTGATTATAAAAGGGCAACAGTGGCTGGGCGCGGTGGCTCATGCCTGTAATCCCAGCACTTTGTGAGGCTGAGGCAGGCAGATCACCTGAGGTCAGGAGTTTGAGACCAGCTTGGCCAACATTGTGAAACCCCCCTCTCTACTAAAATAGAAAAATTAGCCCGGCGTGGTGGCATGCGCCTGTAATCCCAGCTACTCTGGAGGCTAAGGCAGGAGAATTGCTTGAACTTGGGAGGCAGAGGTTGCAGTGAGCTGAGTTCACGCCATTGCACTCCAGCCTGGGCGACACAGCAAGACTCCAGCTATAAAAAAAAAAAAAAAAAGGGCAACAGTGATAGACATGTTCTGTATATTATCTATTGATGTCAATATCTTGGTTGTGATGCTGCAATATAGTTTTGCCAGATGTTATTGGGGAGAACTAGGTAAAGGATACAAGGACTTACTTGTATTATTTCTCTGTTTTTTTTTTGTTTTTTTTTTGAGATAGAGTCCTCGCTCTGTTACCCAGTTAGGGGCATGATCACTCACTGCAGCCTTCGCCTCCCGGGTTCAAACAATTCTCCTGCCTCAGCCTCCCGAGCAGCTGGGATTACAGGCACCCGCCAACATGCCCAGCTTGTGTTTGTATTTTTAGTAGACATGGGAGTTCACCATGTTGGCCAGGCTGGTCTCGAACTCCTGACCTCAAGTGATCCCCCCCGCCTTGGCTCCCCAAAGTGCTGGAATTACAGGCATGAGCCACCGCGCCCGGCCTATTTGTATTATGTCTTACAACTGAATGTTAATCTATAATCATCTCAGTATAAAATGTTTAATTCGAAAAAAATGTATGGATTGGCTTCAGATTCCTTTTGTCTTTATATGTCTCAGATTCTTAGAATTGCAAGGCAGGATAAACACATTAATACTGTCGGTGAGAATATCAACTCTCCTATTTCCTGGTCCCTAAAGAGGCCATATTTTTGTAGAGCACGAATTTTTGCATTCAACAAAAATAACTCATTCACCAGTCGTGATGACGCATTCAGTGAGGACGCTGAGTCTCTGAGCACGCGGTAGGTTTTGCCTTACATAGCTGATTCAGATGTCTAATCTTCTTTGCTGGGGTGCTCCAGCAAAGGAAGCCTGAAATGCAAAAATTGCTGTGAGGCCCCTGTGGCTGAGGACTGAATTGGGAAAAAGTAATAATGGCCGATAACATTGGCAAGAAACCTCCTCTTCTATAGGCCCTATTGGTCCCTGTTATATATTCTGGTGAGAGGTGGGCAGAGGGACAATTAATGATATTCAATCCTACTGGAGGGGAGTGAGTAGTAAAGCACCCAGACCGAAGATGATTTGCTTCCCTTTTATAGAGTATTTTGGGGACTTCTGGGGAAAATTGAACTTACTATGACTAAGGGATAGGCATAGGAATGCATGGTCTGTTATTTTTGAGACAGTCTCGCTCAGTCCACCAGGCTGGAGTGCAGTGGGGTGATTTCAGCTCACTGCAACCTCTGCCTCCCAGGCTCAAGGGATCCTCCCATCTCAGCCTCCCGAGTAGCTGGGATTACAGGCGCGTGCCACCACGCCCGGCTAATTTCTGTATTTTTTGTAGAGATGAGATTTCGTCATGTTACCCAGACTGGTCTTGAACTCCTGGGCTCAAGCGATCCGTCTGTCTCGGCCTCTCAAAGTGCTGGGATTACAGGGGAGAGCCACCGCGGCTGGCCTGATTATTTATTTTTAAAATTTAACATTTGTATGATTTACCGTGCTTAGACTATTTCTGGAATTAGGGAGTTATTGTTTTGAGGGAAACAATTGTTTTGGGAGACAGAGAGACATGGTTCAATGTCCTTGGTTTTATATTAAAGAATGAATGACTACATTTAAAATACAATATTAGCTGGTGGCCAGACCAGCTAATATTATAGGAATAAGACTGTCTCAAGAGGTTTTTGTCTTTCTTTTTTTTCCCCAAGTTTTTGCTTGAAGGCTTAAGTCCAGAGAACTGTCACCTTTCCATCTTTGCCATTGGGTCTACGGGTGTCGCCGGCATGTGGGTTACACTTTTTTTTTTTTTTTGAGACGGAGTCTCGCTCTGTCGCCCAGGCTAGAGTGCAGTGGCACCATCTCGGCTCACTGCAAGCTCCGCCTCCCGGGTTCACGCCATTCTCCTGCCTCAGCCTCCCGAGTAGCTGGGACTACAGGCGCCCGCCACCACGCCCGGCTAATTTTTTTGTATTTTTAGTAGAGACGGGGTTTCACCGTGTTAGCCAGGATGGTCTCCATCTCCTGACCTCGTGATCCGCCCGCCTCGGCCTCCCAAAGTGCTGGGATTACAGGCGTGAGCCACGGCGCCCGGCCATGGGTTACACTTTTAAGCGTATGGATGAAATAGAGTGGACGTAACACTTGACTGGGAGTCAGAATACTTGGGTTCTAGTCCTGGGTGGCCCTAAGTAGGTGACCTTGGGAAAGCTCTTATTTCCCAGGGCTTCCGTTTCCGTTATTTGCACAGTGAAGATGCTCATCTCTAAAGTCCTAGGTCGTTTTAACAACTGACTGTCTCATTTTCTTCTGACCCCATATTTGGGAGGGAGTGCTTCTGCAGTGCGCCGCTCAGGTCTTGAGTGAATATATTTTACCCATCGGTTCAGGAGCCGAGGCTAAGGGAGGCACCAAGAGGGTGACGGCGCCCCCTTCCCAGCTCTGCAGCACAAAGCCCTTCGCGGCTGACCGCAGCGGTTGGTTCGCGTCTCCCATCTACGGGTCTGTGAGGTCCTTCATACTACTTTTTAGTCCCCAGCCTGATTCCTGGAGTACAGCTGGTGCTCAACAAATACTGAGTGAATGTGTGAGGGAAATAAAGGAGAGGCGGACGCTGGCATCCGGGAGCTGCGCAATGACCTAACGAATTTCTGCAAAAATTACAACTACCCCGCCTTTCTCCTAGGCTTCAAGGCGACTGCCGGGTGCGAAAGGAACCGCACACCCCTCAGAGGAGAAAGAAGCTTTTCAGACCGGAGAGGCAGATGGGAGCGCGGAGGGAGGAGGCTCCAGCCAGCCCGCCCCCGCGCTGCGCGCGCCACCGCCCCTCACCGCGAGCGCCTCTGGCCGCCGCAAGCAAGGCCGGCGGGTGGCGCGCGATCTTCGCGTCGTTCTGGGCCGGCGGCCGCGGCGCCGCGCAGGTGGGTGGGATCGTGGCGGAGCGCCAGGCGCCCAAACAGGGGCGAGAAAGCGCCATGGCGTCTGCGGCGGCTGTGTCCGGTGCTCACGCCGCTGCGAGGTGAGGGGGCCGCCTCTTCTCCACTACTGAGGAGGCCACAGCTGCCCGCCCACCCGCCTTCCACGCGGGCCGCGGCTCCGGCATGGCCGGGATCATTAAGAAGCAGATCCTGAAACACCTGTCCCGGTGAGAGCGCCAGCGTCGGTCCCCGGCGGTCCCGGGCCCTTCCTAACCCTCTCCGACCTCCTCCCTGACGCCGCGCTCCGGGCCCAGTCTCCCTCTCTCCAGCCCGGAGCCGGGACTCCGTGGCAGCCCTGCCTAACTCGAGCCCGGACAGCTTGCACCCCGCGCCCGCCGGCACCCACCGTTGTCGCCGCTCTGTGTTTCCCCTGCGCTGGGCCCTCCTGCCCTGGCGCGGGTGCCGCTAGTCTCTTCCCACCCTAACAGCCCCCTGGACTTTTTCTCTCACCTCAAGGGCTTTCCTGGCCTGCTGTCCCCACCTCCCACACCTCCGAGCAGGTCATCCTGTGTTCCCCTGACCGTCTTTCCGAGGCCCCCACGAAGCCCACCCTTACCTGCCCGAACCAGCTGTCTTCTCTCTGCTTCCTCCTGCCTTTGGGCCCGTGCCCCTTCCTCCAGGCCTCTGACCGCCCTCCTCTCCCAGATCCTGTGCCCCTGCCCGTCCTAAATAACGCTGCCACCAGTCCTGCTAAGCCGTTTCCCCTTAGATTTCCAACACCAAGACTGGTTTTTTCTTTCCCAGGAGCTCCCACCACCTCCTCCTCTTCTGTCTGACCCTGTTGCATCACCTTTGGAAAAGCCCAGCACCCAGGGCCGTTCCTCTGGACTTCTTTCTCCCTCTTTTGCTTTTCTTTTCATTACACAGCCTAATTGGAGAAAGGTCATGAGAGTTGGGGATAAAGTTTCCGCAACCTTCCCTTTAAGATGTGGAGGTTTTTTGACAGCCTGTGAAAAGAACCAACAACGTCCGCTTCAGCTTTGCAGCCTTTTATTAAGCAATGTTATGTCTCTGAGTAATTTGGCATGAGGAGGCTGGCCGGCAAAACAGTTTTCAGATGTAGCCGAGTGACTGCTGAACCCCGTGTTCCGGTGGCTGGTTGTCAGAACCAGTGGCCACAAAAATTGGAAGCTAGGTTTTACTTAGTTTTCACTCCTTATTCCATGCTGGAGTTGGTGATGGTTAATACCTTAATCAGCCTTTGTATCTCAAATGGAGAGTGATCCAGGGCTTGGAGGCACAGTGGTCAGTGGTT
Source organism: Macaca mulatta (assembly GCF_049350105.2). Lineage (NCBI taxonomy): Eukaryota > Metazoa > Chordata > Mammalia > Primates > Cercopithecidae > Macaca > Macaca mulatta. The sequence continues at coordinate 147,481,905 of NC_133409.1, read as the reverse complement.
TTCAGGAGGTAGGGGTGAGGGGAGATGTCGGTCAACATGGGACACCCAGGCTTGCACTGATGTTTCTTTCTGTGTCTTCTCATTGCTTTGGTAAGCGGTATGTGAGATGCTATTCCTGCCACTGCATCCCCTTTTCCTGGCTGACACTCTAGCTTATTTACTGTTACTTTGATCTGAGACTTTAATTAGTAATTAGACTCAGATCCATCTTTTGGTTAATCACAACGTAGTAAAAGAAAAATTGCACATTGGAGGCTGGTGCTGGAAAGTGCCTTTGGACCTTTTACTCAGATTAACGTAATATATTCTTTTTCAGGTAATAGTAATCTAGATGTTCCATGAGTCTGGTTGTTTTGTGTAAAGATATAGTAGTATTTGGGGCATGACCAAAGATCGCAGAATGGAATAGGGAATTGTATAATTTGAAAGGACACAGAATTTTAGAGCTTAGAGATGATCTCACTTATCATAGCATTGTTGTTTAAGAGCCTGGGTTCTTTCTGATTTACTTTCTCTAAAACGGGAATAAGAACAGTATCTACTTCAAGGGTACAAAAAAAAAAAAAAAAAAGAAAGAATAATAAGACCTACTATTTGTCCAGCCCAGCCAACATGGTGAAACCCTGTCTCCACTAAAATACAAAAATTAGTCTGTCATGGTGGTGCACGTCTGTAATCCCAGCTACTTGGGAGGCTGAGGCAGGAGGATCGCTTGAGTCCAGGAGGTGGAGGTTGCAGTGAGCCTTGTGCCACAGCACTCTAGCCTAGGTGACAGAGCAAGACTGTGTCTCAAAAAAAAATTAGTATGTTTTAAGATAAAATGTGTAATTGGATTGTTTGTAACTCAAAGGGTAAATGCTTGAGAGGATGGATACCTCGTTCTCCATGATGTGATTATTTCACATCGCATGCCTGCATCAAAACATCTCCTGTACCCCGTAAATATATACACTACTGTGTACCCACAAAATTAAAAATTAAAATAGGTTATTGTAGTACATGAATTAATATATGTAAGGACTTAACCCAGTGCCTAACATACAGTATGTGCTCAATAAAACAGGTATGGTTATTTTTTGGATCACAATTTGTGTGACAATTTGATATAAGCTATAGATCTTGTCTCTGGAAAAATTCATATATGCAAACAGGTGATTTTTATATAAGTTTGAGAGGAAGGAGCAGTTATAAACTTCTGAAGCACATGCCTGAATCCCTCAAGGCATCCTGGAACTAGATGAATAATCCCTGATCTAGTTCCATACTTCATTTTATGGCTGAGGAAACCAAAGCCTAGAGAAGTTAAGTGACTTGCCCAAGTTGCATAGGAAGGTAAGGTAATGGAACAGAACCTAATTCTGGTACACTTTTCTCTGTAGTGCACAGATATTCTGTGCACTCCTATGAACATAGAGTTTTGTTTTGTTTTGTTTTGTTTGAGATGTAGTCTCACTCTGTCGCCAGGCTGGAGTGCAGTGGTGCGAATTCATCTCACTGCAACCTCCACCTACCGGGTTCAAGAGATTCCCCTGCCTCAGCCTCCTGAGTAGCTGGGACTACAGGCGTGTGCCATGATGCCCAGCTAATTTTTTTTTTTTTTGTATTTTAGTAGAGATGGAGTTTTACCATGTTGGCCAGAATGGTTTCCATCTCCTGACCTCGTGATCTGCCTGCCTCTGCCTCCCAAAGTGCTGGGATTACAGGCGTGAGCCACCGCGCTCAGCCTTGTTTTTTTTTTTTTTTTTTTTTTTTTTTTTTTTTTTTTGAGACAGAGTCTCGCTCTGTCGCCCAGGCTGGAGTGCAGTGGCTGGATCTCAGCTCACTGCAATCTCCGCTTCCCGGGTTTACGCCTTTCTCCTGCCTCAGCCTCCCGAGTAGCTGGGACTACAGGCGCCCGCCACCTCGCCTGGCTAGTTTTTTGTATTTTTAGTAGAGACGGGGTTTCACCATGTTAGCCAGGATGGTCTCGATCTCCTGACCTTGTGATCCGCCCATCTTGGCCTCCCAAAGTGCTGGGATTACAAGCTTGAGCCACCGCGCCCGGCCTTGTTTTTGTTTTTTAGAGACGGAATCTTGCTTTGTGCCTAGGCTGGAGTGCAGTGACACGATCATGGCTCACTGAAGCCTTGACCTCCCAGGCTCAAATGATCCTCCTGCCTCAGCCTCCTGAGTAGCTGAGACTATGCACCACCATGCCCCTGGCTAATTTTTAAAATTTTCTGTAGAGACCAAGTTGCTATGTTGCCCATGTTGGTCTTGAACTCCTGGCCTCAAGAGGTCCTGCCTCGGCCTCCCAAAGTGCTGGGATTACAGGGGTGAGCCACTGTGCCCAGCCTGAACATACAGTTTGTAAAGAAAAATTTTAGTAGTATATTCTTACACATTCCTTGGTGAACACAGTGCCTTTTTAAAATAATAGATGAAGTAGGAATAAGTATCACAGACATTGGGGAAAATTTCTGATTTTCTCAGCATTGGGCAGGGGACTGAGGAAGAGGTCACGTTACAGTTGCAATTTCAGGGCTGCAGGAAGAGGTGGTAAGTTATGAGTTTTGTTGGGGGAAAGGCCAAACTCTTGGGGCTTTTGTGTTTGTTTAGCTTGGAAAAGCTCCCTAATCACATGTGACATTTGTGTCTCTGTGTAGTCTTTACCACATACAGGCTGGCCTGCCTGGGGAGGAACTATGACTCTGTGGCTTCCCAAGCGTGATGGGGAAAGAGAGAGAAGGGAAGGCATACCAAGTTAAATAAACATATACTGTATTAAATAAATACTGTAGGTGTTTGGTAGTTACTTGTTGATGGTGATGACAGTGCCATTTGACTTAGAGGAGAATGGCCCACAGCAGAGAGGATATACCAGTTAGTCATATTATGCTGATTTGGGGCATGAAGTTTTTCAGATGATAAAGTATCTTGTTGGAATGCACCTTCCTTAGTAGTAGAGTATTTTGGTAAACAAGATTTGAAGAGAATGGTATTCAATATGTTTTTCTTAAATGCCTACCCTAGGCCAGGCACTAATCTGGGCACTGGGGATGCAGCAGGGAAGAAATATAAATGTCTTTTAAAGGCTTTAACTCATGGTTTGCATGACTGCTGCTCAATGCAAATAGCTTTAATGCCCAGCATTCATTTAAATAGACCTTAGAAGAAACCTTTTCTTAGAAACACAAAGTAATCATTTAAAAAATATTCAAAATTGATTTTTCACTAAATTAGGTTTTTCTTGTTTTAGATTACCTAAGCTAATGATCTTTCATTATACAAGTAAGAAGAAATATGATAGATTGTAAAGAAAGTCAAGCGTCTATCGTTAATGGAAGGAGCATGGACTCTGAAGCCAAACATGCCAGATTCACCTTCCAGTCCTGCCACTAATCAGCAGGGCAGCCTTTTGCAGTGGTGTAGTCTTGGCTCATTGCAACCTCTGCCCCCTGAGTTCAAGTGGTTTTCCTGCCTCAGCCTCCCGAGTAGCTGGGACTACAGGTGCATACCACCATGCCCAGCTAATTTTTGTATTTTTAGTAGAGACGGGGTTTCTTTCTTTTTTTTTTAAAATAGTTTAATGTATTTTAATAGCAAACTTATGGGAACAGCACAGAAGACAGACAACATTAAAAGCATGTACTTGCATGTAGGACAACTCAGAAAAGTATAGTGAATGGATGGAATCTACTGTATGATAAAAATGCTACAAACACCATTTAGTTGCCATCAATAAGAAATTTACTTGTTTTAAAAAAATCCAAATGCTGGCATTGTCCAGAAAAATTTAACAGGTTTATTTATAATTATTATAAAGTTGAACCGCTGAAACTTGTTCACTGAAACATTTAACTTGCATTAATGCTTTACGCCTCTACGTTTATATTAAAAATTCACACACAAATGAAAATGGAAAACCTGCCAATACCTGATTTCTGTCCCCTATTTTTCCACTCGCAATCATATACTTAGGTACCATTTGACCCCATGGAAAAAAAAAATCTAACGTTCAGAACTACCAATAACAGGAAGAAGAGAATTTTTTTTTTTTTTGAGAATGAAATGTTTCCCATCATAGTGGATTCTTAAACACGTTCTCCATGTATGCAGCGTGCTAGCTGGATGTCTTTTGGCATAATTGTTACATGTTTGGCATGGATAGCACACAGGTTGGTGTCTTCAAAAAGGCCAACCAGATAGGCCTCACTTGCCTCCTGCAAAGCACCGATAGCTGTGCTCTGGAAGCGCAGATCTGTTTTAAAGTCCTGAACAATTTCTCGCACCAGACGCTGGAAGGGAAGTTTGCGAATCAGAAGTTCAGTGGACTTCTGATAACGTCTAATTTCACGGAGCCCCACAGTACCAGGCCTGTAACGATGAGGTTTCTTCACCCCTCCAGTAGAGGGCGCACTCTTGCGAGTGGCTTTTGTAGCCGGTTGCTTCCTGGGTGCTTTACCACCGGTCGATTTGCGGGCAGTCTGCTTTGTAGGAGCCATGGTGCAGAGACCTCCTTACTTACCCCCTCTTCTCCTTCGGCTGGAGCTCCACGAGGAGAGGCGGCGCTGGCGTTGGAGAGCGAGGGCGGCGCGGCAGCGGCTGCCAACACCAAGAGGGGGTTTCATCATGTTGGCTGGGATGGCCTTGATCTCTTGACCTTGTGATCCGCCTGCCTTGGCCTCCCAAAGTGCTGGGATTACAGGCGTGAGACACGGCGCCCGGCCCTGAGCCTTAGTTTTCTTATCTGTAAAAGATAAGAAGGAGGAAGAATAATACATATCCAATTTTTTTTGGCACATTTGGGATAAAGTTTTTATTATAGTGCCTGACATATAAATAGATGTTTAATAAAGAGTCGTTATATAACGAAGCCAAAGAAGTTCGGGCCACTGTGATGGCATGGATGACAGAAACCCAGCCGGCTCTTTTAAAAAACCCATCAGGAGCCTTAATTATTTATTTAAATGACGGCAGGAAATGTGAACCTCAGTGATAGAGACACGGCTGATAGACATGATAGATATTTTAAAAACATGTTAGACGAAATTCAGAGGTATAGAAGATTTCAGCATTTCTTTTGGAGAATAAGAGAGCCTGACTGCAAATTTAGCCCTCTTAGTTCATGATGACTGCCTCCGTTCATCACCTTGATGAGCACTGAGGAGCCGCAAAGATCTTAGAGATCATCAGGGCCAGGCTCCGGTTGACAGTGAGGAATTCCAGGCTCAGAGAGGCTGTTACTTTTCCAAGGTCCACTTAGGTGGAAACTTGTCGGACTAGTCACAGCTTCCAGGTCATGTTCTTTTTACATTAGACTGTAGTTATTATCACGCTCTTTTCCAAAATAATTATTTCATGCATTTTCTAGTAATAGTTAAATCCTGTGTTTCTGTTTCCCTTTCTCATTTTCTTGTGTTGCTTCAGAATAAAGCACTTTTATTTACTTAGCAAGTATTTAATAATAACCCACTGGGCTAATAAGCACTTTACAAATCTTAAGACAATTTAGTCCTCGTAATAGCCTGTGAGGTACATATTAGGCATATTTTATTTTTTTTTGTCTTTTTTTTTTCCTTTTTGTGGAGAACGGGGTCTCGCTATATTACCCAGGCAGGTCTCGAACTCCTGGGCTCAAGCTATCCCCCCGCCTCTGCCTCCCTGAGAGCTGGGATTACAGGCGTGAGCCACCGCGCCACAGAAAAGTTAAATAACCTACCCAAAGTTGTAACTAGTAAGTGATAGAGAGATTCAAATGCAGGCATTCCAATTCCAGAGCTGTGCTGTTCAACCACTCTGCTGCCGTAATGCCTCTCATGTATTGAGTGTTTCAAACTGAGGATGCTCATGTCACTAGCAGCCACCTGAAGAAACAATATTACTAGCATCTGAGAAGCCTCCCACCCTGCCCTGTGTCTCCTTCCAGTCATTACCTCCACCGAAGGGTAACCAGTGTCCAGGTTTCTAACAGCATAGATTAGTTTTGTCAATTTTGTATTTTATGTGGAATTATATTTATACTTTTATGTCTGACTTCTTTAGTGCAACATTTGTGAGATTAATCCATATTTTGCATCAAGTTGTAGACTCTATTTTTCATTGCTGTATAGCATTTCATTGTGTGATAATACCTCAGTTTACTTGTACATTTTACTGTTGATGGAATTCTGGATAGTTTACCAGTTTAGTGCTGTTATGAACAGTGCTGCTAGAAACATTCTAGTACATGTCCTTTAAACAAATGTACACATTTCTGTTGGAAATACATGTAGGGTAGAATTTTTAGGTTGTAGAATATGTATATGTTCAGCTTTAATGAATACACAACCATTTTCGAAAGTGGCTATACCAATTTACATTTCCACCAGAAGTGTGTGAGGGATCTGATTATTTTATATCCTTCCCAGTGCTTTGCATTTTTCATTGTACCCATTCTGGTGAATGTATTTTTAATTTTCTTTCTTTTTTTTTTTTTTTCACTTTGTCTGTGGTAAACCAGGTAGGTATTTTATTTTTGCTGTCAGTTCAGTTTTTAGATTCTGAGGTATTTAAAATTTTAGTCACAAGCAGATATCAGAACCTTGAAAACGTAAGATCTTTTTTGGAGTAATGTTCACATTACAAAGGTACAATGAAAATAATTAGGGTTATTTCTCACCATTAACTATAACATTTCTTACTTGGATTGGATGTAATGCTCAGCCCTCTGTCAAAATGACAATCACATAGATTAAGAGAAAGGAGGGCCTGTTCTCCAGGCATTTGGGTTTTTGTTAAATATTTGATATTTAGGCTACCCTGGATTTTGTTTATTTGTTTTTTTGGAGACAGGGTCTGGCTCTGTTGCCCAGGTTGGAGTGCAGTGCTATGATCTTGCCTCACAGCAACCCCCACCTCCTGGGCTCCTGTGATCCTCCTGCCTCAGCCTCCTGAGTAGCTGAGACTATAGGTGCCCACCACCAGGCCTGGCTAATTTTTGTATTTTTAGTAGAGACAGGGTTTCACCATGTTGGCCAGGCTGGTCTCGAACTCCTGACCTCAAGTGATCCGCCCACCTCAGCCTCCCAAAGTGCTGGAATTACAGGCATGAGCCACCATGCCGGGCCTAGGCTACCCTAGATATTAATGAAATAGTTTCATACTTGCTTTGTAATCTTGCCCCATTAGCATAACATTTTATCTTTATTAAAGAAATGGAAATTTAAATAGCCAGGCCTGGTGGTTTGCACCTGTAGTCCCAGCTACTTGGGAGGCTGAGGCAGGAGGATCAGATCACTTGAGCCTGGGAGGCTGAGGCTGCAGTGTGCTAAGATCATGCCACTGCACTCCAGCCTGGGTGACAGAGTGAGACCCTGTCTGGGAAAAAAAAAAAAGTATTTAAAAGCAATAAAATTTTCAAAGCAGTACTGTAGTATGTATTTGACATACAACAGCATAATATATGGTTTACAGTAATGAAAATTACCTGCTTTGAAAAATTGAGAAGCATGTCAATATAGCAGAAAGAACCAGGCTTTGGATTCCAAAAGGTGGCTGTGAATTTTGATTCTGCTACTTCTAAGCTAGACATTCAGCAAGTTTTTTTAGCTTCTCCAAGTTTCAGTTTCTTCATCTGTAAAATGGGCATAATAATGCATAATGTTTTGGGAATTAGAAATGTATAGATCTCCTTGGTCCCAGAAAAGTATTCCATAAACAATAACCATTACTATTTATCTTATTAGAGTAGCTTAAGAGAGATAACTGTTACTTTTTGGAGATAATGCTTTTTTTTTTTTTCCATCATCTTCAAGGTTATGCCAGACTTTTCCAGATGTCTAATTCTTTAGACATTTAAATATTTGGAAATTACATTTCTTAGTCTTTCAGTACAGAGAGGTTGAGATTAATGCTTTTGCACTGATGCTTGTGCAGAGAAGGAACCAAAGTTGTTCCTATTTATCTTTTTTTTTTTTTTTCCATGGCAAGGCATACCTCAAGGAGGAAACTTTGACCTCAGCATAGCTGAAATAGCTGAAATATATATACTGGGTTGGTCCTTTAGAGGATTTACTTATACGAAGTCTAAGAAGATAACATACTTTATTAGGGTGAAAAAATATTAGAGGTTATTTAGGTACCCTTACCTAATGCAGAACCTGGTTGAATAATCTGAGTATGGCATTGATTACTGAAAAGAAAGCTGAGTTCTCTATACCCACTGTAGTGTGTCCTCTAAAATAGCAGGGATTGTGTGTCTTGGCTGCTTTGAAATGGGAGAGTTTGAGGATGCGTTGAGTGGGTGAAGTGGGAGAAGATATATGTAGTGAGAATGCATGGTTGAAATTCAGAACTCGGAGAACCTTAGACTTGGGGAGTAATGGCGGTTGTAGGGAGGGGAGGACAAGGAAATCCAGTTCATCCCATATCTTTTTTTTTTTTTTTTTTTTTTTTTTTTGAGACGGAGTCTAGCTCTGTCGCCCAGACTGGAGTGCAGTGGCGCGATCTCGGCTCACTGCAAGCTCCGCCTCCCGGGTTCACGCCATTCTCCTGCCTCAGCCTCCGGAGTAGCTGGGACTACAGGCGCCCGCCACCACGCCCGGCTAATTTCTTTTTGTATTTTTAGTAGAGACGGGTTTCACCGTGTTAGCCAGGATGGTCTCGATCTCCTGACCTCGTGATCCGCCCGCCTCGGCCTCCCAAAGTGCTGGGATTACAGGCTTGAGCCACCGCGCCCGGCCTCATCCCATATCTTTAAGGGACCTTTTAACTCTGTGTGGTGAGGGCAAGTATTTGCTACTGGTTGTGAACACACATTAAAGTACTGGTGCTGAATACAGATAAATACTGGAAAAGAACATTTCCCAGTATCTATAAGCAGTAGTATCAATCAGTATCTACAGTAAAGCAGAAAACTAAAGTGTAAAATAATAATACATCTTAGTAATTTAGGTAAAGGGTATGTAGTTAGTATCTATTTGTCACAAAAATAAGGCATATATATATATATATATAAATATGCGATCTTGGCTCACTGCCACCTCTGCCTCCTAGGTTCAAGCGATTTTCATGCCTCAGCCTTCTAAGTACCTGGGATTACAGGCACATGCCACTGTGCCCAGCTAATTTTTTGTATTTTTAGTAGAGATGGGGTTTCACCATATTGGCCAGGCTGGTCTCAAACTCCTGGCCTCAAGTAATCCACCTACCTGAGCCTCCCAAAGTGTTGGGATTACAGGCGTGAGATTACAGCCACCACACCTGGCTAGGCCTAGATATCTTATAAAATATTTGTTGAATTGACTGTTGTTTCATTTGCCTACACAGCAGTCTTTTTACATGTATGCTTGGTCTTTAGAGTACATTGGTTATATGTAGCTTGGATTCCAGCCTATTGTTTTAAAAAATTGTGGAGGCATTGATGGCAATCAATGTATTTAAGTCAGACTTGACAGAAGTACTGTGTTACTGTGTTCCCAACAGTTATTTCTAAGTTTGAAATTTGGAGTGTGTAGTCCAGTAGAAATAGTGACGTAATGTTGAATAGTTCCCTACATTAGCCTGCAAAAGCCACATAAACTTACTGTATGAAGTTCTGGGTCTTGGTTGTTAGGGAACTGTATTTGAAGGAGCTGGGGAGAGGGGGAAAAATACTTTTTATCCCCATTCCTTGGAGTAAGGTCCTTTAGATCATTGTATCTCATCAAGGACTGTTTTTGGTTGTCACAGTGATTGAGGGTTGTGGCTAGCATTTGGTGAGTGGAGGGCCATGTCCTGCAGTATATGGAATAATCTCACATAAAGAAGGATTGTCCCTTGTCTTTTTTGACTTTTGAATGTCATTAGATGTTTATGTAGCTGAATCAACTGTATAGATTAAATGAACTTAGAATCTAACTCTATTTTACATAAAAGCACAAAGTATTGCACAGCTTTAAACCATAGTGAATATTTTAGGAAACTACCATGAGGGAAGATTGTTTTGAACTTTACCAAGAGTTTGTCACCATTTTGGAAAATGCTGTTACTCTTGGTATTGGAATCACCAATATGATAAAGTTATGTATGCCTGCATTTTTAAAAATTTATTTATTTATTTATTTATTTATTTATTTTTGAGATAGAGTTTTGCTCTTGTTGCATAGGCTGGAATGCAATGGTGCGATCTCACCTCACTGCAACCTCCGCCTCCTGGGGTTCAAGCAATTCTCCTGCCTCAGCCTCCTGAGTAGCTGGGATTACAGGTGCCCACCACCAAGTCCAGCTAATTTTTTTTTTTTTTGAAACAGAGTCTTGCCCTGTCACCCAGGCTGGAGTGCAATGGTGCAATCTCGGCTCACTGCAACCTCCACCTCCTGGGTTCAAACGATTCTCCCGCCTGAGCCTCCCGAGTAGCTGGGATTGCAGGTACCCACCACCACACCCAGCTTATTTTTGTAGAGACTGGGTTTCACCACGTTGGCCAGGCTGGTCTTGAACTCCTGACCTCGGGTGATCTTCTCTTCTCAGCCTCCCAAAGTACTGGGATTACAGGTGTGAGCCACCGTGCCCGGCCTGACTGCATTTTTAGTAGTTCAAATCCTGGTGATACCACATTTGCATGCAAACATCTGACAACTCTGTCTTCTGGTGCAGTGGTGTTGGAGCACATACATGTTGAAATACAAATGATTTTATTGTAAATTATTTTCCTTTTATATTATACTTTGGACATTGCATTTTACTTTTTTTTGAAATTATGTAAGTAAGTAGGTTATATTATATGTAAAAAAATCACTGAGAGACTGGGCACAGTGGCTTACACCTGTAATCCTAGCACTTTGGGAGGCTGAGGTGGACGGATTGCTTGAGCTCAGGAGTTCCAGACCACCCTGGGCAACATGGTGAAACCCGTCTCTACAAAAAATACAAAAATTAGCTGGGTGTGGGGCATGGTGGCATGTGTTTGTAGTCCAAGCTACTTGCGGGGCTGACATGGGAGGATTGCTTGAGCTGGGAGTCAAGGTTGCAGTGAGCTGTGATCGCGCCACTGCACTCCAGCCTGGGCGACAGAGCAAGACCCTGTATCAAAAAAGAAAGAATAATAATTTTAGTAACTAAGAGAGGCATTGTAAAGTTAAAAAAAAAAAATTAAGGAGTTGAGTCTGTTAGGGTTGAAAACTGCTGACTTAGTATGAAATTTCTTTTGTATGAAATTTTGAAACAGCTGAAGTTTGCTCTTGTACACTCTCTTTTTTCCCTACTATATGTCTCTTCCTCACCTCTGGAGGTCTCTTTTCTCATGCCCCCAGTTGCTCTGATTTTGCCCTCAGTGCTTTGCTACCGTACCCCCAACCTGCTCAGGTCTGCATGCTCAGTTTTCCTTACTTTTTCACCAGAATCCTCAAATCTTTAGGATATAAGATTTCAACTAAGTCAAGAGGAAAAGTAGAGAACATATGTTGGAGCAGGAATGCCACCAAATAAATAACCAGATCTAATTCAGAATATGTCCTACTAGGTTTGCTCTCCTAAGCTGCCCTTACTTTCACAGCTTCTGAATCCACAGATACTCCAAAAGTTCCCAGTTTGTTTTGTTTTTCCAAAATGGTTTCTGTGGCAGTGAGGACAGGACATGGGTCTGGGGAGCATGGTATGTATCAGTCATTTGAAAGTTGAAGAGTTCTAATATGTAGAAAATCCAAATAAGGAGGGAATAAGTTAATCCAAGCTGACTGCTTCTGGTCATCTGTCTCAGTGCTTTCCTCAGCAATGCTGAAAACATTCATTTTTCCTTCTCAGGTAAATCTTTTTCTTTTTCTTTCTTTTTTAAATGTTTCTTTAAACTTGGATGAAAGAAGGGGCTGCAGTTGAGGAACACATTTCATTTGAGAAAGTGTCTTCACAGAGGCTGATACGAAGTTAGAGGCCTTGCAGTATATAGTAGTATGTGTATCCTTTTGCTGAGCCTCAGTAAATCCCCACACTGTCTTCCTTTCAGGCAGGCTCTGGCTCCTTAGTCCCCTGAGCCCAGGTGAGGTTCCTCGCCTCTTTAAGGAAGGTTTGCTGCAGGAATATTGGATACACATCTGTAGGTAGTGTCTCAGCTCCTCCCAGATGCCTGGGCTGGAGAGTTCAGGTAGTGTATCCTTTTTGTCAGCTGGACCCAGACCCTGAGCTACCTTTGAGGACTCTGTTTTGGAGACTATTTATTCATTAATTATTTAGGCAAACTTTATTGCCCATCTGCCATTGGTTGCCAAGCAGTAGGAACTCAAAGACAAATGAGAAAAGGTTTCTGTTAAAGGACCTAACTGCCAGTAGGTCTGTAAGCAAAAAGCCCAGTAATGCATTAAGAAGTATCTGCAGAGCTGGGGGGTTGGAGTGGGGAGTGGCACAGACAGGGGAAGAAGGTGATGCCAGGCAGAGGGAGCCACATGAACAATGGTACTGAGTTGAGAAGCAGCAGGGTGCATTTAGGAGACTGCATATGGTTCTGTGTCACTCGAATGTAGGGTTCGAGGGGGGAACACAGCTAGAAATGATATTGGAAAGACAGAAACTAGATCATAGAGGCCTTTTGTACTATGCCAAGACATCTAGATAGGGCTCAGCTTGTTCCCTGCTGTCTTCAGTTGCTGCTGCCTTTGATCTGAGGCAACTGAAACATCTCCAAACCTCTACACCTGTGTTGACTTTTTTAAAAGTCAGGGAGATTGTATGGTTTAGTCCAGGCTGCAGGTTCTTGAGCCAGACTGCCAGATTTTGAATCTTAGCTCTGTCAATTACTAGCTCTATGACCTGGGCAAGTTATTTAACCTTTCTATGCCTCAGTTTTCTCATATATAAAGTGGCGATAATAGTAATCTTTTACATTATGAGGTCATTGAGAGAAATACATTAATTTAAAATGTATAGGCTGGGCACAGTGGCTCACACCTGTAACCCTAGCACTTTGGGAGGCCAAGGTGGGAAGATGGGTTGAGTTCGGAAGTTCCAGACCAGCCTGGGTAACATAGCAAGACTCCATCTCTACAAAAAATAAAAAAAATTAGCTGGGCATTATGGCACACACCTGTAGTCCCAGCTACTTGGGAGGATCACCTTAGCCCGAGAAGTTAAGGATTTAGTGAGCTGTGACTGTGCCACTACACTTCAGCCTGAGCAACGGAGTGAGATCGTGACTCAAAAGAAAAAAAAAGTATAAATATAAGCTGGATGGCTGGGCATGGTGGCTCACACGTATAATCCTAGCACTTTGGGAGGCTGAGGCAGGTGGATTACTTGAGGTCAGGAGTTTGAGACCAGCCTGGCCAACATGGTGAAACCCCATCTATGCTAAACATACAAACATTAGCCAGGCATGGTGGCTCACGCCTGTAATCCTAGCTACTTGGGAGGCTGAGGCAGGAGAATCACTTGAACCTGGGAGGTGGAAGTTGCAGTGAGCTGAGATCCTGCCACTGCACTCCAGCCTGGGCAACAGAGCAAGACTGTCTCAAAAAAAAAAAAAAAAAAAGATAAGCTGGGTGTGGTGGTGCATGCCTGTATTCTCAGCTACTCAAGTGGCTGAGGCAGAATGATTGCTTGAGCCTGCCCAGGAGTTCAAGACCAGCCTGGGTGATATAGCAAGACTCTATCTCAAAAAAAAAAAAAAAAAAAGAAAAAGAAAAAGTATAAAGTGCTTAGAGCAGTATCTAGAATAAAGTAAGCAATTATTAAATATTAGCTATTTTAAAAACAATTTTTATTCTCAGCACAATAGCATCCTTTTCATTTTTCCTGGATGTTATTTTTATTTTATTTATTTATTTTTTTTGAGACGGAGTCTCGCTTTGTCGCCCAGGCTGGAGTGCAGTGGCCGGATCTCAGCTCACTGCAAGCTCCGCCTCCCGGGTTTACACCATTCTCCTGCCTCAGCCTCCCCGAGTAGCTGGGACTACAGGCGCCCGCCACCTCGCTCAGCTAGTTTTTTTGTATTTTTTAGTAGAGACAGGGTTTTACCGTGTTAGCCAGGATGGTCTCCATCTCCTGACCTCGTGATCCGCCCGTCTCAGCCTCCCAAAGTGCTGGGATTACAGGCTTGAGCCACTGCGCCCGACCTAATTTTATTATAAAACTTCTAGACTGGGCTTTTAAAATGTATTTATTTCTCTGTCACATTTTTAAGCACTTTGCACACCTAATTATCTCTAATGGGAAGAGTGTGCCTTCTACCTCAACCTCATGAAGAGATTTATTTTCATATTTACAGATGATAGTCTTAAACCTGGTTTAACAAGTCTGGTTAATCAGACATATTAGAGTTGGTTTGCAATGTGTAGAAGAATGTAGATGGATTGATGGATAGCTCATTCCACCTATTTGGCAATTATCATTTATTTGCTTTGTATTATTATCAAGTCATTAAGTATTAATTGAGCATCCTTTTCCTAGACTTTATGTTTGACATAGACTAAATTTCCCAGTTCTTGCTCTTAAGGATCTCATAGTCCTTAGGGTTAGAGACCTTTGTTTTTATTTTAAATTCTGTTTTGTATCCTCCACAGTTCTTTTGTATGGTTTGAGGCCATTACTCTAGCCAGTTGAGTGTGCTGCTCTCAGGTATGTGTTCATGCAATCATTTGCCCAGGTGAAACAACTCAGAGGTCTGACAGGGCGTTTCTTTCACCACCATGTGTAAAAGAGAGCTCATTTTGCACAGTCTTTGCCTCTTAACATAAGCATACATGTTGGTCAAAGTTAGGGTTGGTTCCGCTCAGAAATTAACGACAGCCTTACTCTGTGAATTTTCTTATCCTCAGTTTCTTCCTTGGGCAATTTTCTTTCTTTTTTTTTTTTTTTTGTTTGTTTTTTGAGACGGAGTCTCGCTCTGTCGCCCAGGCTGGAGTGCAGTGGCGCGATCTCGGCTCACTGCAAGCTCCGCCTCCTGGGTTTACGCCATTCTCCTGCCTCAGCCTCCTGAGTAGCTGGGACTACAGGCGCCCGCCACCGCGCCCGGCTAATTTTTTGTATTTTTAGTAGAGACAGGGTTTCACCGTGGTCTCGATCTCCTGACCTTGTGATCCACCTGCCTCGGCCTCCCAAAGTGCTGGGATTACAGGCGTGAGCCACCGCGCCCGGCCTCCTTGGGCAATTTTCAAAGATACATGCTACACTTCTCTAAATAGCTGTTTGAGGCAGTAACATGGATAACCTATTCTTTTTTTTTTTTTTTTTTCCCCTGAGATGGAGTTTTGCTGTGTTACCCAGGCTGGAGTGCAGTGGTGCAATCTTGGCTCACTGCAACCTCCTCCTCCTGGTTCAAGCGATTCTTCTGCCTCAGCTTTCCGAGTAGCTGGATTACAGGCTCCTGCCACCACAAACAGCTAATTTTTGTATTTTTAGCAGAGACAGGGTTTCACCATGTTGGCCAGGCTGGTCTCGAACTCCTGACCTCAAGTGATCCACCTGCCTCGGCCTCCCAAAGTGCTGAGATTACAAGCATGACCCACTGCACCTGGCAGATAACTTATTCTTATCCAATAGTGAATAATAAGCAATGCCTGTTAGTGGAATAGGCCTTCCTTTTCTGAGCATTAGCAAGTACATTTTCACTTGGGGTAATCTAGAGCCTGCATGTAGGTTTTAACACTAGGAGTCTAATATTCACAGTTTATCAATTATTGTCCTAGATGTAGGTTTAGGAATTGTCAAGAAATGGAAGTAAAGGAAGTTAAGGGAACTGTTAGGATGACAAGAAATGTTCCTAACAAAGTGAGACATGCCAATACGTGAGTCAAGAGGTATAGTATCTTCAGGACTAGTGTAGGGAAAGAATTTGGGCCCTAACCACTATGGGAGCTGAATGGTCAAATAATTGAAAGCGGGTAGAGGGTTGCTATCTCTGAGATAGAGTCACTGAGGAGCTCTGAGTTCTAATTCTAGAATGATTACAGGTGTGAGCCACTGCGCCTGGCCTGAAGGTATTCACTTCTAGGAAAGAAGACTGGCTCAAGCCAAACAGGTTATTAGGACTTCAGTTAAACAGGGTAGGTTTTAGCAAGTCTTTGTGCTTAGAGGAGGGAATTAGAATGTTCAGCAAGGCTACTGTTGAGAATTAAGAAAAGAGAACCTCTGGGGAATCCTTGTCCTTTCAACTGGCCCAGTATTGGAATGGCGGTAAATGAGAGTGCTGCAAGTCATGGGCTAGACAGCTGCCATGGGTGTGGGAAATATATGCAATGAGTTAGATTTGTTGAGAATGTAAATCCATATCATGTCTATGAAAGAAATATGGGAATATCTGTCAAAATAAAAAATGTAGGCTGGGTGTGGTGGCTCACGCCTATAATCCCAGCACTTTGGGAGGCTGAGGTGGGCGGATCATTTGAGGTCAGGAGTTCGAGACCAGCCTGGCCGACGTGTTGAAACCCCGTCTCTACTAAAAATAGAAAAAATTAGCTGGGTGTGGTGGTAGGCACCTGTAATCTCAGCTACTTGGGAAGCCGAGGTAGGAGAATCGCTTGAACATGGGCTGCAGAGGTTGCAGTGAGCTGAGATGGCACCACTGCACTCCAGCCTGGGGAATAGAGTGAGACTCTGTCTAATAATAAGAATAGAAGTCAGTGGGCTGGGTATGGTGGCTCACGACTGTAATCCCAGCACTTTGGGAGGCCAAGGTGGGTGGATCACCTGAGGTCAAGAGTTCGAGACCAGCCTGACCAACATGGTGAAACCTCATCTCTACTAAAGATACAAAATTAGCTGGGCATGGTGGTGGGCACCTGTAATCCTAGCTACTCTGGAGGAGGCTGAGGCAAGAGAATCCCTTGAATCTGGGAGGCGGAGGATGCAGTGAGTCGAGATCGCGCCATTGCACTCCAGCCTGGGCAACAAGACTGAAACTCCGTCTCAAAAAAAAAAAAAGAAAAAAAAGAAAAAAAAGAAATCAGTGAAATTAAAAGCAGGGCAAACAGAGAATTAATATAACCAAAACTTGTTTTGTTTCTGGAAAAGATTAATGAATTTAGTTCACCTTTAGCAAGACTGATCAAGGAAAAAAGAGAGAAAACATAAATATTGTCAGCGGTGAAAGAGGGGATATCATTATAGATCTTACAGATGTTAAAAAGATGTTAAGGGATATGATGAACATCTTTTTGTTTTCTTTTGAAACAGGATCTCACTCTGTTGCCCAGGCTGGAGTGCAGTGACACAGTCACTGCTCACTGTAGCCTTGACCCCTTGGGCTCAAGGGATCCTCCCACCTCAGCCTCCCCAGTAGCTGGGACTACAGGTGCATGCCATCATGCCTAATTTTTAAATTTTTTTTAGAGACAGGGTTTCATCATGTTGCCCAGACTGGCCTCAAACTCCTGGACTTAAGAACCATCCTGCCTTAGCCTCCCAAAGTGTTAGGATTACAGGTGTAAGCCACTGCACCTAGCCTGAACATCTTTTTGTCAATAAATTCAATAACTTAAGTGAAACGCACAAAATTATTTGAATAAAGGCTCATATAGTTTCATTGGTGATTTCTTTTAAACATTTAAGAAATAAATAATACCCATTTTACAGAAATTATTTTAGGAAATAAATATTTCCAAACTTGTTTGATAAATTCAGCATGACCTTGGTAAGAAAAACATGACAAAGATGTTATAAGGAAAGAAAACTTCAGACCGCCAGGTTTGGTGGCTCAGCCCTGTATTTCCAGCACTTTGGAAGGCTGAGGAGGGAGGATCATTTGAGCCCAGGAGTTTGAGACCAGCTTGGGCGACATGGCAAAACCCTGTCTCTACAAAAAATTAAAAAATTAGTTGGGCGTGGTGGCGCATGCCACTAGTCTCAACTACTCAGGAGGCTGAGGCAGGAGGATTGATTAAGCCCAGGAGGTTGAGGCTGCAGTAAGCAGCAATTGCACCACTGCACTCCAGCCTGAGCAATGGAGCAAGACTCTGTCTCAAAAACAAAAACTTCAGATCAATATTCATTGTGAACAAAGATTAATAAGTTCTTAATGAAAGACAGTCGACCCTTGAACAATAGTGGGGTTTAGGGGTACCAGTCGCCATGCATAGTCGAAAATCCATGTATGACTTTTGACTTTCCAGAAACTTTTTTTTTTTTTTTTTTTTAGACAGGGTCTTGCTGTGTTGCCCAGACTGGAGTGCAGTGTTGCGACCTCAGCTCACTGCAACCTCCGCCTCCTGGGTTCAAGCGATTCTCCTGCCTCAGCCTCCGAGTACTGGAGTGTGCCACCATGCCCGGCTAATCTTTGTATTTTTAGTAGAGATGGGGTTTCACCATGTTGGCCAGGGTGGTCTCCAACTCCTGACCTCATATGATCCACTTGCCTTGGCCTCCCAAAGTGCTGGGATTGTAGGCATGAGCCACTGTGCCTGGCCCAAAAACTTGCTACTAATAGTTTACTGTTCACTGGAAGCCTCACTGATGACAAACAGTTCATTGACACATATTTTGTATATGTATTATATATTGTATTTTTACAATAAAGTCAGCCAGAGAAAAGAAAATGTTATTCAGAAAATCATAAGGAAGATAAAGTACATTTACAGTACTATACTAAATCTATGCATTCCACAAGTTTACATCATCTGTTTACAAGATGAATCATCTTTCTGAAGTGGCAGGTACCCGGAGCTGCAGATCTCAATCTATAGAACATATCAAACAATTAAACTTTTCCTTATAATGTCGTGACTTTCCTTTGCTTCTTGGGAGCATTTCCAGCATCACTAGTGGCACTTCGTGTGGGTCCCATGATGTTATTCAGGGTTTACAGTATTACACTAAGCATCACGAAATGTGCACAAGAACTACAAGAGATCACTTTTTTACTGCAATATGCAATTTATTGGAGAGATGAACTGCTCTGCTGAGATGACATAAGACAACGTTTTAAGCAGATCCTCATAACACGTGAGCTCACTGCAGTATTAATAGGAGGTGGCTACAACATTATTACAGCAGTATAGTATGTTCTACAGTTAATTTTTTTTTTTTTTTTTTTTTTTTTTTGAGACGGAGTCTCGCTCTGTCACCCAGGCTGGAGTGTAGTGGCCAGATCTCAGCTCACTGCAAGCTCCGCCTCCCGGGTTCCCGCCATTCTCCTGCCTCAGCCTCCCGAGTAGCTGGGACCACAGGCGCCGCCACCTCGCCCGGCTAATTTTTGTGTTTTTGGTAGAGACGGGGTTTCGCTGTGTTAGCCAGGATGGTCTCGATCTCCTGACCTAGTGATCCGCCCGTCTCGGCCTCCCAAAGTGCTGGGATTACAGGCTTGAGCCACCGCGCCCGGCCGTCTACAGTTAATTTTATGCAGTTATGATTATTTAGTAGTTACTTGAGACAGGGTCTCACTGTGTCACCCAGGCTGGAGTGCATTCCACGATCATCGCTCATTGCAGCCTCTACCGATACTCCCACCTTAGCCTACTGAGTAGCTGGGACCACAGTCATGTGCCACCACACCCAGCTAATTATTTTGTTTTTTTGTTGAGACGGGTCTCACTATGTTGCCCAGGCTGATCTCAAACTCCTGGGCTCAAGCAATCCTCCTGCCTGGACCTCTCAAAGTGCTGTGATTACAGGTGTGAGCCACTGTGCCTGGCCAGTTACCATTTAGTACCGCATCTTTATATTTGTTTACATTTCTCCTAACTGCAAATGGTGTCATGTATGTTCTGTAAGTATTTGTGCACTTAAGTTTCGATAAATTTCAACTTTTTAAATAGATTTGTATAAACTTTAGGATAGTAAATGATAGAATAGACTAGTATCTACATATATTTTATGCATTCATGATGTACCTAACCTTAATTTAAAAAATATTTCTAGGCTATGAGGTTTGTCTGCAAGTTTTTTCAAGTTGTCACAAATCTCCAAAAGTTTTTCCAAACTTTTATCAAATTTATTGAAACTTACACAAACATAGACTGTACGTGGCGACATTGGCAGTCTAGAGAAATGCAAATAAACATTCAATATGTATGATGTTCAGGGACAGGGACAGGCTCATTATTGTTGACATGTCAGGTCTCCCTAAATTGAGCTAAGATTCACTGCAATCCCAATCAGTTTCAGCAGATTTTTTAAAAAACAGAAATAGGCAGGCTGATTTGAAATTTTATATGGAAATGAAAAGGACCTAGAATGGTCAGAATAATCTGAACAAATGAACACAAAGGATTTCTTAATGCTTAAAATGAAGCTGCAGTATTAAAGGCAGTGTGGTATTGGCATAAGTATATATAGGTCAGATGAACAAAATAGAAAGTTCAGATATGAGTCATAGCCACGTGCGATGGCTCACGCCTGTAATCTCAACATTTCGTGAGGCTGAAATGGGAGGATCTCCTGAGGCCAGGAGTTCAGCCATGGCAATATATTGAGACCATCTCTACGAAAATGTTAAAAAAAAAAAAAAAAAAGGCCAGGCACCTGTAATCCCAGCACTTTGGGAGGCTGAGGTGGGTGGATAACTTGAGGTCAGGAGTTCGAGACCAGCCTGGCTAACATGGTGAGACCCCCCGTCTCTACTAAAAATATAAAAATTTGCTGGGCATGGTGATGCAGGCCTGTAATCCCACCCACTCAGGAGACTGAGGCGGGAGAATTGCTTGAACCCAGGAGGTGGAGTTTGCAGTGAGCCAAGAGCGTGCCACTGCACTCCAGCCTGGGCAACAGAGTGAGACTTCGTCTCAAAAACAAGTAAACAAACAAAAACTCAGCTGGGTGTAGTGGAGTGCACCTGTAGTCCTAGCTCCTTGGGAGGCTGAGGGAGGATCACTTGAGCTCAGGAGTTTGAGATTACAGAGAGCTGTGATTGTGCCAGTGTACTCCAGCTTGGGTAACAGAGTGAGACTCTAGCTCTTAAAAAAAGAAAAAAGAGTTAAGCCAGTCACAATGGCTCACGCCTGTAATCCTAGCACTTTGGGAGTCCAGGGTAGGAGGATCACTTGAGGTCAGGAGTTCAAGACCAGCCTGGCCAACATGGTGAAACCCCATGTGTATTAAAAATACAAAATTAGCCAGGCGTGGTGGCGGGTGCCTGTAATCCCAGCTACTTGGGAGGCTGAGGCAGGGAGAATTGCTTGAACTCAGGAGGGAGGTGGAGGTTGCAGTGAGCTGAGATTGAACCACTGCACTCTAGCCTGGGCGACAGAGTGAGACTCCGTCTCAAAAAAAAAAAAAAAAAAAAAAGATGAAAGATGAGCCACTGTATGGAAATTGCACCTTAAATAACACAACAGTTAAAAAACCCAACATTGTAAACAACAAATGAAAATTTAGAAGTAAAGAATTTTCTCCTAAGAAAGGCATGTAATATTGTCACGCAGTGTTTTTTAGAGACACAGTCTCACTCTATTGCTTAGGCTGGAGTGCAGAGGCACCATCATAGCCCACTACATCCTCCAAGGATCAAGGGATCCTCCCACCCCAGCTCTTGAGTAGCTGGGACTACAGGCATGAGCCACTGCATCCAGCTAATTAAATTTTTTTTTTTTTTTTTTTTGTAGAGACAGAGTCTCGCTTTGTTGTCCAGGCTGGTCTTGAACTCTTGGCTTCGAGCAGTTCCAAAGTGCTGGGACTATTGGTGTGAGCCACTGCACCTGGCCAATGAAGAAGTTTTGAGAGTAAAATCTATTAGGACAAATCTCTGAGATTGAATGGCTTATTCTATCAGATTATCTGGGATGAAATAGCATTAGCTATATTAGTGATTGATTTGTTTTGTTTGGATGATGGAGAGAATCCTGCTATCCAAATCAACTGCTTCAGTGTTGTGTTATATCTTTGTTTAAAGAGAAGCCTGTGGTGTGGCTTAGCAGTGAAAATATTTTGCTGTAGATTTGGGTAGGAAGCTTAGAAGCCAAGGCTCTGGCTGTGATCACCTCCTCAATGGAAAAAATGGTGAAGGAAGCAAAGTGTATTTGTGAACTTTTTTATTTCTCCCAGGAGGGTTCAATTTCTCAGAGCTGAAGCCGCCTGACTGTTGCAACTTATTGACCCTATTATTCGCAATAAAAGATTCTGAATTACAGAGGGCAGGGTGTTGTGAGAGTTGAGTGAATGCTGGGTTGAGTCCCATTTCTGTTATTTACTTAGTTCCATCTTTACCACTGGCTAGCTGTGAGTCTTGGTCATTAAACTTTTTGGCCATTTGTTTCCTCATTGGCAAATGTAGATTTGGACTAAACAATTGTTTAAGATTCCTTCTAGCTCTGAAATTCTGAGAATCTGCAAATCTAAGAATTTTCACTTCCCAACATTGTGGTACATTTTCACAAAGATATCTGAGAGCCTTTCCCTGTAGTCTCTTTGGCAGATTGCAGTCCTCTGGCAGAAATGAAACTTGATCAAAATCTGTTTTTCCAACCTGATTTCATCTTAGCTTTTACACTCTGTAACAGTAACAGATGGCCAGAAAATGTTTTCCCACATACTTTAAGTGGAATAAATAGCAGGCTGCCATTAGCCTTTTTAGCTGCCCTTGGACTCTCAATGATACTGTCCTCAATTAGGAACACAAATGCTTTTTTTTTTTTTTTTTTGCCAGGGACTGTTGGGTGTAGAAAGAGAAGTATACAACATAATGATTCTCAAGAATTCAGTATCCGGTTGCAGTTTGTGAATTTTAGACTGGCAGTTGAAGGTGACTTGGAATAATTGGTTTTATCATCACATTGCTGCAGTTTAACCCAGTTGTACTCCATTATAGGCAGAGAGTTTGAGCTTTTTTTTCCCCCTCCAGGTGATGAGAGAGCTGAAACTTGGGCCTCTTGTATAATTCTCAGATCTGTGGTTTCCTTGGCTAAGCAAACCTCCCCAACCCTACCCAACAACAGTCAGGCCCATTTTTTAAAAAGCAGGCCGGGCGTGGTGGCTCACACCTGTAATCCCAGCACTGGGAGGCCGAAGCAGACAGATCACGTGATGTTTAAAAAAATCTTTTATTTTTATTTTTATCATTTTTATTTTTTGAGACAGAGTCTTGCTGTGACACCCAGACTGGAGTGCAGTGGGATGATCTCAGCTCACTGCAGCCTCCACCTCCCGGGTTCAAGCGATTCTCGTGCCTCAGCCTCCCAAGTAGCTGGGATTACAGGTGTGCCACCATGCCCAACTAGTCCTTGTATTTTTAATAGAGATGAGGTTTCACCACATTGCCCAGGCTGGTCTCAAACTCCTAGGCTCAAGCAATCCACCTGCCTCGGCCTCCGAAAGTACTGGGACTAGCAGGCGTGAGCAACCGTGCCCGGCCATCTTTTATTTTTTTTAAAACCTATTCTTTGGTATTGCTCTAAAATGCAGGCAAAATCAGTTAAAGAATTCTTACTGCCTTTTTTGAGAAGCTTAAATAAGGCAGTATGCATTTTTTGTTGACTCCTAAAAGTAAACTCATAAGTGAAAAAGCATATATATGTTATATCATTATTACAGTCACAGGAGAACCGCTCATGGTGGTCCAGCAGACATGCATGCAGCATCAGCAGTCCTTCGAGTGCTTGAAGAACTCTTGGTTGTTTAGTGTTGTTCAGCTTTTGGTGATTACTTGCTTGTATTGTTAATCTTAGACCTGATGGCACAGTATCCTCTGTGGTCTCTTGTCAGCATGTTGCTAGAGACTGGGTGTCACTGCTGGAATGGTGGTAAATTAGCCCTGGACCTACTTAAGAAAAAGTTTGTTAATCTGGTTGAGTTGGTGAAGTGCAGAAAGGTTTTTGATGGAGTTACACTATTAACTTTACCAAAAAAGTTTAGATGTATTCCTCTTACACAGGTTAAGCAGTGTATGGTAGATTATAAAAAGTGAAAGAATGTCCTCCAACCACGTCTGAGATACCTTATAAATTTATTCTGTGCCAAGTGTGTTTTGGGGAAACTTCATAATATTAAAATATTAATAGAAGTAAAAACCAGTGAGCACACCTGGGTTCATACTACCTCTTCTTGCCCTGTCATCTGGGGCAAACTGCTTCATATCTGAACCTCATGCTCTTCCTCTGAGCAATGGAGATAATAATGCATACCTCATGTGTGATATTGCAAAGATTAATTGAGATGTTATGAAGACCCTTTATTCAGTGCCTGGTGCAAAGTAAAATGTCATTTTTATTCGTTGTTTGGTTTTGCTGGTCCAGGCCAGAGAATAATGCCTTTTCCCGCTTGGGGTGTACAAAATAAGTTGTTTTTTATTGGTTCGTTTGTTTGTTTTGAGACAGAGTCTTGCTCTGTTGCCCTGGCTAGAGTGCAGTGGTGCAATCTCAGCTCATTGCAACCTCTGCCTTCTGGGTTCAAGTGATTCTCCTGCCTCAGCCTCCCTAGTAGCTGGGATTACAGGCATGTGTCACCATGCCTGGCTAATTTTTGTATTTTTAGTACAGACGGATTTTCTCCATGTTGGCCAGGCTGGTCTCGAACTCCTGACTTCAGGTGATCCTCCTGCTTTGGTTTCCCAAAGTGCTGGGATTATAGGTGTGAGCCATCGCGCCTGGCCAAATTATGTTTTAAAAATGAAATTTTCTTTTAGCTGACAAAAGGATATTGATCTGGTCCAGCCTATGGGGCAAAAAGACATACAATTATTATTTTGTTATTTGTTTGTTTCTTTTGAGACAGAGTCTCGCTTTGTTGCCCAGGCTGTAGTGCAGTGGTGCAAACTTGGCTCACTGCAACCTCTGCCTCCCGGGTTCAAGTGAATCTCATGCCTCAGCCTCCCAAGTAGCTGGGATTACCGGCATGCCCCACCTTGGCCTGGCTAATTTTATTTGTGATTTTTTAGTAGAGATGGGATTTCACCATGTTGGCCAGGCTGGTCTCGAACTCCTGGCCTCGAGTGATCTGTCCACTTTGGCCTCCCAGTGCTGGGATTACAGGTGTGAGCCACCGTGCCCGGCCTGCATTTTAAAATAAGCATTCCGAAGTAATTAAGATCCATGTGATCAGAGGACCATAGTTTGAGACGCATTGCCCTAAAAACTGGCAAGGTTAGGATGAAATGTAATACAATCTGATATACTTTTTTTGTTAAGGCTTGAAAAATACATTTATTTATATGGAACTGTAAATAGAGTTAGATTTTGCAAAGAACACAACGTAGAAATTAGATACGTAGCACTTAGTATAATCACTCTAAGAATGTCAGTGCTAGCTAACAGTATAACTTATTCTTGACTGTGTTTATGTTTTATTTTATCTGAAGTATGTTTCTCTTTTTTCAGAGAAGTAGTCAGTTTGAAAAGGTCCATCTCACTTTCTTTTCTTTAAAAGTGGCTGGGCACAGTGGCTCACACCTGTAATCCCAGTACTTTGGGAGGCTGAGGTGGGGGGATTGCTTGAGCCCAGAAGTTCCAGACCAGCCTGGGTAACAAAGGGAGCCCCCGTCTCTACAAAAAATAAAAAAAAATTAGCTGGGTATAGTGACATGCACTTGTGGTTCTAGCTACTCTGGAGGCTGAGATGGGAGGATCACTTGAGCCCCAGGAGGTTGAGGCTGCAGTGAGCCATGATCACGCCACTGCACTCCAGCTTGGATGACAGAGTGAGACTGTCTCAAAAAATAAAATAAAAATGGCTTTTTATTATACGAAAGAGCAGTTTATCTTAGTAGTTCTCAGCCTTTTCTCCTTACTCCTGCCTCTCAGAGGGATCCTTACTCCCATCCCTGACAGTGGCTCATTTCTGCAAGAATTCTCAGCTGGGGTAGAAAGGTAACATCTTATCAGAATCTGTGTGGTTGGAGAGGAGGAGACATGTAGTTGTAGTCTTCAAAACTCGTTCTGCTTGTTAAAACATTCTTATCTTTCTAAGACTAGTAGTACTTCTGAAGTATGTCCCGCCCCAATTTCTGGATTGATAACGGCTTCTCTGGACCGCTTAAGATTAGAGGAAGGATTGCTAGGACAGTAGAAGGAAATAATTATAATATTTTATTTAAATACATAAGAGACTTGAAAGCCTGCCTGTGCCTAGTGATTACAAATAATGTTGAGTTCTGTTTTCTGCTTTCCCTTCTCTCAGGACTGTCTCCTCAGAGTTCTTAAGGGCATGCACTATCTTCCTTTACTTCCTTTTGTTGTTGTCTTATTAGGAAGTATGTAGATGAGTTTATTTCTCCTTTGTACCCCAGTCCTATTTTCTTGTAGATAGCCATTTGTTTAGGAAAAGGACTGAAAAGCCATTTCTTTCCGGAAGAGAAATAATCACCTTCCCTCTGTGGCAAGTTGTTTTTAGAGGAAAAGAACCATATATTGAAAACTTGTCTTTTTGGTTCAGAGAATAGAGTTAGTTCATACTCAGTAAATGTAGATTAAATTTTTTTAAGTGAATTAAAATCAGCAGAAGTATGTATAAGGGCCTGGGATTTTATTTTACCGTATTTAGAAGCTAATTATTAACTCCTACTGTTTCATGGATGCTGGCAGAACACACAAGACTTCTGGATCAGAGACAAAGGACTTTATTACTCACAGCCTATTTTTCATGGCCCAGCAAGCAGCATTCCTTGCCCCCAGAGTCCTATGAGAGTGACACGAATGGGTCCAGATGGATGCCTGCATATGTGTTATAGGAATAGAACACTGAGCTTGGGGAATCCACTGCTTTTATAGTAAATGGTAAGCAGGCCTGTTCTTTGTCCTAGTGGGAGAGATTATTTCCTTACTCAAAGCTGTTCTCTGCAAACACAATCCTGAGAAGAGGCCTGAGTAAGAAGTGGTTAGGACCATGCATTATTGACAGGCCCAGCAAGATGTGTAGGATTAAGAGAGACCCATGGGGCTGGGCACAATGGCTCACATCTGTAATGCCAGCACATTGATAGGCCGAGGCAAGTGGATCACTTGAACCCAGGAGTTTGAGACCAGCCTGGGCAACATGGCGAAACCCTGTCTCTACAAAAAATATAAAAATTAGCCGAGCGTAGTGATGTGTGCCTGTAGTCCCAGCTACTAGGGAGGTTGAGGTGGGAGGATAACCTGAGGCCAGGAGGTCGAGGCTGCAGTGAGCCATGATGGTACCACTGCACTCCAGCCTGGGTGACAGAGTGAGATCCTGTCTCAGAAAAAAAAGAGACTTAGTGGAGGAATAGCATTCCCAACACTAAGTACGTAAATAGACAATTGATAGAAATCTTAGAAAAATTTGTTATAAAATATTTGCCCTACAAAAAGGTATGGAGTAGCATAATGAAAAGCCATACAGTCACCTCTCAACTTGAGAAATAAGCGTTATCCATACAGTTGAAGCTTCCTGTCGACCCCTCTCCTTACCCCACAGGTAAGCACTTTCCTAAATTTGTCATCATGCCAGTGCATTCCTGTGTATCCCTTAATATCATACAGTATTGTTTTGCATGTTCACAAACTTCTAAAAATGATTTTTACTATCATTTAAAAATTGTTAAAGAGCTGTTTTCATAGTACCTTCTTAAGCACTTTAGAAAAACATTGCAAAGATAAACTTTGGCACGTCATGATTTTATGGTCCAAGGAAAAGCAAAATCACTAAAACACAGTTTAGTAAAAGGAAAAGATACATATAGTGAAAAAAGTTGGTAAATATATAGGTATGTAACTCTAAACTGTTAGCATCTAATATATGTAAACACAAAGTATAGTTAAGTTTGGTGGACAAAATACAATTCATAATTGGGGTGAAAATAGTGACTATGAGAGGCAGCAGCAGTGAATTACAGGAGTGAGATTAATTTAGACAGTTGGTCTTACAGGAGAGAGGGTTATGCTATGAGGAACTGGTCTTAAATTGATCCAGCCACAAAGATGAGAGAAGGGAACTGGGAGTAGTTAGCCAGCAGGGCAGTTAGCTAAGAGATAGGTGGGCCAGCATTCTGTTGGGTCACCATTTGGATTAGGAAGAATGGCCAAGACTAAGCCCCTTACCTTGAAGAGCTTAATCTAATTGAGCAGGAGTGGTTATATTATGTGTTTGAGAATCAGAGAACATCCCAAGACTCTGTCATATGATTATGAACTAAACATGCCTTACAGATTCCAGGAATGGAGAATAAAAGAGTTTAATGTGAGTTACAGCAGTGAGGGAAAGAAGGCCTCAGGGAGAAGTCTCCAGTTCAGCCTTGCATGGCAGATAATGGTGTGGAGGGAAAGGGAATGGCTGGTGAGAGCACAGGAGGGAGGACTGGAGCAGTGAGGAACAGTGAGAGGACTGGCCTGTGCGAATATTTTATTTCAAGACCATTTGACCGATAGAGTTTCCTGTGGTCTAGATTTTGCTGATTGCACACTTACAGTGTAGTTCAGCAATTTTCGTCTGTCCTCAGTATTTCCTTCAAATTAGCAGCCGGACGCAGTGGCTTGATGACATTCAAGTTTAGTCTCTTTGGGAAGACTATAGAACTGGTTGTTCTTTTTTCATATCAGTAAAGATATGTGTAGGGGTCTGGGATTTCATTTTGCCCTGCTTTAATAAGCCAATAATTAGCCTGTTACTGTTTCACATCCTTAACTTCATGTAGCTCTCTCTTCTGTTATTTCAAGTAGTGCTAAAAAATATAACAGCTTGCTTCCTGAGATAATAGGTCTCTGTTCCCCTCCCTTACTTTTATCTAGACCACCTCTTTTCTTCATTTCTGTCATCCCTATCTTGCTCATTTTTAATTCTTTTCTGTGTGGGAGTCCTTTCCGAGGAAGGAGCTTGGGAAGGTTAGTTTCATGAGTTTATAGGACTAGACTTCTCCAGCTCCTTGGGGTCTCACTAGGGATCCCTTGCAATGGACAGTGTCAGTTACTGTGTCAAATCAGCCCCCATTGCTTTTCATTTAATAGTTGTTGGTTATCTTGGGATTCTTCTGTTCTCAGTTGTCAGATGCCCTTTTGCTTCCCTCCACTTTGTTCTGGACAGCTGGATAGCACTTAATGTCTTGTGGCTGTTGATGTTTTTGCCCTACCCACTTGTCTATGGGGATTTATGAGGATACTTCATCTTCTATTTTGTTTTAAATGTTATTCATGGACTTTCTGTGTTGTTATCTAGTTGCTCTGTCTGGTGTTTGTTTGTTTTTATAATGGGTCTTGCTCTGTCATCTCAGGCTAGAGTACAGTGTCGTGATCACGGCTCACTGTAGCCTCAACCTCAGCCTCCTGAGTAGCTGGGACTACAGGCATGCACCACCGTGCCTAATTTTTGTTTGTTTTCTTGTGGAGATAGGGTCTCGCTATGTTGCCCAGGCTTGTCTTGATCTCCTAGGCTCAAGTGATCCTCCTGCCTCAGCCTCCCAAAGTGCTGGGATTACAGGTGTGAGCCACCACGCCTGGCCCTCTGGTTTTTTTTTGTTTTTGTTTTTGTTTTGAGACAGAGTTTTGCTCTTGTTGCCCAGGCTGGAGTGCAATGGCATGATTTCAGCTTACTGCAACCTCCACCTCCCAGGTTCAAGCGATTCTCCTGCCTCAGCCTCCGGAGGAGTTGGGATTACAGGCATGCGCCACCACGCCTGGCTAATTTAGTATTTTTAGTAGAGACGGGGTTTCTCTATGTTGGTTAGGCTGGTCTCGACTCCCAACCTCAGGTGATCCGCCCGCGTCGGCCTCCCAAAGTGCTGGGATTACAGGCGTGAGCCACTGTGCCTGGCTCCCTCTGTCTGTTTTTATGTGAGGGTTCAGAAATATCGAAAGACTACATTGCCATTGCTACAGCTGTTGCCCCAGAATGCTCATCGTAGGTTCTTTAGTAGGATGATGACACAATCATAAGTAGAATCATAGGTCTCACAACATCTTTTATGGTGTAGAGATAGTGTGGTCCAAGTACATTTGTTCTGGCTGGTCTGAGTACGGTGTTGTTTACAACTAATTGATCACAACCAGTTACAGATTTCTGTGTTCCTTCACTCCCACTGCTTCACTTGACTAGCCTTAACAAATGTTCTTTAATTTTTTCTTTTCTCTAGATTCAGAAGTGTTTTGGCCGTAATACCCAGTTAGCAGATTCCCATGGAAATAATAGCTTCTTATCATTACTCTTTTCAGGTTCACTAAGAATCTTTCCCCAGACAAAATCAACTTGAGCACCCTGAAAGGGGAGGGTCAGCTGACCAACCTGGAGCTGGATGAAGAGGTTCTACAGAATGTACTGGAGCTGCCCACCTGGTTAGCCATCACTCGGGTCTACTGCAACAGGGCCTCCATCCGGGTGAGAATGAGGGTCGGAATGCTGCTGTTCTCTTCGGCCAGCAGGCCTGCCTTCTGGAGGGTCAGCTACCACAGCCCTGAGACTTTGCTTTCCTCTTTCAGATCCAGTGGACAAAGTTGAAGACACACCCAATTTGCTTGGTAATGACCTTTCTTGATTGCAAGTAATCAAAGGGGGGTGGCCAGGGTAGGCTTTTAGAAGATGAGGGAGAAAATGATAGGCTAACCCTTTTAGGACTGGGGGGTGTCTCCTTATGTCCCTGTGAGCTTCTCTCTGAGACAGTGTGACTGTTGTCTGGGCTTATTCTGGAACTGCTGTGTGGTATAAGATTAGCACTGGGACACAAGACCCAGGACTTCTCAGTTATTTTCTCGGTTTTAGTGTAACAATTATGGCTGCCTAGGCTCTAACCTTAGACTTTCCTATTTTCCCTTGAAATCTTTTTTTTTTTTTTTTTTTTTTTTTGAGATGGAGTTTTGTTCTTATCACCAAAGCTGTAGTGCAATGATATGGTCTTGGCTCACTGCAACCTCTGCCTTCTGGGTTCAAGCGATTCTCCTGCCTCAGCCTCCTAAGTAGCTAGGATTACAGGCATGCACCACCATGCCCAGCTAATTATGTATTTTTAATAGAGACAGGGTTTTGCCATGTTGGCTAGGCTGGTCTCGAACTCCTAACCTCAGGTGATCCACCCGCCTCAGCCTTCCAAAGTGCTGGGGTTACGGGCGTGAGCCACCGCGCCTGGCACTCCTTGAAATCTTGACAGAGGAAAAATTAGAAGTTTGGTTTGGGCTGGGTGTGGTGGCTCATGCCTGTAATGCCAGCACTTTGGGAGGCAGAGGTGGGTAGATCACCTGAGGTCAGGAGTTCAAGACCAACCTGACCAACCTGGTGAAACCCCATCTCTACTAAAAGTACAAAAAATTAGCCAGGTGTGGTGGTGGCGGGTGCCTGTAATCCCAGCTACTCGGGAGGCTGGGGCAGGAGAATTGCTCGAACCTGGGAGGTGGAGGTTGCAGTGAGCCGAGATCACCCTCCAGCCTGGGCGATAAGAGTAAGACTCTGTCTTAAAAAAAAAAAAGAAGAAGAAAAAAAAAAGTTTAGTTTGGATTGACTGTTGAACGATTATCAGTTGAGGGTCCTTCAGAGGCTGGACAATGTGTGTCTTTATCCCCAAAACTGGAATCCCCAGGAACAATAATATTCCTGCAACTTGGATTTGTGTTTTATCTTTTTGCTCTGAGTTCATCCCGTACTTGTCATGAGGTTCTGCTGCTAATGGAAATGGAAGGGGGAAAATGAGGACTCTCCTTGCATTTTAGTTTGTTCGTTCATTCGTTCATTCATTCATTCATTCATTCATTCATTCATTCATTCAGTAAATATTGATTGTCTGCCCACTGTGGGTATAGCACTTGACTAGGCTCTGGAGCACAGAGATGAATGACACAGTCTGTGCTGTCATTGTGCTATGTGTGTATTTGTGTAAATGCTTAGCTCTCCTTGACTTTTATTTCAGTGTCTGGATAAGGTAGAGGTGGAGATGAAGACATGTGAGGATCCTCGGCCCCCCAATGGACAGTCTCCCATTGCCCTTGCTTCAGGACAGAGGTTAGTTGCTTTGAATCCTGTTATTTCCAACATATTAATTGCTCTAGATCCCCTTTTAGTTAAAAAATAAAAACTTTTTATTATGGAAATTTTCAAACTTACACTAAAGTAGAGAAAATGGTATAAGAACCCCCATATACCCAAGATCTGATTTCAACAATTATCAACACTTTGTCATTCTTCTTTTTTTTTTTTCTTTTTTTTCCCGAGATAGAGTCTTGCTCTGTCACCCAGGCTGGAGTGCAGTGGTGTGATCACAGCTTACTGTAGCCTCGACCTCCTGGGCTCAATCAGTCTTCCTGCCTCAGCCTCCCAAGTAGCTGGGACCACAGGCACACATCACCATGCCTGGCTAGTTTTTCATAGCAATAGGGTCTCACTATGTTGCCCAGGCTGGTCTTGAACTCCTGGCCTTAAGCGATCCTCCCACCTCAGCCTCCCCAAAGCCCTGGGATTATGGATGTGAACCACCATGCCCAATGTTGTCATTCTTTTTTCTTTTTCTTGCCAGTTTGTGTATGTGTATGTATGTGCATGTGGACACTATAGTACTTGAAAGCAAATCTCAGAAACCATATGATTCCACTTGCAAAAACTTTTTTTTTTTTTTGAGATGGGGTCTCACCCTGTCACCCAGCCTGAAGTGCAGTGGTGTGATCTTGGCTCACTGCATCCTCTGCCTCCCAGGCTCAAGTGGTTCCCCACCTCAGTCTCTTAAGTAGCTGGGGCCACAGGCATGCCCCACCATACCTGGCCAATTTTTTGTAGTTTTGGTAGAGATGGTTTCACCATGTTGCCCGGCTGGTTATTAACGCACCTGCAAATACTTTCATATCATGTCTTTAACAGACAAGGACTGGAAAAAAAATATATTGCTAGCACATTAAAAATAACAGGCCGGGTGTGGTGGCTCACGCCTGTAATCCCAGCACTTTGGGAGGCTGAGGTGGGCATATCACCTAAGGTCGGGAATTCGAGACCAGCCTGGCTAACAGGGTGAAACCCCATTTCTACTAAAAATAAAAACTCCGTTTCTACTAAAAATAAAAAAAAAAACCAGCCAGCTGTGGTGGCAGGTGCCTGTAATCCCAGCCACTCAGGAGGCTGAGGCAAGAGAATTGCTTGAACCCGGGAGGTGGAGGTTGCAGTGAGCTGAGATCGCACCATTGCACTCCAGCTTGGGCAACAAGAGTAAAACTCCATCTCAAAAACAAACAAAAAACAAAAAACCTCACAAGAATTCCTTAATATCATCTAATGCCTGTTTCATAATCAATTTTCCTGAATTATCTCTAAAATATATATATATGTATACACATATATTTTTTCTTTTTTTGGTTTTGTGATAGGGTCTCACTCTGTCACCCAGGCTGGAGTGCAGTGGCACGAACTTGGCTCCCTGCAACCTCCACCTCCTGGATTCAAGTGATTCTTGTGCCTTGGCCTCCTGAGTAGCTGGAATTACAGGTGCCTGACACTGCACCTGGCTGATTTTTGTATTTTCAATAGAGATGGGGTTTTGCCATGTTGGCCGGGCTGGTCTTGAACTCCTGACC
Organism: Macaca mulatta; assembly: GCF_049350105.2. Classification (NCBI taxonomy): domain Eukaryota; kingdom Metazoa; phylum Chordata; class Mammalia; order Primates; family Cercopithecidae; genus Macaca; species Macaca mulatta. The sequence continues at coordinate 147,448,627 of NC_133409.1, read as the reverse complement.
TTGGGTGATCCACCTGCCTCAGCCTCCTAAAGTGCTGGAATTACAGGTGTGAGCCACTGTGACTGACCTAAATATATATATTTTTTACAGAACAATATGGATCAAAAGAAGTCCATACTTTATATTTGGGTGATAGGCCTTTTAAAGTTCTTTAATTATATCCCACCACACACACATTTTTAAATATACTATTTATTCTTTGTAGGAATTAGATAATCTTTTCTAAAGAATTTCCCTTGTTTTGTATTGTGACTGATTGTATCATCAAGGTGTCATTGAAAATGTTTCTCATTTAATCTGGTAGATTTAAAGGCTTGCCCTGATTCATTTTGTTTGCTTTTGTTTTCTTGGTAAGAATACTTCCAAGGGGGTGAAAGGTCTCTCTCTGGCCTCTTTTCTTTTTTTTTCATTTTTGAGATGGAGTTTTGCTCTTGTCGCCCAGGCTGGAGTGCAATGGCACGATCTCCGTTCATTGCAACCTCCGCCTCCCTGGTTCAAGCGATTCTCCTGCCTCAGCCTCCCAAGTAGCTGGGATTACAGGCATGTGCCACCATGCCTAGCTAATTTTTTGTATTTAGTAGAGATGGGGTTTCACCATGTTAGTCAGGCTGGTCTCAAATTCCTGACTTCAGGTGATCCACCTGCCTCGGCCTCCCAAAGTGCGGGGATCACAGGCGTGAGCCACTGAGCCTGGTCTCTGGCCTCTTTTCTAAAGGCATTAATCCCATTAATGAGGACTTTTCCTTCATGAGCTAAACACCTTCTGGAGGCCTCATCTCTAAAACTGTCACATTGGGCTATTAGATTTCAACATATGATGAATTCTGGGGAAACATAAGCATTCAGACCATAGCACTGAGTAACATTATAGTGTATGGGTATACCACAATTGGTTTATCCATTCACTAGTTGATGGTCATTTTATTTCCATTTTTTGGCTATGATGAATAATGCTGCCGTAAACATTTGTATACAAGTTTTTGTGTGGTCATGTGTGCTTTTCTTTCTCTTGGGTAAATACCTAGTTATGGTATTTAGGGGAGGATTTAACTTTTTCAGAAACTGTCAAACTTTTCCAGAGTGGCTTACCATTTTATATTCTTTTTACATTTTGCATTCTTTCCACCTTGGCCTCTCAAAGTGTTAGGATGATTACAGATGTGAGCTACTGTGACTGGCCTTATATCCTACATTTACTCTTTCTATATATTTTTTTGTATGTCGTACCTTTACAGTCATTATTCTTCCTGATGTTCATATCTCCCTGTCTTTGGCCAGTTAGAGCCTTTCCAGGTGAGCTCCTGTGTCCTTTTGACAAGACCCCAGTAATCTTTCTGCTTTTAGGTAGAATAAGATGTTTGAGGATTCAAGGCCAAGCCAGGTGGATCATTTGAGGTCAGGAGTGGTAGCACGTGCCTGTAGTACCAGCTACTTGGGAGGCTGAGGCAGGAGAATCGCTTGAACCTGTGAGGCAGAGGTTGCAGTGAGCCGAGATTGCACCATTGCTCTCCAGCCTGGGCAACAAGAGCGAAACTCTGTCTCAAAAAAAAAAAAAAAGAAAGAAAGAAAACCAAAGAATCCAAGCCAGCACAATCAGCATAATTTAGAAAACACTTTATTGAAATATAATTCATATACCATAACATTCATCCATGTGAAGTGTACAATTCAGTGGTTTTTACTGTATTCACTGGGATGTACAACCATGACCACAATCAATTTTAGAACATTTTCATCACCCAAGAGAAACCCCATACGTATTAGCAGTCACTCCTCATTCTTCCCTGCCTTAGCCCTAAGCAACCACTCATCTACTGTCTATGTCTATTCTGAACATTTATATAAATGAAATAATATACTATGTGGTCTTTTGTGGTTGACTTCTTTCACTTAGCATAATGTTTTCAAGGTTCAGGCATGTTGTAACCTTAAAAAGGAATAAAGTACTGTTATATGCTACAGCATGGCTGTTTTATGTAAATGTATAGTCATTTGTGTCTTACTACTTTAGCTTAACATTATGTTTGTGAGAGACATCCATTTTGTTACATATATTTGTAGTTCATTCTTCCTCATTACTGTATACCATTCCATTACCTGCATATGCCACAATCCGTTTTGTTGTAGACGTTTCTAGTTTCTGGTTCTTTTTTTTGTTTCTTGAGACAGAGTCTTGTTCTGTTGCCAAAGTTGGAGTACAATGGTGCGATCTCAGCTCACTGCAACCTCTGCCTTCCAGGTTCAAGCGATTCTCACACCTCGGCCTTCAGAGTAGTTGGGAGTACAGGCATGTGCCACCACCACCACACCCAGCTACTTTTTCTATTTTTCGAGACAGTCTCACTATGTCACCCAGGCTGGAGGGCAGTGGTACGATCTCGCCTCACTGCAATGTCTGCTTCCCAGGTTCACGTGATTCTTCTGCTTCAGCCTCCCAAGTAGCTGGAACTATAGGTGCCTGCCACCACGCCTCGCTAGTTATTTATTTATTTATTTATTTATTTATTTATTTTTTATTTTTAGTAGAGACTGGGTTTCACTGTGTTGGCCAGGCTGGTCTTGAACTCCTGACCTCGTGATCTGCCTGCCTTGGCCTCCCAAAGTGCTGGGATTACAGGCGTGAGCCACCATGCCTGGCCTCTCCTGGCTAATTTTTGTATTTTTAGCAGAGACAGGGTTTTGCCATGTTAGCCAGGCTGGTCTCATCCTGGTCTCAGGTGATCCACTTGCCTCAGCCTCCCAAAATGCCGGGGTTACAGGCTTGTAGAACTCTTCTCTCTGATGAGTTTGGTGGTCAATCATGACTCCGTGTATTTGTCAAAACCCACAGAGCCAGCCGGGTGCAGTAGCTCACACCTGTAATCCCGGCACTTTGGGAGGCTGAGGTGGGCAGATCACGAGGTCAGGAGTTCGAGACCAGTCTGGCCAACATGGTGAAACCCCATCTCTACTAAAAAAAAATACAAAAATTAGCTGTGCGTGGTGGCATGCACCTGTAATCTCAGCTACTCCGGAGTCTGAGGCAGGAGAATTGCTTGAACCTGGGAGGCAAAGGTTGTAGTGAGCCAAGATCACACCACTGCACCCCAGCCTGGGCGACAGAGCAAGACTTTCTCGGGGGAAAAAAAAAAAAACCCACAAAGCCATACACCACAAAGAATGAGTTTTCCTGCATATAAGTTAAAAATATGTAATAAAAGAGAATAGTGCTGCTGTGAACCTTCTTGTATGTATATCTTGTGAACATATATATACGTTTCTATTTTATATACCTAGCAGTAAAATTGCTGGGTTATGGTTCTGTTTTTGTAAATATTGCTATATAGTTATTCGTAGTGATTGCACCAGTTTTCCCTCTAGCATTACATAAAAGTTTTAGTTGCTCCATATCTGGTATTGTCTATCTTTTCATTTTAATCATCCTGGTGGGTGTGTAGTTGTATCACATTATGGTTTAATTTATATTTTTCCAATGACTGGTTTATTGGAATTTTGGATATTGTCTTTCATAAAGCACTTGTGTAAGTGTTTTGCTCAATTATCTTTGGGTTGTATTTTTCTTAATTTGTAGAAATTCTTTGTATATTCTGAAAACAAGTACTTGGTTAGATACGTGTATTGCAGATATCTTCTACTCTGTATGGAATACTAAGATACTGATCACTCTTATTTTTTTTTTTTTTTTTGAGACGGAGTCTCACGCTGTTGCCCAGGCTGGAGTGCAGTGGCGCGATCTCGGCTCACTGCAAGCTCCGCCTTCCGGGTTCCCGCCATTCTCCTGCCTCAGCCTCCTGAGTAGCTGGGACTACAGGCGCCCGCCACCGCGCCCGGCTAATTTTTTGTATTTTTAGTAGAGACGGGGTTTCACTGTGGTCTCGATCTCCTGACCTTGTGATCCACCCGCCTCGGCCTCCCAAAGTGCTGAGATTACAGGCTTGAGCCACCGCGCCCGGCCTTAATTTTTTTTTTTTTTTTGAGACGGAGTTTTGCTCTTGTCACTCAGGCTAGAGTGCAATGGCACAATCTCAATTCACTGCAACCTCCACCTCCTGGGTTCAAGTGATTCTCCTGCCTCAGCCTCCTGAGTAGCTGGGATTACAGGTGCCTGCCACCACGTCTAGCTAATTTTTGTATTTTTAGTAGAGATGGGGTTTCACCATGTTGGCCAGGCTGGTCTCGAACTCCTGACCTCAGGTAATCCACCTGCCTCGGCCTCCCAAAGTGCTGGGATTACAGGCACGAACCACTGTGCCCGGCCCACTCTTAATTTTTTAAATTATTGAACAGAAATTATTCTGATGTAGTCCAGTGTATCTTTTTTTTCACTTTATGGTTAGCAATTTTTGTATCTTGTTTAAGGAATCTTTCTATCCTAAGGCAGGAAGAGAGTCTCCTATATTTTCTTCTAAAAACTTTATTGTTTGGCTTTTCACATTTAAATCTCTAGTCCGTCTTGGAACTGATTTTTTTTTTTTTGTTTGGTGAAGGTAGGCATCAATATTAATTTTTCTCTTTATGGATAGCTGCAAACTGACCATGCACCATTTATTGAAAAAACTATCTTTTTCACACTGCACTGTCACCTTTGTCATAAATCTAGTGACTCTCAGCATAGTTTTTGATTTATGAGTGAGGTTGAGGATCATTTTCTTTCTTTCTTTTTTTTTTTTTTTTTTTGAGACGGAACCTTGCTCTGTCACCAGGCTGGAGTGCAGTGGCGTGATCTCGGCTCACGCCTCCCGGGTTCAAGCAATTCTCCTGCCTCAGACTCCTGAGTACCTGGGACTACAGGTGTGCATCACCACATCTAGCTAATTTTTGTATTTTTAGTAGAGACGGGGTTTCACCATGTTGGCCAGGATGGTCTTGATCTCTTGACCTCGCGATCTGCCCACCTCTGCCTCCCAAAGTGCTGGTATTACCGTGTGAGCCCCTGCACCCGGCCTTTTTTTCTTTCTTTCTCTTTTTTTTTTTTTTGAGACAGGATCTCACTCTGTCACTCGGGTTAGAGTGCGGTGTCACGATCACAGCTCATTGCAGCCTAGACCTCTTCAGGCTCAGGTGATCCTCCTGCCTCAGCCTCCCAAGGTGCTGGGACCAAAGGCATGTACCACCGTACCTGGCTAATTTTTTCTATTTTTTGTAGTGACCAGGTCTCACTATATTGCTGGGCCGAGCTCAAACTCCTAGGCTCAAGTGATATGCCTGCTTTAGCCTCCCAAAGTGTTAGGATTACAGGCATGAGCCACTGTGCCCAGCGTTTTTTCTTTTCTCCTTTTTCTTTTTTTTTTGTTTTTCTGAGACAGAGTCTCACTCTGTCACCCTGGTTGGAGTGCAGTGGCGCAATCTTGGCTCACTGCAGCCTCAGTCTCCTGGGCTCAAGCGATTCTCCTATCTCAGCCTCTCAAGTAGCTGGGACTACAGGCATGCACCACCACACCTGGCTAATTTTTAAATGTTTTTGTAAAGAGTTTTTGTAGAGAGGGCATCTCCCTTTGTTGCCCAGGCTGGTCGCAAACTCCTGTGCTCAAATGATCCTCCACCTTGGCCTCCTAAAGTGCTGGGATTACAGGTGTGAGTCACTGTACACAGCCTCTTTATGTTTAATATATATTTGCATTTATTTCTTCTGTGACCTGTCCATACTTGGTCCCACTTCTGTCAGGCTCTTGCTCTTTTTTCTCTCTGTTTTTTGAAGTTCTTTATACATTAGGGATACTAGTTCTTGATGACATCAATTCCAAATATATATATTTTTTTTCACTTTGAATTTTCAGACCTCCTTTTATCTCTTGTAATGAGCAATGATTTCACCTACATGTCAAGAATTGCTGTTTTCTTCACATCTAGAGGGACTTTATGTCCTTCATTCCTCTCCTTTTGCCATTTCTGTCCTCTCACTGTGGAAGTATAGCTATATTCTTTGGGAAGCCAATTGATCCTTGAATAGCACAAGTTTGAGCTGCATGGGCCCATGCATATGCAGATTTTTTCCAACCAAATGCAGATCAAAAATATTGCAGGGTGCCACCCACATGGATAGTCGACTTTTCATATATGTAGGTCCCTCAGGGTTGACTGTGGGATTTGAGCAGATTTTGGTACATGAGGTGGTATTGGGGGGGTCCTGGAACCAGTACTTTCACGTACCAAGGGATGACTGTATTTGACAGGGTCAAGGTGGGACTGATTTTGAACCTCTTATTCACCTGGCTGTACTGCTTTTCTTTCCACTACCTTTGCAGAGTATGCTCCATCTTTGAAGATTTTTTTTTATTTTTTATTTTTTTTTGAGACCAGGTCTTGCTGTCGTGTCTTTGAAGATTTTGTAGAAACCCTATGTCTCTTTTCTGTAGTTATACTTCCCCTCACAGACATTATCTAAATATTAGATAGTTTGTGGTCTATAAAAAGATTTATCAGTTTATTCTAACAGGAGGGAGATTGTTTCAAGGTCAACTCTTTCTCTTTTATTCCATTCTTTAAAAAAAATTTATCATTAAAGAAAGTACTGTCCTTGTACGGTGGCTCACGCTTGTAATCCTAGCACTTTGGGAGGCCGAGGTGGGCAGATCACCAGGCCAAGAGATCGAGACTATCCTGGCCAACATGGTGAAACCCCGTCTCTACTAAAAATACAAAAATTAGCTGGGCTTGGTGGCACGTGGCTCCCAGCTACTCGGGAGGCTGAGGCAGGAGAATACCATGAACCTGGGAGGCGAAGATTGCAATGAGTCGAGATCACGCCACTGCACTCTAACCTGGCGACACAGTGAGACTCCATCTCAAAAAAAAAAAAAAAAAAAAAGTACTGCAGCCAAGCACAGTGGCTCATACCTGTGATCCCAGCTATTTCAGAGGCTGAGATGAGAGGATCACTTGAGGTCAGGAGGTCACGGCTGCAGTGAACTGTGCTCATGCCACTGTTCTCCAGCTTGGGTAACAGAGCGAGACCTTGTCTCAGAAAAATAAAAAAAGACTACTGTATTATCATTATAAAATAATTTAAACATCCCGCGGGGCCGGGCGCGGTGGCTCAAGCCTGTAATCCCAGCACTTTGGGAGGCCGAGACGGGCGGATCACGAGGTCAGGAGATCGAGACCATCCTGGCAAACACGGTGAAACCCCGTCTCTACTAAAAAATACGAAAAACTAGCCGGGCGAGGTGGCGGGCGCCTGTAGTCCCAGCTACTCAGCAGGCTGAGGCAGGAGAATGGCGTGAACCTGGGAGGCGGAGCTTGCAGTGAGCTGAGATCCGGCCACTGCACTCCAGCCTGGGCGACAGAGCAAGACTCCGTCTCAAAAAAAAAAAAAAAAAAAAAAAAAAATCCGCGTAAAGACTGTGCAGAAAGTCTCCCATGATTCTGATTGTTGGTCTGCCTCATTTGTTGTAGTGAATATGGCTTTGCCGAAAAGGTGGTGGAAGGGATGTTCATCATCGTCAATTCTATCACCATCAAGATTCACTCCAAGGCCTTCCACGCTTCTTTTGAATTGTGGCAGCTCCAGGGCTATAGTGTCAACCCCCACTGGCAGCAGAGTGACCTTCGCCTTACCCGCATCACTGACCCCCGCCGAGGAGAGGTGACAGCCCCGTCATTGTGAGGGGAGAGAATGGGGAGAGATTCAAAGTCGGACTAATTAAAGGATATTATTCCCACTTTGTGGATTTCCTCAAATGTTCCCCATTCCTGGGAGCCCAGAGGCCTTTCTGTCCAGTGTTACTGCTACATCCTTTCCTTAATTATGGATCCCCAATTCACTGCTTTTTCTTGGTGGGATCCCAACTGAGAGTGCTGGGAGTCTCTGCTTTGCCAGTTTTTTTTCCTTGGACTTCTTGCTTCTTGGTTAATTTCATTCACAGGATGAAGGATTTTACTTTCTCTCCTTCCAGGTTTTAACATTTAAGGAAATAACTTGGCAAACACTCCGAATTGAGGCAGATGCTACAGACAATGGTGATCAAGACCCAGTCACCACTCCATTGAGGCTTATTACAAACCAAGGCAGGATCCAAATAGCCCTCAAAAGAAGAGTAAGTGTGTTCTCTGGCCTCATGAAAACTTCCATCTCTTATACTATGAGACAGCCTGGATTTGGTATTCCCTTATTGTTTGGAATGTTACTGGCCCCTGGAATGGCAGTTGAAAGGGGAAGGCCTATAATTCAGTGTTGCCCAACATGCTCTAGTAATAGAATGTTTCTACCTCCCTGTTTTCTTAGTTTTGGAAACTGCAGTTTTTACCCATATGTAGGGACACTGACATAGGCACCTGGCAGTTGACTATTGCTGCTTTTTTTTAAATGAAGGAAACTTTAGTAGTTTTGTAAGAAATTCTCTCTCCAAAGTGCTTGATACTTTCACATATTGGAGATTGAAAAGCCGCTTCTGAAACTGATTGGGCAACACTTTGAAAGTTGGAATGAACAAGGTAATAAACCCCATGTTGTCTGTGGCTTCCTCAGACCAAAGATTGCAATGTGATATCCTCCAAGCTGATGTTCCTGTTGGATGACCTGCTCTGGGTGCTAACTGACTCACAGCTCAAGGCTATGATGAAGTATGCAGAGTCACTGAGTGAAGCCATGGAGAAGTCAGCCCAGCAAAGAAAGAGCCTGGCCCCTGAACCTGTACAGGTTAGAGATAAAACAGACACCCTTGGTGTGCTAGGGACTCAGTAGGCCAGACCTAACTCATACTAATGTAGGTGGAATCTAGACTTTATTTGGGAAATTTGTCGTTTACTTCTGGGTATTCATAGGCTTTGCCTGCACCTCTGATTTTTTATTTATTCTGTTCACTGAGTACCTCCAGTGTATTAAGTATACAGTGCTGGCCACTGGAGAAGAAAAATGGAATACACCTCTTGTTCCTGTCCTTGGGGGTCTCACTGTCTTGAAAGATGGACCATAAATGAGTTATTACAGTATGGTGTGATAAATGCTGTAACAGAATAAACAATATGCCATGAGAGCACAAAGAAGAGGCATCTCACTACACAGGCTGAAAGAGAGCATTTAGGGAAGACATCCGAGAGGAAATGTTTTAGCATCAGTCCACTGAGACCTGGTGGGCGAGAGCCGGGAGGGCAATTCAGAACTATGAACTGTATTCCAACAGTTATTAGATTAATTATAATTAGGCTTTGGGAGTTTGGGTGATAGAATTGAAACAGACCTAAGTGAGCTACTAGGCCAACAGTTATGAGAGGGAAGGAACATCTTGCTAAACTGTGGTTTTCCTCAGGCTGGACCAAAGCTTAAAGAAAGCCTACAAAGGATCTTTTCAGGGTCTGGACTTCCTGTTTCTCTCTCTGTCACATGTAGATCACCCCACCAGCTCCCAGTGCCCAGCAGTCCTGGGCCCAGGCATTTGGTGGCAGCCAGGGCAACAGCAACAGCAGCAGCAGCCGCCTCAGCCAGTACTTTGAGAAATTTGATGTGAAAGAGTCCTCCTACCATCTGCTCATCTCCCGCCTGGACCTGCACATTTGTGATGATAGCCAGTCCCGAGAGCCAGGTACCCCATGAGGCCTGAGCCTGGGCTGGGTGGTCCACGTTACTGTCTAGTTCTGGGCAGAGCCTGGGGATGAAGGCTCTTTTTAAAAGACTGTGGAGTACTTTGGTTGGCTTCCCTTAATCACAGGCATTCGTTGGGCCTCAGCCTTCCTGTGGTAGCCCTGTTTGTTTGAGGGCTGTTCAGCCTTTAGGGTGCAGTAGAACCACATGTCATACTTAATAAAATACAGATGTTGGGCCTGTCCCCAAATACCTCTAAATTAGAGTCTTCTGTGGTAGAGTTCAAGCAGTGTAAACTTTTTTTCCCCCCTCACCAAAGTTCCTTAGGCAATCTTAATGCTTATCAGAGGTTGAAAACGACTGGGGTGAGATTTTAGGTAAGTAAATTCAACTATAGGAAACCTCAGAATTTTTAGATGTGGGATCAGTTTAAATATTTATTGTGTGTAAATGTTCTCTTCCCAAGCAAGGTTATGCTGTAATCTCGACATACTTAGAACAACTGGCATTATGTATATGTTTACATTTATTCAGAATGAAAAAAACTAATTGACTCATTGCTTTCCTTTATGAGCCGTGGGGAAATCACTTAATCTTCTGCTTAACCTGTTTGAGTTTCCACATTCATGAAACTGAGTTAAATCATGTCTCACTCATTTACCTCAAAAGATGTTGTCAGCTGGGTGCGGTGGCTCAAGCCTGTAATCCCAGCACTTTGGGAAGCCGAGACGGGCGGATCACGAGGTCAGAAGATCGAGACCATCCTGGCTAACACGGTGAAACCCCGTCTCTACTAAAAAAATACAAAAAACTAGCCAGGCGTGGTGGCGGGCGCCTGTAGTCCCAGCTACTTGGGAGGCTGAGGCAGGAGAATGGCGTAAACCCGGGAGGCAGAGCTTGAAGTGAGCTGAGATCCGGCCACCGCACTCCAGCCTGGGTGACAGAGCGAGACTCCGTCTCACACACACAAAAAAAGTTGTTGTCAGGCTCAAATGAGCCAATATGCTGAATTTGGAGGACCTTGATTATAGGCTAATATTAAGTTTTATTACACTGCTGCTTGTTTCTTCAAAACTATCTCTGTGTTCCCTTTAAGCTCTCCTTTGCCATCAGCTCTTGGTTTTTGATGCTTACATATGGTATTAAATAGATTTTTCTCTTGCTGGCTTATCTTCTCTGAAGGCTTTGTTTACCTTATAATAAGATCTAGATTCACTGGCCAGGCACAGTGGCTCATGCCTGTAATCCCAATACTTTGGGAGGCTGAGGTGAGAGGATTGCTTGAGTTTAGTAGTTTGAGACCAGCCTGGGCAACATGGCAAAACCTTTCTCTACAAAAAATTTAAAAATTAGCCATAGATCAGCTGCAGTGGCTCACACCTGTAGTCCTAACACTTTGGGAGGCTGAGGTGGGAGGATCGCTTAAACCCAGGAGTTTGAGACCAGCCTGGGCAATATAGTGAGACTCCATCTTTTAAAAAAGTAATTAGCCAGGTATGGTGGTGTGTGTCCCTGTAGTTCTAGCTACTCAGGAGGCTAAGGTGGGAGAATTGCTTGAGCCCAGGAGCTCGAGGTTGCAGTGAGGCATGATTTGTGCCACTACACTCCAGCCTGGGTGACACAGTGAAATCCTGGTTCAAAAAAAAAATCTTGACTCAGTTTCCTTGGGTGACCTGCCTATTCATTTCTTCTGGGGCATCAAGCAGCACTGCCTCTCCTGCTTGACTATTCCTTGGTCTTGAAGTTATTTCAACCCTCCTCTACTCTCATTCTGAAAGGAAAGAAAGGAGCAATGACAGTGCAAAGATTGTTTTTGCCACCACAGAAAATAATTTGCCACTCACTCATTTTGGAAGTTTGTTACTAAAACAAGTATTATTTTGTTTAGTTTTTTCTTCCAAGTGTTACCTAAAGGCTTTGGGTATTTTTTGCTTTGATTGTTTGTTTAGATTTTGTTTTTAATTGTTTCAGAAGTCCTAATTAAGAGTACACGATTGAGTTTCACCCTGTCACTTGATGAGGAATGTTTAGTACTGTTCTCTTCAAGTGCCAGAGTTCTGTAATCCATACAAAGATGTGAATGACTGTAGCTTTACCATTCATTTATTAAACTATGTTGATCTTTTTGGTGGAATTTGAGGAAGTGTTAGATGAGACATTTTAAAATACGGGAATAATTCGCAGCCTGCCATACCCAGGTGTGGTGTGGGGCGGAGATCAGGGAGAGTTCTTGTAACTCTGTCTGGGATTTGGGGAGAGAGGGGAAGGGATAACTAGGTAATATAGGAAGGGCTTCAAGACTTTCTGGAGTTGTTCTGTCCAGTACAGTAGCCACTAACCGCATGTGACTACTGGGCACTTGAAATGTGGCTGATTCCAATTGAGATGTTCTGTAAAGGTAAAATAAACATTGGATTTCAAAGATATGTGTGAGGTCCATGACTATGCCAAATGTCATGCCCAGGGTTAGGTTCCAGCCCGTGCTGAGGTTGAGGGGAGTGGGTGGATGGGCAGATAGCTGAAAGAACACTTGGTCGGGGGGGCAGTGCGGATCGGGGGGTAGGCAGGTGAAACGTACTTTTATTTAGCAGCTAGCTCTCATCAACAGCTCTCTCACACTGTCCTGGCTGCTTGTTCCGGGTGCTCCCATACATAGAGCTGCGTGGGTGGCTCTCCCTTGCCTTCAGGGTGAGCAGCTTAACTCTTTCCCTCTGGGCACAACCCAGTTCCTGGCTCTCCCCTGCCTGTCTGCCAGACAGCCAGTCTCCCTTACAGGGGTCAGTAGCTTCACTCTCTCTGGGCGCCAGCGCCTGCTCCCTTACAGGGGTCAGTAGCTTCACTCTCTCTGGGCGCCAGCGCCTGCACAAGAGCCGTGCCATGCTGTGCTGTGCCAAACTGAGCCCCAAGAGCTTAGCATCAGCAGGGCAGTTATGCCTTTTACAGACAATAGTGGTACAGGGCCAAGGGATGGCCTTCCTATGTTATGGCTACATGGCTGTGATAACAGGTGGAGTTATACGGTGCTCTAAACTTGCTGAGTCATGCAGGCCTGGACATCTGCCTAGGCATATTCCTTGACCAAAGCACATCCGTGTACTTTACAATATGGTACCAAAAAAAGAGTGTAAACCACCTCAATAATTATTTTCATGTTGATTCTATGTTGAAATAACATTTGGGTGTATTGGTTTAAATACATATTATTGGCCAGGCTTGGTGGCTCACACCTATAATCCCAGCACTTTGGGAAGCCAAGGGCGGTGGATCACCTGAGGTCAGGAGTTCAAGACCAGCCTGGCCAACATGGTGAAACCCCGTCTCCACTTAAAAAACAAACAAACAAAAAAACAAAAATTAGCTGGGCATGGTGGCAGGCACCTGTAATCCCACCTACACAGGAGGCTGAGGTAGGAGAATTGCTTGAACCCAAGAGGCGGAGGTTGCAGTGAGCCAAGATTGCACCATCGTGCTTCAGCCTGGGGGACAAGAGCGAGACTTCGTCTCCAAAAATAAATATAAATAAATAAATAAATAAATATTATTACCATTAATTTCACTTTTTATTTTTATTTTTTGAGACAGAGTTTCGCTCTGTTGCTCAGGCCAGAGTGCGGTGGCGCAATCTCGGCTCACTGCAAGCTCTGCCTTCCGGGTTCACACCATTTTCCTGCCTCAGCCTCCCGGGTAACTGGGACTATAGGCGCCTGCCATCATGCCTGGCTAATTTTTTTGTATTTTTAGTAGAGGTGGAGTTTCACTATGTTGGCCAGGCTGATCTTGAACTCCTGACCTCAAGTGATCCGCCCACTTCAGTCTCCCAAAGTGTTGGGATTACAGGCATGAGCCAGTGCGCCCAGCCCCAGTCTATATTTCTATTAGATATCATTACTTTAGAATTATCTGTCCAATATGGTATTAAATTGCCACATGCAGCTATTTACATTAAAATGAAAATTACAATTAAAAGTTCATTTTCATGTTAATTAAAATTAAAATTAGTTCTTTATTTGCTCTAGCCACATTTCAATTGCTCAGTATAGTCTATAAGCCATAGAACACCTCCATCATCACAGAAGGTTCTTTGGACAGTGCTGCTCTAGAGACTACTTGAAGGCTACACCTGCTGCTTTTTTAAAATTAAGGGGTATGATGGCCTGGATGTTGGAGCTGCTGACTAACATGCTCACCTATCCCTTGGTATTAGAGGTGAAATGATCGGAAACTGGATGGGTCATTGGGGTCAGCACTGTCTTGAGGTGGGACAGCACTGTCTTTTAAAATCAAACGGGATGGCAAAGATAGAAGTAAGGCTTCCCCCAGAAAATAAAAAAAAGAAAAAAATCAAACTGGAGCTCACATTTCAGGCTTCTGAGAGAAGATTGGTGGTTGATAGGGAAGAGAGTACCACCTGCTTTTTAACTGTTTTCTCTTAGGGTAAAGCCTGTTAGCCAAAAACTTTCCTTATTTTTCTTTTTTAAGGGCAGGCTATCCTCTTCCCACTAGTTCACTAGAGAATTATAGTCATTTATATACATTATTTACCATTTATGTCTCATATATGATTATGTGTTTACAATTAGATATGTCGATAATTGTTAATTATATTTGATTCCAATTCTACACCATACTATAATATGCTCATTCCATATAGTTTATTGTTCTTTTAGCTCTAAGCAGCTCCAGCAGAGGAAGCGTGGTTGTGGAACCTTCTTCCTCCAGTAGCCTAGGTTATGCATTTTCAGCTGAGATGATATCACCCCAAACAGGTGAAAATTGGCTCTTTTCTTTGAAGCTGTATTGAGATGCAGTCTCATACCATACCGTTCATCCATTTACAATATATAACTCAGTGTTTTTTGATATATTCATAGGGTTGTATAACCATCTCAATGATCTAATTTTAGAACATTTTGTTTCTCCTAAAAGAAACCCTGTATCCATTTGCTGTCACACCCCATTTCGAATTCCTAAGCAACCACTAATCTATTTTTGATATTTGCCTAGTCTGGAAATCAAAAATTGGTTTCAGGGGTGCGGTGGGGATCTTAGATAGAACAATCATCTGTGGCCCTCTAAAGCTTAACCCATCCAGGCATGGTGGCTCACACCTGTAATCCCAGCACTTTGGGAGGCTGAGATGGGAAGATTGCTTGAGCCCAGGTGTTCTATTTTAAAAAAAAAATTAAAAAGTGAAAAAGTTTAACCTGACTGACAAAATTTTATTCCTTAGTACTTAATTTATCTCACTGAGTTTTCTTGGGTATTACGTGAGCAGCATTGACAGTGAGTTCATGGAAGATACACAAAATGTGTGGAAGATCAGTGTTACAAACTATGACAAGCAGATGGCTGTGGTTAGAGGACTTTCTCTCAATCAGTTGCTCCATCTCAAAGTTATATGGTGAGAGGTGGCCTGCAACTGCCTGTTGGCTGCCGTTGGCTGCTTTGCTAGTGTTACTTATGTTTGATCCTCAGTACTTTTGTGATTTGAACTTTGAGTATTACATGAAAATACTTTATTTTAAAATTTTATTTACTTATTTTTTTGAAACAGGGTCTTATTCTGTTGCCCAGTTTGGAGTGTCATGGCATGATCATAATTCACTGAAGCCTCAACTTCCCAGACTCAAACGATCTTCCCACCTCAGCCTCCCAAGTAGCTGGGACTACAGGCATGTGTCACCACACCTGGCTAATTTTTGTATTTTTTGTAGAGATGAGGTCTTGCTATGTTACCAGGGCTGGTCTTGAACTCCTAAGCTCAAGCTATCCTTCTGCTTCGGCCTCCCAAAATGTTGGGATTAAGGGTGTGAGCCACTGCACCTGGTCTATGTTATTTTTATTTTTGTTTTTGTTTTTTTTTTTGCCCGCATGTCTGTATACAATTCAGAAAATAGTTTATGTTTTATTATTTAATTCTGTAAAAATTATTCAATTCATCGTTAAGTTAATCAAGTGCTGAAAAAATGTTGACACTATCTGAATGAGTAATAGTTTAAAAGTTATTTTCTTTTTACTTTTTAATTTTTATGGATAATAGGTTATATGTTTATGGGATACAGGAGATATTTTCATACAGGCATATAATACGTAATAATCACATCAAGGTTAATTGGTTATCTATCACCTCAAGCATTTATTATTTATTTGTGTTACAAACATTCTAATTTTACTCTTTTAGTTTTTTATTTTTTTTTATTTTTTATTTTTTATTTTTTGAGACGGAGTCTAGCTTAGTCGCCCAGGCTGGAGTGCAGTGGCGTGATCTTGGCTCACTGCAAGCTCCGCCTACCGGGTTCACGCTATTCTCCTGCCTCAGCCTCCCAAGTAGCTGGGACCACAGGCGCCCGCCGCCACGCCCGGCTAATTTTTTGCATTTTTAGTAGAGACAGGGTTTCACCATGTTAGCCAGGATGGTCTCAATCCCCTGACCTTGTGATCCACCCACCTCGGCCTCCCAAAGTGCTGGGATTACAAGCGTGAGCCACCGCGCCCGGCCTCTTTTAGTTATTTTTAAATGTACAATAAATTATTGTTGACTTAGGTTGCTTCCAAGTCTTGGCTATTATGAATAGTGCTGCAGTAAACATGAGAGTGCAAATATCTCTTGGGCTACTGATTTCATTTCCTTTGGAAAAATACCCAGTAGTAGGATTGCTGGATCATACGGTAGTTCTATCTTTAGTTTTTTGAGGAACCTCCATACTCTTCTCCATAGTAGTTATACTAATTTACATTCCCACCAACAGTGTCCAGGGGTTCCCTTTTCTTTACATCTTTGCCACCATTCGTTTTTGCCTATCTTTTGAATAAAAGCCATTTTTACTGGGGTAGGATGACATCTCATTGTAGTTTTATTTTGTTTTGTTTTGTTTTGTTTTTTAGACAAAGTCTCACTCTGTTGCCCAGGCTGGAGTGCAGTGGCGCAATCTCAGCTCACTGCAAGCTCCACCTCCCAGGTTCACGCCATTCTCCTGCCTCAGCCTCCCGAGTAGCTGGGACTACAGGTACTCACCACCATGCCTGGCTAATTTTTTTTGTATTTTTAGTAGAGACGGGGTTTCACCATGTAAGCCAGGATGGTCTCGATCTCCTGACCTCATGATGCACCCACTCCGGCCTTCCAAAGTGTTTGGGATTACAGGCGTGAGCCACCGCGCCAAGCCTGGTTTGTTTTTGAGACAGAGTCTTGCTGTGTTGCCCGGGCTGGGGTGCAGTGACAAGATGTCAGCTTACTGCAACCTCTGACTCTGGGATTACAGGCACTCATGACCATGACAGGCTAATTTTTGTATTTTTAGTAGATAGGATTTCACTATGATGGCTGGGCTGGTGTTGAAATCCTGGTTTCAAGTGATCCACCTGCCTCAGCTTCCCAAAGTGCTAGAATTACAGGCATGAGCCGCTGTACGCAGCCTCATTGTGGTTTTGATGTTCATTTCTCTAGTGACCCATGATATTGAGCACTTTTTCATATGCCTATTTGCCATTTGTATGTCTTCTTTTGATAAATGTCTATTCAGGTCTTTTGCCCATTTTTAATTGGATTATTAGATTTTTTTTTCCTGTTAAGTTCCGTATTTATTTTGGTTATTAATCCCTTGCCAGATGAATAGTTTGCAAATGTTTTCTCCCATTGTGTGGGTTGTCTCTTCACTTTGTCGACTGCTTCTTTTTCGGTGCAGAGGCTTTTTAACTTAATGTCATCCCATTTGTACATTTTTGTGATGGTTGCTTGTACCTTGGGAGCATTACTCAAGAAATCTTTGTCCAGACCAATGTTGTGGAGAGTTTCCCCAGTGTTTTCTTGTAGTAGTTTCATAGTTTGAGGCCTTAGACTTAAGTATTTAATCCATTTTGATTTGATTTTCATGTATGGCAAGAGATAGGGGTCTAGTTTCATTCTTCTACATATAGATATCCAGTTTTCCTAGAACCAGTTATTGAAAAGACCATCCTTTCCCCAATGTATGTTCTTAATACCTTTGTCAGTAATGAGTTCACTGTAGATGTAGATGCATGGATTTGTTTCTGAGTTCTTTATTTTGTCCATTAGTCTGAATGTCTGTTTTTATGTCATGCTGTTTTGGTTATAGCACCGTAGTATAATTTGAAGTCAGGTAACATGATTCCTCCAGTTTTGTTCTCTTTGCTCAGCTGGCTTTGGCTGTTCTGTTTTCTTTTTTTGTGTGTGTGGTTCCATATACATTTTAGGATTATTTTTCCCATTTCTGCAAAGACTATCATTGGTATCTATTTTTGTTTTGAGAGAGGGTCTTGCTTTGTTGCCCAGGCTGGATTGCAGTGGTACAATCATGACTCACTGCAGCCTCAACCTCCTAGGCTTAAGTGATCCTCCCACTTCAGCCTCCTGAATAGCTGGGACTACACGTGCACACCACCATGCCTGGCTAATTTTTACATTTTTTATAGAAATGCGGTCTCCCTATGTCACCCAGTCTGGAGTCATTGGTATTTTGATAGGGATTGCATTGAAGCTGTAGGTTGCTGGGGTGGTATAGACAATGTTGATTCTCTAATCCATGAACATGGAATATCTTTCCATTTTTTTGTGTCCAGTTTTTTTTTTCTTTTCTTCCTTCCTTCCCTCACTCCCCCTTCCCTCCCCTCCCCTCCCTGCTTTCCTCGCTTCCACTTTTTTTGAGACAGAGCCTTGCTCTGTCACCTAGGCTGGAGTGCAGTGGTGCAATCTCAGCTCACTGCATCCTCCACTTCCGGGTTCAAGCGATTCTCCTGCCTCAGCCTCTGGAGTAGCTGAGATTACAGGCACCTACCACCACGCCTGGCTAATTTTTGTAGTTTTAGTAGAGATGGGGTTTCACCATGTTGGCCAGGCTGGTCTCGGACTCCTGACCTCAAGTGATCCACCTGCCTTGGCCTCCCAAAGTGCTGGGATTACAGGCATGAGCCTAGCCCTCCTCAGTTTCTTGCATCAGTGTTTTAATAGTTTTGTTATAGAGATCTTTCACTTCTTTGGTTAAGTTTATTCCTATAAACTTAGGAATTGTAAATGGGGTTACTCTCTTGATTTCTTTTTAAGATTGTTTGCTGTTGGCATATTGAAATGCTACTGATTTTTGTGTGTTGATTTTATATTCTACAACTTTACTGAATTTGTTTATTGGTTCTGATAGTTTTTTGGTGGAGTCTTTAGATTTTTTCAAATATAAGAGATCATATCATCTGCAAACAAGGATAATTTGACTTCTTCCTTTCCAATTTGGATACTCTATTCTTACTGTTGTCTGGTTGCTGTAGCTAGGACTTCCAATACTATGTCAAATAACAGTGGTGAAAGTGGGCCTCCTTATCTTGTTCCAAATCTTAGATAAAGGCTTTCAGTTTTCCCCCATTGAGTATGATAATAGGTACAAGTCTGTTGTATATGTGTTTTATTATGTTGAGTTATGTTCCTTCCATACACAGTTTTTGGAAGTTTTCTCTCATGAGGGATGTTGAATTTTATCAAGTGCTTTTTCAGTATCAGGTAAAATGATCATATATTTTTTGTTCTTCATTCTGTGATATGTTGTATCTTATAGATTGTTTTGCATATTTGGATCATCCTTGAATCCCTGGGATAAATCCCAGTTGGTCAGGATGAATGGTCTTTTTAATGTGTGGTTGAATTCCATTTGCTAGTATTTTTTTGAGGATTTTTGCATCAGTGTTCATCAGGAAGATTAGCCTGTAGTTTTCTCTTTTCTTTTTCTTTTTTTTTTTTTTTCCCCCAAGAACACTTTCATGTAGGAAGTTTTCTTTTTGATGTGTCTTTGTCTGATTTTGTTATCGGAGCATACTGGCTTCACAGAATGATTCTGGAAGTATTCCTTCCTCCTCTGTTTTTTTGGAATAGTTTGAATAGGATAGGTATTAGTTCTTCTTTAAATGTTTGGTAAAATTCAGCAGTGAAGCTATCGGGTCTTGGGCTTTTCTTTGCTGGGAGACTTTTTATTATACCTTTGATCTCATTACTTGCTGTTGTCTATTCGGGTTTTGGATTTCTTCGTGGTTTGATCTTGGTAGGCTGTATATAGCTAAGCATTTATCCTTTTCGTCTAGGTTTTCCAATTTATTGCTCATGGTAGTCTTTACTGATTTTTTGAATTTCTGCAGTATTGGTTGTAGTGTCTCCTTTTTCATCTCTCATTTTATTTATTTGGGTCTTCTCTCTTTTTTCTTAGTCTGGGGAAAAGTTTGTCAATTTTGTTTATCTTTTCAAAAAAACTTTTTATTTTGTTGATCTTTTCTATTGTTTTTGTTTCATTTATTTCTGCTTGATCTTTTTTATTTATTATTATTTATTTTCTTCTATTAATTTTGGATTTGGTTTGTCCTTGCTTTTCTAGTTCTTTAAGATGTATCAAGAGGTTATGTACTTGAAATTTTTCTACTTTTCTTTTTTTCCTTTCTTCTTCTTTTTTTAAATTTTTTCGAGAGAGCCTTACTCTGTCACCCAGGCTGGATACAGTGGTGCAATCTCGGCTCACTGCATCCTCTGCCTCCTGGGCTCAGATGATCCTCCAACCTCAGCCTCCTAACTAGCTGAGACTACAGACATGCACTACCATGCTAGGCTAATTTTTTTTTTTTTTTTTTTCTGTAGAGATGAGATTTTGCCGTGTTGCCCAGGCCTATCTCGAACTCCTGGACTCAAGGGATCTGCCTGCCTTGGCCTCCCAAAATGCTAGGATTATAGGCTTGAGCCCGGGAGGTAAAGGCTGCAGTGAGCCATGATTGCACCAGTGCATTCCAGCCCAGGCAACAGAGCAAGACCCTGTCTCAAAAAAAAAAAAAAAAAAAAAAATTCAGGGCTGGGTGCAGTGACTCATGGCTGCAATCCCAACACTTTGGGAGGCCGGTGGGGGGGCAGATTACTTGAGGTCAGGAGTTCAAGACCAGCCTGGCTAACACGGCAAAATCCTGTTTCTACTAAAACTACAAAAATTAGCTTGGCGTGGTGGCAGGTGCCTGTAATCCCAGCTACTTGGGAGGCTGAGGCAGGAGAATCGCTCGAACCCAGGAGGTGGAGGTTGCAATGAGCCAAGATCGTGCCATTGCACTCCAGCCTGGGTGACAGAGTGAGACTCGGTCTCAAAAATATATATGTGTGTGTGTGTGTGTATATATGTATATAGATATATGTGTATATGTGTGTATATATATATGTGTATATAGATGTGTGTGTGTGTGTATATATATATGTAACTATTTCTTTCTCTTTTTTTAGTTTTAATTTGCATGGAATACCTTTTTCCATCCCTTTATTTTTCAGTCCATTTGTGTCTTTGTAGGTGAATTGTGTTTCTTGTAGGGAACAGATCATTGGGTTTTGTTTTTTAATCTATTCAACCATTCTATGTCTTTTGATTGGAGTGTTTAGTCTATTTACATTCAATGTTATTATTGATAAGTAAGGACTTGTTCCTGTCATTTAATTTGTTTTCTGGTCTTCTTTTCCTTCTGACTTTCCTTCCTGTCTTCCTTTCTGTGAAGGCGATTTCCTCTAGTGCTACATTTTAATTTCTTGCTTTTTTTTTGTGCATCTGTTGTAGATTTTTTCTTTCTTCTTTTTTTTTTTTTGGTTTTGGAGACAAAGTCTTGCTCTGTCACCCAGGCTGGAGTGCAGTGGCATGATCTCAGCTCACTGCAACCTCCGCCTCCTGGGTTCAAGCAATTCTTGTGCCTGAGCCTCTTGAGTAGCTGGGATTACAGGCATGCACCACTGCACCCAGCTAAGTTTTGTATTTCCAGTAGAGACGGGGTTTCGCCATGTTGGCCAGGCTGGTCTCAAACCCTTGGCCTCAAGTGATGCACCTGTCTTGGCCTTCCAAAGGACTATAGCCATGCACCACCACAACTGGCTAATTATAGGCGTGAGCCACTGCCCCCAGCCAGTTTGTTTTTTATTTGAAATTACCACGAGGCTTACAAATAACATCTTATACCCCATTATTTTAAACTGATGACAACTTAGCACTGATTACAAAAACAAACCAACTAACAAACAAGCAAAGAGGAAATTAACAAAAACTCTAACTTCATCTCCCTGGTTTTTAACTTTTTGTTGTTTTTCTTTATATTTTATTATACTGTCTGTGTCTTGAAAAGTTGTTGTAGTTATTTTTGATAGGTTCATCTTTTAGTCTTTCTATTCAAGATATGAGTAGTTCATACACCATAATCAGAGGGTTATAATATTCTGTATTTGTCTCTGTAATTATTATTTTCAGTGAGTTTTATACCATCAGATGATTTCTTATTGCTCGTTAACGTCCTTTTCTTTCAGATTGAAGAACTCCCTTTTGCATTTCTTGTAGGACACATCTGGTGTTGATGAAATCCCTCAGTCTTTTCTGTTTGGGAAAGTATTTCTCCTTCATGTCTGAAGCATATTTTCATGGATATACTATTCTAGGATAAAAATTTTTTCCTGGTCTGGCGCAGTGGCTCATGCCTGTAATCCCAGCACTTTGGGAGGCTAAGGCAGGCAGATCACTGAGGTTGGGAATTCGAGACAAGCTTGACCAACATGGAGAAACCCTGTCTCTACTAAAAAAAAAAATACAAAATTAGCTGGGCATGGTGGTACATTCCTGTAATCCCAGCTACTCGGGAGGCTGAGGCAGGAGAATCGCTTGAACCCAGGAGGCGGAGGTTGTGGTGAGCCGAGATCGTGCCACTGTACTCCAGCCTGGGCAACAAGAGCAAAACTCAGTCTCAAAAGAAAAAAAAAAGTTGTTTTCCTTCATCACTTTAAATATGTCATGCCTCTCTCTCCTAGCAGACTGAGAAGTTTGCTGCCAGACATATTGAAGCTCCTTTGAATGTTACTCAAGGCCCAAGAGCTCTTCAGTCAGCTTGTGGTGAATGCTCTCAGGTCTAGGTCTCTCCTTTCAGGGCAGTGGGCCCCACTCTGGCCCAGGGCAGGTCCAGAGATGTCATCTAGGAGCTAAGGCCTGGAATCGGGGACCCTAGGAGCCTACTTGGTACACTACCCCACTATGGCTGAGCTGGTACCCAGCTGCAAGACAAAGTCCCCTTTTCTCTTCTCTCTTCTTTCCTCAAGCAGGAGTTGTCTCTCCTTGTGGCCACCACAAATAAGAGTGCACCAGATCACACCTGAAGCCAGCATAGCCCTGGGTTTCAACCAAGGCCCATGGCGAATACTGTCTAGGTGCTGCTCATGTTTATTCAAGGCCCAAGGGCCTTTTAGTCAGCAGGCAATGAATCCCTCCAGGACTGGGTCCTTCCCTTCAAGGCAGTGGGTTCCATTCGGACCCAGGATCTGTTGTATCTAGAAATGTCATCTGGGAGCTAGAGGCCTCGAATGGGGGCCTCAGGACTCTGCCTGGGGCCCTGTTCTATAATGGTTGAGCTGGTATCCAAATCGCAAGACAAAGTCCTCTGTATCCACCCCTCTCCTGTCCTCTCCTCAAGTGCAGGAAGCAGTCTCTCCCAGAGCTGCAAACTGTGCTGCATGGGGTTGCGGGAGGGGTGATGCAAGCATTCCTTTGGCTATCCCAGCTGATGTTTCGCTAGGTCACTTGCACCCCAAGTCCACTGGCTCTGATCCCAGCATAGCACCAATAGTTGCTCAGGAATTAACAATCCTTGTGGCTTTTCAAATTTCTTAAGGATCCTAGAGCACTTTAGCATGCAGTGGTAGGGCTAGCCAGAACTCAGGTAATAACCTCTAATAACCTCCGGGATGGATGATTCCTCTCTGACTAGGGCTGGTCTAAATGCTCTGTGGGCACTGGCAGAATTCTGCCCTGTGTTGGCTTTCTGCTGTGACAGCACTGAGTTCCAATGCAAAGTCCCATAATTACTATGAGGTCTCTCCCCGAAGCACACGGATGCTGTCTGTGCCATGAGGCCACTGCCAGGAGACTGGGGGTAGAGTGGTGTTGGCAATTCAAGACTGTCTTTTCTACCTTCTTTGGTGCATCTTTCTGTAATATGATGTTAAAACTGGGTACTGTGATCACTCATCTGAGTTTTGGTTCTTATGAAGATGATTTCCTGTGTGGATAGTTATTTTTCGTTTGTTTTTTGCGACGGGGTCTTGCTCCATTGCCAAGCAGGCTAGAGTGCAGTTGTGCAATCACAGCTCACTGCAGTAAACTCTCAGGCTCAGGGGATCCTCCTGCCTCAGCCTTCTGACTGAGGCTAGGACTCCCGACTGGGACTACAGGCATGCCCCACCATACTCAGCTATTTAAAAAAATTTTTTTTGTGGCAGGGGGAGCAGTTTTGCCCTGTTTTCCAGGCCCATCTCAGTCTTCCAAAATGCTGAGATTACAGGAATGAGCCACCATGCCCAGCCTGGATAGTTGTTCAATTTGATGTTCTTGCTGGATAATCACTGGAGGGGATGTGTTTGGCCATCTTGCTCTACCTCCTCCTCTAAAAGTTCTTTTTTTTTCTTTCTTTCTTTTTTTTTTTTTTTTTGACAGTCTTGCTCTGTCACCTAGGCTGGAGTACAGTGATGCCATCTCACTCAGCTCACTGCATCCTCTGCCTCCCAGGTTCAAGTGATTCTCCTACCTCAGCCTCCTGAGTAGCTGTGATTACAGGCATGTGCCAGCAAGTCCTGCTAATTTTTGTATTTTTAGTAGAGATGAGCTTTCACCATGTTGGCCAGGCTGAGTCTTGAACTCCTGACCTCAAGTGATGCACCCGCCTCGGCCTCCCAAAGTGCTGGGATTATAGGCATCAGCCACAGTGCCTGGCCAGGTATTTTCTTATATCAAGCAAAAGTTAAAGGTTATGTTCACTAAAAATAATTTTAAGAGATTAAAATTTTTGGCTGGGTGTGGTGGGTTATGCTTGTAATCCCCACACTTTGGGAGGCCGAGACAGGTGGATCACAAGGTCAGGAGTTGGAGAGCAGCCTGACCAACATGGTGAAACCCCGTCTCTACTAAAAATAGAAAAATTAGCAGGGCATGGTGGTGCATGCCTATAATCCCAGCTACTCAGGAGGCTGAGGCAGGAGAATCGCTTGAACCCAGGAAGCGGAGGTTGCAGTGAGCCGAGATAGTGCCACTGCACTCCAGCCTGGGCAACAGAGTGAGACTCCATCTCAAAAAAAAAAAAAATTAAAAATTTTTAATTGTTTTTCATTTGCTGAAAAAAATTAGAATATTTAAAATTTTGATTATATTGCTATTATATATTTATATAAGTTGATCTTTTGCAGGTTTAACTTGAGACATTATAATATATACATAAAACTAAAACTTAGCAAATACAGTTGTGAAGTTAAATATTAATATCTTTTTAAAATGTTAATTTAACTTTTAACTTAAAAATTATTTCGCATTTTGTAACCCAGTAATGAATAAAAAGAGCATGCTTTATACATACTCTTTTTAAAATGTTAAAGCATATATATATATATATATATACATATGGTACATTAACATGTATTTGTGGTATTAACATTTCATGGGGAGAGGGCAATTAGGAAAAAAATATCTTAAAAGCCAACTTGGGGTGATTATGAAGAGTTGAGAAACAGAAACGCTGTATAGGGGTCTCTCTTGTTAGGAGAATTTGGGATGGCAAAATGTCGATTGGATGGAAATGACCTTACTGGTTGAAGGTATGCAAGCTTACACCTAGAGAGTTCCATGGTATTTCCCTTCACTCATTTCTGTGGTGTTTTCTCTTATATTTTTGAGCATCTACTACTTACAAGGCTCTATGCTAGATATACTAGTAGGAGACAGGCTGGAAGTTGAATAGGGTGACCCAGACAATACACACATGTGGAATACATCGTTTCTACTTTTACAGTTCTTTAATTGGAGAGAGATGATAGAAACATGGAAAATTCATTCATTTAGTAAGAATTAAATGTAAATTCATGGTAAACATAGTGTAATGTTTGGCTTATTGCTAAAAATTTCAGTTTACCTATAATATTCTATGTGTTTGTTTTATAATGTCCCTGTTTGTGTAGTGTTTTTAGCATTCCGTGGTACTTTGTATGTATAGTATATAATCATTGTCTAATGTAACAGCTTTAGCTCTGAGGCCAGGATATGAAAGGAAATAATGTAGGTTATGTTTTGGGGGAATTTGGCTTCTGCCTCTTCGTGTGTTGTATTGAGGGAAAATAAAACTGGGATTGGAGAAACAGTCAAGGCTGTAGAGTATGTCTGGGAAACCTAGGACTGCAATTTCTGAATCCTGAGTTTGGTGGTTTCTTTTGCCTTTCTGGAAGTCTGGCAACCATTTACAGATACAATGGAATATACTTTCTTTTGGATCTTTTAGAGCATGTCCATTGGCTGTTGTAACTCAAAAGAGGGCCTCAGCCTTGCAAATCACCTCGCATCGTGGCCTCTTGGCCGTACTGTGTTATCAGCCGGGCTTTGAAGCCGGTCCTTAAGAGGACTTCTGCATGCTTTAGTTGGTGTTTTGGCCTCTTTGTTCCTTCCGCTGCCATTCACCTGTATTTTTATTTTATAGGTGTCTCTGCAAACAGACTCATGGGTGGTGCCATGCAGCTTACCTTCCGCAAGATGGCGTTTGACTATTACCCTTTCCACTGGGCAGGTTAGGAAAACTCTGAATGGGGCCAATTCTAGCATAGCCCAAAACATTGAGGGCAGATTCCTGGATTCATCCCTGACTGCTTAACAGGAGGTTGCCAGAGATTGCAGTGCATGCTCAGAGGGGTGTTGGAGATACCCCTCTTCAAGAGGACATCTGGAAACTTGCAGCTTCCACTGTTGATGATTCTTTATGAGTAATGAGAGAAAGTGAGTAGGGGAGATATCTAGGGCCTGAGATATTGCTTTTGATTCTACTCTCAGCCCCTCGCTTCCACTAGTATTAGAGCCTCTCCAGTAGTCCATAGTCAAATATGGCAGCAGTCAACAGCTTGCCTTTAGGGAGCCTTTGGGAAAAATCACATATGGAATCCAGAAGAATGTGCAACCTATCATTGAATAATTTTTCCTTATCCCAGAGATTTTTGGACTATGGGTAAGGAATCAGATTCTGAACTATGACTATCCTGATGGAAAGGAAAAATTGGAACATTCATCAAGATCTTCGGCTAAAATCTTTTCACTTCTTCTTTGCACAGGTGATAGCTGCAAACATTGGGTACGCCACTGTGAGGCCATGGAGACCCGAGGCCAGTGGGCCCAGAAGCTGGTGATGGAATTTCAGAGCAAAATGGAGAAGTGGCATGAAGAGACAGGTCTGAAACCACCCTGGCACCTGGGAGTAGACTCTCCCTTTCGGAGAAGAGCAGGTGGGTTATGAGGAACTGGAAGACTCCAGTTGCTTAGCTTCTTGCCATTTATCTTTGAATAACAGTGAAGATAAAGCAAGAACTAGCTGATTATCCCAACTGTATCTAATGAAGAGACATCAGTGACTTTTTTCTTTACGGAGACCTCTTTGACCCCAGGGATAGCCGCAGTGTTGATGTCATCATCTCTATTCAGTAGACTGTTGTCTTGGTCTTAAGAATAATATTTTTGAGTTCATCTAGGAGCTAGACAGTGTTAAGCTATCTTTCCTACATATAGCATTAATGATCTTAGGATTTTTACTTTCCTAACTCTATTAATAATGAGAGTTGAATGTATCTGATTCTTTTTCTCACCTTATTTTTATTTAGATTCTCTTTCCAGTCCTCGAAAGCACCCTCTTGAGAGAAGCCCCTCTCAGGGCAGACAGGCTGCCTTTCGGCCTCCAGCATGGAACCGCTTACGCTCTAGCTGCCTGGTGGTACGGGTGGATGACCTGGACATCCACCAGGTGAGGACATGGTTGGAAAGAGGTGGAGCAGTTTACGTGGAAGGCAACTGGAACAGTATGAACAAAGTTTTGGAATTTGGGGACTATTTACCTCACTTCTGGGAAGATTAATAGTTTGGTCTGTTTCTTTCTGAGCAGGGCTGGTGAGATCAGGACTTGGGAATTCCCCCAGTTTTACTGTGACTGCTTTGCTTTGAACCTCCCGCTGAAAAAACTAACTCGTGTAGAGTGTGAGGCAGGTGTGAGAATGCCTAGAATATGTGTGAAATGCACTGTGTTCCCCGTGACAGATTTTGGAGGGACGGTAGAGGCTTTATGCTTCCTAAGTGGAAATGGAGGTCTGCTCTAAGTTTGATTGTTGATACTAACAGTAAGTTGTGATTGTTTAGGTTTCCACCGCTGGACAGCCAAGTAAAAAGCCATCTACCCTCCTTTCCTGCAGTCGGAAACTTCACAACCTCCCCACCCAGGTCTCTGCCATTCATCTTGAGTTCACGGAGTATTACTTCCCAGATAATCAGAAGCTTCCAGGTAAGCATCTAGGCTGGCTATTTCTTCTGTCTAGCTTGTGCTTTTCCCATTTGTCAGCTTTCGGGCCACTACTTACATTTTTATTTGTTTTTAGGAGTTTTCAGTGTTTGAGTAAATTTAGCATACTTTTGTTAAACACTGTGCCCTGTATAAATGTGTACCTTTGCTCTGTTCATAATATAGTTAATATTAGGTGGTAAGAGCCTCGCTATTGCTTTTTACAGAATTGTTTACAGTTATGTTTCTGTTTTTTCCTCTGCTTTCCAGTCCCTTGTCCTAATCTTTACATTCAGTTAAATGGTCTGACATTTACTATGGATCCTGTCAGTTTGCTCTGGGGAAACCTCTTTTGCCTGGATTTATACCGCAGCTTGGAGCAGTTCAAAGCTATCTACAAGCTGGAAGATTCAAGTCAGAAAGATGAACACTTGGACATCCGACTAGATGCATTCTGGTTGAAGGTGAGGGGAGAGTATGACTTTTATCCCCTGCTGGTAGCCACAGCTGCATTTTTTCAATGGACATAATCCATGATTTTGCTGTGTCCATTTTGTGGAAGTAAGAAAATAGTTTCAGAGCCCAAATGATCTTTTACATGTGTATTAATAGCGGGATGCTGAGATACTCAGATGACCATTCTGAATTGTGTTTCATTTTCTCTGTGAAGGTGAGCTTTCCACTGGAAAAGAGAGAGCGGGCAGAGTTGCATCGTCCCCAGGCCCTTGTCTTCTCTGCATCAGGCATGATTGCCACCAATACACGTCATGCCCCACATTGTAGTTGTTCAGACCTCCAGAGTCTCTTCCGGGGTTTTGCTGCTGCTGAGTTCTTTCATTCCAATTATGATCACTTTCCTAAGGTTCCGGGTGGCTTTAGCCTTCTGCACATGCTTTTTTTGCATCATGCCTTTCAGATGGATTCCTGCCTGTCTCAGCCTAATACCCTCCCTCCCCAGAGGCCTAAGGCTTCCCGGGATCTCTGGTCTGTCCACTTTACCCAGATCTCCTTGGACTTTGAGGGAACAGAAAACTTCAAAGGCCATACCTTGAATTTTGTAGCCCCCTTCCCCCTGTCTATTTGGGCCTGCCTACCCCTCCGCTGGCAGCAAGCCCAGGCACAGAAGCTCCTTTTGGCCTCAGAGGGGAGGCTGAAACCATCAGCCAGCTTTGGAAGTCCTGTCCAGTCTGAGGCTCTTGCCCCTGACTCTATGTCCCATCAGCGGTCAAAGACTGAGCATGACTTGAAAAGCTTATCAGGACTTACAGAAGTCATGGAAATTTTTAAAGAAGGCAGTAGTGGTGTGGACAACAAAGGGCCTCTGACAGAGCTGGAGGATGTAGCAGATGTTCATATGCTTGTACATTCCCCGGCCCATGTCCGCGTGAGACTTGACCACTACCAGTACTTGGCTCTGCTTCGCCTGAAGGAGGTGCTGCAGAGGCTTCAGGAGCAGCTGACTAAGGATACAGAGTCAATGACTGGGTCTCCCCTGCAGGACCAGACAGCTTGCATTGGAGTTCTCTTTCCTAGTGCTGAGGTGGCTCTGCTTATGCATCCTGCCCCCGGTGCTGTCGATGCTGACTCTGCAGGCTCAGATAGCACTAGCCTCGTAGATTCAGAGCTATCTCCTTCAGAGGATCGGGAACTGAAGTCTGATGCCTCATCAGACCAGGGCCCAGCAAGCCCTGAGAAGGTCCTGGAGGAAAGTATCACTGAAAATCAGGATGTATCCCAGGAGAGGCCACATAGCAATGGAGAACTGCAGGACTCAGGTCCACTTGACCAGCAGCTGGCAGGGAAGGGCCATGAGGCAGTAGAGTCCCTACAGGCCAAAAAACTGAGCAGAACCCAAGCCTCCAGCTCACCAGCTGCATTGAAGCCCCCGGCTGGCAGGGAGACTGCTGTGAATGGACAGGGTGAGCTCATCCCCTTGAAGAACATTGAGGGAGAATTGTCAAGTGCTATTCACATGACCAAGGATGCCACCAAGGAGGCTCTACATGCCACCATGGACCTCACCAAGGAAGCTGTGTCCCTGACTAAGGATGCCTTCAGTTTGGGCAGAGATCGAATGACCTCCACCATGCACAAGATGTTGTCCCTCCCGCCAGCCAAGTAAGTGGTTCTGTGCCTCCTTCAATCATTCCATCTCCTTCTCCTAGTTCTAATCATTGGATTTAAGGCCTCTTACTGTATGCATTTCTAGATTGGGAAGTACCAAATAGTCCAGGAGAATGCATAGAATGGCTTATTTAATGGGCAGTTTTCAAGTCAATATTTATTGCTTCTTAGAATCAGATTATCTCCTTTTTCACTGATTCACTTTTCTTTCCCCTCAAGATGTGCCTTATTGTATTAGCCAGGCTGGTCTTGAACTGCTGGGCTCTGCAATCCTCCTGCCTTGGCTTCCTGAGTAGCTGGGATTATAGACACGTGCCACTGTACTCAACTTGCTTCACTATTATTGATACAAATATGCTATATCAGAATAATAATACTGGCATATGTATATTATTTTCAGTGGGCTTTCATGTAATTTTTTTGTTTGATTTGATCCCCACAGCAGCTGGGGAAGGTGGCCTTAGACATTTGTATCCCCAATTTATAGCTGAGAAAACTGAGGCTTTAGAGAGGATGAGCTCATAGATATCCTATATCTTGTAAATAGAAAAGCTGTGGCTTTGGACTTGTTTTTCTAGTACCTTATCAGTGTCTGCCACGGTAATAGAGAAGGAAGAATTTCATTCATTCAGCAAATATCTTTTGAGCCCTTTCTGTATGCTGGGCTCTGTGTTAAGCAGCGGAGATAGAGTAGGGAGTAAACAGAAAAACACAGAAATGCACAGTGAGAAGAGTGGAAAAGTATGGATTTTCCCATGGGTGCCTCGTGGTTTTAGGAAAGATAATTGAGTCTAAGGGAAGTCTTTCCTGGAACACTTTGTGGTTTAGAGACCATGGTATGAAAACCAGTGCATTTAGAGCTTTTGTCTAAGTGAATTATCTTAAGTGGGTCTCTAAGTAATGCCTATGGGTGAGCTAGTACCTGCTAGGACAGACAGCAAGGAGGAAGGAGAGGAAAACTTCAAGGGTGGAATTGTATAATAATACTAATCAGCATTTACTGAGTGCCTTCTGTACCTGACAAGACACAGTCCTAAATACTTATAATATTGGTCCACTGGATTTTTATAATAGCCCTATAAAGTTAGTATTAATATCACTCCCCATCTCACAGATGAGGAAACTGAGGCTCAGGATCACACAACTTGTGAGTGGTGGGACACGGATTAAAAGCCTGCACTCCTAATCACCCAATGTGCTGCCTTTTCTAAATGGAGAGAAGTAAGGGAAATGGAAAAAGAGCAGAGGTGAAAAAGAGAAAAGAAAGCTGTGTGAAATGAGCCCTTTTATTTATTTATTTATTTTTTTTTTTTTTTTTCTGAGACGGAGTCTCGCTCTGTCGCCCAGGCTGGAGTGCAGTGGCCGGATCTCAGCTCACTGCAAGCTCCGCCTCCTGGGTTTACGCCATTCTCCTGCCTCAGCCTCCCGAGTAGCTGGGACTACAGGCGCCCGCCACCTCGGCCCGGCTAGTTTTTTTGTATTTTTAGTAGAGACGGGGTTTCACCATGTTAGCCAGGATGGTCTCGATCTCCTGACCTTGTGATCCGCCCGTCTCGGCCTCCCAAAGTGCTGGGATTACAGGCTTGAGCCACCGCGCCCGGCCTAGCCCTTTTAAAACATCAACAGCAACTTCCTAACTGCCCAAGCCTGTGGCCTTTTCCTCAGTCCCCCTTCTCTGATCAGTTCATTCATTCTGAGCATTTGTAACCCCACCCAGTTACTCTCACTTCTCTGAAGGAGTCTTCTTTTTCCTTGACTGCTCTCTTCCTTTTATCCTATAGGTGTAAATAATCCACAGGGCTAGGCTGTCCATATTCTGACCACTTTTGTCATAATTTTAATTTTTAATTTTTTTTTTTTTTGAGAAAGGTCTCATTCTGTTGCCCAGTGTTGCGATCTCTGCTCACTGCAGCCGCGATCTCCCAGGTTGAAGTGATCCTCCTGCCTCAGCCTCCTGAGTAGCTGGGACCACAAGCATGTGCCACCATGCCCAGCTAATTTTTATATTTTTGGTAGAGATGGAGTTTTGCCATGTTGCCCAGGCTAGTCTCAAACTCCTGGGCTCAAGCGATTGAGAAAATCCCAGCATTTTGGGTGACAGAGTGAGACTCCGTCTCAAAAAAAAAACAAAAACATAGTTTGCTGAGCCCTATTTCTCATTCATGGAATGAGATGGGGCCTGATAATTTGCATTTTTTTTTTTTTTTGAGACGGGGTCTCACTCTGTTGCCCAGGCTGGAGTGCAGTGGTGCATTCTTGGCTCACTGCAACCTCTGCCTCCTGGGTTCAAACAATTCTCCTGCCTCAGCCTCCCGAGTAGCTGGGACTACAGGCATGTGCCACCACGCCCAGCTAATTTTTGTATTGTTAGTAGAGACCGGGTTTTACTATGTTTGCCAGGATGGTCTCGATCTCTTGACCTCAGGTGACCTGCCTGCCTTGGCCTCCCAAAGTGCTGGGATTACAGGAATGAGCCACCTCACCGGGCCCAAGAATTTGCATTTCTAACACGTTCCCCATTGATTCTGATGCTCCTGCCAGGACCACACTTTGAGAGCACTGCTCTAGGGGATCTCACATCAGTTTTCCATGTCTGTTCCCACATGAAGACTTTTTAGTGTATAAAAAGTATGGTTGATTTCTATATTGGTGGTATTTTATTTTATTTTATGAGACATCCATTACTTGCTAAAAGTCTTTTCCTCTCCAGCTTGTTTGAAAAAGTCAGGCCAAACATCCTAAAACATAGGTATAATCTTGTTATTTCCCTACTCCAAAACCTTCATGCTTTTCCCTCATACCCCCTGAATTTAGTTTGAACTTCTTTTTTTTTTTTTTTTTGAGACGGAGTCTCGCTCTGTCGCCCAGGCTGGAGTGCAGTGGCCGGATCTCGGCTCACTGCAAGCTCCGCCTCCCGGGTTCACGCCATTCTCCTGCCTCAGCCTCCCGAGTAGCTGGGACTACAGGCGCCCGCCACCTCGCCCGGCTAGTTTTTTGTATTTTTTAGTAGAGATGGGGTTTCACCGTGTTAGCCAGGATGGTCTCAATCTCCTGACCTCGTGATCCACCTGTCTCGGCCTCCCAAAGTGCTGGGATTACAGGCTTGAGCCACCACGCCCGGCCTGAACTTCTTAAGTATGGCATAATCAATTATTATGATACATCCATATAGCAATTTATAGTTTTCAAAGCATTTTAATAAATAATTTTTTATTCAAGGTTTTCTATAATTTGGCTGCCACTCTTGTGGTAAAGTGAAAAATCACTTAATGTGAAGTTAGGAGACTTGAGTCTTTTATTTTTAAGACAGAGTCTC
This sequence comes from Macaca mulatta, assembly GCF_049350105.2. Classification (NCBI taxonomy): domain Eukaryota; kingdom Metazoa; phylum Chordata; class Mammalia; order Primates; family Cercopithecidae; genus Macaca; species Macaca mulatta. Next base: position 147,415,331 of record NC_133409.1, on the reverse strand, counting down.
ACTGTGTCACCCACGCTGGAGTGCAGTGGTGTGACCTCAGCTCACTGCTGCCTTGACCTCCCAGGCTCAGGTGATCCTCTCACCTCAGCCCCCAGTAGCTGGGACTAGAGGCGCGCACCACCATGCCTGGCTAATCTTTGTATTTTTTGTAGAGACAGGGTTTTGCCATGTTGCCCAGGCTGGTCTCGAACTCCTGGATTCAAGCCATCTGCCTGCCTTGGCCTCCCAAAGTGCTGGGATTATAGGCGTGAGTCACTGTGCCCGGCCTGAGTTTTTCTTAATTCTACCTTTAACTATGACCTTGGGACAGTTTCTTCATCTGTAAAGTGGAAGGGTGGTATTAAAAGGTCCTTAAAGGTTGCTTTTCACTGTGTTAATGCCTTTTTAACTTTATCTTCCATTGCTCTCCCTGACAAAACCTATGCTTCAGCTGGGCAGAGCTATTATTCTTACCATTCTCTTTTTGTTTCTGGCTCTATGCCTTTGTTTATGCCATTTCTTGTCTATAGGATACCCTCTTCTCACTTTCACAATCCTTCAAGGACCACCTCAAATGTTATCTCCTACCACGAAGCCACTCTTGATCCTCTTCTCCTTGTCCTTTTTCCTCTTTGATGTTGTCTAGAACTGGGAATGTCTTACTCATCAATTGATCCATCTCCCACTCCTGCCTAGTGCCTAGTATGGTGCCTTACATACAGAAGCAACTAAATACTTATGGAATGAATGCAGGTGGCTTCAGGTGCCATTCATCAGCACCAGAGCAGTAGGTAGCTGATCTCTTCTGAGTCTGGGATGACCTTGAATAACCTTGACATTTAATGTTGATATGAGAGCGCTGTGTATGCAGTTAGCAATGTTGGAATAAAAAGATTCAGAAAGGCCAGTGATTGAAAAATGACTTGATCTCTTTACAGCCAGTAATAGGTGATGTCAAAGTTGCATGTTCCCAATATTGGGAACTTTATCCAGTTGTCTGAGCGGAAAGGGATGGGTATTGTAAGTGGATGGGAACAAACATGTCTCCAAAGCCACATTTGTGGTTTTTGTTTTTGTTTTTGTTTTTTTAAACAGGGAGCCCATGGCCAAGACAGATGAGGGGGTGGCAGCCCCAGTGAGTGGAGGTGCTGCACGACTCCGATTTTTCTCCATGAAGAGGACAGTATCTCAACAGTCATTTGATGGTGTCTCATTGGATAGCAGTGGCCCTGAAGACCGGATTTCAGTGGACAGTGATGGCAGTGATAGCTTTGTGATGCTCTTGGAGTCTGGTATGTGGGAGCAGAGCCAGGCAAAGTTGCAGAATTCCAGAAAGGGTTGTCTCTGCTGCCTGTGTCAGACTGGCAGGGGTTAAAGAGGAGCTGAGAGAGGACAATGTAGACATTTTCTTAACCAAGACAAAAAAGAGAGAAAAAGAAATTTTAGTGGATTTGTGGGTTTGGTTTTAATTCCACATTTCTAGGTGATTGGTTAATAACTGACTTTATATCACAGAAAGAGATTCAAACCAAAGGAGAGAGTACTAGTCTTACAGCCGTATAGCTAAGTCAGGATTAGTTTCATGGTTGCTATCAGTGGTGTGAATGTGTTTATAGTCTTTTTTTTTTTTTTTTGGCCTGTGTTGTCACTGGAAAATAGGAGCTTTTTATCTATTAATAAAATGAGAAACTTTTAGGAATACCTTTATATGTTATACTGGTTCTTTCAGTTTATTGAAATAGAAACTTATGAAATGATCCCTTAAGAGTATCTAGGCTGGGCACGGTGGCTCACACCTGTAATCCTAGCACTTTGGGAGGCCGAGGTGGGTGGATCACTTGAGGTCAGGAGACTAGTCTAGCCAACATGGTAAAAACCCCGTCTGTACTAAAAATACAAAAATTAGCTGGGCGTGGCAGCAGGTGCTTGTAATCTCAGCTACTCGGGAGGCTGAGGCAGGAGAATTACTTGAACCAGGGAGGTGGAGGATGCAGTGAGCCAAGATTGTGCCATTGCACTCCAGCCTGGGTGACAGCGGGACTCCATCTCAAAAAAAGAAAGGATGTCCTATTTATTTATTTATTTTATATTGACAAATTATAATTGTATCTGTGTGGTATTAATACTAAGAGATCCTATGATATATACACACACACATACAGTGTGGGATTTTTGAGCCAAACTAATTAACATCTCTGCCACCTCAAATACTTACCATTTATTTCTCCTGTTTAACTGAAACATTATCCTTTCACTAACATTTCCTCCTATCCCCTCCCATTTCCCTTTTCAGCCTCTGTTAAGCATCATCCTGCTCTCTGCTTTGATGAGTACAGTTGTTTTACATTCTATGTATAAGGGAGCACATGCTGTTTCTGTCTTTCAGTGCCTGGCTTATCTCATTTAGCATATTGTCCGTCCTCCAGATTCAGCTATTATCACAAATGACAGGATTTCCCTCTCACAAGGCTGAATAGTATTCCATTGTGTATTCATACCACATTTTCTTTATCTGTTCATTGGTTGATGAACACATAAGTTGATCCCATAACTTGGCTATTGTGAATAATGTAGTAAACACAGGAGTGGAGATAGTTCTTTGATACACTTTTTTTTTCATATTCCTTGGATATATACCCCAAAGTGGATATGGTAACCTATTTTTAGCTTTGAGGACCCTCCATACTGTTTTCCGTAATGCCCATATTAATTTACATTTCCACCAACAGGGTGCTAGGGTTTCCTTTTCTCTACATCCTTGCCAACACTTGTTATCTTTAATCTTTTTGAGAGTAGCAATTCTGACAGGAGTGAGTTAATATTTCACTGTGGTTTTAATTTAAGAGAATGCACTGTTTCTTAAACTGGGTGGTGTTTTGTTACTATTTTTGTTTTGTATACTGGTTATGTTTGTTTTGTTACTATTTTTAACTTCTTATGGAAGATTTCGTGTCTATATACAAAAGTAGACAGAATCAAATAATGAACCCTTATACACCCATTACCTAGCTTTGAAACTAAGAACTCATGGCAGGCCCGGTGCAGTGGCTCACGCCTGTAATCCCAGCATTTTGGGAGGCCTAGGTGGGCGGATCACTTGAGGTGAAACCTAATTCTGAAATTAATCACATTAAAGTTCTGAAAAATCTCCTGGGGTTCTTATATATTCACCTTAGACAGCAATTAAACTTGAGACTGGATTTCTGCCTTGGGAGCATCCAGTCTGAAAGGAAAGAAAAGGCCAGCACGGTGCCTCACACATGTAATCCCAGCGCTTTGGGAGGCCAAGGCGGGTGGATCACTTGAGGTCAGGAGTTTGAGACCAGCCTGGCCAACATGGTGAAACTCCATCTCTACTAAAAATACAAAAATTAGCCAGGGATGGTGGTGTGCGCCTGTAATCCCAGCTACTTGGAAGGCTGAGGTGGGAGAATTGCTTGAACCAGGAAGTGGAGGTTGTAGTGAGCCGAGATCACACCACTGCACTTCCCTGGGCGACAGAACGAGACTACTCCATCTCAAAAAAAAAAAAACAAAAAAAAACTCATGGACATTTTTGTTCCATATACACTACTGCCCACTTTCCTTCATCCCATGTTATTTTGAAGCAAATCCCAAACATATCCTTTTGTCCATAAATAGTTATACATTGCTAGAAAATACAGACTTAAATTTTTTTAAATTGTGGTAAAATACATATGAAATTTGCCATCCTAACCATTTTTAAGCGGATAGTTCAGTGACATTAAGTACATTCTGACTGTTGTACAATCATTACTACTGTCTATCTCCAGGATGTTTTTCATCTTGCGAAACAGAAACACTGTACTCATGAAACAGTAACTCCTCATTTCCCCTCCCCCCAGCCCTTGGCAACCATGATTCTACTTTCTTTTATAAATTTGACTACTTTAGGTACCTCATATAAATGGAATCATGCAGTGTTTGTCCTTTTATCACTGGCTTATTCCACTTAGTATAATATCCTCAAGGTTCTTCTATTTTGTAGCGTGTTTCAGAATTTCCTTCCTTTTTAAGGCTCAATAGTGTTCCATTGTATTTATTTACATACCACATGGCTTATCCTTGCATCCATGGAAGGACGCTTGGGTTGCTTCTGTTTACAGACTTAAAAATGGGACCAAATGTCATTACACTTTAAAAAATTAACAGTAATTCATAAATTCATCAAATATCTAGTTAGTCCTCAAATTTCTAGTTGTCTCATGAATGCCATAAATATTTTGTTTTATTTTTACAATTGTCATTGTTTGTAGAGGTTGGATTTGAACAGAATATTTTGACTTTTGAACTCATTTGTCCTCTTTTTCATGCAGAGTCTGGTCCCGAATCTGTTCCACCAGGATCTCTTTCCAATGTCCCAGATAATGCTGGTGTTCAAGGGAGTCCTCTTGTGAATGATTATGGCCAGGGGTCACCAGCAGCCAACAGTTCGGTTTCACCCAGTGGAGAAGACCTCGTCTTGCACCCGGTCAGCTGCTCTGCTTTCTTCTCTGCAGAGGGTAGGCTCTGGGCTGGGAGCTTGGGACTTAAAACTAAGAGAATCTCCTTTGATAGGTCTCAGTCGTGGTCCTGAAGGTGAACGAGGTGTCTTTTGGGATTGAGGTACGTGGTGAGGACTTGACCGTGGCCCTGCAAGCAGAGGAACTGACCCTCCAGCAGCTGGGCACCGTGGGACTCTGGCAGTTCCTGCGTGGACAGTGCCCAGGTAAGGATGGTGGTCATTCCACGACGGATCGTGGGACTTGTCTAGGACAGCCACAGTTTAACTTGTACTTGTCACTGGGCTCTAAGGGCAGCCACTCTGCTAGTGCCAAGTTCTCTCCAGCAGCCACTGGGGGAGGAAAAACTCCACTGAAGCCTTTTTTGCAAGGAGCCTCTCAGAGCTTTCTGGGGCTTTCCATTCACTGTGCTAGTCTCCATCTTCACTTCCAGGTACTCCTAGAGCTTATACATGAGGACAGCATCCACTTCATTTGTGTGTCTCTTAACATAAAACTATCTGATCAGGGAACTTCTGTCATTCAGATTCAGTCCTTTGATGTGAATTATCATTTATAAAAGATGACAGGAAAAATCTGGGCTTATGTTACATACTTCATTTAAAAATTATTGGCTGGTGCCGGGCGCAGTGGCTCACGCCTGTAATCCCAGCACTTTGGGAGGCCGAGGCAGGCGGATCACAAGGTCAGGAGATCGAGACCACGGTGAAACCCCGTCTCTACTAAAAATACAAAAAATTAGCCGGGCGCGGTTGTGGGCGCCTGTAGTCCCAGCTACTCAGGAGGCTGAGGCAGGAGAATGGCGTGAACCCGGGAGGCGGAGCTTGCAGTGAGCCGAGATCGCGCCACTGCACTCCAGCCTGGGCGACAGAGCGAGACTCCATCTCAAAAAAAAAAAAAAAATTATTGGCTGGGTATGGTGGCTCATGCCTGTAATCCCAGCACTTTGGGAGGCTGAGGTGGGTGGACCACCTGAGGTCAGGAGTTTGAGACCATCCTGGCCAACATGGTGAAACACTGTCTTTACTAAAATATAAAAATTAGCTGGACGTGGTGGTGGGCGCCTGTAATTCTAGCTACTTGGGAGGCTGAGGCAGGAGAATTGCTTGAACCCGGGAGGTGGAGGTTGTAGTGAGCTGAGATCGTGCCATTGCATTGCAGCCTGGGTGACAAGAGTGAAACTTTGTCTTAAAAAAAAAAAAAATATATATATATATATATATATGTATCTTTTTTAGGCTGGGCATGGTGGCTCATGCCTGTAATCCCAGCACACTGGGAAGCTGAGGTGGGAAACCAGCCTGAGCAACATAGCAAGACCTCATCTCGACAAAAAATACAGGCCCGGCATGGTGGCTCACACCTGTAATCCTAGCACTTTGGGAGGCTGAGGCAGGTGGATCACTTGAGGTCAGGAATTTGAAACCACCCTGGCCAACATGGTGAAACCCCGTCTCTATTAAAATACAAAAAAATTAGCTGGGCGTGGTGGCAGGCACCTATAATCCCAGCTACTTGGGAGGTGGAGGTTGCAGTGAGCCGAGATTGCGTCACTGCACTCCAGCCTGGGTGAGAGAGCGAGACTCTGTCTTTAAAAAAAAAAAAATTAGCTGGGCGTGGCGGTGCATGCCTATAGTTCTAGCTGCTTGGGAGGCTGAGGTGAGTGGATCACTTGAGTCTAGAAGTTTGAGACTACGGTGAGCTATAATTGCACCACTGCACTCTAGCCTGGGAACAGAGTGAGACCCTGTCTCTTAAAAAAAAATTAAAATATTGAGTAGATACTGAAGAACACTTATAAGATATATGTAAGGCATAAAATAATAACAATACAGTGAAACTGTGTACCCACCACCTAGTTTGTTTTATTGTTTTAAAATTTTTTGTGAGACACAGTCTTGCTCTGTTGCCCAGGCTGGAGTGCAGTGGCACAAATTCGATGCACTGCAACATTTGCCTCCTGAGTTCAGGCAATTCTCCTGCCTCAGCCTCCTGAGTAGCTGGGAATACAGGCACGCACCACCACACCCAGCTAATTTTTGTATTTTCAGTAGAGATGGGGTTTTACCATGTTGACCAGGCTGGTCTCAAACTCCCGGCCACGAGTGATCCATCCACCTCAGCCTCCCAAAGTGCTGGAATTACAGGCCTGAGCCACCATGCCTGGCCCCACCACCTAGTTTAATTAATATAATACAACAGTACCATTACTTTTGAAGTCTCTGGGAGTCCCTCTTCTGAACCTCCTTCTGTCCCTCACCTGTCATAGGTAATCACTATCCTGAATTTGTATTCATTGTTATCTTGCTTTACTTTATAATTTGTACGCTTGTTTATATTAATGTATTATTTAGTTTTTTTCATTTTTCTGAATGGAATAATATATTGTACTATTTTCGTGATTTGCGTCTTTCAAGTAACGTGATACTCTGTAAATTCCTCTAGGTTGTTGAGTTAGCTATAATTCATTCATTTTTCATTACTATATAATGTTATTGTATACATACACTTTTTTTTTTTTTTTTTTTTTTGAGGCAGAGTCTCACTGGGTTGCCCAGGCTGGAGTGCAGTGGTTGTGATCTCAGCTCACTGCAACCTTCGCCTCCCAGGTTCAAGTGATTCTCGTGCCTCAGCCTCCTCAGTAGCCGGGACTACAGGCGCCCGCCACCACGCCTGACTTATTGTTTTTGTATTTTTAGACGAGTTTCACCATGTTGCCCAGGATAGTCTTGAACTCTTGAACTCAAGTGATCCACCCGCCTCAGCCTCCCAAAGTCTTAGGATTATAGGCATGAGCCACTGTGCATAGCACAGTTTGCTTTTTGAAAACAGCTTTATTGAAGTATAATTTGCATAGCATAAAATTCACTCATTTTAAGTGTACAGTTTTATAATTGTGTAACCATCACCACAACCCAATTTTAGAACATTTCCATCACCCCCAAAATATCCTTGTACCCATTATCCTGTTTACTTTTTTATTCTATTCTGGACAGACATTTGGGTTGTTTCTAGTTTTGTTTTGTTTTGTTTTGTTTTCCAATTTCAAATAGGGTTGCTGTGAACATCCTTGTACGTGTCTCTTGGAATATATGTTTGAGAGTTTCCCCGGGGTTGTATTTCTGACAGTATAATTTCTAGATCATTAGGGTAGGCACAACTTCAACTTTACTAGATAATACCAAATTGTTTTGCAAAATGTTTGCACCAATTTGCAGTTCCATAAATATGTAAGTTGTTCCACAAGATCCTTGGCTACACCTGAGATTGTTCTGTTTGGAGTTTTGGAGAGATTAGCATAGATCCTGCTTTGCTTTATGAGGGACAGATGAGAAAACGAAGACTTAGAGAAAGGAGGAGACATTCAAATTTAGTAGAGTTTGGGGGTCCTATGTTTTAAGAGCTTTTCCTTGGCCATTAGCCCACTGCTTCACATTCATAACAAGGCCAGTCCTTAATCTCTCTTGCACTTTGCAAGGCATTATAGCAAAGTATCTAAGCCCATGGACTTAGCAGTCAGACTGCCTGGGTTCAGATCGTCTCCTTGCTACTTACTAATTATGTAATTATGGGCAAGTTATTCTTTGTGACTTAGTTCAGTCAGATGAGAATGATGATATTCCTTTGACATAGGGTTATTATGAATATTGGTGTATAAAGTGCTTAGAAGACTCCCTGGCAGTTAATTAGTCATCTTTCTTGTCTTTCTTCGCAAAGGTACCTGCTTTCAGGAATCCTCAGCTTTGAAGACTGGCTACATCAGGCCAGCTGTGGGCCTTCGCTTTGAGGTGGGGCCTGGAGCGGCCGTTCGTTCCCCCCTGGCCTCACAAAATGGCTTCCTACATTTATTGCTTCATGGCTGTGACCTCGAGCTGCTCACTTCGGTGCTCAATGGCCTGGGGCCCTTCTTGGAGGATGAGGAGATCCCGGTGGTAGTCCCCATGCAGATTGAGCTTCTGAACTCCAGCATCACCCTAAAGGTGTGAGGAACCTTTGGTTTTTGCCAGTGTAAGGGCGCACTGGTTTTTGCCCTGGACTTTGTCAAGCAAGGAAGCAGTGACACCTGTTAACCTCTTCCCTTTTCACTGTAAAATATGATGAGGATCAAGTGAGGAAATACTGATACACATTTGCGTTCTCTGTCAGTGTTATAGTGGTACGTAAATGTGTGTTGCTATCAGAAAAGCCAGGGTTCAGGTGAGGAGACCTTTTCTGTAACGCTAACCCTGTCTTTGACATGCAGCATTACCACGTGGAAGCCATCAGGTTATCTGATCCTCAGTTCACCATCTCTAGACAGGAGAATCTGCTGTGCCTCTTCAACCTTCCAAGAATGTATGGAGAAACTGGCATAAAGCTGTTTCGAGCTGAATGATGGGAGCATGGGTTGTGTTAAATTGCTCTGAGCTGGTGGGGGGCATCATGTGGTTTCCCTCTTTCCTGCAGGATGATATCCCCCCCATCTATCCAACATCTCCAGGCCCCATCCCCATCACTCTGGCCATGGAACATGTTGTGCTGAAGAGGAGTGATGATGGTGTGTTCCACATAGGCGGTGAGTCAGGCTTGTCAGCCTGTTGGTTTCTCTGCCTCTTTTTTCTCCTAAAAGTGAATAGGTGACACCTAGGAACTGTTTGGGAGTTGGCAGCAGTTTGTCACTTAGAACCTTTACTTGTTTTCTCTAGCTGCTGCTCAGGACAAACCATCAGCTGAAGTACTTAAAAGTGAGAAGAGACAGCCCCCAAAGGAACAGGTGTTTTTGATGCCCACAGGAGAGGTTTTTGAACAGCAGGTGAGGACCTAACAGAACAGTACCTACCCATAACCCTTGGGGGTACATTTGCGAAGCTGGTAAAACCCGGGGTTGGGGGGCAAGAAGGTTGCGTGTGCTGCCTGCATGTGGGTATTTTGGGTTCCTGTCACCTAGCAGCGGCTTCCAGAAGTGCTGACTAGAGAGTAAATGTCAGGAGCTGGAGAGGAATGGTTGCTGAGGACGTACTGCACCTGCCAATGAACTATGAAGAGGGAATCAAGCTCTTAGAAAATATATGGTCATCTTGATCATTGACCTAACTTGTGGATTTTTCTCCTTGAACTCTTTCTCCCTGTTCCCTTTACTGGCTGATGTTGCAAGATGGTATTACCATATGTAACTGTGAACTACTTATTGTTCCTCAGGTGGAAGAACTGCCTATCCTACAAAAAGAACTTATAGAAACTAAACAAGCATTGGCCAATGCCAACCAGGATAAAGAAAAACTTCTTCAGGAGATTAGGAAATATAACCCCTTCTTTGAGCTCTGAAACCAGTGGCTCAGCCATCTGTGCCAAGGAGAGAGGCTATCACCAGCAGTAGCACCACCTAGGACAGAGGGCACTGTCCAGTGCTGAATAAGTCACTACGGATGCCAGAGGGACTGGGGAGCACGCACTTCACTTGTGCTTTCCACTGGCTGTTCTTACTTGGATGGAGGACAAGGGCAAAGCATGACTGTATCCCAGGAAACTGGGGCTTGCCCTGTGTGTGGCACAAGCATCATGTCTTGCCTGTATGAAGCCTTTTGGCCCTCTGTGTACTAGGTGGAATCTTCTCAACACTGTAGGGCCATTTCACCTCATGGTTTCATGGCAGGGACATTTGCTTCCTTCACAAGCCTGTGTGAACAAGCAAAAGTACCCACCTCTTCGGTCACCCACAGAGCCACCAAAGATTCCATGTCCCAGAGCTTCCCATAGCAGACCTGAAAAGTCCTTGGCCTGAGCTTTGGCCATGGTAGTGGAGTGGAACAGGAAATAGCCCAGCAGAGGAGTGTGGGGGAAGGGGGCAGGAGAGATTCAAGAATAAGGGAGACCTGGACTCTGCCTTTTTGGGAAAAGGAACCAAGCCCATATCAATTTGGCTGATAACACAATCAGACTTTTCCAGGTTAAGCTTCCTTTCTGTTATACTTTCATCATTGTGATGCTGTGGTAGAAAGTAAACAACAGTAGTGGCTCAGTCATTTAATCTTTCCCCTCTGTAATACAACTTATTTGAAATTTAAATCAAGAAAAAATTTCTGACTCTGAGCTCGGTTGGTGGCATGCTATGCCAGGGGTCAGTGGGGGAGCTTGCTTCTGAGCCCCCTGTTGTCCACCTGGAGTCCTGCTTGTCTTCCCCAGCTGTGCTGAGTGGCTCTTCTGTCTCCCTGGGGTCCTTGGCACATCTGCTTTCCCAGCTCTGTGACCTTACCAGTTCTCTCCTCAGCACTTGGTGGTCTGGGAGCTAAAAATGTGTTTTAAACTTTTACATAAACAACTCAACCTGTTGCCTCTCACTTCCCTCCATCACTGTGGCTTTTAAAAATCATGTATTTTGACTGAAGTAAAAAAACAAAAATCCTTCATCCCAGCTAGGTTTTGCCCCCTGCCCTATAAAATAGCTATTACCCTCTTTCTTTCCTTTGAATTCTTCTCCAATTCTATCCCTTCATTCATACTGCCCTGTGATACACTTGAAGCTGTGTTGATTGGACAGACGTTGATCAGTTAACTTACCTTTACTTGGCAAGATGGTGAAATAGTAATTTAGTGATGTTACTGAAGTCTTGACCATTCACCTTTCCATATTGAAGGAAAAGTGAAAAGGTTTCTTTTATGGGAAATTAAGCTTGACTTGCATACTCTAGTTTGATGAGGATAAAAAGAAACATGTAATTGCAGTGGTGTTTACAACCAATTGATCACAACCAATCATAGATTTCTTTGTTCCTTCCCCACTCTCAACACTTCATTTGACTAGAAAGAAAAAATGTATTCACCAAGGAACAGGACCCAATTCAGACTTTTGTTAAGTTTCTTTACTAAGGCAATTTTTGAAACACCAGTTACTATGGGTTGGTGGGAATTTTTCATGCTTAAGAAATAGAGACTTAGGGCCGGGCGCGGTGGCTCAAGCCTGTAATCCCAGCACTTTGGGAGGCCGAGACGGGCGGATCACGAGGTCAGGAGATCGAGACCATCCTGGCTAACACAGTGAAACCCCGTCTCTACTAAAAATACAAAAAAAAAACTTAGCCGGGCGAGGTGGCAGGCGCCTGTAGTCCCAGCTACTCGGGAGGCTGAGGCAGGAGAATGGCGTAAACCCGGGAGGCGGAGCTTGTGGTGAGCTGAGATCCGGCCACTGCACTCCAGCCTGGGTGACAGAGCGAGACTCCGTCTCAAAAAAAAAAAAAAAAAAAGAAATAGAGACTTAGGAACAAAGAAACATCTTTCTGGAGAAAATGCTAATGGGAAGTTACCTAAGGCTTGATGCTTGGTTCAACCTTATTTAAAATTCTTATAAATGACCTAAAAGTAGGATTTTACAGTGAAATCAAATGTCACTACTTCCAGGCAGTGAAAGGTAGACTAGAAGAGGTTTAAAAACCACAAAGCCAGCTGTGCGCGGTGGCTCACGTCTGTAATCCCAGCACTTTGGGAGGCCAAGGCGGGGAGATCACAAATTCAGGAGATCGAGACCATCCTGGCCAACATGGTGAAACCCCGTCTCCACTAAAAATACAAAAATTAGCTGGGCATGGTGGCAGGTGCCTGTAGTTCCAGCTACTCGAGAGGCTGAAGCAGGAGAATCACTTGAACCCGGGAGGCAGAGGTTGCAGTGAGCCGAGATCGCGCCACTATACTCCAGCCTGGCAACAGTGAGACTCCATCTCAAAACAAACAAACAAAAAAACACAAAACCACAGAAGGGTTACAATAAGCAGGGCTGAGAATACTCAGAAAACTGACAGGTGAGGTTCAACATAATATAAGGAAATGTATTTATGGAAGAATTATCAACTGATATACCTGAACACTGTTAGAACTCAGGGAAGAAACTGAAGCATTGCTGAGGGGGAGGAGAGATCAACATGCTGCTGTGGCCAAAAGCGTAATTGCCCTGTGGGCATCATCAGGAAGGGCTTTTGGAGATAACAGAACAGAGCTTTATACAAAACCATGGATATGTCTTGATCGAATTATCTGTGTTTCTAGTGACCTTATTTACAAGATACATGATGAAGGGAGGAAAGGTCCAGAGAACAGCCAAAATTATCAGGGGGTGGAGGTATATCCATATGAGGACACATCTTTAAAATATAGACTCTATCCTGCAAAGATGAAAGCAGAGGGGAGTTAGATTAAATATCCAATCGAGAGCAAGGACCTGGGCCTGTACTAGTAGCTCTAGGGCTCTATCTCATAGCCTTAGTAAAGAAAGCACTTCTCATAGCAAATCAGAAATGTAAGGAGCTCATTGTCTAAGAAGTGATGCCAGCAGACACTATACATGGGTGCAGGTTTATGAGGAATCCTTGCATGACAGCCTTCTACAAGGAATTAGAGAAAAGTAGGGCTACTTGGTAATATACAACTGAGAGGGTAACTGTGTCCCTCGACAAACTACTCCTTAGTGCCTCTTTCAAAGGCAGAATGTTGATCCGAATGGATCACTGGTCTTAAGTATGGCATCTCTAATGTTCTTGAAGGGGGAGGAAGGAGATCTGGTAGCTGGAAAATATAATTATTCCATCTTAGGCTCACCTGAATTGGTTTAAAATCATATTCTGATTCTCTTACCCTTTCCTCCCCTCACCCACCATATACCTCTGGCATCCCTCCATGCAAAGAAAATGTCAAATAGGCATTTCTTGGTATACTTGTACCTACACTTGTGCTTGTGGGCAGGGAGTAAAAACATATCCAGTTAAGTACCAAGGCCAACCTCTTAATGGCTGGAGCTCAGTTACGTCTCTGGCTCTCTAAAGGAGTCCAGAGCTCTTGTCCATGTGACAAATGGAGTCTTAGAATTTCTGGCTTTCCTTATGTGGCAGCTTTGGCCATTGTGTCTTGAAATTCTCCCTCAGGAAATGTGATAGGGGTTATTATCCCATGGGATTTTAGTAAAAATCAGCTTGCCTAATTTCATGTTCCTGTTCATAATGAAGAAATGTGAAGTGGTGGTAGTCCTCAGGATAAGTATAAAGGAAAATATGCAAGGAAAAAGCAGTGTCAGCCCTTTTGGACTGCTTATGATTTCTGCCTTAGAGCTACAAGACTTGGAACAAGAAATAACAATACCTCAAGAAAATGTTTGGAGAGAGAGCACCACTGTCCCTCAAAGACTTCAGCCACTGCACATTACCAGTTCAGCTGTGAAGCATTTACAACTATGTATTATCTGTGATGTCTACATTTCCTGTTTACATGCATGTGCTGGGGATATGCTTTAGTGTGTATGGACTAGAGTTTAAATCTTTTCTTTAACTGGGCTGCAAGGAAGGCTATCAAATTGTGTTTTCAACTCACTGGAATAATTAACCTGGTTTTCCTGATATAAAACAGGTGGGTTCTATTCACATGATGGCTGCTCTTTACCATATATTTCATCTGAACCTCATTTTGCCATGGGCCTCAACCTTTATGTCTGCTTTTTATGGTTCTGAAAGGAATGGCTCCCGTGTATGGAATATCCAAGGGATAACCACCACCCCTCACATACCCCTGTAACTTAAATGCTTCCATGTAACTCACATTACTTTCCCCGTAGTGGTAAACAGGGGTTGGGGTATGGGTGGTAGTGGAAAGAAGGTAGTTTGAAATATTGCCATAGTAATATGGGAACTTTTCATTCCAAACCTTTACTCTCGCTTTTTTTTTTTCTCTCTTATTTAATATTTGCCTAAACTTCTGAAATCAGTTATAGTAAGATCATAAAACTATGAAAACAACTGAACTTTTGGTACACAAGTTAGTTCGATGACATCTTGTGATTTGAGAACAGTAAAAGGTGTGTCATTGCCTCATGATTTGTCATAGTCATTACTAAGGGTTTCGGAGAGAATCTGGTGTGAAGCACTATCCTTTCAGAGACTAAGGCCTTTACCTAGTTGCTCCCCTACCTTCTGTCAGAATAGGAGTATTCCCGTGCCCCTCTGGGTAGGCATAGGTAGTGGCTATTGAATGGGGATTATCTTCCCCATGGCACAAGGGGAAACACTCCTGGATAACCTTTAACAGTGAGGCTTTGCTAAGTGGCCAGACTTGGGATTTGATCTTCCTCACTTGTATTTATTAAGTTTCAGCCTTATTCAGTATCTCTAACTGCCATAGATACAGTTCCTACGACTTCTAAAAAAATTCCTGTTAGAGCTGAGAGAGTATCTTTTTTGTTTATTAATTTTTGTTCAAGATGTAGCCTGAGTCTTAAAGCATTTCTTTGTGGAATGCCCCACTGAAGTGTCTTCTCCATTGGCTAAGTACATGTTTAAAGCCATGGGTTTTAATGTAAGACACTTTTAGTATCTAATTCTGCTTCCCCCACTGAGGGTGCTAAACAGAATTAGAATCTTTACTAAGACATGCTCAGGAAAGCTTCACAAGAGAACAGCTTCAAAATCCTTCTCCCTATGACACTGAATGGTAGAGAGGAAAGAATTCTTGGGGATTGCCAATTACATATCGTAGCCTTATTACTGCTAATCACTGTCAGAAAAGGTCACTTCATTCACCTCTATTTGAGGAAAACAATGAGAATGTATCTGATGAACTAGAATCCTGGTCAGTATTGGGAAATATTAATGTTGCAATATCTAGTCAAACCTTGAGTGTACTGGTTCTGTGAACCACCTGAAAAAACAAATTAAATGTATTAAACCATAATGGTTGTCGTGTATCTGTTGATAAGAATCTGAAATATATGGGCTTTTATATTGTTTATTTTCGTTTCACTCTTGGGGGAGAAGATTATTACACTGTTTTTAACAGTGCTTGAAGTACTCTTTTATGAGATAAAATTTTAATGGTTCTACTAGAAAAAGGGCTCAAATTTCCACAAAATAGCCAAAACCAGTTGTACTGGAACACCAAAAAAGAATGATCAACTTCCCATTCCAACCAGCTAGACAGAAAATGAATACACCTAGGGCAAGTTGGAAAACAGTTTAATGATCACTCACCAGAATCCACAGGAGAATCTTAAATGTTTACAAGCACCAATTATTCCGTTATTCCTGCCATCGCCGCATCCTTCATGGCAGAGTATCACAAGTAAGTTTCTGGTTGTTTCATCTACTTAAAATCAGATGTAAGAAACAACCTGAGTCTTAGCAACTTCAGACTTCAATGTGAAACCATTAAAGCCCTCGACACTTTAGGAGGCTGAGGCAGGAGGATTGCTTGAAGCCAGGAGTTCACGACCAGCCTGGGCAACAAAGCAAGACCCCATCTCCATAAAAAAATAAAAATAAGTTAGCTGGGCACAGTAGTGCGTGCCTGCAGTCTTAGCTACTCAGGAGACTGAGGCGGGAGGGTCACTTAAGCCCAGGAATTCAAGGCTGTAGTCATGCCGCTGAACTCCAGCCTAGGTGACAGAGCAAGACCCTATCTCAAACAAAACAAAACTCTCTTGGAAAGGTTTTCTCTCTGAAAGCAGTTCTGTCCAGAAGATGCCTATGGCCCATACATCTTCTTCCAACTGGCCAAGACAGTTAAATACTTCAAAATGCCCCCAAGAGGTCCCAAAATTTAGTCAAGGCAAGTATCAATCAGGCTACATACTTTCTAGGTGTGACAAATATCAGAGTTTTGAGAAAGATGTTAAAATCATCATGGAATCCTTGGAGGCCTGAGATACTAAAGCACCAGTGCAGACAGTCTTCTAGGAAGTCTGGAACCAATACTTCTTCCATCAGTAATACAGGCCTTTCTAGACTTTGCTCTAGAAGAAGATGATTTTTTTGTGCTTCGAGTTAGGGATCTGTCCCTTTGACTTTAACCTTCTAACGGCTTCCCTCATATGTTTGGGTTGTAGCGGTGGCATTTCTCCCCACTTCTCACATACATCCAGTGCTAAACAGAGGGTAAGGAGAAAGTCTGATTATCATACAATAATTTACTAATCACATAATCCTTTTGAGTCCTGTAATTCTCGTTAACTTTTCTTAAGCTTGCTAAGGAAATAAACCAAAACATTTTTCCTTTTTAAGAGAAGATTTTTTTTAGTATAACATCTCATAACAGGCTTTATCATAGACAACAGTTTAAAATATATTTCCTATAGGCCATATGCTGTGGCTCATGTCTGTAATCCCAGCAGTTAGGGAGGCCAAGGTAGGAGGATTGCTTGAGCCCAGGAGTTTGAGACCAACCTGGGCAACATGGCAAAACCTTGTCTCTACAAAAAAATTTAAAAATTAGCCAGGGGTGATGGTGCACACCTGTGGTCTCAACTACTCAGGCTGAGGCAGGAGAATCACCCGAGCCCAGGAGCTCACTGTTGCAGTAAGCTGTGATCGCATGATCAAGGCACTCTAGCCTGGGTGACAGAGTGAGACCCTGTCTCAAATAACTATATAAAAATAAAAATTAGCCAGGTGTGGTAGTGCATGCCTATGGTCCCAGCTACTTGGGAGGCTGAGGCAGGAGGATCCTTTGAGCCTAGGAGTTTGAGGTGGTAGTGAGCTATGGTCACACCACTGTTACCATCTCATTTTGTACACCATCTAAATTTGTGATTTGTAAAAGGAAACATAAAAAATATTAAAAGAAAAAATAAAGATCACGCCACTGCACTCCAGCCTGGGCGACAGAGCGAGACCCTGTCTCAAAAAATAATAATAATTTAAAAGTATCTATCTCCTGCTTAAAAAAATAAATTAAAAAAAAAAAAAGATTTCACCAGTCAGAGTAGCAATGGGAAACAGCCAGGCTTTTTACTCAATAAAGGGGGCAGGCAGTTCCCAGGGAGCACAACATTAGGGACAACTCACCATCCCACACAGGTCAGCCCTGTGATTGCTTTTCTTGTATCTTTACTTGTGGCAGCAGAAATGAGCAAAGTCCACTGCAGAAAATACAAAGTCTACTTCTGTCACCCTGGGCTGAGGAAAGGAATCAGGGAGGGGAGTCCCAGATGGTTCCTTGCCATCTGTTATTGAAACTTGCAAGGAATAATGGTCATTTCTCCTGAATACAGGGCTCCCCACTTGCTCAACTTCAAATGCAAATGAGAACTCCCACAGGTGCTTTAATAAGCTCCTTTGTATAGATATTCTTAAAAATAAGACCACCGCAGTATTTGTAACCAACACTACTCACCTTCTTCTACCACCTCCCCGACGAAAACCTTGGAAATACCAGACATAGCAATAACAACATTCTGAGACACAGAGGTGCCAGTGATGGACTGGATCAGCTTGAAAGAAGGAGAAAGACTCCGTGACTACAATAGTCAAAGACTGGCTTTGGAACACAGTACCAAATAATTCACAGAAAAAGGTAAGATAACTGAGGTGCATTTTTTTTTCCCCACTTAAATAATCCACTGACTTGTCTAACACCTCACTTCAAATGCCAATGGACATGGCCCTTGGGTTCAGTTCTAAAACATAATGGAGATGAAGTGTGGTGGTCTATCCTTACCCTTTTGATGGCTGCCTTAGGGAAAGCTGAGCGGCGATACATTTCGTAACGGTTCAGCTGCTCCTCAGAAAAAGAAGAAACCAGGATTCTAAACAAAGATCCAGGTAACTAAGTTAACTTGTAAGAATGAATACTAAAGATATTATTAAGTCAATAAAAGTCTCAGACAATTCAAAAATGAATTCTTAAGGGGTCAATAGCATTAGGCTTGGTGCCTTGAGGAATGAAGATAAAATACTTCTACTCCAAAGGAATTTGAGAAAACATAAAATAAAAACTTCTTTTCTTACCTGTGAACAAAAGAACAACATTGGGTCACTGTATCCTACTATACAGACTGTGTTTTCAGCGTTAGACTCTACCTTACTGAATTTCACACTGATGGTGTTTAATATACAAATTTACGATCAAACCAGTAGTTTTCAACATTAACAGATTTAGGAGAAATATCTGCAAAATATGTGGAAACAGGTAATACTCCTAATGTATAATTCTTTCAAACAAATAAAGGGGCCATATCAATTTTTGAAAATGAACAAAGTATATGAACAGGAAATTTACAAAAATACCAATGGTCAACCAACATGGGGGAACAACATTATTAACTAAGGAAATATTATTTTCATAGATAACATTTTTCATAAATCAGACCACTATTAAAAAAAGAATGGTATTAGAATATGGGACACAAACTCACACATGCTGGCAGAGTGAACTGCAACACCTTTTTGGAGAGAAATTTGGAAATACATATGAAAAGCCTTTGAAAATGTTCATACTATTTGAATTAGCAATTATACCTCTAGGAGTTTATCTTAGGAAGTAATGGACAAGTATGCAAAGATATGTCCAAAGATCCTCATCATAATGTCAAAAGTACAAATACCCAACCAGAACCACTACAGGGATTGGTTAAATTATAGTTCAACAACATAATGGGATTCGATTGTAGCCATTAAAAATTATGATTTATGAGCAAATTTACTGACATGAAAATATTTAGCTATACATATCAAACATCTAAAAAAACTTTGAAAAGGTACATACCCAAACACTATACCCAACTATATACTTAGAGTGAACTCTGCCTGGTGAGTTTATGGGTAATTTTTTCTATTTTTCTGTATTCTCTGAATTATTTGCAATGAGCCCATACTACTTTTTACAATCAGAAAATGTCATAAAGCTATTTCTATTTTTAAGAAAACTATGACCTAGGCAGGGTGCGGTGGCTCATGCCTGTAATCCCAGCACTTTGGGAGGCCGAGGTGGGTGGATCACGAGGTCAGGAGATCGAGACCATCCTGGCTAACACAGTGAAACCCCATCTCTACTAAAAATACAAAAAAAAAAAAAAAAAATTAGCCAGGCGTGATGGCGGGCGCCTGTAGTCCCAGCTACTTGGGAGGCTGAGGCAGGAGAATGGCGTGAACCCGGGAGGCGGAGCTTGCAGTGAGCCGAGATCGTGCCACTGCACTCCAGCCTGGGCGACAGAGCGAGACTCTGCCTCAGAAAAAAAAAAAAAAAAAAAAAGAAAACTATGACCTAGATGTATAATTAGTGACATGGAAAACATTCATCATATCTAATGTGAAAAATAGGCTATGAAACAGTATTTGACATTTGTGAAAAAAACAATTCATAGATATATATGTATAGAAACTATCTTGAAACTTTTAACATAAGCAGGATATATCTCTGTGGTAAGGTGATTCTTTTTTCTTCTTATCTATTTATTTTTATTTATTTATTTTTGAGACAGTGTCTGGCTCTATTGCCCAGGCTGGAGTGCAGTAGTGCAATCTTGGCTCATTGTAACCTCTGCCTCCTGGGTTCAAGTGATTCTCCTACCTCAGCCTCCCGAGTAGCTGGGACTACAGGCACCCACCACAACGCCTGGCTAATTTTTTGTAATTTTAGTAGAGATGGGGTTTCACCATCTTGGCCAGGCTGGTCTCAAACTCCTGACCTCAGGTGATCCGCCCACGCCTCAGCCTCCCAAAGTGCTGGGATTACAGGTGTGAGCCACCGCTCCCGGACATCTTTTTATCTATTTATATTTTCTATGCTGTAACATAATTGTTTGAAAAAAAATTTTTTGGCCTGTAATCCCAGCACTTTGGGAGGCCGAGGCGGGCGGATCACGAGGTCTCGAGTTCGAGACCAGCCTGGCCAACATGGTGAAACCCTGTCTCCACTAAAAATACAAAAATTAGCCAGGCATGGTGGCGGGCACCTGTAGTCCCAGCTACCTGGGAGGCTGAGGCAGGAGAATCGCTTGAAACCGGAAGGTGGAGGTTGCAGTGAGCAGAGATCCTGCCACTACACTCCAGCCTGAGCAATGAGAGCGAAACTCCATCTCAAAAACAAACAAACAAAAATTTGAAATAGAGGCCGGGCGCAGTGGCTCATGCCTGTCATCCCAGCACTTTGGGAGGCTGAGGCGGGCAGATCACCTGAGGTCATGAGTTCAAGACCAGCCTGGCCAATATAGTGAAACCCTGTCTCTACTAAAAATACAAAAATTAGCCAGGCATGGTGGTACATGCCTGTAGTCCCAGCTACTCGGGAGGCTGAGGCATGAGAATTGTTTGAACTCAGGAGGCAGAGGCTGCAGTGAGCTGAGATCATACCATTGCACTCCATCCTGGGCAACACAGTAAGACTCTGTCCCAAAAAAAAAAAAAAAAAAAAAAAAAAACCACCGTAACGTACTGTAACATAACATTAGAGATAGGGTTTCACTATGTTGCCCAGGCTGGTCTCAAACTTGGACCTCAAGAAATCCTCCCACCTTGGCCTTCTGAAGTGTTGGGATTATAAGCGTGAGCCACCATGCCCAGCCATAATGTATTAATCGTTTTATTTTCTTTTGAGTTTATAAAAGAAAATTTAAATACCAAGAAAAATTTATTAAATTTGTGTGGTCAAGTGAGAGCTTTGAAATGGGGAATGATAAGAAAGTGACTTACTGCATCTTCTGAATCTCATCTTCATCTACTTTCTGCTTCTTCTCTTTCTTTTCTTTGGTATCTATTTTCAGTTTTTTGGCCGCAGGAGTAAGTAATGATGAGTCTTCCCTTTCAACTGTTGTTAAATCTGAGACATCCTGACTCTTGGGCTGGGAAGATGAAAGAAACTCTATTACATATTTGGCCTACTTTCGAGGCTTGGGCAAAGTGAGAAGGCATTATCCTTATTACAAAACAACAAATCCATTTATTGAGTAGTTTTTCAGTTTTAGGCACTGACTGTACCATCAAGGATAAGATACAGTATCTCTCCTAAGGGAAGATTATGGCTCAGCCGTGGAAAGAAAACCTGCTAAATAATCTAGTTTTCCAGTTCGGCTATGAGCACAGCTCCAGTATCTGTTTACGAGGGTGATGAAATGCCAAGGATCATGAAAACTGCCCTCCCTCTGGGCCCGCTCTTCTGACCTTATTCTTTAGAGGGGATGTCAGCAAAGTCCCCTCCATCCAGCCAGCTCTTCTGCTTCTAGATCTACAGATCTCTTTACTGCTGATGATTCCATATGGAAAGAATATTAAAAAGGAGGCCCCTTCTCATTAAAACAGTGTTTATTTCACTTTGGGACTTTCAAGTGAGCTTCTCACAGGTAGTGCTCTTTTGTTCTTATCCTTCAATCCTACTGTTTCATGCAAATGTTTATTTCACATTACTAGTCTTTTTGAAGATAGATTTGTCTCTTATTATTTATATCTCTCCCCCATCAGCATTTAACACAATTTTACTTATGCTGGATGTTTAATAAATGCCTGTTTAAACCCCATTAAAAGGTAGGCAAAGACACTTCTCAAAAGAAGACATACCTGTGGTCAAAAATCATATGAAAAAAAGCTCAGCATCTCTGATTAGAGAAATGCAAATCAAAACCATAATGAGATACCATCTCATATCTGTCAGAATGGCTATTATTCAAAAATCAAAAAATAACAGATACTGGCAAGGTTGTGGAGGCAAAGGAAAGCTTTTAAACTCTTGGTTGGAGTATAAATCAGTTCACCATTGAGGAAGGCAGTGTGACAATTCCTCAAAGACCTAAAGACAGAATTACCATTTGACCCAGCAGTCCCATTACTGGGTATACACCCACAGGAATATAAATTGTTCTATTATAAAGACACATCCACACGTATGTTCATTGCAGTGCTATTGACAATAGCAAAGACATGGAATCAACCTAAATGCCCATCAATGATAGACTGGATAATGAAAATGTATTTTCCAGTATACACCATGAAATACTACACAGCCATAAAAAAGGAGATCATGTCCTTTGCAGGGACATGGATGGAGGTGGAGGCCATTATCTTTAGCAAACTAATGCGGGAACAGAAAACCAAATACTGCATGTTCTCACTAATAAGTGGGAACTAAATGATGAGAACACATGGACACATACAGGGGAACACACATTGGGGTCTATGGGAGGGTAAAGGGTGGCAGGAGGGAAAGGATCATGAAAAATAACTAATGGGTACTAGGCTTAATACCTGGGAGATGAAATAATCTATACAACAAACCCCTATGACATACATTTACTTATGTAACAAAACCTGCACATCCTGCACATGCACCCCCAAACTTAAAAAACTGCCTGTTTATAACAATAAAAATCAAATCCAAACTTCACCCCCTCTGACTTAATGTAGAATCGTAAGTATACTACAAAACTCATTGAGATTTAACTTGTTCCTAAAGAGGAATTCAAATTTAAACTCATACAGGAATATGGGAATAGATGGGATTAAGGTAGTCTATCTTTGACAATCCTTTCAATTTCTTTTTACTTACCGATTTATACAAGTTTTCTAACTTCTTTGCGCTTCAAGTTTGGTGGTTTGTATTTTCTTTAAAAATTCACCTGTTTTTCTCAGATTTTCCCATTTATTTGGCCTAAACTTGAACATTAAATGTTTTTATAGCTTTAAAGATCTCCATATTAGTGCCTATAGCCTTTCATATTTTGTAATGTACATTTACATTTTAAGTAATCAGGTTTTAATTTTATCATTTATGTTTTTTAATGTGCTAATTCATTAGTGTCTACTTGTATCCTTATTAACTCCTTGTTCCTACACTCTTCTGATTTATTTTGTTCTTTATCTGTTGTTTGTTTGTTTGTTTGTTTTTTCCCCAGACTCACTCTGTTGCCCAGGCTGGATCATAGCTCACTGCAGCCTCAAGCGATCCTCCTGTGTCAGCCTGCCAGGTAGCTAGGTCTGTAGGTGTGACCCACTCCACTAGGCCCTTTATCTGGTCTCTTGAGTCAGGTGCTTATTTGCAGTATCTTCTGGTTGTTAATAAAAATATGTAAGGCTATACATTTTTCTTTAAATAAAGCTTTGGCCAAATCCCATATCATTTGATAAAGTGTTCTGTTAATTTCTTTAGTCTAAAGGCTATTTAAAAAGTAGTTTAAAATTTCCAGGGGGTTCTTTTTTGGTGGGGGAGAAGCTTTTTGTAGTTAATTTCAAGTTTAATGCATTGCATTAACAAGATGTGGCCTGTTATGATATCTTTTAAGAATTCATATTTTTCTTCATGGTCTAGTACATGATTGATTTTTAAAAGTGTTTCAGAAACAACATAATTTTATCCTCTGTTCGGTGCAAATTTATATATGTAGTGAGCTCTCTAGTGTACCAAGCTAATTATTCAAATCCTTGCTGTCCTTGACACCTGTTTTAAAGTTTCCTTCTTGGCCAGGCATGGTGGCTCCCACCTGTAATCTTAGCACTTTGGGAGGCTGAGGCGGAAGGATTACTTCAGCCCAGTGAGTTGGAGACCAGACTGGGCAATATAATGAGACCTTGTCTCTACCAAAACAATATTTAAAAAACCTTTAGCTGGCCAGGTGCGGTGGCTCATGCCTATAATCCCAGAACTTTGGGAGGCTGAGGCAGATGGATCATGAGGTCAGGAGTTCAAGACCAGCCTGGGCAACTTGGTGAAACCTTGGCTCTACTAAAAATACAAAAATTAGCTGGGCACAGTGGCACGTGCCTGTAATCCCAGTTACTGGGGAGGCTGAGGCAGGAGAATCACTTGAGCCTGGGAGGCGGAGGTTGCAGTAGGCCGAGATTGCGCCATTGCACTCCAGCCTGGGCAACAGAACGAGACTCCGTCTCAAAAACGAAACAAAACAAAACAAAACAATACAAAAACTTCAGCTGAGCGTGGTGCAGTATGCTTGCAATCCCAGTTACTGCGGACGCTGAGATAAGAGGGTTGCTTGAGCCCAGGAGGCAGAGACTGTGCCACTGCACTCCAGGCTGGGTGACAGAGTGAGACCTTGTCTCAACAAACCAACAAAAACTGCCTTAAAGGAGCTTGCAGTGAGCCGAGATCGCGCCACTGCACATTCCAGCCTGGGTGACAGAGCGAGTACTCAGTCTCAAAAACAAAAACAAAAACAAAAAAAGAAACCTGCCTTAAAATACTTTTGTCAAATGTTCTCTTTTTCTTTTTTTCGAGACGGAGTTTCACTCTGGCACCCAAGCTGGTGTGCAGTGGTGCGATCTCGGCTCACTGCAACCTCTGCCTCCCAGGTTCAAGCGATTCTTGTGCCTCAGCCTCCTAAGTAGCCGGGATTACAGGCGCCTGCCACCATGCCCAGCTAATTTTTGTATTTTTAGTAGAGACAGGGTTTCCCCATATTGGGGATCTCCTGACCTCAGGCGATCCACCCACCTCCGCCTCCCAAAGATTACAGGCGTGAGCCACTGCACCCGGCCAAATTTTCTCTTTTTCTAAAAGTTCTTACTTTATACATTTTTATGCAACTTTATACACTGAAAGGCTATTTCCATCTAATCTACTGTTCACCCCACGATCTCTTAAATCCCTTCTAGCTCTAAGACCCCAAGATTCTACTTCCAGAAATGTAATCCAGAGAACGATGAGTTTCTGGTCCTGACCAATGTTCAGCTAGGCAACACTGCTGAACTCTCTGTAGCATAAAAACACCAGACCCAACTGATGGGTCCCTGATCACCGGGTGCTGTGGCTCACGCCTGTAATCCCAGCACTTTGGGAGGCCGAGGCGGACGGATCACGAGGTCAGGGGTTCGAGACCAGCCTGGCCAACATGGTAAAACCCCGTCTCTAATAAAAATACAAAAAATAGCCGGGCATGGTGGTGTGAGCCTGTAATCCCAGCTACTTGGGAGGCTGAAGCAAGAGAATCGCGTGAACCCGGGAGGCGGAGGTTGCAGTGAGCCAGAGATCGCGCCATTGTACTACAGCCCGGGCGACACTTTTATAAAAGTCTATCTCCCTTTGACAGGTTTGATCGACCCTCCTTCCTATAAAGAAACAAAGTTGTCTTAACATCTAAGACGAACCATATTGCGGTGAAAGGGGTGCTACGAATCCTGGGTTTTAGCTCTTGCACTGCGTCTCAGTGTGACACTGGATCCCAGTTTCCTCACCACTAAAGCCAATAGGCTATTAAAACTCCCTTAGAAGTAGCTTTAATCCCTTGACAAGACTAAAAATATTAACGCAGTGCTTGAGCCTCTGGAACGGAACCAGCACTGGAGTTCTGTTTGGTCGTCCGCTCTCTTCCCCCTCAAGATTAACGATCTGGAGGGAGTTCTGGTGAGTTCGAGTTCTCGTAACTTGGGAGGGACTAACCAGAAGCCCGGCAAGCACCCAGTAACACGATCTCTGGGTATTCCTTCAGCCTCATCGATACATCTCTTCCTACCTCGCCTTCCTCCGCTGCAGCTTCTTTCAAGTCCGCATCTGCGTCTCCGTCAGTTTCCTCTGGGATTCCATCCGTGTCGGTAGCCCCCGGGTCCCCGGACGCAGCGGCCGTCTCATCCGACTCCCCTGTCTCTCCACCTTTGTCGGAGGGCGACTCGCGGGCATCGTCCATCACGGATAGGATTGGAGGGGAGAGGAGATCGCGGCGATGTCTGAGGCAGAAGCTCGGAACCCCGAGCTGCACAGGACAGTATCTTACTTCCTGTCGTCGCGCAGCGATGACATCACCCCTACCGCTCTCCTGAGGGGTCATTTTGAGGCGCGCGTAGAGGACTAGAGGACTCATTTTAACTTTGGTTTGGCGACAGTGGGAAGCGGGAAAATTGGACGTAAAGAGCTCAGACTATGGATCCTCCTAGCTAGGAAACCAGCACTTGTGAAGGAGCGCAGTTTTGTTTACTAAATAACTTTTTCCTTTTCGCCTGTCTAAAAATTCAATACCAGTTAATCCCTTCGTTAACCCCTCAGAGTAAAGTTGGGGGATCGGGAGAAAACTCAGTTCCGTTGTATGGCGGTGTCGTGGAATGAGGCTACCCGGGATTGGTAAACTTTCAGGCAAGACTCAACCTTGTGTATTTCAACTGGCCCGAAACCGCGGGTCTGTGTGTACGTGGAATTGCTAGCATTTCCGCTCCATTCAGCAAGCACCTTAACAACAAAAAGTCATCTAGCTTGAGCAGAATTTATCCAATTCATTTATTCATCCACAACTATTGACTGCGTACTTCGATTTAGAAACAGTGCTAGTACCAGGGAACAAAACACACATAGTTTCTATCCAATTAAATGATTTTTTTTCAGTTCGCAAGTATTCAAGATTGAGGTTTGTTTCTACAAGTCTGACACTTTTCTATCATTTTGGTTAATCTTACCAAAACTAAGAGGAAAGCCTAAAGAGAGGAAGGTGTCTCCTTCGAACGTTTCACTTTAACGAACTAGTTCATGTACTGGGAGGATGAAGTGGTGAGGATATTTCTATTTTAAAATTTTCTTCTCTTCCCTCATAGAGATACGAGGGGGAGGGCGTTTTATTCACCTGGGTATGACTAGGTCCCAGCACCTATTACATATTTAATTTATGCGTGCTTAAAGAATGTCCTTGGAAATGTAGGTGCGCGTTACCATATTTATCTCTTTGTTTCTGCGCTGCCTGGACGAATTGCCGTATTTCCTGTCCCAGGAGCTCCCAAAACGTTTAGGGAAGGAGCGCACTTCGGGAGGCGCGTACAGGTGGGCCTGTTTGTCCCTTTCCACCTATATAATGGGGACCCACAAGGCGCTGTCCCCATAACCCGTGAGGCCTGTCTCGGCACAGCAAAATCCACCTGCGCTGGTCCGCGGAGCCCCGCCCAGCTAGGTGAGCTAGGGGGCGGGGCGCGGGGGCGCGGTGACGCGTGACGCCGGATCCCGGAAGTGACGCGCTTGTGGAGAAAAGGCAGGGAGGGGGGGTGGTGTCCCCAGCCGGTTTGGGGGGTGCGTTGCCCGGAGACGGAAAGTTTGGGAGCCCGAGCAGGCTCGGCTGCAGCCCCGGGGAGGGGGGTCCAGCGGGTGGCGGCCCTGGGGATGGGGAAGGAGCAGGAGCTGCTGGAGGCGGCCCGCACCGGGCACCTCCCGGCGGTGGAGAAGCTGCTGTCCGGGAAGCGGCTCTCCTCTGGCTTTGGGGGCGGCGGCGGCGGCGGCGGCGGCGGCTCTGGGGGCGGCGGCGGCGGCGGCCTCGGCTCTTCCAGCCACCCCCTCTCCAGTCTGCTCAGGTGGGTACGCGCCGGGGCCGGGCCGCTGCCTGCAGACCCCTTCTCCCCCACCCGTCTCTTGGGTCTCCAGAGAGATCGGGGGTCCTGAGACTCGGGCGGGGTGGGCTTGTGGCGTGCCCGGGGCGAGGCAGGCGGCGCACGGGCCAGGATACCGGAGGGCGCGCGGGTCCGAGTCCACGCTGCTCCGGGCTCGCCTGGTCTCCCGTTCTGAGCCGGCTGCGAAGAATGGTGGGAGTGCCCAGGTGGCAGCCTCCGCCGCATGGCACAGCCGGGCTTCACCCTCGCTCGCTACAGGGTGCCAGCTGTCGTAGCCCACAAAAGCCAATTTGGAGCAAATATGTATATCATATATATACATATGCTCTCCCTCACCTCCTGCAGAAACTCCCACGCCTTGTAGAATCTCGAGGCTCCTCTGGAGGAAATTCTATTGATTTTTTTCTCTTAGGAACTTGGAACCTTCCACCAGGCTACGCAGGACCTCGCTTTTCCCGCCCCCCCCCCCGCCCCGCCCGAGACGGAGACTTGTTCTATCACCCAGGCTGGAGTGCAGTGGCGCGATCTCGGCTCACTGCAACCTCCACCTCCCGGGTTCAAGCGATTCTCCTGCGGCTGCCTCTCGAGTAGCTGGGATTACAGGCGCCCGCCACGACACCCGGCTAGTTTTTGTGTTTTAGTAGAGACGGGGTTTCACCATGTTGGCCAGGCTGGTGTCGAGCTCTTGATCTCACGATCCGCCCGCCTCGGCCTCCCAAAGTGCTGGGATTACAAGCGTGAGCCACCGCGCACGCCCCCTCACTTTTGTTTATATTAAAATTGCCTCTGGATTTATCATTTTCAAGATGTTCGTCTTTTAGCCTCTCTTGTGCTTGAAGTTCAAATTGTAGTTCCTTGTAGTGAACCGTATTGAATTAGTCTAAGTGGCATATGCAGGATTCATCCGGGGGTTTATTCATCTAGAAATAAAGGCAGAGACACTTGTTTAGGAAACCGAGGAATGCTGTAAACTTTTCCAAGGTCTGTTGTTAAACGCTTCAATCTGGAACTGTAAGGACCGAGGGGAAAAGATCAGTTTTGTGTGGCTTCGAAGGGGGATTGGAGGTGCTTTGTCAGTGAGTTAAATGTGTTGGTTCAGCAGCGCTTTCATAGCCTGATTTCTTTTTCCTTCCTTGTTCTTTTGAGGTTTTTAAGAAGTGGAAGTTCATTTAGAAATGGCTTCGTTAGCTTTTGTTCCCCATTACTTTGTGTAACTTCAGTTTGAGTGAGCTTGGACCACAGAAGCCTAAGGCGCTAATAAATTGTTGTTAATAGATATTAAGCACTGAGTACCAACCCAGGTCTTTACAGGAAGATTTTAAAAGCAGTATAAGTAGGTACTTAAGATTTGTTGAAGAAATAAAAGTATCAATTGGAGGACAATAAATTTCTAAATAAATGGATGGTGGATGGTATCACTCACTGTAATTGCTAGCAGGTCAGAGAACAGACATCATTTAGGGATGGAGTGGAGGTCAGGGCTTCCGAAAGGAGGGAGACTTAAGCTGGTCTTGAAGGATGTGAGGATTTGGGTAGGTGAGTTATTATGGGCATGTTCCAGGTGGGTATCCCATGATCAGAGGCACAGAAATGAGAACGGAAACTTATTTGGTGCTCCTGAGGCAACAGAAGAACTTCCTGCCTGGACCCTTGAGAGGTTGGGCATAATAAAGGTAAATAATAATGGATGGGTATACTTCCATATATCATGTTTATATTCTCAGTCCCTAGATCAGTGCCTGACAACCTACAGGTGTTCAATAAATGTACAGTGAATGCATGAATTGGGTTTTGGATCTCACCTGGATTTGCCACTCTGCAGTTCTGATGTCTGAAAGGCGACAAGACTGTACAGGTTTGGAGATGCCTCTGTCTTTAATGAGTTGATGACATAGCATTTGGAGATTTTCCAGAGATATCTTAACCCTCAGCATATCCTGCTAAAGTGAGAAGTTTCTCATATCTCCCACCTTCAAGTACAGGTCAAATTATTCTTTTTTTTTTTTTTCTGGAGACGGAGTCTCGCTTTGTTCACAGTCTGGAGTGCAATGGCACTATCTCAGCTCACTGCAACCTCTACCTTCCTGGGTTCAAGCGATTCTCCTGCCTCAACCTCCCAAGTAGCTGGGACTACAGGCACGCTCCACCACACCCAGCTAATTTTTGTATTTTTTGTAGAGATGGAGTTTCACCATGTTAGCCAGGCTGATCTCAATTTCTTGACCTCGTGATCCGCCCGCCTCGGCCTCCTAAAATGCTGGGATTACAGGCATGAACCACTGTGCCCAGCCTCAGGTCAAGTTATTCTTAGCGTGCTCACTCAGAGACTGTTGAAATTCTGCTGAGGATTTAACTGCCGTATAGTTAATATAGTTAAGCAATACTAGGAAACCTGTTGAGCACAATGCTTCTACTTTGGGCCTCTTGCTGATGTGTCCCGTCTCTGCCATAAAGTGTGGGTGTTAACTCTCTGTTCCCCAGAGTTAGAGAGCTGGCTCCCCTTGACTTTCTTCCATGTCTTTTGTAGAGAGGGTAAATGCCTCAGAGCTTCCCAGCCTCTCATTCCTGTGACTCCTAGGGGCAGGGAGGATCTGGAGGCACTAGTTACACTAATTAGAGGTGACTCTGATTAAAGCTAGTGAAAGATTTCTGAGCAAATGAGACCGTGCCTAGGTCAGTATGTCCTCCCTTTTTAGATTTGGACATAGTAAAGTCTACCCCCAACCCTCTCTCCCCTAAAGACCCTGGATTATTTAATGAGAGTTGTGGAATCATAGCTTCAGATTTGGCCTTTGTATTAGCTGCCATATTCTACTCCTACTTGTACTGCCAACTGTAACTTGCTTTTGTGCAGGTGTTTGAGTAATGAAGTAAAGCTGGCAGGAATAGGAGCTTACAGTTGCAGTGGAATAATTGTTCCAAACCACATATGTGTTTGTGTATTCACCTGTTTATGTTCCCCCACCCCATATTCCACAAAGGCTTTGTGTTTATTCTTAAGCTACAAAATGCCCCTCTTCTCTTACCCATCCCTTTTCCCCTACACAGCTTGGGCTTAGGTTTTAACTTCTTAAAGCCCTTCCTGATGACCCTAATACACACAGATCTCTCAGGCTTCCACGTCTTTGGAGCACATCATCTGTAGTGTACTTTGCTTGCCTAGCTTTCACAGTTGATTGCTTTGGCCTGTCAGAATAATGTTTACGTGTAGTAACCGTCACTGATTGATACTATACCTGAGAACCAGAAAGTCAGCAAATACTTTCTACTAGAAAAAAATGTTGTTTAAACTTTGTGTTCTTCCAGCCTTCCTTATTTACTGGATATTTATTCAGAGACAGTATAGCATTATATTTAAGACCACTTGTTCTTGTGTCAGACTTCCTGGATTCACATTCCACTGCCACCACTGACCAGCTGCTTGACATTATTCAAGTTAACCACTTTGATACTCAATTTCTGCATCTGTAAAATGGGGATAATACTATCTGCCTTATAGGTATCATCTTAGATAATGCGTGTAAGGGACTTACCATAATTCCTGGCATATTCTAAGTCCTCAATCTTAGTCATCCTCAGTTTAGCACATAGAGTTTTGCTGTGTTGCACCTGTTCTGTGCAAAGTACCATGCCAGACACATTATTTATTTTTATTTTTGTAGAGCTGGGGTCTCACTATGTTGCCCAGGCTAGTCTCGAACTCCTGGGCTCAAACGGTCTTCCTGCCTCAGCCTCCCAAAGTGCTGGGATTACAGGTGTGAGCCACAGCGCCCTGCCTGACACATTTTAAATGGTGTTTTTTCATGCTTGGGGATCTGTTTTCCAAGCATGGCAGATTAGAAAGAGTAAATAAGGGAGAGGAATCATTCATATACCCAATGTTTACCTATGATGTACTTTGTGCCAGACCAAGTGATTGCTAGATGCACTGCAAAATATGTCTGAGACCTGGGACATTGTAGGTGCGCTATCAGAATTAGCCCCTCTCTTCATACATGTTCTGTTCCCTGATAGAGTTTATAGTAGTATGCTATGTCTGTGTCACAGGTCAACAAAAAGGAGACAGAAAGCATACAAATTTAGCATAATTTATCCTACTTCCTGGCTGTTTGCAGCTATTAACATAAGTGTATATAGCCCTATATACCTATGTAAGCCCCAAGCATCAGTTTACTGTATCTTTGTGCTATGATTTATGTTTATTATGACTGTTAACCATCAAATAAAGATTAAATTATGTTCAATATATCTTGTTAGTGAAAGAAGAAAAATACATAGTTTTCTATCCAAAATGGTTTAAATATAATTTTTGTTACTTAAAAGGATAAGCAATAGATTATCTAGAAAGCACAGTTATCCAAAATGTCTAGGCTTACAGAGGCTCTGGATTGCATGGATCATACTTTATATAATACTAACTCATTTTCTGATTGTTTAATGGATGCATGCCTTTGGTCTATACCTTGGGAGCTTGGGACAGGCATTCTATCAAACTTCTTAACTTACAGTATTTTTTAGCTCTGGGGACGTAGCAGGCACTCAAATTCTCATGTAACAGAGAGTTTGCTATGTTTAGAGTTATAGTGAAACACTGATTTTCAAGAAGGAAACTCCTGTATAAGAATATAGTAAGATTTGGTTAAAAGTAAATTCTGTCAACTAAAAGGCCAAAAAGATCTGAGAAAAGGAAATGTTAAAACCAATCATGGCAGGGCACAGTGGCTTGCCTCTGTAATCCCAACACTTTGGGAGGCTGAGGCAGGTGGATCACTTGAGCCCAGGAATTTGAAACCAGCCTAGGCAACGTGCTAAAACCTGATCTCTACAAAAAATACAAACATTAGCCGGGCGTGATGGTGTGCACCTGTAGTCCTAGCTACTCGGGAGGCTGATGTGGGAGAATTGCTTGAATCTGGGAGGTTGAGGCTGCAGTGAGCCAAGATTGTTCCACTGCATTCCAGCCTGGGTGACAGAGCCAGACCACATTCCCCCACCACCACCCCCTGCAAAAAAAAAAAAAAAAAAAAAAAAAGAAGAAGAAGAAAGAAAACCAGTCACAATAGCTTCAAACTGTAAATTGAATTATGAACTAAATACTGAAGTATATGAATGGAAAAGTAAAGTGAAATGTACTTCTTAGGGTTTAGAAGCACAGAGAAACTAAACCAAAGATCACGGTTGAGGAGATTGTGTCATGGTTTAGGAATATTTTATGCTTAATTTCTCAAGCGTGAGAAGGGCGAATAAGAAAAGAGGAAGCCAAGGGGACTTATTGGAGAATCTGAAAATTTATAGATAGTAGCAATGAATGTGGCTGTAAACTAATTTTTATGCTGCCATTTTGTTGGGGGAAAAAAAGAAAAAAGAAAACTATTCCAAAACATATATGAATTTCCCAAGATGTGAAAATGTTCTGAAATAAGGAATGAAGCATGAAAAATTTTGAAAAATGGATCTCATTTGGAGGATAATAATAGATTCTCCCAAATGTCAGAAAATATGACAAGTAATTCATTGTTTTAAAGAAAGCTTCCTAATACTTATTTAAGGACTTTGATTTTTGTTTTTTTAATTAAAAAAATTTTTGAGACAGGAGTCTTGCTAATGTTGTCTAGGCTGACCTTAAACTCCTGGGCTCAATTGATCCCCCTGCCTCATCCTCCTAAGCTACTGGGACTGCAGGCACATGCCACCATGCCAGACTAGACTTCTTCCTCTTGTTATTGTTATTATTTTTTAAACAGTGATTAGCATAACCATTCTATTGAAATGGTCCTTTATTCGTTCCCAGAATGGATCTGAAGCTTGGAGATTATAATGGCATGACAGCCTTTTCTCATGCTGACCTTTTTACTTTTGCCCACTACTGTGTCAGATTTCTTTCGAAAGTGCCTATTTTGAGCAAAATGATTTTAACATCTTTTTTTTTTGAGACGGAGTCTTGCTCTGTCGCCCAGGCTGGAGTGCAGTGGCCGGATCTCAGCTCACTGCAAGCTCCGCCTCCCGGGTTCACGCCATTCTCCTGCCTCAGCCTCTCAAGTAGCTGGGACTACAGGCGCCCGCCACCTCGCCCAGCTAGTTTTTTTTTTTGTATTTTTTAGTAGAGACGGGATTTCACCGTGTTAGCCAGGATGGTCTCGATCTCCTGACCTCGTGATCCGCCCGTCTCGGCCTCCCAAAGTGCTGGGATTACAGGCTTGAGCCACCGCGCCCGGCCGATTTTAACATTTTAAGGCAGAGGGCAACACTGAGCATGTAAGGACTGTAGAATGGAAGGGCCTGGAAACAGATCTTGTGGATTTGTATAAGTTCCTGCTCTTCTAAGAGAATGCAAAAACAAGATAAAATGCAACTATCCACTAGCATAACAGTTTTCTGGGTCTTCCACTAAACTAAATTAATTAAAAATCGTTTTTCAAGACTGTCTTTTTTTTTCTTTTCTTTCTTTCTTTTTTTTTTTTTTTTTTTTTGAGACAGAGTCTCTCTCTGTCGCCCAGGCTGGAGTGCAATGGTGCGATCTCAGCTTATTGCAACCTCCGCCTCCCGGGTTCAAGGGATTCTCCTGTCTCAGCCTCCTGAGTAGCTGGGATTACAGGCGCATGCTACCACCCCCGGCTAAATTTTTGTATTTTAGTAGGGACGGGATTTCACCGTGTTGCCCAGGCTGGTCTCGAACTCCTGAGCTCAGGCAATCTACCCTCCTCGGCCTCCCAAAGTGCTAGGATTACAGGCGTTAACCACCGTGCCTGGCCTTTTTTTTTTTTTCCCCCTCTGAGACAGTGTCTCACTCCTTCATCCAGACTGCAGTGCAGTGATGCAATCTCAGCTCACTGCAACCTCTGCCTCCCAGGTTCAAGCAATTCTTGTGCCTCAGCCTCCTGAGTAGCTGTGATTACAGGCATGCACTACTGCACCTGGCTAATATTTGTATTTTAGTAGAGATGGGGTTTCACTATGTTGGCCAGGCTAGTCTCGAGCTCCTGACCTCAAGTGATCCGCCTGCCTCGGCCTCCCAAAGTGCTGGAATTACTACAGGTGTGAACCCCCACGCCCGCCCAAGAATGTCTTAAAATACTCCCTTTAAATGTGATTTTGTTCGGATGGCAGCCCTGTTCCTGCATTTTGGAATTGCTGTACTTACATTTTTTGCTTTCTCTAAAGCAGAGTGTGGTTCCCCTGTTGAAAAACAAAAAGAAACAAAAAAAGGTAACATGCCTAGAAATGACTTCTGTGGTAGTTACTTTATATGTAAAAATCTAGAAGGTGCCTAATCTTAAACTGAATAAGGCATTTACTTAGAATTAAAGATAATTTTCCCAGCCTGGGCAACATGGCAAGACCTCGTTTCTACAAAAAATAAAAAAATTAGGCCAGGCGCAGTGGCTCACACCTGTAATCCCAGCACTTTGGGAGCCTGAGGCGGGTGGATCACCTGAGGTCAGGAGTTTAAGACCAGCCTGGCCAATATGGTAAAACCCCGTCTCTATTAAAAATACAAGATTAGCTGCATGTGGTGGCCTGCGTCTGTAATCCCATCTACTTGGGAGGCTGAGGCAGGATAATTGTTTGAACCTGGGAGGCGGAGGTTGCATGAGCTGAGATTGTGCCACTGCAGTCCAGCCTGGGCAAAAAAGAGCAAAACTCCGTCTCAAAAAAAATGAAAATAAAAAATTAGCTGAGTGTGATGGCATGCACGTGTGGTCCCAGCTACTCAGGAGGCAGACACACAGAGGTGGGAGAATTGCTAGAGCCCAGAAGGTGGAAGGTTGAGGCTGCCGTGAAAAAAAAATTTACTACAAAGTTTAAGATTTAAAGTCAGTGGTCTCCCTTTTTCACATCCTCCAACTGAAGTTCAGTTTTTACTCTCTTAGTTGCAAAAATTAGAGACAGGAAACAATGAAACAAGCTTGTGATCTGAAGAATTTGACTTGTATCTAGTAGCTTCAGCATGTTCAAGGGTCATAGGAGGTTATGGTCCTAGTGAAAGTTGGATTCTTGGCCAGAAAAATCCCTTCAAGAGGTTCTTTTTCCCACATTGGATTGTTCACCCCAAACAGCTGTGAATTTTGGTTTGCAGAAAGGAAGTCCAGGCTATTTCTGCCCTAGTCTTTCGTAGGGAAAGTAAATTACTGGATTTTGTAGCCCAGAAACACTAAGGAAACCCCAGAAGTAGACAGTGGAGAGTTTGTTCTTAGAAGAATCAGGCTCTCCTGTGGGTAGGAACTTGGTCTCTTTTTTGGAGAGCTCTCAGAAAATATTTCCCACACTGATTTCCGAAGGATTATTGGGAGATTTTCTGTGGTAGGGAAAATTATATCGTATAATATGTTACATTCATAGAACATCTTCACATAACTTTGGTGTGGTTAGAGTTAATGGTAGTAATACTAGAAATTATATTGTATGGCTTCATATTTATCCTTTCTCAGTAATTTGTAGATCAAGTTTGTTTAGTTTACAAATCAAAAAAGAGTTTTTAAAACAAGTCAGTTGTCTCTGCTTTGAAATAAGATAGTTGTATCTGTTTGTGCTATTATTACCACTGATCCAGGAAGCAGAACTGCCTCCTGGCTTGCTTAAGTGGTGAGAACATACCATGGCGGCTAAGGATCAGGCTCTGACCCAACTCTGCCTTGTGACTTAGGCAAATTAAGTCACTTTTCTGAGCCTCTGTGTCTTCATATGTATAATGGGCCTGGGATGGTACCTATCTTCTAAAGCAGCATTAAATAAGCTAAAGGATATAAGGCATATAATCCCTGGCACATGGCAAGAACTTGGTAAACCTCGGCTACTAGAATCATCTGATGGGAGCCAGATGCTTTCCACCCTTGACGAATCAGAGTGAGGACCCTGTTAAGGACGTATCTTTTATTGATGTTGCCATTTTAACATTTATAATAATTCATAGCAGAAGCTCCCAACGTTTTAAACTATGAAGAGTCCTATTTTTAAAATAGGACTCTGAAAATTGTCCTACTCTGAAAATTGGCAGTGGTGGCAAAGTTACAAAGCAGTCCAGGTCCACAATCCTTTGTTTGAAACCTTGGGGCCAGATATGTTTTCAGGGTGCTGACTCAATATTGTATATTGAGTCCCTAGTGGGATTGTGGCAGCACCCTGGAAACATTATATTTCTACAGCAAAGCCTGTAAATATTCACTAAATAGGATAAGTATGGAGCAGCTTCATATCAGTGTAGGTCAGGTTTTGCAGTTAAATGAGTTTGCTGCTAACTTATGAAAATATATTTTCAGAGCTTTTTGGATTTCTGAATTGTTGATGGGGGACTGTAAACCTCTGCCTTTATGGTAGAAAAATTGCAAGACAAATGCACAAAGAAGAAAATAAAAACAGTTATAATTCTACCTCCTACAGAAATTAATTTGAAATTTTGGTGTACATTCTTGTTTTTTTTTTCTGTGCAAACTTTTTTTTTTTTTTTAACAGAAATGACATTATTTTGTGCATACTTTGTCTCACGTTTTCACTAACTATATTGTGAAACCACTTTCCTATATTTTCTGTCCTCCTCAACCTCGTTTTAAATGGATGTGATATCCGTGGTGTGTATGAATTGTAATTAATTTAACCCCTTTCCTGACATGGAACATGAGTTTGTTTTTCGTTTTCTGCTATTAGAACAGCTCTGTGATGAACACGCATGTGGATAAGTTAGTGTGTACATTCTGCTTATAACATTTGATATATTCAGTAGAATGGTAGGTGTAGTTTCAATATTCAGCCGTTGCAGAAATCAACAGCTGAATATTCAAATTACACCTCAAAATCAACAACAAGAAACATACATATTGTTGAATTTGAGGACTCATAATAATTCTGAAGCCCCTTACATCTCCTGGGTCCTTCTGACTGGGAAGTAATGTACTGATTTATGGTTGCTAAATACTACTTATATTCAGAAAGTAAACTTTATGCAAGCCCAGGACTTTTAATGGTTAACTTAGGGCTTTACTGGTTCTTTTTCAGAGACCAAATATTTAGAAGAGGGCCATTAATAATACAAATGCATAGAGCAATATGCTCCAAGCAGAATAAAATAAAAACAGCTTTATGGCCTGGCATGGTGGCTAACACCTATAATCCCAGCACTTTGGGAGGTTGAGGCCGGAGGATCATTTGAGCCCAGGAGTTTGAGAGCAGCCTGAGCAACATAGTGAGACCCAATTTCTATTATTTAAAAAAAAAAAAAAGTAATTAGAAAAAAAGCTTTGTTATTTTGTAAAGTAGAGATGAGGTCTTGCTCTGTTGCCCAGTCTGGTCGCAAATTTATTTTTTCTTTTAAATTATAATTGAGACCTATTTACAAAAAGACTAATGGCCAGAAAAGATTACAAAACAGATCAGTTCAGGGCTGTTTACCTGAGTGTCTGAAAGGTTCTCAGACTTTCTGATGTGGTTTTTAGATCTTTAACTCTTAGCTGTGCCTGGGGAAGAGCCCCAGTCCTGGCTTTGCTCATAACTATCACATCATGCTCACCACTCTTCCTCTGATCCAGCCTGATGGAGTCTGTGCATTGACTTTTGTCCTCAGTGGGGCCAGCCACCTGATTCTTGCTTCTTCAGGTTGCCCTGCAGCCATGATCAAACTTCAATGCAAAATCCAGCCCATACTGTAGTATTTGAAGTCAGTAACTCAGTAGCTCAGAGGTATTGCTACTGACAGTATTGTGGGGGTGTGTGTGTGTGTGTGTGTGTATATTTGGGATGGGTGGGATGGTTTCGTTTCTTGAGCACTTAATACTTTGCTCTGTGTGTGCCAAGGACTTTACATACATGTATTTGCTCAGTTTATCTTCACAACATGCCTGCAAGACAATTGTTGTTATTTCCATTTTACAGATGAAGAAGCAAAAGTTAAGAGAGAGGTTAAAGTGACTAAGCCAGGGCCACACAGAGGAGTGCAGAGCCTGGCATCTCTGTGATTCCAAAACTTTTGCTTATAAAGCACTACATTAGGCCACTTGGAGAATCAGTCTCTTTGGATGAGACTTAAGCCACCACTTACTATATGCTTAGATAAAATTTTACTGGAAGATTAATTAGGGATTTATTTAAGTTTAATGGTTGCTTTTATACCACTTACTTCATGCTATACCCTTCTAAGCACTTTACAAATATTAACTCATTTTGTCTTCATAACAACTCTTTTTTTTTTTTAATAAGAAAAATAGAGATGAGATCTCACTGTGTTGTCCAGGTTGGTCTCAAATTCTGGAGCTCAAGCGATCCTCCTGCTTCAGCCTCCCGAAGTGTTAGAATTATAAGCGTGAGCCACCGCACCCGGCCATAACAACTGTTTGAGGAAGGCACTAGTAGTATTGCCATTTTACTGGTGAGGAAACTGAAGCACAAAGAGATGAAGTAGCTTGCCAAGGTGCAATAAGCTAGTAAAAGTTAGAGCTTAGTTTTGAACCCAGTCAGACAGGCCCCAGAGTCTTTGCTCTTGGTTATTATGCAACTGGGACTTCTTCCTTTTACCCAAGAATGTAACACAAAGTCCTTTGGGAAGACTTTGACTACATAAAGTGAGGTAGGCTCATTTTTTTTTTTTTAATTGGCAAATTCCCTGGAATACAGGAAAGTTAGATAAGGAGAATGCCTTTACGTCTATGCCAAATAATATATTAGTTTAGATAATGTGGGGGACTTCCCTGCAGCTCCCATATTGCTTTTTCAGACTTCTAGAAAATTCTCATCTCATGTAGGTGCATGTGTTCATGAATTTTACCTGTGAGAAAATGTAAGTGGTCCCCATGCCCCCCACAACCAGTTCAAAATGATAAAAATTAGTTTTGGACCCATAAGCTACATAAACTGCCAGATGGACTACCAGGGCCAAAGTTTGTACAAGGGAAGTGAATCTAAACAATTGGCAAGAAACCAAAAGCCTGTGTATTTGAAGTTATTTCCAACTCTGCTTGTTTTTTTAAACAATTCCCTCCCTCATTAGTGATTAACAACCAAAACTTGCATTCTCAAATAATAATTAGTTTGCCCATAAAATGATTTTCAGACAGTATTATCTGGCTGGTTCAAATGATTGTCGATGCTATCTTGAAGCCTAGGATTATGGGATGGGAAATATTACTTTCCATAATCCTTGGTACTTTAATCTTCACAATCCTTCAATACAAGTATTAGTGCCCATTTTACTGATGATTTTATAGTGTTTAAATGACTGGCCTAAAACTGGGCTGAGGTGGTTTTTTTGTGGTTGGTTGGTTGTTTTCTGAGATGGGGTCTCAGTCTGTCACTCAGGCTGGAACACAGTGATGCAGTCACAGGTTGTTGTAACTTCAGCCTCCTAGGCTCAAGCAATCCTCCACCTCGGTCTCCTGAGTAGCTGTAACTGCAGGCTCATGACATCATGCCCAGTTAATTTTTGTATTTTTTGTAGAGACGGAGTCTTGCCATGTTTCCCAGGCTGGTCTCGAATTTCTGGGCTTAAGAGATCTGCCCACCTTGGCCTCCCAAAGTGTTGGGATTACAGGCGTGAGCCAACACGCCCGGACAGGATTGAGGTGTTCTGTTTGCAAGGCCTTTAAGGGTCCTATTTTATGTGGAATCATGGCTACCAAAAAGATGTCTGCGTCCCCAGTGGTGGAAGTATAAGGAAAAGGTAGTATTCTAGCTAAGTAGCTCTGAAAATACCTATGGGTCCTGTATACCTAACAGTGATAGAATAGGCCTATTACTTTTTACCTACAAATGAAAATACTTTAGATATTGAAATTGGCAGAGATTCCACATTTGTTACTTTTTAATCTATCGCTATCTCCATAATTGTGTGTTTAAGACTCAGCTGGAGAATAGTTTTCTTGCTAGTCACTCATCAGCAGTCTCTCTTG
Organism: Macaca mulatta; assembly: GCF_049350105.2. NCBI lineage: Eukaryota > Metazoa > Chordata > Mammalia > Primates > Cercopithecidae > Macaca > Macaca mulatta. The sequence continues at coordinate 147,374,933 of NC_133409.1, read as the reverse complement.
CCATCTTTAGCAGACCCAGAGCAGAATTTCAAAAGACTTTTCAAGTAAATGATCCAGGGCTTAATGCTTCATTTTAAGGTTTAAGTTTTTCTTTTTTATTTCTTTTTGAGACAGAGTTTTGCTTTTGTTGCCCAAGCTGGAGTGCAATGTGTGATCTCGGCTCTCCGCAACCTCCACCTCCCGGGTTTAAGTGATTCTCCCGCCTCAGCCTCCTGAGTAGCCGGGATTACAGGCGTGCACCACCATTCTCGGCTAATTTTGTATTTTTAGTAGAGATGGGGTTTCTCCGTGTTGGTCAGGCTGGTTTGGAACTCCCGACTGCAGATGATCCGCCCTCCTCGGCCTCCCAGAGCGCTGGGATTACAGGCATGAGCCACCGCACTTGGCCTAAGTTTTTCTTTTTAAAAGAAGGAGTGTATAAAAAATCAGGTCCAGTGCTTTTACTAGTTATGTTTTGTCAACCAAATTGATAGAGCTGTCTTTTTAAAAGATGTCTTTTCCAGGCTGGGGACTGTGGCTGTAACCCCAGCTACTTGGGAGGCTGAGGCGGAGGTTGCAGTAAGCCGAGATCACGCCATTGTACTCCAGCCCGGGTGACAGAGCAAGACTCTATCTCAAAAAAACAAACAAACAAAAAAGATGCCTTTTCCTTATCCATTATGATGTTAGACTTGACTTGTTATTGTCTTCAGTTACCATCATTTCCAGTTACCTTTCTCTTTAACATATGCTCTTTTGTAAACTTTATAGTTCATTTACAAAGAAAACTGATGAAAATAGCAGTCCAGGTACCCTAGCGTCTTCTCATTCAATTAACAGATATTTATGAAGACCTGATTCTTTTGGGTGAAATTTCACAGTCACTTAAAAATATCTGTGTTTGCTGAGAGGAATGTATTTACCAAATTATAAGTTTGGTATAATGCTACTAGTACTAGCAGAATGATATAGTAGAAGCTAAACCCAAGATTTTTTGGATGTATGTGTGGGGCATTCCCACTGTAATCCATAAAACTCATTTCCTGTAACTTCTCTTTTCTGTGTTTTTTATCCTAATATTGGTACTTTCAAATTGGCTTGTTGTGGGGTTTGGTTGTCATTCTACTGCACCAATTTGCCCATAAACCTCTATCTGTTTAACAGGCAAATCATCATGTAGAAAAACTTTTTTTTTTTTCCAAGAGAGGATCTTGCTATGTTGCCCAGGCTGAAGTGCAGTGGTGGGATTGTAGCTCAAGCTATTCTCCAACCTCACTTAGTCTTTTGAGTAATAGGACTACAGGCATGCACCACCAAGTTTGCCTAATTTTTTTTTTTTTTTTTAAATTGAGATGGAGTCTCATTCTGTTGCCAGGCTGGACTGCAGTGGCGTGATCTTGGCTCACAGGGGCCTCCACCTACCGGGTTCAAGCAATTCCCCTGCCTCAGCCTCCCGAATAGCTGGGACTACAGGCACGCACCATCATGCCTGGCTAATTTTTTTTTTTTTTTGTATTTTAGTAGAGACGGGGTTTCAACATGTTGGCCAGGATGGTCTCGATTTCCTGACCTCGTGAGCCACCTTCCTCGGCCTCCCAAAGTGCTGTGATTACAGGCATGAGCCACTGTGCCCAACCCGTCTGCCTAATGTTTAAATTTTTTATAGAGATGGGGTCTTGCTTTGTTGCCTAGGCTGGAATGCAATGGCACGATCATAGCTCACTGTAGCCTTGAACCCTTGGCCTCAAGCAATCTTCCTGCCTTGGCCTCCCAAGGTGCTGGGATTACAGCAGTGGCTGAAAAACATTTTCTGATGGATTGAATCAGCTGCGAGTTTGGGCCACAAATCTGGGTTTTTTAAAAAAAATATGAATACAGTCGTCCGTCAGTCTCCATGAGGGGATTGATTCTAGGAGCCCTCGAAGATACCAAAATTCCAGCTCAAGTCTCTTATATAAGATGGCATAGTATTTGTGTATAACCTGTGCTTATTCTCTCGTATACTTTAAATCATCTCCAGTTTAATTATGATCCCTAAATACAGTGTAAATGCTATGTAAGTAGTTATTAAAATGTATTTTTTAGGGAATAATGAGACAAAAAGCCTGTATATGTTTAATACAGATGCAGCCATCCATTTGTTTTCCAAATATTATTTGTCCATGGTTGTTGAATTCACAGATCTAGAACCCATCGATATCAAGGGCTAACTGTATTATGTAATAACGAATAACCACTAAGATTGCCTTTCCTATAATTAAAAAAAAAAAATTGTGCGCTGGTCATGGTGACTCACGCCTGTAATCCCAGCACTTTGGGAGGCCGAGGCAGGTGGATCACAAGGTCAAGAGATTGAGACCATCCTGGCCAACATGGCAAAACCCTGTCTCTACTAAAAATACAAAAATTAGCTGGGTGTGGTGGCGCGCACCTGTAGTCCCAGCTACTTGGGAGGCTGAGGTAGGAGAATTGCTTGAACCTGGAAGGCACAGGTTACAGTGAGCCAATATCTCGCCACTGCACTCCCACCTGGTGACAGAGCGAGACTCCGTCTCGAAAAACAAACAAACAAACAAACAAAAAAATATATATATGTTTTGCACTTCGTGTTGCTCAAGGTAACACCTGATTCTGATTTTCTTTTCCTTTCTTTTCTTTTTTTCCTTTTTTTTTCTTTCGACAGAGTCTTGCTCTGTCACCAGGCTGGATTGGAGTGGCATGAGCTCAGCTCACTGCAACCTTCGCTTCTCAGATTCAAGCAATTCTTTTGCCTCAGCCTCCTGAGTAGCTGGGATTACAGGTGTGTGCCACCACGCTCGGCTAATTTTTGTACTTTTAGTAGAGACAGGGTTTCGCCATGTTGGCCAGGCTGGTCTTGAACTCCTAGCCTCGAGTGATCTGCCCATCTCAGCCTCCCAAAGTTCTGGGATTATAGGCGTGAGCCACTGTGCCTGGCCAACATCTGATTTTCTATGGATGATGACTTAATGAGATTATTGGAGTCATCACATGATGAATCTGGCTGGCATTAGGTTTCTTCATTACCAGGAACTGGGCCTTGTGAGATTTTGACACTTACCACATCATGCTCGTCACTCTTCCTCTGATCCAGCCTGATGGAGTCTGTGCATTGACTTTTGTCCTCAGTGGGGCCAGCCACCTGATTCTTGTTTCTTCAGGTTGCCCTGCAGCCATGATCAAACTTCAATGCAAAATCCAGCCCATATTTGAAGCCCATATTTGAAGTCAGTAACTCAGTAGCTCAGAGGTATTGCTACCGGCAGTATTGTGGGTGTGTGTGTGTGTGTGTGTGTGTGTATTTGGGATGGGTGGGATGGTTTCGTTTCTTGAGCACTTAATACTTTGCTCTGTGTGTGCCAAGGACTTTACGTACATGTATTTGCTCAGTTTACGTTCACAACCTGCCTGCAAGATAATTACTGTTATTTCCATTTTACAGATGAAGAAGCAAAAGTTAAGAGAGAGCTTAACTGACTGCTTTTTGTTATTGTTTTGCTTGTGAATAACGTTGTTTTCACCTCTTTGATTGGTCTTTGATTTTGTGTGGCCATCAGGGTTTGAGTAGAGCAAAATCTTGTCTCTCCCACTTTCATTGATTTTTATTTTAGCCTTCTGTTTGATGTGTAAATACCTGAACGAAATCCTTAAGTTTGAGTTAAGCCTTACGTCTGTTCTTGTTATAGGATTTTAGCTTGGTTAAGGTCTGTCTGGATCCCTGGGGTCTGGAAAGTATCCATTTCTCTTAGTTTTATCCTCTAGTCTCTCTGTGCTTCAACTCTGAAGGGAAGAGGACATGGCTAGACAGAAAAAAACAGTACGCAGGAAAGATTGTCTCCAGGAACTTTTCTCTCTCTTAGAGTGCACACTGGCTCTGGGGAAGGGCATGAGTGAGCAGTGCCCCTCGGGGATCTTCCACCTAATCCCACCTCAACCACCATCTAGCTCTATGTTCTTGGGAATATTTTTTACTCTTCCTGTAGCTCAGTTTTCTTACCATTAAAAAATGGGTGGCAGGGGTCAGTGGTTTTAGCGTTTCCTGGCAGAGGTCCAAGGAAAGGTGCCTTGGCGTGTCTTAAAGCATCTGCAGAGTTAGACTGGGGAAAGGAACGGCTGCTTACTGTCCTCTGACTGTGTGCCAGGAGCTGTGCGAGACCTTTTACATGGCTGGTCCGGAAGGTCAGTAAGAGAAGGAGGTCTCTCTTCTCCCTTCATCCATGGGAGTGTGTGAGTGGGAGGTTGCTCTCTGCCATGAAACTTTCATCAGCAAATACTAATTAGTGCCTAATTACTGTATGCTGTGCATACCACTGTAGCAGATAACCTAGGAACACAAAACTTGACAACTCCCTTAAGAAATTGGCTTGGTTATCTGTGAGTTTACACTATCAATGACTGAAAAAATAAGTGGGGGAGAACAGATAGGTCTTTCTTACAGAAGAATTCCAATTATAAATGTAGGAATAATGAGGGGAATAGAAAATCACCATTAGCATACCATAGTAATAATTGCTGCAGGCAAGATCTACCAGTGAAGAATAAAATTGGTGGGTGAAAGTTGAAGGAGAAACAATATTTGCATGGCTTCAAAGTATCTTCCCCAAAATATTTATTAATTACTATGGCGGTTTCAACCGACGTCCACTTGTTCTTTGGTAGTCCTCTCTCTAGGAGATGGAATTTAATTCTCTTCCTTTTTTGAGGGTGGGCTACACTTAGAAACTGGCTTCCAAATAATAGAATATGGATAGAGAACAGTGGTAACTTTATTATTATTATTGTTTTAATTTTGTATTATACTTTAAGTTCTAGGGTACATGTGCACAACGTGCAGGTTTGTTACATATGTATACATGTGCCATGTTGGTGTGCTGCACCCATTAACTCATCATTTACATTAGGTATATCTCCTAATGCTATCCCTCCCCCTCCCCCGACCCCACAACAGGCCCTGGTGTGTATGTTCCCCTTCCTGTGTCCAAGTGATTTCATTGTTCAATTCCCACCTATGAGTGAGAACATGCGGTGTTGGGTTTTCTGTCCTTGCAATAGTTTGCTGAGAATGATAGTTTCCAGCTGCATCCATGTCCCTACAAAGGACACGAACTCATCCTTTTTTATGGCTGCATAATATTCCATGGTGTATATGTGCCACATTTTCTTTTTTTCTTTTTTCTTTTTTTTTTTTTTTTTTTTGAGACGGAGTCTCGCTCTGTCGCCCAGGCTGGAGTGCAGTGGCCGGATCTCAGCTCACTGCAAGCTCCGCCTCCCGGGTTCATGCCATTCTCCTGCCTCAGCCTCCCGAGTAGCTGGGACAACAGGCGCCCGCCACCGCGCCCGTCTAGTTTTTTGTATTTTTTTTTTAGTAGAGACGGGGTTTCACCGTGTTCGCCAGGATGGTCTCGATCTCCTGACCTCGTGATCCGCCCGTCTCGGCCTCCCAAAGTGCTGGGATTACAGGCTTGAGCCACCGCACCCGGCCGTGCCACATTTTCTTAATCCAGTCTATCGTTGATGGACATTTGGGTTAGTTCCAAGTCTTTGCTATTGTGAATAGTGCCACAATAAACATACGAGTGCATGTGTCTTTATAGCAGCATGATTTATAATCCTTTGGGTATATACCCAGTAATGGGATGGCTATCAGTGTTAATTTCTTTTTCTTTTTTTTTTTTGAGACGGAGTCTCGCTCTGTCGCCCAGGCTGGAGTGCAGTGGCCGGATCTCAGCTCACTGCAAGCTCCGCCTCCCAGGTTCACGCCATTCTCCTGCCTCAGCCTCCCGAGTAGCTGGGACTACAGGCGCCCGCCACCTCGCCCGGCTAGTTTTTTGTATTTTTTAGTAGAGACGGGATTTCACCATGTTAGCCAGGATGGTCTTGATCTCCTGACCTCGTGATCCACCCATCTCGGCCTCCCAAAGTGCTGGGATTACAGGCTTGAGCCACCGTGCCCGGCCTCAATCAGTGTTAATTTCTTAAGTTTTGATCATTGTACGGTCATCCCTGGGTACATGTGAGGGACTGGTTCCAGGACCCCCATGTATAACAGAATCCTTGTATACTCAAGTCCTGAGGTCAGCTGTGAGAAACCCAAGTATGTGAAAAGTCAGACCTCCACACACACAAGTTTTGAATCCCACAAACGCCATATTTTTTATCTGCGTTTGGTTGGAAAAAATCTGCATATAAGTGGACCCAAACAGTTCCAACCTGCATTATTTAAGGGTCAGCTTTACTATAGTTCTGTAAAAGGTTAGCATAAGGGGAAGCTGGATGAAGGGGACACGGGGCTCTGTGCTATCTTTGCAACTCTTCTGAAAGCCTAATATTATTTCAAAATAAAAAGTAAGCAAAGGGCCTATTTGATAGAGGCTCTGAAGTCAAGCTGCCTGGGTTCGTATCTTGCCTCTGCCACCTACCAGTTGGAAGGTATAGATAGCTTTCTTAATTGCTTTGCCTTAGTTCCTTCATCTATAATAATAGAACTTCTCATATAAAGTTGTGTAATGATTAAATGAGGTAATTCATGTGAAGTACTTAGGGTAGTGGCAAGCCAGGCATGGTGGCTCACACCTGTAATCCCAGCACTTTGGGAGGCTGAGTTGGGAGGATTGCTTGAGCCCGAAGTTCAAGACTCACCTGGGCAACATAGCAAGACCCTATTTTAAAAGGAAAAAAGAGAACAGTGGCTGGAATGTAGTAATGACAGCTGCTAATATTAATATTTATACAGAGAAAGCCTCCTTTTAGTTATTCAGTCATTGAGCCAGGGATGTAAATAGTGCTGGAGGAGTTTGGAGGAAGAGGCGATGGTAATGGAGTAGGGTGGTATGGATAACCCTCTCCTAGATTACTTATACCCCTAGGAAGTGGGGCCCTGCCTTTCAAGAAAGCCAGAGATTCAGATAGTTGATAGAAGACTGGTGTAGAGGAGGGCAGGGAACAGCTAGGGGCAGAGGTAGAGAAGCTAGAATAAGAAAGACCTGTTTGCCCAGCAGTGAGTAAGCAGCCATCCAGCAGGAGTCAGTGGAGGTGAGGTTGGTAAGGTACTGAATCATCATGGGATTGGATGCTGGCTTGATAGAGTCTAGGACCTTGTCTCCAGGCCACTTTATCTCTAGGTGCTTTATTTCTAAGCCTGAGAGAGACAATTCAAACAATAAAAAAATTGTTTCAGTTTCAGCAAGATTGTAGTTATACTTTGAGTGTTTGTTGATTGAGAAAATACGTTGTGACAGAATGATTATGAACTCGGTAACTCTCTGAAATAAACTTGTGTTTTATTAAATATAGTAGCTTCTCTGTACCTTAGGGACATCATAATATATTATTCTGAGACATTTATTCTGCCTACTGCTGGTGCTTGGTGTACGAATGCATTTGCTGACCCTTTGCAATAACAATGTGGCCCCATGCAGAGCAGTGGAGTGGGAGCAGGGGAGGGTCTGCATGTGCCAGGTGCTACACTAGACACATTCCCAGACTTAAATAAATTCTCCCTTAAAACACAGACCTGGGCTTATGTAACTTACCTAAACTCAATCCCATGTCATTGATGCCGAAGTCAGTGTTTTTTCCATTGCGCCATGCTCTGTGTCTTCAACTGACATTTGCCATAATGATTATCATTATCATTAATGAAAAGTCATCTTACCCTTGCCAGTAGTTTACATGATCAAAGAACATCAGTTAACACCCAGTTCTCATTTCTAAGTGTGTTTAAATGGTCAAGAGCTTTTAACATAATTCTCTTGGGAAGCAGAAGGAATTCAGTTGATTTAGAACCAAAGGATAATGGCAGTTTCTTCATTGAATGAGTGCCTTGTTTGTGCAAGATCACATGCTGGCCAATGAAGTTATATAGAGAAAAGAAGTCTCAATCCCAGCCTTGTGATCTTCTGATGGGGGAGATAGAGAATAGTGTGATGAGTGCTCTGAAACAGAGGGATGCTGGAGCATCAGAGAGGAAACAAGGGGCAGGGCTGGGGAAATGTTCCTCCCTGAAGGGGTGAGGTCTGGGTGGAGTATTAGAGCTAATAGGACTTGTACAGACAAAGAAGAGGAAAAGTGAGAGTTATTTTAAGCTGGAGAGAGTGTACAGTGTGTGCAAAGAATGGGTGTCTGGAAGCATGGTGCATTGAGACAACTGCAGGTAACTGCCTGATACGTAGGAGGGAGAGGGGTTCTGTGGGGTAGGAAGAGATTAGATGGGGTATTAGCAGAGGTGAGATGCCCATGTAAAGGAGTTGGATTTTACATTGACAGTAATTATGGATTTGCAATTTAGGAAGATGACTTCAGATTTTTGGAAGATGGATCAAAGGAATTGAGGTTAACTAGGAGTACAAAATGATTAGGGCCTGAAAGAAGGCAGTTCCAGTGAGTATGAAGAGGAAGCTAAATTTTAAATATTCGGGAGGAATGAACAGGACTTGGTGACTGTTGATTTGCAGTTGAGTGGGTGATCTCGCCTATGACTTTGCGTCTAAATAGGATATTACAGGCTGGGCGTAGTGGCTCGTGCCCTGTAATCCCAGCACTTTGGGAGGCTGAGGCGAGAGGATTGCTTGAGTTCAGGAGTTTAAGACCACCCTAGGCAACACAGGGAGACCTTGTCTCTACAAAAAAAATTAAAAAAATTAGCCAGAGGTGATGGTGCCCGTAGTCCTAGCTACTCAGGAGACTGAGGTGCGAGGATCATTTGAGCCTGGGAGGTTGAGGCTGCAGTGAGCTGTGATCATACCACTACTATACTCCAGCCTGGGTAACATAGCTAGACTCTGCCTCAAAAAAGAATGAATGGGCTGGGTGTGGTGGCTCAGGCCTGTAATCCCAACACTTTGGGAGGCTGAGGTGGGCAGATCACCTGAGGTCAGGAGTTCAAGACCAGCCAGGCCAACATGGTAAAACCTCGTCTCTACTAAAAATACAAAAAAATTACCTGGGCATGGTGGTGGGCACCTTTAGTACCAACTACGCAGGAGGCTGAGGCAGGAAAATCACTTGAATTCGGGAGGCAGAGGTTGCAGTGAGCCGAGATTGCACCACTGCACTCCAGCCTGGGTGACAGAGTGAAACTCCATCTCAAAAAAAAAAGAAAGAAAGTAGGAAAGAATGAATGAATAGGATATTACAACATAAAATGGGAGAGTGGGGTTTTGTGGAAGGACTGGAGTTTTATAAGGGATAACTGAAATGAAACATTTTTTTCCCTCTCTGATAGAAGGGTAGTATTCATTTTAGAACAGCCCCATTACTTATTTTGGTGTGCACAGGAGTTTGTAGATGGAGACCTGGAGTGGTATGGTAACTAGTTTAAGCAGGCAGATAAATCAGTCTTTTGGTTTAGTCTGTTGTTTCTCATGGTGAAAGCTAAGTCTCCAAATGGTTGTTTTTGTTTCCACAGCAAAGACTTGTGAACCTTTGAACTGAATGGGAATTAGTGATACGGAAAGAAGAAAAGACAGGCCCTTCCTACTCCTTTCAGGATTTATGTAGTTATTTATTTACCAACATGTGTGCAGAAAGCCAAATTGGTACTTTTCATGAAATGGACTATAGTTTAAATTCAAAGGATTTTATCAAGCTTAAAGGTAACCCTGTTTTTGCTTTGGCCTGTGTTCTGCTGTAATAATCTCCTTCCTTGTGCACAGGATAACAGTGGGGAGATGCTTAAACTGGCAGGGGTATTATTTGGCCACCCAGGGCTTCTTCAGTCACACTGAGAGTCCTGGTTCTTGGCTATGAGAATGTCTCCTGATGAGGCTCAAGGACTGTGTGCATAGGATTGAAAACTTCTAGAAAAGGCAAAACAAGTTCCCCAGGCTTTGTGACTGGCAGTGTCTGGAGTCCTCACCCTGAACAAGGTCATTAAAAAACCCAAATTATACCCTTTATGCTGAAAGGAAGCTTTTCTCTCCAGCCAGCCAAAATTTAGTATCTGCCTGTGCCAACTCCAGATTTCCTGTTACTATAAATCCTTGACAGTTTAGAATGAAGGATGGTGTTGTGTAGGGGAGAGAATCCTTATTCAAATGCATAGGAGAGCAATGGCAGTGTGACTGTAGGGTCATACGTAATAAAACTACAAGATAGGTTTCTTGCCCTTGAAATCTCATTATAATAGTGCTGTGAGCCACCAAGAGTTTCTGCTCTTCTAGTTTTCAGGTTGTGCTCAGGAACCATTAATACTTTTGCAATAACACAAGTTCTTGTTCATCCAGGGATGTTTATTTCAGCATTAAATTGTAAATAAACAAGCATGCTATAATTTATGAAAGCTGAGTGTGTGACCTCTGTTCAGTGTTGTGATTAAATCAAATACTCATAATCTGACACCTTGAATGATTTGTGTGATCATTGTTGTACTGTGTGATTATTAGGTAAGCAGTTTACATAAGTAACTATAATTAGTTTTAATTTTTACATGGCCAAATCAAATGTTCACAGTTTCTTGTTTATTTCTTTGTTGGTTCTCCAGCATCTGTAACTAGCATCACTGTCAGCATTGATACCTGTGTAGACTGTGTCCTCATCACTTGCTGGTTACCTTATGTTAAAACACCAAGTCTAGGTTTTCTCCCTAGCAGCCCTTTAGAAGGGATGGGTGGTCCTCGGATCTATTCTCTCATCATCCAACCTCAACCTCAGTGGGGTCTTCAGGGAGTAGGAGCGCCAGACCCTGGGACTGTGTGGCCTGCCCAGAGGTGGAACAGCACACTGTTGGGATGAGAGAGAGGTCCCTTCACCTCGGAGAAGGAATGAACAACAGATTTTATTTTAGAGTACTGTATAGATTGAAATAACTGAACATTTCTCACCTAACAGATAGTAAGGATTTTAATAGACATTTATTTGCAGAATTAGTTTTCTACCACAAAGTCGATTTTCAGTTAGAAAAAGGGGTGACTAGTAGGGATACTTTGATACTGTGGTTAGACCGTCATTGAAAAGAAAATGATACATTTTGGGTGGATTGAGAAGCAAAATTGATTTTGGATGACATTTCTGACCGACTTTTGTATATTTGTGTGGCATGCAGTAATGGAGGGCTGTGTTTGGTGGTTAGATGCAGAACATTTATTGTGGTTCTGCTGGCTGTGTGTGTATTGCCTATTTTTATTGTGGTTAACCTGACCCACCATTTGGTTCCTTAAGGTTGAGTTTCCTTTCCTGTACTTTATGAACGTCGTCAGCTTGTGCAAAAGGGAACTTTATCGTTTCTTTTCAAATGTTTACTGAGTTTCTGTTCTGTGTTAGGCCCTGTGTTAGGAGCCAGGTACAGAAAGATGATCAAATATCTTGACTTTAAATAATACCTTTCACATTTACCACTTTAATCTCAGGTAGCACTAGCGACCCTGTAAAATTGAAAAAGGCCATTCATGTACCCGGCAATATAAATAAGTAGTCACAGAGAAATGAACAGACTTGAGGTTACACATTTCAGTAGTGACTGAGCTGAAGCCTTAGTGTTTTGACCCCACCCCTACCTATGCAATAGTTAGGAGAGCCTAACCAAAGTAGAGTTGTTTGTTTGTGACAGGTTGCCTAGGTTGGAGTACAGTGGCATGATCATAGCTCTCTGCAGCCTTGACTTCCCTGGCTCAAGCAATCCTCCGGCCTCAGCCTCCCGAGTAGCTAGGACCACAGGCATGTGCCACTATACCCAGCTAATTATTTTAGTTTTTGTAGAGACAACACGGTTTCAAACTCATGAGCTCAAGTGATTACAGGCGTGAGTTACCATGCCTGGCCTAAACAAAATAGTTTGTTGTTGGTTTGTTGTTGTTGTTGTTGTTGTTGTTGTTTTTGAGACAGAGTTTTGCTCTGTTGCCCAGGCTGGAGTGCAGTGGTGCAATCTCGGCTCATAACCTCCGCCTCCCTGGTTTAAGTGATTCTTGTGCCTCAGCCTCCCATGTAACTGGAACTATAGGCGTGTGCCCACACCCAACTAATTTTTGTATTTTTAGTAGAGATGGGGTTTCACCATGTTGGCCACATTGGTCTTGAATTCCTGGCCTCAAGTGATCTGCCCACTTCAGCCTCCTAAAGTGCTGGGATTACAGGCGTAAGTCACTGTGCCCAGCCAATAAAATAGGTTTGTGTATTTTTTTATTTGAGACGGAGTCTCGCTCTGTCGCCCAGGTTGGAGTGCAGTGGTGCGATCTTGGCTCACTGCAGGCTCCACCTCTCGGGTTCACGTCATTCTCCCGCCTCAGCCTCCCAAGTAGCCGGGACTACAGGCACCTGCCACCACGCCCAGCTAATTTTGTTTTTGTATTTTTAGTAGAGACTAGGTTTCACCATGTTAGCCAGGATGGTCTCAATCTCCTGACCTCGTGATCCGCCCGCTTTGGCCTCCCAAAGTGCTGGGATTACAGGTGTGAGCCACTGCGCCTGGCCAATAGTTTTTGAATCTAAAATTGATCAATCAGGAAGCATGACATCTATCCAAATAAATTTATGTAGACATTTTAAAAAGTCATACAAATGATTCTTACACTGGGCTATTTTATTTTTTTAAAATCATTAAAAACATTAGAATTTAAACAGTATTAATTAAGGACTCATTGTTTGCCCAATAAAAATAATCATCACTTAGTAAATCACCCTAATGAATGATTTATGCAGGACGACAGAGCTGACCTGCTGTGCTTAAAAGAACGTGGACTTTGAGGCCTTGCCAAACTGAGGTGATTGTTTGACCTTGGGCAAATTATTTAATGTATCTGATTTTTTTCAGCTGTAAAATGGGGTTATATTTTATTCTAAAATGGAATTTTGCCTATCATATATATAGAAGATCCCTCTGTTTGAAGTAGGAAGTATTAGCTGGCTCCTCACTTACCATCATCATTTGATTTAGTGTTTTCAGGATGACATTGTTCAATGTATTTTTTGTTTTGGAAGGTAGTGAGTAAGATATTTCTAAGGGTGAAAAGGAAACAGTTTTGAAAATTCTTAGCTAATACTGAGTTGGCCAGGATGGGAGAAACAGAGTTAAAGGAATGTGTTAGCCCCTTTTCTTGTGCACCTAGAAATCCTCCAGGGCCCAGTAACCATTTTAGATTTATTTTATTAAAAAACAGGCCTCTGGGCTTCCTGTGTTACTGACTCCTTTCAGTTTCTGCAGAACTTAGAAGGAAAATTTTCCCCGAGTAAAGTGAGAAGAGCATTAACATTGTACCATGGATGCCTAAAATGGTATTTATTAGACACAGGCCTGTGCAAAGGCTGTGAGTGTGGGAGCAGGGGCAGCAGTAACGTTGTTTCTTCCTGGTGGTCTCATGAGAGCTTCTGGGAGCAGCAGTCAGAGGGCAGAGCTGACCTGCTGTGCTTAACGTGGACTTTGAGGCCTTGCCAAACTGAGGTGATTGTTTGACCTTGGGCAAATTATTTAATGTATCTGATTTTTTTCTGCTATAAAATAAGGTTATATTTTATTCTAAAATGGAATTTTGCCTATCATATATATAGAAGATCCTTCTGTTTGAAGTAGGAAGTATTAGCTAGCTCCTCACTTATATTTATTTCCAGGGTCATTTGAAGTCTGTCTACCTGATGAGAATATAAATCCCATCAGGGCTAAGGCCTTGTCTGTTTGTTTTTCTCACTGTGTCTCCTTGCCCCTGTGTCAGTGCCATAGGCTTAGTAAGTACTCAGATACCTGGCGAGTGGAGGAATCCCCGAAATTCGTACTGCAGCTGTCAGGAAAAAGTATAGACTCGCTGCCTATAAGCACAGGTCTGTATTTGTCAACATCTTAGAGCTTTAGGCCTATGTAGGTCTTTTGTTGTTGTTGTTTTGTTTTTTAAGAGACAGGGTCTTGCTCTGACACCTAGGCTAGTGAGCCTCCTGCCCCAGCCTCCCAAGTAGCTAGGACTACAGGTGTGTACCACTACACTCGACTAATTTTTAAATTTTTTCTAGAGATGGGGTCTCACTGTGCTGCCCAGGCTAGTCTTCTAGTTCCTGGGCTCAAGTGATCCTCCTGCATCTGCCTTTCAGAGGGCAGGGATTACAGGCATGTAGTATCTTTTTTTTTTTTTTTTTTTTTTCTTCTTCTTTTGGTTAACAAGTAACAGTTTGGGTTTTCATATTCCCAAGATGTCTAGAGGGTTTCTTTCTTCTACTTCAGTTTGATTGATGAAAATGTCGTAATGAAGTGAAAGAAAAGGCTTGCTGTGCTTCCATTTTGAGGTGGCCCATCATGTTCTTGAAGCCTTGTTCTTTGAGCCACTCTGTTTTGTTTCAGGTTCACTCCTAGTTTAAGGCAGAGCTGTCCTCTGCATTCCCATCTTCTCAGAGAAAGTATTTGGTTTCAGGTCAGAGCTGTTTTCCTTTTAGCCACCGAAAAGCCTCTGAAGAATTTGGAGGTAAAGAGGCTTCATGTCTGCATCTTTTTTCTTTTTTTGGAGACAGAGTCTTGCTCTGTCGCCCAGGCTGGAGTGCAGTGGTGCAATCTTGGCTCACTGCAACCTCCGCCTCCCGGGTACAAGCAATTCTCCTGTCTCAGCCTCCCGAGTAGCTGAGACTACAGGCACATGCCACCAGGCCTGGCTAATTTTTATATTTTTAGTAGAGACGGGGTTTCACCATATTGGTGAGGGTGGTCTCGAACTCTTGATCTCAGGTGATCCACCCGCCTCGGCCTCCTGAAGTGCTGGGATTACAGGTGTGAGCCACTGTGCCCAGCCCATGTCTGCATCTTACTTGTTAACACACTGAGGAAAGTCTGGACATGGAGATTTATGGAAGGATGAGACCAAGTCTCAACCACAGTATACTTTTCAACACATTGCTAATTGGAGTTAAAATGTTCGTTAATGTGAAAATAAAATTACTTTGGATTGAGACTGCTGCTTTCTTTGTGTTCTCAGTGGAGACTGCCGTAGAAGAAAAATTAGACAAAATGCTCTCTATAAAGCCTCTATTTTAAGAAGAATGATTCAGAGAGGAACATAGGTCCAAGAAATTTTCATCAACAAATGAAAACTGAACTATCAGGTTTGCCAGATGTCTCATTTTAAGGAAATTTTTCCTCATTTGGTCTCTTGTAAAAGTCTTCCTTTTGCCTCTGAAATATACCCTGTCCCTATGTAACTTAAAAATAAAATTTTCAGATTGTTCAAAGTTCCATCTGTGCAGGATTTGTAATTCTGTGTAATTCAGCTGGGAATTGTATTGCATAAAAATAAAGGCAAAAAATAACCACATTGTTGGACTACAGACTTTTGGGAAATTTCCTTAATTTATTTAGTGTAGTCCATCGTGGTCTGTCACTCAGCATTTGTTGAGCACCTGCTATGAACAAACACTGTGACTTGTTCTTTAAGGCGGCAGCAATGTGCCTTAATGTGGTTGTCCCCATTAATGTTCTACCCTATGGTCGTCCTGTCTTACGTGGTGTAACAGAGTAGAATGGCTGATATTTCAGGGAGGACCTCTCCCTTTTAGTTAGACACACAAGTCCTGGGCATCTCTCTTTTGGGGACAACATAAAACAGCCCTGCCTAGTCCTTTATTTGGTCCACCACTAATCCTATCCCAGCATCCTGTGTAGGCCTCATGGGGCCTACATACTCTGGCAGGGGAAGAGCCAGGAGAGAAGGAAGAAGGCTTTGAAGAGCTAGCTCCAGCAGCCTGCTGACAGTTGTCCTTCTCTCCCCACTGTGGAAGGACTGACTACCAGTGGAGAGGTGGCAGCAGGCTCTTGGCTGAGTGGAGAGGCTCTCTCTTCCTGTGTAGTTTGTGTCTCCACAAGGTACAGTTAGAAGTCAGCATTGCTTTCTTTTGGGACTTTCCTTGTTGATGACCTCTTCTCTTTAAGTCAAAGCAAGCTCCACTGCCCCACAGTGTTCCAAATTACTTGTCAAAATTCCTATAAACACTGTGTAGCTAGATTCAACTTGATGTTATAAAACCAATTTTTGTAAGATAATCTGTATTAAAGTGCAAGTGAAATGGCAGTCTGTTAAACTAACCTGAAATCTGATGATGTGCTGTGGGAACAGCACTGTTTGAATAGAGTTTCTTTGCTTCCTTCCAGCTGGGTGGAGAGGAAAGGACATCCTGTCCCTACAGAACTGACTGCCACTGCTCCAAATGTCCTCCATGCTCACTGGCCTCTTCTCCGGACCTAAGACCCGAAGGCCTATGGCCCAGATGGGTCTCACCTCTCCAAGCACGGCTGCCCAGCTTAGGGAATTACAGATGTTTCTGTTCTGGCCAAGGAGGAGCAGGAGCCGAGAGTGGGGCCTGATAAGCAGCTTCCAGAATTCTGGGCTTGTACAATCCCCGGAGAGAGGAAGAGGCTGTTTCTTGTTACCAGCTGCCCTCCTTTCGCCTGGTAGTACACACACAGCCTCTTCCTAAAGAGCGTTACCCAGCCCCCGTCACTTTTTCTGTCTCAGGCTCACTTCAGAAACGTGTTTTCTGTTCCTTGTTCTACCCTCTCTGCCGTGTTCCTAGGACCAGCCCCTGCTAGTTCCTTCTAGAAACTAACTTTACTCATCGTTGAAACCAAAGCCTTAAGATTCTGTGGGTGTGGAACACCTTCTGGTTGAAAACCAAAGGCTGTAGAATTCCATGCAGATGTGGATTGTTGATTCCATTTTGAAGGCAGGTGTGATGTGGGAGAAGCGGGGCATGTAGTGGTTCGGAGTATGGTTTCTGGAGCCAGTTGGCCTAGGTTCAAATGCCAGCTCTCCACTTAGTGGTAAGTTATTTAAACTTTCTTTGCTACAGTTTTCTCCAAACTATTTAAACTTTAAATAGTTTAAATAGAAATAGTTTCTCCAAACTATTTAAACTCTCCAAGTTATTTAAACTTTCTTTGCTACAGTTTTCTACAGTTACTTCCAAAATGGGGGTGGTAATAGTATCTACATACACAGTCATCGTGAGGGTCAAAGGAAATAATACAAATGAAGATGTTCCAAACAGCACCTGGCACATGGTATGTGCTTATTAAATGCTAACTTTATGACTGTGCTAGGAGTGAAGCTACGGGGCTGATAAAATGGCTGCCACCAAGCTCATCCCTAATGCATCTCTGTGCATTCTGTATAGAACATGATGAAGAAAAGAAGGCAGCAAAAGGTATCTCAGGATCAGTTCCATCAGAAGTTACCACATTGAGCACATTGTCTCAAGATCTCCTTAAGGATGGCTACTAAATCTGTTTCCTGAATTGTATTGTCTCATTAAAAGTATTCTCTTGCCTTCTGATCTGTTGAAGCAAAAAGCTGACCACACACATGAAAATTTTTTTTTTACAGAACACCATGTAACTATAGCATATTGACTGTGACTTTGGTTACTGTTACATTTTGAGCTTTATATACACTTTATTTTTTTAATTTAATTTTGTATTGAGACAGGGTCTCACTCTGTCGCTTAGGCTGTAGTGCAGTGGCGCCATCTTGGCTCACTGCAACCCCGTCTCCCGTGTTCAAGTGATTCTCCCACCTCAGCCTCCCAAGTAGCTGGGATTACAGGTGCCCGCCACCATGCCTAGCTAATTTTTGTATTTTTAGTAGAGACACAGTTTCACCATGTTGGCCAGGCTGGTCTCAAACTTCTGACCTCAGGTGATCCACCTGCCTTGGCCTCCCAAAGTGCTGGGATTACAGGCATGAGCGGCTGCTTCTGGCCTTATATACACTTTAAAACACTTGATCCTGAATAAGTTTTAGTTATGGTTGGTAAACCATAATGTTTGTAGTTCAAAAAGTTGGAAATCAGTTCCTTGTGAAGGTTCCCCCAGGAGATTGTTGTTTCTAACAGAAAATTAAATATTGACCTAGAGCACCTTTTCAGGCTCATGGCTTGCCTTGAGTCCAAACTTACTGTGTCTTTGAGATTTTTGCAGTCTGGCTCACTTCTCTTCCCTCACTGCTTTGCACTGGATGCTTCAATTGTAATTCAACAAATATTAAGTGCCTTCTCTGTACTAGCAGCAGTGCCGTTTGCAATTCCCTTGAACCTGAGCCCTACTCTGTTTTGCATCTACACCTCTACACTTGCCTCTTTGCGTATAAAACTTCACATGCTTCAGTCTTTAACAGCTTTTGGCCTCGTTTTAGAAAATGCAGTTGGTGGTGGTGAAGTGCCTAGACTCTGGAGGCTGTGTGGGTTCAAATCCCAGCTCCGCTACTTGCTAGCAGTATGACCTTGGGCAAGTTTCTTAACCTCTTCGGTTCATCTTTAAAATGGGGGTAACGATAGTAGTTGTCTTACAGTGTTGTTCTGAGAAGTAAACAAGGTAATCCACAGTGCACTTAGTATATTCTTAGCACATAGTAGCTTCTTGGCAACCTTAGTTAGCTATTATCATTTTTATGTGTCACATCCTGTAGGAAGTCTTCCTGCTTCTGCTTGTGGGGGCCCTTCCTAAGTACTCCCAGAGAGCCTGTTCTAGAACTCCTGTCATTGCATTTATTATGCTGTATTGTCATTTCCTGTTTGCTTATTTCTACCCACTTCTAGATAGCAAGCTCCTTGAAAGTAGGTAAGGTCTGTTTGTCAGCCACAGCCGTATCTCCCTTGCTGGGCAGACTTTGTTTCCTTCTTTCACCTGCTGGAAGATGTTAGGGTAGGTTTTTTGTTGTTGTTAGTTTTTGTTTTTTGAGAGTTCCTAATTAAATATGAATGGGTCTGCTTGCCTGTTTTGTCATGAGTTCGGAGGTTTAAAAGTATGTTTCCCCATCTCCTCATTAGAGTAGTTTTTTTGTTGTTTTTCTTTCTTTATTTTTTAGAGACGAGGTCTTGCTATGTTGCCCAGGCTGGAATGCAGTGGCGCAATCGTAGCTCACTGCAGCCTCGAACTTTTGGGCTCAAGCAGTCCCCCTACCCCAGCCCCTTGAGTAGCTGGGACTGTAGATATGCACCACCACGCCAGGCTAATTTTTAAATTTTTTGTAGAGATGGGGGTCTTGCTGTGTTGCCCAGGCTGGTCTCAAACTCCTGGCTTCAAGAAATCCTCCTGCCTTGGCCTTCCAGAGCGCTGGGATTATAGGTGTGAGATTACACCTGTATAGACTCAGCCTTCATTAAGGCAGTTTTTAAAGATGCACCAAGGTGTTAGGAATGAAGAATAACATTCATTAAGCCTACTTTGTGTGAGGAGTTAAGTAGGCTTTTTAGATACATTCTTATTGAATTTGCCTCCTAACTCCTGTGAGTTGAGTGCTAATATACCCATTTAAGAATTCTGTAAAGTTCCTAAGGAATGCCTATTGGTATTTTAAAAAAAGAAAAGAAAAATAAAAGAATGATGTAAAGTGCTCAGAGTTATTTGGCTCTAACCTGGTTCTGTTTGGCTTCATGGCACATAATATTATCACTCACCGCCTTGCTGAGCACTTGTTGGCTGACTGGTTCCCTGCCCAAAGCTGCTGTCCCAGGGCCTTACTACCTCTTCTCTAGGGAGCTGCACAATTAAACTTCAAAAATGATCATTAAAGGGATTCATTCTTTCTGCTGGGGAGGTACTGAGTTGGCTATGGTTTTATCTTGTGCAGTTGCAATACTTGAATAGCACAAAACAATGAGACTGTCATGCAGGCAGATAAGGATTATGGACAAACACAATAAGCATTGGAACTTTGGGGAGAAGAGAGCTGCATTTTTATAGCTTCATTTCTTCATTTGTTCAAAAGTTAAAAATAGAATTAACTATGCCCTGTAGGCCACTTGGATTTCTGATTGATACAGAAAACTTACGCCTCATATCTAAAGGATAGCCTATGTCAAGACTTTCTTTATCAAAATATGCCTTTGGGTCAAATCATAGTCTCTTCTGAACACGTTTTTGTTTTTTTATTTTTATTAAGCCTCTTAGTGGATGAACATGGTTTTTTAAGCAACAAAATACATGGGCTTGGAAACTAGGGTTTATTTTCCCTGTAGAAAGCCTTTGGAGTAGTAGGATAAGCTGATGAAGCAATATGATGTCTGCTTTCTATGCTAAGAATTGCTGGAGTTCCAGCCTTTTTATAACATCATTACATTTTAATTTTTTATTTGCATATTTAGAAAACAATAACTTAGAAATGACACAGTCTCAGATGATTAGCATCCACCTGCTGAGCTATTTCTAGTGCAGTGGGCTTGGTGGACCTACCTGGTACCAAAGGAATCTTCACCCTATCTGGTTTGTCGTTAGTATCTCACCCAAGCTGAGGGGCACAAGGACTGCTCAGAGGAGCTTCCAAATGTAGCAGCTGATGAGACTTTGGGTCTTACTTTGTCATCCAGGCTGGAGTACAATGGCACAATCATAGCTTACTGTAGCCTCGAACTCCTGGGCTTAAGCAATCCTCCCACGTCGGCCTTCTGAGTAGCTAGGACTAAGGTGCACACCACCATGCGCAGCTAATTTAAAAATTTTTTTTTGGAGAGACAGGACTCGCTATGTTACCCAGGCTGGTCTTGAACTCCCGGCCTCAAGTAGTTTTCCTGCCTCAGCCTCTCAAAGTACTGGTACTACAGGTGTGAGCCACTGCTTCTGGCCAGGACATCTTAATTGACTTCCCTTTTTTTTTTAAAATTTTTTATTTTTTAATGCACTTTTTTTCCTTTCTTTTTCTTTCTTTCTTTTCTCTTTTCTTTCTTTTTTTTTTTTTTGAGATAGGGTCCTCCTGTGTTGGGCTCAAACTCTTGGGCTCAAGTGATCCTCCCACCTCAGACTCCTGAGTGGCTGGGATGACATACTTTTTTGACCAAGACTCTGAAAATAAAAGTAAGAAGAAGGCAGTTGCAACTAAAGTTTCTTGTTCACTTATTATATTTTAAGCACTGTGTTGATGCTTTACATGTACCCCATACAAAGCCATATGCATTGACACTGTTACCCCATTTTACAGATGAGGAAACTAAGGCGAGAGAGGCTGCGTAATATGTCTGAGGTCATAGAGCTATTGAGTGGATGAGTCAGGATTCATTCTGGCACCAGAGTTCACATTCCAAGTACTACATTGTACTGTCAGGGCTGGAGATTTTGTAAACCTACCAATTCAAGCTATTGTTTTCAAACATTGTTTTGGTCACAAACATTGCCTTCCCACCTCAATGAGCACACCTGGCTTTGCCTTTTAAGCAATTTTGCAGAGGTCATATCTGTCTTTGCAGGATGAAGACTTTCCTCCACACAACGTAAAAGCCCTTACAGCTCTGTGATTCATCCTGATGACGATGAGATAGGTTCTGCTGTGAGGGTGACTATGTCCCCTGTGAGCAAACTTGTGCAGAGAAAGAGAGCACGGAGGACCGAATCCAGGCATTTCTTTCTTTCTTTCTTTCTTTCTTTTTTTTTTTTTTTTTGAGACGGAGTCTTGCTCTGTTGCCAGGCTGGAGTGCAGTGGCACGATCTCATCTCACTGCAATCTCCGCCTCCTGGATTCAAGTGATTCCTCTGCCTCAGCCTCCCGAGTAGCTGGGACTATAGGCATGCACCACCACGCCTGGCTAATTTTTTGTATTTTAGTACAGACAGGGTTTCACCATATTGACCAGGATGGTCCTGACCTTGTGATCCGCCCATCTCGGCCTCCCAAAGTGCTGGGATTACAGGCGTCAGCCACCGTGCCCGGCCTCCAGGCCATTTCTTTAGCCCAGGGGCAAAGGTAGGAGCCATAGAAGACACCACAGCAAAAACCAGTAGGAGCTGAAGAAGACGTCTAGAAAGACTACGATGCATGGTGAGAGGAAAGGGTGAGAGGAAAGCTTGGCCAACCGTATTGAGGGCTGCAGAGATCAAGGAGAACAAAAACAGAATTTGGATTTTGTGATTGAATACAATCCTGGCCTTTGAGATTATGTTCCATTAAGTTGGGGAAAAGCCAGTGTTGCCTTGAGGGTCTTTGCAGTGAAGCCACAGGTAGGGAGTCTACTGTCAGGGTATCAAGTATAGAACACTGACTTCAAAAGTTTGTGTTCCAAGGTCAGTAATAATTGAAACGAGGTGGTAGGTTGAGGGGCCTTGAGGCCAGTGAAGCCTTTTTCATCTTTGGGAGCCCCGTTCTGACCATGTCTAAAGTCAATGGAAGAACCCGATGGAAAGGGAGCAATCGAAGATTTCTGGAATAATGTTAGTAGTTATCACATATTGAATGCTTACCGTGTGCCAGGTACTGGCAGAAGAGCATTTCCTGTTCTATCTTATTCAATCTGTACAGCAACCCTGGGAAGTAGGTAGCCAGACCCCCTTTTACAGATGAGGAAACAGAAGCTTAGAGTTTAAACAACTTGCCAAGACTACTATTAAATTGTATAGTTTTAAATTCAGGTCTGTCAAGCTATATCATAGATACGATTGAGTGAGCAAATTATGGGGGAGATAGAGTCTGAGAAGAGAGGTGCCTTTCTTCCTGTGAGACCGGAGGAAACGACCCCTGAATTCAGATGGAGAGAGGAAGATGGACCAACTCTTTGACCCTTTTCTAAGTGCATGTATTGTGCCCAATATCTGGCTCATTGCTCAGGACTGTTCCCCATGGCCCCTCACTGCTGCATACTCAAAGAGCCAGCAAAGTGTTTGCAGAATGTCTACACTTTTTTTCTGATGGCCAAGTCTTCTTGCAGAGTCAGGGGCTTTAGAAATCTAGAGGAGGTTTCAAAAAAAATAGCTGTGTGGACAGTGAATACACTGGGAATGTGGGCCTGGCCCCATGGCCTCCCAGGATCTATTGCACTTGGCATAGAATAGAGGGGTCTTTTTCGTGTGTGTGTGTGTGTGTGTGTGTGTATTTTTCTTTTCCCCTGTATTTGTGGGTGTTAATATGAACCATCCAGCCAGGTCTGTGAAGGCTGAGAGAAGTTGGTCCGGGTCTGGTTTTTAAATACGTTTTCCTTTAGCTTTTCTTTCAACTATCTTCAGGTTTCTTGTTACTATGCATTTATAGGTTCCAGAGACCTGAATGTTATACCCCTCAGTTGTCATTATAGTCCTCATAAAACTGTTGAAGATTTGTATACATTCTTTATTCCAAAAGCCTCTGCAGTGGTGAGCATAGCTAACTGTGTTTCAAAAAGCTTCTACAAAGGCATTTGCCTGTTTTTCTCAGCCTTTAACCCTATCTGAAGGAGATATTCTTTGGGGTAACTGGTTTAGTTTAAGTTTCTCATTTCCCTGCAGCACTACTGTTTCTGTAGGTGGTTTGGCAACTATTGGCACAGGGGCTTTTCAATTTCCAAATCGGTGGCTCCTGCCATTTCAAGAAAATCGGTCTGAAATGACAAAGGAGGTGGAGGAAGACAAAATGACTGGAGAAACAAAGATGGAGGAATCTGTTAGTGTATTTATTCATTGTTTACAAATTAGAACAAGCATCGGAATATTCAGGATTCCTGATTTCAGGAGTCCTTTTTGAATCTTTTTTGAGACAGGGTCTTGCTCTGCCACCCAGGCTGGAGTGCAGTGCGCAATCTTGGCTCACTGCAACCTCAGACTCCCCGAGCTTGAGTGATCCACCTGCCTCGGCCTCCCAAAGTGCTGGGATTGTAGGCGTGAGCCACCACGCCTGGCCGATTTCAGGAGTCTTAATTGCCTCTACTATGACTTTTTTCCCCCTGCCTAATTATATAGATCTTTTGTCTCTTTATTGTTGAAGACTAATTTTTTAAAACAGGCAACTCAATAGTTGCTGTAATATTTATTTCTACTGGGCTTTTCAAGTGTTCTTATATTTCTTCCTTGAATTAACTTACATGGAGACTTAGTTCACCTTACTGGTCTGTATTAGCCATAGTTTCATATTATCGTCTTGTTTTTCTCAGGTTTGACTATCTTATTAGGCTTTTTCTTTCCTTCCTATCTTCTGTAAATGATTAATTAAAAATCTTTTTGTTTTGGGCATTCTATAAATGCTCTTTTAGTACAGTGTTCTCCCTTAAGTAGGGTCATTCCTCCCCATAGTCTCTGCCCATAGAATGGCTTTCCTCAAGTCCTCTATGGCAGATGACATCGAGGGTAAGGGGAAGGAGAGTCTGGGTGGGCCCTGGCTATGAGCAGCAAATGAGCATGTCATTGGGCCTTGGGGCAAAGGCCTTCACACGCTCTGTATGTGAGAGGAGTGTGAACTGTTGGACCCGGGGTAACTGGGTAGCCGACTTAGAACCTTTCTAGAGAAGTAGCTGAGAAAGCCTGAACGAGGCTTAGATGACAAGACATGGAGGAAGAGCCTCCTTGCCAGGAACTGGAGAATCTAGTTCAGGGAAACTTTGTCCATAGAACCCTGAGACTGGTGTATGGGATATGCGGGAAAAATGGTTTTAGTCTGATACTGGGTGCGGAGAGGGATACTTTCTGAGATTCAGACGCAAATGAGCTTTCTTTAGTTATTTTGGAGCAGTGATTCTCAGGGAGGGCAATTTTGGCACCTTCCCCATCCCCTTGTCACCCCAGGACACTGGCGATGTCCGGATATGTTTTTGGTTGTCATACTTAGTGGGGTGCTACTGGCATCTAGTGAATAGAGACCAGGGGTGCTGTAAATTTCATACAGCACACAAAGGCAGCCTCCCATGACCAAGAATTATCTGACTGAAGATGTCAGTAGGCCGAGGTTGACACACTCTCCTTTAGAGAGTCTGGAGAAGTTTTCATCAGGAATGGAATTTGAGTTAGGAAGTAAAACGAGAGGAGGCTGTAAAAGACTCAGATCTTGTTATATGTGTTAACCTGTCCTAGGCCAACGTGAAGTAAAATTATAAATAGGACCAGATTTGTGTAGTTCTCTCTCTGGTATGGTTTGTATTTTCTGATGGTGACAAATTATAGTAAAGAAGCTTTGACATTCCCAGCTATGAGTGTGCCACCCTGCAGAGGACACAGGTGAAGGATGCTCACCTGTGAGAAGGGCAGGGCATGCTGGGGTCTTGGACTTTCAGGGGCAAACCTCCATTCTCTGGGTGGCAGCAGCATGGGAAACTTTCCTGTGGTGGCTGAGAAACTGTGAGGGCCATCTGAGGCTTCCCTGTACCATTCATGCCTGTGATGGGATGTGTTTAAGGGAGAAAGAGAATCCTTCAGATTCTCTTATTCATAGAGTTCCCAAAATGGAAACTTTTGTATTTGGTGACCCCTTCTGACTTGGCATGCAGCTAATCTGAATACCTTAAAACAACAATTTCTCATTGTAGAATCCTTGACCCTTGGGCTGTGGACTTTGAGGTGCAAAGTATGCAGACAAAGACAGACAAAGTGTGTTCTGTCTCTGTGCTTGAGGTAGATTTTTATATTGGAACACTCACATTAGGTACATGTTATTTGAAAGGTGCAATGGCTCATCGCAGCCTTGTTGTTACACGGGCGCCCCTCACTCTTCCAGGAGGAGAAAAGCTCTTTTTTCAGCTGCTGCTGAGCACCAGAGCCAGTCCCCGATTGGGGGCTTGAGCTTGCTTCCTGTCATCAGTTACGGAATATTAGATAGTGTGCAGCTTTGGGGCTTGGCTGTGGGGAATATAAGTGACTCAGGAGCATGGATGCTGGTACTGAGTCACTGCTAATTATGGTGCAGTGTGAAGTACTTTATAATTATAGAGTGGTTAGGTGTGTGACTCTGGCACCAGGTTGAATTCTGGCTCCAGAATTACCTGCTATGTGACCTTGGGCCAGTTAGCCTATCTGTGCCTCAGTTTGTCCATTTGTGAAATGAGAATAATTCCATCAGATAGTTGTAAGGATTAAATAATTGTAGAACACTTTGAATGGTACCTGGTATATACAGAGTACTAAATCATATTATGTAAAATGGTCTGGTGCAGAGTATAAGTGCTGGAGGAATTCAGAAATGGAGAAGGTAAGTTGAGGGATGTGTGGTCAGGAAAGGCTTTCTTGGTAGGGCTTGAAATGGGTTGAAGATTTGAGTCAGACTCTGAGAGAACAATAGTAGATGGTGTTCCACACAAGGGGACAATGTGCATAAGGATGCAGAAGAAATTGTTATGTCCTAGACTCTATAAGGAAACTGACTAGGGTAATGCGAAATTGGATTGAGTATGTGATTTTGGGGATGGGAGGTGAGGGATATTGATAAATGGGCACTAAAGATTAGTTTTTATAGAGGGGCACCAGATGCTCGTTTGGGCCACTAGGGATTTCTGAGCTGTGGAATGACCAAAGGAACTGGAAGTTCAAGCAGATGAGTCAAGTGTGGATTTTCAGGGTGGGCTGAAGTGAGGAGCAGTGGCACAAGTCGGAAAGCCAGCCAGGAAGCCGTTCTGATAGTTTACCTCACTGGGGCTGGACTCAGTGACAGGCTTGAGTGTAAAGAGGAAGGTGTAAGTCTTGATATTGTTTTGAAACAGTGCTGTAATGTACAGGATTTGATGACTGATGGAGGCGCAAGGGAGACAAGTGCAAGGTGACCTGAGCCTCTAAACCTGTGTGAATGGCCGTGTGAAAAACTGGTCAGAGGGAGGAGAGTGGGCAGGAGGAGCTGGTTAAGGGAAGGTTTAGTATAAACAGGAGAGCAGTTCCTCACCCATCCCTTACAACCAAGAGGAGCTCATTTTCCAAACTGAGATTACTTCTTTTGGGCTTCAGTTTGAATCCCAGTAGGCAAGGAGCAGTAGGCAAGGCTGGCATTTTCCCTATTCATTTACAGGGTGTACTTTCCACAAGGTCTACTTGATGCAGTACCCCACACGCAGTACTGGCTTCTTAGTGGCTACTGTTCAACCTTGTTGCCAGCTCCCTCTGATCCTCTTGAGCCACAGACTTTCCAGAGTGTCCAGTAGGACTTGGGCTTCAAACCTGTTTTCCCTTCACAGGAAGCCTGTGAACTTTGATGGAGATTGGGAATATTGTCTTCCCATCTCTGTATGCATGAACCACAGACTTCTGCTGTTTCCAATCTCTGCATAGCCCTTCTGCTTAGAAGACGCAGCACAGTGGAAGAAGACAGCAGTCTTTTAGAGCCCCAGGCCTCACAGGATCCTCTGAAAGGACTTGGAGCTTCATGCTCGGAATCACTGTCAGGAGCACTCTGTCACGGGAGGCTGTAATTTTACGATAAGAAAGAGCCCTGGTTTCCCCCAGGTCAAGGCTTTAGCCCAAACTCACAAGTAAAAGCATTATCACAGCAGGGTGGATTGAGGTAAGGACCTTATCCATGTTTGCTTTGTCTCAATTAGTTTTAGAGCAGTCTTTTTTTTTTTTTTTCTTTTTTGCTCACTGCTTTGTGTCCTACACTGTTCTAATACTTTCCATTTAATCTCTGGTTTTCACAGCCCACCTCTATAAGGAGGGTAGATTGTTACCCTATTTTGCAGATGAGGAAACTGAGGCACAGCACGGTTAAGTTTGCCCAGAGTTGCACATCTGGTTATTGGCGTGGCTGGGATTTGAATCCTGGCAGGGGAGTCTGGGGTCTCTGTTCACTCACTGTGTTTCACCATCTCCCTTCAGTTAGCCAGAGCCACCATTTTCAAGGTGGCATTTTCTGTTTCCTCTTTTGAGTTCTATTGAAGAAGTTGTTTTAGGAAAGTCACATGGTAACATAAGAGGGAGCAGGTGCTTTTTTGAGTCCCATGGACCTGGTTTGAACACTGGCTGTGCCCACTTACTGGCTATGCACCTTTGGGCAAGTCTATTCACCTCTTTAAGCCTCAGTTTCTCAGAAATCTGTGAATTAAAGATATTATGGAAAATGAGCAAGTATATGTTTAGCTGCTGTGAGGTTTGGGGTTAGTTATTCAACCTCTTCTATAAAGTGAAGATGCTAGTGCCTATCTTCATAAGGGCTTTACTACAAAGCACTTAGAATGAGATCTAGAATGGAGTAAGGAATGAGTACTGTTGGTACTAGCAGGCTTTCAGTACTTTTTTTGTGTGTGGTGGTAGTAATGGTTTCATTTGGTCCTTTTTGGTTACATTTTTTGTACTTTTGACTCTTATAAGCAAAAGTACCTTGCATGGTAGGAGTTGATAAGATTATAATAGATGAATGAATACATGTATTCCACCCATGTTTGATTTCCCTGTTTAGCAGTATCTGCCTGGAAAAGCTCCCATCATTATCGAGCATATTTGCAGATATGCTAGGTGGGGAACTTGACTTGCCTTCCGTTCACCTGTGTGGTTCACATGCGCCTAGTTTGGCATCAGATATCTATTCTAGTAAGCAGTTTTGTTTTACATCAATGTCATTTGGAATACTTAGCTATCTGCCACTTTGCTTAGATTTTTTGTTCTTATTTCTTTATCCTTTTGAAATATTCTACCTGTCTTTTTATTGTAAAGACCATCCTGATTAACCATGACTTTCAAATTATGAAGATTCATAATCACACTCCTAAAAAGTGCCTTTTCCATTAGGTCTGTCTTTCCTTTCTTTCCTTGCTCTTCCTTCCTTCCTTCCTTCCTTCTTTCTTTCTCTTCTTCCCCTTACCCTTTCCTCCCTCCCTCCCTTCCTTCCTTCCCTCTCTCTTTCTTTCTCTTCCTCCCCTTCCCCCTTCCTTCCTTCCTTCTTCCTTCCTTCTCTCTTTCTCTCTCTTCTTTCTTTTCTTTCTTTCTCTCTCTCTCGCGCTTGCTCTTTCTTTTCTTTTCTTTTCTTTTCTTTTCTTTTCTTTTCTTTTCTTTTCTTTTCTTTTCTTTTGCTTTGTTGCTTCCTATCCTCCCTTGCATAGGCCTTACTTTCTGTCTTACTTATTTCCCCTATAGTCCTGGCTCTATGACATCTGAAATTCATGAATGGGATTTTTCTTTTCAGTTATCTTTCATCGATAGCTGTTACACCTTCCGCCTTGGATTCCAGAAGACCATTTTACTAAATAAAAGGTTTTAGTCTTCTTCCTGTTATGCCAATGGGTAGTTTCCAGCACAGGAAGTAGGTTTTCACATCTAATGTGATCATTTCCCAATGATTCTGAACTCTCTCCAAGTCTATTGGAATATTCATCATCTTGTTTTTAATATTGACCTTTACTCTTTTCTCATTACCTTACTGTGAGGGGACTTAGAGGTGGTAGGTACCTCTCTCCTGGGCTGTGTTTGGAGGCCCAACAACGTCAGTGGACGAAGCACAGAGGGATGGAATGAGGGAAGGAAGCTTCAGCAGGAAGGAAGGTGAACGGATTGTCTATGTGGTGCTGCCAGCCCAGGCTGTGGAGCCTTAGCAGAACGGGGTTCAGACTCGGCCCTGCTGCACATTCTCTGTGTGTGTGACCTGGACAAGCTGTCTTATTCTTCCAAATCCCAGGTTGCTTTTTGTGTAAAAAAGGGATGCTAATGTTTACCACATAGAGTTGCATTAGGGTTGAGTGAAATGTCCTCTGGTGGGCTCTAGTTTGTCTCTCCTCCTCCCTTTATCTTTTCTCTCTGTTCTGCTTGTTTCTGACAAAGCCATTTTCTCTGTTTTTGTGCAGTTCCTCTCATGGAAATTATTTATACTTTTGTAAACTTGGGAATTTTATATCTCCTAAGAAGTATCAACTTGCCTCATTTCTATTACCACAGCCACTGATGTAGCTGGGACCCCTTCCTCGCTTGTAAGCTGCTCATCAGAAATGACACTTCTTTGTTACTTGGGTTGAGGGAAGAATTTTATCTTGCAAAAAGGCTTTTTTTTTTTTTTTTTTTGGGAGATGGAGTGTCACTCTTGTTGCCCAGGCTAGAGTGCAGTGGCGTGATCTCGGCTCACTGCAACCTCCGCCCCCCGGGTTCAAGCGATTCTCCTGCCTCAACCTCCCGAGTAGCTGGGATTACAGGCACGTGTCACCAGGTCCGGCTCATTTTGTATTTTTAGTAGAAATGGGGTTTCTCCATGTTGGTCAGGCTGATCACGAACTCCCGACCTCAGGCGATCCCCCCGCCTCGGCATCCCAAGGCTGTTTTCTTTTCTTTCTTTTTTTTTTTTTTTTTTGAGAAAGTGTCTCAATCTGTCACCCAGGCTGGAGTACAGTGGTGCAATGTCAGCTCACTGCAACCTTCACCTCCCAGGCTCAAGCGATTCTCCTGCCTCAGACTCCTGAGTAGCTGGGATTACAGGCACTTGCCACCACACCTGGCTAATTTTTGTATTTTTTAGTAGAGATGAGATTTTACTATGTTGGCCAGGCTGATCTCGAACTCCTGACCTCAGGTGATCCACCCACCTCGGCCTCCCAAAGTGCTGGGATTATAGGAGTGGGCCACCGCGCCCAGCCTAAGGCTGTTTTCAATATTGGACCGTTTCTGCCTTCTTAGCTTTGAGAGTTCTCAGAAGCAAGTTTTATTTTTGCATAGAGGACCCCTACTCTCTCCCCATCTGCTTTTTTTACTCCCTACATATGGCATTACTTCATGGAGCCACAATCTTATATGGTTTTTAAAACTTCAAAAAGCTGGGGGACTCAAAATGGTTAGACGAGGGAAATTGATGTACTTTTTCTTCCAGCCAGTCTAGGGCAAGGGAGGAAGCCCAGTTTGTGTAGCACTCTTTGCTTCATGGAGGATACCCTATATAATCTAGGTGCAAGTCTGGGAAAATTCAGGCCCAGATGAACACATAGGTTGGCTCATTAAATAACACCCCTTTCTGTGAAGGATACTTCCAGAGATCTAAAGGGCAGGAAAGTTGGTGAGTAAGAGGTACAAAATAGTAGATTAATAAATGTGTGATTATTCCTTTCAGTATTCAAAATTTAGTGAGCATATATTACAGATACAAGAGAGATTTGCCTTAAAATAGTTGATAGCCTCTAGAGAAGGGATGGGGTGGACTGTTAGGGGCTGAGGTCAGTGGTCAATGGCCAGTTGGATGGCCTTGAGGTAGTTCTGACAAATTTCAAGATACAGAAATTGGAGGACCTGGCACAGGAGTAAGCCTGACTTCAGTTTGAGCCTCACATCTGCCTTGGACAGAGTAATTTTCCTCTTTTAACCATATTGTTTTTTGTTTGTTTGTTGTTTTGAGATGGAATCTGGCTCTGTTGCCCAGGCTGGAGTATAGTGGCGCATGTCTTGGCCCACTGCAGCTTCCACCTCTTGGGTTCAAGCAATTCTCCTGCCTCAGCCTGCCAAGTAACTGGGATTACAGGCGCCCACCACCATGCCTGGCTATTTGTATTTTTAATAGAGACAGGGTTTCACCATGTTGGCTAGGCTGGTCTCGAACTCCTGACCTCAGGCGATCCTCCTGAGTATCTGGAGTGCAGTGGTGCGATCTTGGCTCACCGCAACCTCCACCTCCCAGGTTCAAGAGATTCTCCTGCCTCAGCCTCCTCAGTAGCTGGGATTACAAGCGTGCACCACCACACCTGGCTAATTTTTGTATTTTTAGCAGAGATGAGGTTTCACCATGTTGGCCAGGCTGGTCTCAAACTCCTGACCTCAAGTGATCTATCCACCTCAACCTCCCAAAGTGCTGGGATTACAGGCGTGAGCCACCATGCCCAGCAGTACTTCTTTTTTATTGCCAAATAATATTCCATTGTATGAGTATACCATATGTTGTTCATCTATTCATCAGTTAATGGAAATTTGTGTTGTTTCCATGTTTTGGTTTTTGTGAATGATGCTACTTTGAACATCCATATATAAAGTTTTGTGTAGCCATATGCTTTCACTTATCTTGGAGTGAATTGCTGAGTATATGGTAACTCTCTGTTTAACTTTTTGAGGACCTGCTATATTGTTTTTCAAAGCAGCTGTATCATTTTACAATCCCACCAGAAATGTATGAGTGTTCCAATTTCTCCACATCCTCACTGACATTTGTTATTGTCCATTTTATTTTAGCCATCCTAGTGGGTATAAAGTGATTTTAGATTTGTCTTTCCCTCATGACTATTACTATTGAACATCTTTTTCTGTGCTGCTTAGCCATTTGTGTATCTTCTTTGGAAAGGTGACTTTTCAAATCATTTGGACATATTTGAATTGAGTTACTTGCCTTTTTATTGTTGAGTTGTATGACTAGTTCCTCTTTGGAAGTTTTATTTGGCAGTCTGGAATTTAAATTTATGTCTGTGATCATTCTATCACTACTTTTGTGGACTAAATGTCATTGGCGAAATAGATTTTTTTTTGACACCTGCTATTAGTAATGGAAGCATAGAAAGATTTTAAATGCATAGAATGATGGAAAAAAGGCTGTTTTGTTTTGTTTTGTTTTTGAGACAGAGTTTCACTCTTGTTGCCCAGGCTGGAGTGCAATGGCACGATCTCAGCTCATGTCAGCCACTGCCTCCCGGGTTCAAGCAATTCTCCTGCCTCAGCCTCCCGAGTACCTGGGATTACAGGCATGCGCCACCACGTCCGGCTAATTTTGTATTTTTAGTAGAGACGGGGTTTCTCCATGTTGGTCAGGCTGGTCACGAACTCCTTACCTTACGTGATCTGCCCGCCTCAGCCTCCCAAAGGGAAAAGGCTGTTTGGATATAAATTTATACATGGAAAAACCGTAACAGTGTTTTGGAAGCGACTGCCCTTCCTTCAAACAGCTGACTTCCTTGGATAGCATACCAGTGTTCTAGTTTCTTCCAACCCTTTTGTGGCTTTGACTGACATCTTCCAAAACAATTGTCAGGGCTAATGCCTTTGAAAAAATACTGACAAATTAGAGGGAATTAATGCAATTAAACATTATTTTTATTTGAGAGTCTTGTGGTTTTCTTTGAATATGAGTCAATAGCTGATATTTTAGGGCTGCTGTTCCAAAAATTGTGGACCTAAAGCAGCATACCATGATGTTAGGAGGACTGAATTGGAGAAAGGAGAAGAATGGAAGAACCAACCAGATAACTGTACATATTGGAGAATTAAAAGCTTTGTTTTTTCTCTTATACTCCATACAAATTAAAGCATTTTCCAGAGAAGTGATGTGGAAGGAAGCCCTCAATTTAGTTCCCCAGGTACTTTATTTATTATTTTGTTTTATTTTATTTTATTTTTTTTGAGACAGAGTCTCACTCTGTCGCCCAGGCTGGAGTGCAGTGGCCCAATCTTGGCTCACTGCAAGCTCTGCACCCTGGGTTCACGCCATTCCCCTGCTGCAGCCTCCTAAGTAGCTGGGACTACAGGCGCCTGCCACCACACCTGGCTAATTTTTTTGTATTTTTAGTAGAGATGTGGTTTCACTGTGTTAGCCAGGATGGTCTCCATCTCCTGACCTTGTGATCTGCCCGCCTCGGCCTCCCAAAGTGCTGGGATTACAGGTGTGAGCCACCGTGCCCGGCCACCCCCAGGTACTTTATAACACTAGGTGAAATTGGTTTTTTAGTCACTGAAGTCTTTTGAACTTGCCAAGAGCTTGGTTAGCTTTAAATTATTTTGGCATTACTCTAGGACCCTGTCTGGTTATTGTCAATTTTCTCATTTGCAGTTACATATCATTCAGGGGTCGTGCCTACATCCCTTTCCCTGGAACCTCATGCAAGAAAAAGAAATCCTTGCAACTTTGCTTCATAGTAAGTGTTGGAAAGTGGGCGTCGTGACAGGTTGGCTCTGACCCAAGCTTCCCTTGCTCTTACACATGTGAAACCTGTTTCTTTTGGCTAAGGCCAAGAACCTGTCGACATCTCAGCTAAAACAATCTAGTCTTATTCCCCTCTCTTCACCTCCCACCCCACCCCCAGCCTATTTTTCTCCTTTTCCTTCCCATTTTATTTTATAAGACTGTTGTGGGTCACTTTTTCTAGTTATTTCAAACATTGGATTGTTCAGGTGTCTTCTTTCATTTGTTTTTATTTTCCTTCTTAGAAGAGTGGCCATGTGAAGCCATTCATATTTACTCTAATATAAGAAAATCATTTTGAGTTTTGTCTGTTGGACATGCTTAGGAGATTTAACTCTGTTTTCATTCTTCTGGACAGTGATCGGCTGGTTTCCTCTTGTTTTTTAAAGACAGGTTCTTGATGTGTCGCTTAGGCTGGAGTGCAGTGGTGTGGTCATAGTTCACTGGAACCTCCAACGCCTGGGCTCAAGCCATCCTCCCACCTTAGCCTCCTGAGTAGCTGGGACTACACTGCCACACCCAGCTAATTTTTAAAATTTCCCAGGTTGGTCTCGAACTCCTGGGCTCAAGCATTCCTTCCACCTCAACCTCCCAAAATGCTGGGATTATAGGCGATCCACTTGGCCTGGCTGGTTTACATTTTTTAATGCCCATCTTCAGCATCAAAATTGGGACTGCCCTGGTGTTAGTTTGCATTAAAAATTGCTGAGATGAGATTTATGCAGAGCTAGGACTTGCTGATATTGTTGGGCTTTGTCATCTGTACTTGAAATATGAGAAAGGGAACTGCTTAAAATATTTGGGCTCTCTTTCCGGTAGCTTTAGTTGTTTCCAATTTTAAACCAAATGCTGAAGGCATAACATTTAAATTAATATATTGCTAAAGGCCCAGTGGATAAAATACACAACAACTTTATAATATTAAAAGCTTCATTGGTACTTAACATGTTAAGCTGCCAGCTGCATGAGGAGAACCTTGAAAGAAAGAAGGTGCAAATTACTTATTTAAAATACTCTCTCCTGGTGAAGTGGTGATATTAGCATGTCCCTAGTTGCTGGTAAGGGAATTTCAGGAACTTGTTTTAGAGTGCAGAGAACCCCCTAATCTGCCGTGTGCATTGAAAGAGTACGTATTATGCCAACCAGCTCTTACCTTCAGTGGAGAAATTCAGGCTAGGGCAGCAGCAGAAGTAGAAAGACCTCCACTGTCACTGAGGTAGAGACTCTGGAGGGCGCAAGTTACTGACTGTGCCTGTCCTCACAGTGGAGGTGGGCCTTTGGAGGGCCTCTTTTGCCTTTGTAGTGGGTGGGAACACTCAGGTCTGTGACTGTCAAGCAGAAGCTGGTGAAGGTCCTCCAACTGTTGATGGCTCAGGATATAGTACTGAGGTCATTATCTTTAGATTTTCTATATTCCTCCCAGGCTGAGGGAAACATGTCCAGTCTTCTTTCAACAGTTCATTTGCTTCCATTGCCAGGCCTTTTATGAGAATGTTTAGTGCTTAGAATATGTTTCCTTCCTTAATGGTCGAAGTACTACCATAGTTTTAAACAAACCCTGGGTTTCTAATTCCTACAAGAAGTCTCTAATACATTGTAATGTAGGTGATAACTCCCAAAGATATTCAGTTCCCTCACTTTTCATTCACTCCATCTCCAACATGTACAAGATGAATGGCCCCTTTGCTAATAATTCATGTGAAATATATTCCCCATGACACCTAGATAAGCAAATTCATTGGGAGCTAAAATTCTATAAGAAACTACTTTTATTTCAAAATAAAGCTTGAAACTGGTATGTAGTTTCATCTATTCAGCAAACATTTGATCCAGTATCTACTATGCGCAAGGCACTACTATGCTGGATACCAAGTAGATACAAAGATGAATCTCATGTGGGTGAACCTTGATCTCAAGAGGCTTAGAGTCTAGAAAGACACATACATGTTACATACATCCGTATACATTCCTGTACATACATACATATTATATCATTTTTACTCTAAATGCAAGGGGAATTCAGAGGAGAGAAGATAGTCCTTTTGGACATGTAGTGCTGAAAGGCACAGTGATATTATGGCTTTGGACTCGAGTCAGAATGCCTGGATTCTGACGGGACGTAATGGCACAACCCTGTAATCCCAGCACTTTCGGAGGCAGGGGCAGGCGGATCCCTTGAGACCAGGAGTTTGAGACCAGCTGTACAAT
Organism: Macaca mulatta; assembly: GCF_049350105.2. Lineage (NCBI taxonomy): Eukaryota > Metazoa > Chordata > Mammalia > Primates > Cercopithecidae > Macaca > Macaca mulatta. The sequence goes on along the minus strand of NC_133409.1, from coordinate 147,339,285 downwards.
ATTGCGAGACCCCATCTTAAAAATTTATGTATAGTTTTTTAAAAAAAGAATGCCTGGATTCAAATCCTGTTTTAGAATTTATTATCTTAGGGCCCTTGGATGATTATTTTACTTCTCTAAGACTGTTTCCTCATCTGGTAAATGGGGATAATAAGTACCTACTCCACAGGGTAATTGTGAGGCATAAACAATATAATGTAGGTAAGGCCCTTAGCGGAGCACCCGGCATATAATGGGCCTTGTTACTGTGGAAAGATCAGACATGCTATTGTGGAGGCTGTGGCCTTTGAAGGAGGAGGAGGATTGAGGCACGGGACAGTGGGGAGAAAGAGATGAGGACGGCAGAAGAAACTGTGCTGGTTTAGAGAATAGCTAAATTTTGGTGAATCAGTGGGGTATAAAGGAGAGATAAAGATAGTAAGATCAGAAAAAAAAAGTTGCGGCTGGTTCACACAAGGCATGAAATCCTTCACTGGGTTGTTTTGACCTCATCTCAAGATTGAAGGATGCCACTGAAGGTTTTGGAGTGGGCAAGTAATGATCAGACTCTGGCATTAGAATTAATCTGACAACAGTCTACAGTGTCTATAGTTGGAAAATTTATTAGGACAAAGTCAGTTACCTGATAGCATTTATTGCTGCCTAACTTGGTCCAGTTTATATCATGGACACTTTGTTTTGTCATTGAATTTCCTAGTATATGATTTAAAATGATGCTTCCACATCTTCTTCTCCCACCCCACCCCACACGTCCCTCTGTAGTGACCTCTCTTCTACTTAAGGCACCTATTGACCTGTTCTTTTCTCTTTCCCTCCATCTAAGCTGGGAAGGGTCTGATACATCATTTATTCATAATTAAATAAAATGCAGCCAAAGCAAATGCATTACTTCTCATCCATTTTAAAGCACATTATAAGCCATTTATTTTTAATTGCAGTTTAAAAGAGTTTTCTTTAGAAGAATTTCAGGCATCAAGCACATTGGGAACAATCCTTTTAGGCCTATTCAACTGGCCCTAAAAAAATCAATCTTATTTAGGCTTTTTTGGAATAAGAGAGCAGGAGGAGTCTCCAATATCCTCCTCAAAGACAGCTGTCATCTCCTTTGAGGAATGGAGTGAAATTGCTCTGTGGAAGAGGCCGTGTCATTGCCCCGGCCCTGGCACAAATCAGCCTGTTCCTTGTGTACATAGACTTCTGCCCCTCAGTGGATAAATGTGTGTGTGTGTGTCACGTGCCACTAATGGCCATGGCTCTGTGCCATGCACATAACTGAACACACTCATTCTTCCATCCCTCCCCCAAGATGTCTATTTTGGTCACATTTGAACTTTTATTTTTTACTAAAGTTTTATTTGTTTTCTGATTTCTGGGATATCCCAGTGGTCCCCACATTGTTTTTGTTTGTTTTCTCATCTCTGAGTTTGAAAGTCTTATAAAACAAGTATTTCTGGGCCGGGCATGGTGGCTCTTGCCTGTAATCCCAGCACATTGGGAGGTCAAGGCAGGTGGATCATGAAATCAGGAGTTCAAGACCAGAGAGGCCAACATGGTGAAACCCCATCTCTACAAAAAATACAAAAATTAACCAGGTGTGGTGGCGCACGCCTGTAATCCCAGCTACGCGAGAGGCTGAGACAGGAGAATTGCTTAAACCTGGGAGGTGGAGGTTACAGTGAGCTGAGATCGCACCACTGCACTCCAGCCTGGGCAACAGAGCGAGTGTGTTTCTCCATCTCGGAAAAACAAACCAACCAACCCAAGTATTTCTTTGAAACTCGTCTCGTAAGTAGTTGCAAAATTCGAATATTACTTGACTGTCCTAATAATTATGAATTTTCTAAAAAGATTTGATTTTAGATTACATAAGGCTTAGAGCACTGATTTTAGGCTCTTTTGGAGGTAGCATTTAAGGGGTATAAGGCAGCCATTAAAGAATACCTTTCTTTATTGTTTCTGAAATAATTAAAGTGAAATACAGAGTCAGATGGAGGGAGGGAGAGATACCACTTTTACTATCAATAAAAATGACTGACAGTTGCGGATTTTGATCTAAAGCCAAATGAGCTCCCTAACATTTACCATCTGGAATCAATTCACTTACAGACTGGTCACTAGCCCAGCTGTCCTAGGAGCCCTTCCCTGCAGGGTCAGGCCCTTTACCTCACAGGATGGAGCAGATCAGAATGCACACCTCCTGTGGACAGGGCAATGGAACCTTTCCAGCAGCCTCACTGGAGTGATTTCACAAGTCTTCTCAGTAAATTTACTTAATTTGATCCTGTGCATTTCATCAGGTTTGTGGAATTTGCCTGCAGATCTTGTTGATTCAGTAGGCACCTTAGTTGTGGTATGCATTCAGTAAATATTTTTATTGTGAATGAGTGCAGTTTGTTTCAGCAATACTTTAATATACACTATGGTGAAGTAATTAGTTGCCTTCTGCTATTTGCTTTCAAGTAATCGGAAATAAGAAGTATTTGGGGCCAGGCACAGTGGCTCATGCCTGTAATCCAAGCACTTTGGGAGGCTGAGGTGGTTGGATTGCTTGAGCCCATGAGTTCAAGGTTACAATGAACTATGATCGTGCCACTGCACTCCAGCCTAGATGACAGAGTGAGATCCTGTTTCTTCAAAAGAAAAAAAAAAGATTTGAGAATATGCTAAGAACACTTAATGCTTTTCATTTGCAGTATTCCCCTGGTATTTGTTAATGGTTGTTCTGCTTAGAAATAGCTGCAAAGTAGATGATGGTGCAAAAATCAACAATAGTGACTTGAAGATTTCAGGAGTATTTTCTGCTTCTGTGGCTTTTTCACATCCTGCTCATCTAAGAAATATGGTTGCTGCTCCCAGCCATTGTGGGCAGTGGCTTTGTGGGAAGCGCTGTCGTGTGAGCACAATGAATTTCGGTCATCTTGGTCCTGGTTAGATGGCCTATAATACTCTCATTTCCAGAGTTAGCTTCTCAGAGACTGTTCACTTGTCTTTCAGGCCAAGAATAGTTGCAAGATAAGCAATGGATTTAAAAACAGAGTGTATTTTGCACTGTCTGATGAGTACATTGTGTCTCCGAAGTTGAGATTCCACATAGTGAGCCTTGGAAAACAACTGCTGGTAAATTCGGAAGATAAAGAAAAGATTAATTATACATTCCTTATCTTGCGGAGCACTCTGTGTTGACTAATATAGTTCACTGACCTGAAGATGGAACCCGGAAACCTGGAATGTGATGTTTTACATTGTTTCTGTTGAAAAATGTCCATAACCAATGTGCAGAGTGTTCAGGGCGATATAATTGGAATGACCTTTGTTCTTGAGGCACCTGTGGGAATCTGCTTGTGTCACACATAACAAGGATGAGAATTTGGGAGAAAAACAGAAATGAGAGATGATTTAATTTTCATCAGTCCATATACTGGAGAAATATTTTTTCTAATGATTCTTAGTAAGATAATCTTTTCTATATGTTTGATACAAAATTAAGTGAACCAAGATTAGTAGTGCTATTGAGTCTAACTTTTTTCTAAGACAAAAATATTATTTAAAAATTATTAAAATATTGGCTCATGCCTATAATCTCAGCACTTTGGCAGGCCAAGGCGGATGGATCACCTGAGGTCAGGAGTTCGAGACCAGCCCAGACAACCTGGTGAAACCCTGTCTCTACTAAAAATAAAAAAATTAGCTGGGTGTGGTGGTAGGCACCTGTAATCCCAGCTACTTGGGAGGCTGAGGCAGGAGAATTGCTTGAACCCAGAAGGCGGAGGTTGCAGTGAGCTAAGATCGTGCCATTGCACTTCAGCCTAGGCAACAAGGATGAAACTCAAAAAAAAAAGATTAAAATTAAAATAGTATATCCTCATGATAAAAAAGTCAATGTCAAAATCTGTAGTATCTCTCCCTCTAAAAAAAAAATTTTTTTTTTGAGGTGGAGTCTTGCTCTGTTGCCCAGGCTGGAGTGTAGTGGCACCATCTTGGCTCATTGCAACCTCCGCCTCCGGGGTTCAAGTGATTCTCCTGCCTCAGACTCCTGAGTAACTGAGATTACAGGCGGGGGCCACCATGCCCAGATAATTTTTGTATTTTTAGTAGAGACAGGGTTTCACCATGTTGGTCAGGCTGGTCTTGAACTCCTGACCTTGTGATCTGTCTGCCTTGGCCTCCCAAAGTGTTGGAATTACAGGTGTGAGCCACTGTGCCCGGCCTAACAATTTTATGTATATATTTTTTAGATTATTTCCATGCTTATACAAATATGTTCCATTTTTATTTTGATGATGATACATAATCCACAACTTGGCTTTTCCCTTTTTTTTTTTCCTCTCTTGTGTCTCTAATGCTTAATATTTTTGTAGAAATAGGATTTACCTTCATTGCCTGGGCTGGTCTTGAACTCCTAGGGTCAAGTGATCCTCCCACCTCGATCTCACAAAGTATTGGGATTACAGGCATGAGCCACTGCGCCAGTCCAAACTGAATACATTTTGACATTAATTGAGTTTTTATAATTAATGAATGTTGAATCAGCAGTTTAAAAAAATCTAATGAAAGGAATATATGGCTTTTCTTCTTTAATCTATTAATGGGTACATTGGATTCTCTGATGGTCAACACTCCTGACATTCCTTGGGGATAACTTTAGTCAACATTTCAGGGATGTCAGAAAGCAGCAGAATATACGACCTGGGCTAGGAAACCTGAGAGGGACATGGTCTGACTTGCGCTGGGAATGTGACTGACGATGTACGATGTACTGTTTGGAGCCAGAGGAAATGATACTGAGATCCAGCACCTCTAGGAACTGTTCTCTATGTGGTTGTAGTTGTTAGAGGTGATGCTATTAATTAGAGGTTAATAATATCATTAGCCTACGAAGTATTAGATTCAAAGTAACATTGTCCTAGTTGCAATCTTGAGGATTATGCATACTGAGGGGTTTAAAGTGCTTTGACTGTCTTCAGTTTTGGGGGCTTATTGTGTTTCATTTGCTGTCATAGTTTTTTGAGGATCGCTTAATAGTCAGATGAAGTTTCTCATACGATTCCCCAGTTAAACTACTTGTGTTTCTTTTGAGCACTAGACCAAACCTTGGCCATCTCTTATTTCTTTCGAGGAAGTGGACATTTTCTCCACTTTACCAACTCTCTCTAGAACAACTGGTGAACTTGGCAATGTATGACAGAGGAATGGAGGTTTGCTGTGAACAGCCGTCACAAGTAGCCAGAGCTTCGGTACTCACTTGAGTTTAAGGTCTAGATTTGAGGTTAGTAGCTTAAATGGCGTGATTTACTGGCTTCTAGGAGCTAAGATGGAGTTCCAATGTTTAAGTTTCATGCTCCAGATCTGAAGAGTGAGTGATTTGGTGGATGATCGCTAACAGTTTCTTTGAGCTCTATGAGAGTTTGATTTTGTATGAATGCACCCACTTCTCTTAGACTGGTCCCTTAGTTGAGAACTGAGGTCTTACAGGCAGGGGATGTAAAGTTAGGATCTTGATTTATGTGTAAATTGTGCTGACCTTGTTGATTCATGTCTCTTTTCATCCTGATACTGATTTTTTTTTTCTCCTGTGTTTTGAATTGTGTATTGTACACTTAATTCTGTCATTGATATTTACTCTTAGGGAGTGTGAGATTTCTTAAATAGACTTGATTTATTTTATTTTTTTTTTGAGACGGAGTCGCGCTCTGTCACCGAGGCTGGAGTGCAGTGGCGCGATCTTGGCTCACTGCAAGCTCCGCCTCCTGGATTCCCGCCATTCTCCTGCCTCAGCCTCCCCAGTAGCTGGGACAACAGGCGCCCGCCACCACGCCTGTCTAATTTTTTGTATTTTTAGTAAAGACGGGGTTTCACTGTGTTAGCCAGGATGGTCTCAATCTCCTGACCTCGTGATCCACCTGCCTCGGCCTCCCAAAGTGCTGGGATTACAGGCATGAGCCACCACGCCTAGCCTAGACTTGATTTTTTTAGAGTTGTATTTGTTGATGTTGCTGTTTCTTTTCTTTTACCCCTCCCATCTCCTCCTGACTTCCCCCCTCCCTTCCCCTCCCCTCCCATCCCCTCCCCTGTTTCTTTTCTTAGAAGGTCTGCCTCTGTTGGCCAGACTGGAGTGTAGTAGTACAGCCACAGCTCACTATGACCTTTAACTCCTAGGCTCAGGGCCTACTCCCACCTCGGCCTCCCAAGTAGCTAGGAATATAGGTGTGCATCACCATACCCAGCTAATTTTGATATGCGGTCTTGTTCCTTTGCCCAGGCTGGTCTTAAACTCTTGGGTTCAAGTGATCATCCTGCCTTGGCCTCCCAAAATGCTGGGATTACAGGTGTGAGCCACTGCATCCAGCCTACAGCAGTTTTAGTTTTACAGAAAAATTGCTCGAAAAGTACAAAGAATTCCCGTATACTTCTTCTCCCTCCCACTCACACAGTTTCCCCTATTATTATTAACACCTTGCCTGTGTGATACTAACATCTTTAATGTGTGGTACCTTTGTTATAATTGATGAGCCAATATTGATATGTTACTAACTAAAGTTCATTAGGGCTCACTCTGTGTTATATAGTTCTATGGATTATGACAAATACGTAATGTCATATATCCACCATTATAGTGTTATATCATACAGAATAATTTCACTGCCCAAAGAATGCCCTGTGCTCCATCTATTCACCTGTCTTCCCTACCCACCGATCCCATGGCAGGCACTGATCTTTTTACCGTCTCTATAGTTTTGCTTTTACTGAAATATCTAGTTGGAATCATACAGTATGGAGCCTTTCCATCCTGGCTTCTTTCACCTAACAATATGCATTTAAGATTTCTGGAAGTCTTTTTGTAGCTTTGACACTTTATTTCTTTTTATCCCTGGATAATAAGCCCATTGTATGCAGGACATCTTGGTTGCTTCCAAGTTTTGGCAGTTATGAATAGAGCTGCTATAAACATTTGTGTGCAAGTTTTGGTGTAGACATAAGCTCATTTGGGTAAATACCCAGGAGCACGATTACTGAACCATATGGTAAGCGTATATTTAGCTTTGTAAGAAACTGCCAAACTGTCTTTTAAAGTGGACATATAGGCTGGGCGCGGTGGCTCACGCCTGTAATCCCAACACTTTGGGAGGCTGAGGCAGGCGGATCATGAAATCAGGAGATCAAGACCATCCTGGCTAACATGGTGAAACCCCATCTCTACTAAAAATACAAAAACAAAATTAGCCAGGCGTGGTGGTGGGCGCCTGTAGTCCCAGCTACTCGGGAGGCTGAGGAGAACGGTGTGAACCCGGGAGGCAGAATTTGCAGTGAGCTGAGATCATGTCACTGCACTCCAGCCTGGGTGACAGAGTAAGACTCTGTCTCAAAAAAAAAAAGTGGACATATAATTATATAATTTTGTACACCCATCCAGCAATGAATGAGAGTTCCTGTTATGCCGTATCTTCACTGTCGTTGGGTGTTATGTTTTGAATTTTTGCCATTCAAACAGATATTTAGTGGTATCTTATTATAGTTTTAACTTGCATTTCCATAAATGACATTTGAATTTGATATTGAGTATCTTTTTATATGCTTATTTGCCACCTATACATCTTCTTTGGGGAGGTATCTGTTCAGACCTCTCTCTTTTTTTCTTTTTTTTTTTTTGAGATGGTGTCTCGCTGTGTCATCCAGGCTGGAGTGCAGTGGCGCCATCTCAGCTCACTGCAAACTCCGCCTCGCGGGTTCAAGTGATTCTCCTGTCTCAGCCTCCCTAGTAGCTTGGGACTACAGGCATATGCCACCATGCCTGACTAATTTTTGTAGTTTTAGTAGAGATGGAGTTTCACTATGTTGGGCAGGCTGGTCTTGAACTCCTGGCCTGAAGTGATCTGCCTGCCTTGGCCTCCCAAAGTGCTGGAATTACAGACGTGAGCCACCACGCTCAGCTTGTACATAGTAGACTCTCTGTTGAGTCTCTTGTGCTTCTGAAATACAATATCTATTAGACTCATTAAAGAATCTCTGAATTTTTTCATCCATCAAGCCATTAGGAGGTGATAGGACTTTCCTCTTGTTCTGTGATACATGAAGCTGTATTTCTTCCCATATAGAATTTTGATTGTTGTAAGTGGCTGTCTCTTGTAAATTTAAAATCTGGAAAGCAAAAAGCTGTTTATGGAAAAGCCCTCTAGTTTGAGAACCGGTTTCCTTTCTGCCCTCAGGGTCAAGTCTCTTACTCCTCAGTTGGGAGATGTTACACGTAGCAGCATCCATCGCATTGCCTTTTAGCTAGGTGTTTTTCTAGGTTCTTAGTCATCTCAAGTGAGTAGTTATTTTTAGAACTACTCCAAGGACAGGGTATTGGGTGCCTTTTGAGAAAACCAGAAAAAGAATTTGGCAAATATAGCAGATTTGGGAGGTTGATTAAATACATATCTCAGTAGAGGTCCTGAGACAGGCTCTGGGATTAAACTAAATTTAAACATATTACAATTAGAGACAAAAGAAAGTGAGAAAAACCTGGACGTAGTTAAAATTGAAGGTTTTTTTTTTTTTTTTTTTTTTTTTAATGTTCCAAAGTAATGTGCTTTGTTCACTATTTTCACTAACAAGTTGCAACTAAGTGGCTACAGCGCTTGTTACTAAATTATGGAGAAACAACTTTTTAAAAATTAGTTTAAGCAGAAAAGCTTTAAGGCAGCAAAATTTGATCTGTATAACCTATAAGTATATATTTTCAGAAATAAAATGTCTCCCTCAAGGACTGAATATAACTTTTAGAAAAGAAAGAATCCACTTGGGGAAGTCACTTTGGCTACATAGAACTAAAGCAGAGAGGAGGTGGCCAGTAAAAGGATTGAGAAGCGGGTAGCTCCTCATATCCTGGCTCTCTTGATTCAAAGTAAATAATGACATTTGAGTAAGAAGTCTTTGCCATGGATTAAGTGCCAGGCAGGCCTGAGCTTAGCCCCAGTTGAGGGGTTACTTGCTGTTCATCAGTCCCCTCAAAGTACTCTAGCGTCCTTTGCAAAAACCCTGTAAACGTAACCTCACCCCCATTCCTTTCATCTAACTTCAAGATTACCAAAAACCATTCCTCACACCCAGATTTAGAGACTTACCCAATATGAAAATGATTCTGAGCTGTGACACGTAAACAAAACAACTGTTTTGTTTATCTGTCTGGTGGACTGAATGTTCAGGGCTCTTGGTAGGTCACTTCATAAAGAGAAGTGGGCAGGGAAGATGATCAGAGAAGAGCTGAGGACAAGTGTCATCCAAGGAAGTCAAGAGGATTTATCCTGGGCATGGTGTAGTGACAAGAACATTTCACTGGGAGACAGGAGGCCTTGGTTACAGTCTGGCTCAACCATTCAGTGTCCTTTCTCCTCACTGTGTCTGTTTCCTCATCTGTAAATGTTTTGGACAAGATGGTTTTAGGCATGGGGTTAGTGAGATGAATAAGACAAGGATGTTTCTGATAAAGGAAACAAGCTTGTTGTAAACAAAGAAAACGTAGTATTGTAGATGTTTTAAGTAGGAGTCTTTAAAGAAGAGCTGTGATAGTTAACTCAGTGGGGCTTTGAAGAATGCTTGAGATTTCACAAAGAGTAAGATGGGGGAAAGCAGAGAGAACAGCATGTACCAAGAGATGGATGGTGCATAGCTGACACCCAAGGTATAATAAGAGTGGGGAGGGTGATGGAGCCAGAAAGGTACCTGGGGTTAGATGGGGAGGTCTTTACTGCATGTCAGGCTAAGAAGTTTTTCCCCATTGGTAAGAGAGAGTTCTAAAGCTCTTAAGTAGAAGGAAAACCTGATTAGTTAGCATTTAAAAAGTAGAATAGTGACAGCATCATAGATAATGTTTTTTTTGTTGTTTTTTTTTTTCCATGGAGGAAGAGACTTGAGGCAGTCAAGCTCATTTGGAAGTTATTTCAAGAGTAAAGCAGTGACTTAGAGAGGAAGGGACAAATTTATGAGCTGTTTTAGGATACAAAATAAATATCTGGGATTTGGTAACCCTCAAATTGACCCATTCATTTCCCCTAACCTCAGCCATGGCTGGTTTAGGTTGGGGTACATAACTGTTAGGTACAAGTCGTACAATGTCTTGTAAAGTCCATTGGCCTTTGAGATCACTGAGCCATTTGGTTCCTTCCCCTGGGGATGGGTACTGAAGTTGTGTGGGCAAGCTTGTTCTTAGCCTCTGTAATTGAAGAGCTCCATTCAGAAGCAGTGGGGAGTAATTGATGTTCATCCTCTAGAGGCTGGAAAAATCAAGGACCACAGGAAGCTTTTTATAAAGGAGGCCAAACCCAGAAATAAATTTTCTCCAGAACTCCGTCTTAAAAGGATTCTTAAATCTCATAACCGGAACCCTTTCTCTCTCTGGACTAGATCTGTCTTCACTTTTAAAAAGTGTTTGTGCGTATGTTGTTAAATAAAAAATTGCTTCTGACACTTCTTAAAATGGTTCAGTCCTTAAACCCAGGAGCTTGAGGTTACAGTGAGCTATGATTATGCTACTGCACCCTAACCTGGGTGACAGAGTGAGACTCTGTCTCTTAAAACAAACAAACAAAAAAAGGTAAGGAAGATTTTTTTCTTTTTTCTTTTTTTTTTGAGATAGAGACTCGCTCTGTTGCTGAGGCTAGAGTGCAGTCGCTCGATCTCAGCTTATTGGAACCTCCATCTCCCTGGTTCAAGCGATTCTCCTGCCTCAGCCTCCCTCAAGTAGCTGGGATTACAGGCGCCCGCCACCACGCCCAGCTAATTTTTGTATTTTTAGTAGAGACGGGGTTTCACCATGTTGGTTGGGCTGGTCTTGAACTCCTGACCTCAGGTGATCTGCCCGCCTCAGCCTCCCAAAGTGCTGGGATTACAGGCGTGAGCCACCGCACCCGGCCAGGAAGATGTTTTTCAAGACTATTGCAATAAGAGAGAGAGATCCAGCTTAACTCCAAATATGACAAGGGCAAGTGGGGATTGATAGCCAAGGAGCAAGGCGAAGGGGTCAGTGGGTGGAAAGTGACTTAAAGGAAACATCGAGGGTAGGGGGATTCTGGCTAAACTGACCTACGGGATTCTTGCTGAAGGCAGGCCAAAGACTTAGACATCAACAGTGGAGGATGAGGAACCTGATCAGATATCAAGGATAGGGGTAGGTGGTGGGTGAGGCTGTTTGCGGGGACTCAAACTTACTTAGCGGGATTCTTGCTAAAACCAGGCTGGGCAGGTGAAAGATAAAAGGTGAGGTGGCGTGGAGGCAAGGTCAGGCCCTTAGAGGGCTTTGAGGAGCCTGACTGAAGTTTGGTCAAGCAGAGTCTTTGCCAGCGTGTGTTTTATTACAAAAGTAATATATGCCTCACCTCCAGAACTAATTTGTCTTCAAAGCTTGGTATGTAGCCTTCCATATGTTAGTATAAGCTTAGAAAAATACTCTGTTCCTACAGAAATGAGATCACACTGTACATACTGTTATGCAGGTGCATTTTCCACATCGTAGATCTTCAGTGTTTTTCATGTCAGCACGCATACCCTGGTCTCAGTCTTTAGAATGCCTTGCCTCATTTTAGATGATATTTACAAAAATTGTAAACTGGAAGTAATTTATATTTTATATTTTAAATTATATTCATTACTTTATATTATAAATTATATTTATATTTTAAATTCCAGTTTATAACTTTTTTACATACATTATCCCATTTGTTCCATAAAATGATCCTCTAAGGGTGGGGATAGGGCAGGTAATATTTCCATTTTACATAGAGGTTACATGATTTATTAGAGACTTTGCAGCTAATATGTGTCAAGTCCAGGATTCATACGTGTCAGTTGCATATATGAAAACAATTTTAGATCTTTGACATTCAGCTTACATATAAACCACATGTGGAATACTGTTTTTGTCTGTGGTGCTTTGGGACTTTTAGGAAATATATGTGGTGTATGTAGTACCTAGACTCTGATAATAAATTTCATTTGAGACGTTTATCCCTTTTACGTGTATTATTAATTTCTATATTGAAAATTCTTGTCATTTTAATGTCCTCAAAACAACAAAATAATCATCTCAAATATTAAGATTAAATGAATTCAGTCAGTTTGTAGCAATACTTTCAATACTTAAGTAACAGACTTAGTCAGCTAATTGGATTTCTGAAAATGTTAATGGAAGTGTCTCAGTTAACTACCTCTACTCATGTCCCTCTGGGACTCATTTCCTACCTGGAACATCACACCTCTCTCAGTATTCTTTATTGGTTTCCTGGGACCCTGGAGAGAAAGAAAAGGCAAGACAGGATGAATGAGGAGTGGGGAATGTGAGGCAGGGCGGAAATGAAAGAATATGAGTTGTGGGAATTCACCTTATTCAGGAATGGGAAAAACAGCGAGGGAAAAGCCATTTCTCAAGAAGCTGTATGACATGCTGGTGAAGATTTTGAGTTAAATCCAATGTCACCCTTTCTGGCTCTGTGACCCTAGGTAAGTTATTTCTGTCCATACTTGTCAATTTCCTAGGGTTTCCTTATAGAGTTCTTATGAGAAGTAAATAGTGGGTTATCTAATCCACTTAAAGAATATTTGGCCCCTAGTAAACATTTAATCAATGTTAGCTATTATTTCTAGGCTTTTTAGATGCAAAGTTGCAAGAAAGGAGTCTGAAAGTCTGGATCCAGTAAAATGACCATATACTGTATTTTTCAGGCCAGGATGCTATTAATAATTGTGGGACGACAAATATTAGCCAGTATTTATTATTTCCCTAATGAGGGAGGCATCTGTGCCCCCAAAACTGTGACTGATTAAGGCAGCTTTCCTTCCTACCTCAGCCCAATTAAGCTAGGCCTCTGGACTTTGACAAGCCAGGGAGCAAATCATTCTTAAAAACTCTTTGACAGATAGACAAATACACACTCACTCACTCGCTAAATCACAGAAGAAACTTTGCTTTTTCTTTCTAGGTAACATGTCTTAAAGTGATATGAGTCTGTACAAATTTTACTAAATATTTGTGCAGTATTGTTTACCCAAGAAATCGCTTTGAAGAAGATATTTAAGTTCTTTTTATTTATTTATTTATTTTCAGAGACGGAGTCTTACTCTGTCACCCAGGCTGGAGTGCAGTGGCATGATCTCAGCTTATTGTAACCTCCACCTCCCGGGTTCAAGTGATTCTCCTGCCTCAGCCTCCTGAGTAACTGGGATTATAGGCCCGTACCACCACACCCAGCTAACTTTTGTATTTTTAGTAGAGATGGGTTTCTCCTTGTTGACCAGGCTGGTCTCAAACTCCTGACTTCAGGTGATCCACCCGCCTTGGCCTCCCAAAGTGCTGGAATTACAGGCGTGAGCCACCTTGCCCTGGCCTAAGTTCTTATAAGTAGTTTCTGTCATTTAAAAACAATAACTTTGACACGTCTTAAATAGTTCTCCTCATGCCTTTAGGTGTAGATTTTTCTTACCTGTTGAGTTCTCAGCATGTGCCAGGTGCAATGCTTAATTGGTGGCGAGGATATAATGGTAAACAAAACATATTTGAATTTGCCCCTGAGTTGCTTGTTGTCCAGTGAGAAAGGCAATCAAGTAATGAAAAATGCAGAGCTCTAAACTGAGCTTGTTGTAATGAAGGCAAAGTACAAGGAGTTCTACAGGAAGTTCTTGAAGAGCCTGACCCGGCCTGGGAAGGTGAGGAAGAAGTTCCCTGAAGGGAGTTGTGCTCAACACTGAATGTCAATTTAAAATGGCAAGATGGGATGGGGGGCTGTGGAAGAGGCAGAAAGGAGCATGGTCTTCTAGGAAAGGTTCTGTATGTGGAATGCGGAAAACTGGGAAATGTCTGTTTTTTGAAAAATCAGGGAGGCTCCACTGTGATCCCACACTCTTCCTGCTGTTTGCAATGCCCTTGCTGTCCCTTTTCTTGCTAATGGCATTCCATTCATCCATCATCACTTTACAGTATACTTTTTTGTTTTCATGTCTCTGACATCCTTTAGGACAGGGACTTGGTCTTATTTATTCATTGTAAGATGTTTAGAAAAGCACAGTAGCCTTTCTTCTTCTTTTTCCCTCTCCCCATAGTGCCAGGTACTTACTGTGTGCTTGCTCCTTGGGAAGGGGGCACAAGACAGGCACAGTGCCTGTTGTCATGGAGCATGCACTGTGATGATTGTTTTGCTCACTGAGTAAATACGCTGAATGATTCACCCTTAGAATCAGAATTGTGGACTCTGGAGGCCATTTTCATAGAGTTTCAGCAGTTTTGTGCCTTCTTTACAGTTGTGCAACAGAAACAATCAATGCTCAAGTGTTAAGAAGCCACTAATAAAGTAAGTCGAATGAAGTAAGATAAAGGCCACCCAAATAATAGTGAAGGCACTGGAGAAATAAGGCTTGTAAAAATATGATGTATATGTTAATCCTCATGAACACATCCTGATTACAGCAGAGAACTCTTGTAGTGTTGTCCACTTTGTGGCGGTGTGCTTCTCAGGCTGTCCTGTCTGTGTCCATATTGGAATGACGGTTTCACACTGTACTCATTCATGTACTGTTCACTATCCACCTTTCTGTTATGAAGATTGAGAGGGAGCCAGTGCCTCGCTTGACCAGGATAGCGATAACTTAAAATAACAATCCTTAGAGCAAATGTACACGGAGGTTTCAAACAGTTCGTCATTGCTCTTGGGAAACCTGTGGATTTGTGTGTGTGTGTGTGTGTGTGTGGTATTGTGTGTGTGCATTCAAATTGCGGACAAGAAACAGAAGGGCTTAGAACAGAATAGTGAGAAGAGCAACATTGGATATAACTGCTATGTTTATCCTGAAGATAATTGTCCTTGGCAGGATAGAAGAAGGAACTCCTTGCTGACTTTGTGGAACAAGGAGGCCATCCTTCCAAGTTTCTCGTGTGACTTGTGTCACATGTGCAATTAAAATGAAGTGTCACCTTTCTTGCTTGTGTCTCTCTTAAGAGACAATAAACTTTTCAAAGTCACTGCTTTGCAGAGCGTGTTTAAACACAAAACCACAAGGTTCCTAGAATTATAGATTTCATAGTTGACAAGGGCCTGCCCACCTGTCACGCAGTGTCAGCATCCTTTCTGCATCAGTCCCACTGGAAGGCCATTTGTGCACACCTCATTCCCTTCCTGGGAAAGCAACCCTTTCCAGTTCTTAGTGTTTTCTTCTTCTGGTGTTTCCTCCATATTTCTGATTGTTAGGCTTCTGCTGTTATTTCTTTATTTAAAAATTTTAAACATCCTCCATTAGTCACTGTTAGCCTTCTTACACTCTCTGTCCACTGCCTCCCCCTTCATCCTTCAAGTGTATCACAGCTTTTAGTTACATCAGTATTCAATGCTTATGTTTATGTTGTTATGACTGTTAGGATTATTTACCTGCTGAGCCAGTTATGCTATAATTCTGTTTTTTTCTTGTACAATTAATTAATTTTCTTCCCGTTGATTTTCTGAGTTTTCTTTTTTCTTTATTCCTTTTTTTTTTTTTTTTTTAGACAGTCTCTTGCTCTGTCGCCCAGGCTGGAGTGCAGTGGCGTGATCTTGGCTCACTGCAACCTCCACCTCCCAGGTTCAAGCGATTCTCCTGCCTCAGCCTCCCAAGTAGCTGGGATTACAGGTACCTGCCACCACACCCAGCTAATTTTTGTATTTTTTAGTAGAGATGGGGTGTCTCCATGTTGGCCAAGCTGGTCTCCAACTGCTGACCTCAGGTGATCCGCCCGCCTTGGCCTCCCAAAGTGCTGGGATTACAGGCGTGAGTCACTGTGCCCGACCATTTTCTGAGTTTTCTACGTCCAGCTTATTCTTACTTCCCAAATCACAACTGTAATTTTTAAGTATTCTTTTTTACATCCTAGGCAGATATATCAGTTGATCATGTTAGTTTCGTTTCCTCCTGCAGATTCCCCCCTGGATTCCCAGCATTCTCCAGATATGGTCTCTAGGCTGCGTAGCTGATTCCCTTCACCCCGTTTCCTGGATACCCGTCTTCCTCTTTCTCGGTTTGCTCATTTGTTTGGTAGAGCACATCCTCCAGTCACTTCCTGATAAAAGAGTGTGTGGGAGGTAAAGTTGGAGACCCTGCATGTCTAAAAATATCCATTCTCTTTTTATACTTGACTGATTGGAAGTCATTTCACCTCAGAATTTTGAAAGCATTTCTCCTTTGTCTTATGGCTTCCAGAGGTGCTATTGAAAATTCTGGTGGCGCTTAATTCTTTGTATGCAAGCTGTTTTTTTACTCTCAAACTGTGTTCTCTTTATCCCATTTATTATAAGATTTCACAATGTGACTTTTAAAAATTTCTTATTCATTTATACTGAGCACAGGATGGACTCCTATAAGCAGAAGTTCAAGGAAAATTTCTTAAATTATTTCTTTGATGATCTTTTTCTCTTTCCTCTGGAACTTTTGGTCCTCGAATTTTATCTTTTCTATTTCCAACCTCTATCTTTGGTTCTACTTTCTGAGAGATTTATTCACTTTTATCTTCTGGATCATTATTTATATTTTTATTTATATTATTATTTTTAATTTCCAAGAACTTTTCACTGATCCTGTTTTTTGGTTTTGTTTTGTTTTTTGTTTTTTGGGGTTTTTTTTTGGATGCTATTCTGTGATAATAGATTTTTGAGGTTTTATTTGGCTCCTTGTCTCATTTCTTTGAGTCATTTTTTTCTGTTTATTTTGTGTTCTGTCTTCATGTTAAAGGCTTTTCCTCAAATGTCTGGCAATCCTTGGTTGTCACTTGTATTAAAGCATAAGACACTAAAAAGCTGATTGGATGTTCTGTATAGAGGTGGGAAGAGATTGTCAAGGATGGGCTTTATATTAGTATTATATAGGGTTATGGGGGAGGAGCACCCCTGTTTTGTTGGGAAATCCTCCAAAGCCATCATCTGTTGAACTTTTCTGTGGTATCATTTGTTTTCTCCAGGAAAGAATCCCTCAACTTTCCTGTGTGGGGATGGGAGTGGAGCTGCCAGCATTCTGGAAGCCAAGTGGGTTAGGGAGGCTGGGATCTCATCCTTCAAGATAGAGACTTTCAATCAGGGCCTCTGATTTCAGTACAGTTCCTTCCCCTACCTTCTGCTGTTCCTAATATTCCTGCATCTAGATCTGAGCTGGTTCTTACAGAATAAATCAACCTTCTCCTGTGTAGGTAGAGAAGTGATAGTCCCTGGCTGTCCTGGATGTTGACAGCAAACCTGGTGGTATAACACCTCTTTATACAGAATTTGTATTAAGTCCTGGTTTTCAGCCCCTCCCCATCCCTGGCCTCCTCTGCCACCTGGTGCCTCTAATCCCTGAGCCTTCCCAAGGGTGTCTGTGTGGATTGGCATCCCCTTCACGGGCTGCAGAGATTCACTCCCTCAGCTCTACTAACTTACCTACTTTTTATCTTTCAAAAAGGATCAACATTTTATGTTCAGTTATCTTCTGTTCCTTTCACCCTTTTTATTTAACTCTGGTTTTAATGGGTTTCAGGAGGGAGCAGAAATAAAAGTACATGCTCAGTTTTGCCCAGTTAACTGAACTCTTTTGGCACTGTTGTGGGGCTTTTGTGTCTGACTGTTTCATGTCTGTATGTTTTGTCTTCCCTTGAAGATTACAAGCTTCTCTGACAGTGGGGATGGTTTCATAGACTCCTTGTATCTCTCCTTTTACCCTCAACTGTTAAGTATGTAGAAAGCATTTTAGGAAGGATGTGTCAAATTCATTTGAGTGAGATGAAATCTTTTCTAAATTAGACTGATTTGAGAGAGTGTTTCCTTGTGTTGGAAAACTGCCAGCCCTTCCTGAGGTTCAGAGATAAATCTCCCTTTGCAAGGATAACCAAAAGAAGAAAACATTGAAAGCTTTTGACAGAAAAAGGCTGATGAGACAAACTCCTGTTTAGACCTTATGATTTAATGAAGAATTTTTGGAGAGTTGCCTAGGACCTCTCTTTCCCCTTGAGTTTATTGCTCCCTCTTTACAGGGTCTGTGATCCAGAAGGCCTTTATCTGACTTGATGCTTTGAGTCGTTGACCTTGACCCACAGAGATGCACATTGTTTTCTGTAAACATTCAGTGTCAAGGGCCTGGAGAAACTGGAAGGAACATGCACTAGAGTCAGATGTGGAATTTTATTTCTGTTCTCATGTAACCAACTATATGACAATCAGCAAGTCATTTGAACTTCAGTTTTCTTACCTATGAAATGGAAATACCGGTATCTGTTTTCCTTCTTCATAGTGTGCCTGTAAGAGCCAAGTATGGGTAACATGCATGCAAATGCATGTAAACATTTAGACATTGTCACTTTAAGTTATTTGGTATATAACCATGGTACAAACAAGGATGGGCTTTATATAACATAGGATTATGGGTTCCTGTCCTTCATATTGACCTACTGACCAGACATCTACATATGGGAGTCAAAATTCATTTCAGCCTCAACAAATTCAAAATAAAACTCCCTCCTGCTCCCTTCTCTTCTCCCCTACCTCATGTCACCACAATCACAAAACAAAGCAACCCTGGTTTTCCTCCAGAATTCTCACTACTCACCGAGTAGCCTGATTCAAACAGCCGCCACTGCACCCCAACCTGCATTTGACAAGGTCCTGTCTTTTGTATTGAATCTATCCTTTTTTCTCTGTCCTCTTTGCACTGCTGTCATTTAGGTGTTCACTTCATGCCTGAATTACTAACTTCATCTGGGCTCCCTGGATCTAGTCACACACTTCTCCTAGTGTATCATTTACACACCCACTCAGCATAATGATGAAAAAAATTCTGAAATATGTCAGGCCATCACAACAGTATAGCGAATAACAAATGGACCATCTGAGTACCTGCCTCCCAGCTGTCAACAGAAGGATTTTTCTAAAACACCCATCTGATCATTCCTCGCTTGAATCTCTTCAGCGGCATACAGGACCCTTTCTGATTTGACTCTGCTGGCCTATTCAACCTTGCATTCACCATCCTTCCAGTTGTATGCTCCAGCCACTCATAGTTACTTGCAGGTGTCCCACTTTGCTGAGACTACTCAGGGGACAGTGAATTTGGATGTTGCCTCTTCGTTTCTGCCTGGCTGCTTCCTCCTAAACTTTAAGGTTCAACTTAAGTATCTCCTCTTCTGTAAAACCTCCCTGTTCCCATTTCCCTTAAGCCAGTTTGTGTACTTCCTTCCCAGAATGTCACACACTGTGTAGTATTGTCATTTGTTTACTGGTCTGATTTCCTCACTGAACTCAAGGGAAGGGACTGTCCAGCACTGTGGCATCAACATTTATTGGATGGAACTGGATTGGACAGTCTTCTGGCCCATTGAGATACCATTACTTGTCTGTGTAAAGTAAGCAATAAAGTAGCTGGGCCACCACATGAATCATGTTTACTGCCAGCTAAGAGCCACTTAGGGTATCATTTGGTCCAGAAATCTGACCTCACACACACAAAAGTGGCCTGGGCACTTTGGTTCTAACTTATGGTTCTTCTGTCTCTGTGTTTTATGTATAGACATCTCAGATGCAGTGTTCTTGTATGTCCCATCAAGAGATTTTTGCCATTCTTAATGGATATAAATGGACTAGGTTTGTTATACTGCATAGAGACCATGTCACACTGGGGTAGTGTTGGTTCAGGGTTGGCAAGAATCTGATCTGGCAAGAGGGAGTGAGCAGGCTGCTGAAAACTGAATGTTAGAAGTTGCACCCTGGTGGCCCTGGGCCAGTTCCTTACATAGTGCTCTGTTCTTGGAAACATGAGGGATTTCCTAAAGGACTTATAATACATGGTATGAATGAGCAGGATAAAGAATTCACTGCGGCTCAGGATCAGATAGGATAAATGTGGTGGAAGGTGCAGTGGATGATCTGGAAGATCTGAGACGGGTGAAATTAATACCAGCCAGTGTAATCAGGAAAGGTGTTGAGGATCAGGGGACATTTGAGCTGGGCCACTTTCTGTACTCGACAGAATAAATATCCCATTTATCTTGTTTTTGCGATTCTTACTTGATTTCACAGAGTCTTTAAGCAATTTTACCTCAAGCTTTCGCTTGAGTGTTGCTGGGTCTGAAGAGTGGTAAGTAAATTTAGCTATGAGTGTTGATGGATTTTTGAAATCAGGTAGGAGGAACCCTGATTCTCTGTTAAGAGATTTGGTTTCTGATCACCTCAGTTTAGACTTTAGAGCCTGCACCTCCCGTTGGTTTGAAAGTGCTCCCCTTTCCTTCAAGTGTGGACTTTACGTCCTCCTCCGTTTTCTGCCCCGGGCAGTGAGCACTAATAGGTGCTCAGCGGATGCCTGTGGGACTGAACTCTCCTTGGTGTCCTTTGTAACGTCCTCTGGCATCTCTGTGGGCAGAGCTCCCTGCTACTCCCCTCTCCAGCCACATGTCAGGCACGTTCCTTCCCAGGGCTCCTGTGTTTGATGTTACTCTGCCTGTCTACCTCAGACACCCTCACGGCTCTTTACTTTCTTCAGATCTCTTCTCAAAGGTCACCTTCTTAGAGAGGTCTTTCCTGATGACCTTATCTCAAATATCACTCATTTCCTTTTTATCCCCTTCCTTTGCTGCCTCTGCTTGCTTTGCTCACTTTTGGGCCTTACACCACATAGGCGTCATAGGATCTATTTGTTTGCTTATTCACTCACTCACTCCCTCCTCCTAGAAATCAAGCTCCATGAGGGCAGAGACTTTGTCTTTTTCCATCTGCAGCTCCAGCCCCTAGAAGGCGCACTTCACATGTCTGTTGAATACATGCGTGAGTAGCTCCACAAACAGGACCTCATTTGGCACCTTCACCAAATAGAGTGGGCTGTTTCTATGCATCAAAACCTCCAAATTCAGCACAGAGCCCAGCATGTCTACACATACAGTCAGTTTTTAAAGGAATGGAGAGAGGCCTTTGAGGGGGGATTCAAAAGCCACAGGGCCTCACCAGTCATATTCTTCCGTGCCCTCCGCAGTGCTTTAGATGCCATTCCAAAACGTAGGTGCCACCGAGGCGCATAGGGCAAGGCTTGCTGTGTTTCAGCATCATGTGAAAGCAGGTAAGCTTTTTTTGACATGCTAGGCCTCTCAATACTATTATACTTGCTCAAGCTTCTAGAAGTTTCCATGGATGATTTAAGTCCTGGGGAGCCCATCACAGTAGACTTTACAAATGCAGAGACAGTGCCGTGGAGAATCAAGTGAATTGTCCAAGATCAAAAAACGTGACAAGTGGCGGAGGCGAGTTTTGAAGTCAGGTCGGCTAACCGCAGAGCCCACGCTCCTAACCTAGGTTCCATAGCTTCATCACGCAGGCTTGCTGTGACTGCTCCAGGACCCATTAAGATCAGTCTGAGCATTTGTCCTGCAAGTCAAGAGCAGCTATTGCATTTCTGTACAATCTCTACAGGTTAAACTTTGCTTAGGAATCTCCTCGGCTGTGGTTAAAGTTGTTTTCCCTAGTTCCTGGTGCATTATATGCTGCTTTTGTTTGTCGGTGAGTAGCCCTCTGGTGCTTACAGTTTTAGAAAACCTAATAGGACAGCCGTGATAGGGAGGAAGACCTAGATTGTAAATAACTCTTTTCTTGAGCTGCCAAAAAGGAAGAAACTTGGGTGGAGGGGGATGTTACTACCATCCTGTCTGAAGCTGAAATTCCAAACAAGGAGATTATAGTTCTCTATTTTCGTTTAGATTTTGTTTAATATGTTCCCCAGTCCCCAAAACTTCTAGATGGGCTTTTGAAGGAGAAGGTAGAGAAAAAGAAGGAAAAAAGACCTCTGTGGTTGGAAAGGTTGCAGCTTTTTGCAGTGAAGTCACTATCTTTTTTCCTTTTCTGATTGTTTTGAGGAAGTTTTAGTGCTGACATAGGATGTCCAAACTTAATCACCTTTAAACCAGTCATGGAGGCAAAAGTTAGAAAATGATGAGAGGCTTGCTTGATCCTGCCTTTTTGTTAAAATCAAAGGCAGTTTAAATCTTAGTTTCAGGGTTTCTTGGTGACATGGACTGAGAGGGCTGAGATAGTTGAGTTCTAATAGAACTAAATTAGTAGCTGATAGGCCCGCACTCTCAGCCACTTTAACCGGCCTTAGTATTTCTTTTCTCAGCTCCTCTTAGTTATTCTAGTCACCTTGCTGCTGAATTATGTCCACTACATATTCGCTTCACGTTGTCGTTCCAGTTAGATCAGACAGTCCTTGTTTGGCCAAATGCCATGAGCTCCATCAAAGAGAGTTTTTGATCTGCCACTGATTTGGCATGTGATTTGGGGCAAATAATTTGTTTTTAGCTTCTTAGTGTCACCTATACTGTAATGGTGATATTTCCTCTTGTGTGGCAATTTGAAAATAAGTGTGACAACTGCACCTCACAGATTTTCCAGATCCATGTCACTTGCCGTCACCCTGATCCATTGTCAGGCATAGTCATATACTTTTTGGTTTGGAAAATGAGATCATTGTACAAATGTGTTAGAGATTTAATTGCATTTAGCTCCTTGTTTAGAAAGTGCTGTAGAAGTTCAGGCTTAGTGGAGGGTGGGGTATCACGATGTCCCTCAGGCTCCTCACCTTGTCTTTACCATCCTTAGTTGACAATGAACAAATAGCCTAGATATCAAAATACATGTAACTTGCTTTGTAAAAATTTATTTTTAATTGACAAAACTTTATATATTTGTTGTATACATTATGATGTTTTAAAATAGCTGTACATTATAGAGTGGCTAAATTGAGCTAATTAACCTATGTATTACCTCACATATCATTTTTATGGTGAGAACACTTAAAAACCAACTCTCGCGCAGTGGCTCATGCCTATAATCCCAACACTTTGGGAGGCCAAGGCAAGTGAATCACTAGGTCAGGAGATCAAGACCATCCTGGCTAACATGGTGAAACCCCATCTCTACTAAAAATACAAAAAAAATTAGCCAGGCATGGTGGCATACACCTATAGTCCCAGCTACTCAGGAGGCTGAGGCAGAAGAATCGCTTGAACCTGGGAGGCGGAGGTTGCAGTGAGCCAAGATTCCACCATTGCACTCCAGCCTGGGCGACAGAGTGAGACTCTGTCTCAACAACAAAACAAAACAAAACAAACCAACAAAAAACACCAACTCTCTTAGTGCTTTTTTTTTTTTTTTTTTTTTTTTTTTTTGAGATGGGGTCTTGCTCTGTCACCCAGGTTGGAGCACAATGGCATGATCTCGGCTCACTGCAACCTCTGCCTCCTGGGTTCAACCAATTCTCCTGCCTCAGCCTCCCGAGTAGCTGGGATTACAGGCATGCACTACCACACCCGCCTAATTTTTGTATTTTTAGTAGAGATGGGGTTTCGCCATGTTGGCCAGGCTGGTCTCGAACTCCTGACCGCAGGTGATCTGCCTGCCTTGGCCTCCCAAAGTGCTGGGATTACAGGCATGAGCCACCACACCCGGCTGCAATTTTTAAGATTATAATACATTGTTATTAAGTATAATTGCCTTATTGTGCAGTAGATCTCTTGAATTTATCCCTCCTGACTGAAATTTTGTTCCTTTGGCCAACATCTCCCCAACATCACCCCCTCCAGCTCCTAGTAACCACCGTTCTACTCTCTGCTTCTGTGAGTTCAACATTTTTAGATTCCATATGTAAGTGAAATTATACAGTATTTGTCTTTTTGTGACTGGCTTATTTTATTACCATAATGTCCTCTAGGTTGATGAATGTTATTACAAATGACAGGATATTCCTTCCTTTCCTAAGGAAAATATGCCATTGTTTATATATACCACATCTTCTTATTCATTTGTCCATTGATGGACAGGTAGGTTGGTTCCATATCTCGGCTACTGGGAGTAATCCTGCAATGAGCATGGAAGTGCAGACATTTCTTCCAGGTACTGATTTTACTCCCTCTGGATATACCTAGTAGTACAATTGCTGGTTCATATGGTAGTTTTAGTTTTAACTTTCTGAGGAACTTCGTACTGTTTTCTATAAATGGCTGTACTAATTTTTGTTTTTACCAACAGTGTACAAGGGTGCTCTTTTCTCTACATCCTTGCTAACATTTAGCTTTTGTCTTTTTGGTAATAGCCATTCTAATAGGCATGAGGTGATATATCATTTTGGTTGTAATTTGCATTTCTGTAATGACTAGTGGTTTGAGCATTTTTTCATATGCCTATTGGCCATTTGTGTGTCTTCTTCTGAGAAATGTCTTTTCAGATCTTTTGCCCAATGTTTCAGTCAGGTTATTTGCTTTCTTGCTATTGAGTTGTTCTGAGTTCTTTGTATGTTTTGGATATTAACCTTCTTAGCAGATGTATGGTTTGCAAATATTTCCTCCTATTCCATAGGTGGTCTTTTTACTCTGCTGGCGGTTTCCTTTGCTGTACAGAAGCCCACTTTTCCTACTTAAAATGTATCTTAAGATTGTAAACCTAATATCTACATGCTCATTATAGTGGCTTGTCACCCATATACAGCTGTGTTTTATTAACATTTTGACTTTTTTTCTTCTTTTCCTCGTGCACAGATGATTCCCCTGTTTCTTTTACAATATTATTATTGTAAAAGCACTATGTGAGTAGATTCTCACTGTAAGCGTTTTAAACTGTGGTAGAATACAGACGCAATAGGAAAGTCTCTCTCCATCATCTGCAGTGCTCCCTAACACACAGATTTCCTTCCCCAGAGGTGAGCACAGTCAGCATTTGGTGAGTGCTCTTCTAGTCACCATCCATTTACAGCGGTGTGTATTATACAATGACTTCTTCTGTCGCTTTCTTGTAGCACGGTATGTCTTGGGAAGTCTTTTGATGTCAGGACTTAAAGGTTCAATTTGTTTTCTTTCCTTTGTTATTACTGTTGTTGTTGACGGTTATGTAGTATTTTATTTTATGAGTATACCTAATATTTTACTGCTTGCCTATGGATAGACATTAAGTTTTTAGTTTTTAACTCTTACAATGAAGCAATCCTGTACCAACATGTGTCTTTGTGCACATATATAAGTATCTCTGTTGGGTAGTTGCCTGTAAGTGGAATTGCTGCCTCAAAGTGAATCCTATTTTTGGTTTTGATCAATGGTGCCAAATTATCTTCCCAAAGGAATTTACCAGTTTAAACTTTACCAGTGGTGTTTAAGATTGCTTGTTTTCCTAATCTTTAGAAACACTTGATGATGTCATTATGTTCATTTTTGTCAATGAATGTTTTAATTTGCATTCTTCTAGATTGTGTCTCTGTAGATCTGACCTTGTCTACTTTCTGCCTTTTAGTAATTCCTCAACATTGCCGGTTACTTGATGGTATCTTTTTAAAATTTTCTTGGTGTGAATCTGTCTGTAGCTATCTGTGTAGGGTGGGATATCTTTTCTGTCACTTCGGAGAACTTTAGGCAGGGGGTAGAGTAAACTTGTGCACTTAATCTACTATCCTGATAAATTTCATCCTTTCTGAGCTATGACTATAATATTTACAATTTTGTTTCTTTTTTCTCAACATTATGATCTTTTTTTCTTATTACATAGCAGTATAACTGGCATATGATATTCTACTCTGTACTGTAGTTACAATAATTTGTCTATTGATGCCTATTGCTAAAATTTTACTTTATTATTTATTTATTTTGAGATCAAGTCTCACTTTGTTGCCTAGGCTGGAGTGCAATGGCACGATCTTGGCTCACTGTAACCTCCGCATTCTGGGTTCAAGCAATTCTCCTGCTTCAGCCTCCTGAGTAGCTAGGACTACAGGTGCGCACCACCATGCCCGGCTAATTTTTGTATATTTTAGTAGAGATGGGTTTCACTGTGTTGGTCAGGCTGATCTCAAACTCCTGACTTCAGGTGATCCACCCGCCTTGGCCTCCCAAAGTGCTGGGATTACAGGTGTGAGCCACCGTATCCGGCCAAAATTTTATAAATAATATTGCTTCCAACACTGAGCATACAGGCTCTGGGCTCAGATGGTTTTACTGGTAATTCTTTGTAATTTTAGTGCTCTGTCATTGTCTTCTTTTTTTTTTTAGACAGAGTTTCTCTCTCTCAGGCTGGAGTGCAGTGGTGTGATCTTGGCTCACTGCAACCTCCAACACCCGGATTCAAGCAATTCTCCTGCCTCAGCCTCCCGAGTAGCTGGGATTACAGGAGCACACCACCATGCCCAGCTAATTTTTGTATTTTTAGTAGAGACAGGGTTTCATCATGTTGGGCAGGCTCGTGTCAAATTCCTGGCCTCAACTGATACCCGCCTCAGCTTCCCAAAGTGCTGGGATTATAGGCGTGAGCCACCACACCTGGCCTGTCATTGATTCTTCAATATGGAAATGAGTAGACAGCTGCCCAGCTGACCTGTGACCTAAACCTAACACTGATGCCATCCAGTAACAATAGCACAAAAGCAAGAACTTTAAACCAGCCTCAATTACGAATATAGATTCTAAGTAATCTACTCTCAAATAGATGCTCTCAAGTAGAATTATAATGGAAATGGCCAATTAAGTTTACTCCAAGAATGGCTTAATATTAAGAAACCTATTGATAACAACATATTAGGTTGTTAAATGTGAAAAGCTATTATCTCCATATATGCAGAAAATACATTTAACCAACAATCTCTAATAACACTTTTTGGAAAAAAAATAGGATACTTCTTTTACAAGTTGCAGAGTATCTACCTCAAACCATTGGAGGCATTTTTATTAGAAGCAGGAACAAAACAAGTTTGCCCTCTGCTACTTGATATTCTTTTAGAAGCTCTAGCCAATGCAGTAAGGTTTGCAGAAACAGAAATAAGAACTAAGGCTTTTAGGATTATTTGATATTATTTTAGAAGCTCTGGTCAATGCAGTAAGGCCAATGCAGAAACAGAAATAAGAACTAAGGCTTTGAGGATTAAGTAAGGTAACATTTCAACTTCCCTCCTATGGTGTTTTTAAGTCAGATAAGACACTGTGATTATAGATTCTGTTTTTTTTTTTTTTTTAATTACTAATAAGACATATTTACAAAAGAAAGGCAAAATTGTCTCTTTCATCTTAAGACACATCTCCTGGTGCTTTTTTGATCTTGGTCCTTGCTCGGTGACTCATCTTGATTATCTGATCTGTGTTGAAGTCTCTCTCAAACCTTCAGTCACCAGCACAGGAGTGGGTGTTCAATACCTGTTCTGTCTTTGATGACCTTTCAATGAGCTGTTTTTGCAATCATGGGAGTACTAGAAGAACAAACTCTTAAGCGATGACACTGTTGTCTTGACACTTGACTATGTTTAGCAAACCATTGAAGTGTACCCTCAGTGCTATGCATCTCTGCAGTGTATAGCTGCTGTACGTTATCAGGGGTCATTCAGAAGTAACTGGTCTGGTTGAACACCACACAGAAATCTTTACTAATTAGCTAGCTATCTCTAACTTTGGTTTGCAACTCCAGTCTGTGAAATCTATGTCTCTCTCTCTCTCTCTTTTTTTTTCCCTGATAGCATGTGGAGAGGGCCAAATGTGAACTGTGTTGACAGCACTGGCTACACACCCCTGCACCATGCTGCTTTGAATGGCCATAAGTAAGTATCAATGTACTGCATCCCTGCCCTCACCCTACAGAACCCAGGCCTTCACGTTGCCTTTTCATTTTCTAGAAAAGTTTGCTGGCTGGGCTTAGTGGCTCATGCCTGTAATCCCAGCACTTTGGGAGGCCGAGGTGGGAGGATCACATGAAAATGAGCTTGAGAGCAGCCTGGGCAACAAAGCAAGCCTCCATCTCCAAACACACACAAAATTTTTTAAATTAACCAGGCGTGGTAGCGTGCCTGAAGTCCTAGCTACTCAGGAGGCTAAGGCAGGAGGATTACTTAAGCCCAGGAGTTTGAGGCTGCAGAGAGCTATGATTGTGCCATTGCATTCCAGCCTGGGTGACAGAACGACCCTATCTGTAAAAAACGAAAACAAAACAAAGGTTTGCTAAGCGGTGGCACTGAAAAACAGAGAAAAACAAACCTAAGTTCAGTTCATTCAGGATTTCTGTGTCTTTCTTTCATGTGTTATTTAAACATCCTTCCCCACCCCATCCACCAAAAAATCTTTAGCCAAGAGTTAAGTTTTACCTTTACTTCTGCTTGTTCTTTTCCCCTCTGGAATGTTCCAGTGCTACGTAATGTTCTAGGTATGATGATCACATTTGGGGCAGCCAGAACATAAAGGGGCTGGAATCTATTAGGTAACTAACTGCTCGATAAACTGAAAATAGACTGAGTGGTCATGAGAAAGCTGTCTTCGGTTTCAATAGTTATTTATTTACTCTCTCTTCTTGCCTGCCATTCTTTCCTCATAAAATTAGCCCTGTACACAAGAACCCTTTTTAAGGGGAAAAAATACATTAAATGGCCTATGTAATTCTCCCGAGTATAGAGAAGTTATTGGGAACTGGGTGGGATTTGTGTGCAACATTCTCTGGAGAAGGCATGCTTTGGGGAGAATTTGAGAGAGAAGGCAGAGGCTTAAGTGATGGGGCACTGCCCTTCAGATTGCTCAGCAAAGGGGCAGGCATTGTCAGGGCGCACAGTGAGTGGTTTTGCCAGGATGTCAAAGAATGTAAACCAGAGTGTAACAAAATAGGTGGTGTTAAAGGAAAACAAGTACTATAGGCAATAAGTAGCAGCAGTGTAGTTTTTTTGTTTTTGTTTTTTTTTGAGATGGAGTTTCATTCTTGTTGCCCAGGCTGGAGTGCAGTGGCACAATCTCGGCTCACTGCAACCTCCACCTCCTGGGTTCAAGCAATTCTCCTGCCTCAGCCTTCTAAGTAACTGGGATTGCAGGCACCTGCCACCACACGCGGCTAATTTTTGTATTTTTAGTAGAGACGGGGTTTCACCACATTGGTCAGGCTGGTCTCAAACTCCTGATCTCAGGTGATCTGCCCGCCTCGGCCTCCCAAAGTGCTGGGATTACAGGCATGAGTCACGGCGCCTGGCCACCAGTGTAGTTTTTATGAGGAGGGATTATTGGAATCATTTTAGATTTTGCTGAGCAAGGAGCTCCAGAGCCCTCACCCCCTTAGAGTATTTTGTGTCACTTGTCCAATATTTGACCCACCCTGATTGACTCCAACATACCAGAAAGAGGCAATGGTTGTTTCCTTCAGCATTAAACATTTATAAAGTACACTGAATATAATCGTTAAGTCTTTTCTGTAGCCATCTTAGATATAGCTAAAAAGAAATCTATAGAGAACACTGTTCCCATATATCTGAATATATCTGAATTAAAGTGAATCTTGAACTTAAATGGCTATAGTTTGCTAGCCAAATTCATTTCCAGATGCTGTTTCTATTTACAGTGGGGATTTTCTTTGACCTCACATTCATAGGGATAATTATATACTGGTATCTGTTTAATTAGTGCTGTCACCAGGAAAAAAGCAAGTTCCTCTTTCTGGGGATATCAAATGATAACATATGTATCTGGCTTGCTTTTGCCGTAACCTTTTATTGATTGATTGATTGATTGATTTTGAGAGAGAGTCTCGCTCTGTCGCCCAGGCTGGAGTGCAATGGCGCAATCTCAGCTCACTGCAACCTCTGCCTCCCGGGTTCAAGCAATTCTCCCTGCCTCAGCCTCCCAAGTAGCTGGGATTACAGGCACCCACCACCACGCCTGGCTAATTTTTGTATTTTTGGTGGAAACGGGGTTTTGCCATGTTGGCCAGGCTGGTCTTGAATTCCTGACCTCAGGTGATCCACCCACCTCGGCTTCCCAAAGTGCTGGGATTACAGGCGTGAGCCACTCCGCCCAGACTGCAATAACTTTTATTCTGCTTGACCTCTCTGCTTTCAGCGCCTACATCACTACATGCTCTGAATAATGTGGTGAATAATTATATTTGTCTTGTATGATTACTTTTATGTAAATTCAACACCTGAATGATGTTTAAACATCATAAACAAGGAAACAGGTTTGGACAAAGAGTCCAAACATTTTTTTTTTTTTTTTGAGATAGAGTCTGGCTCTGTCACCCAGGCTAGAGTGCAACGGCACTATCTCGGCTCACTGCAGCCTCCGCCTCCCAGGTTCAAGTGATTCTCCCGCCAGAGCTTCCCGAGTAGATGAGACTACAGGCGCCTACCACTGTGCCCGGCTAATTTTTGTATTTTTAGTAGAGACGGGGTTTCACCATCTTGGCCAGGCTGGTCTCGAATCCGCCTGCCTCAACCTCCCAAAGTGCTGGGATTACAGGCTTGAGCCACTGTACCCGGCCCAGACATTTTCAAAGTAGTAGAAAATAGATTACCGGGCCGGGCGCGGTGGCTCAAGCCTGTAATCCCAGCACTTTGGGAGGCCGAGACGGGCGGATCATGAGGTCAGGAGATCGAGACCATCCTGGCTAACCCGGTGAAACCCCATCTCTACTAAAAAATACAAAAAACTAGCCGGGCGAGGTGGCGGGCGCCTGTAGTCCCAGCTACTCGGGAGGCTGAGGCAGGAGAATGGCGTAAACCCGGGAGGCGGAGCTTGCCGTGAGCCGAGATCTGGCCACTGCACTCCAGCCTGGGCGACACAGCGAGACTCTGTCTCAAAAAAAAAAAAAAAAAATAGATTACCAAGAAAGCCTAAACAGAGAGGTGATGAGTCAGTATAGCATGGCTCAAGGTGGTTCAGCTGCGTATCATCAGCTGTACAAGTAGCTCATGGAATAAAAGGAAAAGCCTGGGCGGTGAGGTCAGGTAGAGACGCAGGAGCCAAATGAGATATATCTGTGAAAAGGCTTTGTGCCATACAGGTGTAAAGAGCTGTTAGCTGGAAAGACTCCTGAGTTCTACTAACTCATGATTGATTTTTACCTTCTAGGGATGTGGTCGAGGTTCTTCTGAGGAACGATGCACTGACCAATGTGGCTGACTCGAAAGGCTGCTACCCTCTGCATTTGGCAGCTTGGAAAGGAGATGCCCAGATAGTGCGGTTGCTCATCCATCAAGGGCCTTCACACACCAGAGTCAATGAACAGGTCGGAAGGAAGGGAGGCTTTCCTCCCTCCATTCAGCTGTAGCCAGATGTGGCAACCCCGTCACCATCTTAGCCCCACAATTCAAATCTCAGAGAACCAGCTCTTCGTTTGTTTTTTTGATAATCAGTTCCTTAGCATGGAACCACCTCTTCCATACCCTAAATATGACTCCCCTCTTCCCAGTTGTACTCTTCTTAGTAGATCTTATACTGTGAGGATGTATTTTATATGCATTTGACTCATGCATATTTGCGATAGTACTAGAATAAAAAATGTATACACAGTCAGCCCTTTGTTTCCAGGACCTCCCCATAGATACCAAAATCCAAGGATGCTCAAGTCTCTTATAAACGGCAAAGTAAAACGGCAAAGTAACATTAGCGCTGTCTGTGGGTTCCACATGTGCAGATTTACCAACCATGGATGGAAACCTGTGGATATGAAGGGCCAACTGTATTCACTTTATGTGCAAAATTTGAAATAATGCAAACCCTACAAAATTGCATGGAGTCAGTTTCAAGCTAGTGAGCTTAATTAACTGTAGGCCAGGTGTGGTGGCTCATGCCTGTAATCCCAGCACTTTGGAAAGCTGAGGTAGGAGAATTGCTTGAGGCCAGGAGGCCAGGAGTTTGAGACCAGCCTGAGCAACATAGTGAGGCACCCCCATCTCCCCGACCCCATCTCTATAAAAAATTTTAAAAAAAGAAAAAAAAAAAAGGCTAGATGTGGTGGCACACACATGTAGTCCCAGCTACTCAGGAGGCTGAGACGGGAGCGGGGGATCACTTAAGCCCAGGAGTTTGAGGGTGCAGTGAGCCATGATTATGCCACTGCACTGCAGCCTGGGTGACAGAGTGAGACCCTGTCTCAGAAATAAATTGTGTTTATGCCTTTGACATGGCAGTGTAACTTTCCCAGTGTTTGTCAGTACTGTGTAAACCATGCTGTTGTTTTACATACATCAGAACTTGCAGCAGTAGAAGTACTCATGCTAGTGCCAAAAAATGAACTCACAAATCAAACACATGTGAGTGGAGGGCAGAGGTGATTCAGTGGAATGAAGATCATTTCCATGATGTCCTCCAAATGAGCATGCTTTGAAAAAGCAGAGGTGATTCTTAGAAAATGAAAAAGGCTGGATTTGAGCAAAAATAACCTTATAATGGCCATGGATTTAATTACTCTGAGAATATACTTCCTCTTCTTTACATGTATATCTTTGGAAAAAATTGTACTTGGATTATGCAAGTTAAAACTTGCCTCTTACAAATACAACTCCCTGTTATTTGAGTTGGAGGTTGTGTGCAAGTTTGAGAGGAGACGGGCGTTCCTTACATGATAAGCCATTCTCCCCTTTCCACTCTCTGCTCTGAACTGAAGTAGATACTCTTCTCAGTTCCTTGAAGGAGGGAGATGTTGATGTTTCTCAGTAAGCTTAGGGACTGTTTTTCTAATGACTTTGCCGAGAGGGGATTGTTAAATTACCTGTAGGATTAGATCAAGGTTTTCCCTCAAAAAATAGGAAATTATCCTGGCGAGTCCATCTGTCAGGAGACTCATGCAGTTCTTAGTTAGCTGTTAAGAGCATGACTTTGATTCTGAGAAGGGCAGCTTCATTCTGAGACATGAGAAAATTAATGTAGTGCTCCCAAATCTCTTGATTTGGAGATTGTGTGTATATAACTGTTAATCAGCCTTCCTTTCCCCTTTTGGGCTGTATTTTTTGGGTAAGTGAGCAACAGACATTTGAAATCATCAATGAGGATGTTTGTTTATAACATTTGGGAATGAAAAGTAGCTGTTTAGAATTACCTCTTTAGAATCTAAGTGCAATTTTACTCCTCCTAGCTAAAGTGGTCGTGTCTCTTCTCTGGAGGAAATGCATAATGAAGTGTGCTTGTAACTAATATTCTTCAACGTTGGAAAGACTGGTCACCCATTAAAGTCCTTCTCATTTAAGAAATGTTCAGCAACCATTTCTAATCCTCTTTGCTCACTTTTGCCTTGAAACACAGCTGCATGGATTTTTGAGCTACTTGAGTGTGCTAGCTTAACCTGCTCACAGCTGCCTCCTGCCTGGAGTATCAGTTGATAGATGGGACCCCAGCCCAGTGCTTTGAGTATCTGGTAGGCAGGTGGGTGGGCAGGAGCTGGGCAAGATGTCTGCAGTGGCTTGAAGACTTTAATGGATCTAGCTAGTGGTTACAAGCACTATATGGTTTCATTTTAAAACCATTAATGTGGTTCCAGTAGGATGCTTAGATTAAAGGGGGGTAAGAGTAAGGTGCCCTGGAGGTTGTCTTTCTTATTAACTTCCCTTTGAGGCATCCAGAGGGCAGATTCAAGTTCTAGGGTTGGGTTCCCTCAGGGCTGTGTATTGCTTTGATATATTTCATCCATTTTGTCATCACTTTTTCTTTTCCTCTCCTTTTTGTAGAATGCTCTTGAGATCAAAGAACTCAAAAAGTACGGCCCCTTTGACCCTTATATCAATGCCAAGGTGTGTACTTTGCTGCCAGGAATTCTCTGCATCATTTCTCCAAGCTGTACCTCCTCTTTGGTCCTCTCCGCTTCTACTCTTGTCCACTCAGGCTCCTCCTCATCACGCTGACTGTTGTCTGCTTCAGCCCATCTGCTTTTGGCTTGTCTGGGAATGGGAAAATGCAGCTGCAGTGGGTTTTGACTTTATTTTTTAAACCCATACTAATTTGGGAAACGGTGGGTGGTTTTTTCTGGAATATTTGAAATGGCAGGAATGGGGAAATAAAAGGGACCATATTACATACTTAATTTACAATTTTGATTCTTAAAAATTTTTAAATGTAGTTAAGAGATGTCAAATTATCTTACTTTTTAAATAAGCATAGAAAAAGTGATTCAGTTGTACTTCCCGGAATTAAAAAAATATTTTTAGCCTACTTTCTATTTGTCTTTTGAAATGGAATCTGATTTTCAGGTTTCAATAGCTAATGGTGGAGATGTGGAGGAAAGGACAAGCGTGATCCATTTTATTCCTTTAAAAGCGGTTGCATGCCTCTCTCTGATTTCCTGGAGTTTGTGCATCTCTGCCTGATGCTTTAAAACCACACCCAGTATCTCCAGCCATTCGCTTCTCTCTGCTCGATCACGCTTGACCCAGGAAGGGTTCTGAAATAGGAAACGATGTTGCAGGACCAAGGTGGGCACCTGCCTTAGTCTCCCTCCCCATGAGGCTGGGACAAAGCATAGTTTGATGTGCCTGGTGATGAACAGGCCAGCCCTGTCTGCCCCTCAGCCTTTACCACTTCTGAGCAGCAGAGCTTGTTCATTGGGTGATGGTGTTAGTCTCTTTCCTTGGTGCTCTCACCCGCTGGTTTTGGTCAGAGATTTTATTCAGATGAAGTTTGCTTTTTGGCAACAGTCTGGAGTGTGCTCAAGACACTGCATTATCCACATTAGCTACCTTTTACTTGCTCTGGAAACAGCTGCCTTGGGGAAGAGAAACATAAGGTTCTTCTGTATGTTTCCAAACAAGGCAGATATTTCATGCTTTTGAGAAATAGTGATTTAGCAAAGGAAGCCGCCTATGGGCTGGACCTGGGAAGGCCCTGTGGGAGATTTTGTTCAGCTGTTGGGTCTTAATGGTAGAGAAGCAATTTGACCTTAGGTAGTGGAGCACATCAGCTTTGTTTTGGCTTACTCTTTCTTACCTCCTTCCCCTTCCCTTCCCTTCCTTTTCCTTTCCTTTCTTTCTTTCATTTTAGAAAGGGTCTCCCTCTGTTGCCCAGGCTGAAGTGCAGTGATTGGCCTGCTCTCTGTATTGTGTTTTCTAGTCTTCAGAATAGGAAGATACTCTTAGTTTTTTTGTTTTTTGTTTTGGAAGTATAGTAGTAGAGTGGAAAACTCATAAATCATAGGCGTTCATGTAGACCAGAATTTAAGTTCTGGGATGCGACTTATTAGTTTTGTTGACTTGAGCAAGTTGCTTAATTTCTCTGAACCTGTTTGCTCTTTTGTAAAATGCGGCACTACCATCTACCTTGCTGGATTGTTTTGGAGTTTAAGATAACATATATAAAGTAAAAATATCTGGTAACTAGTAATATTTGAGATGCTAATTTTTTGAAGTGTATATAATGTATTTCTGCAAAGGCATTTTTGGAATCTGTTTTTGTTACTAGTAGATGACACTTAATGAAACATTATGCAGTTAGTCTATTCAGTTTTCTTTTATGGGGAGGAAACTTGAAGTGATTGTTTTCCCAATAGTGGTTAGTGTAGTGAGCTTGTAAAGCTTTGATAAAGGGTAAGACTTTGGTTCTTGAAAGTACATTTTCCTATCCTTTAATTTTGCACATATAAAATAAAATTTGTTTAAATGTAGTAAGAACATACTTCTTTCTTTGGAAATAATTCCCTTTGCCTCTACCCTGAAAGGCCAATTGTTGCAAACCACATTAAGAGTAAAGCTGAGGCCAGATGCTGCGATTACAGCTGTAATCCCAGCACTTTGGGAGGCTGAGGCTGGTGGATCAGCAGAGGTCAGGGGTTCAAGACCAACGTGGCCAACATGGTGAAACCCTGTCTCCACTAAAAATACAAAAATTAACTGCATGTGGTGGCGTGTGCCTATAATCCCAGCTACTTGGGAGGCTGAGGCAGGAGAATCACTTGAACCCAGGAGGCAGAGGTTGCAGTGAGCCGAGATCGTGCCACTACACTCCAGCCTGGGCGACAGGCTCAAAAAAAAAAAAAAAAGTAAAGGTGGCCAATGTAGTGGCTCACACTTGTAATCCCAGAATTTGGGAGGCCGAGGCTGAAGATTGTTTGAGCCCAGGAATGTGGGACCAACCTGGACAACATAATGAGATCCCATCTCTAGAAAAAATAAAAAATTAACCAGGCATAGTGGATAGTGGTACATGCCTGTATCCCAAATTCTTGGGAGGCTGAGGTGGGAGGATCATTTGAGCCCAGGAGGTCGAGGCTGCAGTGAGCAGTGATCACTGTCACCTGGGCAACAGAGTGAGACCCTGTCTCAAAAATAATAGTAATAATAATAATAATAATAATAAGAGAGAGAGAGACAGAGAGGTAAGCTGTTTGGGTTGTGCTGAGAATGCAAACCCGTCTTGAGCTGATTCAAATCTAACCTCCCTTGACCAGGCATGGTGACTCACCCCTGTAACCCCAGCACTTTGGGAGGCTGAGGCTGGTGAATTACTTGAGGTCAGGAGTTCGAGACCAGCCTAGCCAACATGGTGAAAACCCGTGACTACTAAAAATATAAAAATTAGCCAGGCGTGGTGGCACATGCCTATAATCAGGAGACTGAGGCAGGAGAATGACTTGAACCCGGGAAGCAGAAGTTGCAGTAAGCCAAGGTTACGCCACTGCACTCCAGCCTGGATGACAGAGAAGACTCCGTCTAAAAAAAAAAAAAACCAAAAACTGATCTCCCTAGGTTTTGTTCTGATTCAGTGAATTTTTATAGATCTGGCTTATGTCTAGGAATTGTTTTGTTAAAGTACTTTTGAGTGCTAAGTTCTGTCAGGCACCTGTACAAATTAAGAAGACTCAGATGGCTTGTTTTGGGAGCAGAAGTAGTTTTTAGGAGCTTTCATGTTCTTCTTCGATATTTGGGGCCTTTTTCAACAAGTCAGTTTAAACCAGCCAAATGAAAATTGCTCATTTACCCCCTCTTAACAATTCTTCCTTAGTCTGAGTATCATAAAATGAGCAACAATCAAATTAATATTAGGGCACATCTATTTTTTTGGTACATTTAAAATTATTTCACAGTCTTAGAACAGAAAGGGACTTGGAATTTTATCTAGACCAATTCCCTCCAAATGTAATCAACCTTTCCAGTTGCATTAGAATCACCTGGCAAGCTTCTAAAAAACTTTTTATTTAAAAAAAAAAACTTCTAACTTAAAGTTGTAAGAATAATGCCATGAACTATAGTACACTCTTCTTGATACTCCAGTGTTAACATTTTGCTACCTTTCCTTTCTCTCTCTCTCTCTCTCTCTCTCTCTCTCTCTCTCTCTCTCTGTGTGTGTGTGTGTGTGTGTATGCATTAATTGTTGTCACTGATGAAATATTTGATATTAAGTCATGGACATTATGACCCTTTAATCCTAAACACTTCCGTTTTGGTATTAGTTAGTTGTTTGACCTAAATCTCCTAAGAATAAGGACATTTACTTATAAAGCCACAATACATTTATTACATTTGGAAAATTCAACATTGATACAATACCATTATCTAATATAGAATCTATGTTCAAATTTTACCAGTTGTCTCAAAGATGCCCTTTAGAGCAATTTTTTTTATGATCAAGAATCCAGTCCAGGAGCATACATATTAATAGTATGGAACAGTTCCTTGGCCATTCTTAGCCTTTCATGACTTGGATGGTTTTTAAGAGCACAGGGCAGTTGTTTTGTATGCTGTCTTTCAGTTTAGCTTTGTTTGATATTTCCTCATGGTTAGATTCTGGGTGTACATTTTTGGCAGGAGCACCACGGAAGTGGTATTACGTCCTTTTTAGTGCCTTGCATCAACAAGGCACATGACATTGGTTTGTCTCATTCTTGATGATTATGATTGATTGCTGAAGTCGGTGCCTACAAATCTGGGGTTGGACCTACTACTAGCATTTTTTTGTTGTTGTTGTTCCCATGTAATTCCAAAATAAAACTAATTTGAAAACCACCAATTTAGGCCAACTTTCCACGTAGAGCAGGAATCTTTTTATCATTTGAAAGGTGACCCTCTACCCCTTATTCTAATTATTTGCTTGTTTTCCCTAATAACAAACAGAACTCATTACTACTTGGCAGCCTGTTTTTGGATTCTGTTGAGTTTTGGTTTGTTAAGTTTGATTGGCATTTATCTTCCTAAACCTTCCATTTTTTTTGGATTAGAGTTCTGCTTTCCAGAACAGTACAGAATAAATCTAACTCTTCTTCCACATGATGGACTTGCTTTCATGCTTCTCCTGTGTCCTCTCAATCTCAGACTTAGTTTTTCCTTTCTTCCCATTATGGTATGTTTTTCTAGGGCCTACACTTTCTCTTTTTTTGAGACGGAGTCTTGCTCTGTCGCCCAGGCTGAAGTGCAGTGGCGCAATCTCAGCTCACTGCAAGCTCCGCCTCCTGGGATCACACCATTCTCCTACCTCAGCCTCCCGAGTAGCTGGGACTACAGGTGCCTGCCACCACGCCCAGCTAATTTTTTGTATTTTTAGTAGAGGCGGGATTTCACCGTGTTTGCCAGGATGGTCTCGATCTCCTGACCTTGTGATCCGCCCGCCTCGGTCTCCCAAAGTGCTGGGATTACAGGCATGAGCCACCACGCCCAGCCAGAAGTAGGTCTTAAGATGGGTAGGAATGGAGAATTTGTGCAAAAGCATTGGGGGAAATTTGGGCTATTTCCTCTCACTTTTCTCAGTCCAGATTCGTAGTAATGAGATTCTGGGAACTCTGGAGGTATTGTGAACACCTGTAGTGAGATTTGGAAGGTGTGACGGGGAAACATTCCAGATGATCAGGAGTCTGTGCTGCTCCTTAGAATCCTTCCTTTTCTTGTCAGTGTGTTAACCAGCACTTAATAAGCGTTTCCTGGGCCTTACCCTCTGAGGTACTACTTTGGCAAGTGTGAGGTTGGACTTCCTACAAGTTATTTTTAAGCTCCCATGTAATTCCAAAATGAAGCCAGTTTGAGAGTCACTGATAGTTCTTGCCCTGATGGTTGTCAGGCTCAAAAAGCCTACAGTAATAAGAGTTTATTGTGATGGCTTGTGTCAGTGATGGATGTGATCACCATAGATATAAGAAACTTGGGTATTATAGTTACCAGACCATGTCTGGCATGGCTGAAACCTAAGTAAGATGCTCCCTGTACTGTGACTATGAGTGTAACTTTCTGCAGAGATGTATTTTTAACATGAGGCAGGAAGTTTGCCAGTAGTGATTATGACCTTGCCTTTAGCAGGGCAGCTTTGTGAGAGCTGCTTTCATTCTGGCAAAGAAGACATAGAGAAGATTTTTTTTTTTTTCTTTGCTGGATGGTTTAGACTTTTACAGTTCTTTAGCCCTAATGGCATACTTTTTATAAAATCAAGGACAATTTATTCTGTTTGTTGGGAGACAACTTGGATCTAAAAGAGACAGTAGTATTTGCATCAGAGTAAATAGTTTTTCTGGATTGGAGTTTTAATATGAATAAGCTGACTTTCATGGCTCTTTCTATCACACTCATCTTGAGATGTACAACCTGGAGAATCCTTTTAAACTTTGGGTTACTACTCTGCCCCAGAATTACTCCATAGAAAGATCCTGTGAGTTTTTGTTAATGGTGTTGGTTCATCAAGAGAAAGTGATAATCAACCAGAGAAATGTTGGGTTAAAAAAGAGAGAAACTGAAGGGACAGCTCTAAGTTTGCTTAGGAAACTCATGCCATAGCTTAATAGGAAATAGGCCTTCCAAATGGGTATCCTAAAAGGTTTGTTTGGCACAGGGAGGACCTCAAAGACTTGCTTTCTGCCCAGCATTTCCCCTTCCTCCAGACTTTTAGGTTACATGGAATTTGCCCCTTAGGGCCCAGTCATATTATAGGAGGCTGTGGCTGGCAGGCTGGCTGTATCCTTTGGCCAGCGAAGGGTGTCGGCACTTTCCTGGCAGCTGCTCTCCTTGAGTTATGTTTGAGCTCAGTGCAGCTTCCTCTGCATCCTCTGTTTATTTGTGTGCATTTATCTTTGCATGTGTCCTGCTACTACTTTTTCTGTCCTTATTTCATGTAAAAATTTTTCTTTGCCATTGTCCTCACCTTTTGGGGGCTTGCTCCCAGCAGCTGTGGATCTTTCTGGTATACTTGGTATAGTTGGAAAAAATGATGCAGTCAAATGCCAGATCAAAAGCAGATGGAATTGCATATGCATGTTTGGGTAACTCCTAATCCATTACTTTTAGTGTTATGAATAGAATTAAAGCAATTGCAGAAACATTTAATTTCGACCTTTTGACCACTGAAAGGTGCACAATATTGACTTGACTGACAAAGCCCCTCTTAAGCTTTCTTTCCCAAAAGTAGCAGAAGCCTCCTGGATAAATTTAGGAATCTCAAAATGTTGTGGGAGAATTATTTTCATCAGTGCTTCTCAAAAAGGAGAGGTCATGGGACTTACTTTATTTCTGCTCTAATTAGACATTGTCAGTAGTAAAAGAGCATAATTGGAATGACTAACATTTTGCCTCTGATGGTTGATAAAGCACACAATTCTCCCATTTTATCCCAAATTCTGTCTTTAGTTTGAAACAAAATTGGCATTAGAGGACCGTGGGTTGTGAGCTTGAATTGATAGCAATATTACATCTGAATATTTTGCACCTCTCACACAAAACATGCCAGCGTTTGCCTCTTTCTTACGTAAGAAACATCTTCCTGTGCTGGCTGCCATTTTAATGAAGTAGATATTGCATGCGTTGCTTGATGCAGGCTCCTGGAGTAGGCACAGTGCAGCGTCAGGGTCCCCTATTTCTCTGTGACTAAGCCCGAGTGCCCCCTTTCCCTGGAAATGGCTTTTGGCTGATACCTTGGGCGATTTTTAGTCTGCTCTGTTACTTTCACTGTTGGCTGATTGATTTGCATGCAAGAAGCTACGCAGATGAAAAACTTTTATTAAAAAGCTTATGTGTAAGGCAGTGGATGGTTGACAAATCCAGAATCAGAACCATAGGGTTGAATACATACAAATTGTAAAACCATTTGAAGTTTAAACTGAAATAATAGCAGTGATATTACTGGTATTCATCTTGCCAGGGCTTCTACCAAATGCCTGCCACATTTTCTTGTTCACTCTCCTTACAACCTGGAGACCCTTCCTTCATGGCACACAGGGGATTGCCAGTGTTTAAGAGATGACTTCTCCCTTCTCACAATCACTGGGGGAAGGTGTCGCTGATTAGACCAGTCAGTCTTGTTTGTGGGGGAATATGCCTGGATTCCGACTTTTATTAGCCCCCAAGTATTGCTGCTATTTTTCTCATTTAAATTTCAGTGGTTTTACGTGTGGTTGTCCTGATCAGGTGCCCATCTGCCAGTCACCTTTCTGATGTGATCTGCTTGTTAACCCTTTAGAACAATGACAACGAGACGGCCCTGCATTGTGCAGCACAGTATGGCCACACAGAGGTGGTGAAGGTGCTCTTAGAGGAGCTGACGGACCCCACCATGCGCAACAACAAATTTGAGACCCCTTTGGACCTGGCAGCACTGTACGGGCGACTGGAGGTGGTGAAAATGCTCCTTAATGCACACCCCAACCTCTTGAGCTGCAACACTAAGAAGCACACCCCTCTGCACTTGGCAGCAAGGAATGGCCACAAAGCCGTGGTCCAGGTCCTCCTCGATGCTGGCATGGACAGCAACTACCAGGTAGCGGGGCGGGTGGGGGCTCCTCCAATCTCAAGAGCCTCAGTCATTTTGCAGAAGGCACAAGGACCATGCTGCTGGGCCTAGGCTGTGCTCTTTATTTAGCACGTTTCACAT
Source organism: Macaca mulatta (assembly GCF_049350105.2). Taxonomy (NCBI): domain Eukaryota; kingdom Metazoa; phylum Chordata; class Mammalia; order Primates; family Cercopithecidae; genus Macaca; species Macaca mulatta. The sequence goes on along the minus strand of NC_133409.1, from coordinate 147,297,755 downwards.
CATGTTTCAAATGCTTCCTTTTGCTGACTCATTTTAATGTGACACTTCAAAAACAAATGAACTCCTCAAGCAAGTCTATTATTTTTTTGTTTCTTTTCAGGGGGTAATCCGTAGTCATTAAACCCTGAAAAGATGTGCTTATGGACTGGCTCTCAAAACCAGAAAAGTTTCATTATCTTCCTATCCATGTGTTCCCACTGCCACCATTTAGCGCCTCCAAAGTCTCATCAGCTTGACGTTGCCAGCAAGAAATGCCACATTTCCTTTCTTTGTTAGCCTCTCCCATTCAGATGAATGATTCCTTAGGTTTTGTGTTGACCAAACCACATTTGAAGTGAGGGTGTTTCTCTTGTACTTTTCTTCTCATTACTCCTTCCACCCAGGAAGGTAGAGTTCTGAGGCATTTCACCAGTAGATGGCTCTAAGAGTAACTGTTCAGTTATTCACGTGTGGCCTGTTGGTGGCACAGACATGGCCTTGGTGTATGGGCCACAATCATGGTTTTGGAATCCACACAAGAAAAGCTGGAAAGATAATGACAGAGGGCTTTGTGTGGTTTGTTTTATTTTGTGTCCTTTCTTGTCTGTGTCCCCTTTGTCATGTGAAGCCGCACCAAACTGTTCTGATGACATCCTGCTCTGCGCTCTTGTTTGCTTTCCAGACGGAGATGGGCAGTGCTTTGCATGAGGCTGCTTTGTTTGGCAAGACCGATGTGGTGCAAATCCTGCTGGCCGCAGGTGAGAGGTCGGCAGCGCTCTTGTCTACACAGCATGCCAGGGTTGGGACTGTTTCTCCCTCATCCCCTAGGGGGAGTTTTGCTGGCCATGTTTGAACTCAATGTACGTGTATCTCCACTGGTTGAGTACAAGTGTGTAAACTATTCTTGAATAGCTGGATTAAATGGCTTTGGATGAAAAATGTTGGCCATACTGATGACAGCCTTAAATGTCCTAAAATTTGACCTCTTGGAGGCTGGCTTGAAAATGCTCACTCCCCTGGTCCACCTGGTGTGCCTTTCTAGGAACTGATGTCAACATAAAAGATAACCGTGGACTGACTGCCCTAGACACTGTTCGGGAACTGCCTTCTCAAAAGAGCCAGCAGATAGCAGCATTAATTGAAGGTATCCTCCTTTCTCCCTGTCTGGGTGACCAGGGGACACACGAATTGAACCAAGGCATTTGTATTTGGTGCAGCAGTTTTTTGTTTATTTTTTTTTAATCTTGCCATGTAGATCACATGACTGGAAAAAGAAGTGCAAGAGAAGTAGATAAGACCCCCCCACCCCAGCCACCTCTCATCTCCAGTATGGACTCCATATCACAGAAGTCTCAGGGTAAGGCAACTCTCCCCTATCAGTAAAGGGTTGCTCAGCTTGGAAAGAGTTGAACATTCGTGGGCAGAATGGAAAAATCTTAATTTAAATAATAATTTGGGGGGGTTGTGATTACTTAGTAAGTTTATATTAAGTTCATTTTTTGCCAACTACTATATGAAGTTTTATTGGACATAGTTTATGCTTTTGCCTGTGGGCCTCTTCTTTTTTTTTTTTTTTTTTTTTTTTTTTTTTTTTTTTGAGACGGGGTCTCGCTCTGTCACCCAGGCTGGAGTGCAGTGGCCGGATCTCAGCTCACTGCAAGCTCCGCCTCCCGGGTTCACGCCATTCTCCTGCCTCAGCCTCCCGAGTAGCTGGGACTACAGGCGCCCGCCACCTCGCCCGGCTAGTTTTTTGTATTTTTTAGTAGAGACGGGGTTTCACCGGGTTAGCCAGGATGGTCTCGATCTCCTGACCTTGTGATCCACCCGTCTCGGCCTCCCAAAGTGCTGGGATTACAGGCTTGAGCCACCGCGCCCGGCCGGGCCTCTTCTTTCCTACTTTATTTTAGCCTCTACTTTTCCAGTTGGCTCTATGAGATCTATTCAGGGATGTGTAGTAGGGAGGATCATCTCAAGATGAACTCAAATATCAGTGAAACCTTCTTTTTCTAACACATAATCATAATGTAGTGCCTTGTGCATAGTTGACTAGTAATAATTTCTTTTTTTTTTTTTTTTTTCTGAGACAGAGTCTCACTCTGTCGCCTAGGCTGGAGTGCAGTGGCGCGATCTCAGCTCACTGCAACCTCTGCCTCCTGGGTTCAAGTGATTCTCCTGCCTCAGCCTCCTGAGTAGCTGGGATTATAGGCACCTACCACTATGCCCAGCTAATTTTTTTGCATTTTGAGTAGAGACAGGGTTTCACCATGTTGGCCAGGCTGGTCTTGAACTCCTGACCTTGTGATTTGTCTGCCTCAACTTCCCAAAGTGCTGGGATTATAGGCATGAGCCACTGTGCCTGGCCAATATTTAATAAGTATCATCTGATTGGTAGGTGGGTACATGGCAGATTTTGATAATATAACATATGAGCAACAAATGTGGTCTGGATGGGAGCTTAGGGAGTCCAGCCTAACTATCAGTAGTCAGGATCCACCTTTTCAGATGCATTTAGCAAACTTTTGGGTCCTTGATATGATGAATACAAAGATAGAATAAAGACTGACACCTTTCCCCCAATATGGATCACAATAAAGAAGGCTAGAAAAACAGAACAAAGTTAGAAGTGAAAAAAGGGAAAGGGATTTCCCAGAGGGGTGTAGGGAGATAAGGGCTAAAGGGTGCCCAGCTCTCTGTACTATGGAGTCCTTGTCTTCCTCCCACATGCACTTTTTTTCTTGACTTCATAATCTGCTAGTAAGGGGATTAGTAGTTCACTAACCTCTTCAAGGATTTTACATTTATAGTTTTGATTATTTACAGGCAACCCAGAGTTGCCTGGGCTCTAACCATTGGTAACTTTGCAGAGTCACACGTTTGGATTGCAGGTGCTCCGAGGCTGATAGTTATCAAACAGGCCAGGCTAACAGCTCAGAAAGCCTTTGCCGTCTTCTATTTTGTTTGAGCATGTAGAGGCTTTTATTAAAGAATGTAAAGGGTAACTTAAGTTTTTCAGTTACACCTTGCTATATTTTATGGGTTAAGTTAATGTCATTATGGTATTGAGGTATTTTGGGACTTTATAAAGGTCTTGGGAGTATCCCTTATAGATGTCAATGGTTTTTCATACTGAATTAGGGAAAAATCTGTTTAGATCTCAGGGTATAAAGAACAGCTGAAACGATATGTATTCTTGTCCATGGAACAAACTAATCATTTTCTTGCTCTGGGTTAGTGTTTGTGAGCGCGGGTGACTAAAGAGGCTTTGGGTTGCTGCACTGGTTGGAACCTGAGATTCAGGTCCCCTTTAGTGACTCTCTTGCCCTCCATCCTCCATCCTCCTCTCAGGTGACGTGGAGAAAGCAGTGACTGAACTGATTATCGATTTTGACGCAAATGCTGAAGAAGAAGGTCCCTACGAAGCTCTGTATAACGCTGTCTCCTGCCATTCGTTGGACAGCACGGCCAGCGGGCGATCGTCTGACCGAGACTCCACGAACAAGGAGGCTGAGGCAGCAGGAGTGAAACCTGCTGGAGTGAGGCCTGTATGTGACCCAGGGCCTGCACCTTCTGGGGGCTGTGTTGGCAGGCTGGCCCGTGAGGTGATGGGGCACAGGGAAAGGAAGTGTGATCCCTGGTGCCAGCTCATGTTTCCGAGGCCTGGAGCCCACTTGTTCTCTTCTTCTTGGGGCTCTGCTGGGTCTCTCTTGCTGAGTGTCCTAAAACTATACAGATCACACTGAGGTAGAGTTTTATTTTTTCCAATTTAATTTTCAGTATAACCAGCTTGCATCTTTACGTGACTTCATTGGCCTTAGAGCAAATTAAAGCATTTTATTTCTGTTTAGCCTTAGTGTTGCTTCTGTCTTTGGAATATTTGCTGTATATTGTCTGTTTTCTCTCTGAAAAGCAGAAACATATGGTGAAAGAAGCTCACTGAAATGAGTTCCTATCTGTCCTGAGCATATGCTCACCATCCACTTACCCTGAAAGGATTCTCCATTTGGATTTGGGCAGGTTCTAGATTCAGCAGGGTTGTAGCAGGGCTTAACATTGTATTTATTAGTATGTGACATTCCTATTTTATCTAATTATAATGCCTCCAGCCATTGAGATAATAGGATGAGAACAACTCTGAATTTTCCCTTCTCAAGGTCGACTTTCCCATCTTTCTGTTTCTTTCTCTGGTACAGATGCTCCTTGACTTACGATGGGATTATATCCTGATAAAACCATCGTAAGTTGAAAATCTCATAAGTCAAAAACGCAGGTAATACACCTACCAAACACCATAGCTTAGCCTAGGCTAGGTTAAATGTGCTCAGAATACTTACATGAGCCTACAATTGGGCAAAATCATTTAACACAAAGGCTGTTTTATAATAAAGTGTTGAATAGCTTATATCATTTTTTGAATACTGCACTGAAAGTGAAAAACAGAATGGTTCTGTGAGTCCTTGGAAGGACAGTTTCTACTGAATGCGTATTGCTTTCCCTCGATGATAAGGTTGGAACATTGTACAATCGCAGGTCAGACGGTCTGTACCTGCTTTTACTTCTAGTCTTGTGCGTCGTTCCTGAGATAGCTTACCCCTGGCTTCTCCCCTAGGGTTATGTTGGGAGTGTAGGCCTGAATCACTGGTCCCACTGACCTTCCTCCACTGCCAGGCACAACAATTTCAGGTTCTGAGCACTGCCCATTAGCTAAACTGACCACTGCTCTAATGAGATCCTAGTGCTAAGCCCATCTAGAGACATATTTTCAGGCCTATGTTATTTCTTCCTGTTGGAGGGGCTGGCCTTTCCCTTTTGGTCTGAATCTGGCTTGTGACCATTTTGATGATTCTTTGGCTGCAGGTAACTCTTGTTTCTTGCAGGTGTGCCCTGGGAATGGCCTTATGATTCTTAGAGTGTTCTTTTTCGTTAGACTCCTTGCTGTGCCCTGCTGTGCCCTGAAACACCATTTTAGTATGGATCTGGGAAAGGCCCGCAGTCTAGTGGTAGTCCACCAGAGTGGGTGTTATCAAGGACTGTGACAAAACTCCTTGTGAGTGATGAAAGCAAGTGCATGTGCCGAGCACCACCAGTATAGCGCTTCTATAGACAGCTAGTTTTTTCACTTATTTTGCTTTTAGGCACAACTGAAGAAAGAAAATCCAGGTTTGGAGGGAGGTGGTGTTTTAATTGGTACTTATAGGTGATGCCCATTAGGGGGCGCTGGAGTCTTTGGAAGAAGCTGCTCAGGGTTACTGAAGAAAGCTGAGAATGAGTTCTTGTGATTGATTTCCACAGGTCTCTTTGTTCCCTCCTGCTCTCCTGGTTGCCTCCTGCTCTCCCCGCTGTGGTCCTAAGCAGAAATGGGTGGATGCTTTGCCATTTTTACTTGTGTATGTTGTGGCTGTGCTGTCTTCCAGGCCCTTGGTAATTAACTATGGCAAAGGGCGTGTTTACCTCTTGGTAAACACAATGAATGATGGTATGTGTAAATCACCACTGTACTTCTAGGCCCTGCTCCAAAGTTTTCACCTTAGAAAAAAAGAGACACAGGTATTTCTGTTTCCTTCCCGTGTCCCTGGTGATTGTTTCTTCCACAAAAGGCTTCCATATTGTTCTTTCTAGGCCTTTTTAGCATTAGGAAGGCTTCTAGGATGAGTTCTTTTTGTTGTTGTGTTTCCTTTTTGTTTTTTCCCCTCAGTTACTTGGTGTCCCAAGGTTAGTTAACTGGTGATGGATACAGGCCTGCTCCTTTTGCTGTTCCCTTCCTCATAAGGTGACAGTGGGACCAGGTTCCTGCACTTCTGGAGCAAAGAAGGGTAGGGAAAGTGGGACTTAGTGGGACATCTGATATAAATAGCTTTGTTTGGCTTGAACATACAGACTTGTTTTGAAGTCGTTGCCATTGGGCATCCATCTGGTTCCAGGGTCTATGTGAATGACTGACTTATCAAGATAGAACACTGAACAGTGAAGCCTGTTTTAAGAGAGAGATTATGGATGCCAAAATGCTAATGCGGGTAGCTCCTAAAACATGAGAAACATCTTTCCATGCAGATTTTGCTTGGGCTCTCGCATAACTCAGCATTCTCTGCTTTGACTTTCTGAAATACTCCTGTTTTAACAACACAGTGAACAAACCTACAAGCCAGGGAATGAGCCTGCAGGACAGCTCTGGTTTTGGGTCCCCCACTCCCTTTAGTAGGAACACTGATTCTCAAGCATGACCAGGGCTTTGGAATATAAACAGTGCTAAAGGCCCTGCAGGTACAATGGTAAATATCTCTTCAGCTTTCAGTTTTCCTTCATCAGGATCCTCCTGTGCATTCCTGAAATTGTTCACCCATGATCTAACTTATCCTGTGTCACCTCTTCAGTGGCTTTCTTATTCTAGAGCAGGGGTTGGCAAACTACAGTCCACAAGTGTCTGATTTTGTAAATAACGTTTTATTGGAGCACAGCCACACTCGTTCATTTACATATCATGTGTGGCTACTTTTGCATTATAATGGCAGAGTTGACTGCAAAGCCTAAAATACTCACTATATGGCCCTTAAAGAAAAAGCTTCTTTTCTTTTTAAAAATGGGTTTAGATGGGCTGGGCACAGTGGCTCACGCCTGTAATCCCAGCACTTTGGGAGGCCAAGGCGAGCGGGCAGATCACGAGGTCAGGAGATCAAGACCATGCTGGGTAACACAGTGAAACCCCGTCTCTACTAAAAATACAAAAAATTAGCTGGGTGTGGTGGCGGGCACCTGTAGTCCCAGCTACTCGGGAGGCTGAGGCAGGAGAATGGCATGAACCCAGGAGGCGGAGCTTGCAGTGAGCCGAGATAGCGCCACTGCACTCCTGCCTGGGTGACAGAGTGAGACTCCATCTCAAAAGAAAAAAAATTTTTTAAATGGGTTTAGATGAAATAGAGTTTCATATAATACTTATTATTGAAGGAGGCAACCAAGGATAAGAGAACAGTTTGAGCTTTTTGCTAATAAATGGGAATAGACCAGCCGGGCGTGGTGGCTCAAGCCTGTAATCCCAGCACTTTGGGAGGCTGAGGCGGGCGGATCACAAGGTCAGGAGATCGAGACCACAGTGAAACCCCGTCTCTACTAAAAATACAAAAAAAAAATTAGCCGGGCGCGGTGGCGGGCGCCTGTAGTCCTAGCTACTCAGGAGGCTGAGGCAGGAGAATGGCGTGAACCCAGGAGGCGGAGCTTGCAGTGAGCCGAGATCGCGCCACTGCACTCCAGCCTGGGCAACAGCGTGAGACTCCGTCTCAAAAAAAAATAATAATAATAAAATAAATGGGAATAGACCAGTATCAGAGCATTAACGTTTCAACAGGAATTAACGTTTTTGTCCTTGATTACTTTCCTCATTACTTCTTCAATAACTTTGATTCTTTAGAACAAATTTCACAGGTTGATTTCTTTTGATCCAGTGTTTCCTCTTTCTAGAGTAGACTGAAAAGTGAGCCACTGATTTTCCTAAGGTAAAGTTTTATGTATCAGTATTATGAAGGACATTTTCTAACAAGGCAGTTATGTGTTTTCAGTACTGGCATTTCTCACTGTGGTCCAGGATATGAAAGAGGTGTTTATGATCTCTGCCACAGACTTCGAAAACTGTAAAGCATGCTAATTGAATTGTGTATGTGTGCACAGAGTTCTCCATCTGTTCAGAGACTAAATCTTGACTTTAGTCTCTCAGGGGAGTTCTGTACATTATTCTTTTTCATTTCCAAGGGCTAAGATGAGGGCAAACCAAAAAATTAGATACTTGATAAAAGAGATAGCAAAATATTTGTTTTTTTCTCTTCTGCAGAGGGAACGTCCACCGCCTCCAGCAAAGCCACCGCCGGATGAAGAGGAAGAAGACCGCATAGATAAGAAGTATTTTCCCTTGACAGCTTCTGAGGTAGAGGGTTGTGGGTTTATTCCCATTGCTGAAATTTGAGTTTGTTGAAAAGTGCATCGATGGGTACTTTAAAAGACTTTGCTTTCTCATCTTCTCATCAACTCTTTGGATTATAAATTTGTATTATGTGTACTAGTAATCTGGAATAAGACCTTTCAAACTCACAAAGAATTTTAATATAGCACTCGCATACCACACCATATGGAAAGTAAAATGTACATTTTCTCCTGGCTCCAATAAGCTGAACAGTCTCACTTTTTGCTTTTAAGCCTCTTGTCTTTTGATACAAGATGTAGTGCTTCCCTTTAATCACTGTTCCCTAGACTGTACCTCATTAGCAAGCTTTAGTGCTTCTGCCCCAAACATCTTATTCCTGTTTTTGTATTTTTTCCTGTTCATTTCACATGAAGACTCTACACCAGGACAAACATGAATTGAGCCATGAAGACTCAATTAGAAAAGACATAGGAATTATGTGGGATGGCCAGGGCTGGAAGATCAAAGAAGTTTATTTGAAAAGAATAGTCTACCCTTTTGAAAAGGAAATGTTATCATGAGGCAAATAACTCATTCACTTAGAAGTGTGAAAAAATTGAATTGTCTTTAATCTTTCATCTTAAAAACTCTCTGCTATCACTTCCTCCCATTAGGAGAATATATCTATGGAATATTTATTGAAAATATTATATAATTTTAATAGTCATTTTGTAGCTCATTCAATGCCCTATTCTCTAATTTAAAAATCAGCTAATATAAAATAATTAATTACTCTCATCACTTTATCCCTAGAAGTTAGAGTTAATGGTTTTTTTACGGTATTGCCGCAGACCATGGCAGATTCTTTTATTCAGTATAAACACATGGAACCAGAGAGATGGCTTTAGTTTAACAAAATGTATAAATACAGGAAGCCCTTTTATGTAAAAGTCAGTGTTGGAGATAGGGGAAGATTTCTATGCTAGGCACAAATTCTGTCCTTAATTCTTTCCTTTAATTACAAAATGCTTATTATGATGTCTCATCTAAGGGTTTCTAGATTTGCAGCCTGTTATTACCACCCCTGGATAATAACACATTTCTAGTAGATCCAAGTGCATGCACTAAATCCTTCCATACTTTTATATAAATAGAAGTTTGTCTCATTACCCCCCTTCCTTTTTTTTTTTTTAAACAAGGAGAAGCCTAATAATATGGAGCATATTCAGTTGGGACTGGGTCTCTGTAAATGCCTTCTGCCCCTCTTTAACAAGGACTTGAGTTAAAATTCATAATGCTTGGGCAAAGCTCTTAAAGAAACACTGGATTATATCCAGAATTTTCTATTCTCCCAAGGTTTTCTAAAGCATACAATGTGGCAGTAACACAGTGTCAAGAAGTGGTGGCTGGAAGAGAGAAGGGGGAATCTTCATATTACTCTCCTAGACGGGAAAGTTTGAGAGAGATATATATATACACACACACACACACACACACATATACACACACACACACACATATATATATGTATTTTTTTTTTTTAGACGGAGTCTCACTCTGTCACCCAGGCTGGAGTGCAGTGGCGTGATCTCAGCTGACTGCAAGCTCTGTCTCCCAGGTTCACTCCATTCTCCTGCCTCAGCCTCCCGAGTCGCTGGGACTGCAGGCACCTGCCACCACGCCCGGCTAATTTTTTGTGTTTTTAGTAGAGACGGGGTTTTACCGTGTTAGCCAGGATGGTCTTGATCTCCAGACCTTGTGATCCACCTGCCTCGGCCTCCCAAATTGCTGGGATTACAGGCGTGAGCCACTGCGCCCGGCTGAGATACATTCTCTAAAACTTGCTTCTGAATAGCCTGGAATTCTGGATCAGTTGGACCAGCATAGTCAGTATTTGGAAGATGGTGAAACACTGAATTTGCTAATTTACTGGTGATTATAGGTACCTGAATATAGAGGGTATATGGCCTGCATATGATCCAGGCAGATTTTGTTCATATACTATAGTTTGAATGTAGTGTGAATGGTCTTCTTCAAAGTGTACAATTATGTATATTTTTTGGACTCTGTTGTCTTTCACCATTTTTCCTTATACTGTTAAAGCTTAAATACCCTAGACCATATCATATCTCAGGAGACACTGACTTCATCAAACTTAGGCTTTTGTCTTTGGCAAGCAATCTGCCCCAATATTTGTATTCCTATTCCTAAGCCTGGTCATTGTCAGATGACTCACAGAAGCCTTTAGGGGAAGCCAGAGTATACCTAGCCGTAGGAGTGCTTATCAGGTTAATGACCTGATCATGAAACTGGCTTATAAACATTAGACACATATACTCACGCACATACACATGCTGTATAGATGTTTTTGCCCATAGAAGGGGCTGCCAGCTGCATCAGGACTGGCTGTTGTCTTCTCTGTGCTCAGATGTGCTAAGTATTCATGGAAGCTGCAGCTGCTGGAGTAGCTCTTCCCAGAAGGCTCCCACACCCCAACTGGACATTCCATTGGTCACAGTTAGGTGGTGACTGCTCTTAGCTTTGCTCTGCAGCAGAAATGTTGCTTTCCACATAGCAGAAAATATATATATATATTATATATGTATATATATGTGTATATATGTATATATATGTGTATACGTGTGTGTGTGTGTGTGTGTGTGTGTGTGTGTGTATGTGTATTTGGCTTTGATTTATTGCCAGTCCTGGAGGAAAGGAAAAAAAAAAGATTAAGGAGTAATTTAGTAAAGAGCAGAATCCTTTCTGTTGAAAATCAGTTATTGCCATATTGACTGTGACATAGGGCTTCTGGAGTGGGAGCTAGGAAGGCTCAAAGAAAAGCAGTTTATTGCTTTATTGTGAGGATTTTTAATCCCATAGCTGGTAGAAGCCAGCACCAAGAAGAAAATATTACTCTGCTTGTCGTCTGGGTATGAGCAATTGGATAAAGAAAAACATGAAAGTTGAGGGAGAATGAGGCCAAACTGGTCCAGAATCAGGAGAGTTGACTTTTATGGCCATAGCTCTGTTGTGAGCTTTCTGTATAACCTTGGACAAGTCCCTGGACCTCTTGGGAACCAGGTTTGTCATCTACAAATGAAAGAGCAGAACCAGGTGCTCTCTGGATGTTACTGTGATGGTTAGGATCCCTTCCAGCTCTGGCATTTGATGGTTCTCTGCCTCTATTTGTCCTGCACAAGAACTAGGCACAGAGAGAAAGCAGGTCCAGTGGGCCTGATTTTCCACATGGAAGTCATCAGCCCTCTCCTGCATGAGAAGAAAGGATATTATAGGCTGGGCATCCAGGCTGTCAATTACCTCCCTCTGAAGGAAGCATGCCTGAGGCTATATGAGAGCTCTTCCCGTGTGTGGAACACTCAATCAGATTTCCAGGGCTCTGTGTAAGTGATAGCTGTAGGTGTGTAAACCTGCAGAACACAAATCCTGTCTGTACTGCCTGTGGTATTAAGTTGACACAATGTGAACTGCTTAATGGCCCCTCTTTGTTCCTTTAATTGTGTTCCTATGAAGAGGCAAAGGAATAAGTAATATGAGTAAATGGCTCATTGTAATGAAATAGCTTTTAGCTTCCAGATAGCTTGCTATAAGTGGAGGTTCCTGCAGTGCTTAGCAGAATTTTGGAAGGAGACAGTCCTTTTGCCTTTAGAGTGGCAGCCTTGTTAACAAACGGGAGCTGCAGTTTCTCATTTAGTCTGAGGCTACTAGAGTCCTTGTTGTCTCATTAGGCCCATAACACAGTGAGCTATGCCTTGAGAAGCAAAAACCTGATGAACCACAAACCTGATGCCTTTCCAGTGGGCTGAGGGACATGTCAGTATGGGAGGAAGTTTCTGTGTTTGCCAAGGAATCACCTTTGTAGGGCAGCATTATTTGTTAGATGGAATTGGGAATTCCCCCCGCCCCACCCCCTTGTTTGTAATACTTTACTTGTCCGATCCAAACTGATCAAGAAGAGATCTTGAGCCTTGGTTTGCTGTTCTAGTAAGTAGGATTTGTCTTAACACTAGCTTATTCTTATTTTTCTTCTTATTTTGCCTGTGAAACAGATTGGATTCTTAGGACAGCTGGGCCAGAATTATCCTCTAAAGTAAGGATATCCATTCTTTCTCCTAGAGTGGCTGTAGCACTAATTGTGGTGTCTGCAGCTTGATTCAAGGGAAAGCATGGTTACTGTGGTACCAAGGCTAGCTGTGGCCATCAGGCCCTCAGCTGGTCAAAGCCTTACAGTTGCCAGGTAGAGGAGCCAGCTCTGGTTCCGTTATTTCATCAGAGATACTTGACTGCCTGGATTAGGGATTTCTCAGTAGACAGCTGCTTTTTCCCCCTCACTGAAATTCAAACTTTCTGGCCACTTGACTCTTCAGAGCAGAGATTGGTGGAAGCAATTTAAAATTGTATTATCATAAAGGTTATAGGAATCCAGTTTTGGGGATATCCTTCCCTATAACCCTCAGGACCTCTGAAGAAAGGCTCACAAAAATAGAGATGGACTTAGCGACAGGTTTGTTTCTAGTAAACATTAAGTGTTGAGGGTCAGTTGGAAGTCATTTTGGTTTCCTCTTGAGGAGGTGGGAAGGATTCCAGTCTTTGGATAGTATATGTGCATATTAGAAAAGAAACAGAGAGGAAGAGGTCTTCCTTCACAATGGAGCATGGCTAAGAGCTGCTTGGCAAGTATTAGCCTCAGAAAAGAGATCATGCAGAACACCGTAGGCATGGGAGATGCAAGAAAGGAAGGATCTTGGATTTTACTTGCACTTTTTGAAGACTAAAATCAAAGAAAGGGGAGTTTTTTGTTTTTTTGTTTTTGTTTTTGTTTTCGTTTTTCTTTAGAGACAGGATCTTGTTCTGTCATCCAGGCTGGAGTTCTGTGGCACAATCCTGGTTCACTGCAGCCTCAAACTTCCAGGCTCAGGTGATCCTCAGAAAAGGGTATATTCTAGTCAAAGGCCGTTCAGATTAGAGGTACAGGTATATATCCAGAAGTGCAGTTGTGATTCTATGTGACACTTGAATTATTCACCTTCTCTTTTCCACCTTTCTTCTTCTTAGATGTAAAAAGAGCCAATAATCGAATTTGTTCCACACTCCTGTCTTGATATTAGCCACATGCACAAAATATACTGGATGTTTCTCTCCCTTAGGTTCTGTCCATGAGACCTAGAATTCATGGAAGTGCAGCCCAGGAAGAAGACGAACATCCTTATGAACTCTTGTTAACAGCAGAGACAAAGAAAGTGGTGTCGGTGGATGGAAAAACAAAAGGTACGTTCCCCACAACTCCTGGCAGAACCAACTCCAAAGGGATTTTTAAAGTTTGTGATCCTGAGTGGAAGGGGAAGATGTTGTAACTATGATACTCTTTGGGTTGTGGCGGTTGGGTTTCATGATGGTCTGGGATGGTGGGTACATTATGGCTTTTCATTTCCAATACGTGACCTATATGCTCTAGGTTGGAGTTGGCTGCCACGTTCAGCATGCGAAGCAAGGAGAAGGTTAAGTCAGGCTAGGTGCAAACTGTGGGAGGAGAGACCAGCCCCATGGCAGAGATTGATTTGGGGTCTTAAATCATAAACCCTCAAGTTAATGCTGTGGAAAAACAAGCTCAACAAGTCAGTCCCTTTGGGTTCAGGCTGACGGCACAGACTCTGCTTTTGAGTCCTGACCTCAGAGTGAGGCACTCCTGGGGAGGGGCCCGTGATTGGCTGCCACCCTGTAACTAGAGTGCTCTGTCGCCTTGGCCTACTTTCATTGCCTCTGCAAAATTCAGTTTCCTCTGTAAGGGAGTGAGCGCTGCAGTACTGAGATCCAGCCCGTCGATATAAGTGCAGTCACAACAGAGGTGAGTGTGCACTGCTGGGGAATTTGTGTCAACCCCTGTTCTAAGGAAGAATAAGGGGCAATGCAGTTCCCACTGCAGTTTGAAGGAACTCTTGTGACCTTTCCCAGCTCTCTACAGCTTGCAGGTATTAGGGCCTTCATGGGGTATGCGTACCTTCTTTCAACCCTAAGACATTCCATGGTTCAGGTAAGAACAGAGGATGAGATGGTTTCCTTTGAAATGCCCTTTGCTTAGATCTGTCAGTGCTTAGAGGGTGGCAAAGAGAACGTGTGCATATGCGTATGACATTGTAGACTTTATTTTTAATGGTCCTATTTAAAAGGTTTTCTCTTGCATGCAGACATTGTAGTCATTTTCATAGTGATTTTTTTTGTTTTGTATTTTATGGTTTCCATTTTGAGCTTTTAAAAAATTGTAATTTAGATACAGTAAAATTTATCCTTTTTTGTGTATAGTTCTGTGAATTTTGACAGATGGAGTTGTATAACTGCCATCACAATAAAAATATAGAACAGTTTCATCCCCCAAATTTTCCCATGTTCTTTTGTAGTCAACCCCACTCCTTTCCCTTATTTCTGACAACCACTGCTCTGATGTCTGTCCCAATAGTTTTGCCTTTTCCAGAATGTCATATAAATGGAATCATACAATCTGTAGCCTTTTGAGCCTGGCCCCTTTCACTTAGCTAATACATTTGAAATTCATCCACGTCGTCGCATATATCAATAATTTGTTCCTTTTCATTGCTATTATCCCATTGTATGGATATACCTCAGTTTACCCCTTCCCTAGCTGAGGGATATTTGGGTCATTTACAGTTTTTGACAATTATAAATAAAATCATAATAAACATTCACTTACAGGTTTTTGTGTGAACAGAAGTTTTCATTTCACTTAGATATATACCTATGAATGGGATTGCTGGGTATCCCAGCAATAGATGTTTAACTTCACGTGAAATATGTAAAATGTTTAACTCTATAAGAAACTGCCAAACTATTTTCCAGAGTGATTATACCATTTTGCGTTCCCATCAGAAGTGTATGAGAGTGATGTACATCTACTTGCTATATATATCATCCCTAGCACTTAATATTGTCAGGTTTTTAAAATTTTAGCCATTCTAATAGATATGCAATGTTAGTTCATTATGGATTTAATTTGCATTTTCCTAATATCTAATGATGTTGAGCATCAATTAATGTGATTAGTCACCATCCTTAATATCTAATTAAATGTCTATCAAATTTTTGCTCATTTAAAAACATTAGATTGTTTTCTTATTATTGAGTTGTGAATTCTTTATATATTTTACATACAAATTCTTCATTAGATACATGATTTTCTCCCCATCTGTGACTTGTCTTTTTGTTCCCTTAACAGTGTCTTTTGAAGAGAAGTGACTCTAAATTTTGATAAAGTTCAATTTATCCTTTTTTAAAATATGGATAAGGTCACCAATCGTTTTTTTTTTTTTTTTGAGATGGAATCTCTCTCTGTCACCAGGCTGGAGTGTAGTGGCCCAATCACAGCTCACTGCAACCTCCACTTCCTGGGTTCAAGCAGTTCTCCTACCTCAGCCTCCCAAGTAGCTGAGACTACAGGCACGCGCCACCACGCCCAGCTAATTTTTGTATTTTAAGTAGAGACGAGATTTCACCATGTTGGCCAGGATGGTCTCGATCTCTTGACATCATGATCTGCCCACCTTAGCCTCCCAAAGTGCTGGGATTACAGGCGTGAGCCACCGTGCTCAGCCACCAATCTTTTCTATGTTTTTTTGCTAGAAATTTTATAGCTTTAGGTTTTACATTTAAGTCTATGATCAATTATGAGTTAATTTTTATATATGGTGTGAGGTATGGATCAAGTTTCATTGTTTTACAAATGGCTATCCAATTGTTTCTGCATTATTTGTTGAAAAAGACCTTCCTTTCTCTATTGAATTGTCTTTGCAACTTTGTTACTTTTTTCAGAATTGTTTTAGACATTCTAGTTCCATTGTCGTTCCCATTTAGAATCAGCTTATTGATTTCTTCCCCACCCCACCACCTAGTTCTTAGTCAGTGTGCACAACTTGTTGATTTCTACAAAAAGTCCAGCTGGGATTTTGATTGGGTTTATATTGAATCTATATTGATAGTGAAAAATTGATAACTATATTGAGCCTTCCAATCATATTGGTAGATTTTTTTTTTTTTTTTTTTTGGAGACAGAGTCTTGCTCTGTCACCCAGGCTGGAGTGCGGTGGCATGACCTTGGCTCACTGCAACCTCCACCTCCCAGGTTCAAGTGATTCTCCTGCCTCAGCCTCTCGTGTAGAGGGGATTACAGGCATCCGCCACCATGTCTGGCTAAATTTTGATTTTTAGCAGAGATGGCATTTCGCCACATTGGCCAGGCTGATCTCGAACTCCAGACCTCAGGTGATCCACCCGCCTCAGCCTCCCAAAGTGCTGGGATTGCAGGCGTGAGTCACCAACCCTGGCCATATTGGTAGATTTTTAATTAAAACATTTAGAAAAGGTGAAGAGGGCACCAATGCCCTCTCTAGTCATTTGATAATAAAATTGATAATAAATTACACTTAATAAACTAACCCTTAAAAAACAAGCAATTAATTAATACTCTGTTTGAAAATGGTTCTTAGTGAAGGAATAATGTTTAGCTTCATGGAGGAGGGAGATTCCAATTCTTTCTTTCTTTCAAAAGTTTCATCTGGAACCACTACAAGATAATTGACTCAACCTTTGGAAGAAAGAAGAGTGGAAGGTTAGACTAATTTCATAAGCGGGGCTGGTGTCCTTAGCTACCAAGTGTGCTTGAAAGGGATTTTGTATCCCCATATCAAGAGATCATTAGGTTAAGGAGGGAACTAACAATTAGGAGTTTTGGCTACACATCTGGTCCTCCTATGCTTTCGTTTCTTCCAACTCTTCTATATTGGGATAAGTGTTGTGAGTAGGTGGTATAGAAGCAGATTTAATTGAACCACAGACTGTGGGATGCGCCTGCCTCAAGGCTTGCTGCTTAGATCACTCAAAGAGCTTTCAGACAAAATAGCTGAGACATTAAATATGAAAATGGGCTCTGCTAGTTTCTCAGAAGCCTTGCCTATCTTGGCAGCCTGGCAGGAAAAGCTAGCCTAGAAGGAGTGCCTGCTAAGGTTGGTATAAGTGAGGCACATCAGCAGACCATGTTGCAGGTATTACTGAATCTTTTCTACATTTCCTTTAATGTCTTGTCTTATGCAGCTTTTATGAATTAATTGATCAGTTTTCAAAAGGCCATGTTAGTGAGACTACCAGAGCTTTTAACCCCGCCTTAGTATAATTCAAAAAGCTACAATGTGTAAGGGTTGGGGTAGGAAATTTTTAAAATTACATTTTTAGGCTGGGTATGGTGGCTCACTCCTGTAATCCCAGCACTTTGGGAGGCCGAGGTGGGTGGACTTGAGCCCAGAAGTTGGAGACCAGCCAGGACAACATAGCAAGACCCCCATCTCTAAAATAAATTTTTTTTAATTTTTAAAATTTACATTTTTATATTAGCTTATTAGTATGTGCTCACTGAGGAAGAAAAAAAAATTCCAACAATACAGAAATGAATATAAATAAATGCTGAGGTTCTTCTCACCTCCCTGTTACTCACAGTTGCTAGAGGTGACTATCGTTTGAAAATGTGGTAGGCTGGGCATGGTGGCTCACACCTGTAATCCCAGTACTTTGGGAGGCCAAGGCAGGAGGCTTGCTTGAAGCCAGGGTTTCAAGACCAGCCTGGCAACATAGTGAGACTCCATATATGCAAAAAAAAAAAAAAAAACAAAAAAACAAAAAACTTAAGTAACTGGCTTTTAATAGCAAAATAATACCATCCTAACATAACCACAGAGTTCAAAAAGAAAGTGTGGTATATATGATTCAGACCATTTGTTATCTTTATACAAAAGTGACTATGTGAAATTCTTTGTTTGTATTTAAGCTAAAATGGGATTGTGTTTTACAAACTTTCTGTGAACTTGCATTTTGTATTTGCCTTGTCTATAGAGCACAGATACAGTTTTATCTTGGTTCTTAAAATCTAGCTAAATATCCCATAGCTCATTTTTTCCTTCTCCAGTTCATGGGTATTGAAGTTGTCGCCAGGATTTCTGTTATAAATTACGCTTCTGTGGACATTCTGTGCATGTGTTCTTAAATACATGTAAAAGTATGTCTCTAAAAAAGACTGATAGAAAGTAGAATTAGCAGGTCAGAGTATATGTGCATGTCTAGATCTAATGGGTGGAGCTAAATTGCCCTCCCTTAATGGTGAAGAGAAATACGCTCTTCATACCTTCACCAATGTGGTGTATTATCAGTCTTTAATGTCTTCCACCATGACAAGCAAAAAAGGTGCTATTTGTCATTGGAACTGAGCAACTTACCTTATTGATTAGCGTTATGTGTTTAATCTATGAGTTGCCTATTTTTTTCTATTTTTCTACATAGAAATTAGTGGTAGTAGAAACACTTTGTTTAAATACCTGTAATATTTGGCCAAAGTAGTGCTCAGAGGGAAGTTTATATTCTTAAATTCATTTGTTAAACAACAAGAAAGATTAAAATGTAACCAAAAGAAAGTAGCAGAGAGTAATAAGAGATTGTTAGGGAATTATTGAGATAAAAGCAGATAGTATATTTCTCATACTTTATGTTATGTGTGCTACACTTTAGTGAAAGAAAGAAAAGTAGAAGTAAAGAAACCAAAAAGAGAGACTTGATCATTAAAATGAATTTGTATTTTTTTAAAGATTTCTGACAATTTTGATCAAGAAAGAGAAAAAAAACCACTACACGTGAGGATGCTATAAAGAATATTCTTGGCTGGGCACGGTGGCTCATGCCTGTATTCCCAGCACTTTGGGAGCCCAGGGTGGTTGGATCACTTGAGGTCAGGAGTTTGAGACCAGCCTGGCCAACATGGTGAAACCGCGCTTCTACTAAAAATACAAGAATTTGGCCGGGTGTGGTGGCTCATGCCTGTAATCCCAGCACTTTGGGAGGCCGAGGCAGGTGGATCACAAGGACAAGAGATGGAGACCATCCTGGCTAACACAGTGAAACCCTGTCTCTACTAAACATACAGAAATTTAGCCGGGTGTGGTGGTACGCGCCTGTAGTCGCAGCTACTCAGGAGGCTGAGGCAGGAGAATCGCTTGAACCTGGGAGGCAGAGGTTGCAGTGAGCCGAGATCACGCCACTGCACTCCAGCCTTGGTGACAGCGAGACTCCATCTCAAAAAAATATATATACAAGAATTAGCCAGGCGTGATATCACACACCTGTAATCCCAGCTACTCAGGAGGCTGAGGCTGATAATCGCTTGAACCCAGGAGGCGCCTCTTTTTTGAGACTCTGTCTCAAAAAAAAAAAAAAGAACATTCTTAATTGTACATTTTAAAATAACGTAAGAGTATAATTGGATTGTTTGTAACACAAAGGATAAATGCTTGAGAGGATGAATGCCTCACTCTCCATGATGTAATTATTCCTCATTGTATGCCTGTATCAAAACATCTCGGCAGGTTGCGGGTGGTTCACGCCTGTAATCCCAGCACTTCGGGAGGCCGAGGCGGGCAGATCATGAGGTCAGGCGATCAAAACCATCCTGGCTAACATGGTGAAAACCCGTCTCTACTAAAAATACAAAAAATTAGCCGGGCGTGGTGGCGGTATCTGTGGTCCCAGCTACTCGGGAGGCTAAGGCAGGAGAATGGCGTGAACCCAGGAGGCGGAGCTTGCAGTGAGCCGAGATCGCGCCACTGCACTCCAGCCTGGGCGAAAGAGCGAGACTCTGTCTCAAAAAACAAACAAAAACACAAAACAAAAAAAATCTCATGTACCCTAGTATGTACCCACAAAAATTAAAATTTTAAAAAGTTTTTAAAATTAAAACTTCAAAAAAGAATATAGCCAGGCACAGTGGCTCACGCCTGTAATCCCAACTCTTAGGGACGCAGAGACGGAAGGACAGCTTGAGTCCAGGAGTTTGAGACCTGCCTGGGCAATATAGTGAGAACCTGTTCTCCACAAAAAAGAATAGAAAAAAAGACAAAAAAGAATATATAACGTCAAATTAAGAGATTTTAAAAATTAATAATAAGATGATTTATCGGAATAAATTTTATGTGATTAATCAGAGTTGCTGCCATCCCCTGGGAGCGTTTAGAATTGTTTTGGGAGAGTTTTGGTCCGTCACAATGACTGGTTAAGGTGGGGTTGCTACTGGCATTTTTCCCCTGGGGATCAGGAATGCTAAGCATCCTATACTATGCGGGACAGTCCTTCACAGTGAATACTTTTCCCACCAAGAAATGCCATTTGGCCGGGCGCGGTGGCTCAAGCCTGTAATCCCAGCACTTTGGGAGGCCGAGGCGGGCGGATCACAAGATCAGGAGATCGAGACCACAGTGAAACCCCGTCTCTACTAAAAATACAAAAAATTAGCCGGGCGCGGTGGCGGCGCCTGTAGTCCCAGCTACTCAGGAGGCTGAGGCAGGAGAATGGCGGGAACCCGGGAGGCGGAGCTTGCAGTGAGCCGAGATCGCGCCACTGCACTCCAGCCTGGGCAACAGCGTGAGACTCCGTCTCAAAAAAAAAAAAAAGAAATGCCATTTGTGCCTATAGAAATGACAAAAGCTGACAGAAGTGGGAAGCCTTAATAGATCTATGAATTTGAAAGCCCATCCTCCAAAAAGACTTGAGGCCCATGTGATTTTATGGTAGTTTTATTTAATTGGGTATTCCTGTTAAATTATTTCAAATGTAGAAAAAGTCTTCTGAAATTATCATACAGGGCAAGCATAACCAAGAACAGTGATTCCTGTTTTGTATAGCATAGTCATTTATTTCTCCTTCATGTTTAATTCTTTGCTCGCTGGATGTTCTGGACATATTGCCACTCAGAGAAATAGTGGACAACTTTCCAGGTTTGATAGCAAATGGGAATGTAGCCAAGAGCTCTAAAAGCCATCTTGTTTTCTGTGGTGCTTTAGCATCCACTAATAGTGCTTGGGTCCAGGTAAAGTGGTACTTAACAGAGGACAGTGATGAATGATTATCTGAAGACAGTGATACATGTGGACTTTTTGGCGTGCAGCTACACTTCAGAAGTTTTTGAGATTAACTCAGAATTGCTAAGAGCTACGCATTTGAGTCTGTACACAGTTCATGCATCAGTATGAAGACCTTAATCCTTCCAAAGGGGAGGAAATGGTTTTTAGCTTCTCCCTTTACTCCTACATCAGAGTACCAATTCCATAGCCATTGGGGAATTCTAGAGTGTAAGTCTTGGCTTTTCCCTGTGCCAGTTTTGGATTGTTTTCTCAGTGCTTCCAACTGTAGTCCCACTTTTACTGTTGGTTTAATGAGATTTCAGGAAGAAGAGAAAATAGGTACCTGTGTTTGATCTGTCATCTTTACCAAGAAGTCCAGGCTAGATTTTCAAAATAAATACCCAGGAGTACGTTTGGATGCTTTTTCCAAAGGGAAAACATATAAATGAGACAGTTTGACAATTAAGCCTTATCTTCAGCAGCTTCCTTTTCTCTCGCCATCTTTTTTTTTTTTTAAATAGACAAGGATCTTGCTCCATTGCTAGGTTGGAGTGCAGTGGTGTGGTCATAGCTCCCTGCAGTCTCCAGCTCCTGGGCTCAAGCAATCCTCCCTCCTGCCTTAGCCTCCTGAATAGCTAGACTAAAGGCATGTGCCACCATGCCCAGCTAAAAAAAATTTTTAGAGATGGGTTCTCACTGTATTGTCCAGGCTAGTCTCAAACTCCTGGCCTCAAACAATCCCACCTGAACCTCCCATGTAGCTGGGGTCACAGGCACAAGCCACTGCACTTTACTTTTCTCATCTTCTTGCATTAGAGGAGCTCCTGCCCAAAGTCCTGCTGTATAACTATCTTCTTATTAATTTATGTTTCTGAGTTGGAATAGTTCAATTTGATTGTGGAACAAGTCCAAGCCTTATGAACTGTGCTTCTAAATTTTCCTCCACCAAATGTATTGACAGCTGTTTATATACATGTATATTATGCATTTATATACATGAGACATATGTAAAATAACTGAAAGATGACAGAATATGTTAAATTCATATAAAAGTGGTACAAAAGTAATTTTGGTGTCCAAAAGAGGGATAAATTATGTCTATGTAGGAGATCATGGATGGCTTTATTAACGAAATCGCAGTTGAGCTGAACCCCTAGATAGAGTTATACCTGATAGAGTTATACCTAGATAGAGTTATACCTGATAAGGAGAGAGCATTCCAGGCAGGAGGAGTGGCATAGACAACAGTGAGAGGATGGGAGGAGATATAGAGAACATGTCTGGAGAATGGTAAGAGTAATCTGGTTTGGCTGGAACAAAGGGAACTTGTCATAGAGCATTGGATCTCCAGCGTCACTGTTTATTTCCGAGACAATGCAGTGTTGTTGAGGCTTTTTGAATTGGGTGACACGATAGGAGCCACACTTCAGAAATATATAATTGTGGACTCTTAGATTGCTTAGACTGGGAGAGACTGGAGGCGGGAAAGCCCTAAAGTCAAGAGACTTCACAGAGTCTCTCGAAGGTAATTGGAGCCCAGACTAGAGAAAGAGTAGGAAGTTATAGGAAGGGAGGTATGAGTGGGAGAGGTATAGAAGAAGCAGAATTAACAGGACCATGGAACAAAATGTATAGGAATCAGGAGAGGAATTTCAGGATGATTCCGAGGTTTGAGCTTAGTTAATTGAGAAAATAATGTACGACTAACAGGAATAGAGAATCGAGGGAGGGGCGTGTTTGAGGGAAGATGTTAAGTCCGGTTTCGAATGTGTTAAGTTTGAGGTGTTTTAGGTACCAGAGAACATCCAAGTAAAGATACTTCATAAACACTTGGAAATATGAGTCTGATGAGAGATGTGAAGATTAGAAATACGGATTTAGGAATCATCCAAGTTGAGGTGATTATTAACATAAAAGAGAATCCAGGCCGGGTATGGTGGGTCTTACCTGTAATCCCAGCACTTTGGGAGGTTGAGATGGGGGGATCACTTGAGGCCAAGAGTTCAAGACCAGCCTGGCCAACATGGTGAAACCCCATCTCTTCTAAAAATACAAAAATTTACTGAGTGTGGTGGCACACGTCTATAATCCCAGCTACTCGGGAAGCTGAGGCATGAGAATCATTTGAACCTGGGAAGCAGAGGTTGCAGTGAACCAAGATCATACCACTGCACTCCAGTCTGAGTGACAGAGCAAAACTCCGTCTCAAAAACAACAAAAAAAAGAATCCTTTGCTGAGAGACGAGAGAGGTTGAAGAGGTCCAAAACAGCACTTAGCCTGGGCAACACAGTGAGATCTTGCCTCTATGAAAATAAAAAAATTTTAAAAATTAGCTGGGTGTAATGGTGTGCACCTGTAGTCCTAGCTGCTTGGAGGCTGAGGTGGAAGGACTGCTTGAGCCCAGGTGGTCAAGCCTCCTGAACTCCAGCCTGGGCAACAGAGTGAGACCCTGTCTCTAAAATAATAGTAATTTTTTTTTTAAAAGAGTAGAGCTTATATTTAGAGGCACAAGGGGAAAGAAACGTAGGAAGATAACTGGGATAACGCAATATCTTAGGAGCCAAGGCTCAATGTGACAGAAAACCCTCAATAACTGTGGTTTGAACAAGATAGAAGTCCAGAGTGGGAGTGCTGGGCCTAATGGCAGTTTATGACCATTAAGGACCCAGTCTCCTTTCTGCCATCTCATAGTTCAAGATGGATATCCAAGTTCAAGCCATCAGCATGGGAAGGAAGAAAGGGGAGAATGGCACTTTAAAGATAGTTCCCACAAGTTACATGTGCCACTTTCACTTATAACCCGCTGGCCAGAACTTGGTCATGTGGTTACACCTAGCTACAAAGGAGGTAGGAAGTAATTGTCTTTAGTCTAGGTGGCTGTGAACCTGTCTAAAAGTCCCATAACCAAGGCAGGAAGGGTGGAATGGGTACTGGGGGCAGTGGGCAAACAGTATCCATTGCTATAGAAAGAGCTAGAAGGATGAAAACTAGAAAAAGAGGCAGTTAGAAGACCATTGGTAAATCCTAAATGGGGTCTAATTTCTAAGGTAGGAGAGAAGTGATGAAATTACCCCCCAATTTTTACATGGTGTTGAGAGTAGTCATTAAAAAAGTTTGATCTGTCTTCTCAGGAAATTGATGTGATTGTCCTCCAAAAAGTACAGGTGCTGTGGGTAAAGATGATGGCTTAAAGAGAGCAGAAGAGATGAGGAAATCGATCTTACATAGTTTTCAAGAGATGAGTGAAAAGCTTACTGGGCCTGGTAATCAGGCTGGCATTTGAATTCTTTTTCTAGCACTTACTGGATGGTGACCATTATTTAGGGAATCATTTAACCTCTTTAAGCCTCAGTTTCTACATGTAGAAGGGGTACTAATTCTTACCTCATGGTTGTTGTGAGTATTAGAAAGAAAATGCTTGCCATAGTGTCTGGCACAGAAGGAGTAGTACTTAATAAGTAGTAGCTGTTGGAAGCCAACTGAGTTAGGTGAATTGGTAGAGGACTCAAGTCAGTTGTTTCTTGAGTATTTAAAAGGGCTCAACATTCCAGCAACTGGAGAAGAGAAAGCAAATGGCTATGAATACCCAGTACAGGAACTGGCAGAAGATCAAGGGGAGCAAAGACAGCAAATGTGCTATTAAATTAGGCATGGTTAGAAATCATGGCTGGTTGGAAGCTGATCCGGGCAAAGCTGGTATATTGAAAACTGGGGAAGTTTGGGGGCCAGAGGTCAGAGGTCCAATGATAGGCAGAGAACAGACTCTTCAGGAGTTCAGGGAGGTGGGGGAGATGTAATGAGATAATCAAGACCAACTCACTGTGAAACAGTCTTAAGTCCCAAAGCTGGGCTATACCTACGGGCCCCAAGGTGAGTACAGATGGCTCCTAGTCTGAAGATTTTCCACTGTGCTGTTACATGTAATCCCAAACCAAACTTGCAAAAATACTGGCCTTCCCTGGCATTTAAATTTTATTCTGCCTCATTAACAGGGCTACTCAGAAGAAATCAGTCTCCTTTGCAGAGTCAGGAGAAGGGAAACCAGCCTCTGTGTGCAGTGTTAGCATGATGAGCTAAGAGTTCAGAAATGACTGTAAATGAAAAATGGTGATAATGATAGCAGCTATCATTTACTGAATGCTTCCCACGGGCCAGCTGCCATGCTGATTTCATTTATGTTGATTATGTCATTGTATATCTCGTGACAGATCTTCAGGGTAGGGCTATTTTTGTCCCTGTTTCAGAGCTGAGGAAGAAAAGGTTAGGTATTGGAGCTGAGACTTAAACCCTAGTGTGACTGAATCCAAAGCCTATACTTTTAACCACGAGGCTAAAACCATTTCATCAAAAGCCTTGCTGCTATTCATGTTCTTGACATCACAGAACTGGAAGGGACCATAGAGAGGTCATTTAATCACAGATTCAAACCAGCCTAAATCCCAAAGCCCTGGAGAATGCATCCCGGGCATTCATTTTTTGAAAGAGACCTAAAGAGGAAAAGTCACAGGGCTGGGCTTCTTGAATCCCCATCTAGCTCTTATTCTATTTCTCATGTTGCATGGACCAAAACGAACTCTCAGTCTATTTGTCTTATCAAATTGCAGTCTTCAGCAAATGTCTGAATAACCTAGTCGGGACCTTCCTTCCAGGGAGAGCCTGGTGACCCTCTGAAAGCAGCCATGTACTTGGGGGAGCTCTCCTGCACATCCATGGTTTTTGACGCTCACCGTAGTCACTACGCAGCTGGAGGATTCCAATCCTAATGATACAGAGAACACAAAACAACATGGGACATTGGGTCCCCCAGCCTTCTTCTCTGGGCCTGAGGGTTGATTTGAGTTAGCAACTCCTCACATGAGCTGCATTCTTCAGCCTTAAGTGGGCAGAGGTGAATGAAAATGTGTAAATGTTACAATGTTATTATTCAAAAGCCCTTGAGATCCCATAGCTCACCATAGTAATTAAAATGCAGCACAGAAGACCCCTTGCTTCGGTAGCTCACAGGGTAAAAGGAAAATGAATGAGGATCACAAGTTGATGGGATTGGGAATTAGCATGCTGGTGTGCCTTATTGAGTAGAGCAGCTGGCCTTGATGTATGGGTGGCATAAGAAACAGGCCTCCCTCCCTGTGTGCCATTATCTCCTTGTTTCTATCCTAGAAGGGCAGACTGTGGGAAGGACAGAGCTCGGGGAACATGGGAAGTAGCGTAGGAGAAAGGCCCAAGGGTCTCTTCTGCAACTTCACTAGTCCCTGGCATGAGGTTTGTTGCCCAGGGTGGTCTCTTAACTCCTGAGCTCAAGTGATCCTCCTCCCTCATCCTCCCAAAGTGCTGGGATTACAGGCATATGCTGCCACACCTGCCCCTTCTCTGCCTTTTCTAGTGTATTTTTACTTCTCTGTAAGCCTGACAAGGTCTTACTTCTCCTTCAGTGCTCAGCTCGAAAGCTACCTCATCTGAGAAACCTTCTGGTTCAAAGTAATCAGGCTTTCCTTTTTGTCTGCCATGCATATGGTTTTTGCCTGTCTTAAAGCATCTATTGAGGCAGACTTGGTGTCTTTTTTTTTTTTAAATTATTTTTATTTTTATTTTATTTTGGGGGAGACAAGGTCTCGCTTTGTCTCCCAGGCTGGAGTGCAGTGGCATAATCATAGCTCACTGCAGCCTTGAATTCCTGGACTCAAATTATCCTCCCATCTCAACCTCCCAAGTAGCTGGGACTGCAGGTGTGCACCACCACACCCAGCTAATTTTTGAATTCTTTATAGAGATGAGGTCTCACCATGTTGCCCAAGCTGATCTTGAACTCCTGAGCTCAAGCGATCCTCCCATCTCAGGCTCCCAAAGTGTTGGGATTACAGGCGTGAGCCACCACACCCGGCTTCTTTATCCTCATATCACCTGGGTGCCCCCTGCTTCAGCCCTCTCACCATATTACCTTCTGTCCCTTCCTTCTGCTGTTCAGAGTTACGAGGATGGTGAAGGTAATGAATGCTTGTGAAGTGCTTTATATCTTACACAGTACTTTCATGTGCCTTATCTTTGATGATCCTTGTGACAGACCTGTGAGGAACGGAGAAGTAGTCGGTCTCATCTGTGAGCAAAGTGTGTTGTAACAGATCCTGTGTGGAGGATAATAACAATTTTAACATCTATTGAGAGTGTGGCATGTGCCAGACATGGTTCTTAATGCATTACACGTATAGTTTAATTACCGCAACAATCCCCCAATTAAGATCCCAGAATTGCACAAAGAAGTGAAGTAATTTGCTTAAGAACTGCTTCTTGATCAGTGTACTCTATTGTTAGCACCTTGTCCCTAAGAGACCTTATATTATCCTTACTTTGCAGAAGGAAGAAACCATTGAGTAATTCTTTTCCCACCCATTGATCTGCCAAAAAAACTCCTCTTGGCCTTGGATGTAGTTTTTAACGGGAACGAGAATACCAGCCTTAGGCTCTTAGATCTCGGCAAGCTTTTCAGATACCAAAGTGTCTTTCTTAGGAATTGCCTGGCTAAGTCATATGATTATAAGAATTTCTTTCCATCATTTCTTATATTCCACACAATATTGGTGGATTGTGGCTTCTCCGATAGGATTATGACCCTCAGAGATTCTTCCTCCACACCACATATTTCCTTCCTCCATAAGTTTCCATTCTTTCCTTCTGCCCACTTCCTTCCCCCTGGCATGTGTCTGGTATTGAGCCCTTGGCATCTGTTTCTCTTTCATCATTGATAGCTAGCATGAATGGGTGGCTGTTTCACAGGGCCTGCATTGTTGGCTCCCACAGCAGCAGTTCGAACATTCTCTGTGGCCTGGGTTCTGAGGTCCACCCAGGCAGTGTGAGCCAGGCTGGCCCCCAGTTCTGAGCTATGGTGTTTTCTTTCATTGTTGGTCCCTTAGCTCCTAGTTGTTAAATATGAAGCTGGAAGTTGATACAAAGCAGTAGAAGTCTGTGCTCCTTTTATCAAAGTCACCTTGCATTCAAATATAGGCAGAGGGACATTGTACCATGGGCCAGGATCTGTAGGAAATTGGTCATTAGAATGTGGTCCCAGAGATGGCAAATTTTGTAGCCTGATTAACTGTCCCCATCAGTTTCTCCTACGAAGTACTGTTGACCTGAGCCACATTAAGTGGTCATGTGTCATCCTGACTGTAGCCCCACCGTGCAACACCACTGGGTAGCTCTGTTCTGGCTGCCAGTTGTTGTATGTAATATTCATAGCCATGAGTCGTGGCTTCCTGGGGCCTCGGTTAAGCTATGCAAAACTCTTGTGTAATCAACATTCCTTCTTCCCTAAAGGATTCAAGTTTTTCAGGGCTTGTTCATTGCTCAGGACCTGACCTTTGGGGTATAGCATTTTTGAGTTGGGGTGTGAAAGTCTCAAAGTGGTCAAGTGTAGAGGAGTGGCAGGGAGCGGTGGCTCACGCCTGTAATCCTAGCACTTTGGGAGGCCAAGGCGGGTAAATCACTTGAGGAGTTCGAGACCAGCCTGGCCAGCATGGCAAAACCCCATCTCTACTAAAAATACAAAAAAATTTAACTGGGCATGGTGGCACACACCTATACTCCCAGCCACTCAGGAGGCTGAGATAGGAGAATCACTTGAACCCAGGAGGCAGAGGTTGCAGTGAGCCAAGAGTGTGCCACTGCACTCTAGCCTGGGTGACAGAGCAAGACTTGGTCTCAAAAAATCCCAGCACTTTGGGAGGCCGAGATGGGTGGATCACGAGGTCAGGAGATCGAGACCATCCTGGCTAACACGGTGAAACCCCGTCTCTACTAAAAAATACAAAAAACTAGCCAGGCGAGGTGGCGGGCGCCTGTAGTCCCAGCTACTCGGGAGGCTGAGGCAGGAGAATGGCGGGAACCCGGGAGGTGGAGCTTGCAGTGAGCTGAGGTCCGGCCACTGCACTCCAGCCTGGGCGACAGAGCGAGACTCTGTCTCAAAAAAAAAAATATATATATATATATATAGAGAGAGAGAGAGAGAGAGGAGGGACATGCCAAAGTTGGTGCTTCTGTGCTCCTGTGGATAAGTAATCAGAGCTATAAAGTGGAGCTAATTGGCTGCCCTTGGCCACTTCTCTAGACTCGTGAAAAGCTGAACAGACTATGGAGACCGAACTGCTCTTCTGGAGCCGGGAGGAGAGGAGAGGGATGGGGGAAATGTATCGCCGGTCAGACCTCAGCGAGTTGGGCTCGCTGTGAGAGCTGGTTGTTGAGACTATTTCTTAAAGCCTGTTTTGGAAGAACCACTGTTACAGGGCAGTAGCGTCATGCGTGGGCATTGGAGACTGTGTTTTAGTACATTGTGTTTATAAAGCACTGTTCATTTTGCAGTTCTCCTCATCTGGCTACCCTCTCCAGTTGCAGAACTGAACCTCAAGAAGGGGCTTTGGGCCTTCAGGCGTGCTGATGAGGGAGAGTGGATACTGTGTAGGCAGCAACAGGAGAGGTACCCAAACAGGGGTCTCGCGTCCCTAAGTGGGAGAAGTGTACCATCATGACATGGTGGAGACCTGGATTCTCATCACTATCGTGACATTAAAGGGATTTTTAAGTATCATGTAGCCCAGCCCACTTACTTTAGACACTGAGGCCCAATAAGATGAACTCACTACCAAGGCCACACAGCTAGAGAACAGCTCAGCCAGGACCAGAGCCAGATCTTCAGGCTCCTGGGTTAAAGTCTTCTCCCCCACCACCTGGGGTAACCACTAAGACTCCTCATCTGTAAACATAGTTGACCCTTTTGATTCTAAGATTCTCTGAGCTCATGAATAGTTCTTGAGAGTTTTGAGCAGACTAGGGAATTGTTTAGTGTAGGTGCAACAGATTCCACGTATAGAGAAGATAAAGTTGAATATTATGGAATGTGAGCTAGTGCTGGACATAGTATTATTTACTTTGATGATGTGGGTTAAAATCTTTAATGGGACTGAGTTCATGCAAGGGAACCCCCTGGGTGTGCCAGTGTAGTGCTGATGTTAGATTCTGATTTGGCCAACTGTTTATGCTACTTCAGGGCGAGGTATTTGAGTGTACAGTAGTAGTTGGCCTCATGAGCTAGTAGTGTCAGATTTCTAGGATGTTGGGGAAGTCTCGAGAGAACTGCAAATGTCTCCTGGCATTGACAAATTAGACCATTTTGTTTTCAGTGGATCAACTAAGGTTAAACTTAAACAAATATGAGCAGCTGGGAGATTTTGGAAGAAGCAAGTTGTACACATTCTCAAAAAAAAAAAAAAAAAGAGAGAGAAAGAAAAGTCTGTGCTCCCTGAGGAAGGAAGGATGAGGCGTGGAACTCGGAATGGCCCCCTCGGAGGAAGGAAGCAGTTATTTCTCTGCCGTTTTGTTTCTGTTAAGGAATTCCAGAAGTTGCAGGTTGTGGATCATGACCTCTTTTTTTTTTTTTTTTTCTGTTGCTGCTTGCCAGAGGAAGGGAGGGCGGGTGGCCTTTAAATAACACTTTGGCCTTTATGGAAATGTATCAGATGTTCCAGGAGTGAGTCTCACTGCTCGCGCTTGCTCACTGGCGCTCTCACTTTTACTCCATGTTCACTCACTCTGTCCTGACTTGTGTCCTTTCTCTAGGTTATAGTTAACACTCTTCTCGCCTTATATAGCAAGGTCTGGTCGTTAATGTTAACAGAAATCTAACAACAGGGAAGGCTGCCAGATAGCATTAATCAGGCCAGTGTTTGGAATTTCATAAATGCTCTGACTTTGGGTACAAATTGAACATTAAGAACAATATGAAAACTGTCTTCCTTCCTCTCTCTTCTTCTCTCCTCTCCCCCTCCCCAGCCTATCCAGTTTCTCTCCTGTTTCTCTGTGAATTCCTCTGCTCTGCCGTATGCTTGCTGCATTGGAACTTTGTTGATTTTTGCCACGTTTAATTTTTTATTTCTCTGTCTCTCCGTCCACTCCAAGACCACAGGCGGAGCAGCAGCAGCCGGAGCCAGGACTCTGCGGAGGGGCAGGACGGGCAGGTCCCAGAGCAGTTCTCAGGCCTCCTCCACGGCTCCTCCCCGGTGTGCGAGGTGGGGCAGGACCCTTTCCAGCTGCTCTGTACTGCTGGCCAGAGCCATCCAGACGGGTCCCCCCAGCAGGGCGCCTGCCACAAGGCCAGCATGCAGCTGGAGGAGACGGGTGTGCATGCTCCTGGAGCCTCCCAACCCAGTGCCCTGGACCAGAGCAAGAGAGTGGGCTACCTAACAGGCCTGTCCACCACCAACAGCCGCTCACACCCTGAAACTTTGACTCACACAGCATCTCCGCACCCTGGCGGTGCTGAGGAAGGAGACCGGAGTGGGACCAGGAGCCGAGCCCCTCCCACCAGCAAACCCAAAGCTGAACTCAAACTCAGCCGCAGCTTGTCCAAGTCTGACTCTGATCTCCTGACCTGCTCACCCACAGAGGACGCTACCATGGGGAGTCGGAGCGAGTCCTTATCCAACTGCAGCATTGGGAAGAAGAGGCTGGAGAAGTCACCCTCCTTCGCCTCGGAGTGGGATGAGGTAAGGCCGACGTGACGTCACAGGGAGCTGGGCTAGCCAGGCTGGCCGCAGCCCACCACAGCTCCCCTGCGTGCCAACTGTCAGGCCCAGGATCTGGGCAAGGTTGCTCTGGTTCCTTCACTCTGTAACTAATGTGTTTCGGACAATCATAGGAAGAGGCGAGCCTCAGGTAGCGTGGATCACAGAGGACAGGTCCATTAATGGTTAAATTAGCCGGTGGAGGCCCCGGCAGAGCAGGGCTGAGGGAGGGGCAGTTTCTAGAAATGACATGCTGTTTGGAAATATTTGGATCCCATCAGCCCCATTGAGAGAATCATGCTCACCCTGGAGATGCTTAAGATGAGCTGGAGTACTTCCTATGAGTCCTTCAGGAGGAAGAGAGAAGATCCAGGGTTAGTTGAGAGGTGTGATGCGGTGTTTAGGGGAGGACAGGGGGCTTTTCTTTTTTTATATATATAATTTCAACTTTTATTGTAGGTTCAGGGGGTACATGTGCAGGTTTGTTACATGGGTATATTGCATGATGCTGAGGTTTGGGATACAATTGATCTCATCACCCAGGTAGTGGGCATAGTACCCAGTAGTTAGTTTTTCAGCCCTTGCCCCCACTCCCTCCCCTCTCCAGTAGTCCCCAGTGTCTATTGTATCTTTATGTCCATGAGTACCCAATGTTTAAGGGAGAACATGCTGCACTGTTTGGTTTTCTGTTCCTGCGTTAATTCACTCAGGATAATGGCCTGCAGCTGCATCCATGTTGCCTGCAAAGGACACGATCTCATTCTTTTTTACAGCTGCAAGAGGAAGGCTTTTCTAGTCCCTGCTTCTCCATGGTTATTCTTACTGTGCTGTCCTGGAAGGCCAAATACTTCTTCCAGCAGAAGGGTCCTGCCCATCCCACATTCCCAGATTGGTCAGGCAGAAGAGGACTAAGTGGTTCGGGAAACGAAGATTAGGGAGTAGAAAACATTGGGAGTCGGAGGCCCAGTTTTCTTTCATAGCCATTATTAGTTGGAAATATGTACTGAAGTATGTCTCAGTGACCTATGGCATGTCTCGCTGAGCAGAAGAATGTGTTTCTCAAAGATAGGTAAACACCCTGGGAATGTTAAAGTACCACCCTTGCAAGCTTCTTACTGAGTGGAAGCTGCCTTTGAAGTGGACTGGGTCTGTCTCTGAGGAATAATTTCAAGAACTGCATTTAGCTCTTCAAGAGGACGCGAACACTACAGCTGACATGTCCATTTGAACAATCTGTAGACTTAATGCCCTACCCAACTCTATTTGGGTAGGTGCTGGAAAGTTATGTAAACCAAAGCCAATCTGTTTCCAGTGAAGGAACGGGGTTGGGGGCGGGGGCTGTGCTTCCAGCACTACCTCCAGATAAGGTAGAAGATGAAGCTTAAGATTCTGATTAGGCAGAGACAGGAATCCTGTGCAGAAGATTTTCATTGCTTAGTAAACAAAGATTTGGTGAGCCTGTGCTAGATACCTGGCCACTCGTGGAAAATCACTATGAGTGAGATAGCTTGGGGGAGGGGGGTGCCAGGAGATTACACACTGGAGTATGTATATTTGTAGGAATGTGTGCTCTACCTTTGTTTTTTAAAACAGAGTTTTACTAATTTACAGTCAGCTGTAGGAAAAGTTCAAGATAAATTTAAGAGGAGGGCGAAGATAAGTGCAGTGTGCTCTGAAATGGCCGCAGAGGTCAAGAGAGAAAAACATCAGTGACTCTCACCCAGGTCTGAGATTTTTTAAAAAATCAGTGGGTGGGGGAGTGGAGACAGGAGGTATGAGAGGGTGGGAAGAGATTCAGGAACGATCACTAGAGCAGTGGGATTTGACATGGAATTAAAAGACTAAGTCTTATGGTTAAAACCAGATTGAAGCTGGTGGGACGAGGAGAGGTGCGTGGAGAGAGCGGCATGAGCAGAGGCATGGAGCCAGGAAAGCTCAGGTCGTTTGGTTTCTCTAGGGTGCTGAGTGTATGTAAGGGCAGAATGAGAAATAAGGGTAGAAAGCGAGATTTGCACCAGGTAGTGAGAGGGCCTCGAGCATCAGGCCAAGAGATGAGTACGGCCAGCCTTCCATATCCCTGGTTTTCTGCGTCTGTGGATTTAGTCAACTGTGGATGGAAATGTTTGGGAGAAAAAAATAAAACAACAATAACAAATAATGCAAATAAAAATACAGTATAACAATTATTTACATATAGCATTTACATTGTATCAGGTATTATAAGGAATCTAGAGATGATTTAGAATATACAAGATGTATGTAGGTTATATGCAATGTTATTTCATGTCAAGGACTTGAACATCCACAGGTTTTGATATCCAAATGGTGTTCTGGAACCAATCCCTTGTGGATACTGAGGGATGACTCCTAGATATGCTATCAAGGCAGTATCTCAGAATCCTTTAAACGGGCTGGAAATCAGCTTTACCAGTCCAATGAATCACCTCTTCCTTATGGCTCCTTCTGAGCGTATGCCCACCCGGAGAGGTCAGCAGTGCTGGCCGATTCTTCACAGGATATTTATGTCCTGTTAACATGCAGCATTTCTGGGCAGTCTTATGGGCTCCACTGTTTCCTCCTGGCCAAGAAATACAAAATCACCTGGGCAAAGCTGGGCTTGAGGTTGGCTGTGTGGGCTCATAAGCCAGTGTCTCTTTGCATCGAGAGGAGGTTCATTTGCTGATATCACCTGTGCAGATAAAGATTGCAGGTGCATGCAATGGCCCAGGGATCTAGATCTATCCAAGATCTAGGTGTTGTGGGCCAGTTCTCTAGTGTGACTGAAATGCAGAAGCCCTGCTACATTTTAAATTTGAAAAAACTTAAAGGCAGTTGAGGTCTTATTGGAAAGAATTCAGAAGATCAAGGTTGCTTACATCCTAAACATTAACAGGGCCCCTTATGTGTAACCCTTCAGTGTTGTTTCTTAGTGATATTGTACTTGGTGTCTGTGGATATCGCTCTCTAAAGAGAAACTCCGAAAGTGTTTCCCCCAGTGATTGGCCCTAAACCCAGGGCCTTGGCATGCTTTCCTGGAATGGGGCATTAGTTAATGGCTGCTTCCCACCCTATCCCTGACCAGTGCCCGTAGCCTGCTTTGCCATATCCTGTCCTTACTGATGTTTTTCTTTGTTGTCCTTGGACCCCGGGATGTGGGGAACTCTGCTCTGAAGGATCTGAAAGTGCTTGGGCCTAGCTCAGCTCCTCACTGTGAGGCCTGGGGAGGCAGAAGGAAGGCTGTGGGGTGGGAGCCCCTCACGCTGTTCCTAGAAGGAAGTGCAGGACAGCAGATGGGCTCAGGTTCGGGAGTCAGCAGGTCCAGCTTTGAGCCCCAGCTCCACCATCTCCACCTCGGTGCATGGATGACCTCAGTAAGCTCACTGTTGTTGTTCTTATTTGTGAAACTGAGGCAGTTAGATCTGTGTTTCAGAGTGTTTTACCAATTAGAGTTGTGTTTAACTGCCTAGCATAGTTCCTAGCATGCATGAAGTGTTGACTAAGTGGTAGATATTAATGTTACTATTGTGCTTGGAGCTTCTGAGAATGGGAACTGAGGCCTGGAGTGCCTTCAGACCTTAAGAAAGGCAGAGCTCAGGCCGGGCATGGTGGCTCACGCCTGTAATCCAGGCACTTTGGGAGGCCGAGGCAGGTGGATCACCTGAGGTCAGGAGGTCGAGACCAGCCTGACCAAAATAGTGAAACCCCATCTCTACTAAAAATACAAAAATTAGCCGGGCATGGTGGTATGTGTCAGTAGGCCCACCCACTCAGGAGGCTGAGGCAAGAGAACTGCTTAAACCCAGGAGGCGGAGGTTGCAGTGAGCGGAGATCACACCACTGCACTTCAGCCTGAGTGACAGGGTGAGACTCTGTCTCAAAACAAACAAAAAGGCAGAGCTCTTTGCAGGAGGTTCTTTGCAGTGGTGGCAGAGTCATGGGGAACCACTGGAGTTCAAACCCTTCAACTGGTGATCCTCCTACACAGCTCTGCCTCACTGCAGGGATGGGAGAGCCCACCCAGCCTGAGAAAGTAGGGCAGGCACCTTCCCCATTGTTCTCATTTGAGAAGTTAACGAGCTTTCTGTTGAACTCCCTGAGAGGAGAAGAGAGGTTGGAGAGAAATCTGCAGCCTTCTCTACAATTTATTTTTCAAATATATTCTTCCACATAATGGCCAGCAAATGGCTGGCTGGTTGGTTGGTTGGTTGGTTGGTTGGGATGATGTTCTCCAGTTGGGGAACATGTATGTCTAATAGATCTGGGAGTCATTTTCTCCAAATAGAGACTGCTCTTTATTGTGGGTTAATGCAGCCCTGGTGAACTACCCTGAGCAACTTGACTTCTGAAAGATGGCCTGGTTAAGGTAAACCTCTGTGATCGTATCTGTTAATGACACTAGTGTTCTCCTTATTTTCTATTGTATTTTTGGTGACAAAGAAGTCATAGTTTGCCTTTAAAAGAGCTCAGCCTAAGAGGAGATCTGAATCCAAGCTTCACTAGTTATTTTCTGTGTTCTCCAGTCAAGTCAAAGCACTCTTTGTTGCCTTAATGATGCTTGGGACATTATAGAGGACAAACTGAGGTGTACATAAATAAAACTTTAAAAATATATAGATAAGGAGTGGGAAATTCACCTACATC
Source organism: Macaca mulatta (assembly GCF_049350105.2). Taxonomy (NCBI): domain Eukaryota; kingdom Metazoa; phylum Chordata; class Mammalia; order Primates; family Cercopithecidae; genus Macaca; species Macaca mulatta. The sequence goes on along the minus strand of NC_133409.1, from coordinate 147,261,740 downwards.
CCTCCATGCACACTTAACCTCTGTTAACATTTAATACATATCCAAATTTGGCATCTTAGTGTATTTACTAATTATAATTTGCTTTTCTTACCTAGTTACTGCATGTTGTAGATATTTTACCATGACAGCATCAATAAGATCTGGATTCAGACCATCATTCTAAAAAGGCTGTGTTCTCTTGTATGGCTATATCATAAGGTTGGTTGGTTTGTTGTTGTTGAAACTGTTCTCCAACCATTAGATGCTGCACAGGTCATTTTCCACCTGCCCTTCAGGTCCAGTTCCTACCCTTTTCTATCTGCCTATGTACATTAATAGGCCAAGGGGTTGTTGGATTGGCTGTGTTCCTCTACTGAAAGCCACCACTCCTGGAGGGACCTTCTCCCAATAGCTGTTCTCTCTGGGTTCTAGTAAATGGTCCCTCCCTTTGACCCTTCTGACCTAAGGCTCCTCATAGTGACTAGCTCCCCTCCCTGCACCTTACCTAAGGCTCCACATTGTGACTAGCTCCCCGCCCTGTGTAAATAATCCCATTATTAAGTTCCTTCAGGTGCACAATTTGTGCCATCTTTTCCTGCAGGGACCCTGAGTGACACAGCAGTTTTTGGCACTGTTTCTATCAACTCTGAGCAAGCATAGATGGCTGTATGCTGGAGCAGTAAACATGGCTCTAGCATGTAAATTGTAAATTAATCTTCATTTGCAAATGAACTGCAAGGCTTAGATATTGAGAGTGCTGGGAAGCAGGAGAAATTCATCATTTAACTGGAAGCACCAAAGCTGTGGCAGTGGAGTCATGGCGGGACCAGCATGTAGAAAGTTTCTTTCACTCTTTGAATATTGGTTGAAAGGAGTGCAGCTGAAACTGTGACCAAAGGAGGCATTATGCCTCCAGGAAAGTCTCACAGAAAAGTATCACAAGCAGCAGTGGTAGCTGTTGGATCAGGCTGTAAAGGAAAGGGTGGAAAGATTCGATCAATTAGCGTGGAAGTTGGAGACAAAATTCTTCCGCCAGAATATAGAGGCACCAAAGTAGTTCTAGGTGACAGGATTATTTCTTATTTAAAGATGGTGACATTCTTGGAAAGAATGCAGACAGAAATAAATCACTATTGAAATGACATCACGTGAAGCTGCTCCTTCCACTGAAGTCCTGAAATATTTCATCATATAAATAATTTCCATGTCTGTCTTTATAATAAATTCATAAATTTTATTTAAACTTTCTTTCTTTATAATAAACTAATGATATATAAAGTAATGGCATCCAGTGTCTCTAAAACTTCGTTTTTCTGCACTGATACAGATATTTCCAAATAAAAATATGTAAATTTAACAAAATTAAAAATCCAAAACTTTAAGCCTTTCCCACTTCCTACTATAGGAAAGAAACCTGTTTTCCCTTCATCAAGCTGGCAGTGTCCTCGGCATCTCAGCTGTGTGCTCCTGTGGCAGAATTTCTTTTTTGTGTGTCTTCATCCTCTGTCTCTTGCACAGTGTGAGGTACCCACAGCACACAGAACCAGCACCAATTAACATCTGAGATAAATACCTTGTAGGAAGAACAAAAACGTCTTTCTGGTCATATTGTGGTTTGAATGGATAAAAAGTTTGTGATGACCAGATCAGCCTCCCACCTGCTTTGAATGGGATTGAAGTTTATGAAAGAGAAAACCACAGAAGGCTGTTTCTCTGCTTAGCATAAACATTGGAGTCATTTAAAACTTGACTAAAGGCTTAAATGATAAATTTGTGTTTTGTAATCAGCTTTCATAAATATTAAATAAGTGGGAGATGGGTGAAGAGCAAGGACTTGCTTTGTATGCGTTTTGTATAAGCTGAGAATAATTTCTGGCACAGGATTTTGGGAATGTCCTGGCTTTGTCTGAAATGGTAGTTGAGGAGACCCTTGGCTCTTGAATCCTTTTCCTGAGAAGTGAAGTGGCAGCAACTGGGAGGGCACCCTTTCAGGCCAAGTCCAGAAGTGGCCTCGCTGCCTCGCCCTTTCCAGCTCTGTCCCATTGGAGGCATGATGTCATCAAGAGACAAGCTGATTGGTTCAACTCCGTAGAGGCTTTGGCTGCGTTTAACCCTTGGGGGTTAGGTGTGCAAAAAGAAGAATGTAAAATAAGGAGATTTGCATTTCCACTGATGATGACTAAATTTCCCACGCCATATTCTGCAGTGTGCATTGTTCCTCGTTATGTAAACAAGCATGCTGTGTAGTCTTTTGTGCTGAGCAAAGCCCTCCCACCCTGAAGAAGAATGTGACACTCCTACCTCTGGGGAAAGATTAGGGCCTGGAATGTCTGTTTAAGTTGTTTCCAAGTATTCGCAGTAGTCACAACTTTTATCCTAGATGAAACACCCTTTAAATTTCCATTGGGTTTAGGTGGTGTGGTAATATTGAGGTAATTTGTTCATATTTTAAAAATAATCTCATTTATTTTATAGGCAGCCGTAAACAAACAGTTTTGGCCTTTCTATCGAAGTGATTTTTGTTAGCCTAGATTATAGATGTGTATATATGCGTGTGTGTGTATATATATGCAGTGTGTGTGTGTATATATGTATGTATATGTGCATTTCCATGGTCTTGATGCTAACAGGAGAAACTCCACAGTGTTGTGAATGAGCGGGAGTTAGTCCTGGCTCTGCAATTGACTGGTGATGAGAAAACTGGTGTGTTCTCTCCCGCTTGCTGGTCCCTTGCTGCCATCATGCCTCTAACTGGACAGGTGCTGGAAAGCAAGGGGAATGCGCCCTCCCTGCCGCTGCCACTTCACTTCCCACCGATGCATCTCCCCATTGCTGCTGTCCCTGTCTGTCACTCATCCGTTTCCCTTTTTCTTTTTCCCTTTGCTCTTTCTCCCCTTTTCTTTTATGCTTTTTTGTCTTTTTTTCTTCCTCCCTACTTTTCTCATTCATTTTTCCTTTTCATTCTTATTTTTACAGGTGGAGTTAAGGATGGGCTTCTCTTCCAGCCTCTCAGCCCTCTGCGCCAGAGGGATTTTGCTTTTATTTTTTCTTTTTAACATTTTTTCCAGGGTTGACTCACATTTCTATTCTGCACCAGCATTTCTACCACTTGTGGTGTCGGCAGGCTACCACGCATACCGCCAGCCTCGGTCCCCCACTAAACAGCCTGGTTCCCTTTAGCTGCAGCAAGAAGGTACCATCAAGCCCAGGGAGGGACTTGGGGTATTTGCAAAATCGCCAGCAAAAGGAGAATTTTCCTTTTCTCTCTTTTTTGTTTTGTTACATTTTTTTTTTAACCCCAGACTGAAAGTTTGGGTGACAATGAATGTAGGTGAATATAGATGAGAGGAATTTGACCTTTATTTCAGTCCATACAAATGCTGAGAATCACAGAAGGAAACATTTTCTGGTATATTCTTTTTATACTTCGGTTGTGGTTTCGTATCTTGTTTTTCTAATAAAGTATCAGTAGGATACAGAGTGCGTGACTTTACATGACTTTTGGAATAATAGTTCATTTTATATTATTCTAAGCAATTGTGTCTAAGAACAAGTAGCGGTATTTTACATAATCAGTAATAATAGTATAAAATTGAAGTATATTTGTATTACAGTTACTCATTCAGCTAATTTGTTGAGCACTTGCTCTTTTCCAGGTAGGCTCTAAGTGCAATGAACAAAACAGACAAATCCTTTTGCCCTCATGGAGCTGTCATTCTAGAAAGCTAGAGAGGAATGAGAATTTAAAAAGAATAAATAGGTAAAAATCATAGTATGTAGTTGATGATGGGAGTGCTTATGAGAACAATACAGCTAAGAACAGGATTAGAGGGTGCGGTGGGAGGAGGGTTGCCATTAGGTGAGTCAGCCAAGGAAGGCCCCTTTGAGGAGGACGTGAGGGAGCAAGCCATGCGTGCTTGGGGTAGGGAGGGAGAAGCAGGAGTGGTTATTGGGCTACTTTCTCTTAATTTCTCCTGTAGGAGAAATTGAAAATTCTACCCTACACTTAATATTGTCTTACAAATATAGCTTATAACTTGACTTTTACTTTTAACTTCCTTTTTCTTTAGTCATGATTGCTACCTGTGGCCTTTCTCATCTTGGTTTTTTCCCTTGATTTCTTTATTTTAAGCTGTTGGGTGCATGCTTTTAAACATGTGTTTAAAAAAACACACATTTTTAAAAAGCTGTTGAACTAGAGTGAAATCAGAATTTCTCAAACTTGATCATTGTTCTTGTTGTCATCCTGGGCAAGGATGTTGGGTGAGTTCTGGCGGAGGGGCTGGGTTATAGGTCATTGTCTTAGGAAATGCCTTTCCATGAGCTCATTGCATACTCAAGGCAGAAATAAAATCTGAAAACCAGGATCGTGAAGCAAAGGGAAGAGAATTCAAAATTGCTAAGACCAGAAGATGGCCAGAAATCTCGGAAATGGGAGATCCAGTGAGGGAGGCCGACTGACTGGGTGTTCATGGAGGCAGCGAAGGTGAGTTCAGGGTATGCCACCACCACTTGGAACACAGAAATGGTGCTAATGTCCTAAAAGAGCATTGACCACAAATAATTCGCCCCAATGAATCTTAAGTACATCCTCTCAGGAGCCAGACCCATAGGTAATTACAACCAGTAAGAGAGGGAGATGCTGGCGGCCTCAGACATTCTCTGACCCTGAGTGGACTTCGGGGACGTCAGGGTAGAGGAAGCTTCTTAGAGAACAGATACGAAGGTGGTCTGTGTATGTGTGCACGCATGTGTGTATATATATCCCAGAGAACTTTAATTTGTTTAGAGATGTGCTATGTGGTCGGAGTGGCAGCCAGACATTGGGGGATAGGCTTTTTATTATATAGGACTCTGAGAAAACAATTAATCTGGACCTCATTTTCACTTCCTTTGAAATGTGTGACCCTCAGAAACAACACAGGCTCTTTTCCTGACCCCCAGTGTTATGCCAACATCCTCAAAGATGTGCTCTCTGATCTCAACTCTGTTTTCATGGACAACTACCCTCCCTGCCTAGGGTTCCTTTGTCCTGCTTTCTTCTCCATAGATGTTTCCTTTTGATGCTATCAGGTGAGTAGCCAGTGGGTAAGAAGCATGCCTGTGGCCTGTAGCTGCTGGGCAGGGCCAAGATGCTGAGCGTATCTTTCCCAGGCATCCTACTCTTGCTCACAAGCTTTAATGGCCCAGTCTCTGGCGCCACAGGGCCCACCTGTCCATAACTCAAGGCGGCCTGTTTATTTGCCTGGACAGGTGGAAAACTGCCTAAGCTCAGTAGGGGCCTACAAATGACAATTTGTCTGGCAGTCTGTTCTTGGCTGTCCTGATTTAAACAGGCAGGAAGCCATTGTAAACTCAGCTAAAAAGTTGTGGTTTGTGTAAATGTTCTGGTTCCTTTCCTGTCCACTTTGGATCTAGTTATTTTCAACAGAACTTCCCCCAAAAGCATGGAAGAGCCTTATATCCGTTGTGCAGTGGGCATAAAGTCCTGGTTTTGCAGCTGGGGCCCTCTGTACTGGGCCAAAGGACAGTGAAGAACGCCATGGAACTTGGGTGCGGTGGCAGAGGACTGGCATCCCATCTTCACACTGTACTTCAGGGGTGGAGATCTCCCAGCCTCAAGGTCTTAGGCTGTTTCTGTGTCCTTGGAGGGAATATTTATCTTACTCCATATCTAACTGTATGTAGAAATCTAGGCAAAGCTAACCCTAGAAATGGAATGTTTATGCCCTAGGGATTTTGTATTTTTTTAATTATAATACCTGAATCTAGGTGAAATTTTAAAGATACTAAAGACTATATAGTGAAAAATAAGTCTCCCAGATTCCCGGTTCTTCTCCTTGGTGTTTTGAATATCCTTCCAGAAATATTCTCTGCATATAGAAGCATTTCTGACATGTTAAGCATTTTTCTTTTTAAAAGACAAAATGGTGCTGTCTCATGTGTATTGCTCTGAACCTTGCTTTTTTCATGTAATAGTAATTTTTGGAAAATCATTCTAATTAAGTACATGAAGAGTTTTCTTTTTTATTGTTCATAATATTCCGTGGTGTGCATATACTATCATTTATTTTTGTTTCTTGTAGATGGACATTCTACATGTTACCAGGCTTTTACTGATTAAAGCATTGCTGCAATGCAAATCCTTGTACAGAGTCATTGTAAGATGTTTCCAGAAGCTGAACAGCTGTGTGAAAGAGTTTGTGCGTGTTAAATTTACTTTTCTACCCACAACATGTAAACACCTTATCAACATGGGGGTGGTCAGCCTTTTAGTCTCTTTTTGGTTAACAGATTGGTAATGTTATCTTGGGTTAGTTTTAAAGTGTGTTTCTTATTATGAGTGACACTGGCATCTCTTTACATGTTTACAAAACACTATTTTCTAGATTCCTTTTCTCTCTCTCTTTTTTTTTTAACGTTGTTATTGAATTGATCTCTTTCTTACTAATTTGTAGAAGATCTTTATATTTGGAAAAAATCAGCCCTTTATCTGTGATATAATTTGTCTTTTGGCCTTGTGGCATTTTTATGTGTTTTTTTTTAACATGTAGAAATTTAGAATTTTTATAGTTGAATCTATCAATCTTGTATGACTTCTGCTTTTTTTTTTTTTTTTTTGAGACAGTCTTGCTCTGTCACCCAGGCTGGAGTGCAGTGGCACAATCTCGGCTCACTGCAACCTCTGTCACCTGGGTTCAAGCAATTCTCCTGCCTCAGCCTCCTGAATAATTGGGATTACAGGCGTGTACCACCACACCCAGCTAATTTTTGTATTTTTAGTAGAGACAAGGTTTCACCATGTTGGCCAGGCTGTTCTCAAACTCCTGACCTCAGGTGATCCACCCACCTGGGCCTCCCAAATTGCTGGGATTACAGGCGTGAGCCACTGCGCCCAGCCAACTTCTGCATTTTGCATCCCAGTTAAGAAGACTTTCCTTACTCTAAGATTATAAATATATGTATATTATTTGTATATATACATTATATATAATTACATTATATATTACATATACCTATATAATTACATATATAATATATACTTATATGTAATATACAAATATATATTATTTGATTACAAATATATTTTATATATATATAGTTACACATTCTATATATATACACACACACACAAACACATAATTTCCTCCTAGTATTTTGTGGTTTCATTTTTCAGGTGTAAATCTTTGTTTCTTCGGAATTCATTTTGCTATGAGGCGTGCTAGGCATCCTGTTGATTTTTAGCAACAATTTGATTCAGCCCACTGTTTGATTCAGTTTTCCAGGTGAAGAAACTAAAGCTTTGAGAGCTGAAATGACTTGCCTACGATGTTAGGGTTGATAAATGAGGGAAACCAGCTGAAACTACATCTTCTAATACACAAGACTGTATTTAGAATATAGGTGAGCTAAACCTTTATTTTGGCATTAATTAGCAGTTACTTTTCATTTCCTCTTGTTTCAACCCAAATTATTGCAGCATTAGCTTACTCTTTCCCTCTAACTGCAGACAAAAATATTTCTCTTTGTTTACGAAGGAAAGCAACTTAGGAAAGGCGTCTCTTGGGAGAAGCATGTGTTTCCTTTTTACTATAATATTAAGACTCAAAGCATTTCTTCCCTTTACTGCTTTCTAAGATGGGGGGCTGTTAGCTTTTTCTTTTGTGACTTGAAAAGTGAGGCGATGATTTCCAGCAAATTCTGAAATTCGGAATTTGGAAGGAATCCTAGTTACCACGTGGTCCAGCTCCCTTATGAACAAAGTCACTTCTGTGTTGTCTAAAAGTGATCTTCTTTACCACTATACTTGACTGGTTTAAAAATAATAATAGTAACTAAATAAATAAAAATGATCTTCCAACTTTTGCTTGTAAACCACAAGTAACCCCCTCTGCCATCCACCGTTACGTCTATGAAATAATGAAAAATCCTTTCTCATATCCACCTAAAATCTGTGACTTCCACTCCATCAATTCTGGTTTTACCTTCTTGGTAGGTCATGCACGCAGTCCTCCATAATAGTTGTTCAGATATTTGAAGCTACAATTATGTCCTCCTACCCTTAAACCTTCTCATTTCCTTGCCAGGCACCCCAGTTTCTTCTCTCTCACCTCAGATGGCTTATTTTCAAACTGCTTTTGTCTTGGCCCTTTGGTGAACATCCTCTTAAAATTGTATGACATTGTTACAGATGCTTGTATATGATGTACATTGCATGGTACACTATGATGAGATTTACGTGTCGCAGGCCACGTGATAATGCTTCATCAAGGGGTTTGATGGGCTTCTTAGTCTCCTGAAAACTTAAGGGTTCAATCTGTCAGTGAGCCCAAGTCAAAGACAGTGTGCACAATGCTTCCAGAGGTACCACAACCTCCATCAGGAGGCCATACAGAAAGCGGTTCTGTGGAGTGGAAGTGCTTGTTGCCTTTTAAAGCTTTATCCTGTGGTTTCTGCCCTGGAGATACAGCTCAGCCTCTCCCCTGTTGTGCTTTTTTGGCAAAATCAATATAGCTTTTCCCTGTGCCCCATCACATAACAGTGACTCTACCTACTCTCCACCCAACAGCATAATGGCCTGCTCTGGGCCCATGAGACTTGCTCAGGCATTTTTTAGCAGCTACATGACTCACCATAACTTTAATTTGCAGGTAAAGATGCTTTTGTACCAATTTTTCATTTGAAATCAATAGGACAGATGAGTCCTGGGAAAGCCTATGTTGTCTAAATGACCCTGAGCTAGGCCTTGTAAAGGGTCACTCAAGTCCCCTTGTGCTCTTGACCAGAACCCTTCCTCTTCTCTCCATTTTGTGCCAGTCACCAGGGTTTCCTTCCAAAATCTCTCCCCTCCATTCACACTCACCTATCTGGGATCCTCAGCAGCCACCACCTCAGTATCTCCCTGCTTGCCTCTGGGCTTCTCTAGCTCCTCTTACTTGTGGCTGCCTTACCATGTTCCTCAAATATTTTGTGTTATCCTCCCTTGACTAAAAACGTCCTTGCAGCTGGGCGCGGTGGCTCGAGCCTATAATCGCAGCACTTTGGGAGGCCGAGACGAGCGGATCACGAGGTCAGGAGATCGAGACCATTCTGCCTAACATGGTGAAACCCTGTCTCTACCAAAAAATACAAAAAACTAGCCAGGCGAGGTGGCGGACACCTGTAGTCCCAGCTACTCGGGAGGCTGAGGCAGGAGAATAGCGTGAACCCGGGAGGCGGAGCTTGCAGTGAGCTGAGATCGTGCCACTGCACTCCAGCCTGGGCCACAGAGCGAGACTCTGTCTCGGGGGAAAAAACAAAAACAAAAACAAAACAAACAAAAAAACGTCCTTGCTTCCCTATTGCTATGGTTCAGAGTGCAGACTCCTTAGCCTGGAGTGCGTGATTCGCCAGAGAATGAGCCCATGGCCCAGCCTCTGTAACTGGCCTTCTCTTTCATCTCATACCCTATTTTTCCAGCTCAGTTAATTCCTATACTCACTGTTTTCTCCTACACATTGGTTTATACTATTCTCCCTACTGGGGTGGCTTTCTCCACTTCTTTTTGTTGAAATTCCACTCTTAATTAGAGGCTTAGTCATTCATTCACCACACTTAGGGAGAGCCTACTGTGTGCTTAAGCTGGGCATACAGAAGTGAAATTGTAAACCAACATGCAGCTTTTGAGGGACTTAGACCCTAAAGGGAGAGATAGGTATTAAATAAGTCCAAATAAAAATATGACCCCAAGCAAAAATAAGTGCTCTTGAAGAAAAAGAGCAGAGTGCTGGGCAAGGTGTGGGAGGTGCGGTGAGGCCCCATTAGACGGACTGGCCCTGAGGCCTCTCTGCAGTCAGGCTTAGGGAGACTGAAGGAGCTCAGTAGCCCAGTAAACAGTGATGCGGCTCAGGAGAGGATGGGGTCAAGTCTCTGTCTGCCGTAAAACCTGCCCCCTTGCACTTTGAGCTTGAGAGGTCTTTCCATCAGCAGCTCTTTCTGCTGGCACTGCATGCTTTGCTACTCTTGTTTGTGTGCATGGTCCTTCTCCCCAGTCAGATGAGAGACCTTTTCCAGAGTAGTAATCACAGTTCATTTTCACAAGCCCTCCAGCTCCCCAGCCCTAAATGGGTACTTAGAAATGCAAGGCCTTGATTAAGGGCCTCAGAAGGATGTGGGATGTCCTGAGTCCTTAAAATGTCATGTTTTCCCCCAAAGAACTCAAGGTATGGATTGCTAAAGACGTGCTCCGCTTGGGCATAGATAGATACCTGTTTTTCTTCTTTTTGAAGGAGATACAATAATTAAGCCCTTCTCCTTTACCTCGCCCTTAAATTTGGAATTTTATTTTCTTTTTCTTTCTTTAGTAATAAGGTAAAGAGCCCTTTTATGCCACAACTTAGGGATTCTAAAGCATATTCAGAATAATTTGCTTCATGGATGTGAGCACAGAAATTTGCAGATTTTGGGAGACATATACTGAATGTCTTATGACTTTCTCAATTAATAAACTAATCCTCCCTCACCCATTTTTTAAAGGTAAAAATATTTCACTAAAACAAGCTGGTTTGGAAAGGGGGAGATGAATTTGGCATTTAAATGTCAAATGCATGTTTTAAGCTAACTTCATTCACTGCCCGGTCCTGCCTCCATACATAATTAACATTTATAAAGAATGCAGATAGAATTCCCCTTGATAATGTCACATTGGTGTTAACAGTCTTTCTGCTTCTAAGTATCATATATGTAAGTCAAGAACAGAAATAGTTTGGACAGTTCTTGGCCCCTATTATTCCAAATTAGATTGAGAGAAGAAAAGAACCAAACCAGATATGGTATATTTTTGTTAAAATGTCAGCTCCTGCTGGGGTAGCTCCGTATGTTCCCACAGGTCTCCAGAAGGACTTGCTGTAGCAGAGCAAAGCAGAACTAAACAAATCCTCAGCTGGGTCCATGTGCTTACAGCCATTACGGGCCTTATAGGCATTTAGTAGTAGAGGAGCATCTCAGACGTGTAGGATGCTGGTGGAATTCATTGGGTTAAAGAAAAAATTTCCAAGGCCCATTTTTTAAGAATCGAAAATATTACTGCTGATCCTGAAATAAGGTCTTTGATGAGTCTCTCCTGTTGGGGTATTAACCTAGAGGTCTGGCCATGCTCCAGTTCAGATAACGCTGTGTCTCTGTACTAAATTCTTCCTGTAGGTTCAATTAGATTTTGGCCTTTTTTCATCTTGGGCAACAACTCAAGAACTGCCCATTTCTAAGGCAGGAGCTTAGTGATGGATGCATTTGTTTCACTGCTGACAAAGATTTCAATGTAAAATCTGCCAGCCCCTTGAGGATGGAAACACAGATTGATCTCAGTGAAGAACGAGTCTATTGGTCCTCGTGCAGAGATGCATTAACGTCTCTCTGTGCTCTGGAAGGGGTTCACTTCCCCAGGTGGACCTGAGCAGGCTGGATGTTGCAGCCTATTCAGCGGCAGGATCGGGTCCTGTTCCTGGAAGAGAACTCCACTAAGGTACTTGTTAGAAGTCATCAGTGGTGTTAACACTCAGGTTCCTTTGGTCAGTGGTTCCACAAAGCAACATTTCCTCAGCACCCACTATTACCGGGCTTTCAACTGCTGTATGTGGCATTATGAGAACATAATGTTGCAGGTTTAGGTTTGCTGTGTACTTTTTACCAGGGGTGTATCTGTGTGTCTACTGATGAATTTCTTAGAGGTGTATTAGTTTGCTACCTTGGTACCTTTTGCCACTTAGTTTTGCTTTCTCCTTTTTAAGGAATAGCATGTGTGTGTGTGTTTCATTGCAGCGATCCACTGCAAATTGTGTATAAGCTTTTGTGGGTGTTTTTCTATTTTGACATCACCGTAAGTGTTTTGGTTCTTTTTCTTGAATGTTTGTTCTCTGTCTGGAGTCAAACCCGAGACAGACTTGGAAAGTGAATAGTGTGGGATCAGCTCTCCCACAGTCACTAGCCCCAGCCAGCCTTGTTTCTCAGGGACAGCCTAAGTGGCACTGGGGAAAGCAAGTGGACCTGCAGGGCACTCATTGACGTTAGTCAGAGCATCTGAAACAAGAAATTACAAGATTCCCGGGTCTAGACCCGGCTTATGGGAAGTTCTGTCTGCATCCGGGGAGCACCATGTACCTCTGTCAAATTTGTGGCTGTGCCTTTTAGTTTAGTTTAGACAGTGCCTCTCACTTAACATTAATTAAAACACAGTTTTAAGCCTTTGTAGGCTTGGTATTACTCAGGCCAGTATCATTGTATCATTTGCTAAATTTTATGTAATAAGGTAATTGTGTCTATATTTCTTCACTGTTGTGCTAGAAAAGGAAATGAAACATCATAAATCTGAAGTGAGCATGGTCAGAGGCAATCGGATCTACAAAAGTGAGGCTGAAGAGAGGAAGCCTGAGCTGAGTGATGATTGATCCCTGTGACATCACAGAAGGACACATGAGCTAAGGACAGCCTTGATCACGAATCCTGGCATCCTGAGCCAAAACCCAGATGCAAAAACTTGAAGGGGATATTTTACAACAAGTGAGGGAAACAGCTCTCTTGACATTGGTGGTGATAGCCTGCGGGACTCATTACCCGTGAGTAAGTGGTGGATGTTGGCTTGGGAACGGCCTCGCCCTGAGTAACAGGCAGAAACGCGCTGGCGGGCCTCCCTGGAGCCCTGTTCTCAGCTGCACTGCCAGTGGCTGAGCGGGCTGGCCTGGACCGTGCGCTTTACTTTATCAGCAGGTATTTACTAGGTGCCAATTATGTGTCAGGCTTGGTGCTAGGTGATGGGTGCAGGGAGTAGAGTTAAAGGACACAGTTCCTTCTCTTAGGAAGTTTCCTTGAAGGAAGTCAAGTGGCTCCTGAATTCTATCTAAGAAAGGCTTAAGAGAAGCAGTCTGGTTGAAGTAGGGGCTGGGGGCTCGTCTGAATGATGTGCTTCACTGTTTGGCTTTGTTTTACCTGTTTTATGTCTTAGATGAACAAAAAGAATTTCTAAAATACACGTTTATTTATACCTTAAATAAGACTAAGAAAACATTAGTTGTTTATATGTAAAAGCATTTGTTTTTGTTTTTTTGTTTTTGTTTTTGTTTTTTGGTGTTGGCTTGGCAGGAGGCTGTTGAGCTTATAGGTGGGTAAATGTGCCCCATCCCCTGGGTACCCCTCTTGACATGGCCATTACTGGCCTCTGTTTCCACCTGTTTATCCCTCATGTCACATTGACACATGGGTCTCCTAGATGTTTGTTTTGAGTTCTACCTCAAGCCTGGCTGCAAACTGCTTAGAGGTTGCCAACCTGGGTGAGTCAGGAATCAGCCTCACTTCTCAGTTCCACAGCTGATTTATTAGTCATCCCTGCATATCAGTTTGTCTGTCTGTTAAACAGAATAAAACAAGAGTGTTTCCTGCCGGTTCCCTGTGGAGTGTGGCAGGCCAGTGCTTGTTGGCTTCATTCAGAAACCAGGCCTCTTGGAAATACAGAGCAGTGTCCTCAGTGACTGCCCTTCACAGGTGGCTGCCCCACCTCTCTCCGCTTGCCTCCTGCTTTACATTCAGAGCAGGAAAGCTGTTAGCACAAGGTTCATTTAAAACCCCAGTTGAGGAGGTTATCATAGCATCCTTAATTCTAGTGAATGGCTCTGGTTTTCCCTTCAGCAGTTGGAGTGATTAAATGTCATAATATATCAAGGGAGTACCAATTATGAACATGGATTTCATGCTGGGTGCTTTTACATTCTTTGGTTGGTGTTGGGCATAGTACTAACTTACCTTGGCAGCACCTTTAATTGGGGCATTCATGAGTTGAATTGGACTCTGAGCAGCTGGAAGGGTCTGGGACTGAGGACTGCTGCCAGGGCTTCACCTGTCCTGTCACAGTTGGCCTGTTGGGGCATCTAGGATCGGCGTCTAGGATCTTACTCACGTTTGACTTCATGCTGCCCAGGCGACGAGGCAGAATATTTTTGCTTTGAGCTGTGATGCTGCGTTGGTTTTCATTGTAAAACATCAGAGTCAGAAGGTTCCCTAAGTGTGAGTTCTCTCGTTACAGGTTAGGAAACTGAGCCCATTAAGGATGTGACCTACTCAGAGTCTCATGAGACCTTTGACAGCGTCCAAACCTCTGCTGCATAGCAACATCTTTGGCGCAGACTGGGTACTTGATACCCACTTGTTGAATAAATTAGCAAACCCAGGTCTCTCGAGATTTGTTTAACAGTTATGTCAACTTTTTTTTGGTTTAAACTGTCCACATACCAAATCTGGTTTTGGTTCAGTGACTGATCTAGGGTGTTAGAGGATTCCGCCGGTTTTGTAGAAACAGTAGACAGACTGGTCAGCCTTTCATGTTGCTAATGCTGAGTGGCAAGTTTAACCCTATAGTTCCTTCTTTCTCTCATGTGGTATCTTAAAGCAGTGGTTCTCAAAGGGCAATTGCAGACCAGCAGCATCACTGTCCCTGGGAACTTGCTAGAAATGCAAATTCTTCCCTCCTGCCCCAGGCCTTCTGAATTAGAAACTCTGGGGCTGGGGCCCGGTAATGTTTTTACAGGCTCCTCAGGTTTGAGAGGAGGTTTGAGAACCAAGGCTGAGGTTTGAGAACCAAGGCTTTAAGAGCCAGGTCCTAACAGTGTTCCCTCTACTCGTGAATAGACTGTGCATGTGAGCGCCCAGTTATGAACACGCAAGAACCAGGCATGGGATTACATAACACTAGCAATCAAATAAAATGTAATGCAAGTTTTATCTGACATAGTTAATATATACATGGTAGTTCCTGTGCCAGTGGTAATTAGGCAAATGAAAAGTAGTTCATATAAATGGCCATAATGAATATTACCTAGGCAAATCAAGTTTTTATAGTTTTTCCCTATAGCTTTTTAGTATCTGCTAGCAGTCATTACTGTTGGTGACTTCCCTAATTACACAGATGTACATTCTTCACTCACAGAAATATACTCATTCATATATGAAATTCTGGCTCAAATTTCCCAATTGTTAGGATTCCCTGTGACCACCTATCTCTGGTTGAGTTTTAAAATCTCAAAAGCAGGATTTAAATGCAAATAGCTTATTTGGGAGGTGATCCCAGGAAGCACTGGTAGGGGAGTAGGGGAGTGAGAAAGAAAGGAAACCAATAAAGGATTTGTTATCAAGCAGGTTACCCCTTGGGCCCTGGGGCTTAGACCTGCTGCGGAAGTCTGGGAGACTGAAACTTACTTTAGATCAAGGGAGCTGGGGTATTTATCTACCACTTCCAGTCAGTCTGGATGAGGGCTGCTCACCTAGTGGGAGTAGGGACAGGACATTAATTCCCTCTCGCTTTTAGTCTACCCAGTGTACAGGTAGGTCTAGAGGGCTCTGGCAGCCTGAGAGAATCCTCAGAGTCACAGGTGCTTGCAGTTGGAAACTGGCAGATAGGAGGGTTTAGAAATGACGAATGCATATTGTCTACTTTACCACCCATTAGTGGTCCTGGGCTGGGGCTTCTCAGGCTTTCATGTGTACACTGCCCCCAGGTCTTTGAGGCGCACCAGTGCTGTCACTCTTGGCACAGGAAGGGTTTTCCCTGGGGTTCCTGTTCTGGAGGGGACATGGGCAGGCAAGCACTTGGGGGCTGAGAGCAGCTGCCAAGGGTGGTGGCAAGAAAAGGGAGAGGGCACTATGAGAATAGACTCTGGGTCTCAGAGTCTGGGCCAGGGACAGGGCAGGATGGAGTGAATGAAAAATCCTGGGGCACACAGATGGCTGGTATCAGGTCTCTTTGTCTCTGGGGGAGGAGAAAAGGAAAGCAGAGGGTTCTGGGCACTGGTAAGAGGAATAGAAGGCAGAAGAGAAACTTAAATTTCTTGCCAGCCTGTGCCTTTCCTCTAACTGCAACCCACACCCCCACCTTGTCCTACTGTTGTTTTCCATTTTCTCTAGGTTGAGAGAACTGTCAGAAGCCAGTCAGGCTGGGAAGAAAGGGAGCTTTATGCCTGGCCTCCCTGTGGGTGGGTCTGCTGGCATGTTGTTTGCGTGCCACAGTGGTGAAGATGGGGAAACTGGAACTGTGCATTCTTACTGAGATAGTCCTCAATACAGTTTCAACCGGTCCATGATGAAAGGAGAAAGTTAAGGACAGTGAAGAGTGCTGTGATGGTGCTGATGGTATTTGATTGCCAACCACCTTTATTCTGATTATGTTCATTCTTTCCCTTTTTTTAATTTTATCTTTTTAGAGACAGGGTCCCACTCTGTCGCCCAGGCTGGAGTGCAGTGGTGTGACAACAGCTTACTATAACCTCAGATTCCTGGGCTGAAGTGATCCTTCTGCCTCAGCCTCCCCAGTAGGTAGGACTATAGGTGTGCACCACCATGCCTGGCTGTTTTTGTTTTTGTTTTTTTGTAGAGACAGGGTCTTGCTGTATTGCCCAGGCTGGTCTTGAACTCCTGGCCTCAAGAGGTCCTCCTGCCTCAGCCTCCCAAAGCACTGGGATTAAAGGCACGAGCCATGGCACCTGGCCTTTTTTCTTTTTTCTATGCTTCCGTTGTTCTTTCTTTTATAAAACAAAGGAATAGTTTTCGTGTTGATTGTTAAATGTTTTTCTCTATTAAATTTATTTTGAAATAATAATAGATTCACAGGAAGTTGTAGAAATAGTACAGAGAGGTCCTTTTTTTTAGTACCCCTCACCTAGTTTCTGCCCATGGTACTATATTATTTAACTCTAATACAATACCAAAACCAGGAGATTGACTGTGGAACAATCCACACACCTTATTCACATTTCACCAGTTTTGCATGTACTTGTGTGTGTGTGTGTGTGGGGGGGGTTATATGCATTTTTATCATGTGTAAGTTCATGTGATCACCACCACAATCACGATGCAGAACTATTCTTTCACCACAAAGATCTCCCTCATACTTTTTTTTTTTTTTTTTTTGAGATGGAGTTTTGCTCTTGTTGCCCAGGCTGGAGTGCAATGGCGCGATCTCAGCTCACTGCAACCTCCGCCCCCTTGGTTCAAGCGATTCTCCTGTCTCAGCCTCCCGAGTAGCTGGATTACAGGCCTGCGCCACTACACCTGGCTGATTTTGTATTTTTAGCAGAGACGTGGTTTCTCCATGTCAGTCAGACTGGTCTTGAACTCCCGACCTCAGGTGATCCGTCTGCCTCAACCTCCCAAAGTGCTGGGATTATAGGCGTGAGCCACCATGCCTGGCCCATCCTGTTAATTTTTAAAGTCATTTCCCTTGGTAAAAAGTTGACAGCTTTATAACATTTCTTTCTCCCAGTTAGGAAGGAAAATGGCCCAAAAACTTACCAAATTAAGGGGTCACTGCCACTTGTGTCCCTGTTGAAGTGGGACAGCACAGTGCTCTGCACAGAAGCCATTCTCCTGAAAGAGGCAAGTGTGTGTTTCTGCCCAGGGCTATAGAGAAGGAAGGGTGAGAAAGATCATTTTTCTCAGGTCTTTTTCCTTCAGTACTCAGCCCTCGAGAGGCCTAAGTCATATATTAGACAGCTCAGGCTTCTGTAACAAAATACCATAGTTTGAGTGGCTTAAACAACAGACATTTATTTCTCATAGGTCTAGAGGCTGGGAAGTCCAAGATCAAGATGCCAGCCAGCATGGCCCCTGACGAGGACCCTCTTCCTGGCTTAGAAACAGCTGCCTTCTCACTGTAATCTCACATGGCAAAATATATGTATCTCCCTCTTCTTATAAACCCTACCCTCATGAATTCCTCTAACCCTAATTACCTCTCAAAGGCCCCATCTCCAGATACCTTCATAGTGGGGGTAAGGGCCTCAGTATATGAAATGTGAGGGAACAGAACTCAGGCCATAGAAAGTATCTTCATCAAGGGCTGCTCCATATTCTGCCATCTCCTCAATTGCAAAATCAGTGGAGTATCTTGGCAGAGAGGCAACAAGAAAGGTTTAGGCCCTGTATTGCCAGCCTTGTTAACTTCGTTAAATTATTTAGCCCCGTCAAGCCTGAGTTTTCTCATCTGCAAAACTGAGAGAGTCGTGTGGATGATGTCTGAGGCCCTGCTTGCTGAATCTGCAGCTGCCTGCCTCCTGTGACCCTCGTCTTCCTTTCCTCCATTTCCACTGATTGGTGGTGAGAGCCCAAAGGCCGAGTTTGTTGATCCCTGTACCAGCTGTTCTTACTTATTCCCACTTCTGGGGGCAAAGGAAAAAAGAGGAGTTTGAGATTTTGAACTTCACAGTTTTGACCAGAGCCATCCTGTTTATTTTCAGTTATGTAGAAGCATATTTGAGATTCTGATGTATGTGCCTACACACAGACACACATGGCCTGAGCACAAAAGTATTTGAGAAAAACAAGGCTCTTACTGATTATTTCCTTCAGTCTCAGACTCTCTCTACACCAGTTCACTTATTACTCAAGCATTTGATTCTACAAGAGGCAGAATTTTCGAACATAAGATTCCTATGCCCTGACTGACAGTGGAGCTTAGAAGCCCAGCCTGGGACCCTCTGGCCGTTAGCCAGGGACTCTTTGGGGTCCCAGTAGGCTTCCCCTTTTTAAGATTTTATTGCATGTTAAAACAAAAATGGGAAACAGAGGTTTGCGAAAAATAGCCAATAAATAGCCAACAATGGGGATGTTATAAAGTTATGAGAAATACTAAAAATAATAGTTGTCCTGGGTCTTGGTCAAACATTAATAAACTAGCTCTTTCCTTGGCTCTTCTGACTGCCTTCTCTCTAGATATTGTCTTGAGGTTGTAGCTTCCACTCGTTTTCTGAAGGGCCCTACCTCCTAGCACATACACAAAGCCCCTAGAGAACAGCTGTTGGCAGCAATCAGCGCTTACAAAACAGCTGAGACTGGTGGGCTGTAATTACTCTGAAATCTTCTTGCAGGCTGAGATTGGAGATGGCCTTTGAATTGTGGGCAGCTTGGGGGTCTCCCACTGCAAAGGTCCCACAAAGTGGAGAGGATTGCATGGCCATCTTTTCTGCCTTTCCTCTCCCTTCATGCCACTTTTCTTGATGTCTTTCCTGAGAAAATTTGTACACTCCATAATTGCAACTTGTAAGACTCACTTGCCAACAAACCCAAGAGTGTAAGTCCACAGGGCCTTTCCTGGAATAGGCACTTTTCACTGGCCTGTTTTGAAAAGGCTGTGTTCTTTCTAGTAATCCCATGGGGTTGTACACTTTAACCTGACATTTAGCCCCCAGCTGTTGCATGTTGCTGCCCATATAGGGAATGGATTTTCTCAGGAGTCCTCACACTGCCAGCCCAACAAGAAACCAGGGCTTGTTGCTCTCTGCCTGCCAGCACCACCCTTTCTTCAGATGCTGAGCTCTTCTGTGGCCTCCCATTTTCCTGCCAGCCAGAGGGAGGTGACCAATCTGAACTTTGGTTCCAGAACCTATTGGGCTACTTTGAGGACATCAAGTTGTGCTCCTGTCCGCTTGGCTAAGAAAAAAAGACAGAACCCTATATGGTTTAGGGATACTGACATAGATGGTAGGTTAAAGAAAAGCCAGAGGATAATAACATTTAATTCAGGATGGTGTGGTCTCAGAGGAGCAGAGAAATGGCGGGAAGTGATCCTAGGAAGGGCATTTTCTATTTCTTAAACCAAGTAGGAGGCATGTGAATGGGTCATTTATTATTGTTGTTGAAATCACAATACTATAAAATACGTTCTTTGGAATTTAAGAAACATTTCATTTTTTTAAAGAGGAAAGAACACAGTTCCTTGTCGTTGAGGTCAGCATGGGGCTGATCTAAAAGGATATTGACACAGGAACTGGGCAGTGAGGCAGTAAGGATGCAGTTGGAGGAATATCAGGTGGGAAGATGCCACACATTTGTTGGGTTAGCCACCACATTTCCCCCCTCTCATTTTCTCTTCAGGAAAAATCTCAGATCCAAGAAAGATGTATGTCCTAAACAAATCCCTCCCTAAAATCAGTTAAGGTATAACCACTTTTAAAAGCTCTTTGTCTGTTTTATCCACTGGGTGTTGACTGAGCCCACCCAGTGCTTTACCTGATAGGAGCACTAGTGGGAAATACAAAAGAAGCTGAAGAGGCATGCACATGTGTCAAAAGACCAGGAACCGTCCTCGGACCTTATGTATGCGTGAGCAGGTTTGCATCAGTGCGGTACAGCCAGGTTGCCTCTGCTGCAAGAATTCTAAAGCACAAACCCTAGATGCAGTCAGTCCACAAAGGGTGCAGGTAGGGCACCAGTACTCATCAGTGCTTGTTGTGTGCCAGCCACCCTCCCTGTGTCATCTCATCCTCCCCACACCATCCTGGGAAGCAGGCATTAGCATCCCTGTTCACAGGTGAGGGTTACATAGGAAACTGAAAATAATTATCTTCCATGTACCTTTCCTTCCGGTGGAATGTTTCTAATCGTTGTATCCTCCATGGTTATATATGGGGGACATAAGGTTGCCATTTCCATAATTAATTGTTGTCTGTAATGGGGTTGTGGGTGGGGCAGGGCACGCATTGGTTCCTAGCTCAGACATTTTCTTTTGGATGACCTTGGATGCCCTTGAGCCTCAGAATATGTCTGCAAGACTTGGAGGATTCCCCCTGCTTTTGCCTCCGTGCTTTATGGTCTGTCAGGGTAGGTAGGAGGACCGTGTTGGGGAGAAGGGTCTTAGTTAACCGAGTGACCCTCTGTCTCTGTGCACTCAGCTTGTGAACTAGGTGGGCTGGGGGCAGTTTCTTTTCACCCCTTGCCATATGCAGATGAATAGAAGCTGGAAATTTGACTTGTGTGAGGTCACCTGAGTTGACAGACAATGAGAGCCCATGACTTGCTAATGCCTGTGGTCTGTAACCTGGAGATCATGGCCTGGCTAGCTGGCCCTGGACAGAGGCAGTGATCAATAATGTGTAAGGCATTGTTCAAACAGGAACCTCGATGAGGAAGAAAGAAGAGCTGAAAATTTCGCCCCGCAGGGGAGAGACTTTTTAGGAAAAAGCAGCCAGAGAGGGGTTCTGTGTCTCTGGGAGTTGACTTATTGGATGGTGAAGGTGGTTTGAGAGTTTCTGCAGTCATAGCGACTATCTTGTTTATGAGACGCTGCTGCCACTTCCTCCAGAGGCTTTCCGCATGTGCCATTGTTCCAGTAGAAGCCTCTTACATGGCCACTTGGGATGAGGGTGGTTTGGTTTGGTTAAAAACAAAACCCTGTTAATGGAAGAAGTCATTTTTTAAAAAGAATCAAACAATTTAACCCCAAATGGATCGATGTGTACCCTTTTGATGTGGAGCTGGGCCCTTTCTTCCAATGTAGATCTGCTAATTTGGGGTTCTCTGCCTTCCTTTTATTACATGAACCACATCCATAAAATACCATTGACGAAAATTTCCAGTTTGCTTCTTAAAAGTAAAGCCAGAATTTGACCACTTGTGAAGCAAGCTGAGTATAGATTTCTTTTGGAATTTTTTACAACTTCCCCAACCACACTTAATTCAAGAGCACATTTTAAAAAATGATCTCATTATTAAGTCTCTTCAAAGTACTTACTTGGTTGTCACAGAAAGGTTCTTTTACACTGGTTTCATAATTTATGTAATGTTTAATTAAATTTTCTATTTTCATCAACAAATATAACCATCCTAAGCAGTTTTGGAAATGACCCCAGCTGACTCTTGGTAAGGGTAACACTTGAGTGTGTGGAAGCAGAAGACCATGGGTGTGGGGAGCGAGCCTGCCCAGTGTGGACATAGCCGTCCGCTGGCATCACTTACTGAGGGATGGGGTGGCGTGCAGTTAGCTCGCTGGCAGGTCACTTAAGCGGAGGTCGATAACAGGCTTGCCAGGTAGGTGTCGTTATCCCTGTTACAGATGACCAAACGGAGGTGTGGGAAGAACAAGTTGCTTGCTCACAGCAGCGCTGCTGAAAGCGGCAAAGCCGATTCCACAGTCTCAGGCATTTCGCTACCTGCAGACCCTGCCCTGTGGGAGCCAGCTGTCTCTGAGGTGAGGGGCTGGAGGCGACCCACAGCCTGCATGAGAAGGAGCAGGCCTGAGTTGAGACGCTGTTCCCTCTCCTCGCTTCAGTATTGTCTTGGATCCTCCTGTTTGGTTCGCACCCCAAGAGCTGCCTTGGAGAAAGGCGTCACTCCCTCACAGAAAACGTTTTGTCCTGAATGGAGAAGCTGCCTCCAGCTGAGTGTCCAGGAAGTGAGCTATTGTTCACACAGCATGTTCTAAACGTTCTCTGCCAGAAGGAAGCCCTTTCCCTCTGGTGTATCTTTTAAAGCAAAACAACAAAAAACAAAGGAACCTGGGTTTTGATTAACTTGTTTTTTAGATAGAATTTTGTTTATTTTGGAACCAGATGAATGTGAATGGCAAGTACAAGCCCTGTCTAATCGCTGTAAACTGAAACGTGCAAGGGAGGAGGGTGGTGTGGACTATTTGCCTGGCATCTGTAGTTTTACGAGGACTACAGATGTTTCCCAGAGTAAGTAAGGCTGGCATCTGGTCAAGTTACAGAGGGAAACAGGCGCAGTATCTCCTGCTATGGCCCTGGGAAATGGCAGGGACTAAAATCCCCCAGCAACAGAGGCGGACAGGCATTGCCTTTGAACGAGGAACAGATCTCACCATCCGTGCTTACAGCAGCAAGAACCTTGCCTTTTAGGATGATGTCATTCAGGGAATGAATGAATTACACCAAAACTGTGTCTTTTAGGCAATGCACAGCTTGCTCAGACTTGTGTCATAATAAATTAACTCCTCGTTATAGCCCTACCTTGAAAGCAAAGGCTGCACTCAGACCTCTTGTACATTGTGTCAGATCTTTACAGCAGGCCTCTGTTGGTATGTGCATTTTGTGTTTGAGGAAACTGAATCTTAAGGAAGAGAAGTCAGGTCATTTGCCCATAGCAATGATCCCATGAGTGAGGACTCTTTTTCACCTTATAGAAGAGGAAATTGAAAGTCAACAAAGTTAAATGACTTATCCAAGGTTCCACAGCTAATTAAGTGTCAGAACCAGAACTTGAACTCAAGTTTTTAATTCATAAGTCCTTGTTCTTTCCACCCCTACACACTGCCTTTCCAATGTTCTCAATCCAGTGCATTTGAAATCCTACGCTGAGCTTTAATAGAGTGAAAGCTAGGCTTGAAACAAGCTGGACACCATGAATTAGGTAGATAATGAATTGAGCAATGCCCACATATGGCTAGTGCTGTGACCCATGGACGTTATTTTGATTTTCTCATGTTTGCTTTTCTCTTCTTTAAAGTGGGAAGAATGCTAGCTCCCCACCAGGGTGCTTGTGAGGAGGAACTGAATCACCAGGAGGGCAGTCAGCTGGTGCCTAGTGCAGCAAGGACCCCACTGAAAGAACCCAGCCCAGAACCTCACACCGTGCAAGTCTTGAGTTTTCACATTGTTGAACAAAAGTGCTTTCAGGGTCGGTGGTCGACCTTGCTGTGAGCACATGAATTCTATTTTCAGGAAAGATGAATGAGCCTTCAGTGTAGTTCACACAGCTTTCACATACTCCCGAATTTTGAAGGTGTATTTGATTTTGTAATTTTATTTGATTTCAGGAGACAGAGGATACACACATATTCTACTAGCTAAGTATTCTAATGTGCTGCTTACCATGCTAAAGGAACTCTCAGATGTAGGGATCAATTTCTTTTGACCCTGATTAATATGAGCCAGTTTCCCAGGGTCTACTCATCCTGGGAACACTGATAATTGAGTTTTCAGACTGTCAAGACTGGGGTTAGCCTGGGTTCCAAAATAGAGAAAGCCACACCACAACACAGAAGCTGTGCTGAGAGCCCTTACCCCAGAAGGCTTTGTGACAGGGAATAATGGTGCCATCGACTTTCCCACATTCCTTTCTCTTTGTTTCCTTCGCCTCTCGGGCATGTCTTTGCTTATTAGCATGTTGAGCAGAGTTCATCACAAATGAAACTCAGACTAGTGTTAATCTTACAATTTATTATCCTCTAAAAGATCTGATCCTGAAAGATGTTTCCAGTATTTCAGTATGAGACTTTTCAAACTACAGAAAACTTGAAAGACTTGAATAGTGAATGCCTGTATATCTACCACGTAGGGCATGGATTCTATAATTAGCATTTTGCTGTACGAGCTTTATTGCATCTATCCATCTGTCTACCCCTCAGTGCACTTAGCAATCATGTTATTTTTTGATGCATTTCAAAGTAAGTTGCAGACATCAGTACTTCCATCCCCAAACACTTTAACATATATATGATTAACTGGAGTTTGATGTTTGTTTATAGTTATTTGGGGGGGGTAAAATTTATACAAAGTGAAATCCATCAGTTTTGACCAATACATACATTTGTCTAACCTAAATTCCTATCAAGATACTGAACATTACTATCGCTCCCAGAAAGTTCCCTAGTGCCTTCCCCAGCCAGCCAGTCCTCACCCAGCCTCTTCTGGTAGTTTTCCATTCTCAATTACTTTTGCCTATTCTAGAACTTCATATAAATGGAATCTTTGCGGCACGTGCTCTTTCGTAGGTCGTATCTGAAAGCTTTTAACTAGTGCTTTAAACTGAAGTTTAGGGACTCTGTCAACTTCGTTTACCCACCTTCTTCCTGTTTCGCAAGTTCAGAGGTAATTAGGAGTGGCAAACTGCAGGAAATCTCAAGGCAACTGATGGATCCTGATAGTGTATTTGTATTAAGTATATATGTATGTATTATTAAACCGTAAGTATATATAATTCAGTGCTGAGAATCCTACATCTCACCACCCTGATATTATAAGACAGGTGTTCCCTGTAGAATCTGAGGAGCTAAGACCCGTTTCCCTGGCCGCACTACTGAGGAAATTGATTCTGAGTGAAAGTTTAGGATGTTTTCGTTGGCCTGGTTTTATCCATAGCCAGACTAGCAGTGTGCCGTAATGACATTCAGATTGTGAAAGAACCAGACGGAGGGAAGGTTACTTGGAGGCTGGTGGGGGTGCCTGAAGGACCAAGTGGCAGGTTAACCAGTGTTTTTAGGTAACTGCAGGCTTTCTGAGGTTTGTGTACTTCCTCCTCACCCCTCCCCACCATGCCAAAAGATAAGCCTGCTCCTCGATGAAAAGTAGATTGTGTACATTGAACTAGAACCCAAATACATAATCCTCATTAATCTTTTAGATTCTTGACCCACTTATTAAAGCCAGTACTTGGCATATAACCCAGAGTTATGTGGCAAGCAATAATAAAGTTAATTGGAATCTAGGTCTCCCAACTTTTTTATTCTTTCAGCAGTTTCTTGGCACTTTGAGTAAAAGATTGCTTTTACAGTAGGCTGTTCTGGTATGAGAAGGTCGTTTGGCAAGTATTAGTTCCGTGTGTTTCCTTCACGTCATGGCAAGTCAGGGCTACGTATTTCTTCTCGGTCATGTTCATGTCATGTCCATGTATTTCCTTTCTGTCAAGTTGCAGATGTGGGTCTAAGCCCTGACCTCTGGGTCAGGGAAAGGGCCAGCTGGTAGTTGCGGGGTGCGAGGTGCTTTCAGGGAGCAAGACCCAATATCAGCAACCCAAGAGGTATAGGAAAGACAAAAATGAGGGGGCAGGTAGGAGGTGAGAGCCTGAGACCGTGCTCTGGAAGCCAGAGCTCCCTGGCTTTCCTCTCTCCACCAGCCTAGCCTGGGGCAAACACAAAAGACAGGCTTTAATAGGAGCCTTTGTCAGGGAAGACGGACAAAGCACTTTTGAAACAAAACAGCTCTGTTGTCTCTCAGCCTAGTAGAAAAAGGGGAGTTGAAAAAGAAGGTGAAGATGTAAAGGGGATTGAAGTAGGGGGACACAGCAATGAACATGGTAACAACCTGAGTGCCGCCCTGTGAGACACAGCTGAAGTGGAGACCGAGCCCGCTCTGTGGAAAAGGAGTTCTTCATTGTTAGCGGCCATGTCTGATCGCCTCGGCAAGGACAGCCCTGAGCCCGCTGGCAGATAGTTACTCATTCCCTGCCATGCGCCTTTCCCCTCCCCCACCCCATTCTGCCTCCCTCTCCTAAAAGCAGTTGACAAGGTTAGAAAATCAGGACAAATAATTTACTTCAATCCGTCTTTGTCTTTCCTGAGGCCATGCGCAATTCAGTCTGGGAGGAGAAGGAAAAAAAATCACCCAGACCCTGGCCAGTGACCCTTTTTCAGATGTGGAATCAAAGCCCACTCTAGGCTGAGAGCCTGTCTGCTGCTAAGAGGCAGAAGACAGAGATGGTGATGAATTCTTATGTGGTTTCTGGGCCTGGGAGTGCAGCTGTCAGCAGTCTTTAGAGTTCTTTGCACAGCCTAAGGAACCGATTTTGACGTCAGCAGTCGCCTGATGGGATGGGCACAGAGCATGTGGTGAGGCTGAGGAGGCTGTGGCTCAGCCACTCGGCCCCCTGCTCCTGGGAATGGGGAGCACTGTCCAAGCAAGGCCATCTGGCCAGAGGAGAGGGTCTGCCACTTTGCCCCCCTGTAGCAGGAATCAGGCTCGGTTGCCAGTGGCACCTGTGAAAGTGCAGTGCCCTCTGTGGGCAGTTTGGGAGTGCCCATGGAGGAGAGCTTCAGTTTCCTCACATGAAAAGTGGGATAATGTTTGGCTGGCTGCGAGTCAAGGCTCTGCAGGATTGCTCAGAGAAGGGATCAGCTGGAAGTTTTGGAGTGTGAGGTGCTTTGGGGGAGTGCCAACCTTGTGCCAGCAACTCAGAGAGTCAGAGAAACGTAAAAATGAGGAGGGAAAGGGAGTTAGAGAATTCAGGCTGGTGCAGAGGGAGACTGTTGGCTGCCTTCCCCCTTTCCCTGTTAGTGTAAAAGTGACCGGTGTATTAGCGATAGCTAACAAACGTTTGTCATCGAACACCACCAGTGTGCTAGCTGTGTACAAGGCATATGGTGGGACCTAAAGTAAACAGCGTGACGCAGGGTTCTTACCCTCAATGGTTCTTTAGTGTCTCTGGGACACACCATAAAACACTTAATCAGGGAAGTAATCCTGCAAAGCAGAAGGTGTTTCTGGCCCAATAAGGTCATCAGTGCTGGGTGGAAGAGGCGAGGTGGAAGGTGTCTCCGGCCCCGTGGCTCAGTGGCTCAGGCCTAAGGAGACCCGTGTGTATTTTCCAACTGCCAGGGGGTCCTAAGGCACCAACAACTCCCAGGCAGCAGAAAGGGTGTTGGGAGGGAATGTCTGATGTCAGGAGCCAAGTCAGCTGTAGAAACTTCTCTCATGCTCCCATTTACACCAAAGAAAAGTAAAAGGAAAGTGGCTCCTTTCCCATCCTCCTCTATGTGGGGCCCCAACTTCTAGACATGTTGACCAGACTGATTCCTGCTGTCCTGATATTTGGCCCCGTGTGGTAGCCCTGCACACAGCCGTGACTTGTACTGCCTCCTTAAAGGGAGGTTTCCCACGGGCCTTGGAGCCAAGTTGCACCAAAGCTTGAGGTCTGCCTGTGCCCAGCACACTTCCTGGCATACAGAAGACCCATCAAAACTCTTTCTTCCCCCTCCTTCAAATCCCAGTATTTATTAAAAAGCTGGGTGTCATCTGCATGGCTCTGCCGCCTGGTGATGGGGGATGGAGGCCTCTCCATGCATATCTCCACCTCCCATCACCAGCCCGTGGGCAACCAGAATCCTGTGGTCTAAACAAGCAGATGTCAGATGGCCTGAGCAGCAGTATCTCCAGTGTTTGTTTTTGTTCTTGTTTTCAGCCATATGGGGAATCCATTTTTCACAGCCCTGGCAGGGAAAAATAGTCTAAACAGAGTCATCCTGAAAACTTTCTGAAAATGGAGTATTTCCAAGCATTTTGTGAAGACAAGAGTCCATTATGGTGATAACTTTCAAGACCTTATATTAACAAACACAAGTGTAAGTTTTCAGTCAGTTCACGTGAAGTGCAGTAGTAAGGAAGCATGGCCATTTCTCATCTCTCTCCAAAAATGTCACTCATCCAAAACCACAGAAAAAGAGGAGAACACTAAATGGTTCCCTTCCATTACATCTAACCTGTCTCTTCCCCTGAAATGCAGAACATTTCTGGGAAAGCTGCCTATTCAGATTGTTTTTTAACTCAAGCCTAGGAGGTTAAACTGCATGAAGTGTGTAGATCAGAATGATATCTGCTGTGTCTGAATGCTCTTCTTTGTCTAGACTAAAATGATCATATTTCCTCTCTGCTGGTTCTGGGCCGTGAGGGTGAGTTTGAAGCAAGGAGAAAAGATGAGCTCCAGCTCCTCCCTATCTCCACAGCTCAGGCTGAGGGCTTGGGCAGACCACAGCTCCAGACATTCTGCTTTGGTGCCAGGGCAGGGACCTGCCAATCTCTGCCCAAACAGGATCTCTTTGCTGCCTTGTCCCTCCTGGCCCTGAGCTTCGACCAAGACAGGTTCCAGTTGCTGAGGAAGGAGTCCAGGGTTACAGGCTGTGAGTCCAGTGCCGAGGACCCTGAGTTCTTCTGGAACTAGAACCAGCTCAGCTTGACTTAGCCACGGCAGTTCATGAAACAATAAAACAACTTCCTAGCCTGGGCAAAATCGTTCTGAGAGCGTCCATTAGCATTTCCCAGCCTGTCTGCAGCCTGGAACACCTCTCTGGATACCCGGGCTTCTGGGCCAGGCACCTGTAACCCCAGCGCTTTGGGAGGCTGAGGTGGGAAGGATCCCCTGAACCCAGGAGTTCAAGGTTTCAGTGAGCCATGATTGCGCCGCTGCACTCCAGCCTGGGTGACAGAGTGAGACTATGTCTCAAAAAAAAAGAAAATTTTAAAAACCTGGGCTTCTGCTGGCCTATGTCAGTTGACTAGTGGGTGACTCCTGGGGCAAGCAGGAAAGAGCGGAGCGGAGAAGCAGCGGGGGTGCTCAACTCTGTTCACTCTGATGCCAAAAGGCCCTTTGGCAAAATTTCACAAATTGTACCACCAAGGGATGCTGATTGGACAGGTCAGCTGGGGCTTCGGATGTTAAGTGATTATGATGCTAATGAAATATATAATATGACTTTATTTCAAAGGATACCTTGAAGTCACCCCACCATTTCAGCCCTTTCCTCCCCCGGCACGCTGCATGGCCGTGGAGAACAGCTTTTCCAGTGCAGACTCTAAAGAAACGGAAACTACACTTTGGTTCATTCACAGATTCATTCAATAGATTGTCCATTTACCATGTGCCAGGCCCAGCGGGTGACAAGGCAAATAAAATATGGTTGATGCCAACCCTCATTGGTGTCTACAGTGGTGGTAAGCTCTGTATGTGAGTAGAATAGAAGAATGCAGGAGAGGCAACTGGGAGATGGGTAAGGGAGACTTTTCTCTGAATAACATTTTGTATCTTTTGAATTTTGAATCATGTGAATGTATCAAAAAATAAGTGTAAGTAAAAATATTTTTACAACTTTAAAAATAGGTTTTACTGGGCTGGAGCACTCACAGGACAACAGAGGAGAAGTGGAAACAAACTAACCTTTTATTGAGCATTTACTGTGAGCTAGACCTTCAGCCAAGTGCTTTATGTACATGATGCCTTTAATCCATACAACCCTGGACAAAGGCAGTATCATCCTCATTTTTATCTATTTTAAATGGAAGCTTGCCAGGTACGGTGGCTCACGCCTGTAGTCCCAGCACTTTGGGAGGCCAAAGCAGGAAGATCACTTGAGCCCAGGATTTTGAAACCTGCCCGGGCAACATAGTGAGACCCTATCTCTACAAAAAAGAAAAAATAGCCAGGTACAGTGGCTCATGCCTATAATCCTAGCACTTTGGGAGGCCAGGGTGCGCAGCACTTGAGTCCAAGAATTTGAGACCAGCCTGGACAACATGACGAAACCCCGCCTTTGCAAAAAAATAACAAAAGATTAGCAGGTATGGTGTTGCATGCCTGTAGTCCTAGCTATTAGGGAGGCTGAGGTGGGTGGATCAATTGAGCCCAGGAGGTCAAGGTTGCAGTGAGCCGTGATCACATGACTGCACTCCAGCCTGGGCAATAGAGCAAGACCCTGCCTCAAAAAACAAAATTAAAATTAAAAAATTAAAAATAATAAGGCATGGTGGCACCTACCTGTCATCTTAGCTATTCAGGAGGCTAAAGTGGGAGGATCACTTGAGTCGAGGAGTTCAAGAGCAGCTTGGGCAACATAACAAGACCTCTTCTCTTTTTTTTTTTTTTTTTTTTGAGACGGAGTCTCGCTCTGTCACCCAGGCTGGAGTGCAGTGGCCGGACCTCAGCTCACTGCAAGCTCCGCCTCCCGGGTTTACGCCATTCTCCTGCCTCAGCCTCCCGAGTAGCTGGGACTACAAGCGCCCGCCACCTCGCCCGGCTAGTTTTTTGTATTTTTTTAGTAGAGACGGGGTTTCACCGTGTTAGCCAGGATGGTCTCGATCTCCTGACCTCGTGATCCGCCCGTCTCGGCCTCCCAAAGTGCTGGGATTACAGGCTTGAGCCACCGCGCCCGGCGACCTCTTCTCTATTAAAAAAAATGAATAATAAAAATAACAATAAATGGACGCTTTGGGAGGTCTGGGGAGTTTCCCTTGTATCATGCTGCCCCTGCTGAAGGAGGCAGCACTTGAAACAGGGCCAAAGAAAGTGATGGGGGTGGAGGGAGGCGTTTTCTTCAAGGGGCAGAGCCAACCTGCTCTGCCACTGTCCCTCCCGTGCTTCTGGGCTGCTGGTTCCAGTGCTTAGAGACGCAGCCTCAGTTTGCTCCTGGGGTCAGATTTGTTTCCCTCTGCCTTGCTGTGCTCGGGGAAGGAGCTTGCAGTCTGGTTAACAACGGTCAGGTGACAGCCTGAGCCAGCAGTCACTTCTGTGGCTGGAGGAAGATACCTTCCCGAACCCCCAGCTGCCCGAGGACAGGTGGTGCTTGCTCTCTGCTCTTCTGCTGGGTGTCAGATGCACGGCTTTGTCTGCCAGCCGGCTGGCTAGAGAATTGTTTTTCCGATTGTCTGACCCAGGCTCCTTACTTGCACTTAGAGGAAAGAGCATCCAAGCCCTGGTACAAAAGGTCCTCTTTCTCATTTCTTTGGAAAAAGAGCAGTGAATGAGCTCATTATCACTGCAACCCAAAAAGGAGGAGGAGGGGAAGAAGAGAAGGTGGCTGCACCCCACTGCCTAGTTCTGCCCCTGGCCAGGTTTCCTGGGGAAGGGGGCTGGATCTGGTCCAGAGTGACCAAGGCCAGATGGCTGGGACAGGTGGTCCATACTGGGGGCAGTACTAGAGCCACTGGATGCTTTGAGACTAGCTTTCTCTGATGTGGTCCAGAAGAGGGACAGGTGTCTGTGCCCCATCACATCCCCTGAACGCAGCGCTCCATCCAGGACTGCTGGCCTCCAAGAAGCAAAAGGTCTTCTGTTTGGGCATCAGTGCCTGCCTCGTCTTTCCTTCTCAGCGGTTTCTGTGTGCGGGCGCTCTGGAAATCATCCTCACTCCCCAGAGCTTGTGGTCATACAGTGTCAGTTATCTGGTGAATGCTGATGACTTGCCAGGCACTACCCTGGGCACTCAGGGTAGCATGGAAAGTCTCCACTCTCATGGAATTGAAATGTTAGCGTGAGCTATGAAATGGTCAGGCCTGGCCTGTGATTGCGGCCTCTCCCCAGTCTCTGCTGGTCTGGGAGAACTGCTGGGGAATGAAATAGAGATGCCTTGGAGGAGAGGCTCTTCGGTGTTTCTAGCAGCTAATAAGCCCAGACTGTCACCGTCACACTCCCTTCAGAGCAGTACTTCAGACCTTGTGGGCTGGGGCTGGAGAAGGCCTGTCTTAGACCTGAGCAGCAGAGAGTGCTGATACCTTGCAGGCTGGTGCTGGTGCTGGGAAGCATCTGAAAGAGACCTGGAGGTCAGCCCCCACTGGCACTGTGGTGAGCTGGCAACGTTCACCCCAAGCCTGACTACCTCTCCTCTTTGCTCTTTCTTCCATTTCAGATTGAGAAAATCATGAGTTCTATTGGAGAAGGGATTGACTTTTCTCAGGAGCGGCAGAAGATCTCAGGTACCGTACCAAGTGGCCATTTCCCCACAGACCCGGCAGTCTGGCTCCTTTCTGGCTCAGGCCTGCCTCTCACACAGAAGACAGATGTTCAGCGGGTGGGAGAGGTCAGCTTCAGACCACGTCATGCTCCTGTAATTCACAGTCCCCAATACCTAGACAGCCCCATCTTGCTGTTATTTTTAGAGCCGTGACTCCTTTTACCTATGGGAGGGGAAAGGGTACAAAATGAATTTTAAGCTGCCTGTTAGGAAAAATGTTTAGATCAACAATCGTCACTTATTCATTATTTTATGGACTTTCTTAGATGCGCCTAAATCGGAGTGCACCTCAGCGTTGGTCTCTGCAGCTTCCGAGATGGCTCTCAAGGGTCTCATCCGTGATGGTGGCAGAGCACTGGGTTAGACCGGGGTCTCAGACTCGTAGCATGCATGTGAATTGCCTGGGAGGGTGACTGTGCTGTTTCCTCTTCCCACAGCTCCTTGTGCCTGACTCAGTTTACTTCGTCACTTACCATTCTTACACTGTATCACTGCTACTTTGGTCATTCTTTTCTAAGCCCTAGTAGTGAGGTCAGCTTCTGTTTTCTTTGTTTGAAGCATGGAACGGGGAGGCCATCTGAGCTGTTTTATCTGATAATAGGATTGTACTGTGTTGCTTTCTCAGGTGAGATGCTCTCGAACGTGCCTCTCAGAGCAGGTCTCACACCTCTTCCCCCAAGCATTCGAGGATGGTTCGGGCACCCGGGCATCCAGGCTGAAAGCAGCCCAGCCGGGAGCCTGGCCTGTCTTCACCTTCATGGAAATGCCTCTCTGCACTGAAGGGGTGGAAATTCTTGCTCACTCGGGAGGCTCCATCCAGGATTGACCTGTCAGTCTCAAGTGACACCTCTGGTTCCTTCATGGGCTTCTGTGGCCCTGGGCAGGAAGTCTGATGGGTGGGCTTGAGTGTGCACATCAGGGAGAAAGGAGCATCATAGACCGTGGGGCCTGGTGGGGATGGCCTGGGCTCTGGAGCCTCACAGTCCTGGGTTCAAATCTTGGCTCTAGAGACATACGTGTCTTGGCAAGTCACTTAATGTCTCTGCACCCCTCACCCCATATCTGCAACCTTTGGATAATAGTGTCAACCTCACAGGTTTGCTGTGAATGAGTAGTAGATACAAATACTTCAGTTAAAAGATGTTCCTTTTTTTTTCTTTTTTTTTTTTTTTGAGACGGAGTCTCGCTCACTCTGTCACCCAGGCTGGAGTGCAATGACAATCTTGGCTCACTGCAACTTCCGCCTCCCGGGTTCAAGCGATTCTCCTGCTTCAACCTCCTAAGTAGCTGGGATTACAGGCATGTAACACCACACCTGGCTAATTTTTGTATTTTTAGTAGAGACGGGGTTTCACCATGTTGGTCAGGCTGGTCTCGAACTCCTGACCTCGTGATCTGCCCGCCTAGGCCTCCCAAAGTGCTGGGATTACAGGCGTGAGCCACCACGCCCAGCCCTGTGTTCCTTTTGTCCATGAAATCATTACTTACTCATATCGAGAAACCTAGAGAACAGAGGCTTCTGCTCGCTGGCTGGCCTCCCTCCACAGTTTTCAGTCCTGGTTCCCAGAGCCACCATCCCTCCAGCAGCAATGTTTCCCTGGGTGCTAGCAGAGAGGGCTGAGCTGAGCTTGGTCTGTTTTTGTCAGTCTTGGATTACACTGGAGTCTGCAGAGGTGGCTTTCCTGGCTAAATCTGTGGATCTGTTTTCAGGATCTGTTGCTTACAACTCAGTCAAGCCATCTCACACTCTGTTGTAGTTTGTAGGCTTTTCCAAGGGTCCAGTGTTTGCAGGAAATGGATGTTCAGGACTGAGACAAACACTATTACCATTTCAAAGCTGTGCTTTGACAACAGGGATGGGAGGGATAACAGTTAGTTCCATTGAGGATGCTTTCTACTTTCTGTGTCCAAGGAGCAGGAGCCAAAATCGCTTGCATGCGCTTGAGAACTGAGTCAGAAACAGCCATTGCTTCTTGGATTTGATAAGTCGGGAGATGTGGCAGCACCTTGGGAAGAGCCCTCCCCTTGGAAGGGTTAATGCTGAGCTCTTCCCTTGATATCTGGTCTTCTGTCTGATCCCACCAGCCAGTTTTCTTGTTTTGTTTTGTTTTGTTGTTTTTTGAGACGGAGTCTCACTCTGTTGCTCAGGCTGGAGTGCAGTGGTGTGATCTCCACTCACTGCAAGCTCCGCCTCCCGGCTTCACACCATTCTGCTGCCTCAGCCTCCTGAATAGCTAGGACTACAGGCGCCCTCCACCACGCCACGCCCGGCTAATTTTTTGTATTTTTAGTAGAGACGGGGTCTCACCATGTTAGTTAGGATGGTCTTGATCTCCTGACCTTGTGATCCGCCCACCTCAGCCTCCCAAAGTGCTGGGATTACAGGCGTGAGCCACTGCGCCTAGCCCGCCTACCAGTTTTTGTCCCCCATGAACCCATATGAGTGTAGAGAGGCAGTCTGTCTCTACCCTTGGGTTTTTGGATCCCAGCACACAGTCTTGTTTTAGTCCTCGTTTTCTTGAACCATCCTCTGTAGTCCAGCTTGGAAAAGTCAAGAACAGGCACCTGTGGGGGACCACCTAAACAGAGGGTTCATCCGCTCGGGCTGCAGAGCCCCAGGCTGCTGTGTCTGCACCACTGCCAGGTGCTGAAGCGTGGAGAGGATGGGCCCAGGCCTGCCCGGGAATCCTGTCTGATGGGTCTGGAGGGGGCTTTCCCCAGGATCTCAGGGAGTACCGCCTTCGGCTCGGACCAAAACGGAATCACTGTTTATTTTGACTGGTCGGTATCAGGGTTCGGATTGTCCTTGGGTTGGGCGTCAGGATCAGGGAGAAAAGATCTGGGCTCTGGGGTTAGCCTGGGTAGAGGAGGAGCAGGCCCTCCAGCAGGCAGCCCTGCACAAAGTGTAGGATTGCTTAGCGCCACTGGTTTTGCAGAGGCGCCCGCACCCCCAGCCGAAGGGCACGACCGCAGCATTGGAGTCTCAGTCCTGTTTTACGGCCACAGGCCCCTGGGCTGCCACCACTGGAGCTAGTTATCTGAATCCCCAACAGAAGCGTTTGCAGCTAACTCATCCCTGTGCCAACTCCCATTCTCAGGAGTCCAGGAGGGTATGCCTCCCCACTGGCCAACGCCACTCTGGCTCTGTCAACAAAGGCCTTCTCCGTCAAGCAGAAGGGAACTTGCTTGGCTGTCTTCTGATAAAGCCAGCTGTGTTAGGTGTTGAGTAGCTGGTCAAGCAGGATCCTTCCGGGGCCTGATGAGAACCCTCTCTTTGCCAGGGCTCATCTATAGCCTGTTGGGATACCAGTATCTCCCAGCATATTTAGAGGGTGACCCCTGGACTTGTGTCCCTGTACCTGTTTTATCTTTTTGCCTGTCTGCGTCTGTACTTGGGATTTGGCCCTGGTTTCCCCCTTGCCCTTGGCCATTGCTCTTCTCCCCCAGAGTGTGAGTGGCCTGCTGTGGGAATGGAGCACTTCCCCTGGGCTCTAACAGACCCCAAGAGAAATCTGTCCCCAATTGGTTTGGTATACTCACCTGAGGAACATCAAGTATAACGGCCTTATTGCCTGTTTTTATAAGAAGCACAGTCATTCCTACTGTGGCAAGTGGGGGGGTCACTTACCTGTGGGCTATGCCCTTTGGGTCTGGTCATTCTTCTGTCCTCTCCTGGCTGTCCTGGAAACTGTCGAACAAAGCTCTAGGAGCAGTCCCTCTCTATTCTTCCTGACAGGCTGTTTCCAGCCCCTGGAGCTGGAGGTAAAGTTTCACATCTCCGCCCTTCATATGCATTTGTGCAGCCAACATCGGCTATTGGGAAATCTGTCATTTCGCTCTGATGCTAGTGCTGCTGTCTCCTTCTCCCTCAGCAGCCACAGCAGCAGGCGCTTCTGCTCCGATGTGATGTCCGATCCCTGATGTATTTTCCTGAGCTTGGAAGGGGGAGGGTGAGGAGGGGAGGAAGGGGAGGGCCAGACATTACGAGAGTGAGCAAGGACTGTGGAGCCAGCAGCAGGCAGCGTGGAGCCCAGGAGCCTTTAGACAAAGCATTCTGCTGCGGCTCTGTCAGCGCACACATCCACCGGCAGCAGGCAGGACCACAGCTGCCCGGCTGGGGGATTACAAGCAAGAATGAATCAGCACCCGGGGACACTTGACTTCATGGGCATACAAGAACCCGCCATGTAGGCTCCTGGAGCAGACTTCCCCATTCAAGGGCAGGGGAGCTCAAGTATCCCCGAGACTCAGCATCTTGGAGCGCTGCGGCAGCGTGCATCCAGAAGGCCGCCGGGTCCCTGACCACCATCTGTTCTGCAGGAGACAGAGGAGAGGGAGTGGAGGCTGGCACAGTTGGTCACCAGGGTCTTGTAGATAACCAAGGAAGTTGGCATTGTCCTGCCCCAAGGGGCAGAAAGTACTGGGAACGGCAGAATGACTTTCACCGTGTCAGGAGTTCACTGGAGGTGATGTTTTTATAGTTGGTCCTTCTTTTTCCTTCCTTGTACCTCTTTTTCCTCCTTTTCTCTTTTTTCCTTCTTTCGTCTGTTCTTGCCCACAAGAATCAGAGAAGTAGGTTGGGGTTCAGGCATCCAGCTCAGAACATCCAAGGTCTGCCAGAAGGGGCTGAACTTTTGTCTTCCCTGCACCACCACGATCCCCATCCTGACCAAGGAGCAAATAGATGTCCTCCCTTCCCTGTTCATCCTTAGAGGAGAGCGCCAAGGTCCGGAGACCCTGGGACGACTGTGGCCGTCTTTATCACTCCGCCAAAGACAGAACAGCGCAGGACGTGAATAGACTTAAGCCACCACAGCTCAGCTGACAGAGGACCACTTCCTTTTTCTCTCTTTTATCTGGTTGGGTTTTGTCTTCTTTACCCAAGAACTGAATTTGCCTGCCTGCTTTCTACCTGAGCAGGCAGGTGAGTCACTGGAACAGCTGCTATCAGAAGAGGAAAATGAATGCCCAGCCCCTGAAAGCCAGCCCAGCCCAAGAAAGCAGCACTTCAGACGGCGTGCTGGCCCAGGAGACGCCCTGCTCGCCAGCTGCCAGAGTCTAGCTGTGGACCAGGCTCCTGGCCCACTGGCCGCGCAGCCCGGCGGAATGCGATGCTGCCGTCCCAACAGAGCCACACCTGAGCCCGACCCCCGAGCCCCGGCCCATGTGCCCCACTCAGCCCCTTGCTGCCTTGAGCCTCTGAGCACAAAGGGCCGGTGGCCATGGTTTGCTTATTCCGGGACTGCTGGGGGAAAACAAGTAAAAGTCTCTTTTCTCCCCCTGCCGTGTTCTGTGCTGCTTGTGTTGCATGTGCTGGGTTCCGGTGAACAGCCGCCGCTGCTGCTTCCCTCCCGGAGCCCTCGCTGTGTGCCTGTGTCCCTCAGCTGCATGAAGATGTGTGCTCTCTCCTGACTGGTTTGTGCTGCAAGGTCGCAGAACTTGCCCCTCGCCACAGCCCCGCAGGGGCTCCAGAAGTTGCATGGATGAGAGGAGCGGCGGGGCTTGTGGGCACTTAGGAGCTCCCTCAGCCCCCTCTAGTGCCTGTGGGGACAGACTTTCTGAACTGTCTCAGCGCGTACGCTGATGAGGAGTTGACCTGGAGACTGTTGGGGGTTGGCTTCCCCCACCCCCGACCTGTGGGCAGAGATGGTGCATGTGCAGCCGTGGCCCTGGAGCAGCTCAGACCTGGGGGTGTGAGTGGGCAGCAGCTGCCCGAGGCTGGGCAGTGTGTGGACAGCACCAGGTCGTCCTGTCCTTGGCTGTACACAGAAGAGGAGCTGCGTGTCCGCTGCTCTCTGGTCTCTTGTATATAGTTTGGCTGTTTCATGGTAATGACTATGATGTGGCAATGCCATCTGTCTTCCTCTGAGTGCCGCTGCTACCGCCTTAATGGTTTTTCCCTTTTCAAGCGTCTGCCGATTCCTCTCTCGTCAGGTTCGCGGACGCTGGAGCAGAGTGTCGGGGAGTGGCTGGAGTCGATTGGGCTGCAGCAGTATGAGAGCAAGTTGCTTCTGAATGGCTTTGACGATGTCCGCTTCCTGGTAAGTGGTTGCAGGCCTCCTCAATGGCAGGGTGCTGCTCGGTGGAAACAGGCTTCCCTGGCCTCCCCTCTGGCCCCACAGGAGTCTGCAACAGTACGTAGACCCAAACCCCGGGGACAGCTCACTGAGGTCACTCAGACACCAGGAAGTCAGCCGATGATATGTGCCTTCTTCCCAAACTCTCCCTCTCCCTCTGCCCCAGAAACGGCCCCGGAAGGAGCTCTCTTTGCAGATCTGCATCCCAAGAAGGGGGTCCCTGATTCAGCCCTGTGTCCCCTCCCTGGCTGTGTACCCATCAAGGCTGGGTACGAGGAGTTTATTTATTTCTCAAAACTTCATCTCAAGTGAGTTGTCACTGAAGCAAGGGGCCTTGCCTCCAGCAGAAAGACCCCTTCCCTGCCCAGCCAAGGCCCAGAGCCTGGGGTAGAGTCCAGAGTTACACAGCCTTATGTACCCGTGGCCTCAGAGATGGCCCAGAGGAAAGGCTGAGTTGATGGCTTGGAGGACTGGTTGCTTTGAGAAGCTCTCTCACAAAACACAAAGGGCCAAAAATAAAAAGAAAAGAGAAACCAGGGTGTTTCATCTGGATCCCTACAGAATAGGGACCCAGTTAGGACCCTGGCTTAGGATCTGGTGCACCCTCTGTCATTTCAGAAAAGTAGCTCTGAGCAGGGTACCCGTCACTGTCCCTCTCTTGAAAGCCCTTCCTGAGGCCTCTGCGTGGGCCGGGCCTGCCCCCAGGAGCAGGCATTTGAGCCGAAGTTAATGATCATGATCGCTGACACTTCTCAGTGCTGGTCACTGACACTTCTTACTAGTGCTTACTATGTGCTTGGCGCCGTTCTTAGTGGTTTGCATGAATTAGCTCATTGAGTCTTCCCAGCAGCCCTGGGATGTGGACTTGTATTAATCTCCATTGCCCAGATGAAGGAAATGAGGTAGCATGGCTAGGTCACTTGCTCAGGGTCACACTGTCAGTCATTGGCAGGGTGGAACTGTGCGTCCAGTGCTCTGGATCTGGAGATCCGGCTCCAGCCACTCTGCTGCACAGCCTCTTTCTTCTCTATGGAAACAGGGATGGGGGTGTGGCCACCTATGTGCTTTACATCACCTTCTAGTCTTAGTCATCTTGGTTGAGTTAGACCCACTCGCTCTGAGGGGATCTGTCTCCTCTGCCTGCCTCGCTCTGCTGCCTCAGTTGAGGGCTGGGGGCAGAGTCAGCACGCAGCTCGCACCACCTGCGCTTTGTTCTCAGGTTGTGTTTGGGGCCTCCTGAATAGTGGCCTGCCCAGGAGCTGGCCTGAGGCTTCCAGGAGGGGCCCACCTCACCCAGAGCCATCTCCAGCTCCAGGGCAAAAGATACTGTGATGTGCAACAGAGCACCCTTCCCAAGCCAGCTTTGGGACAGTTAATTTTCAGCTTTTAGAAATCTTAAGTTTTAAAATAGCATTTTTTTTCTTGTTAAAAGTTAAACTGAGTATATTTATGGTTCTTTTAAAAGTTAAACTGAGTATATTTATGGTTCTTTTAAAATATTTATGGTTCTTGTGACCTGACTCCAGACTCACCATGTTCCTCGGGGAAGGATGACAAACTCAGGACGGAGCGGGGGCTCAAGCCATGCGTGGGGACCCAGGTTGGCCCCTGGCTCGGAGCGTTGAGGGGCCTTCCCTCTCTCAGCTCACCCCTTCCTCAGGCTGGCTGTCAGATGGGCGAGTGGGGGTGGTCTTAGGGTGTTTCCTCCCTGTACTTCAAGATGCTAGAGGCTGAGCTGTTGCTTGCCACCCCTCCTTCTGCTGATTTTGGAAAGGACAGGGTTCCTACCCCTTGAATAGCCCGAGACTCCGTAGGACTGGAGCAGAGAGCAGCTGAGCAGGCCTTTGAGGAAGTGTGGCCTTGGGCCAAAGCTTCATGCACAGGGCAGGGCGTCTGTAAGATGCGTCTGTTTCTATGCTGGAAGGACCCTCACTGAGGGCGGCCTGCAGCTCAGTCCTTCCAGGGGCTCTCAGTGCTGGCAGGTGGAGTCTGTACAAGAAGGAACGTCAAGCACGCCTCGGTTGAGCTGGAACGTCAGATACCTAGAGTGGCCTCCTGCGCACAGCATCCTGAGTAACCACGTGTGAATGACCAGGTGGGCTGTCAGGCAAATTATGTTTTAGCAGCCTGGAAAAAAGAAGGAAACCTGGAAAGGGGAGCGTTTCTGTTATTGAAATATTCCCTCATTGCATGTGGATAATTTACATCACATTAGCTGTGATGGATCCCATGTGATTAGGTGTCTAATAGGCTACAATGTTTCCCTTGGTTCTGAAATGCCCTGGAGGCTGTTCTACAAGATGCACAAGTAGCTTCCAGGAAGCCAGGCTGGACGTGTCTGAGGAGCATCTGGATACTGAGGCTGTTTGACGGTCGAGGTGTTGCTGTGGGATCGCCTGTGATAGGGCCCCCCGCGAGTTGTCGTAGAAGTACAGGGCGTTTGTGCACATCACACAGCTCCCTCTCAGGCTGGAAGGGACTGTAGCGTCATGTGGTCTGATCGTCCTCTCTGCCCAAATCCCTTCCAGGTAGTCTCTGCCATGATAGATTTTTAGTGACAAGGAATTCACTACCTTGTAAAGAAGTCACCATTCATTCTTTGCGTTGTGCTGGCTGCTGTAGAGCGTTCTTTATATTGAGTCAAAATCTGTTTCCTTTGGCTTCTGTCTCTTGGTCCCGGGTTTACGTTTTGGGACCACATAGGACATGTTTAAGCCCTTCAGAAAATTGAAGACCTCTGCCCTGGCCACCAGGTGCCATGCCCTCTTATTCTTCCTCCTGTGAGGTGGTGATTGAGCTGGACAGGCAGGCAACTTGAACTTTATCCACACTCTCTTGCTTGCAGACAGAAAGGGCCTTTGATTTAGAGGGGCAGGGCCAGGGCAGTGGGGGCTGCCAGGTGCTCCCTAGGATGGCAGAACTGACACCAGACGCAGGGAGAGAGGGAAACGTGGCTCACACATCTGCCAGCCTGCCAGCCCACAAGCCCACGACACTGCACCTGCATCATAGCTGGTTCCATTTTCACCACAAATCTTATCCACAGGAAATGGGCTTTCTTAGGAGAAGGGAGGAAATGCATTTAATCGGCGCGGAAGGAAGGTAGTTGGTGGTTGGCAAATGTGTAGCTCCGGGCGTGCTAGCGCAGGTCTCATAAGTGAAGACTCAGCCTGACGCCCTTCACAGAAGTGTTGATTGAATAAACGATGGTGGTCCTGATGCTGGAGCGCTAAGTAGACATTTAAAAACGTTTTTAAAGAGTTGCTAATGTGGGGAAATGTCCACCTTGTAGTGCTGAGTGAAGAAACTGACACAAATTCACAATATGATCTGAAGTTCTGAAAAAGAAAACACCTGTGCATAGGAGGTGCGAGGGAGTGAGCCAAGATGCTTTCAGTGGCTGTCTCAGGAGGACTCCGGGGGCTTCAGTTCCTCTTCGGAGTGTAATAGTTTCTCTCCGTTTCCCACCATGAATAGATGTGAAATCAGAAAAGCAAATAACGTAGGTGTCTTAAGGAACTTGATGGTCCAGCTGGGAAAACGAAGCACATAAAAGAGCAGCCAGTGTCAAGTGCAGCGGAGGCTGGCAAGCGCTGCCAGCAGAGGGAGGAGGCCTGGATGGCAGAGATGCTGCTGCTGCCCAAGTGCAGAGCCAAGTCCAACCTTGAACCTCTGGGTTCTGCTGTCTGTCCCAGGGGTTTCGTAGAGATGGTGGGACTTCAAAAGGTCACAGAGAGAGGAAAGGCCTGTTGAGAGGGGCCAACCTGTATGTGGTGAGTGAGGAGGCTGCTGGGGGGCAGTGACGGGCAGGGCCCTGACCAGGCGGGAGAGACGGCTGGGCCTGACCTCAGGGCTCTCAAAAGCCACATGTGGGAAGTCCCAAGGTCTCTGAGCCCTGGGCATGGGGGGACAGTCTCTGCGAGTGCCCCACACCGGGCAAAAGCCCCTTGAGAGAGGCGCACCTTAGACATCCAGGGCGTGGCTGAGAGCCCACGTGTAGCAGGCAGTCATGGCTCAGGGCATTGGACAAATGGAAGATGGGAATGAGGCTGGCAGCAGGCTCAGGAAGGGTTAGAAATGGACACTGAGTCAGCCAGGCTGGACAGGAGGCCGCTTGCTCCTCCCGTCAATTTCTTTCTCTGCAGGCTCCTGCCACGTGGCAGATAGGCCCCCGCTGTCTTCCTGTCTGTTTCTGAGGTGGTGCCAGCTTGTTCCTACATGTTGGAGAGAGATGACAGGTGAAGAGAGGCCAAAGGCATAAGCTGGGGCCAAAAGCTTCTTCTTTACTGGCTTCTGTGAAACTTTCCAACCAGGTCCACAAGCCCCTGAGGCTCCCTTTCTGTTCCTGTCCCCTGGATTTGCTCCTCTCTCTCTAGCCCTCTAAATCGGCTTCACGTGAACAGTGGGGCTGTCATCACCTCCTATGACATCCCTCCTTTTGCCTTCTTCCACCCCAGGCCCAAGAGGACACTGCCAGCCTAAGCGAGCTGCCACTGGGCACCATTATCAGAATGGTCGTGGCCAAGAGGCGCTCTCCCCAGCCTCCACCTCCACCCGCATCCCATCTCCCTGCACAGCAGCTTATGAGCTGACTGCTATCTTGGAATTGCCTGCCCAATTGAAGCAGAGCCGTAAATAGGAGGATCAGTGGAGCTGAGGCTTGGAAAGGAAAGGAATCCTCTTAGACAAGTGTGGATCCGGCCTCCTGGACTAGCTAAATTCTGTAGTCACTTAAGAATATAATTCCTCTGTATCCCAGGAGTTCATGCTGCACCAGGGCCTCACCGTCTCTGCCAGGCCCTCCCTTGGTCTCGGGAGCCTGGCCCAGGGCAGCCCTTTTAGCAAGTGAGACAAGGGGCAGGCTCATTTGGGGCCTGTTCCCAGCGAGTGCTCCTCTTGCTCCCCCTCCCTTTCACAGCCTGACTGCAGCACATGCGTTCAGGGTGACCGCAGCTGGAACCACTCAGGAGCCCTCCTCTGACTGCCCCGGGTACCGCTCTGGCCTTCTCCAGTCCCCTTTACAGTAGAAGGAACTTTGGGAACATTCTGAATGCCTGTTTCATGCCTGCTGGTTTAACCAGCTGCTCTTTAAAGTGGAATTGGACTGGCTGGCAGACCCTCTTCCATCACACCTGATTGCTGGCCTCATTGTGAGCAGCAGCAGAGGCGTCTTTCGTGGCGTCTCGAATGTCTAGGTACTCACTCAGCCAAACACCGCATTGTACACGGGCAGAGAGTGAAGCCCAGGGGCCAGGGCAGCGGGGCCCCTGTCTCTCCGTCAAAGCTATAGACCTAACAGTTCACAGTCATCATCTGAGAACTCTGGGGTCTGAGGAACCAGGGCTCTCAGTACAGTAATGTGCCCAGTGTCACCCCTCAGGCGGCCTGGAGCTGGGACTGGAAGCCACGTCCCTGGACCTGGAGTGGTGCTCCCACCTCCCAGTCTTCCCTTCCCAGGAAGGTGCAGCCCCTGTGCCCTCACAGGGTTGGAGCCTGGCCCCGGGGCCCGTCAGGCTAGGCGAGTGCATCACCCCCAGGCTGGCCCAGGTCAGACCTCCACCCACTGCCTGTTGGGAGCCATTCAACCAAAGGCTGAGAAAGGAGTTGGCAAGGAATGAGATGTAGGGCGTCTCCGTGCACTGACTCAGGCCCCCCAGGTTCTTCTGGGCCTGTGCAGCCACCACCACTGCCTGGCCCATTGCTTCTCTCTGCCTCCTCCCCAGCCCGCTCTCTGTGAATCTCCAGGGTAGTTAAGTAAACTGGATGGGGGAAGCTTAAGAGAGAACTCAAGAGTCTACTTAGTGGCAAAGGGAACTGGAGCAGGAGTCGGGAGAGCCGGGTTCTCCAGGCCCCCGCACTGTGTGACTTGCGGCAGTTTCTGGGCACCGTTCGTCGTCTGTCACGCGGGCCTTCCTTTGACCTACTTACTTTATGAGGCATAAACTCCGAAGAGGACACAGCGTTACGTGTGGTGACATCGTGTCAGACAGCAAAACCGCATGTAAGGACGAGAGGTGGGAAGGTGGTGCTTTCTCTGACAAAGGCGGTGGGCAGCAGTCTTTCTCTGCAGGCCGCAGAGGTCGGTTTTGTCTCTGTCTTGTCCTCAGAGCCATGAGTTAAAGCTGCTTTGGGTGGTCTCGGGACCAAGCCTCTGACTCCAGACTCACTTGGTCCCAGCAGATCTACACGGCTGATTTGGGGGTGACTGTGGCACCTTGACCTCAGCCAAGACCTCCAAGAGGAGGGTGTTTCAGGATGGCAGGCAGGAGATGAGTGGGAAGGCTGCCGTGTCTGCCCACAGAGAGAATGGGGGCACCAAGGACCTGCTTGGGAGAACAGGGGTCGGTGGCGGTGCTTTCATGAAACGGGGAAGAGTTTCCCAAACCCATGTGCTGTCACATCCATCCTTGAGAGCCTTTCCCATGACACGACAGGTAGCGAGGGTCTCAGAAGTCACCTGCAGAGGCTTTGGGAACTGGTAACACTGGCCTCTTCCTGGTGGCCGTCACTGTTGAGTTGTATCTGTTGAGG
The DNA here is from genome assembly GCF_049350105.2 of Macaca mulatta. NCBI lineage: Eukaryota > Metazoa > Chordata > Mammalia > Primates > Cercopithecidae > Macaca > Macaca mulatta. The sequence goes on along the minus strand of NC_133409.1, from coordinate 147,217,133 downwards.
TGAGGCCAAGGGCTGGCTGGGGTATGGGTAGGAAAGCAGAGAGCTGTGGGTGGGCCAGGCCAAGCGGTTCCTGCTCCTTCCTCCAGCTGTTCGTTGAGGGGAGGTGTCAGTGAGGGGCTACTTTGGGAAATTCTGTTGCAAAGTCCCGGCAGAGCAGATGAACAAAGCAGCCACCCACCGAGCCTGATTCCTGCCCTCAGGCTGATGCTGGGCACCAAACCCTGCCTGGCAGGTGGCTCCACTCTTGTTGAGCAGGCCCTGCCTTCTTAAGAACCTTAAGGCCAGGCGGGGTGGTTCACGCCTATAATCCCCGCACTTTGGGAGGCCGAGGCGGGTGGATCACGAGGTCAGGAGATCGAGACCATCCCGGCTAACACGGTGAAACCCCATCTCTCCTAAAAATACAAAAAATTAGCTAGGCGTGGTGGCAGGCACCTGTAGTCCCAGCTACTTGGGAGACTGAGGCAGGAGAATGGTGTGAACCCGGGAGGCGGAGCTTGCAGTGAGCCGAGATCACACCACTGCACTCCAGCCTGGGCAACAGAGCGAGACTCCGTCTCAAAATAAATAAATAAATAAATAAACAAACAAACCTTGAGCAGCTGAACCGGAAGGAAGCCCTTTCTACCACAGCTGCCTTACATAATAACTGGTACTGGGAAAGCCCTCGCCCCAGGTGGGTGACTGCCCGCAGGCCTCAGGGAGCATGGCTTCTATTTCCCATCATTATTAAGATCTGGGGCCATAGTGGTGAGTATCAGACAGCCCTGTCCCTTCCTCTTTGCTTTCTATCTCCTCTTCCGATGGTTCTTCCTGCCCCCCCACGGCCACCCCCAGGCCAGCCCCACAGCAGATGCCCTGGGACTGGGAGGAAGCATGTGTTCCCCTCCCCTCCAGGCCCACACACCATGGCCATTATAGCCCCAGCCTCAGAAGTTGGTCCTGGCTGAGAACAGAAACCTGGTCTGTGTTTAGTCACCTGCACCCCAGACAAATGTGCCGAGTAACATGTTCTGGGGACTGCGTAAACCACCTGCAGTGGCAGGCGGCAGCATTAGCAAAGGCCGGAGAAGCCTGAGTGCCCAGTGGCAGGGTGAGTGACGGGCGTGCTTGAGTTGGGGCGGTCACCACAGGTGTTCATAAAGACAGTGAACTGTCACGGGGGATATTCGCATGCAGTAGATGGGCATGTGAAAAGAGGCAGGTTAAAGAAACAGGTGGCAAGTGGTGGGGAAGAAAAAGAAAAATTAAAGAAACTATCTGCATTCAGCCTATAACCCCAATTTTGCTAAAGTTTTCTTCCTAATATATAGCTCAGAAAAATACACCAAAATGGTAGAAGTGATCCCAGTCTTGCTTTTTTAAGAAAATTAATTAACTTAGGAAGATACACCGGAGAGTGGCCTTATGTTTCCCCCGATGTGATGGACTTATGGGTGGCTTTTACGTTTTTCTTTGTACTTTATTTTCCTTTTTTTTTTTTTTTTTTTTTTTTTTGAGACAGAATTTCGCCCGTTCTCCCTGGCTGGAGTGCAGTGGCGCAATCTCAGCTCACTGCAACCTCTGCCCCGCCCCCAGTTCAAGCGATTTCTTCTGCCTCAGTCTCCTGAGTAGCTGGGCTTACAGGCGGGCGCCAGCACACCCAGCTAAATTTTGTATTTTTAGTAGAGATGTGATTTCACCATGTTGGCCAGGCTGGTCTCGAACTCGTGACCTCAAGTGATCCACCCACCTCGGCCTTCCAAAGTGCTGGGACTACAGGTGTGAGCCACCACACCTGGCCTATTTTCAAATTTTTCTAATAATAAACTTGTATTATTCAAGAAACTCAATCTTATAGTGTAGGGAAGAGATCGAGGGCCCAGGAGAAATCCATCACGTTCTTAGAGGCAGAGCCATCGTCAGTGTCACAGTGTCACGTTGAACCAGCCCGTGCCTGGGGATGGGGAGGAGCAGGCAGGGAGAAAGGCAGGGCCGGCCATGCCTCCCACGTCTGCCCCGGTTTGTTACTAAGCTTTGGCAGCTCCTCTCCCAGAATGGGCAGGCCCCAAAAATCAGCCCAGCAAGGGTGTGGCTTTGTCCCCACTCAGCTCCTCCTACCCTCCCTACTCTTGGTTAGCAGAATCTGCCCTTGTGGCCGTAATTTGCAATTTCTCGTGTGTCCAGGTTCTCCCTGCCACATACCCACTCTCCCCTTTTGGGAGGGTCCCTTCCCACAGTGCCCTGATCTCTGAGTCTGAGAAAGGGAATGGGTGGTGGAGGGGAGAGGCTGGAGGGCTGCAGGGAGAAGCACCTTGTCAGACCAGGACCATAGCTCTGTCTCGTTTCTTCTCTTCCAAGAGAGTAGAGTTCAGCCTTGACTTTTCTATGACTGATGGGGCAGTCAGCAGAAATGGCAAAGTGACCGTCAGAGGAAAGACGGGCAGACTGAACACGGAAAGGAGGCTGGAGGGGGCTGTGGGCCGAGTGTAAAGTCTGGAGCCAGAGTCCAGGCTAGTGCAGCTCTGGCCCCAAGTCACTCTGCCATCAGAATCTAGTGGCCTTGGTTTGGGTGAAGGTCCGACACAAGAGAGGGCTGACGTCCAGCCATTGGTAGGCCCAGGACTGCCTCTCCACACCGCGGCCCATGGATTTCATCACAAGACCCAACCCTTCCTTCCACGGGCTCTCCAGGACAGAGCGGGGCAGGTGATAGGGTGGTCCCAGGCCTTTCCCGCTGGTTCGGGGTAGGTGAGCTCTGGGCCCTCTGCCTTTTCCCAGGCTCCCTCTGGAGAGCCAAGAGCAGGAAGAGTGACGTCCCCCACACGCTAGGCTTTCTGATTGTGGCTATGAATGAAGCCTGCTTTCCCAAATTGCTTTTTATCTGCTGGACCCCCCTCCTGCAGTCCCCCAAACCCCACCATTGTCCCTTGTCCCTTATCCCTTGTCCCTGCCCCACCCACAGGCCTCAGCACGCAGGCTCTGGATCAGGCTCCCAGCTCCAGCCATAGTCTGCTTGGTGACTCTGGGCAAGTAACTTTGGTCTCTTGGTTTCCTGCTTTGTCAAATGGGGCATTCACCCCTGTCTACAGTGCAGCTGTTTGGAGGATTAAATGAGATTAGTGCAAGGCACTTAGCTAGTGCCTGGAACACAGAGGGCTGACAATAATTTTTTTTAATTTAATTTTGTTTATTTTTTTAAAGATAGAGTCTCTCTGTTGCCCAGGCTGGAGTGCAGTGACGCAATCACAGCTCACTGCAGCCCTGACCTGCCCCCTAGGCTCAAGTGATCCTCCCATCTAAGCCTCCCAAATAGCTGGAACCACATTCCCACCACCCTACCTGGCTTTTTTTTTTTTTTTTTTTTTTTTTTAAGAGACTGGGGGTCTCACTATGTTGCTCAGGCTGGTCTCAAACTCCTGGGTCCAAGCAGTCCTCCCACCTCGGCCTCCCAAAGTGTTGGGATTATAGGCGTTGAACCATTGCGCCTGGCCCTACAGGGCCATCAATAGTTGTCACCTGTGTTTAGACTATGACTGGTATTGGTGTCAGTGTCGTGGTTTTCAGCTCTTGCAGCCTGGTGCCTCTCTGCTGGGTCTTCCACCTACTCTTTCCCAGCTTAACCCCCATCTTCCTAGAAAGCCTCCTTGCCCGTCACGCCCCTTCCCTTTCCAGGTCTTTTTCTGATCCTGAAGAGACTAGCTGAGAGTCTAGCACCTCTCAAAGGTTTGAATAGAAAACATTTGCCATCTATTGCCTCTAAGGGCGAATCACCTAGGAGACCTCATCTACATAATAGGAACCTTGGTCCCCACAAGCTTTATCTTTTTTTTTTTTTTTTTTTTTTGAGACAGAGTCATTCTGTCACCCAGGCTGGAGTGCAGTGGCACGATCTCAGCTCACTGCAAGCTCTGCCTCCCGGGTTCACGCCATTCTTCTGCCTCAGCCTCCTTAGCAGCTGGGACTATAGGCGCCCGCCACCACGCCCGGCTAATTTTTTGTATTTTTAGTAGAGACGGGATTTCACCGTGTTGGCCAGGGTGGTCTTGATTTCCTGACCTTGTGATCTGCCCGCCTCGGCCTCCCAAAGTGCTGGGATTACAGACGTGAACCACCGCCTTTTTTTTTTTTTTTTTTTTTTTTGGAGATGGAGTCTCACTCTGTCGCCCAGGCTGGAGTACAGTGGCATGACCTCGGCTCACTGCAAGCTCTGCTTCCCAGGATCACGCCATCCCTCTGCCTCAGCCGCCTGAGTAGCTGGGACTACAGGCACCCGCCACCACAGTAGTTTTTTGTATTTTTGGTAGAGACGGGTTTTCACCATGTTAGCCAGGATGGTCTCCATCTCCTGACCTTGTGATCCACCCGCAAAGTGCTGGGATTACAGGCATGAGTCACCGCGTCCAGCCCACAAGCCTTTATCTTAACTCAGACACCCCTTTCTCTTTTTTTCTTTTCTTTTCTTTTTTTTTTATGTGTGTGTGTGTGTGTGTGTGTGTGTGTGTATGTGTGAGCCAAAGATTTATTTCTTCATTTCTTGCATTTGAAGGACTCCTTGATGACATCCTTGGCCTGAGACTCCTTGCCATAGTCCTTAACTACTACACAACTGCAACCAACCACTTTACGGGGTTTCCCCTCTGTCGGTTTTACAGGGCCTGCCCCTTCCCCTAGTTTCTTGTTGTCATCAACCTTAATGAGGTTGATTTGCCAGACACCCCTTTCTATTGACTCCAGGCCTTTAGATAAATTCTTTCAACCAATTGCCAATCAGAAAATCTATGAATCCACCTGTGACCTGTAAGGCTGCCACCCCCAAACTTCAGCTTTGAGTTGTCCCTCCTTTCCAGACCGAACCAGTGCACTCACATATAGCACTCACATATAGCACTCGATGTCTTATGTCTCCCTAAAATGTATGAAATCAAACAGAAGAGAATCCTCTATAGAATGTAAATTTCCCCACAAGAGGGGCTTTGCAGGGCCATTTCAGAATATGCTACAGAAATATATTTGGGGGTAAAATGCTTTCTTTTGGGGCTGCTGTCTGTCATGCGATCTGAACTGGAGTCAGGTTGGCACTCAGTGTCTTGTTGCTGCAGCGTCTGCTTGGTCAGTCTTAGGATCTCTGCTTTAATGATAATGCGGGACTGTTGTGCCTGAATTCCAAAGGGAGGAGGGTATAATGAGGCGGATCCAATGCCCCCTGCCATCATGGCCTGAACCAGTTTTTCAGGTTTCTGTGGGATCCCCTTGGCCTAGAGGAGGGGTCCATTCAGTTTCCTGAGGGGCTGACGGTTTTATTTTTAGTTCATACCGCTGAGGCAACAGATGGTCTCTGGCAGAGCCACACGCCCCAGCTGGCCACACGCTCCCAATCAGAACTTCTCTGCGGTTTGGATTTGTCAGGGTCCTGTTTCCAGAAGATCCGTTAAAGCCAAAGCAAACTCCTACCTACCCCGGCCTCATGGAGCCTTCCTGCGGCCCTGCCATTTGCCCCATCCTGTAGACAGGGCCGCAGGAAGCAGCCCAGCCAGCAACCAGTGTGGAGGCAGAGGCAGTCCAAGGCCAGGCCGGCCCCTCCCCATCCAGGGGCTGCCCTGCAACCCTCAGTGGTAACTTAGGACAGCCCCTGTTTCCCCTTTGGCTGAAAGGGGCTATACCAGTACGTTACCACCCCCGAACAGTCCCCTTCCTAGGCCTTTGCCACTTTGTTGAATGAAGACCTCACCTACAGTTAAGCAAAATATTAACAAGTGAGATGCCTTTCAAGATGCAAAAGGATATTTTCCTTCTAAAATCACATGGGCAGGAAGACTCTGAAGATGTTAGAGCCCCGGAGGGCCGGAGAATGCGAGGAAGAAAGCAGTGTGGGTCCTGCAGTGGCCCTGCCGCTTCTGCCTCCTGCTCTCCCAGGACGCCCAGGGCTGACCCTTGCTGTGCTCCCTTCGCCTGGGCCTCCACGATTTCAGCCACCTCCTGCATCTTCAGGTGGAGCCCAGTGACAGATACTGGCAGGAAGGAGAAAGCATTCAAATGGCTTAGGTTGATGGAAAGTGACACTAATTACAGCCACCATGGTAGATGCTTCACATGTGCCTTACCGAGGAAGGGCACCCAGCCACAATCGTGGGTGACTCTACAAACCCAGCCCCTTACCGAACCCCAACAGGCCAGGCTGCCTTCTCCCAGAGTCGGTCTGGCCCTCGGCACAGTGCCCAGGCTGTGTATCCAGAGGCCTGGGCCCACATCCTGACCCTGTTTCTCCCTTATTGGAGGCCCTGGCATTTCGAACCCACTCACCTCTAAGAATTGGATTCTGTACAGTTAAAAAGAAAGGAACAATGTCCCTTCCCTGAGAGGTGGAGAAGAGGTGGCCAGGAGGGGGGTCCTGGGAGAAGCATTTATACGTGATGCTGAGACGGGATTCTACAGAGGGAGGGAGGCAGCGTTGGCTCAGCTCAGCAGGGGTTGTGCCCCAGCCCAGGGCGGTGTCCTGCTCCTGCTCTCTGGCAGGGTCTGCCCGCACCCCCACACTGTGCTTTTGTCTTCAGCACACCCTGCCTGCCCCAGCAGGAAGAGACGAGGAAGACGACTGGGGTTGGTCAGACGGGGCCTGAGCAGTCCCTTTGCCATGCTCTAGTACCATGGCTTTGGATAAGTCCAGTCTGCTCTCCAAGCCTCAGTTTCTTTCTGTGTAATGTGGGCAGCTCCTATCTGAAAGGTTTATTGGGCGGATTTGTGCAGGTCATGGGTGTGAAGCCCCCAGCACAGGCTGGACCGTGGTCAGAACTCAGTGTCGCTGGCCTGCGTCTTCACGGTGAGCCAGGACAGGCCGTGCATCACCTCCCACAAAGCCCCGCAGAGGGCGCCCAGGGAACTCTTGTTATGCCCAGAGCTCAGTGACCCAGGGGAGCACTTCTTGCTGTCCCCTTCCCTTGAGTTCTCAAAAGCCGGCCGGGGCCATGATCCCAGGCTGAGGAGCCAGGCCGCCAGGGGCCATCCCGGCTCTGCCGCCTCCGTGGGAGCACTCTCTCCTCTGCAAAGCAGGGAGCAGTTGGACGCCTGCCGGCAATGTGAGGTCTGAGCGAGTCAGGACAGGGATAAGCCCAGATCCCAGGCGAAGACCCGTGCTCTGTCCCAGCTTGGCTGCTTGGAGCCCTGTCCCCTCTTCCTCAGGGACCGGACCCAAACCAGGCAAGGCTGGAAGACTAGTTGTGTGTTTCAGATGTCACTTGGAGTTGTGAAGCTTTTATCCAAGCTGAGACAATCCCTGTTAACTACAATCCCTAGGACACTGAACTGTTGTACTTTATTCGCTTCCTAATTATAGAAGTTCCTGCCATCTAGTAAGCACTCAGTAAATGTTAGCGTGGTAGCAGGTAAAGTAGAAAATCTCTTTTCCCCATGCATGACCCTCCTCGTGAAGAGGTTTCTAAAAGCCAGTGGTCCCTTCTCCCTGGGTAAAGAGGGTTGGTAACTTCCAGAAGCGTTTCTTGCCCTTTGAGGATTTGTGGCCCTGGGTGGTCACCACACAAGCTCGTCCCCCGGTGCGGAGATGTGGCTGCTTCAGGAATTGGGAGGACCCGTCCTGGAATGCACTTTGGCAACGGTTCGCCTTTCTTTTCTGTCATTTCCTTTATTTTTGTGTGTTTCCATTCATCCCTTGTTCCTCAAAACTGCACACAGCCCGCCCTTCTGCTGGCCGAGGTCTGGTTAGCAAAGGGCCTGTCTCCGGCGGATCTGGCTTTCCTGGCTGTCGGCCTTCAGGTGCCCTGAAAGCTTACAAAGGTTTCTGAGTCAATGCTGGGGTTGAGCAGGAGTTTAGAACATTACTGCGGTGCCGCAATCACTCTTGGACATTCACGTCCTCTTGGAGTTTTGAGGCAGGCTCAGCTCAGCTCTTTGCTTTGGTATCCTCATAATCAGGTAGAAAGTCTGGGCCAGAGCCAGGCGCAGTGGTGCACACCTGTAATCCCAGCACTTTGGGAGGTCAAGGCAGGAAGATTACTTGAGCTCAGGGGTTCAAGACCAGCTTGGGCAACATAGTGAGACCCCATCTCTACAAAAAAAAAAGAAATAGCCGGGCATGGTGGTACATGCCTATGGTCCCAGCTACGTATACGGGCAGCTGAGGCGGGAGGATCACTCAAGCCCAGGAGGTCAAGGTTGCAGTGAGCCATCATACCACTGCACTCCACTTAAAAAAAAAAAACATCTGGGAAGGCGGCTGCCTCTCTCTGCCGTTCTGCAACAGCAGACATTAGATTTGGTCCCAGAGCTGCTGTAGGAACTCTGTGGTGACTCTCAGATTTGGGGGTGGCTTGGCTGGGCTCAGACCTGGAGTGGTGCCCAGGCCTCGCCTGTGCCCAGCACGGGGTGTGTTCTGCAGGTGCAGCGGAGTGGGGGCTTCCAGCCTGGCTTCGGGGCTCTCCTCACCTGGGCTCTCTGAAGCTTAAGGCTGGCAGTGTCCTCTGTGGGACAAAGTTTATGTCACCATGCACAGGCTCTGAGGAGACTCCTGTGGCCAGCAGTCACCACACGGGGCGGGGGCCAAGCAAGTCATGGTCTGCATGAGCTGGCCCAAGTCACTTAGCCTTCCAAGTGTAAAGTAATGCCCACCACAACAGAGTACAAGTCCAGAAAGAGGCCCAGAAATACACAGGAATTTCAGATACCATAGAGGCCATTCCAGATGGGGGAAAAAGATAGCTCATCAAGAAATGGACAGCTTGCTGCCGGAGAAAAAATAAGGTTGGATCTTGACTCTTACACCTTACATCAAAATAATTGCCAGATAGATTAAAGATTTAGCTATAAAAAAGGAAACTTAGGCCGGGCACAGTGGCTCATGCCTGTAATCCCAGCACTTTGGGAGGCCGAGGCGGGTGGATCACGAGGTCAGGAAATCGATACCATCCTGGCTAACACGGTGAAACCCCGTCTCTACTAAAAATACAAAAAATTAGCAGGGTGCGGTGGCGGGAGTCCTGTAGTCCCAGCTACTCGGGAGGTTAAGGCAGGAGAATGGCAGAGCTTGCAGTGAGCCAAGATCGCGCCACTGCACTTCAGCCTGGATGACAGAGCAAGACTCCGTCTCAAAAAAAAAAAACAACAAATTACAGGAAAAAATAAGGAAGAATGTAAAAAACAGTCTTGGACAGGCAAGATCTTTTTAAGCCTGACAGAACTGAGAAGCTCTACAAGAAAAGTTGGGTACACTTAGTTACAAAAAAATAGATTTCTACATGAGCAAAGCCAGCATAAAAGCCAAAAGATAAATATCAAACCAGAAAACAAATATCTAACTCATTTCATAGATAAAAGGTTAATTTTCTTTTTTTTTTTTTTTTTTTTTTTTGAGATGGAGTCTTGTTCTGTCACCCAGGCTAGAGTGCAGTGGCACGATCTCAGCTCACTGCAACCTCTGCCTCTTGGGTTCAAGCGATTCTCCTGCCTCAGCCTCCCAAGTAGCTAGGATCACAGGTGCCCTCCACCACACCTGGATAATTTTTGTATGTTTAATAGAGACAGGGGTTCATCATGTTGGTCAGGCTGGTCTCGAACTCCTGACCTCGTGATCTGCCCACTTCCGCCTCCCAAAGTGCTGGGATTACAGACGTGAGCCACTGTGCCCGGCCAAAAGGTTAATTTGCTTTATTTTTTGTTGTACGTACACACACATATATTGTTGTTTCTGTTTGGAGACGGGCTCACTGTCACCCAGGCTGGAGTGCAGTGGTGCAATCGTGGCTCTCTGTAGCCTTAACCTCCCAGGCTCAAGTGTTCCTCCCACCCAGCTTCCCAAGTAGCTGAGACTACAGGTGCACAGCACCATTCCTGGCTAATTTTTTTATTTTTGTAGAAACAGAGTCTCACTATGGTGCCCAAGCTGGCCTCAAACTCCTGGGCTCCAGTGATCCTCCCACCTCGCCTTGGCCTCCGAGAGTGTTGGGATTACAAGCGTGAGCCATTGCAACGGGCCAGTTTTCTTACCATGTAAAGAACTGCTACGTAGCTATGCAGAAAAGACCGACAACTTCATAGAAAAACTCTGAGGCTGTAAGCAAGTTAACTCCTGGAAAAGGAGCTCTGGGTGTCCCCAAGTGTGTGGCAGCAGGGCCACGTGGACAGCATTGGGGCTGAGTCTGGCTCCAAATGCACTTACCATATGACCTTAGAAAGTCGCCAAAACTTTGTGGGCCTCGGCTTCCTCAGCTGTAGGGTGGGAATAACAACAGCCCCAATTTTTTTTTTTTTTTTTTTGAGGTGGAATCTCACCCTGTCACCCAGGCTGGGATGCAGTGGCGGGATCTCGGCTCACTGCAAGCTCCGCCTCCCAGGATCAAATGATTCTCCTGCCTCAGCCTCCCAAGTAGCTGGGATTACAGGTGCATACCACCACACCCAGCTAATTTTTGTACTTTTAGTAGAGATGGGGTTTCGCCATGTTAGCCAGGCTGGTCTGGAACTCCTGACCTCATGATCTGCCTGCCTCAGCCTCCCAAAGTGCTGGGATTACAGGGGTGAGCCACCGTGCCCCGCCACAATAGTCCCTATTACTAAATGGCTTGGGCAGGTCCAGCATGGAGTAGGGAGGGAGTGCTTTGGAAATGCTAGATAGATAAAACGTCGGAAGATGCTCAGCGTCACATCTGGATGAGATGATCCTACGCCGGTAAGAAATGTGTAAATTGAAACCGCAGTGATAGACTCTTTCCCTGCTGTGCTGCTGACGGTGTGGGGGATCGAGCACTGGCGTCACTAAGAGCAGAAAGAGCTGTCAATGTTAAGTGCGCACACCCGTCAAGCAAGCAGAAGCCCTTCCTCGTAACAGGCCTCGACACGACCCACGCAGGGAGGTGCTCATACGGCACCGTGTGCAGTAGCTGAAGTTGAAGCAAATGTCCTTCAACAGGGAACTGGCTGAGTAAATTATAGCGTGTTCCTAACCTAGATGATGCTGCAGCTTTGTCCAGAGGAGGTGGGCCACATACGCTGCTGCGGAGCAATCTCCTGTGTCTATTCAGCGATAAGAACAAGGCACCGAGCGTGTGCGAGAATGGCGTTTGTGTGAAAATGCTGTGTGCAGGCACCTGCCTGTCTGTGCCCAGCTGGGCTCTGGGGACGTCCAGGAAGTGGCAGCAGCTGCAACTGCAAGGGGCTCCGTGGCTGAGGGATGGGCAGGACCTGTGAATTTTGTATCATAGGCCATACTGTGTATTTTAAAATTAAATCTGCTCACACTATCTTGTGACTATTGTAATTAGAGACGTCCTTGCAGGGGCCAGGAGCATGAAGGAAAGAGGCTGCCCAGGGTCACATCTTAGCTCTACCACTAGATATGTGATGTCAAGAAATTTCTGACCTCTGTGTGCCTCAGTTTCCTCATCTATTAAAACAGATTAATGGGATTAACAGAGACCCTAACATGCAGGTTGTGAGCATGAAGTGAGATGCACCAGGTGACAGCTTTCAGCCCTGTCATAGAGTGAGAAAGCAGCAGGAGCACCAGCCTCCATCCCCACATCCTCTCATCGTGCTTAGCGCTGCCGGTGGGCGCTCCGTGTGCCTCTCCACCCTCAGCTGCTCCATTGAGGCCAGTGGAGGCCGCAGAGAACAGCGCGGACTGGGCTCAGCTCTGACCCACCCTTCTCCCTGGGACAAGGACGCCCTTCTCTGACAGTCTCCTTCTTGGGGTGAGGCTGGCTCCTCGGGTAGCTGCCCCTGTCACCAGCTGTCCGCCTGAGGTGGTTGTTACAGCCTTAGAATTATAAAATCCTGTCCAAGAGGAACCTTGGGATAAGTCCACCCGTTCTTTATCTTGGATACCTGGAACCTGCTCCCCAGAAAAATGGACATACACTCGGGGGGCCAGGGCTTGTGGCTGGGCCTGGGCAGGCGGCGCCCCCACCCTTGTGTGCCCTGCCGGCCTCAGCACCCTGTGCATATTCTGGAGCCCCAGCTCTGCCCAGCTCCCCTGGGAGCCACCTGGATGGGCGTGGGCAGTCTGGGCAGACTTGTCCCCATGCCCTCTTGGTGCCTGCAGTGAAGGAGAATTTGGTGCGGAGCCCTGAAAGGCCCACCTGACCCCCTCAGGGCCACCAGCTGTCCATCCAAGAGGGGCCCTGACATCCACTTTCTGCTCTCAGGGGTCTAATGTGATGGAAGAGCAGGACCTGCGGGACATCGGCATCAGTGACCCACAGCACCGGCGGAAGTTGCTCCAGGCGGCACGCTCCCTGCCCAAGGTGACTGTCGCCAGCCCTGTAGCCTCAGCCTGTGTGGAGCCAGGGCCACCTCCCTAGCACCACCTGCACCATGAACAGGGGAGGAGCAGGGCTCCGGCATGGCGGGGCCTCTACCCCTCACCCTAGGAGCTCCAGAAGGGCCGCACACAACCCTGTTTGCTTCCTCACTACACCCTAAGGCCTTTGGAGAGCCAGCAGAGCCCTAGGGCAGGGAGTGGCTCCTCGGGGTCTTGAGGAGGTTCTGGGGGTCTGCCGGGCTCGGGAGCTTGGCTTGGCCTTTCACCCAGAGCCCCCTTCAGGGTCTCTCTGGCTCACCGGAGCCCAGGCCACCCTGCACTGAGCCTTGGCACCAGGCCCCTCCCCAGGTGGGCTTGAGGGAGGTACCGTCTTCCCTGGGGAGCCAGGAGCTGGTGGGCTCGAGGCTGTGCCCTGCGCTTGTGCTGAGTCCAGTGGCCCCGCCCCTTCTACCTGCCCAGAGCTTGGGAAGTGCCTGCTCTGAGGGCACACACTATCCTCTTGTCCCTCCAGGCCCGTGATCTCAGCGGAGCTCAGGGCGGAGGCATTCTGCAGACCCTCCTCCCTACCTAGGCTTGTCTGCTAGGGCCATCTTCCAGCCCTGTCGGTGCTCCAGCGGCTCCTGCTTTCCCCATGGGGAAGCCGAGACCAGTGAGTGATAGGAGAGGCTGTGTGAAGAGAGGGACTCGAAGGTGCTGAGGACCCCAAACATGCAGGACCCCCTTGGCCACAGTCTGTGTGAGCTGGCTGGGTCTGTGGTCCTCAGGTCCCTCTCCATCTCAGTGAGTGCTGAGATGTCAGTTTTGCCTCCCACCTTGCCCTGTAGGTGAAGGCTCTGGGTTATGATGGGAACAGCCCCCCTTCCGTGCCCTCCTGGCTGGACTCCCTGGGGCTGCAGGACTACGTTCATTCCTTCCTGTCAAGTGGCTACAGCTCCATCGACACCGTGAAGAACCTCTGGGAGCTGGAGCTCGTCAACGTGAGTAGCCCCTGCGTGGCCCGGCCTGGACCCTCCAGAAGCCTGAGCTTCCCTTAGGGGCAGCCTGGCCCAGCGGAAGAGTGCTGGGGGCTGGAGCAGACCGAGTGAGTTGGCCACCTGACCCGTCACCTCCCCGCTCCTCATCACCCAGGTCCTGAAGGTCCAGCTGCTGGGCCATCGCAAGCGCATCATCGCCTCCCTCGCAGACAGGCCATATGAGGAGCCGCCCCAGAAGCCCCCCAGATTCTCCCAGCTGAGGGTGAGTCAGGGAGGGATGGAAAGGAATGTCTGTCTGTTCTCTGTATTTGTAGGAATTACATAGAATTCTTTAGGATTCTTCAGAGACTGCGCCGCTGTAGTGTAGGAGAAAGCAGCTGCAACAAGGAGAGAGGAGCACAGGAGAGGGGGTTTAGAGAAGTTCCCCGCCACCCATTTCTATTTGGGGATGGCCTGTCAAACACATAAGACTTGGGGGATAGTAGGAAAACACCAGGCCGTGCCTGGGCATTGAACTCAGCTCTGTGCCTGGGGACAGGCAGGGGCTGGGTCGGATAACACCTGAGACAAATCCAAACAGCCAGGACTTGCAGCCTCCTGCGCAGCCCCCAGATCTGAGTTCGAATTCCCAGGCTCAGGTGGCTAAGACAGCTGCATTTTAAAAACCTCACCAGTGATCTGTTGCTCCTGCCGGTAATTCCTGACTGCAGAAACGGGTTAGACCCAGAGCCTGCGGCTGAGGAAGAGCTCTCCCCCAGCCCCAGGCCACAGCGTGCAGGAATGGCGGTAACTGGGGCAGGGAGCCCTCGGGTGCACTGGGCAGGTCTCACCCCATTGAACCCTCAGGGGCTTCGTGAAGTGGGTCCTGTTCATCCTCCTTTTACAGATGAGAAAGTGGAGGCCCAGCCTTGCTCTGGGAACCAAATACACAACTGACATTCAAATATAGACACTGCGAAGCCCGGTCTTTATTCTGTGGGGGACAGTGGCTTTAGGGCCCTGACTGACAGGGCTACATTTTTTCTCAGGAGGGTGCTTTGGTCATGCGCAGAGGCCTGCGATGGATCAGGACAGAAGATTTAATCTCTTATAAACGCAAAAGTGGCTTCCCCACCCTCTTTGGGGACACTAGTGGACGGTGGCTGCGTGGTGCCACTTGTCTGACACCCCTGTGGCGTTGGCCCCTTCGATCCCTGCTGCTTCTCCTGGTGCCGCTCCCTGTGCCGTCCTGACCAGCGGGGCTGGCTGACACCTGTAGCCGGGCACTGGGCCGAGGGTTGCAAGTTCCACCTGGATTTCTCCCTCCACAGTGCCAAGATTTGCTCTCCCAGACGTCATCCCCGCTGAGCCAGAATGATTCCTGCACTGGGCGGTCGGCTGACCTGCTGCTGCCTCCAGGGGACACAGGCAGGAGGCGCCATGACAGTCTCCATGACCCCGCGGCCCCCTCCAGAGCCGAGCGCTTCAGGATGCAGGTGGGGCAGGGCGGGTAGGGGGTGGGGAGTGGAGCTGCGGGTAGGGGGTGGGGAGTGGAGCAGCGGCCAGGGTCTACCTCATTCCTCTGGGCGGGACAGGGCCTCCCAGAACCACCTGCTGCCCTGTACCCGAGCACAGTTGGGCTGGCACCAGAGTCAGGAGGCACCAGCCTGCTCTGCTCACCCACACCCAGCCGCCTCGTGTAAGGCTCACCCAGCCCCCATGGTGCTGAGCTCAGGCCGCACAACTCATTTCAGCAGTCGGCTGCCAGGGCCACTCCTGTGGCCTGCACTTCCCTCCCTCAGGGGTTCAGATCCCGTGTCCACTCTTTCTCTGTGGCCTCCTGCATCCTGCCCTGCTGGCCCCAGAGCCCTCTGTGCTCTCTTGGCCTCTCTGAGCTCCTTCTTGGCCCCTTCCTTCTCTGCTTACCTGCATTGTTCCCAGAGAACTGCTTTCCCTGCAGCCTCACCTCTGCAGCGTTCTCTTCCTCCTGCCCAGCAAAACCGCCGCAGACCAGACTCTGTTCTTCCCGTTCTCTGCCTGCAGCCATGGGGGCACCTCTGGAGACACCTCCTGTGCTCCCGGTGCCCGCTCCAGCCCTGGCCGAGGTGGGCCCGTCTCACATTCCTGGCTCACCCTCTGGGCATCATTTCCAGGAGTCCTGGATTTACTCAGGACCTGCCTGTCCTGCCTCTCGCCTTGTACGGACCCTGGCTTTGTCCTTTGTCCTCTTCTTGGCCTGTCAGACACAGGATTGGCAGGTGTCCCTCAGGCCCCTCTGGGTGACTTCAGCTTCACCCCTGCCTGCTTCTCTGACTCTCACTTTTCACTTCTGGCTCTGGGGACTTCCCTTCCCTTTCTACAAGCACAGCCATGAGTTTTAAAGGAAAACACATTGTCCAGCAATTCCGATGGCTGTTGAGAGGCTCTGCACACTGCTGGGAAGGGAGGGCCTCAGTGTTTCCTAAATCTTTTCCTTCCTCTCCATTCCTTCTACCAGCACCCTGGGCAGGGACCCATCATCTCTTGCCTGGACCGCAGTGGCCTCCCCCTCCCTCCAGCTGCTGCCAGAAGGATCCATTTGAAATGCATTCCTAGGCACGGGGGCTTCACTGGCTTCCCAGCTCTGAAGATCCCTCCCAGGCCCTGGGCTGGGCCCCAAGGCATCCCAGGGTCTCATGACCGCCGCTCTCTCCTTTGGTCTATATGCAGAACAGCCTGGCAGCCTGTACCCCGCCCTCCCCACAGACTCTGCCATCTCCTCTCTGGTCATTTCCCATCTCCTTTGAGACTCGTCTCGGACACCACAGAGACTGTCCTTCCCGAGCCCTGCTCTCAGGCGGTGCTGTGGCTAGCACCTCCCCTCTCCCGCAGTGGGTTTGAATTGCTGATCTGCCCCCTGCCATCTCCACTTGACCCCTGAACTTGCTGAGGTCACTGGCATCTCACCCTTGGGTGTGCTCCTGTGGAGCAAGGAGCAGGTGTCCAATTGCGTGTGTTCTGCAGGAGGAGCACCGCGAGGCCAAGCTGACCCTGCGGCCCCCCAGCCTGGCAGCCCCCTACGCCCCAGTGCAGAGTTGGCAACACCAGCCAGAGAAACTCATCTTCGAGTCCTGTGGTTATGAAGCCAATGTGAGTTGCTCTCACCCTCCCAGCAGGGCCAGCCTCCCTGCTCCTTCTCGGCCAGGCACCTGCGGCTAGGTCCCAGCAGGGACTCCACAAAGCCAGGCCCAGGACTTGCGAGCTGTTCTCCACTCTTCAGCCACTCTTGGTGGCTAAGGCAAAGGGGTGGAGGCCTCTGGGTCCTTTAGCCAGAGTTGAATGGAGGGCCTCTCCAGCTGGGGCAGGGGAGGGGGTGTTACCGGGACGGGTAACTACTTGAGTGTGGGACAGTCCCAAATTGGCTGGGTCACCCCTGCATGGAAACGCAGGATTTCCTAAGCCTGGCCACTGCTCATCCCCACAGTATCTGGGTTCCATGCTGATCAAAGATCTGCGAGGGACAGAATCCACACAAGACGCCTGTGCCAAGATGCGGGTAGGGTGCCTATATGGGTTGGAGGGTATCTGTGCGGGCTGGAGGGTGCCATGGGACTGGCTAGGACAGAAGGCAGCAATGGGGACAGTAGCTACAGTTGCCTGGGCCCTGCCGTGCTATGTAAGGATGGGAGGGAAGCTGGCACCTGCGGAAGCCCAGGAGGCTTAGCCCTGAGTAGGGGCACTGACAGGGCCACTCCTTGTTTCCTGTAGAAATCTACCGAGCACATGAAGAAGATCCCCACCATCATCCTGTCCATCACATACAAAGGTGTCAAGTTCATCGATGCCTCCAACAAGGTGTGCTGCTTATAGGGACTCTTGGCTGGAGTGGGACCCACGTCCCCATCAGACCCACAGGGCTCCAGGGCAAGCAATCTGGCTGCCTTCTGTCATCCCTTATCTCCCTGGAGGGTCCCCAGTCCTCTTATTACTTCCCACTTCTCCAAGAAGCATGTCTGTCGTCTGTTGGCCTGGGTGCCTGCTGTCAGCCCCGTCCCGCCCTAGTGGAGACTGCTGTTAGCTTCTCCACCTGGGCTCCGCTGGCCACGTGCCTGCTCACAGGTCTTCACGGGTGTGATTCCCTCCGTGAGCAAAGGACCCCCCTGTGCGCCACCGCGTGGGATCCCACCTACCTGACACCCTTCTCTCTTTGCCCCCACCCTGGGAGGTGGGAGAGGCTGGGGAGAGCTTGTGGTTGGGTGTGAACATTTTACTGCCTTAGTTGTTGTGGTCAAGGGTGGAGACCTCAAACCGAAATCGGGGAAGGTTAGATACCATCCCCCACCCCCACCAATAAACAAAATGAGAAGATGAAGAGGGGTTCGCTTGATGCTCTAGGCTGGGACAGAGAACAGTGACATGGTAACAGGCTGGGGTGGGGGGTGCCAGAGGCATGCCTGAGCCTGAGAATTCCAGAGCACGGCCTTGCCCAGCAGAACGTCATCGCAGAGCACGAGATCCGGAACATTTCCTGTGCGGCCCAGGACCCGGAGGACCTCTGTACTTTTGCCTACATCACCAAGGACCTGCAGACCAGCCACCACTACTGCCATGTGTTCAGCACCGTGGATGTGGTGGGTGGGGTCCTGGGTCTGGGCGGGGCGGGCTTGGGTTACTAGCCCTGAGGCATCCAGCCCCATTGCAGGGCACAGATGCCGCGCTGTCCTGGCCCCTGGCCAGTGCCTGGCAAATGTTTGGTTCATGAATGGAGCCCAGCAGCACACCAGGCCAGTCCCCTTTCACAGTGACGAGACTGATGCACAGAAGAACAGAGACCGGCCCAGGGCACTAGGGACAGGGGGTTCCAGCTTTTTTTTGTTGTTTTGTTTAAAGAGATGGAGTCTCGCTATGTTGCCCAGGCTGGCCTTGCACTCCTGGGGTCAGGCAAGTTACCCACCTCAGCCTCCCACATAACTGGTAATAGGCATGAGCCACCGCCCCTGACTTTCCAGGTTTTCGGCGAGTGTTTTCTTAGGTCAGGCAAGGCGATTGTCTTCCCCGGCTCCCTGCCCTAGCTCTCCAACCTCTGCCTGGGCCACCTCCCAGACATGCCCTCTACTTCCCTCTTAAGGGCAGCTGTGCCCTCTTTGGCAGATTTTCTTGCCTCAAATTCCTGCTGAGGCTCGGCTCTGGGTGCCACTGGGCCGAGGAGAGTTCATCCTCACACAGCTGCCCACAGGGAGCAGACCAGAAATGACAGCCACAGGCAGGGGTTCCCTGTAACCTACAACAAAGCCTGGGAGTGGCCCCAGGCTGCCTCCTCACCCCAGGAGGAAGTCAGAGGGGTCCAGGTCTCTGCTGTCCTCAGAGATAGCGGCTGTTTCCAGAATCTCTGTGGCTCCTGGAATACAGGCAGCTCTGGGCATCCTCACACTCCCAGGACCTCATCCATCCCAGTCCTCTGCTTGCTCTGGGCCAGTGAAGGTTAGGAGGAGCCAGGCTTTGCCGCTTGCTAGCTGTGTGAGCTTGGAAACATCACGTCTGCCTGCTTCCTCATCTGTCTGGAGGGGATATAACGTGGCCCACCTCAGGGGCCACTGTGAGATGGATGAGGTGGTCCACACAGCACAGTCAGTGGCATTAACCTGTTGCTGACTTTTCCCACATACACTCAGTTCTGCTGTAACGCCACATAGGTGCTCCTAACCACTGTGCTGTGTAAAAATCACACACTAAAAACCACAGGGTTTAAGGGGAAACGGAGTTAGGGGCACAGCACTCACAAACTTTGTCGGTGACACATTAAAAACAAAAGCACTAGCACCACTTATATTAAATGGCTAAGAAACACCCAAGTACCACCTCAGGCATGGCACCCTGCCTTGGAAAAGACCTGCCGTGGGCTTGTAGCAGTGTGCACCTGCCTTCCCCACAGCTCAGCTCCCGGCCACATCCTGTGTAGAGCGGGGAGAACAACAGAGACCTAGGGAGAGGGAAAGGAGGGAAAGGAGGGAAAAGTTGAAGGGAGGTAGGAGCGCTCCCAGGTAGACTTAGAGGGGAACACGTGGTCCCTGCGAGGAAGGTCATATCCAGTGTGAAGCTATGGCACCAGGTGTGGTGGGGTGGGGGGTGTCTCTCTCTCCTGGGGGCTTGGTTCAGCTGGCAGCAGTTTTTGCATTTGCCTGGTGTTTCTATCCCATGAAATCCTGCAGAAGGAAACAGTGTGTTATGCTCAAATTGTGTCTTTTCAAAACCAGTGTTCTCTTCTTACCCCAGATGCTGCCTGTGTGCTCAGGGTGGGGGTGAGGACAAGGGTGAAGCGGCTCCTGAACCAGGCACTTAAGTGGTGATCTGCTTCCTCCCAGAACCTGACCTACGAGATCATCCTGACACTGGGGCAGGCCTTCGAGGTGGCCTATCAGTTGGCCCTGCAGGCCCAGAAGTCCAGGGCAATGGGCGCCTCTGCAGCTGAGATGATTGAAACAAAATCTTCCAAACCGGTGCCTAAGCCTCGGGTCGGCGTGAGGAAATCCGCAGTACGTGGGCCCCGCTGGACAAGACCCCCCCTCCCTGGCCCCGGGGATTCAAGGGCTCGGGGTGGCCAGCACGAGGAGGGTCTTCTGGCACTTCCAGAAAGCTGGCCCCCCAGGGAAATGACCCTCTTCATTGTCTCCCACCCCTGCCAGGTCTCGCCCTGGAAAGGCAACAGCTCCTCTGGCCTGGGCCGGCCTCTGGTGCCCCCAATGCCCTCCCTCGCCGGGCTCCCCCAAGGGCAAGGCCATCAAGGGGCTGCAGAGAGCGGCCCGCAGGCAGCCCCCAGTAACTGCGCCATCCCTGTGTCTGTGTCTGCTTTGCTCTGCACCCCAGGTGCCGCTGCCCCCCGATAGTCGCTGTTGTTACTGTCACACCTGCACCACCCACCGTCCTTCCTACCTACCGCTGCCGTCTGTTAGTCCTGGAGTCAAGGTCTTTACGCCTCCTGCTGTCTTGTGTGTCAGTCTCCCCGAAGTGACCGTGAGCGCTCTTAGCCTCTGGTGGCCTCTCCCTCTGCCATTGTGACATTCTTTCCCCTCTTCCTGAGATGCCCTCTGCCCGTCCTGTGTGTGCTTCAGCCCTCTTTGTTTTTCTGTTGTGTGTCCTCTCTCCAGAGGTCTGGGGTGACTGCTGTGGTCTTGCCTTGGGGTGAGCTCTCTGGCCCTACCAGAGAGACCTGAGGCTTGACATTTCCAAGCCCCATATCCCTTTCCTGCCCAGTGTGAGCGGGTTTGGGGCTTAGAGCAGGAGACCTGGGTAGGACAGGGATCCTTTGAGCAATCCCGAGAAATCCTGGAGAGAGGTTGTGCCTAGAGGTGGCCCTCGCCAAGATGCTCCGGGAGGGTGTCCCTCCTCCGCCCGCCCCCAGGGGCCTGCTCTTTGACTGAGGAGAATAAGGGCTACCGCTCCCAGCACAGGGGCCACAGCCCAGCCTGGGGGTGGGAGGGGCCTGCCGCCTCCAGCCCTGGCACAGAGCTCCCTGACTCTTGACTGCTTCCTTGTTTGGCAGCTGGAACCACCCGATATGGACCAAGATGCCCAATCCCATGCCAGTGTCTCCTGGGTTGTGGACCCCAAACCAGACTCTAAGCGGAGCCTCAGCACCAAGTATGAGACCACTATCTTCTAAAACAACCCACTCCCTGTCTCCACTAGTCTCACTGTGCCTTTGCCATCCGATCTTTCTGCTGTCCTCAACTCTGTCCTTCCAGCTGCTGATGCCAAGGCCCCAACTGCACTGGGACCTGCTCCTCCTGGGCGGGCGGCAGCGTAGACGCTGTACACTCGCAGCTCTCGTACCTACTACCACCGAACACTGTGAATTCTCCCCCTTGGGCTGAGGACAGCTTGAGGGGGTGAGTTGCCTCTGAGGTGGGCACCAAGAGGGCTCAGGGGTTCTGTTGCACCCCAGAAGCCTCCACGGGCAGGCACTGTGAACCCCGACGGGCAGGGCAGTCTCCAGAGAATCCCAATGGCACTGATAGCTCCCTGGGGTTGGGCTGGGCTCTGTGTGGCTCCCTCCTCCTGTCTGCTGTACTGAGCCACAGCTGGGCACCATTGCCAAGAGCTAGCTGACTATTCTCACCTCTCCTGAAACAACCAACCACTGTGACCACCCGGTGCCAGAGTCCCCAGCACTCTGCTCACAGCCGACCTGCAGCCCCACCCCACTGTCCTCTGCTCCTCTGCGAAGCTGGCCTCACTCTCATGGCTGCGCCCTTGTGAGACCTTGAGCTCAGTGATGTGGCTGGACCAGGGATAGACTGCTTTCTGTGAGGGCCCAAGATACGCACCAGGCCCTTGGGTCCGTGCTGACTATCCCGCTTGGGGCTCTGGGTATCTGAACACTCACAGGCTGGCTCACACAGCAGGTGTCTCAGTCCTGATGAGCCTTCCCCTCCAAGGAGGGGGGTGGCACGTGTGTGGACAGCCCCTCTATCTTCACCACGGAGTCTCAAGCCCTGGCAGCCTTGGGCCTGGCTCTGGAGTCTAGCTCACTGAGGAGGAAAGCCTTCTGTAGAACCAACGAGGAGGCGGCCTGTGCCCTGCACACACGGCGCACCTTCTTCCCTCACAGAGCAGAGCTGCTGGAGGACAGGGACCTGGACCAAGTGGCCTCCATTGTCCTCTGGGAGCTTTCTGACTTTCTTCACAGTGGGGGATCACAGATAGCGCCGTCCAGCGCGCCCCTGAACACCTCCCTCAGCCTCCTGACTCCTCTGAGAGGAGAGGCCGTTCCCTCACAGCAGCTCAGCAGCTGGGATGGTGGAGCTGAGTCTTTGAAGAGGCCCCCGTTCTCCAATGTGGGCAGATCAGTTTGGATGGCAGGAGACAGGAAGGCAGCCGTGCACATAGAGCAGGGTCCACTAGGAAAGCCAGTCGGCCAGGGCAGTCCAAACCCAAGTCGATAAACCGGGTGGGTCCTGCGCACCCACCCATCCTTGTGCCTTCCTGAGCAGAGTTGCTGAGCCAGAGGCGGCCGAGGCTGCGGGCTGTGGGTGCTCAAAGCAGGCGTGGAGGGTGCCCAGGGGAGGCTGTGAGGGATCTTCTGTCCTGCTGTGTTTCCTTTCCGTTTCCTCCACCGTCCACAGGCCCCACTGGTTAACCCTTTCCTCCCCCCATTGTTTGCTTCTGCCAAGCTGAGCCACTGAGGAACCACACTGTGCTGCGGAAACATAGACGTGGGGGCATAGGCTCCCACTGCCATCACCGCCGCCGCCTCACCTGCAGCTTTGAAGACCCAGGCCTCACCTCCACCTGCAGGACCTCCTCTTGGCCACTTGGCCTGGGCCTGCCACCACCACGTCTTGCAGAACGAGCCCTGCCTTGGCTGTGGGGAAGCACTCCGGGCCGCTAGCAGATGGGACTGGCATTCCAGAGGGTCAAGAAGTGACTTGTTCAGAACACATTGTTTTTAACAGAAACAAAATCTTTTTATAAAGTGAACTTTTAACACTTGGCTCAAACCTCTAGGTCATACTGCCAATCTTTAGACAAATGGCCATGGGGCAGAGGACAGGGGAGCTGAGGTTGGTTCAGAGGCCAGCCTGCACAGCCTCTGTCCTCAGGATGGGACCTGGGTGCAGCTCAGCAGGTCTGAAGAGAAGGTGGTGGCCTGTGGGTGAGGGGAACGGAGCAGGCTCGGGCAGAAGTGAGTACGGTGCGTCTGCTTTTCAAACCTGACCATGTCAGCTGCTGCTCTTTATGAACTGCCCAATTTCCTGTCCCCTTCAGGGGCTGGACACAGGCTTCTTGTAAGAACACAGCCCTAGAGGCACCTGAGCAACTCAAAGGTTTCCGGTCCATTTCTGGGGTTCCCGATGGGAAGGTTCAGTGGCCAAATGAAGATAAGTGTGCAGTTTCTAGTGCTGGGAAGTCTTAGCCAGCACCAGAGCGCCAGGCCTCTCCCTGGCCTCTTACGCGTCAGTGACCGGAGCACTGCCCTGGGCTGGCCGGCGCTGTACTGCCTGCATTGTGTCAGAGAACAGGAAATGCAGCTTTGGGGCGTTAATGTTTGGAGTAGGTCAGCTAAGGTTGCTACTTGCCGATTTGTGATTTGTCTAATCAGCCTGTGTGATTGGGGCTCATTTTGCTTCTCTGAATTATTGGTTTGACAGTTACACTCTCGGCAGCTGGGCTCATCCCCGGCCCCTGGTGTGGAAAAGGCTAAATAAGGTGACAGTGCATCATCAATGCTCCCCCGCGTGGCCTTTGGGGCAGGCTGGCATCCTAGTGCGCCTCTGCTTCTTAAGCTTTCCCACTGCTCACTTTGCTTTTAAAAGTAACTTGGGTTGCAGTCTTTCCTCTGAACTAGAGTAGAAATGCAGGGGAAACTGCTGTGGATTTGAGAGGCAAAGTTGGCTCAGCTCAGTTGTGTGCCCAGTTCCTCCTGTGGGCACTTTAGCAGGCTCTGAGCTTTCCTGGCATAGGTCAATCTGGTCCCAGGATGAATAGTCCAGGCTTCAGCAACACTCCTCTTTCCCCGCAAAGGCTGTGAATTTAAATTCTTTGTGGGTGTGTATGTGCAGGGAGTACTGTTAGGCACATTCTTAACCCATGTGGTTGGCCAGAAATCAGAAGTGGGGCTGTGTCTCTGGCTGGCTAGAGGCCAGGCCTTGTGGGTTTCCATCTGCTAAGTGCCCAGCAGGTTGGGGCCTGGGACCCAGCTCCCTCTGCGGCAGAGGCGGGCCCCCCTCCACTTCTTGGTACTAAACGAAGACCTCGACACCTTGCAGTTTCACTTCATTTCCTGCTCCTTTCAGGGCCTGTGAGGATTCCCATGAGCTAACGCTGTACAGTACTAGGCCTCTTCTTCCCAGAGTTGACCAGGAACCCTAAAGCATCCAGAGTAGACTGCGCTGCTGCTGCGCACATGCTGGTGCCCGTCTTCCTCCTGAGGGGCCAGGCCATGTCTAAGTGGGCCTCTGTTGGGGGCGGCAGGTCGGAAAGAAACTGCAGACACTACGATGCACTCCTCAAGCTGTCTTTTGTGCTTAGATCATCCATAGGTGTTTCTTCTGCTTGAAGCTGCTATATCGTCTTTATTTATTCAGGGTATTTTCATATTGGAAGCCTTGGCTAGTCTGCTGTGGCCCTGGGTTCTGTTTAGAGATTGGTTTATTTCTGAATATTCAAGAAAGGAAAATGACTGGGCCTTTCTTTTCTTCTCCTCTGGGGCAGGTAGTCTCCCTTTCCTAGAAAGGGTTATTGTAACTTTAAGGACAGGCTTCAAGTGGGAAGGCCCCTACTTTTGCACTTCTCCAAGTGCAGGTCACACCAGGGGCAGACCCTGTCGCTGCGTTTCTGAACTGTGAAGGAGCCTATTAGGGTGGGAGACCTCAGATGGGCTCAGTACCTGTTCCAGCCACAGGCTTCTTGTCCACCTCTTCTTCCCTGTCCACCAGCTGCTCAGCGCATAAGACCTTCCCGACAGGCTCTGCGTGTGCAGTGCTCCGTGTCCCTCCTGGGCCCTCCAGCTTCAGACACTAATGGGAGTTCCCGAGACGCTCAGGTTGGAGCAGGCAGCAGGCAGAGACATTAGAAAGCCAGTCTGAACGGGGGCTGTCTGTGAGACACCCAGGCCAGCTCACAAGTATTGTTGCTCATGGTGTGGCAATGGACTGAACTGTAATAAAAAATGTTATTTAATCTTTGTCTCTGTATTTTGATACTTGAATGACTTCCCCTTTTGTTTTACTGTACATAAAATTGTTAATCTGTCTGATTTTGTCTGAATTATAAACATTTTGAGGTACCAAACATAACCAATCTGTGCAACAACATAGACTGACCTCACTACCCAAGAGAGTGTAAATATTCCTGGGCTTCCAGCTTTGGTTTTGTTATTTTCATAACTGTACAACTTAGACTGAATTAATAAATGAGAAGCGACATGAACGCAGCCTTAATTCTGAGTCTTTGAATTGGAAAGCGTCTTGATGGTTTTCTGGCAGAGGCGTGGGCACAGGCGAGATGCAGGCTCAGGGTCGGTGAGTCGCGTCCTACGCTGTTTGGCTTTCTGTCTCGCACTCTCTAACTGTTACAGCTGCCCTGTGAGGTGCAAGGGCCCCATGATTCACCTCCCCTCCTTAGGAGCATCGTGCTGTGAACACCAAGCCAGGGCCACATCCTGATACTGCTGCAGCTGCATCTCTTCTGCATCCTGGTCTGGGCTTGTCCACCCACAGACATGAGTCGAACATCTGCCTCCCGGGCAGCCTGGGGGATCTAGAGCTGTGAAAGAAATTGGTCTCCTTTCAGGAACTTGCTTGGATTGCAGTGGTTAAGTTTTAGACATAAACAACTAGCTACCAGCCCGAAGCCGTGCTGTGGTTGGGATGCAGAGGGCAAAGTGTTCCCTGAGGGCTGGTGGCAGGGAGAGGAAGGACTGAGCTGTATTTAGAGGGGAGAATTTGGGAAGGTACAAGCGGTCATAGCAGCCCCTTCATTGATGGAGC
Source organism: Macaca mulatta (assembly GCF_049350105.2). Classification (NCBI taxonomy): domain Eukaryota; kingdom Metazoa; phylum Chordata; class Mammalia; order Primates; family Cercopithecidae; genus Macaca; species Macaca mulatta. The sequence goes on along the minus strand of NC_133409.1, from coordinate 147,191,466 downwards.
ACCTATGTTCCAGCTCTGCTAGCTTTCCAGGCAACCATCTCATTAGCCCCCCTCCTTTCCAGACAGGTGTTGTCACCTCTATTCATAAAGCAGGTCCCAGGGCCAGCGGGAGGGACCTTAAGCCCCATCTGGTCCAGTGGCTCCAGCTGCCAGAGCCCCTATTCCTAGGCCTGCTTCAACCCCAGCTGCCTAACACTGAACGCTTTTATTCCTGAGTTTCTGTGGACTCTTCCATTTCTTAAAAGGGCCTTAAAAAAGAAAATCACTTATCTAGTTCAATACCCAGTTTTATTTGTAAAGAAAACAAGGTCCAGACTAGGAAAATGATTTTCTTCTAGCCAGCCTGTCAGCAAATGGCAGAGAGAGCGCCAAATCCCAGGTTGTTACTCCCAGTTAGAGCTTTGTAGGCCACACTGCATTGAATTGGGAAAGTCCACTGAGGCCCGGTCGGGGAAGGCCTCACATTCCAGAGGGGTTCTTCATCCCCACATCCCTTGGCTCCCTGGCTATGGTGCTCTTTCCTAAGCAGAAGAAACCTGACAGCCAGAAGAGAAAGGTCGGGTCATAACTAGTGTCATCAGGGCACCAGGACATACCGCTGCTCTCATCATCCCTTCTGGGGCCACCTTACACGTTCTGCCTGCCTCTGTGGGAGGCAGAATCCCCGGCCTCTTCCACTCACTCCTTTCTCCTCCTCCAAGGGCTCATTTCTGTCATACTCCTCCACGTCGTCATGAGCCTCCCATTCACAGATGCTCAGGCTCCTAGGCAGCTGGGCTATTACTACTGAAAATTGGGATAGATCAACCCTCAGCAATGACCAGGCCATAGAGGAGGAAGAACTTTCAAGCTGGAGCACTTTCCAAGGCAGCTCAAAACACCCTCTAGTCAGCCATGGCCACCCCTGGCTTCCTGAACCCAGAGGGTATCCAAGTCCCACAGATAGGGACAGGCTGACCATCTAGTGTGTCCTGCAGTTCAGCCTGGGGCTCACACTGCACCCACTGTCATCAACTAACAACGAGGAAAGCTCAAGGCTGACCCCTGCCTTCCTCCGTGCGGCCTCCAGGACTTTGAGACCACTTTTTTCAGGACTCAGCTGTTAGGAACGCTATTATAAACAACCATTTACCAAACAGAATTTTCCTAACACCGTAAAATATTTATTACTCAGTAAATGGAGCTGGGACAATTGGGTAGCCAAGAGGGAGGGAGTGCAGGGAGATTCCTGTTCCAACTTATGCCAGAATAAATTCCAGATGGCTCACATATTTAAATGTAAAAAAATAAAATAAAATAAAACCTTAAAGCTAGAAGAAAATGGGAGGTTTTTTTTTTTTTAAATATATAAGCTTGGTTTGAGAAAGGCCTTTCCAAACATGTTATAAAACCCTGAATCCATTTTTTAAAAAGGATTAATATATTTGAGTCTCTAAAAACCAAACATTTCTGCATAGCAAAATGCACCCTTAAGAAAAAGAAACAATGGAAAGCAACGTGTGCACCACATGTAACATGGACACCTTGACAACAGCTACCAAAAGTAAACTAACGCCTGTGTCTCGGAAGATCAGTAGATGCTCTTTTCCCTGTTCTTCCCACTAAGTACAATTAAAACCCCCAGTGGAAACACCCGTGGGCACAAAAACCTGTTCTTTCCAACCAGAGGACTAGGAAAGGGGCAGCTTAGCAAGACAGAAAATTCAGACAATAAATAACTGCTCTACTCCAGCCGAACACCACAGCAAAAATGAGGCCCCGCCCAGATCAGCAGAGGCCAAGACCTCGACCCTCACACAGCTATAATGAGGTGCCCAACAACCTCACGCGTGGTGTCAGAGGGGCCTGGTGAGGAGGCAGAACGCTCACCAGCACCCAGGGATTGTGCGGCTGCTCCCGCCTGGGGAGTCAGTGGAAACCACAGGGGCAGCTGGGAGTCCCATGGCATCCCAGCAGTAACAAGCAGCCTCCCACCTCAGGTATCAGTGGAGGCAGGGGGGGAAACTGGGCTTTGACCCCCAACCTGGCAGCAATATGCTATTTCCTCTTCCCTTGCTAGAGTGGTGTCAAAGTCAGCTAAAAGAGAAGGTTTAAACAAGAATGAGAAATAGAAATGTCCAAGTTTCAATAGAAAATCACTTGTCATACCAAGATCCAGAAAAACCTCAATCTGAATTTAAAAGGCAATAATCAATAGATACCAACACTTAGCCGGATATAGTGGCACACACCTGTAGTCCCAGCTACTCGGAAGCCTGAGGCAGGAGAAGGGCTTGAGCCTGGGAAGCGGAGGTTGCAGGGACCTGAGACTGCACCACTGCACTCCAGCCTGGGCAACAGAGCGACACTTCATCTTAAAAAAAAAAAAAAAAAAAAAAAAAGATATCAACACCAAGATGGCACAGATATTAGAATTATCTGAAAAATATTTGTAAAGCAGCCATGATAAGAATGTTTCAACAAACAATTATAAACACACTTGTAGAAAATGAAAAAGTCGAAAGTCTGAGCAAAGAAATAAAAGATATAAAGAACCTACTGGAAATTTTAGAACTAAAAAAAATACAATAACCACAAAGCTCAGCAGATGGGCTTAAGAGTGGAGTGGAGGTCGGCAAAGCCTGAGTCCTGTCGTCTCGCCTTCCTCCCATACAGCATGAGCTTCACCACTCGCTCCACCTTCTCTACCAACTACCGGTCCCTGGGCTCTGTCCAGGCGCCCAGCTACAGCGCCCGGCCGGTCAGCAGTGCGGCCAGTGTCTATGCAGGCGCCGGGAGTTCTGGTTCCCGGATCTCCGTGTCCCGCTCCACCAGCTTCCGGGGCGGCATGGGGTCCGGGGGCCTGGCCTCAGGGATGGCCGGGGGTCTGGCAGGAATGGGAGGCATCCAGAACGAGAAGGAGACCATGCAAAGCCTGAACGACCGCCTGGCCTCTTACCTGGACAGAGTGAGGAGCCTGGAGACCGAGAACCGGAGGCTGGAGAGCAAAATCCGGGAGCACTTGGAGAAGAAGGGACCCCAGGTCAGAGACTGGAGCCATTACTTCAAGATCATCGAGGACCTGAGGGCTCAGATCTTCGCAAATACTGTGGACAATGCCCGCATCGTTCTGCAGATTGACAATGCCCGTCTTGCTGCTGATGACTTTAGAGTCAAGTATGAGACAGAGCTGGCCATGCGCCAGTCTGTGGAGAACGACATCCATGGGCTCCGCAAGGTCATTGATGACACCAATGTCACTTGACTGCAGCTGGAGACAGAGATCGAGGCTCTCAAGGAGGAGCTGCTCTTCATGAAGAAGAACCACGAAGAGGAAGTAAAAGGCCTACACGCCCAGATTGCCAGCTCTGGGTTGACCGTGGAGGTAGATGCCCCCAAATCTCAGGACCTCGCCAAGATCATGGCAGACATCCGGGCCCAATATGACAAGCTGGCTCGGAAGAACCGAGAGGAGCTAGACAAGTACTGGTCTCAGCAGATTGAGGAGAGCACCACAGCAGTCACCACGCAGTCTGCCAAAGTTGGAGCTGCTGAGATGATGCTCACAGAACGGAGACATACAGTCCAGTCCTTGGAGATCGACCTGGACTCCATGAGAAATCTGAAGGCCAGCTTGGAGAACAACCTGAGGGAGGTGGAGGCCCACTATGCCCTGCAGATGGAGCAGCTCAATGGGATCCTGCTGCACCTGGAGTCAGAGATGGCACAGACCCGGGCAGAGGGACAGCGCCAGGCCCAGGAGTATGAGGCCCTGTTGAACATCAAGGTCAAGCTGGAAGCTGAGATCGCCACCTACCGCCGCCTGCTGGAAGATGGCGAGGAATTCAATCTTGGTGATGCCTTGGACAGCAGCAACTCCATGCAAACCATCCAAAAGACCACCACCCACCGGATAGTGGATGGCAAAGTGGTGTCTGAGACCAATGACACCAAAGTTCTGAGGCATTAAGCCAGCAGGAGCCACCCTTTGGGGAGCAGGAGGCCAATAAAAAGTTCAGAGTTCAAAAAAAAAAAAAAAAAAAAAGAGTGGAGTGGATGGGAAAGGAAAGGTGCACCATAAACTGGGAAACAAAACAACAGACATTACCCAATCAGAACAACAGAGAGAAAATAGACAAAAAAAAATGAACAGCGTCTCAGGGGTCTGTGTGACCATAACAAAAGATCTAAGATTTGTGTCAACAAACAAGAAGGAAAAAGAGGGAGGCTAAGAAAATACTCGAGGCTGGGTACGGTGGCTCATGTCTGTAATCCCAACTCTTTGGAAGGCTGTAGTGGGAGAATAGATTGAGTCCAGGAGCTCAAGACCAGCCTGGGCAACATAGTGGGACCCTGACTCTACAAAAAACTTTAAAATTAGCTGGGTGTAGTGGTGTGTGCCTGTAGTCCCAACTACTCTGGAGGCTGAGGTGGCAGAATTGCTTGAGCCAAGGAGGTTGAGGCTGCAATGACCTGTGATCACCCCACCGCACTCCAGCCTGGGCAACAGAGTGAGACCCCCATCTCAAAAAAAAAAAAAAAAGCACTCAAAAAAATAATGCCTGAGAACTTCCAAAATTTGGCAACAAACATAAATATAAACCTTCAGATTCAAGAAGCCGAGCAAATCCCAAACCAGATAAACTCTGTGAAAGTGGTTAGAATTAAAAGTCATTTCTGGAGGTGGTGCTTGTCTGAAGAGCCATGGCCACTTTCCACTTGGCTCTCATCCAGCTTCAAATTTCTTCCATCAAATCAGATAACGTCACTCGAGCTTGTAGCTTTATCCAGGAGGCAGCAACGCTTTGCCGGAATGCTTTAATTCTCCATATGGAACGAAATATTTTCCTGAATATGCAGAGAAAATTCCTGGTGAATCCACACAGAAGCTTTCTGAAGTAGCAAAGGAATGCAGCATATATCTCATTGGAGGCTCTATCCCTGCAGAGGATGCTGGGAAATTATATAACACCTGTGCTGTGTTTGGGCCTGATGGAACTTTACTAGCAAAGTACAGAAAGATCCATCTGTTGACATTGATGTTCCTGGAAAAATTACATTTCAAGAATCTAAAACGTTGAGTCCGGGTGATAGTTTCTCCACATTTGATACTCCTTACTGCAGAGTGGGTCTGGGCATCTGCTACGACACGCGGTTTGCAGAGCTTGCATAAATCTAGCACAGAGAGGCTGCCAGCTGTTGGTATATCCAGGAGCTTTTAATCTGACCACTGGACCAGCCCACTGGGAGTTGCTTCAGCGAAGCCGGGCTGTTGATAATCAGGTGTATGTGGCCACAGCCTCTCCTGCCCGGGATGACAAAGCCTCCTACGTTGCCTGGGGACACAGCACCATGGTGAACCCTTAGGGGGAGGTCCTAGCCAAAGCTGGCACAGAAGAAGCAATCGTGTATTCAGACATAGACCTGAAGAAGCTGGTTGAAATACGCCAGCAAATCCCCGTTTTTAGACAGAAGCGATCAGACCTCTATGCTGTGGAGATGAAAAAGCCCTAAAGTTTACGTTTCTAATGTGTCACAGAACAGGAAGATATGATTCTACAACAAAATCAACTCCCTATTAAATTCTTTCATGGAAAAAAAAAAAGTCATTTCTGGCCAAGCATGGTGACTCACACCTGTAATCCCAGCACTTTGGGAGGCTGAGGCAGGTGGATCACATGAGGCCAGGAGTTTGAGACCAGCCTGGCCAACATGATAAAACCCTGAAAAATGAGCCAGACATGGTGGTGCGTGCCTATAATCCCAGCTACTCAGGAGCCTGAGGCAGGATAATTGCTTGAACTCAGGAGGTGGAGGTTGCAGTGAGCCAAGATTTTGCCACTGCACTCCAGCCTGGGTGACAGAGGGAGACTGTCACAAAAGAAAGAGAAGAGAAGAGAAGAAGAAGAGAAGACAAAAGAGAAGAGAAAAGAGAAAAGAAAAGAAAAGAAAGCAACAACAAATAACAACAAAAAAAAGTCACTTGTGTTTACAAAAAAAAAAAAAAGAAGAAGAAGAACTGGAGAGTTCATTCTCATGCATAAATGTCTGGTAACAAAAACTATTCCAAAAGACCACAACCTTGTGAAAACCAGAACCTAGCATGAAGACCGTCACAACCTTATGCCAAAAAAACACTTCTGCAAGGACATCTGCTTAGCAACTGACTGTCCAACCCCAAACTGGCACCACTGTTGTTATTGATCCTTGTAGCCAAGGATAATTATCTCAAAACAATTATGTAATCCTCATTTTTCCTTTGAAAACCTTTGTCTTCCTTCAAATCCCTGAATATGCACATGGTTTACTATCACACATGTATTCCCATTGCAATACCTTATTACCAAATAAATATCATTTTGTTTTAGAGGGCCTCACTCCGTTTGTTATTGAGGTTGACATAAATGGTGTCAGAAGTGGGATGAGGCAAGCTCACTTCAGAAGAATCAGAGGCCCCTGAAACTGAGTGTATACTGACTGAGCCCTTTGTGCTCTCCATCTTCATGAGTTGCCTTTTCCAGCCGGGTGAATCTCCTGTAGGATTCTCAGACTCCCTCCCTTTGGTGAATTGTTTTTCACTTTATAGAGGGTTTGTTTCAGTTACAAGTCTGCCTTTAATAAAGGACATCACATCCTCCTGGGATGATAAAAGCCTTTTTGTCTTTTCTGGAAAGTCCTTTCTGGGATGAGGACAAGTGCCCTTCTGGTTTGAGTGCTCTGGTTTCTAGAGAATTTATATCCTATCTGTGAGGCAAGTCTTTTCTGGAGAATTTACTTTTGGTTCTTCCTGCCTGCCTAATTTAAGAGTGCGTTTAATCTGCACAGCTGGGTTAAAAGTATTGTGAACACTAATTTTGGTCTCATTTTGGTTCGGTTATGCGTGTCTGTAAGTGACTTGGCCCTTTTCCTTTGCTGATTTCTGGAAATCCTCCAAGAGCAAAAATAAACATTCCAAATGGCAGACACTAGTGGATGACTAATTAAAAGCCATGAGGGCAGTTGCCATGATCTAAAATACCAGTCCAGACTCCTGACATTCTCTGGTGGATTTATAGGATTATCTTTGCTCTTGAGAGATTAATAAGAAATGGAATGGGACTCACAAACGCTAAGGCACGCCAGGTTTTCTGAGACTCCAGCCAGCTATATAATATGGCCTATGCTTATGCATGTTTTTTAAATGATGGGCAAATTACTTGAAGGAAAATTCAGTCATTAGTCAAACTCTCTAAAAAAGAAAAAAAGCACACAAACCCTCCAACTACAATGTTAACATATGGATCCTTCTAAGATCTCTACTTTGAATCTGCTAACTTTTCTCCTGGTGTTGAGATAACACTCTCTCCTAATGGCATTCCAGCCAAGATTTTTTTTTTTTTTGTGGGGGGGGGTCCTAAAGGTCTTTCAAATTAATGGCTTTACAAATTACAACAGCTTCATAGCAGCCAACAACCTAGATACCTTTTGTAAATGTAAATTTAGGTTTGTCTAACAACCACTTAAGGTGATAGAACAGTTAATTGAAGGATTAATAGTCTAAAAGAAAAAGAACTAGGTAAATGTTTATAAAAGTTAGGTTCTCAGGGCCAGGTTTGGTGACTCACACCTGTAATTCCAGCACTTTGGGAGGCCGAGGCAGACAGATCACTTGAGGTCAGGAGTTCGAGACCAACCTGGCCAACATGATGAAACCCCATCTCTACTAAAAATATAGAAATTAACCAGGCATGGTGGCAGGCACCTGTAATCCCAGCTACTTGAGAAGCTGAGGCGGGAGAATCGCTTGAACCCAGGAGGCAGAGGTTACAGTGAGCCGAGATCGTACCACTGCACTCCAGACTGGGTGACAGAGCCAGACTTCGTCTCAAAAGAAAAAAAAAAAAAAAAAAAAAAGCTGGGCTTCTAGACCAAACAGGTGAAAATCATGAGCTCAGAGCAATAATATTTCTCTGTCCAGCATAAAAATTGCTTAGTCTGACACAAGGCGCCAGAAAAAAACAAAACACACACACACACACACACACACACACACACACACACAGCCAAAATGCTTGCCCATCCACTGACTATTCAAGTAAACCAGACCAGCAAACAAAAGATACATTTTCTACTAATTCAAGGCCACTTGGAGACTTTGTTTTTCTTATACAATTCAGTTGGTCTTAGTTAAAATGTAAACATTGAAGAGTTACCCCAAACTCATTGAAACAGAAAAAAGGAAAAGGATGAAAGAGATTTTAAAAAGTTAAACTGTTTATGAAAATTTTGGTCCACAGCTTTCACTGGATTAGTTGTTGGAGCAAAATTTAGCCATGTGAACAGGTCCCATTTTGTCAGAAGTAGAAGTTGGATCCAACCATCTTTTATAGACTGGTGAGTTTGTATTACTCTCTCATAACTAAAATTTTAAAATGAAAGCTGTAAGATTTGTGTGCATATGTAAGCATCTGGTATGTTTATGCATATGTACATGTATTATGTAATATGTTGTGTCTACATGGTAAAATCTGACATAATCAGCCAGCAATCCCTTAGGGAATTCCATTCAGATTGGCTTAGATAAATGAGCACTCATAGAAAATATATAGTAATTAACCCTCATGCCTTTTAGAAGTAAATCTTTAATAAATAAGCTGGTTTTTAAATTATTAGTAACATAAAAATAGAAATGTCTTCAAAACTGTCGGTATGCATTTTTAGCTGCATGCTGGTATCTGTTAGATATTAAACTATAAATTCATTTTTAAAACAGAATAACCTTTGTGTAACCCTTTGGTAAATAAGGCTAATTTAATATTGTTGGTTTCATAAAATCAGCTGTATCTCCTGTGTTATCAACAAAATACCCATATATTTAACTTTAAATTTCTTAGGTGAACACTTGATATTCAGAGGCTATAAAAATGTTAACAGAGAAATAACTTGAAATGATGACAAGCTTTGTCTAATATCTCAGTTTTCACAAGTAATCTAGGTAAACTGTTAAAAATAAATATATCATGTAAATATAAAGAGGATAAACATTTATAAATAAACTTTTCATGTAATTTGAAATTTTTTAAAGTGTATTTATTTTTATTTTTTATTTAATGTGGCATCTTACTATGTAGCCAGGCTGTTCACAAACTCCTGGGCTCAAGCAATCCTCCTGCCTCAGCTGCCCTAAAATAGCTGGGACTACAGGTGTGTGCCACCACACCTGGCTAATTGGAAATTTAAAATTATGCTCAATGAAATGATAGATGTTCATTAAATGTCTGGGTCATTTTCAAATAAGATAAAAAACTGAAACAAATGACTGAACATAAATATCTGTGTTCCTGCTTCTTAAATTTTATAGAAAGATTAAATATATTTTGGTCCATTAGTACACATTTAAAATTATGTTATGGGGAAACATGTTTCTAAAAATTATAAAATGATTCTCTTTGAGAAAAAAAGAATAATTTTGTCTAATTTGGAGATTATTTAAAGGTAATCTCAAAAAGTAAATTTAGAAAGGAACTAGAAACAAGATAGAAAGGAACTGGTAAGTAGGGGTGAGAGAGATGAAGAAAGTTATAGGTATGAAAAGTAATTTTGGTAAGGAAAGTTAAAAATAATAATTTTGTATGAGAAAGAATCTTGGGCCAGGTGCAGTGGCTCTCGTCTGTAATCCCAGCACTTTGGGAGGCCAAGGTGAGTGGATCACTTCAGCTTAGAAGTTTGAACCAGCCCGGGTGACATGGCGGAACCCCATCTGTATAAAAAATTACAAAAATTACCTGGGTACGGTGGTGCACACCTGTAGTCCCAGCCACTCAGGGAACTAAGGTGGGAGGATCACTTAAGCCCAGGAGGCAGAGGTTGCAGTGAGCCAAAATTGTGCCATCGTACTCCAGCTTAGGTGACAGAGTGAGACCCTGTCTCAAAAATAATAATAATAAAAACAAATAAAATCTAAAGATATTATGTTTTACCAAGATAAATTCCTATGCTGTCTTTAGTAGGTTTTAGCTTTTATTACTTAGGAAAACAGAGCTTTGAAAGGATTGTTTTTACATCCATGTAATTTTCTCTATTTCTTCAAAGGCTTGATTATCACTGTGGTTAAATGCATGACTATTATTCCACTGTGCCTGTTTTGATCAAGTGCTTTCTATCTTTTGGCATCTTTGATGGGCTTCCCCAATATCAAAATTCTAAGTTAAGTCTTTCTAAGCTAGATTTAACTTTGGGATTTTCCCACTGGGCCACAGAGAAGGTAGAAGAATGTCTCTCTCATCCTGTGGAGCTACTAAAATCAGGATTATTTGGAAAATGGTTTGGGAAACCTTGTCAAATAGTGAGGCAAGATCTTCTTTCAGTTACATGAATGGATAAGTTATTGATAAGAATGTTCCAAAACTGTATAAAACTCTTAGAAATCTAATATATCAGTCATAAATCTGGTTATTATGTCATAAGCCAGAACGTAGTCAAATTTCCTTGTCAATTGCTGATTATAATGAATTTCCATTCAATTTTTAATCATGATAAGTCTCTGTCATCAACCGTTTTGATTTTTTCTAAAGATACCTGCAATCAGATTCACAGAAAAGACTGTAACAAAACTCTTAAGTCTAGGTTACTAATAACTATAAGATCAAGACTGAATAAAATTTTTTCAGAACTCTAATGAAGAGTCTTGAATTCACGAAACTGCTAATCAAGATCAAGCAGAAAAAAATTAATTACGTAAGATTAAGTAACACTGATGAAGGTAATGTTTTTGTTACCTTTTATTTTTTATTTTTTCCCCCAAGAATCCTGCTCTGTCGCCCAGGCTGGAGTGCAGTGGTGCGATCTGAGCTCACTGCAACCTCCATTTCCCAGGTTCAAGTGATTCTCCTGCCTCAGCCTCCCAAGTAGCTGGGATTACAGGCATGTGCCACCACGCCTGGCTAATTTTTGTATTTTTAGTGGAGACAGGGTTTTACCATGTTGGTCAGGCTGGTCTCAAACTCCTGACCTTGGGTGATCCACCTGCCTCAGCCTCCCAAAGTGCTGGGATTACAGGTGTGAGCTACTGCACCCGGCCTTTTTTTTTTTTACTTTTATGTAAAATATCATTAGTTCTTTCCTTAAATGTTTTATTTTCAAGTTTAAGGAAATTTTTTTCTCTTAAGCTATCTATAGTTTATAAGAGTTTGGTAAAATACGCTTTTGTGAAGAAACATGGAAGCATTTTCTTTTCTTCCCTACTTGATTCTTCCAAAATTTAGAAACTACTTGGGAGTATTCTTATTTTTTTTATGGCAACACGGTTATGTGCGTAAGTTCAATAAAAATCTGCTCTTTTTTAATAGAATGCAATTGAAAATACTGGTTATATTACCAAGGTTTTGACTGGAACATTGTATTTCAGAACACAGAATGCCCTTCAAGGGTTCCTAGCCTGACAGTTTCATTTTTGAGACAGAGTTTCACTCTTATTGTCCAGGCTGGAGTGCAATGGTGCAGTCTCGGCTCACTACAACCTCTGCCTCCCGGGTTCAAGAGATTCTCCTGCCTCAGCCTCCTGAGTAGCTGGGATTACAGGCATGTGCCACCACACCCAGCTAATTTTTGCATTTTTAGTGGAGACAGGGTTTCACCATGTTGGTCAGGCTGGTCTCGACCTCAGGTGATCCAGCCACCTCGGCTCCCAAAGTGCTGGGATTACAGGCATGAGCCACTGTGCCCAGCCTCCAGCCTGATAGTTAATGAGTAAAAACTGTCACTTTCTAGCAGGCCCAAGAACCTTAAGACTATAGGTAAAATGTAAAATCTGCCTTGATTTGGCTTCTTAGCCTCAAAAGGTTTCTAAATCTGAAATTCCTATGTGATCAATGCAGAAAGAAAAAAGTTAAGTTTCTAAAGAAATGCTATAGCCAGGTACTGTGGCTCATGCTTGTAATCTCAGCACTTTGGGAGGCTGAAGCAGGTGAATTGCTTGTGCCTAGGAGTTCAAGACCAGTCTGGGCAACATGGCAAAACCTCATCTCTACAAAAATACAAAAAATTAGCTGGGTATGGTGGCGCATGCCTGTAGTCCCAGCTATTCAGGAGGCAGAGGTGGGAGGATCACCTGAGCCCAGGAGGCCGAGGCTGCAGTAAGCTATAATCGCACCACTGCACTCCAGCCTGGGTGACAAAGTAAGATCCTGTCTCAAAAAAGAAAAGGCCGGGTGTGGTGGCTCACACCTGTAATCCCAGCACTTTGGGAGGCCGAGGAGGGAGGACCACGACGTCAGGAGGTCAAGACCATCCTGGCTAACACGGTGAAACCCCGTCTCTACTAAAAAATACAAAAAATTAGCCGGGCATGGTGGCAGGTGCATGTAGTCCCAGCTACTCGGGAGGCTGAGGCAGAAGAATTACTTCTACTGGAGGCAGAGGTTGCAGTGAGCCAAGATCGCACCACTGCACTCCAGCCTGGGCAACAGAGCAAGGCTCTGTCTCAAAAAGAAAAAGAAAAAGAATGCTATAACATACCTGTTATTAGATTCTAGCTCTATGCATTGTTTTCAAGTTCTTATTGTCTACCTATAAGCTAGACTAGATCCTAAACCTAAATTCTTCTAGATTCTTCCAATCTAACTTTCTTCCATGGAATTTAAAAAAATATTAATTATTAAAAATTCTTCCAGCTACTCTACCACTCTATTCTTAAAGCCCTATGAGCTGAAACTAGATTAATTTTAAGGAACAAATGTCATGCCAGATTTATAGGCCACAAAAAAAAGTTCAGCAAACCACCTGATGCCATAACCAAAGACAAAGACATTCAAATTACAAACTGAGATGAGAAGTTGACGTTCTCACACTATAGACAGCTTTTCTATAAGAGTCAGCATCATGAGACTCTTACCCACTTACTGCCTGCCATTTTCACTTGACAGGATAATGATCATTTGATTTACACAATTGGTTGCCTTTTTAAGCTGGGGTTCATTGCTCAAAACCATTATGCAGACTGAGATTGTCATTACTATGAATTTTACTTTGTATTTTCCCTTTTTAAACTGTGTATCTGTTATGTTACTTGTCAAATTTTTGCAGAAGTACAACTCCTAACATAATATGCTTCTAACCAGAAATGCTGGTCCAGCACTTTGAGATGATAGCAAGACCACAGAACAGACAAATTGAACTTAATAATGGACTCCAGGTAGACTTAACCTGAGAGCCACTCCCTCAAACCTCCCTTGTTGCTCAAATGTGGCTGAAAAGGTTTTGCCATTGACTCCTACTTGCCAAAACTCCTTCTAATGTACGACCAGATCAGCAACCTGGGACAGGTTCATCTCGGCACTGAGGGATATCAAAATCTAACTACAGAATGATCGATCACTGATGCTTTTAGAGGAAGAATTTAATCAAAAGGGGGAAATGTGAAAGTTGTCAGAATTAAAATGGAGTTACTTATGTTTTTCAAAAAAAAAAAAAATCTCTGGTGGCCAGGCGTGGTGGCTCACGCCTGTAATCCCAGCACTTTGGGAGGCCGAGGTGGGCGGATCACGAGGTCAGGAAATCGAGACCATCCTGGCTAACATGGTGAAACCCCATCTCTACTAAAAATACAAAAAATTAGCTGGGCGTGGTGGCAGGCGCCTGTAGTCCCAGCTACTCGGGAGGCTGAGGCAGGAGAATGGCGTGAACCCAGGAGGCGGAGCTTGCAGGGAGCCAAGATCATGCCACTGCACTCCAGCCTGAGCAACAGAGCTAGACTCCATCTCAAAAAAAAAAAAAAAAAACCTCTGAAAAATAGAGCCAAGGTAGGCCATGAAGAGAAGGGTCATACATATATGCCTGATAAAAAAACTATTACAAAAGACTGCAAAAACCACATTACACAAAAGCCATCACAACCTCACACAAAAAAATACTTCTGCGAGGACATCTGCTCAACAACTGACTGTCCAACCTTGAATTGGCACACCCTTGTTATTGACCCTTGTAGCCAAGGATAATTTTTTTTATTTTATTTTATTCTTTTTCCTTTTGAGACAGGGTCTCTCCCTGTCTCCAGTCTGAAGTGCAATGGTGTGATCATAGCTCACTGCAACCTCAAACTCCTGGGCTCAAGCAATCCTCCCACCTCAGCCTCCCAAGTAGCTAGGAGTACAGGTACATGCCACCATACCCCGCTAATTTATTTTTATTTTTGCAGAGATGGGGTCTCACCACATTGTCCAGGGTGGTCTAGAACTCCTGGACTCAAGTGATCCTTTTGCCTCAGCCTCCCAAACTGCAGGGATTACAAGCATGAGCCGCCACACCTGGCTAGGATAATTATCTTAAAAGGATTTTGTAATCCTCATATTTCCTTTAGAAATCTTTTTCTTCTTTTAATATGCACATAGTTTACTATCACATGCATATTCTCACTGTAATGCCCTATTCCCGAATGAATATAATTTTCTTTTAGAGCACCTCTCTCTGTTATTATGTAGGTTGACAACCCAAAGAAATTCACACCAAGATACCTCATAATTAAATTTCTGAAAATGAAAGACAAAAAAAAAAAAATTCATGGAAGCAGCTAGAGAAAAATGACACCTTACCTATATGGGAAAAGCAATTTGAATGACAGTGGATTTCTCCTCAGAAACTGTGGCGAACAGAAGAAATTAACACAATATTTTTCAGGTGCTGAAAGAAAAAAGCCTATACCCTGCAAAAATATTCCTTAGGAAGGAAGGGGAATCAAGACATTCGCAGATGAAGGAAAACTAAGGAACTTTGTCAGCAGCAGATCTACGCTAAAACATTGGTGAAAAAGATTTTGGTTTTTTTTGTTTTCGAGAGAGAGACACAGTTTCACTCTGTTGCGCAGGCTGGAGTGCAGTGGTGTGATCTCGGGTCCCTGCAACCTCTACCTCCCGGGTTCAAGTGATTCTCCTGCCTCAGCCTCCTGACGGGTTCAAGTGATTCTCCTGCCTCAGCCTCCTGAGTAGCTGGAACTACCGGCATACGCCACCACGCCCAACTAATTTTTGTGTTAATAGAGACAGGGTTTCACCATGTTGGCCAGGCTGGTCTCGAACTCCTGACCTCAAGTGATCCACCCACCTCAGCCTCCCAAACTGCTGGGATTACAGGTGTGAGCCACCATGCCCAGTGGTGAAAAAGAAGGAATGGAAATAATAAAAGAAGGAACCTTGGAACATGAGGAAGGATGAATGAACATTCAAGCAAAAATATGGGTAAATACACTAGACTCTCCTTCTCTTGAGTTTTCTAAATTATGCTTGATGGTTGAAGCAAAAATTGTAACACTGTCTAATGTTGCTCTAAATGTATGTAAAGGAAATATTTAAGACAATTATATCTTAAGTGGAGAGGGTAACGTGATATAAAGGGATATACAGGGAGGTACGGCTTCTGTGCTTTACTCAACTGGTAAATGGTGACACCAGTAGACTTTGACAAGTTTTATATGTGTAAACAAATACCCAAGACAGCCACTAAAAAGTTATGCAGAGATATACTCAAACACAGTCTAGGTAAATCAAAATTGGTTTTTAAAAATTGGTCAAGTAACTCACAGGGAGGCAGGCAAAAGAATAAAAAACAGAATAACTAGAAAATATATAAAATGGCAAACTTAAGCCCCAATATATCATAATTATATTAAAAGTAACTGGTAGAAAACACCAATTAAAAGATATTGAGGCCAGGTGCAGAGGCCCATGCCTGTAATCTTAGCACTTTGGGAGGCTCAGGTGGGCAGATCGCTTGAGGTCAGGAGTTCAAGGCCAGCCTGGCCAACATGTTGAAACCCTGTCTCTACTAAATATACAAAAATTAGCTGGGCATGGTGGTGCATGCCTGTAATCCCAACTACTGGGGAGGCTGAGGCATGAGAAACGCTTGAACCTGGGAGGCAGAAGTTCCAGTGAGCTGAGGTTGCACCACTGCACTCTAGTCTGGGCAACAGAGTGAGACAGTGTCTCAAAAATAAATAAAGAGATTGACAGAGTAGATTAAAGAGCATGAACCAACTATATGATGTCTGTAAGAAATTCACCTCAAATAACAACAATATAGGCAGGTTGAAAGTAAAAAGGTAGAAAAAGATATATTATGCAAACACTAATCAAAGGAAAGCAAGAGGAACTTCATTATTTTTTGGGAGACAAGATCTCATTCTGTCACCCAGGCTAGATTGCAGTGGCACAATCACAGCTCACTGCAGCCTCAAACTCCTAGGCTCAAGCAATCCTCCAGCCTTGGCCTCCCCAAGTGTTGGCATTACAGGTGTGAGCCACCATGCCCAGCCAAGAGTGACTATATTAACAGATCATAAAGTACACTTCAGAGCACAGAAAACTATAAGAGATAAAGAGCATTACATAATGATAAAATGGTTAATGAATCAAGAAGACATAGCGATCGTAAATGTGTGTGCACTAAATGAAAGAGCTGCAAAACATGTGAAGGAAAAACTGAACTAATAAGAGAAATGTAGACAAATCTACAAATGTCATGAACTGAACTGTGTCCCTCCCAAATTCATATGTTGAAGCCCAAACCTCCAATATGACTATATTTGGAGACGAGGCTTTTAGGAAGTAATTAAGTGTGAGGGATCAGTCAGAATGGCGGGAAAAACTATACGGAAAGGAAAGGACGCAAACCTTCTGAAAGGTCAGAAGGTTCTGCAGAACCCTGGTGGGGGAGAATAGCTGAAGGCAGCTGTTCTATATTAGCATTTTCATAAGCCAATTGCAACAATAAGATATCAGCAGCCTGGGCATGACTAATTTGTCTCTTAATTGTCTGGGTTAACCAATTGATAAATTCAACAAATGGCTCCTGAGGCCCTTGTCGAACATTTACAAAAGATCCCTGTTGAACTCTGCCTTCAGGAATTCGGTCCCAAGCCCCGCAGGCGCATAAGGACACTTGTGCATAGGCTTGGGGGACAAAACTGTTATTGCACATTGACATAGGGACCCCGCCCCTGGAGCATAGCAGCCTCGTTATGTTTTGCGCAGCCAATTGATTCTGGTTGGTTTGTTGTTCACACAACTCATCATATTCTGCCCTCCAGTGTAGGTATTGACTGGCCTCTAAAGTTGTTTGAGCTAGCACTGACCAGTCCCATGGGGTCATATGGAAGTTATCTGCTATGGCCTCAATCAATCCTTTCATAAATGGGCTAGCAGCTCCGTTTTCTCTAATGCTTTTTCTTATTTCTTTATAAGTGTTAAAAGTAATGGGTTCACGTACCTGATTGCCTTGTTGATCTTGCATCACCAGGCAGGCCAAGAGCTCCCCTTCTAATGCCACTGGCCTCAGACAGGGTCCCATAACTGTAGTGTATCCCTTATCTTTTTTCCAATTTACTGGGGCAGGGGGCTCAGGGAAAATCTGTCTCCTCTGTGGCACCTTTACCCGGTAACAGCAGGGCTGAGGGAGGAGAAGGAGGAGGTGGTAAGGTAGATGATGGTTCTTCCTCCCTTTCCTTTTTAGGCTCTTCTGTGTAGAGTGGAGCCAAAGCAGCCCTAAGGCCCATAACATTAAAGGTGTTACTGGGACCCGTTGCCCTTGTCCATGATGTCGTTTAAACTTTCTTCCCACTTGTTCCCAGAGCTCTAGGTCTAGTGTGCCTTCTTCTGGGAGAATGACAGTTTGCATTAGGTCCCTTAATTGGGCCTCCGAGACCAAGGCTCCACTTTAAGCAGCTGTTTCAATACTTTTATATACTGTTGCTGTTGAGTGGATAACTGTTGTCCCATGATGAAACCCTAGCTTGAAAATCCCCTCAAATTTGGAAATCCTGAGCGGACACCAATTACTTACTGCACAGTCACTTCACTTTCGTTCTCGAGGGTTCTGTGACGATCCATTACAGTGTTCCTCACATGGGGCACCACCTGCCAGGTCTGTCCCACAGACCCTGGCCGATGGATGAAACGAGTACTCAGATACAGGTGTGCAGTTTAAGAGCAGCTAGGTGACTGCTTGGCTCTAGTGGCTACAGAGCAGCCCCAAGAAGCTGGAGCTGCTTGCTTGCTTGCTTTTTTTTTTTTTTTTTTTGACAGAGTCTCACACTTTGTCTCCTGGGCTGGAATGCAATGACGTGATCTCGGCTCACTGTAACCTCCACCTCCCAGGTTCAAGTGTTTCTTCCGCCTCAGCCTCCGAGTAGCTGGGATTACAGGCACGTGCCACCACACCTGGCCAATTTTTTGTATTTTTGGTAGAGATGGGGTTTCACCGTGTTAGCCAGGATGGCCTCTATCTCCTGACCTCATGATTCGCCTGCCTCAGCCTCCCAAAGTGCTGGGACTACAGGTGTGAGCCACCGCACCCAGCCCTGGAGCTGTTTGCTTTTATTCAGCGCATGCACAATGCCAAAAACTGGGAGCCAACACAACCTGCAGGTAATTAACATTTATTGTTCCCCTTTCAGGGAATGTCATTCTTGCAGATGATAAAAGGTCAGTTCCATCCCAGCACTTTGGGAGGCCAAGACGGGCGGATCACGAGGTCAGGAAATCGAGACCATCCTGGCTAACATGGTGAAACCCCGTCTCTACTAAAAAATACAAAAAAAACTAGCCAGGCGAGGTGGCGGGCGCCTGTAGTCCCAGCTACTTGGGAGGCTGAGGCAGGAGAATGGCGTAAACCCGGGAGGCGGAGCTTGCAGTGAGCTGAGATCCAGCCACTGCACTCCAGCCTGGGTGACAGAGTGAGACTCTGTCTCAAAAAAAAAAAAAAAAAAAAAAAAAAGTCAGTTTCTGGTCAACATAAGTAAACAAGCCTATTTAAGATAAATTCCCCCTACTCCCTTATACCTACTCCTTGTCCTCTGCCTCAGGGTTATCTGTAACAGCTGCCTTCAGCTATTCTCCCCCAGGGCTCTGCAGAACCTTCTGACCTTTGAGAAGGTTTGCATCCTTTCCCTAGTTTTTCCCACCACTCTGACAGATCCCCTACACTTAAGGTTAAATGAAGTCATAAGGATAAGGTCCTTACCCCATAGGACTGGTGGCCTTATAGAAGGCCCCACACACATGCATATGCATTACAGAAAGGCCATGTGTTGACAGAGAAGAAAGCAACCATCTACAAGCCATGAAAACGACCCTCGCCAGCAATTGACCCTGCCAGACCTTCATCAGAGAGTTAGTTAGCAGCCTCCAGAATTGTGAGAAATCCATTTCTGTTGTCAAAACCACCCAGTTCATGGTATTTTGTTACAGCAGCCTAAGCAGACTAATACAACAAACATAGTTGGAGATGTCAACACACCTCTCTCAGCAATCAATAGAACTAGACAGAAAATAAGCAAGGAGACAGAAAAATTCACCACCACCACCAACCAACAGGATCTCATTGACATTTATAGAACACTCTAGCCAACAACAGCAGAACATATGGTCATTTTAAGTGCCCATGGAACATACACTAAGACAGGCCATATCCTGGGCCATAAAACGAACCTCAACAAATTTAAAAGAATTAAAATCATACACTGGCCAGATGTGGTGGCTCACGCCTGTAATCCCAGAACTTTGGGAGGCCAAGGTGGGTGGATCATTTGAGGTCAGGAGTTTGACAGCAGCTTGGCCAACATGGTGAAACTCTATCTCTACTAAAAATACCAAAAAAATAGCTGGGTGTAGTGGCACACTCCTGTAATCCCAGCTACTCAGGAGCCTTAGGCAGGAGAATCGCTTGAACCTGGGAGGCAGAGGTTGCACTGAGCCGAGATCGCGCCACTGTACTCCAGCCTGGGTAACAGAGTGAAACTCCATCTCAAAAAAATAATACTAATAATAATTAAAATAATATACAGTGTGTTCTTCGACCACAGTCGGGTCAAAGTAGAAATCGGTAGCAATTAAGATAGGAAAGTCTCTAAACACTTGGAAATAAACAACACACTTTTAAATAATCCATGGGTCAAAAAGCCAATCTCATGGGAAATAAAAATATACATTAAAATGAATGAAAATATTTCAGAATTTGCAGGACAAGGCAAAGCAGCACTGAGAGGGACATTTATAGCACTAAATGCAAACATTAGAAAAGAGAAAAAGCCTCAAATCAATAATCTAAGCTCCTCTCCCAAGAATCTTGAAAAAGAAGAGTAAATAAAAATAAACTCAAAACAAGCAGAAGGAAGGAAAACTAAAGATAAAATAATAAATCAATGAAATAGAAAACAGAAAATAATTGAAAAAAATCAATGAGCTAGGCGTGGTGGCTGCCACCTGTAATCCCAGCACTTCGGGAGGCCAAGGTGGGTGGATCACTTGAGGTCAGGAGTTTGAGACCAGCCTGGCCAACATGGTGAGACCCCATCTCTACTAAAGATACAAAAATTAGCCAGATGTGGTGGTGCACACCTGTAATTCCAGCTACTCGGAAGGCTGAGGCAGGAGAATTGCTTGAACCCAGGAGGCAGAGGTTGCAGTGAGCTGAGATCGTGCCACTATACTCCAGCCTGGGGTGACAGAGCAAGACTCCATCTCAAAAAAAAAAAAAAGACAACAATGAAACAAAGAGCTGTTTTTTTGTTGTTTTTTATTTTTTTTTGAGACAGAGTCTTACTCTGTCACCCAGGCTGGAGTGCAGTAGTGCAATCTTGGCTCACTGCAACCTCCGCCTCCCAGGTTGAAGCGATTCTCCTGCCTCAGCCTCCTGAGTCACTGGGATTACAGGTGCGTGCCACTACGCCCGACTAATTTTTTTTTTTTTTTTTTTTTGGTACTTTTAGTAGAGACAGGCTTTCACCACATTGGTCAGGCTAGTCTCGAACTCCTGACCTCGTGATCCACCTGCCTCTGCCTCCCAAAGTGCTGGGATTACAGGCATGAGCGACCGCACCCGACCAAGAGCTGGTTTTATATATCAATAAAATTTAGATATTTAGATATTAGATAGCCAAACTGACCCAAAAAAAGAGAGAAAACATAGATGACCAATATCAAAATCAAATGGGCTGTCACTATTGACCCTGCAAACATCAAAAGAATAATTAGGCCGGGCGCGGTGGCTCAAGCCTGTAATCCCAGCACTTTGGGAGGCCGAGACGGGTGGATCACGAGGTCAGGAGATCGAGACCATCCTGGCTAACACGGTGAAACCCCGTCTCTACTAAAAAATACAAAAAACTAGCCGGGCGAGGTGGCAGGCGCCTGTAGTCCCAGCTACTCGGGAGGCTGAGGCAGGAGAATGGCGTGAACCCGGGAGGTGGAGCTTGCAGTGAGCTGAGATCCGGCCACTGCACTCCAGCCTGGGCGACAGAGCGAGACTCCGTCTCAAAAAAAAAAAAAAAAGAATAATTAGAGGCCAGGCGCGGTGGCTCGCGCCTGTAATCCCAGCACTTTCGGAGGCTGAGGCAGGCAGATCACAAGGTCAGGAGATTGAGACCATCCTGGCTAACACCATGAAACCTCCTCTCTACTAAAAATACAAATAAAAATTAGCCAGGTGTAGTGGCGGGTGCCTGTAATCCCAGCTACTCAGGAGGCTGAGCAGGAGAATGGCGTGAACCTGGGAGGTGGAGCTTGCAGTGAGCCGAGATTGCGCCACCGCACTCCAGCCTGGGTGACAGAGCGAGACTCTGTCTCAAAAAAAAAAAAAAAAAGAATAATTAGACAATACTATGCAGAGTTCTTCATACATAAATGGGACAACTTAGACCAAATAGACCAATTCCTCAAAAAACATACTGTCACAACTCAGTGTGAAATAAATCATTCAAGCCTTACAAGTGTTGAATCTATAATTCTATTTTTTTATCTCATTTTATATTTTGAGACAAGTTCTCACTTTGTTGCCCAGGCACTGCAGCCTCGACCTCCTGGGCTCAAGCTACCCTCCTACCTCAGCCTCCTGGATAGCAAGGACCACAGGCATGCACCACCATACCCAGCCAATTTTTAAATTTTTTGTAGAAACAGGTCTCACTATGTTACACAGGCTAGTCTCAAACTCCTGGGCTCAAATGATCCTCCTGCCTTCGCCTCCCAAAGTGCTGAGATTACAGGCATGAGCCGCCATGCTGGCCTGAATCCATAATTTAAAAAACTACAAATCTCCAAGTTGAGATAATTTCACCAGAGTATTCCATCAAATGTTTAAAGAATTAAAACCAATTCCATGTAATCTGTTTTGGAAAATAGAAGGGAATGCTTCCTGATTCATTTATTCTATGAAGTTGACATAACCCTGATACCAAAACCAGACAAAGGAAATAGAAAAAAGAAAATTACAAACCAACACCCCTCAAGTATATAGGCACCAAAAAAATCCTTAACAAAATATTAGCAAATAGAATTTGTATGTGTGCATGTGTGTGTGTGTGTGTGTGTGTAGGATTATACATCATGACCAAGTAGTTTATTCCAGGGCTGTAAGGCTGGTCAATATTTGAAGCTCAATCAATGTAATCCAACATCTAGTCTAATAAACTAAAGAAGAACAAAAATATATCAATTGAGGCAGAAAAATGTTTGACAAAATTCAACACCTATTTGATAAAAACTCTCAGAAAAATGGAAATAGAGGATGAACAAAAGCTCCCCAAATGTATGCACATCCTAATCAACAGAACCTGTGAATATGTTACCTTATGTGAAATGGTAGTTTGCAGATGTGATTAAATCAAAGATCTTGAGATCGAGGGTTTGCCCTGGATTATGTGGAAGAGCCTGATGTAGTCACAAGGGCTACGAAAAGAGAGGAGAAGTGATGATGTCAGCAAAGGTTGTAGTGATGTGCTCTGAACATGGAGGAAAGGGCTACAAGCCAAGGAATAAAGTGTGCCCTAAATCCAATTGCAAGTATTCTTATAAAAGGCAGAGGGAGATTTGGTATACACAGAAAAGAACCATATGATTTCCATGTAACCATGGAGGCAAAGATTGGCATAATGGGGCCACATATCAAGGAATGTCAGCAGCTACCAGAAGCTGGAAGAGGCAAGAAACAGATTCTTCCATAGAGCATCCAGTGGACATACGGTCCTGCCAACACCTTGATTTTAGCCTGATGAAGCTGATTTATCGCCTCCAGAACTGTGAAATAATCCATTACTGTTGTTTTAAGCTACCTAACTTGTGATGATTTGTTACAGAAGCCAAAGCAAACATTTATGTCCATCCCTAGAGCCCCAAGAAGGAATTCAACTCCGTACGTTAATTTTAGCCCATGAAACACATTTCAGACTTCTCACATCCAGAACTATAAAATAAATTTGCATTATCTTAAAGCACTAAATTAGTGGTGTATGTGTATATATATGTATATGTGTGTATATATACATATATACATATATATATATATATATATATTTTTTTTTTTTTTTTTTTGAGACAGAGTCTAGCTCTGTCGCCCAGGCTGGAGTGCAGTGGCACAATCTTGGCTCACTGCAAGCTCCGCCTCCCGGGTTCATGCCATTCTCCTGCCTCAGCCTCCCGAGCAGCTGGGACCACAGGCACCCACCACCGCGCCCAGCTAATTTTTTGTATTTTTAGTAGGGACGGGGTTTCACTGTGGTCTCGATCTCCTGACCTCATGATCCACCCGCCTCGGCCTCCCAAAGTGCTGGGATTATAGGCGTGAGCCACCGCACCTGGCCAGTATATTGTTATAATAGCAATACGATAATTCAGACAGGAACTTCCTCAACTTGATAAACAGCATCTACAGAAAACCTACAGCTAACATTATATTTAATGATGAAAGACTCAATGTTTTTCCTCCTAAGACTGGGAACAGGGAAAGGATGTCTACTCTCACTAGTCTTATTAAACAAAGTGCTGGAAGTTCTAGCCAGTGCAATAAGGCAAGAAAAAGAAATAAAAGACATTCATATCAGAAAGAACGAAAATGGTCTCTATTTGCAGCTTATATGACCATCTATATAGAAAATTCCAAAGAAAACAAAAACTACAGAAAAACAAGAATAAATTAGTTAAGCAAGGTCATAGGATACATGACAAACATACAAAAAGCAACTGTATTTCTATACTAGAAATGAATATGTGGAAATATGATTTAAAATAAAAAACCATTAAGGATAAATATGACATGATTACACTTATATGAGGTATCTAAAATAGTCAAATTCATAAAAGCAGAGAGTAAGGTGGTGGTTGCCAGGTGTTGAGGGGAGAAGAAAATGGGGAATTATCCAATAGATGTAAAGTTTCAGTTACGCAAAATTAGTAAGTTCTAGAGATCTGCTGTATAACAAAGTACCTACAGTTAATAATATGGTATTGTGAACTTTATGTTAAGAGGCTAAAACTTAAATGCTCTTAGCAAAAAACAAAGCAAAACAAAAAAACACACAGAAGTTTTTGGAAGTGGCGGATGTGTTTGGTACTTTGTGGTGAAGGTATCATGGGTATATGTCCAAACTCATCAAGATGTATCCATTAAATATGGGCATTATTTGTGTATCCGTTATACTTCAACAAACCTTAATATTTAAAAATAAACACCATTTGCAATCACTCAAAAAATGAAATCCATACGTGTAAATCTAACAACATATATACTAGACTTGTACGTTAAAAACTATGCAATGTTGATAAAATATCTACATTGGTCACATAGGAATTTCAGATTTAGAAACCTTTTGAGGCTAAGAAGCCAAATCAAGGCAGATTTTAGATTTTACCTATAGTCTTAAGGTTCTTGGGCCTGCTAGGAAGTGATAGTTTTTACTCAATTATCAGGCTGGAGCCTGGGCACGGTGGCTCATGCCTCTAATTGCAGTACTTTGGGAGCTGAGGTGGGTGGATCATCTGAGGTCAGGAGTTCAAGACCAACCTGACCAACATGGTGCAACCTTGTCTCTACTAAAAATAAAAAAATTAGCCAGGTGTGGTGGCATGCCCCTGTAGTCCCAGCTACTCAGGAAGCTGAGAATCTGAGAGGCAGAGGTTGCAGTGAACTGAGATTGCGCCACTGCACTCCAGCCTGGGCAACAAGAGTGAAACTCCATCTAAAAAACAAAAAACAAAAAAAAAACAAAATGACAGCTGGGCATGGTGGCTCATGCCTGTAATCCCAGCACTTTGGGAGGCCAAGTCAGGCAGATCACTTGCAGCCAGGACTTCAAGGCCAGCCTGGCCAACATGGTGAAACCCCATCTCTACTAAAAATACAAAAACTAGTTGGGGGTGGTGGCAGGCACCTGTAATCCCAGCTACTCGGGAAGCTGAAGCATGAGAATCGCTTGAACCCAGGAGGTGGGGCGGAGGTTGCAGTGAACCAAGATCGTGCCACTGCACTTCAGCCTGGGTGACAGAATGAGACTCCGTCTCAGGAAAAAAAAAAAAAAAAAAAAATATATATATATATATAAAATTAAAAATCAGAAATAAGAGTGGGGAAATTATTACCAACTTTACAAAAACAAAAAGGATTGTAAGAGTATACTATGAACAATCCGTATGTAAAAAATTAGATAACCTAGATAAAATGGACAAAATCCTAGGCATATCAATTACCAAAATGGATTCAGGAAGAAAAAGAGAATCTAAATAGGTCTATAACAAGTAAGAGTTTGGTAATCAAAACTTCCCAACAAAGAAAAGTCCAGTACTACATGGCTTCACTGGTGAATTCTACCACTCACTTAAAGAATTAACACCAGGCCGGGCGCAGTGGCTCAAGCCTGTAATCCCAGCACTTTGGGAGGCCGAGACGGGTGGATCACGAGGTCAGGAGATCGAGACCATCCTGGCGAACACGGTGAAACCCCGTCTCTACTAAAAAAAATACAAAAAACTAGCCGGGCGAGATGGTGGGCGCCTGTAATCCCAGTTACTTGGGAGGCTGAGGCAAGAGAATGGCGTAAACCCCAGAGGTGGAGCTTGCAGTGAGCTGAGATCCGGCCACTGCACTCCAGCCCGGGCGACACAGCGAGACTCCGTCTCAAAAAAAAAAAAAAAAAAAAAAAAGAATTAACACCAATCCTTCTCGAACTCTTCCTCCCTGCAAAAATAGAAGAGGCCAGCATTACTTTGATTCCAAAGCCAGACAGACACCGTAAGAAAACTACAGACTAATATGTCTTATGAATACAGATACAAAAATCCTCAACAAAGCACTAGCAAACTGAATCCAACAGCATATTAAAAGGATTACACACCATGATCAAATGGGACTTATCCCACGAATGCAGTATTGCTTCAATATAAGAAAATCAAACAACATATCATTAATAGACTGAAGGAAGAAAAGCATATGATCATCTCAATCGACGCAGAAAAAGCATTTGACAAAATCCAAGGCCAAGTGTGGTGCCTCATGCCTATAATCCCAACACTTTGGGAGGCCAAGATGGGAGGATCTTTTGGGCCCAGGAGTTTGAGACGAGCATGGGCCACATAGTGAGACTTCATCTCTGCAAAAAATACAAAAATTAACCAGGCATTATGGCACATGCCTGTAGTCCCAGCTACTCAAAAGGCTGTGGCAGGAGGATCACTTGAGGCCAGGAGGTCAAGGCTACAGTAAGCCGTGATCACCCCACTGCACTCCAGCCCGGGTGACAGAGAGAGACCCTATGTTTAAAAAAAAAAAAAATCAAACAAAAAACTCAATACTGTTTCATGATTTAAAAAAAAAATTAAGCAAACTAGATAGAAGGCAACTTCCTCAACATGATAAAAGGTATTTATGAAAAATCCACAGCTAACTGTATACTCAATGGTGAATGACTGAAAGCTTTCCCCCTAAGATCAGGATATAAGACAAGTGCTTTTATCACTGCTATTAGACATTGTACTGGAAGTTCTAGCCAGAGAAATTAAGCAAGAAAAATAAATAAAAGGGATCAGAATTAGGAAAAAAAGGATGCAAAACTATTCCTATTCTCAGATGACATGATCTCATACGTAGAAAATACTAAAGAATTCACACACAAAGAGTATTCGATATAGTAAACTCAGTAAAGTTGCAGGGTACAAGATCAACAAACAAATTGGTTTTATATCTATACACTGCCAATGCACAATATGAAAAGGAAATTAAGAGAACAATTCTATTAACAATTACATCCAAATGAATAAAATACTTAGGAATAAATGTAACCAAGGAAGTGCAAGGCTTATACACTGAAAACTATAAAATGTTGCTGAAAGAAATAAAAGACCTAATGAAAGGAAAAGACATTCTGTGTTCATGGATGGGAGGACAAGATAGCAATACTCCCCAAATTTATATATATATATATCCTTATCAAAAATTCCAACTTCCTGTTTTACAGAAATGGATCCTAAAATTCATATGGAAATGCAAGTGACAGCCACATAATCTTGAAAAACAACCAAGCTACAGAACTTATATTTCCTAATTTCAAAACTTACAAAGCTTACAGTAATCAAAACAATGTGTTACTGTCATAAGGATAAACATATGATGAATGGAATAAAATAGAGTCCAGAAATAAACCCTTGCATATATGGTCAATCAATTTTTGACAACAGTCAAACACCAAGACCATTCATCAATGGGAAAAGGACAGTCTCTTCAATAAATAACTGCTATGAAAACTGGATGTCCAAATACAAAAGAATAAAGTTGGACCTGTTCCTTACACTATATACAAATACTAACTCAAAATGGTAGTTTCTCAATAAATTAAGCAGGGATTACCATAGAACTCAGCAATTCTATTCCTGGATATATGGGTAGACACTCAAAAACACAGAAGACAGGTGTTCACACAAAAACTTATATATGAGTTTTGTAAATAATGCCAAGTGTTCACTGTGGCATTGTTTACAAAAGCCAAAATGCTCAGCTCTATATGTTGAAAGGTACATATAGCCAGAGAAGGGAAAACTGAGGGCTTGCTGGCTTCTCAGCTAGTTGAGGGTTGAAGTCATACCCATGGACTGATGAGTGGATAAGCAAACTGTGGTATATTCATGCAACAGAATATTATTTAGCCATAAAAAGAATGAACATGCTAGAACACAAATGAATGTTGAAAAATGAGTGAAGGAAGTCAGTCACAAAAAGCTACATATGATTCAATTTATAGGAAATATTCAGAGTCAGAAAGCCCACTGAGACAGAAAGATTAATGATTGCCAGGGGCAAGGGAAGGGGGGAAAATGGGCAGTGACTGGTTGCTGGAATGGGATTTCCTTTGGTGGTGATGAAAATGTTCTAGAACTAGTTCATCATGATGGTTGTACAACATTCTGAATGTACTCAATGTCACTAATAGCTTTCATATTACGTGTATTTTCTCCACAATTTAAAATACAAATACACATTTTTAAAAATTCCCTCAAACCAGTGGGAAGGATTGAATGGAGCTATCTTTCCTTGTTTAGGGACAAGATCCCTGTCTGCTCCATGAGAAAGCATAAGAAAATAAATTCAAATTTTCTAATGTACTGATGAGTCCCAATTTTAATTGTGAAGTACAAACCAAGGTTCCATTGTCAGTTCAGGGTCTGCACCTGCTAACCGGACAATCTTCTTCCCAGGAATCCCTTCAGAGTACTTTTGCCTCTAAAATAATGAGGTTTCCAAAATGCGGACTTTTTAAAAATTCAAATTAATAGTTGCAAATCAGAGAATACAACTGGGCAAGCCTCACTGTTTATTAAACACACCACTTTATCTGGACTTCCCCATCCTGAAGCTGTCTAGTTATAAGACTGGAAAAATGTGAATGATTCAGGCCCTCCAGCTTTTCTGGTCATAGTAAAAGTCACATTGTGTTGACCTAGCTCTGTCACCTACCTAGGATCGACCCTCTAAAAAAGGAAATCAATTAGAAGGAAACTCTGGGCCTAATGGAACTCAAATCCCCCTTCTGTTGTTCTTCCTAGATTAGGTGTGTAACACTCAGCAACTTCCATCACCTGAAATGATGAGAACATTGTTTTTCTTCACCTTGCCTTGAGAACACATAACTGAATTTCCATTTTCTAAATCTGAATCAAACATTTTCTTCATTTCAGCATACTAGGTTGGAGGTGGTCTGCTACAGTCAGTCTGAAAATGAGTTGGTCTCTACAATCTCAGGAGACAAGCCCAAATCCTTCCGAGAACATCTCTCATTTGTGATGCCAACAAGAGCTTACAACCACAACTGCTCAGAATGGAGAAGCCAGAAGGATAGAGGCTGCTCCACCTCTGAATGCCCACATCACCTCTGTCTGGAAGAACCAGGTGTTCTAAGCTTAGAGATGAGGGAAAGGAGACTTACTGGGCTAAAAAACAGGACCAGAATAAACTTGACACAAGTCAGTCACAGACCTAACTGTCCAAGTCTGAACTCTGGAAAACTTGGGAGAGAGGTTCCATGATCTCTGAACTTGTCCTCAACAGAATGCTTGCTTGTAGCCAACATCCATTTTCATCCAGCCCCGGGTTTGCACACTGCTTCAGACCATGCAACAGAAGAGGAAACTGAGGCTCTTAATATCCCTTGACTTCTTGTTGCATTCTTTGAAATTTGGTCCTAGAAATGAGCTAACTTCCCTAAACCATGTCCTCTCCTGAGGTGAACTGGACAAAACAAAGGCTTCCAAAGAAGCCCTTATATTCACAATTTGGATAATTCCAGAGTTTTAAGAGCTCCCTCAGAGTAATGCTTTACCCTTAAAGAAAATAACGCTAGCACCTGGTTGTCTTGGCTGCTCAGCTCTATATGTTGAAAGGTACACATAGCCAGAGAGGGGAAAACTGAGGGCTTGCTGGCTTCTCAGCTAGCTGAGGGCTAAAGTCATAGGGCTTGGCCTCAGCCTGCAGGACAGGAAAAATGGAGGATTTCTTGCACTTAAGAAGTTTATTAGTGAATGGGTTTGGGCCAGTTGGTGTTTACATGCTTGATCCCTACAGCCTTAGTGTATTGGCTGCAGGGCCTGGGATAGAAGCTCACTGTCTGCTGGTCACTGGTGATGTTACTCCAGGAAGATGATAGGCCTCCTCTTGGGTCCAAGGTACCAGGGCTCTGAGCCGATGCCATCAAACAGACTCCACTTTTGTTTCCAGTGCCTGGGTTGGGGAGATGAGGGTTTCTAGGATCTCAGTGTAGTAGGGACCAAACACCTGCTGATTGTGATGTGTCAAGTTGACAAACTTTTGGCCCAGTTCTGCCAGTTCTGCTTCAATGAGAGTAAGACCTCCAGGAAGGTCCAACAGAGACCGCTGCACACCAAGAACCAAACAGCATTTGAGAAACAAACGGATTCGCTGATCTGTGAGCAGAAAAATACAGTGATAAGGGAAAGAGCAAACAGACTTCAGGGAGAAAATTCCCCCTGCGCTCTACTCACCCATGTTCTAAGTTAACAGATATGTACCAACCTGCCCACTTACCTATAGATAAGGAAATTTGTTTTGTTTGGAAAGGGGGCTGCTATCTTGCTCTCAAGGACAAATATAAAAACCTAGTGTGTTAGTAAATTTCAGACTATTCAAAAGATTGTTTAAGTAGCCATCAGTTAGATCCTAGTGAGTGTCTGACCTAGCAGGAGGAACTTAGACTGATCCTTCAGATGGCTAAGGTTAGGAGCAAGCTGGCCAAGTTCATGGCCTCCACTCCAGCATGAGGGTAGGGGATTCCCCACTATAGGAACATGTCTTCCAGCTAAATTCAGCACTAGTTTCTTGTTGGGAGATGGGGGAATGTCAGATTTCTTGGGTGCAGTTAGAGAATGACCTGTAGGCCCAAGTGACTTAACCAGGTTGGCTGGATATATCCCACGCCTAGAAGTCATGAATTTCTGGGTGCAAATCATGCTGAGAACCACAGTTAGTCTTCAAACTGAAATGGATATGATTTCAACCAGCATTTTGAAAAAACTCAAGGCTAAACAATGACGTACCCAATTACCATGCTTCAAGTTGTTAAAGTTTGAGGTTCCACGGTCGGGATCTCTCTCTTCCCTCACCATTCTCACTACCCCACAAGCATACTCACCAATAACACTGTGGACACAGTTCTCCTTCTTGGCAATGTTCTGGAGCTGTCCCATCAGAGATGCTGTATTGTCACTGCTCAGAGCAACAAGGCCCATATTCTTGAGGCTTTGATGGATTTCCTGAGATACCTGTTCACTCACAGTCAGTATAGCTTCCTCAGGCCTAGACCATGAAAGAAAGTAAGCTGGCACCTACCAGGTAACCCTGGCATAGGCCCAGGATCCAGCATGCTGTATACCAGATGCCAGGCCCACTTGAGGGAGAATGTCAGCCATCCTCTCCACCCCCAAACCCCAGCCCCTGGCAGGCTATAGGGCCCAGTGGGTAGGTACAATGTCCTCACTGTAACCCTCAAGACACCAGCTATTCTCTATATGTGGCCTTGTATTCTACTTCTTAGCAAACAAGGTAAATAATAAAATCAACTCTGGAAAAGTGTTTAGTTGTGCCCTTGCCGCTCAGCATTCTTTAGTCCCATGGACTTGATTTTTACATATACATGTTTAAGACTTTCTTAGGTATCTTCCAGAATCATCTGTCCCACCTCATCAATTATAACTACAACCTGGCCTTCTGATTCCTCTTTCTCCTTTGGTGTGATGGCTTGCACACAGTGGAATGTTTAATCAATATTGCTGACTGACTGACCAAGTCCTGGATATATGTGATGATACCAGCCCACTGTTAGCACTCAACTAGATAATGACCCTTTTGCAGCAAACTATCTTCCACACTACCCTTTTTGGAAGAAAGGTTTTTTTTTTTTTTTTTTTTTTTTGTTACAAGCCTTATGACCACTTATGGGAAGAAACCAACAATCTTTGTAGTTGGTTCCAAAGGACCTTTCTGTGGTTTGTGGTAGACAGTAAGCAATCGTTCATTACCTGCCTATGTTCTAAATACCACATATCACCTTCTGCTCTAAAAAATAACTATGCAGCTCACCTGGAGTGAAAGTCTTCCAACAGGGATTTGGTTATGCGTTTCAGTTTATCTACAAATTGGGGTGAGCCAAACAAAACACTGCCAGAGAAACTACTGGCCACCAGCAAGACTGAGGCCATGATGGTTAACTGATGCAACTGGGACTTCAGCTCCTGCAGCCGGGTTCTGTCCATCAGCAAGGTCTGGGAACCAGGGAAGAATAGGCTGTCAGGGGAAGTCCCGATGGAAGCCCTGAATACAAAACAAGGCAATGCCCCCAGACATTCCTACCTCAGGGAACTCTTCATTTTCAGGGTCCCAGAGAAGGAGGTTCAGGAAGCCCTGACACAGCACCATTGTGGGGCTGAGGGGCTCTGAGTTGTTGGTTGCCTCGTTGGGAGAGGGGCCAGCCAGGCTGGAGGAGTCAGAAGTGTCTGGGCAAGTCGGAGGTGACATGGTAAGGTCTGCTGCTGCTTGGGTCAGCCATTTGGTGGTGTGATTAAGGAGACCTATGACAGGTAAGGGAGTGTGTAAGCATCTTTAGCATCTTCATCTCTGAGGCTTCAAGACCAAGGTTCTTTTCAAGATATACTCCTGGTCAATAAATAAATGCTCCCTTCTCTCACCTAATAAGCAACTTTCTATTCCTAAAAAGAGACAGAGTACTCTCTAACATTATAAAAGTCAGACCCAAGGTAGTACCTTTCCCACTCCTGCCCTCACATTATATACATACTAGGCTGCTTATTGAGGAGTTCCTGGAATTTAGCCCGTTCATACTGAATGGAATGTTCCTGCAGGTGGGGTTGAAGGCTCTGGATAGTGTAGTTCACCATGTCCATTTTCATCAGGCCCAGAACCTGGAAGATTCCTCTGACACAAGGGGAAAGAGAATATTTATGCTATGAAATGGAACCTAGTAAGCTAGAAACCCACCCAAGGAGTCATTAAATCACTGTATTTTAGAGTAAGGAGGGGCCTTAAGACTAACTTAGTCTTACCTCCTACATTTTCAGAAGATGACATGTGGCCCAGAACCCAATACCCAGCGTGAGTCAGTGGCAGAATTGGGAACAGCTAAGTCTCTGGACCTTGAAGCCTTCAGTCTAGATCTCCTTCACTATGGTCATTCTGCTGTCTCTTAAAAAGGGTAGTCAGTGGAAAGAAATACACCAGCATGCTAACAATTCTCTTCAGGAAGTAGGATTATAGGTGATGCTATTTTTGACTCATTGGGCCAATTGTTTTTGTTTTTGTTTTTGTTTTTAACTTTCTGGGTCTTGGTTCCTAGAGCTGTGAAATAGGGATGACCACCCATCACTGTCTCCTCATAGTATGTGAACTGGAAGAAGAGAAAACCTGGGAAAGAGCCCGAGGGCCGGGTATGGTGGCTTATGCCTGTAATCCCAGCACTTTGGGAGGCTGGGAGGCTGAGGTGGGTGAATCACCTGTGGTCAGGAGTTCGAGACCAGCTGGCCAACATGGCGAAACCTTGTCTCTACTAAAAATACAAAAGTCAGCCAGGTGTGGTGGTGCACACCTGTAATCCCAGCTACTCAGGAGGCTGAGGCAGGAGAATCGCTTGAACCCAGGAGGCAGAGGTTGCAGTGAGCCAAGATCTCATCACTGCACCTGGGTGACAAGAGTGGAACTCCATCTCAAAAAAAAGAAAGAAAGAAAGAAAGAAAACCTAGGAAAGGGATATTTTAACTCCTTAAAAGAAAGAAGTATGTACTGTAGTGTCTTATGGTATTATACGGGGGGGGGGGGGGGGGGGTCCAATCAAGCCAGGATAACCAAAAGGCCCTGCAGGGCCATCTTTGGAAAAGAAGAGTGAATTGACCAGAAAGGAGAGAAAAGGTGTTAGTCAGGTCTTCAGCAGGGAAGAGCTGGTCAAGACAATGGCTATAATCTAGGTCTGGCCCAGCTTTTCCTGGCTCAGGGGCTAAAGCAGGTTTCTGGGGGCAGTACCAAGTTTCATACCTCAGTAGCCAAACAGGATCTGTAATGTTTTCTAGTTTCTGCACTGCTTCATCTCGAAGTGGTGCACACAGCAAAGCCATCATGTTGAGAACATACTTAGAGAGATAGAGGACTTTCAGAGCCCCATGTTCTGCCTCCTGCTTGAGCAAGTCCGTGTCCAGAGCTTCTTCAATCTCAGTTCTCAGGCGGTTCTGGCGTGGTAATAGCAGTGATAGCAAGATCTGCCCAGGAAAGAAAGTCAAAGGAGTTGATCTGTTTAGAGCCCCAAACTTTATCCAATGGGCAACCCCTTTAGCTAAAGGCATACCAGCCTATGTTGTTTAAGGATCAAGAAGTTGGGTCCCTAAATTTCCCATGGAATATTATTTATCTTTGTTTAGAGGCTAGTGATAATTCAAGGCTCAAGGGGATCAATTACAGGAATAGTATATCATTTTCTAGGCAGAATGAGATATAGAGATAAATAAAATCAAGGAGTGTGGTAAAAAGACATACAAGGTACAACAAATAGAAAATACCCACCATCACATGGTGATGAGGTCTCTTAACTTTAAAAGGGAGGCAGTTTTTAGATTATTTTGCTTTAAAGGGCAAGGATGAAATAGGCATAGGAGCTGTTCCAAGTCACTGAAATAGCCTATTAGCCCCCAAAATAAGTTCCTGGTAAACAGGGACTCATTCATCCCTGTGCCTCTGTAACACACAGGACATGGTGGGGGCCTAGGGGATAGGATTCAATGAATATTTAATTGAATAGAATATGGTGTTGTCATAGCAAGATCTCAACTGTTTACCTTCATGTTAAACAAATAAAATCAAAGTTGCTCCATACTATCTATTTTAATTGCCAAGCTCTGCCAGTTACCAATTTGGAGCCTCTCAGCTCCAAATCTACCCTTCAGTGCCTACTCTGCAAAAACGGAGCTGGGCCTTTGAATTATTTTTCCTTTCCTAGCTGGCACAATGTTAGATTTTGTCAAAAGAGGGTGCTAAAAAGAAACTGCAAGAGAAAAGGGCCTTCCTTCTTGGCTCTGGTATGCTCCTCTCAGCAAGTTCCTGCATTGTGGAAGCTTCTCTTTGTTCAAATTGACTGCATGGTTTCTGCCTCTTGATTGGACTCTGGTAAAAAGTTGGTACCATGAGTGAGGTTTGATGACCAGCAAGTTTCAAGTACTTTAGATGCCTTAAACACATGCAAACTTGAGGATAGCAGATGATCTCCACAAAAATTCAGGGGCCTGTCACCTCAGTAAAGTTTCTAGAGTTTCAGTGGTCAGGAGCTTTTCAAGTGATGCCCTCCAAGGTGAAGGACAAATTGCTGTACCTGAACCACCCACCATTAAAAAAAAGGCATAATACTTAGGCCTTTTAGAATTTTTTTTTTCTTTTGAGACAGAGTCTCACTCTGTTGCTCAGCCTAGAGTCCAGTGGCATGATCATGGCCTCCAACTCCTGAGCCCAAGTGATCCTCCCACCTCAGCCTCCTGAGTAGCTAGGACTACAGGCACATGTCACCATATCCAGGTTAGTTTGTTTTCTTTCTTTCTTTCCTTTTTTTTTTTTTTTTTTTTTTTTGTAGAGACAGGGTCTCACTGTGTTGCCAGGCTGGCCTCAAATTCCTGGTCTCAAGCTATCCTCCTGCCTTGGCCTCCCAAAGTGCTGGGATTACAGTCATAAGCCACTACACCTGGTCCTCCTTTTTGGATTCTTTTGAGACAGGGTCTAGCTCTGTTGCCCAGGCTGGAGTGTTATAGCATGATCACAGCTCACTGCAGCCTCAACCTCCTGGGCTCAAATGATCCCCCCACCTCAACCTCCTAAGTAGCTGGGACTACAGGTATGACCACCATGCCCAACTATTTAAAAAGATTATTTTTTTCTAGAGATGGAGGTCTGCTGTGTTGTCCCTGCTGGTCTTGAACTCCTAGGCTTAAGCAACTTATCATCCTTGGCCTCTCAAAGTGCTACAATTACAGGCCTGAGCCACCACAGCCAGCCCCTTTTTGGATTTTTAAGGCAACATGCACCACATCTGTGTTTGCTACTTTGACATTCATTTGAGTGATTTTGATTTATTTACAATCACTCCAGGTTACCCATTGTTGTGGGGGGGGGGTAGGGGAGTGCTAACTAATTAGAGCAAGAGTAGGCTCTGCAGCAAGTTTAGACTTAGTACAAGCCACTCTACCATTTGGGCCTTATGATCCTGCAGATCCAATGACACTTTAAGTGTCCATAGCAAATAAGGGTGCTGTATAGAATGTCTTGCAAGCACCAATAAGAGAACCACACATGGACCTTTAGGAATTGGAAGCAACTCTATTCCTTCTTTACTGATAATTATTCACCTTTTGAGAAACAACTTCTTGGGCCTTGGTAGAAAGTAAACACCTTACTATAGAACACTGGGTAACCATGTGGACTAAGCTTCCCATCAGGAATTAGGTATTGTCTAACTTACATAGCTACAAGACTGGACATGCACAGCAGCAATCTATTATCAAATGAAAATGGCCTATAAGAGACCAAGCATATACTGGTAATAAGAACAGATACACAGACCAAAAGAACAGAGAGCTGATAAATAAAACCTGGATATATGGTCAAATGATTTTCAACAACAATGCCAAGAACCAATGGGGAAAGGACAGTCTTTTCAACAAATGGTGCTGGGAAAAGAGGATATCCACATGCAAAAGAACAAAGTTGGACCTTTACCTTACCCCCATATAAAAATATTAATTCAAAATGGTAGTGGCTCACGTCTGTAATCCCAGCACTTTGGGAGGTCGAGGCAGGCGGATCACCCAAGGTCAGGAGTTTGAGACCAGCCTGGGCAAAATTGTGAAACCCCGTCTCTATTAAAAATACTAAAAATTAGCCAGGCGTGATAGTGCACACTTGTAATCCCAGCTACTACTCAGGAGGCTGAGGTGGGAGAATTGCTTGAACCCGGGAGGCAAAGATTGCAGTGAGCCAAGATCGCATCATTGCACTCCAGCCTGGGTGACAGAGCAAGACTCCGTATCAAAAAAATAAATAAATAAATAAATAAACCTAAACATAAGAGCTAAAACTACAAAACTCTTAGGAGAAAACATAGGTGTAAATATTCATGATCTAGGATTTGGCAGGATACGACACCAAAAGCATAAAATTCAATAAAAGACAACCCAATTTAAAAATGGACAAAGTACCTGAGTAAACATTTCTTTGAAGAAGATGTACAAATAGCCAACAAACACATGAACAGATGCTCAATATCACTAGCCATTAAGAGAAATGCAAGTCGATGAGATACCACTTCACACCCATTAGAATGGCCATTATAAAAAATGGAAAATAGCAAATGCCGGCAAGAATGTGGAGAAACTGGAACCCTGGTACATTGCTGGTAGGAATATAAAACGGTATGGCTACAACAGAAAACAGTTTGGCAGTTCCTCAAAGAGTTAAACAGAATTACCATAGGATCCAGCAATTCTACCTTTAGGTATATACCCAGAAAAATTAAAAGCAGGGACTCAAATATATACTTCTATACAATGTTTACAGCAGCATTATTTACAATAGCCAAAAGGCAAAAAGAACCCATAAAGAACCTAAATGTCCATCAACAGATGTATGGATAAACAAAATGTAATCCATCCACATAATATTATTCAGCCATAAAAACGATTTACATTCTGATATATGCTACAATATGGATGAACCTTTAAAACATTACACTAAGTTAAACAAGTCCAAAACTAAAAGGACAAATATTGTATTACACTTTTAAGTACCTACAGTAGTCAAATTCATAGAGACAGAAAGTACAGGTGCTAGCAGGAGAGGAGAAAGGGAAATTATTCTTTAATAAGTACAAAATTTCTGTTAGGGAAGATTGAAAGGTTCTGGAAATGGATAGTGGTGATGGTTATACAACATTGTAAATTTACTTAATGCCAGTAAATTGTAACACTAAAAAATAGTAAATTTTGTTATGAATATTTTGCCACAACAAAAACAAATCCTAAAAAAAAATTAAATAAATTTTTTAAAAGCCCACAATATGGCCCATTACCCAGGGAGGATCAGCCAGCCATCTTATGGCAGATGATTTCACTGGACCTCTAACAGTTTAGAGACGGCGAGATTCATCCTTACTTGGATAGACACATATTCTGAATATGGAGAAGATTATACAAGGGTACATGAATTTGAGGAGTGACCAGTGATGGATACAATAACTATTTGGGCCATGTCTCCTCATTTGCGGGGGAGGAGGATAAATAATAAATAGCTATTTGTCTTATAAGAGTTCTTTTCAGGAATTCAAATGTGTATAGAAGACTGCATGTGGAAGCCAACACATATGGAGTTGCCATATCCAGAATATGTGTGTGCCAGCATCCACATAATCACAGAATGCCTTATCAGCTGTCCTGGGTCTTTGCATGCCCCATTGCATTGCTCAAGGAACTCATTTCATAGCAAAAGAAATGCAGTGAATTCATACCTACTAAATTAACTGGTCTGACCAAAGCTTTCACTGAGAATCAACTGGCCTAACGAAAAAGCAGAATGGCTTATTTTAGACTCAATTACAGCATTAGGTGAGCAACAATACCTGAAAGGAAGGGAACTGGTCTTATAGGATGCAATATATGCTTTGAATCAACAACTTTTTTTTTTTTTTGAGACAGGGTTTTCTCTGTTGCCCAGGCTGGAGCACAGTGACACAGTCACAGCTCACTGCAACCTCTGCCTCCCAGGCTCAAGCAATCCTTCCGTGTCAATCTCCTGAGTAGCTGAGACTACAGGCATTAACCATACCTGGTTAATTTTTCTATTTTTTGTAGAGATGGGTTTCACCACATTGCCCAAGCTGGCCTCAAATTCCTAGACTCAAGCATTCTGCCCACCTCAGCCTCCCAGAGTGATAAGATTACAGGCGTAAGCCACTGTGCCCAGCTTCAAAGACCATTCCATGGTGCTGTACCCTAATGCCAGAATACATGGGTCCAGGAACCAAGCAGTAGAAGTAGGACTGGTTCCTCTTACTGGTACACCTGATAACCCCACTTGCACGATTTTTGTTTCCCATCCTGCCAACTTTGAGATCTGCTGATTTGTGTGAAATACTTGCATTGGTTCCAATGAAATAGAAGATGAAACTGTCACCTGGCCATTGGGGGCTCCTTATACCACTGAACCAAAAGGGTTAAAAAAGGAGTCACTGTACTGGCTGCAGTACTTGCTCCTGAGTACCAATGAGAAACTGGACTGTGGCCACACTATGGGGGTAAGAAAGACTATGCCTGAAACCCAGGAGGTTCTCTGAGTTGCCTCTTAGTACTTCCAAGCTCAGTATTAAAGGTTAATGGAAAACCACAGCAAACAAATAAAGCAAAATGTCTCAGACTCTTTGGCAATGAAGGTTTGGGTCACTGCACCAGATAAAGAACCCCAACCAGCTGAAGTTCTGGCCAAGGACAAGGGAAATATGGAATGAATGAACAGTGGAAGAAGGAAGCCATAGATAACAACTATAGCCTTGTGACCAGTTATGGAAACAAGGACTATAAAAATTATCTTTGCTTATTATATGTATGTTTATTTATATATGTCAACATTTTGTTCTTTCTTTCTTTCCATTGTTATTTTATATACAAGTTGTTAGAAGTTAATTTTATGATTTAGCCTTCAGGTAACAGAATATTCAGTGAAACTGACTGAATTTGAGGAGTGACCAGTGATGGATACAATAACTATTTGGGCCATGTCTCCTCATTTGCAGGGGAGGAGGATAAATAATAAATAGCTATTTGTCTTGTAAGAGTTCTTTTCAGGAATTCAAATGTGTATAGAAGACTGCATGTGGAAGCTGAGTAGCCAAAGGGGTGGACTGTGCCATTTATTAATATATTGCCTCACAGATCCAAATCCATTGTTCTTTGCTCTGTGAAAATGGAGCTAAGTCCTTTCCATATCTTTCCTTTGCCAGATGGCACATTTTAAGCTTCATCAGCGGGTGTTAGTTTTCTGTGCTGTATAACATACTGCCATAATCCTAGCAACTTATAACAACACACATTTATTATCTCAGTTTCTGTGGGTCAGAAGTACAGATGCAGTTTAGCTGGGTCCTCTGTTCAGGGTCTCACAAGCCTGCAAGCAAAGCGTTAGCTGGGCTGCATTCTCATTTGGAAACATGACTGGGGAAGATTCTGTTTCCAAGCTCATTCAGATTGTTGGCAGAATTCATTTCCTCACAACTGTACACTTGAGGGCCCCAGCTTCTTACTGGCTATTGTCTGGATGCTAACCCTAAGTCCTAGAAGCCACCTGTAGTTCCTTGCTATGTGGCCCTCTCGATAGGCAGTTCACAACACAGCTGTTTGCTTCTTCAGGGCCAGCAGGAGAATCTCTCCCTCCAGTCTCCTAAGACAGAGTATTATGTGATGAAATGTAATCATGGGAGTTATATCCTATCACTTTTGCCATACTGCTTAGAAGTTGCAAATCTCATCCACTCAAGGGGAGAAGATTATACAAGGGTACCAACATTGTGGGTCACCTTAAGGCATGTCTGCCACATACTAGAAAGACATTGCAAAGGCAAGAGCTTTTATTCTTGGTTCTGGTATGTTCACTCGGTAGGCTCCTGCAGTTTCTGGCTCCTGCAGCATGAATAGCTTCTCCAGTGCTTGGCTCCTGCAGTACACTGTGGTCAGCAGCATGCACAGGCCAGCAACTTCTCATGGCATAGCTATGCCCTCTCAAATGAGGTCCTTGGTTGGCCTCTCTCAGCCCTAAGGGTATGATAGATGCCCTTTATATGTGATATTCAAGTATTCTTTAGTTTTCTTTACTCTTACTAGTCAAGCCCTCATTTCTCCAATTCCCTATTATAATAATTTTTATATGAAACCCTCCATGCTGAAATTACTGTGTGATTTCTGTCTATTGCTTAGTCTCTGACTGATTCATGGACCATGTTCAGTTAAGATTTGCTAGTCACTGACACTCCAATGAGCTGGAGATGTCTAGAAACTTTACATTTACAAATGGAAGGTCACTCACCTCTTTAATTTCTTTCAGAAGTTCAAGAGCACAACTGAAGTCAGGGGGAGTTGCTGATAGTTGCTCTTTAAGATGGTCCCAAAAGGCATTGTGCACTGTCTCCTTGACCTTGCCTTCCAGACTATAAGAGGGTTAAATGAGCAGATTACTCTCTCAACCCCAAAAACAGTTACAGTGTCATAACCTCCTAAACCCCAAACTGAATTTGGTATGGTAAAAGGCCATTATAAAAGGCCTTTCCTGGAAAGGCCAGGAACTATGTTGGAACTGCAGCAGAGTTGAACAAGCTAGGGTTAGATTTGTATTTCAAGGGTAACGGCAAAACCTCCCAGAAGGGCTCCTTGTGGTTCCAGAGCAGCCCTCCCTCTGCAGTAGGAAGAACCCTGAATGGAGAGAAGTCAGGCTGACTTTTAGCACTGACTGTGCATCTAGCCTAGATATGTAACTTGATTTCAATTTGTGTATACACATAGCATTGAGCTAAATGATCTTTCATTTTCTTATACTCCTGAAATCTAGGAAAGGGTATTGCTTCTTTGAAAATACCAAAGGTCCACAGATATTTCCAAATCAGCATATCTAAAACTAAATTCATTATCTTCCTCATCCAAACCTGCTCCTCTTGTATTCTCAATTTCAGTGGCACTACCATCTACATAGTAATGGAAGCTAGAAAGAAGTCTATTTTTTTCACCTTGAAAAAAACACAAGGAGCAAAGGAAATTTGTTTTATTTTATTTTTTGAGACAGGGTCTCACTCTGTTACTCAGGTTGGAATGCAATGGCAGAATCAAGGCTCACTGCAGCCTCAACCTCCCAGGTGCAAGCAAACCTCTTACCCCTGCCTCCTGAGTAGCTGGGACCACAGGCATGAGCCACCATGCCAGCTAATTTTTTTATTTTTACTTTTAGTAGAGATGGGGGTCCTGCTATGTTGCTCGGGCTGGTCTTGAACTCCAGGGCTCAAGCAATCCATCTGCCTCTGCCTTCCATAGTGCTGAGATTACAGACATGAACCACTGCACCCAGCCAAGGCAATTCAATTTAGAAATGAGAGTATTTCAACAAATAATGTTGGAACAACTAGATATCTACATACAAAAAAAAAAGAATCTAAACACAAGCCTTAAACCCTTCACAAAAGTTAACTCAAAATGGATCACAGACCTACCTGCAAAATACAAAACTGTAAAACTTGTAGAAGATAACATAGGAGGAAATCTAGGTAACCCTCAGTTTGGTGATGACCTTTTAGATACAATGCCAAAAACATAATCCACAAAAGAAAAAATTGCTAACTTGTACTTCATTAAAATTAAAAACTTCTGCTCTGTGAAAGACACTGTTAAGAGAACAAAAAAAAAAAAAAAAAAAAAAAAAAGCCACACACTAGGAAACAATGTTTGAAAAATACATATCTGACAAAGATACGTATCCAAAACATACAAAGAACTCTTAAAATGGAACAATAAGAAAATGAACAACCATTAAAAAATAGGCCAAAGACCTTAACAGACATCTCATCAAAGAGGATGTTCAGATGGCAAATAAGTATATGAGAGGACGCTCAACATCATTTGTCATTTGGGAGTTGCAAATTAAAACAACAAAAAGAAAAAAAAAAGGACACCGCTATATACCTATTAGAATGGCCAAAATCAGAAAACTGACACCACTAATTGCTGACCAGGATGTAGAGAAATAAGAACTCACATTCACTGCTGGTCAGATGTAAATGGTACAGCCAGTTTGGAAGGCAGCTGGGCAGTTTCTTACAAAACTGAATATGCTCTTACATATGATCTGGCTATCACGCTCCTGGGTATATACCGAAATAAATGAAAGCTTATGTTCACACAAAAACCTGCATGCAAATGTTAATAGCAGCTTTATTCATAAGTGCCAAAACTTACGAGAAACAAAAATGTCCTTCAACTGATAAACTGTCCATAAAATGGAATATTATTCAATGATAAAAAAATGATTTGGGAGGCTGAGGCAGGTGGATCACTTGAGATCAGGAGTTCAAGACCAGCCTTGCCAACATGGTAAAAACCCATCTCTACTAAAAATACAAAAATTAGCTGGGTGAAATGGTGTATGTCTGTAATCCCAGCTACTCAGGAGGCTGAGGCAGGAGAATCGCTTGAACCCAGTAGGGCAGAGGTTGCAGTGAGCCAAGATTGTGCCACTGCACTCCAGCCTGTGCGACAGAGTGAGACTCCATCTCAAAACAAAAAGAAGGCTGGGCGCGGTGGCTCATGCCTATAATCCCAGCACTTTGGAAGGCCAAGGCGGGGGGATCACCTGAGGCCAGGAGTTGGAGACCAGCCTGGCCAATATGGCGAAACCCTGTCTCTACTAAAAATACAAATATTAGCAGGGGCATGGTGGCACACGCCTATAATCCCAGCTACTCGGGAGGCTGAGGCAGGAGAATCACTTGAAACCGAGAGGCGGAGGTTGCAGTGAGCCGAGATTGTGCCACTGCACTCCAGCCTGGGTGACAGAGCAAAACTCCGTCTCAAAAACAAAAAAACAAACAAACAAACAAACACACAACAAAAAAGAAAAGAAAAATGAGCCATCAAGCCACAAAAATACATAAAGGAAACTTAAATGAAATTACTAAGTGAAACAACTAAGCGGAACAGGGTCCATACTGTGTGATTCCAACAACGCGACTTCCTGGAAAAGTCCTCCTGAGTGGCTGGGTTTACAGCTGGCTCGTTTTTTAAAATGTTTAGTAGAAACAGGGTTTTGCCATGTTGGCCAGACTGGTCTCGAACTCCTAGCTGCAAGTGATCCACTCGCCTTGGCCTCCCAAAGTGCTGGGATTACAGGGATGAACCACCATGCCCGGCCCCTTCCTACCATCATCTCTTAAATTAACTAGTCTCCCTGCCTCTAGTTTTGTTCCTTTATAATCTGTTTTCCACGCTGCCACCAATTCATTCTAAAAACAATGCTTTTTCTAAGATGCCATATTCAACATGAAGTAATGCTTATTTAAAGTCCTTTGGGGGCTCCCCCATCACCAGCAAGATAAATGTCTTATGTTACCTTATATCATACACTCTGCCCTCTCTTTCCAATGTATTTTCTTCCACCTTGTAACACCTTGTGCTCAGTCATTGCAAGCTGGTTGGAAAGAACATACCATGTTCTACCACCATTCTCTGCCTCTGACATGTTGTCACCACTACCTGGTGCAACCTTTCGCACCGAGACCACCTGGAAAGCACTTACTCAACATCCAAAACTCAAGTGTTCATAGGCCGAATCTTCCTCCGTAGGCAAATCTTCCCTGATCCTCCATAGGTAGCTGAACACTCTCATTAAACTCTATATATGTGCAGCTACAAGTGAACTTATCAGTCTAATTAGTCATTTTCTATTATTCAACTGTCTCCCCTACAAAAGCTTCTTGACAGCAAAAACAGTGCCTTATCTGTATCTCTATCCCTAGCACCCAGCATTTTGCCTGTGACATAGTAAGGACTCAATAAATGCCTGGTAAATGAATATCTGAGAACGAAATTTCCCTTAGGAACCTACAATTGTAATTAAAATCATCCTATGAACCTAAGGTAAAGCCAACTGCCAATAATGACTAACCTCAAACAATTTCAGCCTTTTTCCCAACATAATTTTTTATATCACCATACCTGGAAACCCAGCTCAATACTACTATTTCTCTGGCTTCATTTCTCCCTCTCTCTTTTCTTCTACCTGCCATACCCCTCTATACCTCCATGCACCTGCAACTCCCTCACCACCACCCTATCACAGACCTTATTCTCCCAGTTTCAGTTTTCTCTCCTCCCCTGTGAGCAATAAACATATCTAAACAGTGAGAGAGAAGCTGAGAGACCCGAGTTTGGTAAACACCTGTTCCCAGAGTTGTGCCTGGCATGGAAACTTGCTAACATCAGTCAAGAACAAATCAAAGGAGCATGAAGACCAGAGGAGCAACATGTGATGGAGAAAGGCCCTTTAGTAACAGATACCCCGCAGTGGCCCTCTGACAAAAGCATTTAAGGATGCAAATGAATCACAAGTTGTCATTATTTATTTGTCTTTTGGTGGAAAATTAGAACAATTTTAT
The DNA here is from genome assembly GCF_049350105.2 of Macaca mulatta. Classification (NCBI taxonomy): domain Eukaryota; kingdom Metazoa; phylum Chordata; class Mammalia; order Primates; family Cercopithecidae; genus Macaca; species Macaca mulatta. The sequence continues at coordinate 147,146,471 of NC_133409.1, read as the reverse complement.
TTTTTAATTGTGTTTTCTTTTCTCAGCCTCATCTGTGATACAATATTTACAATTTGTTTTTTTAGAGACAGAGTCTTGCTCTGTTACCTGGGCTGGAGTGCAGTAGCACTAGCACAGCTTACTGTAGCCTTGACCTCCCAGGCTCAAGTAATCATCCCACCCCAGTCTCCTGCATAGCTAGGACTACAGCCATGCACCATCACAACTTGCTAATTTAAAAATATTTCTTTCTTTTTTTTTGTAGAGACGAGGTCTTACTATGTTGCCCAGGTTAGTCTTGAACTCTTGACTTCAAGTGATCCTCCCACCTCAGCCTCCCAAAGTGCTGGGATTACAGGCATGAGCCACTGTGCCTGACCAAGAATTGCTTAAAAATATAAAATTTGGGCCGGGTGTGGTGGCTCACACCTGTAATCCCAGCACTTTGGGAGGCCAAGGCGGGTGGATCATGAGGTTAAGAGATTGAGACTATCCTGGCTAACATGGTGAAACCCCGCCTCTACTAAAAATACAAAAATTAATTGGGCATGGTGGCGCGTGCCTGTAGTCCCAGCTACTCGGGAAGCTGAGGCAAGAGAATTGCTTGAACCCAGGAGGCCGAGGTTGCAGTAAGCCGAGATCGCGCCACTGCACACTCCAACTTGGCACCAGAGCAAGATTCTGTCTCAGAAAAAAAAAATCTGACACTAAAATTTACCCACTTAATTGTCAATAAACCAGCAGAGCCAATTCAATTCATACTTACTGAATGGTTCTTCTTTACCACAATGTCAATATAACTAAGAATAATAAAAATAAAGCCTGGTGTGGGTGTGGAAGCATTCTTTATCAACAGAGTTCAGATTTTGATAAATAAGCTGAGTTATGAAGCTGGGGGGAAAAAAATCCCGAGTCAAAACACCACTAACAGAAAATCTTTATCTGTGCCTGTTTAGTATGAAACCACTTAAAAGGGTAGTTGATAGGAGCTATATGGTAGGCAGCTGACAAGACGGCCCCAAAGATCTCTGCTTCCTGATACAGTCATCCCTTGGTATCCAAGAGGGATTGGTTCCAGGATCCCCCTCGGAAATTCACGGATGCTCAAGTCCCTGATACAAAATGGCATAGTATTGCATATAACCTATGCACATCCACGCATAAGCTTTTTTGTTTGTTTTGTTTTGTTTTGTTTTGAGACGAAGTCTGGCTCTGTCGCTAGGCTGGAGTGCAGTGGCGCGATCTTGGCTCACTGCAACCTCTGCCTCCTGGGTTCAATCTCCTGCCTCAGCCTCCCGAGTAGCTGGGACTAGAGGCTCGCACCACCACGCCCGGCTAATTTTTGTATTCTTACTAGAGACAGGGTTTCACCATGTTGGCCAGGATGGTCTCGATCTCTTGACCTCGTGATCCACCCGCCTTTGCCTCCCAAAGTGCTGGGATTACAGGCGTGAGCCACTGCGTCTGGCCCCATAAACTTTAAATCATCTCTTAAATATCTAATTCAACGTAAGTGGTTGTTATACGATATTGGTTTTTAATTTTGTATTATTTTGTATTATTTTTATTGTGTTATTTATTTCATTTTTCTAATTTTTTCTATATGCAGTTGGTTGAATCCACGGGATGCAGAGCCCACAGATATAAGGGCCAACTGCATTCACATCTTTGTGGAAGCCTCTCCCCTTGAGGGTGAGCAGGATCTAATGACTCATTTATAGCAAATGGAATGTAGCAGAAGGCGGCTCACGCCTGTAATCCCAGCACTTTGGGAGGCCCAGGCGGATCACCTGAGCTTGGGTGTTCGAGACCAGACTGACCAACATGGAGAAACCCCATCTCTACTAAAAATACAAAATTAGCCGGGCGTGGTGGCACATGCCTGTAATCCCAGCTACTTAGGAGGCTGAGGCAGGATAATTGCTTGAACCCGGGAGGCGGAGGTTGCAGTGAGCGGAGATCGCGCCATTGCACCCCAGCCTGGGCAACAAGAGCAAAACTCCAACTCAAAAAAAAAAGAATGTAGCAGAAGCAATGGGATGTCACTTCTGAGATTAGGTAACAAAGACTGGCTTCTGTTATGGGCACCATCTCTCACACACACTCTTGTTCTCTCCCTTGGAGGAAAGCCAGCTGCCATGTTTAGAGCTGCCCTATAGAAAAGCCCATGTGGCAAGAAATTGAGGGAGCCTCTGGCCAAGAGTCAGCAGACTGACTACAACCCATGAGAGACTATAAGCCCGAGGTATACAGTTAAACCATGCCCATAGCTCTCATCCACAGAAACTATGACATCATGAATATTATTGTGCTGGGCACAATGGCTCATGCCTGTAATTCCAGCACTTCGGGAAACTGAGGCGGGAGGACTGCTTGAGCCTAGGAGTTCAAGATAACCCTGGGCAACACAGTGAGACCCCATCTCTAAAAAAAAAAAAAAAAATCAGAAAATGAGGTAGGAGGATCACTTGAGCACAGGAGGTGGAGCCTGCAGTGAGCCATGACCACACCACCGCATACCTGCATAGGTAACAGAGCAAGACCCTGCCTCCAAAAAAATAAAACCACCCAAAATGGAAAAATGAAATATTATTTTAAGCTGCTAAATTTTGGGGTAATTTGTTATGCAGCAACAGATTAAGTACTACAGGCTGCTTCCTCCAAGTTTGTCAGAGATCTGAAATCCATCCTATTTATTCCAACAAGTGTTGCTTTGGTTTATTTGTTGGCTAAGTAACATTTGCTTCTTGACTTTCTTTGGTACCAATAATTACAACTTAGTACTCTTCTGTTTAAGTTGTTGAGACCTCTCAAGTTTAAATACTGATTGTACCATTAAATAAAAATGCTTCAAGTCTGATCTGAAGCCATTAGTGCTAAGTACCTAAGCCAGGATGAGCAACATGAAGAAAGAAGAAGAGTCTATACCTGCTTGGAGGTAAAACCTTCTCTTCCATGTAGTAATCACAATTCATCCCAATCTTGTTGCTCAGCTTGGAAACTTCATTAACGGTTTCTGTCAGACCTGTGACAGAAAGAACTGATGGTGGACAACAATGAGCCCATGCAAGTCTGAATTTCTATTTTAGTCAGAGATTCACTCAATCTAGTAGGCCCCAAATTTAGATTAATCAAACTGGTCTTACACAGACTCACCCAATTATTCTAGTGATTTATGTTTTCTGCACTGTATGCCCCACGCCAGCGCTAGAAACTTTCAGAATAGTAGTCTCACACTGGGGGAAGAGAGGACAAATAGCTAGTTCATAAAAAAAGGAGGAAGTGAAACAGATGAAAAACTTTCTCTTAAAAAGTGAAATCGTATTTATAGCAGCAAAGAAACAATAATTTGAAATTTGCAAAAATAAACATTTATCTAAGTATTAAGGTTCCACGTTCCTGTTCCTGCCTCTGATGCTACACAGATGAAAGCTAAACTCTCCCTACAGATAATACTCAGATGTTACTGAATAGTGCCAAAGTCATTTGGTCTTCTAAAGCGGTAGTTCTCAGATTTTAGGATTTCACAGACTAATAAAATTTCCGAAAATATTTTAAGCAACTGAAAACAACTTGCCAACTTTTTGTTTTGTCTAGTATGGACAGTGAAACAAGCAAATAAAAATCCCTCTACCACTACCAAAATCATAATTTCATCAAAGAAAAGATAGCTTAACCTCCAAAAAAAAACCAGAAAGGAAATATTATCAAAATAAAAAGCAGTCCTTTAAATCGAATTAACTTTAGGAAAACTCATTACAATATCTTTATGATTTAATTTCACTAAATAGTGCTAAGAATTTTGTCACAGACCAGCATGGGCATTTGGCAACCACTGTTCTAAGTTTTTAGTGCAGAACTATAGTACAGCTCATAGCATTCACACATAATAGATATATATGGTAGTTACAATGATTACTTGGTCGGTAAAATGAAGCTGTATACAATACATCATATTTTATCACTCTCTTTTGATGAAGCATCATGATTTTTCACAGAAAATTATTTGGCTCCAACATGTAGAGGAGATGTAGATGAACAAAGATTGGCCACAAGTTGATCCTTGTTGAAGCTGGATGATGGATAAATGGGGGCTCATTATATTAGTGTGTAATACATAAATGTGTAATTTATGTGTTACTAATATATAAATGTGTAATTTTTCTATAGTAAAAAGATTTAAAAATGTAAAAAGGAAAAATAAGGTTACTGTAGAAAAGTTACATAGGAGAATGCCCCTGTTCTTAGATACATGATGAAATATTTAGAGGTAAAGTCATGACTTTCTATCTCACCCCAGTTAAAATGGCTTTTATCCAAAATGCAGGCAATAACAAATGCTGCTGAGGACATGGAGGAAAGGGAACCCCTGTACACTGTTGGTGGGAATGTAAATCAGTACTATGGAGAATAGTTTGGTTTAGTTCCTCAAAAACCTAAAAATAGAGCGACCATATGATCCAGCAATCCCACTGCTGAGTATATACCCCAAAGAAAGGAAATCAATCTATCAAAGAGATATCTGCACTCCCATGTTTATTCATGATAGCCAAGATTTGGAAGCAACTTGTGTCCATCAACAGACAAATGGTAGATATACACAATGGAGTGCTATTCAGCCAAAAATAAAAAATCAACACAAGATCCTGTTATCTGTAACAACGCAGATGGAATGGGAGGTCATTATGTTAAGCGAATTAAGCCAGGCACAGAAAGACAAACTTCACATGTTCTCACTTATTTGTGGGAGCTAAAAATTAAAACAGTTGAACTCATGTAGATAGAGAATAGAATGACAGAAAACCAGAGGCTGGGAAGGGTAGTTGGGTGGGGGGTTGGGGGGTTGCAGGGAAGCACGGTGGGTTAATGGGTACAAAAATAGAATGAATAAGATCTAGTATTTGAGAGAACAGAATGACAATAGTCAACAATAATTTAGTTGCACATTTTAAAATACTTAAAAGAGTATAATTGGATTGTTTGTAACACAAAGGATAAATCCTTGAGATGATGTATACCACATTTACCCTTATGTGATTATTACACATTGTATGCCTGTATCAAAATATCCCATGTACCTGATAGACATACCTACTATGTACCCACAAAAATTTTAAAATTAAAAGAAGTCAAGGCCAGGTGCTGTGGCTCTTGGCTATAATCCCAGCACTTTGGGAGGCTGAGGCAGGTGTATCACCTGAGGTCAGGAGTTCGAGACCAGCCTGGCTGACATGGTGAAACCTTGTCTCTACTAAAAATACAAAAATTAACTGGGCATACTGGCACATGCTTGTAATCCCAGCTACTCAGGAGGCTGAGGCAGGAGAATCACTTGAACCCAGAAGGGTTGCAGTGAGCCGAGATCGCATCACTGCCCTCCAGCCTGGGTGACAGAGACTCTGTCTCAAAAAACCAACAAAAAAGACCACCACCAACAACAAAAATTAAAAGAAGTCATGACGTTGTAATTTTACAAGGCAGGAGGGGGAAATACAGGGAGAGAGAAAAAGCAATATGGCAGAATATTAACAATGTGGGCATTCACTGTATTATTTTTTACTTTTCAGCAGACTTAGGATATTTAAAAATAAAAAGTTAAGGGGATTGTAGACCATTAGCAAAAATCCACTGAGTCCCTGCTTAGGTAAACATGAAGGTGAACTGGACCTTAAGTGGATGCTTGATTTAAGTGGACCCTTTATTTCTGCAGCCTCTCTGAAGTCTTTAGTTCCAGCCAAAATGGCAAAACACAATCAAATATGTAAATAGATTCACTGCTAATTCACGAATGCTAAATGAGAGCTAAGAGAAAATCTTCAGAAGGGGATGGAGCTGCAGCAGCTTATTGAGGGACGGCGGGAAATAGACACAGAAACACTTTCCAACTACAACAGATCAAAGTTCATAGCCTGCCTTGATAAGACTGTTCTGTTGCTCAAAAGTTACATAGCACTAAGCAATTCCAAAACAGCACTAAAATTCAGGAATGAAGAGAGCTCAAAGAGAAATCAGAGATAAAATTTAACCGAAATAGATTTTAAAAATCCACATCCCAAGGACAAAGACATTTTCAAGTAATATAACAACCAAGTCAACCTAATATACCAAATTTCAAATTTTTTAAAAAAGGAATTTTTCATTTTACTGAGAGTTGTTTTATATATGGACTTATTTAAATAGACACCTAAAAAACTTAAATTGTATGTACAAAAAAAATGGACTTTTCATCCTACATCAGGTTCTATGGCTGTTGAAAATGGCCCCAGTAAGCCTTTTGGTGCCATTCTGTTAACCAGCAGCGACCCCATGTGGCCACAAGAGAAACTAATTCAGCCTCAAAGCCTCAATCTAATTTTTCGCATTTCAATAGTCAAGAATTTTCTCTCGAGTTGTTGCACGCAGACAGCTCTTCAGTTTGATGACTAGTTACGTTCTCTGGAGATTAAGAGAAATACAGCATGAGTCCCAGTGAGACTGGACCCACCAAAAAGCGCGGAGAAGACCTTGTGCCCCAATAAGAACACGAAAGAACATCCACTACAGAACCGAGCTAGAGACTGGGCCCAGGACACTACTACTTCTTGAGTCAGCAAAGTGCTGAGAAAACCCAATTCCCGTCTGGGATCATTTGGGTTCTTTAAAATCAACCCCAGATCTATCTGCCAATTCCCCCTACATATTCAAAATACAATACAAAGGAGAGCTTTGAACCGACTCAGTCTCAAATCTTGTCAGATTAAAGTAATCACGCTTGGGTCACTTCTTTCTCTGAGACCAAAAACTCTTTGAAGACCTCTGCCCTCGGGCCTGTAAGTAAAGGCGGGTGGGGGAGAAACGGAGAAGGACAAACAAGAGAGGGACGGTGAAGAGAGAAAACTTGGGGGATGGGGGGGTCTGCGGACCCCCCACACTAAGCACCCCCCTAGAAGGCCACAGGGACCGCCGAGCTGGACCTACAGGGAGGGGGGTCCTCGGGGCCGCTCTTGTCTTCATGGGGGGGTCCTGAGGTTTCGGGCTTACAGGACCTGCCCTCTGAGTCGCCAAGGTCCTTCGGGGGCACACTCTCCTCGACGTCTGGCATTTTGCTGATGGTATCTGGGTGAGGGAGAAAGGCGTGTTGTTGGCGCTGGGGAAGGGGCCTCCCCAACTGCCAAGGGGGTCCCTGGGGGCGGCGGGAAGAGGGTAGCGGCCTGAGGGTCTTGGGGGTGCTGAGCGGCAGACAGGGGAAAAGGAGTGTGGAGGAAGTGAGACAGAAGTGGAGCCCTGGGCGGCAACGAGGAAACTAAGGCCACCGAAGCCTGGCAGGGCGGGCCGCGTGGGAAGGCCTCTTCCTCCGCGGCGAGGTGCCCCCCTCACCCGAAACGCCGGCCCAGGCCAGCCTCCGGCTCCCAGGCCGTCACCTCCTGCTCACCTCCTCCTCCCCCGCCGCGGGAAGCCCACTGGCGTCCGCTCCGGGGGCCTCGCGGCCTAGCGGCCTGGACCGTACCACCGCGGCGGAGCGGCGGGTTGGGGCGGCGCGCGGTGCGAGAGGCCGGGGTTTGAGAACAAACCTCCGCGGTCGCCGGGGCAACGGGGCCGGGCACGTGCGGCCCGCCAGGGCCGGAAGCGGCAGGCTGGTGCGTCCTTCCTGAGCTGGAAGCCAACCAGGCCTCGAGCTGGTCGCTGGGGCCGGTTCCTGCCGGTCAGCTTCCGCCCCTCGAGAAAGATGGCCTGGAACTGCTGAGACGAGGCGAGAGCATGCGTGGGGCTTTTCTTCAGGCTGTTCAGACAGCCGAGAAGCGGAGCCACACCCAGGAGGGTTGTTTTCACAGCGTGTCCTCCGCCACCGCCACAGGGGCGCAGGGGCCGCGCTCTTTCCTCCCATGTAGGAGAAGCGGAGGAGCCGCCAGCGCTGGGGCCAGGCTCTGCTCACTGGGGTCTCCGCCCGTGGCCGCCCTCCGCCTGCTGGGCTCCAGCCCTTGCCTTTCTTGACTCTGAATCTACTCTGTCGCCCTTGCAGTGATGTGAAGAACTGGAGTGCCCCTGCCTGAGAAAATGGAAAGGAAGCGTATCCACTTCACCTGTTCCCGTCCCTCTTTATTACACTTGACTTCTTACCATAAAAGTGTACAGTAACAAAACAAAACAAAAAAGATGAAAGTATTACGGTAAGAATCCAGGTGCGGTGGCTGACACCTGAGTCGAGTGGATCTCCTGTGAGGAGTTCGAGTCCAGCCTGGCCAACATGGCGAAACCCCGACTCTACTGAAAATACAAAAATTAGCCGGCCGTGGTGGCGGGCGCCAGTATTCCCAGCTATTTGGGAGGCTGAGGCAGGGAATTGCTTGAACCCGGGAGGCAGAGGTTGCAGTGAGTGAGATCACGCCACTGCACTCCAGCCTGGGCAACAGAGCGAGACTCTGTCTCCGAAAAAGAAAAAAAAAAAGAAAGAAACTCTGCCTTGAATGAGTTATCCTTAACTTTGCCTTGGCCGGGCGCAGTGGCTCACACTTGTAATCCTAGCACTTTGGGAGGCTGAGACAGGTGAATCACCTGAGGTCAAGGAGTTCGAGACCAGCCTGGCCAACATGGTGAAACCCCGGGTCTACTAAAAACGACAAAAAATTAGCTGGGTATGGTTGCAGACGCCTGTAATCCCAGCGATGCGGGAGGCCGAAGCAGGAGAATCGCTTGAATCTGGGAGGCAGTGGTTGCAGTGAGCCGAAATTGCACCACTGTGCTCCAGCCTGGGCAACAGAGCGAGACTCCATCTCAAAAAAACAAAACAAGGCCAGGCGCGGTGGCTCAAGCCTGTAATCCCAGGGCATTGGGAGGCCAAGGCGGGTGGATCACCTGAGGTCAGCAGTTCGAGACCAGCCTGACCAACATGGAGAAACCCCGTCTCTACTAAAAATACAAAATTAGCTGGGCGTGGTGGCTCATGCCTGTAATCCCAGCTACTCAGGAGACTGGGGCAAGAGAATCTCTTGAACCTGGGAGGCAGAGGTTGTGATGAGCCGAAATCATGCCATTGCACTCCAGACTGGGCAACAAGAGTGAAACTCCATCTCAAAAACAAAAAAAGACAACCTTTGCCTTGTTAGTGTGGAGTGTGGATGTGTGGATGTTTCTTGCACAACTCTTGGGTTTGGAGGAGTAAATTATAAAGACGCCCAAGAGCATCTGTGCTTTAAAAAAGTCCATTCCACCTTGAGGCCCAGGCAGATACTAGGGGAGTGGCCTAGCCAAGTTACTGTTTATCCAGAGCATCTCAGACTCATCCCTACCAAACCCACCCTTTCCTCCTTGCTCTCTCCTGCTGTTTCCCTCAGGGATGCCAACTGTGAAGCAGGCCAGCCTTCACCCTAAACTCACCAGAAGTGGGAGGAAGTTGCACAGTGACTTCAGCAAAGAGTTCAATGAAATATGATGCTTCCTTATTACATAGGGAGATATTTAGGCTGGGTTACTGATTTCTCTTTAAAAATGCAAATTGGGAATTCCATCTGGCATTTTTATTTCTGGGAGAAAGTTTCCAGAATAATACCAGTTCGTTTCCCCCACAAAAATTGCATTGCTGTAAAACTGCCTACTGATGTCTGAAATTCCTCTAACAATTCTTTCATATATGTTAAATTGTCTATTTAAGTATTCTCTTAATATCCAAATTGTCTGGGAGGGTCAGTGGGAAGAAATAGCAGTCCAGGAGCACATGGTAGTGGGTGTGGGGGAGGGGACTGAAGCCAGAAGAGGAGGGAGAGGAGGTAGCAGAGAAAGACAAAATTAGTTTTCCCAGGGTCAGCCCAGGTACAGCATTTCATGATCTTTATCGTTAACAGTCATCAGAACCAACCAAGCAAAAGTTAGAGGTTGAGGGGAGTAGAAAGATGAAGTAAGAGATATGCACTTCTTCCCTTTGGGGTCTTAGTTAATAACTGATTTCTGTGTAATGATTTACAGAATGCTTTTACATCGCAGATCTATATGCTCTGCACACGATACCATTCAGTAGGCAAGGCAGGTGTCATATTGTACTGTTTGAAAGGTGAACAAGTTGGGGATCAAAGAGATTTCAGAGAGTAACCAAAAGTCACACAGTAAGCAAGGTCTTGCCTCTTGATTAGATACTTTCTCTTAATTCACACCACCTCCTTGACTCTGGTATCTATATGTACACAATAAAATATAACATATAATGGCATGGGAAGTACCAGGGCTGGGGCTTGTAAGTACTTCAGTAAGTACCTCAGTGCTACCTGAGGACTGAGAAAGGGTGAAAGATCTTGCTGGTGTTTGGGTCAGTTCAAGCCTAGCCTTTAGCCAGGGTCCTCAGTAAGATTCTGTAACTTGGCCGGGCTCGGTGGCTCACGCCTGTAATCCTAGCACTTTAGGAGGCTGAGGTGGGCAGATCACCTGAGGTCAGGAGCTCAAGACCAGCCTGGCCAACATGGTGAAACTCCATCTCTATTAAAAGACAAGAATTAGCTGGGCATGGTGGTGGGCACCTGTAATCCAAGCTACTCAGGAGACTGAGGCAGAGGAATCGCTTAAACCCAGGAGGTGGATGTTTCAGTGAGCTGAGATCGTGCCACTGCACTCCAGCCTGGGCAGCTGAACGAGATTCCATCTAAAAAAAAACGAAACAAAAAAACGCTCCTGGAAGGGAAGGCAGGTGGGGATCACTTGAGGCCAAGAGTTTGAGGCCAGGAGTTTGAGACTAGCTTCAACAACACAGCAAGACCCTGTAAAAAAAATAAAATAAAAATTAAAAACTAAAAATAAATTTAAAAAAAGATTCTCTAACTCATTTGGTCTTTGGCTTATGTTAGGCCTGGCTCTCCCTCAACCTCAGGACCCTCTTTAAACTCTTCTAATGGGTGAAACTGAAGTTTCTACGTATGTCCATTATTTAGCAGGAATGCCCATCCTGGATAACTTCACACCTTTGCCCTATTAAAGTGCACATACCTCAAATGACCCATAATGCAAGTATTTCCAAGCAACCCAGGAACAGAAGAAAAGCCCTGTTTCCTCTTACACTGAAGTATGACCAAAGCTGTCCAGCCCAGGGTTCCCTTTTCCTACCAAGATGTTGTATGACTTTCTCTTCTATTCATAATATATCCATTTGTTTTAATACTAAAGTCTATTTCCCTCAATTTTTTTTTTTTTTTTTTTTTGAGATAGGGGCTCACTTTGTCCCCCAGGCTGGAGTACAGTGGCACAATATCAGCTCACTGCAGCCTCGACCTCCTGGGTTCAAGCAGTCCTCCTGCCTCAGTCCTCCAAGTAGCCGGGACTACAGGTGTGTGCCACTACACCCACTTAATTTTTGCATTTTTTGTTGAGACGGGGTTTCATCATGTTGCCTAGGCTGGTCTCAAACTCCTGAGCTCAAGCAATCTGCCCACCTGGGCCTCCCAAAGTGCTGGAATTACAGGCATGAGCCACTGCACCTGGCCCCTCCCTCAAATCTTTGAGTAGAATTCTTGTTCCAGAAGAAGGGCTTCCTGTACTTGTTGGTACATCTCTGTATATCCCTATGGGTGCCTACAACCCAGTTTGAGAAGCAGCTCATGGTAATTTCAGGCCTGCAACTAGAATTTTCCTGTTCCTTAACCATGTTCTCACATATGAGAGCTTTAACTCAAGCCCAGTAGTGTGATCTATTCTTGTTATTAAATACTATTCTGTGTACACTATCCCTCAAAAGCACATTATGTAGGAAGTCAGTCCTATCCACAAAGACATTCTGAAAGAGGAGTGTATAAAGACGAAGATACAAGCGAAATACTTGGAGGTGGCTGTAAGAGGTACAGAATCACAGAATTTAAGAGGAATCCTGGATACAAATCTGCTAACTAAAACAAAAATGAAAAACCCCTCACTTTACAAAGAAATATTTTAGGCTCAGTGAGGTTAAATGACTTGGCTAAGGTCACCACCAGTTTATGGAAAATTCAGGACTAGAACCCATATCACCATCTGTTTACTCTGTAATGTATAGAGGTACGCAAGAGTAAAAGCTAATACTGTAAATAAATATTTACATTTCCTAAAGAAAAATGTAAATGATAGGGCATGGAATGGAGAAAGTAAGGGATGAAGTTAAATAAAGGCCAAGATGCAAGTACAGTCGAGTATACTGGAAGATAAACAGTCAACTAAAGTGGTAGGGACACATAAATACAGGGTGGGACATTTAAATGGAACCATTTGGAGTCATGTAAACTGGGACTGACTTCATTATAGCCTCCCTTATGGTACAGAACCGCACGTCCAAACTATTTGCTTTAGTCTTTTGACAAATGTGTTTTCTCCACAGAACCCAAGAATAGGAGAAGGGTTGAGAGGATCTGGGGGCAGTCTGGAGGTGGTCCTTTGAAGCTGAATGTGAAGTGTGATGGATGGGGAAACCATTAAAAATCTTTAAGGGAGGAGGCTCAAAGCGGAAGACAAAGAAGATTCTGGGAGCAATGTTTACTGCCTCCTTTTCTAGCCACAGCTCACTCCGTTATCAACACCTCACAGGCTCTGCTGTTCCGACCTCAGGGTCTTTGCATATGCTGTTCCTTCTACCTAGCATGCTTCTCCCTGCTCTAAAAGCCCCTTTTGCCTCCCTGACTCTCATCCTTCAGAACTAGCTTACAAGGCCTAACTTCCTCAGAGGACCTTCCATGGCCCTCCATTAGCTTCTCTCAACACCCTGCATGTTTTCTCCATAGCACTCATCACATTTTGTAATCACGTGTTTGTTGGCATACTTAACATTTATTGAGATGTGACTCTCCCATGAGACTAAGCTTTCTGGGAGCAGGGACTGTGTGCATTTTATTAACTGCTGTGCCTGGGACATAGTAGGCGTCCAATCAATAATTATGGAATGAATGAACAGGGGAGACTGCATTGTAAGGGGAGTGACAGAATGGGCCACTGCTCCCCTCACACACCCAAGAGGTCAAGCAAAGTGTCTCTCTCTGGATGCAGTCTTGGTTACCAGAGTCCGTCTTTCTCTTTTTGTCTCATAAACACATAGACATGTTTTCTCTCTTTCTGTGTCTCCTCTGTCCTTAGCTTCCTGAGAGAGCCTTTTAAACCAGCAAAGACAATGTCTGAGAGAAAAAGACTTTTGAGGCCCCGTGACACTGGAGTGCCTCCCACCCCCAATCAGAAGGTGGCAGCAGGGGGCAGTGGCACCATGGGAGTAACTTAGAGCCTGGCTCCTAGATGAAAGAGTTTCTCTCTCTCTCTGCAGAGCAATCCAGGGTCAGCAGCAGCCGAAAGCCACAAAAACTGACTTTAAAAGTCCTCCTAAGAGCTGCATCTTTTGAGTCCCCAAAACAATCACGCCTTGTGCCCCAGGACACGGCGCGAGTTACACACTTAAAGCAGTTTCCACAGAACCGCATTCAGTTGGTTTTAAACTCTGGGGAAAGCTGGCAGCCTCTTTGTGGGTTTTTTAAAAAACTAGTTAGAGGGACAATTAAACCTTTATGGGCCCCAGAATGTACCTATGCAGACATAAATAAGGATCATTCTTCATCACTGGAGAATCCACTTTCTGGCAACAGATATATTTTTCTGCCATTGCAGGACAGAGTTGAGCTCACGTCTCAGAACCTTTATGATTAAATGGGCAGGTGATGGGGGTTAGCATGAGCAGCGTTAGAACTTTGACCCTAAATTTGGCACAGGCCCTTTCTCAAAATGGATATATCACAGGCCTTGTGCTTAGCTGGTCTTAAATAAATCACATAAACTCCCAAAGCCTTTCCAGAAAGCCGCCAGGATTTTAGGCCAAGAAAACTCATCTTGCTCTCTCTTTGTGTTACTTCGGGCCAAAATGCTCCATTTGTCAAAGAATCCTGACTCTTTTATTCCCACTCTTACAACACAATACAATGTATTCATATATTTACAGTGCAGTGCCCTTCAATGGTCCAGATGATTTTTTTAATCCAATAATATCATTAAATGCACCAGGGGGCTCTCTTCTGAAAGAACTTTTGAGTAAACTCTTTTGTTAAGGGATGCAATCTTTCATAAGGCAAATCATCAGTCTCCAATTTGTTTTCCAAATCTGAGATTTTCTTAAACCAGGGTCCACTTTAGATGATGGCTTGTGCATTTTCTTTTATTTTTCTGACTTTGGTTAAGACAAGCTTTTCCTGACTAGACATTGTTGGGTAGGGATGAAGGAACCTCAAACACTTGAGAAGTAAATCAGTTTCAGTCATTTGTGTCATCCATAATTCTTTAGAACCACCAGCTTAAAGCAAAGTATAATGATCTCCTGACAAAGAACCCAGCCCCACAGATTTGAGGGCCAGTCTATTTGAAGTCCATCTCAAAAGAAATGTGGGGGAGGGTGTTTGGGACATTATGGTAGTTTTTTTGTTTTGTTTTGTTTTGTTTGTGGCCAAGTACATAGCATAATATTTATCATTTTAACCATTTGTAAGTGTGTACAATTCAGTGGCATTAAATAAATTAAATTCACAATGGTATGTAATCATCACCACTATCTATACCCAAAACGTTTTCATCATCCCCAACAAAAACTCTGTAACCATTAAACAATAATTCCCCGTCCCTTGCTCCCTTCAGACCCTGGTAACCTCTATTTTACTTTCTGTCTCCATAAAGAGAGAACAGTTTTATACTCCAGTTTTTCTCTGGGACTTTTTTTCTTCCCACAACAGTGTGGCAGGGGAATGGGGAAAGTCGTGGCCATCCTTTTTCACCTTGTAGGCCCTTCCCAGTGCCTCCTCTCCACTCCCCTTTCCTTCACTGACAGCGTCTCTAAGATGAAGCTGGAGCTCATTTGAAAGGTTTAAACTTGCAGAGGGGCTGCAGTCCCCAGCGGGAACAAAAGGAGGTCACTGGGTCTGAGTCTGTGTTACAAGCTCAGGAATGGCAGGAATTTTCTGACTTCAATAGTCTGAGGAAGTGGAACACGATGAGCTAGATGGTTGTTTTGGTGTCTGAAGCCTATGTGGCCCCCCCGTTTAGCACCAATCAGTTGCAGAGTTACTCACCTGAGATCTGTCAGGGCTAAGAGAGATGGGATTGCAGTAAGAGGCATAGAGAGCTCCCTTGGGCACCCTCAAATTCCAGGCTGTGGAATTTCTCATTGAAAAACACTGGCTAAGCTACTCACAACCTCTGCAGAATTTACATCTCTTGTACCCATTTGTGGCCGACAGAGGCAGACTCAGAATGACTCATATCCTTCAGTTTGGGTTTCACTTTGCTCATAATGCTTGGAAACTCTCAAAGGAGCTAACTTCCCCCACTTCCCCCACCCTCACACAACTCAGGATAAACAAGAGATTCAGTTTATGAAAAATCTGATTTTTGGTTGTTTCAAGAAATACTTGGGCACCCCCAGTCATCCCTCCCCGACTTCTAGGACTGTGAGCCTGCTGAGGGGGCCCTTAGGACAACCATGGCATGGTGATTCAATGGCTCAGAGAAACTGCAAACCATGGGGTGGTGGAAGGATAGTCACCTCGAAGGCAGGAGGCATGGATTTCTTCTGCTGCCCACTTGCTAGTGACCCTGGGCAAGTCATGTCACAGCTCTGGCCTCATTTCCCTTATGTTGAGTGGAAGTGCCCTGCAACTCTGAGAATTTGGGGGTGAGGGGGTGGGGGAGCAAGGCTTTCTAATGTCTGGAATTCTTAAAACAGGGAACAAAGCCTTTTGTTTCCCATAGGTGCTGACCTTAATGGAAAGAATGGTTGTAAGAAGGAGGAGGAGATTTGGGGAAAGAGGAGAGTGGATGGGTGTTTTTAGGTGTATTTTAGGATAGATTGAGAATTAAGTTATGGCTGTGTCTTTCTGAGGAATTGTTCAGCAGGCATCTGGAAATAAACACCTGGAGTTAAGAAGAGGGACTGGGACTGACAACAGGAAGAGTCAGGAGTCATGGTTGATAAATGAAATGGTAATAATACAAGACACACCTATCAAGTGCTTACCATGTGCCAGGACCTTGGGGAGCCCTTCACATAGACGTGTTCCTACCATACACACAACAACCCTATGACAAATATGCTATTTTTACACCATTTTACAGATGAGGAGAACTTAAATATCCTCCCAAGGCCATAGAACGAGTAAGTGGTAAGCCAGGGGCTTGAACCCAGGGAGTCTGACTTTTCTATCACCTTCTGAAGCTACAGTGGTGGAGAAGCATGGGAGAAAAGAAATACTAGTGGACAGAATCTTGACAAATACCTGTAACAAAGTACTCCTATACTTGATCAACTGCAACCTAAAATCAGATTCTGAGAAGATGAAGGTGTGGGTCAGAAACAGAGAACTATCCACTTCTATCTAGCGATTCTGGCAATTGGGATGGCTCTGCACAAGTTAAATAGTAATGACACCCAAAATATATCGAGCACTCATTATGTGCTAGGCACTGTACTAAAAAGACTTCACGTATAGTATCTCATTTAGTCGTCTTACAAATCCTGCATAAAAGCTATTATAGTGCCCATTTAACAGGAGAGGAAACTGAAGCTTTCAAGAACTTAAGGGACTTAGCCAGCTGGGAACTCAAAGCCAAGCTGTGTGCTTCCAAAGACAGCTCAAGATTTGCCTCCCGAAAGCAGTCTTTCCTGGCCTCTCACAGCAGACATGGAGTGAAACCTCTTGACATTCCTGATTTGTTTCGTGTTAAGATACTCCCTGATTTGCAGTTAAAGCCAATATTTGAAGTCAGTACTTCTGGAAGTTGCTAAAGGGTTATCAGCTGTCTTGAACTACTGTTTAAGTTTATTACGTGCACCTTCGAGTTAATTTAAGCCAACTAGAATAAGCAGTATCTAATTTTTGGTCCCCCGAGGCACGCCCAGCTGATTCCCACCACACCCAGTTCCATGGAGAAGCTTGATTGGTCCACAGGTCCCGCCTCCCTTACAGTGATTGGGTCAAATAAAAGCACGTGACACAAGTCAGGTCAACGAGGCATAAGGAGAGGTCAGCTAGCGGCTTCCGGTAGCGTCCCTCTTCCTTGTACTTCCTCAGGCGTTTGTGAGAGTCCTTCCTGCTCTGGACTTTGTCCTGCTGCGGTGGGAAGCCGCCTGACTACCGGCTTCACTAAGCGGAGAGAGGCAGGGAGCCCACTGAAGCCCATCCTGCCCGAGATTCCCCAGCATCCAACCAGTACATTCTTGTTGAAGCTAGCTTGTTTTGGGATGCTTGCCGCTCCCCACCCGCGCTGGAATGTGAGCACCATGAGGGCATGCACCCTGTCCGTCTCCACTGCTGCATCCCCAGTCCTTATACATAGCTGGGCACCGAGAGATACCTTATAATATAGCTGAATGATGAATGAGTGAAGTCATGAATGAACCTAATATAAGCTCAGAGCGGGGCAGGGTGGGTAGTTGGCTGAAAAACACTTTGAAAATAATCTAATCTACATCTCTCTTTTCTACTCTACAGTAAGAAAAGAAACAGGAGCTCAGTGTTAGAACACAGTTATCCTAACTAGGGCACTCTCTAGTGCCATAATGAGGATCTTTGGTCACTGTAACACAAGCATCCCAGAGGGGCTCTGATGCCACGCCCGGTTCAAGTTGGAGAACAGGACACCCAGGAGGATCCAACTAAATAAAACTTCAGCGTCAGTTGATGATAGAAATAGAGGGTTGGTAAGAAAGAAGAAAGATACAAGATTTTGTATTTAGAATTTTTTTTTTTTTTTTTTTTTTGAGACGGAGTCTTGCTCTGTCGCCCAGGCTGGAGTGCAGTGGTGCGATCTCAGTTCACTGCAAGCTCCACCTCCCAGGTTCACGCCATTCTCCTTCCTCAGCCTCCCAAGTAGCTGGGACCACAGGCGCCCGCCACCATGCCCTGCTAATTTTTCGTATTTTTAGTAGAGACGGGTTTTCACCGTGTTAGCCAGGATGGTCTCTATCCCCTGACCTTGTGATCCACCCACCTCGGCCTCCCAAAGTGCTGGGATTACAAGCGTGAGCCACCGCGCCCAGCCTCTTTTTTTTTCTTTTTAAAGAACATACAATTTTTGTACTAGTTGATTAATGTTTAATGCTGGCTGTTTTGATGAATAAAGTTTAGGAAATATATGATTATGATTGCAGGGGCTTTTAGCATATAGAGCTGCATCTGCATCCCACTTTGGACGTAGGGGTGAGACTATGCAAAGCCTTGTTTGCTGGGAATGCACCTCTCTAAACGTTCAAAATTGCAGAATGAAAGTTATGAAGCACTGGCAGACTTCACAACTCCCTTACATTCCATTCCATAGTTTGTCTATGCTTTTTACCAAATATTTCGTTTCTTTTTCTGAATTTCAGATATCCACATTCCACAGAGAATTTTTTTTAAATCAACTTTATTGAAGTATAATTTTCATAAATGTGCCAACTTTAAGTGTACCTTTTGATGAGTTTTACAAATACATATATTCGTGAAAACACCACCACAGTCAAACAGAATATTTCCATCATCCCCAAAGGTTTCCTTGTCCCCATTTGCAGTCAATATCTGTCTCCTTATCCCAGGGCCCAGGCAACCACTGATCCGCTTTACCTGTTCTAAAACTTCATATAAATAGAACTGTACAATATGTAGTTGTATTTGGCAGGTAGAGCTGCCAAAAAAATACCACAGACTGGGTGGTGTAAGCAATGGAAATTTATTTTTTTACAGTTTTAAAGACTGGAAGTCCAAGATGAAGATGTCGGCAGGTTTGGTTTCTCCTGAGGCCTCTCTTTGGCTTGCAGATGGCTGTCTTCTGGCTGTATCCTCACATGGCCTTTTCTCAGGACACACACATCCTTGGTGTCTCTTCCTCTTTTTATAAGGACACTAGTCCTATTGGGTTAGAGCCCCAATTCAATAGGTCCCTATCGGATTTGATTTATTGGCCCTTTGACTTCATTTAACTTTAATTACCTCTTTAAAGGCCCCATCTCCAAATACAGTCACGTTGTAGGAAAGGATTTCAACTTATGAATTTTGCGAGGGACACAATCAGTTCATAACAGTAGCCTTTTGTGTCTGACTTCTATGACTCAGCGTGTCTATGTGATTTATCCATGCCATGGCATCTATCAGTAGCTTGTTCCTTTTAATTGCTGAGTAGAAGTCCATTGTATGAATATATCACAGTTTATTTATCCTTTTATCTGTTGATGGACTTTGGGCTGTTTCCAGTTTTTTACTATTATGAATAAAACTGTTAACATTCTAGTATATCTTTTTGTGGACATATATTTTAGTTTATCTTGGTTAAATATCCAGGAGTAGGATTACTGGATTATATTGTGTTTAATTTTATAAGAAACTGTCAAACATTTCTCCAAAGTGGGTGTACCATTTTATATTTCCACCAGCAGTGTATGAAAGTTTCAGTTGTTCCACATCCTTACCAATGCTTGGGACTGTCAATTTGAAAAAAAGTCATTCTAGTAAGTAATGGTTCCTTGTTGTGGTTTTAACTTGCATTTCCCTGATGACCAATTGTTGAGCATCTCTTCATGTACTTATTTATCAACCAAATGTCTCATTTGGTGGTGTCTGTGCAAGTCTTTTGCACTTTTTCTTTCTTTTTAAAAAAGACTTTAGGCCAGGTGTGGTGGCTCATGCCTGTAATCCCAGCACTTTGGGAGGCTCAGGAGGATCGCTTGAGCCCAGTAGTTTGAGACCAGCCTGGGCAACATTGCAAGACCTCATCTCTATGAAAAATATATATATTTTTAAAATAATTTAAAAGGACTTTATTTTTTTTAAGAGCAGTTTTAGGTTTACAGCAAAACTGAGAGGAAGATACAGATTTCTCATCTACTCCCTGCCCCAACATGTGTAGATCTCCCCCATTATCAATATCCCCTATGAGTGTGGTGCAAATTGTTGCTGTTGATGAACCAACACTGACACATCACAATCACCCAAAGTATATTGTTTACATCAGGATTCTCTCTTGGTGGTGTACATTCTGTGAGTTTGGACAAATGTATAATGATGTGTGTCCATCATTATAGTGTCTTACAGAGTTTTCACTGTCCTAAAAATCCTCTGTGCTCTGCCTATTCATCACCCTTCTCCACCCCATGTTTAAATTGGCATTGGCAAACTTTTTTTTTTTTTTTTAATTTTCTATATATATTTTTTGAGGTGGAGTCTTGCTCTGTCGCCCAGGCTGGAGTGCAGTGGTGCGATCTCGGCTCACTGCAGCCCCTGTCTCCCGGGTTCAAGTGATTTTCCTGCCTCAGCCTCCCAAGTAGCTGGGATTACAGGCACCTGCCACCATGCCCAGCTAATTTTTGTATTTTTAGTAGAGACGGGGTCTCACCATGTTGGCCAGGCTGGTCTCAAACTCCTGACTTCAAATCATCCACCCACCTTGGCCTCTCAAAGTGCTGAGATTACAAGCATGAGCCACCGCACCCGGCCGGGCAAAGTTGTTTATAATATTCCCTTACAATATCCTCCTATTACTTGTAAAATCTGTCATTAAGTCACTTCTCTTATTTCTGATATTCTTAATTTGTGTTTTTTTCCTCTTTTTTCCTGATCCATGCCTAGAAGTTGAATAATATGATCTTTTCAAATAACTAGCTTCTGGTGTCATTGATTTTTCTCCATTGTTTTTCAGTATTGTTTCATTAATTTCTGTTTTGATCTTCATTATTTCCTTTCCTCCACTTACTTAGGGTTTCATTTGCTCTTCTTTTTCTCATTTCTTAAGGTAGAGGCTGAAGTTATTGACTTGAAACCTTTTAAGTGCTGATTTAGTGGCACCCACAAATTTGGGTATGTTGGGTTTCCATTTTCATTCCATTCAAAATACATTCTGATCCCTCCTGCCTTTTTGACTGATAGGTTATTAAGAAGTGCCTTATCTAGTTTCCAAATATTTGGAGATTTTCTAAGACTCTATTATTCACTATTTATAATTTAATTCCATTGTGGTGAGATAACTTTTTTATTATGACTTGAATCCTTTCAAATGTTTGAGACTTGTTTTATGGCCCAGAATATGGCCTATTTTGTTAAATGTTCCTTGTGCATGTGAAAAGAATGTGCATTTTGCTGTTGTTGGATGGAGTGTTCTATAAGTGTCAACTAGGTCAAGTTGATTGATGGGGTTATTCAAATCCTCTATATACTTGCTTATTTTCTACCCAATTATCTATTGGTTATTAAGAGGGAGTAGTGAAATCTCTGATTATAATTATGATTTTTCTATTTGTCTTTGCAGCTCTATCCATTTTTGCTTCATGTATTTTGAAACTCTGTTACTAGGTGCATAAACTTTTAGAATTTTGATGTATTGACTTATAATTATGAAATGATCTTTACACTTGGTAATATTCTTTGATCTAAAATCTTCATCTGATACTCATATAGCCATTCTATCTTTTGATTAATGTTAGCTTGGCATATCTTTTTCCAACCTCCTTTTACATTTTAACATATTGTGTCTATATTGTGTTTCTTATAAGCATTATATAATGTCTTGCTTTTTAATCCAATCTGACAATCTCTGCCTATTAATTAGAACATTTAGACCACTTGCTTTTGTTTCTCACCTCAAAGAAACATGCGGGTTATTCTGTTTTAATTGTGGTAAAATATATATAACATAAAATTTATCATCTTAACCATTTTAAGTATTCAGTACAGTAATGTTAAGTATATTCACATTGTTTTGCAACCAATCTCTAGAACTTTTTCATCTTGCAAAATTGAGACTCTTTGCCCATTAAACAACAACTCCCCATTTCCCTGCTCCCCACCTCCTGGCAGCCACCATTCTACTTTCTACTTTCTGCTCTAGATACCTCGTATAAGTGGAATCCTACAGTATAGACCATTTACTTATCATGTGATTATTGACAGGTTAAGTTTAAGCTTATCAGCTTCTTTTTGTTCTATATTTGTTCCATTTCTTTTTTGTTTCTTTGTTTTCTCTTTTTCTCCCTTCTTTTGGATTTTTTAAAAATAATTTCACTTTATTTTCTTTGTTGGGTTAGTAGCTGTAATTCTTTGTTTTGTTATTTTAATGGTTGCTTCAGGGTTTATGGCTTGTATATCTTATCACAGTCTGCCTTCACCACTTTACATATAAGAATTTTAATATACTTCCATTTCTCCTCTCCTGACCTTTCTGCTTTCATTATCATACTTTTACTTATTCATATGTTATAAACCACACAATATGTCATATTTTTTATTTAAGCAGTCAATTATCATTGAAAGTGATGCAGTCAATTATCATTTTATAAATCTTACATATTTGCCCATATATTTACCTTTATTCCTTTGGGTAGATCTATGTTTCAATCTGGTATTATTTTCCTTCTGCTTCAAGGATTTTCTTTAACATTTCTTGTATGTTTGTTTGAGACAGGCTCACTCTGTTACCCAGGCTGGAGTGCAGTGACGTGATCACGGCTCACTGCAGCCTTCACCTCTTGGGCTCAGGCAATCTTCCTGCCTCAGCCTCCTGAGTAGCTGGGACTACAGGTATGTGCCACCACACCCAGCTAATTTTTTTATTTTTTGTAGTGATGGGGTCTAATCTTGTGGCCCAAGCTGTTCTTGAACTCCTGGGCTCAAAAGATCCTTCCATTTCAGCCTCCCAAAGTGTTGGGATTGCAGGTATGAGCTACCGTGCCCAGCCTAACATTTTTTATAGTACAGTTTTGCCAGTGATGAATTTTTTCAACTTTTGCATATCTGAAAAGGTCTCTATTATAGCTTCATTTTTGAAGATATTTCTGCTGATATAGGATTCAGATTGACAGATTTTTTTTTCTTTCAGCACTTAAATCTTGCTGCACTGTTTTCTCACTTGCCCTGTTTCCAGCGGGAAATCTGCTGCTATCCTTATATTTGTACCTTTATATGTAATATGTCTTTTTTCTCTGGCTGCTTCTAAGATTTTCTCTTTATTACATATATTGAACAATTTGATTATATATGCACTGGTGTAATTTTCTTCAGACTTATTGTGCTGGGACTCATTGAGCTTCTTGAATTTGTGGGTTTATAGTTTTCATAAAATAGAAATATTTTGAGTGTTACTTCTTCAAATAATTTTTCTGTACTCCCTGTTTTTCACGGACTCCAATTACAGGTATATGAGCCTGCTTGAAGTTGTCCTGTAGCTCACTGTGCTCTTTTAACTTTTTAAGCTTCTTTTTTCTCTGTATGTTTAATTTGAAATAGCTTCTATTGTTGTGTCTTTCTAATAATAAAATTTTCCTCTGCTACATCTAGTCTGCTATCAACCTTAGCCAATGCAATTTTCATCTTACTCATTGTAGTTTTCATGTTACTAATTGTAGTTTTCATCTCAAAACTTCATTTTGCATCGTTGAAATATTATGCATGTTTTTGAACATATGGAATACAGCCATAATAATTGTTTTAACATACTCATCTGTTAATTCTAACATCTTTGTCAGTTTTGGGTCAATTTTATTATTTTATTTTTATTTATTATTATTTTTTGAGACAGAGTCTCACTCTGTCCCCCGCTGGAGTATAGTGGCGCGATGTCAGCTCACTGCAACCTCTACCTCCCGAGTTCAAGCAATTCTCTTGCCTCAACCTCCCTAGTAGCTGGGACTACAGGCATGTGCCAGCATTCCTGGCTAATTTTTCGTAATTTTAGTAGAGACAGGGTTTTACCATATTAGCCAGGATGGTCTCGATCTCCTGACTTCGTGATCCGCCCACCTCGGCCTCCCAAAGTGCTGGGATGAGAGGTGTGAGTCACCGCGCCTGGCTAGTTCTGGGTCAATTTTAATTGATTGATCTTTCTTCTCATTATAGGTTATATTTTGCATGCCTGGTATTCTTTCATTAGATGCCTAATGTGAATTTTACCTGTTGAGTACAGGATATTTTGGTATTTCTACAATATTCTTGAGCTTTGTTGTAGGATTGTTATAGGATTAGATTAGGTTACTTGGCAACAGTTTGATTCTTTTGGTCTGTCTTTTAAGAGTTATTGGGTGGGAGCCAGGCAAGGTGGATCATGCCTATAATCCCATCACTTTGAACACTTTGGGAGGACGAGGCGGGAGGATCACTTGAGCCCAGGGGTTCAAGACTAGCCTGGGTAACATAGTGAGACTCCATCTCTATTAAAAAATATAAAAATCAGCCAGGCAAGGTGGTATGGGCCTATAGTCTTAGCTACTCGGGAGCCTGAGGTGAGATGATTGCTTGAGCCCAGGAGGTTGAGGCTGCAGCGAGCCAAGATTGTGCCACTACACTCCAGGCTGGATGACAGAGTGACACCCTGTTTCCAAAAAAATTAAAAAGGGTTATTAGGTGGGACCAAAGCAGTGTTTTGTATTGGGGTAATTATTCCTCAATACCAAGGCAATACCCTTTTGAGTATTTTACCCATGCCTCATGAATTAGGAAGTTTTCCAGTCTGGCTGGTGGAAACACTCTTCCCACCTCTGTGTGAACACGTAACATTGCTCTCTCATCCTCTTAGAAGGTTCTCTCCCTAGCTTTGGGTAGTTTTCTCACCCTATGGGTCAATAATGCCAGATACTTGGGGGAGACCCTCTGCACAACTCCAGGCCACTGTGTCGCTCTCTCCTGTCTAGTATTCTGTCCTGAAAACTCTGGCTACCTTGGTATCCTTGGACTCTTAGCTCTGTCTCTTCAGCTCAGAATTGGCTGAGATGTGCCTGGTTTTCTCTCCCTCTACCACAGCCTGGAAGCCTTCATAAAGCAGTAAGCTGTGGGGGAGTTGTGGGGCTTCCCTTGTTTTTCCATCTCTCAGTAAATGTCCTTTCTTGCCTGAAACAGTCTTGAAAACCAACTTACCTTCTTTCCTTCCTTCCTTCTTCCTTCCCTCTTTCTTCCCCCTTCCTTCCCTCTTTCTTCCCATTCCTTCCCTCTCTCATCTCCCTCATTCTTTCCTTATCTCCCTCCCTCACTTCTTCCTTTCCTCCATCCTTCTTTCTTTCATTTCAGGAAGGAGAGGAAATCCAGTCACTATTGCTCCATCTTGGCTGGGAGCAAAAGTCCTTTCTGTTCAAATTCTTTTTTATCCTTTGTAACAACTATAATAGTGCTGGGCACATGGTTGGTTCATTGATTGAATGCTTCTTGAGTGCATTCATCTTTTAAGTAATAATATCCAAGTAAAAATTTGTTTAGAAATTCAATTGTAGGGCCAGGTGTGGTGGCTCACGCCTATAATTCCAGCACTTTGGGAGGCTGAGGTGGGTGGATAATTTGAGGTCAGGAGTTCAAGATCAGCCTGGCCAACATGGTGAAACCCCATCTCTATTAAAAATGCAAAAATTAGCCAGGCATGATGGCGGGTACCTGTAGTCCCAGCTACTTGGGAGGCTGAGGCAGGAGAATTGCTTGAATGCGGAAGGCAGAGGTTGCAGTGAACCAAGATCATGCTACTGCACTCCAGCCTGGGTGACAGAGCGAGACTCCATCTCAAAAACCAAACACACACACACACAAACAAAACAAAACAAAACAAAAAAGAATGCTTGAATGGGTAGGATACTTTTTTTTTTTTTAAATAAGCGTCTCCCTCTGTTACCTAGGCTGGAGTACAATGATGTGATCTTGACTCACTGCAACCTCTGCCTCCCAGGTTCAAGCAGTTCTGCCTTATCCTCCGGAGTAACTGGGACTACAGGTGCCTGCCACCATGCCTGGCTAATTTTTAATAGAGACAAGGTTTCACTGTGTTGACCAAGCTGGTCTCGAACTCCTGACTTCAAGAGATCTGCCCGCCTCAGCCTCCCAGAGTGCTGGGATTATAGGCGTGAGCCACCACACCTGACCTAGAACACTTTTTGTTTTACCAAACAATGTAATTTTATTTCAATAACATCTCTATCTGATGTTCCTCTTTCCATTTTATAAATTGAAGCTCTAGTTCTAATAGACTAATGTCTCTTCTGGTCTCTTTAGAGTGTGCTCTGTTAGCCCTCACTTTGTAACATTTTTCGTCAGATGAAGTTAAGACAAATCAATATTTCTTCCTCTACAAGACAGGCTGACATTCTGATTTGGAAATCTTCATTGAAGAAATTTGGCTTATATTCTTGGAAACTTCAGGCTTGCATAACACTTTGACTTCTAGCTTAATTCTTGTGGAATCTTGAGGTTCAGGCCCTTCTCGTCAAGTTCTTTCTGTGGCCCAGCCAAACCTTGCGCATCCTTCCAGCCCAGCTTAAGCCTTCCTTCCTCTGTGACGCCTACTGCCACAGTGATCTTGTCCTTCTACCTGCTCCTCAGAACTTCATTGTCTTTTCCACTCACCTGGTGCCTAATCGACTGTACTGCCTTGTCATACCCTTTGTATTTAGTCAGAGCATCTGTTTCAACCAGCTTGTAACCACCTTCAGACGGGAGGCCCACAGTGCCTAAAACAGTAATAATAATAATAGTAATAACCAGCATTTATTGAGTACTTACCATATGCCAGGCCCTATTCTAAGAGCTTGTTATGGATGACTTCAGTTAACTTTCACCCATTCAAAGGGGATAATGCTGTTACAATCCCACTCTCCAGATAAGGAAGCAGAAGACCAGGGGAGTTGGGTCAGTTAGCAGAGCCAGGATATAAACTCACGCACTCTGAGAGCAGAGCCTGAGCCACCCTCAACCCCTACACTCTGCCGTGGCACTGGGTGTTCAGTAGTTGCTCAATATAGCTTTGTTGAATGAATGAAAACATGGAGGCTTGTCCTGTGCTGGAGAGAAACCTCCAGAGGAGGCCCTGTTCTGTTACACTTACAGCTTTGCTGTTTGCCATCACTACTTGCACATCATTGCTGTTGTTTCAGGAGCAAGATCCTGTGTGGTCCAGGAGGGAAAAGAGGTTAGGAAGTGAGATGCCCACACCCCTCTCCTGCCTTCCTCCCTTGCAGGTTGGGCAGCGAACAAGTTGGGGCAGCTCTTCTTCCTACCACCCCTTGCTCTCAGAGCTAGCCAGCAACCTGGAGCAGGGAGAGGTAGAAAGGAAGGCATGGGGGGCAGCGACAGCTTCAGGATCACTGGTTCCTGGGGCCCTTGCCTTCTGAGGCTCAGTCAACCGGATGTTCCTTTAGCTTGCCGGAATTTGGCCGGATTTACAGAGATAAGATCAATCTGACCCTTAATTCCTTAAATGTAATTTATGGGCTTGCCTCCTGTGTGCCACAACACGTCTGGCTATCCAAAATCTGGTAATTATTTATGTAAACACAGGATCCTGCCTTTGTGGATTATAATTGGACTTGAACAGCAAGAAGCAGGGACTTACACAGTTGGGGCTGCACTGAAACCCTTCTTTTGAAAATACTCACCTGAGCCTTTGAAATCTTCCCTGTGGCTCATGGATGGCTTTAACCAGACCAAAAAAACATTCTTTTCTCCTCCTCCTGCAGGCCTGGGCAAATTTGTTCCCAAACACCACCAGGTTTTCTAGGTCCTTTCAGAGGATGGGCTGAAGATACCCCATCATCTGGACTGGACTGAGAGGACAGGTGCCCTGGGAGGGAGCCTCCATGGATCTCCTCATGGTCTGTTGGGATATGAATTTTTATACCCCCTCTAAGAACAAACAGGATTAGGAATTTTATGCTGTTTGGAAAAGAGGAGAGGTGGCTGGCACACGAGAAAGATCTTTGTTTTTTATTCATGCTGTGAGTTTCCCAGGAGCCTTTGCTGTACATACACACACAAGAGCCAGGAGGATTAGAGGAAAGAAATGAGTTGATTGAACCAGATGGTTCAGGAAGCACTCCCAGGAGGCTGCTGGGATGGATGAATCCGCGTCTTTAAATAACATTAATTTCAGAAAGGCCTAAATTGTTTCCTAAATTACTACATTGAACTCTTACCTTTCATCTGTTTTTATGGCACCTCTCTGGTTGAAGGCAGGAGCTACTGCTTTCTGACAAACCAGCTTTGGAGAAATCCGTCATCCTTGGTGAAGCTGGTAAGGAATTGTTTTCCTGGAGGAAAAAGAAATCCTTAAGAATCCAAGTGCTTTGAAAAACAGATTTAGGCAGAAACAAGCACCCCTGGGTGATCTGAACAAGCTACCAGTTCTAATGCCAGCTGAGACACTCATTTCCTCAGTGGCTGGGGGCAAACCACTTAACCTCAGTTTCCCCATCTGTAAAATGGGGTTAATAATGCTTACCTGCTACAGGAGTGCTGTGAGGTTTTAATTGGGTAATGGCTGTGGAGCCCTTTGATGTAGTAAGTTTTATTAACTTGTAAGGGGTTCCCTGAGGCCAGAAAAAGCAGTTAAACCCAAGAGAGAGAAGAAAGGCACTGAAAGGAAAGCAAAGCTCAGCTAAGTGTTTCACCTCCAGCTCCAATTTCAGAAGTGTGGAGTCCAGCTGCTCCACTGTGAGTGGAAAGCAGTGACTGGGGCTGGGGACTGTCTGAATACCAACGGGGGAGGGAAAGCTTTAGGGTCATCTCAGAGGGAGCTTGGCTTTCAGACTGTGAAGGGTAAAGGTAAGCAAGTAGTCTTGCTTGATCAAACCAGGATCATTCTCTGGCCCCACTGAGGTTCTTTGCTAAGAACCTTCTCCAGTAAGAGAATTACTTTGCTATTAATCCAAGGTCCTTGTAATTGAATTTAGAAACCCCTAGCCTCTGGCCTCCTGTTTCCCAACAATTAAAAAGAGAACTGGCCTCTAGCCAGGGTTGCTGACCAGAGAAGAGTTGGAAGGACAGCACCAACCAAAGGTTAGAAAACTGGGGAGTTTTCCAAGCTCCACCATTCACAGCTAGGCAGACCAACCTAGACTGCTCGGCCAGTTCTGTGCTTCAGTTTCCCACTCCATAAAATTGATTGCCGTTAAAGCCCAAATAATTAAGATTTGGAACGTGAAATGCACTAAAATGATAAAGAACAAACCCCTACTCGCCTTTCAGTAAGTTAAAAAAAATCAATTATTTGAATAATTTTACTCCAAGCCAACTCATTCAGCATGAGAGACCCCATACTCCTCTTCCTCCTGTCTAACTTTTGTTGGGTGCCCACCACACAGCCACGGTCATTCAGCATCAGCTACATGAACACAGCCTAGGAGGGTAATCAACTTTTCCTGGTTTGCCTAGACTATCCTCGTTTTAGCTCTGAAAATCTCATGTTCCAGGAGCCCCTCCTAATCGCAAGCAAACTGGGATGGTTGATCACCCTAACATGTCCTTGGGCTGGTTGGAAAGTGCTGGCTACAGTTCCTGTCAAGCAGTTATTGACCTACCACGGGCATATCTTAGGAAAAGGGGCGCAGTGGTGTGGCAGAGGTGAAGGAGTCCTATGATCCAGGCTGTCATTCCTGGCTCTGCCTCTCTCTACTGACTTCAGATCAGACCCGTGGCCTCAGTTTCCTCACCTGCAAAGGGAGGCGGTGTGACATGATGCCTTTTCACCTTTCCTCCAGGAGACATGGCTGCAAAGACACGCCCATCAACTTGCCCAGCCCCAGGGGGGATGCTGTGTGCTTTGCAATGAGTGGCAAAACACACAGCGTGGGGACACACTGGGGACCAAAGTCCATCCCTGCTTGTGGGATTCAGCTCCTTGGTGTCCACTGATTCCTTTAATGCTCTTTCTTTGTGAGAAGGAAGCACATGGGTGGGAATGTGTCAGCCCTCAACTAACCAGCTGAGTGTTGTACATATCTCTTTAGATCACTTTCCTTCCTAAAATAAGCACATTATATCCCTGAGATCTGAAACTTGACTTTTCCAAGACTGTGTTCAAGTTTGGCAAAATGAGCACTGAGTCCAAAAATTAAAGCAATTTAAAAGACCCACTGTTTCCCTTATCATAATTTAGGCTACACATTTTTAGTATGGTTTTCTATTCCTGTGTTTTATTTTACAATATAAAGAAAAATACCTGCTGTAAAGGAAGTAAAATTCTATAAATTATACATATGTTTTGTCTTCATTGTCCAGATTCTCCAGCCAGCCTATTGCTTGGATATACCCTTTGTTCAATCCATGTAGACCGAGGAGATAATCAGGGTTGGGATTGTTTTGATGGAGGTGGCTTTCTTTTTGGGGATTGATTCTTTTAAAAATGCCCTTGATAGGCGCTTATCTTAATGAAAACAGTCTTCTCGTGACAGACCGGAACCTGGCTTTTATAGCATTAAAAAAAGTAATTTACATTAAGAAGAAATGGGAAACAGTGATTGAATCAAAGCCACCCTGAGCAGCTTCCCCCTGCTCTGCCCCATCTGAAAACAGCCCTGTTTCCATTTCACCGCTGAGCTCAGCCTGCCTGCTCCAGACGTCCAGACCTCGCACTCTATAAATTGTCTCTGCCCTTGCCCCGGAGTTGCTGACTATATGTATTTTTGGGCCCGGCATTAATTCCCTCATCCTTGGCTGGTGACATTAAGATTTGTAACTGATAGAATGTGTTTTTAATGTATTTCCTGCAGGTTACTATTAAAGAAATCTAATTCTTCTGAACTTGCAAAAGGTTCTGCTGCCATTAAAAAAAAAAAAAAAAAAAAGTATTACGGGAAGAATTTCCCCGAAGCCTCCAGATGGACTGGGCAGCCAGAGGGGTCTGGGGCTCCGGAATTCTCTGCTTAGCTCTGCCACTCACTCTTCCTCCTCCTGCCCAGTCTGTTCTCTCTCTGCACCTTAGTATTCCTGGGTATGAAATGAGGATAAATATTTGTCTATGAGATGAGGGTGTTGTAAGGATTAATTGGTTCGTGCTTCGGGAAGCCTTTGAAGATGAAAGACGCTCTCTGCAGATGCTAAGTAAACTCATAACGTGTCTGGTTTTAATGAGCCAGGTGAAGCCAGTGGGGATGGCTGGAGATTAACTGTGCCTAGTCCAGAGCCTGCCTGCATGGGCTGGACTGAAAACGGGGTGGAGCTCCCCGCTGGTCCCCTGCGTTTGATCTCATCACTGTTTCCCCTGACTCCTGGCACAGAGCCTGGTACATTGGTTCTCTAGAACTATATGCAGAAGGTAGTGAGTTAGAATTTAACCTAGCCTCTCATGTCGCAGAGAGCAGGGCTCCAGACTTCCTAAATCATGCTTATTGCCTCTCATTCTAGCATATGACTTGGGCAAGTTACTTAACCTCTGAATCTCAGTACCTCATTTGCCAGTGGGGATAGTCAGAGTCCCCATCTTGAAGGTCTGTGGTAAGGATTTGTCATAAACATGGCTAACAGCAATTAAGCATTTCCTCTATGTCATACACAGGTTCTAAGCATTTTATGCTCATGAACTCACTAAACTCTCACACACCAATCCCACCAGGGAGGGACTGTTATTCCCATTCTACAAATGGTAGAACTGAGGCACAGAGAGATTACTTGGTAGCTTACCCAAGGCCTGAGATCTTCAGGGTTAGCCAGACCACTGCTCACAACATGGAATACTGCCTGTTATGCTTAACAGAGTGCTGGACACATCATGAGTGCACAACAAACAAGTTGCTTGAGGGGTTCTCAGACTGCCTGATTTGCCCAGCCAGGAATATAGGAGCTAGGAGAGAAGGGACCAGAGTAGACACAGACAGGGGCCCCAAGCTAGGGGAAGTCACCAGGTCCATGTGCAACAAGCCAACGTGTAGGTTTCAGAAAAGTATAAGTCTGGGCCTGCTCAGGGTGACCACGTTTGGGACCCATGATACTTTGTCAAAAAATTTTCCTACCAAATCATGGTACCTCAAAGACAATCTGAGCTATGAGGTTTGAATGCTGACCTATGGGAACTCCTGGGACTGTGCCATGGCTTACGGTGGAGGATCGTGCTGTATGCAGTGTTGCTATTCCAGGCAATCAACAAACCAAGGATCAGAATGAATCAACATACATTAAGACTCTGGCCCAAGCAGTCCTCTGCATCCACCTGAGGAGCCAGAAGGGAGACTGAGACCCACAGAAGAATGATTTCATACTCCAGTACTGTGACATCACGACCCAGGCTCCGGACATAGGAAGGGAACCAGCTGAAACGTGGGTTGGGGAAGCCTCTGGTCGGAACAGAAATATCTTCAGTAACTGCTGCTGGTGATAGGAGGGGAAATGGAATTTTGTTTAAATATTATGTTGTTTTGAAAAGTCTGACTAATGTGAAAGTCCCTATTTAAAAAGGAGTTGACTCTACATTGAAATTGGTTGGTGTTTCCACACCCACATGTTGACTAAGGCCTTGAAAAACAAACTTCCTGGTAGATCCTGATGCAAATCACCTGGGAGCAAATGCTTCAAGGTACAATCTGTGAGCTGTGAGCAGACAGGCCCAGCCAAGAAAAATCCTGGGGCTGTGCTTATGAAAAGGCAAACAGATCCCAAAAGAAAGCCCAAACCCTAACTGGCTTTGGGCACCGGCCCTCCAGGAAAGAACACACAGATTGGAAGGAGGCCCTAGCACACATCTCTGGGACCCCAGTGAGCCCCCATTTCAGAGCCCCTCTCAGAAACACAGAGAATGGGGGAAGAGGGAGGGCCACATGGAGCCTTCTCTTACTGAGCATAAATGTGTGTCATTCACTGAATCTTTAGCACATCCCCATGAAGCATGTGCATATTACTATCACAATGTCCATTTTCCTGATGTAGAAATAGGCTTAGGGAGTTTTAAGCAGTGTGACCTATGTCCTAGTTTGCCCCAAAGAGTTTTGATTTATGCTGTTGTCTCAGCATAACTGGTAATAGCCTTTCCCTTCATTCTCATAAGGGCCCCGTTTGGACATTCTAAGTTAAGTGACTTGCCCAAATTCACCCCACTAGTGAGTGGCAGAATTGGAATTCAAATCCTGGTTTTCCTCTGCTCAGAAAGCAGACCCCAGGGCAATTTCTCCTCATTCACAATAACAAAGGTGGTTCAGGGGCATGATTTCCAAAGTCTCAGCAGCCCTTTGGGAGCTGGGTGCCTGCTCTCCTCCTCTCTTTCACTGAGGGCCTCTCCAAGCCTGTCTGATTGTCTCTCTGTGCAGGAAGGAGCCTACTGGTGGCGTCAGTGCTCAGCAGACAAACCACACATGTTCACCAGCACCCCACCTTGCTATGTTTGTTTTGTCTGCTGAGCACGTTTCTACCAGCTCCTCCACAATAAAAATGCAAGATAGGGCTTCCCCATTTGGGCCACCAGCCCAGCTCCCGAGCCCTAACCTAGGCCAGCACCACTTCACCTGACTGAGAAGACCCCTTTCCTTGGAAGACTGCCCTGGGGCCGGTCCTCAGCTGTCCGGACTTCCACGGCCTCTGTTTCTCTAACACTTGCCTTGAGACCCAGTGAGGATTTGTCTGTGTCCCAAGTTCCTCTACAACTATTTATTTTTCAGGACCACAGAACTGATCCAATCCAAGCTCATTTTTCTGGTGAAGAAACTCAGGTCCAGAGACATCAAATGACTTGCCCAAGAGCACACAGCTGAAAGTTGAAGGCAAAAGACCAGGTCTCCTGACTCTGAGGCTAGTTTCAAGCTGTATTAGTTCCCACTTTGGCCTGAGACCACTTAGTATGGGGAGACCTCCAGTAATACACCTGGAGAAGGCCTTTACGTGATGATGTTTGGATGCCAGAGACCAAGATTTGTCTGCGTGAAACGTCCCTCAGCCCAATTGCTAATATCTCAGGATCAGCAGCAGGGCCTTCATTCAACCACCCACTGAATCCACACACCTACCTCCCTGCCAGGTGGTTATGCACAAACACCTCCAAGTAAAATAAATCACTTCTCCTGAGATGGCCCTCTGTCTTCAGACAACTGGCTGCTAGAGATCCCTTCTGATTATTGAGTGGGAGATGCTTTTCTTTCACCCAGTCCAGGGCAAGTCTGGGGCCCCTTCTTCACACCCTTAAAGTTGAAGATTCATAACTGCCGCTCTTTTGATTGTTCCTCACGTGATGTTGTCTTGCAATATGCATTTGGAGTGCAGACTAGATGGTCAGACCTGAGACTGAAGCCTACCTCTGCCTTTTATCTGCTGTGTGGCTTTGGGCAGATGACTTAACCTCTCTGAACTTCAGTTTACTCATCAGAAATATGATGAGATCATGCTTAGTGTTTACTTCATTGGGTTTTGTGAGGATCACAAAATGATGAGATTATCTACGTTACTGGCTAGCTCCAGGATCTAGCAGAGTAAGCACTTATAAAGGGGAATAATTAATATTCTTACTTTTTAAAATATATAGACAGCCTCTGTCACCCAGGCTGGAGTGCAGTGGTGTGATCATGGCTCACTGCAGCCTCACCTTCTCAGGTTCAACAAAGCAGAGGCTCTCACCTCAGCTTCCTGAGTAGATGGGACCACAGGCATATGCCACCATGCCTGGCTAATATTGTTTTTTTGTGGAGATGGGTCTCCCTGTATTGCCCAGGCTGATCTCAAACTCCTGGGCTCAAGTGATCCTCCCTTCTTAGCCTCTGAAGTGCTGGGATTACAGGTGTGAGCCATCACACCAGGCCAATATTCTCCCTTTTCCTCAACTTCATACTGTATTTCTCTAAATGCAGCACCGAAGTTTTTGTTTCTCTGGAAGCCATATCACATGACCAACTTTTATCATGAACTAAAACTTGTGTCCCTTTTTCACATACACAACTGCTAACACATTTCACCCCTAATGTGTCCTCTCACAATTTTGTTTTGCTTCATTCTCCCCCTCGAGCTTGCAGCTCCCTGAACTATTTTCATCCTTTTAGAGGCTGCCTATCTTTCTGGCCCATCAAGACTCTCTTCTGGATTGGAGATCTGGAGACCAGGGGAAGACGATAACCATGTGAAAACCACAAAGACTTAGCCGTG
This sequence comes from Macaca mulatta, assembly GCF_049350105.2. Lineage (NCBI taxonomy): Eukaryota > Metazoa > Chordata > Mammalia > Primates > Cercopithecidae > Macaca > Macaca mulatta. The sequence continues at coordinate 147,111,726 of NC_133409.1, read as the reverse complement.
TGAGGCTCCTGCCTGCATCTTTCTGCTTTCCCGCCTTGTGGGTCCTTAAAAGCCTGCCCAGCTGCGCAATGAGGTGACCCCTTCGAGCCTGCCTGGCTGGGTTGACATTCCATAAGCAATTGTCTGCAGAGGAGCTCTTATGCTCCTTTTGAAGTTCAGTGGAGTGAAGTGTAATCTAAGTGAGCTGGAACACATTTCGATAAAACAGCTTCTATGGCCAGGGCCTCCTTTAGGCAAAGCCATCAACATGGGAATCGGAGCCGGGCTCAGCTGAGCTTTCCAGTCTGAGTTCCCCAGGCCTTCCACTGGCTTTTGATCACAGGACATTAGGATTTTGGTGCTCAGAGGGATAGCTCAGTGTAACCCCCTTATACACAGATGAGGAAACTGAGGCCCAGGGAGGGGAAGTAACTTGCCTGAGGTCACATAGCTGGTGAGGCGCAGAACCAGTGCTGGGACATTTGTCCACACTGGCTAGACCCTCCCTGTGCTATACAGAATGGCAGGTGGACAGGGAGGAAAAAGATAAAAAGGACAATGGAAACATGGAAGGGTCAAGTTTCCTCCCTGGAGGACGCCTGGCAGGCCTTGGTGTCCACACACAGGCCAGGCTGGCTGAGGAGGGGAGGATAACAGCATAAGTCTGATGAGTCCTCACAACTTTTTCAAAGCACGTTTGCATTTTTGTTCTCAACTGAGTCCCATAACACCAGGAGGAACTCATCAGGGCTGGTGTCTTGCTAATGGGGCGTCTACCAGAAAGGTGAATTGACCTGCCTAAGGTCTCAAAGAGCAGGTGGGATGCTTCCATGGAAGTGTTTTGCCCTGGAAAATGGCTTTAAAATCACTTGGGTAATATATGGGAAGTAACAGAATCAATTTTGTAAGGTTGTTGTGAGGATTAAATAAGTGCTTAGAATTGTGGTTCAGTAAGGCTGGCTTCTGTCATCACCATCATCACCACCATCACTATCACCACTATCATTACCACCACCACCACCACCACCACAACCACCCCATCATCACCACCACCACCACCACCATCACCATCACAACCACCATCACTACTACCACTATCATTACCACCACCACCATCACCACCACCACCATCCAACCATCAACATCACCAACACCATCACAACCACCACCACCACTACCACCACCATTATTATCACCATCACCACCACCACCATCGCCACCACCACCATCACCACCACAACCACCCCACCATCATCACCACCACCATCACCATCACAACCACCACCACTACTACCACTATCATTACCACCACCATCACCATCATTACCACCACCATCACCATCACTACCACCACCATCCAACCATCAACATCACCAACACCATCACAACCACCACCACCACTACCACCACCACCATCACTATCACAACCACCCCACCATCACCACCACCACCACCACCACCATCACCATCACAATCACCACCATCCAACCATCAACATCACCATCACAACCACCACCACCACTACCACCACCATTATCATCACCATCACCACCACAACCATCACCACCACGACCACCCCACCATCACCACAACAACTACCATCACTACTACCACTATCATTATCACCACCATCACCATCACCACTGCCACCATCCAACCATCAACATCACCAACACCATCACCACCATCACAACCACCACCACCACTACCACCACCATTATCATCACCGTCACCACCACCACCATCACCACCACCACCATCACCACCACAACCACCCCCCATCACCACCACAACCATCACCATCACAACCACCATCACTACTACCACTATCATTACCACCACCATCACCATCACCATCACCACCACCCAACCATCAACATCACCATCACCATCACCACAACCACCACCACCATTATCATCACCATCACCACGACCACCATCACCACCACCACCATCATCATCACAACCACCCCACCACCACCACCACCATCACCATCACAACCACCATCACTACTACCACCACCACCACCATCACCACCACCACCATCCAACCATCAACATCACCAACACCATCACCACCATCACAACCACCACTACCACAACCATCACAACCACCACCACCATGACCATCACCACCACCATCACCACCACTACCACCACCATTATCATCACTATCACCACAACCACCATCACCAACACATCACAACCACCACCACCATCACACCACCACCACCATTACAACCATCATCACCATCACAACCATTACCATCACCATCACCAGGACAGCTATTGTTCTTACCCACCCTCAGGACTGATCCAGCCAGCAAGGCTTACCCTTCCTCCCTTCCCCTGGGAGACAGGAAAGTTGCTCTAGCAAAAGGTGGCCTCATTACTGAACTTCTTGCCCAGACTTTTAATCCACTGATCAGAGGACCTTAAGAGTACCCTATGGAAACTCTGGATCCATGGTGGCTCCCCATAGTAGGGGAGGTCAGGCTGACATCCTGAGGTGCCCAGCCTGTGTTCTGGCTCTCTAGATACCCCTCTGAGCTTCCAGAGCCCCTGAGAAAGGGAAGCCATCCTGTCTTACATGTTGCCCCATCCTTGTTCTCCAGGGAGGCTTCTCAAGAGTAGAGGGCTGGAGAAGGGCTTTCCCTACTCCTGAATGCCAGCAGGTCCCCCAGAACAAGACACACAGCCAGTCCCCCACCACCTGAGGAGTGAGTGGGGGCAGGAAGGCAGTGGGGACATGATCTTTCTCTTCAGCGTGGGAATCTCTTGTGTGCTGCTCTCTGGCAGCAGATGGTTCTTCCTAACTATGTCTGACTCAGACTGATGTTAGAATGAGTTGGCCTTCCTAGGAATTGATGGGGTGAAGAGAGACAGGGCCTGCTGGAGGCCCCACGGGACCCTTTCCATAGATAGAAGCAGAACCTTCACAGTTCATCTTTTTGTGTGTTCTGTATTTGAATTATTCTTAGCTTCATTCTAGTATCTTAGCTTTTTGAGGAGAAAATTCAAGGACATTTTCTCTCTGCGAAAATCTTCATGGCAATGATCAGCTGACTTTTCATTATGTATGCATAAATGGATGGATCAGTTCTGAGCTGGTCCCTCGCTTTGCTGCATCCTAGCATCTCTCCCTCCACCCCTCCATCCTCAAGTGAGCACCATGTTTCAGACCTCATGCGGATCAGCAAAGGTACAGACCCAGACGACAGAATCCCTCCCTCAAGGAACTCTCTCACAGTAAACATTACACCTCAGACCATGTGGTGGGTGCCACCAGAGGATGGTACAGGTGTGTGGAGGGAGCAAGAGGAGAGGGACCTGGTCTGAGAAGGTTATAGTCAGGGAAGGCTTCCTGGAGCAGGGGATGTCTGAGCAGAATCCTGCTGCAGGGCTCTGAGCCAGCAGGTATGGGGGGTAGGGATTTGGAAGGATATTAAAGGCATCCCAGGCCACAGGGTCACCTAAGCCAAGATGCAGAGTCACCAAAGAACAGACAAGCCCGGGCCACTAGGGGATGAACAAACGGAACATGGGGTGTGAAGGGGTAGAGACAGTGTTGGGTGGAGATGGGAGCAAGGCTTCATGTGACAGCTCATCCTGACGGCAGCAGCATCCTTAGTGGAGGCTCATGTTTGTTCAGTCTCTCAATCAAAGGAGCAGCCTGGTAGGGGTGGGCGGGGGGTGGCGGTCTTTCAAGCCTAGGGCTGAATCCAGGCTCTGTCTCTTGGGAGCTGTATGACGTGGACAAGGCACTTAACCTCTCTGAGCGTTGGCCTCCTCTTCTGAAAACACAGGGATAATGGTCCCTCCCTTGGAGAGTTACTTGGAGAATTCACAAAAGCCCCCACCACAGTGTCTAAAACTTAGGAGGGGCTCCATAGAGGCCAGTTAGTCATTCCTTCCTTTATTCATTCTGGTCCTCCCTGCTGCTTGTGTCAGACTCTACAGTCAGGTAAGGAAGCAAAAGAACTCATTATGTTAATTAGGACATAGGTTTGGCTGCTGTGACAAAGACCAAAGTAGCATTGGCGCCAACGAGACAGCAGGTTATTATTCTCTCACACAGCAGCTTGAGTTTGAGCAACAGGCTGGATATGGTAGCTCCACAAGGTTGGGCACCACGGTTCCTTCTCTGTAACTGCTCTGCCACCTTAACACCCAGCTTCTATCTCAGGGCCTAAGATGGCTGCCCCAGTTCCTGCCATTGCCTTCACATTGCAGCCAGTGTGAAGGAGAGACAGGAAGCAGAGGGCTTAATCTTCCCATTAAAGGCCTGACCTGGCATTTGTACACGTCAACCGCAGTGTTCCAAGTCACATGCGATTGGCCAGAACTTGGTGACATGGCTATAGCTGGCTGCAAAGGAGGTTGGGAAATGTATCTCTAACTCAGTGATGCTCAACTGAGGAGACTGGTTTTTTTTGGTTTTTTTTTTTTGAGACAGAGTCTCACTCTGTTGCCCAGGCTGGAGTGCAGTGGTGCAATCTCTACTCACTGCAACCTCTGCCTCCCAGTTTCAAGAGATTCTTCTGCCTCAGCCTCCCGAGTAACTGGGACTACAGGCATGCGCCACCATGTCCAGCTAATTTTGTATTTTTAGTAGAGATGGAGTTTCACCATGTTGGCCAGGCCGGTCTCGAACTCCTGGACTCAAGTGATCCACCCCCACCCGTCTTGGCCTCTCATAATGCCTGGATTACAGGTGTGAGCCACGTGCCTGGCCTGAGGCATTTTTTGGTCACAACTGGGAGAGTGGTTGGTGGTAGGTAGAGCCCAGGGATGCTGCTAAACATTCTACAATGCACAGGACAGCCCCCCACAAGAAAGAATTATCCAGCCCAAGATATTAAGAGTGCCGAGGCTGAGGAACCCTACTCTAACTGGGCAGCCAGAACTTCTATTACAAAATGAAGGAGAGAAATGGTACGGGGGATAACCAGCAATTTCTGCCATAGTTACATACACTAATGGTTACATGATTGAAGAGGATTAAAATGATGTATTTTCCCAGGGGTATCTCTCTCCAGCAGGGATAAAAACTTTAAGTCAATGGAGCTTCATGGACTATCAAGAATTAGCCTGCAAGACAGCGAGGATTGCAGGTGGCCAGTCCTGAAATCTCACCCTGTGGGTGGGCCCACCAGAGCCACCAGGGAGGCCAGAACCCACAAAGCCTCCCAGGGAGATAGTGCTCCCCAGGCAGGGTTCAAAGCCTGGCCTTGCAGCAGTTCACCTTCCAAAAGGTTCTCCTTGCAATAACTTGGGACTTTTTGAAACACATTTCTGATTGGTTCTGTTTTCCAAGGAGGTGAAATCTGGGCTGGCCACAAAGGAGGGTGAGAGATAAGGGGGCCTTAATTTTCAGGAAAAATACAACAGTAAAATTTTGGGGGTGCTCACTTGGCAACAGTAAATTACTTGTCTTAAATCTCTGCATGAGAAACACCAACACAGAGGAGTAAGGATTTTAATATATTTTGTAAAACTATCCCTATTCAGCTTGACTTTCTCAATATCTATGGTTATTGGGCACCTACATTTCAGAAACTGTCCTTAGCACTTTATAGATGTTACCTCCTTCAACCTCTCTATTAACCCCACAAAAAAGCTGTAACTGTTATTGCCCTTATACAAAGAATCAGAGAAATGAAGCAATATGCCTGAGGCCACACAGCTAGTAAGATGCAATGAGACAAGTTTTGGCCTCAGGAATGTCTGGCCCTAAAGCTCATTTTCTTCCCACAACCACCTCTGTATCTGCCAGAATGGCCACAGGGGATCTAACCTATTGTTAAATGTCTACCCATCCTGGGAAGGAGGTTCACCCTATCTCCATTAAGTAAACAAACCTCAGTCTCAGTCGGTGGATAAATGCTGCAAAGAATGAAGTCACTCTTCCTATAATTGCCAGCTGGGAAACCTGAGCACAGAGTGGTCAAGTGGCTTGTTCAAAGCCACACAGCAAGTGAGAAAGTAACTCAAAAGCCCTGTCCCTCAGCTCTAACAAATAAACAAACAGCTATGGTGCCAGTCTCCACCACCCTGCAGGTCTTGCCAGGAAAGCTGAGCTGTTCATCTGGGGAAGAGGTCCATGAGGGAAGAGACGCTAGATTTTCACAGCGGTGGGACTCCTAGGGGCTGCACAGAGGAAACCAGCCAGGAAGAACGGTTGTTTTTGTCAGCGGGAAGTAAATAGCAGTGACTCAAAGACACACGTGCTCTGGATCCATTGAGCAGCCAGGGCCCATTTTTAGATAGATGCTCTTTTGAGCCATAACCACACCCAGTGCCACAAGCCGGCATTTGTCAACAGGAAGCCCATCCCTGTGATGCATCTTCTCTCCCTCCTGCTCTCTGCCAGGGGTGATTGCTGGGGGCCAGTGGGAACCAGAAACAAGGGGCTAAGCCTCCAGACTGAAGGAGCCAAGCCCAGGGAATGACCTTCATGCCTCTGAGGAAGGCAGTTGTGTCCAGCAGCCAGACCTCAGATTTTCCCAGGCCAGGTCTACCACGAAGGGGCCTGAAATAGCTCTGAGGTTCTATGCCCACGAGGCAAGGAGGGCAGGGGCAGGGACTGCGGGCAGTGGAAATGAGCACAGTGCCACTTTGTTGGGGAGGTGAGAAGCTCTGCCTCCACCAGACTGTGGCACCTGCCAGAGACATAGCTGAGCAGAGATGCTGGCCCATAGTTGGGCTCAGCTGAAAAAGAAAGTCATTTGTCAGGCTATGAAAAATGGTACCATGAACCTGAAACTAATCCCAAGAAAAACAATCAGACAATCCGAGCAGAGGGACGTTCTCAACTAACAGCCTGGACTCAAAAAGTCAGTGTCATAGCAGCATTATTCACAGTAGTCAAAAAGCAGAAACAACCCAAAGGTCTATCAACAGATGTATGGATAAACATAAAATAATATTCCACTGTATGGATATGCATAGAGTGTAATATTATTCAGCCACAAAAAAGAATAAAGTTCTGATTCATGTTACAACATGAATGAACCTTGAAAACATTATGCTACGTGAAAAAGCAAGTCGCTAAAGGCCACATATTGTATGATTCCATTTATATGAAATGTTCAGAATATGCAAATCCATAGAAACAAGTAGGTAAGTGGTTGCTATGGGCTTGGGGAATGGAAAGTGACTGATAATGGGCATGGGGTTTCTTTTGAGCATAAAAACTTTCTGAAATTATTTAGTGGTGATAGTTCCACAACTTTGTGAATATGTTTTTTAAAAACCACTGAATTATACACTTTAGAGGAAGGAATTTTATGGAATGTGGATTATATCTCAATTTAAAAAATTTTTAAAGACATTACAACTAAATACAATGTGTAGTCCTTAATTGGACTCTATACTGAAAAAGAAAAAAAAAAGGCTATAAAGAATATTATTGAGGCTGGGTGCGGTGGCTCACGCCTGTAATCCCAGCACTTTGGGAGGCCGAGGCAGATGGATCACTTGAAGTCAGGTGTTTGAGACCAGCCTGGCCAACATGGTGAAGCCCTGTTTCTACTAAAAATACCAAAAAAGTAGCCAGGCGTAGTAGTGCGCGCCTGTAGTCCCAGCTATTTGGGAGGCTGAGGCAGGAGAATTGCTTGAACCCCAGAGGTGGAGGTTGCAGTGAGCCGAGATCATGCCAGTGCACTCCAGCCTGGGCAACAGAGTTAGATTCAAGACAGTTAGAGACATTTGAAAATAAACAGTGTATTAGATGATAGGATCAGTGATGATAGTGCTCAGGTCATATAGGGCAGTGTCTCTGTTCTTGGTAGATATATACTGAAATATTTAGAGTGAAATGTCATGATGTCTGCCACATACTCTCAAATGGTTCAGCATTTACAGCTATGACAAGGTTAAATAACTTGCCCAAGTTATTTAGCAAAATAATAATCAATTTCTTAACTTTGTCCTTTCTTATAACTGAGAAACTGTTATTATTTTGTGCCGTGCTATAGAGGCCGGGTACAGAGGCTCAAGCTTGTAATGCCAGTACTTTGGGAGGCCGAGGCGGGTGGATCACGAGGTCAGGAGTTCCAGACCAACCTGGCCAGCATGGTGAAACCCTGTCTCTACTAAAAATACAAAAATTAGCCGAGCGTGATGGCATGTGCCTGTAATCCCAGCTACTCGGGAGGCTGAGGTAGAGAATTGCTTGAACCCAGGAGGCAGAGGTTGTAGTGAGCCGAGATCACACCACTGCATTCCAGCCTGGGCGACAGAGTGAGACTCAGTTCAAAAAAAAAAAAAGGGGGCATGGGCTGTAAAGCCAGACTGCCTGGAAAAACATGCATCTCTACCCCTTGCCAGCTGTGTGACCTAGGGCAAATTACTTAACCTCTCTGTGCCCCATTCTTCTCCCTTCAAAGATGGGGATGATGATGATGATAACAATAGCAGTATCTACTTCCTGGTGTTACGTGAGTTGAAATGTAAAGCCCTTTGGGCAAGGCCTAGCACACTGAAAGTGATCTAAATGTGTTTAGGGAAAACATCTGAAACCAGGCCGATCTCTAGCAGAGACCAGAACTTCATGCTTCTTCCTCCCTAGAGAGATCATGGAATCTCATAGGATACCAGGACAGAGAGCACTTCCAAAAGGACCAAACTACTGGAGGAAGAATGATAGGCAAACAGGTTAGAGAAAGGGAAAGCCAGCCACAAGGGGCAGGACCTCAGAAATCAAGTCTAGTGGGGCGGGGACAGAGCAGATGTTGCATAGGTAGAGGCTGACAATGGGGTGCCCTGAACCGAAGGAGAGGAGACAGGCTTAGGAGCTCCCATGTTCTAGCTCAGGAAATTGGGCCCCAGAGAGGGGAGTAATAGGATCTGGGGCTCACAACTCATTGTGGCAGAGCTGGGGAAGTATTGGCAAGACTCCTGATCCCATGCTGTACCCTGACAGGAATCCTCAGGATGTGGCTTCTGTTGCTATAGAAATTAAAAACACCTGGATACTTAAATGATGGGCATTATTAAAATGTTCTTTGAGGGATTACCATTGCTTTCAGTACTTTATCTCTTTCCCACACCATCTCTTGCCCCATAAATGGAAAGCCGTTATTGAAAGGAGACATATTACCTACTATTTATTGTTTCTTACAAGGCTGAGTGCCATGCTAGGAAATTTACAAAAACCAGTCAGGTAGGTTCTATTCCTATTCCCATTTTGCAGATTAGAAAAAATGAGGCTTAAAAAGAATAAGGAGTTTGACCAAGGCTACAGCTAGTAACAGGACAAGATTTATACTAGGTCCTTCTGGCTACAGAGGTTGTACTGTTTATGCTGTACCAGTGGTTTCCAGAGTGGGTGCTTGTGACCCAGAAGCTGAGTGGGAAGTAACATTAGAATGTCTATTTTTTATTTATCCCTTTTAAATCCCTATGTTTTTAAAAAATTTTTATTTTATTTTTTTTAGAGGTAGGGTCTGACTATATTGCCCAGGCTGGAGTATAGCAGCTATTCACAGGTGCAATCATAGCCCACTGTAGCCTTGAACTCCTGGGCTCAAGCAGTCCTCCTGCCTCAGCCTCCCAAGTTGCTGGGATTACTAGTGTGTGCCATCCTGCCTGACTAAATCCCTATTTTTTATGTAGGTTTTATAATGTACCCAAAACATTAGCCCACTAGTTCATGTGTATGCAGACTCTACAGGGCAGCCTCACAACAGCCCACCCCAGTCCCACTTTCCTTGTTGCCTAACATTTACCCAGACTCCTTTGTGGCCAGTGAAGCCATGTGACCAACATAGCCAATGAGACATCAGGGTACATCCATCATGGGACAGACATTTTGCTTCCTAGGAAGGGGACAAGTGTCAGAGCATGACCGGCTGGCACTGCTGCCACCCCCATTTTCCTGCTGAAAAGGCAGGTGCAATATTAACCTGTGATTTTGAAGGGACAGACTTAAGAACAAAAGTCGACACACTAAGGATGGAGGAACTTCAGAAAGCTGGAGAGAGAGAGAGCCCAGTCCTTAATGATATCCTTGATCTGATGAAACGACCTCAGACGATCCTCTCCTTGATCTCTTTTTAGGTACCAGTAAAGGTCCTCAGAAATCTAACGATTACTGCCTGGGCTTTCAGTTGTTTGCAGTTTCATGCATCCGGACTGACTAATAGGAAGGAGTCTATAAATGTGCATCTCTTAGGGATGTATGCCCAGATTTTTTTACTGGGATGGATTCATGTGATAGGGCTCACAAAACTATAAACTCTACCATTTTCTGCTGTGCTCTGGGGTACAGGGGGCTGACGAATAGGCCCGAAATGATGAACTCTGTCTCAATCTCTGGAATGCTGGGGGAGTGACAGGGGGATTGGAAGTGTGGGCTTGTAAACTGGCTCTCAGAAGAATCCAATCTGTGCAAACTGCTAAGTGCTTGGAATTCTCTTATTTTCCCCCAATAGTTTTGCTCGGCTATAGAAACTCACAGAAGAAACTCACAGAAGAGTGTGCCCTATGTCAATTCTCATTCTCCAGAATTCTCAGCAGGTTTAAGGGACCCAGAAAGGTGCTTTCCTGGGATAGCCCTTATGACCCGAGTCCAGCAGGTAGAAACTATGACAGCTGAGAACTATGAGGAGAGGGCCCTTTGCATTCCATGCAGGTGAGTAGAAGGGGAACAGGAGACTGTGTGTCACCAGAAACAAGGTCCCTGCCTCTGAAGAGATTAAACTGGGCTGCAAACGACAGGACAATCATATTGCAGTGGCTTAAACTAGATAGAAGTTTACTCCTCTGTCATGTAAAAGAAGTCTGAGTGTAAGGAATCTGGACTGATACGATGGCTTTCTGGTCATCTGAGACTCTGCCCTATCTATATTTCTGCTGTACCATCCTAGTGGCTTTTATCTTCAAAGTATTGTCCAAGACAGTTGCTGAGCTCCAGCTCCTACATCTGAATTCTAGGCAATGAGGAAAGGTAAAAAGGGTCCATCCTTTCTACCCCTTTAAGAAGTTTTCCTGAGGTCTCTGCTTACATATTACTGACAGCAAGTAAGTCTGGGAATTTTTCTTTTGCCTGGGTACAATGCTGCCTTGAATATAATTGAGGTTCTGTTGCTAAGGAAGAAGTGGATTTGGAGTGGCAACTAGCACCTTCTGCCCTGGTCTCCAAAAGCAAGAGGCATCTCGGGTCAGAAGAGAAAAGATGGGACCAGAAATCAAAGGACATGCTCTAAGCTTGCTGATGAGTCTGTGTCTTTGAGTGGGTCTCAGAACCTCACTGAGCCTCAGCCTCAAACAGAGTGCTATGGGAGAGTCAAATGAAACGATGCTGTGGAAGGGCTTCCTAAACCATTAAGCACTTTTCCCATGTAACGAATTACTGTTTTTGCTACTGCTGTCATGAATAGTAAGAGTAGCTGGCTGTGCTCTGCAGGGAGAAAGGCAGAGGAGCCTGGAGGAAGAAGGAGGATGGCATTTACTGGGACGTAAAAAAAGGGAGGAGATGCTGCTGCTTTAGCTGTGCATGAGGAACACCTCTGCAACAGGGGTCTATTCCCCCAGCGCCACACGCCCACGTCATGTAAACACCTACAGTCTGGCAAAGGCCTGTGCTGCCTGCTTCAGTCCTCAGGGCCCCAGACAGGCAGGCAAACAAACCCAACACTGCGGGGGAAGCCCAAACACCCTGGGGAGAGGGGAAAGGCTCCAGGAGCAGAAACCAAGGCCTGGGTCCCCACAGGGCCAAAATAACCTGCTGATTGAGTCAATCAGAAAACACGTTGGTCAAGCCAGTGGGAGAGAAACTGAAACCCCAGCCAGATCTATTATTTAGCAGTTTGCCACCAAGCAAAACTAAAAATTATCCCCTGCCCCCGACCCCAACCACGGGGTTGTTTGGTGTCAGGCCTCACCTTGGGTCAGCCCAGGCCAAGTCAATGTTTCAGACTGGCTTTCTCCACAGCATCCAGGAGGGTGTCTGGGAGGCAGACTCCCGACGTCAGGGGAAGGGGCAACTTCTCCTCTAGGCCTCCAGGCCCCATGTCCTTGACAGCAGCACCTCCAAGGGGCTGCAAACAGCCCATTTCTGAATGAAGGTAGTGAGAGGGATCAGTGAGAAACCAGGGGTACATTTGAAGACCTTTTATGACACAGTCCACCAACAAATATGCTGAATGCCTACTCCCTGTCTGCAAGCCCAGGGTGATGGTAGGTTTCTGTTCCAGGGACTGTGAGCTTGGGATCAGGGCCTCTCTTGATGCCAGTGTACCCCATTTCCCCTATGCCCCCCAGTGTGAGCTGTAGAAAGTCTGCTGTTTGGAGTCCAAAAACTAATTGGTTACAGCTCATGGAGTCCTGGGGAGGGGGAGTATGAATTACAAGCAGTGTAGAGAATAAGTCTTGTTTCACAGTCCCTTTGGCTTGGCACAGGTTAAGTGTATATAAATCAGGGTTCTGTAGCTTTACTTTCTAGTTTGCCATTCCCTTCACTCAAGACTCAAACCAGAACTTAAAAAAAAGAAAATGTTTTCTGGAAGTAAACATGTACAGAAAAGAACACACATTAGTGTAAAGCAGCTGGAGAATTTCCCCAAAGTGCACACACCCAGGTCACAGCATCTAAATCAGGAAGCAGAACGTTGCCAATGCCAGAAGCCCCTTAGTGCCCCTTTCCAATAATTATTCCCCAAGGGTAACCCTGTCCTGACCTCTAGCACCATAGATTAGTTTTGTCTGTTTTTGAACTTTGTATAAAAGGAAGCATACAGGATGCCTTTTGTGTCTGGCTTCTTTCACTCAACATTAAGATTCACTCAGCTTGTTGTGTATGGTTGTCATTTACTCTCACAACCACATAACACTCCAGAAGGCACTTCATCCATTCTGCTATAGATGGATGTTGGGCTGTTTCCATTTGGGAGCTACCACAAAAGTGCTGCCAAAAGCAGAACTTTCTTTTCACAATCAGATTCCATAGTCTTCCTTGAAAATGTTTTATTGTAGTAAAATATGTATAATGTATATTCTGCCATTTTAACCATCTTTAAAGTATACAATTCGGTGGTATAATTACATTCACAGTGTGTGCAGCCATCACCATAAACTATTTCCAAAACTCTTTCATCATCCCAAACAGAAACTCTATATCCATTAAGTAATGACTCCCCATTTCTTGGTAACCTCTAATCTACTTTTTTTTTTTTTTTTTTTTTTTTTTTTTTTTGAGACGGAGTCTCGCTCTGTCGCCCAGGCTGGAGTGCAGTGGCCGGATCTCAGCTCACTGCAAGCTCTGCCTCCCGGGTTTACACCATTCTCCTGCCTCAGCCTCCCGAGTAGCTGGGACTACAGGCGCCCGCCACCTCGCCCAGCTAGTTTTTTGTATTTTTTTAGTAGAGACGGGGTTTCGCCGTGTTAGCCAGGATGGTCTCGATCTCCTGACCTCATGATCCACCCGTCTCGGCCTCCCAAAGTGCTGGGATTACAGGCTTGAGCCACCGCGCCCGGCCTCTGCTTTCTATTTCTATGAATTCACCTATTCTAGATACTTCATATAAGTGGAATCATACCATGTATGTACTTTTGTGTCTTCTTTCACTTAGCATAATGTTTTGAAGGTTCATCTGTGTGTTACTATGGATCAGAACTTAATGCCTTTTTATGGCTGAAAAACATTCCATTGTATGGAAGTACCACATTTTATTTATCCATTCATCTACTGATGAATATCTGGATTGTGTCTACCTTTTGGCTGTTGTGAATAATGCTGCAGTAAGCACTGTTGTATGCTTATCTGTTTGACCCACAGACTTCTACTGAGGACTTGCTGTGTGTCATGAGCTGAGATAGGTACTCACCCATTCACTAGTAGAGTGTCATGTGAATGAAGCGGAATTATTATCCCCAGGCTACAGATGAGGAAACGGAGGCTTGGAGAAGCCAAGGAATTTTCCCAGAGTCATGGGACTGATCTAAGAGGCTGAGGCCATGGCTCAAATTGAGACCTTTTGACCTCAAGTCCCTTATTCTTTCCATTACTCCCGTTTCTCTCTTGCAACCCTGGTCATGGAGGAAGTTAGAAGATTTTGGTTTACGACCTAGTTCTTGCTTTAGTTCCATGTAGAAAAATCTTTCCCTTAGAGCCACTAAACCTGGACTTGGACTTTCTGGAAGCATTTTCCCCTCTCCTGGCAAACAGCCCAGGACTAGGTAACAAGAGACGCTTCTTGGCCCTCTTGACTCAGCCCTTAAACTAGTGCTCTCATTTGGTTGTTGTTTTTTTTAAGCTACAAAGTTATGCCATACTTCTGCCCTCCTGCCACCAGCCTCCTGAGTGGCCCAGAGCTCAGGCTACATTTCTTAGTTTCTCTCTTGGTAGGAAAAAAACAACAGAATTTCTGAGACCTAATTGGATTTTTACTCAGGGACACAGAGAGAACCACTGGACCCAAAGCATCCTCTTTCTCTGCCCTGTCACAGTGTTTTGCTGAAAGACACCTACTGTGTGCTGGGTGGCCTGCAGCTTTGCTCTGGGAAGTGGTCACATGTGTGATACAGTCCCTGCCCTCAGGGCCTCCCTGTAGGGCTGAGGAGGCTGGACACAGCTGTGGAAGCCTAATGATCAAGCCCATCAAGCAAGGGCGATTCTAACGGTACAAGAAGGCTGCACAGGGTTCTCGAGGGAGGGTGTGGCTGTGGAGCCCAGAGTTCAGGATGATGTTCCCTGGCAACTTCTGCCGAAGGCCCTTGTCATTCCCCATGCAAATGTTTCTTGAGCGCTCGTAACGTGCCAGGCTCCTTCCTGGGCCCCAAGGAGGGAGCCACAAACACAGACAAATCCCAAGACCTGCTGGAGCTGTTCTTGGGCTCTAAAGTGAGGCAAAACTGTGCACAAATCCGGGGACACTCTGGGCACTGAGCTCCAGACCCCGTGCAGGCGGTAGTCGCCTCTGCGCGGAGTAGGAGCTTTGTGGGCCTCCCACTCAGCATCAGGAGAATCAGGGCCCACGTGGCGGGCCAGGGCTCTGAGACGCAGCCACGGGCGCCCAGCCGAGGTCCCCAGCCCCACCCCCAGCCTCGCTGTCCCGCTGTCCCCGTGCCGCGCCGCCTCCCCAGGCTGACAATGCGCCTTTCAGGAGCCTCCGCCCCCGCTGGAAAACCCCCGCGCGGTCGGTCTCCCGGGCGGCGGGCGTCTGCTTTCCTCGAGGTGAGGGATTCCTCGCCCCCGATGAGGTGCAGCTGCAACGCGCCCGCAGGCGCCGGCCAAGCCGGGCCTGTCTGTGACTCACCGCCCGGAGTGCGAGTCTCTGGCCCGCGGACCCCAGGGGACCCCGAGGGCCCGCACTTCCTCCCCAGCTCGGGTCCAACATACTTTTAACAGTTGCATAAATACATACATTCCATATCTCATATATATACATATATATACACATATGTGTGTGTGTGTGTATATATATATTTTCAGACAGTCTCATTCTGTCGCCAGGCTGGAGCGCAGTGGCATATCTCGGCTCACTGCAACCTCCGCCTCCCGGGTTCAAGCGATTCTCCTACCTCAGCCTCCCAAGTAGCTGGGACTACAGGCGCAGGGCACCACGCCCGGCTAATTTTTGTATTTTTAGTAGAGGCAGGGTTTCACCATGTTGGCCAGGATGGTCTCGATCTCTTAACCATATCACTCATATTTTTAAAGTCTGTTCTCTTTTCTTTTCCTTTTCTTTTTTCTTGACTTTTCTTGCCCTCCATCTCCAGGTAACCCATACTAAGACCCTAGAATGAACCTTTCTTTTTCTCCATGTTCATATAAACATATGCGAACATCTCTCTACACATTTACATACACACAAAGGTATATAAATGGGATCTTGAGAGACATTTTTCTATATCTTTTCTTGTCCATTAATACCTCATAGGAACTGGTATGGTTGCATAGCAGTCTTTTCTTTAAAAATTATTTACATACAATTCACCCATTTTAAGTTTATAGTTGCATGAATTTGGGTAATTGTACTTAATGAACAGTTCCCTCACCCTAAACAGTTCTTCTGCCTCTTTGCAGCAGATCCTCTCTCCTCACCCCCATGGTGTGGATAATTTATTCAACTACCCCCTTCTGACAGGCATCCACTGTGTTTCCAGTTTTTTGCTACTATGAGCAACAGTGTGATAGAAGTCCTTGTCACATATCTTTGTGTGCCCAGAAGTTGGATTGCTAGGCTGAATTGTCCCCGGATTTAATTTTAGAAAATATTTCAGATTGCTTTTGCAGAAGGTCTAACACTTCATGTTCATGTCCCAGCCAACAATGAATGAGGGTGCTTTTTCTCCCCACACCCCAGCAGCAAATAGGTGGCACAGCCCTTGGTGATTTCTCAGTCCTCTGAAACCACCCTGAGGTATCTGATTGTTACTTTAATTTGTATTTCCCTGACCCCTTAATAAACTTGAGCAAATTTTCATCTCTTTGCTGGCCATGGGCTTTGCTTTTCCGGGAACCACATCCTCTTGATACATCTTTACATGCTTTAAGCATAGAGATTCCCACTCACCCAGAATGGCTGGGGAAGGAGGTGCTTGGAGTTTATGGAAAGATTAGATAATAGAGAGTTCTTTTATCTGTTACACCCAATTATGAGCTTTCAAAAGATGAGACTATAAGCAGTTATATGTATAGTAACAGTATAGAGAATAGAGTGGGCTTTTGGGTTACTTACAAGTTGTGTGCTATTGCATAAGTTATCTAACCTCTCTGAGCCTCAGTTTGCTCATCTGTGAAATAAAGTTAATGATGATTGTGCCACCTGTCTCTTTACAGTTGTGGAAGAGCTTAGCAGTAATTTATATAAATAACCTGAGACATCATAAATGGCCAATAAACGAAGTCAGGTATGATATGCATGGTTTAGGCTTTCCTCTGTGGTTAAACAGGCCTTTTAGAGACCTAGGGTTAGCTTGAATGTCAGTTCACATTGCATGGGTCTGGGTGAAACCGGGATGATTTAAGTTTCCTGTGGACCCAGTGATCAGATTCACAGAAACTCGGGCTTCACAATCTTGGCACTATTCATATTTTGAGCGGGATAATTTTTTGTTGTGGGTGGGGCTGTCCTGTGCCTCAGAGGATGTTTAGTGGCACCCCTATTCTCCACCCACTAGATGTCAATAGCAGACAGACAGACAGACCCACAAACATACACACACATACCGGTCATAATGATTAAAAATGTGTCTTCCCTGCGGCTGTCCTTGAAATGTCCATCCTGGACACAGGGGAGAATGGGGAATGCTGAACCTACTAGGTGCCTTCCCCATATGTAGGAGCTGCCATGTCTGCCCTCAAAGGTCCAATAGTCTAAGTGTCCTCAGGCTGAACACTTTGGACTTGTCATTGACTAATTGTTGATTCTTACTTCTCCAGCCAGTCAGCCACCACGACCTGTTGATTTTCTGCATTTAGAACCTCCTGCACCCACCACCATCTTTTTCTCTGCATCATTCTCAGCATGGCACATAACCGGGGGCTTGGCAAGGGTGGGCAGGATGCATAGATGTTGGGAACTATTGTCAGGGATGCCCAGCTGGGCCAGGAGACACCACCAGGGGCAGGCCCTGGGGGTGGTAACAGTTTTTTTTTTTAATCAGTTAGGACTCTTGTTTACCCTTTGTACCCAGCACTAACCCTGTGCCTGACACATAGTAAGCACTCAAAAATAATCTGGGGGTTTGATTAATCAATTGATTAATTAACTTGATACACACACACACACACACACACGCATAGAGATGGCCTCTCTTTTTGCCATCCATTCACATACATATTACCTTTCATTACAGAGACACCAGGTTACAAAGAAAACCCTCAAGAGTTTGCTGTTGACTTGAGCAGTGTCACTTGTAAGAAGGACAAAATATGTATGTGGTCAGCTCGAATCCCAGGACTGCAACTGGAAATAAACTAACCCCTTGTTAAAATCGCACAGGAAACCTGAAGGGAGGTGGGGGAGACGGGTGGCAGGAAAAATGCCTGAGATCTTACACAACTTGTGCAAACAGAATGACAGGGCTAGGCAGCCCCAGGAGTCCAGGAATTAATAGCCCTGCCGAGGCTCCGGAGATGGAGCTATTTAAAGTCAAGAAATGTCATTTCCACCCACAGAGGCTGCTCCATTTGCATTATCTGGAGCCTCTTCAGCCCTGGTGTTCTGGCAGCCTCCTGGCCTGACCTCCCAGTTGCAGGACCACGGGGCTCAAGGCCAACCTGTCATCACTGCTCTGTTGGGAGGTTGAGGGGGGGCTGACCTTAGCCTCTCCTGGTTCCTCCTCTTCTTCCTCTCTGCTCAGGTCCAGGACAAGCTGAATGGATGCTCAGGGCCCAGCTTACCCCTCTGCAAAGGCAACTGAGAGCACTAAGGCTGCTGTCCACATATGGGGGCCAGCTAGCCCAGCAGGGTTGGTCTGGGGTAGTGGGTGGGGAGAGATGGAGTGTGCAGACATACACCCTTTCCCACCAGAATCATATTCTTGTCCTGCTATATGACCTCAGGCCATTTGCTTACCCTCTCTGGACCCTCATTTCCTTACCTGGACTGGGAAATGAGAGTCTTCCTCTCCTTACCCTATTTCTGGGGGAGGCCACAGGAGATCAGAGAAGCGATGTCTTTTGAACCTTTAGGAAGAAAAGCACCATAGAAATCCAGGTATTACCTGCAGCTCCTCCTCCCCTCCCTTCCAGGCAAGGTAATCCAGGAATGCTTCCTCCGGAGGCAAAAAGGCAGGAAGCTGGCGTTTGAAGTGTCAGTGGGCTGTAGACTGTGTGATGGAGTCATCCAGCCCCATGCTCCTGGGAGCCCAGGCTCACATTCTTGCCAGGCACCTAAGGCGAGAACTCCCTCACATCCTGTCTGCTCTGATCTTATGTATCTGCTCTGGCTGATGTTGCTGCAGCTTTGGGGAGGTGGGGGCTTAGAAGCCCAAACAATGTGCCAAAACCAAGTCTGCCCTGCAGGTGTCTAATGCCTGGGGATTGCTGGGCTTTTTTTCTGAAGCTGAGGCCTGGCCAGGAGAAAGCACGGTGGCACTAAATGAGTTTCCAAGAGAGGTGTAATGAAATGCCAGGGACACCCCAGTCAGAAGTCTTCCTGAACTCATTGCTGCTACCACCCAAGGAGTAAAAGGGAGCTAGGAAATGTCTTTTTTTTTTTTTTCTTTAGGAAACAGCAATGGAAATGCAGCCTTCTACTCTCTTAAGCCCCCTTCTCTTGTCCTATCTTAGAACTTGCCTGAAAGCTATGGATATTTTCCTCATTTAATTTTTTAATTGAATTCTATTCAATTAAACTTGCCTATTCTAGGCACACTAAAAGATATATATCAGAATAGTCTAGATTATGCTGCAGCAAAAACCCCAGTATCTCAGTGGCTTGACACACACTTCTGCTTCTGCTACTTACTGCTTCTCACTTCTGCTACATGTCCTTTGTGGATAAGCAGGGGACTCTGACCACTGAAATCACTTAGGGACCCAGGCTGGTGGAACAGCCACCATCTGAAGCAGTCAGAAGCAAAAGAGATGCCAGGCACAGTGGCTCATGCCTGTAATCCCAGCACTTTGGGAAGTCAAGGTAGGAGGATCACTTGAGGCCAAGTTCAAGACCAGTTTAGGCAACATAGCAAGAACCTGTCTCTAAAAAAATTTGTTTTAATTAGCTGGGTGTGGTGGTGTGCACCTGTAGTCTAGGCTACTCAGGAAGCTGAGGCAAGAGGATCACTTGAGCCCAGGACTTGGAGGCTGCAGTGAGCTGTAATTGTGCCACTGTACTCCAGTCTGCTGACAGGGTAAGACCCTCTCGCAAAAAAGGAAAAAAGAAAAAAGAAAGAAAGAAAAGAAGAAAGGAATCTAGACGGTCTCAAAAAGGCAGTTAATACTCTAGCTCACAAGTCATTGACCAGAACTAGTCACAGGGCCTCTCCCAACCACAGAAAACCTGAAATTACTATCCTACCAGGCGCTTGGAAGGGGAAGGACCCAGAAATGCTTGGTAAACAACAGTAATGATGACCACAGAATAAAGAATTATATTACAGACACCATGTACCTACCAACCTAGGAAATAACACTTTGCCAATACCAGGGAATCCCGCTGTGCACCTGACTCAATCCCATCTCTCTGCTCCCCCCACTGAGGTGACCATTCTCCTGAATGTGATATTTGTCACTCCCTGTGTTTCTCTGTTTTTTACTATTTTTCCATATTTACAATATGTAATATTGTTTTGCATGTATTTAAAGACCATACAAGTGGTATCATACTGTATATATTCACCTGCAACTTTCTATTCTAATCTACTGTGTATTTCTGAGAGCCACCCAGGTTGATGAGTGAAGCTGTGATTGGTTCTGTGCTGTATACAGTCCATTGTGTGACTACCACAAGGTCCAGTCTCCACGTCAGTTGCTTCCAGCTTTTCATGATTACATACAGCACTGCCATGAACATTCTTATGCACCTACAAAGGACAGCTTCTTCAGAGTAAAGACTTAGGAAGGTATCTTCCTATTGATGACATATTGCCAAATAGCTCTCTAAAATGGTTTTACCAAGTCATTCCACATCCTCACCATCACTTGGTTCTATTTGATGAGTGGGACATTCCCCAAAGGTTTTAATAAAGTTGAACTCTTTTTTCCTTTTGATACAGGGTCTCACTCTGTCACCCAGACTGGAGTGCAGTGGTGCAATCACAGCTCACTGCAACCTCTGCCCCCAGGCTCAAGTGATCCTCCCACCTCAACCTCCCAAGTAACTAAGACTACAGGTGTGTGCTACCATGCTCTGCTAGTTTTTTTGTGTTTTTTTTGTAGAAACAGGGTTTCGTCATGTTGCCCAGACTGATCTTGAACTCCTGGGCTCAAGCGATCCTCCCACCTCAGCCTCCCAAAGTGCTAGGATTACTAGTGTGAGCCACTGTGCCTGGCCTAAATTGAATTCATTAAGTCAGTTCACATATGTTTATCAAACACCACCTACATGCCAAGCACACAACTAGAAGCTGAGGGTAATGAAGGGGGATAGGACTCAGTCTTTGCCCTCAGTGAGCTTGCAGTCTGGTGGGCAATCACCCCATTCTCTTACCTACAGGAAACCACTGTCTTCTTTTTAAAGGACATGCTCATAAACTCATGACAAGACAAAGAAGCCAGGTGCTTGGGCAGAAGGGCCTACATCTGAGGGCCCAAACACCTTGAGCCAAGCTCAGACAGGATTGTTAGAACCTTGCCTTAAAGGTGGTGGCCCCTCAGGCTTCTGGAACAGGGTAGCTGGAAGGCTCAGGGCAACAGTCATGGTCTGGTGAATCACCTTTGGGTAGTAGTGCCCCTGCATTCAGAAGGCCAACAAGAAGCCTTCAGTTCTCTAGGTAAG
The DNA here is from genome assembly GCF_049350105.2 of Macaca mulatta. NCBI lineage: Eukaryota > Metazoa > Chordata > Mammalia > Primates > Cercopithecidae > Macaca > Macaca mulatta. The sequence continues at coordinate 147,090,355 of NC_133409.1, read as the reverse complement.
CAGTTGGCAAGACTAGGCCAGGGGCAGGTGTATGAAGGAACTGTAATCACAGCAGTATTAGTGTTGCCAATAATCATATTAAAGCAATCCTGCAAGACAGGCAGGGTGAGGAATCAAGTGTGTCTCCTGGGATTTGGGCCTGAGCCACCAGGTAGGAGGATCAGGTCAGAGGCAAGGCCAGTGAATGGAGAGCTCTATTTCTGTCTGGTTGTTTGAGGAGCCACGTCAAGTCAGCAGTTGAGAATAAAAGCTAAAATGGCTCTTGGCTATAGCTCTGGGTATAGCTTAACTAAGAAAATCAATCCAGAAATGCACATTGAACCCACGTATCAGCAGGATGTGACTCCAGAGTCTCTAAGGGATATGAAAACATTTTTTAAAAACCACCTTAATCAAGTTGTAATTCACATACAATAAAATGCAATCACTTAAAGCAGCAGTCTCCGACTCTTTTGGCACCAGGGACCGGTTTTGTGGAAGACAGTTTTTCCATGGACCAGGAATGGGGTGAGGGTGGTTTCAGGATGAAATTGTTCCACCTCAGATCATTAGGCATTAGACTCTCACAAGGAGCATGCAACCTGGATCCCTTGCATGTGCAGTTCACAATAGGGTTTGAGTGCCTGTGAATATCTAATGCTGCCACTGATCTGACAGGAGGTGGAGCACAGGTGGTAATGCTCACCTGCCTGCTGCTCACCTCCTGCTGTGCACCCCAGTTCCTAACAGGCTACAGACAGGTACTGGTCTGGGGGTTGGGTACCCCAGACTTAAAGTGTCCAGTTTGATGAGTTTCCATAAATGCATACCCTTGTGTAAACACCACTATGATCAAGATACAGAACATCGATAAGAATATTTTTGGCTGGGTGCGGTGGCTCAAGCCTGTAATCCCAGCACTTTGGGAGGCCGAGACGGGCGGATCACGAGGTCAGGAGATCGAGACCATCCTGGCTAACACGGTGAAACCCCGTCTCTACTAAAAAAAAATACAAAAAACTAGGCGGGCGAGGTGGTGGGCGCCTGTAGTCTCAGCTACTTGGGAGGCTGAGGCAGGAGAATGGCGTAAACCCGGGAGGCGGAGCTTGCAGTGAGCTGAGATCCAGCCACTGCACTCCAGCCTGGGTGACAGAGCGAGATTCAATCTCAAAAAAAAAAAAAAAAAAGAATATTTTTGAGATCCCTGCCACTTCTTTCAAGGAGTCCTTCATTTGCTATAAGATACATAAGAAAGATAGTCAACTCTACAATGCAGGAAAGCATAAGTTTCAATAATTAGCACAGGCTATGAGGGCCAGGGTCTGGAGGGGGCAGCCTCTTGGGAAGTACCTGGTCCTAATGCCAATATACTTGTGACAGGAAGCGCTCTATCACCCATAGAGAGCCAAGGCAGAGGCAGGCCAGGCACCACAAGACCTGCTTCTCCCAAAATATTTCATTGGCCTGAAATGCCACCATGAGTCACCCCTTTGGTTTAAAACATTTGGTAGTCCCTCTGGAATAGCCATAGTAAAATGTACATAAATGACCCACAAGACAACCTTTGAAGTGTGTGGCAATTTTACCTCCACTGACATGTGCAGGTAAAATTGGTTATTGGATTCTGCTACCTCAGGAGAGGAGAGGGCAGCTGCTGGGCTCCTCTCATCTCCTTATTTTTTTAAAAACCCCGTGACAGAGTGATTTCCTTCTTTTAGGATGTCTCAAATCACTACATGGAGGCAAACCCCATTTGAAAGCTTGTAACATCCATTCTAACCTAGAAAGAAGGGGGATTTTGTGAGGAGAATGAGTTCAGCAGGGATGTGGGAGAGGCCCAGCACGGGGGTGGGGGGAATACCCAAAGTCCATGGCCACCAGGGGCATTGGGGCACTGAAGGTGAGGACTATAGGTGTTTCCCCCTGGAAAAGAAAAGACTGCGGAGGTAGGAGATTGCCGCCCTCAAATATCTGAAGGTTGGTCGTGAGGTAAGAGGACTGGAATAGTTTGATGTGACCTAGTTGGGAGTAAGGTGGGGAAAGTCAGAGGGTAGCAGGTTTTAGCTCAACGTGGGGAAGAACTTTCTTATGGTCAGAGTTACAGGTGAGGGAATGGGTTGCCCCAGGAAGTGGTAAGATCCCTGTCACTAGAGGCATGTAAGCTGAACCCAGACATCCCTTAGCAAGAATTCAAGCTCTTAGGTCCCTTCCATCACTGAAATTCTCTAATTTGTTGATAATCTCATAGGTAGCCCTTAAGAAGCCTCAAACCAACAAATATTAGTTGAGCAATTGCTTTGTACAAGGCAGGATAGGACTTGAAGGCCAAGGAACAAAAGTCATGGCCTCTGGCCTCTGTCTAGCTGGGCAGGTGGTATAGGGGCAGGGTGTGTTTAGAATCACAGAAAGGATAGAAAACACAAACTTTTGGATTTCAGAAGGAGGAGATTCTGCCAAGCGCTAGAGTAATCCAGCGAGGCTCCCAAGAGGAGGCAAGATCGGGGAACAAGCCCTGGGAGAGTCTTTAGAATTCAGACAGGTAGAAAGAAAGCGGAGGGTCCGGCGACGGGGGAGGTAGGAAATGATGAGGTGCCAAGCTGGCCAGAAGGATGGAACATGAGGGAATAAACAGGAGTATTGGAGAGCGAGTTGAGGAGGCTGAGAGAAGATGCAGAGGAAACAGCCCTGGGAGGACCAGGAAGAGCACGGAGGAGTCCACAGAGGACAGGCAAGGCCCAGAGTGTGGCCTGGGGCTAGGGCATCACTGGGGTGCCACGGGTGTGTGGAGCGGATTTCTCTCGCACCCCCAAATGTGCTGCAGACCACCAGGCACAGCGCCCCAAGAATGCCTCTCACTCCCTTCCCTCAGCTCCGCCATTGCCTTCGTCCCCCTCAGGGCAGTGAGCTCTGGAGAAAGACAGGAAAACCCACAAAAATCTTCCAAATAAGACAAATATGTAGTGCAGACAAAGGCCGCGCTGGGTGGGATGAGGTTTCGGTTGCTCTCCAGTGGGGCGGACCCGTCAAAGTGGCTTGTGGCCACAGAAAAAATGCGTCATCTCCTGCTCTGGGTGGGGGCTCGTTGTCTCAGCTACCCCCAAAGACAGCCCAGGCTGGGGGTTCCCATGGCCAGGGAATTGGGTCCTCCAGGTCACCCACATGGCCCTGCTCACCCTTCAGCAGGGCATCCAGGCCTTCCCGGGGAACTGGGAGAACCACTTTGGGGTGTTGGTGGGGCTGTTTTAAGCCGTCCCCCTGCTGCAGTTCCTGGCCTTCCTGGTGTGTGGTGAGTGCCCAGGGCATGGCTGGGGTGGAAGGCACGTGTACAGCCCCTCAGAACCTCATGAGAGTGTGAGGGGCCGGGGGTCAAGTGGTGTTTGCAATGGACAAGTCAGGTGCTGCCAGAAGCACCTCATTAGGGACAAGGGTACAGGGGGTGATGGGAGGAGACGGTGAGGGGGGGCAGGCGCTTTCCTCTACTGGCTGTCTCCCCAATCCCCTCCCCACTCCTACACCCCTCCAGGCTCCCAGGCCCCTAGGGTTCATTCCATTTCTGCTCCAGTTCCATGCCTGTTAATGGCCATTGTTCTGTGAAGAAAGACAAAAATGTTTTCAGTTTAGAGGCATTGTTTCGGACTTTCTCTCTGTGGGCCAAGGGCCTGGATGGGAGGCCTCTATTGGCCGAGTGGCCCCAGGCAAGGAGAGGTTGGTTGCACTGGGAGGTGGGGGTGGGGCAATGGTGGAGGAGGGCTGAATGAGAGGCTGAGTGGAGTCCTCTGTCCATCTGTGCTGGGTGTGCATAGGGACAGCCCCTGAGAGAGGTCAGCCCCCTCCTGTCTTTGGCTCCCTCCTGGCCCCCAGTCCCATCCCAGCTATTCTGGCACAGGCGTAATTTTCTCTTTAGGCTCCCTGACTTTGGATGGGTGAGCAGCTTTCTCTCTGTGGGCCTCAATTTCCTCATCTGTAAAATGAGAGGCTTCCAAGACTTCCTGGTTCTGTGCCTCTGGACTCAACAGCTCAGTCACATCAACAGCCACTTCTTTGCTCCAAGACTCCAGTGTTCAGAACTGGCCTAGAATTTGGGCAGTGGCTGAGTTGGTATCCACCTAGGCAGCAGGCTTTGGGTGGGAAAGTACCTGCCCCTGGCACCATAAATGTCTTTGACTTACTTTGTGGTCTGGAATTCCATCACTAGAGATTCACTCTTTGGGGGCCTGTTTCAAATGCCATTTTCAATAAGTGGGGAGACAATTGTGAATACCTTCCAACACTGACTGAGAATAATCCTTTGCTTATATATTTTTCTTCATAATGTTGAAATCATTTTCAGCTATATGATCTCATTTGAGGCTGCAACAACCCAGGGATTAGCTGACCATTGAAAGGTTAAGATCCCACAGGCGGTGACTCAAGATAAGATCTTGGACACAGTTGGCCTCCTTCTAGGAATTACCTGTAGTTTAACAGAGGAATATCTTGAGGATAAAAATAATCACAAAGCAATGCCTCTCTGGTGGCAGAAATTTCAAGCCCTGGGACACCAGGCAGGCAAAGCTGGCTGGGGTGGCTTGGAATGAGGATGCGGTGCCCAGTGGGTTTGTGCTCACTCAGCCCAGAGCAAGGCTGAGCCTGCTTATTGCCTGCCCCTGCCCACTGTTGTCAAATCAAGTGACCAGCCCTCAAGGGCTCACTAGACCCCTGGTGGGGACAAATTGGTGTGGACAGGTATCTGGGTTCATAGGAAACACCCAGAGAATGATTCCAGGAAGTCAATAATGACATTTAAAGCAGTCAACCAGGCACCGTGGCTCACGCCTGTAATCCCAGCACTTTGGGAAGCCGAGGCAGGTGGATCATGAGGTCAGAAGTTCGAGACTAGCCTGACCAACATGGTGAAATCCCGTCTCTACTAAAAATACAAAAATAAGCTGGATGTGGTGGCAGGTGCCTGTAATTCCAGCTACTCAGGAGGCTGAGGCAGGAGAATTGCTTAAACCCGGGAGGCGGAGGCTGCAGTGAGCTAAGATCATGCCATCACATTCCACCCTGGGTGAAAGAGCAAGACTCCGTCTCAAGGAAAAACAGAAACAAAAACAGAGTAAGGAAGAGTTTAAGTGCTATGGTGAGGGAATGGCGAAGTCAGGGAGGTTGGGGCTGGATAACAACTAGTGTGGAACGTGGAAGGCTAAGGAAGGGAGCCATGGGAAGCCATGGAAAGAAAGGGGTGGAGAAGTGGTGGTCTTCTACAGGGAGGGCCACCCAGATAAAAAACTTATGCCTTGTGAGGGTTGGATGAGGGCATTTGAAACTGGCCTGGAGTAATTGGAGATCAATCCTGGAACAGACTCTGTGTCTACAATGAAAAAGAATGACCATTTATTAGGGCTTCTAGATTTAGGTGTTTTCTGTTCATTATTTTTTGAGACTTGAACTATCCTAGAGGTAGATTTTATCATTCATAGTTTACAGAGAATTCAGAAAGGGCATAAAATCTGCCTAAAGTCATACAGCTACAAAGTGGCCACACTAGTAGTCAAACCCGAGTCAGCCAGCTCCAAAGCCTGCTTTCCTGCCACTTCGGCAAAGTGATACCTATCTGCTCACATTGCCTCCTCTTTCCCCATGACAGTGTTCTTGAGGCGCAATGAGCATCCTTGCTATTTCCTGCACGGGCAATTCTTTACCAGTTTTTGTCTGTTTGTTCGCTTGTTTGTTTCTTTTGAGACCGAGTCTCGCTCTGTTGCCCAGGCTGGAGTGCAGTAGCATGATCTCAACTCACTGCAATCTCTGCCTCCCAGGTTCAAGCAATTCTTCTGCCTCAGCCTCCCCAGTAACTGGGATTACAGGCACACACAGCCACGCCCAGTGAATTTTTTGTATTTTAGTAGAGATGGGGTTTCCCTGTGTTGCCCAGGCTGGTCTGGAACTCCTGAGCTCTGGCAATCTACCCACCTCAGCCTCCCAAAGTACTGGATTACAGGTGTGAGCCACCTCACCCAGTCCTTTAACCAGTTATTTTTTATTCATCATGTAGTGAGCAATAAGGGTTCTTCTTGTGCCCCAGCTTGGTAAGATGACTACAAGAAGAAAATATCTCTACACAGCAGTTTTTCTATAAAGGGCCATATATAGTAAATATTTGGGGTTTTACAGGCCATATTATCTTCTTGTAACTACTCAACTATGGGGAAAGTAGCCATTAGATTATGTAAGTGAATGGATGTGACTGTGTTCCAATAAAACTTTATTTATTAAAATAGGAGTCAGGCCAGATTTGACCCTTGATCCATAGTTTGCTGTTTGAGAAGGCGAGATTTACAGAGATGGAAGAGTTAAGTAACGGGGCACGAGTTAAGCAATTGAATGAGTGTCATGAACCAAGAGTACAGCCTCCCAGATATCCTGGGAATACCCAAGAGGTGGTGAGTGTACCAAGAGCTTATGGCATTTTGCATGTTGGAGAAGCAGGAGAGGTGAAAAAGGAAAGACTGGGGTTTGATTGTGGGGGCTGGGCTTTAAATACCAGGCCGAGTACTACTGGGAGCAGAGATAATGTTCTCCCTACTGGGATATCATGAAGGTGACATTCATATGTGAGACTTAAACTCATAAGTACACCCCAGAGCTAAGCTGTAGCAGAGATAAGCCAGGCTTTGGGTTCCAGGGAATTTCCTGTAAATTCGTTTACATTTCCAGGTAAATATGGAGTGCAATCACACTCCAGCATTTTGAGGCTATTTTCTTATATTCATGTATTATAGACAGAGAAAATGGCTGATGTAATATCGTTTCCATATTTTTTTGAGTATTTCTTTTTGTGAATGCTAAAAGTTTATTTGAAAAAAATGTCTCTCAATTTGTTGGATATAATATTTATTAAAGTTGATTAATTGTGTCACTCAAATCCTCTATTATTTTCATTATGACTTTTGCCTACTTGATCCACAGATTTCTGAGACAGCTGTATTAAAACTTTCATCCATAGCCATAGATTTGTTCATTTCTCCTTTGTTTGTATCAGTGTTTGCTTTATATATTTTGAAGCTGGGTTGTTAGGTGCCTAAAGAATCATGGAAATTGTATGTGTTTGGAAGATTGTAATTTTTACCAATATATCTCCTTCTTTGTTTGTTTGTATCTTTTTTTTTTTTTTTTTTTTTTTAAGGCTGGAGTGCAGTGGTGCAATCTCAGCTCACTGCAACCTCTGCTTCCCAACCTCAAGCGATCCTTCCACCTCAGCCTTCCAAGTAGCTGGGACTACAGGCGTGTATTTTTAGGAGAGATGGGTTTCACCATGTTGGCCAGGCTGGTCTTGAACTCCTGACCTCAAGTGATCCGCCCACCTCAGCCTCCTAAAGTGCTGGGATTACAGGCGTGAACCACCATGCCCAGCCTTTCTTTGTTTCTTTTAATGCTTTTTGTCTTTGGATTTCATTTTGTCTGATACTAACGTACTTCCTTTCTTTTTGTTATTATTTGCTTGATATATTTCCCCCATCTGTTCATATTCAAAATGATCTTGTCAGTTTCAATACATCTCTGTAAAAAGCATATGTATGGAAGGATTTTGCTCTTTAATGGGGAATTTTCTCTTTTCTCATGTATTATTAATATTTTTAGACTTATCCTGTCATTTTATTTTATGCTTCCTCTTTACCTTGTTTTCTTCTTATTTTTTTCCTCTCTTTCCCTGCTTTTTGTTAGACTGATCAAGTTTTCTTTGCCCCCTTCCCCATCTTTTTAACTTGCTCTATTGATCTAGAAGTTGATTTTCCAATTCTCCATCTTCTGCTGATTACCTTCAAATATGAATCCTATTTTTTTTTTCTTCCATACCCTCTGAGGCAGATGAATCCTTTAACTTCTAGTTTTCTATAAATGACTAGAGCTGATCAGGAACTTTTTCTCCCATAGCATTATTTAACTTTCCTCCTCCTCCCCCACCTGCCACCTCCCAAGTTGAGATCATCTGGGTAGATTATTGCTCCAAATTGTTGTTTTTAAAATGTTTACATTATGCCTCAATAATTACTCAGACTTCACTAAAAGTTTTACTAGTTTCTTTGTTCACCACAGTTTCGGCATCCCACGTCTTCCTCTTTCCTGAATTCACTATTTTTCTACTGAAGCACCTCCTCTGGAAATTCTTTAAGGAATACGAGAGTGGCAAACTTTCTTCTTGTAAAACAAAAAAAAATCTTAATTTTTTCCTCCCACTTGAATACTTCATTTCCCTTCAGGGCCTTGAAGATAATATTTCATTGTCTTTTAACACCCAGTCTGATGCCAATTTAATATTATTCTATTGAAGACCTGCTTTTCTTCTCTCCAGAAGCTTCTTGGATTTTTTTCTTTATTTTTGTTGTTATGAAGTTTTACTATAATATGTCTAGGTGTGAGTCTTTCTCCCTGGGAAAGGTCAAGCTAATGATTAACTTCTTTCTTCAACAATTGGGAAATTTTCTTTTGTTATTTCTTTAATTATTTTCCCGCTTCTATTCTCTGAAGTTCTAGCTTTCTGTAATGCCTATCCCACAGATGGTTCTTAATTTTTTCTCTCAGACTTTCCATCTTTTTGTTTTTTTTACTGTGCTTAAGGAGACTTTCTCAGGTCAGTCTTCCTGATCATTAAACCTATCTAGACCATCTACTGAGTTCTGAATTTCAATGATCAATTTTTAAATTTCTTAGACTCCTGATTCTTTTAAAGGGATTTAATATTATTTTGCGTCTCTTGAAGATAACAATTATACCTCAACTAAACTGGTTTCTGTTTTTGTTTGCTCTATTATCTCTATTACTTTGGGCATTAACTCTTCCATATGTTTAGAACTATGCTATCCAATACAGGAGAGCCTTGCTGCTTAAATTTAATTAAAACTAAATTAAAAATTCAGTTCCTCAGTTGCAGATGCCACACTTCAAGTGCTCAATAGCCACATGTGGTATGTAGCTACATATTGGACAGCTCAAATATAGAACATTTCCATCATTACAGAAAGTTCTATTGGACAATATTGGCTTAGAGCTACTCCTTGTCATGGTTATATTTTTCATTAAATTTTTGGTGATTATTGATGTTCTGCTCATCCTTAATTTGCCAGCTCTCTGTTCACTGTAGCCTGTCTCTGCTACGGGGAGTGGGAGAGAGGTGAGTGACCTGCAGACAGCCTTTCTCCTGGCTCAGTGCTCCCTATTCCTCTCCCAGAGTGTCAATAGCTACTCGGAGTATTGCTCACTTCTCTAGCCCAGCACCTTGGGGCAAATCCACTGCTGCTAGCTGTTGAACACTGGTGTTCAGGAATACCCCTGGAACCTCCTCTGGTTTCTTTGAGTCTGTTGACTCAGGTTTGGAGACCCCCAAACCACTCTTTTCTCCATAGCAGTCTTCTCCTGCATGTTTTAGCTTTGGTTTCCTCCAGTTTTACTTCTTTATAGCTTTTTTTTTTTTTTTTTTTCCCTGAGACAGAATCTCACTCTGTCACCCAGGCTGGAGTGCAGTGGCATGATCTTGACTAACTGCAACCTCCACCTCCTGCATTCAAGCGATTCTCCTGCCTCAGCCTCCTGAGTAGCTGGGATTACAGGCGCATGCCACCATGCCTGGCTAATTTTTTTTTTGTATTTTTAGTAGAGATGGGGTTTCGCCATGTTGGCCAGGCTGGTCTTGAACTCCTGACCTCAAGTGATCTGCCCACCTTGGCCTCCCAAAGTTCTGGGATTACAGGTGTGAGCCACCATGCCCGGCCTCTTTATAGCTTTGATGCTGTTTATCTTTCTCAGAGATCCAACATTTCTGATCTGCTGATGGTTCTCTTTTGTTTTATCACACGATATTGGATTTACTATTTTATTTGTTCCAAGAGTTTTTCTGTCATTTTGTGGATTGTAGCAGGAGAGACGGTCTTTTGCCAGCTTGACCCAAACTGCAACAAATGCCTTTGTATATCCACTCTGCTCCTTGTACACACATTTCACAACTAATGGTTGAAAACCTTGCAATTCTCAAATTCAGACAGGCGCTGGGCTGGCTAACTTAGAATCACTTGATAATCCATGGACCCACTCCTGGGGCCTTTGAATGCACAGCTCAGCTTGCGAATCACTGGCGCGCTAAGTGGGATGAACAGGAAAGAGAATCAAGTACTCAAGACAGACCACTTTCTTTGCAGGATAGTTTGTGGCCAATGCTCAAATGCGCAGGATCTCCAGTAGCCAGGTCACTATTTACGTCAGTGAATGGGACAGTGGGTGAGTGTGGAAAAGGGGAATTTAGGGACTTCTTTCCCTTAGGACTAATGGAGGATGAGAAATTGCAAAACCCATTGGGTAGAACTCAAGGACAAGAGAGAGACGAAAAGTACAACTGAATGGATTTGAGATGAATGATTGCTGCAGGCCTCTCTCCCTCCCACAATGATATCAACTCTGCAAACCCCAGAGATCAAAATGCAGCCAGAAAATTTCCCCACCTAGAGATTTTTTGAAAAACTTTAATTGCTATCCTACTGAGGGGCCAACTCCAGCTTTGAGGAGATATATTTACTGGTTAGAGTTGCAGTAATGATTATTATTGTTACTGTTAAGAAGAATACACTCATTGTCTCCAGTGAGCTCACAATGCTGCACAAACATGACCTCATTTCTCCTCTGAACGGGGCAGGTATTGTTAACTCTGTTTTCCAAAAGAAGGACATGGAGGTCCACTGCAGTCCAAAGCCTTGAGCAGGGCCACACATCAAGAGAGGGAGGGAAGATGGAACCAGGCCCTGGACCTCTCCCATTTGGGTCTCAGGGCTCTTTGTAGAGATCTAGGTTCATGTGTCTGGTCAGTCCCTTGACTTCACTTATGATCACAGAGTTGGTTCTGGGGATATGAGGGGATCAGAGAAGTCAAGGTCAGCAACATCAGATACCAGGTGAGGAATAATCATCACCTTTCAGTGGCTCAGCCAATTCCACACTCCAGTCTCAGCAATCAAACCCTTCCTGGTTTGGCCCTGGTTTTGCTAGGCTCTAGCCTAACTGATTTCCCTCCCTACTTCCCCAACAACTTAGGGGACTCAACTACTTCACCCCCTTGGACCCACTCAGACTGAGAATCATATTCACATCAGACTTGTTTTTCTGCCTCATGACAAGTTCGTGCTGCCTGTATGTCACCTGGGTTCATTGCAGTACATTTGGGCCACTGTGAAATTCTTTAGGCCCTTGCTTCTTCCATTCCCTAAATTCTGTCCCAGATTACCCTCCCCGCCTCCCACCCAAGCTTCAAGCCTCAGCGTGCCCAGGAAACCTTCCCTTACCCTTCCAGAAGAGTCCCTCTCCCTCTCTGAACTCCTGCCACCCTTATTCATTCATTCCACAGGTGGTCACTGAGGACCTACCATGTGGCAGGCAGTACCAGAGATGATGAGGACACGATAGTGAACAAGTCAGACATGGTCCCTGCTCTAATGGAGCTTACATTCTTGTTGGGGAGAAGGGAAAAACAAAAGTAAATAACTCAGTAAGTTAAATATTTACAAGTTGTTGTAAGCGCATATGAAAAGACCTCCCTAGGCCGGCACAGTGGCTCACGCCTGTAATCCCAGCACTTTGGGAGGCCCAGACAGGTGGATTACCTGAGGTCAGGAGTTCAAGACCAGCCCGGCCAACATGGTGAAACCCCATCTCTACTAAAAAATGCAAAAATTAGTCGGGCATGGTGGCAGGCGCTTGTAATCCCAGCTACTCAGGAGGCTGAGTCAGGAGAATTGCTTCAACCCAGGAGGCGGACGTTGCAGTGAGCCGAGATCATGCCATTGTACTCCAGCCTGGGCGACAAGAGTTAAACTCCGTCTCAAAAAAAAGAAAAGAAAAGAAAAAGCCTCCCAGTAAAATCCAAAGAAATTAGGGCCTCTGAAACTTACTCCAAATCTGCCCATATCTCTCCATCTTCCACCCTGTCCAAGAAAGAGCTTGGTTTATCTAGGTTTGTCAAAAAGGGTTGTGTGGCTAAAGGGTGATGGTAGATGACAGCAAAGGGGTACAAGGTGGGGCAGGAGAGGGAGGCAAGGCTGGACTACACAGGGCCTTGAAGGCTGGGCCAAACAACTGGATTTCATGCTCAGAACAATGAGAAGACATGGTAGGATTTTTGATCAGGGAGTAACATGGGCTGACTTATACTTTATGATGGAGATTCTCAGTGGGGCAGGGGGAAGGGGAGATGGGGGTATGATTTCACTCCCCTCCCCCAGGGGACATTTGTCAATGTCTGGAGACATTTTTGGCTGTCGCAACTTGGGGAGGGAGTGCTACTGGCACCTAGTGGGTAGAGGCCAGGGATGCTGCTAAATATGCTACAATGCATAGGATGGCCCCCCAACAAATGTCTATTGTGTTGAGGTTGTATGGCCCAGCCTTAAAATGACTCTGGCTGCCATATGAAGGATAGATTCTCAGCCCCCAAGAGTGGAATTAGGGAGAGCACCTGGAAAGCCATTTAAATCAACTTCATGTAGCTATAGTATTGACCCACCTGAACCTTTCTCCCAAACTTTAACCTCCCTGATCTGGGGTCTCTGCTTTCTGTTGAGTGACAGCCAGTCAGCCAACCAGCCCAAGTCACCCTGCAAGAAGCCCCTTTGCATTTTAACAGGGACCTTCTGGAGACAATGCTTTAACCCAAAAGAACAGTCAGGCTGGCTGAGCAGCAGGGGGAGTCATGCCAAGGTATCACTGTGCAGAAGCCACCTGCTGTATAGGAGAGGATGAGGGTTTAGAGACCAACTCCAAGCACGCCTTTTTCCTCCATAGTCACAGTTGGCTCCTGTCATGCTAGCTGCTGCCAACTCGGTGCTCTCCTGCTGACCTTGAGAATGCCAGGCCTGTACGGGCTGCAGAGGATCTGGACACTGAAAGCATGTGATGTCCTGCACTTACTGTGAGTTTATGAGTATTTACACCAGCATGTAAACCTATCATTTACAGCCTCAGCATGTAAATCAACATAGAGTTCAAGGGCTCTCCTCTTGACTCCTCCCCACCAACTTGAGGTTGGTTTTAAGATTTGGGAAGCACATGATTGAGCTGTGGTGACAATGGGAGGTCTGTGGATAAGGAACTTAAGGACGAGGGGAAGGTCCCTCCTTAGAGGCAGGACTGGCCAAGCAGATGGTGAAGGAAGGAGAGTTTGTCTTCTGTAATTCCAGTGACGGCCCAGTCTTCTACTAACATAGAGGTTGTTAACCTTTTGAGAGAGAGAAGGAGTGCGTGTGTGCATGTGTACGTGTGTGGCGGGGGAGGGCGGTTATGGAAATTTTGAAGAAAGCTATAGAAAACCTCTCTCTGGAAGAATGAATAGTGTGGACAAAAGTTTGTATACAATTTAGGAGACTCCCAAATCCCCTTAAAGTGACAATATGAACTAATTCACACCAAAGTATAAACGACTAACAATGTTCAGTACATTTCCATTTAAATGGGGGAGGAAAGCCCTTAAACCAAAGGAGCTGGAGCTCTTACCAGGGAACTTCTCTAAATCAGTGGGTTGAGATACATTTTAAAGAGGCTGGAAAAGCATCTCCTAACTTCTGAAATCTCTGCATACTCCTGCTGTACCTACATATAAAACTCAGTTTGGATATAGGGAAGCAACAGAGGGAGGAAGGGCAACAGCATGTTTTTAGGCTAATTTAGACTCAAAAGATCATCTGAAACTCCACCCAATGGGGTTTGTTGGGACTTGGGTACTAGATACTTACTCCTGGTCAGCCAAAGTATCTGATCTTGTTAATGGGCCAATAAAAATTAGGGGGACAAAGGCCAAGCCCTGGCTACTCAAATGAATCTCCTCTGCAAGAGCTGAGCATGCAAGAGCTGAGCAAGCAAGAGCAACTCGTAATGAGTTGTAACCGAGCAAACAGAGGAATCATTGCGTTTCATTAACTTTAATAGAGCTTGTTAGGTTGGCTTCCAAGGGCCATGGGATGGGAGAGAAAGCCAGACTCATCATCGGGGCCGGGGAGCAGTCTGGCTCTCATGGACTCTCTCTGCGTTCCCCAGCGCCAGTCTGGAAGCAGCTGCTCTTGCTACCCCCATGGGCTCCCCAGCCCAGCACGACATCCTGGCTACACAGGCAAGGAGCCCAGGCCTCAAGGACTAATTCTTTCTTGCCAGGGTCAGGAAAGACAGAGACAAAGAGCTTAGGGCAAACCATCTCCAGGCTTGAGGAAGGTCACCTGGCTCTGGACACCTACAAAGAGGCCCCCTCCCAGGGACTTCAAAAGTTCAGCTCCAATGCCTATAAGCCCCCACTAAAGGATCCCACCAGCCCAGAGCCCAGCCCAAGGACCACTATCAATGCCAGCCACAACCCTGTCCCCCTCTTCCTTCACCCCAGATCTGTCCAACACCAGAAAAACGAAAAACAAACAGGGCCAGCAGAAAACACATCACCAAACTCGCCTCACATTGTCCTCTGTGGTTGGCCAGGGCAAGAAGCCAGAGGGCGTTTCTGCCTTGCCTCCTCCAGGGCTGCCTCCTTCTCTTTCTCTCTCTTCCTTCTCCATCTCTCTTTTCCTTCTGTCCATTATTTCCTTCCCTGTCACTTCTTTTTTGTTTGTTTTTTTTAGACAGAGTCTTGCTCTGTCGCCCAGGATGGAGTACAGTGGCCCAATCTCGGCTCACTGCAAGCTCTGCCTCTCGGGTTCACACCATTCTCCTACCTCAGCCTCCCGAGTAGCTGGGACTACAGTCATCCGCCACCACAGCCAGCTAATTGTTTGTATTTTTAGTAGAGACGGGGTTTCATCGTGTTAGCCAGGATGGTCTCGATCTCCTGACCTCGTGATCCGCCCACCTTGGCCTCCCAAAGTGCTGGGATTACAGGCGTGAGCCACCGTGCCCAGCCCATTTCTTTTTATGTCCTTTTTTCCCTTTTTTCTTTCTGTTCTCTTCCTGCATCCATGATGAAATAAATTCACTAAAAATCAACACATTGAAGAAATCCTGCAGCACACATAAAGCTAATTCATGAAGCTGAGCCCGCCATGCTGCTACTTTGCTGTAAAGTCGCCGGGTTCCTGGAGCCTATGCAACACTGTCAGTCGCTGAGCATCTGACGGCAACAGGCTCTTTATTGTCTGGCCCCATCCCACCCTTCAGATCTTCCTCCACACTCTCTGAAATACTTGTCTCTAACTGAGCCACATTACTAATTCCCTGAAGACATTCTCCTCTCTAAGTCTTTGCTCACGTTGTTCCTGCCACCTGGAAAGCCCTCACTCTCTTCACCCAACTCCCTGTATGAGAATTCTATATATTCTTTGAGGTCAGCTTTAAACCCTTTCCTCCTCCACTGAGTCGTCCTCCTGCTTCCAGCTGGAATTAATCTGTGCTGTTTATGCCCTCATTAGAATTTTATGTTGGCACCTCCATATTTGGACATTTACCACATTCTGCCTTATATTCCAATGACTTAGATGTGAATTTCTCTTACCAAATTATAAACGTAAAAGGAGAAACCATGTCATCTTTGAATCCCCATATCCTTTAAGTCCCTGGTACATAGTAAGTGCACAATATATGTCAAACATTAAACACTGAGTCTGTGGTTACAAAGAAATACACATACAATTAATTCCACATCTTAACTTCACCAGTGTGGGCCTATTTCATATATAATAATTTTATTTGCAAATTTGTTGGAGGCAGTGGGTTCCCTGAGTAGACAGACTCCCAGAGGTCTGGCTTCAGGACTTCACCAAGGCTGAAAGATGGTATGTTAGATGGTGGCACCTACTGGTAAAGGGTGGCATTACAATTTGGATCTACCAAAGAGAAGCCACCAAATTTCTCAATCAATCCCAGCATTGGACCGGGGACTGGGGACAGAGGGTGAAGACAGAAAAGGATTAGAATGAGTTCCTCTTGGGCTAGGTGCGGTGGTTTACAGCTGTAATCCCAGCACTTTGGGAGGCCGAGGCAGGTGGATCACCTGAGGTCGGGAGTTCAAGATCAGCCTGACCAACATGAAGAAATCCCATCGCTATTAAAAATACAAAAATTAGCCGGCCGTGGTGGCGGGTGCCTGTAATCCCAGCTACTCAGGAGGCTGAGGCAGGAGAATCGCTTGAACCTGGGAGGCGGAGGTTGCGGTGAGCTGAGATCACACCATTGCACCCCGGCCTGGGCAACAAGAGCGAAACTCCGTCTCAAAAAAAAAAAGAAAGAAAAAATGAGCTCCTCTCCCTCCTCAGTAGCCTTTACGCTGATCAAGAGGTGGAACATCGCTGAGTCCGGGTCAGGGGCCCAGGGAAGAGCCCGTTCTTCTCCAGCATACTGCAGCTTCCTACAGACTACATTTTGCAGGACCAGAGCAGGGCACCAAGGAATCTCAGCCTGACTGTGATGTTCCTCAGCTTTGCCAAGTTGGCTGGGAAGTGGAGACGTGGCATGACGAAGAGAGCCTCTTGCCGTGAAAGGGAGGCAAAATTCTGTAAGGATATCAACACTCAGCACAAGCACATAGCTGGCAAACATTCCGACGATCCTTCCTTATTGCAAGTTTTCAGTTTCTCCTAGAATGATTTTCAGCCCAATGGGAGCTCTTCTCTGAAAATGTAATAGAAGCTATTGGGTAACTGAGTTTTGTTTTACAACAATTTGCTTTATGGTCTACTTGAAGTTGGTTCATGGATACCTTGAACTTTGCCCCAATACTTCCACCTATCCTTTCCTTAATCCGGGATATCCATAGGAGTGGTATTGGTAGATGAAGTGGTCCTTCTCCACCTCTCCATCTTTTCCTCTGAGGAGGGAACCCAGTGGGGATCTAAGAGAGGATAGGCATAAAGAATAGGGTAGGGGGAGGGAAAGCAAGCCACCTCTTAACCAAATTAGGAAGTTCCTTATGAGTGTTCCTACAGCCCCTCCTCTGATATTCACAACATGTTTGTTAGGGTGTCAACTGATAACTACAGTTTTAACTGGCAAAGGCCGTCACCCTCTCTCACAGGAATATTTGTATTTGGAGCCAAAAAACATAAGGTTTAGCTCAAAGGAGTGATTCTCCAATAATGGCATGTTAAGCATCAGTCAGAAAGATCTTTGATGAGGTGGCAGAGAATCCCCCAGGGACCTTCAAGTGGCCTCACCTAGGGTTCTCCTTCCTGGACCTGCCTCCCAGAGTTCATATGAGAGCTGCCTATAGACCCCTTTCATCTGCTCTGGCCCCAGACCTCTTACCACTCAGGCTTCTTCTTGCCCAGTCTCCTACCTCTGGCTGCTTTATCTAGGCTGCCATTACCCAATTCTTCAGACCTTCGGGTATATCCTGAGCTCTGGCTTGGAAGGTTCCAGATATGCATCTGTGTCTTCCAGACACTGAAAGTCTCTAGCAGGAGTCCTCTCCTAGGCCCCCTCTGTGTCCATGGTCTTTCTTCAGTGGGGGTTTCACTGCCCTTCCATTCAACACCCTCTGCTGCCCTAGGTCCTCCAGGAAACCTGAAGCATCCTCAGACTGGTTGGAGGCAGGGAGACAAGGTCAGGGAATGCTTCACTTCTCCTCTGGGGTTTGCGTGAGCTCACCCTTCCTTCATTCTTTCAGCTATTCAATAAATAATTCTCTGAACACAACTATCTGCCAGGCATATGCTTAGAGCTGGGGATACAGAGGTGACTCAAATGGGTCTTGCCCTCAAAGGTTTGATAGAACTAGTGGAAGGTAAACAGACCATTACAGATAGCCAGGGCCATCACTGGGATAGGTTTCAAGGACCACTGAGCTCCGAGTCTGCTGGGGCAGTAAAAAGACTTCCCCACCAAGGTACCATGGAAGCTGGATCTTTTCTATTTTTATTTTTAACAGGGTCTCATTATGTAGCCCAGGCTAGAGAGCAGTGGTGAGATCACAGCTCACTGTGGCCTCCAACTCCTGGGCTCAAGCAGTCCTCCTACCTCAGCCTCTGAGTAGCTAGGACTACAGGTGCACATCACCACTTCAGCTAATTTTTGAATTTTTTGTAGAGACGGGGTTTCATTATGTTGCCTGGGCTGGTCTTGAACTTCTGGCCTCAAGTCATCCTCCTGCCTCAACCTCCCAAAACACTAGGATTAAAGGCATGAGCCACTACAAGATTTTAAAGTGCAGTAGTTCTCCAGCTGACAAGAATATGGTGTGTGCCAGGCATGGTGTAGCTAGGGTGTAGTGATGGTGAAGTCAGAAGACAACCATGAAATGTCATTGAAAAGAAAGGCTCAGGACTAGCACAGAAGGCCACATACACTGTGCCAGGCAGCTAGAACTTAGCTCTGTCAGGCAGTGGCCCACAGCAGACACAGGAAGTACCTGAACTGTGGCAGCAGCAAGAGGGATCGGGAAGAGGACTGTCCTTAGGACTCTGAGGAATCCAAATGGGGCCACTGAGTAGGTTATGAGCCATTAACCTCAAGATGGAGATCATGGGAAGAGGACAGGTCAAGGGAGAGTGTTGTGAGGCATGAGTTCAGTTGGGGGCAGGTTCAGCTTGAGGTCTTGAAAAATACCATCGGAAGTATCTATAAGTAGGTGGCAATGTAGGACTAGATAGGAAGGAGAGGAGGGAGCTAGAGCTATAGATCTGCAAATTGAACATACAGAATTAGAGCTAAGAGAAAAATGGGGTTAGGGATATAGATTTGGTGGTCATTGGCATATTGGTGGTGCCTGGAGCCATAATGCCCCGCTACGTGCTGTCCACCTATTTTGTGAGTGACCTTCCACATGAGTCATCATCAGTAACACTCCAACAACCTGCAAGGTCAGAAGTTTATCCTCCCTATTTTCCAGATGAGGATGATAAAGCTCAAAGAGGTGAAGAAACTTGCCCAAGCTCACCCATTGACGTGGCTGGGATTTAAACTTGGGACTATTTGACCACAAAGCCAATGTTCTTTCCATCACCCTTGCTGTCCCTCAGAGTCCCCTAGGGAGGTCATGTAGAGTGAGAAGTGAAAAAAGCCAAGCTAGAAGCCCAAACTGTCTAGCAATTAAGAGGCCAGTGGAGGGAAAGCAGCCAGCAGTAGATGCAGGAGAAGAAAGTGCTCCAAGAAGGGGAAGAAGAATGTTCAGAGGTTTTGGATGAGGCAGAGAGGTCAGGCTAGATAAGGACTGGCAAACAGCCCTGGATATGAAGATGTGGAAGTTGTTGGAAACTTTGGGGGAGGGGTGGCAGAGGGAGCCTGGGACAGAATGCATTAGGGCCAGGGGTGAAAGGGAAGCAGTGACATGGAGACCTAGGGCAGAGAAGTTGGGAGCCTGGAAGGATGAGAGGCAGCAGGGTCTGTGGAACTTCCCTGCGGGATGCTGGGAAGTTCTATAGGATGCTGCAGATCTTATTGTGTTTACAGGAGGAGCTGAGGTGAGACATTCAGGCAAAAGAGGGGATAACTGACAGAGCGAGCTCCCTGAAGTGGCAAGAGGGGATGAGATCCTGGTACATGTACATGGTATTAGTCTTGGCCAAAAGGATGGACCCCTCTCCCAGCAGTGGAGAAAGAAGGGAGCAGGGGATAGGAGGCTCAGGTTAGACGGCTCTTGGCTTTTTGGAGAAACAGGAATTGAGGACACTGATTGGAGAAGTATGGGGGCTGGGGTTGGCAGGAGGGAAACAAGTTTGGGAGGGCAGCTGTGTGGAAGGGGTCAGGGTGCAGGCCTGGGGTGGTTGGAGACTTGCCTTGTGATGTGCAGGGATCTGGAACCACACATCAGTGACAATGCCAGTTGGCAGGGTAGAGATTTTTGTTTCCTTAGTGAAAGCAGCTGGGCGCAGGTGGAGAGGAAGCAGGTGGCAAGGTAACTCAGGAGTGGATGTGGGTAGAGAGGAGGGGTGGGAGGAAACTGGGGTGACTTGGCCAAGAGAGCTAAACTGAAGGTGGCCTAAGTGTCCAGAGGAGAGGCTGGAACAGGTGTGGGGCAGCTTGGATTGGGTTACCTCTGCCCCATGTCCTGGCAGGGCTGCCTGTGGACCTTTCTGTAAAGCCAACACTAAGGACCTGGGAACAAGGTACCCCTAGAATCCCAGAGCTGAGAAACAGACTTTGAGAGATGGTTACCTCCAAGCCTCTGCCTACATGGCAAAATGACTCCTGAGCTACCCTGAAGGAGTACAAAACAGCCCATTCACCAGCCTAGTAAGATCCCCTCCCTCCCTTCTTCTATTTTTTTGTTGCTGTTCTGACTGTTCTCTTTTCCTCTCCATCTGTCAATTACTGATTTTTTGTTTATGTGTCTATTTTGTCCTTTTTTTTTTTTTTTTTTTTTTTTTTTTTTTTAGACAGAGTTTCACTCTTATTGCCCAGGCTGGAGTGCAATGGCGCAGTCTCGGCTCACTGCAACCTTAACCTCCCAGGTTCAAGCGATTCTCCTGCCTCAGTCTCCCGAGTAGCTGGGATTACAGGCATGCGCCACTATGCCCGGCTAATTTTGTATTTTTAGTAGAGACGGGGTTTCTCCATGTTGGTCAGGCTGGTGTCGAACTCCTGACCTCAGGTGATCTGCCCACCTCGGCCTCCCAAAGTGCTGGAATTATAGGCGTGAGCCACTGTGCCTAGCCACTTTGTCTCTTAAATATTGTATGACTCTGGGCAAGCCACTTCACCTCCCATCACCAGACAGGTGATGGCTAAACTCTTCTGCAGTTCTATTGCTAAATGACTGTCCAGAGCAAGGATATGTGTAAAGAGCCCTGTATGTGAAGGTGCTGGTCTGTGACCCTCAACCTGATCCCAATGATTAGAGTGTGAGTGGCAAAAGTGTATCAAGTCTCTGTGAATTCAGAGGAGGCAGTGTGGACAGCTGAGGAGGTATACAAGCTTCAGAGTCAGGCCTGGGCCTAAGTCCTGGCTTTGTTCTTTCTTAGTATGTCATCCTGGGCAAGTTAATCTACCTGACCCTCAGTTTTCCCACCAATAAAATGGGGATAACAATTCCTACCTTATAGGCTCGTGATGGAGTGCCTGGTACAGTCCCTGGAACATAGAAAGCACTCGGTAAATGGTAGCTATGAGCTCTAATTTGTGTTTCAGGGTGTCTATATCTTCTTAAGGTAAAGTAGGAGGTGCAAGACAGTAGGGATGGAGAGACTCCAGAGCTACCTAGCTGGCAAGTGAATATTCTTCTAACTGCATAATGTATAAGTGTGGCTGACAAGGGCGGTGTGCTGGAATGCATGGAATTTTTGGAACCTCCTCAGTAGGAATGTATGATAGACAGCAACCTGTTGGGGGTGGTGAGAATCTAGCCCAGTTGACTGTGCTCACACCCAGTGGCACCAAAGTCTAATCTGGGACAAGGCTGCTTCTTCCCACCAGGCACTACTATACCTTTGTTATCAAACACTGGGGCTTTTTTTTTTTTTTTTTTTTTGAGTTCTGTTGCACAGGTCAGAGCAGTGGCACAATCTCTGCTCACTGCAACGTCCATCTCCCGGGTTCAAATGATTCTCCTCCCTCAGCCTCCCAAGTGGGTGGGATTACAGGTGTGCACCACCACACCTGGCTAATTTTTGTATTTTTAGTAGAGACAGGGTTTCACCATGTTGGTCAGGCTGGTCTCAAATTCCTGACCTCAAATGATCTGCCCACCTTGGCCTCCCAAAGTGCTTGAATTGCAGGTGTGAGCCACTGCACCCAGCCCCAAACACTTGGGCTTTTGTTCTTCTGAGAAGTAGTGGAAAGAACAATAGCCTCCACCTATTGAATGCCTACTATGTGCCAGTGCCAGGTGTTTTCCACCTATTATCTCATTTAATTAGCACCATTAACCTATAAGGTTTTTATCCCCTATGTCAGATGAGAAAACTGAAACTCCTGAGATTAATTTGCCTGAAGTCATAGAGATAGAAAGTAACAGAGCTGAGATTTGAATTGCAGGTTTGTTTAGAGTCCACACAGACACTGATGGTCGGACATCTTTGAGGGCATATAACCATATCTATCTTCCAGGTGAGGAAGGTGAGGCTCAGAAAAGTGAAATAACTCTCCAAGAAAAATAGATGGCTGGGAAATGGTAGGGCCTAACATTGATCTCAGGGCAGTCTACTTCTAGCTTGTATGTACTCTCCATTAGACTATACGGCACTGCCCATCAAGGTAGGGTCATTAGACTAATTTTATATATGAGGAAACTGAGGAGCAGAAAGAAAAAGCAAAGCTCATGGAAGGAGACCTTGCAGGGGAGGGGAAACCCCTGAGTCTGGTGGGCCCTGGCAGAAGGATCCCTAAACAGGACCTGAACCAAGATCTATCAGCTATGGGATCCCTGACCCCTGCCAGTCCTCTCCCCAGACATTTTTAGGAGCAAGTAGAATGAAACGAATGTCAGAAGCATCCCTGAAGGAAAATGAAGCCCCAAAGCATACTGCAACCTTAGAGATGAGTGTGGGAGGCCCAGAGCCCACTGGACATTTTGCCCCTGCTAGTTATGATATGGCACGTGCTGCTGCTGCTTTTGTAGTACCACTTGCAAGTGCCATCTTGTTATTCCTTCCCTGTCATCTTCCTGAGCTACTGTCCAACTGAGTCCCTGCAGAAGAGGACAGGGCAAAAGGCAATGTGAATTGGACCAGCACCTCAATTCACAGTGTCCTGGTAATATAAGCCCTGCTTCTCCTCTTATAGAATATTCTGAAGGGCTGAGGGTACTCTGGAATCAGATTGGGTGAGTGGCAGCAGGAGAGAAGAGCAGGGAACAGCCTTTTTTGCCCAGATGTGGAGGAGGAGCTCACCTGGTCCAAGAGGAAAAGAGGAAATCATCAGAGGAAAACTGGTAGGATGAGATAAAAGGCAACTAGGGGGCAAAAAAAACCAATCTTCCAGAGACATAGTGGCTTAGGTGGAAGAACCCACCTAAGCCTCCCTCCCTGAAAGTCAGGGAAATATCCGTACTCAGAGGGCCAGGAAATCACCCTGAACTGAAGGCCCAAAATAACCCACAATTCCCCTACAGAATCCTCCTTGCCCACCTCAAGGAGGATGTAGGGGCCCTCCCTCCATCCCCCCAGGGACCCAGAGGAGCTACACTAGTGTCCAAAGAAGGCACAGGCAGAGCAAAGCAAGGCAGCGTGCCATCTCCCCTCCCAGCCTGGCGGGGGGCTCCTCGGCTCTCTCTCCCTGTGCCCCCATGGAGATCACAGGCACCATCTGGCAACCTCCAATTCTTTCTCTTTTTTTGAAACCATTCTCTTGTTTGGGGCAAAAAGGATGGCAAGTTTACACTTGTCCTCCAACCCTACACATAATTGGTGGCAGCAGGCAAAACTGCTGCAAGGGGAGGGTTTTGCCAGTGGAATGAAGGAGGGAGGGCATCTTAGAGTGACAGGGCTGGGAGGGACCTCAATCATCTGACCCAGCCTTTCTGTGGCCTCCACACCATTCCCATGATCTATGTGCTCGCATCCCAAAGGTCATCTTTGATGCTATGCAAGGTTCTCCAGGCCTCCTCCCCCAGGCTTCCTTGGGGCACTGCCCCCTTTCCACCACTGAGTGAATCCACCACCCTCATTTTCTGAGGAAACTGAAGCCCATTGAGATATGACTTGTTCAAAAGTAATCTTCATCCCAGGATAAGAAGTCTGAGTCTGTTTCCATCTACTTTTCCACTGAATCCCTAGGAAAGGAAGGGCTCAGCTCTTCCCTCCAGCGGACAGGACCACTGCCAACAAAGCCCTCCCCTTGCCCCAGCTGATGTGGGCAGCCAATATTGAGGGTCTCAGAACTGAATCTCTTTTGAGGAGATCTTGGTCATTGCCTCTTCCTCCTGGGTACGCTGAGGGCTCTGTGAGGCTAGTCTGGGTCCTAGCAGCGTCTTCCCTGTAGAAAATTGAACCTGGCCTGGTCTCATTCTGAACACAGCCTCACACTCCAAGAAAGTCCTCACAACCTTTCAAGAGGTCTTTCCTCTTTCCCTTACAATGGAAGGAAAGAAGATACAGAGTGGGTGAACAGTCAAGAGGCAGCATCCATGTTTGGAAGACACTGCTCCTTTTGCACAGTTTGCCCCTGTTTTAAAAATATCCTTTCTCTTTCCTCTGCTCCCCTTCAATTGGAGGGATGAAGGGTTAAGAATGGACCAGTCAGGACCACCTCTTGAAGCGGCGTGCAGGTTTGGAGGAGCCTCTTGTACCTGTCTTTATGTCTTTGTGTTTATACACATAGACATGATTCTGTTGGGTAGCTTTTGCCCCTGTGCTGAGCACACGAGAGTGTCTGTATATGAGTCCAAGTCTCTATGGGTAGGGTGGTTCAGTGGGCTTACCTCCAAGGCCCTAACTGCAAGGGAGTCTGTCCTGGAGCTGGCAGTTTCAGCAGGCGGAGGCTACTTTCTTTTTGGTCCTCAAAGTGGACTCGGATCTAGGAATGGGGACTGAGTCCTGAGAGTAGGGGTGTGGTAGGTGTAAAAGTTAAGAGGGTGTTACTCGGCCTGGTGTCGGAGGCGGTGTGTTCCGAGGTCCTATGTCCCCTGTCAGGCTGTGTCGGTGGACACGCCCGAGTGCCCGTGTGTCCACGTCTGCCCTGGCCTCCCGAACACCTCGCTCCCTCTTTGTCTCGGGTGGAGGTGTGCGTGCAAACCTGCGCCGCACGGCCGTCCTCGCGTGTGAGCGCGGGGACGCACCGTCGCTCCTCGACTCTTTCCTAGGGGAGCGAGGACGAGTCGGAGCCCGGTGCTGTTTGGTCTGGAGCCGAGCGGAGCTTGCATTGATCCATTGATTGTGCACGGTTTGCGCCTGACCTCTCTGCTCCCGGGGAAGCCGTCTCCATGGAGACCGGGCCCGCTCCCCCAGCGCCGGATTGTAAATTCCTGCAGGCAGCGGCCCGGCAGCCTGGGGAGGGGGCCACCGCGCCCGGGCGCGCAGGGGGAGCGGCCGCCGCGCCGAGGCCCCATTTGAAAGAAAAAAGGGCACGAAAAAAGGAGGTGGTGGAGGAGGAGGAGGAGGGGGAGGAGGAAGAAAACGAAAAGGAGCGAGGAGAGGAGGAGAAAGAGGAGGAGGAGGAGAAAGGCGAAGAAAAAGAGCCTGAGAGACGGAGAAAGAGCGAGAGAGGAAGAAAGAGAGGCAGAAAGGGCGTGTTTCTGGCGCTGCGTTTCCCCTCCCCTTTCTCAGGTCCTTCGCTCGAGCTCTGCGCGCTCTCCGGCTGCAGCTCTCTCCCGGCGAAGCTGGGAATTGGGTGGGATTAGACGGAGCAGCCCCGCCGCCGCCGCTGGCAGAGGCCGGCTTGGAGAGGGCGGGGGTTCCCCTCCGTCAGTCGCCCCGGGCGCCCCTCGCCTCTTCGCACTCTGCGCCTCGCTCTCCACGACGTCCGGTCAGGAGGAGCCGGTAGCATCGGGAGCCTCGCGCCGAGGGCGCCGCGGTCCGCGCCCCGCGACTGCAGCCCCCGGCCTGGCCCCGGCGGGGCGCCCCCTCCCCTCCCCCTCCTGCGCGCTGGGATCCGGCCGGCTTCCGCCCTCCCCTGGCCGCGAGACCGGCCCCGGCGGCTGGGCCGCCAGTAGCTCCTGCCATGGGCTCGGGGCGCGTACCCGGGCTCTGCCTGCTTGTCCTGCTGGTCCACGCCCGCGCCGCCCAGTACAGCAAAGCCGCGCAAGGTAAGGAAGGAGGGGCGCGCGGCCTGGGGGCTGTCCCGGCTGCTGGGCCTCAGGGCCTAGGCGTGATTCCCGAGGGGCAGGGCAGGTGCTGGGGAGCGTGCTGCTGTCAGGACCCGGCTCTGTGCACCCGGACTCCCCGGCCAGGGGCCCGACCGCTGGGCACTGCGCCCCGAGCGAAAAGCCGGACGAGCTGGGGGCGGCAGAGAGAAGTGAGAAGCTCTGGGGGCGGTGGGCAGAAGAGACCACGCGCCTCAGAATTCCGCCCGACTTCATCCACCCCCAGCATCTTCGAAAGACTTCTTGTCCTCCAAAATCTGAGAGAGAATTTTCTCTTCTCTCAAACATTGCCAGAAACTTACGCTGTGGCCTGGAGAGACTAAGGGAATAATGAAAACTTTTCAGCCGTGCCGTATATTTCTTTCCCTTACCCCCAACCCGCATGCAAAGTTAGACATTTCTAAGTTGATGCCTTATCAGTGGAAAAATGTTGAAGAAAAATAGGATCTTTTATGGAAAAATCAACTCATCTCTCACCGGATGGTAGGGGGCTGAAGAGAAGAAAATTTCTGTGACTGGCTCCCGACAGGAATGTTGCGTTTCTGCCTCTTTGGGGGGAAATCTCTTTCGTCTTGCATGGCTTTCATTTCTTATCATAATATTTATTTATTAAGGCCTCGGGTTTCCAATTCCATTTAAATCCAGGTCAGAATTGCATTAAAATAACAAAGTAGAATTCCAGGCTGGGGAGCTCTGACAGATCCCTCTAGGAATTAAAGAGAGACAGGGAGGCCTCCCGCCCCCGTCCCTGACCCCCAGCTCATCGCCTGGCAGGTCCCAAGGCTGTGCAGGCACAGACTAGGCTGATGTACCACAGTTCTCTCGGGACAGTTTCTCCTCCCCCTTGACCTCTTGCTGTACCCCTCCCCCATCGTGTCCTCACCGACAAGAGATTTATATGGACAAAAAGAAAATTCCCCCTGGCAAGGTTTTGCCCAGGAGAGTACGATTCTGCCTGTTGTCCCAGGGACTCCTGAAGCCAGCTGGGGTGAGGAGGTGGCTGGGCCAGAAGGAAAGTTGAACTTGGGAGTTGGGGAAGCCTGAGTGTCCGACACAGGTCACTGTGTCCCAGAGCCTGAGCGTTTGGCTCTTAAGCTGCTCTGTTGTATTGGATGGACTCCTGCTCTGTGAAAAGGAAGGTGCTGTATCAATGCCGCCTTCCTCTCCCCAAACACTGCCTCTTCAGCTAACCTCTTCCCCCTCCAATCTGTCCTTTCACAGAACTAAAACACTAGAGACCCTCAGCTGTCAAATACTGGACCCTACCCCCACACCTTCCAACCCCACACTGCCTCTTTTCCAGTCCTGGTTCCAGACAGCCCACCACCACTGCCACCCCCAACCTGGGAGCAGCCCCTCTCCTCACTGTGGATTTGTGTTTTCATAAACAAAGCTGGCTTTTGTAGTGTGTGCTGACTTACTCATAACATGGAATTAGCTAGGGAGTTTAGTCTGAAGGAAGGAACAGATTTCATGAAGTAACCTCGAGACAAGATAAGGGCCTCTTTCAAGTTGGAGCCAGTGTCTGCAGTGGCCTAGTGAGGCTGCGGACCAAAGGAGAAGCAGTGTATTCGAGGGGGGCCCAGGGGCAGATGGAGACCCCTCCAAGGGACAGGTGCCATCAAGCCAAGGCATTCAAGTACGGGAGATCAGCTCACCGGTGATTCAGGAACGGCAGTCAGAATCCCTCCATGGTACTCCAGGGCTTCCTTTCGTTGGACTCCCTGCTGGGTACTGAGGAACATGCTGCCAGAGTGGAGGCCCCTGCCCTCAAGGAACTTATAGAAGAGTAGTTTTGTTTCCAGCTTATCTCATTCACAGGCACCCTTCCTGTGACTGGACTGCAGTTAGCTTGGTATCTTCCTTTTCTTCTGATCCCTAAGCTTGGCCTAGAATGGAAGCCTTTCATTGACCCTTCTCTTCAGGAAATCTACAAACCCCATCTGCCAGAGGTTGCCTAATAGCAGGTTTACTGGGTTACAGGGATGTCTCTGGACACAAATTTGCAGGCAGATGCTGCAGGAAGAACTAGTACTGACCAGGCGGGGCAGCCTTACAGCCTTACCCATAGACAGAGTCTGTGAGCATCAGGGAGGACATGCCTTCAAACTATCTCCTGGTTATCAGCAGTGCCAGAAAGTGTGCCTTTAATGCCAGCCACATGCTTTATATGAAGCACTAGCAGGTTTTTAAAATCAAATACCCTTGGCAAGTATCTTGTACAGAGTTACTATACCTCTGGGGGTATCTGGGTTTCTGTCCCTTTTCATCAGTGATTCCCACAGTGGGAAAACCAAAGTCATGTGGAAGGGGGAAAAGGGGGAGACAAGGAAGGGAGCCCTAAGTGTAAAGGTGAGTGTGCGAGTGTGCACACATGAGAGGTTCACCACAATTACCAACAGGCAACATAGCTGGATGTCTGTGTTTCTTGTAACGTAGTTGCTACGGGTAAACTGCTGTTTTAGTGTCTGTGAGAACTGTATGGAAGAGTGGGTGGGTAAGCCTGTGTGACTGGGAAGGAGGGAGCATGAGGGGACATGGTTTTGAGTGTTTTTCAAGTGCTTGTCTGTATATTTTAAAGTAGACAGACTGGATAACCAAGATAATTGTTAACTTAAAAGCATTAATTTGCTTTGCTTTTGGTCGGGGGGTGGGTGTTTGGTGGGGGGGGGGGGGTGGAAGCAGTGGTTAAAAAGACCTAATCCTGGCATAGGGCTCAGGTTACAGCTGAATGAAAAGGTCTCTCGGCCTCCAGGGAAACTTGTCCCCAGGGCTGGCTCCAGGAGAGCCAGCCTGGCCGTTTAGTTTACCTGGTAGTTTTCTCTCCTTGTTAGGGATAGAGTTTTGATAAAGTCATGCATTTAGAATTTCCAAGTAACCCCATCCCTGGGACTGAGAGCGTTCGTGTGGTGGCAAACAGTGTCTCTCTGTCTCGGTGTGTCTCTCCGGGTCTCTGTCTGGGTGTATGTGTCTCTTTCTTTCCCCCACCCTTCTCTTCCTCTTTAATGTGGCTGTTTCCTCTCCTCCCCGCTTCCCTGGGCTCCTGTGGCCAGCTCTTACAGTGAGGGGACTGTTCCTCCTAGCCCCTCCCTCCAAAATATGAAATGAAAACCATAACCGTGTCAGCGGGTAAGGGTGGCCCCGTGGGCAGCCGGCTATTGCCTGTGCCCCATCCAGGCCACACTGGAGAGAGGGAGAGTCCCCACTCAGAACCTAATCTTTAGTCAGTTCCCTCTAAGCCCACCCCCCATTTTTCCAGAAGGTGGAGAAGAGGGTGGACTGCTTAGAAAATCTTCAGGAATCCCTTTGACCTCTCTTCTCTCATGACATGTCTCAGAGGTGGGGAAAGCCTCAGGGTGGGAGAGTACAGAGACTCTTCCCTGTTTTCAACCCCTTCCTTCTCATCTCCTTGAGTCTCTGCAGGGTGGAATAAGAGAAAGGGGACTGGAAGACACTAAGGCCAGAATTACTGCAGGCAGAGAAAGAAGACAGTCATCAGCAGCCCTCAAATGAGATTGTTTTCTGAAACCTTCAGGAATCTGAGAGCATGAGAACCGGTTTGAGATGTGAGCAGCTGGGACCTGTTGTAAAAGGAGCTGGTCCTGGGTGTGAGTTTGGGAATGTGAAGTGTGCATTCACACACATGTGAATGTGTATGCATGACTCAGGGCGGGTGTGTGTGTGTGAAGTGCTCTGGTGAGAGAAAAAAGGAAGTGGGGGCAATGTGCGTTTTGTTTTAGTTGGAGAAGTAAAGAAGTGGAATGGCTTGGTCCAGTGCCTTGAACTGAGGACAGGGGAAGGGAACAAAGGGCTTCAGACCTTTTGAGAAGATGGAGCTGGAAGAGCTTGCTGCCTGATCCCACTCAGTCCTTGCCCCCAGCTCTGGTCCCCAAATGTCAGGGCGTGGGCCTCCTTTGACGTCCCATATCCCTAGCACATGACCACTTATAAGAAAGAGTCCCTGTCAGGGCTGGAAACTGCAGAGCTGCTCTGAGGCTGGCAGTGCCCGTAAGAGGCCCAGACCTGGGGACAGCTTCTTCAGCTCAGAAGACTAGAGTCTGGAAACAGAAGGACTGCTGGGCCTTGGGTATAGAAGAGAAACAACGGTCAACCCAGAGACGTTTGGGGGGTACAGGAGCTAGTCACCTGGGCTAAGAGGGGACAGAGACTCCCCTCCCCCACCAGCCACCTGACACTGGACTGGCTACTCTCCTGTTCCCATGCCCACCCAATGCCAGCCTCAAGTGGCACCACGGATATAGAGATATATGGTGCCAGTGGGTTTAGACAAATGCAGAGCCTAAGGATTTGAGCCTCGGAGGAAATCACTGAAATCCCTCTCCTCACTTGTAAAATATCAGTAGGGTTCCTTGCAGCCCTGAGATTCTGCACATCTCACTGAAATCCTTCCTGCTGAAGGCAGAAGGCGCCGGGCCTCCACAGGTTACTCACCCAAATCTCAGGCCCTCTCCTCCCTGGATGCTGGTCCACTTCTGCCTGCCTCATGAGGCTAGGTCACTTGGATACTCTTCCTTTCTTCCCCCACCCGTTTCCTGGAACCCCAAGTAGCTGATAGTTCTTACTGTGTCCATAAAGTGGGTATTTATCCCTGGAAACAGCCCCTGAAGAACACGTGTGTGTTTCTGCATGTGTGTATGAAACAAAGTTGGGAAGTGGAGCTGAAATATCTGTGTTATGGGAACTGAATATTCTTGGAGCTGGGCCCCAGGATTCCATATGTTTCTAGCTCTGAGACTAGCTGTCTGTATTCTGCCCTAGCCTAGACATGTCCCCCTACAGATCAAGCACTGCTTTGTAGTTGCTGTTAGATGCTGTGCTTTGGCTGCACAAATGGGATGATGACCCCTATATAGGGCACAGTGGTCCTTGCTCTTACCTCTGGTTTTCCCTGTGGCTATAACCATAGCCCTAGAGAGCTGTGGGGTTTGGATTTCTGAGCCCTACACCAGGGGCTCTTCAGGCCTGGTCACTGCTGGTAACAAGCTGAGAAAAGACCTGGGCAGGGGCTGCAGGGCTGGAGGGAAGATCCAGGATAAGGAAACACATCTAAGGAATCTCTCTGAAAGGGCGGAGTATCGGGATATGTGGGCACTGGGGGGAGGGCTGGGGAAGGGGAGTGCTTGAAGGGTAGACCCTGGGGAGCAGGTTTACAGAGAGGACGTTTTTACAAGTTTCTAATTATATTTATTTGGAGTTTTCCTCTGGCGGTTTGAAGCTGTTAACAGCAGGAACCTGTATCCCTGGTGTTTGTTTTTGTTTCTAACCAGCTGCTTGGCCCCAGCATAGTGAATCCAAGGGCAGGCAACACCTGCCCACTGCTGTACCGCCCACCCTTTCCTTATTGCAACTGTGTCTGCACCCTCCCTGCCCACTACTCAGCCCTGCTCTCTTCTGCTGCTCCCATGCCCAAAGCCTCAGAGCATCTGCATTCCCACTGCTGATTTCCTCCCTGGATCATCCACATTTCAGCTCCTTCTGCTCCATGGTTATGTACTGGATGCATGCTTCATGCTGAACTAAGTGCTGAGTTGGAGTTGGGGGAGGTACACTAATGACTAAGGCGTGGATTCCTCCCTCAAGTGCTTAGAGAAGACAGTGGGTAGTGAGAGAGCACTGGACTGGGAGTCTGAAGACCTGGATCCTGCTGTACACTAGCTATCTGCTCTTTCCTGAGGTATCCTCACTGGGCTTCAGTTTCCTCATCTATTCAATGAGAGAGGACAGTCTGAAGACCAAGTGAACCAACCTGCGTGAAAAAACTGTACACTTAGTGAAATTATACAAATCTGAAATGTTTTTTCCAATTAATTTAAAGAGATAATATTACTAATTACAAAACCAGAACTTACCTATGCCCACTGTCTGCCTCCCTGCCCCTCACTCTACAATGTTCTGTTCTTCCCCCACTTCACTACCCATCCTCTAAAAGCTTCTGATTCAGGGTTGTTGATTTTGTCCATACTGAAAGGGAGAAAATTCTTGTCCAATTAAGGTTACATTCAAATGATCAAGGAGCTAGATTAAGGGTAAGGCAGGACATCAGAGAGGAACTCCTCAGGGTCCCCAGTAAGTGACAAGCTTTTGAGGTTCAGACCCCCTTCCCTTCAAATCACCAAACACCAGCAGCTTTTCCTGGCTGTTGAGTTGAGCAGGCTAAGCCTGAGTGAGAGGAGAGGATACTGTTTTTAAAAGGAGAAAGTGCTCTGTCTCCTCCTTGGAATCAACAGGTGGTTATTTGTGTGGTTTTCTGGACTTTCTCTAGGCCACCCTCATCATTGCATAAGCTTTTTCTAGACTGAGGAGGGGCTCAGGCTCTAGCTGAGGTCAGAGTGCCTCGGCCAGTCCCAAACTGGGAAGACAGCCTGCTACTCCAGGCTCTGCCAATCTCCCTGGTTGCTATTTTGACCTGGAGGTAGAGCAGATATGCACAGGTGTGGGTACATGTGCACATGCTGTGGGTTAGGATATCATGGCCCAAGGCTGGGCTGGTTTTATTTTGGATGTCACTTAGATGTAGCAACTTAGAGGTGAGAATGAGGGAACTCACCAGGGGCAAGCAGTGGAATGCCTGTCTCAAGTGCCCCATCATTGGGTGTTTGTTAGCATGGAGGCTGAGGAACATGTGTTGAAGGGGATGCTCTGAAAAGATCCCTGTAGCAGTCCCACATGATGTCTGAAGACCCTGAGACCCTATGACTCATTAGTCCCAGCCTCTTCTGGCCCCAGCACTCAGCATATGGATACTTTTAAGTGGGTACTACCCTTCTGTGAGTTTAGTTTCCTGTCTCCCTACTCTTCACTTGAGACTAAACTTCCTGGGACTTCCTCCACCCAGAACAGTTGTGGAATCACAGAGAGTAAAGAAGTGAGATTTTTCTCTGAGGTAACATAGAGCAGAAGGGATGCCACAGATAGAGACCTCATCTACTCACTACTAACACATCCATGTCTCCATCCACTCGCCTGTTTAACAAATATTTACTAAGTGCCTTCAATGTAGAATTCATCTCTTGTTCACTGCCAAATCCCCAGCACCTAGCATAGTGCTTCACATGTTGGAGGTGCTCAATAACTATTTATTGAGTGAGTGAATGAATGCTAAGCCCTATTCCAGTTGCTGCGTGGGTTTCAAAGCTTTAGGAGCCATGGCCTCAAGGAGCTTACTGCTTCAGTAGGAAAATTATACACATGAATTAAAAGTTAAATAATCGTACAAGGCAGCATATGAGGTATCGCAAGCCTGGGATTGATCAGGTGACCACAGAGCCTGACAGTAAGTCTTAGGAGTAAGGAGAAAGAGTAGATCAGAGAAGGCTGGTAGTGTCACAGGGAGTGTCCCAGCAGAGGCACCTGAACTTGGTCCTCAAGGATATTCAAGGAGAGGAAAACAGCAGAGTGCCGTACACACACCATATATCCTGGGCTAGCGTGGCTGGGCTGGGGATGTCACAGCCATGTGGGTGGGTACATTAGGGCTCTAGGCATGCTGTTTCTGACTGTCTCACTGGGCCCATCAAATTTGCCCACAATTACCCCCTCCCCTGTGGGTGGTAAGGTAATAATTCCTGTGGTAATGGGAAGGTGGGGTGGACTCTACCTAGGGGGTCTGCTTGTCCACAGCCCGCATCCCTGCTCATTTCCATTTGTTACTGTTCCTGAGCTGGGCCTAGGCAAACTTGTGAAGTAGATGAAGTATTTACTCGGGAATCCCACTGCTTCCCTTTTAGGGCACACCTGCCCATCTTCAGAATCTTAGGACTACTTGTATTATAATAATCCACCCTTTCTGGTCTGACCCTCTGACCCTCATATCCCATACCCCACCCCACCCTTTCTACCTACATTTAGGAGAGTTTATGGAGTGCTCTGCTAGGCGCGAAAGCAAATTCAGAAGAAATGGCAGATGGTGCTGGGAAAAGCTGCTGTAGTTACAGACTTGTGCCGTTGTGCCAGGACAGGGTGAGGCAGGGAGGTCTTAGCTTGTCTATGGTATCTCTGCAGCCACCACTCTTCCCCACCTCAACTTTGGTTCCAATGCATGGCCTGAAGTAGGGGTGGGATCTCCCTAGCCTTCAAAAAGAATTGCAGAGGACAGCTTTTGGGTTCCCAACTGGCCTCTCACCCACTTCATCCCCATTCTTTGGGCCGTCCCAGCCCAAAGGGAGAATAAGCAGTGGGGATGTGTCTCCCCAAATCCTCCCCACTAACACATGCTCACTGGTGCTGCATTTCCCCAAACCAGGCCTGAAATGGGGCTTTGATAGGGAATGGGAGTTCAGAAAGAATAC
Source organism: Macaca mulatta (assembly GCF_049350105.2). Taxonomy (NCBI): domain Eukaryota; kingdom Metazoa; phylum Chordata; class Mammalia; order Primates; family Cercopithecidae; genus Macaca; species Macaca mulatta. The sequence continues at coordinate 147,056,407 of NC_133409.1, read as the reverse complement.
AAAGAGAAGGTTGGAGAGAAGGAATAATAGTAGCAAACCTTGGCTAGGCATGGTGACTCACGCCTGTAATACCAGCACTTTGGGAAGCTGACACGAGGGTTGCTCAAATCCAGGAGTTTGAGACCAGCTTGGGCAACATAGCAAGACTCTGCCTCTAAAAATAATTTTAAAAAATTGGCGGAGCATGATGCCACACATATATAGTTCCAGTTACTCAGTAGGCTGAGGTGGTAGGATCACTTGAGCCCAGGATTTCAAGGTTGCAGTGAGCTATGTTCATGCCATTGCATTCCAGCCTGGACAAACAGAGCAAGACCCTGTCTCTGTTTCAGAAAGAAAAAAAAAATAGCAAACCTTTGTTGAGCACTTGCTGTATGCCCACACTGTGGTGCTAAGTACTTGATGGGTAACTCACCTGATGTTCCTGGAATCCCCATGGGAGGTACTATGATGAATATTATTCCCACATACAGAGGAGGGAACAGGTAAGTTCAGAGGCTGGCCCAGGACCACACAGACACAGGTAGAGAAAGCAATTGAACTGACCATGTTGCTCCAGAACCTCTTAACTACTCTGTCATGTGGCTGCCCCTAATCTCTTCCCAGCTTGGGCAAATAGTTTATTTGCATTACCTGAGTTGGGAAAGGAAGACAGATAGTGGCCCCAGCCTCACCCTGGAGATCCTGATACAGCTGGTCTAGGGGGCACCTGTACATTCACATTTTTTCAAAAGCCCCCAGGGAATTCCAGTGTGCAGCCCCAGGGTTGAGAACCACTGGTTTAAACCAGTCCACACCCAGTAGCATCAACTGGTTTTCCAGCTAGTAACACCTGCATCCTGAGAGAACAGACTAAGATGAGACTGTGCTGTGAGTGTTGAAGGGTCCTTGCAAGGACAAATTCTGGGTGGGCATGTATGGTAGGAGGGAGCTCTGGAAGAATGACTGATAGAAGGAGGAGATACTGGGTATAATTTGGGGCCCTCTTTCACAGCTTTGTCTTAGGTCTGTTCTGCTTGGAAAGACTCCAACCAAACGTTGAAGGGACATCTTCCTCAGCAGGTACCCAGCCAAGTAAGGAAAGCTGAATATGCCTCAAAGTATTAGCAGAGCAATTCAGTGACAGCTGTAAATGAACTGAGGAAAACAGTCCCCTTGGACCAGGAACTCACCAGGAACGGGGCTTACAAGGAATAGCTTTTGGGAAGAAAAATTTGAGCCAGAATGGGAAGCTGAGCATAGTGTGGCTGGAACAGAAAAGTGAGGAATGCATCTGCAATGTGAATAATGAAAATATGCAAATGCATAGAAAGGAATAGGATGGTTAGACGTTGTAGAGGGAACAGGAAGAGATAATGTCTTCCAGAGCAGAGCCTCTTTGCTGGAGAGGGATAAGCATTGTGAGCAGGGAGGTGAGGGAGAGGGGTTAGATGGTGGCAGAGGTCTGGCTGTAGGAGGGGTCTAAAGAATCTGGCCAGGTGTGATGTAATCCCAGTGCCTGTAATCCTAGCACTTTGGGAGGCTGAGGCGGGCAGATCACTTGAGGTCAGGAGTTTGAGACCAGCCTGGCCAATGTGGCAAAACCATGTCTCTATTAAAAATACAAAAATTAGCCAAGTGTGGTGGCACGTGCCTGTAATCCCAGATACTCAGGAGGCTGAGGCAGAATAGCTTGAACCCAGGAGGCAGAGGTTGCAGTGAGCCAAGATCACACCACTACTGTACTCCAGCATGGGTGACAGACCGAGACTTTGTCTCAAAAAAAAAATCTGCTAGGAGGCCTGGTTTGTGGTGATCAGCATCAAGATCCACTCTAGTACTGATGAGCACTGAATGGGAGGCAAAGGGAAGAACTGGGAGCCCATATAGTCTGACACAGTCTCTAGTGAAGCATCAGCTGATTCAGAGACAGTCACATACCTCTGATATGGCCAGGGGAGCAGTTCCAGACCAGTATCCATGCTGCTGGACCCAGGGAGCATCTCTTGTTCAGAACCCCACAGCAGTGCTATCCTGTGGTGTGCTAATAGCAGTGCTAGTTCTGTGGTGTTGGAAATGTTCCATATCTATGCTTTCCACCATGGTAGCCACTAGCCACATGTGGCTATTGCGCATTTGGCCTGTGGCTAGTGCAACTGAGGAAGTGAATTTTAAATTAAATAACCACATGTGGCTAGTGGCTGTCATACTGTAGAGCATCTATTGCCTGACCAGTGACTTAATACCATCTCAAGCTTCCTGTGTTGGGACCCTACTGTTTACCAGATAATTTATTAGCCAGTTTACACAAATTATCCCATCATCTACTCACAGCCTCTCATAAAGAGGTATTATCATCCCCATTTTAAGGGGGAGGAGATGGAGAATAAGAAAACCATCCCTAGAGAGGGGTAGAGCTAGATTTGAATCTGGGACTGACTGGTTCCAGTACTTATGATCGTTCTGTGATAGCATACTTCTTTGTATTGTTTTCTGTTCATCAGTTGCACAAACTGATTCTCCACAGAGCACCTTAGCATCTATGAGGACCCTCTTGCCCTTACCTATGAACTAGTCTTCCATGCCCTCTCTTCTCCATTCTTTCACTTTGAGATGACTTCCCAGGATGGGCCAGCAGGTAGACACCATGACTACGGAGCCCGAGCGAGGTGGAGAGTAAGTGTAGACAGAAGCTCCCAGCACTTAGAATCAACTGGTATGATGGTTGGCTGCAGAGGGGTTGAAGGGTAGAATGCAGAGCTGAATGGAAACCTGTGAGATTTGAGGCAGGGTGTTTGGGGATTTCAGTTCTCTTCTTAGCCCCAGGAAGCTTCAGAGCATAAAACCAGAGGACAGGTAATTGTCTCAAGCTAGGACTCTGGGTATCTACAAATTGGAGAGAATACTGGTTCATGCATCCATTCACTCAGTAAAAATAATCAGTCACTTAAGGATTTGGATTCAAAAAGGCTATAATGAGTCCTGAAAATCTGCATTTTAATAAAACCCAGGCAATTCTATGGCCCATAGATCACACTTGGATATCAAATTGTCTTGGTGTCAAATCTCATCTCCTTTCTGTGCTCAGTTGTGGGATCACAGGAGAGTAATGCCTCCCATTCAGTGCTCGCTCACTTGCAGGCTGCTACTTTAAGACACTATTTTGGGTTTCCCAGTTTACAACTGGAAGTAGTCTCTTTCTCCTCTGATCTGCCCTGTAACACAGGTTCTCAACCTTGACTACACATTAGAATAACTGGAAGAGCTTTAGAAAAATACTGATGGCCCAGTCCAGACTATTTGACCAGAATCTCTGGGGTTGCAGCTTGGACATCTCCTAGGAGAGTTGACTCTGATGTGCAGGGTCGAGGACCCCCTCACCTTATGTCTCATGCCTTCAGGGCATGTGCCACATCCTGCTCCATGTTTTTTGTTTCTCCTTTGGGCTGGGCTGAGTCACCTTTGAGCCTCCACAGCTATTATGGCGCCTTTCACAAACACACGCAATAAGGCGTTTTCAACTGAATAACATGTTTCTCTATTTCAGTTCAGATTTAAGGGCACCATAATATTGCCTCAGAAGTTGGAATCTTTTGCCCAAAGACTCTTTTCTACGTCCTTTCTTTCTTTTTTTTTTTTTTGAGACGGAGTCTCACCCTGTCACTGAGGCTGGAGTGCAGTAGTGTGATCTCGGCTCACTGCAACCTCCACCTCCCTGGTTCAAGCGATTCTCCTGCCTCAGCCTTCTGAGTAGCTGGCATTACAGGCGCGCATCACCACACCTGGCTAATTTTTGTATTTTTAGTAGATTTGTATTTTAGGGGTTTCATCATGTTGGTCAGGCTGGTCTCGAACTCCTGACCTGCTAATCCGCCCACCTCGGCCTCCCAAAGTGCTGGGATTACAGGCGTGAGCCACCGCGCCCGGCCTCATCTATGTCCTTTCTTAACCATCCTCTTTTTGCTAGATTGTGAGTGGCCTCTTCCTTCAAGTATAGCTCTGTGTATAGCACCTATTGTTAGAGCAAGGGCCAGGAGACAGAGGAACACTGGGGATTAGGGCCCAAAGGGCTGCACTTATTAGGCTTCAGGTAGCTGGTGCCAACCTCTGCCAGCTCTGGATGTCTCTACTGTTGGCAGCACAGGGGCCGAGGAAAATCATCCAGGATAGAACATTTTTCCTGTAAAGCTTCTTGGCTCCATGGTGGGCAAGTGGAAGCAGGCCTGGTCTCAAGCAGAATCATGAGACAGATGAAGATCCCTCAGATGCCCCATCTCCCTTTTTTCCTCCTTTACCAATGATTGCTGGACCCTGCCACCTTCCTAGAGGCCACTGTTCCCATGCCTTTCCCCTTAACCCTCCCTCTAAGCCTCGTTCGTAAACTCATTCACTTTAAGTTGATTATTCCTAATCAAGTTAAGTATACTACCCACTCTAAGGGTTTTTTTGTTTGTTTTCAAATTTTAAAAAGGAGTGTTTCGAATGATGGAGTTTTAGCTGTCACTGTGAATTAAGTATTTTTGAGGGCAGTGGGGGTTCTTTCTGAATTCCCAAAATCAGTGTCTGCCCACTCTGAAATCAGAGAGATGTGGGACAGCACCTGTTTCTGGAGGGGTCACTGCCTCTGTTTTAGAGGGGATTCTGCCCTTGGAAGCCCACCTTCAAGACACCCCTTAGGGGTGCCAAGAGGTTCTCATGTGCCCCCTTTGCCCCTGCCAGATGTGGATGAGTGTGTGGAAGGGACTGACAACTGCCACATCGATGCTATCTGCCAGAACACCCCGAGGTCATACAAGTGCATCTGCAAGTCTGGCTACACAGGGGATGGCAAACACTGCAAAGGTGAGGCTGGGAGGGCACCTGGAGGAGAGGGACCTGTGGAAGAGGGCACACCAGTGCCACTGCCCTCAGTTGGCCACTCTCCATCACACCAAGGCTAGAAATTCCACTGGTCAAGTAGTGGGGGGGGGGTGAGGGGGGCAACTACATCTTCCCAGAGAGGGTGCCATTTTCTAATTTGCACAAAGGCACCATGCAGGCTAGCAGAGGTCCTGGTGGGGACAGTTTACAGCCCACAACCCGGCTGGGGTGGGAGCATGAAAATCATGAGACTTAGGCCTGAGGTTCCCTGGCATTGGAACTTTTATCTTTAGACCCTTACACCACGTCCACAATGGACGGGAACAGAAAGTGTGCTTCAGAGGAAGTTCATAATGTAAACACATTTTCTTCTCATAATTAAATCAATGCAAATTAAAGTAGCCTTGAGATACTAAATTTATGAGCTTCAGTGTTGGTGAGACTTTAGTGGACAGGGTACACTTGTTAATTCCTAGTTGCATTATAAATTGAAAAGTAATTTTGTAATACCTACCAGGAATCTTAAAAGGTGTTTCCTTTGATCCAGAAATTTTACTCTTGAGAACTTATTCAAAGAAACAAAATGATAAATGGGAGAAGGTGTTCTTTGATGCATTATCTATGATTGTAAAATAAATGAAATAAGTCTAAATCTGTAACAATAGAGAAAAAAGAGTTATAAGAATAGAAAAATAATATTCTGCAACCACCTACAGTGGTAATTAGAATGACTGGAGACCTGAAAATGTTTATGACTTAGGTTTTTTTTTTTTTTTTTTTTTTTTTTTTTTTTTTTTTTTGAGACGGAGTCTCACGCTGTTGCCCAGGCTGGAGTGCAGTGGTGCGATCTCGGCTCACTGCAAGCTCCGCCTCCCGGGTTCCCGCCATTCTCCTGCCTCAGCCTCCTGAGTAGCTAGGACTACAGGCGCCCGCCACCGCGCCCGGCTAATTTTTTGTATTTTTAGTAGAGACGGGGTTTCACTGTGGTCTCGATCTCCTGACCTTGTGATCCGCCCGCCTCGGCCTCCCAAAGTGCTGGGATTACAGGCTTGAGCCACCGCGCCCGGCCCGTTTATGACTTAGGTTTAAATGAAAACAGAAAAATGCTAAATGGCTTATAGGCTATGAACATTACTATGTAAACACAACAATAAGGCTGAGTCTGGGGGGTGGACAGTGGGTTCACAGGTGGGTTCATCTGTCTCAGCTTCTCTTTGCCTACAGACGTGGATGAGTGCGAGCGAGAGGATAATGCAGGTTGTGTGCATGACTGTGTCAACATCCCTGGCAATTACCGGTGTACCTGCTATGATGGATTCCACCTGGCACATGACGGACACAACTGTCTGGGTAAGCAAAGGAGAGGGGATTTGGTGGAGGGATGTCTTGTGGAGAAAGAGATCTTTTCAGCATTTCCTATTTCCCAGGGAAGGAGGAGCGAGTGATCAAAAAGAGCTACATTTACAAGAGAATAAGGTCAGCCTCCCCTTTGAGACTGGCCACTTGGAATGAAAAATCCTGCTGGATGAAAAACATTAGAGGAGAAGTTGCTATGAAATGCTCCTAGGGCAAGGGCCAGGAGATGGGAATAAGGGGTTTAGCCAGTGGTGAGGCATGGTAGGAAGCTGATTTGGCTCCACACAGATATCTTGGTTCTGCTGCTTACTAGCCTTGGGTCTTGGGCAAATCAGCCAATCTCTGGAAATCTCAGCTTTCTCCTCTCTAAAATGGGGGTGGGACCAGGTGTGGTAGCTCACACCTGTAATCCCAGCACTTTGGGAGGCTGAGGCAGAACGATTGCTCGAGCCCGGGAGTTCAAGACAGGCCTGGGCAACATGGTGAGACCCTGTCTCTACAAAAAATAATAATAATAATTAGTCGTGGTGGTGCACACTTGTAGTCCCAGCTACTTGGGAGCTCTTCCTTGGCTTGAGCCCAGGAAGTCGAGGCTGTAGTCAGCTGTGATTGTGTCACTGCACTCCAGACCGAGCAATCCTATCTCAAAAAATAACTAAAATAGAATGGGGTGGTAATAACTCACTCGAAGGCTGCTGTGCGAATCACCACAAGACAACATATGAAAAGAGCCCTGTACAATCCTTAGCACGTAGTAGGAGCTCAGTAATGGGAAGAATGTTGTTGATGATGATGACAGGGCATCCGTATGCCCCAGGGAGCCTCTGACCCTTGCAGGCTTGTTTTCTCCCAGTTCTTCCTGCAATCTCCAGTCTCACCCTCTCCTCACTGATCTCCTTTGTCCCATGAGCTGGATCAGAGATAAGAGAATCTCTAAGGAACTGAACTCAACTTTGGTCTCTGTCATTTTGGAAAATTACTTTGACTCTTCCCCAAGTAGAAAATTTGAAGCTCATAGCAGAAAAGGATTTGAAATTTGAACCCAGGGCCTTCTCCTAAATTCCTTTGCCCTGTAGCCACAACAGAAAACAGGCACTAGCAGCAGAAAGGACCAGGAAAGGAAGAGAAACAAAAGGAATGATGCCCATAAAAGCAGGCTGGGCTGGTCCCCACCCACCAATTGACCAAACAGATGAATTATCTGAAGTCCTATTGGCTGAGAAGAACCTCCTTACTGCAGAGCTGCCTCCAAACCTAGTCATAACCCATCACTGGACCCAGGCTATAGGTTTCTACACCCAATCCAGGCCTCCAAACCCTGGTATCTGCTGAGCCCTTAATCCCAGCCCTGGTCACCTCTCCTACCATTTTAGCTTCCAAGGAAGGGCCTCATATCTGCCCAATCACCCTTGAGGGCCTCTTATGAAACTCAATTGGGAAGGGAAACTGTGGCAGTTAGACCAGGACAGTTGCCTACAGGACATGCACATACGCTTTTGAGTTCTTTGGCTGCCTTTGACTTTTCTAGGCCCCTGATTCTCACCATATCTTGTTTCCCTATAAGTGTTTTGGGGAGAACCAACCAGAGGAACAAGAGAATGATTAGGTATAGAGAGGGTCAAGGGACAAAGATTACCTAGGGTTAGGGTTCCCCTACCTTTGGCTCTTAGGGGAATTTTGAGAAAGTTGTCCATGCTCTGGGACTTAGCTTCCCCACTGAGAATTGGAGGAAAGAGCTTGGCTACAGTAGCAAAGCCACAAGGTTAGATGGTAAGGGGAGCAGACAGAAGGATAGAATGTAGGATGTGGCAAGAGCAGGAAGACAGGGATGGGGGAGAAGTCAAGAGAATAGCAAAAGATAGGGTGGAGACAGGAGCAAAGCACAGGAAGGTACACCTTAGCTCTTCCAACAGGTGTACCTCTCAGGCAAGAGCCAGCTGGATCTGGGTCCCTCTGCCCTGGCCAGAAGGGGAAGAGAGGGTTTCAGGATCTCAGCAGAGAGAGTGGGAAGGCAGATGAAGCCCTCAGGAGCCCAGATTCTAGCTGCTCCATTTGACAACCAATCTGCATGATGCCTCCCAGGCCAAGGCAAACTGAGAAGGGCCATGGACTTGGGAGGGCAGTAGCTAGCGTAGAGATGGAGTCAAGGTGTTGAATTGGGGCCCCAGGGTGAGCTTGGCTCTAGAACCTAGGGGTGGTGATTTGGGGGTGAGAGCCTACTGTTCTTCCTGCCCCTAACCCCCACCATCTAGGGTGTGGCCTGGCAGCTCTCCCCAGATCCCTCCCCGCCAAGTTGTCAGACTTTGTTTTGTTAAACCAAAATAGGAGAAAGGCTAGAAAATATGGCAGCAAGCCCAGGCAGAGGGGGGAGGGGAGGAAGGATGGGGCCGTGGCCTGTCCACAGAAATGGTCCCTGACCCACAAGGAGTTGAGGCTCAGCTGCCTTTCCCCACCCTGCCCCTCCAACCTCAGCACCATGGCCATAGCTCTGCCTGCACCCAGAGTCACTTCCCAGGTTCCTACATTCCCTGGCTGCTCATTGCAACCAGCTGTGACCCCCTATTACCTCTCCAACCAATGTGACCAATCTCCATCCTTACCTTCATTACTGTTCCTCTTGCTCTGGCTTCTTTCCTGGTATCCTCTGTCCTCATACCCAGTTTACACAGGTGAGGGAAAGGGAGGCATGGCTTCACCTAGGTGACATGTGAGGTTCAAAGGTCCCCTTTTCCCCCCCTTGCTTAGCTTCCCAGCTCTGCCCTCAGGGCAGCCTTTTAAAACTTAGTGGAATATTAGCTGACAAGGGTGTGAGGACTTCCTGGCTTAAGGCTGGGCTTAGGGGGTGGTAGTTCTTAAGACTGCCTTTGGTGCTGAAGTCTTGGGATACACCCTGGACCCTGCCTGCACCCCATGGCCCCACCGACTACCTATCCTGCACAGATGTGGACGAGTGTGCCGAGGGCAACGGCGGCTGTCAGCAGAGCTGCGTCAACATGATGGGCAGTTATGAGTGCCACTGCCGGGAAGGCTTCTTCCTCAGCGACAACCAGCATACCTGCATCCAGCGGCCAGAAGGTCAGCCCATGACCTGGGATGGCCCCATCCCTGTCCTCCCCAGGCTTCTCTTCCCAGCTGTCCCTCAACAGCCCCTAAGTCTCACTGTCTGTTCTCACCTCAGCTAGCTCCTCCTTCTCTTGTCCTTCAATTCAATCACACCCCAAAGGATCTAGGAACAGACACCCTGTTAGGGCAAAATCTGGAGAAATTACTTTGAGGTTGGGGTCAATATGGGATTAAGGCTACTATGGAGTATCCTCTGTGTCCAGACCTGAGGTGGATGTTGTCCCTAATTGTAGGTGGCTGAGCTTCTCTAAGCTGCTGCCTATCTGAGAGGGCCTCACCAATACCTTTTCCCTTGTATTGGCCTGGGAGGGTCAGGCAGGAATAATGGGTTTATATTGTCTGTTTCTATGACTCATGCCCCCCACTCCCACTAGACTGTGACATCCCTGAGGGCAGGGACTATGTCTAATTCATTGTTGTATCTCCAGCACCTAACATACTGCCCAGCATGTAGTGAGAGTTTAATAAATGTTTGTTGAATAAAATTGCATAGTAAATATCTATACCAGTTACCTTCCACTCGCATTGTAGATCTGATTTCTACTGATCTTCTTCTCAGTTTGACTGTAAGCTCTTTGAGGGGAGTAATCACACCTTGTATTTTTTTCGGACCTTCCTAAATCCACCCCATCTCCAGCACAGTGCTGGATACCTATTATACACAATTTTTTGGTTGTTTGAAGGAGAGGGTGATCATTTGTTCGGATGAGTATCAATAGCTAGCTATTAATACATCATTCAGAACAGCTCTGAGCTCTGCTCATGAGCACCCAGGTCTGTGGGGAAGACAGGAGGCCTGGGACAAGGAGAGTCAGTCCCCTCCTTGTGTTGAATTCAACCTCAGTGGAATTCTCCCAGGTCTCTAGGTCCCCAGTTGCCCCTTGTAGTCCTCCTCTTCTAGACATCCAGGGGTACAGAGCATTCACCCCCCTTTCTTCTCTTTTAGAAGGAATGAATTGCATGAACAAGAACCATGGCTGTGCCCACATTTGCCGGGAGACGCCCAAGGGGGGTATTGCCTGTGAATGCCGTCCTGGCTTTGAGCTTACCAAGAACCAACGGGACTGTAAATGTGAGATAATTGGGATGGCAGGTGGGGCAGTGGGGTCAGGGGTGAAAACAAAGAGGAGGGGTATAGGGCTTAGGAGCAAGAGGATAGGGCTGGGAGGAAAAGGGAGTATAGGGGAGGCAACTAGGCAAGGGGGCCAGTACCCACATTGTAGAAAACTGTGGAACCCAGGGAGGAGCAAGCTGACAGGGCCCTGTCCTCTCTGTGCACAGTGACATGCAACTACGGTAACGGCGGCTGCCAACACACATGTGATGACACAGAGCAGGGTCCCCGGTGCGGCTGCCATGTCAAGTTTGTGCTCCATACCGACGGGAAGACATGCATCGGTGGGTGAGGCCAGGGGAGAACTCAGTCCACCTGAGATGGGGGTGACGGTGGGACCCCTTGGGAACCGGGGAAGTGGAGGAGTGCATGGGGCCCAGGTGCTGGGAACAGAGGGACTGGTGAGGGAGTTAAGACCCAGAAAATGCCAGGTCTAGTAAGGGACAACTCTAAGAGAGACTGAAGGGCTCCCTGGCCCTCTTCCCCTCCCCAACCCAGTGGTTTTACCACCCTGTTCCAGGAGCCTCACCATACTCTTCATCCCCGGAAAAAGTGTTGCCAAACTGGGAATAATTAGCAGAGTTGCTTATTGACCAAGGCTGTAGTTGAGAACTGGGAAGAGAGCTGGGGAAATGCATCTCCTTAGGCCTGACCAGAGGCCCTTGGTTGACTAGTGTGATAAGAGAGGAATTGTCAAAGCCAAGTGTCCCCACTCTGCACCTGAGGGTGGGACAGAGTGCTCCTTCCTGGAACAACCATCCCTGAACTGACAGATGGGGTTTCCTGGCTCCAGGTATCTTTTTCCTCTTTATTCTTTCTCTCCTCACTCTCCTCCTGCAACTCCCCTTTCTACTCACCTCACCCTTGCCCCCATTTCCTTCTCTCTCCTCCAGATACCAGTGGTACTCCCTCTCAGCTCCACCAGCAATCCTCTTTCTTCCTCACCAACTCCAGCCTTCCATCTCTCACTTTGATTTGAGGCCCTCTTAACCTGGATCCCTCTTCCTGAATTCTTAGGCCTTATCTCATATATTTTCAGGTACCCTAGATGACTTTAATTCCTTAAAGTTAATTCCTAATTCCCTCAGCCTTTAGGTCTTTAGTGCTGAGAAAGATAATGGAACAAGGTTTCCTCTTGGAGAAGTGGGAAATAAAATGAAGAGGTTTGGCTGAGAGAGAGGCTGTGTTTTCACCCAGGCAGGGCACAAGCTTGCTGTGTGGGCATAGATGTTTATGAATGACTGTCCATCTAGTGGGCTATGGCATGCTGAGGATGGGGGTATGTGAACCCGGTCACTGTGTATGAAGTTATGTATATCAGAGACATGACATTAACTGAAGAACTAGACTCTCCAGAGACCTGTCCCTTTCACTGCAGGAACAGGAACTGGAGAGCAGATGATGCTCTTACAGGGCTCCCTCAGGCACTTGCTCCAGAGACTTGCATGTCCAGTTCTACAGTCCCTATATAATTAAAATCTCTCCTGCCACATTTCCCTCTGAATTAACTCTTCAGAGACCCCAGAACATTTTTAGGTCTTCTCGATGCCTTCTTTGGGCTGGTGTGTTTCAGCTCCTTTCATTTTTTACTCATAGGTCTAGTTATTTTGCTTTTCAAACTTCCCACCACCTCCTGGATACATTCACACATCCCCAGTCTCTCAAAAGAGACTGTTTGCAGTCCCCAAAGAAAAGATGCATGAGTCAGGGGCCAGGGATGTGAAGGTCTGATTCCTCTCTGATTTATTTCTGTTCAGAGTTCCAGACATGGTTGCTTCTGAAAACACCCTTATTGAGCTTGGGCTCTTCTCTAACTCAAGACCTATTCCACTACTGGGCCATGGCCAAATGAGGCAGAAAAGAGCAAATGAGGCAATTCTGAGTTTACAGCTATATTCTTTCCTAGTTCCTCTTCCTCTTCTCCAATAGAACTTATTTTACCTTGCCCTATATCTAATTTTTCTGGCCATCCCTGGTAAGAGGAAACATCATTGCCTGGGACCATCAGGACATTCAGATTCGGTGGGAAGACTGAGAAGGCAATATAGTTTAGCAGAAAGGGCGGCACCCTTTGGGATTTGGGATTTTGTGGTTAGTAAGACTTGAGGGTGCATCCCAGCTTAGGCTTGGGCAGGCTCTGTGGTATTGGGCCCATGGTTGGTTGCCCCTTTCTGAGACCGTTTCAGTTTTTCAGTCACTTGAGGGGAGCTTGGCATCTTTGGGGATACCACCAGACAGGATAAGGATGAGGAGTGAAGCTGTCACAAGGGTCCCAGGGCTCATCATTTGGGGCTAGTGGTTTGGGCTGGCAGTGGGGAGGAGAGGGTGGGGAGGGGTCCGGGGCCCAGAGGGCCACAGTGGCTTCTGCCCAGCACCTAAACAGCTTTTTTACAATGTCAAACAGGGGAAAGGCGGCTAGAGCAGCACATCCCCACTCAAGCCGTTTCTAATGGTAAATATGTCTGCTCTCTCCGCTTGCTCTCACTGGCTTGCTAGGGGAAGGGCTAACCCGCTGGGGCTCCCACTAACTGCATGCCCGCTGGGCCTGACTGGGCCTCAACTTGCCATCAGGGCTATCCTGGCAGCCTGGGCACTGGGCCCACTGGGTGACAAGAAACCTGAGTCCCTAAGAGCTGGCCCGGGAGCTTTCATGTTGGTCTCGTCTTTGTTCCTGTCACTCTCCCTCTGCCCTTCCTCTTCTGCTGTCTCCTCCCACACCCACCTTCTAACACCCCACCCCACTCCCAGCTATCTGCTCCCCACCCCCGCTCTACCCACCAGACTCATCTTCCCCATCATGCCCACTGTGCCACCTGAGATAGCGGTGCGATAGGGTTAGATGCCATCCCCTCCTTGGGGCTTCTTTCTTGGGTTCTTACGCACATTAGTTCACAGTCCTAGCATCACTCACCATTCTCTCCCACCATAATGATTAAGAGCATGGCATGTGTGTTCAGGCAGACCTGAGTTTGAATACTGGCTCTACTACTTTCTAACTGTATGACCTCAGGCAAGCTACTTTCCTCTCTGATCCTCAGTTTACTTTTCTATAAAATAACAGTCCTCCCTTAGGGTTGTAATGCTTGAGATAGTGCATGTAGAGCATCTACCTGGCAAGTGCCTGGCACAGCGTAAGCACAGAGTAACTTGTGGTTTTAATATGGTGACCTAGAGAGCAAAGGGGTGAGACTATCTGGTCCTGCTGCCCCACCCTGCTCTCGAGAATGCCATCCTGCAGAGGTGGGCAGCTATGCCCAGCTTCCTGTCCAGCCTGGGATGGACATTGTGCCAGCTCTGCTATTCCCTGTCCTACATCCTTCAGAAGCTACCTGGCCTTGGCATAAGATATCCGTGCCCCTCCCCCTGCTCCTGGGCTTAGTGGACCTCTTCTTATGCTAAGAGCACTCTTAAGGGGGTGGCTAGGCTTGGAACCTGAACTCAAGGTTCCCTACTAGGTTCCTCCCATGGTCTTGGAGAGCCTCAGGAGAGACTAAAGTGGAAATGGCACAGAGGATATCCCACTCCACGTTGAGCTGCTCCACACATGGGCATTTGAGGGACCAGGGTATGGCCAGGGACACGTAGAGTTAGGCTTCTTTTAGAGCCCTGGCCTTCCTGTTCTTATTGGTGACAAGAGTTGGGCCTGAGTGTGGGGAGTCAGAGACTCAAGAAGATGACAGTACATCCAGTACTGCTCTTATTCAATTCCCTTGATTCTGAGAACCACTCTTCTATCTTCCCTAGTGGAGGCCTTGGGATTCTCTCTCTCTAATGGGAGAATTCTAGTCACCCCAAGAGGACAGTCCACACCACCTCCACAGTCTCTGTATCAGGGGCCTTTACTGTTTGAACTAATGGCTTTTCCTTGGACACATCTGACTTTCCCAAGCTACCATTTAAACCTGTTTTTCTCCTGCTCTGAATTCAGAAAATAGGGAGAGTGACCCATCCACACTCCTCCTACTCTGACCTTTTAGTGATAGGGAAAACTTACTAGTTAAAAGGGAACAGCATAAGAGACTTAGCCAAAATAAGGATTTAGGTCTTACCTAGCTCTGAGGTTCTCTCTTTCACTAACCTTTTTACACCCTTCCTTCTCCTCTGGATTCTTCTCTTTCTTTTGACTCTCCCCTCTCCTATATAACATCTCCCCATTAGCAAAGTAAAACAACAAAACAGCCAGCTTGTCTCCATCTAGAACTAAAAGGAAGGTTTGGGAGGAGTCAAAGGTAGATTAACCAACCCAGTATGTGCTACCTCCTCTGAGGATGAGCAGTCAGTTGGTCCTGGAAGTGCGATCTTTCTTAAGACAGCTAGGCAGCGGGGAACAGGAAGATAAATTGATGGGTATTCTTCAGTTGCCTTAGGAATGGCCAGGCTCATTCTTTCCAATCCACCTACAATAAGATTGTCCCACCACAATCCCCACCCACCCACCAAAGAGATAGTGGAAAGAGGAAGAAACTCCTATCTGTCCCTTCTGGTTCCCTGGCGGCCAGAACCACCCTCACTTAGCTCCCATCCCTCCCTACTGCCCCCCCCCCCCCCGCAACCTCCTCCACCCCCTCGGCACATTCCTGCCTGACAGCTCTGGCTTGTACCTGCCTCACTGCTGTCCACCTTGTTTCAATCAAGTAGGGGGCAGGGAAGTGGACTGCTTGGCTGTACTTGTGAGGGGATGGGGGTTGGGAGTGATGGGAGGAAAGGGGCTAGGAGCCTCCCTCAGCTTAATGCTCCTTCTAAAGCACAGAGAGGCAGCTGAGGCCTTCCCTTGGGCCTCTGTGGTCTCCACTACCCTCAGAGTTTGGGACTCCTCCAGGCTTGTAACCTCGTTACCATCCCCCACCTCCCTCCTAAACAGAGACCTGTGCTGTCAACAACGGGGGCTGTGACAGTAAGTGTCACGATGCAGCGACTGGTGTCCACTGCACCTGCCCTGTGGGCTTCATGCTGCAGCCAGACAGGAAGACATGCAAAGGTAAGGACTTTGAGAGGACAGAAGCAGAGTGACCTTTGGTAAGGGCCTGAGGTTGGGACCAGAGATAGGGTGCCTATTATGGAATAACACCTCCCTAGCCTCCTTCTTATGAAGAACCTAGGACATAGCTAAGGGTTGTCTCCTATCTGCCCGTTCCATCTCAGTTCAAGGGACAGAGACGTCCAGCCAGTTCCTTAGTGCCCCCTTCCCCTACCCAACCTTGTTTCCCTACTCTCATTCCCATCCCCCATGGGTCCCTAACCCTCTTAGTTAATGGACATGCAATTCACATTTGCCCCTGGGTCTGGAAGGATATTTGAGCCCTGACTTTGTGTGTGCATGAGGTCACAGGTGTGTTCCATAATCTTCTTACCCCACATTCTTCAGACCTTCCCAGTGGGCTCTGGGGAAACAATCTTTCCCCCTCGAAAGGCTGTACTGGTCAAAGGGAGAGTAGGATACTAGTTAGGAGGACTGAAGCTGGAGCCTGGCTACTTGGGTTCAGATCCCAGCCCTGTCTCTTACTAGCTCTGTGATCCTGGGCAAGTCACTTAATGTCTCTGTGCCTCAGTTTTCCATAGTGCTCGCCTCATACTGTGTTGTGATTTAAAAAGTTGTTATATAAAAAGTACTTAGAATAGTGCTTGGCAAATGGAAACACTTTGTGTTAACTGTTATTACAGTATACTTATACACTGTAACTATACTGTTATTACAGTATAGTTACCCACATTATCCATTCTGTTTCCCTTCCTTTTAATTAGCCAGGTCTGAGGAAGAATGGGGGGGAAGGGAGGAGGAAAAAGGAAGAGTAGCCATACTGAAAATGATGATTCATTAGGTCCATATCCCCTAGTCACAAGGAGTGGGGACTAGGAGGACTGGGCTCG
Organism: Macaca mulatta; assembly: GCF_049350105.2. NCBI lineage: Eukaryota > Metazoa > Chordata > Mammalia > Primates > Cercopithecidae > Macaca > Macaca mulatta. The sequence continues at coordinate 147,040,107 of NC_133409.1, read as the reverse complement.
TTCTTTGTGTCTTTTGGCCCAACAGCCGCGAGACGAGGGGGGAGGCTAGGGCAGCAGGTCAGCCAGCCAGAGTTGAGAGGTTTCCTGCTTGGAAGAACTGTTGACAGGTATGCTAAGAGTGAAGTGGAAGGCTGCCTCCCTGCCCCCTCCCCCACCCAGGGGTGAGTAGCCTGGGTCCTGTCTGCCACCAGCTTGGGGAACTTGACCTCAGGAAGGAAGCCATTCACCAGCCCCCCTTTCCCTTACTAGTGCTGAAAGCTGCCTCAGGCCTGAGTCTCTCCAGATCTCTCCCAGTTCAGCCCCTTGCCTGGCCCCCAGCCCTCCCCCATCAGCTACCCAGCCTCACTGGCTCTCTTGGAGGTCCTCCCTGCCTGGCCTCTTTCCCAGCTCCTCCTCTTCCCTAAAGGCTGCCCCTTTTCAGTGAGTCCCTTTTGACTCTCCACCTCTCCCTGCCCCGCACGCCCGCAACCCCCCAACCTGAGAGACAGGAAAGAGATAACCCTACCCACCAGCCTTTCTGGGAATGGCCATCAGCTGGAGACTAAGGGCTAGCCTGTTAGGTCAAATGCCCACCTGCCCCCTCCTCTAGGTAATTCCCTGAGGGCCTGATTCTAGTTTTGGTTCCAATTTGTCCCCTTATAAGAACACTCAACCCCAGAAGAGAGGGTGTTACTAATGGCCACAGATCTCCTGAACAGGAAAGAGAAAGAGGAGAGGGAGGGAGAGAGGGAGAGAGAGAGGGGGGAGAGAGGGAGAGAGAGAGAGAGAATCAAGAAGAGGCAGGCCCAGGACTCCTTCATTTTTGCATGTCTCTTGTCAGTGAGGGAGGGACCTTTCTCCTTGTTTGTTCTCAGCCTTTGATAGTATCTTTTATCCTGTTTTGTCCTCCTTCTTCAGATATAGATGAGTGCCGCTTAAACAACGGGGGCTGTGACCACATTTGCCGGAACACAGTGGGCAGCTTCGAATGCAGTTGCAAGAAAGGCTATAAGCTTCTCATCAATGAGAGGAACTGCCAGGGTGAGCAGACTCAGGCAAAGGTGAAAGCTGTAGGAGAGGTTCTTATGGGAGAGCTTCAAGGAGGCCAGAGGACTAAAGTCTTAGAAACTCAATAGATATCATGCAGAGTCTCTATAGGCAGTGTCATCCTGCAAATTAGCAAATGGTACTCCCTCCTTCCCCTCAGCGGACCAGCTCCACATCAAAGCACTCAGCTGGGCAAGGACTGAGGGATGGATTTCACCCCAATTCATATCCTTGGCAGAGTAGGACGTACCTAACCACACATGGTGGGCCCTGACTTAAAGGCACTAGATCTTGCAGTTCCTAATTCCAAGGACTCCAATAGAGGGGGCAGAGAAGATGGACTGGCATTGTTAAATCACTGGTCCTAGAGCAAGGACGTGAATAGGGACTCTTCAGTTCAAGGGGGAGAGCCAAGGCCCCTCACTTGGGTCCTTCACCTGAGCAAGGCTCAAGTGCTCCAAGACAGATTCAGTGGCTTGAATCTTTGCTCTTCCAGATATAGACGAGTGTTCCTTTGATCGAACCTGTGACCACATATGTGTCAACACACCAGGAAGCTTCCAGTGTCTCTGCCATCGTGGCTACCTGTTGTATGGTGTCACCCACTGTGGGGGTAAGCTAGTAAGCTTGCACCCCCAGCCACCCTGGCCCCTCACCTCTTCACCCTCCAACTGAACAGGTCCCTGTGTTGGCTTGTGGCTATGGGCAATCCCTGGTGCATGCACCATGTATTCATCCACTGTGACAAAATAGGAGGAATTAAGACAGCTTTTGAAGAACTGGGAGACTGGGGAAACAGCATCCTGCCTCCAAAATTCCTATCTCCCATTCCTATAACTGTCCCTGAAACCCCACTCTCAGCTCCCAAATGACAGTCTCACTGGCTGGGAGGAGTGGAAGGCTTTAAAAAGCTTATCGGCTTGGCCCCTTCTCGATCATTCCTTTGGGGACAGAGATAACGGAAGGAGGTTTGAGCTCTTCTCAAGCCAGTAGTCATCTTACAGTGCCTAGAATACCTTTTTAACTTTTTTAAATTGTAAGAATATTTAACATGAGATCTACCCTCTTAAGTTTTTAAGTGTACACTACAGTATTGTTATCTATAGGCACATTGTTGTACAGTAGATCTCTCGAACTTACTCATCTTGCATAACGCAGGGTACCTGGAACTCTAACCAAAGGCCCTCACTCACTGCCCACTCTCTGGCTCTTCCTCAAACTCCATCGTTGTTTTTCTGTCTCCCTACTCCTTCCCCCAGATGTGGATGAATGCAGCATCAACCGGGGAGGTTGCCGCTTTGGCTGCATCAACACTGCTGGCAGCTACCAGTGTACCTGCCCAGCAGGCCAGGGCCGGCTGCACTGGAATGGCAAAGATTGCACAGGTGGGCAGTGCCCTCTGCTGACCAAAGATGACACTGCAGTTTCAGGGGGCAGTTGGGGTTCTAGAAAACATACAGTATCATCTTGGGGAAAGGTGTGAGGTGTGAAAGGGTGGAGAATGTAGCCATTTTGAGTTAAAGACATGAAATTTGTAGTAAACAATCCCATCATCAGTCTCCATGGGTACAACAATAGTTATGCAAGTAGCTGATTCCTCCAAATTACCCAACTGAGGGAGAGGGTGGGAAAGGAATGTACTCATTTGCTCAGGCCTCTCTCCCCTTCCTAGAGCCACTGAAGTGTCAGGGCAGTCCTGGGGCCTCGAAAGCCATGCTCAGCTGCAACCGGTCTGGCAAGAAGGATACCTGTGCCCTGACCTGTCCCTCCATGGCCCGGTTTTTGCCAGGTACATGGGAGGAGGGTGCTGGAGAGCTTTGGAGGAGAAAAGAGGAAGGACTGGCCATTCAGGCAGCTCCTTCGTTCCCTTTGGATTCCTCCAGCCAGTGGGGATTGGGAAGGCAGGTCAGAACTGTGACAGGCTCTTTCTCTCAGAGTCTGAGAATGGCTTCACGGTGAGCTGTGGGACCCCCAGCCCCAGGGCTGCTCCAGCCCGAGCTGGCCACAATGGGAACAGCACGAACTCCAACCAATGCCATGGTGAGCACCAGCCCAGAAGCCCTGTTCCCACCCTACTCTCTTAACATTAATCCTTTATTTTTGTTCTTCATCAATCCCCTGGCCTGCCTTTCTCCTGGATCCTCTTTTTTGCCCTGTAATTCTCCACCCCTGCTCCCTCACTCCCTCTGCCCTAACAGCTGATCCCCTTGGCTTTCATAATCTCACTCCCCCAGCCAAGCCCCTGGCTTATTGCCCAGCTTCTCAACATCCCCCATGGCACCTCTGACCTCCATGGGCATCCCATACTGTGCTGAGTTTCTACCATCCCTCTAGAGGCTGCAGTGCTGTCCATTAAACAACGGGCCTCCTTCAAGATCAAGGATGCCAAATGCCGTTTGCACCTGCGAAACAAAGGCAAAACAGAGGAGGCTGGCAGAATCGCAGGGCCAGGTTTGGACTGGGGACCCCATTCCAATTGGCTATCTGGCCACTAAACCCTCCTTACCCCTCAGCTCCTCTGATTAGTGAGATCTCTTTCAAAAACCCACCAGCATCCTGAACTCTAGGCAGAACAGAGGAAAGAGCAGCTGTAGGCATAGCAGCCAAGGAAGTCCCACGCTATTCCTCTCCACCAACTAATTAGGACCCTAGACTAAAACAGGATTGAGAGATAGTTACAGTTAAGAGATCTGGGGAGGTCTGTCTGGGCTGGGAATGAGAACTTTCCAGGGGATGTCCCTGGGGTTGACAAGGCATCTCTCCCAGGTGGTGCCCCCTGCTCTGAATGCCAGGTCACCTTCATCCACCTTAAGTGTGACTCCGCTCGGAAGGGCAAGGGCCGACGAGCCCGGACCCCTCCAGGCAAAGAGGTCACAAGGCTCACCCTGGAACTGGAGGCAGAGGTCAGAAGCGAAGAAACCACAGGTGGGACTGGGGGCACTGTTGGGAAGAGGACTGGAAGGGGAGGGCAGAGGTGGGGAAACCACAGGCCTCAGCAGCAAAAAGAAGGGATGGAGCCTGTACTAGGGGCAGACCCTGCCTGGTGCCAAGCCTAAAAGCTAGTCCCTCTTACCATGCCCCTCTTAGCTCCCAGCTTTGCTCCCCTGCCCTCCTGCTCACAGCAACTCTTTCTCCTCCTCCCCAATACACATGGCCATCCACCACCAGCCAGCTGTGGGCTGCCCTGCCTCCGACAGCGAATGGAACGGCGGCTGAAAGGATCCCTGAAGATGCTCAGAAAGTCCATCAACCAGGACCGCTTCCTGCTGCGCCTGGCAGGCCTTGATTATGAGCTGGCCCACAAGCCGGGCCTGGTAGCCGGGGAGCGAGCAGAGCCGATGGAGTCCTGTAGGCCTGGGCAGCACCGTGCTGGGGCCAAGTGTGGTAAGGGAGCTTACTGGGGAGCAGGGATATAGGAAGGACCCAGTTTGGGCCTGGCTCAGAGCAGGACCCTTTGTGGCCTCAGTTGCATTTCTCAAATTATGAGGCAGCCAGGATGCTCCCTTCCCTGGTCCCAGGCTGAAATCTAGAAGGATGCCAGGTGGGGCCGGCAATCCTCCTGCACACGGCTCTGGCCCTCCTATCCCCCCAAGTAGGATTGTGTTTGTTCCCAGAGATTCTCCCTGAATTAGGGGTTGTGGGGGGGAGTGGGAAGGGGAGTCCCAGGCCTGGGTGGTGGGAATTGCGGGGGTGGGTGGCTAGCACGGCCGACTCTCCCTCAGTCAGCTGCCCGCAGGGAACGTATTACCACGGCCAGACGGAGCAGTGTGTGCCATGCCCAGCGGGCACCTTCCAGGAGAGAGAAGGGCAGCTCTCCTGCGACCTTTGCCCTGGGAGTGATGCCCACGGGCCTCTTGGAGCCACCAACGTCACCACGTGTGCAGGTGCCAGGGGAACAAATACAGAGTGGGGTAGGGTGGGCACTGGGACGCCCATGGGCATGGGATTTCCCAAAAGGCAGGCCCAGGCTCCAGGCCACTCTCTTAGTCAACATCCTGTTTGTATACCTTTGCCCTCTGAGATCGGGTGACCCCATGTGGACGATTCAGGACCATCCCCATCAGAGTTGGGCCATTGATTCATTGCAGGTCAGTGCCCACCTGGCCAACACTCTGTAGATGGGTTCAAGCCCTGTCAGCCATGCCCACGTGGCACCTACCAACCTGAAGCAGGACGGACCCTATGCTTCCCTTGTGGTGGGGGCCTCACCACCAAGCATGAAGGGGCCATTTCCTTCCAAGACTGTGACACCAAAGGTGAGTAAGCTACTCACCTCCGTGGGGGATGCCCCAACCCCAACTACTCCCAAAAAACTCTCCAGGTCCCCAGAGTGGACACTGACCCACCATTTTCTCCAAACCAGTAATAGGCCCAGCTACCTGACCAACCATACCATCCTGCTTCCAGGACCCACCCTGCCCCTCCACTAGTTCCAAGCTTGGGAACTGAGAGATAATTAACAGTCCCACTTACCCCTCCACTTTGGAGAACTGGTGGCATATTCTCCTGCATATCCCAAATGAGTTTCTATCTAGGTTTGGCACTGTGCTCAGCGTCTGAAAGAAAAGGATTGGCACTGTAGCCAACCACTCTGTAAACTCTGTTTTTCCATGGGCTTAAATTCTGGTATGACTGGGAAAGGTTGAGACCCTAGAAAGAACTTTGATGTATCTGATCTCCTGATTCTCCAAGATGAATGTATCCTGTCCATCCCATGCCCCATAACTCCCACCTGCCCACCATCTTGATTCCTGCCTTTCTCCCTTGCATGCAGTCCAGTGCTCCCCAGGGCACTACTATAACACCAGCATCCATCGCTGTATTCGCTGTGCCATGGGCTCCTATCAGCCCGACTTCCGTCAGAACTTCTGCACCCGCTGTCCAGGAAACACAAGCACAGACTTTGATGGCTCTACCAGTGTGGCCCAATGCAAGAGTACGTGGCAAGCCAGGCTATGGAAAAGGGAGGAGAGGCGCCTGGGAGCAGTGGACATCTAAAGGAGGGGTGTGAAACCAACAGGGAGCAGGGCTGGGGGGTGGAGGGGCAGGAAAGCCCCACCTTCCACCTCTCCCCAACTCACTCAATCTCAAGGCCAGTTGCTAGGCTAGACCCTGTAGCACCCTCTCCCTGGAGACAGGTAATGAGGAAGCAGAGACAGGTGAAGTGAGAAGAGAAGGTACTAAAAGGGCAGGAAGGAAGATGGACCCAGAGCTTGGAAAATAATGATGAACTAGGATGCAGTCTTCTCATAAATGTCTGACCTCTACTTCAGAACTCTTCAGTTCCCCCAGTGCACTTCCCCACTGACTTCCCTTCTCTTTCTTATTTTATCTATTGGGGCTTGGCTGCAGATCGTCAGTGTGGTGGGGAGCTGGGTGAGTTCACTGGCTATATTGAGTCCCCCAACTACCCGGGCAACTACCCAGCTGGTGTGGAGTGCATCTGGAACATCAACCCCCCACCCAAGCGCAAGATCCTTATCGTGGTACCCGAGATCTTCCTGCCATCTGAGGATGAGTGTGGGGACGTCCTCGTCATGAGAAAGAACTGTGGGTGGCTTGCAGAGCTGGGCCAGGGAAGGGCAGTCCAAATCTGGTTAAGGTGGAGAGACAGAGAGACTGATACAGGAAGAAGTGGGGCAGTGAAGTCACGGATCTATGAGGGTGAAACAGTGAGAGGCCTTTGGGAATAGAGAAGCTAACAAAGGAAAACAGCAATGATACATGTTTGATAGAGAACAGAGTTAAGAAAGCTAGCAGTGGAGCTAGAACTCCAATGGTGTTACATGTGTCACTTTACTATCCTGGCATTTTTGTCATTCTATTCATTTAAATGTCAAATTTATTACACTATGTGAGCGCCCAGGTATCAAGGAGGAATTGTGGAATGAGCCCAGTGGGCAATGGGAGAGGGTGTGGGGTAGGGTGTGTGTATGTGAAGGGGGAGCCTTTGTCAGAATGATTCTCTTGCCCCATACCCCCACCACCAGCTCTACAGCCCACGTTCTAGGAGGGCTTGGGTAGCCTGCCCTGCTGCTCTACTGACATGCTGCTTGCCTTCCCAGCATCCCCATCCTCCATTACCACTTATGAGACCTGCCAGACCTACGAGCGCCCCATTGCCTTCACTGCCCGTTCCAGGAAGCTCTGGATCAACTTCAAGACAAGCGAGGCCAACAGCGCCCGTGGCTTCCAGATCCCCTATGTTACCTATGATGGTGAGCCAAGGAGGTGGGTGAGAAGGGGAGGTACATCAGTTTTGAGAGGGAACCAGGAGAGCAGGAAGAGCTCCCGCCCCTGAGCCCCTCCCCTTGGTTGACTTTGCAGAAGATTATGAGCAGCTGGTAGAAGACATTGTGCGAGATGGCCGGCTCTATGCCTCTGAAAACCACCAGGAGATTTTAAAGGTGAGTGAATATTAACAATAATGATAGCTAACATTTAATGAGCATGTAACAAAACAATGTGCAGGCAATATGCTAAGTGCTTACATGAATATTCTCATTTGATAGACACAATACTCTATGAGGTAGGTGCTTTCTCCATTGCCTCCATTTCTCCATTCCTCATTACAGATGAGAAAACTGGGGCATAAAGAGTTAAAGAACCTGCCCCATGGTAAAGCTGGGATTTGAGCCCAAACCCATCCGACTGCAGCGTCACCCACACTATATTACACCTTGGGGAAAACTTGGAAGAAAAAGGGAAAGTGAGGAGAAGAAATGTACCTACCTCTTCCAAGAGACATAGGGAAAATGAAGTATAGAAAGATACTTTTGCATAAGTCCCTTCCTTCCCTTATGCCCTCCCCAGGCCCCATTAAGCAGCAGCAGATCGGCTGGGCACTGTGGCTCACGCCTGTAATCCCAGCACTTTGGGAGGCCAAGGCGGGTGGATCATATGAGGTCAGGAGTTTGAGACCAGCCTGGCCAACATGATGAAACCTCGTCTCTACTAAAAATACAAAATTAGCCGGGTGCAGTGGCAGGCGCCTGTAATCCCAGCTACTCAGAAGGCTGAGGCAGGAGAATTGCTTGAACCCAGGAGGCAGAGGTTGCAGTGAGCCAAGATGGCGCCATTGCACTCGGGCATGGGTAACAAGAGTGAGACTCTGTCTCAAAAAAACAAAAACAAAAAAAGCAGCAGATCTAGCACAGCTTTCTCAGAATCAATTTATGTACAGACTTGACAAGGAAAATAAATACTTCCAACATTGAAGAATGAACTAGATGCCCTGGGTCAGTGAATCCCAATTTGAGAAAATCTTCCTTAAGAAACTATAGTCTGGCCAGGCCCGGTGGCTCATGCCTGTAATCCCAGCACTTTGGGAGGCCGAGGTGGGTGGATCACGAGGTCAGGAGATTGAGACCATCCTGGCTAACACGGTAAAACCCCATCTCTACTAAAAATACAGAAAATTAGCCGGGTGCCGTGGCGACGCCTGTAGTCCCAGTTACACGGGAGGCTGAGGCAGGAGAATTGCTTGAACCTGGGAGGTGGAGCTTGCAGTGAGCCGAGATCGCCCCACTGCACTCCAGCCTGGGTGACAGAGCGAGACTCCGTCTCAAAGAAACTATAGTCTGGCTGGGCGCAGTGGATCACGCCTGTAATCCCAGGCGGGTAGATCGCCTGAGGTCAGGAGTTCCAGACCAGCCTGGCCAACGTAGTGAAACCCCATCTCTACTAAAAATACAAAAAATTAGCTGGGCGTGGTGGCAGGCACCTACAGTAATCCCAGCTACTCGGGACCCTGAGGCAGGAGAATCGCTTGGACCGGGGAGGCAGAGGTTGCAGTGAGCTGATATCATGCCATTGCACTCCAGCCTGGGCAGCAAGAGTTAGACTCAGTCTAAAATAAAAAAAAAGAAAAAAGAAAAGAAAAGAAACTATAGTCACAGTCATAGAATTATCCTTCATAAATTATCATTGCAAAGAAGTAGTAGCAAAATTTTTTATATTATCATCAAAATAAAAGCCTTGACAACAAAAATTGCCTAGAACTTGCAGACTTCAAAGAATATACTTTAAACAATACTTTTCAAACATTTTTAAAGCATCTGAACCCTTATTTCATTCAAATCAAATGTACTGTGGAATTCCAACACATAAAGCAGTATAGCTGTTCTGATTAAAGTGGGGTAAGAGGCTGAAACCCCTACTTCTTATTTGAAAAATCCACTGATGCCGTGGAAGGAGCACCAGCCTAGGAGCCAGAAGATCTGAGTTTTAATGCACAGTGCCTGGCACCTAGTAGGCTCTCCACATACCATGCTGCTGTTGCAGACAGGGTGGTCAGGAAAGGTTTCTAAGGAGAAGAGACCCAAATGAGGTAAAAGGGCTCCCCATTAGATGAGGGAGGAGCATTCCAAGCTAAGGAGCATGGGAGCAATTTAGTGTGTTCAGAAATCTCAAGAAGGTTAGTGTGGCTCAACAGAGGGAGCAAGAGTGGAGGTGGAAAGCAAGACACAGATCACATTCAGCCTATGGACCATGCAAGGGACTCAGCTTTACTCTGAGTGATAAAAGAAACCAAAGAAGACTTTCAAACAGGAAAAAGATGAACTAATTAAAAACACAAAAAGTCACTCTGGCTGCTGTGGGGAGAAGAGTCTGTGGAGGGACAAAGACAGAAACATGGAGACCAGTTAGGAGGCTACTACAGTACTCCAAGTCAGAGATGATGGTGGCTTGGGAAGATGATAAGAAGTGGTCAGACCCAGACATATTTTGAAGGTAGAGTGAATAGGATTTGCTATACTTGTAAGCAAGAAAGAGGATTCAAGGATGGCTCCAAGGATTGGGGCCTAAGCAACAGAAGGATGGAGCTGCCACTGACTCAGTTGCGGAATTCCAGAATAGGGGCAGATGTTGGGAATGGGAATCCAGAGTTGCCCTCTGGATATATTCAGTGTAGGATGCCTAGTAGACATCAAGAAGGGCTGCTGAGTCATGGTGTTCCTCTTTCCCACCCCCGACGCTGAGGCTGACATTGATCCCTGCCATCCTTTGCAGGACAAGAAGCTCATCAAGGCCTTCTTTGAGGTGCTAGCCCACCCCCAGAACTACTTCAAGTACACAGAGAAACACAAGGAGATGCTGCCAAAATCCTTCATCAAGCTGCTCCGCTCCAAAGTTTCCAGCTTCCTGAGGCCCTACAAATAGTAATCCTAGGCTCAGAGACCCAATTTTTTAAGCCCCCAGACTCCTTAGCCCTCAGAGCCGGCAGCCCCCTACTCTCAGACAAGGAACTCTCTCCTCTCTTTTTGGAGGGAAAAAAAAGTATCACTACACAGACCAGGCACTCTCCCTTTATGTCCTTCTAGTTTCCTTTCTTTGTCTCTCTCTGCCTGCCTCTCTACTGTTTCCCTTTTCTAACATGCTCCCTAGAAAAGCCATTCAGTACTGGCTCTAGTCCCCCTGAGAAGTAAAGAAACAGTACAGCCCCTTCCACTGCCCATTTTACCAGCTCACATTCCTGACCCCATAAGCTTGGAAGGGTGCTAAAAGGCCCATGAAGGAAGTGGGTCTGGTGGGGAATGGGGAGGGGAAAGAAGGGCTTCTGCCATTATAGGGTTGTGCCTTGCTAGTCAGGAGCCAAAATGTCCCCTGGCTCTGCTCCCTAGGGTGATTCTAACAGCCCAGGGTCCTGCCAAAGAAGCCTTTGATGTACAGGCTTAATGCCAGCACCAGTCCTCTGGGGCACATGGTTTGAGCTCTGTACTTCCCACATGGCCAGCTTTCTTGTCTATACAGATCCTCTCTTTCTTTCCCCACATGTCTGCCTGGGGTCTACTCCATAAGGGTTTACAAATGGCCCACAACACTGAGTTAGTGGACACCGGCTAAATGAGGAAAAGCAGCAGGCATTGTCATGTTAAATGCCCCGCTGTAGCTCCCTGAGAGAAGGACTGTAGCTCTGCAGGACAGAAACCAGGTTTTAAAGCATTGCCAAAAAAAAAAAAGAAAACAGAAAGAAAAAAATGTATCATCTAAAGGACTAGACACAGAACAATTGGAAGTCAACTTCAAACACCAATCCCTTTTCTTACTTGTCTTCCCTGGCCCAGCCACCTCCTCGGCCCCATGTGATGCTCCCTGGGGGAGCCCTACTCCTCTTGCTACATGTTGTCCTTAAAGAAACATGGCTATTGACCTGAAGCCAGCCTAGGCCTTGCCCTACAGTTGTTTTTCCCTTGTAGCCCCAGCTGGCTTGTGGGCTTCACCAAAGAGGACCCCACTCTGCAGCCAGCCTGGAGCCACCTACCTCTGGCCTCAGGCTGTGGGCAGCAAAAGGAATGTGTGTGCACTTGGCGAGCCTCCTGCCCACCCTGTCCACACCTAATAAGTGCAATCATTTTGAGTCTTTCTATGTTGTCTAGACGGAGGGGTTTTTGTTTTCTGGGTTTGTTTTTTGTTTTTGTTTCTTTTTCCTCTACTAGCAAAACCCTATTTATAGCTGCCCAAGAGAAAAGAGTATATGTTTGGAGTGGAAGAAAATCGGTTTTGAATCTCATGAACCTTGAGTGCTGGAGCATCTGATCTGTCTCTGTGCCACCAACTGGCCACCTAGAGCCCTTGGCTGTGGTAATCCAGGGTAATTGTGCAGAGGCATCTAATGTGTAGGAAAGTAATTCTGGGGATTTGATGGAGCAGGAAGGAGAGAGACCTATGTTTGCTAAACCAATCCTGCTATCCCTATGCCTCTCCATGGAGTCAGCATGGACCTCATGATTGTAGAGGCCAATGGAACTGGTCAGTGATTCTCTACCCCAAGTAGGGAAAACCTCCATCTTTTCCCTGTCTTCATTCTGTTATCCCCTGGTGTACACATGGAAGAGGACCAGGACATACCACCTGGGGATGGGCTGACTCAGGGTCCTGAGGCCAGAGACAAAGCTGTGGGAGCCAAGAATAAGACAGAAGGCATCAGATTATTTGCCTGGCTCTGGTCACTTCCCTCTTAAAGTTGACTTCAAGCTTAGCTTCCTCAACTACTGTTTTTCAAAATGAAGAAAGAATCAAATGGAAGAAGAATCAAGTCCATGCCCAAGCCCAAAGCCTGCACACATTCTGCCCTTAATCCAAATGCTGCCTATAAAATTATTTTCTGTTTTCTCACCCTAGCTCCCCCAAAGCTGTAGTCCCAATCAATCAAAGGCTACCAACTGACTCCTCAGGTTCATTACTTTTTAAAATTTTTTTATTTTTTTAACTCCCCTGGTAACTCACAGAACAGCTCAGATTCATTTCTAGGTGACTGTCCTAGGCTACTGCTCCCCCAGGAGACTCAACACTAAATAAAGGAGTCTGACCCCCTACCCTCCCATCGGTAGCATTCATCAGCCAAAATGGCCATAGCAGTAGGTAGCCAATGACACAGCTAGATTCCCTGACAACCATTAGCCAACATCATGGCCCTTGTGGGTAAAGTGTCTGGCTACCTTTGTCTTTCTGGGTCAAGGAGGGCCACTGTAAAGATGCAAAATGGCTGCTTCCAAACACGGGAAATGGTCATTTAGTAGGAGTGTCTCTGTACTTCCCAGGAAGCACCATGAAAACTTCTTTAATCAACTCTGACTATCCTAATTCTCCACCAGAAGCTAGGATACCTTTTTTTTTTTTTTTTTTTTTTTTTTTTCCCGAGATGGAGTCTCGCTCTCTCGCCCAGGCTGGAGTGCAATGGTGCTCTCTCGGCCTACTGCAACCTCCGCCTCCCGGACTGAAGCAATTCTGCCTTGGCCTCCCCAGTAGCTAGGATTACAGGTGTGCACCACCAAGCCCAGATAATCTTTGTATTTTTAGTAGATACGGGGTTTCACCATGTTGCCAGGCTGGTCTTGAACTCCTGACCTCAGGTGATCCACCCACCTTGGCCTCCCAAAGTGCTGGGATTACAGGCATGAACCACCGCGCCCAGCCTAGGATAACTTTCTGATTCCTCTCTGCCAGCCGTTTTGCATCTCTTGGAAAGCCAAACAGTGACCATGCTTCTCAACATATGCCTTCAGGGTCTGGCTTCTCCTTTCTCCCTTCCTTTGCTGTGACACCATACATACATATATACAAATACACATCCTCCAACCATTTATTCCATGGTTTATGAGACCTGCAAATGAGTTCCACAGTGTGGAAGGCATAGACCACTAGGCTTCTTAATTGATGTCAAGGCAGATCTTGGTGAGCAGGTAAAAACCTGCTATTGTCCACCAAGTTTAATTTAGGTCCTCCAAGTTGGAGGGTTCAGAACCCAGGCAAAGCTGCTGCTGAACCTATGGAGGAGGCTGGCCCTGGGACATCAAACTAGGGGTTAAGTGGATTGAATGAGGAGTCAATGCTCAGGGACGTTCTAGGTCTTTACAGGTCAGACAGGAGAGGTTTCTACCATTGGAGGGAAATGGAAAGATGGTATAAATAGGAACCCTTCATGAAGCAACCCAGAGGCCTTTCTGCAGGGTACGGTGTGGGGCTACAGTACTGTGGGGCCTCCATTCATCTTAATACAAAACCTCCAAAACCTCACCTGCTCTGAGCCTGGAAATGGGAGGGCTTCACGCACCAAGTGATGCATACCAGAAAGGCACTTATATCCTCAGCAACATGGCAGTTCCTCTTTACTTCTCTGCCTCCTTCTTTCTATATTATCAGGCCATGCCTATTCCTGCAACCTGAGACAACTCTTGGAGTCAGAAGAAAACTGACCAGATCCTGGTTGTGAGCTGCCTGCCCCAGGCCTAGAAATCCCCAAAGGCTGGCACTGAGCTGTGACTGCTTTAACAGCCCCCAAGATTTGGTCAGTTTGAGGTGGTAGAGACTCAGATTCGTTGCTGAAAGTTCAGTAACACAGTCCTGGTCTTTGGCCCTAGAGAAACTTTTTATATATGAGAAATGTTCTCTATATACATGTTTGAGGTGACTCTGGAATGGATTATGAGGTCATATCTCAAAATGTCAGAAAACGTTATAGAGGCATTCAAACTTTTGTATTTGCTGTTTAACCTCAATATTACAGCCACAAACAAGGAGTACCAAGACAAAGTATAACTGACCATAAGCAGAACATGTTAACTCTCCAGGTTTCTTTCTTAAGCACAGTAAGAGAAAAGTGGGAGCAAACAACACAAGCATATTTTTACATTTGACCCGTCTCAAAAGTAGCACACCCTATCCTTGTGCCATTATTTGTACAAGGAAATATATGATTAGAAGGAACAGAACCCCCAGTGGTCATCAGCTTTTTTAGACACCACAGGCTGTAGCAGTTTGAACAAACTGAAAACTTTATTCTCCTGTGTGAGCTGAACTCAAGTTTCAGAATAATCATCACCATGTGGGAGGCTTTTTGTTAAATGCAGAAGAAATCTCAAAATATTGTATTTATATCTGCCTTCCACTGCTGCCAATTTAGTAAGCATCTCCTACACAATCAACAATAAACAGCAAATGATGCAGTTCATAGAGTATTTTGCACTTGGGGAAAAATATGTATCTGAATTGTAAAAAGAAATGTTTGGATTTTGTATGTCTTTTTTATTATTATTAAAATACTAAATGAAACTCCTCAGCCCGGCATCTTTTCCTCTATCTCAATAGCTTATCCTAGAGCCAGAAAAAGCCTTGAGGAGACAATGTCTTCTAGCTTCCAGATAAAACCCAAAATTTTTGGCAACTCATCCCTAATGATTTTAAAATTTGAAAAGGCTTGTCTTTTGTCTATCCTTAAAAGCAGTATCAAGTATTATCTCCTGAGGGGAATCTAAGGAGTGGGGGAAATTTATTGTTCCGCCTCACCACAGTATAGTCCACAACAGCTGGCCAGCCCACAGGTGGTTCAGCACCTCCCTAGTCAAGATGTCCACCTCTAGGAAAGCGCCAGCACTGAGGGTCACCCAGTGTCAATCTTTGTATGCAGTACACTCTTAGCCACCAAATAGTATTGTGACATACAGATCATTTGGTTACTACCACCATCACTACTTCTACAGGGCACAAGAAAGCAATCTCCAATCTCTTTTATCAATGAACAGTCCCAATTTCTAGGCTCAGAGATGATAGATAAAACTTAGCTGTCGCAATTATATAATTCCCTGACATGAAATTTTATTGGATTTAATATCTACATGATATAGCCATTTAAGAGTATAACTTGAGGAACAAGGAAAAATCTACCTAATCAAAAAACATGTTGGGGTGGCCTATCAGAATCTTAAACTTACCCTTTAGCATCTATAATGAAGATATAGATGAAGTACCTTCATTCCATAATTACTGAGCTCCTATTATATGCCAGGTAGTGAGCACTTGCTCATCAGCTCATTGACAATAGCCATGCTCAAGATCCACACTCCTCATGTAACTTTCTGATTATAACTGATCTTCCCAGATAAGATTTCCCCAACAGGGGCAATAATCCAGTTCACTTGCTGGCTATAAGTATAAAAGAATGCACTAGCATTCTATTATGTACATTAACTTCCTATGAGTTTGATTTAATGTGACAAAACATGAACACCTTTGTGTGGACTGACCCAAAATCACACTTCTAGAACTGCAAAGCCAAGGACTGTATCCATGACCTTCACACTATACGAACTTGGAGCCATTCTCTTTGACTTCTCTCATAAGTCACTTCTATTCCAAGAACAACAAGTCTTCCTCCTTACTTCCTAGGACATTTGCTTTGGCGTCTCAAAATAATGTATAGTCAGGGACACTGGAGTTTTGATATTCCTATATTAAGAAGTGTTCCAAGTGGGGTACATGAAGATTTTCCTAGGGTATGTGAAGACTGCAAGGAATACCCAGGCAATAGCCTCAAATCAGTCTGAGGAGAGTTTTAAAGGAATAAATTTCCAGATCTTCATCTTCCCTATAAAATATTTTCTAAAACCAGGCCAGGTGCACTGGCTCACACCTGTAATCCCAGCACTTTGGGAGGCTGTGGTGGGCGGATCACCTGAGGTAAGAGTTCGAGACCAGCCTGGCCAACATAGTGAAACCCTGTCTTTACTAAAAATACAAAAATTAACCGGGTGTGGTGGTGCACACCTGTAATCACAGCTACCCAGGAGGCTGAGGCAGGAGAATCACTTGAACCTAGGAAGGGGAGGTTGCAGTGAGCTGAATTGGGCCACTGCACTCTAGCCTGAGTAACAGAGCAAGACTCCATCTCAGGAAAAAAAAAAAAAAAAAAAGATAGCTGGGTGTGGTGGCAGGCACCTGTAATCCCAGCTACTTGGCAGGCTGAGGCATGAGAATCGCTTGAACCCAGAAGGCAGAGGTGGCACTAAGGCGAGGTCGTGCCACTGTACTCCAGCCTGGGCAACAGGAGCGAAACTTCATCTCAAAAAAAAAAGCCAGGCACGGTGGCTCATGCCTGTAATCCTCGCACTTTGGGAGGCCGAGGCAGGCAGATCACGAGGTCAGGAGTTTGAGACCAGAATGACCAACATGGTGAAACCCCATCTCTACTAAAAATACAAAAATTAGCTGGGCGTGGTGGCTACTCAGCTACTCAAGAGGCTGAGGCAGGAAAATCGCTTAAACCTGGGAGGCGAAGGTTACAGTGAGCTGAGATCGGGCCACTGCACTCCAGCCTGGGTGACAGAGCGAGACTCTGTCTCAAAAAAAAAAAAAAAAAAAATCTAAAACCAATCCGTTTGGGAGCCAGCTGACATATTCATGCACATTCTCCATTCTACCACTGCCCCCACTTTCACCATAGTCCTTGTCCTACTTTACAAAAGAGGTAGTATCTCTCCCCTACACTGAATTTTGATGCATGGTCCAGGGTGTAAAAAACTGGGGAGCTGGGAGGGAGCAATTATTTTCCACTTCATATCAAAATATTCCCATTGTAATCAGTTTTCCTATTTTATCTTATAAAATGTTTATTATTTTCTACCTCCTAGTAAAAAATGAAATTGCTAGCTGCTCAATTATTTCTTAGCAAATATAGCTTTCCTTTCTAAAAAATACAGAAGAAAAAAATTTGTGTAACAAGATTATTAGTTATTTCTGATTTTTAGACATGATTCTCATTTAATTGTTCCCAAAAGCTGAACAACAAGAGTTTGATGACAGCAGGTACACACATTTACGAAGGGAATATATGCCTCCTATATGACTTCTCAAAACTGATGGATTTAACTATACATTATACAGCATTATTCCTAATTATATGACAAACAGTACTATCTCATTTTTACCATTTACTATGTTAATAGTAGGTCTAAATAATTTTAATATTGACTGGTTTATTACTGGTCCATTTTATAAGCTATAATCATTTATTCCCTAATAATTGTTATAATATTCCTCAAAATGAATGTTAACATATTTATCTGAATGGAAGAATAAAGTCAGACATTTTTCTAACAGAAAGTAGGTCTGATTTGGCTGATTGGTTTGAAATGAAAACTGGCTTTGCCAATTCCACAAATGGCAGTTGTTTTCTATACAGTGAATGAGCTGAATCTGCATTTCAGTTTAACAAAAAGATCTTGAAAACATGTAATAATAAAAGAATTTTATCAAAAAATATTGTGTTGGCAAAGAAGTATGGAAATCAATATCTGATTAACAAAGTGTCTCTGAGTGTAAATGTCACAGATAATTAATAATCATGTTTAATAAAACTGAAACTGAGACTCTAAATCCTTTTGGAAGTTCAATGGTTTCTAATCCTTTGCTTTTAACAAAATTAAAAGACTCTATTTGATAGTATTTGATAATATTAATAGATCACTCTGTGATTGTTGGCATATAATTTAGAAGTTCAAAGACTCAAAAAATATCATTGTAACAAATCTCTTCCTTTCCCAGTTGTGGAAACAAGGTTTCTCAATGCTCATATCTATAAAAATAAAAAACAGGTAAAGGATTGATGTTGCACCTTATCTCCTTCTACCATTAGGTAATATTAATCCATGAATACCTGAACTAATTGGGGAGAAACACCATATTTCTCATTAAAAGATGCAGTTTCAATAAAAATTGTACTTTTTAGGTTTCACAAGTCATAAAAATGTTAAAAATATTTAGGAAAATTTAGTAAATATTTAGTAATATTTAGTAAAAAAAAAAAAGTTTAGTAAATTATATACTAATAATTACAGGAAGTGAATGGAATTAGAAGTTTAAGGAGAAAGAGAACCATATGAAATTTCTGTTGAAGCACTTGTTCATATATTTTTAAGTGGATGATGGTAGGCATTAGATTTTTACGGTACTTGGAATCCACCGGATACTTTTTTTTTTATTGAGACAGAGTCTTGCTCTGTCACCCAGGCTAGAGTACGATCTCAGCTCACACTGCAACCTCCACCTCCCGGGTTCAAGTGATTCTCCTCAGCCTCAGCCTCCCAAGTAGCTAGGACTACAGGCACACACCACTATGCCCGGCTAATTTTTGTATTTTTAGTAGAGACGGGGTTTCACCATCTTGGCCAGGCTGGTCTCGAACTCCTGACCTCGGGATCCACAATATATATATTGCTATGGAAAAAGGGTGGTTCGAAAGGGACAAACTCAGGTACAGCCTGAGTTCTATTCCCTGCTGTATTTCTAACCCTCAATTCATATTAGAGGAGCTACTTAATCCTCTCTCTGTATCTATAAGGTATTTTCTTTTTCTTTTCTTTTTTTTTTTGAGACGGAGTCTCACACTGTTGCCCGTGCTGGAGTGCAATGGTGCGATCTCGGCTCACTGCAACCTCGGCCTCCCAGGTTCAAGCAATTCTCCTGCCTCAGCCTCCCAAGTAGCTGGGATTACAGGCGCCCGCCACCACGCCCAGCCCATTTTTTGTATTTTTTGTATTTTTAGTAGAGAGGGTTTCCCTATGTTGGCCAGGCTGGTCTCGAGCTCCTGACCTCGTGATCCGCCCGCCTCAGCCTCCCAAAGTGCTGAGATTACAAGCGTGAGCCACCGCGCCCGGCCTGTAAGTTATTTTCTATGGTAAATAACTTGTCAAACTTCCACCAAAAAGGAATGGAAAGAGGGCAGCATAGTGGCCAGGCAGTTTATTTCCACACTGAGAGATATAGAAGGGATTAATTCTAATCACAGGAATTCTAACCATCAGTTGCCACTCACTGGCCTACCTAAACTTAACTCTGGTCCCAGCCAGAACAAATCAGATCAGGAAGAAGGGATGTCTAAGACTAAAAGTGGGGCTTCCTAGTTAAGCTCTTCAGGCAGGAGAGGAAAAGGACGCCCGTGTCCCCAAAGACATCTTTAGCTGCCACAAGCCCCAAACCCCGTACTTTGTAACTGTGTCTAGTTTACGTCCTTTAAAAATTATTCTTATTAAGTTAAATTGTTTTCGGAGCGGGGAAGACACAAAAGAAACCAGTTGAAGTTCTGAAAGGATAGAAAGGGGAAAGTTTCTCACCTCATTCCTCCAGGCACCCAGTTCCTCTCCTAAAAGGCAATCTTTACCAGTTCCTTCTCTAACTCCCCTCCTTTTAATTTGATTTTTTACTGAAAGCTCGCTCCCTTTTAATTTTCCCTCAGGTTTCTGAAAATTTCCCAATCGCAGCCCCTCCTAGCAGGGAAACAGTAAAGGGGCTTGGTTTTTATGTTCACCCCAAAGCAAGCCTACAAAAGGGAGTAGCCGGTTGCGAGCCTGACGGTGGGGCTGACGGGGGAATGAGAGAGAACCTGAGAGGACCGCCAGGGCGCCCTCCCTGAGGAGGCGAGTCCCTCACCGCCCCTCTATATCGTCCTTTGCAATAAGGAGCT
This sequence comes from Macaca mulatta, assembly GCF_049350105.2. Classification (NCBI taxonomy): domain Eukaryota; kingdom Metazoa; phylum Chordata; class Mammalia; order Primates; family Cercopithecidae; genus Macaca; species Macaca mulatta. Next base: position 147,020,342 of record NC_133409.1, on the reverse strand, counting down.
CTTAATACCTGCAACTGCTTCCTTCAAGGGGTGGCTCGAAGATCAGTAGGCAAGGCCTGCGGACTGCGCACCTTAAAGCGCTTCGGGACCGTAAGACAGTGACTGCTGAGCGCGCGGCCGGGAAGAAGCCTGGGGGCTCTGAGCTCGGAGGACAGAGACGGAAGCCCCGGCCTGCGTCCCTCACAACCTGCGCCTCCAGTCCTCCTGCGCTACTCCCGAAGCGCACCTTCTCGCCCGCAGGCCACGGAAGTGACAGCGCAGAGCCCTTGCGGCCTCCGCCACCTCCTCACGCTTCAGATGGACCGAATCCTTGGAAAGGACAGGTAGCGATTTCCGATTGCTATAGCGACGACCCGGCTCCGAGCTGCGCCCGGGCCCTGACCCGGGCGTCGTGACGTCAGCACGCCTTCCCTGGGCGCTCAGCCTCTCTGGCCATGCGTCACCCCGGCCTGGGGGAGGGGCGGGGCTCCGAGGAGCTCGGTTCAGATCTCGGCGGCCTGGGCTCCAGGAGCCCCGGAACGAGGATAAGTTGGATGGCTGCCGCGGCGAAGCGGGGGGCGGGGTGGAGCGTGCCCGGTATTTTCTATACGGGTTCCGGGGCCCGGTAGAGGCGCGCCAAGAGGAGAGGAAAGTGCGGCGGCCCTGGAACCTGGATATCGCGCGAGGCAAGCTGCGCGCGGGCGGGCGGGCTATGGCGCAGGCGGGTTGTGGGGCCGGCGCTGGTGGCGGGGCCCGGTGCATGGCGGTCTGTCGGCGGAGTCGCCCTCGGGGGCTGTCAGGTTGGTGGCTGCGGGAAGAATGGGTCCACCATGCCCAGGGCGGGAGTCCGGGCGGGCGCAGGGCCCCGGGAAGGTCCCGAGCCCGGCGTGCCCACCTCCCTCCGGCCTTAGCAGGGCGGCCTGGCCGCTGGACCGCGGCCGGGCCCCCTTCCCCACCCAGGGTCCCTGCCCCTCTTTTCCGCCCTGCGGCTCCTCCCCCATGACTCCCAAACCCCACCCCGTGACGGCGCCCGCCTCCACCCCTGTGACCCCACACCCCACCCACTGACCCCAAGACCTCACCAGGTAACCGTTGGTTATTATTCATTGGCTGCTAACCCAGGAATTTCGCCAGCACTTCTCAGAGACCCACCAACCACTGACTCCCTCGGTTTTAATCCGATAACTCACATGACCCTAAGATCCCCACACTCCTCCTTAGTGACCCCCAAACCTGGGTGACCCTCCTGGCCCGGTAACCCTCCAATTCGACCCTGTGTTCCCCACAAACTCGGTGACTCCCTTCAAAACTGCTGGCAACTCCTAAGCCCTACTCCAATAGTTTTCCACCCACTCATCTACACAGCCCTCAGTATCCTTGCCCTGTAGCCCTATGACCCTCATTCCACGTCTGCCTTTATCCTAAAATCACCCCCACTGGCATCTCTCTCTGCCCTCCCAGCCCTTCAGTGTCAATCAGCACATGACTTACAAGCGTCCAGCACCTTTCTGGTGCTGAGGAGGATGTAGAGATTAATATGAAGTAGTAATAATTGGAGTCATCAGAGAATTCTGGATCAATCCAGAGTCCAGTCAATCCAGTGTGTGGTCCCAACTCTGTCACTGCTGTGCTTTAGAAACCTGGGAGAAGTCCCCTCCTCAGTCTGGACCTTAGTTTCTCAAAATGACTGTGATGAGGTTGGGTTAGATGATCTTTGAGTTTCCTTCCATCTGTGAAATTGTGAAATTCTGCAATTCTCAGTCAAGATAATAATTTTTTGCAATCATTTTTGTACCCCACCCTGGAAGTTTCCTCTTGTAACCTCACCCCAGGATCTGCTTGCATCATGAACCTTACTCCCTCATTCCCAGATCACCCTCTTCACTCTTAATAGTGCATACCTATTTCCCTTGATCAGGCCCCATTAGTTAACATGTTTGCAAAGCAGCATAGCAGAGTGCTTCATTTGGGGGCATTGAGTTCATAACAAACCTAGGTTCCAGTCTGATTCTGGCCCTCCAGCTATGGGACTTGGGGTATATTATTTAGCCTGTCTTAACTTCAGTCCCCACCTCTGCTAAGGGAGGAAAATAGTGGTGCCTGACATAACACATGTAAAGCACCAGGCACCATGCCTGGCACATGGGAACTCAGCATGAGCTGTTGTTAGAAATGAGATGCTCCTATGGATCTTACTCTGTCCTGAATGCTAGGGATTCAACAGACTGAACATGTGGCCCATACCTTGCATTATATTGCTACTACTGACATCTTGGAATCCCTATCTTCTCATCTCTGCTGTAGCCTCACTTCTGTGGTTCTTTACCCTGATTTTTGCTTCAATAACGATTGGCTTGCTGAATACCTACTGTGTGCCAAGCTCTGGATATATAAGTTAAATTTACCTCTCAACAGCCCCAAGAGTTTATTATTATTATTATTATTTTTTTTTTTTTTTTTTTTTTTGAGACGGAGTCTCATGCTGTTGCCCAGGCTGGAGTGCAGTGGCGCGATCTCGGCTCACTGCAAGCTCCGCCTCCCGGGTTCCCGCCATTCTCCTGCCTCAGCCTCCTGAGTAGCTGGGACTACAGGCGCCCGCCACCGCGCCCGGCTAATTTTTTGTATTTTTAGTAGAGACGGGGTTTCACTGTGGTCTCGATCTCCTGACCTTGTGATCTGCCCGCCTCGGCCTCCCAAAGTGCTGGGATTACAGGCTTGAGCCACCGCGCCCGGCCAAGAGTTTATTATTATTATGTCTTCCATTTTCCCATATTTTTGTTTGGTTGGTTGGTTGGTTTTAGAGAAATGAACCAGAAACTCACACAGCTAAGTAGCAGAGCTAAGATTTGAACCCACAGTTTAAAAAAAAAAACAGAACAAAACCAAACCCTACTCCATTGCCTGTCTTTCCCCCAAACGTACTCAACCTCAGCTCCTTGTTCCTTATTTTCTAGTAATTCCTAAATCCAACATCAGCTCATTCCTTGATCCCCAAGGTTTCTGGTCTTGAGCTCCTAGCCTCAAGGGATCCTCCCACCTTAGCCTCTCAAGTAGTTGAGATTATAGGCATGAGCCACCGATACTGGCCCTGACCCTCAAGGTTTCTGTTACCCTTTGCCACATAAGTTGGTGAGTTTCTCATCCTGCTGTTCATAACTTTTGATCTCATATCCCCTGAAACCCCTGCACCTTGTAGGGGAGGGAAAGTATCCTTTTAGGTTCATGGCTTAGGCCCCTATAACAAAAGAAAGATTTAATGAGAAGATTATACACATTTATTTAATGTAAGTTTTATGTGACAGGAGCCTTCATAAGGAAATGAAGACCCAAAGAAATGATTAAACTTGTGTATTTTTATACTAGATTTGATGAAGAGTGGATAGTTGTGGGAAAAAAATGCAAAAAGGGTAATATCAAATAGTAGTAAACTGGGAGAAACTTAGCAAGGCCTGTTTGTTCAGACTCCTGTCTGCGTCCCTGTGTCTTCACAGATAAGGATACTCCTTTCCTCTGAGTGCAGGGAGGGCACCTCTCTGTGAGGGTATTATGACCTGCTTCAGGGGAAAGTCAGAAAAATCCTTCCTAGGTTTTGTGATCTGCTTCAGGGGAGAAGAGCCTTGGAGAAAGAGAGAGTGACCTTCCTACTGCCATTTTTTCAAGTTGCCCTATTTTGGAGTATCTTGAACCCAGTCAACTTCTCTCTTCATCCTTTGCCCAAATATCTCTTGTTCTATGAATCTTTGATGCTCCCAGCCCTTACCCCATGAGCTCACTCACCGTACAGTGTCTCCCACCTCATTGGCACTTTACCCCAAATCCTTTCATCTTGTTAAGTCCCTTAGCCCCAGGAATCCACGTGTCTGTATGCTCTAAACCCCTCTAGTCCAGTAGTCTTTCATCCTATTTTTAGTCTCAGTGTTCTACTTCCACCAACCCACCTTCTGCCATCCTCAGCCACATTCTGTGACCTGAAACTTTCATATAATTTGTACTTCATTTAGTGACCTCTTGATGTGACTAGCTTCAATGGAATCAGCCCCTTCCATCCCAGCATGAACCAATCCTGTATAACTTGCACACCCTCCCATTCTAAGGCCTCTCCTCTCATACCCCTGCCCAGTATCCTGCGAGATCCTGCCTCTCAGGTTCCTCCCTCAGTGATCACCTTTTCAAACCTGGATTGTCTTTCACCCTTCCACAGGGCCTTCCCCTTCCTGCCTTCCTCTTATTTGTCCCCTCAGCCATCCTCACCTCACCAATCTTGATAACCAATTACAATATAAATCTCCCTTCCATCTCAGCTCTGCTCCCTTCTTCCTCCACTCTCTTGTGCATCTAACTCCAGGGCCATGCATATGCCCCTGCTGCTTTCAGCTCTGCTTCCTTCATATGCTGCACTGTCCCACCAAACTTCATCAGTCTCTTCGGTTTATCCAGAGAACTACACTCTACTCTGGGAACTTCTGATGACTTCTAATAATAGATCACCAAAGGATCTCGGTTTTTTAGAGGGCAGGGAGAGAGCCCTTGGATATCCTTCAGAATCAATCTAGCTGTGTCTCCTGGACACCCTCCCACTGTCCTATCCCGTTATGAAGCTGCTTGCTGTATATACCCTCAGGGTAGAATGCTTTGGGTGTCAGCTTCTGCAGGCACTGAATTAGCCCCATTGTTTTCCAAGCCCTGGGAAAACTTGATAATCCCCACCCACTGAAGTCTGGAGAGTCAGTAGCAAAATGTGACATCAAAGATCCACATCCAAAAGTCTATTCTATGGGTCACCAAATTCCCAGGTCTCTTATAGTGTACTTATTGGCTCTACAGCAATAAATACAACAGAAACTAAAACTAGAGTTGAGGAAAGGGTATACCCTGGGTTCTACAACTGCTGTGGGTGGATTTTAAAAAGGAGCTCTTGCCTTAGATTTATTTACTTAGGGCACAGAACTTATTCTGCCTTGTATTTGAGTTATTTGTGTACCTGTCTCACCCCCACCCTGTGAGCTCCGTGAGAACAGAGACTAGGTTTTCTTTTTTTTTTTTTTTTTTTTTTGAGATGGAGTCTGTCACCCAGGCTGGAGTGCAGTGGTGCGATCTCGGCTCACTATAACCTCCTCCTCCTGAGTTCAAGTGATTCTCCCACCTCAGCCTCCCAAGGAGCTGGTATTACAGGCGCCTGCAACCCTGCCCAGCTAATTTTTGTATTTTTAGTAGAGACGGGGTTTCACCATGTTGGCCAGTCTGGTCTCAAACTCCTGACCTCAGGTGATCCACTCACCTCAGCCTCCCAAAGTGCTGGGATTACAGGCAAGAGCCACCGCGCCTGGCCGGTTTTCTTTATCTTTTATCTTCATCTCATCCCTCATATTTAGCAGGTAGTCAGTAAATACTTGCTGGATTAAATAAACTCACTCAGAAATTCTGCATCAGATGTACACAAGTAAAAACGGTTCATGTCTACATTCATTTTGTGGACACAACAATACCCCTCCCCAAAGTTCTCCAAACATGATAATGGGCATGTCCCTTGATATAAACAGTCTGGAATTTAGACACTTCCTTTTTTTTTTTGAGACGGAGTCTCGCTCTGTCGCCCAGGCTGGAGTGCAGTGGCCCGATCTCGGCTCACTGCAAGCTCTGCCTCCCAGTTTCACGCCATTCTCCTGTCTCAGCCTCCCGAGTAGCCGGGACTACAGGCGCACGCTGCCACGCCCGGCTAATTTCTTTTTGTGTGTTTAGTAGAGACGGGGTTTCACCGTGTTAGCAAGGATGGTCTCGATCTCCTGACCTTGTGATCGCCCACCTCGGCCTCGGTATTATAGGCGTGAGCCACCGCGCCCGGCTAGACACTTCCTTTTTTAGTCATTGCTCAGGTAGGGGAATGGGTATAAGTGCTTTTTTTTTTTTTTTTCCCTGCTCTATTTCTGGTAAGATAGATTGTTTGACGTGGTTGCTCAAATACAGTGGTAACAGCATCAGGGGCTGTCTTATATAAATCTGTTCTCCAGAAAACAGCTAGTTTGAAATATTTAGTGTGGGTTGCAGAGACGATTAAGAAACAGGGGAAACCAAGGAGGCAAAATGTTAGTAATTTTTGAAGTTGGGTAATGCGTTCAAGAGGTTCATTATACCATTCCTTCTGTTTTTATGTATGTTGGAAATCCATTATAAAAAGATTAAAGGAAGGGGCAGCTAGGTGAACAAGTGCAAATTTAGCACTGTTCCTTGGAAAACACCTCAGAGCAAATAAGCTGCTGTTTCTGAATCAGTACTGTTATTTAGGTTAAGTAGTATATTTAGTCCTAACCTTTCTCTGACCTCTTCTGTTTGTAAGATATCAGGATGCTAAATTTAAAAATTAGCACCCTGCAGAATTCTGTACCTGGTGGCCTGGGAATTGTAACATCCTGGCATCAAGCACCTGTTGCCCTTCTTCTCAGCTTAGGTGTGGTTTCTGGTGGAATAGGGCTGGACTGGACCTGAGAAGCAGGTGAGGCAGTAAGGAGGAAAGAGGGATCCCAGGCTGGAGAGAGACCAGAGCTCGACTAGGGTCTTCCCCTTCTTGCCTAAAGCTTTCAGGTTACTGGGAGATCCTAAAGGTATATATATTCATTCATTCACTGATTGATTCATCCCACAAATATTTGGTGAATATCTGCTGTGTGCCAGGTACTTTTCTAGGTACTGGGAATAGAGCAATGAGCTCACTGTTTGAGGAATGGACAGGGTAGAGACAGACAATAAACAAATAAGTAAAATATATATTGAGAAAATTTAGCAGAGAAGGAAGATGGAAAGTGCCAAGAGTAGGCCATGCACAGTGACTCACACCTGTAATCCCAGCACTTTGGGAAGCCGGGGTGGGTAGATAACATGAGGCCAGGAGTTTGAGACCACCCTGGCCAACATGGCAAAACCCTGGCTCTACTAAAAATACAAAAATTAGCCAGGCGTGGTGGCGGGCACCTGTAATCCCAGCTACTTGGGAGGCTGAGGCATGAGAATCATTTCAACCCAAGAGGCAGAGTTTGCAGTGAGCCGAGATCACGCCACTGCACTCCAGCGTGGGCTACAGAGCAAGACTCTGTCTCAAAAAAGAAGAAGAAGAAGAAAGTGCCAGGATTCTGGGTGTTAAAATTTTAAATAAGGTAGTTGAAGGGGGTCCCACTAAAAAGGTAACATTTGAGCAAAGACCTGAAGGAAGTTAGGGGGTAAGTCAAGCATACATCTAGGGTAAGTTTATTCCAGTCAGGAAAAACAGCAAACACAAAGGCCCTGAGGCAGGAATGTGCCCTATATATTCAAGAAACATAAGTAAGCCAGCCAATACGGCTACAGTATATTAGTGAGAGAAGAAACGGCAGATGTTTCGGTGAGGGTGAATTGGGGGCAGATCACACAGGCCACTGGCTTTTACTGTGAGTTGTGAGTGAGATGGTAGCCATTAGAGAATTCTAGGCAGATAAATAACATGGCCTGCCATATTGAAAAGGTCATTCTGACTGCTGTGTTGAGAATAAGCTATAATGTGGTAAAAATGGAAGGAGAGAAACTGGTTAGGAGGCTACTACAATAGTCTAAGCAAGAGAAGTTGGTGGCTTGAACCCAAGGTGAAGCAATGGAAAAGTGAGAAGTGGTTGTCTTCTGGATATATTTGGAAAGGAGCCAACAGGATTTGCTGATAGACTGGATGTGATATGTAAAAGAAATAGCAGTTGAAGATGGCTACAATTTTTTTTTTTTTTCAAGACAGTCTCACTCTGTCGCCCATGCTGGAGTGCAGTGGCACGATCTCGGCTCACTGCAACCTCCGCCTCCTGGGTTCAAGCGATTCATCTGCCTCAGCCTCCTAAGTAACTGGGACTACAGGTGCACGCCAGCACGCCCGGCTAATTTTTGTATTTTTGGTAGAGATGGGGTTTCACCATATTGGCCAGGCTGGTCTCAAACTCCTGACCTTGTGACCTGCCCGGCTCCCACATTTTTGGCCTGAGTAACAAAATGGTAGAATTCCAATCTACTGAAATTGGGGAGCCTGGAAGGAGGGCAGGTTGTTAGAAGGAGGAGATAAGGAATTTACTCTTGAACATGTCAAGTTTGAAGTGTTTTTTGGATATCAGAGTCGAGATGTTGAGTAAGCAGCTAGATATTCAAGTCTGTCGGAGCCTAGGAAATGTCTACTCTCAGGAAATTAAAGAACACTGTTACCTGGCAAGAGATAGCGGAGTATGGGAAGAACACTGGTAGCTATGTGATCCTGTGGGACTCCTCTGGCAACGCAGGCCTCTGTCTCTTCATCTGCAAAATGACTGCTTTATTTTATTTTGTTTTATTATCTGTTTCTTTGACAAGGTCTTGTTCTGTCACCCAGGCTGGAGTGCAGTGGCGCAATCATGGAGGCTCACTGCAGCAGCAGCCTCTCCCGCTCAATCAGTCCTCCCATGTCAGCCTCCTGAGTAGCTGGGACTACAGAGGTGGGCACCACCACACCTGCCTTATTTTTGTATTTTTGGTAGAGACAGGGTTTTACCATGCTGCCCAGGCTGGCCTTGAACTCCTGGGCTCAAGCCATCCTCCTGCCTCGGTCTCCCAAGGTGCTGGGATTACAGGCATGAGTCACTACACCCAGCCAAAATGACCACTTTAGACTAGAAATGAGCTGTCTTCTCAGCCCCTCCTATGGTGGGAGTTGATGAATTAAGTGCTTAGAATAAACATGATAATATATGTATATCTAAGAGCATTTTTGAAACTGTTAAGTTCTACACCAGGTAGTGGTATTGGCAATAAGATTTCTTCCTTCATTTGCTAAAGTAATACCCAGTGAGTGCCTGCCATGTGCTGGGTGCTATATCACATGAGATATGATGATGGAGAAGATGAATCTGAGCCCTCGGGGAGCACCTCAGACAACCTCCCGGTGTGGCTTCACTGCCAAGTGCAGACAGCACATGGGGCTGAAGTGTGACATTAGCCAGGGAAAGCTTGTTCCTGACCTGGGTCTCCATGGAAGCAGTGAACATGCACGTTAGAGATGAGGCAAGATGGTATTCCAGATGAGGGAAAAGTCTTCCACTTAGCTGGGCTAGGGAAGAGTTGGGAGTGGTTGGGAAGGGTTGAGTGATGGGGACTTCACTTCCTTCCCTCCTCCATTCTTTCTTTCAACATGTACTTCCTTGCCAGGAGCTTCTCTTAGAAGCTCACAGTTCTGTGGGAGATGAAGAGTTTCAAATCTGGTCTCAGGAGTTCAAGTTAGATAATTTACAGTAAGCAGAACTGAATCAGGATTCAAATTTGAACTAAAGAGCTCAGTTAGCTATGTACCCTAATAGTATTAATCATTTGGTATCTGTGGGCACATTCTTTGTTAGGTGCTAATTAGGCTGAAAGGTATGCTCTCCAGGAACTTAAATTATAATCACTATAAGAGAGAGTAAGAATGTTATTTTCCCCTAAAAGAGTCAAGTGTTAAGGAAAACACACTCTGTGGCAGTGTATCCCTTTAACTGCATCTGGAAACTGTCCCTGCGGCTGTGTTTATTCTTGTGTCATTTAGATGTCTACGATTATATCGTGAGGAGAGTCTCTTTGACCAGATAAACGAGAGTATAAGATATAGCTCATCCTAATCGATAAAATTAGTCACCCACAAAACTAGTTTAGAGGAGACGTAGTCAGCATCTACCACATAATGGAATGGGAAATTTTGTCCTGGAGAGTGAAGAAAAAAAAAAAAAAAAACCTGGCCGGGCGTAGTGGCTCACGCCTGTAAACCCAGCACTTTGAGAGGCTGAGGTGGGCGGATCACAAAGTCAGGAATTCAAGACTAGCCTGGCCAACATGGTGAAACCCCATCTCTACTAAAAATGCAAAAATTAGCTGGGCATGGTGGCGTGCAGGAGAATTGCCTGAACCAGGACCCGGGAGGTGGAGGTTGCAGTGAGCCAAGATCGCACCACTGCTCTCCAGCCTGGGCTGTAGAACAAGACCCTATCTCAAAAAAAAGAAAAGAAAAAAACCCTGAGATACAAATCCAAGTGCAGCTGAAGCCAGTTTCTTTAACAGATGGCCCTAACCTGTTTTGGGTGCTGTTTCCCAAAGCTGCCAACAAACTTCAAACGCCTTTTACCCTGGCAGCTGTCAGTCAAGATATAGAAATGTGATGGTCTCACAAATCCTATGCAGTTGTCTCTTTTGCTGGCAAAAGTATGAAGTAACCCGGGTGTGGTAGCTCATGTCTGTAATCCCAGCACTTTGGGAGGCCGAGGCAGGCGGTTCACCTGAGGTCAGGAGTTCGAGACCAGCCTGGCAAACATGGTGAAACCCCATTTCTACTAAAAATACAAAAATTAGCCGGGCGTGGTGGCGGACGCCTGTAGTCCCAGCTACTCAGGAGGCTGAGACAGGAGAATCGCTTGAACCTGGGAGGCAGAGGTTGCGGTGAGCCGAAACTGTGCCATTGCACTCCAGCCTGGGTGACAGAGCGAGACTCCGTCTCAGAAAAAAAAAAAAAAAAAAAAAAAGTAAGAGGCGTACTCAGGCTCCTCACTTCCAGTTCCGAATCAGAAGGATTTGTGATGTTGGACAGGTCATTCAGGGTCTCAGGCTCATTATACTGTCATTACTGGAAGCCAGAGCACTTCTTTTCTAGTGCCTCTTTGACACTCCCCTAGAGCTGGCCCTCTGGTGAATAGTTCATCCCTAAGAAGGCCAGATATAACTTGTTAGCCTGGTACTATCTCACTTCACCACTTCATTTGTTGGGAGTTCCTGCTACTTTTGGATAGTTGATAAAGCATGAGACCCATACAGTTAAGATAAGAACCAAGGAACTGGGAGCTCTTTGAGATTGTAGAACTGACCTGAGGCTTCGATATGGGGGATTTGGCAGGTGTGCCTAAGACCAGAGTTCTTTCTCTGAGATCATCTTCTCAGCCTAGGAAATACTGTCCTGCGGCCACATGGAGCAGTGAAGGAGAAACGTAGTCCCTGCTTAGGCTACCGCTTCATCCAGACACACCCTTGTGACCAGGCTGGGGACACACATATTGAAGCCACCATGTCCTCAGGTCCTGTAAAGACTTGCTGTTGTCTCATGCTCAGCTGATCAGCTTTCCATATGATATTATTATTATTATTTTTTTTTTTTTTTTGAGACTGAGTCTGGCTCTGTCGCCCAGGCTGGAGTGCAGTGGCCGGATCTCAGCTCACTGCAAGCTCCGCCTCCCGGGTTTACGCCATTCTCCTGCCTCAGCCTCCCGAGTAGCTGGGACCACAGGCGCCCGCCACTTCGCCTGGCTAGTTTTTTGTATTTTTTAGTAGAGATGGGGTTTCACCATGTTAGCCAGGATGGTCTTGATCTCCTGACCTCGTGATCCGCCCGTCTCGGCCTCCCAAAGTGCTGGGATTACAGGCTTGAGCCACCGCGCCCGGCCATCCATATGATATTATAGAATGGCCTCCATGAATCACGAAGCTCAGTTGTCAGATGTGCTTTTGCTATAGGTCAGTAACATGGAATCCATCATATCAGCACTGGACTCTCCATTGCTTATGTATGGAGAATCATAGATATTCCTATGACCAACAAAGGGAGTACAAAGCATGCATTTAGACTTTCTATTTTTAGTTTTTTATTTATGTTGCATAGGTAACACATTCTCAAAGCTTTTTTTTTTTTTTTTTTTTTTTTTTTTTTTTTTTTTTTTTTTTTATTGAGACCAAGTCTTGCTCTGTTTGCCCAAGCTGGAATGCAGTGGTGCAATCTCGGCTCACAGCAACATCTGCCTCCTGGGTTCAAGTGATTCTCCAGCCTAAGCCTCCCAAGTAGCTGGGCCTACAGGCATGTACCACCATGCCCAGCTAATTTGTGTACTTTTAGTAGAAATGGGATTTCACTGTGTTAACCAGGCTGGTCTCAAACTCTTGACCTCGTGATCCGCCTGCCTTGGCCTCCCAGCATGCTGATTATAGGTGTGAGCCACCGCACCCAGCCACTTTTTTTTTCATGGAATATAAAGGATATTCCCTGAGAAGTCACCCTTCCATCATCATCGCCACTCAGTCATCCTTCCACAGACAACCCTGGTTAGTAATTTCTTGACTATGCTTCCACAGATTTTGTTTGTTTGTTTGTTTGTTTGCGTGCTTGCTTGCTTGCTTGCTTTGTTTGAGACGGAGTCTCGCCCTGTCACCAGGCTGGAGTGCAGTGGTGCAGTCTTGGCCCACTGCAACCACCTCCCGGGTTCAAGCGATTCTCCTGCCTCAGCCTCCCGAGTAGCTGGAACTACAGGTGCATGCCACCTTGCCAAGCTAATTTTTTGTATTTTTAGTAGAGACGGGGTTTCACCATGTTGGCCAGGATGGTCTAGATCTCTTGACCTGGTGATCCGACTGCTTCAGCCTCCCAAAGTGCTGAGATTACAGGTGTGAGCCACCGCGCCCAGCCCACAGATTTTTTAATGCAGTGACAGTATATAAAAAGCACTGTTGAACCCGGGAGGCAGAGGTTGCAGTGGGCCTAGATCATGCCATTGCACTCCCGCCTAGGCGACAGAGCAAGACTTCATCTCATAAATAAATAATAAATAAAAATAATAAATAAATGGCACTGTTTTATACCTAGCCATTTTTATTCATTATATTTGGGAGATCTTGCCATGTCAGCATGTAAGGAGCTTCCTCATTTATGTCTACATAGTATGGAAGTTTCATATTGATGGACATTTATGCTGTTTCTAATTTTTTGCTTTTATTACATGCAGGGATGCCATAGATAACCTTAGACATGTGCCATTTTCACACGTCCATCTACCTGTAGACTAGATGTGAAATTGCTGAGTCAGACAATATGTACATGTACATTTGTAATTTTGGTTGATATTGTCAAACTCTCCTCCATAGAGATTGTGCCAGTATGTTCTCCCACCACCAGCAGTGTATGACTGTGCCTGTTTCTCCATAGCCTCATGGACATTGCTTCGAGTTAAGAATATAGCAGATTCTGCCACACAGTGGCTCATGCCTGTAATCCCAATACTTTGGGAGGCCAAGGCAGGCAGATCACCTGAGGTCAGGAGTTAGAGATCAGCCTAGCCAATATGGCAAAACCCCGTCTCTACTAAAAATACAAAAAATTTCCCGGGTGTGATGGCTCCTGTCTGTAGTCTCAGCTACCTGGGAGGCTGAGGTAGGAGAATCTCTTGAACCCTGGAGGTGGAGGTTGCAGTGAGCTGAGATTGCGCCACTGCACTCCAGCCTGGGCAACAGAATGAGACTCCGTCTCAAAAAAATAAATAAATAAATAAATAAATAAATAAATGATAAATATATATATAGCAGATTCCCTGAAGATCAACATAGGATACTGAATCATGGGATCCCACTGTGACACTATTCCGCAAGACAGACGAAACATGGCACATCCCAGTTTGAAGAATACAGCCAGGCACAGTGGCCCATGCCTATAATTCCCGCACTTTGTTGAGGCTAAGGTGGGAGGATCACTTGATCCTGGGAGATTGAGACTAGCCAGGGCAACATAATAAGACCTCGTCTCTACAAAAATTTAAAAATTAAAAAAAAAAAAAATTAGCCGGGCATGGTGACACACACCTGTAGTTCCACCTACTCGGGAGGCTGAGGTGGGAGGATCGTTTGAGCTCAGGAGATCAAGGCTGCAGTAGGCTAGGAGTCTCACTCTGTTGCCCAGTGCACTCTGGAGTGCTGTGGTGCGATCTCAGCTCACTGCCACCTCCGTCTCCTGGATTAAAGCGATTATCTTGCCTCAACCTCCTGAGTAGCTGGGATTGCAGGTGTGCACCACCACACCTGGCTAATTTTTGTATTTTTAGTAGAGACGGGGTTTCGCCATGTTGGCCAGGCTAGTCTTGAACTCCTGACCGCTAATGATCTGCCTGCCTCGGCCTCCCAACATGCTGGGATTACAGGTGTGAGCCACCGTGCCTGGCCAGACGTTGATTTTTAAAGCCCAAGTCAGGGCCAGGCACAGTGGCTCACACCTATAATTCCAGCACTTTGGGAGGCCGAGGCAGGCAGATCATGAGGTCAGGAGTTCAAGATCAGCCTAACTAACATGGTGAAACCCCCATCTCTACTAAAAATACAAATATTAGATGGGCTTGGTGGCTCTTGCCTGTACTACTACTCAGGAGGCTGAGGCTGGAGAATTGCTTAAACCCGGGAGACTCCGTCTCAAAAAAATAAATGGGGGTCTCACTATGTTGCCCAGGCTGGTCTCAAACTCCTGGGCTCAAGGGATCCTCCCACCTCAGCCTCCCAAAGTGCTGGGATTTCTTTTAAATGGCGCTTCTTTTTTTAAAAAGAAAAAAAATTTTTTTAATCAATATGATTTATGCAAAGATGTGTTTAGCTGTGTTAAACTTGTGTTATGTTAATGCAAGTTTCTGTTACTAATTTCCTGTTTTCTCATCAGTGTTTAGAAACCCACAGAACCAGGTCTGTTCACTAGGTTTTTCTGCGTGTAGTGAAGTATTTTTCTGTAGTGAACATTGAATCATTTTACTGCAAGTTTTCCAAATCTGGTTCTAATTTGTTTGCCACTCATCTTCATCAGCCTTCATCCCCAAACTAATGTGTCTTTGTCCTCATGTGAAGTTTTCTGTGTTTACAAATGAAGAAGTTTCTGAGTGAAGATTAAGTCATAATTATTTTTCTAATCAAAATTGAACATTCTTTTCAGGCAAATGTTTTTGTTCTCTTTTTTTGACTTCTAAATACAGTTGCCTACTGGGCTGGCTGAGGCAGAGTACAGAAAGCTTGTTCCAACTGTCCAGAGTTCTGGTTGGCAGAAGACGATAGAATAGCGAACAGGTGCCTGTAGTCCACACAGCCCAGCTCATGTGTGGAGCACAGTAGGTCTCAACTGTGATAAAGTGGAGAAACACAAAAACCATGACTACTCTTTAGTTTCCTATCTTTCACATCCCTTATTTTTCTCCTTTGGGGAGGCAGTTTAAGCACATCTTGATTCATGGAGAGACCTAAATATCCAAAGTATCTAAAAAGTTGGGAGTAGTGCACACACCTGTAGTCCCAGCCACTCAGGAGGCCAAGGCAGGAGGATCGCTTGAGGCCAGGAGGTTGAGTTTACAGGAGCTATGATCACTACACGCCAACCTGGGCAACAGAATAAGATCCTGTCTCTAAATAAATAAAAGTTTTTTCTAAATGTTATCTCTCCTCAATAATTACAATTTATGTTTTAACATTAAGAAACACATCGATACATTGCAAAGGTGAAGGGTTGTTTTCCCTGCATCAGGACCAATAATGGGTTAAGTTTATTTAAAAGTGCAGCAGGCCGGGTGCAGTGGCTCACGCCTGTAATCCCAACATTTTGGGAGGCCGAGGAGGGTGGATCAAGAGGTCAGGAGTTCGAGACTAGCCTGACCAACATTGTGAAACCCTGTCTCTACTAAAAATACAAAAAAATTAGCCGGGTATGGTGGCGCACGCCTGTAATCCCAGCTGCTCAGGAGGCTGAGGCAGAAGAATCACTTGAACCCAGGAGGCGGAGGTTGCAGTGAACTGAGATGGCGCCGTTGCACTCCAGTGTGGGAGTCAGAGCGAGACTCCGTCTCAAAAAAAAAAAAAAAGTGGCCAACAGAATTGGATTTGCTCCTAGTTCTGAGAAAGTCAAGAGTGCTCCTTTCTGTCTTCACTCTTTTCTCACCTTCCCCTGTCCCAGTCTGTTTCTCACCTATTCCCAGCTTAGGTCATTGCAGAGCTAGTAAACCTTATACCCTACAAGGAGAAAACAGAGCAGCCACCCTCACTGCCCCTCTGCCCTGTCTCGGAGGGTTGCAGGAGTAGAGTCTGAACCGTCAAGTGCAGGCAGAACTCACACATAGCCATCCTGAAGCAGTAACAAGCCTTTCTTTGGCTCTGCCCATGTCACTGTTGTTAGTTCAGTGCCAGCACGGGAGGATTCAGAGTAAACCACCATTGAAGGAAAGTACAGGGAGAAAAACAGCAATCAGGGCACTGGTAGATGCCTGGCAGCCACAAAGCTTCCTCCTCACCCTCTGCAGTCAGGCTTTTTGGTAAGGCAGCTTCAGAGACGGAAAGGTCAGGGAACAACAGTAGCCTCTTAAAGGTTTGTATTATGAGACTTAGGAAGGAAATGTGAATGAGTTGAGGTTATTTAGCCTGGATGCAAGAACACAAAAAGGAGTGGAAATTTGTTTTCTTTGAGTCTAAGAGGGGTTATTTTGGGAAGCGTGGCTAGCAGCAGCTCTTTCCTCTTTCCATTGCGGGTAGGCCAAGAAGGACTGGGTTTAAGTTACAGTGGGTGAGATGGAAGTTAACCCGTATTCAAGTGTTTTGAGTGCTGACAGTGTGCCGGTCACAGTGGATTAGCAGAAGGAAGAAGTGTGCCAGACATTGAGAAGTATGGGCTCTGGGGCAGCCAGCCTGACTTTAAAACCTGGTTTCAACACATAGTAGCGTTGGAAGCTTGGACAAAGTACTATACCTCTAAACCTCAGTTGCCTCATCTGTAAAATGGCTATAATATACCTACTTCCTCATCAGTTATTTTTAAGTTTAAGAGTTAATATAGGTAAGGTGCTTTAAAAAGTGTCTGGTATGTATTAATCACATTTATATGTGATAAAAATAAAGATTAGCATGAGCAGTAGAAAGGATCTTAGGGTAATTTGGGCCAGCATTTCATTTTACAGATAAGGAGGCAAACATAGAGATAGAATTGAGATTAGAAGCCAATTCTGTAGACTTCTAGTCCAGGGTGGTTGCCGCTAGTCCTAGCTGTTTTAGGAATCCATATTGCTTCAAAAGCATTTCCCTTTAGGTTCCTCTTCCCCTCCTCCTTATAGCTGGTATTTCTAGAGTACAGGCATATGTGGCCTCATTTAATCCCTTACAGCAGGCTATGAAGCAAATGCCACTATTATCCCCATTTTTTTATAAGTGATATCTGAGGCTCAGAGAGGTTCATTTACCTGCCCAAGGCTACACAGCTTCTGAGAAGTTCAGTCTGGATTAAAACCCAGACCTCTGACTTCAGAGCCTGTGCTCTTAACCACACCACTGATTTTCCTTAGAAAGTCTCAGTGGAGTACGGTTGTGCTCAATTAAACCATGTGAGTATTTGACAAAGGTGAGCTGCAGGAGCCACAGGGCCCAGGGAATGTAAAGGTATTTTGCAATCCTTTTTCAACCTATATCTGCTTTGCTTTTATTTTTATTTATTTGTTTATGTTGTTGTTGTTGTTGTTGTTTGCTTTTTTTCTTTTTTTTGAGACAGAGTTTTGCTGTTGTTGCCCATGCTAGAGTGCAGTGATGCAATTTCGGCTCACTGCAACCTCTGCCTCCCAGGTCCAAGCAATTCTCCTGCCTCAGCCTCCCAAGTAGCTAGGCATGTACCACCACACCTGGCTAATTTTTGTATTTTTTTTTTTAGCAGAGGCAGGGTTTCACCATGTTGGTCAGGCTGGTCTCGAACTCCCGATCTCAAGTGATCTGCCTGCCTCGGCCTCCCGAAGTGCTGGGATTACAGGCATGAGCCACCGTACCCGGCCTGCTTTGTTTTTAGACCTGGTTTCTCTTATGTGTCTTCTGACACAGTGCAGTTACACTAAAACAGGTTACCCAAAGAATCTACCTGATGAAGAGAGTGAAATTTGAAGGTGATAGACCAGACCAAGAGAGGCCAGGAGCAGAGCTCTTTCGAGATAGGGACCATGTGGAGGTTATCAGGGCTCTGGGCAAGGATGCTAATAGACCAGAGATGTCAGATGTCAGAATCCCCACCTTGACCAGTGATTCTTCATTATTAATCCCTGTCAGATCCTGATGACAGCCTTGGACTTCCCTCTCTCTTGGAAAATGCAAAAGCTCACACACCAAAAAAGTATTTTGGAGTAGCTTCAAGGTTCATAACCCCCCCAGCTTCACCTCTGTGCTTGGCAGCATAGTAATTAAGGTCACACTTTGGATTAAATGGCCTAGGGTCAAATCCTCCTTTACTAGTTAGCTGTGTAACCTTGAGCAAGTTACTTAACTTGGTCTTGGGCCTCCAGTTCCCTCAATGAGGGAACTTTTAAATGAGGATAATCATAGCATTTGATTATAGGGTTGTTAGAATTAAATGAGTTAATGTGTGTGACATTCCTAGCACGTGATTAACTCTATAGTAGTGTTCACTATATAATAGTAGTATTGCTGCCCTCGGACCTTAGCCTATTTAGTAAATGTTTATGGACAGAATGAATGAATAATTCTAGTTGAGATGCCAAGCCCGGGGTAGAGCATGCCAATCAGCGTGTAGCAGATGGTCTATAGGTTTTTTGGGGTTTTTTGTTTGTTTGTTTGTTTGTTTTGAGATGGAGTCTCACTCTGTTGCCCAGGCTGGAGTGCAGTGGCGCAATCTCGACTCACTGCAAGCTCCGCCTCCCGAGTTTATGCCATTCTCCTGCCTTAGACTCCCGAGTAGCTGAGACTACAGGCGCCCTCCACCATGCCTGGCTAATTTTTTGTATTTTTAGTAGAGACAGAATTTCACCCTGTTAGCCGGGATGGTCTGGATCTCCTGACCTCGTAATCCGCCCGCCTCAACCTCTCAAAGTGCTGGGATTACACCGCGCCCAGCCAGTTTTTTGTTTTTCTTTTTTCTTTTTTTTTTTTTTGAAACGGAGTTTCGCTGTTGTTGCCCAGGCGGGAGTGCAATGACACGATCTTAGCTCACCGCAACCTCCGCCTCCCGGGTTCAAGCGATTCTCCTGCCTCAGCCTCCCAAGTAGCTGGGATTACAGGCATGTGCCACCACGCCCGGCTAATTTTGTATTTTTAGTAGAGATGGGGTTTCTCCGTGTTGATCAGGCTGGTCTTGAACTCCCAGATGGTCTATAGTTTTGCCAAGATACTGATCCGCTCAACCCTCAGGGCTGTGAAAGCCCCAGTTGGTCGCTTCTGGCTTCAAGCAGTGACATCTGCAATGTGAACTTCTGACTTTAAGCAGCAGCATCTGCAATGCAATGTACAAATATCTGTCTCTCTCGGTCACCTGACACGAAAACGGTTTGGGTAGTACCAGTTGAGGATATCAGTTGGTAAGTCATGAGAATCCAGTAGGCAATCCAGATTCCAAGTCCAGGAGAATTTTGAGAATGGGTGTCAGAGAGTCTTCACGACTGCACTGAGTTTAGAGGCCGTGGGCTTCCTGCAGGTTTCACAAGTGTTGGGGTCCCAGCTAGAGCAGGCTCCATACCACAGTGGGTACAGAGGATGTCCTGCCAGCAGGAAGCTTCAGTGCTTCCCACCTTGCACATGAGGGACCCAGGGTTTGTGGACTCACAGGATTTGTGGAGAGCCCACAGTGTGAGGTGCTGCAGAAACCACTGTGACGCAGAAACCAGACTAGAGCCCAAAGCCTTGTGAAGGCAACAGACATGAAACAGATAGTGATAAGTACTGAAGTAGGTTAGGCCCAGAGGTGTGAGTGCTAGAAAAAGGTGGTACCTAGGCTGTGGGAGTTTATAACAGGACCCAGCCTTGTCTGCAAGGTGGACTCTAAGAGCTGTAGGAAACTATAGAAGGGTTTTAGTCAAGGAAGTGGTATGTTTAGATTTATACTCTTTTTTTTTCTTACAAACCCACTTTTATTTATTTACTTTTCATTAGTTTAAGTCCTTGAGGGGCACAGCATCACACAGATTCTGTGTTCAATAGCCTTAGCAAGATTGCTTGGGAATTTAGCACAAACCATGCCACTGTTTCCACAGGGCTGAGTTTACCTTTCCCCAGATTATGCTGGTTTTCTTCAGTTTGCTGCCAGCAGTCAGTGTGGTGTTCTTTGCTTTGTACATGTAAGTACATCTTTTGCCTAAATAGAATTCAGTTTCATTTCGAGCATAAATACCTTCAATTTTCTTTTTTTTTTTTTTTTCAGAGACAAAGTCTGGCTCTGTCACCCAGAATGGAGTGCAGTGGTGCCATCTCGGCTCACTGCAAGCTCCGTCTCCCGGGTTCACGCCATTCCCCTGCCTCAGCCTCCCGAGTAGCTGGGACTACAGGCACCCGCCACCATGCCCGGCTAATTTTTTTGTATTTTTAGTAGAGACAGGGTTTCACCACGTTAGCCAGGATGGTCTCGATCTCCTGACCTTGTGATCCACCGTCCTCAGCCTCCCAAAGTGCTGGGATTATAGGCGTGAGCCACCGCACCCAGCCAATACCTTCAATTTTAATAAGAACTGTGTCCTCCCTTTCATTCTGGAGGCCCGACTTACAGCTAGCAGAAAATGGCCTTGGACTACAGCCTTCCAAATGTATTGTATTTATCTTATTATTACTGTTATTTTTGAGACAGGGTCTCTCTTTGTCACCCAGGCTGGAATTCAGTGGTACAATCATAGCTCACTGCAACTTCAAACTCCTGGGGTCAGGCAATCCTCCCACCTCAGCCTCTGGTGTAGCTAGGACTGCAGGCATGTGCCACTACACCTGGCTAATTTTTTTTTTCTTTTGTAGAGACAGTGTCTTGCTGTGTTGCCCACATTGGTCTTGAACTCCTAGCCTCAATTAATCCTCCTGCCTCAGCCTCCCAAAGCACTGGGATTGCAGGCATGAGCCACTACACCCTGCTCATATTTGCCTTTTAGAAGTCCTGTTCTCAGCAGGCCTCTACAGGCTCCAAGATGGTAGGAAGAGAGCTTTTTAAAAAAATTCACCCTGACAGCATAAACATGAATGTTAGAACATAGTTGGAAGAGGCTGAGGCAGGAGGATCACTTGAGCCCAGGAGTTCGAGGTTACAGTGAACTGTGATGGAGCCACTACACTCCAATCTGGGTGGCAGAGTGATACTTTGTCTCTAAAAAAGGAAAGAAAAGGAAATGAATTGGAAACAGACAAAAGTTTATCTGAGGACATAAGTTAGAAGACTCCTTATAGTAGTCAGGAGGTGAAAGGTAATACTTGCCTGAAATAAGTATCTGGACTTTTGAGGGAAAAGGGGGACTCAAGCATGATCCCCTGCCAATTCTGGGTGGAAGGCAATACCATCCCTGGGATAGGGGATACTGGAAGTAAAATAGTTCTGGAAGGTTGGGACACATTGTGAGTTCTGTTAGGGACTTATTCCATGTGTGGTACATGTGGGATGTTCCCTGAGGAAGGCCAGTGGATAGATGGCTCCGAGCACAGGAGAGATGTTGGAGTAGGCAGAGAGAACCATCAGCAGTGGGGTTGACTGCCTGCCTTCAGCAGGGCTCCTTCCTAAGGGGAGAAAGTTTAGAAATGAATTTTGATCAGTGATTTCTTACTTTATGACCAGTTTGATTGGCATGCTTCTCTTCTACGCTCAACTTTTAGAATTCTTAGATAATGTATATTTTGAGCCCTTTTCATAAAAACCAATATAGTTCACTACTTTGAAGAATTCATCTTTTTTCTTCTTGGCTGGCTGGCCTCATGTAACTCCTTCCCTGAGTATCTTTGCAGTAGGAGAAAGCTGATTAACTCATAATGTGGTACTGTTCATTTTCTTAGATTTGTGACCCAGAAGGAAATCTCTGACCTCGGCTGTGGCTCTTGGTGCTGGCCAGAAGCCAACTTCATGTCTGAGTGCACGAGCAGCAGTTTGCCATGGAGAGCTTGGGGCTGCAGACGGTGACCCTTAGTGATGGGACAACAGCCTACGTCCAGCAAGCTGTCAAAGGTGAGTATTTCTGGAGACCTCAGGATCCTGCCCTGTCCCTCAGCCTCTGGAAAGGAGTGTCCATTTCTAAGAGTCCCACCATCACCTTGCCCTCCCGCCTGCTTACCCTTGCCCACGAGCACAACTTGCTCTGCATTAGAATCTCCTGTGGTGCGTGATGAAAAGGGAACTCTAAAATAAAATGCTACAAGTCAGACAATCCCAGTCATAGGAACCAGTACCTCTCAAAGACAGAATTCCTAATATGTATTGAGTAGTTCATAAATATTTCTGGAATGAACACAGTGTTAGTTATGACTCCCTGCTTTTCATATCCCCTGTCACAGTTTTTTAGTGCTTTCTAGAAGCAGTTTATCATCTTAATTCAAGTATATTCAAACATTCAAACTACTAAGCATCTACCATGTACAAGATACTCTTCTAAGCCAGGCATAGTGGCTCATGCCTATAATCCCAGCACTTAGGAGGCTGAGATGAAAGGATCACTGGAGGCCAGGAGTTGGAGACCAGCCTGGGCAACATAGCAAGACTCTGTCTCTAAAAAAATAATAAAAATAATAATCTGGGTGCAGTGGCATGCACCTTTAGTCTCAGCTATTCAGGAGACTGAGGCAGAAGGATCACTGAAACCCAGGAGTTTGAGGATTCAGTGAACTATCATTGCACCACTGCACACCAGCCTGGGTGACACAGCAAGATCCCATCTCTAAAAAAATTTTTTTTAAAAAGATACTCTTCCAGATTCAGAGAGGAACACCCAAGCAGAGATCTCATGCCCTAATCCCTACTAGGGGATGCCAGAATTTAAAATATAGGGCACATAGTTAAATCTGAATTGGACATAACAATGAATACTCTTGTAGGATACGTATGTCCCAAATGTTGTAGGGACATATGTATACTACATACGAGGGACATACATATACCTCATATAAGGGATAGACATATGTAAACATGGGATTAAGCTGGGCTTGGTGGCATGCACCTGTAGTCTCAGTTATTTGGGAGGTTCAGATGGGAGGATCTCTTGAGGCCAGAAGTTTGAGGTCAGCCTAGACAACAGCAAGACCCCATCTCAAAAAAAGTAGGGAGTGTTAAATACTATAAAATACTAAAATAATAATACTAAGTTCTAAAAACAAAATGTATTATTTGAAATTCAGATTTACCTGGGCATCCTGTATTTTATCTGGCAATCCTACCCCCACTCTCAAGGTACTTAAAATCAAGGTAGGTGTGGAGTCAGAATAAAGTGTTTAGGGCAAGGCCTGCAGGCCAGGGGCACTCTTCCTTTCTTGCCAGTGTTCTCAGGCAGCCAGATAGCATTCATGTCTTCCTTGGACAGCACTGGGCAAATACTGCCTTGTTCCTACTCTTCATTTTACGTTTTCTGGACTCCTTGATTGTCACTGTCCTCATAAAGCATTGTCATTGCAACATTGCCCTCCATTTCAACACACTATCAGAATATATTTCCGCTCCTGTGTTTACAGATAAGTTGTTTATTGATTTCATTTTAAGTTGTCTGTTTCCTGGTGATGACTAAGGAGGCCCCTTAATCTCATCAGTAAGCTCTTTCCATATGACAGTCTGTGGGGGTCCCTTCTGGAAAGGTTTCTTGTCAAGAGCTGTCTGTGACATGTGGGTTCTTGCTGGCTTCATCTTCTTGAGAATGCAACTTCTCTAGAATACTTTTGAAGCCTGAAACTCTCTGTTTGCAGACTTCCCACTCCAGGTCTTGCCCCTCCAGTGCAGTCTCCGTGGGATGGAAGAACTTAGAACTCTAGCTAGGGTTGTGTTTACTCCTTGGACCCAGTTAGTTCCTATGCCTCAGTCTTCCACTGAGAATTAATGGTCAAATGAATGAATAAAAAGGAAGTGACCACAGCTGACCTGAGAGAGCCACTCTTTCCTATATCTGTCTGTCTTATGTATTTCTTTATTGTGTCAGTCTTCCTGGCTGTTCTGTGCCCACTCTGTGGTGTTGCAATGTGCACTTACACACATGCGCACTCACTCACTCACAACAGATTTTCCCTCTGCTCAGGGTAGAGCTGTCCTTCAGAGACCAGAACCACACTTTCCTGAAAGGCTTCTCTGACTGGTGAGCTCCTCTGAAGCTTTTGACTGAGGCACATTTGTCTCTCTCTGCCGGAAACCCTAAAATTGTATGAGACTTATCTTTAATTAGGATGAATATAAAATGTATTATTCAAATACAGCATTTTAAAAGTGGAAGAGTGTGCTATTAATAAATGCACTGGGATGGTTCCAGGCAAACTGGGGCATATGGTCACCTCTGTAATGGGATACGAGGCCCTTGTCAGTCAGCTGTTCTCCCCACTGTCTCTCTCCATTGTAGTCTCTAGTTGTTTGAGGAAATAGTAGGCTAAGTTTTTTCTTCAGACAACTCTTCTCAACATTTTGTTTTCTACCTTGAAGTAGTACCCACTCTGCTGGCAGTAGCTTGCCAATGCTTTCAGAACCCCAAGTACTGATGCCCTTGCCAGGACAGATAAATTGTTAAAATGAGGGTAGCCTACTGCTCTGTGGGTGGGAGGGAAGAAAATGGGTTCCTCTTCCCCCCATCTCAGCTGCCTTTCCTATTTCTTACCTTTATCTCCACCTTACCTGCCTTTGGTTAGTTGTAGGACTGTTAGTTACTGACCCCAAGAAGACTCAGTTTGGGAACAAGTTTGGGTATTCCTCTAAAGGATAGATGTCAGCAGAGACTTGGACTGGAAGTAACTGTCTTTCCCACCTGAGTGCTCAGTTTCCTAAACCTCAGTCTTCTAAGGAAAGGACAAATCACTTGTCATTAACTTTTTTTTTCTTTTTTCTTTCTTTCTTTTTGTTTTTTGTTTTTTTATTTTGAGACAGAGTCTTACTTACTCTGTCGCCCAGCCTGGAGTGCAGTGTCACCATCTCGGCTCACTGCAACCTCCACCTCCCAGGTTCAAGCGATTCTCCTGCCTCAGCCTCCCAAGTACCTGGTACTACAGGTGTGTGCCACCATGCCTGGTTAATTTTTTTGTATTTTTAGTAGAGACACGGTTTCATCATTTTGGCTAGGCTGGTCTTGAACTCCTGACCTCAGGTTATCCGCCTGCCTCAGCCTCCCAAAGTGCTGGGATTATAGACGTGAGCCACCACACCCAGCCTAACTTTTTTTTTTTTTTTTTCTTTTTGAGACAGGACCTCACTCTGTCACCCAGGCTGGAGTACGGTGGTACAATCTCAGCTCACCGCAACCTCTGCCTCCTGGGTTCAAGTGATTCTCCTGCCTCAGCCTCCTGAGTAGCTGGGATGACAGGCACCGCCACTGCACCCAGTTAATTTTTTTGTATTTTTAGTAGAGACAGGATTTCACCATGTTGGCTAGGCTGGTCTCGAACTCCTGACCTCAGGTGATCTGCTCGCCTCGGCCTCCCAGAGTGCTAGGATTACAGATGTAAGCCACCATGCCCAGCCTTTTTTTAATTTATTTTTTATTTTTTTGAGACAGGGTCTTACTCTCTCACCCAGGCTGGACTGCAGTGGCACAATCATGGCTCCCTGCAACCTCTGCCTCCTGGGCTCAAGCAATCCTCGCACCTCAGCCTCCTGAGTAACTGGGACCACAGGCATGCACCACTACACCCAGCTAATTTTTGTGTTTTTTGTAGAGACAGGGTTTTGTCACATAGCTCAGGCTGGTCTCAAACTCCTGAGCTCAAGCGATCCACCCACCTTGGCCTCCCAAAGTGCTCGGATTATAGGCATAAGCCACCAAATCTGACCATCATTACCTCTTCAATCTCTCTTTCTTTCCTTTCTCATTTCTCCTCTTCCTTCCCCCTCTCTCAGACTCATTGGACACAAGGAAGGGTCGTCTAGTTCTAATTTAAAGAGCCTTATTAGAAGTGCTTTCCAGTTAGGTAAAAGAAGAGTAATATCTTCGAAGTCTGGAGTCTTGTTCATTTTTATGCTGCTTGTTGTGTTGCCTTAGGTGATCTAATTTTTTACTAGAAAATTGAAATGAAAATATCAGAGATCAATGAAGGAACCATTACTCAACAGTGGCAGTAGAATAAGACCTACATGGACACATAATAGCATAATAGTTGTACTCACATAGTTCTCTATTGCTTTACTTTCCATCTCTTCTAAAATGCATATTGGGCTTATAATAAAAGCTAGAATTTATTGAGGGCTGACCATATATATATACCTGGCACTCGGAATTCCCAGTCTTTTATATACATTAACTCATTTAACCCTAACAGAAACCCTATAAGAAAGACACAGTTTTCAATCCCCATTTTACGAAAAGGAAACTGAGGCACGAGGTTAGTTAAATAGGCTGTCCAAGAGCACACAGCTGTTAAGAGGTAGAGCTGGAATTCAAACTCAGGAGGCCTGGCCCGGTTCCAGAGTCTATTGTTTTTAACCATTAAGTGATGTAGCCTGCCTTCACAGGGACTCCTGGTCTTAGCACACTGTCATAGTGAGGGATGAGGGGATATGTTTTGATTTTGTTAGTTTGAGGTATATCTGAATTTTGACCCATTGGGGCCCATCCAGGTTTAAGGGCCATTAGTTCAAGTCTCAGCAACTTACTATTAGGTTGGAAGTTTCCACTTGGCTGGGCATGGATAGAATAATAAATGAAGTTACTCCTCCTGTCAGTAACTGGAAGGGAATCTGTTGGGAGATGATGGGTTCTGGCAAGGCAAGTGTCTTCACCCTTAGTGTCTCAAGGCCCAGGCCTAGGGAGATGGAGCAAGGGAACAAGGAAGATGTTACCCATGCTTAGACCTGCAGCCTCATGCCTAGAGACTCAAATAAATCTCAGCTAAAAACAGGCAGGTGTTTATTAGCCCTCTTCTGGTCCTGGCCCATTTCTCTCCATTTCACCCTAACAGGAGAAAAGCTTCTTGAAGGGCAGGTGATCCAGCTCGAGGATGGGACCACTGCATACATTCACCAGGTGACGGTACAGAAAGGTGAGGGCACCCCAACACACCATGCCTTGTGGAGGGAAGCCTGACAGCCCCCACCAAGGGACCCCTCCATGACACTGAGCCCCAGGGAAAAGCAGGCATTGCTCCCGTTACAGAATCTCTCTCCTTTGAGGATGGTCAACCTGTGCAGCTGGAAGATGGCAGCATGGCTTACATACACCGCACACCCAAAGGTAGGGTCACCATCATCACAACTGGGGAAAGGATGGGAGGCCGGACAGGAGGATGGGGTGGCACACAACTGGGGTGTAGACATGGGAGCTGTCATCTCCACGGTACACACATGCTCACCTGGATTAGCAGCCTTGCCCACCTTCCCTGGTGCAGACCACAGGAGCAGCTATGTCTGCCACCGGGAGGTGAGCCTTGGGGATCAGTCACATGGACTTTGATGGTGGCCTTGGCTCCAGCACAGCCACAAAGTCTTAGGGCTTTAAATAGGACCTGAGGATATCATCCAAGACGAGGATAAAAAACTAGTATTTAAGAATGAAGCTCCTAAGGTGCTGAAGAATAACAATTTATTCCTTCTGCAGGTAGTTTCTTGAGTGACTGTTGCATGCCTGGCATTGTGTTAGGTGTAGAGTATACAAGAGAGAACAAAGTCAGACATAGTCCCTGCTCTCCTAGAGTCTAGAGGGGGAAATAGAAGTGAAACAAGCCATCAGTGATGAACTGATCATACAAAGAGAGATCAGGCTCAGGGAGGGCTTCTCTGAGGAAGTGATGCTTGAGCTGAGAAGTATAGAATGAGGTAGACTTAGCCGGGGGAAAAGGGATGGCAGGGAGGGTTCAGTACTTCAGGCAGAAGGAATAGCATGTGCAGGCCTAGAGCTGGGGGAAGAAAGAACAGCACATTCCAGGAACTGCTAGGAGCAAGAGCCCTGGGAGCAAAGGCAGAATGAGCAGGAGGAAACTGGAGAGAGAAAGACAGCGCTGGCGCACTCTGGGTTTGAGTGTCAGGGTGAGGATTTTGGTCTTTATCATGAGACCAGTGGGAAGCATTTAAACTCTTTAGGCAGTTAAGTGACATGGTCACAACTGTGTCCTGCAAAGATCCCTCTGGATGTTGTGCTGCCTGGAGGGACCTAGAGGGGGTGAGGAGTGACTGGTCAGGAGGCTCTTGTGGTCATCTAAGCCAAGATGATCATGGGCCCCTGTCAGGTCCTCAAGGAGCTTGTGAGTTCCCATTTAGTGTACCATAGGAGACCTCGTCCTTAGGTGAGACAGCCCCAGGAGGAGGAACAGCAAGAGTGGATCACAAAGTGAAGGACCATGAGAAATTGGATGCTGAAACCCTCCTTGGTATATGTATCTCTCATTAACTTAAAGGTAGGGTCCCAGCTGTATCTCTTCCCCTTGTGTGGCATCAGGGCTAACCGCGTGTTCCCTGCAGAAGGCTATGACCCCAGCACCCTGGAAGCCGTCCAGCTGGAAGATGGCTCCACTGCCTACATTCATCACCCTGTGGCTGTGCCATCGGAGAGCACCATCCTGGCCGTACAGACAGAGGTGGGCTTGGAGGACCTGGCAGCAGAGGATGATGAGGGCTTCAGTGCAGACACAGTGGTGGCCCTAGAGCAGTATGCCAGCAAGGTGAGCATGCAGAGCCTGACACAGTCTGTCACTCTCTAGACAACGGGGCCTTGCCTGTGCACTGCCTCTTGGCCCTGCCAGAACTTCGCCTCTTAAGAGGGTAAGGGCAGCCCTGTGCTTGGGCACCATGTGGGATATTCCCTTTGCCCCTCCACCCCAGCTCCCCCAACTCACCTGTCACACATCGTTGTCTAGGGCATGCAACACAGCCTGGCCTGGCTGCTGACAGCTGTTTACGCTCACTTTTGTTTACGCTGTCTCTGCAGAGGGAAGGCTGCCATAAGAAACAGTGACATCCTTATGCTGGGGAGTTAGGCATAGCTTCACTTTGGCTGCTGTACTAATCCTCTGCACTAGCTGGGAAAGCCCTGCCAGTGCCTTGTATGAGCTTTCTAGTCCACTGAGGTAATTGTATTTATTTCTTCTCTGTGACTCACTTAGTCATTTGGAAAATTAACCTCAGTGAGCTATGACAAGGGCATGTGCAACAGAACAGCTGGGATTCCTGGATTATGAGGCCCACACAGTAGCTCAGCTGGAAAGGATAAGGGTCCTGGCTCTGCAAATACCAGTTAGTCCAAGTTCTTTCTGCCGGAACCATGGTCCTGCCTGTGGGGAAAAGTGTACAGAGATCTCTGAGCTTTCCAAACCAGGGTGTTCCCTTCCTGGAATGACTGCAGAGCCTCAGGCTGAATGTACCAGGGCTTCCTGCATGTTCCTTCCTTCCAGCAGTTTTACGCGAAGATGGGGGAAGTTTTTTATTTATAACGAAACCAGTGTGGCTGAATGGTGGAGGAAAAAAGGAAGTCCCTATGTCTTTTCAAAATGAAGCACAGGCTAGGTGCAGAGGCTCACACCTGTAATCCCAGCACTTTGGGAGGCTGAGGCAGGTGGATCGCTTGAGTCCAGTCTGGGCAACATGGTGAAACCTCATCTCTACAAAAAAAATACAAAAACAAATTAGCTGGGCATGGTGGTGCCCACCTGTGGTCCCAGCTACTGGGAAGCAGAGGTGGGCGGATCACGAGGCGGTGATTGCAGTGAGCTGAGATTGTCCCACTGCACTCCAGCCTGGGCAACAGAGGGGGACCCTATCAAAAAAAAAAAAAAAAAGCAGCAGCAGCACAAAATTTTACAGCAGGCTACGTTCACTCCCACCCCAGTTCCCTGAGGTATATTTTAAAGACCAAATGTGAGATTCGATGTTGATGTAAAGAGAAGTGGATTTTATTTAACTCATGAGCCCTGAGATCTGTGCTTGCTCTACCGCTACCTAGTCCAAACTTGGGTCAGTCCCTCTCCCAGACCTCAGCTTATTCCTAATATGATAAGATGGGACAAGATGATCTCAGAGGTCACTTTTATCCCCGATGTTCCTTGATTCCCGTGATTACCCCAGGAGCTAGTGAGACATGGAATGAAATCCAAGTGCCTGTGTGGGTTAGCCCGCCAAGCAGGTCTGGCCACCTCTGACCCTACCCTTTACCCAGAAGCTGCTTAAGTGTCTATGAAACTCGCAGCTGCTTGAGCCCCTGAGCTGGAGCCTAACTAGACAGACCTTGCCATGAATTTGGCGTTACCCCTGTGTCCCCTGCTCACCGTGACTTGCAGAGTTCAGTTTCAGGAGCTCCTGGAAAGACCAGAGTGTGATTCTGAAACATTCCAGAAAGAAAGACTAAGGAACAGTCCCACCAGGACCCTGCCCCGGCAAGCAAAAGAGCAATAAGGGCTCTTTGCATCCAGGGGCTGGTGTGAGATGGGTGGTTTCAGCAATATCCCCAGAAGAGGAGACAAAAGGGGAGGACTTGTCAGCTGGGTGCTGTCATTAGAGCTGACATTTCTGGTGGGAACTGCAGCACTCCCCTGGGTGCTTCTGGTCGTGGCCACCTCACTCTAGGCCCCATGTCCTATCAGATGAACCTGGGTGAGCTCATCTCCACAGCAAGCCCCCTTGTTTATGTACTTTTTAAGCACTAGTTTCATGCCAGGAGTAAGGGGACCCCTCCCATCAGAAGATGGAGGTCTTGAGAGTTGCAGGCTCCTAGGCGTGTGTGCTAAGAAGGAGGGTTTCTGGCACTTGGCCCAGTGCAATCATGGCCATTCAGACAACCTCCCTTTCCACCTTACCTAGCTGTCTATGTGATATCCTTTCTTCAATAGCTGTCACAGCCACTATAACCTGTAGGTCTCCCTTTATCCCATCAGAGATGGGTGGTGACTCCCCATGCCCACCCTGTTTCTTCTGTAGCATGCCCCAGCATCTGTTCCTTGTCTGTCTAGGTATGTTCTTCTGCCCCAGAGGCCCCTGACAGGCTTAACCCTGCCTATTGGGTCTTAAGCTGTCAGCAGGGCCCTGTGTCCCACCTTCTTCACTGGGGAGAATACATATAGGGATCTCAAGATTTTTCCCCCAGGTTCTTCATGACAGCCAGATTCCGCATAATGGAAAAGGACAGCAAGTTGGAGACAGAGCATTCCGCTGTGGCTACAAGGGCTGTGGGCGTCTCTACACCACCGCTCATCACTTAAAGGTAAGGTTGCTGGTAGACAGCCATCAGCTCTGCAGTCTTCCCTTCCAGGCTGTAATTCTACCTTTCCACTTTGATTGGAATTGGTCCCTGCCCTCAAGTTGCTGGAGGGAAGAAATGAGGGTACACAGGAATGTCAGGACAGAGCGTTTGACACACATGAGTGGTACAGGAGGGAAGAGAATCAGGGTCCTAAAGAAAACCAAAGAACCCAGGTCATACTCTTGCTCCTCTGAATTATGTGATCGCTTGTCCTCACAGGTGCATGAACGAGCTCATACAGGTGACCGTCCATACAGATGTGACTTCCCCAGCTGTGGAAAGGCCTTTGCCACAGGTAACCTGCCTGGTGGGCTGCTTCCAGTTGAGGGTGGAAGGTTCTAGTTCTGTTTGGGATCTCCGTGAAGGGAACCCAACAGCAGGCTGCTTTCCTGGAGAAACTACCGTCAGAGTACTCTGACTTGCAGGGTGCTCTCTCTGGAGGAAACCTTGTTACGGGAGTGAAAGGCAGCATGGTTCAGGCCAGCAGAAGGAGCCTGGAGGGTTGGTGGAGAGACCCAGCCTCTTGTGTCAGCTCTGATGCCAACCAGCTGTGGATTATTGGGTGGGCCATTGCATCTCTCTGGGCTTATTTTCCCCTCTGTGAAACTAGGACCTTTAGTCACGAGTTCTCTTAAGTTTCTTTCATGCTTATGTTCTGGTATGGCTCCAACTGCACCTGGAGAGGGAAGCAGGGCAGAGTGGGCTTTTCCAGCCCCTGCCCAGGCAGGGGTGGGATAGAGGCAGACATGGGTTTCTTGAGCCAAAGGAGATGGAGAGCCTGTGCATGAGGTGGATGGTGGAGGATGAGACCCCACTGGGTGCTCATCTCACCCCTCCCTGCCACATGTGGACAGGCTATGGACTGAAGAGCCACGTTCGTACCCACACTGGTGAGAAACCATACAAGTGCCCAGAGGAGCTGTGCAGCAAGGCCTTCAAGACCTCAGGAGACCTGCAGAAGCATGTCCGTACCCACACTGGTATGCTGGGCCCTGCCCACTCCAACCCCATTCCCTGGGCAAAAGGAATTCAGCTTGCCTTTCAGACTTAGACCTGGAGCCCGGTACCATCCCCTGCTTGCTCTGGCATGGCCCTCTTTCCCACACCCCTCCTCACATTCCACCATTTGCATAGGGGAACGCCCGTTCCGGTGCCCTTTTGAGGGCTGTGGCCGCTCCTTCACCACGTCCAACATCCGCAAGGTACATGTGCGCACCCACACAGGCGAGAGGCCCTACACCTGCCCGGAGCCCCACTGTGGCCGCGGCTTCACCAGTGCCACCAACTATAAGAATCATGTGCGCATCCACACAGGTGGGCTAGCTGGCATGCGAGGACTACCCTCGCTCAGGCCCCAACCCCTCTACTGTAGTCTTCCCATCTAAGACACATTCCCAACTCCCAGCCCAGAACCCTTCTGTGCCAGCCATTCCAGGCTGGTCTGGGGGCGGGGTTTCTCCAGAACAACTCCACTTGCAGTGAGCAGTTCCTCCATTTCCAGTTAGATCCAATCTGAAAGGTATTGCCAGTCCTCTCTGGGGTCCCTCAGCTCTCTACCACCCCTCTACACCCACCCTGAACTCTCCAACTCTGACTGAGCTCCTGAAAAGAGGCCAGGGTCAGGAATGGTGGGGAAGAAGCAGAGTGAACTGTTGCCTTCAACTCTTCACCTTATCCGCCGTCCATGACTCCTGTGTATCCTCACCCTCCCCAGTGTTGTGTGCCCTCGTCCAGCTTTCCGTGTTGTCTCTCAGCATGTGTGTCCCCTCTTTCCCATCACAACTGATACTTCAGTCATCCTTGCCTCTTGCCTCTGCTGTTCACCACTCTCACCCTCCCACCCTCAACCTTGTAAGCCCCAGTGCCCCCACCAGCCCCTTCACTAGCCCCAGCCTTGCCCTGTCCCCCATTTCCTTTCCACCTTGTCTCTGGATTCAGTGGTTCAACACTCTTGTCCTCTCTGTGTTCCACTGGCCATCTTCCCCAACCCTGTCCATTCAGAGTCTCAGGTCTCAGTCCCTCTCCCTCCCTCTGGCTCTCCCTTCACCAACCCTGTCCCTGACCCCTGTCCCCTTAGTTTCCCCCTTGCCAGCCCCAGTTCCCACCCCCCTCACAGCCCAGTGTCCCCAGGGGAGAAGCCATACGTTTGCACGGTGCCAGGCTGCGGGAAACGCTTCACCGAGTACTCGAGCTTGTATAAGCACCACGTGGTGCACACACACTGCAAGCCCTACACCTGCAGCACCTGCGGCAAGACCTACCGGCAGACCTCCACCTTGGCCATGCACAAGCGCAGCGCCCACGGTGAGCTGGAGGCCACGGAGGAGAGCGAGCAGGCCCTCTATGAGCAGCAGCAGCTTGAGGGTAAGGGGAGTGGGCAGGGAGTGAGAGTGGGGACAAGCCAGGCCTCCCCATGGCATCTGGTAGCAGGTGTCAGCCTTGGCTCTCCTCTCCCAGCCGCCTCTGCAGCCGAGGAGAGCCCGCCACCCAAACGACCCCGGATAGCTTACCTTTCGGAGGTGAAGGAAGAGAGTGATGACATCCCAGCCCAAGTGGCCATGGTGACCGAAGAAGATGGGGCCCCCCAGGTGGCTCTGATCACTCAGGATGGTGCCCAGCAGGTACAGGCCCTGGAGTACAGAGGTGCCACACTAGCTGGCACTCTCCACTCTCTCTGGGGACTCTGGGAGCCTTGAAGTTCTGACAGCCCCACTGCCACCCAGCTTCCTGTTTCAGTTTTATAGACCTCGGAGGCTGAGGCTGAGGGGACCATATCTTGTAGCGCAACCTCTTCTCCTGTGCTTCCAGCTCAGTCTCTGGGGCTTCTGGAGCACAGTTAGTAGTTTCTCTTTTTACTTGGAGGCTGACAGGTCCTGTTCATCTGAACAGGACATGGGATGTCCTTCTCAAGAGAGGCATGTGCGTATAGCAGCCAGAACATGATATGGGGTCTGAAAGCTGGGGTCTGGTCCTACCAGTGTACTAGCCAGCTGCATAACCTAACCATACTCTTGTTAGAAAGTGCATCTGTGCTTTCTAGAGTTGTTAGGACACAATCAGGTGGCGACCCTGAGCTACATACAACAGGGCCCAGAGGCGAAATGGTGATAAATAGAAGTAGGCAGTGGAATTCTTCTAGTGTGGCCTCTCTTTGCAGCCTTGGACCCATTTTGTTTGCCTGTCACCCATCCCTTCCACCACTGTGACATGAAACTAATAAGCTGACCTTGTCTGGGAGAGCAGGTATATCTTCCTTAGGGACTTTCAGACAACCCTCCACTGACACTGCCAGCTCATCTTCCCCCTCCTGTTGGCAGGTCAGCCTGTCCCCGGAAGACCTCCAGGCCCTGGGGAGTGCCATCAGTATGGTCACCCAGCACAGCAGCACCACTCTCACCATCCCCAGTCATGATGCCGACCTGGCCACATCTGGCACACATACAGTCACCATGGTCAGCGCCGATGGCACCCAGACGCAGCCCGTATGACCAGGGGGTTTGCTTGGGGTTTCTTATTTTGTCATTCCTTTCCATGGGGTGGGCATTAAAGTGCACTCTAAACTAGTCAAGCTTTCTTACCAGGACAAAGATTCCCCACAGTTCCTGGGCCATGAGCAGCTCTCATCTTTAAAAGCAGTTGAATGGAGGTTAAGAGACACTTTATACATCTCAATTCAACCCTGACTTGTTTTGCAACCTTAGGCAAATCACTTTTCCATGGACTTCTGTCCATCTTCAAGTGAGAGGATTAAAATATCTCTGGAATTTTTTACAGCTCTGTCCTGTGATTCAAAATCCCTAAATTAAATTGGGCTGTAAGTTGGGAGGAAACCCAGCCTTACTCAGATCTGAGCCTCAGGCTAATTAATCTGACCCATATGGTTTTATCCATTCTCTTCTGGGTTGTTCCCAGCACCGTAATTGGAGGGATGTTTGTTTGGATCGTGGGGAGGGAGAGTATACTGCGGGTGGAATGGAAGACCTCCTTTTGCCTTTTAGGTCACAATCATTACCTCTGGGGCTGTGGTGGCTGAGGACTCAGGTGTAGCATCTCTTCGTCATCAACAGGTGGCACTGTTGGCCACAGCCAACGGAACGCACATTGCAGTGCAAGTGAGTAGAGATCTGGGAGGAAAGGGCATCCCACGGCCAGAGAAGGCAACAAGGAATAAAGGGGAATTAGATGAGGATCTTGAAGAGAAGGGTATCTGACTCAAAAAGAGCCCATTTCAGAGGACAGATCCCTTTCCTCCTGCATCCATGCATCTGTCTCAGGCTCACTCTTGGCTGAGGCAGAATGTTGAAGCCTCTTCTGGCCTTCAGGATAACTCCGATGGCAGTCTACCTGTGGTCCAAGTCTTTCTTTGTGTCTCTATTTCTTCATCTGGAAATTGAGGAGGCTGAAGTAGATGATCACCACGGTTCTCTTCAGCCAGTCCTTCCTCCGTGAGCAAGCTGGTCTCTCTGACCCTGACTATTCCAGGGCGCCCTGGCCATGCCTAGCCTAATAGGACTCTTCATCTGTGAACTTCATGTTTATTGGAGCCCTACTAAGTGCTCAGTGTGTGGCACTGGATAGATGGGGGAGAGTAAAAAAAAAAAAAGTAGGCCACATACTACTAACACTGGAATCTAGCAGGGAGGATCTCACTCCTTCCTTCTGCACCCCCTTCCCCACAGCTGGAGGAACAGCAGACCTTAGAGGAGGCCATCAGTGTGGCCACCGCGGCCATGCAGCAAGGGGCCGTGACCCTGGAGACAACAGTGTCGGAGAGTGGCTGCTGAGTCCAAGAGGGCTGGGTCTCATACCATGCTGGAGGAAGTGCCATGCTGCATGGCCACTCTTGCCCCCAAGGGCCCAAGCTGTGGCTGACACATGGAAGGTGGCCACATAGGTCTCTGGGGTGAGAAGACAGCAAGAAAATGGCCTAACTGAAGGAAATGGGGACCCTGCCCAAGATG
Organism: Macaca mulatta; assembly: GCF_049350105.2. NCBI lineage: Eukaryota > Metazoa > Chordata > Mammalia > Primates > Cercopithecidae > Macaca > Macaca mulatta. Next base: position 146,984,512 of record NC_133409.1, on the reverse strand, counting down.
GGGGCCAGGCAGCTGGAATCACGGGAGTGCATCATCCCCGGGAGCTGACAACAAACCAAGCTACACCAGGGTGCCCTCCTCTCAAAATCAGCTGGGTGCCCGCTCTCCTAAAGAACACCCTTCTGGCCCTCCATCTGCTCTCCTTCTCAGGTAGAGATTGGGGCTGCTATGGGAACTGGCCCTAGGGGAGAGCCACAGACAGCTCTTCAGCCCAGTAGCAGCAGAGCAGGCCCTGTCCTGCCCTCCCAGCAATAACCACCTTTCTGGAGGCCAGCTGAGATGCCTGTACTTGGCACCAGGGACTTCCTGACACCACAGTCAGTCAATTCCTCAGGGGCCTGTGGCTGGAGAAAAGGTGCCCAGCCCCCACCACTCCTCAGCTGCCCCCCAACCTCTCTATGGCAGAGAGGTAGGGAGTGGCCCTGTACATAGACTGCTGGGGATTGGGTTTGATTTGTTTTTTTTTAAATTCCATTTTGATAATTTTTTTCCTGCTCTGGGTGGTGGTGGCACATGGATGAATGAGTATTTAATAAAAGTTCCAAATTTCCACCTGGGTCCTCCATCCTTTCAGCTCTAGGCCCGGGTGGCAGGGTTGGTCAAGTCAGGCTCTCAGCCCTGTCTCCCTGGCACAAACCCCACTCAGCCTTGGTGCCAGAGTGGTGGGGCTGGCCTGCCAGGGACACAGATGGGAAGGAAGCCCAGTATAAGATAAAGCCCTGAGGAGCTGCTGGTGGCTTCTTGCCCACAGCTAAGCAGGTGGGCTCCAGGGTGGCCAAACAGGACCAGGATGACCGCTGCTTCCAGGCTCTGGCTGAATCTCGGGCCTCAGGTGATTAATCTGGAGGAACTCTTTTCCTGCCTTTTCTTGTGGAATTTAGTCAGAGCCCCTCCAACCCAGCCACCCCCAAATCACACAGTCAGCTTCTCCAAGAGGGCAAAGCCCCAGGTTAGAGTGAGGCTGGGGGGCACCTTTGCCAAGGTTACTGAGGTTCAAGGAGCAGAGTCTGATGCCTCTGGAGCTGGTCTTGGCTCTATTACCCAGCTCTGTGGGTGCCCACCTAGGTATCTAGGACTGTGCTATTGGATTTCAAAGCCACAACCACGCCCCAAAAGTGAGTTGGTGAGACCAGATCAGCTTTGGCGGGAGGAAGGGATACAGGGGAAGGCACTTGATGGGAAGAAGCTCTGGGTTTGACTCTGCCTAGAAAGGAACATTGCAGGGATTAGAGGTGCCTCTTTTCCTCTCTCTGCTGTGATGGATATGCCCCAACCCCTTCCTGCCTCCTAGGATTGGAACCCCCTCCTCTGATCCAGGCATCCTCTCCTAGGATGCCTAGAAAGCTCCCATTTACTCTTGCTACCAGCTCCTTGGGAAGATAGGGGCAGGGGCATGCTTCCAGGCAGGGGGTATTCCCAGAACCTTAGTTGGAGGGATGTTTATTTGGATTGGGGGGTAAGGGGAAGTGTCTCAGAATTGGCCTGAGCAGATGTTTTCAACATCTGTGATCACCATTCCTGGTGTGGGTGTGTCCCAGTCCTTTTGGACACTGGATCTGAAGAAATGGAAGCACTGACGTGGAGGGCCCTGAATCCCAAGCCTGCTGCTGCTGGGACCCTTAAAGTTGAGGTGCACCACAAGGCTCACCACTGCGTGTTTCCGAAAGTCCCTAGTGTCTTCAGGGCCTCTGAGGCTACAGTGGGCAGTGCTCAGAATACTGTTTAGAGCCAATGCTGAGGGGACAGGGAGCCAGCAAGTCAAGTGCCACATCCTGACCTGGAGAGGTGCCCTGGCCCATTTCCTTCTCCAGCTTTGTGATACTGCCTTTGTTTCCTTCCACTTGGATGGAGTCCCGCCACCGTGGTAATATTAAGTAGCACCAAAAGCTCTACCCAGAGCCTACTATGTGCTTTACATCCATTCTCAGACATTCTTACAACACGGAGGCATTTTTCCTGCTTTACCAATCAGAAAACTGCTCAAGGAGATTAAGTAACTTACCCAAGGCCTCCTATGTGTAACTAGGACTGGACCTTTAGTCTGTCTGACTCCAATATCAGGATGAGCTTGCTTTTTTTCTCAGCAAGCTGCCTCTGGGAGCCCTAAAAGGCTCCAGAAGGCTCCAGGACTGAGGAGGCTTCTAAAAGGGCCTCACATGCCCCAGGAGCCAGGTGGATACAGAACGAGGGTTCCCACTCTCAGAGAGTTGGTCCCCAGTTCCCATGCAGGGAGTGGAGCTTCTGAGCACTGCCAGAGCAACAGGCAGGGTTCTTGCCAGCACGGAGCCTCACGGAGTGAGCAGGCAGGTGGAGCTCTCGCTCCACCGCAGCCCCTCTGCGGTCTCTGCAGCCGTTTGCATTTCCTGAAACCGGATCTTGGTGTCAGAGCCGCCCCCAGCCGGGCGGGCGCCTCAGCCATGGCCCTGCGCAAGGAACTGCTCAAGTCCATCTGGTACGCCTTTACCGCGCTGGACGTGGAGAAGAGCGGCAAAGTCTCCAAGTCCCAGCTCAAGGTGAGGGGCACCCAGGGCCCAGGGGAGGAGGGCAGATGCACCACACCAGCCCTTGCTGCCTGGGAGCCAGGTGTGGACACTGTGCCACTCCAGGGGCACCCAGCCATCCAGTGTCCCGGGCCCAGGGTCAGGGGGTTGGTCCTGGGTAACTGGGCCAACATAGCCTGGTCGATGCCGCTGCCCACCCTCCAGAGACCTAGTGAAGTATGCGCAGAAACCTTGTGCAGAACTGGGCCCCACAACTGGAGGCCAGGGGTTTCTGAGGGCCATCATGGGGTTCTGAGGGCCAGGAGCCAGGCCACATCCCAGACTCCATGTGATGAGCACACACATCTCCACAGAGTCATGCTTGGGCACGCAGTCTGCTCTTTCTTGCCGCTTCCTCCTGACTTTCAAGAGAAACAGTTAGCCAGTACTTGGCAGTCATTTCCTTTGGAGCTGAGAGAGGCACAAAGGGGCCGCCCCCAGTCCCAAACCAGTCTGGCCTGCCTAACCCTGCCCCCCAGGTAGAAAAGAGCTGCGGAGTGGGTGAGGACTGAGGACCCTATTATACTGCTACCCAGCTCACCCCCCTATCCCCTACACATACCGGGTTGGTAAACTTACCTTAGGCCTTGAGACCTCAGGTAGGGAAGGGGTGGAATCTAAGCCCAGGAAAATCCCCATCAATGATTGTCCTGAAGTCAGTCATCTGGCCTAGACAATTTCTGGAAGACTGAGGAGTTTTTCTCTCTCTTCCTCTAGTCGTCCATTAGTGCTGCCTTCCCTACCCTAGTTAGTGGGGAGGAAGCAAGGCCCTCAGCCACTAGAACCAGTGAACTCTGGGGGAAAGGAGCAAGGTAGGCCTCAGCTCTCTTGGACCTGCCATAGGGGTGCCTTCATTCACTCTGCAAGTACTTGAGTGCCCCTCGTGGGGCTCTGTGCCTGGCATGTGGCTAGGCACTAAACTCCTGGTGTCTCCCTACCCCATCCTCCAAAGGAGATGTGTGTGTCTCAAGGAAATCTCCATTCTTAATGACCGAGGTAGAGGGTGCCTGGGAGATGAATGGGACAGAATAGTTACTGTGCCCCACTACAGTTCCAACCCCCGACTTTACTGAACTTGGACGTGAGGAACTTGAATATCCCAGACTTGAATATATAGAACGAGGGTTCCCTCTCTCAGAGAGTTGGTCCCCAGTTCCCATGCAGGGAGTGGAGCTTCTGAGCACTGCCAGAGCAACTGGCAGGGTTCTTGCCTGTTGAATATCCCAGACTGGTCCTATGTTACAGTTCCTTACCTGGATTTGCGAAAATCTAATAGATGATTTCACTCCCCCAGGAAGGAGAGCCCACTACCATCTTTTGTCACCTGGGGAGAACTTCCTAACAGATTCTTCCTTACATCCTATTTAAATCTCTTGTATTGTAGATCATGTCATTTGGTTGGGTTCTCAGTATAAATGGAAAAAAGTCGATCATCCAAAATCCATTTCTGCAAACTCTGTATCCCATCCCTATCTCCCACCCTGCCCCTTTAATATCTTGCCAGACAATACCAGCCCCCGTGGCTCTTTGCTTCCAGGGTAACATTTTTCACCTCCGTATTACCTGTGGCCCCGAAACCTCTCCAGGCTCTCTCTGCCCTTCACATATGGAAGGTACAGCCTTTAACTGGCTTCCCTTTTCCTGGTGCCATCAGCCAGTAAAACTTCCTAGCTTGAGCCTCTGTCTTGCCCTCTAAAAGGGCCAGTACCCACTCCCTCACCCCCATAGGTTGCATATTTCTAGGGAAATACTTCATGGAGAGCTTGCATGCTTGAACTGTCCACTGTCTGTACCTCATCACAGCTCATATTGAGCCTAATGCCAGCAACATCTGTGGTCACACAGGATCAATGATAGAGTTCACTCCTACTTGACAGAAAAGTTGTCCACTCTGGAAGCCTGAGCTAACAGTGGGAGTCTCAGGGGCCAAGTGGGGGTGGGGCAGAAATGGCAGGGCTCCGTTCAAGCCCATAATAGTGAATATTGGAAGGGGAGGAAGTAGTGATAGTGTCGAGGGGTGGGGATTCCAGCAAAGCAAAGGAGTAATAGAGAAGTGGTCAAAAGGCAAAGGAGGAAGCAGACGAGAGAGTTATACAAGCAGGGCCCACCTCTCCCCTGAAAAGACTTGGGGCTGAGGGAAAAGACCTTGGAGTCAATCTGGTTTTTTGTTGTTGTTGTTTTAGAGATGAGATCTTGCTCTGTCACTCATGCTGGGTACAGTGGTGCAATCATAGCTCACTACAGCCTCAAACTCCTGGGTTCAAGCGATCTTCCTACTTCAGCCTCCTGAGTAGCCGGGACTACAGGCACATGCCACCGTGCCTCGCTAATTTTTTTATTTTTTATTTTTTAGAGCCTGAGTCTGATTATGTTGTCCCGGCTGGTTTCAAACTTCTGGCCTCAAGTGATCCTCCGGCTTCTGCCTCCTGAGTAGCTGGAATTATAGTCTTGAGCCACCTCACTGGGCTGGTTACTAAAACCATCCCTAGCCGTAGGGTCCTGGGTTGGGACCTGGCAGGAGACCTGCACTAGCCCAGGGCAAGATGTGTCGGTGGGTGACATTTGCCACTTCTCCTCTAATGTGTTGGTAGAGGGGCTCCCAGTGGCTATCCTGGGCAAACCCATGATGAGGCCAGAGGGTAGGAGGAAGAACAGCATGTCCTCTGAGAAAAGCCCAAGGAGTGGGGTTGTTTCTCCTGGAGAAGAGAAGGCTTGAGGGAAAAAACAGATACTTCTTCCTCTCTTTGATTTCTTGAAGAAAGCACAATGGCTTCGTCCAGTTGGGTTGAGAACAGAGAAAGTAAACCAATAGGAACGGCACTCCTGCCCAGGATGGATTTAGGTTGAACACAAAACTTCCCAGGAGTTGAGGGCTGTGAGTTTTTGCAAGGTTCCCAGAACCACTTCTTTTTTTTTTTTTTTTTTTTTTTGAGACGGAGTCTCGCTCTGTCGCCCAGGCTGGAGTGCAGTGGCCGGATCTCAGCTCAGTGCAAGCTCCGCCTCCCGGGTTCACGCCATTCTCCTGCCTCAGCCTCGCGAGTAGCTGGGAGTACAGGCGCCCGCCACCTCGCCCGGCTAGTTTTTTTTTTGTATTTTAGTAGAGACGGGGTTTCACTGTGTTAGCCAGGATGGTCTCGATCTCCTGACCTCATGATCCGCCCGTCTCGGCCTCCCAAAGTGCTGGGATTACAGGCTTGAGCCACCGCGCCCGGCCCCAGAACCACTTCTAAAAACATTTAAAAGGTAGCCATCCTGACAGAGGGCTGTAAAGAGGGGAGCCTTTGGGAATGATGTGTGTCCTACTGACCACACCCTCTTCCCCAGGGGAGCAGTTTTGATTTCGGGACTAGTGGAGAATCAGTTGATAATTTGGCCTCCTTCCCCCCTGACTATCAGGCAGTGGGGTGAAGGGTATGTAGATGGAGCAGTGTGTCTCTGGTTTGATGAGGATCTTAAGGAGGCACCAGGCCTACCACTTCCTCCTTGACTGACAGGAGCTGGGGGAAGGGAGGGAGGGTAGACAGGGTCCTTCCAGTCTCCTGCACCTCCAGCTGACATTCAGAGCATTCCTGGAGCCCAGAGTGAGACTCTTGCCCACTGAGAGTCAATGAGCTTCAGGTTTTGCCGCCTCCGGAGAGGGACAACCACCTTCTCCTTAATGGAGGAAAAGTTAAGAACAGCTCCAGTCCAAAAACCTGCTGGCTAGGATCATCAGCTTTGTCCTGACCCCTGTGTGCTACTGGTCTCTCCAAGCTAGGATTTGTGGGTAGGGAAGGGAGGATGATTTAATGATGTGCAGAGCACTTGACTCAGAACCACACAGGCTTGGATCCGTACTGCTCCCCATCTGGGTGACTTTAAGCAAGTCACTGTCGGTCTTCAGTTTCTCATCTATAAACCAGGGGATTGATCACCAAGTCATCCAGCCAGCCTACAAAAATAAAGAATAAATTCTGTACCTCAAATAGGTAAAATTGGTCTGTGATGCAGCCTCTCCTTTCCCTTAACTGGGCCTCTGTCTCCTCTGACGCCCACACCCAACCCCGCCAGCCCCCTCTCAGAAGGTGGCACAGCTAATCCAAAGATTCCCACCTTTTAAAATTTCCAGTGTTACTCCATGATAGTAGTTATGCTTTTCTAGTAACTCACTAGAATACATTTGGTAACTCTTAAAAGGAGCTGTGTCTTTTTTTTTTTTTTTTTTTTTTTTTGAGACAGAGTCTTGCTCTGTCACCCAGGTTGGAGTGTAGTGGCGTGATCTTGGCTCACTGCAACCTCCACCTCCCAGATTCAAGTGATTCTCCTGCCTCAGCCTCCGAAGTAGCTGGAATCACAGGTGCCCACACCACGCCCAGCTAATTTTTGTATTTTTAGTAGAGCCAGGATTTCACCATGTTGGCCAGGCTGGTCTTGAACTCCTGACCTCAGGTGATCCGCCTGCCTTGGCCTCCCAAAGTGCTGCGATTACAGGCATGAGCCACCGCACCTGGCTGGATCTGTGTCTTTTAAAAGGGTCACTTCATTTAAAGACCTTGCTGGGCACCGTGGCTCACACCTGTAATCCCAGCACTTTGGGAGGCCATGGCAAAATAATCACTTGAGTCCAGGAGTTTGAGACCAGCCCTGGCAACATAGCAAGACCCCAACTCTACAAAAAACGAAAAATTTAGGCATGATGGCGCGTGCCTATAGTCCCTGCTACTCCGGAGGCTGAGGTGGAAGGATCGCTTGAGTGGGAGAGGTCAAGGCTGCAGTGATCCGTGGTTACACCACTGCATTACAGCCTGGGCAATAGAGTGAGATTCTTTCTTTAAAAAAAAAAAAAAAAAAAAAGTCAATTTAGGAGCGAAATCTTTCTGAAATCATTGCTGGGTGCTTTTATGGATTCCCAAACCCTGGGGATCCTGAAGGCTGGAAACTACAGAATCAGTTCTTGCTGACTGTTGCCAGCATGGACCTGACACCCACACTTGAGTTTTTAGGATCCCCAGTCCCCACATCTGAGTTTTAGAGGATCCCTCAAGTCCCGAGAGGAGAACTACTCCCCTACATGCCTCCAGAGGAAAGAGTGAATAGATGAAGCATCTCAAATGTCAGTGACTGCCAACTCAGAGGCCAGGGGCTCCCTGGGTTTGTGGAGACTGTGGGAGTCCTCTCTGAGGAAACCCGAATGGCTGCTTGTGAAAACTACACCTGGACCCCACCCCTGGAAACTCTGAGTCAGTAGGTCTGGGCTGGGCGGGCATGTTTCAGTTTCACCAGCTCCCTGGGTGATTGTGGTGCTCAGCCAGGGCCAGTGCACTATAGAGATCAAGAGCAGGACTTTGGAGTCAGACCTTGGGCAAGATGCTTCCTGTCTTTGAGCCTTGATTTCCTCATCTGTAAAATGAGGATAATGAGAGTGCCCTCCTCCAGGGCTGAGGATTGATGGAGATCTGCAAACAAGCTCCTGCTCACAACTCCTCTGTCACTGTCATTTCCTTTCCAGCATGACCCCTCCCCTAGTCACACCCTCTCTCCACCCCCAACCCCTACCACACCCAGGAACAGGAAGCTGACAGTCTGAGGTCGGCCCAGCTCTCTGGAGAGAGGCCCTGAGTGTCTGGGCATTTAATTCTTCCTTGTCCTGGTATCTGACAGCTCGCAGAGGTCAGAGTCTCTGCCCTGGGCTTTTCAGAATCCAGTGGCAAAAGTGCAGGTGAGGTGCAGGTCTTAGGGACAGTACACGATGACAGAACTAAGCTCAACTGTGCTGTTATGTGGCAGGTTCTGTCCTGGGGTGAGAGGGCATTCATAGATCCTCTCCTAGAACTCTCTTTTTAGAGAGATGAAAACTGAAGCCCAGTAAGGCTAATATGCTCAGTGGGATTTAGTCAATCTCTGGCTTTTGTATTTTGTCTGCTTCTTCCCATGAAGTGTTTAAGTTCATTCAAGAGATATTCATTGAGCATCCATTAGGTGCCAGGCCCCCTGATACCACAGTGAAAAAAACGCAAACATTTCTACCCTTGTAGTGCTGACATTCTAGTCAGAGGAGGCAGATAATAAACTAAATGAAATGTACAATATGATGAAAGATGATACATGACATGGAAGAAAATAAAGCAGAAACGGGTAGGAATCATGGAGGTCAGGCAGGATTGGGTTACAGGTTTAAATAAGGCGATCAGGCCAGGCAGGGTACCTCACACCTGTAATCTCAGCACTTTGGGAGGCTGAGGTGGGTGGATAGCTTGGGCCGAGGAATTCAAGACCAACCTGGGCACCTTGGTGAAAGCCCGTCCCTACAAAAAATACAAAAATTAGGCCCAGCACAGTGACTCTTGACTGTAATCCCAGCACTTTGGGAGGCCGGGGTGAGTGGATCACCTGAGTCAGGAGTTCAAGACCAGCCTGGCCAATATGTTGAAACCCCGTCTCTACTAAAAATACAAAAATTAGCTGGACGTTGGTGGTGGGCACCTGTGATCCCAGCTACTCAGGAGGCTGAGGAAGGAGAATCGCTTGAACCCGGGAGGCAGAGGTTGCAGTGAGCCGAGATCATGCCACTGCACTCCAGCCTGGGCACAAGAGCAAAACTCCATCGCAAAAAAAAGAAAACACACACACACATACACACAAAAATTAGCCAGGTGTGATGGCGCACACCTACAGTTCCAGCTACTCAGGAGTCTGAGGTGGGAAGATCACCTGAGCCCAGGGGGGTTGAGGCTGCAGTGAGTTGTGATTGTGCCACTACACTCCAGCCTGGGCAACAGAGCGAGACTCAGTCTCAAAAAGTAAGGTGATCAGAGGATATTCCACCTGGTCAGGGAATACACATTCCCTGAGAAGGTGACATCGAAGTAAAACCAGGGAGGAGGAAAGGGTTTGAGCCATGCAGTGACCCGGAGAGAAATATTCCAGGCTGCAGGAACAGTAAGTGCAAACGTCCTTGGGCAAGAATATGCCTGACCTGCTGGAGGAACATTAAGGAGGCAGAGTGGCTGGAGGCAAGTAAACAAGAGGGATGAGGTCAGAGAAGGTGCAGCAGGCCAGGTCACATGGGGCCTGGAGGCCTGTAGAAGGACTCAAACTTTTACTCTGAAAATTATGGGAAACCATTGGAACATTCAAGTTAGACTTTAGGAGTCAGAAAAATTCAGTGAATGGGGGACGTTATACTACCTTTGGAGTCAAGGTTGAGATTAGACTCATTGCTGCCCTCAAGGAATGTAGAACACCCAGAAATGCTCACACAAACAGTGAACAGCAAAAGAATATTATTATAGAGCAACTTAATAGGACAAATTAGTATCTGTGGTTAATGGCACCCTTTTTCATCCCTATTGTTTTAAATTTTATTCTAAAGACAATATATGCTCCTGGTTTAAAAAAAGAAAACACACAGAAGAATACAATGTTAAAGAAGAAATTCAGGGCTGGGCTGTGGTGGCTCATACCTGTAATCCCAATACTTTAGGAAGCCGAGGCAGGAGGATCGCTTGAACCCAGGAGGGCTTCTCCTGCCTCAGCCTCCTAAAGTGTTGGGATTACAGGTATGAGCCACCATGGCCTGGGCAATATAATGGGAACTCATCCCTACAAAAAAAAAGAAAAAAATTTTTTTTTTTTTTTTTTCCCAGAGAGAGTATGGATTTGTCACTCAGGCTGGAGTGCAGTGGCACAATCTTGGCTCACTGCAGCCATGATTTCGTGGGCTCAAGCAATCCTCCCACCTCAGCCTCCTGAGTAGCTAGGACTACAGGAGTGTGCCACCACACCCGGCTAATTTTGGTATTACAAAAAAAATTTTTTTAACTTAGCTGAGCATGGTGACGCATGCCTGTAGTCCCAGTTTCTCGGGAGGTTGAAGTTGGGGGATCGCTTGAGCCTGGGAGGCGGAAGCTGCAGTGAGCAGAAATCATGACACTGCACCCCAGCTTAGACAACAGAGCGAGACCCCATCTCTAAATAAATAAACAAAAATAAAAATAAATTTATTGTAAAATTAAAACATGTTAGTGGTAAACTTTTTTTTTGGGGGGGGGTGTGTGTGTGTGACAGAGTCTCACTCTGCCGCCCAGGCTGGAGTGCAGTGGCACTATCATTCCTGCCTCACCACAACTTCCACCTCCCAGGTTCAAGCAATTCTTCTGCCTCAGTCTCCCTGTAACTGGGATTACAGCTGCCTGCCATCACACCCGGCTAATTTTTGTATTTTTAGTAAAGACGGGGTTTCGCCATGCTGGCCAGGCTGGTCTCGAACTCCTGACCTCAAGTGATCCGCCCACCTGGACCTCCCAAAGTGCTGGGATTACAGGTGTGAGCCACCACGCCTGGCCAATTTTTTTTTTTTTTTTTTTTAATTTTGAGATGGAATTTCATTCTTGTTGCCCAGGCTGGAGTGCAATGGCACGATCTCGGCTCACTGCAACCTCCACCTCCCAGGTTCAAGGGATTCTCCTGCCTCAGCCTCCCAAATAGCTGGGATTACAGGCACCTGCCACAATGCCCGGCTAATTTTTTGCATTTTTTGTGGAGACGGGGTTTCAACATGTTGGCCCGGTGGGTGACCTCAGGTAAGCCACCTGCCTCGGCCTCCCAAAGTGCTGGGATTACAGGCTTGAGCCACCACACCTGGCCCCAAAAATTTTTGAAGTAAAGAGGAATATAATGTTGGCTGGGCACAGTGGCTCATGCCTGTAACCCTAACACTTTGGTAGGCCAAGGCGGGCGGAACACCTGAGGTTAGGAGTTTGAGACCAGCCTGACCAACATGGCGAAACCCCGTCTCTACTAAAAATACAAAAATTAGCCAGGCATGGTGTGGGTGCCTGTAATCTCAGCTCCTCAAGAGGCTGAGGCTGGAGAATCACCTGAACCCAAGAGGTAGAGGTTGGGGTGAGCCGAGATCATGCCATTGCACTCCAGCCTGGGCAACAAGAGCGAAACTCCATCTTAAAAAAAAAAAAAAGATGAAAATTCCTCCCCTCACTCTGGAGGGGTGATCACTGTTAATAGTAAGCGAATCTTCTGGATTCTTTCTGTATACAAATAAACAGGTTGAACCGTATGAAATTTCTGACACTTGATTGTTTTGACCTACTAAAATACTAGTTTTATATAATTCGACCTAATCTTTGCATGTGTATTTGACAAACATTCTGTAGCTTGCTTTTTTTACATGCCAGTGTAGTATGTGTATCTTTCAATGTCTGTTCATACAAACATAATAAAGATCACCCACAACTTTTATTAAGCAGGGCACTATGCACCAGGTACTCTTCACTCAAAACAGCCTTTGGAGCAGACCCTATCATTATCCTCACAGAAGAGGAGACTAAGGTGTTGGAGAATTAAACATTTGCTCACGAGCACACAAGTGGGAAAAGTGAAATCTTTCCAACTACACACAGTGGTTCCTGACATAGTATATCTGTTTCTTACTGAAGGAGCCTCAGTTTGTCTCCAATTTTTCATACTATAAACAATGCTTAATGAGCATTCTTGTAACGTATATCTCCCATGGGTGTCTGTGGGTTGGATGATTAGAAATTCTGGGGTGGCTGGGCGCAGTGACTCATGCCCTGTAATCCCAGCACTCTGGGAGGCTGAGGCGGGCAGATCTCCTGAGGTCAGGAGTTTGAGACCAGCCTGGCCAACATAGCGAAATCCCATCTCTACTAAAAATACAAAAATTAGCCGAGCATGATGGCACGCATCCATAATCCCAGCTACTCAGGAGGCTGGGGCAGGAGAATCACATGAACCTGGGAGGTGGAGATTGCAGTGAGCCAAGACCGCGCCACTGCACTGGGCGTGCAGTGAGAAATTCCATCTCAAAAGACCACGCCACTGCACCTGGGCGGCAGATTGAGACTCCATCTCAAAAAAAAAAAAAAAGATAAGGACATGGGTAGTTTGAAAAGAGGCCAAGAAACAGCAGATGAGAATATATAAAACTTGAACACTTGTCACTTCAGAAGTGGTCAGTGTATGCTGGCATTATTCTCTTGAGGTGGTCACCCTGGGTTTTAAGTACTAGGCATTCAGCCAGTGGCACCCCTTAGAGTAGGGATTGGTATCCTGTGACCACAGATGTGTTAAGAAGACTTTCCTGGAATTAGTGATAAAAACTCACATGGCTTAAGGGAGAGGGGATTTATTGGTTCACATAACCAAAAACTCCAGGGATAGCTGCCCAGAGGGAAATGAGGGAAAAAAAGGAAATGCTCCCTTCCTGGGATCTCCCACTTCCCAGTTTGCCAAGGAGAACTGAGCCCCAGGAGAACACTGAGGCAAAGTCTCAATACTTTCTCCCCCTCCTCTCTGAAAAGAGAATAAAATGAAGGCTTAGCATACACACCATCTCGGAGACAGTGCCAGCTCCTGCCTCCAAGGAACTGATTCCAAGGTGAACTGCTGGAGATGGAAGAAGTCCTTCAATACAGCATGTATTGGTTGCACTTGATGTACAGAAGAGGACATAGATGCTGAGGGACATAAAGATAAGCAGAGACCTTGTCTCCAGAGTTCACAATCCAATGGAGGAGGGAGACTTGACATCAATATTCTAGTAGGAAGGCAACCTGTGAACCAGGCACATTTAGTTTCAACCTCAGCTCTGCCATTTACTCTTAAAATTTCCAAACCTCTGTATCTTCACCTGAAAAACAGGCTTAATGGTATTTGTGTATATAGGTGATTGTGAAGACTAGAAATGGGGTATAAAAAGTGCTTTGACTGGGTGTAGTGGCTCATGCCTGTAATCCCAGCACTTTGGAAGGTCCAGGTGTGAGGATCACTTGAGGCCAGCAGTTCAAGGCCAGCCTGGGCAACACACCCAGACCTCTGTCTCTACCAAAAAAAAAAAAAAAAGTTTTGGCCGGGCATGGTGGCTCAGGCCTGTAATCCCAGCACTTTGGGAGGCTGAGGTGGGCGGATCGCCTGAGTTCAGGAGTTCGAGGCCAGCCTGGCCAACATGGTGAAACCCTGTCTCTATTAAAAATACAAAAATTAGCTGAGTGTGGTGGTGGGTGCCTGTAATCCCAGCTATTCAGGAGGCTGAGGCAAGGGGATCGCTTGAACCCAGGAGGTGGCGGTTGTAGTGAGCCGAGATCATGCCATTGCACTCCAGCCTGGGTGACAGAGTGAGACTCCGTCTCAAAAAATAATAATAATAATAAAACAAAATAAAAATTTTAATAAAAAAAACCACCTCCTACAGTGACTGGCATATGGTGAGTGTGCAATAGTGACTAGTGACTTTTTAATCATTCACACTGCCTGTGACAATAGGTATAATAGAATTACCCCCAAGGCGATTTTATTTTCACCAGATTTCAGATTTCAACCCCTTTATTCTAATATCATGGATTTGTTCAACAAACCCAAATTTCCCCTGCACACCATTATGACCACTATCCCTTCTAAGCCTTGCCCTCTCCACGTCATGGGCCATTTTTCATGACCCTTCTTTGAGCCCTCTCCTCTCCCAGAGCAGACACACTTAGGTGATAGGCACACTGCAGCCAGAACACTGAGTCTTTGATGGAAACCATGATAAATTGGCAGCTTCTGCCCTGGGGTAGCAGACCAAGTCCCTGCAAACCCTGCAAACTGTCCAGCATTGTGGGAAGCACTTGGGCTTTGGAATCTGACAGAGCTGGATTTGAACTCCAAGGTGTTCACTGTGGGTCTTTTGGCAAGGTACTGAATCCCTTGAGCCTCAGTCTCCCTGTCTGTAGAAAGAGGACACCAATACCTAATGAAGTGGCTAAGAGTATAACTTCATGGGTTTGAATTCCAGTTCTGCCAGTTGTGACCTTGGGTGAGAAATATCTCAGGGCTGCAGGAGTTTTCATCTGTAAAATGGGGATGTGAGTAGTTTTTATGGTGGGTAAGCAGATGATACGTAAAGTGCTTTAGCCCAGTGCTTGGCACATAGTATTTAAGTTTTAGTTATTACTGAACTGAACCGTGTGTGTAGAGAACTCAGCCAGGATGGGGTAGGGACAAGCAGAGAGGTGAGGAGCAGTCCTCTGGCCTAGTTTTGGTTGGGGTACAGAAAGACACACTGCCACTACTCTATCTCAGGTGCTGTCCCACAACCTGTACACGGTCCTGCACATCCCGCATGACCCCGTGGCCCTGGAGGAACACTTCCGAGATGATGACGACGGCCCTGTGTCCAGCCAGGGATACATGCCCTACCTCAACAAGTACATCCTGGACAAGGTGGGGCCCAGCTTGTAGGGGGCATCTGTAACCTCTCCCCACTTCTCCAGCCTGGCCAGCAGCCCAATACCTTGCCACTCCAACTCTTTGCCCCTGCCATAAGCTCCTACTTCTGCCTGCTGTGTCCATGCCTGCTGTCCCATCATATCCCTCACATCCCAGCCACCTGCCTCCTTCCTGTCCCCCTCAACTCACCTTCGGTGTCCCTCATCTCTAATGAGGTGGGCCGCACCCTACCCATAGCCTTCCACCGAACACCTGCCTGGCCCTCCTCCAGCTTCCAGCTATAACCTCTACAAAGGGTTCACTGAACACCTGCCTGGCCCTCCTCCCGCTTCCAGCTATAACCTTTATAAAGGGTTCTCCACCCTTCCCAGACTGTCCCCCTGACCCCCCCCCCCAACTCCTCCAATCTGTCACTGTCTTTCCAGGTTCTTGGCTCTTAGCTTCCTGCTGGGTTTCTCTTCCTTTCTCCTCTGGGCTGAAAGACTAGAGTTACTCTGTTGTCAGGGGGCCTGGGGGGTGTGGGTGTGTTGTGGGGGGTGGAGTGGTTGGAACCAGCTAGTTACCTGGTAATCAGCTCAGGGATCCCTTGAGTTAGGGCCCTGGACTTGGCCAGGTGGGGAGCAGGGGCATAGATGAACCCCAGAAACCCAGCTGGAGCCTAGTGTCGTGGTAGAGCAGGGATATGCAGCCAGCTGATTTGCAGCCCTGGTGGCAGGTGGAGGAGGGGGCTTTTGTTAAAGAGCACTTTGATGAGC
Source organism: Macaca mulatta (assembly GCF_049350105.2). Lineage (NCBI taxonomy): Eukaryota > Metazoa > Chordata > Mammalia > Primates > Cercopithecidae > Macaca > Macaca mulatta. Next base: position 146,968,992 of record NC_133409.1, on the reverse strand, counting down.
TGTGCTGGACCCTGACGGCCAAGAAGAACTATCGGGCAGATAGCAACGGGAACAGTATGCTCTCCAATCAGGATGCCTTCCGCCTCTGGTGCCTCTTCAACTTCCTGTCTGAGGACAAGTACCCTCTGATCATGGTTCCTGATGAGGTGAGGGTGATGGCAGCCCCAGGGACTGAATCACTTGGGACCAGACCTAAGCAAAACCATGAATGAGACCAAACCACCTTTGGTACCTCCCACATCCCTTTCTTTCTTCACTGTCTTCCCATGCTGGTATCTGTCCTCACCCAGCTGTCTCCAGATGCCTAGAACTGCCTGTGTCAGAGTAATTGTGCCTTCTTCCAGGAAAACTGAAATTAAACTTTCATGAGGGTTCTGCTGGTCCTCACTGTAGGAAAATGATCTGCACATTCTGTTTACACAGAGGTCTAAATGCCAGATACATTACTGAGCATTACTGGCAATCTAGGAAGGGTGCTTTTTTTTCCCCCTTTACCTTTTGCCACTTCTTCCAGGACAGGAAGGATGCTTTACAAGGCAAAGGGAGACCTTTCTGAGACAGGAGGTTACTCTGGTTCCAGATTTTCCCTTTCTGCCTTTCTTCTGGAAAGCTAGGACAGATTCAGCTAAAAGACCCAGGGAGAGGACATCCTGGGAGGGGAGGGCATCCTGGGAGAAAAGGCCAGGAATCTGGTCCCTACCTCCTCACTCCTGGGTGAAGCCAGGGAAGGCATTTTCCCATCCACCTGCACGCTCCCTCTTATCCTCATTTCCCTCCCCTGCCCATTTGGCCTTGTGACCCTTTAGTCCTTTTGGTGGCTGTGGAGATGCCAGGGTGACTTTAGGTCTCTAGAGTGGGGTTTACAGGAGAAGGAACCTCTGTACTTACGAGAAGCCCTAGCATGTCAAGCTCCACTCACATTTGTTCTGGCTTCTGTTTGTGGGAAGGGTGATGAAGGGAACCATCTGAGCCCTGAACCAGTGCCCTCTACTAAATGCCCAAACAAGACCCAGGAGCCCCCAGAAAGTCCTAAACAGAGTGTCCCAAAAAGTTGCTGGGGCAGGTGAGGGACATGTGTCCATCTGCACGGACACTTGGCTGGCTGCCCTTGTTAGACCCCTGCCAGTCAGGGCAAGGTGGCCTCTCGGAGGCCAGGTGGTTGCTTGCTTCTGTGATCAACATACAGAGTTAACAACTGCAGCAGGATGTACCCCAGCCACCACTTCCGGTTCCTCTGTAACAGGTTTCCTGTCCCTGCCCAGCTTACCTCTACTCCCCACTCCCTACCACCTACCCCTACCCCAAATCCCCTTCCCCTCCCACAAGGGAAGGATCCCCAGGGTTGGAGATTGGGGCTTGCAATAAGGACCTGAATGGGATTCAGGAGATCAGAATCAGGTTCTGGCTGCCCCCAGTTTGCTGTGTGACTTAGAGCCAGTCACTTCCCTGTTTAGGCTTTGGTTTTGTCATCTGCAAAATGAGTGATTGGATGAGAGGGCCTTTGCACTCCCTTGACACTTTCTGTGGTTTATTGCCTCTTCCTGGACCCCAGATCTCAGGTCCCCTTCACCTTGCCCTTAAGATAGGAACGAGTGGGACGGGAGGTTGTGGAGGGGGAGAGAAATTCGGAGTTGGGGTTGGGGCTCCAGGATCCTCTCCCCGGTCTTTTCCCTGGTCTCCATAGCATTTGGTCCTCTGGCCCCCTCAACGGTCTGTCCCGTTTCCCTCTGCCCAGGCTCTCGGAGCCAGATAGAGCACTCCCTGGTGTTGGTGCTGGCAACACCGCTTGCTGCAACTACCAGGCCTTCTTTCTCCTGCTCCAGGTGGAATACCTGCTGAAAAAGGTACTCAGCAGCATGAGCTTGGAGGTGAGCTTGGGTGAACTGGAGGAGCTTCTGGCCCAGGAGGCCCAGGTGGCCCAGACCACCGGGGGGCTCAGCGTCTGGCAGTTCCTGGAGCTCTTCAACTCAGGCCGCTGCCTGCGGGGCGTGGGCCGGGACACCCTCAGCATGGCCATCCACGAGGTCTACCAGGAGCTCATCCAAGATGTTCTGAAGCAGGTCAGCCAAACTGGGAACTAGGGGAGGCGCACAAGGTGCAGGGCAAAGGGGGGCCTGGGAAGCCTCTGACGTAACTCTGGCTGGCAGGGCTACCTGTGGAAGCGAGGGCACCTGAGAAGGAACTGGACCGAACGCTGGTTCCAGCTGCAGCCCAGCTGCCTCTGCTACTTTGGGAGTGAAGAGTGCAAAGAGAAAAGAGGCATTATCCCGCTGGATGCACACTGCTGCGTGGAGGTGAGGGGCAGGATGGGGGTGGAGGACACCTCAGGGCCCAGAGCGTCCTCAGGGGCATGAGAAGACAAGGGGGTCAGGAGAGGGGCAAATGGAGAAAAGCCACGGTGACACAAATTCTGCTTAGATTAGTGTGACCCAAATATATCTGGATGCCTCAAGGCCATTCTCATCCATGTCAGCACTTAAAACTAAAACTGCAACTCAAACACCAAAGTAATTGGTGAATAATATGGAATTTGCTCAATATTTCAGAGGAAGTGGCTTATATCTATACTACACAGCAAATCTTTCTAAAAAAATCCCTTTTAAACGTTTTTCTTCTTCACCCATATTCCATTCTCTTTAGCAACTCTATACTTCCCTATTCTCCCTCCACACCCCTCTGCTCTGTCTTCCCCTTCTGTTTCCTCCCTTGTGTTCATTACTATTTTAGAGGCTTAAAACACAAGCCTCTTTACTATTTTAAATAATATATATATGTGTGTGTGTGTGTGTGACATGAAACTTGCCATTTTAACTATTTTAAGTATACAATTCAGTGGCATTAAATACATTCATGAAATTAAAAAATTATTTTGATATACAACAGATGTACATATTTTCAGGGTACATGTGATAATTTAATACATTCACATATTTTGTAAAGATCAAATCATGTCATTGGGTATCCTTTACCTTAAATATTTCTTTATGCTAGAAACATTCACATTATTCTCTTCTATTTTGAAATATACAATAGATTATTGTAAACTATAGCCACCCTACTGATCTATCGAAATCTAGGTCTTATTTCTCCTATCAAACTGTATGTTTATACCCATTCATCAACCTCTCTTTATCCTCCCCCGACACTTCCTGGCCTCTGGTAAGCACTAATATGCTCTCTGTCTTCATGGTGATCCACTTTTTTAGCTCCCACATATAAATGAGAACCTGCAATAGTTGTTTTTCTGTGCTTGGCTTATTTCACTTAACAAAATGACCTATGGTGCCATCTATGTTGCTGCAAATGACAGGATTTCATTCTTTTTATGGCTGAATAATATTCCTTTATATATATCACATTTTCTTAATCTATTTATCCATTTATGGACACTTAGGTTGATTTCGTATTTTGGCCATTATGAATAGCTCTGCAGTAAACATGGGAAGGCAGATATTCTTCAATATATTGATTTACTTTCTTTTAGATATATACCCAGCAGTGGAACTTCTAGATCATATGATAGTTCTATTTTTAGTTTTTTGAGGAACCTTCATACAGTTTTCCATAGTGGCTGTACTAATTTACATTCCCACTAACAGTGTATCGGGGCTCCCTTTTCTCCACATCTTCTCCAGCATCTTTTTACAGAAAAGATATTCTTGACCAGGCACAGTGGCTCATGCCTGTAATCCCAGCACTTTGGGAGGCTAAGGCAGGTGGATCACCTGAGGTCAGGAGTTTGAGACCAGCCTGGCCAACATGGTGAAACCCCGTCTCTACTAAAAATACAAAACTCAGCTGGGCGTGGTGGTGGGCACCTGTAATCCCAGCTCATCGGGAGGCTGAGGCAGGAGAATCACTTGAACCTGGGAGGTGGAGGTGGCAGTGAGTCGAGATTGCACCATTGCACTTCAGCCTGGGCGACAAGAGTGAAACTCCATCTCCAAAAAAAAAAAAGATGTTCTCTATTTTTTTTTAATAAAAAGCCATTTTAACTGGGGGTGAAATGATATCTCATTTAGTTTTGATTTGCTTTTCTCTGATAATTAGTGACACTGAGCATTTTTTCATATCTCTGTTGGCCGTTTGTGTGTCTTCTTTTGAGAAATATCTATTCAGATCTTTTGCCCATTTTTAAATTGGATTATTTGGTTTTTGCTATAGAGTTGTTTGAGCTCCTTATATATTCTAGTTATTAATCTCTTGTCAGATGGATAGTTTGCAAATATTTTCTCCTATTCCATGGGTTGTCTGTTCACTTTGTTGATTGTTTCCATGGCTGTCCTGAAGCTTTTTAGCTTGATGTAATCCCATTTTTCTATTTTTGATTTGGGTGCCTGTGCTTTTGAGGTCTTCCACAAAAAATCTTGGCCCAGACCAATGTCCTGGAATAGTTCTCCAATGTTTTCTTCTAGTAGTTTCATAGTTTCAGGTCTTACGTTTAAATATTTAATACATTTTTATTGGATTTTTTTTATATAGTGAGAGATAGGGGTCTAGTTTCATTCATCTGCATATGGTTGTTTAGTTTTCCCAGAACCACTTATTGAAAGGAATGTTCTTCCCCATTGTGTGTTCTTGGCGCCTTTGTCAAAAATGAGTTCCCTGTAAATGCATGGATTTATATCTAGGTGATCTATTCTGTTCCATTGGTCTTTGTGTCTCTTTTTATGCCAGTACTATGCTGATTTGGTTACTATAGCTTTGTATTACATTTTGGTATTTTGTTTTATTTTAGAGACAGAGTCTTGCTCTGGTGTCCAGGCCGGAGTGCAGTGGTATGACCATAGGTCACTGCAGCCTAATCTCCTTGGGCTCATGGGATCCTCCTACTTCAGCCTCCTGAATAGCTGGGGCTACAGGTGTGCACCACTGTGGCCAGTTTGTAGTGTATTTTGAAATCAGGAAGTGTGATGCCTCCAGCTTTGTTCTTTTTACTCACGATTACTTTGGCTATTTGAGGCCTTTTGTAGTTCCATATAAATTTTAAGATTTTTTTTCTATATCTATGAAGATTACCTTTGCTATTTTGATAGAGATTGCACCAAATCTATAAATTGCTTTGGGTAATAGTGTTATTTTAACAATATTAATTCTTCCAGTACATGAGGATGGGATATCTTTCCATTTTTTTGCATCCTCTTCAATTTATTTCATCAGTTTTATAGTTTTTCTTGTATAGATCTTTCACTTTGGTTACATTGATTCTTAGGTATTTTACATTCTTTGTAGCTATTGGAAATGAGATTGTGCTTCACTTCTTTTTCAGATTGTTTGCTGTTATTGTATACAAATGCTACTGGGTTTGTTTTTTTTTTTTTTTGAGATGGAGTCTCGCTCTGTCGCCCAGGCTGGAGTGCAGTGGCCAGATCTCAGCTCACTGCAAGCTCCACCTCCCGGGTTTATGCCATTCTCCTGCCTCAGCCTCCCGAGTAGCTGGGACTACAGGCACCCGCCACCTCGCCCAGCTAGTTTTGTATGTTGAATTATCCTGCAACTTTACTGAATTCATTCATCAACTCTAACAGTTTTTTGTTGGAGTCCTTTTTTTTTTTTTTTTTTTGAGGAGGCAGAGTCTCACTTTTATCGCCCAGGCTGGAGTTGGAGTGCAATGGCGTGATCTCGGCTCACTGCAACCTCCCATGTTCAAGTGATTCTCCTGCCTCAGCCTCCCGAGTTAGCTGGGATTACAGGCACCCGCCACCACACCCGGCTAATTTTTTTTTTTTTTTTTTTTTTTTTTGGTATTTTTAGTAGAGACAACGTTTCACCATGTTGGCCAGGCTCATCTCAAACTCCTGACCTCAGATGATCCACCCGCCTCGGCCTCCCAAAGTGCTGGGATTACAGGTATAAGCCACCGCGCCCGGCCTTTTTTTTTTCTTTTTCTTTTTTTTTTTTTTTTTTTTAAGAGAGAGACAGGATCTCATTGTATTGCCCAGGCTCATCTCGAACTCCTGGCCTCAAGCAATTCAACCACTTCAGCTTCCCAAGGTGTTAGGATTACAAGTGTAAGCCACCACACCCCATGGAGTCTTTAGATTTTTCTAAGTATAAGACCATGCCATCTGCAAACAAGGCTAATGTGACTTCTTCATTTCCAGTTTGGATGCCATTCATTTCCTTGTCTTGCGTAATTGCTCTGGCCAGAACTCCCAATATTACGTTGAATAAAAGTGGTAAAAGTGGGCATCCTTGTCTTGTTCCAGATCTTAGAGGAAAGGCTTTCAATTTTTCTCCATTTATTACAATGTTAGCTGTGAGTTTGTCATAGATAGCTTTTATTATTTTAAGGTATGTTCCTTCTATACCCAAATTTTTTAGGGCTTTTATCATAACACAATATTGAATTTTTTTAGAAAGCTTTTTCAGGGTCTATTGAAATGATCATATGGTTTTTGCTCTCAGTTCTGTTACTATGATGTGTCATGCATATTGATTTGTGCATGTTGAACCATCCTTGCATTCCTGGGATGAATCCCATCTGATCATGGGGAATGATCTACACTCACAATATTGTACAACCATCACCACTATCTATTTCCAAAACTTTTTCATCACCCCAAACAGAAACTCTGTACCCACCAAGCAGTAACTCCTCATACTCCCTGACCCCAGCTCCTAGTAACCTCTATTCTGCTGTCTCCATGAATTTGCCTTTTCTAGGTATCTTACATAAATAGAATCATACCATATTTGTCCCTTTGTATCTGGTTTCTTTCACTTAGAAATGTTTTCAGGCTTCATCTATGTTGTCAAATATATCAGAATTTCATTCCTTTTTAAGGCTGGATGATATCCCTAATGGTGTGTGAGGATCCCAATTTCTCCATTTCCTTACCAACAGTTGTTTTTCATTTAAAAAAATTATCATAGCCATCCTAGGATCCGTCTAATTTTGTCACATAAGGTGTTACTGTGTAAAGGAATGCAGATCTACGCAGAAGTCCCAGCCTCATCACTAACAGACTAACAGTGTGAGGTGGACAATCCTGGAGCTCTTAGTGCCTCAGTTTCTTCCTCTGTAAAGTGGAGCTAATAATGCCTGCCTGGCTAGGCTGTATAGGTGGAGTGAAGATAATGATGCATATAAAATGTTAGTACAGACTCTAGAATGTGGTAGCTATTATTTTCCACAGAATGTAAGCTTAGTGGAGGCAGAGATTTGGTCTGTTAGGCACACCTTAGTATCCCAACCCCTGGAGCAGTGAGTGGCACTCAGTAGGCACTCCAAAAATATCTGCAGAATGAATGAATTAACTCTTAACAAGCAGGGCTATGTCAAAGTGCGTTGTCATGGATAGTGAGGACCCTGTTACTGGCAGTGTTCAAGCGTGATCTGCATGAACACTGAGTGGCGACTATGTACTGGGCCCCGTGAAATAATAACAAGATGAAAACGCACCCACCTAGCCTTCAAAGAGCAAAGGCTACAGAGTTGTGGGGACATAAGTCCCCCATAACTTACGATGCAAGCCATGCAGGCTCCTGGCAGATGGGGTCCCCAGGGAAGATAGCCAGGAGGGCTAGGGGCTTGAGCTGGAGCATCCTTGGGGCAGGTGTGGCCCTGACCCAGTGAGGCTAGCCTGGCTGCCACCTACCCTGTCCCAGGTGCTGCCAGACCGCGACGGAAAGCGCTGCATGTTCTGTGTGAAGACAGCCACCCGCACGTATGAGATGAGCGCCTCAGACACGCGCCAGCGCCAGGAGTGGACAGCTGGTGAGTGCTCGCTAGGTGGCTTGGGTCTGGCTGGTCCTTAGGCGCCTCATCTGGGAAAAGGGGGTGATAATACTTTGTCCAGCGGGAGGTTGGAGAGTGGACTCGGGCCGTGTGCGAGGATCCGACTGACCCGCTCCCGCTCCTCGGCAGCCATCCAGATGGCGATCCGGCTGCAGGCCGAGGGGAAGAAGTCCCTACATAAGGACCTGAAGCAGAAACGGCGCGAGCAGCGGGAGCAGCGGGAGCGGCGCCGGGCGGCCAAGGAGGAGGAGCTGCTGCGGCTGCAGCAACTGCAGGAGGAGAAGGAGCGGAAGCTGCAGGAGCTGGAGCTGCTGCAGGAGGCGCAGCGGCAGGCGGAGCGGCTGCTGCAGGAGGAGGAGGAGCGGCGCCGCAGCCAGCACCGCGAGCTGCAGCAGGCGCTCGAGGGCCAACTGCGCGAGGCGGAGCAGGTGGGGTTCGCTCCTGGCGCGGGGGACTGGACCGGCGGGCTGGGAGGCTGCGGGGCGGGCCAGCGGGGGAGCGCCAGGGGCGGGGCCTGGGCAGAGGGCGGAGCTCCTGGGTTGAGGGGCGCGCACTGGGGTGGGACTTGGAAAGAGGGATTGTTGGGACAGAGTCCGCGGGTTTGAAAGAGATTTGGGATGGAGCTTCCGCCGGGGGCAGGGCCTGAGGCTAAGGAAGGGGTGTGGGGCGAGGTCCAAGCCGGTGGATGGATGGGCCTGGTTTGGAGACCTTGGCTGTGGGTTGGGGCTTGGGCAGAAGGAGCCGTTGAAGACCGTGTGATTGGGGATTAGATTGGACCAAGTTTGGACTAGACTTGAACTGAGTTTACAGTGAAACCAGTTTGAGAGGCAAGCGGGACGTGTATGGAGGCGGACTAAGCGTGCAGAGGCAATTAGATTTAGGATTTAAGAAACCTGGATCTGGAGTCAGAAACATGTAGATTCAATCTTAGCTCTGCTTCTTACGAGCCCCGTGATGCCAGGCAGGCTCATTTTACTGAGCCTTATCTGTAAAATGCTAATGCTAATAGAACTTTGCTCACAGAGGTACGGTGAGGGTTAAATGAGGAAACACTTGTAGTAGTGTCCAGTAACTTTTCGTTGTTATAATTGGGTTATAGTCACCTCCTTCCTAGCAGCAGCCATGATTATAACATATTGTTATATATTATAATAATTATTAAGCTAGTGCTAGGAAGGAGATGACTATATTTTTGTATCTTATTTAATTATATAATGTTGTTTAATTACATATTATATAATTATGATTAAGGTTGGTACTAGAAAGGGAATACCTTTAGCCCGTTTCCCCCAAGTGGCATCTGTTCACTGACCATTATCTGTTCCAGTCAGGCTCTCAGAAAGGGGTCAGATCAGGAAACCCCAACATGAAGGCGTTCCCCAGACTGTTACCCCTAGGCAGCTTAGCAGAGTCCTGGGGAAAGAAGGGCAACATGCCCACCCCCTCCTCCCCTGCCCCCACGTGCCCCTTTTGACCTGGCTCTGGGTCCACCACCTCCCCACTCCACAGGCCCGGGCCTCCATGCAGGCTGAGATGGAGCTGAAGGAGGAGGAGGCTGCCCGGCAGCGGCAGCGCATCAAGGAGCTGGAGGAGATGCAGCAGCGGTTGCAGGAGGCCCTGCAACTAGAGGTGAAAGCTCGGCGAGATGAGGAATCTGTGCGACTCGCTCAGACCAGGTAGGCCTGAGGAACTTCTTCAGGTTCTCCCACCACCCCTCGTGGAACCCACCCCAATTTTCCTGCTTGCCGCGCACCTGCAAGGTGCCTTGGCACTAGAGACCACACAGTACACACTCGCCCGGCAGACTGCTGGAAGAGGAGGAAGAGAAGCTGAAGCAGCTGATGCAGCTGAAGGAGGAGCAGGAGCGCTACATCGAACGGGCGCAGCAGGAGAAGGAAGAGCTGCAGCAGGAGATGGCACAGCAGAGCCGCTCCCTGCAGCAGGCCCAGCAGCAGCTGGAGGAGGTGCGGCAGAACCGGCAGAGGGCCGACGAGGATGTAGAGGTGAGGCCTGGAGTGGGATGGGGTGAGGCTGGCAGGGTAAGCTCATTAGGGCACAGACTGTGGAGCCAGGCTGCCTTCCCTGAAACCCTGGCCCTAGCAGCCGCTAGCTGTGCGACTTTGGACAAATTCCCAAACTTCTTGGAGTTAGTCTCTCGCCTGGGAAAGGAAACTGGTAATAGCGTTGTTATGAAGATTAAATGAGATGATACACGATATTTAGTATGTAGTAAGTGCTGAAGAAACATTTGCTGCTATCTTTGTTCACATTATTATTAATCTGGGCAAAAATTTTTCCTTCTACCCTTCCAAGCCCCTGTCTTGCTATCCTTGTACTTTGGTTCTACTCCTTGGAGCCTGAATCTCCATAAATTCAAACACAGAAATATGTAACATAGAAAGGGAAAGTTCCTCCATGATCCCCCCGACCTCACAACCACTGCTAATGGCTCCGTGAAATGTTGAACAGAGGTTCTTGGATTAGGTCCTGGAAAGGTGGTGTAGTGCAGTGGCTTAGAGCTCAAGTGTATCCCTGGGCAAGTCACTTAACCTCTTTTGAACCTTTTTGTTGTTAACTTCTGCTCTGGAAGTTAAATAAGATAATAAGCACGCTTAGCACATCTTAGCTGCTCAATAAATGGAAACTATTTTTTTTATTATTATACTTTAAGTTCTAGGGTACATGTGCACAACGTACAGATTTGTTACATATGTATACATGTGCCATGTTGGTGTGCTGCACCCATTAACTCGTCCTTTACATTAGGTATATCTCCTAATGCTATCCCTTCCCCCTTCCCCCTCCCCACAATAGGCCCCAGTGTGTGATGTTCCCCTTCCTGTGTCCAAGTGATCTCATTGTTCAGTTCTCACCTATGAGTGAGAACATGCAGTGTTTGATTTTCTGTTCTTGTGATAGTTTGCTGAGAATGATGGTTTCCAGCTGCATCCATGTCCCTACAAAGGACACAAACTCATCCCTTTTTATGGCTGCATAGTATTCCATGGTGTATATGTGCCACATTTTCTTAATCCAGTCTGTCACTGATGGACATTTGGGTTGATTCCAAGTCTTTGCTATTGTGAATAGTGCTGCAATAAACATATGTGTGCATGTGTCTTTATAGCAGCATGATTTATAATCCTTTGGGTATATACCCAGTAATGGGATGGCTGGGTCAAATGGTATTTCTAGTTCTAGATCCTTGAGGAATCGCCACACTGTTTTCCACAATGGTTGAACTAGTTGACAGTCCCACCAACAGTGTAAAAGTGTTCCTATTTCTCCACATCCTCTCCAGCACCTGTTGTTTCCTGACTTTTTAATGGTTGCCATTCTAACTGGTGTGAGATGGTATCTCATTGTGGTTTTGATTTGCATTTCTCTGATGACCAGTGATAATGAGCATTTTTTCATGTGTTTGTTGGCTGTATGAATGTCTTCTTTTGAGAAGTGTCTGTTCATATCCTTTGCCCACTTTTTGATGGGATTGTTTGGTTTTTTCTTGTAAATTTGTTTGAGTTCTTTGTAGGTTCTGAATATTAGCCCTTTGTCAGATGAGTAGATTGCAAAAATTTTCTCCCATTGTGTAGGTTGCCTGTTCACTCTGATGGTAGTTTCTTTTGCTGCGCAGAAGCTCTTTAGTTTAATTAGATCCCATTTGTCAATGTTGGCTTTTGTTGCCATTGCTTTTGGTGTTTTAGACATGAAGTCCTTGCCCATGCCTATGTCCTGAATGGTATTACCTAGGTTCTTCTAGGGTTTTTATGGTTTTAGGTCTAACATTTAAGTCTCTAATCCATCTTGAATTAATTTTCATATAAGGAGTAAGGAAAGGATCCAGTTTCAGCTTTCTACGTATGGCTAGCCAATTTTCCCAGCACCATTTATTAAATAGGGAATCCTTTCCCCATTTCTTGTTTTTGTCAGGTTTGTCAAAGATCAGATGGCTGTAGATGTATGGTATTATTTCGGAGGGCTCTGTTCTGTTCCATTGATCTATATCTCTGTTTTGGTACAAGTACCATGCTGTTTTGGTTACTGTAGCCTTGTAGTATAGTTTGAAGTTAGGTAGCATGATGCCTCCAGCTTTGTTCTTTTGGCTTAGGATTGTCTTGGCAATGTGGGGTCTTTTTTGGTTCCACATGAACTTTAAAGCAGTTTTTTCCAATTCTGTCAAGAAAGTCATTGGTAGCTTAATGGGGATGGCATTGAATCTATAAATCACCTTGGGCAGTATGGCCATTTTCACGATGTTGATCCTTCCTATCCATGAGCATGGTATGTTCTTCCATTTGTTTGTGTCCTCTTTTATTTCACTGAGCAGTGGTTTGTAGTTCTCCTTGAAGAGGTCCTTCACATCCCTTGTAAGTTGTATTCCTAGGTATTTTATTCTCTTTGAAGCAATTGTTAATGGGAGTTCATTCATGATTTGTCTCTCTGTTTGTCTGTTATTGGTGTATAAGAATGCTTGTGATTTTTGCACATTGACTTTGTATCCTGAGACTTTGCTGAAATTGCTTATCAGCTTAAGGAGATTTTGGGCTGAGACGATGGGGTTTTCTAAATATACAATCATGTCATCTGCAAACAGGGACAATTTGACTTCTTCTTTTCCTAATTGAATACCCTTTCTTTCTTTCTCTTGCCTGATTGCCCTAGCCAGAACTTCCAACACTATGTTGAATAGGAGTGGTGAGAGAGGGCATCCCTGTCTTGTGCCAGTTTTCAAAGGGAATGCTTCCAGTTTTTGCCCATTCAGTATGACATTGGCTGTGGGTTTGTCATAAATAGCTCTTATTATTTTGAGATACGTTCCATCAATACCGAATTTATTGAGAGTTTTTAGCATGAAGGGCTGTTGAATTTTGTCAAAGACCTTTTCTGTATCTATTGAGATAATCATGTGGTTTTGTCTTTGGTTCTGTTTATATGCTGGATTACGTTTATTGATTTGCATGTGTTGAACCAGCCTTGCATCCCAGGGATGAAGCCCACTTGATCATGGTGGATAAGCTTTTTGATGTGCTGCTGGATTTGGTTTGCCAGTATTTTATTGAGGATTTTTGCATTGATGTTCATCAGGGATATTGGTTGGAAACTATTATTATGGTTACATTTTACCTTTGGGAGGTCCATGAGTCCCATGAAATTGGAGGCAAACTCTATTCATGTATATATTAATAACTCTTCATGAGCATACATGGTTCTTCTCTGGGGAGATGATCAGTAGTCTTGGTCAGATTTTAAGCAGCCTGTGAACCTGAAAAGATCAAGACTCCATGCCATGGATGATGGTTCTGATCACTCCCCACTGGCCCTGCCCCCACAGGCTGCCCAGAGAAAACTGCGCCAGGCCAGCACCAATGTGAAACACTGGAATGTCCAGATGAACCGGCTCATGCATCCAATTGAGCCTGGAGGTGAGAAGGGATAGACTCTGGAGCTTTCCCTGGAGCTGGGCGAGAGAAAAGAGGGAGAAAGGGATACCTCCAGATCTCCTAGGGCCAGCAAAGGTAGGACTGGCAGTCAGGAGGCTCCCCTCTCCTCCAAGGGCTGAGGCAAGGCCCCTTGCCTCTTGCCTTTGCATGCCTTTCTCCTTACTTGCCTGCCTTCTCTCTGCCAGATAAGCGTCCGGTCACCAGCAGCTCCTTCACAGGCTTCCAGCCCCCTCTGCTTGCCCGCCGTGACTCTTCCCTAAAGCGCCTGACCCGCTGGGGATCCCAGGGCAACAGGACCCCTTCGCCCAACAGCAATGAGCAGCAGAAGTCCCTCAACGGTGGGGATGAGGCTCCTGTCCCGGCTTCCACCCCTCAGGAAGATAAACTGGATCCAGCACCAGAAAATTAGCCTCTCCTAGCCCCTTGTTCTTCCCAATGTCATATCCACCAGGACCTGGCCACAGCTGGCCTGTGGGTGATCCCAGCTCTTACTAGGAGAGGGAGCTGAGGTCCTGGTGCCAGGGGCCCAGCCTCCAACCATAAACAGTCCAGAATGGAACCTGGTTCACCCTTCATACCAGCTCCAAGCCCCAGACCATGGGGACTGTCTGGGGTGTTGATCCTTGAGAACTTGCCCTGTGCTTTAGACCCAAGGACCCAACCCCTGGGCTGGGAAAGAGTGAACAAGCAAGCTGGGGCCACCTGCCCCCAGGTGGCCACCAAGTTGTGGAAGCACATTTCTAAATAAAAACTGCTCTTAGAATGAATTATTGGCTCAGGTCTGTCCATCTCTCCTGCCACTTCCTCCCTTCCTCCCTCAAGCCCAGTTATAGGTTCCAAAGGGCAGTAAAAGTATAATAAAGTGGTTAGGAAAGACCCTGCAGCTAGACTGCCTGGGTTCTGAACCTGGCTTTGCTACTTACTAACCGATTGACTTTGGTCAATTTTCTTTATATCTCTGTGTTTCAGTTCCCATGTTGGTAAAATACAGATAATGATTATACTTACCATATAGGGTTATATGAGGATTAACTGTTTGGCACATGAGCGAGCACCATTATTAGTATCAGCCAAAAGTGTTTATTAAGTGTGTACTACAGTTTTCCAGGTGATTTAATTTTCATGACAACTCTCAGAACTGGAAATCATCATTGGCATTTTACAAATGGATGAATTGAGGTTCGGGGAGATTTGGTAACTTTCCCAAAGCCTTTCAGACTTGCTTTTCTTCCTGTAATCTCTGACTCGCTGACCTTGTTACCCAAGACAGAGATCTGGGTGTTTGGGAGATTCATGTCCTCTCTCTCAGCCCCTCGTCCAAACCCATCATCAAATCCAATAGATCCTCTCTCCTTCCTACTCTCATATCTGTCCCTCCTTTTCCATGCCCATGGCTACTGCCATGGCTGAGGCCTTTGTGTTTTCTACCTGGTTGTTAACCTTTAACTCCTCCTCCGCCTTGCCTGTCTCACCAAGTCCAACTGATTGCATTTCCTTGATTACTCTCAGATCCACACTTTTGAGGCCACGTCTGTCATGGCTACTGCCTTATTCTGGCTCTTGTCACTTCCCAACTAGGTAAGAGCAGTAACCAGGTCTCCTTGTCAACCCCTCTCCCCATTGCCACCTGGATAGGATTTCTAAAATGCAGATTTGTCCTTCACTCTTCCCAGTTTCCAGTCCCTTGGTGGTATCCTAGAGTTTTGATATTTAAATTCACATTACCATATGTGGCAGATGAGGCCCATGGCGATCTGTCCCAGGAGGGCCTCCTATGCCTCTGCCTCATGGAGCTATTGGCAGCTCCCTCTAGGCCTCACACTGACTTCCTTTCCCCCATCCTTGTAACAGCCTTCATAACTAAATGCTTGAGCTCCTCAAGGTCAGGGACATATCTTCTTGAACTAAGAGCCATGGTGATTGGCTCTTAGGAGGCATGCAACAAATATTTGTCAAATACATATATGAATGAATAAATTCTGAAGTGAATAATTCAGGTGTCACAAATCCAAAAATTTATGGAGTAGCTGAAATTCAAATTCAAGTTCATTCATTTTCCAGGTCTCTATAAAAGACAGGGTCTCTACAAAACCTGGCTGGTCTCCAACTCCTGGGCTCAAGCAGTTTTCCCGCCTCAGCTTCCCAAAGTGCTGGGATTACAGGCAGGAGCCAATGCACTCTGCCCTCAATCAACAAATGTTTATTAAGCTCTTATTATATGCCAGCTTCTGGCTATATTGTACAGAACAGAAACAGAGTCTCTGCCTTCCTGCAGTTTATGTGGTATCTGATTTTTTGAAACCAAGTCTCACTCTGTTACCCAGGCTGGAGTGCAGTGCCTGATCTTGGTTCACTGCAACCTCCACCTTCCAGGTTCAGACGATTCTCCTGTCTCAACCTCTGGAGTAGCTGGGATTACAAGCGTGTGCCACCACATCTGGCATTTTTTTGTTGTTGTTTTGTACTTTTAGTAGAGACGGGGTTTCACTACGTTGGCCAGGCTAGTCTCGAAATCCTGGCCTCAAGTGATCTGCCTGCCTCAGCCTCCCAAAGTGCTGGGATTACAGGTGTGAGCCACTGTGCCTGACTTTGCAAGTACACTAAACCTGATTGCAAGGAACTTCATTACAGTCTATTTAAAGTGTCGTGAAACAAAGCTGCTAATATAATGATGCAGATTTCAAGGATGAGCCATGAAGCTCAAACTCTAAGTGCTGTAGGAATTCAGAGAAAAGGGAAGTTTTAGGTAGAAGCTGGGATTTGAGATTAAAGGCAGCCAGGTGCGGTGACTCACACCTGTAATGCCAGCACTTTGGGAGGCCAAGGTGGGTGGATTGTTTGAGCTCAGGAGTTCAAGACCAGCCTGGGCAACATGGAAAAAATCCATCTCTACAAAAAGTACAACCTCCTGAGCCCAGGAGGTTGAGGCTGCAATGAGCTGTGATCATGCCACTGCACTCCAGACTGGGTGATAGAGTGAGACCCTGTCTCAAAAAAAGACAGAAATTGTATCCATCCTCTGTAACGATTGATTTTTGTTTTTCTTTTTTTTAATTTTTAAATTTAATTTTATTTTAAATTTTAATCTATTTATTTATTTTGAGACTGGGTTATGAGACTGGTGAATTTTTGTATTTTTGTAGAGATAAGGTTTCACCATGTTGCCCAGGCTAATCTTGGGCTCAAGTGATCCACCCACCTTGGCCTCCCAAAGTGTTGGGATTACAGGCATGAGCCACCACACCTGGCCAGTAACTATAATATTTTAAATTAATGATGAAAAATACTACGTGTTATCTTAAAAATGTGCAAGGTGGCTGGAGGCAGTGGCTCATGCCTGTAATCCCAGCACTTTGGGAGGCCAAGGTGGGAGGATCACTTGAGACCAGGAGTTCAAAGTCAGCCTGGGCAAAATAGTGAGCCCATGTCTCTACAAAAAGTAAAAAAAATTAGTCAGGTGTGGAGACATGTGCCTAGAGTCCCAGCTACTGGGGAGGCCAAGGTGAGAGGATCCCTTGAGGCCAGGAGTTGGACACCAGCCTGGGCAACATAGCGAGACCCCATCTCCACAAAAAATTTAAAAATAATTTTTTTTAAAAAAATTACCTAGGTGTGGTGCGTGTGGAGGTCAAGGCTGCAATGAGCTATGATCACGCCACTGCACTTCAGCCTAGGCTACAGAGTGAGAATCCATCTTATAAAAAAAAAAAAGAAAGAAAAAAAATGTGCAAGAGGTCCAGGGCCCAGATCAAAATTGCCAATCCAAAAGAAGTTTCCTCTGTCAGGCAAGTTATTATCACTAGTTCTGCTGCCAGTATTAGTCAGGCCTGGTATCTAATCAATGCCAGGCTTTTCTCTGAGAAGGGAATGGGGTATGGCTAGAGCAGTGTAGATTCCCACATAATCCCTTTCTGCTGTTTTCTTCTGACCTAACTGTGGAATTTTTGGGGTCAGTGATTCCAGGGTTTTTTTGTTTTTGTTTGTTTGTTTTTGAGACAGAGTTTCCCTCTTGTCTCCCACGCTGGAGTGCAATGGTGCAATCTTGGCTCACTGCAACCTCCGCCTCCCAGGTTCAAACAATTCTCCTCCCTCAACCTCCCAAGTAGCTGAGATTACAGGTGTGCACCACCACACCCGGCTAACTTTTTGGATTATTAGTAGAGATGGGATTTCACCATGTTGCCAGGCTGGTCTTGAACTCCTGACCTCAGGTGATCTGCCCACCTTGGCCTCCCAAAGTGCTGGGATTACTCACGCCTGGCCTGATTCGATGTTGTAAATAATTTGTAAGTATTCAGTTTATACACAACTTTATCATCTGCCAAGAATTTTAAAATAATGTTCTCTGTTCAGCTGTCAATGTTGAAACACATATTTAATATTACAAGCTTTTCCCTGGTTTTAGTTTTGTTTGGAGTTTTTTGACTTATGAATATTATTTCTGTTTGTCAATAAGAAATGTAAGACTGGAATGTTAATAAATTTCAGTTTAGTTCTATAATGTCAAGAATTTAAGAATTTAAAAAATTACTGCAGGAAAAAGATAGTCGTGAAAAAAAAAAAAATTAAAAAGGCCCAGGTCTGGGCGCGGTGCCTCACGCCTATAATCCCAGCACCTTGGGAGGTTGAGGCGAGTGGATTGTGAAGTCAGGAATTTAAGACCAGCCTGGCCAACATGGTGAAACCCCATCTCTACTAAAAATACAAAAATTAGCCAGGCATGCCTATTAGTGGAGCATGCCTATAGTCCCAGCTACTCGGGAGGCTGAGGCAGAAGAATTGCTTGAACCCAGGAGACAGACATTGCAGTGAGCTGAAATCACGTCACTGCACTCCAGCCTGGGTGACAAAGCAAGACTCCATCTCAAAAAAAACCAAAACAAACAAACAAAAAAAACCAAATTAGGCTGGGTAGGGCCAGGTGCGGTGGCTTACACCTGTAATCCCAGCACTTTGGGAGGCCAAGATGGGAGGATCATGAGGTCAGGAGTTCGAGACTAGCCTGGCCAACATGGTGAAACCCCATCTCTACTAAAAATACAAAAATTAGCGGGGCATGGTGGCGTGCACCTGTAGTCCCAGCTACTCTGATGGCTGAGGCAGGAGAATCACCGGGAGGCAGAGGTTGCAGTGAGCTGAGATCATACCACTGCACTCCAGCCTGGGCAACAGAGTGAGACTCCATCTCAAAAAAAAAAAAAAAAAATTAGACTGGGTGTGGTGGTGTGCACCTGTATTCCCAACTACTCTGTAGGCTGAGGTGGGAGAATTGTTTGAGTCCAGGAGGCAGAGATTGTAGTGAGCCATGATAGTGCCACTTCACTCCAGCTTGGGTGACAGAGTGAGACTCTGTTTCCAAAAAAAAAAAAAAAGAATGTAAAAAATTGATTGGCTTAAAAATGTTTCATCTTAGATAAAGCTTGCAATTACTATCTTAAAAAATATGCAAGGGGCTGCATGGTTCTTATATATTCTCTCAGGATTGGAAGGGCAGACAATTTTGAAGATCACTGCTATGGAGAACCATGAGTAGAAAGTGGAGTGAGACCTGGTTATAGAGATTCTTGGAAGCTATGCAGAGTTTAGATTTGAGGTGGCAAGCCAACCTCTGATCCTCAGTTTCCTCACCTGTAAATGGGGTCCATTCCAGACTTTTAAATATTCTATGGTGGGACATAGGGAGGGATTGACAGTGGAGGCATGATATAGTGATATAGTGAAAGGAAGATCACTCAGACACCTGAATGCGAGCCATGTTGGGACTGGCATGAGAAGCCACCAACCTTGGGGGACATTTCTAGGTGGAAGGAGAATGTATTTTCTAGTCTTTTAATTCCAGGGTTAGAAAATAACTCCTGTGTCCTTTCCATCACCCTGGACAAAGAAAAGTGTGTCCTGTCTCTGATGCCTTCACAGATACTCATAAACCCTAGGGGCCGCGTGGAATGCGCAGCATTTGTGGCCGCACGTCTTCTCTCTTTCTGTGGCTTGTACATGAGGAGGGATGGGGAAGTGAGGCTGGAGTACAAGAGGCGTGTTAGCAACTCTTGCCAGGGGTCCACCTGGCCCAAGGGGTGCCTACTGAGTCACCTCTCCAGTTCCTGCAGCAGTGAGAGGGGAAGGAGAGGGCGACGCCTGGCAGACTGGTTTCAGAAGACTGAGGAGGCCCCCACCTGCTGGCTAGAGGCTGAAATGGCTATGGAGAATCAAATTCAGAGACGATCCAGCCTTCCCACTCTGCACTATACGTTACAATAATCAGGCATCAGAGCAGGTTTTGGTAGCTGAAATCCCTGTCTGGTCTGGAACAGGTTGTAGGTGCTTGGCAGGAACCAACTTTTCCCACTCTAAGCTGTCCCCCAGGGCAAATCTAGTCAAAATGAAGATTCAGGGAAGTTATTTTTGTCTAGGTTTGTGATTCAAGTAACGGAAACTGGCTGATTTAAGCTAACTTAACTGACTTTCCAGAAAATAAATTTATTAGTAGAATATAAGGGAGTACCTTAAATAATTGGGAGGTCGAGTGAGCTGTCTTGGAGGCTGTGTAGTCAGAAACAGTACCCAAATCAGGCCACACAACAGTTCTTGTGAACACACTCCAGCTGCCACCTCTGGGTACAGAAGCTGCTGCATCCTTGGATAATCTTACCAAATGCTGGATGCTGCTCTTACAGCTGCTGCCCTGGTTGTCTCTGGAAATTGGGTGGAACTGCTGTTGCCACTTACCTGAATCAATTATGCATGCTTCCTGGGTCTTCATCGTCCCACCTTCCAATGCATCTGATTGGTGTGCCTTGATCATGTGACTATGTCCTAGCTGCACAGGAGGCTGGAAGAAAATGCCTGTAGTTCCAGCTACTCTGGAGGCTGAGGTGGGAGGATTGCTGCTTCAGTCCAGTATGAAGAGATTGCTGAGATCACTCCACTGCACTCCAACCTGGATGACAGAGCAAGACCCTGTCTCATAAAAAAGAGAGAGATAGAGAAAGAAAGAAGGAGAGAGGGAGGAGAAAGAGAGGAGGGAGGGAGGGAGAGAGAGAGTGAGAGAAGGAAAGAAAAAGAAAAAGAAAGAAAGAAAAAGAAAGAAAGAGAGAGAGAGGAAGGAAGGAAGGAAGAAGAAGGGAAGGAAGGAAGGAAGGAAGGAAGGAAGGAAGAAAATATATAGGGGAATGATGTCAAATGTCAAACATCAGAAAAGCTCTTACATGGAAAATAATTTTGACTTAGTTTACCTCCAATGGGTAGAACTAAGATTATTGGGTAAGCGTATCAGAGGATACATGTTTTTTCTTAATATGAAGAAGACTTTTGTTGTTCTTAGAAAATAGCCAGGCAAGGTGGCTCACACCTGTAATCCCAGCACATTGGGAGGCCAAGGCGAGTGGATCACCTGAGGTCAGGAGTTCCAGACCAGCTTGGCCAACATGTTGAAACCCGTCTCTACCAAAAATACAAAAATTAGCCAGTGTGGTGGCAGGTGCCTGTAATCCCAGCTACTCTGGAGGCTGAGGCATGAGAATGGCTTGAACCCGGGAGGTGGAGGTTGCGGTGTGCCTAGATCACGCCACTGCACTCCAGTCTGGGTGACAGAACAAGACTCCATCTCAAAAAAAAAAAAAAAAAAAAAAAAAAAAAGGCCAGGCGCCGTGGCTCATGCCTGTAATCCCAGCACTTTGGGAGGCTGAGGCGGGCGAATCATGAGGTCAAGAGATCGAGACCATCCTGGCTAACACGGTGAAACTCCGTCTCTACCGACAATAAAAAAAATTAGCCAGGCGTGGTGGCGGGCGCCTGTAGTCCCAGCTACTCGGGAGGCTGAGGCAGGAGAATGGCGTGAACCCGGGAGGCGGAGCTTGCAGTGAGCCGAGATTGCGCCACTGCACTCCAGCCTGGGGGACAGAGTGAGACTCCGTCTCAAAAAAAAGGGAAAAGAAAGAAAAACAAATAATGTTTCTATTATGGAAAAAAATATATATATGGAAAGATAATGACTTGCAGAACCACAATCCAAAGACAGTTACTGGTAACATTTTTGTGTGTTTCCTTGTAGTTTGTTTTTGTTTTTGTTTTTGTTTCGTTTTGTTTTGTTTTGTTTGTTTTTGGAGAGAGAGTCTTGCTCTGTTGTCCAGGCTGGAGTGCAGTAGCACAATCTTTGCTCACTGCAACCTCCACCTCCCGGGATCATGCGATTCTCCTGCCTCAGCCTCCCGAGTAGCTGGGACTACAGGTGCACACCACCACGCCTAGGTAATTTTTTTGTATGTTTAGTAGAGACAGGGTTTCATCATGTTGACCAGGCTGGTCTCAAACTCCTGATGTTAACTGATCCACCTTCCTCAGCCTCCCAAAGTGCTGGGATTATAGGTGTGAGCCACTGCGCCCGGATTTAATTTTTTTTTGAGACAGGGTCTCACTCTGATGCCCAGGCTGGAGTACAGTGGAGCAATCTCAGCTCCCAGAAACCTCCACCTCCCAGATTCAAGCGATCCTTGTGCCTCAGCCTACCGAGTAGCTGGTACTGTAGGCACACACCACCATGCCCGGCTCCTTTCAGTCTTTTTTTTCATGCTAATTTTTAGTTTTCAAAACAGTGTGATTTCACTCCATACATATCACCGTATCTTTTTCCACTTAATATCAGATTATAACATTTTCCCACTTTATTACTATCCAAAAGACCACCATGATGGTTAAATAGTAGATAGGAGAGCTTTACTAAGTGCTATCAGTTTGCAAACCAGGAAGAGATAGTCTCAGACATGGAGCAAAGGTGCTCTCTATTCTCTTCAAAGAGGGAAAGGGCAGGTTGGGTTTTAAGCCTCACAGGGTCTGTATTATACAATAGTCATACATATTTAGCAGGTGTGGGGGGAAAACTATACATATTTATGAGGGGAGCCAAGTGCATGCACAATGGGCAAATATATATGTAACATACATCCCATGTTCACTTTGGGGCGGGTTTTAGCATTAAAATGAGGTGGAATTTGGCTCTTTACATCAAAGATGAACTATAGAACAAAAAGACCGTTTGTGTGGAGCCTCTATAAACTGGCTGAAACTGGTTTAAGGTCTGCAGCTGCTTATCAAAAAAGAATGTTTGTAGGCCGGTGACTCATGCCTGTAATCCCAGCACTTTGGGAGGCCAAGGTGGGCGGATTGCTTGTGCTCAGGAGTTCGAGACAAGCCTGGGCAACATGGGGAGCTTCCATTTCAATTATAAAAATAAAAAATGTTAAAAAAAGAAAAAAGAAAGAAAGAAGAAAGAACGAAAGAAAGAAAGAAAGAGAAAACAAAGGGCCAGTCGCAGTGGCTCATGCCTGTAATCCCAGCACTTTGGGAGGCTGAGGCGGGTGGATCACCTGAGGTCAGGAGTTCGAGACCAGCCTGACCAACATGGAGAAACCCCATCTCTATTAAAAATACAAAATTAGCCGGGCATGGTGGCACATGCATGTAATCCCAGCTACTCAGGAGGCTGAGGCAGGAGAATCGCTTGAACCCAGGAGGCAGAAGTTGCAGTGAGCTGAGATTGCGCCATTGCACTCCAGCCTGGGCAACAGGAGTGAAACTCGGTCTCAAAAAAAAAAAAAAAGAAAGAAAGAGAAAGAGAAAGAGAAGAGTAGAGAAGAGAAGAGAAGAGAAGAGAAGAGAAGAGAAGAGAAGAGAAGAAAAGAAAAAATGTTTGTAAGGCTAGTCCTCTGTCCAAGCAGAGTTGTAGTGGTCTGGCTGGTAAATTAGCTAGGAGAGGTCTGATCATTTGCCTGATACCTCCTGTTGTTAAGAGAGTTTAACCAGAATGTGGTTTTTCCTGTAGTCACAGGAATTTAGGGAGTTGCCATGCCAGCTGCATTGAGCCCTGTAATTAACTTTGTTTCCTTAACCTGAGGTTCTGTCTTAGTGATAAAGTGGTGTGTATTTTGGTCTCTCAGACCATATTACCAACTCTTTTTAAGCATCATTTTTAATGGCTGCATAATATTCCATCAGAAGGATACAGCATAATTTACTTAAACATTTCTCTGTTGTTGGACAATTAGGTTCTCTCCAGTTTTTTGTTGGTTTAAATAATACTGCAATGAGCATTTTTGTGTACAAAGCCTTTTATGTATTTAGGATTATTTCCTCAAGACAGACTATCCAAAGTAGAATTATGGGTTCTAAATAATAAATATAGAGATAGACATTTATTAGATATATTATATTAAATTTCATTTATTCTTAATATAAAAATGAAATGAAGTGAAAAATAGAATAACTTAACAGTGCTCCTTGAATTTCTTTTAGGAGAGGAATTGTCTTTTTGTTTTTTTGAGACAGTCTTGCTCTGTCACCCAGGCTGGAATGCAATGGTGCGATCTTGGCTCACTGCAACCTCCACCTTCCGGGTTCAAGCGATTCTCCTGCTTCAGCCTCCCAAGTAGCTGGGATTACAGGCATGGCCACCACGTCTGGCTAATTTTTTGTACTTTTTAGTAGAGACAGGGTTTCACTGTGTTAGCCAGGAGGGTTTTGATCACCTGACCTCATGATCCAAGCTGTCTCTTATTAGGAATATTAACTTAAAAATCACAAATTTGGGCCAGGCACAGTGGCTCACGCCTGTATTCTCAGCACTTTGGGAGGCCAAGGCGGGCGGATCACGAGGTCAGGAGATCGAGACCATCCTGGCTAACATGGTGAAACCCCGTCTTTACTAAAAATACAAAAAATTAGCTGGGCATGGTGGTGAGTGCCTGTAGTCCGAGCTACTCGGGAGACTGAGGCAGAAGAATGGCGTGAACCTGGGAGGCGGAGCTTGCAGTGAGCCGAGATCGCGCCACTGCACTCCAGCCTGAGTGACAGAGCGAGACTCTGTCTCAAAAAATAAAAAATAAATAAAATAAAATCACAAATTTGGCAAGGTATGGTGGCTCACACCTGTAATCCCAGCATTTTGGGAGGCTGAGGCAGGCAGATCACTTGAGGTCAAGAGTTTGGGACCAGCCTGGCCAACATGGTGAAATCCCATCTCTACTAAAAATACAAAAATTAGCAGATGGCCGAATAGGAACGACTCCACTCTACAGCTCCCAGCGTGCTCAATGCAGAAGATGGATGATTTCTGCATTTCCAACTGAGGTACCTGGTTCATCTCATTGGGACTGGTTGGGCAGTGGGTGCAGCCCACGGAGGGTGAGCTGAAGCAGGGCAGGGCATTACCTCACGGAAAGTGCAAGGGGTTAGGGAATTTTCCTTTCCTAGTCAAAGGAAGCCAAGACAGACTGTACATGGAAAGATGGGACACTCCAGCCTAAATACTGCGCTTTTCCAATGATCTTAGTAAACGGCACGCCAGGAGATTATATCCCATGCCTAGCTCGGAGGGTCCCACGCCCACAGAGCCTTGCTCACTGCTAACACAGCAGTCTGAGATCGACCTGCAAGGCAGCAGCCTGGCAGAGGGAGGGGTGTCTGCCATTGCTGAGGCTTGAGTAGGTAAACAAAGCAGCCAGGGAAACTTGAACTGGGTGGAGCCCACCGCAGCTCAGCAAGGCCTGCTGCCTCTGTTGACTCCACCTCTAGGGGCAGGGCATAGCTAAACAAAAGATAGCAGAAACTTCTGCAGACTTAAAAGTCCCTGTCTGACAGCTCTGAAGAGAGCAGTGGTTCTCCCAGCACGGCGTTTGAGCTCTGAGAACGTACAGACTGCCTCCTCAAGTGGGTCCCTGACCCCTGTGTAGCCTAACAGGGAGCACCTCCCAGTAGGGGTTGACTGACACCTCATACAGGCAGGTGCTTCTCTGGGAGGAAGCTTCCAGAGGAAGGATCAGGCAGCAATATTTGCTGTTCTGCAGCCTCTGCTGGTGATACTCAGGCAAACAGGGTCTGGAGTGGACCTCCAGCAAACTCCAACAGACCTGCAGCTGAGGGACCTGACTGTTAGAAGGAAAACTAACAAACAGAAAGGAATAGCATCAACATTAACAAAAAGGACATCCACACCAAACCCCATCCATAGGTCACCAACATCGAAGACCAAAGGTAGATAAAACCACAAAGATAGGGAGAAACCAGAGCAGAAAAGCTGAAAATTCTAAAAACCAGAGTGCCTCTTCTCCTCCAAAGGATTACAGCTCCTTGCCAGCAATGGAAAAAAGCTGGACGGAGAATGACTTTGATGAGTTGACAGAAGTAGGCTTCAGAAGGTCGGTAATAACAAACTTCTCTGAGCTAAAGAAAGATGTTTGAACCCATCGCAAGGAAGCTAAAAACCTTGAGAAAAGATTAGACGAATGGCTAACTAGAATAAACAGTGTACAGAAGACCTTAAATAACCTGATGGAGCTGAAAACCATGGCATGAGAACTACGTGACGAATGCACAAGCTTCAGTAGCCAATTCAATCAAGTGGAAGAAAGGCTATCCATGATTGAAGATCAAATTTATGAAATAAAGCGAGAAGAGAAGTTTAGAGAAAAAAGAGTAAAAAGAAATGAACAAAGCCTCCAAGAAATATGGGACTATATGAAAAGACCAAATCTACGTTTGATTGGTGTGCCTGAAAGTGATGAGGAGAATGGAACCAAGTTGGAAAACACTCTTCAGGATATTATCCAGGAGAACTTCCCCCAACCTAGCAAGGCAGGCCAACATTCAAATTCAGGAAATACAGAGAACACTACAAAGATACTCCTCGAGAAGAGCAACCCCAAGACACATAATTGTCAGATTCACCAAGGTTGAAATGAAGGAAAAAGTGTTAAGGGCAGCCAGAGAGAAAGGTCGGGTTACCAATAAAGGGAAGCCCATCAGACTAATAGTGGATCTCTCGACAGAAACTCTACAAGTCAGAAGAAAGTGGGGGCCAATATTCAATATTCTTAAAGAAAAGAATTTTCAACCCAGAATTTCATATCCAGTCAAACAAAGCTTCATAAGTGAAGGAGAAATAAAATCCTTTACAGACAAGCAAATACTGAGAGATTTTGTCACCACCAGGCGTCCCTTATAAGAGCTCCTGAAGGAAGCACTAAACATGGAAAGGAACAACTGGTACCAGCCACTGTAAAAACATGCCAAATTGTAAAGACTATTGATGCCAGGAAGAAACTGCATCAACCAATGGGCAAAATAACCTGCTAACATCATAATGACAGGATCAAATTCACACATAACAATATTAATCTTAAATGTAAATGGACTAAATGGTCCAATTAAAAGACACAGACTGGCAAATTGGATAAAGAGTAAAGACCCATCAGTGTGCTGTATTCAGGAGACCCATCTCTCATGCAGAGACAAACATAGGCTCAAAATAAAGGGATGGGGGAAGATCTGCCAAGCAAATGGAAAGCAAAAAAAAGCAGGGGTTGCAATCCCAGTCTCTGATAAAACAGACTTTAAACCAACAAAGATCAAAAGAGACAAAGAGGGCTATTACATAATGGTAAAGGGATCAATTCAACAAGAGGAGCTAACTATCCTAAATATATATGCACCCAATACAGGAGCACCTAGATTCATAAAGCAAGTCCTTAGAGACCTACAAAGAGGCTTAGACTCCCACACAATAATCACAGAAGACTTTAACACCCCACTGTCAACATTAGACAGATCAATGAGACAGAAGGTTAACAAGGATATCCAGGACTTGAAATCAGCTCTGCACCAAGCAGACCTAATAGACATCTACAGAACTCTCCATCCCATATCAACAGAACATACATTCTTCTCAGCACCACATTGCACTTATTCCAAAATTGACCACATAGTCGGAAGCAAGCACTCCTCAGCAAATGTAAAAGAACAGAAATCACAACAAACTGTCTCTCAGACCACAGTAAAATCAAATTAGAACTCAGGATTAAGAAACTCACTCAAAACTGCACAACTACATGGAAACTGAACAACCTGCTCCTGAATGACTACTGGGTAAATAATGAAATGAAGGCAGAAATAAAGATGTTCTTTGAAACCAATGAGAACAAAGACACAACGTACCAGAAACTCTGGGACACATTTAAAGCAGTGTGTAGATGGAAATTTATAGCACTAAATGCCCACAAGAGAAAGCAGGAAAGATCTAAAATCAACACCCTAACATCACAATTAAGAGAATTAGAGAAGCAAGAGCAAACAAATTCAAAAGCTAGCAGAAGGCAAGAAATGACTAAGGTCAGAGCAGAACTGAAGGAGATAGAGACACAAAAACTCCTTCAAAACATCAATGAATCCAGGAGCTGGTTTTTCGAAAAGATGAACAAAATTGATAGACCACTAGCAAGACTAATAAAGAAGAAAAGAGAGAAAAATCAAATAGATGCAATAAAAAATGATAAAGGGGATATCACCACCGATCCCACAGAAACACAAACTACCATCAGAGAATACTATAAACACCTCTACGCAAATAGACTAGAAAATCTAGAAGAAATGGATAAATTCCTGGACATATACTCCCTCCCAAGACTAAACTAGGAAGATGTTGAATCTCTGAATAGACGAATAACAGGCTCTGAAATTGAGGCAATAATCAATAGCCTACCAACCAAAAAAAGTCCAGGACCAGATGGATTCACAGCCGAATTCTAGCAGAGGTACAAAGAGGAGCTGGTACCATTCCTTCTGAAACTATCCAATCAATAGGAAAAGAGGGAATCCTCCCTAACTCATCTGATGAAGCCAGCATCATCCTGATACCAAAGCCTGGCAGAGACACAACAACAAAAAAGACAATTTTAGAACAATATGCCTGATGAAGATTGATGTGAAACCTCAATGAAATACTGACAGACCAAATCCAGCAGCACATCAAAAAGCTTATCCACCATGATCAAGTCGGATTCATCCCTGGGATGCAAGACTGGTTCAACATACTCAAATCAATAAATGTATTCCATCATATAAACAGAACCAAAGACAAAAACCACATGATTATCTCAATAGATGCAGAAAAGACCTTCGACAAAATTCAACAGCCCTTCATGCTAAAAACTCTCAATAAACTAGGTATTGATGGAAAGTATCTCAAAATAATAAGAGCTATTTATGACAAACCCCCAGCCAATATCATACTGAATGGGCAAAAACTGGAAGCATTCCCTGTGAAAACTGGCACAAGACAGGGATGCCCTCTCTCACCACTCCTATTCAAAATAGCGTTGGAAGTTCTGGCCAGGGTAGTCAGGCAAGAGAAAGAAATAAAGGGTATTCAATTAGGAAAAGAAGAAGTCAAATTGTCCCTGTTTGCAGATGGCATGATTGTATATTTAGAAAACCCCATCGTCTCAGCCCAAAATCTCCTTAAGCTGATAAGCAACTTCAGCAAAGTCTCAGGATACGAAATCAATGTGCGAAAATCACAAGTATTCCTATACACCAATAACGGACAAAGAGAGAGCCAAATCATGAGTGAACTCCCATTAACAATTGCTACAAAGAGAATAAAATACCTAGGAATACAACTTACAAGGGATGTGAAGGACCTCTTCAAGGAGAACTACAAACCACTGCTCCTTTTTTTTTTTTTTTTTTTTTTAAAGACAATCTCGCTCTGTCACCAAGGCTGGATTGCAGTGGTGCAATCTCAGCTCACTGTAACCTCTGCTTCCTGGGTTCAAGTGATTCTCCTGCCTCAGCCTCCTGAGTGGCTGGGATTAAAGGCGCTCACCACCACGCCCAGCTTTTGTATGTATGTGTATATATATATATGTGTGTGTGTATATATACGTATATAAATATATATACATATAAATATACTTTAAGTTCTAGGGTACGTGTGCACAAAGTGCAGGTTTGTTACATAGGTATACATGTGCCAAGTTGGTTTGCCGCACCCATTAACTCGTCATTTACATTAGGTATTTCTCCTAATGCTATCCCTCCCCTAGTCCCCCACCCCATGACAGGCCCTGGTGTGTGATGTTCCCTGCCCTGTGTCCAAGTGTTCTCATTGTTCAATTCCCACCTATGAGTGAGAATATGTGGTGTTTGGTTTTCTGTACATGTAATAGTTTGCTCAGAATGATGGTTTCCAGCTTCATCCACATCCCTGCAAAGGACATAAACTCATCCTTTTTTTGGCTGCATAGTATTCCATGGTGCATATGTGCCACATTTTCTGAATCCAATCTATCATTGAGGGACATTTGGGTTGGTTCCAAGTCTTAGCTATTGTGAATAGTGCTGCAATAAACACACGTGTGCATGTGTCTTTATAGTAGCATGATTTATAATCCTTTGGGCATATACCCAGTAATGGGATTGCTAGGTCAAATGGTAATTCTAGTTCTAGATCCTTGAGGAATTGCCACACTGTTTTCCACAATGGTTGAACTAGTTTATACTTCCACCAACAGTGTAAAAGCATTCCTGTTCCTCCACATCCTCTCCAGCATCTGTTGTTTCCTGACCTTTTAATGATCACCATTCTAACTGGCATGAGATGGTATCTCATTGTGGTTTTGATTTGCATTTCTCTGATGACCAGTGATGATGAGCATTTTTTCATGTGTCTGTCACCTGCATAAATGTCTTCTTTTGAAAAGTATCTATTCATATCCTTTGCCCACTTTTTGATGGGGCTGTTTGTTTTTTTCTTGTAAATTTGTTTAAGTTCCTTATAGATTCTGGATATTAGCCCTTTGTCAGATGGATAGATTGCAAAAATTTTCTTCCATTCTGTAGGTTGCCTGTTCACTCTGATGGTAGTTTCTTTTGCTGTGCAGAAGCTCTTTAGTTTAACTAGATCCCTTTTGTCTATTTTGGCTTTTGTTGCCATTGCTTTTGGCATTTTAGTCATGAAGTCCTTGCCCATGCGTATGTCCTGAATGGCATTGCCTAGGTTTTATTCTAGGGTTTTTACGGTTTTAGGTCTAACAATTTAAGTCTTTAATCTATCTTGAATTAATTTTTGTATAAAGTATAAGGAAGGGATCCAGTTTCAGCTTTCTATATACGGCTAGCCAGTTTCCCCAGCACCATTTATTAAATAGGGAATCGTTTCCCATTTCTTGTTTTTGTCAGGTTTGTTAAAGATCAGATGGTTGTAGATGTGTGGTGTTATTTATGAGGCCTCTGTTCTGTTCCACTGGTCTATATCTCTGTTTTGGTACCAGTACTGTGCTGTTTTGGTTACTGTAGCCTTGTAGTATAGTTTGAAGTCAAGTAGCGTGATGCCTCCAGCTTTGTTCTTTTTGCTTAGGATTGTCTTGGAAATGCGGGCTCTTTTTTGGTTCCATATGAACTTTAAAGTAGTTTTTTCCAATTCTGTGAAGAAAGTCATTAGTAGCTTGATGGGAATGTCATTGAATCTATACATTACCTTGGGCAGTATGGCCATTTTCATGATATTGATTCTTCCTAGTCATGAGCATGGAATGTTCTTCCATTTGTTTGTGTCCTCCTTTATTTCATTGAGCAGTGGTTTGTAGTTCTCCTTGAAGAGGTCCTTCACATCCCTTGTAAGTTGTATTCCTAGGTATTTTATTCTCTTTGTAGCAATTGTTAATGGGAGTTCACTCATGATTTGGCTCTCTCTTTGTCCGTTATTGGTGTATAGGAATACTTGTGATTTTCGCACATTGATTTCGTATCCTGAGACTTTGCTGAAGTTGCTTATCAGCTTAAGGAGATTTTGGGCTGAGACGATGGGGTTTTCTAAATATACAATCATGCCATCTGCAAACAGGGACAATTTGTCTTCTTCTTTTCCTAATTGAATACCCTTTATTTCTTTCTCTTGCCTGACTACCCTGGCCAGAACTTCCAACGCTATTTTGAATAGGAGTGGTGAGAGAGGGCATCCCTGTCTTGTGCCAGTTTTCACAGGAATGCTTCCAGTTTTTGCCCATTCAGTATGATATTGGCTGGGGATTTGTCATAAATAGCTCTTATTATTTTGAGATACTTTCCATCAATACCTAGTTTATTGAGAGTTTTTAGCATGAAGGGCTGTTGAATTTTGTCGAAGGTCCTTGAAAGGAGGAGGGGCTGGGACAGGAGCTTTATGCTGAACAGGTTGGCTAAACATACATAATCCGGCTAATTTTTGTGTGTGTTTTTAGTAGAGACGGGTTTCACCATGTTAGCCAAGATGGTCTCGATCTCCTGACCTCGTGATCCGCCTGCTTTGGCCTCCCAAAGTGCTGGGATTACAGGCGTGAGCCACCATATTTTTGGTTTTTGTTTTTTTTTTTAAGAGGCAGGGTCTCACTATGTTGCCCAGGCTGGTCTTGAACTCCTGCACTCAAGCAATCTGCCCACCTCGGCCTCTGAAAGTGTTGGGATTACAGGCAAGAGCCACCGTGACTGGCAGAAAATGTAGTTTATTCTTTAGGTGTAAGAGTGTGTGACTTCTTACCTGTCACAGCTGTAGGTCCTGATTATAATTTGGTTTCTTACTGCCACAGAGTGCATTCTGTTAGTCTATGATCTGCATTTTTTTGTTGTTGTTGTTTGTTTTGAGACGGAGTCTCGCTGTGTTGCCCAGGCTGGAGTGCAGTGGCACGATCTCGGCTCACTGCAAGCTCTGCCTCCTGGGTTCACGCCATTCTCCTGCTTCAGCCTCCCAAGTAGCTGGGACTACAGGCGCCTGCCACCACGCCCGGCTAATTTTTTGTATTTTTAGCAGAGATGGGGTTTCACCGAGTTAGCCAGGATGGTCTCGATCCCTGACCTTGTGATCTGCCTGCCTCGGCCTCCCGAAGTGCTGGGATTACAGGCGTGAGCCACTGCGCCCGGCCTATGATCTGTATTTTAACATTGATGCTGGTCAGATGTTGTGTCTAAACTGCAAAAGGGAGGGAGTATAACCAGGCATGTCTGACTTCCTGACCTGTCATGGTTGGAAATTCAGTTTTTAAGGTTTTTCTGGGGTCCCCTTGGCCAAGAGGGTCCATTCAATTAGGGGGCTTAGGATTTTATTTTTAGTTTACAGGGGAAATAAGCCTGATAGGGGTAGACAGATCTTCAAAGCATGAGTGTTGGCAGGAATTTAAGCAACAAAGAGATACGGTTAAAATGTCTCTTTCTCTTTCTCCCTAGAAAGCCAGAGGAATTTGTGTTTTCTCCAGAGAGGGTGGGACAGAGGAGAGAATGGTGGGGCAGGAGGGAGAGTTAGTGATTTGGGAGGAGGCTAGAGGGTGCAGGGCCAGTTAGAAAACCTCAGCTGGGGGTGTGGAAAGGACTTTTAAAAACTTCTGAGGGGTGAGTTTAAACTGTTTGCCATGTATCATATGACCTCCCCCAGGGCCCAGAGTACCCCAATGTCTTTGTACTCGTGAATGTTTTGTGTGGGAAGGGTGCGGGCAGTCTTCAGGGAGAGCTGAGTTTCCTCTCCAGACTTCTGAACTGCGGTACAGCAACAGCCTGGCAAAAGCAGAAACCCAGAGGCAGAGATATTTAGGAGAATATAAATCCCCAGATATTTGCAAAAAATATTAAGGGAGGGGCTTTAACTTTCACAGTCCATTTTTACCTCAATCTCAAAGGACAAGGAAGTTGACGTCTAAGTTACAAATATAATGCAGAAGCATTTCAAAAAGTAGGGGGAAAAAAAAGAGAAGCCGAAAGAAGGGGAAAAAAAATCACTTATCCCTGCCAGGCACGGTGGCTCACGCCTGTAATCCCAGCACTTTGGGAGGCTGAGGTGGGAGGATAACTTGAGTCCAGGAGTTCAAGACCAGCCTGGGCAACATGGCAAAACCCTGTCTCTACTAAAACTACAAAAATTAGCTGGGCGTGGCCGGGCCCGGTGGCTCACGCCTGTAATCTCAACACTTAGGGAGGCCGAGGCGGGCGAATCACGAGGTCAGGAGATCGAGACCATCCTGGCTAACATGGTGAAACCCTGTCTCTACTAAGAATACAGAAATTAGCCGGGCGTGGTGGCGGGTGCCTGTAGTTCCAGCTACTCGGGAGGCTGAGGCAGGAGAATGGCGTGAACCCGGGAGGCGGAGCTGGCAGTGAGCAGAGATGGCGCTACTGCACTCCAGCCTGGGCCACAGAGCTAGACTCCGTCTCAAAAAAAAATAATTAATTAATTAATATAAAAAAATTAGCCGGGCGGCGTGTGGCACGTGCCTGTAATCCCAGCTACTTGGGAGGTTGAGGCAGGAGAATCACTTGAACCCGGGAGGCGGAGGTTGCAGTGAGCTGAGATTGCGCAATTGCACTCCAGCAGGGGCGACAGAGTGAAACTGTCTCTCAAAAAAAAAAAAAAAAAAAAAAAAAATCACTCATCCAGATAGCTAGGGTGTGGCCTAAGGAGCTTGTGGCCTACGGAAGGTGTGGCCGAAGGAGAGGCGAGGGGTAATATTTAATGATGATGGAGAGGAGCCGTTGGTCATATACCTGAGAGTCAAGTTTTGTTCATCGCCAGATGAAAGCCAGCTTCTTCCACCAGATTGTCTCCCAGGGGCTAGGTAGCTTTCTGTGGTCATCTTAAGCGATAGGTTGGGTTAATAGGTCCCTTCCAGGTCTTCAAGACCTGGATTAAGATGTAAGAACAGAATTTTCTACAACAATAGGGAGGATGTCCCCTATTTTAGGTGAATAAGCATATTACATAAGCACATGGGAAGAAAGGTTAAGAACTCCAAGACCGTAAATTTCCAGTTGTAGAAGCCTCTTGAAGGCGGAAAGTCCTTTTTTGAAAATTACAGGCGGTATGATCTCCTCCAGTGGACCTAGCACTGGGTTAAGAGTCTCTCCAACTGCAAGTTCCGTACCTTTTCTAGGACTAAGTTTCTTCACTGTAAGATGAGGAGGTT
This sequence comes from Macaca mulatta, assembly GCF_049350105.2. Classification (NCBI taxonomy): domain Eukaryota; kingdom Metazoa; phylum Chordata; class Mammalia; order Primates; family Cercopithecidae; genus Macaca; species Macaca mulatta. The sequence goes on along the minus strand of NC_133409.1, from coordinate 146,935,057 downwards.
GCACTACATGACCTCGAAATTCCCTTCCAGCTTTAAATTCCCTCTTGTGACACTTGCTGGACTTGCTCTACTGGCCCAGGCGCTCTCCCTTAGCTGCTATGTCCGCATCCCGCACCAGAGGGCGCCACAGGCGGGCCCTGGGCAGCGTGCGGTGGGCGGAGAGGCAGAATCAGGGGAGTCTCCAGAAGGCGTGATGATTGGTCGCCGCCAGGCGGAAGGGGGCGTGGAGAGGGAAGGGCCGAGCAGCGCGGTGACGTCGCGCTGGTGGGGGCGGGGCCGGGCCGCGGAGCGTGTGACGCTGCGGCAGCCGCGGACCTGGGGATTAATGGGAAAAGTTTTGGCAGGAGCGGGAGAATTCTGCGGAGCCTGTGGGACTGCGGCGGTGGCGCCGTAGGCAGCAGGGACAGGTCAGTCTGAGACGAGAGAAGCGGGCAGGCAAGTGGCGGAGGGAAGCGGCGGGCCTGGGCCGAGGCGGCCAGCGGGACTGGGGCGCAAGGCCCGGCGGCGGGGCGCGGGGTGCGAGGAGCTGCCAGGGTCCGCGGACAGCGTCGCGGCGGCTTCCTGATGCTCCGGCCCGCTCCGGTCAGCCGCCGTGCGTTGCCGTGTAGGCGCCCCGCCGCCCTTGCGCCCCCCGCCCTTGGACCCCCATAGCTGCGTGAGTGAGTCCGAAACACGGGCCTCCTTCCACCCGACTCTGTGCCCCTTCTTGGGCCTCGTGGCTCCGTCTCCTCCCACTTAGGAGAACCCTGTCTCAGGCCCGGGGGCCTCTCCCACTCCCCTCCCCTGCCTCTGATCTCTTCCTTCACCCCTTTCTGGTGTCCCCGAATCCATTGCCGTATCTACCTAGGGTCTTTTCGGGGATCTTTTCCTCTGTCCCCCTCGTTATCCTTGTCTCCTGCCTTCATCCTCCCATCCTTGTTCTCGCAGGCTTTACTGTCTTTCCCCATCCTTGTCCCCTTATCTGTGGCCTGATCCCTCCCAGTACTATAGGTCCTCATCCTCTTCCCCAGGGTGTTCCTAGGCTTTTTCCAGCTCCGGGCTTGCAGTCCCTCTCTCCCTAAGACTTTCACCTTGGCTCCCTAAGAGGCCCTGTTTTTGCTCCTCTTTCCAATTTCCTTCGTATCGGTTCCGTCCCCTACATTCCTGTCGTCTACCTCCTTTTCTCTCCCTGTTCCTTTCCCCTGCTTCAGGGAGAAGCGTTAGCTCCACACTCTACTTTCACTTGACCTGCAGTTGACAGAACCATGGGGTGGGGTGGAGGTGTTCAGACCTTGATCGAATTAGGAGGCTGATTGACTAAAGGAAATAACAGATTGTGTGGGAGAATTTACTTGGGTGTTGCATCAGAGATGATGTCCAATTTGTAGGCCATTCTTCTCATCTCAGCTTTAATACTTCCCCTTTATAGGGCTGTTGACTTCCAGGAACCCTTGGGGAGAGACGGCGCTGAGCTGGATGTGTGCCTCGGGTAGCCAGAGGCTTTGTCCAATTCTTTTCCCTTTCCAGGAACCAGGGTTTTGTGTCTTTCCACTCTGGATATATGGAATACACTTATACCGTGATACCCCAGCCTTTGTGTGCCCTCACTCCCACCCTCCACCCTGTGCTCCATCCCAGAGGGCTAAGAGAATTCTCCAGAAGCTGTGCCCCAGAAAATCCTTGTGGTCTTCAACCTTTTTTCTGTGTACTGGCTCCAGAACTTTTTTTTTCCCGTTCGAGTTTTGAAATAGATTGCTGGCCTGATAGCCCTGGGGCTGGCGGGCATCTGTCCTTTTATTATTGGTGGCTTGAAACAGCTGCTGATTTTCTCTCATATCTCTTTGACAATCTTTGGCTAACTGAATGTGCCTCTGATGTTGGTCACTGAACATGTTCTCTTGGAGTCTCTTCTCCCTCTTTTTTCTTTGTTCTTTTCTGAATCTAGGGAATCCAAATTCTCCCTCTTTTTCCCTGGGAGCTTAATTTCCTCTGTATCCAAGAGGAAGGGCAACCCCAAAGTTCTGTTCCCTTCGCACAGGCATAGTATGAGGTATCAGATTGATAACTACCTGGGCAGGTTGTGGGGCCGCAGTAGTTAGACCTTGTCAGGAACTTGAGCAGACACGTCTGCTTCCAGTCACATAGATTGTCTTTTCTGGGACTTGAGAGCCCACCACCTTACATGTGTGTCTGGATGTTTAACCTTACCAGACAGAAAATTCTCTTCATATCCTTCAGTTTGAGCTCCTTTATTTGGTGTTGGTTCTCTAAAGAAATATTCAAGAAATAACATATCCTTTGTTTCTACCCAGTCTGATCTTGGAGGATTCTGAAAGCATGACCCACTCTCATGTTTAGAGATGAAGGCTCATTGTTTCACCTGGCCCCAGGTTTCTAGGGCTCCTCTTTTCATAATTGTGCTGTCTTTGAGCCAGATTGGACACAGGAGTTGGCAACCTTTAGGAGCTGTGGTGGAGAGCCAAAGGAACCAGCTTGACCAGACTTTAAAGTTTTGTAATCCTCTTGTGCACTGTTTTCTGTGAAAGCAGTAGGATTGTGGATGGCCTGTCATTGAGCCAGTCCCCTCTCCACTGACCCCAAGACCCCCTTTGCAGCACTTGCAAGGATTTGGGCAGACTGGACCAGAGGGTTTCCATGTTCCTGTGAATAGCATCTCTCCAGGGTTTTAGTGAATCATTCTAAAGGGGTAGAGGTCAAGTGTTGGACAGATTTTTAGTCTAGTCTCTGGCTCTCAAGGACTCCTCCTTACTCTTTTGAGCAGTTTGTTACTCCTGGCCGCGCTTACCCCTTAGTAGTGCTCTCTGCTGTGGTGACAGGTGAGAGATTTGAGAACAGGTCAAGGCCAGTCCTTGTGGAGCAGCTTGGGCACCAGCAGCCCCAGCTGGATAGCTTCTTGCAGTTTGTCCACTCTCGTTTTCTGAGAAGGTAGTCATGATTGTCAATTACCAAATTCCTTCCCATTCAGTGATTTTTGCAGAGTCTGGGTCTGGATTTTGTTTCCTTCTTTCTTTTGTGACACAAGGTTTTGTTCTGTTGCCCAGACTGGAGTGCAGTGGTGCTATCATAGTGCATTGTAACCTCGAACTCCTGGGCTCGGGAATCTTCCTGCCTCAGCCTCCAGAGTAGCGGGGACTATGGGTGTACGCCACCATACTCAGCTAATTAAAAAACAATTTTTTGGTAAAGACAGGCTCTCACAATGTCTCAAACTCCTGACCTCAAGCAGTCCTCCCCACCTTGGCCTCCCAGAGCACTGAGATTACACGGACTGCTCGTTCGGCTGCCTTTCTCTGCCTCTTCATCATGGCCTTCTTGTGTAATATATGCCTTAACCCATTCAGGAAGAATTGCTCCTCCTCAGCCTTTCAACCCCACCCGTGGTCCCTTAGACCCCTTCCCTTAGGGCCTGGTAAGAGGATAGAGAGTGTAGGGTACTGGCCTAGGAAGCCATTAGGCCTCTGCTTTGGGCCTACAGCTGTCCTGACTGTTGTGCAAGATGTGTTCAGGGCCTGCGGATTCTGGCACATCCTGGAGTAGTGCAGCTCCTCTCTCTCAGGAGTTGGACCTGTCACTTTTTTTTTTTTTTTGAGACAGAGTCTCACTCTGTCGCCCAGGCTGGAGTGTAGTGGCATGATCTCGGCTCACTGCAAGCTCTGCCTCCTGGGTTCACGCCATTCTCCTGCCTCAGCCTCCCGAGTAGCTGGGACTACAGGTGCCCGCCACCACGCCCGGCTAGTTTTTTGTATTTTTTAGTAGAGACGGAGTTTCACCATGTTAGCCAGGATGGTCTCGATCTCCTGACCTTGTGATCTGCCCACCTTGGCCTCCCAACATGCTGGGATTACAGGCGTGAGCCACCGCAACCACCCTGGATCTGTCAGTTTAAGGGCTTCAGCTGTATCCTGTCCCTGAGGCCCAGCTCCCTGAGTGCTCCCTGCAGGCTGGGAAGCTGAACAGTGGTGCCTTCCTCCAGTGCCTCTGAAGGGCCTGGAAATTGCAGGACCCAGCTCCACTGCTCAGCATTGCCCATGCTGGAAACGTTCTCTTCCTCCCTATCCAGGTCTCTGTGGGCTTTGTCCATTCTGCCAGGCCCTTGCTTAGCCCTGTGCCCGACGCCATTGTCTATGCCATGTTGTCCCAGATTACCTAGTAGCTGCTTCTTGAGATGGTTTGGTGTCCCTGAGCATTTTTCTCTGCCTTTGGAGCCAGGGGGAGGGGCTGCTTGCAACAGCTGGATTCCGGGATGTCAGAGGAGCCCTTGGAACTTACCTTGAACCTGGCAGGGAGAACATGGCCCCTTGCATCAGGTTTCAGACATATGGTTCTTCTTCCTTGGCAGAAGGCTCCTAGCCTTCATAACTCAGCAGGCTGGTGATTGGGATGTGACTCCAGTTCATTCTCCAGGGGCTTTGGTGAAGGAATCAACTATGACTCAGGACATGTTCATTTATGAGCTGCTACCCATGGGGGGTATTGGGCACCAGCTCCTTTCTTACCTTGCCTGCTCCTTCTGCCCCGACCTGATAAAATCAGCAAAGCCAGTGTCTGCGTGCTTGGGAGCGAGCAGACTCCTTCCAGGATTGGGGAAATATTTGCTGACTCAGGCTCAGAATCACATCTCAGGGTGGTGTGTAAGGGACAGACGAGGAACCAGATTACCTTGGGAGCACTCTTTGAGTTATGGTGGGTATAACTTATTAGAGTTGCTTTTAGGGCCCCTGGCATTTCTCAGCTAAAGCTGTTGGGGTTTTTTCTATCCTGCAGTGTTGTACAGTGTTTTGGGCATGCACATGATACTCACACAGTGGCTTCTGCTCACCAACAGATGAAGACAGATGCACCAATGAGGTAATCCCATTTTCTTTACTCAGGAGTCCCTGATCACCACTGACACAGGATCCAGATTTAAGATCTTGACCTTGAAGATGAAATAATTTCACTAGGGCTTATTCCCAGATTCCAGGTTCCTGTCACAGCATCTGGTACCAGTTGCTTATGCGTAGTATAGACATTTATTAAGTAATTATTGAATGTCTGTGGTTTACATAGTTTTTTCAGGAGCATGGAGATTCCCACCTTTGGGCCCATTAAAAGATAAACTCCACAGGGCAGGGAGTTATTTTGCTGCCTGTTGTGTCTAGGATAGTGCCTGGCACAGAGGAGATAATAAATATTTGTTGAATGAATAAATGAATGGACTTTCATCTTTGCCCATATGGATACCTAGGGTGCCAGACTACAAAGATGGTGTCCATCACTCTCTTATTTAGGGAGCAAATATATACATTTTTTTGTTTGTTTGTTCATTTTTTGAGATGAAGTCATGTTCTTGTCCCCCAGGCTGGAGTACAATGGCGCGATCTTGGCTCACTGCAACCTCCTTCTGGGTTCAAGCACTTCTCCTGCCTCACCCTCCCGAGTAGCTGGGACTACAGGTGCCTGCCACCATGCCCGGCTAATTTTTGTATTTTTAGTAGAGATGGGGTTTCACCATATTGGCCAGGCTGGTCTGGAACTCCTGACCTCAGGTGATCCACCCACCTCAGCCTCCCAAAGTGCAGGGATTACAGGCGTAAGCCACCGCACTCGGCCTTTTTTTTTTTTTTTTTTTTGAGATGGAGTTTTGCTCTTGTTGCCCAGGCTGGAGTGCAATGGCATGATCTTGGCTCACTGCAACCTCCGCCTCTCAGGTTCAAGCGATTCTCCTGCCTCAGCTTCCTGAGTAGCTGAGATTACCGACATGTACCACCATATCCGGCTAATTTTTGTATTTTTAGTAGAGATGGGGTTTCACCATGTTGGCCAGGCTGGTCTCAAACTCCTGATGTTGGGTGATCCACCCGCCTCAGCCTCCCAGAGTGCTGGGATTACAGATGGGAGCCACTGCACCCAGCTGGGAACAAATATTTTTGAGTGCCAACTATGTGCCTGGCACTTGGAAAATGATAGTAGTAAAAAACAGATCCAGTCGCTGCCTCATGGGTCTGTGGTTTGCTGGTATATATGCGAGCTGACCATAACACACAGAATTGTTTCTTCCATCTCTGCAGGGGTAGGAGGTTCTCACCAAGAGTCTGAACAATGCTCTGGGTTTCCCATTGCTGTTTCTATGTTCTCAGGATGCCTGGCAGGTTTTATAAACTCTCAAAGTGGAGCTCCAGGGAATACAATGTTCATTGTCCTCTTTGGAAGGCTGGGTTGTGGGTCCCTGCTGGGGGCCAGGGAAACGTGGGCCTCCTGCCTGCTTTGTTTTAATCTCTGAAGTTCAGTGGTTCCAGTAGCTGTTTGTGGGCTTCACTTCCCCTTCTCTGCCTTTAACACCCTGCAGGTTTTCCTGTTGTCAGACAGGGTGGTGAGTCCCTGTGTCTCTCTGTCCGTAGGGGTCAGGTTGTTTGCAGATCTTTCAGGAAGGTCCTGGGTGGGGTGGCCCTCCTGCTTTCAAACCCATACCAAGTGCTTTCCTCTGAAGGGAATGTAAGGGAAGAAGAAGCAAGGAGTTTCAGAGGCTTCTGAGGTTCCCCAAGAGGGAAGAGGTCGAAGTACCCCTTGAGCAGGGAGAGCTACTGAGTTGAACTGATTTGCTTTGTCATTTGCTTTAGCAGCAGCTAGGCTCAGTGGCAGCAATTGTACATGCATTTCCAGGGGTCAGTTGTCCAGTTCATCCCTGAACCTTGAGCTCTCAGTCACAGGTAGGAGCTTTGCCTTGCCTTGCCTCCCGTCCCCTTCCCTCCCCTCCCCTGCCCTGCCCTCTTGATGGAGTATTGCTATATCACCTAGGTCCAGGGGTGTGTTCAGTCCTTTGGCATCCCTGGGCCACATTGGAAGAATAATTATTATCTTGGGCTACACATAAAATACACTAACACTAACAATAGCTAATGAGCTAAAAATAAAAATGGCAAAAGAATCTCATGTTTTAAGAAAGTTTACGTTATTTGTGTTGGGCTGCATGCAGTCATGGGCTGTGGGTTGGATAAACTTGGCCTACCTAGGCAGGCCTCTCACCACAGCCTCCCGAGTAGCTGGGACTACAGGTACACACCACCGTGCCTGACTAGTTTTTTTTTTTTTTCAATGGGTACATAGTAGTAGGTGTGTATATTTATGAGGGTACATGAGATGGTTTGTTTTTGTTTTTTTTTTTTTTGAGACGGAGTCTCACTCTGTTGCCCAGGCTGGAGTGCAGTGGCCAGAGCTCAGCTCACTGCAAGCTCCGCCTCCCGCGTTTACACCATTCTCCTGCCTCAGCCTCCCGAGTAGCTGGGACTACAGGTGCCCGCCACCTCACCCAGCTAGTTTTTTGTATTTTTTAGTAGAGATGGAGTTTCACCGTGTTAGCCAGGATGGTCTCAATCTCCTGACCTCGTGATCCGCCCGTCTCGGCCTCCCAAAGTGCTGGGATTATAGGCTTGAGCCACCGCGCCCAGCCCTTTTTTTTTTTTTTTTTTTTAATTTTTGTTTTTGAGACACAGATTCACTCTGTCACCCAGGCTAGAATGCAGTGGCCTGATTTCAGCTCATTGTGACCTTCGCCTCCTGGGTTCAAGCCATTCTTGTGCCTTAACCTCCTGAATAGCTGGGATTACAGATATATGCCACCATGCCCAGCTAATTTTTGTATTATTGGTAGAGATGGGGTTTCACCATGTTGGCCAGGCTGGTCTTGAACTCCTGACCTCAGGTGAGCCACCTGCCTTGACCTCCCAAAGTCCTGGGATTACAGGCGTGAGCCACTGCGCCCGGCCCATTAGATGTTTTGATATAGGCGCGCAATGTGAAATAAGCACATCCGGAAGAATGGTGTATCCATCCCCTCAAGCATTTATCTATTGAGTTGCAAACAATTCAATTACACTCATTAAGTTATTTAAAAATGTATAGTTATTATTGACTATAGTCACCCTGCTGTGCTATCAAATTGTAGGTGTTACTCATTCTTTCTGTATTTGTTTTGTACCCATTAACCATCTGCACCTACTCCTGCAGCTCCTCACTACTTCCCAGCCTCTGGTAACCATCCTTCTACTCTCTGTGTCCGTGAGTTCTATTGTTTTGATTTTTAGATCCCACAAATAAGAACATGCAATATTGGTTTTTCTGTTCCTGCCTTATTTCATTTAGCATAATGACCTTCAGTTTCATCTATGTTGTTGCAGATGACTGGATCTCATCCTTTTTTATAGCTGATAGTACTCCATTGTGTATATGTACTACATACTCATTTGTTGATAGACACTTAGGTCACTTCCAAGTCTTAGCTATTGTAAACAGTGCTGTAGCAAACAGGAGTGCAGATCTCTTCAGTATACCAATTTCCTTTCTTCTGGGTATATACCCAGCAGTGGGATTGCTGGATCATATGGTGGCTCGCGGTTTTTTGAGGAACCTTCAAACTGTTCTCCATAGTGGTTGTACTAATTTACATTCCCACCAACAGTGTATAAGGATTCCCTTTTCTCTACATTCTCACTAGAATATGTTATTGCCTGTCTTTTGGATATAAGCCATTTCAAATGTATTTATTTAGAGATGGCATCTGGCTCTGTCACCCAGGCCTGAGTGCGGTGGCATGATCTTGGCTCACTGCAATCTCTGCCTCCTGGGTTCAGGTGATTCTCGTGCCCCAGCCACCCAAGGAGCTGGGATTTATAGGCATGCACCACCACACCTTGCTAATTGTATTTTTAGTAGAGATGGCGTTTCACCATGTTGGCTAGACTGGTCTCGAACTCCTGACCTCAGGTGATCTCCCTGCCTCAGCTTCCCAAAGTGCTAGGATTACAAGCATAAGCCACTGCAGCACGCCTGGCCTATTTTTTTTTTTTTTTTAGTTTTTTAATTTTACAATGGAACTGTATCTTCCCAAAATGTTGCAGATGAGTTACAAGAAACAGAATGACAACTATCAAGGAAAACTGTCACTCTGGGCTCCTCTTTGACCACAGCAGCTATGTAGAAACCACTGCAGCTTTGATAAGGGCCACTGATATAAGCTGTTTTAACTGGGGTGAGATGACATCTCATTGTAGTTTTGTTTTGTTTTGTTTTGAGATAGAGTCTTGCTCTGTCGCCCAGGCTGGAGTATAGTGGTGCCATCTTGGCTCACTGCAACCTCTGCCTCCCAGATTCAAGCAATTCTCCTGCCTCACTCAGCCTCCCAAGTAGCTGGGACTCTAGGTGCCTGCCACCATGCCCGATTAATTTTTGCATTTTTAGTAGAGACAGGGTTTTCCCATGTTGGCCAGGCTGTTCTCAAACTCCCGACCTCAGGTGATCCACCCACCTCAGCCTCCCAAAGTTCTGGGGTTACAGATGTGAGCCACCGTGCCCGGCCTCATTGTAGATTTGATTTCCATTTCTCTGATGATGAGTGATACTGAGCACCTTTACATATGCCTGCTTGCCATTTGTATGTCTTTCTTTTTTTTTTTTTTTTTTTTTGAGAGGGAATCTTGCTCTTGTCGCCCAGGCTGGAGTGCAATGGCACAATCTCGGCTCACTGAAACCTCTGCCTCCCAAGTTCAAGTGATTCTCCTGCCTCAGCCTCCTGAGTAGCTTGGATTACAGGCGCCCGCCACCATGCCCAGCTAATTTTTGTATTTTTAGTAGAGACGGGGTTTTGCCATGTTGGCCAGGCTGGTCTCGAACTCCTGACCTCAAGTGATCCGCCTACCTTGGGCTCCCAAAGTGTTGGGATCACAGACATGAGCCACCACACCCAGCCTCTATGTCTTCTTTTGAAAAATGTCTGTTAAAATCTTTTGCCCATCCTTTTATCAAATTATTAGTTTTTTTCCTATAGAGTTGTTTGAGCTCCTTATATATTCTTGTTATTCACCCCTTGTCAAATGGGTAGTTTGCAAATATTTTCTCTCATCCTGTGGGTTGTCTCTTCACTTTGTTGATTGTTTCCTCTGCTGTGCAGAAGCTGTTTAATATGATGTGATCCCATTTGACCATTTTTGCTTTGGTTGCCTGTGCTTGCGGGGTATTGCTCAATAAATTTTTGCCCAGACCAGTGTCCTGGAGATTTTCTCGTATGTTTTCTTGTAGTAGTTTCATGGTTTAAAGTCTTAGATTTAAGTCTTTAATTTATTTTGATTTGGTTTTTGTATATGGCAAGAGATAGGGGTCTAGTTTCATTCTTCTCCGTGTGAATATCCAGTTTTCCGAGCACCATTTATTGAAGAGACTGTCTTTTCCTCAGTGTATGTTCTTGGCACCTTTGTCAAAAGTGAGTTCACTGTAGGTGTGTGGATTTGTTTCTGAGTTCTCTATTCTGTTCCATTGGTCTATGCAGCATTTTTTTTTTTTTTTTTTCTGAGATGGAGTCTCTTGCTCTGTTGCCCAGGCTGGAGTGCAATGGCACGATCGATGTTGGCTCACTTCAACCTCTGCCTCCCGGGTTCAAGCAATTCTCCTGCCTCAGCCTCCCAAGTAGCTGGGATTACAGGCATGTGTCACCACGCCTGGCTAATTTTTTGTTTTTAGTAGAGGTGGGGTTTCACCATGGTAGTCAGGCTGGTCTCAACCTCAGGATCACCTGACTTCAGGTGATCCGCCCACCTCGGTCTCCCAAAGGGCTGGGATTACAGGCATGAACCACCATGCCTAGACAAAAGATGGCTTATTTTGAACTCAACTTTAGAATATTATAAAACAGTATTCTCAAACTTTTTGGCCTCAATATCCCTTTAGATTCTTTTTTTTTTTTTTGAGACGGAGTCTCACTCTGTCACCCAGGCTGGAGTGCAGTGGCACAATCTCGGCTCCCTGCAAGCCCCGCCTCCCGGGTTCACGCCATTCTCCTGCGTCAGCCTCCTGAGTAGCTGGCACTACAGGTGCCCACCACCACGCCTAGCTAATTTTTTTGTATTTTTAGTAGAGACAGGGTTTCACCATGTTAGCCAGGATGGTCTTAATCTCCTGACCTCGTGATCTGCCCACCTGGGCCTCCTAAAGTGCTGGGATTACAGGCGTGAGCCACCATGCCTGGCCCCTTTAGATTCTTAAAAATTATTGAAGACCCCAAGGGCTTATGTTTACCATGTTTGAAGTTGTAATAGGCCGGGCGCGGTGGCTCACACCTGTAATCCCAGCACTTTGAGAGGCCGAGGCTGGTGAATCACTTGAGTCCAGGAGTTCAAGATCAGCCTGGGCAACATGGTGAGACCTGTCTGTACAAAAAATACACAGATTTGCTGGATGTGGTGGCATGTACCTGTAATCCCAGCTACTCAGGAGACTGAAGTGGAAAGATTGCTGGAGCCTGGGAGGGGGAGGTTGCAGTGAGCCAAGATTGCACTACTGCACTTAGCCTGGGTGACAGAGCAAGACCCTGTCTTAAAAAAAAAAAAAAAAAAGGAAGAAATTAAAACAGGAATTTTTAGAAGTTACTAATTTAAAAAATCATTTAATAAATGCACTACATGCAATCATAAATGACTTTTTAATTAAAATAACTATTTTTCAAAACAAAGCAATTATTGAAGGGAGTGATGTTGTTTTACATTTTTGCCAGTCTTTTTTTGTGCCTGATTTAATAAAAGACAGCTGAATTCTTACTTCTGCTTCTATATTCAATCTCTTGTGGTATGTTGTTTTGTTTGAAAGACATGATGAAAAATCTGGCCTTACACAGATACGTGATTGAGAAAGGGAGGAGTATTTTAATAGCCTTTGCAGGTCATGTGGGTATTCTTCTATTCTTCTCTGATACTATACTAAACTCAACAAATAGTAGTTTCTTAAAGGTTAGTTGCAACATGGAGTTTGAAACCTTACCAATAGACTTTTCATACTTCGTGCTGTTAAAATCCGTTGGTCTATCTTGCACTTTGCATGATCTTTTTCTTTGAATTGGTCATTGGGAAATATTGTTTCACTATATAGATCTTCCAAATGTTGACACATTTTATTTTACAATATCAAAAAATCATATTCGTTAATATTACCACTGACCTCATTTTTAAAAAGTCTTTGAGTATTGGGAAGCTGTCAGGCTCACAGTGGTCAATACATGTTTTCCAAATTTGAATTTTCTCTTGAAAGCTTGATTTTTATCATTGGTAACATACTGTTAGTTCCTTTGTTTGATTTTATTTGAGATAAGATCTCCCTCAGTCACCCAGACTGGAGTGCAGTGGTGCAGTCATAGCTCACTTGCAGCTTCCAACTTCTGGGCTCAAGCAATCCTCCTGCCTCAGCCTCCAGAGTAGCTAGGACTACAGATATGTGCTACCACGCCCAGCTCATTTTAAAATTTTTTGTAAAGATGGTGTCTTGTGATCTTGCTACATTGACTAGGCTGGTCTTGAATTCCTGGCCTCAAGTGATCCGTCTGCCTCAGCCTCCCAAACTGCTGAGATTATAGGCATGAGCCGCCACACCTAGCCTTTTTTTTTTTTTTTTTTTTTTTTGAGACTGGATCTCACTCTTGCCCAGGCTGGAGTGCAGTGGCACAATCTTGGCTCACTGTATTTGGCCTTGACTTTCAGGCTCAAGTGATCCTTTCACCTCATCTCCCAAGTAACTAAGACTACGTGTATGCACCATCATGCCCACCTCATTTTTTAACTTTTTGTAGAGATCAGGTCTCCCTATGTTGTCCAGGCTGGTCTCAAACTCCTGAGCTCAAGCCATTCATTCCTGCCTTGGCCTCCCAAAGTGCTGGGATTAAAGGCATGAGCCACTGTGCCCAGACAGTTCTTTTTCTTCTTCTTCTTTTTTTTTTTTTTTTTTGAGATGAAGTCTCACTCTGTTGTCCAGACCAGAGTGCAGTGGTGTGATCTCGGCTCACTGCAACCTCTGCCTCAGAGGTTTTGAAGCAAGGAGTGATGGTGTTAATATTACAAAAAGGTAGATTAGGAATGGAGATAGAGTGGATAGGTAGAGGACTGCAGTAGTCTAAGTGTAAGGAAATTCTTCCTCACATTAAATCTGAGTTCCTCTGGTTGCCATTTAAGTGCATTGATTTTGATATTTCAGCCACACAGATTAAACACCCAGAGCCAGGGTGGAGTAACCCATCCCTACCCCATATCCATTTAGGGCTGTTGATGCACAGGAGAGATTAAAAGAGTTCACAAACTTTAGAAGGCAACTAAATTTAGGTTTTATTGTCAAAGCACATAAAAAGTTAAGCATAAATTATTCAAAAATAAAAAGCAAGAAAGGTGAAACTTCATTTAACACCACTAACCATGTTTCAAATACACTTCAGTTTTCAGTATTATAGAAGCAAGGTGTAGAGCAAGAAGGAACAGGGAGGACAGATTAGAGAATGGTAGGAAGAGGGACAAAGGTAGGGGAAGAGAGGAGTCAGGAGGGGCACACAGCAGAATGAATTTGAGGGAGGAGGTCAGATTGGAGCAACTACTTGAAGCTGAGAGAAGGCTCTGTATGGGGCTAACATGTTAGCAAAGAGCTGGTGCCTTCTGTGTTTCCCTGGGGCACCGGCTTCTGGGTTTTAGCATCTGGTATCCTCACCCTTTTTTAAATACAGTCCCCAACTTATGATGGGGCTATACTAAAAGGTATCTTTTCAGTGATGTAAAAGCGATACACATTCAGCAGAAGCCCCATCCTTTAGAACTCATACAACCATTCTTCTTTTTTTTTTTTTTTTTTGAGACGTCGTCTCACTCTTGCCCGGGGTTGCAGTGCAGTGGTGCGATCTCAGCTCACAGCAACCTCTGCTTCCCGGGTTCAAGCGATTCTCCTGCCTCAGCCTCCTGAGTAGCCGGGACTACAGGCGACTGCCACCAGGCCTGGCTAATTTTTGTATTTTAGTAGAGATAGGATTTCACCATGTTGGCTAGGCTGGTTTCTAACTCCTGACCAGGTGATCTGGCCACCTCGGCTTCCCACAGTGCTGATTACAGTCGTGAGCCACCATGCCCCGGCTCTCATATGACCATTCTGTTTTTTCACTTTCAGTACAGTATTCAATTACATGAGATTTTCAAAATTATAAGATAAGCTCAGTGTTAGATGATGTTGCCTGTAGGCTAATGGAAATATTCTGGCACATTTGCAGTAGGCTAGGCTAAACCATGGTGTTCGGTAGGTTATGTATATTATGTGCGTTTTTGACTTGTGACATTTTCGACATATGATGGGTTTGCCCTTATCGTAAGTTGAGGAACATTTGTAGCCCTTTCATTGTCTGTGAAGAGGCCTGAGTGGGTTTTGTGCTGGAGATCTAGGTATGACTCAGCTCCAGTGTTGACTGGCCTTCTAACCATGGGCTTGTGACTGAATGTCCTGAGCCTTCATTTTCTTCCTTGTGAGAATTAAAATGAACCTCAGGAAATGGTGGTTTGTCCCCTTTCTGTCAAGCTGGGTTCTGAGGGGGTGAGCCCAGGTAGAAGTGACTTCTGAACCAGCCCATATTTACAGGCTCGGGCATAGGAAGCCCAGCCTCAGCCTGGGAGCCTCGTCTTCCATTAAACAGCTCCTGGCATTTAGGGGAGTGCGTCGCAGCACCGCTTTTTTTCATTTAAGTCCTGTCTTCCAGCCAGGCGCAGTGAATCACTTGAGGCCAGGAGTTTGAGACCAGCCTGGCCATCGTGGGGAAACTCCATCTATACTAAAAATACAAAAATTATCTGGGTGCGGTGGCGCATACCTGTAGTCCCAGCACACCAGAGTTCAAGACCAGCCTGGGCAACAATGGCGAAACCCCGTCTCTACAAAAAATACAAAAATTATCCAGGCGTGGTGGTACATGCCTGTAGTCCCTGCTCCTTGGGGAGCTGAGGCAGGAGAATCACTCAAGCCGAGGAGGTTGAGGCTGCAGTGAGCCATGTTTGTGCCACTCTACTCCAGCCTGGGTGACAGAGTAAGACCCTGTCTCAAAAAAAAAAAAAAAGAAAAAAGCCCTATCTTTCTTTTTTTCTTATATAATTTTTTTAAAATCAGAATCACAATGGATTCAGAGAGACTCCCCCCAGAAATTATTTTACTCCTGACTTCTACCCAGCCTCATCGTCACCTCAGCAGCTCTCCTGAAAACGTTACTAAGTTCTCCACAGCTGATGGCAGCTCAGCTTGGAAAGAGTTCTTTCTCTTCTAGGACAATGCTGAAGGGAGGTTCCCAAGTGGTATGGGAAAACTGCTTCATGCTTAAGTTCACTTCCATATCATGATACTAAAAGGTATCTCACAGCTGATTTTCATTGCTTTCATTTGTGATCTGCTAGGACCACTTGATCCTTATCACTGCTTTTGGCACACCCCTCGTCCAAGAATTGTGATCGCAGAGACAGAGTTCCTTGCCACCAGTCCGGTGGAAGTACAAGCCAACTTTGCTCTCCAACTGGCAGCAGTAGCTGAGCAGGCCACCCTGCATTCTCTCCTCACAATCATGCTGTTCTCAAGTTTGTCAGAACCCAGAGCTCTACTCATTACCCCCTTTTCCAAACAAGCAAGCAAAGCATGCTCTTCCTTTGTTTCCCTTAATTGCCTAAAACATCTCCATGTTCATAGCTGTTGACTCTCTTTGCCTTCTAGTTCCTGTTCCTCTGGTGTAGAATTTCTCAGCCCTAGCACTGTAAACATGTTGGGCTGGATAATCATCTCTTGTATGGGCAATTTGTGCATTGTAGGATGTTGAGCAGCATCCCTGGCTTCTACACACTAGGTGCCAGTGACACTCTTCTCCCCTCCCCAGCTGTAACACCCAAATGTCTGCAGACATTGTCAAATGTCCCCTAGGGGGCAACCCTGGTTGAGAGTCACTGCTCTATCATTTCTTCACTAAATATGCTGGTCAGCTGGGTCCACTGGCTAACCTCACACCAATAAACCTGGTAATAGAAGCATATTGTTCTTACATTAGAAGTTTACCCTCTTCATTCATCTCACTAGGCCCTTAAGGGCTTCGGGGAGGAGTGATGGGAAATGGTTCACAATTAACAGCATATTCCAGCTAAGTAAGAAAGCATATGATGTCTGCACAACATAGGAGAGTGTCCACAATGTGCAGCTCTTTCCTGGAGCAGTTATGTTTCTCAGGGTGTGCTTCTCCAAGTCACTTCATGTCTGGTTAGAAGCCATCTTCCCGTAGCAGCCAGAGGTGCCATGTAGCAGCCAGAGGTGCCATGTGTCCATATGTGCATCCAGGGTTGGTCACAGTGTGCAGATTGCCATTGACCTGCCCATTCCTAGAGTTTGACCCGGTGGTCATGGCACTCTGACCACATCAGTTTTCCTCTCCAAGCCCAGATGGGTTCTCAGAACCCTCCACCCCAAGCTGCAGTCATGAGATGCGGCACTTATCTGCCATCCTGATCTAGAGCTTGTTCATGTGGTCCGGACCATTTCTTGGCAGCCCCCACTCCTATGTAAAAGCCTTTAGGAAAGTGCAGAGATCCTGATGGATTCCCTTGACCCTCAGCACACACATCCTGGAATGTACTGCTCAGCAGTCCATCGGGGGCTTCAGGCTGGAGAAGAGAAAATTACCCTTCCCTTTCAAGGAGGTCCTCCGAGGGCCAGAATGCTCAGTTCCATAAAATTAACTCTCCACTGCCTACTTTTTTTTTTTTTTTTTTTTGAGTCAGAGTCTCACTCTGTTCCCCAGGCTGGAGCGCAGTGGTGTGATCTCGGCTTACTGCAACCTCCGCCTCCTGGGTTCAAGCCATTCTCCTACCTCAGCCTTCCGGTAGCTGGGATTACAGGCATGCGCTACCTTACCCGGCTAATTTTTGTATTTTAATAGAAATGGGGTTTCACTATCTTGGCCAGGCTGGCCTCAAACTCCTGACCTCCAGTAATCCACTTGCCTCAGACTCCCAAAGTGCTAGTGTTACAGGTGTGAGCCACCATGCCTGGCCTGCTGCCTATTTAAATAGCAAACAGTTACAGTTAAAGAAAGACCCTGGCCTGGGGACGCTGCCAAGGCTCCCAATCTGACGCTTCTTTCATGTAGACCAGGGATCTGAACTGTGTTTCTTCCAGACTTTTGGAGCTTGCTTCCTTGGTGGTAAGCTAAATAGTGGCCCCCAAAATATACCCCTTTATAACCCCTGTAACCTGTGAATATTATATGACATCATGGACTTTGCACGTGTGATTAAGGATCTGGAGATGAGGGGATTATCCTGGATTATTTGGGTGGGCCCCTGAATGCAATCCCAAGTGTCTTTATGAATGGGGGCCAGAGAGAGAATGGATACAGGAGAAGGAGGCAATGTGACTACTGCAGCAAGATGCTACACTGCTGGCTTTGGAGGTGGAAGAGAAGGCCAAAAATGCAACGAACATAGCTTTGGAAGCTGGAAAAGGCAAGGAAACTGTTTTCCCCTAGAACCTCTGGAGGAAGTGCAGCCCTGCCAACACATTGATTTTAGCCCAGTGAAACTAATTTTGAATTTCTGACCTCCAGAACTGTAAGAGAATAAATGTGTTTTGTTTTAAGTCGCTAAATTTTTGGTAATGTGGTAATTTGTTACAGTGCAATAGGAGACTAATATAAGGCTCATCTGCCTCCAGGTGCAGGTGGTGGCCTGGCTGATCCCTGTTCTTATTTTAAGGCGTCCCTCTCATGGCACAAGGAGAGCATAGGCCCAGCCTTTTCCTGAACCAGTATTTGAAACAGTCTGCACTTTGGGGGAACCTGTTGGGGAGTTCTTGGGAGCAAGAGAGAAAGCCTCATATGGTACCCGATCCTTGCTTTGGAACTCTCCCAGCACCTTCAGTTCTTTCAGACCAGTGAGGATGTAGGATTATTAAAATCTGATTCTAATTCTATCTTCCCCTCTCCTCTTCCATTTATTCGATAAATGTTTATTGTGTACCTCCTATGTGCTAGGCACTGGGGATGAAGGGATAAACAAAGCAGATAAAAAATCTCCTGCTCTCGTGGTAACTGAGGTGGGGGAAGGAGGGAGTCAGCGTTAAGTCAATAGCATGTGAGATGGCTTCAGATGCTCTATAGAAAACTAAGCAGGAAGGAGAGTGTGGCAGTTTCACATAGAGGGCTGGGGAAGGTCTCACCACGAAGGTGACATTTAAGCGGAAGGAGAGTGAACTATTGTGGGAAGAATCTCGCAGGCAAAGGGAAACCAAGTTCCAAGGCCCTGTGGTGGAACACAGCTGAGGTGTTCAACGCATAGTGAGGAGGCCAGCGTGGCTGGACAGAGGGAGGGAGGGAGGAGACTAGGAAATGAAGTCAGAGACGAGATTGGTGGCCCTGAAGTGCCATAACAGCTTTTACTTTGCTTGGCATTTTGCCCCTTCCTTCTCCTCTCCTCCCCCTCACACAACCTCACGAGTTTTAGGCCCGTGTTCCTCAGTTCCTTTCCATAGGATATTTATCACATCATACTGAGGGACTACCAGCAGGCAAACATAGTCACTTAAAAATATTAGAAGAGGGGGAGAAAGCAGCCTCCTCTTTCTGAATGATGAAAGCAGTTCCACGTCAGTGTTGGCATGGCACTGTGTATCTAGCAGTGCAGGCTGGCCATTCACTGCGCAGTTCTGGGGAGTTTCTGAGAGGCTCCCTCCATGGCCGCCTTCAGCCCACGAGGAAGTCCAGACCCCCCGGCTCTCTGTTTCTTTCCATTTCACCCCTGTTGGTCTCCCCAGTGCGACTCCCACAGCTGACTTTTATCCCCACCTGTGTCTAATCGCCTTTCCATGGCAGAGCCGGTAGATAACCTGGTAACGATCTGAGTAGAATATGGCTTCCACATGTTGAATGCATTATGCTAATCACTACATATATCACTTTGATTCACACAACAACCCTAAGAGGTAGGAACCATTGTACCCCTTTTAGAGATTAGGATACTGAGGCTCAGACTGGTTAGGAAAATGGTCTAAAGTTGCACAGCTAATGAATGGCAGAGCTGGGATTTGAAACCAAGTGATTAAAGCCCATGTCTTTGATCACTGCGTAGCAGGGACTTCTAGGAACGATGGCTGGCTGGATCTAATTGTTCCATTTTGGAAAGTACCTGCTTGACTGGCCAGACTGCTGTTGGCTTCAGAAAATAGCAGTCTCTTGTTGGTCACTGAGCAGAGGCAAAATTTTGGCAGGCCTTAGGGCCTCCTGCAGAGTCTCATTCCAGGTCAGTGGACAGAGGAGGCCCTGAGAATAGTCGTGCATACTGGCTCCCTGGATCTGCTCCAAGATAGTAAGCAGCCCCTAGAACCACAAGAGACTGAACAGCTGAGCTGTGGGCCTGGCCTGTAGGGTGGAAGGAACTCTTAAGAGAAAAAAAACAATCTCTGCTGTGATTAATCAGCGGCTTCAGTCTGGTGAAGTGAAAAGAGAAAGAGAAGCTGGCCCAGATGTGCACGTAGGGAGAGAAATAAGGGAGGGAAATTGCCTTTATTCAGGTTCTCCCTTAGGCAGTCGTTACCCCACGGATGAGCTCGCCTTCCTTTTACACCATCCTGCAAGAGGTGGGTATGGGTAGTCCCATTTTACAGACAAGGTGTAGGATCAGAGAGGTTAAACAACTCGCCCAAGTCAAACAGCTAACAAGTGGTGGAACTGGAATTTGAGCCCTGTTCTTCTCAGTTCAGTAGCTCTGCTGTTCTTGCTGATGTCACCTCAGCCTCGGTAGTTATGCAAGTGTTGCATTCACAGGCTTGTGAGCAGAGGCTGAAAGGGAGCCAGGGCTCTTGATACTTGCCCTCCCAACATGGGCCCTGCCTAAGCTAGCAGGACTCACTATACCCAAACCAGCAGTGGCATTATATTTTTCTCTTTTCTTGCACCTTACCATCCTTGATTTATTTTTAGAGAGCCTTTTCTATTTCTGTTTCCGTTTCTTGGCTTGGATGCAGGGGCTGGGGTGCAGGAATGGCATTGGAAATCAGAAGAGGCAGGCATAGATGGCATCTCACTGGTGGCCTTGGCTGGTCTCTGGGAACTGTGCCCATCTGCCTGCCCTGCTGGCTCCTCCTCAGGCCAGCTGTAGGCCCCAGGGATCATAGAGCTCGGGTAGCTAGAGGCTGGGAGGGCAGCCGAGAGAGAAACAGCCACACTTCTCATTTCTTTGGCTTCTCAGAGGGGAATGAGCTTCCTCCTGGAACGCAGCAGGAAGTAGCTCACTGGCTGTTTCTCAGGGTTAGGTTACGAACTTCTAGGGAATATGGGGTAGTGCTTAAGAGCCAGACTCTGTGGGGCATGGGGGTGATAACTGTAGACCCTCCACCCCTGGGGATTCAATGAGCTCATACATGTAAAGGCACAGAGGAGGCACTCATTGAATGATTATTGTTTCATTACTGTCATTAGACCCTCAGCACCCAGCACCATAGGTGGATGCCAGTCATTATTGGTTGGACCAAACAACTTCAAGGCAGCTGGGCATGGTGGCTCACACTAGCAGTACCAGCACTTTGGAAAGCCAAGGTGGGAGGGTCACCTGAGGTCAGGCATTTGCGATCAGCCTGGGCAACATAGTGAGACCCAGTATGTATTTATTTAAAAATTTAAAATAATATTTAAAAAAAGAAAAAGAACTTCAATGTTATTTTTGTCTTCCTCTTCATCTGAACATTAGCTTGAGTAGGTATTAACTTGAGTCCAGTGATTGTCTGTGGAGCCCCCCAGGGTACTTCCCAGTGACAGCAGCCTAGAGTGTGCTCCTGCCAGCCCCTGCCTGGGCCCTGGAAAAGGCAGGGAGGTGCAGGAAGGAATCTTCTGATCTGAGGATGCCTGTAACCCCCACACCTTATGTTTACTTTTACACCTTGCTGAGGCTCTGGCTTTCGGGTGTAAGCTCTGGAGTGGTGCGGGTGTGTGTCCCATGGCGGCAGGTGGTTCTGGGTGTTGGGCATGAGGTGATGGAGGAAGGGCTTGCCACTTGCAAGCTGTTTATCTAACTAGTGACAAACAGTGGATGACACCTTTAGAAAACTGTATTTGGGAGGTTTGAAATTAATCAGATGCCACCAATGGCTAGGATTGTAGGAACTGGGGAACTGACTTTTTTTAGAATGTGGGACTGGCACTTAGGCATAAGTTTTCATGCATGTGGTTTTTAATTTAGTTAAAAATGTTTTAGTTATATAAATAATGCTCATTTGTTATAGGTTATTAGAAAATACAGATAAGCACTGAGAAGAAAAAAGTAATATATAATCACACATAAGTGGCTGCTTTGATATATGTTTTTTTTTTAACCTGGGTTCTTTTCAAATTGTGTATACCTAGTTATTTTTTCTGTCTTTCAAAATGGGATACTGTTTAACATTTACTTTTGTGACTTGCCTTTCCCATTTTTCAGGTGGTTTCGTGGTGTCTGCTTGTCCTCCGACCTCCCCTCCCACTTGTGGGAAAGGCATTTGGCCTGGAGGGAGGCACTTGGGAAGAACTGTCTGGTTGTTTCTTGATGTTATTGCCAAACGTGCAGAGGGTAGAGAGGTGCACCAGGTCTTACTCTGCCTCTCCCCATCTGTGTGTCTCCCTCTGTCCCTGTCCAGCACCCCATCTGCTCTGCCTACTCACCACTCCTGCCTTTTTTTTTTTTCCCTTCCATACAAATCCAGAAAAGGATACCACCTCCAGTCTGAAGGTTTCTTTCTATGGCTTTTAGGGATGAATCTCTCAGGAGCTTAGAAAAAAAGGTGCACAGACAGTAGATAGGAAGGGTAATGCCAGGGCTGGGGGTGGGGGTCTTGGGAAGAGCAACTGAGAGGAGGGCCTGGGTCCCTGGCTCTATCTTGAGTCAGTGAGAAGAAGCTGCTTGGATGATAGGTTGGGGCAGGGCAGGCAGCAGGTGATTGCAGGGACCTTTCTGAAACAGCAAGCAAGCTGGCCAGGAAGAGACCTGGAGAATAAGGGGCCCAGATAGGGGCCAGACATAGGGGTGAAGAAAATGTGTCTCAGTGGCACCTGCTTCTCCACCCTGGCCCCACTCTTTCCATGATCTTTCCAGAGATTCTCTCTCTTTCTGCCTGATCTGCTTCCCTCACCTGGTAGTGCCCAGGCCAGTAGTTGAACACATCGGGTATATCTGGCTACTGTGCTCTACTGACACCTGTGTGGCAGCAGCTGCACAGCTTCTTGGCACCTCCCTGGGCAATAGGCAGGGATCCAAGCATAGAGGAAGATGTTCCACGCATCAGTAGCTCAGATTCCGTTCTAGAAAAGCATTGCAAAGCAAGGGAGAAAATTGAAGATGAGGTATTTTGTGAGGAACAAGCTATGCCTCCCTGTCACTTCTTACAGAATAAAATGGGGTCTCTGGCAGTAGGCAAGGAGAAGGCCTCTCTGAATCCTGAGGGTAAGTGGGAGTTGGCTTCTCAGGTCTTTTCTGGGCCACTTTGGCCTGCACACAGGTTGAGCTAGGAATTCATGCTTAAAAGCAGGCAGATTTCCATAAGCTGTGCGTTCCTGTAGGCCTGCCTGGATCATACCTGTTCTCCTGTGATCACAGGCCTGGTGAGACCCGCTGACAGGGCAGGATAGCTTCCTGTGCGTCCCCTCAAAGCCTGCGCCACCCCCTCTCCCTTCACCGCTCCCGAGCTATAATTAAGTTCCCATGTGAAACCGTATCCCTCAGCTGACACACGCTTGTTACCACAGCCCTGGCCATTGGACGGCTCATCTGGGGTGACTTCTGGGGCTGGTGCCTCGGCCTCCAGACGCTGTCCAGTAGGTCTGAGTAGGTGGTGTGGACCCACCAGGAAAGGGTGGATCCAGTGAGGCGGGGGCCAGGCCTTGCCCAAGAGTCAGAAAGTGGGAAGTCACAGGGGAGATGAAGGGCGAGTGAGCAGCTAGAAAGTGCCAGGGGACACAAAGATGGGGGAGACAGACTGGCAGCCTTTCGGGGCTGGAGGGCATAGACAGGGAGAAACTTCCAAATCACTGAGCCACAGGCAGAATGTGAGCAGTTTATTTTATTTTGTATTCTACATATTTTTATAGCATAAAATTAAGATATATTTCACATAACCAAATTCACCACTTTAAAGTATGCACTTTGCTGGTTTTTATATATTAATTGTATTTTATATATTATATTAAATTAATATATGTTATATTAACTGTTTTAAATATTTTATTAACTGTGTTGTTTATATATTAACTGTGTTATATTAACCACTAATTCCAGGACACTTCTGTCACCTAAACAACCCTTTACCTATCAGCAGTTACTCCATCCCCTGGCTGCTAATCTATTTCCTTTCTCTATGGCTTTCCCTATCCTGGACATTTCATATGAATGGAATTATATAATATGTAGCCTTTTGTGTCTGAATAATTTCACTTAGCATGTTTTCGAGGTTATCCATATTGTAGCATATAATAGTATTTTATTCCTTTTTGTGACTGAGTATTCCGTCGTGTGTATATATTCCATTTTATTTATTGGTAAGTTGGTGGACATTTGGGTTGTTTCCATTTTTTGACTGCTGTGAACGTTCATGTACAAGCTTTTGTGTGGACATATGCTTTAGGTTCTCTTGGGAATATGCTTAGTGAAATTGCTGGGTCATGTAGTATTCCATGTTTAACTTTTTTTTTTTTTTTTAGACAGTATCTTGCTGTGTCGCCCAGGCTGGAGTGCAGTGGTGCGTTCTTGGCTCACTGCAACCTCAGCCTCCCTGGTTCAGGCAATTTCCCTGCCTCAGCCACCTGAGTAGCTGGGATTACAGGTGCATGCCACCACACCTGGCTAATTTTTTTTTGTATTTTCAGTAGATACAAGGTTTCACCATGTTGGCCAGACTGGTCTTGAACTCCTGACCTCAGGCGGTCTCCCCGCCTTGGCTTCCCAAGTGTTACTTTTTTTTTTTTTTTTTTTTGGAGATGGGGTCTCACTCTGTCGTCAGGCTGGAGTGTAGTGGCACGATTTTACCTCACTGTAACCTCTGCCTCCTGGGATCAAGCGATTCTTCTGCCTCAGCCTCCTGAGTAGCTGGGATTACAGGTGCGTGCCACCACGTCTGGCTAATTTTTTGTATTTTTAGTAGAGATGGGGTTTCACTGTGTTAGCCAGGATGGTCTCGATCTCCTGACCTTGTGATCCGCCCGCCTTGGCCTGCCAAAGTGCTGGGATTACAGGCGTAAGCCACCGCACCCGGCCCCAAGTGTTACTCTTTAGGCAGACGCCTGTCTGCTGTACTCACTGGTCTGCACCTTGCTTCACTTATTGTATCTTGGCCATCTTTGCATACCAGACCTGTAGAACTTCCTTATTCTTTTTTTTTTTTTTTTTTTTTTTGAGATGGAATCTCACTGTGTTGCCCAGGCTGGAGTGCAGTGGCACGATCTCAGCTCACTGCAAGCTCTGCCTCCCGGGTTCACGCCGTTCTCCTGCCTCAGCCTCCCGATTAGCTGGGACTACAGGTGCCTGCCACCACACGCAGCTAACTTTTTTTTTTTGTATTTTTAGTAGAGTTGGGGTTTCACCGTGTTAGCCAGGATGGTCTCGATCTCCTGACCTCATGATCCACCTGCCTCAGCCTCCCAAAGTCCGAAAGTGCTGGGATTACAGGCGTGAGCCACCGCGCCCGGCCCCTCATTCTTTTTTTTTTTTTTTTAACAGTTGCCTCATCCATTGTATGGTTTTTTTAAGGACAGATTCTTGCTCTGTCACCCAGGCTGGAGTGCAGTGGCACAATCTCGGCTCACTGCAACCTCCCCCTCCTGGGTTCAAGCAATTCTCCTGCCTCAGCCTCCTGAGTAGCTGGGATTACAGACACATGCCACCATGCCCAGCTGATTTTTGTATTCTTAGTAGACACAGGGTTTCACTTTGTTGGCCAGGCTGGTCCTGAACTCCTGACCTCAAATGATTTGCCCATCTCGGCCTCCCAAAGTGCTGGGATTACAGGCGTGAGTCACCATGCACGGCCTGGATGTGCCATTCTCTTATTCATTGATGAATGTGCAGGTGATTTCCAGTCTTTTTTGGCAATGAATAACCTTGTCATTTTGCACACAGATAAACAGATTGACAGTGCTTCTGTGTGATAGGTGCAGTGATGGAGTGGACACTGGAGAACTGGGAAAGGCTTCTAGAGGATACTTAAGAAAGGCTCAGGGTGAGTGAGCACTAGTATCTGAGCGGGCCTTGCAGCCCTGGCAGAATTTCAGCAGGCTGAGATGTTGTAGGAAGGGTGAATATGACTAAAGAAAAGAACAACAGCTGAGGTGTGACAGGGGAAATGAAGAGTATTAGTTATCGATTCCTGCATAACAAATTACCCCAAAACTTAGTGGCTTAAAACTAATTTGCAGTTTCTCTGAGTTAGGAGAGATTTACACAAAGATGTGAATACCAGAAGGTGAGGATTGTTGCCAGCCATTTTAAATGGCTGACTCTAATAGCAAGTTGCAGTAAGGATAGGATTGGCCAAGGCAGCAGATGGAGCCATGATTGTGTACAATCTTACATACGTAGCTGAGAGGTTCTCAGAGATTGATCTGAGAACAGTGGGAGCCATGGAAGGTCTTTGAGCAGGAGAATAACGTGATAGCTGCCATACAGGACAATTAATCTGATAGCATTTACACTAGAGGGGTCAAAATGGAGAGAGATACACAGGCAGAGGCCTAGATTAGGAGATGGCTATAGTAGTGCAGGTGAGAAATTCCTGGCCTGTAGTACTAAATACTTTTTTTTTTTTTTTTAAGACAGTCTCGCTCTGTCACCCAGGCTGGAGTGCAGTGGCGTGATCACAGCTCACTGCAACCTCTGTCTCCCGGGTTCAAGCAATTCTAGTGCCTCAGCCTCCTTCGTGGCTGTGACTAAAGGCGTGTACCACCATGCCTGGCTAATTTTTGTGTTTTTAGTAGAGGTGGGGTTTCGCCATGTTGGCCAGGCTGGTCTTGAACTCTTGGCCTCAAGTAATCCACCCACCTTGGCCTCCCAAAGTGCTAGGATTATGGGCGTAAGCCATTGCATCCGGTCTGTGCTAAATACTTTAGCTGCATAATCTCTGTCTTCGAAATGACCACAAAAAGAAGGTATTACTGATTTATAATAATATGCATATGGTCTTGCATATGGCCATACTTATGACTTGCATATGGTCATACAGGTAGTAGGTTGCAGAGCAGCACTCAGGCCTGCCTGGCTTTGATGGCCGTGCCTTTTCGTGGCACTGGAAGTGGAAAGGTGGGGGTGACTGGGGGGATGAGGTTTTGTCCATTCCCTGGATGCTGAAAGGAAGTGGAGGCATGTAAGAGGTTGACTCTTTGAACCTGGATGGCTGGGACAAAGATAACACTGTAACAGGAAGGAGAGAGGCCAGAGGGAACACTGGTGTGGTGGGAGAAGGTGAGTTATTTGGGAACGTGGGGCATTTGTTGGCAGGGTCCTTCCCAGTTACAGGGTGAGTATAAATAGTTCCTGTCCTTTGTATATGAAGAGGTACCCTGGCCCAAAAAGACTCTAAATGTGGAGAAAGGATATGGTAGTGTGGTGGTGGTTTGAACATTGGGTTTGCAGAAATAGTGACGGTAACTGGCACTGGTCTGCACTTTAGACTTTCACAGCCCATTCACTTCTTTTGAGACTCACACAACCCTGTTCAGGTTATCATCATTCCATATCTGATTGATGAGGAAACCAAGGCTCAGAAAAATCCATTTGCTCAAGGAGAAACAGTGTTTCAGTTACCTAATGCTGTGTAACAAATCACCTGCGAAACTCAGTAGTTTAAAACAACCACCATTTATCCTTTCTCTTGATTGTGTGAATTGGGCCCAGCTGCTTGGTTCTGCCCCACATGATGTCGGCCGCGCTTGCCCATTTGTCTGTGTTTAGCTGCACTGTAATGTCCAAAGCCGCTTCTCTTTGCATGTCCTCTTATCCTTCAAGAGTCTATCCTGAACTTCTTGCAGCAGGGCATCTGGGGGCCAAGACGGTGGAAGGCAGTCCTGTTGAGGCCTGGGCTCACGTCCCAGAGCATCACCTCAATCATGTTCTATTGGTCAGAGCTGTACTGGGCCAGCCCAGATTCCAGGGTGGGAACTAGACTCCACCTCTTGATGGAAAGAGTGGCAAAAGGTTTGTAGCCATCTTTAATCCACAGACAGCCGCTAGTGGATACTGGATTTGAACCCAGATCTGTGTGACTCAGACTCAGGGTTCTTCTGCCACTCTATACTGCCTTAATTTCTGCTTCTGGCTCCTTGGGAGTTGCAAAGCTTGCTGGCTCTTCTGTGTGGTTGGAGAGGGCTGATTTTTCTTGTGGTCTCCCACAGTGGAAGTTGTACTAGTCATCCCCCTTTTCACAGATTAGCATGCAAGATCACTGTGTCTTAGGGAACCTTCCAAAATAGGCTTGCTCTGGGGATTTGCTAGCTTCCCCCGAGCTTCAGCAGTGATAGCCAGACATGCATGGAATTTCCCTGTGGAGTTTCCCTTTCTGTGCTTAGTGGCCTTTTGATCCACAGTGCTCACTGGGTGGGATTCCTGCTGCATTGTAGCCAGATGTGGAGGCTAGCCCTATTTTGAGTTATCCCGGATGGTATCCAGCCCAGTGAGTCCCATACTTGACTCAACTGGCATATTCACCAGGGAGTTTTGGGGAAAATGTGGATTCCTGGGCCTTCTTCATGCCTATTGAATTAGAATCCCCAGGGATGGGGTCCAGGAACCTGCCTTTAAAGCTCCCCATTGATTTGGGGGTACAGCCTGGTTGGAAACCACTGACTTCCAGTTGCTGGCACCCTCCCTCAGCCCAGTCATTTCAGAAAGATGCCTTTGAAGTCACTGATCAGAGGAGGCCACGTGGGAGAGAATGATTTGTCCAGAGGGCCTAACACTTCACAACCAGGAAGTGACTCCTGAAAGTGTCCAGGAAGTTTCTGTTTGAATCTGCTCAAATCTTTGATGTTGTTTTGCATGCTTTGATAGTATCTGAGCTTTATGGTGGCTGCTGGGTTTTTTTTCTTTGAAAGTGTTTGCAGAGAGGAGCAAGCTCTTCTAGCAGTCAGCAGATACTCCCCCTAACCAGAAGCTACTTGGTCTGATTTATTTGAAGTATGAAATTCCTCTCCTTGGCTATCTGGTTGGTATCTTTGGTGTGAAGAATATGACAACCCTAGAGATATCTAAGTTAACACAGCAGTTGGACCTTTCTAGTGTTGTGCCTTGGACATACTTAAGGTACACTTGGAAAACTAGATTTTAAAACCCTGGATAATTTGGTTTGCCAGTTAAATAAACTTCTATATTTTAGAATATTTGGAAAATAAAGATAAATATAAAGAAGACCATAAAATTACCTAGAACTTTCCTCTCAGAGGATTTCCATGGTTAATGTTTTGAATGGCTATTCATCCTTCCCCTCATGACCCTTCACACCCCCTCTTTTAGAAAACTGTATTGGGCTGGGCGCCGTGGCTCACACCTGTAATCCCAGCACTTTGGGAGGCCGAGGTCAGGAGATCGAGCATCCTGGCTAACACAGTGAAACCCCATGCGTACTAAAAATACAAAAAATTAGCCAGGTGTGGTGGCGGGCGCCTGTAGTCCCAGCTACTCGGGAGGCTGAGGCAGGCGAATCACTTGAACGGGGGAGTCGGAGGTTGCATTGAGCCGAGATCCTGCCACTGCATTCCAGCCTGGGCAACAGAGTGAGACTCCGTCTCAAAAAAAAAAAAAAAAAAAAAAAATTGAAGTCATATTGAATGTGACTTTTTAGCAGTTTTGTTGAGATACAAGTCTTGAAGTCCACCTGTTGACAGTGTGCAATTTGATGGTTTTTAGTATTTACAGAGTTGTACAATCATCACCACAATCTAGTTTTAGAACATTTTCTTAGTCCCAAAAAGACATCCTATAATCCATTAGCATGCATTCCCACCTCAGTGCCCCACCCCACCTTCACTCCAGCCCAAGACTACCACTCATCTACTTTCTCTACCTACAGATTTACCTGTTCTGGACATTGCATATAAATGGGATCATACAATATGTGATCTTCTGTGATTGACTTCTGTCACTGGACATAATCGTGGTACTGTTTTGAAACCTGCTTTAAACATTTATATCCTAGCAATTTGAATATAGTTTTCAAGAATGCGCTTTTAATAGCAGAGCAGTATTCATTCTTATGAGAATATCTAATCTTATTTAATCAGTCCTGCCAACAGACGTTTAGGTTATTTCTCATCTTTTGCTCTTAGAGCCAATGCTCTCTACACTTAGATATGATTTTGTTGATTTATTGGTTAATTGTCCAAATCCATGACTAGAACAAAAGCTCTTTGAGAGCAGTCACCTTGTCTGTCTCCCCTACTACTTGGCATAGTTCCTGGTATTTGGTAGGTATTCAGTTTTTTTTGTTTTTTTTTTGTTTTTTTTGAGATGGAGTCTCGCTCTGTCGCCCAGGCTGGAGTGCAGTGGCCAGATCTCAGCTCACTGCAAGCTCTGCCTCCCGGGTTCACGCCATTCTCCTGCCTCAGCCTCCCAAGTAGCTGGGACTACAGGCGCCCGCCACCTCGCCTGGCTAGTTTTTTGTATTTTTTAGTAGAGACGGGGTTTCACCGTGTTAGCCAGGATGGTCTCGATCTCCTGACCTCGTGATCCGCCCGTCTCGGCCTCCCAAAGTGCTGGGATTACAGGCTTGAGCCACTGCACCCGGCCCAGGTATTCAGTTTTTAAAGTGAGTATATTTGTGTGTATGTGTGCAAATTTTGAATGAATTGAAATGTAAGTATATGAATAAATGTTGCCATATTGTCAAATTCTAGAAAGTTATACTAATTTACCCTCTCACTGCAGTATAAGAGTACCTGACTCCCTGTTCCTTTGAATCTGGGTTAATTTGTACAGGAAGTCCTGTGATCTTTTGGATGATGCTATTCTCTGACCTGTCGGCCAGTTAATTTGGGAATTGATGCTTATCCCTGTCTGTGGGCCAGGAAGGGTCTGGCTGTTGGGAAACATGGTGGCGTGTGGGAGCTCCAGCCACCCGGGTCCTCACTGTGGCTCCGTGGTATTGTATCGTTTCCTGTTGCCCTTAGAAAGTCTGCATCATGTTGTCTGGGCACTTCCTCTGTTGTGTGCAGGCATGTTGGGGAGTGAGTAGAGTTGGGTGGGTAAAGTATGTGTAAGAAGATACTGGTTCTGGCTGCTGATTGGAGTGCCTTTTGAAGTCAGGAGAGATGTCACTCTGGAAGTTCAGTGTCTTCAAAAATAGAAATGAAGAAATGCTTCCAGGAAGTCTGATGCAACTGGCCCAGTCTGCCCCCCTCTGAGGGTGGTGGGCACCCACATGGCTGGTAAACGCTTCATGAGTCACCCACTGGCCACAGTCCCTGCTCCTCTCCACACGCTTCCTGTCTGGAAAAGCCTGCTACCCGCCCATGATGAAGAGTCACCCCAGAGAACTTGCCAGGGATGCGGGGCAGGTCTTCCCAGGTCACAGCAGCAGCCTCTCGCTCATAGGTTTCACAGCAGCTCTTCTCCCCAAGATGAGTTGTGGCAACTGTTTTTTAGATAAATATGTGGAATGTATGGTTGGGATTGGAACAGAAAGAGCGGTTGGATGGCAAGGCAGCTCTTACGTGTAGCAGGGAGCTCACGCGAGCCACATGGTGGGCAGTTAAGGCCCCAGAATTCACCTCCAACAGCTGGCTGCTCATTCTATTCTTCTTCTCATAGTTTTCCCATCACATTTCCCTTGGGGTTTCCTCCAGGCCTTCCCCTACTCACCCCACACCCTCTCGGAAGATGCTGCCTCATGTAACTTTGCCAAGCTCTCAAGCATTACAGATGCCTTTACCTTCTTTTCTTTGCATCTTAGAAATCACTGATATGTTGCTCTCTCTCACATAGTTGCTCTCTATTATTACTTCAGCAATTGCCAAGTGCCTCCTCTACGCTTAGTACCTTGTCAGACTCTGGGATGATGCGGATGAAAGAGACTGGACCCTGCCCCCTAGGAGGGCAAATGTCTGTACTCCTGTGGCCTCCGTTTCCCTTCCTCTCTGACTGCGCCTTTGCTGGCCTGGTTCCTCTTCCTCTTTCCACTGCCTGAGTGTGAACATTCTTTGGGCTTCTGCCCTCTCTTCTCTTCTCTCACCCTCTCCCTCCACACGCTTGTCCCTTCCTATGACTGTGACCGTCTGCTCTTATAGCTACCGAATACTAAAGTTCTTTTCTCCTGAACACTAGGTCCCCGTGTCCACCGGCCTGCTGGAGTGTGCAGCCTTAAAGGCAGAGCCCATCTTTGTCTCTGCTCTTTGCATATCCCCTTTCTGTTAATAACCCGTCATTCTCTCAGTTTCCGGGAGCCTTACTAACAGCTTTAAACCTCATTCCTCTTCCATGCACAGGTCATTCCTCCCGTTCTTTTGAGTGTTTCTCCCCACTGATTTTACTGCCTATAGTGAGTTGGATGGTTGCCCCTCCAAAAGATATGTCCAAGTCCTAACCCCTAGAACCTGTGAACATGACCATCTTGTTTGGAAAAACACTCATTGCAGAGATTCTTCCCTATGCTGCAGATGTACATGAACCTGTGCTCATTGGCTTCCTCTCTGGGCCTGGCCTTGTTGGTTCCTGGTCTGAAATAGTGGCTGTACTTCTAGTCCACACGGTGATTACATATTCATTACTCAGTTTGAGCTCCCCAAGTCCAAAGGCAAAGTTCACTGCCTACCCTCTCCACTAACTCCTAGGTCAGGAGACTTGCTAGATTGTGTGCACAGCTGCTACATGTATAGTTTTTGAGGTCTGGGTTTGAATCCTGGTTCTGTCATTTATTAGCTGAAGGCCTTTAACAGATTGTAACCTTTCTGGGCTTCAGTTTCCTCTTCTGGAAAATGGGGCTAATTGTTGTGAGAATTAGATTGCCTAGTGTCTAGCACTGTGCCTGACACTCTGAGCTTTATTTTTATTTATTTTTATTTTTTGAGATGGATTCTCGCTCTGTTGCCTAGGCTGGAGTGCAGTGGCACGACTTTGGTTCACTGCAGCCTCCATCTCCCAGGTTCAAGCCATTTTCCTGCTTCAGCCTCCTGAGTAGCTGGGTTTACAGACTCCTGCCACCATGCCTGGCTAATTTTTGTGTTTTTTAGTGGAGACGGGTTTCACCATGTTGGCCAGGTTGGTCTTGAACTCCTGACTTCAGGTGATCCACCTGCCTTGGCCTCCCAAAGTGCTGGGATTACAGGTGTGATCCACGTCCAGCCCACTCTGAGCTTTATAACCAGAGAGATTCTGTGGCTAGCCGAATCACTCAACCTCTGCTTGGAGGATCCCAAGCTTGAATGTGTGTAAGAGTTCTGCCTTAAATCCAGCCTACTTGTATGTCATTCTGCCACAGTTGTCTTTGTCCCTCCACAGTTTGTCCTGGAGCTGGGCATTGTGGAGGCTAAGACAATGGATTACAGAGCTACAGGTCTAGGAGGGCACATAGAATTATAATGCCTATATGAGATAGATGACAAAGTGGGTAAGAGCATGTGCTCTGGCGTTAGACCTGGGTTCAGATTCAGGCTCTATGACCCTATCTCAGTGACCTTGGGAAACTTTTCTTTGCCTCTCTGGGCCTCAGTTTTCTCATCTGTAAATTGGGAATAACAATGGTACATACCGCTGGGCATGGTAGCTCACACCTGTAATCCCAGCACTTTGGGAGGCCAAGGCGGGTGGATCACCTAAGGTCACGAGTTCAAGACCAGCCTGACCAACATGGAGAAACCCCCGTCTCTACTAGAAATGAAAAAATTAGCCGGGCATGGTGGCGCATGCTTGTAATCCCAGCTGCTCAGGAGGCTGAGGTAGGAGAATCGCTTGAACCCGGGAGGCAGAGGTTGCAGTGAGCTGAGATCCCGCCACTGCACTCCAGCCTGGGCAACAAGAGCAAAACTCTGTCTCAAAAAAAAAAAAAAAAAAAAGGTACATACCTGTCTTAGTCTGTGCTGCTATAACAAAATTCTGTTTATAAACAACAGAAATTGATTTCTCACAGTCCTGGAGCCTGGGAAGTTCAAGATCAAGGACTGGCAGACTTGGTGTCTGGTGAAGGCTGTTGTCCACTTCCAAGATGGCACCTTGTTGCTGTGTCCTCCAGAGGGGATGAATTCTGTGTCCTTACATGGCGGAAGGGTGAAAGTGGCCCGCCTAGTTCCCTGGAGCCCTTTTATAAGAGCACTAATCCATTCCTGAGGGCAGGGCCTTCATGACCTAAACACCTCCAAAGACACACCTCTTAATACCGTTGTATTGGGAGTTAAGTTTCAACATGAATTCTGGAGGGTTCACAACATTCAACCATAGCAATACCTTATAGAGTAATCGGGATAATTAAATGAAAGAATGCCCATAAAACGCTGAACACATGCCTGATTCTTTGTAAACAATAAATATTAGGTATCACTATTATAGAGACCAGCTTCTGCTGTGGAGAGTGGTAAGTGCCTGGATGCCCCAAGCCACTGGACACGTAGCTGCATGGATCGATCAATGTACCCCTGTAATTATGTAACAAGGGGACATGGAGAAAAAAACATTTCCAGTGTTGCCTCCTCTATGACATGATTGTACCCCTAAACTGCACAGAGGAGCTTTCTGTTCTTTGAACTCCATAGCTGTTGGTACTTCTCTTGTGGGGGTTTGCCGTAGTCTTTCTTGTATTATGACTGTTCTTCACTCTACGTTTCTTTCTTTCTTTCTTTTCTTTCTTTCTTTTTTTTTTTTTTTAAGACAAAGTCTCCTTGTGTCGCCCAGGCTGGAGTGCAGTGGTGCAATCTTGGCTCACTGCAGCCCTGACCTCCCTGACTCAAGTGATCCTCACATCTCAGCTTCCCAAGAAGCTGGGACTGCTGGCGTGTGCCAGCACACCTGGCTAATTTTTTTTTTTTGTATTTTTTGTAGCGATGGGGTTTCACCATGTTGCCCAGGCTGGTCTTGAACTTCTGGGCTTGAGTAGTCCACCCGTCTCCGCCTACCACAGTACTGGGATTGCAGTGTGAGCCACCACGCCTGGCCTACTGTATGTTTCGTGAGGTCAAGAATGGACACTGGGTAACTGATTACTTGCATTGAACCTTGGGATTCAGCCAGTGAAAGTGGTCCACCTGGCAGTAGTGAACCTCTGGCTCCTGACCTCTGCTGCTAGTGAATCTGTTTCTCCTCTGGCTGCACAGACACAGGGTTTCCTGCCTCCAAAGAGCTTTTCCACTGTGTACATGGGACCTGAACTGGCTCTAGAAACCTTGGAGCCTGTCACCACTTTTCACATCACCCAGCAGGAGCAGAACTTAGATGGACCAGGCATAGATGGGAAACATGGGTTTATTGCTAAGATCATGGTTAGTTCTCCGGTGGGGGGTTTAGTGGGCGATTGCTTTTTGGATTTTTGTTTTGTTTTAGAAGTAAAAAATATGGGCCAGGCGCGGTGGCTCATGCCTGTAATCCCAGCACTTTGGGAGGCCAAGGCGGGCGGATCACGAGGTCAGGAGATCGAGACCATCCTGGCTAACATGGTGAAACCCCATCTCTACTAAAAAATACAAAAAATTAGCCAGGCGTGGTGGCGGGCCCCTGTAGTCCTAGCTACTCAGGAGGCTGAGACAGGAGAATGGCGTGAACCCGGGAGGCAGAGCTTGTAGTGAACCGAGATCACGCCACTGCACTCCAGCCTGGGTGACACAGCGAGACTATGTCTCAAAAAAAAGGAAAAATATGTACATTTTTAATAGTGGTGGTAAGAATCTTCTGTAACTACTTACAGGACATCTTCATCGAGGGGTCTCCAGAGCTTCTAAAACTCAACACTCCCCTAGTGACTCTTACATTTTCCTGCCAGACTTGCTCTTCTTCCCACAATCCCCACCTTAATGGAATCATCCACATCCCCCTGTTCACCTGACAGTTACCCTTTGTTTCTCTCTTCTCCCTGGCCTCATTTAATCAGTAACTAAGTCTTATTCTTCCTCCCTAATGTCACTCCTGTTTTTTGCTATGAGGTCTGATGGCACTAGTGCTGCCTGTGGTTGCTACTGCCTCATCTTTTCAACCTTTCTGTGTCATGACGTTTAGGAGTTTCTTTCATAAACAGAATGTGGCTGGATTTAAATCAAATCTGACAATATGAAGTAATTTATGTACATTTTTGGGATTTAACTTAATGTGTTACTGTATTCTATTTTTTAGTACTTTCCATGTATTTCCGTTTTTGCCTGTTTTTCTCCTTCCGAGTTTTCTTTTTTTTTTTTGGGGAGATGGAGTCTCGCTCTGTTACCCAGGCTGGAGTGCAGTGGCGTGATCTCGGCTCACCGCAACCTCTGCCTCCCAGGTTCAAGCGATTCTCCTGCCTCAGCCTCCCAAGTAGCTGGGACTACAGGCGCGTGCCACCACACGTAGCTAATTTGTATTTGTAGTAGAGATAGGGTCTCGCCATGTTGGCCAGGCTGGTCTTGAACTCCTGACCTCAGGCGATCCACCCACCTCGGCCTCCCAAAGTGCTGGGATTATAGGCATGAGCCACCGCTCCCGGCCTGGAATTTTTTTATTCCCTTTACCGGTTTGAAAACTATACATTTTACTTCTGTTCTTTTCTTCTTTTTTGAGACACGGTCTGGCTCTTTTGCCTAGGCTGGAGTGTTGTGATCACAGCTCACTGTAGCTTTGACATCCTAGGCTCAAGCAATCCTCCCACCTCAGCCTCCTAAGTAGCTGAGATTATAGGTGCACACCACCACGCTCAGCTAATTTTTTTTTAAGAAAAAGTGTTTTCTAGAGATGGGATGTTACTGTGTTGCCCAGGCTGTTCTTGAACTTCTCACTCAAGCCCTCCTCCCACCTTGGCCTCCCAAAGTGCTAGGATTACAGGAGTGAGCCATCTTCCCTGGCCTTTATTTCTGTTCTTACTCCAACATTTTCTCATCTTTTCTCCCATCCTTTTACTTAGAAAAATGTTAAAATTAGAGAGAACAGTAGTACAATGAACATCAGTATTCTCTTTAATCATATTCAATTAGTATATTTCTCTATATATGTATATATGCTTTTGTTTAGAATCATTTGAAATTAAGTGTGGATTTGTTCTCCATTTTCTTGCTCAGGATTTGGTATGCTGCTTCTATCTGAGGACTGATTTATAAAAGAAAAAACAAAAGAAAGAAAAAGCTTTTTTACTTTAGAATGATTGTAGATAAACTTAGCTTTACAGAATTTCTATATTCCTTCACCCAGCTTCCCCTAATGTTAATCTCTTACATTTAATTCTTTCTTAAATTCTGGAAAGTTTCAGCCATTGCCTCTTTGGCTCTCTCATTTTCTCTACAGTGGCCTCTGGAAGGCCTCTTAGACATATTGTTGACCATTCTACCACCAGAGTCTCTATATTTGTTCTTTCTGTGCTCCTTTATCTGTTTAATCATCTAAGTTTTCTTGTGTAGTTTCTTTGAGACTGTCTTATTTCTGATTCTTGGGATGCTACTTCTCGTTTTGTGTCTGATGCTCCCCCGCTTGGTGGTTTATTTCCTTGTGTGGTTTGTAACTTTGGGTGTGAGTTCATCTCCAGGAGGGATTCCCTTTTCTGTCTGAGACTTGTGACCTGAATTATGAAAGTATTCCTCAGAGCAGTTTGTTTGCTTCTGGCGGGGCCATGAGTGTTTCAGTGGTCCTGGCTCAGTTTTTATGTTCACTGCTTAGTGCGGCACCCCTTCACCACCCTAGTAGTGTAAGTTCAGTTTTATATCCATGGGCAGGACTAGCTTGGTGACTTAAGAAAGGGTGACCTCCCACCCATACCTGACCCACAGAGCCTTGGAGAAGTGTTCAGCTTCTTGTTGCTTTCCTATACTGGCCAGCCGTTTGAGGCTCTCTTCTTGATACTGGGACTCAAAGCCACAGGCAGGCTTTAAACCACTTCATATGTGGGTGCAAAAGTCCACAGGCCATTGTGGTGTCAGTTCTTGTCGCACATAGGGCATTTCTCTTTCCAATTTGACTGCATGTCTAAGGGTGTCATTTGTTTTATTTTATCTGGTATTTCTCTGTGATAGTGATAGAAAGGGGAAGCTCGTTCACATTAATTTAGTCCAGTATCCTGCTGAAAGTTTGTTCAGATGCTTAACATGTCATATGAAGCCTTTCATGATCCAGCCCATTCTACCTCTCCTGCATAAACTTAGCTCTTAAATTTTACACTTCAGCAGATTGAACTATTCGCATACCATGTACTGTAATGTTTAAAAGCGTAGGTTTTAGGGTCCAACTGTTTGGCTTGGAACCTGTCTTTTCATAACGTATGATTTTGGACAAGTTACTTATCCCTTCCGTAACTCAGCTTTCTCATCTGTAAAATGGCAGCATCTGGTGTGCAGTAACCCTGATCCCTGTTGGCTCCCTCTCTGGTTGCTGTCTGCAGCAGTTCAGGCTGCCTCCAGCAGTTCAGGCTGCCAGGCTTCTGTGCAATTGCACTGCTTATTCCTTGCCTGGAATTGCCTGTCTCCCCTCCTCTCCTTGATCCCTCCCAGGAGAGCAGCCTTTACTCCTTCAGAGCTTAGGGTCTCTGTCTGTAGTAATTACCACTCTGTGGGTCGCTGCTTGTTTACGTATCTTTTTTTTTTTTTGAGACGGAGTCTCGTTCTGTCACCAGGCTGGAGTGCAGTAGCGCGATCTCGGCTCACAGCAACCTCTGACTGCCGCGTTCAGGCCATTCTCCTGTCTCAGCCTCCCATGTAGCTGGGACTACAGGTGTGTGCCACCATGCCCAGCTAATTTTTGTATTTTTGGTAGAGATGGGATTTCACCATGTTGGCCAGGGTGGTCTCAATCTCTTGACCTTGTGATCCGCCCACCTCAAACTCCCAAAGTGCTGGGATTATAGGGGTGAACTACTGCACCTGGCCACGTATCTCCTTTTTTTCAGCCGACTCTGACCCCCTTGAGAGCAGGGCCTTGTTTTTCTTGATACTTGAAACTCCTGTCATTCTATCTGTCATTTGGTGGGCATTCAGCGTTGGTAGTTGAATTGCATTGAATTTCTCTGGCTGAGTAGAGGCAAGTGCTGGGAGTGGTATGGGATGCAGATGCAGGGAGTGACACCAGGAAAGCTTGTTTCTTTGGCACATTTTATGCCAAGTTGATGGAAATGTGAATCAGTATGGCTGGGACACAAGGTGACAATTCTTAGTCTAGCTGAGGATGCCAGAGACTTAAAACAAGCCAGTGGCCAGAAAAAGCCACTAAATCTTGCAAATTAAAGTGGTTTCCAGCCTTAAGAATGCATGCCCCACATTCCCTTCCCAAACTCAGCATCTCTGAGTGCCAGGTGGAGGAATACAAACTAATTATAATCCTAGTGGGCCCTGCGAATCTTTAATTTTAGAATAAGACTGCCCTTCTGAAAGGCACAGTTGCTTTAGGAGTAGATGACTCTGTATGCCCGGGGCCTCCGAAGAGACCAGGATGTGAAAACTCAGTACCTGGCATTTAGAGCTGTGTCACTCATCACTTCTGACCTCGTTAAGATTTCTACCCCACTGACACTTAACAACTAAAAAGGGCAGATGAGATAGGTCTGGGGCAGAGCTTAATGGCCTGTGTCATCCTCTTCAGCTTTGCCTGAATTCTCTGGACTCTTGGGACTCTATCATAGGAATATTCTCAGAAGAGAAGGCATTTGAACCTTTAAAGATCCCCAGATTAGCCATCAGATAACAGTCTCATGAGAGTGATGAACAATGACAGCACCAACTCTCAATTCCCTTGGCTAGAATTTCAGGAATCACCTTGAACTCAGAGATGGGCACAGAGTTAGGTCTTGAAGTAGACATCTTTTCTGTTTTTTGTTTGTTTTTTTTTTCTTTTTTGAGATGGAGTTTCGCTCTTGTCACCCAGGCTGGAGTGCAATGGTACCATCTCTGTTCACTGCAACCTACGCCTCCTGGGTTCAAGTGATTCTTCTGCCTCAGCCTCTCAAGTAGCTGGGATTACAGGCACCCGCTGCCATGCTTGGCTAATTTTTGTATTTTTAGTAGAGATGGGGTTTCACCGTGTTGGCCAGGCTA
Organism: Macaca mulatta; assembly: GCF_049350105.2. NCBI lineage: Eukaryota > Metazoa > Chordata > Mammalia > Primates > Cercopithecidae > Macaca > Macaca mulatta. The sequence goes on along the minus strand of NC_133409.1, from coordinate 146,896,098 downwards.
GTCTCGAACTCCTGACCTTGTGATCCACCCACCTCAGCCTCCCAAAGTGCTGGGATTACAGGCATGAGCCACCATGCCTGGCTTCCAGTAGGCATCTTTGCCCAACCCACATGAATCCCATTAGTTCTTTCTTGACAGCTCTCAGTCTGTGGTCATATATTAAGCAACTGTGTGTTCAGTACTGTGCTAGGTGCTATTGCTGAAGATACTGAAATAGTAATGCCACAAGTCCCTCTTCTCAGAGAGGAGAGCTTGTAGTCTAGTTGGAGAGAATTCCTAGCACACAGCAAGCTGCAGCCAATGGTGCCCAACAGTCATGCTGTCTGATGCCACTGGGTGCAAGTGTGTTGCTTTGACAACTTGGTGCTTTTGCCCAAAAGGAGCTGTTCTCTTTCTGAGACTTGGACTATTGGTTTGTTTTTTCTCAAATGACTTGCTGGCACTGTTAGAGACTGGTCTGAATTAACGAGGACTACCTTTTATCTGTTTCTGAGGAAATAGCCCCAAATGTGCTCTCTTGGTCTTTATGAACTTTTCCCTTCTTCCATTTCTCCAAATAATGGTAGAGTAACTTTACAGTGTCATCTGCTGATCTCCAAGGTCTTCTAGGGGCACGTCATCAGCAGTTGCTCCTTTTGAGGTATCAAGGTTTGTCCTGTGGACTCTCAGATAGTTTCCTTACCTGTTCAATGAATCTGATTTTCCATTTTTCTAGGAGAGTGTATCTCAAAGTGATTGCTGAATCAGAATGTCTGGGAGTGTGACTTGGAATCTATTACTGACGATTAGAGGAAAATGTAGCAAATTATTATCTGAAGCATTTATGGATGGATCAATGGATTCATGGATGGGGATTCTGACTGTTAGGTAGTCTGTAGTCTCAGACAGTTGTGGAAGCTCCATTAGGTCATGAGCAACCCAGGCTCCTTACAGTTCCCTGCCCTGCCATTCTTAGGGTGTGGCTGCTGTCCTCATGGTCCAAATGGTTGCCGTGGTTCCACATCTCACAGGGAGATAGAAAAAGACAGAAGAATGATGTCTCACCTCCCTTCTAAGGAGACTTCAACAAAGCCTGCCTCTACCACTTTCTGTGACTGAGGGAGAGTTAATTCATATCTCAGAGCCAATTAACCTCATTTTTGTTTTTTGTTTTGTTTTGAGACAAGGTCTTACTTTGTCACCCAGGCTGGAGTGCAGTAGCATGATCTTGGCTCACTGCAGCCTCGACCTTTCGGGCTCAAGCAGTCCTCCCTACTCAGCCTCCCGAGTAGCTGGAACTACAGGCACATGCACCACACCTGGCTAATTTTTTAATTTTTTCATAGAGATTGGGGGTCTTGTTATGTTGCCCAGGTTGGTCTTGAACTCCTGGGCTCAAGTGATCCTCGTGCCCTGGCCTCCCAAAGTGCTGGGATTATAGGAGTGAGCCACCGCACCAAACCAGTTACCTCATTTGTAAAACAGGTGTGGTAACGCTTAGTGCAGGAGTGAAAGGATCAGGGAGCACACATACATACAAAGTGCTTGGTGCGATGCCCAGCCTGATGTCCAGCCTGCAGCACCTGTTCTCTAAATCATAGCAGCAATTGCTGCTGCAACATACTTCTCTTTCTCCTCTCTCCACCACTCCATCTCGCCAGGGTCTCTGCCTTGCCTGTCAGGCTCCCCTTTCCTTTGCTCCAGCCTTTTGCATCTGTTCCTCCCCGCATTCTCCTGTCATCTCTCTTCCCTGTGCCTCATTTTCCTGCTCTCCTCCTGCCTCTATCCCTCATCTTCTTTTCAGTGTCTCCTTCTCCTCCTTGAACTACCTCTTCCTTCTAGTGCTTCTGTCCTGACCTCCAGTGAACAATAATTCTTTGTAACTTAATGACAAATTATCATTACGTTACAAAGACCAGAGGCTAGAGGTGGTGATTGGCCTTGTAAACTGTAGGTCAGCGATGAGTAATTTAAGAAAACTAAATTTAATTGGTTTACTCATGAATCAGTTAGGAATTCTGTTTGGCAGCTAGAACAGAAATAGCAGTAGCTTAAACCAGTAGAAATTTTTTCTATTGTGAAAAGAAATCTAGAGGGGATAGTCTAGGGCTGGTCTCTCTGCTCCGCCATCCTTAGTGCAGGGCTTCCAACCCCAAGGTTGTATCATGGTTTGAGATGGCTGCGGGAGCCCCAGCCGTCATGTCAGGTTCTAGGAAGAAAGCAGGAAGAAGAGAGGAAAAGCAGGAAGAACACATGCTCCATCTTAAGGAGCTTTCCTGCAAATCCCACCAAATAGCTTCAGCTTCTCCTCATTGGCCTCCATTAGATGCAAGGGAGGCTGAGACATCGTTTAGGTGGGCACATTGCTACTTGAAGCAGAATTGGGATTCTGTCACTAAAAAAGAAGGTGAGAATGGATATTGTGTAAACAGTTAGCAAGGTCTGCCGCCATTCATTCAGCATTAATTTAGCACCTACAGTCTACTAGTTATGAAGAACAGTCAAGGTGCCCCATTCCAGAGGGAAGACATAGATAAGTAAACAATACAGTACAGAGGGTGGGTGAGGAAGAGGGGGAGAATGGAGAAAGGCACAAAGTGGGTATCTCACATACCCTCCAGGGGCACAGTCTCGAGTTCATCATGCAGGCATTCTTGCCTGTAGTTTGTTTCCTCTATGTCCCCTCTTCTGCTGTCTCCTTTTTGTCATTGTTATCATTGTTGCTGTTGGGGTTTGTTTTTGCCCCTCCATTCTGACATCAGCAGTAGCCTCTGGAACCTTAGGAAACAGAAATAGTTGGCTTAGTGGGAAGCTCTGGGATGGGAGCCATGTGTTTGAAGAGCCAAGTCCCAGGCCCATTAGGCAATTAGAGGCCAGTGGCAGGAGAACATTCATTCCTGGACATGCCATGGCACTGCCAGGAGACTTTACTCCAGGAACGGGGTCGTTGTCAGGAGGCATGTTCTAACCAGGCACCTGGCATCACCTATACTGTGCTTGCCATAAAATGAAATTTTAGAGCAGTAAAATTATCCAGGTCCTGTGAAATGGGTATAATTGTTTCACCCATATTAATTTTTTTTTTTTTTTTTTTTTTTCTTGAGATGGAGTCTGGCTCTGTCGCCCAGGCTGGAGTGCAGTGGCCGGATCTCAGCTCACTGCAAGCTCCGCCTCCCGGGTTTATGCCATTCTCCTGCCTCAGCCTCCGGAGTAGCTGGGACTACAGGCGCCCGCCACCTCGCCCGGCTAGTTTTTCGTATTTTTTAGTAGAGACGGGGTTTCACCGTGTTAGCCAGGATGGTCTCGATCTCCTGACCTCGTGATCCGCCCGTCTCGGCCTCCCAAAGTGCTAGGATTACAGGCTTGAGCCACCGCGCCCGGCCTCACCCATATTAATTTAACCAGAGGTCTTGGTATGCTGTCATGTTAATTATGTGTAAAAATACTTCTACTTACTACAAAATTTATTGACAATTAAACATTGATATTCATTCTCGGAACTCAAAAATTCTAGGAATAACTTGGGAGACCCACATTATCTTTCATTCTGATCCTAAGAACATCTATTGCTGTTTCCTTTGGGAAGTTAGAGAGGCAATGGGAAGCCTGCTGCAGAGATTTTCTAAACAGGCATATCCCAGCCCCTAAGGAGTTTGAAAGTGTCAGAGAAGGCTAAAGAATTAAAAGATTGTTCTGGCACAGTGCAATCCTTATGAGGTCGTACCCTGGGCAAGTTACCCTCCTGTCCTCAGTTTCCTTATCTGTCAAATTTTGATCCTATGGATCCTCCCCAACAGGGCTGTGATGGAGATGAAGAGACATATGGGAAGCATTCAGTATGTGTTGTTATTATTATTATTACTATTATTATTATTATTAGTGCTACTGGTAGTGCTAGCCCACTAGCCCACTGGGTAGTGATTGCACCCGTATGTTGGGGCCAGAGTGTGGAAAGCCTTGGATCCCACATGAAGGAGTTGGATTTTGTGGGCAAGGGTGTGACAGATCATGGCTGGGCTTAGAAATGTCACTGACAGGAGTGGAGAGGCAGATCTAGGTGAGGAGTGGGCAGGGCTTGAACCCGGCCAGTCAAGGAAAGGGGAGAATGGATAAGTGAGTGGTGAGAGAGGACCCACTGGTGCTGGAGTTCAGCCTGTGTGCCCGAGGGATGGTGTCCCATTGACTTGGGTGGGAAGCACTAGAGGTGTAGCGGTTGGGGTGGCAGGAGGGGAAAGAAGCATATGGTGATCAGCTTAGCAAACAAATGGAGAACTTGCTGCCTGCCAGGGACACCTGTGGCCTGGCATGAAGATAATTGATTGTGTTTTGAACACATTATGAGGCCCCTGCGAAGCTTCTGTGTGGTATTTACACAATCAGCAGGAGAGAGCCCCCAGACAGTGGTGTGGGATGCAGTCATGGTGTGTGAAATTGCCAGTGGTTGGATTGTGCAGTGGATGGATTGAGCAGGCAGCCAAGAACAGAATGGGGTGGGGAGGGCGGTGGGGGTAGGGAAGGAGGATCATCATTTCAAGGGCGAGTGAAGGAAGAACAAGCAGAGTGCAAAGCCCCCAGAGGGGAAGGCGATCTTTATGAGGTTTGACTGTGACCCTGGGCAAGTTACCCTCCTGTCCTCAGGAGGAAGTGGTTGACAGAACCATTGCAGCAGTGAGATGGAACAGGACCAGGGCAGCAGCCAAGGGCCTCTTAGATGGGGGGGCGGTGGGGCAAGAGGAGGTCATCCAGGACCTCCAAGAGAGCTGTTTCAAAATGGGAGGAGAAAGCAGTGTTCCTCTGGTGGTGGTTCTAATGCTTTGTATTTGTAATTCCTAGTCATTTTCAAGGCCCTTCGCATTCTTTGCGTCGTGCTCCCTCACCAGGCTGTCAGGCAGTAGGGGTTGGCCCCATCGTACAGCTGAGAAGTTGAGGCAGAGCCTAGCCAACCCACCTGACCCATGCTGGGCAAGGAAGACTTGCTTCCTAAAGGAGGGTCTTCCTCAAGGGCAGAACGGACCTAGCTAGGTGAGGAAGGAGGCCAGCTGGAAGGGAATGTCCAAGACCTGGGGCCATGTGTTGAGAGCAAGGTACATTTGACCTGGGAGAGTGGTGGGAGAGCAAGCTAGAAAGGGAAGCAAGCCTGGATCAAGATGGGCCTTGTACCATCAGGAGTTGGGATTTTTTTTGACAGTAGCAGGGAGTTTTAAAGATTTCTAAACAGGGAATTACATATGATCAGGTTTGTGATCTAGAAAGATCAGTCTTGCTGCAGACAGGGAAGGAGGCAAAGAGTGAAGCAAGGGACCCTCTTAGAGACTGTTGCAGTAATTCAGATGAGAAAGATGAGAGTTGGCCAGGCTCGGTGGCTCACGCCTGTAATCCTAACACTTTGGGAGGCCAAAATGGGAGGATCACTTGAGGCCAGGAGCTTGAGACTAGCCTGGTCAACATAGCGAGATTCCCAACTCTTTTTTTTTTTTTTAGAAAAAGAAAAGAGAGACAGCACGCAAGAGAAATGATGATACTGAATTAGGGAGATACTGAGAACTTAGATGAACAATACTTGGTTGCCAGACATGGTGGCTCACACCTGTAATCCCAAAACTTTGGGAGGCTGAGGCAGGAGGATTGCTTGAGACCAGCCTAGGCAACGTAGTGAGACCCCACCTCTACAAATTTGGTTTTTTAGTGAGCCAGTTGTGGTGGTACACACCTGTAGTCCTAGCTACTTGGGAGGCTGAGGTGGAAGGATTGCATGAACCCAGGAGGTTGAGGCTATAGTGAGCTGTGGTCATGCCACTGCATCCCAACCTGGGTGACAGAGCGAGACCCCATCTTAAAAACAAACAAACAAACAAACAAACAAATACTTGGTTCATTTGGTACTTGGCTCTTTGGATCTTGGGGAATATTGGAGATGACGGAATAACTTCAAGGAGACCAACTTCAAGGTCAAGACTCCTGCCAAGACTCCACCCAGACATAAAACAGGAAAATGATAATAGAATCTACCTCACTGTTGGCCTGGCAATGGGAGTTTGTTGATAACCCTGAAGATGAACTCCTCAAGGTGAAGAGCAAGGCTTCAGAATGGGCTGCTCGATAGATGTGAGAGACAGAGACAGACCTGGCCTTGCAGAAAGGTTGCTGCAGCCTTTGTCCTACCATCTCCAGCACAGGATGGTTTCTAGTCCCAGGAGGCCCTGTCTTGTGCTGCGTGGGGCCCTTAGCGCGGTGAAGACTCGCAGCACCCTGGAGGTCTTTGTTGCTTCTGCCCTTTCCTTTAGATTGCATCTCCCAATCTTGGTTTATATGTTTGTCAGGAGGTGGGGAAGCCTGCTTTCCCCACCTGACAAATTTATAAACTGGAAATTGATCCAGTCCTGGATCAGTTTGGGTCACACAACAGGGTGGGCAGTGTTGACCCACAGAGGGTCCTGGGCCCCTTATTCCTCTCTGGCCCTAGGCTCTGAGCTCCCAGGTTTTGACTGCCAAGCAAAAGGTGGAGTTGTGTCCATTGTTGCTCTTTACCAGGCCCCCAAGAGTTGCTGTCGGTGAGCTCACAGGCTCTTTTCTTCTCTCTGCTTTGACTAGTGCTGAATTTCTGACCCCAGGCCTGTTGCAGCATCTGTGTGGCTTCTGGGCCGGAGCCCAGATTTCAGCAGGCTGCCCATAGTTTACCCTCAGGATGAACTCTAGGAAGCTGGGGAGCACTCTGGTGGTGGTATAAGTTCAGCCCCTCATTTTAGTTTATTTTTATGTTAAAATGTTTATTAATACCAAATAACACATAGATCAGAATGTGGTATGACAGAAAGGGACTGACTGGACTCAGGATCTCCCACCCCAGCCCCAGGGGTGAAGGTGAAGGTGATTGGTTTCCTGGCTATCCTTCTTTCCACAGTTTTTCCATGTGCACTCTCATGTGCGTGTGTTTTTATCCTCTTCCTGCTCTTAACCGTGGCAGTGGGGAGCACACTAACTTGCTCTGACACCTAGTTTTTTTTTATTAAGTGTATCTTGGGAATCTTTCCACATCAGCATATACAGATACACTGCATTCTTTTTTTTGGAGATGGAGTCTCGCTCTGTCTCCCAGGCTGGAGTGGAGTGGCACGATCTCTGCTCACTGCAACCTCCACCTCTCAGGCTCAAGCGATTCTCCTGCCTCAGACTCCCAAGTAGCTGGGGTTACAGGCGCCCACCACCACGCCTGGCTCATTTTTGTATTTTGGGTAGAGATGAGGATTCACCATGTTGGCCAGGCTGGTTTCAAACCCCTGACCTCAAATTATCTGCCCACCTCCGCCTCCCAAAGTGCTGAGATTACAGACGTGAGCCACCACATCCGGCCATTCTTTTTTTTAAAAAAAAACTTTGTTGTTGTACATATGATGTGTGTTAAGTGGACTGTGGCTTATAAAACCTCTTCACAGATGTTTTCCAGTGTGATCCTTCTAGCCCTGTGAGGAAGACAGACCAGAAGAAATTTTTTGCAGCTTAGGATACTCTGCAAACAAGGAGGAAGTGAGAGGAGTTGGGGCTTGTTTAATGCAGACTAAAACAGGATCTTTCCTTTGAGAGACTGAGACAGGATGGGGAGCAGGCTGTAGATGTGCATACATACCCGCTCAGAGAGAACGTGCGAGGCAGCATCTGCAGAGGAGTGTGGTGGGCAGCACGTGCTGCGGGGGCAGGAAGAGGAGAGCTTCCGGGAAGGGGGTGGAACTTGAGCCAAACCTTTTTTTTAAAAAGAGGGGAGGGCCGGCGCAGTGGCTCATGCCTGTAATCCCAGCACTTTGGGAGGCCGAGGTGGGCGGATCATGAGGTCAGGAGATCGAGACCATCCTGGCTAACATGGTGAAACTCCATCTCTACTAAAAATACAAAAAATTAGCCGGGTGTTGTGGCAGGTGCCTGTAGTCCCAGCTACTCGGGAGGCTGAGGCAGGAGAATGGCGTGAACCCTGGAGGCGGAGCTTGCAGTGAGCCGAGATCGCGCCACTGCACTCCAGCCTGGGCAACAGAGTGAGACTCCGTCTCAAAAAAAAAATAAAGAGGAGAGGCTGGGTGCAGTGGCTCACACCTGTACCCAACACTTTGGGAGGCCAAGGTGGGCAGATCACTTGAGGTCAGGAGTTTGAGACCAGCCTGGGCAGCATAGCGAAACCCCATGTCTATTAAAATTACAAAAATTAGCCAGGCATGGTGGTGCACACTTGTAATCCCAACTACTTAGGAGGCTGAGGTGGGACAATCACTTGAACCTGGGGTGTGGAGGTTGCAGTGAGCCGAGATCATGCCACTGCACTCCAGCCTAGGTGACAGAGTGAGACTCTGTCTCAAAAAAAAGAGGGGAAGGTAGGAATGAGACAAAGGAAAAGGGGAGGAGGGCATTTCGGGCAGGAGAGCAGCATGGACAGAAGGTGCAAACACGTGGCAGAGGGTCGGTGTCCATGGACACGCTTCCACCACCCTGGTCTAATCATTGACTTAGCAGACATCTAAATGCCTACTGCGTGCCCAGCACTGTAGAGGGTCACAAGGCAGCAGGAACCTCTCAGTGCCTGCCCTCTGTGGGCTCTGACTCCAACCAGGAGAAACTAGATGCACAACAGCAGGCAAAACTTAACTGATGGTGAGAGAGGTCAGCATAGTGGTTACAGCTGAGCACAGTGACTCACACCTGTAATCCCAGTACTTTGGGAGGCCGAAGTGGGAGGATAGCTTGAGCCCAGGAGGCTGAGGCTGCAGTGAGCCCTGATCAGGCCATCACTGCATTCCAGCTTGGCCTGGACAACAGAACAAGACCCTTTCTCAAAAAAAGCAGAGTAGTTACTTCTTATTGTGGGGATTAGCTGGTCAGGGGCACAAAGAACCTTCTGGGGTGCCGGAAATGTTTACTGTCTTGACCTGGGTGATGGGTTTTTTTGGTTTATTTTTTGTTTGTTTTGTTTTGTTTTTTTGAGACGGAGCCTTGCTCTTGTACCCCAGGCTGGAGTACAATAGCGCGATCTCGGCTCACTGCAACTTCCACCTCCTGGCTTCAAGCGATTCTCCTGCCTCAGCCTCTCGAGTGACTGGCACTACAGGTGCCTGCCACCCTGCCCGGCTAATTTTTATATTTTTAGTAGAAATGGGGTTTCACCATGTTGGCCAGGCTGGTCTCGAACTCCTGACCCCAGGTGATCCGCCTGCCTCGGCCTTCCAAAGTTTTGGGATTATAGGCATGAGCCACCGCGCCTGGCCTGGGTGATGATGGTTTTATGGTGGTATATAAATGTAGGAATTTATGGGGCTTATTATACTTAAGATTAATGCAGATTGCATACTCTAACCATGAGTATGTTATACCCCAATTATAAATCAAGCAGGCAAATAAATAGCACATTCCCCAAAATAAAGAATTAAAATGCAATAGCAAGAAAATGTGCAAAGAGCTATGCCTGGGAAAATACAGAAAGTGTATTGCTTTGAAAGGGTGAGAGATGAGATTTCAGACCCTCACCCTCTATCACTGTGTCATTTCTGAAGGCCTCTGGTGACTTTCTTTGCCCCTCTCCACCGTTATAGTCATTGGAACCAGACGGCGGAACCCTGGGCCTCAGAATTAAGTCTACTACACACCTTAGCAACTAGGAATTCAAGGCTAGCCAGGTCCTGGCCCTTTATCTGTCCTTCAGAGAGTGGGGTGCCACAGCCAAAGTGGACAGCTCGCCATTCCCAGATGTGCCCTGTGTTCTCGGCTGCCTTGCCTGACTCACCTTGGCCTTCCCTAAGAGTGCCTTTTCTAGTTTTCTGGCCCAGCTAGAAGAAGGGCCATTATACCTACTCCAGAATCATCCCTGCTGCTCCCAAGTTGGAATATTTCTTCCTCCACAGTGGCCACCTCTTATGTGGCCTCCATCACACAGTTTGTATACCTACCTCTTCAAGGGCAGGCTGTGTTTTATTCCTTTTGTCATCTCTCCCCATAGGGGTCTAGGTCAGTGCTTTTGTACATGGTGCCTGAAACAGTCCCATAAATGATATTTTATTTGAGTGGGTCTCTCTGGCTGGAGCTACTAGGTGGAAGATTGCCATGTGGGAGCAGGGGTCATAACAAAGGCTGGTCATCAAGATGCTGGTGCTTCCAAATTCCCAACAGTTATTAACTTGTAGGATTGAGGAACAAGTAATAGAAATTCCCTGGAATTCCCCAAAACATGTTATTCTATATCTTTCCTAACACTTTATGAGTTTTTAAATAACGAGTGGTCATAATAATAAATGGAATTATTTTTTCTGTGATAAAATTTCAGATGTTTCTGTTTAAAAAAAAAAAAGAGAAACAGATATAACATTAAATGCATGGTTGGTGGTTTGGCTGGGCACAGTGGCTTACACCTGTAATCCCAGCACTTTGGGAGGCCAAGGCAGGAGGATGGCTTGAGCTCAGGAGTTTGAGACCAGCCTGATAACAGAGAAAGATTTTGTCTCTACTGAAAATCAGAAAAATCAGCCAGCATGGTGGCATGTGCCTGTAGTCCCAGTTACTCCGGAGGCTGAGGCAGGAGGATCACTGAAGCCCAGGAGTTTGAGGCTGCAGTGAGCTATGATAGCACCACTCCGGGTGGTGACAGTCTGGGTGACAGAGCAAGACCCCATCTCAAAAATTAAAATAATAAAATAAATGCATAGTTTATTGTTATTATGGACAAATATATTATGATATAAGATTTATATATTTCATTAGCATGTAAAAATGATCTCCACCTGATACAGACATCTGATAATAGAAAATGCAGAAGAGAGCATTAACATAAAATGAATGCCAAATAAAAATCACTTGATGATTTAAGAGTAATACTACACATATTTAATATTTAAAAGTTACTCTTAAAGGTTAAAACTAGAGAAAAGTTAAAAAAATAATACAATGAACTTCTGTATTTCCTTCACCAAGATTCGCCAGTTGCTAACGATTTGGTACATTTGCTTGATGTTGTGTCATGGATTGTCCACATTCCATGTTTGTTGGATCGTTTCCTTGTGATTAGATTCAGGTTTACGTTGTTGGTGGGAACCCACATAGGTGATGTGTGCTTCCTGTTGCTTACATCAGGAGGCACAGTAGTGCCAGCTGGCCCTAGTAAAGGGGATGCTAACTTGATTCACCTAGTTAAGTTGGCATCTGTGAAGTCTCCTTTTGTATTAAGACAGTGAACTTCGAAAGGACTTTTCCCTGACTTTGGGAGTTGCTGACAGCCATTTAGGAAAAGAGACCACCGTTTTCTCTGTCATGTGTAGCTGCAGTTAAGAAACATCCTAGTATAGTCAGACAAGCTCTGGAGGCCGGTGTGCCAGGACCTGGGACCAGGCTCTCCAGCCATCTCTCCCTGTGACCATAGCCAAGTCATCTCTGAGTTATGTAAGATTGTACATATAAGGAAATAGACACTCAGAGAAGTGAAGCAGTTTGCCCAAAGCTACTCAGCTAGTGAGTGCCAGAGCTAGGATTCAAACCCATTTTTGTTTGGGGACAAAGCCCTGCCCTTGTCCTTGTGCCAAGCTGCCTCCTTTGTTCGGTGGCTGGTTGTTGTTATTGTGTCACTGAGCACTCGGAAGTAGCGCTCAGAACCAAGCAGAAGAGCACCAAGCCTTGTAGGCCCTGACAGGTGAGAGGGAAGAGAGGGGTGCCATGCTTCATCCATCTGGACTGCCCTTGGAATTCCTGGGCCAATTTGGGGATCCCAGGCACCAACCCTAACATGGGCCAGTGCCAGTGCCAGGTACATGCAGCGTGTACTTCCCGGTCTGGGCAGGCGGAGGCTGGAGCGGCACCAGCAGCTCACCTCTGTAACGCAGCACGGAAGTATTTATTTCAAGGGTGGCTCAGAGAAGTGAGGCAGTTTGCCCAAAGCAAACTGGTTCCTCCCCTGCATGTGGCAGGCTGTCCTGCAAGCTGGGAGGCGGGCTGTTGGACGCTCCCCAGCCACCCTTGAAATAAATGCTTCCACGCTGTGTTACAGAGGTGAGCTGCTGGCACCGTTCCAGCCTCCGCCTGCCCAGACCGGCAAGTACAGGCTGCACGTACCTGAGAGTGGCCCACTTTAGGGTTGATGCCTGGGATCCCCAGATTGGCCCAGGAATTCCAAGGGCAGTCCAGGTGGATGAAGGAAGGTATTGCCTCAGCCTGCCTGGGTTCCTTGGGGGAGAGAGGGAGACAGGAAGCATTAATGGGGGAAAGGTGTGCCAAGCCTTGCCAAGCAGGTCATTGTGGGTGGGGAAACACCGCCTACGTGCTTGGGACGCCCCAGGATCTGGGTGGAGGTTCTTGAGGAGGCAGCGAGAAAGGAGGGCTGTAACAGCGACTCTGGAGCACTCTAGAATGGCTCTTAGTGACCTTCTGCTCTGGTGACCCACCAGCAGCCCACCCACCTGTCATCTTCCAGTTAGCAGCCATCCCCATGGCCAGTAGCACCTGAGAGCACTTGGTAAGTAGAAAGACCCAGCGTCTGCTCCTCATATTACCCTGGTGTCCTTCCCCAGAGCAGTTGTTTTGGGGAAAACTGGCTCCGGCTGAAGCAGGAAATGGTGTTCCTTGTCAAGGTCATGTTGTCCTGTTGCTATAGAACTGAGAGACCCTGAGGATCAGCCCTCTCAGGTTCCAATTGCCTCTTTTTTTTTTTTTTTTTTTTTTTTTTTGAGACGGAGTCTCGCTCTATAGCCCAGGCTGGAGTGCAGTGGCCAGATCTCAGCTCACTGCAAGCTCCGCCTCCCGGGTTCACGCCATTCTCCGGCCTCAGCCTCCCGAGTAGCTGGGACTACAGGCGCTGCCACCTCGCCCGGCTATTTTTTGTATTTCTTAGTAGAGACGGGGTTTCACCGTGTTAGCCAGGATGGTCTCGATCTCCTGACCTCGTGATCCGCCCATCTCGGCCTCCCAAAGTGCTGGGATTACAGGCTTGAGCCACCGCGCCCGGCCCCAGTTGCCTCTCTTTACACTATTCATCCTCATAGGCCACCAGGAAGGGGGCCAAATTCGGGGCCAGGGCCAGTGGCTTGGTGAGGCATAGGCTGTGCTGTATGGGCCCTGTAGGGAGCTCTGGGGAGTTCTTATTCCCCTGGCTCACGGCCACCTTTGACCCTGCATCTTGGAGAGACCCCCAGGGCTCTGGCAGCCAAGTGAGCAGGAGTGGAGGGACGGGGCACCTTGGGAGGGAGAGCCCCGGAAGGAAACAGGGTTTATAGACAGACTCCTGGTCATCACTGCTTGTAATGCTCGCTCAGTGAACAGAGGCAGTGCTTTACCTGACTCAAGAGAGTCCCTTCTGTCTCCTGCTGGATGGGCTGAGATCCGGACTGGTTAGAAGCCCAACATGACCTGGCGTGTGAGACCTTGCACTCTCTGAATGAATTCCCCAAGTGTCATCAATAAGTCACTCTGGTTCTGGCATTTCCCTATCTTATCGCGCACACCCATTCTCCTGGCTCTGAGTCCTGAGGAGTGAGATTGCAGTTTTTGACCCATATTCTTACTGAGAGCCGGCTGTCATGCAGGTATAATATAAAATCCGGAAGCTGCTGTCAGAACTATGTGAGAATTGGGAGGTGACAGCATGGGCCAATTTTCTGAATCTCTAGCGTGCTTTGATGCTTAAGAAGTCTTTCTGGGCTCCCTGAGATTTGAAACCTCTTGTTTTATCTGTCCTTTCACTCTGGTTCTTCCTTTCCTCTCTTGGGGACTTCATGCTTCTCAAATATTTGTTAAGTGGGTGCTTATATGGGACCTTAGAAAGCAATCAGCTAGGCGTGCACTTGGAAAGGCACAGGAGGACTGAGAACAAGACTAAACATTTCTGTAAGATTGAGCAGCAGGAGAGCTTTGCTGCTTTACTGGTGTCATTATGTGCCTGCAGCTCCTGGGCTGCCTTTACTCGAGTGAGATCCATTTACAAGACTCCAGACTCTTCTACTGCACTTTATTACAAAAGATGTTGATGCTCGTTTTAAAAACAATTTAAACTACAAACATGAATAAAGGTATTTATCTCCCCACCAGTCCCCCTCATTCTCCCTTCCCTCCTGTTCTTAGACTGGTTTCCCCTCCCAGTAGTTTAGGTTGTGGGGCAAGTGTGTGTAGCTCTGCATCAGTGTCTTAAACAAAATGAGTGTGTCACAGATGCGCAGCTCGGCCACTCACTGTTTTCTTCAACTGTATGTCACGGCCATCCTGCCATGGCCCCACGTCTGTGTCACCTGCTGCTCTTGGGCATCTGCAGAGAATTCCATGACATGGATCTTGAGGTAGGCGTCTTCAGCTTTTTCTGCTTCATCTTATTCTCCACAATCGTTTATATCATGCTTGTAAAACCTTTTTTTTTTTTTTTAATTCTTACTAGACACAGCACATGTTCATTTTAGAAAATGTAGAAAAATCAGATAAGCAGCAGGTCATGGTGACTCACGCCTGTAATCCCAGCACTTTGGGAGGCCAAGGCAGGCAGAACACCTGAGGCCAGGAGATTGAGACCAGCCTGGCCAACATGGTAAAACCCCATCTCTACTAAAAATACAAAAATTATCTGGGCATGGTGGTGCTCACCTGTAGTCTCAGCTACCTGGGAGACTGAATTGGGAGAATCACTTGAACCCAGGAGACGGAGGTTCCAGTGAGCCGAGATCACGCCAGTGTACTCCAACCTGCGTGACAGAGTGAGACCCTGTCTCCCCACCCCCTGCCAAAAAAAAAAAAAAAAAAAACAGGTAAGCAATAAAAAAAAAATAGAAATGACCCCTAAGAGGTAACATTTTGGTGTGTATAATACAAGTGTCTTTTACATTTGCTCCCTCATCTCAGCATTGCCACTGCCATTAAAGAAGGCCCATGGTCATTAGTCCCATGTCACAGATAGAAAGGCTGAGCCACAGAGAGGGTAGCGGGTTGCCCAGAGGTACACAGCGTAGTAAAGACAGGGCTGGGGGCATACCTGTCATATAATTCAGCACTAGTGCTCTCTCCACTGTAGCCCACTCACTATCTTCGCACCTTGGGATAGAGAGGGGGGTGCAAGGCATTGGATTACAGATGCATTGAACTGCCTTATCCAAAGGTTAATAGACAGATGACTGCTTGAGGAAAGTCCCTGATTGACTTAGGAGAAGAGGTAGAAGACATACTCTTCAGGTTTACAGATGATATGAGACGAGGGATTGTTTGCGCTTTGGAGAACAGAATCGGGCTTAGAAAACCCTCAAAGAGCTCTAACAACAGATCAGGAGCAACAGGATAAACTTTGGAATGGGTGGATGTAAAGGGACCCCCTTCTATTTCAGTAAGCACAGGAAGGTCTGACTTGATGTTCAGGCGGTGACGACTGGTCTGCCTGGGAGTCGTAGTGGACTGTAAGCAGTGGGACGTGTCATTTCAACACTTTAACTTCATCTTACTTCCTGGGAGTGTTAGGAGCCACACATCAAGAGGACATGATGAACTAAGGAACAGGGTTTGGGAACCTGTCAAATGACAAATGCTGAAGTGACAGAGGTTTCACCTAGAGAAGATGGGTTTGGGGAGGAAAAGGTGCAGGCCAAGACTTGGTGACCAGGACCAGGCACGAAAGGACCAGGAATGGCAGTTAGTTGAAGGGAGAGTCTAATCGGTCAGGATATAGAACACCTTTTTAGCATTAGAGTTCAGGAATGGTAGTGAGAGGCAGTACAGTAGAGTGGTTAAGAGCTCCTGCTCTGATGGCTTACTGGCTCCTGGCTCCTACAGTCTTGGAAGTTACCTCACTCTTCCATGCTCCAATTTTCTCATCTGTAAATGGGGATAATGGGTACCTGCCTTATAGTCCACTTTTAAAACCTAAGGGAGTTGCTCCATGAAAGCAGCTTAGAATAATGCCTGGCACACATAGGTGCTATGCACTGTTTGATTCACACGGAAGCTGGGTAGGCTTCATGGAAGAAGAGTTGTAGAAGGTCTTCTGCATGCATCTGGTATGACATGCTTCCCCAGCCTTCTCCATTCCCTGCCTCCCTGTCTCCTCGTTTCTTTCTCCATCTTCCTCTCCTGGGCCTAGGATCCTGTATTTCCCCTACCTAGAATACCCTACCCCTCAATCTTTATTTTCTTCTTTGAAACTCTTAAGTATTTTATTTCTTCTTCTTCTTCTTCTTCTTCTTTTTTTTTTTTTTTTTTGAGACAGAGTTTCATTCTGTCACCTGGGCTGGAGTTCAATGGCACGATCTCGGCTCACTGCAAGCTCCACCTCCCGGGCTCACGCCATTCTCCTGCCTCAGCCTCCCGAATAGCTGGGACTACAGGTGCCCACCACCACACCCGGCTAATTTTTTGTATTTGTAGTAGAGACGGGGTTTCACTGTGTTAGCCAGGATGGTCTCGATCTCCTGACCTCATGATCCGCCCACCTTGGCCTCCCAAAGTGCTGGGATTACAGGCATGAGCCACCGCGCCCGGCCCTGTTTCTTCTGCTTTAAATTGTTTTTATTAAAAAAAAAAAAAAAAAAACTGACTCAGGAGTCAGCTGCCCTTCACTCTTCCCTTGTGCACAGCCTGTCCTGTGAGTAGGTACAGATACTGACTGGTCTTATATTTCTTCCTGAAAATATAAATGTTTTAAAGGTACCCAAGGACTTGTCAACACCTCCCCACCCCCACCCTGGGTCTGACCTAGGACTCTGAGTCAGGGAGGCCTCCCTCCATTGAGTAATAGTAGCTTTGGGATCTGCTCAGTAAGAGGATTGTAGAGTTTAAGGGAGGAAGAAGCACCAGTGCTGCCTCCCCATGGGAAAAATGAAGCGCCGCCCCCCGCCCCGCCCCGCCACCGCCGCACCACAGAACCACCAACCGCAACATCACTTGGCAGATTAGCAAAAGAACTAACGAGACACTGCTAGGCCCCTCAGGCTTCTAGATTCGCCCTCCACCACATTTCTACCAATTTATGCTCATCTGAATGAGCTCCTCCTTTGTAGGGTCTGGAATGGTCTGAAAGCAGGGTCAGATACCCATGGAAAACTGAAGCCTGTGGAGCAATGATCTCTACAGGACTGCTTCAAGTTACATGGTGAACAGACATCTTTTTCCAGTTATGCCAGTTGCTCCTCTGGTACTTGAGGATTATGTGAATCTAACAACAGACAAAAATCTCTGCCTCATGGAGCTTATATTCTTTAGGAAGAGACAAGCACTAAACAAATGAGGAAATGTATATACACTCTGCCAGATAGCCGTAAGACGGACGGAGAAAGCTGAAGCAGGGAAGGGAGATGGAAGTACCTGAGGGTGGACTGCGCAGGTTTGAAGCAGGGAAGCCAGGGAAGGCCTCACTGAGATGGCCACATTTGAGAAAGGACCTGAAGGAGGTGAGGCAGTGAGCTGTGGAGATAGGTAATTAGGGTAGGGGAAGAACTGTAGCTAGAGAGAACAGTGGCCGCAAAGGCCCACCCAAGGCAGGATATGCCTGCTGTGTGGAGACCAGCAGGAGGCCGTGTGCCTGATACTTAATATACCAGAAGGAGTGGAGCAGGCAGGGGTGCCAGTTCCAGAAGGACTTGCTGGCAGGTATTAAGATGGGCTTTTTCTCTGAGGTAGGAAGCTCCAGGAAGGATTTGATCACAGGAAGGACAGAATCTGAATTGTATTTTAGAAGGATCACTGTGACTGCATACAGAGACTGGGTGGTAAGGCGGGAGGCAGAAGCCAAAAAGCCAGTTAGGAGGCTGATAAAGTAATCCAGGCAAGAGATGGTGTTGGCTAGGACCAGGGTCATAGCAGTAGAGGTGGTGAGAAGTGATTAGATTCTGTATATTTATTAACGGCAAAGCCAGCAGGATTCATTGACTCTTAAGTGGAAGGTTGAAGTTTTCATTGAGATGAGAGAGACCATGGGGGAAGGTAAAGGGCTCGGTTTTGGTTGTGTTAGGCTTGTGCTGCCATTGGACATCCGTGTGGAGGTGTCAGAGAAGCTGGCCTGTAGAAATAAACTGGGGAATCATCAGCATACAACAGGCATTGGAAGGCACCAGCCGGCATAAGATCATAAAGAGAGGGAGCATAGATGGAGAATGAAGGAGCCCTTTAGAGATTAGGCAGAAAATTGCTAACTGGGGCCAACAAAGGAGATTGATAAAGGGCCGCCAGTGACATCGGAGTAAAACCTGGGAGGAAGCCAAATGAAGAGAAGTCATAGAGGAGGAGGGATCAAGCAGTCATATCACATGCTGTCGTGGGTCAAATAAAATGAAGATCATAAGTGTTTGTTACCAAAAGTTTAAAAGTACAGTGACATTGGCCGGGCGTGGTGGCTTACATCTGTAATCCCAGCACTTTGCGAGGCTAAGGCGGGTGGATCACTTGAGGTCATAGTTCAAGATCAGCCTGGCCAACATGGTGAAACCCTGACTTTACCAAACAATATAAAAATTAGCCGGGCGTGGTGATGCGTGTCTGTAGTCCCAGCTATGGGAGTCTGAGGTGGGAGAATTGCTTGAATCCGGGAGGAAGAAGTTGTAGTCAGCCGAGATGGAGCCATTGCACTCCAGCCTGGGCAACAGTGAGACCCTGTCTCAAAAAAAAAAAAAAAAAAAGCCGGGCATGGTGGCTCACACCTGTAATCCCAGCACTTCGGGAGGCCGAGGTAGGTGGATAACTTGAGGTGAGTTCAAGACTAGCCTGGCCAACATGGTGAAACCCCATCTCTGTTAAAAATACAAAAATTAGCTGGGTGTGGTGGCAGGCGCCTGTAATACCAGCTACTCAGGAGGCTGAGGCAGGAGAATCACTGGAACCCAGGAGGCAGAGTTTGCACTGAGCTAAGATCATGCCACTGTACTCCAGCCTGCACGACAAAGTGAGACTCTCAAAAAACAACAACAACAACAACAAAACACAAAGGCCAGGTGCAGTGGCTTATGCCTGTAATTCCAACACTTTGAGATGCCAAGGTGGGAGGATCACTTGTGATCCAGGGGGAGTTCAGTTCAAGACCAGCCTGGCCAACATGGTGAAAACCCATCTCTACTAAAAATACAAAAATTAGTTGGGTGTGGTGGCATGAATCTGTAATCCCAGCTTCTCTGGAGGCTGAGGTAGGAGGATCACTTGAGCCCGGGAGGTGGAGGCTGTAGTGAACCAAGGTCACGCCACTGCATCCCAGCCTAGTGACAGAGCAAGACTGTCTCAAAAAAAAAAAAAGTACAATGATATTAAAAAAAAAATCACCTACCACTCTATTCATACAGGGAAACTTTCTTCTATTATTTTGTCATTTTCATGGGAATCATGATCTTTATGTAAATTCGTATTGTATTTTTCACTTAAGTTATTAAATATTCTATGAAAACATGAGTTTAATGACTAGGTAATACTCAGTTTCCTGGATGTGCCTTAATATATTTAACCATTCCTCTAATATTGGGCATTGGGCCATTTCTGATTTTTTGTTATTATAAATAACATTGCAGTGAACAGCTCAGTATGTTTTCCTATGAGGGGAAGTATAGGGTCAACGAACATGAATGCTTTTAGGTGAGACTTGAACTTGAGATCCCTGGGTTCTCCTGGACAGACTGGCCAATCATAGCTTAGCTGTGGGATTTTTCCGTGTCTCCTGTCTCCCTGGGAAGGTTGAGAAGTCACTCAGCCCTACATATCCCTATTCCTGCCTCCCCGCCGCAATTGCGCGTCCCATTTCTCCTGGGCCAGAGTTTTATTGCCTCTCATGGGGCCTGCTGGCCACCACTCAGTGGCTGCCCTTCTCCTTACCTCCAGCCTTCGTCCCCTCACCCAGAGCATTCACAAGCCAGCAAGAGCCAGTCTGAGCTTCCCTCAGATTAGGGAGTGTAGTGATCAATGAAATAGCCCTGCCTTCACTCATCTCACTGGGTCAATTAAATAAGGTGTGATGTACCTGAAAGCACTTCAGAAACTTAAGAGTCTCATGCCCTACCAGCTGAGCTATCCAGGTACCCTTAAAGGGCTGTCCTAGTCTTAACTGTTTGAAAAGAAATAGGTAGCTGGGCATGGTGGCTCATACCTGTAATCTCAGCACTTTGGGAGGCCGAGGCAGGCGGATAACGTGAGCCCAGGAGTTCGAGACCATCGTGGGCAACATGGCAAAACCCTGTCTCCACAAAAAATACAAAAATTAGCTGGGCGTGGTGCTGCACACCTGTGGTTCCAGCTGCTCAGCAGGCTGAAGTGGGAGAATCACCTGATCCCAGGAAATCGAGGCTGCAGTGAGCTGTGATTGTGCCACTGCACTCTAGCCTGGGTGACAGGGAGATCTTGTCAAAAAAAAAGAAAAAAGGTGTAAGTGATGGTGTCCACATTGTAACCACAGAGCCCCTAGAGCAGGGCTGTTGACCTATGGTTGGCATCCTGGTCACAAGAGCTCTGTGTCAGATGTGTGAGGGGCTTGGGTATAGTTGTCAAGCCTGGGAATGTGGCTGGTAAATGTCGATTGACCTCATGCCAGGCAGTGCCAAGTGCCACATCTGCTCCCCAGATACCTGTGTTTGTGTATGTGTGTCATAGTCGGGAATCACTGAGACCAGGACCTCGGGGAGGCTGGAGCCCCGTTGGGCAGAGCAGGAATGGGCCTTGGAGATGATCTAATTCTGACATTTTACTCAGTGAGGACACAGGTGGGGCAGCCAGAGAGGTACTCAGCTCTGAGTCAGGGGCCCATCCCTCATCTCCTCAGCCTGAGTCTTCCCGGGAACACAACAGGCAGCTGCTTCCCAGACCTTGCAGGGCTCCGGGAGGTGGCCTTCCCATCCCGCCGACTCCCTTGCCAGGTTTGTTGTAACCATTGCTCCTCCGAGCCTGGCTGAAATCATCTTCAGTCTTATCCTCCACAGCAGCCTGAAAGGTCTTTGTAAAAATGCGGCTCTGTTCCTTCCCATCCTCTTCATAACCCCCTTGGCTCTCTGCTCCTCCTAGAAAAAACACCCACATCCTCAGCTTACCCTTCAAGACCCTGAGTGACCTGTAGCCACAGCCCTTCTCTCTACCCACAGACCTCCTTCCTTGGGTCCTCCTTCCTTGGGCCTTTTCACATCGCTGTTCCCATCACCCTGGAATCCCTCTCAGCCTGCCTGGGCCAAAGGCTACGTAAGGAAGGTCCTCAAGAAAGCCTCTCCTGACCATCCGCACCTGACTCGTGCTCTGAGTGCCGCACCGTGCTTGGCATTTGTCCTTCATAGCCCTGGTCATTGCTGGCTAATGTAGCCTGGCACATGGTGGTAGGTACTTGACAAATATTTGTTGAACAAGTGAATGAAACCAGCTGGCAGGGACCAGAAGAAGAGCAAAGGGGCAGGGACAGTGTCCACAACCATAGCCCCTGTGGTCTTAGCTGAGAAGGGCTCTGGCTCGGTCCCTGGCCTGTCCCTCTGCTGGCCAGCAGAAACACCCTACCCTGGAAGCCCTCTCCAAGTAGTGTGAGGGGCCTCAGGCCCGTTCAGGCTTCGGTAGGAGAGATCTGGGTCTCTTCTGGGACCTGAGCAGGCCTTTCATTTACCTCATTGGCATCTCTCAGCATTTTATTTGTTTTTTAAAATGTCTCCCTCTTCCCCCAACCAACCCCAGATTATGAAGGTATCCCACGCTCACTGTGAAGAAACTGGATAACATAGGAAAATATAATTAAGAAAATAAAAATCACCTACAGCCCCACCCCTCAGAGAAAAGTACCCTTAACATTTGTGGCCATGTCTTTTCAGTTTTGTTTCTATGCATGTGTACATGCTTTGACATTGCTGAGCTTCTCCTTGTGAAAACCACAGATTTTTCGCAGTCTTCAGCGACTGCGGTCAGAGGCGGTCAGCATGTCAGTTCTCCCAGTGGAGAGCTGATACAGGGATCTGGATTCCTCTCTCTCCCTACTGCGGGTGGGTGAGTGGGCACACCCAAGGCCCCCTTCTGTGGCAGCTTTCCCATCCCTGGTGAAGAGTACCCTCCTGTCTCTAGTCTCTTCTCCAGGCATTCTCTGGTCCTGGAGGCTGGTTGTTCCTGGGGGCTGCCTCTTGGGGCAATGGGAAGAATTGTGGAATGCATGGATGGCCTCCTGGCTGTCTTTTCTCTGGTTCCAGCAGTCTCTGAACAAAACCAGCCCCAGGCCACTCCTGGGGATTGGCCTCAGGTGACTCTCTGGGCTGACTCTGGCCAGCTAGAAGGCCACCCGGGCTTCTCCTGTGTTCTTAAGAGGGTGGGGTGACCTGGATTGGCGAATAGTAAGCAGAGAACACGGCAGAGTTGCTGGCCTAGAAAACCAGGTCACTAGGTCAGCACTTGGATTAATGATTGATAAGAAAGGTTAGGAGAGAATCAGCAGACCCATTCTCCCATGACATCCCTCACTTCTGATCCCAAAAGCACCTGCCATGGAGACGGGGCAACCTCTGTCTTGTATCCAGAGGCTGCCCCTTATTCCGCTGCAATGTGGGAGGAAGGAGATGACAGCAACTGGGTCACCCACATGTGGGGCAAGATGGGGAGGAAGGTTTAGGCCCTTCTCCCTGAAAAAAGAAGCATGTGCCCAGACTAGGGGGCTCCCTGCCGGTTCTCTCCCCACAATTGATGGTGAGGCAGGGAACTGGGAAGTTCTGTCTGTGGAGGTCCCTTGGGTTTCAGCAGGCTAGCACATTTCTAGAGCTAGAATATCACCCTACAATCCCTTAACACAAGCCATGGGTGATAATAATAGCAGCAACCGCTGTGGTCCTTATTTGTAGGACCCTTACTATCTACCTGGCACTGTTAAGTTACTGCATCATTACTTATTCCACACAGCAGCCTCTCAGGTTAGGTGCTAGCATCCCAGTTTTAGTGTCTTCCCCAAGTCATAGAGTGAGAGGGACGAGCCAGGGTGTGAACCCAGGCCTGACTGAAGCCGGTGGAATTCACTTCTTTGGAGTATTGCATCTCGATGGCAGTAATCTATGAAAACTGATACAGTGGCAAGTGCTACAACTCAGAATAGTGTGGCTAAGGCTCATGTTTTTAGTATATTCATTCAGCAAGTGTATGTTGAGGACCCACTAAATGCCAGGTGCTGGGACCCACCTCAGTAAGATACAGGGCATTCTCTGGGAAACTGATAACATGGTGAGGCCAGAGCAGTTCGCAGACACTGCAGTTTGGTGTAGCGATTACAGATTTGGAGGGCCTGTGTCGGGGTTGTGGTGAGAAGGAACAGAATGGAGCTAGTCTAGGAGAGCTTCCCGGAAGAGGAGGTGCAGGCAGGTCTTGAAGGAGAGAAGGTCTTAGCTAGTGGAGGGGACGGTGTTCCAGGCAGATGCCAGTTCAAGCCTCCATGCTCAGGGAGTGATGCGGGATCTTGAGGCACATAGGTGGGCAGAGCAGGAGGATAGGCCTGGAGAGGGAGGCAGGGACCAGAGCTTGTGGCTGTTTTCAGCACACAGGGGTCATTTTCTGGCAGTAATGTCCAGAAGGGCTTTCACCAAGGAGTTCTTGACAGAAACAGCTGGGGACTGGCAGCCAGACAGAGGATTCAGAGGTGATGGCTCCCGACTGAGGCTAAGGAGCCCCAGCTGGGCAAGGACATGCCAGCTCCTGATCCAGTCTTACCTAGCACCATATATGAGACACACAGTAGAGTGGCTAAGACTTGAGCCAACCTGCCTTGACTCAAATCCTGCTTCTCTAGTTACTGTGTGACCTTGAGCCAATTACTTTCCCTCTCTGTGCCATAATTTCCACATCAGTTAAATGGGGATAATAATAGTACCTGCCTCTTAGGGTTGTTGTGAGGATTACAGTTGCCAACATACACAGAGCATGGTGTGTAATAAGTTCTTGGAGAAGGGAAGCTGGTACGATTGTGATGGAAGTGGTGATCCAGCTTAGGCTCTAGTACAGTATGAAGGCCCATCAGGCTGTACTATGTGGCAGATGGAGCCCATGGAGGCCCCTGGCACACTGACTGTCCCCACTCATCCCCTGGGTAGGGCAGAAGTGTTCCCACACTGTATAGCCTGCCAATGGGCATCAGGGAAACGCCTGAGTCACCACAAGGAGTACGAGGCACTTGGGGGTTGCCCAGCTGAGCACAGAGGGCTGCCCTGAAAGTGAGCCCCTCCCTACTCCTAGCAGAGATGGGGAAGGGAGACAGCTAGACTTGGTGGGAGGGACTGGGCCCCAGGTGGCTTAGTTGCTCTGGCCGCAGACCAGGTCTCTAGAGCTCTGGATCATTTGGGTTAAGCTCCTAACTACCACTGCCCATGAAATCCACCTGCCAATGGGCAATGGATGGAGTCGTGCCCCTCCCTGCACCTAAGCTCTCCGAAGGGCTGAGTTTCTTCTTGGAGCCAGACAGTGGGTATTGGAATGGGAGCATGGGGGCTGCATGTGCGCTGCAGGCTGTGTGTGTGTGTGTCTGTGTGTGTGTGTGTGTACACGCACACATGCATATATGTCTGAATTAGAGCAGTCCAGGGATTTGTTTTGCAAGAAGTTCTTTTATTTTTATTTTTTGAGACGGAGTCTTGCTCTGTTGCCAGGCTAGAGTACAGTGGCGCTATTGTGGCTCGCTGCAACCTCTCTCTCCCGAGTTCAAGTGATGCTCTTGCCTCAGCCTCCCAAGTAGCTGGGATTACAGGCACAAGCCACCACACCTGGATAATTTTTGTATTTTTAGTAGAGGTGGGGTTTCGCCATGTTGACCAGGCTAGTCTTGAACTCCTGACCTCAGGTGATCTTCCTGCCTCAGCCTCCCAAAGTGCTGGGATTATAGGCGTGAGCCCCCCTGCCCTTCCCCCACACGCCACGCAAGAAATTATTTTGCTAGAGACTACTCTTTGGTGAGGGGCTACATTGCTGCATTCATGCCCCTTCATTCTGGCTCAGGGCCCTTGTCTTGTCTGAGGGTATGAAGCTCCAGCCTCGTAAGTGGGACAAAGCTGTGACATGATCAGAGGGCTTCTGGCTCTGGCATAATGCTGGGGGGTGGACAGGGGAGATAGCTAACACTGGGAGGCAGACCGAAAAAAAAAAAAAAGCCAAGGTTTTTTGCCAGCATACAAATTAAACCCAGTGCCTGGCTGTATTGTGGTTGTTGTTTTGAGACAGAGTCTCCTCTGTCACCCAGGCTGGAGTGCAATGGTGTGATCTCGGCTCACTGCAACCTCTGCCTCCCAGGTTCAAGCGATTCTCATGCCTCAGCTTCCTAAGTAGCTGGGATTACAGGCGTGCGCCACCATGCCCAGCTAATTTTTGTATTTTTAGTAGAGATGGGGTTTCACCATGTTGGCCAGGCTGGTCTTGAACACCTGACCTCAAGTGATCCGCCCACCTCAGCCTCCCAAAGTGCTGGGATTACAGCCATGAACCACTGCACCCGGACTTTTTTTGTTTTTGAGACAGGGTCTCGATCTGTCCTCAGGCTGGAGTGCAGCAGTGCGATCTTGGCTTACTGAAACCTCTGCCCCCCAGGTTCAAGTAATTCTCATGTCTCAGCCTCCAAGTAGCTGGGATTACAGACGTGCACCACCACACGTATCTAATTTTTATATTTTTAGTAGAGACGGGGTTTCGCCATGTTGCCCAGGCTGGTCTCAAACTCCTAGCCTCGTGTGATCTGCCTGCCTCGGCCTCCCAAAGTGCTGGGATTACAGGCATGAGCCACCATGCCTGGCCCAAGCTGCGCTATCTTTAGTGCCAGGGCTGAAGAAAGGAAGAGGAGAATAGGGTTCATCGCGGGCATAGTGGTGGGTGGGGTGGCAGCTACCTGAGAAAATCTAGTCAGTGGGCCTAGGTTCAGTGGGTCAGGGGAGAGAGCCTAGGGGTCAAGGTTGCTCTTGGCTGGGCCAGCTGAGAACAGTGTGTAGGGAGCAACCTTGGCTCAGGGTAGATGGCAGACCTCAGCTGTAGAAGGAGCAGTGAGGCCATATGAAAATGGCAGGCTTCTGGCAAAATGCAGGGATGGGCTGCAGCACAGCAGTTTAGTCTAAATAGGAGCAGCCCAAGGGATGTGTGTAGGTTTTAGAACAGCCAGGCTACAGCTCCCCTCCCTCTTCGCTGGTGTCCTTGAGAGGCCGCAGTCAGAAGAGACAATTCCAGGCTAGGGAGAGATGTCAGCATGGGAACCAGAGACCCTGGTCCTGAATTCAAAACTCCAGCCAGAGTCCAGAACTGCGTCTGAGCCTAAGAGACAACCTCTTGCACCTCCCAAAACTGAGAACAGTTTTACCGGTTCTGGTGAAAAAAACCCACTACCAGCTCATATGTGGGAGTGGGAGCTGAGGCTCTGCTGAGTAACACAGCCCAGTGCACACAGCCGTCAGGGCCTGGCTGGGCTCCAGTCCCGCTGTGTCCAAAGCTCTGCTGTTTTCTGCTTCATCCTCTAGCATGTTCTCTAAGACGCCCTGTTGGGATCCTCAGGCCTGTCCCTTTTATTATCTGCAAGGGGGGCTTATAAGGCCTTATGGGGGCTGGCGAGGCTTGAGGGGGAGCGTGACGCATACAGGGAGCTCAGTCAGCTCCCTCCCCTCCCTCCAGGATTTGGTCCTGACAGGGAGCTCCATCAGGTCCTCCCCAGGGTCACCAGAGGCTCAGAGGCTGTGTTGTTGATTATATATACCAGGCAGTACTGTGGCTTTTCCTCCTCTGATGCCTTCTGTTAAGTGGGGACCCCACATCTTCATGTCCCCCTCTTTGTGGTTCTCATCACCACAGCCTGGTGTGCATTTCCCCGTGTCCACTGACACCCACGCCACATGGGTCCAAAAACAGAGTGTGTTCTCATTGCCTCATCCCACTCACCCTGGGCTCTGCCACCACTGCGCCATGGCTCTCGGGAGTCCCACCATCTGACCCTTGTCACCAGTGCTGCTCCTTCTCTTGGGACTCATCCCTTCTGAGGCCTCCCGGGGTCCCGCCCTTCTCACCCTTCCCTGCTTCCTCCATCTCCAGGCTTTCAATCTGGTGGAGCATAAAGAATCGGTGTTTCTGGTACTTGTTATTTGGATAATGGCAATTTTTTTTTAAAGCTGACTAATGCCACTGCAGTCACACATTGCTCTCGGTAATTGCCAGTGTCCTTTTTCCGGTATTGTGGCCAACTTCCACCCCAGAACCCCACTCTACTCTTGAGCTAAGTGTCTTTATGTCTCCTATTTTAAATTAGGATTGTGTTCAGTTGCATGCAACAGAAATCTGGGAATCAGTGCCGGCAATCAATAAAACAAGTTTGATTTTTTTCACCTACCAAGCAGTCTGGAGGCCAGCATTGCAGGGCGTGTCCAGCAGCTTTGAGAGGCCGCAGTGGCCAGGTGCTTTTGGACTTTTCACCCACCCTCCTACCCTGTCTTCTGCTGCTCCAAAGGCAGCTGCTACACCTCTAGGCATAGTATTCCTGTTTCAGGCAGGAAGATGGGAAGGGCAGAAGTTCGTCTCTTTCTATTAGGAAATAATAGCTTTTTCAATAGCTCCTCCTTTTAGATTTCTGTTCACATATTGCTGATCAGAATTATGCCAATGAACACTGTAGCTGCAAGAGAGCTTGGGGAAACTGAATGTTTAGGTAGGCACTTTGCTGATCCAGAGAAGACTGAGACTTAGAAGGAAGAAGAAGGGAGCTGGGGAGAAATAGGAGTGACTGCCCCAGCTACCACTTGCAGAAAGCCACGGAGTGAGCAGGACAACACCTGTGAACATTTCCTGTGCTCTGGGTCTGGTGCTTTCCAAGTTTAAAACTTTCCAAGTTTTTTCCATCCAGGGACGAGTGGTCAGGGACTGATCCCTGAGGAACTGATGTATATTAAACAAACTTTCAAGTCCCTGCAATGCAGTGTAAATGAGTAAAGAGCCCACAGGGGAGAAACTGCCACTAGTGGAGATCATGCCAGTGGGCAGCATTGCTTGGCTCTGGGGGTGCGTGCCAGAGGCCTGCAGGTGCCCAGGGTCCATGTCTGCCCAATTTTCAAGAGAAGCCAGAAAACTAAATTTTTAAAAAGTTTTTTCGTTCTAACTCTGTTTTGAAAAAAGTTTGGTGTTACAGAAAAGTTGCAGAGATCATAGAGTCCCCACATATCCTTTACCCAACTCACATTAAATCTTACATAAAGGAACATTGGTACAATACTATTAACCGAAGTCAGTGTGCTGTTCAGACCTTACCAGTTTTTCTGCCACTGCCCTCTTTCTGCTTTGGGGATCTGGTCCAAGATCCCACATTCATTTAGTTGTGTCTCTGTGGTCTGCTCCTGTCTGTGAGGCTTCCTCAGTCACAAAGCTAGAGGTTTACATGACCTTTTCCAGGTTTTCCCACTCTACTGTAATAATTTGGAAATTATACGTCGGCATCTTGAGACATCTTTTGAAAAATAAGGGGACTTGAGCTGATTGAATGTTGATCACTCCCTCTCATCTTCCACATTATTAAGTTTGCCTTCTTATTTTAATTCAAATTATTTTTAAGTCAGGCACAGTGGCTCATGCCTGTAATTCCAACACCTTGGTAGGCCAAAGTGAGCAGGTTGCTTGAGCCCAGGAGTTCAAAACCAGCCTGGGCAACATACCAAAACCCCATCTCTAAAAAAAATACAGAAATTAGCTGGTGTGGTGGTGCACGCCTGTGGTCCCAACTACTTGGGTGGCTGAGGTGGGAGGATCACTTGAGCACAGGAGATAAAGGCTGCAGTGAGCCATGATTGCACCACTGCACTCCAGCCTAGGCGACAAAGTAAGACTGTCTCAAAAAACAACAACAACAACAACAACAAAAACACCAGAAAACAGCTAAGAGTTTTGTATTGTTGTTTTATTTCAGGTTCAGGGTATAGATGCAGGTTTGTTATATGGGTGAACTTGTGTCACAGGGGTTTGTTATACAGATTATTTCATCACCCAGGTACTAAGACTAGTACCCAATAGTTATTTTTTCTGCTCTTCTCCTCCTCCCAGCCTCCACCCTCAAGTAGGCCCCGAGGTTATTGTTAAGTCCAAGCAAGGGAAGGCCTGGTGGAAATGAATGTGTAGCCTTAAGATGTTTTGAGGGGGATGATTTACTACCAGCTGGAAGTTACTGTGCTGTGAAGCTGGTAGTGGTTCTCAAACTTGGCTGCACGTTACAGTCACCAGGACAATTAAAGAACCCCAATGTCCAAGCTGCTCCCCAAACCAATCAAAGGAGAATCTCTGGGGTTGGGACCAGGCATCTGTCTTTTTAAAAACTCCCCAGTGACTACAGTGTACAGCCAAGTTGGCAGGTCTAGAGCAGGGCCGTGGTTGCAGATCTGTCAACATGAGCCGAGAACAGCAGGACTTTATGTCTTTTTTCCACACCCAACCACTGAAAGGATGGGACTCACCCCTTCAGGAACAGTAGCACAGGAGAGCCGTGATTCTTGGGCCTGAGTGCTGGTAGGGACAGGGTCGGGGATGGGAGGCATGATGCATATATGGATCTCCAGGTGGGCTGGAGAGTTGGGAAAAGCCCCTCAAGTCATTCCAGTGTGCTTCCTGAAGACTCAGAACAGGAGGCGGCAACAGAGGAGGCAGGGAAGGGTGGCACAGTGGTGTGTCACCTCTCTGGTTTATGGAGCCTGCTCCGAACCCCACAAACCCACTACGAGAGCCAGGTGGGAAGGGTGATAGGGCAGGTGACTTGTGATACAAGGAACAGAGACCATGGGATAGCACTGCAGGGACTGGGGAGGGAGCAGGAGCAGAAGAACCCCCTCCATGACAGCAGCCCCCAAGCGTGCCCCACTCCCACCATCCTCTTCCTCGTCACTGCCTCACCTGACCTCTTCCTGTCTTCTCCTCTGTCAAGGCTGATGGGAACCACCCTGTAGAGGTCCATCTGCGTTCAGACCCAGACGATGCCAGAGCTATGACCGGGCCTGCAGGCGTGGCGCCGAGGGGAGATCAGCCATGGAGCAGCCACAGGAGGAAGCCCCTGAGGTCCGGGAAGAGGAGGAGAAAGAGGAAGTGGCAGAGGCAGAAGGAGCCCCAGAGCTCAATGGGGGACCACAGCATGCACTTCCTTCCAGCAGCTACACAGGTGAGGAGAGGACTGGCAGGGGACACGGGGCAGAGGAGGCACAGCCCAGTGCAGTGGGGATCCTGGCCCACTGTGAACACCATCATGTGGGGTGCAGAGTAGCAGAGTGCTGAAGGACTGGAGCCAGAAGCCTGGGTTCACGCCCAGTGCGGTGGGGATCTGCTCTGCCACTCACCACCAGTGGGGCCTGGAGCAAGGTGTACCACTTCTCTGTAAAACAGGCCAGAGGATGGTAGGTGATGTGGATATGGGCTCTTGTGAGAATTAAATGAGTGGGCATTTGTAACACATGTCATCATCATTATTAGTATTCCCACCACTGTTACCACAAGGAATCTGAGACCAATCTCCACTAACAGCACACTAGAAAGATCAGCTGTACCTGGGATTGTTATCAATTCCATTGGTCTGCAATAATTATACACATCATCATTGAGCTGCATCGTAATTAGATAAAATTGCTAAGCAGTTACTATGAATAAGTCAACTAATATTATTTTTATGCAGCCAAGCAGTTGTAGCTTCTCCTGTCTCACTTGTTGGTTCCCCTTTATTTATCAGCAGTGTAGACAGTTTTCTCTAGTACCCTGTACTGTTCTGTCATCTTCATCATCATCCTGTTATGTTCACCTTCAAAAGCATCCAGAATCCATGCAGCCCCTGGCTTTCCCTTCTGCAGTTCCCCCTGCTTTTTTGTTTTTGTGGTTTTTGAGACAAAATCTCCTTCTGTTGGCCAGACTAGAGTGCAGTGGCACAATCTCAGCTCACTGCAACCTCTGCCTCCTGGGTTCAAGCGATTCTCCTGCCTCAGCCTCCAGAGTAGCTGGGATTCCAGGAGTGCACCACCACACCTGGCTAATTTTTGTATTTTTTAGTAGAGATGGGGTTTCACCATGTTGGCCTGGGCTCAAGCGATCCACCCGCCTCAGCCTCCCAAAGTGCTGGGATTACAGGCGCGAGCCACCGCACTTGGCCTGATCCCTCTGCTTCTTGCTTTCTCCGTTCACTTCTATCCTTACCCAAGTGCTGCAGGCCTACACATCCAGCTCATCCTCACTCCTTCCCTCGGAAGGAACTCAGGGTCATAAGGATGTACTGCTGGGAGTAGACACCGTGCACTCGCTGCTGCTTTCAGCTGCAGGAGATCCTAGCCACATGCGGTGACTCAGGCGGAGGAGCAAGCCCACACCACAGGAATGGGCTCTGGACCCCTGTGACTGCATGGGAGCAGGAGGAGGCAGTTGGTGTCCAAGCTAAGGCAGGGTGGAGGCTGTGGAGGTAGCGCAGGCTTCTGTTTGGGTCTGTAGCTAAGATGGGTCTGAATCCTTGAGCCACACGTGCACCTTGAACCTGCAAAGCAAGTCCCAGAATTTTGCAGTTCTTCCTCTTCAGTGTATAGAGTTGGGTGGAGGAAGTATAGAGCCATCATTCAGTCCTTCTAATCTCACACAGGATCACCTGGGAGTGACCAAAATAGGCTTAATGTGATTCTAGGGCCAAAGTGAAGGCATCCCCCATTCCCCGAGTAACCAACTTCCTGTCTATTGGCTGGTAACTGGGATGGCTTTGGAAACACAGCCTGTCTCAGAAGAGAGGAATAGCTAACCAGGAGTGATAATTCACTCAGTGCCAGTAGCACATACTGTTCTAAATCTGAAAAGGTGGGGAGGGTTAGAAAGCAAAGGGAAGACAGTGGGTACTAAGAATGAGTGTGGGATGTCACGAAGATGCAAGGATGAATGCAAGGAGAAGAGACGGCCACAGGGTTTGTGGTTATGCTGCCTGCCATGGCCCACCTCATCCCCACATCTGAGCCCAGGCAGATGGAAGTCCCCTGCACAGCAGTGTTCTGTCCTGGAGTTTCCTCCACACCCCTTCTTGGGACCAGGGCTGTTTCCCAAATAGCATCACTATTCCCGTGCAGGCCAGGTGAGGTGCCTGGGAGCAGGGGTAGGGTGAGGCAGGCATGGCGGTGACCTCTCAGGCAGCTTTGTTGTGGGATTTAGGGCACAGTAAGGAAACATCCAGGGCAGAGGTTGCCTCACCAGTCACATGGTACTATGTATAAGGTGGTGTTAATAGATTCTGTTTATCAATAAATGGATACAGTGGAGGTAGAAAGACTTCCTTGTTCAGTCATTGAAACAGGAGAGAGGTTACTTGACATAATCACTACGTGTTAAAGCCATAGTGTATGAAAAGTTCCCCAAAATTCTACAAGGCAAGCAACCTAGCAGGAAAATCAAAATGGGTAACAATGGGACAAATGCAAATGGCCTGAAAACCCGACAAGTTTTTCAGTCTAACCAACTCAAAGAAAGCACCTTAAGTTGCGATGCCATTTCACCTGTCAGATGGGTGGGGAGGATTTGGCTCTTCCACCACCAGGGGTGAAAGGGTCGTGTGGGCCAACACCTCTTAGTGTACAATTTTTTTTTTTTTTTTTTTTTTGAGACAGACCTTGACTCTGTCGCTCAGGCTGGAGTGCAGTGGCACACGATCTCGACTCACTGCAACCTCCGCCTCCCAGGTTCAAGTGATTCTGCTGCCTCAGCCTCCCGAGCAGCTGGGATTACAGGTGTGCACCACCGTGCCTGGCTAATTTTTGTATTTTTAGTAGAGATGGGATTCCGCTGTGTTGGCCAGGCTAGTCACGAACTCCTGACCTCAGGTGATCCGCCCACCTTGGCCTCCCAAGGCCTCCCAAAGTGTTGGGATTACTGGCATGAGCCACCAATGCCTGACCATTTCTTTTACCCTGCATTCCCACTTCTAGGAACGTGGCCTGTGTAAGTACTTGCTCAGCGTGCACAGAGATTTCCACACTAGCTTATTTACTGCAGGACTGCTCATAAGAGCAAAACTAGGAACGTGCCCATCTGTGGGGAACCAGTTCTAGAAACTGTGGTAGAGCCATGTGGTGGAATACTCTGGAGTCATTGAAAAGGATGAGGCTGGTTTGTATATATTAAATAAGTTCCTGACAAGTTGGGGATCCCATTGTTCAAAATCCTTATGTTTCATAGAAGGCACCAGAAGAGTCTATACTGAAGGACTCAGGGGCTAACTCTGAGGAGCAGGATGGTGGTTAAGGAGGCTCTGTCACAAGATCCTGCATACCCTTCTGTATTTTTCTCCACAAGTCTGCACTACTTTCATAATTTAAAAGGCAACTGTACTTTTTTAAGGTTAAAATTAACTGTTTAAAAGAGGGGTGAGGGGCCCTGGAGACAGAGCCTTATCATGTGTCCGGAGCAGAAGGGCTTTGAGATCGCAGAGACCAGGGCAGGCATTCCCAGGTCTGTCGCTGTGAGCTGCAGCCCTTGCCAGTGCCATCACTTCTCCGAGTCTCACTGTCTTCACCTTTACAGGCTGTGTCCTACCCAGCCTGAGGGCCCGCCAGGTGAGAGTCAGTGGCAGTATCTGACACATCACAGGTCTCAGCACCTGCTAGTTCTCTGCCCCACCCCCATGAGTTATTACTTTGGCCTCAGGAGTCCCCTGAGGGACCCATAAGGACAGGGCATGGCTTTGAGCCCTGAAACAGCAGGAAGGCTCCACAGTCACCCCTGACCCCATCCCCCCAGCAGTTCAGCACTGACTCTCACTGCACATACTGAGCTCCACACCTGCCATGCACCTTCTCCTCACCCTCCCCCCAGTCAGGCAGGACAGACCTTCCCATCAATAAGGAAACTGAGGTTTCCAGAAACCCACTTGCCAGGGTCCTGTGGGTATGTAGGAGTAGAGACAGCTAGAGCCAGGGTTCATATCCCATTCCCTTTCTCATCCCTCCTGCTTCAGTGACATCCATCCTAATCACACTTGAGAAAGAAAGAGGAAGATAAAGTTTCCTTCCTCCTGGCCTCAGTACCTCCTCACTTGGCAGGCACTTGGTGGGTGTCAGGCTGGGCCCAGCACTGTGCCCAGGGCTGGCCATACAGCGTTGGACAAGGCTGAGTGCCTGTCCCAGGGAGCGCACAGTTCAGGCAAACAGGACAACAGAAGTAAAGAGGCTGCTCAGTAACCCAGCCTCAAATCCCTGCAGAATTTGGCCTGACTTCAGAAGCTGCTGGTTACCTGTTTGCCTGTGAGCTCTGCCAGCGAAGTAAATAGACCAATCGGGAGCCTCCTGGCTGTCTTCACAGCCATGACAACGGCATTCTCCCAGCATTGGAGACTAGATATGCAGGAGAGCTCTCAGCCACAAATGATGTGAATAAGGTCAATAGTGTCTATTTGCTGAACTTGTAATCAAAGATGGTGAAACTGATACTTTACTCTCTGGGTGAGAGGGCTAGTGTTTACACTGAACCCAAACGTTTGGATAATGACAAGTACCTCCTCAGCAGTGACTGTGTCCTGTTGTTTATCATAATAATGTTATTGATTAGTAGTCCTGAACCTGCAGATGTGTGTAGTAGTGGAATGCCGAGGTTAAGAGCTCAGCTTTAGGAGTTGCACAGTTCTAGGTTATAATTCTTGCTCTGTCACTGTGTTAGTCAGGGTTCTCCAGAGAAGCAGAACCTGTGTGTGTGTGTGTGTGTGTGTGTGTGTGTGTGTGTGTGTGTGTGTGTGTTTTGAAAGAGAGAGATGTGTTTTAATGAATTGTTTCACACAGTTGTGGGGGTGGCAAGTCCAAATTTTGCAAGGCAGGCAGGCTGGAGAGCCGGGGAAGTTGATGTTGCAGTTCAAGTCCGAAGGCAGCCTGGAGGCAGAATCTCCTCTTCCACAGTGGGGCCATGGTAGGCACTCAGTCTTTTTTCTTTTTTTTTTTTTTTTTTTTTTTGAGACAGAGTCTCGCTCTGTCGCCCAGGCTGGAGTGCAGTGGTCGGATCTCAGCTCACTGCAAGCTCCGCCTCCCGGGTTTACGTCATTCTCCTGCCTCAGCCTCCCGAGTAGCTGGGACTACAGGCGCCCGCCACCTCGCCCGGCTAGTTTTTTTTTGTATTTTTTTGTAGAGACGGGGTTTCACCGTGTTAGCCAGGATGGTCTCGATCTCTTGACCTCGTGATCCGCCTGTCTCGGCCTCCCAAAGTGCTGGGATTACAGGCTTGAGCCACCGCGCCCGGCTGAACTCAGTCTTTTTTCTTAAGGCCTTCAGTTTTTGGATGAGGGCCACTCACATTATGGAGGTAATCTGCTTTACTCAAAGTCTTCTGATTTAAATGTTAGTTACATCTAAAAAATACCTTCCTAGTGGCCGGGCGCAGTGGCTTACGCCTGTAATCCCTGCACTTTGGGAGGCCGAGGTGGGTGGATCCCCTGAGGTCAGGAGTTCAAGACCAACCTGGCCAACATGGTGAAACCCTGTCTCTACTAAAAATACCAAAAAAACTAGCTGAGCACCTGTAATCCCAGCTACTCAGGGGGCTGAGGCAGGAGAATCGCTTGAACCCAGGAGGCAGAGATGCAGTGAGCTGAGATCGTGCATTGTACGCCAGCCTGGGGGACAAGAGCGAGACTTCATCTCAAAAAAAAAAAAAAAAACCTTCTTAGCAACGTTGTTTGGTCAAACAGCTGGGCACCATGGCCTAATCAAGTTGATAGGTAAGATCAACACAGCTGCTATCAGCAAGTTACTTAAGCTTCTGAGCCTTGGAGCCTCGGCTTCCTTGCCTATAAAGTGGGGGTAAGAAGACCATCTTGAAGGGTTGTTTTGAGGTTTTACGTGAGATTAAATGGGTGTCCAGTGGAGTGCCTTTAGCGGGACACCTGCTTGCTCCCACCTCTACCCGGGACTTCATGGTGTGGGGGAAGTGGTGGAACCTTCAGAACCTGGTCCCTAGTATGGGAAGAATTCTGCCATCACCTTTCTTTGAGCAGAGAGGGAAGCAGCCCCCTTCCGTGACAGTCACACGCATGGGTGATGGCTCCTTCCAAAATCCTGCACCTCTTACTGCCCCTTACCTGGTGTTGCCCCACTCTATCTCATGTTCTAGTTTTCTTGTCTCTTTCTCTTTTTTTCTATTTTATTATTTTCCTGTAGGCACAAGTGAGTTATAGTAAGTTAAGTTACATCTTACCTTTCCTTGTTTTTCTTGTTTTTCTTGTTTATTTATTTGTTTATTTTTTTGAGACAAGGTCTTATTCTGTCAGCAAAGGCTGGAGTACAGTGGTGCAATCACAGCTCACTGCAACCTCGACCTCCCAGGCTCAAGTCATCTTCCCACATTCAGGCAATCCTCCTGCCTCAGCCTCCCAAGTAGCGGGTCCCACAGGCATGTGCCACCACACCCAGCTAGTTATTTAAATTTTTTATAGAGACGGGGTCTCACTATGTTGCCAGGCTGGTCTCAAACTCCTGGGCTCAAGTGATCCTCCCGCCTCAGCCTCCCAGCATGTTGGGATTATAGGTATGAGCCACTGCACCTGGCCTTTTGTTTAAGTAGAGACAGTCATGCTTTGTCACCCAGGCTGGTGTACAGTGGCACTAGCACAGCTCTTCTAGGCTCAAGGATCTTCCTGCCTCAGCCTCCTCAGTAGCAGGCACTATAGGCAGGTGCCACGACACCCAACTATTTTTTTTTATTTTTTGTAGAGACGGGGTCTCGCTACGTTGCTCCTGGCCTCAGGTGATCCTCTTGCCTTGGCCTCCCAGAGTATTGGGATTACTGACGTGAGCTACCACACTCAGCCATTACCCTTTTTTTTTTTTTTGAGACAGTCTTACTCTGTTGCCAGGCAAGAGTGCAGTGGCACGATCTCAGCTCACTACAGTCTCCACTCACCCACCCCCAGGTTCAAGTGATTCTCCTGCCTTAGCCTCCCGAGTAGCTGGGATTACAGGCACGAGCCACTGTGCCTGGCTAATTTTTATATTTTTAGTAGAGACAGGGTTTCACCGTGTTGGCCAGGATGGTTTCAATTCCTTGACCTCATGATCCACCCGCATCGGCCTCCCAAAGTGCTGGGATTACAGGTGTGAGCCACAACGCCTGGCCCTGCTGTTACTTTCTTACCTCAGCTATTTGAGGGCAGAGTCTAGGTCCTGCCCTGCATATAGAAGGTGCTTATCATGTGTCTTTTGAGTGAACACAGAGGGTGACATTGTCACGTGCAGTGCCAACAGCAACCAAATGACTAGACACCTGCTGACTTTCCATGGCCACAGGGAGGAAGAGAAAGGCACCTCCAGGAGGTGTGAATAATCTAAGGGTATTGGTCACTGTGGACAAGACTCGGTGGTGGAAGTGAGCTCCGAGATCCAAAGGGAACGTGAGTAGAGATATGCAGAGTCTAGCAGAGGAAGCAGACGTGCAGGCCACAAAAACAAAATTACAAGAAATGCCACAACGCAAGCATATGCTCATGGACTGCACAGATTCAAGGAGGAAATGCCAGAAACCCTACCTGCCCCAGCATCTGCGTGGGCGTCCACAAAGGGTTTCTGTCATGTTCTCTCTTTTTCTTCCAACATCCGGTGCTGCGAGTTTTATTGTCCCTGTTATAATGCCTCCAGGAGTGGCAGGTCCTGCCCAGCCCCGTCAGCCAGTTGGTGCTTCGGTCAGGACACCCAGGCAGCCTGAGGACTGCCAGTTGTGCAGAGAGCTATCACGTGCCTGCTGCGTGCCCAGCACCTCACACAGCTCTCAGTGCCAGACCACGCTGGTGCCCTGGTGGACAAAGTTCCTGGCCTTGTGGCCCTTATGTCTAGTGGGTGGCTCCCAACAATGAACACACACAGGATATGTCAGGCGGTGACAAAGGCCTGAGAAGACCAAAGCAGCTTCACCCTCCCAGAGCACAGCTTTTCCCTCCCAGGCCCGAGAGATGGAGGGAGCCCACTCTCCCAGTCTGGGTCAAGAGGAACAGTTACACACCTTGGAATGACTGAAGTTGGGAGCTAAGGTGCCAGGACAAGACAGGCCATTTTAGGAACCAGAGACTTGTGTCACCCCTAAACCTCACCAGCCAGGAGGGGAGCAGCCCACTGGGTCCTCTCTGCCACGGTTGGGTGCTTCTTGTGCTCCCCCTCCTGTGGCCAGGATAGGGGAAGGAGGCTTTCCTGCTGCCACTTCTAGGACCCAAGGGGAAGCTGGGGGAGTGGGGAGACCGTGTGGGGAGGATGGAGTGCACTTTGGTCGGTAGCAGGTGGATAGTTACTCACATGGTGGGGAAATGAAGGTTGCTTGGCCTGTATAGTAGAGAGGTATTACTGCAGGCCTGGAAAACATTAGTCTGGGTTCACCTCCATGGCTTGGGTCCCGCTGATGTCCCCTTCTACTCAAAATGGCTGATTCTCTGGTTTGGAGGTTTGGCACCTGCTTCTGGGGAGGTCGCTCAGTCATTAGAGAAGAGTGCAGAGGTTGGACGGTCATCATGGCAGAAGCAGGACAGCTGGTATGTGAGGCCATGAAACCAGCTCTGGGCTGGGAGTCAGGAAGCTGAGGCTTAGTTCAGGTCCCCTTTCCAAGATGAAGAGATCATTTCCGAGTGTCCAAAGGGCACTGGGAAGAGATTCCTAGCAGTTCTTAGGAAATCATCTGACAGCAGGTGTATCCTGAAGTCATAGCCTTAGCAAACTGCCTTCCCCACCAATACACTCAACACCCTGTGGTTCAAACATCTATACATTTGATAGAAAAACCTGGAGAAATTCAGTGTGTTCTTAATCAATATGACTGATACCTAAGCTGTTCTACTCAAGCAAGAAGTTTCATGGGAATGAACGTGAGCTTCTTGAGAGATTGTTTACATCATCCCTGGAGTCTATGCAAGAATAGAACTTCCTCTGGGGGTTGGTGGGGAGGCTAGCTCTGCAGAGGTCTACAGTCCTGCAGTTTCTGCAAAACACATTGCACACATCTCCACGTGGGCCACACAGTGGCAGCCTCTGAACCAGGAGAGCTGCTTCCTAAGGGCCATCTAAAGATTGTGTGTCTGCTTTCTCCCTCTTGCTTTCATCCTCCCAAAACAGCCATTTTCCTCCCTACTGCTGCCGCATAGTGAGTTCAGCCCAGGAAGCCTTTGACCCAGCCCCAGTGGTAATAGCTGCCGTGTACTGAACATCTTCTGTATGTTAGGCTCTGGGAGAAGCACTGTGGAGACTTTTTGCCCGTCCTCCCAGAGAAGCTGTCAATACCCCTGGTTCTAGGTGAAGAAACTGGTCCTTAGAAAAGTTGACTCCCTGAGGCCACACAGCTGTTAAGTGACTGAGCTGAGGGCTGTGGGGCTGTTCCCACGCCCTGGCTTCCAGGCCTGGCAACGTGTGGAGCTGCCCCTCCATCGTGTGTCCGCAGACCTCTCCCGGAGCTCCTCGCCACCCTCACTGCTGGACCAGCTGCAGATGGGCTGTGACGGGGCCTCGTGTGGCAGCCTCAACATGGAGTGCCGGGTGTGCGGGGACAAGGCATCGGGCTTCCACTACGGCGTCCATGCATGTGAGGGGTGCAAGGTACGGACTCGGGGGAGCGGTCGCTGGCCACTGAGGCGTTGGTCACGTGGTGAATTGACCCTCCACAAAGCTTTCCCTGCCTTGGGGTAGGGCCCTGACTGTGTCCACTGCAGAATTCCTGCCCAGGAGGCAGCCAGACCCTTGGGCTCCAGACCTCAGCTCTGGGCACTGCAGGAGAGGAGGGAGTTCCCTTGTCAAGCCTACCCTGCCGGGCACCTGTGTTGACCCAGCTTTGTGGGTGATTGTGCCCCCCTGGGGACCAGGCAGGCAGGACAGAATGAGGGTCTTGGGCTGAGGTCTGGGTTTCCTGTTTCTCAAAGCTCAAAGGGGGCTCTTTGAGAAAAAGGACAGACATTTGTTTTTCCACTGACATTTGTGGATCCTTCCTAACTTCACACACATCAAAATCTCACGATTATTTTATTGAACCACCACCTCACAAATATACAGAACCAGATAAATTTATGAGAAACCAAGTTAGCCATGAGACAATCTTATGTTACCAAACTAACAAAGAAGCCTCTTTTTTTTTTTTTTTTTTTTTGAGATGGAATCTTGCTCTGTCGCCTAGGCTGGAGTGCAGTGGCGTGATCTCAGTTAATTGCAACCTCCACCTCCTGGGTTCAGGAGATTCTCCTGCCTCAGCCTCCAGAGTAGCTGGGATTACAGGTACACACCACCATGCCTGGCTAATTTTCGTACTTTTAGTAGAGATGGGGCCAGGCTGGTCTTGAACTCCTGATCTCAGGTGATACACCTGTCTCGGCCTCCCAAAGTGCTGGGATTACAGGCGTGAGCCACTCTGCCCAGCCCCAACAAAGAAGCTTTAGGACTTCTTTAGGCATTTAAAATAGCTGTGTTCTTTTTGTTTTTTGTTTTTTTGAGACAGAGTTTCACTCTTATTGTCCAGGCTGGAGTGTAATGGCGCGATCTTGGCTCACTGCAACCTCTGCCTCGCGTGTTCAGGAGATTCCCCTGCCTCAACCTCCTGGGTAGGTGGGATTACAGGGGTGCGCCACCACACTTGGCTAATTTTTCTGTATTTTTAGTAGAGACGGGGTTTCACCATCTTGGCCAGGCTGGTCTCAAACTCCTGACCTCAGGTGATCGGCCCACCTTGGCTTCCCAAAGTCTGGGATTACAGGCATGAGCCACTGCGCCCAACCTAAAATAGTTTTAATTAAAGTTTCAGAATTATTTATTTTCCTTCTCCATCTCCCCTCCAAAAAAATTTCTCCTCATTACTTCCAAATTTCAGGAGTATGCATTATCAGGCCCTTTGGCACAACCTCCCCCCACCTCCTGGTGGCCTTTCCTCACCTGTTCTTGGTGCCTCAGGGCTTCTTCCGTCGGACGATCCGCATGAAGCTGGAGTACGAGAAGTGTGAGCGCAGCTGCAAGATTCAGAAGAAGAACCGCAACAAGTGTCAGTACTGCCGTTTCCAGAAGTGCCTGGCACTGGGCATGTCACACAACGGTGAGAGCTGACCAGGGCAACACGGGCTGCTGGCTCCACACAGCCTGAAACCAGGGTCCAGGGAGCCCTCGGGGCAGCCCAGAGGGGGCGCGCCTGTAGAGCAGTGCCTGGCACACAGTAAGCACCATGGCTGTTGGCTGTTGGCTTTGCTGATCTGGACCTTGGGTCTTAGAGCCTAAGACCTGCCAGTTCCTCAGACTGCCAGCACCTACCATGGTCCCAGGCCTGGGGTAGTCTCTACCTCCCTGTACCTGAGGTTTACCCATTCTGGCCCAGAAGGGAACTGAGAATTGATAACAGCTTGAACAATTTGGGGAACACCAGTCCCAGAAACTCAAGCCTGTCTCAGATGACCTGACGCAGCATGAAAGCTACTGCCAAGGCCAGGGATCCCCTTGGCCCTTCTTGGTTATAGAAGGCAGGCAGTAGCCAGTAAGTGACCACATCTGTCAACTGCCAGGAGCCAGGCAGAAGTTTCTTGGAGGTCAGCCACTCCCCAGAGACAAAGCCTTCTCTGCCCTGTGCTCCAGGCCTCCTGCAGAGCCTTGTCTTCAGACTCCTAGGGTAGGATATTGCAAAGCCCACCTGTCCCCTTAGTACCTCTCTGAGTCAGACCCCTAGAGGACAGGGGAGAGCCTCTTGTGATCTTGACAGGCAGGTTAGCTGCTTGGCCAGCTTTTACCCAGGGATGCCCTAACTGCCTTGCATCTTAGAGGGTAGCAGGACCTGAGCCCTCCATTTGCGGCTCTCCTGGGTAATGGGGTCTGGCAGGTCTGGGTTTGACTCCTTTCCTAGGAAATCTCAGAACTGACTGAATCCCTCTCCTCACGCTAACTCTGAGAGAAGTTGCATTCGTATCCTACTTAATTACTAATGACAACAATTTTTGAGTGCTTACTATGTGAGGATTCTTATTTAATTGATCTAATAACTCAGTACATTTTTAAAAGTATTAGCCTCATTTTTCTGATTAAAAAAGAAAAGTGGCCAGGTGCAGTGGCTCACACCTGTAATCCCATCACTTTGGGAGGCCAAGCAGGAGGATTGCTTGAGTCCAGGTTTAAGACCAGCCTGAGCAACATAGTGAGACCGTGTCTCTACAAAAAAAAAAAAAAAAAAAAAAACAATTAGCCAGGCTTGGTGGTGGCATGCACCTGTAGTCTCAGCTACTCAGAAGGTTGAGGTGGGAGGATCACTTTAGCCAAGGAGGTCAAAGCTGCAGTGAGCCATGATTTGCCACTGTACTCCAGCCTGGACAAGAGTGGAGACCCTGTCTCAAAAAAAAAAAAGAAAAAAGCCGGGCATAGTGGCACACGCCTATAATCCCAGCATTTTGGGAGGCCAAGGCGGGTGGATCACCTGAGGTCAGCAGTTCGAGAGCATCCTGGCCAAGATGGTGAAACCCCATCTCTACTAAAAAAAAATATAAAAACTAGCCGGGCATGGTGGTGGACACCTGTAATCCCAGCTACTTGGGAGACTGAGGCAGAGAATTGCTTGAGCCCGGGAGGCAGAGGTTGTAGTGAGCCAAGATCGTGCCACTGTACTCCAGCCTGGGAGACAGAGCAAGACTCTGTCTCAAAAAAAAAGAAAAAGAAAAGTGAAGGAGTCTGCCCCAAGTCACACAGCTAGTAAACTGCTAAGCTGGAACTCAAACCCAGGCCTTTGTCACCAAAGTCTGTCTTACCCCAGTCAGAGTAGCTCAGTCACTCAGTATGTTAGAGCCCTTGTGTTCTGGGCACTGTGAACAAAACAGACAAAATCACTGCTCTTGCAAAGATACACCCCCCCCAAAAAACCACGTCTTGGGGAGCTTGCAATCTGGAGGGGCCACCCCAGCATTCCCACCTTGCTGACTCTAGAGCTTCTGGGGGCCCTGGGCTCCAAAAGGATTTGGCCCATGCACCTGTAAAGGGATGGGGATGTCAGAGGTGCTGGGGCCTGCCTGGGCTCCTTGCTGACTGCCCTCTTCCCTGTGCAGCTATCCGTTTCGGCCGGATGCCGGAGGCTGAGAAGAGGAAGCTGGTGGCGGGGCTGACGGCAAATGAGGGGAGCCAGTACAACCCACAGGTGGCCGACCTGAAGGCCTTCTCCAAGCACATCTACAATGCCTACCTGAAAAACTTCAACATGACCAAAAAGAAGGCCCGCAGCATCCTCACTGGCAAAGCCAGCCACACAGCGGTGAGTGTTGCTGCTCGGCCTGGCAGTATCCTGGGCTCTGGGTCCCACTGCTGCCTGCCTGACTCCTGGGAGAGCCAAGCCTTCTCCCTCCCTCAACTTCATGGTGCAGGCAAGGGATATGGGGAGCACAGGGTGGGGGTCTCCC
Organism: Macaca mulatta; assembly: GCF_049350105.2. Taxonomy (NCBI): domain Eukaryota; kingdom Metazoa; phylum Chordata; class Mammalia; order Primates; family Cercopithecidae; genus Macaca; species Macaca mulatta. The sequence goes on along the minus strand of NC_133409.1, from coordinate 146,852,882 downwards.
GAATCCTGGTCTCTAACAGGGCCTGGTTTTCAGCCCTTTGTGATCCACGACATCGAGACATTGTGGCAGGCAGAGAAGGGGCTGGTGTGGAAGCAGCTGGTGAACGGCCTGCCTCCCTACAAGGAGATCAGCGTGCACGTCTTCTACCGCTGCCAGTGCACCACGGTGGAGACCGTGCGGGAGCTCATCGAGTTCGCCAAGAGCATCCCCAGCTTCAGCAGCCTCTTCCTCAATGACCAGGTTACCCTTCTCAAGTATGGCGTGCACGAGGCCATCTTCGCCATGCTGGCCTCCATCGTCAACAAGGATGGGCTGCTGGTAGCCAACGGCAGTGGCTTTGTCACCCGCGAGTTCCTGCGCAGCCTCCGTAAACCCTTCAGTGATATCATTGAGCCCAAGTTTGAATTTGCTGTCAAGTTCAACGCCCTGGAACTTGACGACAGTGACCTGGCCCTATTCATTGCGGCCATCATTCTGTGTGGAGGTGAGTGAGAGTGTGGCAGGTGGGCTGGCCCGGCACACCCAGTCGTCCTGGAGGCTGGCCCGCGCTGCAGGGCACTGTGCCTGAGCTCTGACAGTGTGGGGAAGTGTCCCTTTGATCTTGGCAGTGGAACATGCAAGGCACTGACTGACCATGCAGGATTAGCTCCATCTCATTATGTATGTAGATGGAGGTGGAGATAGAAAAGAGACTCAGCCAGACGTGGTGGCTCACGCCTGTAATCCCAGCACTTTGGCAGGCCAAGGCGGGCGAATCACTTGAGGTCAGTAGTTTGAAACTAGCCTGGCCAACATGGTGAAACCCCATCTCTACTAAAAATACAAAAAATTAGCCAGATGTGGTGGCACGCACCTGTAATCCCAGCTACTTGGGAGGCTGAGCCAGGAGAATCGGAGAGGTGGAGGTTGCAGTGAGCCAAAATCCCAGCACTGCACTCCAACCTGGGTGACAGAGCGAGACCCTGTCTCAAAAAAAAGGAAAAGGACTAACAGGCAGTATGCTGTCATGTTAATGTGGGGTGGAAAAATTGTCTGCATTGTCTCTGCATTTTTTAAATTCCAACACAATAAATACAATAATAACTGTGCTAACTAACCGTGGCCTAGAGCTTACTTCATGCCAGGCACTGTTCCTTTTCATCGATGATGACTCACTTGATCCTCACAACAAACCTGTGCAGGAAGAATGTTTTCTATCTCCATTTTACACATCAGAGAGGCTGAGTGACCTGCCCATAGCTTCATCGATAGGCTGTGGCAGACACAGGATTTGAATTAAGCATTGAGTCTCTTAACCATGATACTATGTTGCCTAATCGGGGCGGGGAGCAGGGGGGGGGAACCATTGGCAAAAAAACAAAAGAAGTGGATTAAGACCAGGGGTAGGGAGACTAGAACACCCAGTGGAGCATTGCTGACGGGACAGGGCTTGGTCTGTCATGGCCAAGGAGGCCTGCTGTCCCCTGGGCCAAGTCACCTCTTGGGGTGGAAGTAGGGGAGCTCCACTGCCTTTCTGAGCTCCCTGGCATGCCCTGTGTCCCCACAGACCGGCCAGGCCTCATGAACGTTCCACAGGTGGAGGCTATCCAGGACACCATCCTGCGTGCCCTCGAATTCCACCTGCAGGCCAACCACCCCGATGCCCAGTACCTCTTCCCCAAGCTGTTGCAGAAGATGGCTGACCTGCGGCAGCTGGTCACCGAGCATGCGCAGATGATGCAGCGGATCAAGAAGACCGAGACCGAGACCTCGCTGCACCCTCTGCTCCAGGAGATCTACAAGGACATGTACTAAGGGCGGCACCCAGGCCTCCCTGCAGGCTCCAGTGGGGCCGGCACTGGAGGGGCCCACCCACGTGACTTTTCCGTTGACCAGCCCTTGAGCACCCGGCCTGGAGCAGCGGAGTCCCATGCTCGCTGTCAGACACATGACACCCACCGCCTCTGGCTCCCTGTGCCCTCTCTCCCGCTTCCTCCAGTCAGCTCTCTTCCTGTCTGTTGTCTCCCTCTTTCTCAGTTCCTCTTTCCTTTCTAATTCGCTTACTCTATTTCTTCCTTTCTGTAGGCTTCTCCTCTTCCCTTCTCCCTTGCCCTCCCTTTCTCCACCCCCCATGTCTGTCTTCCTTTCTTATTCTGTGAGATGTTTTGTATGATTTCACCAGCAGCATAGAACAGGACCTCTGCTTTTGCACATGCTTTCTCCAGGAGCAGAAGGGAGTGGGGCCTGCCCTCTGCCCCATCATTGCACCTGCAGTCTTAGGGTCCTCACTTCTGTCTCCTGTCTTCAGAGCAAAAGACTTGAGCCATCCAAAGAAACACTAAGCTGTCTGGGCCTGGGTTCCAAGGAAGGCTGAGCATGGCCTGGACTGACTGCAGCAGCCTGTAGTCATAGGGTCCCCGCTGTAAAGGACAGTGGGCAGGAGGCCCAGGCTGAGAGCCAGATGCCTCCCCAAGACTGTAATTGCTCCTCCGAGGCTGAGGCCACCCACTGACCCAACTGATCCTGCTCCAGCAGCACTCCTCAGCTCCACTGACACCCAGCGTCCTTCCATCTTCTTCACACTGGTTTGCCAGGCCAGTGTTGCTGATGGCTCCCTGCACTGGCCGCTGGACGGCAGTCTCCCAGCTTGGAAGTAGGCAGGGTTCCCTCCAGGTAGGCCCCCACCTCATTGAAGAGGAGCAAGTCTCAAGAGAAGGAGGAGGGGTTGGTGGTTGGAGGAAGCAGCACACGCAATTCTGCCCCTAGGACTGGGGGTCTGAGTTCTGGGGTCAGGCCAGGGAGAGCTCAGGGCAGGCCTTCCGCCAGCATACCCACTGCCCCCCTGCCCAGTAGCAGCCACCCACATTATGTCGGCACCCAGGGCCTGGGCCTGGCCTCACATCCCGCTGCTCCTTTCTCTAGCTGGCTCCATAGGAGCTCAGGCCCCACTCTCCCTGAAACTGCCCCCTCCAGCACACACACAAGCACTGAAATCACTTTACCTGCAGGCTCCATGCACCTCCCTTCCCTCCCTGAGGCAAGTGATAACCCGGAGAGAGGGGCCTGCAGGTGGGCAGGCAGGGCTGGGCCAGGTCTCTGGGGAGGCAGGAGTCCTGCAGGTCCTGCTGAGTCAGCCCAGCACCTGCTCCCAGTGGGAGCTTCCTGGGATAAACTGAGCCTGTTCATTCTGATGTCCATTTGTCCCAACAGCTCTGCCGCCCTCCTCTTCCCCTTTACTCAGCCCAGCTGGCCACCTAGAAGTCTCCCTGCACAGCCTCTGGTGTCCGGGGACCTTGTGGGACCAGTCCCACACCGCTGGTCCCTGCCCTCCCCTGCTTCCAGGCTGAGGTGCGCTCACCTCAGAACAGGGCCAAAGCACAGCTGGGCATGCCATGTCTGAGTAGGGCAGAGCCCTCCAGGCCTGCAGGGGCAAGGGGCTGGCTGTAGTCTCAGAGCACAGAGGTAGGAGAGCTGGAGTTCGAGCCCAGGCTTCCTGGGTCCTGCCTGGTCCTCCCTCCCAAGGGGCCATTCTGTGTGACTCTGGGTGGAAGTGCTCAGCCCTTGCCCCTACTGGCGCTGTGGCCTCCCTTCCATGCCCCAGGATCACTCTCTACTGGCAGGATTCTTCCAGCTCCCCACCCACCCAGCTGATGGGGGTTGGGGTGCTTCCTTTCAGGCCAAGGCTATGAAGGGACGGCTGCTGGGACCCACCTCCCCCTCCCCCACCACGTGCCGCATCCCTGCCCCGACCCCTGCCCCGACCCGGGTCTGGTGCTGAGGATACAGCTCTTCTCAGTGTCTGAACAATCTCCAAAATTGAAATGTATATTTTTGCTAGGAGCCCCAGCTTCCTGTGTTTTTAATATAAATAGTGTACACAGACTGACGAAACTTTAAATAAATGGGAATTAAATATTTAAGAGCCGACTGGAAGCTGACTCAGTTACTTGAATGTTTTTCCTGGGGCTGACAGGGCTCCACACCACCTCCACATCCAGTACTGGAGGGCAAAGGAGGCTTTGGGTGCCGAAGCCCTCCTGTGCCTCCACCTCGCTTTGCTCACCACTTGTCAGTCGGGTGGACGACTGTGCCATTTCCACCCTGCAGAGAGAATTTGGGGTGTGAGGGTACAAAGGATGTGTGATACCCTGGTGGAGCAGCTGGGGTCTGGGGAACGGGAAGGCCCCTGGAGGAGGCGGATGCAGGACTCAGTAGATCAAAGCCAGTTTTTCATCACCACGAGAGGTCATGGCTTTCCTCTCCTTTGCTGCCACCCCGTTCTCTCCTGTCTTTCCTGAGGTTCCATTTCCCCAGGGGTCCAGTAGAGCCCAGCCCCCAGCAGCCATGGGTTTGTCTGCAGTGCGAGGCCAGGTCAGGGTATGTAACAGAGTATGTGTTTATCTAGTCAGGAAAAAACTACAGCTAAATAGTTCCAAATGGGGAATGTACTGCAGGGAGTTGTTGCAAAAGTATTGGAAGTACTGAAAGATCAACAGGGGGAAATAGAGGTCATCCAGAGATGAGTAACTGCAGGAAGCCATTCTCACCTCCAGGGCTGAATGGGAAAATGGTATCATTTGGGGGCCACCATTGCTAGAACACACACTGACACTGCAGCAACCAGGAGCCTGAAGTCACCAGTTGATTTGACTGTAGAACCAGACTGCTGGCACCTGAGTTCATGCACATGGTACATATGGGGCCACCAGAGTGCCCAAGGCCACCACCACTGCTGCCCCTGTGACCTCACTGCTTGAGTGCTGTAGCCCCATAACTCATAGCCTGGTCTCAGCTGCTTCTGCCAGAAGTGCTATCAGAGTTTGGGGTTGGGGAAGCAAAGGATTCTTCCTTCTGCCTATCTTCCAGTCTGTTGCTTTTACCTCCCATTGGGGGAAAAAAATGGATGGTAGTCCAGGAAATGGAGTTTGTAGACTTCCACCCATAGAGGAGCATGTGGAAGGGTGGGAATTGAACCAAGCGTCTGCAGGCAAACAACTAGCACAGCGTACAGGCACCAGCCCCAGTGTGAGGGATCCCAGATGCCCACAGCTAAGGGATGGTCACTGCAGCACTTGCCTCCCTGTTTTCTCTCTTTGCTGGTCATCTTGGCAGAGCAATGGGCATCTCTGAAATTGGTAGCCTTTTTTATAATGGAATCTTCTGGTTTACTTGGTGTTATAAGTAGAATGTTCATTCAGAAACAGAATGCTTGTTCCTCAGTACTCTAAGGAAAAATTAGCATTTAGACAAAAAGTTTTCTCAGCAAGGCAATTTTACTTTCTGCAGAAAGGGTGTTCCCCACAGATGGAACAATGGCGAGACTGCACACGAACAAAGGAGGGAAGCAATTTTTATCCCTTACACAGCTTGTCCTTGCTACTGTGTTCTGTCTCCATTGGCTGCAGCCAGACCGCACAATCTAAGCTAAACCCGGCTAGCTAATAACTTAAAACTTTATCCTAAATAGGTAAAGGCAAGGGAGAACAAAGGAAAAGAGGAAGTTGCTTGCAAAAGGACTTAGAGAAGTAATAACCAAATATATTGGTTAAAGTACAAGGACATCGAATGTACTCATTCCCTTATATCTAATAGCTACACAGGATAGGGCTTAACAGAGTTATTAGCACAGAACAAGGTGGCTTGAAGGAAGTTAGTCTTTAAAAGAAACTATTATTTCTAACACTTATGATTTATTTTTTAACAAGAAGGGAAACTTTGAAGAGGAACCTTTTTACTTTCTACACTTGGTTTATTTTTCTCACCTCCCTATTCTTTCCCACACTATCAAGTGGGGAAAAAATAGTCAAAGACTGTGTGTGTTTCAGTTGTTAAAGGCCAGTCCTCTTCCCAGCACTGAAGAGGTAAGAACCCCATATACTAAATAACCAGTTCTCACTCAGTTCAGAGAGTCGAAGCTGTCTCAACCACTTTATCTGGGTTCTGGTGCTGCAAAGAGCATCATATTACTCTGGCCCCTGTTGTTACTATCCCTAACTGCTATTCCTTATTAAGCAGCTATTTATGCATTATACATACATCACCTCTAATCTTATAAGGTAAACCTTATCACCTGTCATTTTACAGAGGAGGAAGCACAATGAGAGATTAAGGGGTATGCCTGTGGTCACAGCTAGGAAGAGGCATGGCCAGTATTCCATCCACAGCCTTAGGATCTCTGCTTTTCACCCAGGATCAAAACTTTGGAGACAAGAGTTGGTCACCTGGTCTCTTCTTAATAATGCTCAGGACACATGAATCAAACATTTAAACTAAAAAAATAAGAAAGCAAACTTAGGAGACTTAGAAGATTCTCTTGGCAATAATTCTATAAACCTAAAAGTATTCTGAAATTAGAAGTTTATTAGAGAGATGGCCAGGCGTGGTGGCTCATACCTGTAATCCCAGCACTTTGAGAGGCCAAGGTGAGCGGATCACCTGAGATCAGGAGTTTGAGACCAGCCTTGCCAACACGTTAAAACTCGGTCTCTACTAAACATACCAAAAACAAAAACAAACAAAAACCTGGGCATGGTGGTATACACCTGTAATCCCAGCTACTCAGGAGGCTGAGGCTGGAGATCACTTGAACCCAGGAGTTCGAGGTAGCAGTGAGCTGAGTTCACACCACTGCACTCCAGCCTGGGTGACAGAGAGAAACTCTCTGTCTCAAAAAAAAAAAAAAAAAAAAGAATGATTTGAAAGAAAGAAACAGGGTCCTGAGCTTGTAGTATCCCTGGGAAGCCTGGCAAAAGCAAATGCAAAACCTTTCTGGAGGACAGATACAGGCAGTAGAGAATTCCCACAAAATCCTAGATACAAAAAAACAAGCCTGCATGAAAATAGACATAACAACCAGTGAAATTAGAGCCCTGGCACCTAAAAAATATATAACTATTGACTGTTATAAAGGAAATATATGTTTTACTTGGGAGGCTGAGGCAGGAGGATCACTTGAGCCCAGGTATTCGAGGTTGCAGTGAGCTATGATTGCACCACTGCACTCCAGCATGGGTGACAGAGTGAGACCCTGTCTCAGAAAAATAGGCCGGGCACAGTGCCTCGTGCCTGTATCCCAGTACTTTGGGAGGCCAAGGCGGGCAGATCACAAGTTCAGAAGATTGAGACCATCCTGGCTAACACAGTGAAACCTGGTCTCTACTAAAAATACAAAAAATTAGCCAGGAGTGGTGGTGGGCGCCTGTAATCCCAGTTACTTGGGAGGCTGAGGCAGGAGAATGGTGTGAACCCAGGAGGCGGAGCTTACAGTAAGCTGAGCTTGCACCACTGCACTCCAACCTGGGGGACACAGGGAGACTCTGTCTCGAAAAATAAATAAATAAATAAATTAATTAATTAATTAAAAAATACATTTAAAAAAAAATCAAGGTTGGGCACCGTGGCTCACACCTGTAATCCCAGCACTTTGGGAGGCCGAGGCAGGCGGATCACCCAAGGTCAGAAGTTCGAGGCCAGCCTGGCCAATGTGGTGAAACCCTGTCTCTACTAAAAACAAAAAATTAGCCGGACGCAGTGGCACGTGCCTGTGGTCCCAGCTGCTCTGGAGGCTGCTGACACAGGAGAATCTCTTGAACCTGGGAGACAGAGGTTGCGGTTAGCTGAGATCGAGCCACTGCACTCCAGCGTGAGCGACAGAGCGAGACTTCGACTCAAAAAAAAAATCAAAACGTAAGAAAGGAATAATTTGCTTTTTTTGTTTTTTGTTTTTTTGTTTTGAGATGGAGTCTCACTCTGTAGCCCAGGCTGGAGTACAGTGGTGTGATCTCAGCTCACTGCAACCTCTGCCTCCCAGATTCAAGCGATTCTCCTGCGTCAGCCTCTGAAGTACCTGAGATTACAGGTGCCCGCCACCATGCACAGCTAATTTTTGTATTTTTGGTAGAGATGGGGTTTCACCATGTTGGTCAGGCTGGTCTCGAACTCCTGACCTCAGGTGATCTGCCCGCCTCAGCCTCCCAAAGTGTTAGGGTTGCTGGCATGAGCCATTGTGCCCAGCCAATTTGCTTTAAGAAAAAAAAATTTTAAAGAAATGCCTGGAACTTCCAGGGAAAAGAAAAAAAAAGACAAAACCTGAATGAAATAAAAATTACACAGCCAGAGATCATTTTTTGCACCTCGAGAAGGATCTGTAGAAATTTTCGGCCGGGCATGGTGGCTCACGCCTATAATCCCAGCACTTTGAGAGGCCGAGGTGGGCGGATCATGAGGTCAGGAGATCAAGACCATCCTGGCCAACATGGTGAAACCCTGTTTCCACTAAAATATAAAACATTAGCCAGGCCTGATGTTGCATGCCCGTAGCCCAGCCCATCGGGAGGCTGAGGCAGGCGAATTGCTTGAACCCGGGAGGCAGGGGTTGCAGTGAGCCAAGGTCGCACCACTGTACTCCTGCCTGGCGACCCAGGGAGACTCCATCTAAAAAAAAAAAAGAAGAAAAGAAATTTTCCAGAAAATAGCAAGGGAAATCGAGATATAGAAAATATGGAAAGAATAAATTATCATACACTGCAGAAGGGAGAAGTTGTTGCTGTACAATCAATTTGAAAAACAATTGGCAAAATCTAGTCCAGTTGAAGGTGCACACAGTCTATTACCCTGCATTTTCCTATTAAAATGTGCCTGTGGATGCTACAGGGCACCACCCATATCCCACCCCTCAGGACCCAGCTGCTGGGGGTATTGGCTGCTGAATTCAAAGCTGAGTTCTTCTCAGGGAATTGCCCTTACCAAAGGAAGCTGCCTCACCCAAGGATATGCACACGCCCTGCTCAGGGAGTACAAAGGCCAAGCCTTCTTGCCCGTTTTGGGACAACTGGAAAGACTGGCCCAGCTCCAGAGCTGAGGCTTCTCTTACAACTACATTGCAGCTTAACTTCAATGGTTAACTTGACTGGTTAGGGAGAATCCTCTAACCAATCCTGCTTCCTTCAGTTCCTTACAGGTGTTGTTCTAAAGAGCATTCCCCAGAAAGCGTTGTGCAAGTCAACTTCCAAATCTATTTCCTAGAGAAGCCATCCTGAGACCGTACCCTGGAAAGAAACCCATCAAATTACACCAAGACTCATATAAACGTTTACAGGAGCAATAGCAAACATTTGGAAACAATAAAAATGTTCACCAGGCTGATGCAGTGGCTCACGCCTGTAATCCCAGCACTTTGGGAGGGCAAGGCAGGAGGATCACTTGCGGCCAGGAGTTCAAGACCAGCCTGGGCAACATAGTGAAACCCCATCTTTCCAAAAAGTTTTGTTTTTGAGATGGAGTTTCACTCTTGTTTCCCAGTCTGGAGTGCAATGGTGTGATCTCGGCTCACTGCAACCTCTGTCTCCCAGGTTCAAGCAATACTCCTGCCTCAGTCTCCCAAGTAGCTGAGATTACAGGAGTGCACCACCACGCCTAGCTAATTTTTGTATTTTTAGTAGAAACAGGTTTCACTAGGTTAGCCAGGCTGCTCTCAAATTCCTGACCTCAGTTAATCCACCTGCCTCAGTCTCCCAAAGTGCTGGGATTACAGGCGTGAGACACCGTGCCCAGCCAAAAAGTTTTTAAAAATTAGCCGGGTGTGCTGGTACACGCCTGTAGTCCCAGCTACTCGGGAGGCTGAGGCAGAAGGATTGCTTGAGCCCAGATGTTTGAAGCTGCAGTGAGCTAAGATGGCACCACTGCACTCCAGCCTGGGCATAGAGAGAGACACTGTTCCCCCAAAATATAAAGTATTACAAACTTTTGCTACATACATTTAAAATTTTTCTGCCTGAAAAAAAAAAAAAAAAAAAAAACAAAAAAACACCATAAGGAAACAATTTTAAACCAACAGTGTAAAAATGGCAAAACTATTGGGCTAATTTCTTTATTATATAAAGAACAGTTATAGGCCAGGCATGGTGGCTTACGCCTGTAATCCCAGCACTTTTGGAGGCCGAGGCAGGTGGATCACCTGAGGTCAGCAGCTCGAGATCAGCCTGGACAACATGGTGAAACCCCACCTCTACTAAAAATACAAAAATTAGCTGGGCATGGTGGCAGGCAACTGTAATCCCAGCTACTCAGGAGGTTGAGGCAGGAGAATCACTTGAAACCAGGAGGCAGAGGTTGCAGTGAGCAGAGATGGTACCATTGCACTCCAGCCTGGGTGACAAGAGCGAAACTCCATCTCAAAAAAAAAAAAAAAAAAAGAACAGTTCTAAATCAATGAGTAAAAGGTCAACCCAATTGAAAAATGAGCAAAGGATATGAACATAAAAAGAAATATCTCTTAATATGAAAAGATGCTTCACCTCACTCATAATAAGAGAAATGTGAATTAAAACTACAATGAGATACTGCTTTGTTTTTGCTTTTTTGAGACAGGGTTTTTACTCCGTCGCCCAGGCTGAGTGCTGTGGCGCAATCACAGCTCACTGCAGACTTGACCTCAGGCTCAAGCGATCCTGCTGCCTCAGCCACCTGAGTAGCTGGGACTATAGGCATGCACCACCACACCTCACTAATTATTGATTTTTTTGTAGAGACAGGGTCTTACTATGTTGCCCAGACTGGTCTCAAACTCCTGGGCTCAAACGATCCTCCCATCTTGGCCTCCCAAAGGCCTGGGATTACAGGTGTGAGCTGTGGCACCCAGCTGAGATACTGTCGTTTTACTTACCAAATTGAATACTAAAAAGTTTGATAACATTGTGTTGGCAAGGGTGTGCAGAAACGGGCATTCCATACTGTTGGTAGGATTGTAAACTGGTGCAGCCTCCAGTGAAGGTCATATTGGTAATACCTATAAAAATTTAAAAAAAAAAATTGATCCACAAAAGTGAAATATATAACAAAAATTTCCAGGACTATTGGTTTCCTAACCTAGTGTGTCAACCTACTGATAGGCATAGGAGGTTGTAAAATTCAATTTTAAAATCTCTCCTTTAACGCTTAATTCCTCTTATTTGTTTTGTTAACTTGCGCATCTTGTCTCCCACACAGGGCAGTGCAATCTGGCAGAGACAGAATGGGCTTTGGAGGCATAAGATGGGAATTCAGGGAGTCTTAAGAGAAACAGAGCTGGAAGTGCTCTTAGAGGTCATGGTCCCCCTTCTCTAAGGTCCCCATCTCCTCAGACACATTATGTAGCAGAGACCGAGGCCAAGGCCTGGGAGGCAGCTTCTCCAAGGTCACATCAGGTCTCCTGGCTCCCCGCCTGTTGCTCTTTCCCTACTTTAAACCCTCACTGAGCTGCGTGTCAGGCCCGGTGCCAAGCGATCTTCAACTCTGGCCTCATTTCATTTTCACGACAACTTTATCAGATAAGCTTTGCTGCAAACAACTTAAGACAACAGATTGTTTACCTGGAAAAGGGAGTCATGAAGTATAGTGCCGGCTCACAGAAACTCCTGGCAGCCCAACTGCCAAGCCTGGAGCCTCCTCGGCCAGAAACAATGTTCTTGTGCCCCACTGGGCTGCTCAGCACCCCCATCCCAGGGAGAAGGGGAGAAAGCCCCCGACCGACACTCCATCAGGGCCCAAACCCCATGGCCATGCTGCTCTCAGGACCAGGTGCGGGGGACAGACTCACTGAGAGAGGGAATCAGTCTATCACCCAGCTCAGGCTCGCCATGGGGGCAGGGATGTTCCAGCCTGGTTCTCGGGGCCGGTGGATTTCTGGGAGTGCTGGCGAACCCCGGTATCAGTCAGGACCCAGGGGTTTGCAGGGAAGAGGCACACAGCATCTATTTGAGGAACTTGATTGAGAACTCTTGGGAAGAAGATGCGCTCAGGGTCAGTCCCTCCCAAACGGACATTTCCACAGGCCTCGTGGGGGGCAAGGACGTAGGCTCTGGGTCACTCAGGGTTAACCCCAAGCCAGGTGAACAATCTACTCTCAATATACCCAAAAAGGAGGCTCTGATGGGCTGACTCCCTCTCATCCAATGTGGAGAGTCCTCACCACACACAGCTTAGGGCAGCCCCCTCCTGGCTACCTCTTATACTGGCCTTTGCTGGGACATCAACACTATTCTAATTTTTTGTGACCAGGTTAGCAAGCTGGTTTCATTGGTAAACACAGGCCAGGCAACAGGGACTTTTTGTGGAAAGATCTCAAGTCTGGAGGCAGGACCCGAGAGCCTCCTGGATCTGTCCAGTACAGGGCCAGTTTGGATCAGCCTCTCCGTGCCCCCGCCCAGCTCACACCATCTCCCAGCCCGCACTCTGATCGCTCCACCTGACCTTAGCTCCACAGGTGGGGCTTATGTAGCTCTGACGGCGTGGGGAGGCTCCCAAGTGGCTTAGTCATAAATACCTTCAAACCACATGTTACTTCCCAAGCTACAGGACTCCCAGCCTCCGGGTCCTTAGTCCTGGGTCCCAGGTCCTCACGGCCCCCTCCCAAGTCACCCTGCCTTCCCAGACCATTAAAGTCCTTAAACCATCCCCCAATTTCCTCCAATAATTACCTAAACATCCTTGAGGGTCTTTATACCCCACCCACAGCCTTGGAGCCTGGATTGGATACCCTGAGCCCCCAGCTCCGCAGCCATCATGTCTGGGCCCTCCATCTCTCCCACCAGCAGGCCTGGGTCCATGGGAAGGGGCGGGCCTGGCTGCAAATCGCCTCCTCCCTTTGGTCCTGCCCCCAGAGCAGGGGATAAAGGAGCACTAGGGCAGCTCCATCAGATTCTTACTAAGGGCTGCAGCTGGGATGGACCCTGCAGGGCCAGATGGCAGTGGTCATGGTGGGGAGCTCAGCCGCCACTCCCAGAGGTCATGCAGGTAGGGGCTGGACCTCAGCGAAACACAGGGGAGGTGGGAAAAAATTCTTTGGAGTTTGGCCTGGCCTCTGGAAGCCTAGCCTCTTAAAAATTTGGGATGCATCTGATAAGAAGCGGCTTCCTTGCATCCTGCCCCAAAGTTGGAAGGGTCTAGAGGCATCTCTCACCCTCTTATAGTCTAGAGGAGGAGACTGAGACCAGAGAGGGGGAAAGACAGACTGAGGCTGCCCAGCTGGTTCAGGGCTGGCTCAGGGGCTGACCATGTAGGGCGGGGATTCCCCACCTTCCTTTCTTTTTCCACCCAACAAAGGTTTCTCTTGTTCAGAAACACCACACAGCTCCATGCGGTTGGGATCTGGTCTTCTGGTCACCTTTGTGGCCCCAGCACTTAGCATGGTGCCAGATACTCATAAATGTTTGGACGAAACACCCCAGGTTGAACATTGCACCATTAGAGTTATGCCTTTGGGTATACCAGCTTTGTAAAAGGGGATGCTAGCTCGTTGGGCCTTCCATCAGACATTCTTACCTGAGCACAAATTCATTTTGCAAACAGCTGTAAGAGATCAGTTCTCCAAAGAAAACTGACTTTGGGTAAAGGAGGGATACTTGTGGGGCTTGGGGTCTTGGTATGTCCTGGTTTTCCCAGGCTAGAAAGGAAGGCAGCCATGTTGTAGACGGGGAGGTTGGCGGGCGGGGGATGATAATTTGCTAAAGGAGCTTTTTTTTTTTTTTTTTTTTTTTTAAGACAGAGTCTTGCCCTGTCACTCAAGCAGTGGTGCGATCTCGGTTCACTGCAGCTTTCACCTCCTGGGTTCAAGTGATTCTTCAGCCTCAGCCTTCTGAGTGGCTGGGACTACAGGTGTGCGCCACCGCACTGGCTAATTTTTGTATTTTTAGTGGAGACAGGGTTTCACCATGTTGGCCAGACTGGTCTCGAACTCCTGACCTCAGGTGATCCGCCCGCCTCGGCCTCCCAAACAGCTGGGATTACAGGTGTGAGCCACCGTGCCTAGCCCCTAAAGGAGATTTTAAATTGTTCCTTCCTGAGCCAGGACAGGAGGGTGGCAGCCTGGAATAAATTTGGGCTCTCAGGTTGTAAAAATCCTGGTGGAGGGCTTATTTGGCAGCTCCACCTGGCCCCTCCTGCCGCCAATCATCCCCTTTTCAGTTCTCCCTTTTCCCACACCCTCCCTTCACCCATGGAGTCCAGTCCTCACTCCTCAGGCTTACTTCCAGGGTCCCACGGCTCCACCCCTTCTTTGGCTCCCCAGCCACTGAGCCCCTTTGGCTGCCTCCCCAGGCCTGCATGACCTGTCACCTCTGGCTGCTCCATCCCTACCCCTTGGCCTGAGAACTTGGCCTGAGAAATTCCCCAAATCCAACAGCCCTCACCCCTGACAAGTCAATCTTGGTTAATGAGAGAATTATTGGGCTGAGTGAGGACACCTGGGTTATACAGTCTTAGCTCTTGTTTGAAGTCTCAGGCCAGTTACTTACCTGTCTAAGGGGGTTTGAAAACTGGAAGAATGACTCCTGACTTTTAAGGCTCGTGTTAAGAATCAAATGAACTAATTTGACATTCCCCCTAACAAATTGTGTTTTATTGGTACGCTAAGAGGTGTTTGGCTGGAGGGCCTAATCAAGTAACAAAAAGGACAAGTTTAAGCAATGCTGGGTTAAATCAAATTAAACCAATTCCTTTGCAGGACTTATCAGAGCCTTTAATATGTTTATCTGCAATAAACACTATACGATATGCTCCTAAGAAAATGCAGAAGGGGGCCAGGCATGTGACTCACTCCTGTAATCTCAGCAATTTGGGAGTCTGAGGCAGGAGGATCACTTGAGCTCAGGAATTCAAGACCAGCCTGGACAACATAGTGATACCCTATCCCTGAAAAACATTAAAAAAAAAAAAAATTAGGTGTGGTAGTATAGGCCTGTAGTCCCAGCTACTTGGGAGGCTGAGGCAGGAGGACTGCTTGAGTTCAAGAGCTCAAGGCTGCAGTGAGCCAAGATTGCACCCTCTCTCGAAAACAAAACAAAAAAAACAACAGTACCTGGATTATAGAAGGTGCTTGCATTTGGCTTTGGATCTCTCAAGCCACCGGCTCGGCCCTTTTCCAAGTGTACTTTACTTCCTAAAAAAAAAAAAAAAATATATATATATATATATATATATATATATATAGAGAGAGAGAGAGAGAGAGAGAGAGAGAGAGAGAGAGAGAGACAGAGACAGAAGGAAGAGTTTTTCTTTTCTTTTTTTCGAGATGGAGTTTCGTTCTTGTTGCCCAGGCTGGAGTGCAATGGTGTGATCTCGGGTCACTGCAACCTCTGCCTCCTGGGTTCAAGCAATTCTCCTGCCTCAGCCTCCCGAGTAGGTGGGGTTACAGGCATGTGCCACCACGCCCTGCTGATTTTGTATTTTTAGTAGCGATGGGGTTTCTCCATGTTGGTCAGGCTGGTCTTGAACTCCCAACCTCAGGTGACCCACCCGCCTCGGCCTCCCAAAGTGCTGGGATTACAGGCGTGAGCCACCGTGCCAAGTCTGAAGAGTTTTTCAGATTGATTTAATCATAAGGCCCCTACCCTCTGTTTCTGTGGCTCATCTAATGGGCAGAGTCCCTCTGGATGAGCTGGGAGAGCTCTGTCACCGGACTTTTTGGGCTAATGAAGGAGCTAGGGTGGTGGCCTCTGACAGTCCTCGAGGTCAGCCTCATTAGTGGCCCTTAGGAAAAGGCAAAGCTTTTCCAGCACATCCTCCATTGGTGGACAGGGGACGTGAGACCTGCAAGTCCCTTGCTCTGAGGGTTACTGGCTCTACCCCTGTGAGATTAGAGGCTCCTCCTCTCAGGGCTCACCCCTTCCACAGTGACTGTTTCACCTCCACCCCTGAACCCCCACCCCTCAAGCCCTCCCTAACTTTGGCTGCTGCCTACTAATCTAATCCCTACTTCAACCCAGCCTCTTACTGTCTGCTTCCCCACATTCACCAGCCCAGGCATATTCCAACATTTTTACTTGTAAATCTCCTAAAAGAAATTTGGAAAGTTATGTCTCCCCTCGATACTCTAAGTTATCTGATGATTTTCATCATAAACATAAATTGTTGCAAAAGTTATAATTTTTTTTTTTTTTTTTGAGACGGAGTTTTACTCTGTCGCCCAGGCTGTAGTGAAGTGGCACAATCTCAGCTCACTGCAACCTCTGTCTCCTGGGTTCAAGCAATTCTTCTACCTCAGCCTCCTGAGTAGCTGGGATTACAGGTGTGTGCCACCACGCCTGGCTCATTTTTGTATTTTTAGTAGAGAAGGGGTTTCACCATGTTGGCCAGGCTGGTCTCGAACTCCTGACCTTGTGATCCATCTGCCTCGGCCTCCCAAAGTGCTGGGATTACAGGTGTGAGCCACCACGCCCGGCCCACTAGTGATGATTATTACTAGCACCTCCTCAAAGGCCTTTCCTGACCTCCCACCCCACCATCCAATCCATCACTATTGACTGTTTCTGTCCGAGTCCTGCTATGATCTGCGTTAGTCTTGGTTATTTATGCCTATGTTGTAGGGCCTGGACTGGGGAAGGGATGAGATGAGTTGCACAGGGTTGGATCCTACCTTTATTCAAGAGTTTGATTTTTATTTATTTATTATTTTTATTTATTTATTTATTTATTTATTTATTTTTGAGACAGGGTCTTGTTCTGTCACCCAGGCTGGAGTACAGTGGCTCCATCTTAGCTCACTGCAGCTTTAACCTTTTAAGCTCAAGTGATCCTCCTGCCTCAGCCTGCTAAGTAGCTAGGACAACAAGTATACACCACCATGCCTGGCTAATCTTTTGTATTTTTAGTATAGACAGGGTCTCGCCATGTTGGCCAGGCTGGTCTCGAACTCCCGAGCTTAAGTGATCCCAAACTGCTGGGATTACAGATGTGAGCCACTGTGCCTGGCCTGAAAGTTTGATATTTTGTTAATGAATAGTTTTGCATTAGTTTTGATCTTTTTAAATTTTTTTTTTAATTTTTTCCTTTTGAGACAGAATTTCACTCTTGTTGCCCAGGCTGGAGTGCAATGGCATAATCTCTGCTCACCACAACCTCCACCTCCCGAGTTCAAACGATTCACCTGCCTCAGCCTCCTGAGTAGCTGGGATTACAGGCATGTGCCACCATGCCCGGTTAATTTTGTATTTTTAATAGAGTGTTTCTCCATGTTGGTCAGGTTGGTCTTGAACTCCCGACCTCAGGTGATCTGCCTGCCTCGGCCTCCCAAAGTGCTAGGATTACAGGCGTGAGCCACTGCACCCGGCCTAGTTTTGATCTTTTAAAATATTGCTCTAGGAAATACTATTATCCCACATGAAGTGCCCAGAGCAGGGACAGGGACAGAGGCTACATTCTAGTCCCATGAGATCAGGCTGGCCCAGCCCAAGCCGAGGGTCTGCTGGAGTGAGAGAAATAAAATATTATTTCTCTTGGTTACTTAGTTCTTTCGGCAGCCCCTAGAATTTTGTGTCCAAGGTGAGTGCCTCACTCACTTGCCCTAGTCCTGGCCCTGGTTTCTGGGTTCTCGGCTGGAGTCTTAGAGTTATCATGCAGGGGCTCCACGCCTGTGGAGTCACATTGTCATGTGACTGACAATCTGGCATCTTCACCAGCAAGAGCGGGCCCTGTCACCTGCTTCTCCTTTCCCGTGCCTGCTTCTCTGCTAGCACATTGCCCTTGGACACTCTGTGGAAGAGGTGTGACCCACACTCCGGCAGACCCTCGGCTTGGGCTGGGCCAGCCTGCTCTCATGGAACTAGAATGCAGCCTCTGTCTCTGTCCCTACCCTGGTCACCTCTTGTGGGCTCCTTCCCCCTCAGGGCAAGTTAGGGAAGGTCAACAGCTGAGTTCCTTTCTACCTGGTACCTGTCCCAGACCCTTAGCCTAGGCCTGGACACTGAGGAGACTCACTAAATGCTTGCTCACCTCATCCTCCCCTCACCCTTCTCGACCTCCCACCTTGATTCTCCAGAGGAGGAGGGAAAGGGGGAGGGAGAGGGGAGATGATAAGAGATGAGAACAGCTGTCATTTACCCAGGGCTTGCTATGGGCCAGGGACTTCACAGACAGGCTCTCGTTTAAGTTTTACATCACCTCATGGAATAGGTCCTACTATTATCCCCATGTTACAAATGAGAAAACTGAGGCATGGAAAAGTTAAGTGACTTGTCCAAGCTCACATAACCAAGAAGTAGTGGTACTAGGCAGAATTGGCTATATAATTTGTGGGACCCATTGCAAAATGAAAATGTGGGGACCCCTCGTTCAAAAACTATTAATAAATTCAAGACCAGGACAGCAGAGCATTAATGCAAGTGTAGGGCCCCTGTGTGATTGTACAGGCCCCCACTGGTGAAGCTAGTCCTGGTGGTAGAATGTGAACCTGGAATTCTGACTCCAGAATCCACAACTCTGCATTTGGGGAGAGTAATAGTCATCACTGTGATCACCGAGCACCTGCTGTATGCATTGTGCAAAATCTTTTTTTTTTGAGACAGAGTTTCGCTCTTACTGCCCAGGCTGGTATGCAATGGTACAATCTCAGCTCACCATAATCTCTGCCTCCCTGGTTCAAGTGATTCTCCTGCCTCAGCCTCCCAAGTATCTGGGATTACAGGCATGTGCCACCAGGCCCGGCTAATTTTGTATTTTTAGTACAGATGGGGTTTCTCCATGTGGTCAGGCTGGTCTCGAACCCCCCAGCCTCAGGTGATCTGCCCGCCTCAGCCTCCCAAAGTGCTGGGATTACAGGCGTGAGCCTCCAAGCCAGGTTGATTGTGAAAAATCTTAAAACACTTTGCAACAACTCAGCAAGGACTAGGCATTGTTACCACCCCCCCTTTTTTTTTTTCTGAGACGGAGTTTCACCCTTGTTGACCAGGCTAGAGTGCAGTGGCGTGATCTTGGCTCACTGCAACCTCCACCTCCAGGGTTCAAGCAATTCCCCTGCCTCAGCCTCCTGAGTAGTCCAAGGTGCCTGCCATCATGCCTGGCTAATTTTTGTATTTTTAGTACAGACAGGGTTTCAATATGTTGGCCAGGCTAGTCTCAAACTCTTGACCTCAGGTGATCCACCTGCCTCCGCCTCCCAAAGTGCTGGGATTATGGGCATGAGCCACTGCGCCCAGCCTGTTACCCCACTTTTAGGGGTGAGGAAACCAAGCTTTAGAGAAGGTGAGTTACTCACCTAGTGTTCCCAGTGGGGTCAGGATTTGAACACCAGACGAATTCCAGAGCCTGTGTTTTTCTTACCATATCAGATAGCCTCTGTTTGTAAGGATCACAAAGGCAGGAGCTAAAACAGGGCTGGGCATGACTCAGACAATCTCTTAGGAACTTTGTTTTCCGGGCCCATCACTGGGGGTCGAGGCATCGCTTTGCTCGGGATGGAAAGGTGTCCCAGGTCTGCAAGTATTTCCAGCAAGGCCTCTGCTTCCCTGGACATCGTGGAGATCAATGCAGGTAAGTCCCTTTTCTTCCCCTCTGGGGAAGTGGTGTCAGGGTGGGACACTAGAGAGAGAGTCCCTTCACAAATCATGTATCTTCCCAGAGCTGCTTCTCCTAACTCAGCTCCAAGTTCTAGGCTAAGCTGGCTCTGAGCCCTGGAGGGCTGTCCCTGTCTCCTCATTCTCTTCTTCCCCACTACAGCTGTCAGCACCCAAAGACCCCCAGCCCCCTGGAGTGGGGTCGCCGCCATTCGGAGCCACGCGTCACTCTGCCGGGGTCCCACCTAGGACTGGCCCGCAGGGGATCCGAGCCCACCTACCTGCCCTCTGTGTCTGTGGGCTGGGGCTGGGCCAGGGCCTGCTGGGGCATGGAGCCTACCCTGGAGGGGCTGGCCAGCAAGGCTGAGGAGGTTGGCGGCAGCTCCTGGAAGTCCCTGCCTTCATCATGTGAGTCATCAGGGGCACCGCAGGTGGGCACAAGTGGGTACTGAGACTAGGGCTCGTGCTCTGCCTCTGAGTAGGGTTTATATTTTCATCCATTCCCCTTCCTCTTCAAGATTCCCAGCTGGAGGGAAATTTTCCTTTAGTTCCGTTGCTCTGTGTTCTAAAAGCAGAATACCATGGTGCCTATGGAGTCAAACCCCTAGTTCTAAATCCTGGCCCTACCACCTAGTAGCTGTGTGATCTTGGACAAGTCACTTAACCTCTCTGGGCCTCAGTTTCCTGATCTACAAAATGGCATTGATAATGATACTTAACTCACAGGGTCATTTTGAGGGTTGATATGCTTAGCACAGTACCTGGTGCAGAGTATGCACTAAATGTTAGTGGCTATTTTTTATTTTATTTGTTTATTTTCTTGAGATAGGGTCTCCCTCTGTCACCCAGGCTGGAGTACAGTGGCACTATCTCAGCTCACTGCAAACTCCGCCTCCAGGGTTCAAGCAATTCTCCTGCCTCAGCCTCCCAAGTAGCTGGGATTACAGGCATGCACCACCATGCCCAGCTAATTTTTATTTATTTATTTATTTATTTATTTATTTATTTATTTATTTTTTGAGACGGAGTCTCGCTCTGTCACCCAGGCTGGAGTGCAGTGGCCAGATCTCAGCTCACTGCAAGCTCTGCCTCCCGGGTTTACGCCATTCTCCTGCCTCAGCCTTCCGAGTAGCTGGGACTACAGGTGCCCGCCACCACGCCCGGCTAGTTTTTTGTATTTTTTTTTTTTTTTTTTTTTTTGAGACGGAGTCTTGCTCTGTAACCCAGGCTGGAGTGCAGTGGCTGGATCTCAGCTCACTGCAAGCTCCTCTTCTCGGGTTTACGCCATTCTCCTGCCTCAGCCTCCCGAGTAGCTGGGACTACAGGCACCCGCCACTTGGCCCGGCTAGTTTTTTGTATTTTTTAGTAGAGACGGGGTTTCACCGTGTTACCAGGATGGTCTCGATCTCCTGACCTCGTGATCCGCCCGTCTCGGCCTCCCAAAGTGCTGGGATTACAGGCTTGAGCCACCGCGCCCGGCCAAATTTTTATATTTTTAATAGAGATGGGGTTTTACCACGTTGGTCAGGCTCATTTCAAACTCCTGACCTCGTGATGCACCTGCCTTGGCCTCCCAAAGTGCTGGGATTACAGGCGTGAGTCACTGTGCCCAGTCTGGCTATTTTTAAAATTATTGTTCTAAATCAATGTTAGTCAGATTATAAAGAAATTTAAGTCACATATGTAATTTTTTTTTTTTTTGAGACAGAGTCTTGCTCTGTTGCCCAGGCTGGAGTGCAGTGGCACAATCTCGGCTCACTGCAAGTTCCACCTCCCAGGTTCATGCCATTCTCCTGCCTCAGCCTCCTGAGCAGCTAGGACTACAGGCGCCTGCCACCACGCCCGGCTAATTTTTTTGTATTTTTAGTAGAGACGGGGTTTCACCGTGTTAGCCAGGATGGTCTCGATCTCCTGACCTCGTGATCCGCCCGCCTCAGCCTCCCAAAGTGCTGGGATTACAGGCGTGAGCCACCGCGCCCAGCCCACATATGTAATTTTTATAACAGCTTTATTGAAATATAATTCACAAACCAAAACATTCACCAATTTATACAATTCAGTGTGTTAATTCATAAAGTTATGCAAACATCACTGCTACCTAATTTTAGAACATTTTTATCATCCCATCAGCAGTCACTTTCATCCTCCGCCCTTCCAGCCTCTGGTAACCACTAATCCACATTCTGTCTCTGTGGTTTGGCTGTTCTGAACTTTTCATTTGAATGGAATCTTACAATATGTGGCCTTTTGTGTCGGGCTGCTTTCACTGAGTGTGATGTTTTCTAGGTTCATCCATATTGTAGAATGTATCAGTACTTCATCCTTTTTTTTTTTTGAGGCGGAGTCTCGCTCTGTCACCCAGACTGGAGTGCAGTGGCATCATCTCGGCTCACTGCAAGCTCCGCCTCCTGGGATCACGCCATTTTCCTGCCTCAGCCTCCTGAGTAGCTGGGACTACAGGTGCCTGCCACCACGCCCAGCTAATATTTTTTTGTATTTCTTTAGTAGAGACAGGGTTTCACTGTGTTAGCCAGGATGGTCTTGATCTCCTGACTTCATGATCCTCCCGCCTCGGCCTCCCAGAGTGCTGGGATTACAGGTGTGAGCCACTGCACCTGGCCTATTTTTTATTTTTTTTTTATTTTATTTATTTATTTATTTATTTATTTATTTATTTTTATTTATTTATTTTTTTTTTTTTTGAGACGGAGTCTCACGCTGTTGCCCAGGCTGGAGTGCAGTGGCGCGATCTCGGCTCACTGCAAGCTCCGCCTCCCGGGTTCCCGCCATTCTCCTGCCTCAGCCTCCTGAGTAGCTGGGACTACAGGCGCCCGCCACCGCGCCCGGCTAATTTTTTGTATTTTTAGTAGAGACGGGGTTTCACTGTGGTCTCGATCTCCTGACCTTGTGATCCGCCCGCCTCGGCCTCCCAAAGTGCTGGGATTACAGGCTTGAGCCACCGCGCCCGGCCTTATTTTTTATTTTTGATAGAGACAGAGTTTGCCATGTTGTCCAGCCTGGTCTCCAACTCCTGAGCTCAAGCGATCTACCCACCTCATCCTCCCAAAGTTTTGGGATTACAGGCAGGAGCCACTGCGTCTGGCCCTATTTTCTACTTATAGCAGGTGTCAACTCAGACTCGCCCCATTTCAGTAGCTCAAGAGCCGCATATGGCTCTTGGTTACATATTGGACAGCACAGTTCTAAATGGCTATAGGAGAGGCTTCTTTTTTTTTTTTTTTTTTGAGACGGAGTCTCATTTTGTCTCCCAGGCTGGAGTGCAGTGGCACCATCTCAGCTCACTGCAACCTCCGCCTCCTCGTTCAAGCGGTTCTTCTGCCTCAGCCTCCCGAGTAGCTGGGACTACAGGCGCATGCCAACAAGACTGGCTAATTTTTGAATTTTTAGTAGAGACAGGGTTTCACCATATTGGCCAGGCTGGTCTCGAACTCCTGGCCTCATGATCTGCCTGCCTCGGCCTCCCAAAGTGCTGGGATTACAGGCTGGGTTTTTTTGTTTTTGAGATGAAGTCTTCCTCTGTCACCCAGGCTAGAGTGCAATGGCATGATCTCAGCTCACTGCAACATCTGCCTCCTGGATTCAAGCGATTCTCCTGCCTCAGCCTCCCAAGTAGCTGGGATTACAGGCACTTGCCACCACACCTGGCTAATTTTTGTATTTTTACTAGAAATGGTTTCACCATGTTGGCCAGGCTGGTCTCAAACTCCTAACCTCAGGTGATCCGCCTGCCTTGGCCTCCCAAAGTGCTGAGATTCCAGGTGTGAGCCACAGAGCCTGGCCTATATGAGAGGCTTCTAATTCTGGCTGGACTCTAACCCATCTGGGGGCAGGATGTGGGTTACCACAGAGCCTTGCGTGCAGAAAATGCTCAGTGGTTGCCACAGGGGTGAGTGAATGGATGCAGTTTTCCCAGCAGCTGCTGACGGGGATCACGGCCACTCCCAGGAGTCTCTGCCGAAGTTCCACCTTGTCCGAGAGCTCATGGCGCCCCTTCAGAGCCTGGACCTTGAGGTGCAGCAGGTTGTGGGTGAGGGGTGGCAAAAGATGGCTTTCTGGACCTCTGGGACACCCAGACCTGCTGTGGGAGGAGGGACTGGAGGGCTTGGTGGCACCTGAGGCTGAATGTGGGCATGCGGGTGGAGTGTCTGACCCTACCTGTGGCTGCCTGGGAAGCAGGACAGTCGGGATGTGGTGTGTGGCATCTGCATGGACAAAGTGTGGGACAAGCCAGAGGCTCAGCGGGTTTTCGGCATCCTGCCCAACTGCACCCACGCCCACTGTCTGGGCTGCCTGCGCACCTGGCGGAAGAACCGGCAGGACTTCCCGCTGGATGTCATCAAGTCAGTGTCATGGAGGTGCCAACAGGGAGGGAGGGAAACACCCTAGGGAGGAGGCTGGCCTGGGGGCCTGGGACTATTCTCCCACCTTCTACTCCACTGCCTCGCAGGGCGTGTCCCCAGTGCCGTGTCCATTCCAGCTACATCATCCCCCACAAATTCTGGGTGAGCAAGGGGGCCCACAAGGAGCAACTCATCAGGAACTTCAAGGCTCGGACGAGGTAAGGCTGCAGAGGGAACAAGACTCAGGGTTAGGCAAGTGGAGGAGGTAGCCCCTGATTCATTCCGGTTCAGCCATGGTCCCCAGCCAGTGAATCCCCAAAACCCTGAAGTTTAGAGTGACCAAAATGGCAGGTGAAGGCATGAACTATTTTCATGATTTCAGAAAGCACAGTTAATAAGGCCAGGCATGGTGGCTCACACCTGTAATCCCAACACGTTGGGAGGCCAAGGCAGACGGATTACCTGAGGTCAGGAGTTTGAGACCAGCCTGGCCAACATGGTGAAATCCCATCTCTACTAAAAATACAAAAATTAGCCAGATGTGGTGGCGGGCGCCTGTAATTCCAGCTACTCGGGAGGCTGAGACAGGAGAATCACTGGAACCCTGGAGGTGGAGGTTGCAGTGAGCTGAGATCGTGCCACTGCACTCTAGCCTGGGCAACAAGAGTGAAACTCTGTCTCAAAAAAAGAAAAAAGAAAAAGAAAGCCCAGTTAATAAACGGGGAGTGCCTGAGCTAGCAGAAGGAACACCAGGGCCAATTTTCTCTTCTAACTTGGCTCAGAATCAACTCAGAGCAACTCTGGTTCTCTCTGTACCATGAGAAGCCCTGCTTTGGCTTTTATTTCCAATTGATCATAAGGCGGGAAAACAAACTGATTCGAATACATGTTATTTGCTTAGCTGCTCTTTGAAAACATGGGGTGGCTGAGAAGGGGGCTGAAAGACAGCCTTTGCCGATGGGGAAATGTTGGGTAGGTCTGAATCTCTTGGGGAGGGTAAGCACTTATTCAAAATCTGGAATGAGCTGCAATTCCAAGTTCTTAATTCCACCTTCCCAAAGGATTTACTACACTTGATCTATGCAAGTGTATTTGGGTAAAGGGAGGGATAAAGAAGGAGGTCTTGTCTTCACCCAGGAGATAGTCAGCCGTGTTCTGGAGACACCTGTGAACTCTAATAGCTGCATCAACAAAAGTACTGAAGGGAAAACTAACTCGAGTGAATGTCACAGAAGGGGAAGTATTGAAGCTGCGCATGGGAAGAACAGGGTTCCTCAGGAGGAGAAAAAAGAGGACGCCCCAGGCAGACAGGTGGAAGAGAGGAAATACAGTTGATCCTTGAACAACTGAGGGGTTAGAGGCACCGAACCCCATGCAGTCGAAAATCCATGTATAACGTCGTCGTTGTTGTTGCCGTTGTTGAGACAGAGCCTCGCTCTCGGGCTGGAGTGCAGTGGTGCAATCTCGGCTCACTGCAGCCTCAGCCTCCTGGGCTCAAGAAATCTTCCCCAGTAACTGGGACTATAGACGCGTACCACCAAGCCTGGCTAATTTTTCTATTTTTTGTAGAGACAGAGTTTTGCCATGTTGCCCAGGCTGCTCTTGAACTGCTGAGGTCAAGCGACCCGCCTGCCTCGGCCTCCCAAAGTGCTGGGATGACAGGCGTGAGCCACCACACCTGGCCATGTATAACTTTTAACTCCCCCAAAACTTAACTACTGATAACATGCTGCTGACCAGAACCCTTTTGGACAACATAAAGTCAATTCATACAGATTTTATATGTTATATGTATTATATAACATAATATGTATTCTTACAATAAAGTGAGCTAGAGAAAAGAAACATTAAAATCATAAGGAAGAGAAAATATATTTACTATTCATTAGGTGGAAGCAGATTACCATTAAAGACTTTATCCATATTGAGTAGGAGGATGAAGAGGAAGAGGAGGGAATTGGTCTTGTTGGCTCCAGGATCTTGTCTGCATATAAGCTGCCCCAGGCAGTTCAAGCCTATGTTATTCAACAGCAACTGTACTGGCAGCTGGGCCACTAGTTGGAAGTTTCCCAAGGGGAGCTCTCAGGCCTGGATGTGATAGGAGATGGTGTAGATGGAGGTTTATTGTGTGACAGGCTTTGTACGTCATAAACTGCATGAAACAGGGACTCTTACTATCCTCATACTGTAGAAGAAGCAGCTGAGGGGTTGTGCATGGTGGCTCACGCCTGTAACCCCAGCACTTCGGGAGGCTGAGGGGGAGGAACTCTTGAGTCTGGGAGTTGAGACCAGCCTGGGCAACATGGTGAAACCCCATCTCTACAAAAAATACAAAAATTAGCCAGGCATGATGGCACATACTTGTAGTCCCAGCTACTCGAGAGGCTCAGGCAGGAGGATCACCCGAGCCCCAGGAGGTCAAGGCTGCAGTGAGCCATGATCATGCCATTCATTGTACTCCAGCCTGGGTGATAGAGCAAGAACCCTGCCTCAAAAAAAAAAATAAAGAAAAAAAAAAAAAAAGGCCAGGCACGGTGACTCACGCCTGTAATCCCAGCACTTTGGGAGGGCAAGATGGGCGGATTATCTGAGGTCAGGAGTTCAAGACCAGCCTGGGCAACACAGTGAAAATCTGTCTTTACTAAAAATACAAAAAAAAAGCCGGGCGCGGTGGCTCAAGCCTGTAATCCCAGCACTTTGGGAGGCCGAGACGGGCGGATCACGAGGTCAGGAGATCGAGACCATCCTGGCTAACCCGGTGAAACCCCGTCTCTACTAAAAAATACAAAAAACTAGCCGGGCGAGGCGGCGGGCGCCTGTAGTCCCAGCTACTCGGGAGGCTGAGGCAGGAGAATGGCGTGAACCCAGGAGGCGGAGCTTGCAGTGAGCTGAGATCTGGCCACTGCACTCCAGCCTGGGCGACAGAGCGAGACGCCGTCTCAAAAAAAAAAAAAAATACAAAAAAAATTAGATGGGTGTGGTGGTGGGTGCCTGTAATCCCACCTACTTGGGAGGCTGATGCAGGAGAATCTCCTGAACTTGGGAAACGGAGGTTTCAGTGAGCCCAGATCATGCCACTGCACTCCAACCTGGGCAACAAAAGTGAAATTCCATCTCAAAAAAATTGGGGGCACAGTGGCTCACACCTGGAATCCCAGCACTTTGGGAGGCCAAGACGGTTGGATAACCTGAAGTCAGGAGTTCAAGACCAGCCTGGCCAATATTGTGAAACCCCCATCTCTACTAAAAATACGAAAATTAGCCACACGTAATGGCATGCACCTGTAGTCCCAGCTACTTGGGAGGCTGAAACAGGAGAATCGCTTGAACCCAGAAGGCAGAGGTTGCAACGAGCTGAGATTGTGCCACTGCACTCCAGCTTGGGTGACAGAGCAAGACTGCGTCTCAAACAAAAACCCCCAAAACAAACAAACAAAACCCAGAAAAATGAAAGGAGGTTCCCAGGGTCACTGCTATTGCTGGCCCAAACGGAGACTGAGAATTACAGAAAGGGGCCCCTTAAGATGCTTTACTGCCATCTGCTGGAAGATTGAATAAATGTAAAAGCTACACTAAGATGCTAGTGGTGTCCGCTTAGGTGTGGGGCTTTAGTGCTGTGTACAGCCTGCCCAGCCTTACGTGTCAGCCTCGAGCGCCCCTTGTTCTTGGGGTAACAGGTCTTGAAGGCGATGGTCGTCTTCTCTCTCATAGCCAGATCCGATGCCGGTTCTTCGTGCGAGGGAATGGCCGCTGCCCCTTCAAATCTGAGTGTATCTACCTGCACCAGCTCCCAGCTAAGGCCCTGACCTCCGGTCCTCCCTGGCCTGAGAGAGTGCAACTGGCCTCTGGGAGTGAGGTGGTAACTGCAGGGGTATGGGGCAGGGGAGGCTGCTGCTCATGGCTTTTAATAAATGTTTGTGATAAATATAAAACCTATGGATGGCGTCTATGATGCGAATATGGTGCCTACTTAGCTGTGGCACCTTTGTGCTGTGTACAACCTGCCCAACCTTATATATGAGTCTTGAGTTCCTCGATTTCTGGGGCAGCTGGTGTTGAAGTTGATGGGTTTTCACTGATTTTTCTCTCTACTCCCAGGTGCTGAGTCCAACATTGTTCCTAAGGGGTGCTGAGCCAGAGGACAATGTGCTCTTCACAGACGGTGCCCTGGCCATGACCTTCTGGGGTTCAGAACTCCTGCAGGATCCCAACAGTTCTTACCACAGCCTTCTGTAACCAGGATCAACTTGAGGGAAATTGGGGTGAGGGGAAGGAGTTTCTAGGTGGTAGGTCTTTCCCTTTTTGGGTTTGGTGGGGGGGCAAAAGTAGCAAGCCCTCCACCCCCATGAACTGCAGCAGTGACACAGTTGGGGACATGGAGGACTAGGGGAGGGCTCCTGGAATGAGAAGGGTTCAAACCCTCTTGCCAGGGCCTTGGTTTTTAACTTTGTTCTTTTGTAGAATGACTCTGAAAGAAAACCAATAAAATGCACCTAAGCTATCATTGCTGGTGTCTGAAGAGTGGTCTGCTCATACCCCAGCCCCATTGCCAAGGGCAATAAGGCTGCTTCTGCATTCAATCTGTTGCAATATTACCTGTCACTTAGCTTCTGGAAAACTTCACGGTGCATTTTTGCATTATGAAAATAGTAATAACCTCATGAATCTTGTGAAAGGGACTCGGGGATCCACCAGGGTCCTTGAGCCATGTTTAGAACTTTTCCTCTCTGTTCCCTTTCAGGTGGCTAGAATACAGACCTTGGTGGGTGGGAGCCACAGCCACTCAGAGTAAAGCTGTAGGTGAGGATGCACAGGGTATTGCAGGCTGTTTAGCATTCTTGACCCTGCCCGCTATGCATCAGGTCCCACTCCTCTAACAGCTTGTCATTTGAAGACCCAAAACATCCCCTGTAAAGTTAGAGCTGCTTACCTGAAACAGAAGGTGTCTGGAAGAAACTTCTTTCTTGCTATTTTGGCATTTGCAAAGCAACCATTATCTAATAAATATCACTAGTCTTTCCTGACAGCTCCCTTGAAATCATTTTGGCTCAAATGGAGATCAGATCAAGCTCAAGATACTCCCATGGCTTTCCATACTATTCAGAGTGAAGGCCCAAGTCCTCTCTATGACCTCAGGCCTCTTAAGATCTGACCTGGTCCCCCACTGATCTCAACTCCTATTACTATCCAGCAATTGCCCTCTGCTGTAGCCATGCTTTTGCCCCAGAGCCCCTCCATCCCCGCAGGGAGGACTGAAATGGTCTTCTCACAGACTTCTATCTGGCTTGCCAACCTCATCTTCACATTCATCTTGCCTGACCACTCTATTTAAAAGCACTTTGTGCTATCTGTTGGTGCTATGTTCTTTTTGAACACTTACCACAAACACTGTTTAATTAGCTTTCCGTCTCTCCCCAGTTGTGTGACAATGAGGGCCAGGATCTTTGTTTTGTTCCCAGTATCCCCAGTCCCTAGGTGCTCAGTAAACATTTCCTGAATGATGGATGTATGTGGCAGCAGAAGCTGGGATGGAAATACAAGTTGGCCCCCAAAGCAAGGTTTAGGAGGCACTGTGGGACTCTTTTCCCTTATTTCCTACCCTTTGCAGTGATCCCACCCTTGGCTGGAAGCCTGCCTCCTCCAGTGGACTTCCTTAAACTGAACCCTAGGAAGTGGAGCCACACCTGGCCCCCTATAAACGACCCAGAGCAAGGCTACTGCTTGGTCTTTGGGAGGAAGTTCAGAAGAAAGTCTTTGGCCATATTGATGGTGTTAGGTTTTACTGTGACCTCATTCTCAGGGATGTTTGTATATCAAATACTATTTCTGGAGAGGACTGAAACCCAAATGGTGGCAGTTTTTGGCCTGTGGAAGACGTGAAGCTAAGTGGGGTGGTAAGTTGTGGTCAAATTCTATGGTGAAGTCCATAACAAGCAACATGCGGTCAGCTTAAATACAGCGCGAGTCCTCCAGTATAACAGGACCCCTGACATTCACTCTATTCCACTACTTTAGGGAGTGATGAAGAAACAGAGAGGGTTGGGGTCGGCAGCGGCAGATCCGCCCCTCCATCAGCCCCGCCCCTCCATCAGCCCCGCCCCTCCATCAGCCCCGCCCCTCCATCAGCCCCGCCCCTCCATCAGCCCCGCCCCTCCATCAGCCCCGCCCCTCCATCAGCCCCGCCCCTCCCCGCCCCTCCCCGCCCCTCCCCGCCCCTCCATCCGCCCCGCCCCGCCCTGCCCCGCCCCGCCCCACCCCGCTCCGCCCCGCCCCGCTTCGCCCCCGCCCCAGGCTCCCGGGCCCGACCCCGCCCACAAACTAACTATTTGTTTTGGTGACGCCCTGGGCCTTGGCCCCGCCCCCTACTCCGGCTGGGGTCGTGCCCGGCCCCGCCCCTTGCGACCTTCCCTCGCGCCCGCCTCAAGTTCAGGCTCCGCCCTCGGCCGCGTCTCCTTCCTTCCCTTTCCGACAGCGCGCGAACCGCTGCAGCTCCGCGCAGCCGGGCTTCTCGGGTTTCCCAACGCCGAGGAGAGCTTGTGACGGGCGCTGGAGCTGGCCCGCCGCCCGCCGCCCGCCGCCCGCCGCCCGCCGCCCGCCGCCGCCGCGTCAGGGACGGCGCTGGAGTTCCCCGTTCCCCTCAGCCTCTGAGCTGAGGCCCCACACCAGAGTAGGGGGCGGCGCGGCACCCGTGTCCCGGCATGGCGACCCCGGACGCGGGGCTCCCTGGGGCTGAGGGCTCGGAGCAGGCGCCCTGGGCGCAGCTGGAGGCCCCCGCCCGCCTCCTGCTGCAGGCGCTGCAGGCGGGGCCCGAGGGGGCGCGGCGTGGCCTGGGGGTGCTTCGGGCGCTGGGCAGGCGCGGCTGGGAGCCCTTCGACTGGGGCCGCTTGCTCGAGGCCCTGTGCCGGGAGGAGCCGGTAGTGCAGGGGCCTGACGGCCGTCTGGAACTGTAAGTCCTCGCCCGCGGCCCCTCAGCAGGTACGGGAGGCGGGGGCTGTCGGGGGATCGACGCACAGAGAGGTGAAATAAGCCCCTTCGGCGACGGCCTGCCGCGTACCCTATGAGCAGGGGCACCCTTCACTGAGCACCTGCCGTGTGCGGGACACCGAGGATCCGGGAACTCGAGGCACACGCCTTCTGTTGGCTGTAAAGTATAGTGATGATAAGTGGAGGCAAATCACTTTTGATCGCATACTGCCATCTCTAAACAATTGGACACGTACGTCCAGTATAAGTATACTTATGTATAAAGTGTACACGTGTGTTAAAATACGTACATTTTAAAGTACAAAAATAGATATTTAAAACGTGATGGTGGAATACATACCCGCTATCCTGGTGGCCCTATACTCTCTGCTTTTCAAAGCATAATGTTCACTGTAAGGGCAAGATTGTTTTCCCTAAGAATGGTAACTGTGAATCCATATCTTAGTGTTCTTGATAATTTCTGGCTCTTGGATGACATTGAACTTTGTTTTTTAACCTCTCTGTGACTGATTAAGAATTCCTACTAGGAGCAGAGGTGTCGGCCCTGCCATTTTATTTGGTTGTGTTTCTGTTATTGATATTATCTCCAATTTTTTGGCAGGCATTCTATTAAGCTACGTGCTCATTTGTGAGGACAACTTTTGTTTAAAAAAAAAAAAGATAGTACAGTATCCACAAATGCATTTAACTAGCAAAGTTAACTAAAACACACAAAAAAAGAAAAATGAGTGGGTGAGGCGCCATGTTCAGCTCCTAGTGGGGCCAGCCTTCCACTCTCTTGGATACCCCTACCCCATAATTTATGCTGGAAACCATCCAGATGCTAAATATTTCTAATGCTTACTTTTTAATGTTTTAGATAAATAGGGGAAAATGGGAGTTCCAATATTTTCTTCCTACACTCCACTTTGAATTTCTTTCAGGAGATGGGTCAGGAGAACTTGTTTGAATCCCCAAATTGGAAGCTATAGAAATGTTTGCCCAGCTATCTGGCTTATTCTGGATAGAGTAAGGGGAGGGCAGAGGCCTTAACTTGGGGCCCCTGGGTAGAAGAGTATTTCAGTACAATTGATTTCCTTTAGAATCCTAGATATTTTATCAAATGCATTTAACACTCATTCTGATCACAGGTCTCTGGCACTAAAAAAGGTTAAAATCTCCTGGAGTAGAGTCTTCTCTACCTCTCTACCCCCAAATATCCTCCCTGCCACAAATTAACCATCTTTTAAACTCAGGTTTTTTTGTTTTGTTTCTTTTTTTTTTTTTTTTGACGGAATCTTGCTCTGTTGCCCAGGCTGGAGTGCAGTGGCGCGATCTTGGCTCACTGCAACCTCCGCCTCCAGAAGAAGCAATTCTTCTGCCCTAGCCTCCTGAGTAGCTGGGACTACAGGTGCGCGCCACCATGCCCGGCTAATTTTTGTATTTTTAGCAGAGATGGGGTTTAACCATATTGGCCGGACTGGTCTGGAACTCCTGATCACCCACCTTGGCCTCCCACAGTGCTGGGATTACAGGCATGAGCCACTGCTCCTGTACCATCTTTTAAACTTTGACTCTAGTTTTTCTCTCTCACATAGTGTCTATATTCTACAAAGAAATAGTTGTCTTTTTTTTTTTCTGCCTCACAACCCAAGTGCCTCTTGACAAATGGCCCTGCAAAATTATGCATAGGGAGGAGTAAAGACATGATGGGTGGTGGGCTAAATGCTGCCGTGACTTGCCACACCAAGCCTCAGGTCATGTAGGATCTGGGTTGGTGCCTCGGCAGAATTACAGATGGTTACATTGCATCATGGGCCTTTGGAGCTCGGGGGAATAGTGTTAAATCTATTTTAAGAAAAGTTGGATGCTTGCAAGAGAGCATTGGTTCTGCTTAAACCCCTGGGGCTCCAAAACAAAAGATCCTCATCCCCCTGTCTTCCCCTTTGACTCTGTGAATACTGTTTAGAATCTGTAAAGTGATTCCTTCTGTTTCAAGTTTCATCTCTGGGAAGCCTTCTATGTCCACAGCAGCTCTTGCCGATCTCAGCACACTTATTCTCAGAGAGTTAATTCATTCAATAAATGCACAACAAGTGCCTGCTCTGGGCTGGCGCTGTGCTGAGTCCTAGGACACAGAGAAAGGAAACACTACCTTCACCTTTTAGGAACTCACAATTTGGTGAAAGGAACACAAGAGCTGGACAGATGAGTGACCCCGAGAGTTCCAGGGGATTGCTGAGGGCAGCCATAGGGCTGCAAGAGTAAGCACTGCACAGCATCCTGGAGTATTATTTTTCCCTAAAATTTGGGAAAGAACTTTTTTCTTCTTTTTGTGTAAAACAAGCATGAATCTATTATAGAGTAGGTTCCAGTATGAATTTTGAGCTGAAACAGATGACAGAGGCCAAAGAATAGGGCCTGTCATATGATACTCAATGAACACTTGTTAAACAGTTCTCGTGTTGTCTCTGTCTCCATCCACTGACTTTTTTTTTTTTTTTTTCCTTTTTTTGAGATAGTGTCTCACACTGTTGCCCAGGCTGGAGTGCAGTGGCATGATCTCGGCTCACTGCAGCCTCTGCCTCCTGGGTTCAAGCCATTCTCCTGCCTCAGTCTTCCTAGTAGCTGGAACTACAGGCACATGTCACCACGCTTGGCTAATTTTTGTACTTTTTTTAGTGAAGATGGAGTTTCACCATGTTGGCCAGGCAGGTCTCAAACTCTTAACCTAAAGTGATGTGCCCACTTCAGCCTCCCAAAATGCTGTGATTACAGGTGTGAGTCACCACACCTGGCCAACATCCACTGACTCTTACAGATTGACTGCCTGCCAGCCCCCATCTGTCCACTGCCATCTAGCCCCCAGCTCTGCGCAGTCTGCCCTGTGCTCCCTTCAGCCAGACACTCTAACTGCTTGCTCTCCCTCTGCTACCCAGGAAACCACTGTTGCTGCGATTGCCCCAGATATGCCAGAGGAACCTGATGTCCCTGCTGATGGCCGTTCGGCCATCACTGCCGGAAAGTGGGCTCCTCTCTGTGCTGCAGATTGCCCAGCAGGACCTAGCCCCTGACCCCGATGCCTGGCTCCGTGCCCTGGGGGAATTGCTGCGAAGGGATCTAGGGGTGGGGACCTCCATGGAGGGAGCTTCTCCACTGTCTAAAAAATGCCAGAGACAGCTCCAAAGTCTGTGTAGGGGGCTAGGCCCAGGGGGCAGGAGGTTGAAATCCCCACAGTCTCCAGACCCCGAAGAAGAGGACAACAGGGACTCCCAGCAGCCTGGGAAACGCAGAAAGGAGTCAGAGGAAGAGGCTGCCAGTCCTGAGGGGAAGAGGGTCCCCAAAAGGTTCCGGTGTTGGGAAGAGGAAGAAGATGATGAGGAGGAGAGACCTGAACATAAGTCACTGGAATCCCTGGCAGATGGAGGAGGTGCATCTCCTATTAAGGACCAGCCTGTCATGGGAGCTAAGACTGGCCAGGACGGTTCGAGTCTGGAGGATGCTAAAGGTCTAGCTGAGAGTTTGGAGTTGCCCAAAGCTATCCAGGTACTTTGGTAGGGAGACTGGGTTTAGAGTGATCTTTCACCAGTGGTGGCTTTATCCGTGGGGAAGGCTGGTTGGGACACTTTTTCCCAAAGGAGTTGACTGTAGTTCTTGGAGGAAAAAGGAGGAAGGTAGGGTTTAGGGAATGTAGCCTCCACTCCACAGACTTTTTTTTTCTTTTTTTGTTTAAGATGGAGTTTTGCTCTTGTTTCCCAGGCTGGAGTGCAATGGCACAATCTCAGCTCACCGCAACCTCTGCCTCCCAGATTCAAGTGATTCTCCTGCCTCAGCCTCCCGAGTAGCTGGGATTATAGGCATGTGTCACCACGCCCAGCTAATTTTGTATTTGTAGCAGAGACAGGGTTTCTCCATGTCAGTCAGGCTGGTCTTGAACTCCCGACCTCAGGTGATCTGCCCGCCTTGACCTCCCAAAGTGCTGGGATTACAGGTGTGAGCCACTGTGCCCAGCCACTCCACAGACTCTTAAGGAGGGGTAGGGAAGGGAGTTACTGGAGGTGGGAAATGTGTCCTAATGATCTATAACGTGGGGTTAAAGGGTGCCAGGCAAGGGAGAGGCTCTGGAGCCACCCCTGTTACCCTGTAATATGTGGGTGGGAAGAATCATGACAGCATCCAGCCTGCCCCTGCCTCCTTGTCCAAGGCCTGGGTCTACCCCCATTTGGGTTGGAAGCAGAAAACAATTCTAGACAGCTGGTTTTCATTTTTTTTTTCTCTTTTTTTTTTTTTGAGATGGAGTCTCACTCTGTCGCCCAGGCTGGAGTGCAGTGGCACGATCTCGGCTCACTGCAACCTCCACCTCCCGGCTTCACACCATTATTCTGCCTCAGCCTCCCGAGTAGCTGGGACTGCAGGTGCCCGCTACCATGCCCGGCTAATTTTTTGTATTTTTAGTAGAGATGGAGTTTCACTGTGTTAGCCAGGCTGGCCTCAATCTCCTGACCGTGATCCGCCCGCCTCAGCCTCCCAAAGTGCTGGGATTACAGGCGTGAGCCACTGTGCCTGGTGACAGCTGGGTTTCATTTGGACCTTGTCTAGTTTGGGTTCTTAGGCACTTTTCAAGATAGAGACTTCATGTTCTTGACTTTTTTTTTTCCCTCAAGACAGGGCCTCTCTTCCCCTAGGCTGGAGTAAAGCTGGGATTACAGGCATGCACTATCATGCCTGGCTAATTTTTTATTTTTATTTTTGTAGATATGGGGTCTCAACTAGTTGTGCAGGCTAGCCTTGAACTCCTGGGCTCAAGTGATTCTCCCGCTTCAGCCTCCCAAAGTGCTGGTGTGAGCCACCGTGCCTGGCCTCTTGACTTTCTTGAATCGTCTTTGCCGGCTAGCTCCCACTGACTTGGGGAGCCAGAACCAGGCTTGGGGTCATGCTGCTGGGGGAGGGATGTGGCAGTGACTGGGCTCTCCTCCACAGGACCAGCTTCCCAGGCTGCAGCAGCTGCTGAAGACCTTGGAGGAGGTGACTGGCCCTACCCTGTTCACCATAGCCTTTCTTCCACCTTCTACCCAGATCCTAGCTATGCCCAGGGAAGGGCAGTGATATACAAGCTGGCTGGGGGAGGGGGACTGGAGTAAAGGTCTGAGGACAGTCTCTGAAGGAGCTTTTCTTGAACCAAGTGTAGACTTACCATCTAACACCAGGTAACTTCCTCTTCTCTGGTAGCGCCTTCCAGGATCTCAGCCACTCCTTCTGCCACCTGAAGGGGCGGCTTCAGTGACTTGTCACCAAAGGCTCTGCCAGCCCTAACATGAGATTTGATTTGTCTCTGCAGGGGTTAGAGGGGTTGGAGGATGCTCCCCCAGTTGAGCTACAGCTTCTTCACGAATGTAGCCCCAGCCAGGTGAGTCCAGATAGACTGCCTGGCTCTGAGGTTACATTCTCTCTCCCTTATCTTTTTCTATTTAAGTTTATGTTTTCCTACCTCATGTGGGAAATGTGGGAGGGGATTTTGTTGTTTTCTTTCTCAGTGATAGGGGTCACTCTCTGTAGTTTCTTTTAGTCCCTGGTTCCTTCCCCTAGGGCAGCTTTCCCAGACTTTCTTTGCTCTGGAGTATCTTTGCCCTGCTCCGTCTGCTTCCCAGTTGCTTGAGACAGCCTAGCAGAGGCAGAGTGCATGTCCTGGTGCCCTTTCTCCCCCGTGCCCCATTCTGTCAGCAGATGGACTTGCTGTGTACCCAGCTGCAGCTCCCCCAGCTCTCAGACCTCGGTCTCCTGCAGCTCTGCACCTGGCTGCTGGCCCTTTCACCTGATCTCAGCCTCAGCAATGCTACTGTGCTGACCAGAAGCCTCTTTCTTGGACGGGTAGGTGTATTGGGAGGTACTCAGAGTGCCAAGGACAATGGGGAAGAGCATCTGGGCCCTCAGAAGGGTGGTACTTGAGAGAGAGGATTCTCAGCCTTGTAGACATCTGGGCTGTTTGGGCAGCCTGGGGCAAGGAAAGGATGCCTGCTTAACTGGCAGGGCATGGACCCCCAGGCCATCTACCCACATGGCATCTAACTTCTTTTTTTTTTGAGACAGAGTCTCACTCTGTTGCCTAGGCTGGAGTGCAGTCGCGCGATCTCCTGCCTCAGCCTCCTGAGTAGCTGGGATTACAGGTGGCCTCCACCATGCCTGGCTAATTTTTGTATTTTTATTTATTTATTTATTTAGAGTCTTGCTCTGTCACTCAGGCTGGAGTACAGTGGCGTAATCTCGGCTCACTGCGACCTCTGCCTCTGTGGTTCAAGTGATTCTCCTGCCTCAGCTTCCTGAGTAGCTGGGACTACAGGCACCCACCACCACACCTGGCTAATTTTTGTATTTTTAGTAGAGACTGGGTTTCGCCATGTTGCCCAGGCTGGTCTCGAACTCCTGGACTCAAGCGATCCAGCTGCCTCAGCCTCCCAAAGTGCTGGGATTACAGGCGTAAGCCACCATGCCCAGCCAGCATCTAACTTCTCTCTGGGCACCAGAACCTTTCTAGAAGCTGATCAAGGGACTTTCAGGGATTTGGGAACTGAGCAAGAGAGGTATATATCTTTTCCAATGGGTGGGTCCATGTGAGTGCTAAGTAAAAGAACTTTTTTTCCCTTTGTAACATGTATCACCATCTGAAATGTGTGTTTGATAAATGCTGTTGAAATGAAAAGAATTAATTTTTTCCTCCCTGTTGGCTATAGATCCTCTCCTTGACTTCCTCAGCCTCCCGCCTGCTTACAACTGCCCTGACCTCCTTCTGTGCCAAATATACCTACCCTGTCTGCAGAGCCCTCCTTGACCCTGTGCTCCAGGCCCAAGGCACAGGTAATTCTGGAACCAGCCCCAGGCCCAGTAGCTCTGCCCTCAGTGTTCTCAGCACCCTTCACCCCAGAGTGGCCCTGGCAGGAGTTGGGTATTCAGTGATTAAAGATGCCTGCTGCTTCCCTGACGATGCCCCTATAACAGGCTGGGCATTCTGTTACCGCCTCCCCACTTTCCACCATCTTCTACCATTTCCCCCCAGACTTCCCCTTCTGCTTTCCTCTACCCAGGTCCTGCTCAAACAGAGTTACTATGTTGCCTTGTGAAGGCAGAGTCCCTGGAGCCAGATGCACAGGTTCTAATGCTGGGGTGAGTGTGCAGGCCTCCATGCTGTCCCCACCGCCACCTGTTCCCCCAGGCTACAGTGACATCACATGTGTTGGGCCCTGCAGGGAAGGCTCACCTTCTCTAGGAAGCCTCATGTATATCATCTCACTCCATCATCTTCCTCCTCTATGAGTCCTCTTTGCCTTTTGTTCTCAGGATGCACTCTCTACTCCTAGTTATTTTTTAGGGGACCCTTGTGTCTCACTACCAAATACTTTGCTGTCAGCTCCTGGGGCTCTTGGGGTGTGACCTTCCTGGCAGTTGTATGAGCTCTGCAATAGTGTCTGCTGGGGCTGGTGCCAGCATCAAGAGGTCTCTGACTACCCTTTTTTTTTTTTTTGCGGGGGGGCAGGGGACAGAGTTTTGCCCTGTCGCCCAGACTGGAGTGCAATGGCGCGGTCTCTGCTCACTGCAACCTCTGCCTCCCAGGTTCATGCAATTCTCCTGCCTCAGCCTCCTGAGTAGCTGGGATTACAGGCGCCTGCCACCACGCCTGGCTAATTTTTTGTATTTTTAGTAGAGATGGGATTTCACCATGTTGGCCAGGCTGGTCTCGAACTCCTGACCTCAGGTGATCCACCTGCCTCGGCCTCCCAAAGTGCCATGGTGCCCCACCCCTGACTACCCCTTTGTTGACTGGAGATCTTGGCTGTCCTCAGGGCCTTGCCGTGCTGTGGGAGTTGCAGCAGCAGACAGATACTCAGGCTTGGGTGGGAGGCCAGGCATTTCTCACTAGGGCCCCTGCTTTGCAGACAGATCTTGGAGCTGCCCTGGAAGGAGGAAATTTTCTTGGTGTTGCAGTCACTCCTAGAGCGGCAGGTGAGCAGGCTGTCCTGGGGAAGAGTGGACAAAGAAGTGCTGCAGTCCTTGGAAGGACATCGGGTTCTTAGGTTTCTGAGTCCTTCAGTGGATGCAGGGTCAAGTAGGACAGCTGCCCTACAGCAGCTGCCTGAGACAGTGGGAGAGACCTGGGGCATGCAAAGCTGGTAGCAGAGAGCTGAGCACATGGTCACTTCAGCTCCACCTCTTACTAGCTGGGCGGCCTTGGGGTGGGATTTTTGATGTGTGTGTGTAAATTTTATTTTATTTTTGAATAGGTAATAGATTCATATGTTCACAATTTTTTTTTTTTTTTTTTTTTTTTGAGATAGAGTCTGGCTTTGTCACCCAGGCCAAAGTGCAGTGACACAATCTTGGCTAACTGCAACCTCTGTCTACTGGGTTCAAGCAATTCTTATGCCTCAGCCACCCAAATAACTGGGATTACAGGCGTGTGCCACCATGCCAGCTAATTTTTGTATTTTTAGTAGAGACAAGGTTTCACCATGACTTGAGGCCAGAACTTCTGGGCTCAAGTGATCTGCCCTCCTTGGCCTCCCAAAGTGCTGGGATTATAAGCGTGAGCCACCATGCCCAGCCCATATGTTGAAAATTTTAAAAGCTCAAAAGGATACTGTGAAAAATATTCCCCTTACTTCTCTTCTCCAACCATCCAGAGTCCCCCGGTTTCAGGGGAACCCCCCCTCCCAGAGATACCATCTATATGTGGAAACATGTTTACACTTACTATCCATCCTACTTTTTATGGAAATTGCAACACACCAAACTCATTGCCCTGTACCTTGCTTTTTTTACTTCACAGTATATTTTGGTGATTTTTTTTCATATCAGTACCTAAAATTCTGCCTCATTTGTTTATATCTTAGATAACTGACCTAACTTCTTTATGCCTGTAGTTTCCTCGTCTACAGAAGGGGAGACAGAATATTAATAGCACCTACCACATAAGATTGGAGTGAGGTTTAAATGAGATAATTGGTATAAAGTACTCAGAATGGTACCTGATGCACAGTGTTTATTAAATTATTATTATTATTATTTGAGACGGAGTCTCACTATATCACCTAGGCTAGAGTGCAGTGGCGTGATCTCGGCTCACTGCAACCTCCGCCTCCTGGGTTCAAGTGATTCTCCAGCCTCAGCCCCCTGATTAGCTGGGATTACAGGCACGCACCACCATGCCCAGCTAATTTTTGTATTTTTAGTAGAGATGGGATTTCACCATGTTGGCCAGGTTGGTCTCGAAGTCCTGACCTCAGGTGATCTGCCCTCCTCGGTCTCCCAAAGTGCTGGGATTACAGGTGTGAACCACCACACCCAGCCTAAATTATTATTATGAAGAGCCAGGAGATTAAGGTGGCAGTGTCTCTTGGGCCCTGACTCGTTTATATCTTTAACCACTGAACCAGACAAGGGATCCTTGGCTTCCCCTTGGTCCTAATCTGAGCCTTTGCAATGGTAGCCACCATTTTCTGAGACGTGCGTGTCTTATGTGCATTATCTCATTTAATCCTTTTCACAGTCTTCCATTAGATATTCTGAGCCTCATTTTACAGATGTGGAAATGGAGGTTTAGGTTGGTTAAGTAACCTGCCCAGGGTCACCCAGCTAGGAAGTGGTGGAGTTAGGAATTGAATCCAGGACTGGCTGAATGAAGAGCCCAAGCCCTTCTTGTGATTACTGCTCCATCTCCCAATGTGTGCAGGTGGAGATGACCCCTGATAAGTTCAGTGTCTTAATGGAGAAGCTCTGTAAAAAGGGATTGGCAGCCACCACCTCCATGGCCTATGCCAAGCTCATGCTGACAGTGATGACCAAGTACCAGGCTAACGTGAGTACTGATAGGGCCATGGGGCTGGTCCTGCTGGCAGGGCTGCCCTGGGCCTGCCACAAGGGTGTATGAATATGTATGTCAGGGATAAAACCCTGAGTGCTGGGGTTGATGTAGACCCTCCCAGAAAGATGGAAGTATGAACATGCTTCTGTTGCACAATTTCAGCGAGCTCCTGAATCCTCTGGAGATCCGAACAGAAGGACCTCCAATATGAGGCATCAGGAGT
Source organism: Macaca mulatta (assembly GCF_049350105.2). Taxonomy (NCBI): domain Eukaryota; kingdom Metazoa; phylum Chordata; class Mammalia; order Primates; family Cercopithecidae; genus Macaca; species Macaca mulatta. Next base: position 146,812,199 of record NC_133409.1, on the reverse strand, counting down.
CATTCAAGGGCCTTCAACCTGGGAGTAACTTGGTCAGATCTGTACTATTAAGAAGCATCTGGCTTCTGTGAGGAGTGGGATTGGAGGGTGAAGATCTAGGGCCTGAGACCTGTCAGGAGGTTGTAGCAACAGGGCAGAAAGAGAAAGTGTAGCCCAAAAGGAAGGCAGGTGTCACACAGTAGAGTGTCTGTGAACCTCAGTTTTCTCATCTGTAAAATGGGAGGGTTTTGAGGATTATATACAGCAATGCATATACATGATGTGTATGTATGTTTGTATATGGATTGATGCATATAAAGTGCTGCCACATAGTAAACACACAATAATTGTCAACTATTACTAATGTGGCCGGCTTAGTAAGTTGTGCAGCTAGTATTTGGCTCCAGGTCCACCTAGTTAACTATGGTGAAATAATGAGATTAGATTGCTCAGGAGTCTCCTCCTTCCATCCTCCTGGCTTCCTCTCTCCTTCCTCAATAGAGACCCTGGGGTAGTGGGGAGAGGGGAGGGATCAGCTGCTGGAGTCCTGACATGATTTTTCCTTCTCCGCAGATCACTGAGACCCAGAGGCTGGGCCTGGCTATGGCCCTAGAACCTAACACTACCTTCCTGAGGAAGTCCCTGCAGGCCGCCTTGAAACATTTGGGCTCCTGACCATCCACCAAGGGACCACCGTCTTGGTGCTCCATCACCAGCTTCCTGAAGGGCATTTCTGTCTTCACCACCTTCTGTCTTGAGCCCTAGCCTGAGGATAAAGGCTGAGCCTGGCCATCCCAGATTCCAACTGCCTCCCTGTTCCAGGCTCCATAGGGGCATACTGGCTTCCCAGCCAACAGGGAGGCTCCTGGGCTAAGGAAGCTCAGCTATATTTTGTTTTTCATTTCTTTTCTTTTGTTTTTGAGAGAAGGTATTGCTCTGTCATCTAGGCTGGAGTGCAGTGGTGCGATTGATCATGGCTCACTGCAACCTCTGCCTCCCAGGCTCAATCCTCCCATGTAAGCCTCCCAAGTAGCTGGGACTACATGCACATGACACTGTGCCCCACCTAATTTTTTTATTTTGTAGATAATAAGCTGGTCAGGGCTGGTCTTGAACTCCTGAGCTCAAGTGATCTTCCCGCCTTGGCATCCCAAAGTGTTGAGATTTACAGGTGTGAGCCACCACACCAGGCCAGAGCTATATTTTCAAAGACTGCTGGCCCCAGGCACACTCCTCATCAATTCTCAGGCTGCAGGGACAGAAACTTTCCAACAGGGCTCAGTAGGGTCAAGCCGACCCAGAGTGGACATGGGATGCTCCAGGAGGTCTAGGGTACCAGTGTGCTCAGATGAAGCTCTTGTGCTCGTGTATGTTATGACCTTCTGTGCTTTTGTTTCTGACTTGAATTTATCAATGGTATTGAATAAAAAGCAAGTTCAATAATGTCTTTTTCTTTTTTTTTTTTTTGAGGCAGAGTCTCACTCTGTCACCAGGCTGGAGTGCAGTGGCGTGACCTCGGCTCACTGCAACCTCCACCTCCCCAGTTCAAGCGATTCTCCTGCCTTGGCCTCCTGAGTAGCTGCGATTACAAGCTCCTGCCACCATACCCTGCTCATTTTTGTATTTTTAGTAGAGACGGGGTTTCACCACATTGGCCAGGCTGGTCTCAAACTCTTGACTTCAGGTGATCCGCCTGCCTCCCAAAGTGCTGGGATTACAGGCGTGAGCCAGCACGCCTGACTAATGTCTTATTAGAAGCAGTACTTTCCTTCCTGTGAATTCTGGGTATTGAACCCATCCCCACCCCCTCCACCTCCCTGCTCAGTGACAAGGAACATATTTTTCCTGGTGAGGGGAAGGGTGAAGGGTATCTTACTCACTTTCTAAGGGCCAAATAATGTGTAATACCACTCACCCTATCCTACAGGAGCTGCCCCCACCAGGCAGGGGGATAGGTGGGAATGAACATAAAGGTGGGAGTGACTCAGTCTGGAGTTAGGGAAGGGTTTTGGGCAGATGAACCCTAGGAGAGATCTGAAGGGCTCTTCGGGTTACAGTGGGCTAAGAGGATGAGACCCACTGGACAGAGGAAAGAGCAGAGAAGACACCTTAATGGGTGTGCTGTGCTGTGTGCCTGTTTTACATCTTTGTATTCCTGTAGCACCTGGCTAGACGCCTTATTCATACTAGTCACACTTAAAACGTAGATGTTATCAAATTATCAAGTAAAAGTTCACTTTAGGACTTTGCCAGCTCTTCCCTCTGCAGGCGCTGAGAGGCCAGGAACAGAACTTTCCGGAAGCTTCCCTTACCACGAGTCCACGTTAGAGCAAGGTGCTGAGGGAGGGAGGTCTGGCCGAGGAACAAGGCTTGCTTTTGAGAACATAAGCTGATGCGGAGGGCGCGAGGGGAAAGGGGTTTGAGGGACAAGCATGTCGGAATCCACGCTGTCAGTGAACATCACTGGGCTGTACCAGTATGTGTGCCTACCGAAGCTCGAGCCCCGAACGCAGCTGCTTCCCTAGGGGCCCAGCAACAGCGGGCGCGAATCGGCACATTACCGGCGGCCGCGGGGCGCTCAGGGCTGCGACAACTCCGTGGGTTCCCGCGCCGGCCTAGCGGCCCAGCGACTCCCAGCGGCCGGAGAAGTCCGCGCTTCTCGGGGTTGGCCCACCCAACCTCTGTGTGGGTAGGACCGAGTAACGACGCATTCTCGCGAGATCGGGCCACTATTAGAGCGCATGCGCAAACTGTACTAGTCTCTTTTCCGGTTAGCGCGGCGTGAGAAGCCATGAGGTAAGTGGTCCTGAAAGCCCTATCTGCGTTCATCCGCGCCTCCAGGTGCCCCGCCAAGGATGCGGCTCCTGCAGACCGAACTGCGGGCCCTTGCGCCACCTTCGCCGCGGGGCATTTCTCAAGGCGGGTCGGCCTGCGGGTCGCCCTTCCTACCAGGTCCGATCACCGAGAGGCTCCCTCTTCCACCGGGGTTTGGGTCTGGGTCTGGGCTCCCGTCGCTCTACTTGGTGTCCGGAATCTACTGGGGAGTCCGCCGTGGGCCGCCCGCCCGTCTCGAAGCTTGGAGCCTCGGAGGCTTCTGAGCAGTCTGAGCGTGTGGACTCCGCGGCCCTGAGCGCGCTGTCGCTTCTCTCACGCAGCAGCAAAGTCTCTCGCGACACCCTGTACGAGGCGGTGCGGGAAGTCCTGCACGGGAACCAGCGCAAGCGCCGCAAGTGAGTGCCGACCCTGGGGCAGGGCGCGGGTGGTGAGGGCCGGCGTGTGCTTAACGCTTAATCCCCCTCCTCTCTCGAAGGTTCCTGGAGACGGTGGAGTTGCAGATCAGCTTGAAGAACTATGACCCCCAGAAGGACAAGCGCTTCTCAGGCACCGTCAGGTTGGCACCGTTCTGATCCCACCCAGCCCTCAGTGCCCCCGTGCCTGCCCCTCCCCTGCAGGCTCCCGCTGAGCCGGAGGCGGGCACGTCGGTACTGATGTGTTAGGGTAGTTCAGACCCCCTGCTCCGGGCAGGCGCGGCTGGACGGACCCCCACCCTGGGTCTTAAAACATGAGGGGAGGCGTGGGGAGGCCTTGGCCGAGCCCGCCGGCCAGCCTGACAAGCCAGGCTGGCTGCTGGTGAATGTGAACGCTCCGGGTAAGGCTCGGTGGCTGCTGCGGTCCCACACCCTTCACCGGCCCTCGGGACCCAGGGCTAGGCATAACCTGTTGGTGCTGTCCCCCAAAACGCAGGCTTAAGTCCACTCCCCGCCCCAAGTTCTCTGTGTGTGTCCTGGGGGACCAGCAGCACTGTGACGAGGCCAAGGCCGTGGATATCCCCCACATGGACATCGAGGCGCTGAAAAAACTCAACAAGAATAAAAAACTGGTCAAGAAACTAGGTGAGTCCGGCCGCTGTGGTTTTGCATGTGAGATGTGGGGTGGAGGCGCTAGAAAGGCTTTCCTGCCATTTCGATTTTTAATGATGAGGGGGCTAGACTAGCAAATGCGGCGGTGGTTGCCTAGCTGGCCTGAGTGCTGTTTTAGCTTTGGGGTGGTTTGATGTTTGTATTTGCTATGAGGATTCCAGTTGATGAGGAAGGCCAAGTATTGTAAGTTGACCCAGCCAGGTGCTGGTGAGGTATGATTTGGAAATCTTATTCTGCGTTGTTTAGGCAGTGGCATTAGACTGCTTTCACAGGTAGGAAGCAGACATTGCCAGTTGTCACGTGTCCAGGGTCCACCGCTAAGAAATAGGCACAATTCAAGCCAAGGCAGTCTTTTTTTTAGTTATTTTTTGAGACGGGCTGGTGCGATCTCGGCTCACTGCAAGCTCCGCCTCCCGGGTTCACACCATTCTCCCTCCTCAGCCTCCCGAGTAGCTAGGACTACAGGCACCTGCCACTACACCTGGCTAATTTTTTTTTTGTAGTTTTAGTAGAGACGGGGTTTCACCGTGTTAGCCAGGATGGTCTCAATCTCCTGACCTCGTGATCCACCCAAAGTGCTGGGATTACAGGCGTGAGCCACCGCATCCGGCCTGAGCCCTGGCAGTCTTGACTGGGGCATCCGTTGTACAGCGGTTATGCCATGGATCATGGGTCAGCCTGATTTTCTGAGAGCATGTTTTGGGACCAGTGAAGGTCCAGAGGACTTTCTGGAAACCTTTTAGGCGGGGGAAAAGACTGAGGCGGGGGTAGAGAGGGTGCTGCTTGGATGTCACGTGGTTGATACAAGTGCGTTTCTGGCCTGCCACATTTGAGGTGTGCCTTGGTGACCAGGTCCTAAGCAATGCCAATGGCTTCCTGTCTTTACCAGCCAAGAAGTATGATGCGTTTTTGGCCTCAGAGTCTCTGATCAAGCAGATTCCACGAATCCTCGGCCCAGGCCTAAATAAGGCAGGAAAGTTCCCTTCCCTGCTCACACACAACGAAAACATGGTGGCCAAAGTGGATGAGGTGAAGTCCACAATCAAGTTCCAAATGAAGAAGGTGAGGGGGTCTGGTGGGTTGCTGTGGGTGAAGGTGTTGGCGGGGTCTAAAACTTACCCAAGTCTCTAAATATGCCAGTGAGAGCACCCACCAGGATTGAAATTTTTGGAGTAACCCTGGTCCTTCCTTGGCCCGGGTCCAAGTACCTGCTCACTAGGCCAGTGAGGGAGGGACAGGCCATTTGCCATTCCTCCACCAACCTGACTTGATCCTCTCTTCTGTCCTCCCAGGTGTTATGTCTGGCTGTAGCTGTTGGTCACGTGAAGATGACAGACGATGAGCTTGTGTATAACATTCACCTGGCTGTCAACTTCTTGGTGTCATTGCTCAAGAAAAACTGGCAGAATGTCCGGGCCTTATATATCAAGAGCACCATGGGCAAGCCCCAGCGCCTATATTAAGGCACATTTGAATAAATTCTGTTACCAGTCCCCTCTGTCTGCCTGTGATTGAGGGTGAGGGGTGGTTTGTCAGCTGACAAGTGAGGGCCTTGGCACTGCCATGGCTCGTTGTGTAGTTTGTCATCTTGATGATGGATAGTTGGGTACTACAGGGAAGAGGATGTTTTTCTGCCATCAAAATTAGGCAGTCTTGGGTATGTGATAGGGTGCTAACGGCATTAAAGCTTTTTGACAGGATTGGTCCATGTAAATTTAAAATAAGGATTTTAGTCAGCATTTCTGTCTTAACAAGGCCCCACATGGAGTATCCTATGCTTTAGGTCAGTAATGAGTAAATGTTAAGGAAAACAAGGCGCACAGCAAACCAGTACAAAAGTGTAATTAATTAACAGACCTTGGTTTTGGGTTTTTTTTTTTGTTTTTTTTTTTTGAGATGAGTCTGTAGCCCAGGCTGGAATGCAGTGGTGTGATCTCACTGCAATCTCTGGGTCCCAGTTCAAGCAATTCTGCCTCAGCCTCCCTAACAGCTGGGATTACAGGTACGCACCACCATGTCCAGCTAATTTTTCTATTTTTAGTAGAGATGGGGTTTCACCATGTTGGTCAGGCTGGTCTCCTGGCCTCATGATCTGCCTGCCTTGGCCTCCCAAAGTGCTGGGATTACAGGTATGAGCCACTGTCCCCAGCCAGATCCTGTTAATTTTTCTAGGGGAACCAACAGTATTCCAGGTCCTTGCCCCAGGCAGGCTAAGCCCCCTCCTTTTCTGAGGCATTTCCCTGTTGGCAGTTCTTGCCTCTAGCACCCAGTACTGGAAAGGTGGCTTTTGGGAGATACCTGCTTTATTTAACCTTAGACTAAAATCAGCTTTGTTTGACTTTGTTTTTAAACAGGGGACCCAGTTCATCCCTGCTTTTTTTTTTTTTTTTTTTTTTTTTGGGAGACAGTCTCCCTTTGTTGCCCAGGCTGGAGTGCAGTGGCACCATCTCAACTCACTGCAAGCTCTACTTCCTGGGTTCACACCATTCTCCTGTCTCAGCCTCCCAAGTAGCTGGAACTACAGGCACATGCCACCACACCTGGCTAATTTTGTGTATTTTTTTAGTAGAGATGGGGTTTTACTGTGTTAGCCAGGATAGGCTCAATCTTCTGACCTTGTGATCTGCCTGCCTCAGCCTCCCAAAGTGTTAGGATTACAGGCATGAGCCACCATGCCTAGCCTCATCCCTGTTTCCCTTTTGTCACCCAGACTAGAGTGCAGTGGCGTGATCGCTGCTCACTGCAACCTCCGCCTCCTGGATTCTCTTGCCTCAACCTCCCAAGTAGCTGGATTACAGGCACATACTACCACGGCCAACTAAACTTTTTTTTTTATTTTAGTAGAGAGGGTTTCACCATGTTGGCCAGGGTGGCCTTGAACTCCTGACCTCAAGTGATCCACACACCTCAGCCTCCCAAAGTGCTGGGAGTACAGGCATAAGCCACCATGACTAGCTGAGAAGGATTATTACTGTTTTGAGACGGAGTCTCGCTCTGTTGCCCAGGCTGGAGTGCAGTGGCACAATCTCAGCTCACTGCTGGCTCTGCCTCCCGGGTTCACGCCATTCTCCTGCCTCAGCCTCCTGAGTAGCTGGGACTACAGGCACCTGCCACTACACCTGGCTAATTTTTTTTTTGTAGTTTTAGTAGAGACGGGGTTTCACCGTGTTAACCAGGATGGTCTCAATCTCCTGACCTTGTGATCTGCCTGCCTCCGCCTCCCAAAGTGCTGGGACTAAAGGCATGAGCCACCACACCCAGCTGAGAAGGGTTACTTTAAAGCATAAAAGTAGTGCTTAAAAATGCTGCATTTTGGCCGGGCATGGTGGCTCACGCCTGTGATCCCAGCTACTTGGGAGGCTGAGGCAAAACTGAACCCGGGAGGTGGAGGTTGCAGTGAGCCGAGATTGCGCCACTGCACTCCAGCCTGGGTGACACCAAGAGTCATCAGTGGTGGTCTGGGGGAGATGCCGCATTTCTCAAAACAAGCTTTCCCTGTCCCTGAACTGAAGAACAGGGTTTTCACTCTGAGCAGCTTTTGCTTTTTTAGCTTTTAGCTTTTAAGTTACAGCACTTTCCTTTTTTTTTTTTTTTTTTTTGAGACGGAGTCTTGTTCTGTAGCCCAGGCTGGAGTGCAGTGGCGCCATCTCAGCTCACTGCCAGCTCTGCCTCCCGGGTCCACGCCATTCTCCTATCTCAGCCTCCGGAGTAGCTGGGATTACAGGTGTGCGCCACCATGCCCGGCTAATTTTTTTTGTATTTAATTAGTAGAGACGGGGTTCCACCGTGTGAGCCAGGATGGTCTTGATCTCCTGACCTCGTGATCCGCCCACCTCAGCTTCCCAAAGTGCTGGGATTACAGGCGTGAGCCACTGCGCCCGGCTAGTTACAGCACTTTGTTGGTAAGAAAGATATAAAACCTAATGAGGATGAGCAGTGAATTTTGGTTCTAAAGACAAGTCCAGCCAGCTACTTGTTTAGGTTACTTTTTCTTTGGGTTTTTCTGTATTTTCTAAACCTCCTGTGATCTTTGCAATCAGAAGGAAAAGGGAAACTTTAGCTTAAAGCAAAAGCAATTATCTGAAGGCTCTTGTGTGCTAATCACCCACAGATGTAATCGGTATCCAGTGGATCCTCCAACAAAGGAATTTCTGCCTCCTGGACCCCTCCTACCTACTGGAGCTCTGGGTACCCTCCCATCCATCCATCCAGCAGGACAGTTTGGGGCTCCCTAGTGGGATACCAGGCACACAATGTGGAGTCAGGCAGACCAGGTTGGAATCGATGTTGGCAGTGACTGGCTGTGAGAAGTACATTTAACATGTCTCAAGTTCTCCCCATGTGTTAACTTGAAGGTTGGACTAGAATGACCTAGAAGACTAGATTCTAGAGGGTTGCCAGATTTAGCAAATAAATAAAAATGCAGGATGTCCTTAGTATTGCATGGAACATACTTAAATCATCTGTTTATCTGAAATAAAATTTAACTGGGTCATCCCCATTCTGTTTAACCCTTTATTCTAGAGTCTTATCTCTAGCCTGCCACCCTCAGAGCAAATACAGTTTCATCCTGTGACAAGTGAGTCCAATCAGTTCACCCATATTTAACTGCAGTTTGAAAAAGCTGGAACAGTCTCTTGAGAAAATGTTCGCTGAAAGTTTTTTTTTTTTTTTTTTTTTTTTTTTGAGATGGAGTTTAGCTCTGTCACCCAAGCTGGAGTGCAGTGGTGCAATCTCGGCTCATTGCAACCTCCACCTCCCGGGTTCAAGCTATTCTCCTGCCTCAGCCTCCCAAGTAGTTGGGACTTTAGACGCGTGCCACCACACCCGCCTAACTTTTTGTATTTTTTTTTTTTTTTGTAGAGACGGGGTTTCACCATGTTAGCCAGGATGGTCTTGATCTCCTGACCTCGTGATCCACCCACCTCAGCCTCCCAAAGTGCTGGGATTACAGGTGTGAGCCACTGTGCCTGGCCGCTGAAAGTCTTGGACTGTCTCTGCCCCAGCCCGCTAAGGACTCTGGTCTGTCCCTACTGAGGACAGGTGGCTCAGGACAGCAGGGCTTTCCAGGCAGACATGGTAGGTCAGCAGCTGTCACCTGGGGAGAGCGCCTACCCTCCTTGAGTCACTTAGGGTCAACTGCTAACCCCCAGGCTTTGGTCTGTGTTGTGCTGGCTTAGCAGGGGGCCCTGGAGCTTCCATCTCAGTCAGTGTGCAACCTTGAGCAAATCACTTCCCTCAGGTGACCTCAGGCCAGCACATACAAGTGCTCAGCTGGAAGCAGGAGGGAATGAGGGAAATGTTGAGTGTGCGTAGGGCTTGGGGCCCCCCAGGAGATGGCATTGCAGGGGTTGGGGGTGATGATATACCAGGACCTGGGAGGAGCCCTCAACTGAAGCTGTTGCAATCCCAGGGTCTGGCACATTAACTGGTTACTTGAGTGACCCACAAACAAATAACTTTTAATTTTTTTTTTTTTTTTTTTTTGAGCAGGAGCTGGGCCTTGATGGCCCCTGCTCCAACCCCAAGCTGCATTTATGATACAACCCATCACAGCTGGATTTTAAAAATACACAAAAAAAATATATAATATACATTATAAAACCTAGGTGGGGTTTGGAGGTGGCCTGAGCGATATGCAAACGGTGAGGACCTTCAGGAAGCTCGGGCAGGGTCGGGATGAGGAAGGGAAGGGGCACAGTACTTCATATGAAACTCATAAATACCCACAGGTGGCTGCTGGACAGGCCCGGCTGGCTCTGGGGGCCTGGGTGTTGAGAAGGGGCAGCAGGTGAAGGGTTAACCTTCAGTCCCAGAACTGGGTCTGGGCGCTGCTACTCTAGGCAGGTAGACTGAGGTGGGGAAGAATCTAAGGGAGCAGTGCCCACAAAGCGTTTGTCAGATCCAAGCCTCAGGCAAGAGAAAACCCAAAAGCCTTCTGCTAGCCCCTCTCTCTGGGCCTCTGGTCTGCCCAGAGGCTGGGACTCCTTCCTCTACCTTGCCCTCAATCTGGAGGGTGCTGGGGGGTGCCCCATTTTCCTGGGGCCCCTGGCTGGCTTGTGGGGTGCCAATGGGGTCTAGTAGCTACTGTGCTCCCCTCTTCATGCCCAGTCTGAAACAGGTGCTCCCCTAACCCAGCTGCCCTCAATGAGGCTCCACCCCTCACACTGCAGAGCCTCTCCCCTACCCTGCGGCCAGCCCCCGCCCCAGGGAGGTAGTGTAAACCTGGGCTCTGGGGACAAGCAGCCCTGGATGAGAACTCCAGCTCTGCCCACCTCTCCTGTGGGTCCCTCAACTTCCTGGAGCCTGGGCACTTCATCTGAAACCCAGAGACCCACACTCGCTGTGCAGAGTCTGAGGACTGCATAAGCCATGCAAGGAGTCTGGGCACCAGGCCTGGGACACAGAGGGGCAAAGATGTATGGTCCCCTCTGTCCTCAGCCCAACCCTAACCGGACACTCTCCTTTCCCAGGGCCTCCACTCACTGACTCCCTTGGTCTCCATCCTGCCCTCACCTGCCCATCACGCTTCCCCAACGGGGGGTGAGGGGGCAGTGGCCACACATGCCGGAGGCTGAAGGTGTCCCCTATCCCCACCTCTCTGAGGTCACGCGAGGTTTGGCAGAGCGGGGTGATGGTGGGCCAGCGCCCCAGACAGGCTGCCCCACCGCTGAGCCCTCCTCTCCTCTCTTCTCCCACAATTAAAGCGCAGAACAGTGGCAGGGAGTGTATGTGCTGGGGTAGGTGGGGAGGCCTCCTGGTCCTGGGCCTGAGGCCTGGCAGGTAGATGAATCCTCAATCCTGGACCCCCCCAGGGGTGCCAGGCAGGTGTGGAGAGGAGATGCTCACCCTGCATCCTTATGGAGGCGCAGAGAGCACCCTAGTCTTTGACGAGCTTGTAGACGTGGTGCTGGGCCCCGTGCTCGCTGGTGGAGACTTCGAAGACAAAAGCAATGACAAGCAGGGTCTCCTGGGAGTCCCGGCTCGTGACCACCTGGGGGGCGAGCAGGTAAGAGATTCAGGAGGTCAGGGAGAACAGGGCCATGGGGCAGGGGGCTGAGCAGACCATTCTCCTTTCTGGATCTGTGCCTCTCATCCCAGCGATGTGTCTGGCTACCTAACTTGGAGGCCCTGGCCTGTGGGACTCCCCACAACCCTGCTGCCCCCATACCTGCAGGATGGTGAAGTTCTCCAGCACGCTGTTCATCATGTACTTCTCAGGCAGGTGCTTCAGCTTGTGAATGAAGTTGATCATGTACTCGCACATGGGCGAGCGGTGGATACGGTACACAAAGCGCCCGTTCTCCAGCCTGGCGTACTCAGTCTGCAGAGAACATGGAGAAGGCATCACTCAGCCTGCCTGCTCCCAGCCCCACCAAGCCACCCAGAGCCCACACTCACCTCCACCTTCTCTACCACCTGTTTGCCAAAGGAGCACACCTTGGTGGAGACGCTGATGGTCATACTATCAGCAGAGCTGTACTGAGAGCTGACCCCATAGAAGGCTCCCGGGCCCTCCTGGATGGTGCTGTTGAGGTCGGCCTGGGCATAGGGGTCGGGGGTGTTAGGTGCTGGCAGAGACCAGAAGTATTCCCGCCACACCACATCAGAGTCCTGCCCAAAGATCCATCTCTGGCACTCTGCTCACAAGCCACGAGGAGATGGAGCAGGGTCAGAGGTCAATGCAGTGGGCCTGGATGTTGCACCTCTGTGGTAGGGAAGGGGGCTTGGAGCAGAGAGGGCCAGGGGGACTCACCCAGAACTTGACAAGGAAGAAGGCATTAGGGGGCCCCTTCTCATAGAGCTCCTTCAGTCCCCCCTTTTTCTCGGGGAATTTGTCATAGATCTGGCGCACGTCTACTGCCTCCAAGGGTGGGTCTGAGAAGGCGGGGTTCGTCTGGCCGATGTGCACAAACAGGTGTTTGCTGTACTGTGGGGAGGGCCCAGACAGGGTCAGGAGAGTACTCAGGCTTGCAGGCCCGGAGGCGGGGAAGGGAGCACTGCACAGGTGCAGAACTGCCTGGAGCTTCCTGAACAGGCCAGACCCCCAATCCCAGCATCCTGAGTTGCAGTTCTGGATCACCTGGCTGGCCTCTCCACAATTGTGCAAAGGCTCACTCTCACCCCCAAACACATTACCGTGTCAGGGTCTCGCTGCACCTCCATGAAGGCTGAATACTCAAGGAGCCGCAGCCGGGACGAGGCAATGGTACGGTCCTGCCACACAGGCACAGAGGCAGCAGCTGAGGGGAGCGGGGCCAGGGGCTCATAACCTGGGAGGGTGAGACAGATTCTCATCTGCATGGACGCATGTAGGTGCTTACTGACAAAGCTGCCCCCAGCCTGCAAAGGTGCCCCTTTTGGCAAGGAACATGGGTTGGATTTTGACTCCCCTACTAGGTGTCCTTGTACAGTGTACAACCTGCACAACCATATATGGTGGCCCTGGTAGTATACATCAAAAACATTTCCTTGTGTGACTATTAATGTGTGTTTAAACAGGAAACACAGAGAAGTAAAAAAGAGAAAGAACAATTACCCAGAATCCCATCATCTAGAGAGAGAAAGGCCTGTTAAGATTTCGGTGCATTTCCTTATTGGGAGTTTCCTACCCATAGAGATGTGTATAAATGTAGGTTTTGGTGGTGTGTGCTTGTAGCTGTGTACCGGCTATGGTTTTTTGTTTTTCTGAGATGGAGTTTCACTCTTGTTGCCCAGGCTGGAGTGCAATGGCACAATCTTGGCTCACTGCAACCTCCACTCCCTGGGTTCAAGTGATTCTCCTGCCTCAGCCTCCCAAGTAGCTGGGACTACAGCCATGCGCCACCACACCCAGCTAATTTTTGTATTTAGTAGAGACAGGGTTTCACCATGTTGGTCAGGCTGGTCTTGAACTCCTGGCCTCAGGTGATCCACCTGCCTCAGCCTCCCAAAGTGCTAGGATTACAGGCGTGAGCCACCACGCCCAGCTTGGCTATGGTTTTGTGCCAGAGATCTGGAACAACATTGTACAAGGTAAAGGGGCTATTCCTGGCCTGTCTCAGTCTCCTATAGATGTCACAACCCCCTCCCTCCCAAAGCAAACACACGCAGTTGGACCCCAGCTCTCCTGAGCGGAGGTGCAAGTGCCAAGGGAGAGCACCTCGTGTGGGGAACTTACTGCTGAGCGTCGGCGGCAGGGGCGGCTGGATGGGGTAGGCTGGCTGTGCAAAGGGCTTGATGCTGCAGACAAAAGCACAGTCTGGTGAGAGGGCTCCCTCTTCCCCACCTTCCACCTGGCCCAGCCCCTCTTCCAAGACCCCAGGAGCAAGCCACACAGCCCTTCTGCTGAGCCCAGAAACGCATGCTGAAAAGCTAACTCGCAAGCTTTTGGTTTTCTTCACGTTTTAGCTTTTGTGAAATCCTGCTGCGTCTCCCAGCTGATCTGCGCATTTAATGTAGGATTTCAACCCTCCCCACGCCCCACCATGAAAAGCTGCTCCTTAAGCTCCTTAAGCTGAGGGTCTTTTGATGAAAGTTGTTTTAGAGTTGAAGAACCAGCACACTTGACCACCTGACTGGTTAACTGAAAGACTGCCTCAGAAACTGAGTGAAAAGTAAACAAAGGGACAGATGACAAGTGGACGCATGCTGATGAGAGAACGCACAGGTGAACAGCCAGAGCATCCACTCTCCTGTTGCCGCTCTCCAGCTTTTTTTTTTTTTCAGAGACAGGGTCTCCCCCTGTTGCTCAGGCTGGAGTTGCAATGGTGCAATCAAGGCTCACTACAGCCTGGAACTCGGGAACTCCTGAGCTCAAGCAATCCTAGCCTGCCTCGGCCTCCCAAGTAGCTAGGACTACAGGCACGCACCTCACCCAGCTAATTTTTTTCTTCTTTGGTTTTTTTTTTGAGAGAGCAGGTCTTGCCATGTTGCCCAGGCCTCCCACCTCGGCCTCCCAAAGTGCTAGGACTGATTACAGGTGTGAGCCACCACCCAGCCTGCATCCCTGTCATCCCTCTATTTTTGAATTAATACTTTGCTCAGCTGTTGCCGGAGCCCAAATGGGAGGGAAGCCCTGTGCGGCTGCCAGGAGGAAGAGGGCATAGGACGATGAGCCACAGTACTCACTCCTGAGAGGGTCCAGGCTGCTGTCCCAGGAGAGGGGGGCTGCTCCAGAACTGCAGGGATGAGACAAGGCCCAGGGGCCCCTCAGCATCCATGAACCCCACTAAAGCTCATCCTTTATGGCACACCCCCACACCAGCCCACCTCCTGGGACCCATGTACCCGCGAGGAAGTGGAGAAGACGGCCTGGGGCAGAGGGGAGGGTGGGCTGAACTTGTTCTGCAGGACGCTGGCAGAGACGATCTGGGCAGAGGACATGGACGCCATGCTCTGAAGGGCTTTGTCCTTGGAGACCTGGTCCTGGGGAGAAGGGGCTGCATGAAGCCAGGGCCAGGCTGGATGAGGCCCAGATTTGCTTTAGGGCCCCTCCCATAACCCGGGCAGAATCCAAAGCACTAGGATGGCAGGTGTTCCCCAAGATCCAGGCCTGGATTCCAGCCCCAGCTCTGCTGTGTGATCTTGGGAGAGTCTCTGTACCTTCCTGGCCTCAGGTCCCCAAGTGCCCATCACCGCTGACCACAACCACGGTAAGAAATTATTTTTAGGCCGGGCGCGGTGGCTCAAGCCTGTAATCCCAGCACTTTGGGAGGCCGAGACGGGTGGATCATGAGGTCAGGAGATCGAGACCATCCTGGCGAACACCGTGAAACCCTGTCTCTACTAAAAAATACAAAAAACTAGCCGGGCGAGGTGGCGGGCGCCTGTAGTCCCAGCTACTCGGGAGGCTGAGGCAGGAGAATGGCGTGAACCCGGGAGGCGGAGCTTGCAGTGAGCTGAGATCCGGCCACTGCACTCCAGCCTGGGAGACAGAGCGAGACTCCGTCTCCAAAAAAAAAAAAAAAAAAAAATTATTTTTATTCCAAAGGCCAATATATATCAAGATATTTCCTCTTTATGTCATGTACTCTCCTATTTTATTTCTTTTTTTTTTTTTTTGAGACGGAGTCTCGGCTCTGTCGCCCAGGCTGGAGTGCAGTGGCGTGATCTCGGTTCACTGCAAGCTCTACCTCCCGGGTTCACGCCATTCTCCTGCCTCAGCCTCCCAAGTAGCTGGGACTATAGGCGCCCACCACCATGCCTGGCTAATTTTTTTTGTATTTTTAGTAGAGACAGGGTTTCACTGTGTTAGCCAGGATGGTCTCGATCTCCTAACCTTGTAATCCACCTGCCTCGGCCTCCCAACGTGCTGGGATTACAGGCGTGAGCGACTGTGACCGGCTACTCTCCTATTTTCTATTCTGTTTCATCAGTGGTTCTCAAAGTATGGTCACTGGACTAACACACCAGCATCACCTGGAAGCGTGTTAGAAATGTACATTTTAATTTTTTATTTATTTATGTTTTTTGAGACGGAATTTCACTCTTGTTGCCCAGGCTAGAGTGCAATGGCACGATCCCAGCTCACCGCAACCTCCGCCTCCCGGGTTCAAGCGATTCTCCTGCCTCAGCCTCCCGAGTAGCTGGGATTACAGGCATGCACCACCACATCTGGCTAATTTTGTATTTTTAGTAGAGACGGGGGTTTCTCTATGTTGGTCAGGCTGGTCTCGAACTCCTGACCGTAGGTCATCCGCCTGCCTCTGCCTCCAAAAGTGTTGGGATTACAGGCATGAGCCACCGTGCCTGGCTGACATTTTTATTTTTTAAAATTTTTATTTGTAGAGATGCGGTCTTGCTACATTGCCCAGGCTGGTCCAAATTCCTGGGCTCGATGGATTGTCCCACCTTGGCCTCCCAAAGTGCTGGGATTACGGGCATGAGCCACTATGCCCAAGCAGAAATGTACATTTTCAGGCCCCTGCCCAGACCTACTGAATCAGAAACTCTGAGGTGAGGCCCAGAAATTTGTTGTAATAAGCCTCCAGGTAATTCTGATGCACTCTAAGGTTTTTTGAGAACCACTGTATTTCATTTTTTTGTTTTTTTTGAAATGGAGTCTTGCTTTGTCACCCAGGCTGGAGTGCAGTGGCGCAACCTCGGCCCACTGCAACCTCCACCTCCCAGGTTCAAGCAATTCTCTTGTTTCAGCCTCCAGAGTAGCTGGGATTAGAGGCACTCGTTACCATGCCCGGCTAATTTTTGTATTTTTAGTAGAGACGGGGTTTCACCATGTTGGTCAGATTGGTCTTGATCTCCTGACTTTGTGATCTGCTCACCTCGGCCTCCCAAAGTGCTGGGATTACAGGCATAAGCCACCACGCCCGGCCATTTCGTTTTCTAAAAATGAGGCTTGCACACCTATTAAGCTGGTTTCATAATCTGTCATTTGAAAATCCTGTATTAGGTGTTAAGACCCTTTCCCCGCTCCCACTGGAGAGGGCCGTGCTACTTACCAGGTTCATGGCCTGCGAGGGAGAGAGGGAAGACGGATTAGAGGACTTGTGCAGCACCAGGGCTGTGGGGCGAGGGACGTCTTTGCGCCAACCTCCACCCAGTGCCCATGAGTTTTAGCTTCCGAGGAGCCCAAGGAAGCTCAGTAGACCCTCCCTGTCCCCCCAGAGGGAGTGCCCGCCAGCTGGGTCAAGCCCTGGAAAGGGCAGAGTGAGGGAAAACAAGCTGGCACCCTCTGGGTCTGTCCATATGTTCTAGAACTAGGCTCTGGGCACGGGGGCCTGGAGGTAAGAGGCCCCCTCCGCTGCACTGCTGTGGACAGGGAGAAGAGCACACGGCCAGCATGAGGCCCTGAGAAGGGCCTCAGTCATGAACCCCAGACTCTGAGATCCACAGTTGCAGGACAGCCAGATCTGCAAGGAACTGCCATGCCCACCTCGATAGCCCTGCCGGCCAGTACCCCCGGGGCCTCCTCCCTGCCCACAGAAGTCCCCATGCGGTTAGTAAGCAGCAGTCAGGAGGAAGGAGAAAAAGAAAAACAGAGAAGAGGAGGGGTGGGCCTTAGTGGCCCCCAGATGGTCTCCCTCTCCCTCAATGACAGGGCCCTTGGGCTTCCTGCTGCCACTTGTGTTTCTTTCTGGACCCCCTCACAGCTTCTCAGCCCCTTGCCTGCCCCAGGCTGGAGCCACAGAGCAGCGACAGGCCTGCACCCAGGAGGGTGCTGGGCAGGCCAGGCTGGGTGGCAGGGGCCCCATACCTTCAGCTTGGACTGAATCTCCCGAGATTTCCGCCTGGCTAGAACCTGCAAGTGGCTAGAGACCTGTAGAGAGAGAAAGAAAGAAAAAAAGAGAGAAAGAACAGAAAGAGCAGAAGGAGAGGCAGGAACAGAACTTCAGCCAGAAAAAAGGCACAGTGGGGCTGGAGAGCTGGCCAAGGAAAGGCCTGAGCTATGCAGAGATAGCGCCGTGGGTGAGGGGCCCAGGAGGGCTGAAGGCCCCCGCCAGGCACCCAACATACCTTGATGCCAACCTGGTACTCCCGCACCTTCTTCCGAGCTAGAACCTGTATGTGGCTGGACACCTAGGGGCCGCCCCGCGCCCCGCCAGAGAGGAAAACACAGATAGTGAGGAGGCACAGCCATGGGGTGGCCACGGGCAAGGAGCATCCCAGTCCCCTCATCTCTAGGGGACTACATGTAAATGGGGGGAACTTTTTTCTTTTTGAGACAGGGTTTATGTTGCCTGGGCTGATCTCAAACTCCTGGGCTCAAGCGGTCCTCCCACCATAGCCTCCCGAATAGCTATGACTATAGGCATGTGCCATTGTGCCCGGTTCAGACACCTCTTGACACTGCCAAATCTGTTCTCTTCTTGGCTTATCATGATCAAGAGCCACAGTAGCCTCCAGGGCCACCATGTACAGTTGCACAGGTTGTTCACTGGCCCAAAGGGCACCAGTGAGGGTTGAAATCCAGCCCAAGTTCTGCTGCCCAAGCTATGTGTCACTGTACAATGCTGTGCCTAACCCTGTCCTCCCCCAAAAAAGGGTGACTTTTTCTCACTGGTGTCCTCAGAGGAGACCACCTTTTTCCAATTGGCACCACAGGTGCTAGCAATGGCCATGGTGCTCCTGTTGGTCATTAGCTTATACACCAAGGCCACATCCTCTACCAGGGATTTCCCTGGTACCACTGCCTGAGTCCTCCTGTCAACCCCAACCACAGCCCCAGCCTATGAAACCAGGCCTGGCCCTCCTGCGTTGCTCCCATAACTTTTTCCCCTAATACACCTTCTCTTTGCTTGGGCTAATATACGCTAGTGTGTATATATGTACTCAGTAGGTGTTCTTAATTGCACTTCTTCTCTAGCAATCTCCTCCTTGAAGCCTCCACTGGCAACTTGAGCTAATCACAGTCTGGATGTGTGCGCCGTGCTGTGTGCCCAGCTGACACAACAGACCCTTGACCTTGTCAAAGATCTGACCCAGAGGCACAGAGAACCCAAATGTCACTGTTTTCCCCAGGAAACACACAGATCCTTGATGCCGCTTCATGCTTCCAGCATTGGCAAGTGGCTTTCTTGGCAAGTTGTTTTTATTCTTACAAAGAAAGCTCCTTTTTCTCTTTAATCACAGCCTGACAGTGAGTATGTACGTGATGCCACCTGGTTAGGACCTGGGTGGGTGCTCCTCACACTGCCTCACTGAGCCCAGGAATCAGACTCTTGTCCAGCAAAATTACTGACCACTTCATGTTGTGACAGTAACTGACATTTACTGAGCACAGATACTGTCGTCCTCTGCATTTACACATACCAACCCCTTGATCTTTACAGCAACACAAAAACATAGGTACTAATATCCCTGACTTACGGATGACAAAACTAAAGCCTGGAAAGGTTAAGCCGTCATACAGCTGACTGCCACAGCCAGGATTCAAACCCAGGCGGTCTGACTCCAGAGCCCACTCTGACTCCACTCACCACCAAGCTACGCTACCAGGACTCGCTTGGACCCTTAGCTCAGAAGACTACCTCCACATGGTTGACTCTGTAACAGCTGAAAGTCACACGGAGCTTCATTCTAACTTAATATTTAGCTCTTTTGTCCATATGGAGGCACTGTGCTTGCTACAAATTGCTGCATGTATGTATGTGTAAAAACCTAAAACTGCATTTCTTTGCCAAAAGTAATTTTTTTTTTTTTTTTGAGATGGAGTCTCGCTCTGTCACCCAGGCTGGAGTACAATGGCGTGATCTCGGCTCACTGCAGTCTCTGCTTCCTGGGTTCAAGTGATTCTCCTGCCTTAGCCTCCCGAGTAGCTGGGATTACAGGTGCGCACCACCACGCCTGGCTAATTTTTGTATTTTTTTTTTTTTTTTTGAGACAGGGTCTCGCTCTGTCACCCAGGCTGGAGTGCAGTGGCCGGATCTCAGCTCACTGCAAGCTCCGCCTCCCGGGTTTACGCCATTCTCCTGCCTCAGCCTCCCGAGTGGCTGGGACTCCAGGCGCCCGCCACATCACCCGGCTAGTTTTTTGTATTTTTTAGTAGAGATGGGGTTTCACCGGGTTCGCCAGGATGGTCTCGATCTCCTGACCTTGTGATCCGCCCGTCTCGGCCTCCCAAAGTGCTGGGATTACAGGCGTGAGCCACCGCGCCCGGCCTAATTTTTGTATTTTTTAGTAGAGATGGGGTTTCACCATGTTGGCCAGGCTGGTCTCAAACTCCTAACCTAAGTGATCCACCCACCTCGGCCTCCCAAAGTCCTGGGATTACAGGTCAAAAGTAAATTTTAAAAGGACCAAAAAAAACCTTGTCAGTGGTTACTCTTTTTAACACATAAAGACAGGCCTTGTTCTCACAACCAGAGGATGGGTCCCCTTTCACTGGGATCTAAAAGCCCAGAGTTCTAAGAAAGAGTAAAGATAGGGGGAGTTTCATCCTTGTACCTTATGCCCTTACGATGAAGGCAGTGGTTTCTAAAATTCCGAGCTTGTCAATAGCTGGTTTGTAAAAGCTCTTTTCTGGGCAGCCCTCTCAGGATGCTGGGCAGGAGCAGGTGTGATGGTGGACCCTGAATTCAGGGGCTGGGATGTGCCCACCTCTGCAGTCCACCCTGGCCTCAGTTCACAGTGACCCAGCGTGGCTGGATGCAATGGCTCGTGCCTGTAATCCTAGCACTTTGGGAGGCTGAGGCGGGAGGACTGCTTGAGGCCAAGAGTTCAAGAATAACATGGCCAACATAGCGAGACCCCCATCTCTACAGTAATTTAAAAAACTTAAAAAAAAAAAACAAACCAGTGACCTAGTTTAATGACCCTTGGCCCCTTCCCACTCTGACTAACAGGTTCCTATGAATACCTCTTCTGGGTAGAGGAGGACCTGCTGAGAGTTCGCTTCTGAGCTCAGAACAGCTTTCTGTTTATAATAATGACTGGAATAATAATAATAGCAGCAGCAAATTCTTCTGCAGTGCTTATGCTGTTCTAAGCGTCTTCACATGTTAACTAACTCAAAGGCTGAGGACACAAGGGTGGGAGGCCAACTACTGCCCACTCCCAGATAGAACTAGTATTTGAACCCAAGGGCTCCAGGGAACAGGGCCTGTGTGCGCGCCTCCATGTGGTATCCCTGGTGCCTAGAACATAGCAGTAGGTCAATCATTAGCTAAGTGAATACATTTGGTGCTGCATGAGCTAGACTCAGGGAGGGTGGTTCATAAATGCTTGAATGCATGGGGGATCTTTGCTGCCCCTACACTGGGTGGGGAAGCTCAGAACCTTCCTTTGAGAAGGAGGTGGAACAGGCCAGACTTGTCATATGCACCATGGGGATCTGTGGGTCCAAATCCCACCAGGACAGGAGGCTGGGAGCGTGAGGGAAGCACTGGCCTCCATTCCTCCAGGTCCTGCCTCCAGCCTGGCCTCTCTCCCAGGCGGTGGGGCCATCACTCCCATCCACTCCCCTTCAGATTTCTGTCACCACACTGCCACCTTCCCTGGACCACAAGCCACTAATTGTCTCTTACATCATCATTTTTCTCCGTTCCCACCATCACTACCCTTGTCCCAGGACCTGGCACTGTTGATCTAGGCCTTTGCTTATGCCCCCAATAGCCAGCCTCCCTGTCTCCACCCAGCCCTCTCTAATCCATTGTCCCGGCTGCTTGAGGGCCTTCCTCAACAGCTGCCACCTGCCACTCCCTGCTCCATACCCTCCTGTGGCCCACCGCTGCCCCTTGGGGAACCTGTCCTCCATGTCTCCTGCTGAGTGTCCCCTACCCCAGCAGTCCCCACCCTCCCTCTGCCACATCATGCTGCCCACAGGCATGGCTCTTTCCTGCCTCGGGGGCTTGAGGAAACTACTTAACTTCCCTATGCATCAGTTTCCTCATCATAAAAAAGAGATAATTACTGTACCTATCTAAGAAGGTTGCTGAGATGATTAAACAAATTAACTTAAAGGAAGCTCTGTATGGGTTTACCATGATGATTAGTTGTATATCCAACTTCCTCAGCCTGGAAGGAAGGGTCCTCTCCCTTTTCTCTGCCTGGCTAACTCCCATTCCTTCTTAAAAATACATCCCTAGTGTCACCTCCTCCAGGGAGCCTTCCCAGCTCTCTCTCCCCACTCCCCTAGCTTTGTCTGGGTTGGCTGCTTGTCCCAGAGTGCCCTGCACCCACCTCCTCTCAGCCCCGCCACCCTGCTCTGTACCCGTCCATCTGACCGTCTGGCTCCCTGGCTGGTGACTCAGGGCAGAGACCATGTAGCAGCCACAGCAGCCCCGTGGGCTTATCTGTGGTCCCTGAACCAAAGGCCCTGGGCAGGGTAGTGGGTGGTCAGAAAGGACAGTGGGGCCATCTCTCCAAGAGAAGAGGGAAGGGTGAATGGAGCTGCTTGGGAGTGGGAGGGGGTAAAATCAAGGGCGTAAGGGGAGTGTGATGAGGCAAGGAGGGTGGCAGGCCAGGTCGGGGGCAGCCTCGAGGAGGTGGGCAGGGTAGGGGCAAGGGGTTGACCGGGGCAGCTGAGACAGAGTGTGTGGGTGGTGGACCCAGCATAAACCATCTCTCTACCTGTTTTCTCGTCCGAGTCTTCCCCGTCCTCAGTTTAATATAGCGTGCAATCAACTCATTTCGGCCTAGATTGGGGTGAGAGAGAAAATGAGGAGTGGGCAAAGGGTGGAGCCAGAGGCTGGAGACCCCCACCCCACTGGGAAGCCACTCCAGGTCCCTCCCCAAAACACTGCTCTTCTGTTCACCACTCTCTTCACTCCAAGCTGCACGTGCAGGGCGTGCAAAAGTGGCTGGGGCGTCTCAGCTGCATCCTACCGCCTCCAGGACCTAGAGGGGCTGCTCTTCAGGGGAGGGGTGCATTAGGAGCTGTAAGGTAGGAGGAAGGAGGGCCGAGGCACCCTGACAGGCTTCCCTGCAGACAGACTGGGTGGCTGTGGTACAGGTCAGCAGGACAGTAGCAGGGTAGGGCCAGTCCTGGCCAGGCACGCCCATCCTCCCAGCCCCCAGCAGTGCTTCCTGCCTGTGTCACCAGCTCCAACGCTCTTAGTGCATGGATTTGTGGAGGCGTGTGAATGAGCCTGCCCCAGGTGGATGTCCTGCCCTTACTCTGTCTTTACCCTGGACAAGTCCCTTCCCTTCTGTGGTGAAAGACCAGGAAGGACAGGAAGGCAGCACTGAGCGCCTCCAATGTGCCTCCTACACTGGCGGCCTTGTCAAGATGTGTCACTGAGCATGTCGCCAAGTCCTTGTGCCTTTTACGCCCATGTCACCAGTCCCCAGTGTCTCTCCACCCTGTGACAGCCTTGTGAGCCTTGGGGTGCAGGGTCTGTTCTGTACTACAGACCCTCTGAGGGCCCAGAAGCTGCCAGTGTCCAGGGACTTGGGCCTGAAAGGGGGATGCCTGGGCCACACAGCTAAGCCCACATCAGCATGGTCAAGGTGTATACCTCTACCCCCAAATCCAGGCTATCTGCCCCCCAGCCCCATGGCCTCCCCAGAACGGCCAAATTCTCCAAATTCCATTCCAATGACTGAACCAGCCCCATTGCTCCTCCCTTCCCGCCAGCCCCTCTCCACCCCACTCTCTCCACCCTGTCTAAAAATACCCTGTGGGGCTCCCCCAGCCTGGGAGGCAGCAGTGGAGGCAGGCAGCACCCACCCTGTGGAAGGCACCCTGGACCATCTGCCTGCCCCCAAGGTGGGGCTCTGGGGCTGGGGTGGGCGTGGCCAAGGGGGCGTGGCCAAGGGACACGGAGCAGCCCTGATCCCTTCCCACAGGCGCGCCCTGGGAAGGGCTGGGCCTGCCTCGCTCAGCCATGGGCTGCTAGGAGGAATAGGGGAGCTGGCCAGGAACCAGGCCCAGAAGGGTCGAGTTATCCCAAAAATGCAGCTCTGGGGCCGGGCGCGGTGGCTCAAGCCTGTAATCCCAGCACTTTGGGAGGCCGAGACGGGTGGATCACGAGGTCAGGGGATCGAGACCATCCTGGCGAACACCGTGAAACCCTGTCTCTACTAAAAAATACAAAAAACTATCCGGGCGAGGTGGCGGGCGCCTGTAGTCCCAGCTACTCGGGAGGCTGAGGCCGGAGAATGGTGTGAACCCGGGAGGTGGAGCTTGCAGTGAGCTGAGATCCGGCCACTGCACTCCAGCCTGGGCGACAGAGCGAGACTCTGTCTCCAAAAAAAAAAAAAAAAAAATGCAGCTCTGGGAGAGCCCTCTCAGGGCTGGACAAGAGGGGACACTCCCTTCTGGAAGTGGGCAAGATGGCATAGAGAAGGGCCAGCAAACACAAGGAGTGGAGAAGGGGACTGAGAAGGGCACGCGTCCTCACGGCCCCAACGCAGGCCTTTGTCCCGGTGCGACCTCCCACAGCCCGCACTGGAGGGAACTGCGTTGCGACTGTCACCGGGCCTCCTTTCCACATCTTCCTCCGGGAAGGGACCCCCTTCCGGGTCTCGACTGGCACAGACTGGGCTGACCCACTTTCTTGGGCCCACTGAGTCACCTCGAAACCTCCAGGCCGGTAGCGGGGAAGAGAGGAGGAGCAGGCGGGGGTGCCAAGGTGTGGGCTGCGCCTTGGATTGGGGGCGAGCCCGGCTTGTTTATGAGGAGGAGCGCGGAGGAGGATCCAGACACACAGGCTTGCGAGCCCAGACTCGCCCAGCCAGCGGCTGGCAGCCTCCGACGTCACCAAACCGGTTGGGTGAGAGGGCAGAGAGCAGGGGGAAGGGCCGCAGTCCCGCCCGCGCCCCCGCTGCACGCACCGTACATCTTGCCCTCGTCGGACAGGATGATCTTGCGCCGGCCGCAGGGCGGGTAGATGGCCAGGGCCTCCTGGAAGCTCTGCTCGATGTCCGGGCTCCACACGCCCTCCGCATCGTTGTCCAGCCCCTTGTCCAGGCCCTCGGGCCCATCCTCCCGGGCCTCCCCGGGGCTGCTGCTGGCGTTCCAGCTGTTGGACGCTATTGTGCTGGTTGCTCTGGGCTCTGGGCCTGAGCCCGCTGGGCGGCCGAGCCTGGGGGACAGATAGAGAGGAGCTGGGGCCAGGATCCTCCTCGACCACAGCAATCTCCTATGCCCAACCGCTGGGTCTGGAGCTCCGCCCCCAGCCCCAAGCCCACCCTAGGAACAGGTGCTCCGGGTGGAATGGAGGTAACAACCAACCACAGCTTGTTCAGAGCTGTGTGACCTGGGATGCACGCGCTACTTCACCTCTCTAGGCCTCAGTCCTGTAAAATGAGAAAAGGGTCTCCTTAAGGTTGTGAGGGTTAAAACTTAAATGAGCTCATGACAAAGTACTAGCCACATGCCCGGCTCATGACACTCAAGAAATACGTAATCAGTAACAACAACAATGCCTCACACCAACACAGCACTTTTGTAGGGAAAAGGCATTTTCATATTCATTCAAACCTCACAAAACTAGGCCGGCACGGTGTCTCATGCCTGTAATCACAGCACTTTGGGAGGCCAAGGCGGGTGGATCCTTTAAGGTCAGGAGCTCGAGAACAACCTGACCAACATGGTGAAACCCCGTCTCTACTAAAAATATATCAGGGCTGGACACGGTGGCACATGCCTGTAATCCCATCACTTTGGGAGGCCAAGGAGGTTGGATCATGAGGTCAGGTGTTCGAGACCAGACTGACCAACATGGTGAAACTCCATCTCTACTAAAAATACAAAACTTAGCTGGGTGTGGTGGCACGTGCCTGTAATCTCAGCTACTCAGGAGGCTGAGGCAGGAGAATCGCTTGAACCCAGGAGGCAGAGGCTGCAGTGAGCTGAGATCACGTCACTGTACTTCAGCCTAGGCAACAGAGCAAGATTCCATCTTTAAAAAAAAAAAAAAATTAGCAGGGCATGGCAGCACACTCCTGCAATCCCAGCTACTCAGGAGACTGAGGCATGAAGATCACTTGAACTCCAGAGGCAGAGCTTGCAGTGAGTGGAGATGGCACCACTGCACTCCAGCCTGGGTGACAGAACAGACCCTGTCTCAAAAAACAAAAACAAAAAACACTAAAGCAGGAAGGGTAGGGAATAACGCCCATTATCCAGAGAGGAAAATTGAGGCTCACAAGGTCATGCAGCTGCCAAAGGCATGCTAAGGAGCACAGAGAGGAGGAGCAGAGGGGCAGGGCTGTGCTTCCTCAGCTCTCCCTGTCAGCTCCTCCTCCCCAGTGTCCAGATCCCCAGTCAGGGAACTCTACCCCTCACTCTTGCCCCAGCATCAATGCAACCCAGCTAAGGACCCCTCAGGGGACAAAGAGGGTCCCTGACCCAGGAAGGGAATCGTTTTACCTTCCCCAAATCGATAACCAACCAGAACTCTGCCAATGGGCCTAACGTGGGGCAGGAACTGCCCCAGGAATTACAAAAAGGGAACTGGAGAGGGAGCAGCTGAGAAGGTGCTTGGCCAACAGCCTGGCTCAATCTCACCCGCTCCTCTATCCCACTTCCTGTTCCCGCACCTCCAGGCCCCACAGCAGCCTGTAAACCACTCACACCCGTAAACCACCCACACGCCCGCCCCGGCCCTGGCCCATCCTCCATGTGGGCCAGGGCTCTGTAAACTGTGAGCGCCCTGAACCTACCAGGCTGAGTTATTAGTTAGGACCACACCCCACTAGGCCCCCATCACTCACAACCCCAAGACTCACCCCAAATCCCCTTCAGCCCCAGAACCCACATGTCCAATGTATTCAGGGTCCTGGAAACCTAAGAGCCCATGATGGCTGGATCCTGGGACTTAGCTCTGGGCAGCAGGGAAAAGGGAGGGGTGGAGAGGTGGGGGACCCCATCAGAAGCCAGGGAGAGGAAGATGAATTCCAGGTCCTGCTGCTTGAGTGGGGGTGGACTCTCTCTGCAGAGCCACCTGTTTGCTTAGGGAGGCTTGAGGGGGTCACTATAGAACGAGGTGGGGAGGGCCTGGGGGGCCTGAATGTCAGCTAGTTATTAGGTTATTCTTTTTTTCTTTTTAAAATGTTTTATTTTTTATGTTTTAGATGGAGTCTTGCTCTGTCACCCAGGCTGGAGTGCAATGGCGCGATCTCTGCTCACCGCAACCTCCACCTCCTGGGTTCAAGCGATTCTCCTGCCTCAGCCTCCCATGCAGCCTCCCCGCTCAGCATGGTGCCACGTACCTGTAGCTGGGATTACAGGCGCGTGCCACCATGCCCGGCTAATTTTTTTTTTTTTTCCCCCGAGATGGAGTCTCGCTGTCTCCCAGGCTGGAGTGCAGTGGCGCAATCTCGGCTCACTGCAAGCTCCACCTCCTGGGTTCACACCATTCTCCTGCCTCAGCCACCCCAGTAGCTGGGACTTACAGGCGCCTGCCACCATGCCTGGCTAACTTTTTGTATTTTTAGTAGAGACAGGGTTTCACTGTGTTAGCCAGAACGATCTCGATCTCCTGACCTCGTGATCTGCCCGCCTCGGCCTCCCAAAGTGCTGGGATTACAGGTGTGAGCCACTGAGCCCAGCCAATTTTTTGTATTTTCAGTAAAGACAGGGTTTCACCATGTTGGCCAGGCTGCTCTCAAACTCCTGACCTCATGATCCACCAGCCTCGGCCTCCCAAAGTGCTGGGATTACAGGTGTGAGCCACCGCGCCTGGCCCTCGGTTATTCTAAACTATTATTCAGTTAGTTATTCAGCTATTCAACTAGTTATTGTAATTATTCTAAACTATTGAGTTTAGACTTAATATTACTACTAATAACAGTACCTGTCATATGCCAGGCACTGTTCTGAGATTTCACACACATTGACTCATTTAATCTTCACAATAACCCTATGGGGCAGATACTATTATTATTCCTAGTTTATAGATGACGAATCCAAGAAACAGAGAAGTTAAGCAACTTGCCTTAGGGCACACAACAAGTAAGTACTAGGGCTGGGTTCTGAACCCAGGTAAGCTGGCTTCAGTTTTATAACCAGGAAGGTTATAGGGAGGGTGCTGAGAGACCCCACCACCTGGAGAGAGAAAGGAGGTTCACCTGCCATAGCAACGGCCCTAAGTCTGCCCAGGAGGTCCCCCTCAGTCCAAGCAGCTGGAGCAACTTCAAGGACCCCTGCACTGCTGTACAGCCCTTTCTGTGATGCCTCCAGAGCCACCAGGAATCTCTCTGCCACGGCCAGTGGGCAGCCAGAAGGAGCTGTACCCCTGACCTGTCAGAGGGGCCAGATGCCCTTATTCCCAGCCTGTCCCTCACCCCAGGAAACTGGATCGAGAGCCCCAGCCCCCACTCCTCAATCAGAGGGGAATTATTGGAATAGAAATGTGAGGGGTAAACAAAATAAATAAATATAAATAAATAAGGAAATGTGGGGGGTGGTGGCTCATGACTATAATCCCAGAACTCTGGGAAGATCACTTGAGGCCAGGAGTTCAAGACCAGCCTGGGCAACATAGTGAAAACCTTGTCTCTATTTTTAAAAATTAAATTTAAATTTAAAAAAACAAAAAGAAAAACAAAAGTGAGGGGACAGGGGTACACTAGCTGGGTGGGCACACCTAGCGACTCCCCTGTTGATATAGCTGGGATGCAGGCCCTGTCCACAGGTATCAGTCTGACACTGCCACAGAGCTGTCAGAGGGGAGGGAGAAGAGGGGCTACAATGAGCTAAGACCCCTCTTAACCCCTTCCCGAGGCCTCCCTGGAGCAGCAGCGGCCCAGGCAGCCCCAGACTTTTAAAGCAACTTTCCTGCCTCCCCCAAGTCCCTGCCCGCCTCCCCTCAAGCAGGCTGTGGCCCCCCTTCTGAGGGTGATGTCAGCCCCGCCCCGCCCCCCGCGGGAGCACTGTGGCCAAATATGGCGAACACAGCAGCAGGCTTGGGAGCTGGGACAGACTGGGGGGGCGGGGCAGGCGGCCCCTGGCTGGGACCGCTGGCAGCTGGTGAGGGGGAGGGGAGGGGGGACGGCCCAAAGGACGCGTCAAGGAGAGAATAGGACCACCGTCCCTCCCTTCCGCTGGCTCCTAGATGCATGCGAGACTCACTTTCTAGGAACGCTCCTAGGGGCAGAGGCACCAACACAGGGGCAAGTGGCACTCCCCACACACATCCATGCACAGGAGCACACTGTGCAGAGGGGCTGTGCGAGTGCTCGGGTGGACAACCACGCGAGAATGTGTACCCCCAAGCTGAGGCACACACGTGGGCAGTCGCGGGCAGGCAGCTGCCCTGGGCTGGGGGCTGGACCGGGGTCTCAGTGGAAGGGAGTCTGCAGAAGGCGTGAGCACTGGCTGCTCTGTTCTCCTAGAGACCAGCATGTGCCCGCCTTCTTCTCCCTAGACCCCCTAACCGCTGGGACCCAGGCCGGGCTGAGAGAGGAGGCTATGGCTCCTTGGACAGGTGCGGGCTGGGCTGGGGCAAATGTGGGACTCTGGCTTGGTGGATGGGTGGGACATCTAGAGAAGGGCGATGGGGCAGACCCTGGGCTGCTGGCTGACGATGCCCAGGTGTCAGGTGTCTAGAAGCTCTGCCTCGCTGTGCCATGAAGAGGGGTAGGAGAGAGAGGATACCCAACTGAGGGTCAAGGGGAGGGAGACCAAGGCCAGGGTGGGGCCTGAGACAGACAGGAGGAGCAGGGGAGACAGGCTGGGGGAGAGTCTGGGGCAAAGAGAAGCTGAGGTAAACCCAGAGAGAAAACAGACCAGAGACAGGAGAGTTCCAGTGAGAGAGGCAGAAAGCCCAGCCCAACAGGGGACAGCCCAGAGCCCCGAAGAGTGAAGGGAGAGACCCCAGGAGAGAGATGGAGGCAGGGCAGGGGAGTGCTGGACCGTCAGACCCACAGACTGACAGGGCCGGTGGGGGGGTGGAGGGAGAAGGGGTGAAGGAGGGCAGGAGACGGGAGAAGAAAGAGGGGGCACAGACAAGGCAACCAACAAAGACCCAGAGAGACACA
Source organism: Macaca mulatta (assembly GCF_049350105.2). Lineage (NCBI taxonomy): Eukaryota > Metazoa > Chordata > Mammalia > Primates > Cercopithecidae > Macaca > Macaca mulatta. The sequence continues at coordinate 146,782,935 of NC_133409.1, read as the reverse complement.
GAGCAGAGAGGGGTAGACCAGAAACTCAGATATGACAGGCATCGAGGGAGGGGCAGGCCAGGAGGGGACAGGGAGAAAGAGAAAGACAGGGACAAGGACAGAGACCCAGAGGCCAAGGCCGAACAGAGGGAGGGAGTGACAAGGGAGGCCACTGCCGGGGGCTGGGGGCCAGCCACAGTCCAGGACACCCCCACTCCCGTCTCAGGGGCTCCCACCCTCCACCTCCTCTTAGAACCCCTCCCATCTGCCCCTGCAGAGGAGTCCTGTTGTACCTGTCCTGCAAACCCGCCAGCAGGCTGCAGACCCCCAGGGGACTCAGTCTGCCTTCACCCTCATCCTGACCAGCCACACCCGCTTCCCCTCTCCCAGGGCCCTCAGCCTTCCAGGCTCAGAAGGCCTCTGGGTGGAGGCAGGGATGGGGGCTAGGAGGCTGGGTGAGCAGGCTTTGGGGCCCTGGGGAAGATAAGGGGCACCTTGCTGCCCACCCCCACCCTGGGGCAAGACCTGCCGGAAGAACTGGCTGGACAGCTCCAGGGATCAGGCCAGAGCTGGGGCCGCTGCAGAGGCCCTGGCCCCCCACCCCCACAGGCCCTGCAGCTTCCAGACCACCCAGCCCTGTAGCTCCCTTTAGGGGCCCCGGAGCCACTGCCTCAGTAGGAGGCACAGAAAAAACCAGTCTGGGTGGGTGGGCACCTCCTGTCTTACCCCTCCCCCTGCACCAGCCCTGCTGGGAGGACGAGCTGAGCTGTGACCTTCCTGGGTCTAGCAGCCAGCAGTCCACCCCTGCAGGGACCCCAGCCCCCAAAGCCTTCTCACTTGGAGTGAGAACATCACTCAAAATGTGGGAAGATCAGTGAAATCAGCAGTTTCCTCCCAAATCTCTGCCCTCAAACCTGAGCTGGGCTGACCAGCCAGGGGGTCGAGGATGGGGAGGGCAGCTGAGGAGGGCTAAGGGAGTCTCCCACCCCCTCTGCCTTTTCCTCCCTCCTCCCCTATCCGCCCGACAGCGGGCCAGCTGTTCTCCAGCTGCCAGAAGCTCCCACCCTAGAAGTAGCCATGCTCTGGGGCAGCAGAGCAAGTAGGGATGTATCCGCCTCCCCCAACTCCAGCCCAAGGACCCCGGAGGGACCCTGCCAAGCAGCCACACCCTGCCAGGCTAGGGAGGGATTCCCTCCTCCCTGGAACAGGGTCTCAATTTTTACAGGAGGAAGCAATTTGCAGAGCCCACTAGGAGGGAGGTGGGGGCCCCTCCACCCCACCGCTTATTAATGTGCTTCCAATTTGGGAATGGAGACTGTCTCTGCCCCTCCTCCCCACACTACTTGGGAAAGGGGCTTTCTCAGGGAGCAGAGGGGGTTGGGATAGTCTCCCCAGGCCTCCTTCTGCAAAGCTCATCCGTCGTCACGCCCCCTCTCCCTGAAGCAGTATAGGGGGTAGGAGGGTGGAGACTCAGCCCTCAAGTCCCCTGCAGAGAGAAGGGCCCGGTTCCCAAACCTCCCTTCACCTCCTCCCTGGGACTGACTTGTCTCCTCATCTTGTCCTGGTCCCAGGGCGGGAATCTCAGGTATCCAGTGGGAGACAGGCTGTGGGGGGTCACGGTTTCTCAGTTCTCAGTTACCACGCCAGACTCCTGGTACTCCGGGTAGCCCACTGGGCTCCCACCAGCCACTCAGTCAGTGCCCCCATGAGAGTCATGGTGTCCTCTGCGCCCTTCCTCTCGCTCGCACACACAGTTGCGTCACAGCCACTGTCCTGCACATCCACTGTTACCCGCATCTCTCTCCTGCTGGGTTTTTAAACAATCTTTATTGTGATAAAATATACATAACATCGAGTTTACCATTTTTGCCATTCTAAGTGTACAATTGAGTGGCATTAATTACATTCCTCCTTTCTGTTTTTTATCAGTGTCTTTCTCATGGTCTTCCACATAGATGCCACACATGTCAGGGACCACAGGCCCCAAACGCACCCCACAGAGCCTCCTACACGCCCTGCCTGGCACAGCCCTGGGGGTGTCACCCACACTACCCGAGAGTCCCAAACACGTTCAGATAGTGACCACCCACCCACAGTGCCAGGATCAGTCACGCCCCAGTTTCTCTCACACACGGCGTCGCTTTCTGGTGCTCAGTGTCACCCACACACCACATACCATATTCATGCTTGGCACATGTCGGATGGGGCCCACCTTGCTGGTACACACATCATACTGACACGGAGTTGGTCATATTGTTTTACTTGCATGTAGTGTCACACGTAAGTCACACACAGACAAACCTGAAGCCATCTCACATGCTGCGTCACAACATACAGGTCACAAGTGGTCACACCACAGCATAACACATCACACAGATCACCACTCATCCGGCTTCTCACGCACACGCACCCGCGCGCTCGCATACACACAGCCTCATGCAAGCATGGTGTCCCTCACACGCAGGTCACTTGAGCATCAGAGTCACACCCAGTGTAATCTCCAGGCACACAGATGGTTAGGCAGCCGGCTTCCTTCAGCGGCACATCCAGGACACACACAGAATGCCCTGGCACACACAGAACATCCCCCATGCAGGTTCTCAGGTACACAGGTGGCGGCACGCCCAGACACATGAAGAGTCACCAGTTTCTCTTATGGATGTGTATATCTGTCACATACACGAATGTCACAAAGCCACAGCTTCTCTCCCGCATACACCTAGCCCTGCACAAGCCGCTCTAACCAGGGTTCTCTTCCACACATATCCAGCCCCACAGAAGGCAAGTCTCACCCACACAGAAATGTCCCACTCACGGCTTCCCTCACACACATCCAGCGCCACACACAGTTGCAGTCTCATTTCCCTCTAACACTTCCTGCCCTTTCAGGCCTGGCAGGGAGCACAGGAAACAATCGGCACTCTAGGAAACCCCAAGGGCAGAGGCTTTAGGATGTACAGGGGGATGAACCTCTCTGGCCCTAACCTCCACCTCCTGTGGGTTGGGGAAGACAGGCAGAGCCTTCCCTCCGGCAGGGCAGAGTTCTCCCTGGAGGGAAGCGGCCCCTTCTGCAGACAACCTAGGGCACAACACCGGGAGGGGAGGGGAGGGAAGACAGGGCAAGGCCACTGGGACAGTACTGAGTGTGATCTGCTGACCTCCCCAGCTCTATCCAGAGGCAGGTCCTCAGGGTCACCCCCGGAATCCCACAGCTTCTGCAGCCCCCATGTGGGAAGAAGAGGCTGCGACCTCCTAGCTCCTTCACAGAAAGCTGCAGCATTTAGACCCCTGGGCTCCTCTCCCCATCCTGAGTGGGGAGGGGGAGGAGGGCAGGACCAGCGATTTCCACACTGAGCCCTGGGGCCCCCAGAGGTGTTTGGGAGTGGGGCAGAGGGTAGGGCCACCCAAATGGCCTCTGAAGACCTTTTGTGCCATCCAGCCCTACCAGAACGCTCGACCACCTCAGAGGCAAGATCCCCCAATCCACTAAGCCTCCCTGTTCCTTGACACCTGCTTCCTGCCACCTTTTCAGCCCTGTTCACCTGGCTGAGCTACTCCTCAGTCACTCCTTGGTTTGTCCTTGCCTTCTTCCTTGGGCCACTGGATCACCCACCCACCTCTCCAGACCCCACCAGGTTCAGGTTCCATCATGGGAGAAGGGAGGCAAACTGGGAGACAGACTCTGGGAGGAGCTCAGAGAAAAGGGACCTGAGAAGTCATTCATTCCAAGCAGGGAAACTGAGGCCCAAAGGGGCTGGCCAAGATGGCACAATTGGTTAAAGGTCCAGAGGGGACCAGATCCCTATTTCTTGACCACCTCTGTTGAGATGTGGTTTTGATATTCCTTCAGTTGGTAGAAAGTGCCAGGGTCTACAAACCTTAGGGTGAGGATGGGAGCAGAGCTCAGGACCCATGTGATGCTCCTGTATACTCAATGCGCCGCTCTGTCCTGGCAAGCACTGACCGTTCTAATAGCCATTCCCCAGCCCAGATGCGCTCATTAGCATTAATGACGGTTCCCTCCCTAGGGGAGTGGGGAAAGGCCCAAGAGCTTGGGACTCATACTGGCTCCTACCCTCTCCCTGAGGAGGGGGCATCCAGGGCCCCTGAAGTCACCCTTACTGGACAGCCTTGTCCTGGAAGATCTGTGTACTCCCTGCCCACTGGGAGAGTAGGGACCCAAAAGACCACAAAACCACATCCTTTAGGTAGTGCCCTAGGAGAGGGCTCTTGGGGGGAGTGGGGCTACAGGAGTCTAGAAGGGAGGGGACATAATTCCCCCAAATCTCCAACTTTTGGGAGAGCCTTCCCTCCTTGCCCCAGGTGACCCCAGCACTGCTGTGGAACATGTGTACAGAGAACCAGGCCACAAGAGACTGGATACACAGAGCCACCATGGGCACCAGCCCCTCTGAGCTGTGTCCAGCCCCTACCCCTACCCCTATGCCCTGTTCTTCCGGACAACAAGTCTAGGCCTGACCTGGTTCTGCCCCTACCTGGAAAGAGGGAAGACACAGAAGACAGCCCTTGAGAAGACCGCCCCAAGGCCTCCTTCCCCCTTGCACTGAAAGAATCTCTCAGCCCTGGATCAGGGCCCCTCACCAGTAAAGTTGACAGAGTGGGGTCCCAATGACACTGCCCCAGGGCCCAGCTGGGCTGGAAAACAAATCCAGACCGGCGCCCCCAGCCCTCCCTCCCCTGGCAGGAATAAAGGGCATGACAGACAATGGAGGGGACCGGGGTAGGAAGCGGGGGACCAGTCACCCTCAAACCTTCTCAAGTCTAAACAAGAGCCCTGAGAAAGTGTGGGGAAGAAAAGGCCCCAAATCCAGACCCCCTCGGAGCCAAGCTCACAGCGTTCAGGGCTGGAACTCTGAATCGACACCCCGACGCAGGCGGCAGAACTGAAGGGAACGTGAGCCCCTCCCTGCCTCTCAGGGGACACACGGCCGGGGCGCGCGGCTTTGCTCTAGACACCCTCCACAAGTCAGCGCAGCCGCGGCACTGCGCGCAGAAACCGGCCTGGGCGCGGGGAGGCCGGGCCCGAGGCCTGCGTGGAGCTGAGGCCGGGCGGGCTCCGGGAGCGCGCGGGCCGGGAGTCCAAAGGGCGGTGGGGCCCGGGACTGGGCGCCCCGGATATGAGATCCCGGGTGGCAGGCAGGCCCTCCACACTGTGCGGCCCCCGGATCCCCGCCCCGACCCCCAAGCGCGGACGGCGGGACAGGCGACGGCACGGGGGACACGGTCTCCCCGGCTTCCCCACCTTCCCAGACCAACTCGTCCCCGTCGCGGGGGGGGGTGGTGGGGAGAGCGGGGGGCGGGGCTTCCCGGAGAGATTTTCTCCCTTCCCTCTAAACTTCCCGGCACCCCAATCCGGGGCTCCAGCTCCAGCTGGACAATAGCTCGGGGACCCAGTCCCCCTCGGGTGTCGCCCCCCCTGCCAGCCCAGCCGACCAACCAAACCACCTCTCCCGAGCGGGGCCTCCTCCCGGCGTCCGCCCGGCTTACCTGGTCCGAGCTCGCGGGGGCGCTCCGGCCGGGCCGCTCCGCCGGGCCCGAGGGAGCCGCGAGGGGGGCCGAGGAAGGGGGGTCGTGGGGAGGGGGCTGGCCGGAATGTGCGGAATGAGCCGGGTTGGAGCGGGAGGCGCCGAGCGCGGAGGAGGGAGCGAGCGGGACGGAAAGTTTGTGTTGAGGAGCCGGGGCGGGGGTGGGGGCTGCGGGAAGGAGGGGGCGGGGCGCGCAGGGGGCGGTGCTGGCCGGGAGGGGCGGAGCCGTCCAGCCGCGCTCGGGCCGCCCACCCTGAGGCCTCGCGACCCGGCCACCCCGGCCGGCGCGCGCCTGGGAGCCCCACTCCTCGCCCGCCTGTGCGCAGCTGCCTTCCTCTCCCTGCGCGCCGGTTCTCGCCCCGCTCCCGGGTACCCGCCGCAATTTGGGGCTCCGGCCTGGGGCGGGGCCGGGGGCGGAGCCCCTGCCTCGGGGGCAGGGCTCCCGTCGGTGCCGGGGGCCTTGGGTGCCGCGTCACGAGGAGCCCGGCAGAGCCGTAGCGCACGGGCCCCGGGGCTCCCGGCCTGTCCACCCTAGTCCCGAGCCGCCGAGGCGGAGCGCCCCCTCCAGCTCGCGGGCCTGCCCCCCACTCCCGGGGCCCCAGACCCGGCTCCGCCCTGGCGGCTGCGCCCGCCCTGCCGGGACCCGGTTTGTCTGGTTCTCCCCGCGTGGCTCGTTTCTCGAATTTCTTCTCCCTTTCTCCCTCTTCCCCGACCTCCGGGACCCTCCCTTTCGTCCTGGCTCCCCGGGCCCCCGCGGGGGGCGTCTCGACGCTGCGCGGCCGCCGAGTTTCGGTAGGACCCGCGACGGGTGCGGGGAGGGGACGCGGGAGCGCCCGGGGCCTGGGCGGGAGTGGGGCGGGGGTTGAGGCTTCTAGCCCGCGCCTCGGACGCCTCCTGCCGCCTCGTTCTCCGCACGCGCTGAGGAACCACCGCTCCGCTTGGCCAAGGACGCGGCTTTATTGGGGATGTGGGTGCCTGGCCCTCGTCCCCCATCACCTACCCCCTCCTCCTAGTACGCCCCAGCTCCTCGGAGCCCTAGCGCGGTCCCGGGGAGAGGGGAGGTTAAAACAACACTGACTACTGCTCCCGGACAGGAAGTGACTGGGGCTTGGGGAGGAGGGGGGCACAGCGGCGCCCGCGAGCTCCGAGACCAGATGTGCGGCTCCAACTCCAGATGTTCTTCATCTCCGTCCTACCCGCTGTCCAGGCTCCTCCTGCGTCGGCCTGTGCCAGGCTGGGGAGCGGACAGAGGTCACCGAGAGGCAGTGAGGGGTCAGCCCGGACACAGGAGCAGTTTTTCGCGGGGGCTTTGCTGGAGAGACCCTGCAAGCCTCCACTGAATCCTTCCCCCGACGCTGACGGGCTCTGAGGGCACTGAGGGGCTGCTGGGGTCATTCGCAGGCCAGCTTCCCGTCGAAACTGGAGAGGGCGATGGCGAAGGCCTGCAGGGCGCACAGCGGGTACCGGTAGTCTAGGGTGAAGGCGTCCTCCGCCACGCGGCCAAACTGCAGCACGATATAGTCGGCTATGGACACAAGACGGGGTGGGGGCGGCCCGAGACCTCCTTGGACTGCCATCGTGGCAGACAGTGCCCTCAACCTTGGGGGCAGTCTCTCCCTTGCCTTGGGGATCCAACCCTCAGCCACCATCTCAGTTACTCAACACCCATCCCCTCTTCCTATTTCACTCCACACCAGCACCACATGGCTTTGCAGTCACACTGTAATCTCCTGGGGGCAGGGACCCTGCCTTGTCTGCTGCTGCCACAGGCCATGCCTAGAGCTCGCACCTGATTAACTATGGGACCCTGTCAAATTTATCCAAGCCCAGAATTCTTCCTTCCCAACTTCTCTGTTGTTTCTGGCCACATTCTTTCCTCCTATCCCCAGCCACGAAGTCCCACCTTAGACTCCAGCTCCACCCCTTGACTAGCCGCTGGTCCCCTTCCTCAGCCTCACTGGGCACTTCTCCTCTCTCTGATCCAGGTTCCCAGCCCAACCTCAGCACCTCCCACAGCATAGAGACAGAAAGTTGCTAAAAATACCCCCAAACTCAGGTGGACCAGGCTCCACTAGAAACATGATCTGGAGAGCAGTCCCACGGCCACAGGACAGGTGGCACTGGGGGCACATCTCTAGGATGGAGTTGGGGCTCACTCAATGTTGGTCCAACCCTGTGAACCCAGAGGCCTATGGGAGATACCCTGCCATCCCCAAACTTCCTCACCCTAGTGGGAAGGAAGCCTTTCCAACCAAGGCTTGTAAGAGGGACACCTTGTTTCCCTGACCCTTCCAGGGTAGTCCTTTGACCTCTCACTTGAGAGAAGACACAGAGTAGGCACTCAAAAATGCTTAATATTCCCTGCCCCTAAAAGGCAACCATCTTGAAGAGGTTAAGAGCATGGCCACTGGAGATCCTGACTGTCAGCTCTACCTCCTACTAGTGATGTGACCATGGGCAAGTTGCTTAACCTCTCTGTGCCTCAGTTTCCTGCCAAATAGAGATAATAATGGCACTCCTCACAGGGATGTTGAAGGGATTTGATGATTCAGTATCTGTAAAATCCCGAGAACAGTGTCTAGCACATAATAAGCACCGTGTAAGTTTTGTGAAATAAATTTTGAGGGCCAGTGTCACTTCCTGGAGAAGTTGCTGAGAGACTTTGGGCAAAGGGCTGCCCTCTCTGAGCCTCAGCACCCTCTTTGACCAAAGAGGAGTCGGGCTGTCAGTGGTTTTCAGACTCTAGGAGCTCAACCCTCCCTTCAACACAATCTTATGCAGAATGTCCCAGTATCTAACCTACTGCTCTGGCCAATGCTGGAATGGGAACCTGGAATCAGGAGCCCCAAGACACCCGCTTAGAATATCGAGGCTCTTGAGAGCAGTGCCTATGGAGTGTCAGTGCCTATGGAGGAGAGAGTGACCTTGTGGGATGTCTCAGCTCTCGGGATAACGGTTGGTGTGTGTGTATGGGAGGGGGTGAGGGGAGCTTGAATAAGGGTCGGCGTCCTGGGGGTGGTGGAGAAGAGCCAGACCTGGGCCCTCAGGTACTCACGATCATCAGCGTGGACAATCTGGAAGTTCTTGACTGAGGCCTGGGTGACCCGGCCTTGGAAGTTGAGGGTGTAGGAGCCGCTGTCATCGTTCCAGACAGGTGGCTTGTTGTGCAGTTCTATGAGGCTCTCCAGTGTCTTGTTCTGCCAGCGCACCAGCAGGCCGTCACTAGCCTGGGGTGCCCCGGGGAGGTAGAGAGGGAGAGGACAGTTAGAGGTGACTGAGATGGCTCAGGACTGACCAGAGAAGGGGCCTGGGCCTGTGTGTGCAGGGGTGTGGCCTGGACATCTTCATCCATTAGGACATCTGAGAACAGGTTTGGCATCTGTGGCATCCTTGTGGACAGGGTTCACATCTGTGAGAATGGGGCTTTGTCTCTAGGATGTCAAAGCGGAGGGCTGGAAAATGGCAAGGAGTATCTGGCACATAGGCGCTCCATGCCATTGATACCCAAGCGGTCTTAGGAGACAGACACACGCTGGTACCTAATGACAGGATGAGCCAATCTCGGACCTACAAAGGGCACACAGTTGAGCTGGGGAGATGGATAGGTAAATTGCAGTTAAGAGAAAGTGTACTTGGAGGAGAGTTTCTGAAAGGAAGGAGCAGGGTCTGTATGATGTGCCCTTAAGATCTTTCTTTCCTGAGTTTCCTTGTCGCCTGCTCACGTTCATGGATTAGAGTGAGTCCACTCAAGATCACCTCCTCCAAGAAGCCTTCCTGACCCCCCATCTGATTTACATGTCTCAGCTGTCAACTGAGACCATGACACCTTGCTCTTACCATTCCTCCCACTGCACTGTAATTGGCAGAAGAGAGACCCAAAACAGCACTAGGCATTTCTTACGGGGTCCAAACAAGGACCCCGTAAGGAGATGCTGCCTCTGGGGGATTTGTGTGTTTATTCCAGGCATGGGAGGGGCAACTGTGGGGCCCACAGGCTGAGTGAACCCTCAAGACTGAGCCTCCCATGGCTGGTGCCCTGCAGATCAGCCTGGGCTGTGACTTTCCAGCAGGGAAGGATGTGTGATCAGCTGACAGGGGTATTATCTTTCATTGTAAATGAGTAAAATGACATCAGTCTCCTGTGAGGATGGGGCATGCGAGTCACCCAGAGCCTCTGAAATCCTGGACTCACTGGACCTGCAGTGCTAAAGAGCAGAGCACAGGACTGACACGTCTCTCCAGAACATCTCTGCATCTTAAACTACGCCTCATACATACACACGCAAAACAACCTTTGCTTTTTAAAATACAAGTCATGCCAAGCACGGTGGCTCACGCATATAATCCCAACACTTTTGAGACAAGAGGATCACTTGAGGAGTTTGAGACCAGCCTGGGCAACAAAGTGAGACCCCAGCTCTACAAAAAACTAGCCAGATATGGTGGCATGTGCCTAAGGTCTCAGCTACATGAGAGGCTGAGGCAGGAAGCAGCACTGTTTGAAGCCAGGATGTCAAGGCTGCAGTGAGCAGTGATCATACCACTGTATTCCAGCCTGGGCTGGAGTGAGACCCAGAGTGAGACCCGTTCTCAAAAAAAAAAAAAGGCCGGGCACAGTGGCTCAGGCCTGTAATCCTAGCACTTTGGGAGGCTGAGGCAGGTGGGTCACTTGAGGTCAGGAGTTCAAGACCAGCCTGGCCATCATGGCGAAACCCCATCTCTACTGAAAATACAAAAATTAGCTAGGTGAGGTGGTGGGCACATGTAATCCCAGCTACTCAGGAGGCTGAGGCAGGAGAATCTCTTGAACCTGGGAGGTAGAGGTTGCAGTTAGCTGCGATCACGCCATTGCACTCCAGCCTGGGTGACAGAGCGAGACTCCATCTCAAAAAAAACAAGTCATGTCACTCCTTTGCTCAAAACCCTGCTGTGGCTTCCCATTTCTCTCAGAGCAAAAACCAGTTTTACAGGCCCTGTCTACCCCTTACCCTCACCTTTCTGACCTCCTCTCCCTCCAGCCACACTGGTTACCTGGTGGTCCCTCCAGCCCACCAGGCTCCCTCCTGCCACAGGACCCTTGCACTGGCTCTTCCCTCTGCCCAGGTGCTCTTCCCCCAGATATCCATAGGCTCACTCCCTCACCTTCTTATTAAGGTCTGCTCTCACAACTATATTTAATACTGAGACTTACACACTTGTCATCTCCCTTCCCCTGTTTGACTTTTTTCTTTTAAAATTTTTTATTTTTTTATTATTTATTTATTTACTTATTTTGAGATGGAGTCTAGCTCTGTTGCCCAGGCTGGAGTGCAGTGGCGTGATCTTGGCTCACTGCAACCTCTGCCTGTGGGGTTCAAGCGATTCTCCTGCCTCAGCCTCTTGAGTAGCTAGGATTACAGGCGCCTGTCACTACACCCAGTTAATTTTTGTATTTTTAGTAGAGACGGGATTTTACCATGTTGGCCAGGCTGGTCTCAAACTCCTGACCTTGTGATCTGCCGGGCTTGGCCTCCCAAAATGGTGACCCCCGTGCCCAGCAACGTTTTTTAAATTTTTGAGACGGAGTCTCGCTCTGTCACCAAGGCTGGAGTGCAATGGCGCGATCTTGGCTCACTGCAACCTGTGCCTCCCGGGTTCAAGCAATACTCCCTGCGTCAGCCTCCTGAGTAAACAGGTGAGATTACAGGTGCCCACCACTACACCCGGCTAATTTTTGTATATTTAGTAGAGATAGGGTTTAGCCATGTTGGCCAGGCTGGTCTCAAACTCCTGACTTCAGGTGATCCACCCGCCTTGGCCTCCCAAAGTGCTGGGGTTACAGGTGTGAGCCACTGCACCTGGTCTGACGTTTTTCCCCATAGCACTTACCACCTTCCAGTATGCTCCATAATTTACTTATTTATCACAATTATTGTCTACTGTCACTCTCCTCCCAATATAATGCCAGCTTCGGGGGGGTGGGGCAGATCTTTGTTTTGTCCACTGATGTCTTCCAGGTGCCTAGGATAATACTTAGCACTCAATATGTGTGGTCAATGAAGATATGAATGGATGTAATATATGAATTTGAAGTAAACTCCGCAAACAACCAAAAAGCCTATTGTGGTTTTTCAGTGAATTCGATTACAAAAAGCCCAAATCCATTCCATAGGTGATCAGAATGAGTTTGTGTTGGAGGGTGATGAACGTGCCCAGGGAGTTGGCTATTTCCTAAGCTGGGCCCCGACTCCCCTGTTTCTCAAATAGGGAGCCAGGGGCCATGGAGGTGCGGGGCTCACATTTCGGGGCCGGATGGGGACCCTCTCGTTCTCCGCACTCATGCCAGGAATGATGACGGTCATGCGCCGGGGGCCACGGAAGCCCAGCACGTTGGTTTCCTGGGAAGGAAACAGATGCCTGTGAGGCCAGCCCCTGTAAGGGGAGCAGCCTGGCATGGGGGACAGGTGGAGTCCTCACATAGATCACAGCTGCCAGCTCCTGCCGAAGGCTTGCCACATTAGTGCTGTACCCACGCTGTGGGTTCTGCCCGTTGTCAAAGACCGTGAAGCGATTCCCCAGGAGGTTGGACCTGCAAGCAGGGTAGAGCTTGGGGCAGGGCTGAGGGGACCTACATCCCTGCCCCAGGCCCCTTCCACATAGCCAAGCAGTTTAGAGAGCTTCCTACAAGGGTGGGGGTTTCTTAGAACTGAGCAATTCATGTTCCCTGCCCCAGGTTTCCCCCTATGCAGAGGTCTTTTTAAATGCTGGCCCAACCCAGGGCATGGTGGCTCAAGCTTATAATCGCAGCACTTTAGGAGTCAGAGGAGGGAGGATCGCTTGAGTCCAGGAGTTTGGAACCAGCCTGGGCAACGTGGCAGGCAACCCCGTCTCTACAAAAAATACCCGCTCCCCCACCCACCAAATTATCTAGGCACCGTGGCATGTGCCTGTAGTCCCAGCTACTCAAGAGGCTAAGGTGGGAGGATCACTTGGGCCTGGGAGGTCGAGGCTGCAGTGAGCCACGGCCATGATCACATCATTGCACTCCAGCGTGGGCGACAGAGTGCACGCCAAAATAAATAAATAAATAAATAAATAAATAAATAAAAGTCTGGATCTACAAGGAGACTAGGCAATGTTAAAATCCCAACCCCATCTCTTACTATTACTAGCTGTGAGATCTTGGGCAAGGTATTTAAACTCTCTGAGCCCCAGCGTCCCAAAATGGACTGAGCAACAGCATTTCCCTCATTTGGACAATAAGAGGATTGAATGGGTTAACATTTGGAAGTGACTTAGAATTATACCTGACACATAATTAGGCCTTATAAAAGTTTTGTTAAATACATACATTTATTTATTCATTTATTTTTGAGACAGGGTCTTGGTCTGTTGCCCAGGCTGAAGTGCAGTGGCATGATTTCAGCTCACTGCAACCTCTCTACCTCTTGGGTTCAAGAGATTCTCCCACCTCAACCTCCCAGGTAGCTGGGACTCCAGGTGTGTGCCACCATGCCCGGCTAATTTTTGTATTTTTGGTAGTGACGGGGTTTCACCATGTTGGCCAGGCTGGTTTCGGATTTCTGACCTCAAGTGATCCACCTGCCTCGTCCTCCCAAAATGCTGGGAATACAGGCATGAGCCACTGTGCCCAGCCTAAATACATACATTTAAGAAATAAGGCCTGACTCAGGCGTCCCCTTCCTTCAGCGCTCACATTCCTGGTGAGGATGAGATGAGATGTATGGGAAGACAGCACAGGATAGTGCTGAATATATGTTCATTCATTTGATCAGTAAATACTTGTTGAGCTAATATGTGTTCAGTGCTAGGAACTGAGCCCTAAACAAGACAGGCACAGTGCCTGCCCTCGTGGAACTTATGCCCTGCTCCAAGTGAAGACCTGTGCTGGCAGCAGTGTGGGCATCGCCTGGGTGCTCATTAAAAAAGTAGACTCCCGGGCCCACCCCACACATTGAAACATTTTAATAAGCTCCCCAAACGATCTATGTACATCAAAGTGAGAGGCCCGAGGCTAGGGGATGTTTCCAGGGTGCCCAGTGTGGTGGGTGCCCTGCCAGGCACAGCAGGACAGAGATGACTGGCTATGGCCTTCTTGCTGACCCAAGCACCCCCCACCCCTCCGCCCCAGGAAGCCCAGCCCCACCTCAGCTTCCCGATGAAATTCTCCCCCGCTCGGGACAGATTGGTAGGGTCGCTGGAGATGAGGTAATTGGCTGTCTTGCTCCGTTTTCGTTTCCTGCCAGCCAAGAGGAACACCTGGGGAAAAGGGGAGACAGGTGAGAGGATGGGAAGAGAAGGTGGGAAGGGATGGAGGTGAGCGGCGGGGAGAAAGCAGGCCCGTTTGTCCCCGGCCCCCATCCCGGACCTCTCCACCCTCCCTCCTCTGCTGCCTCTCCCCACCCACCTTCTTCTCTGAGTCCAGGTGCAGGAAGTACGAGGGATACATGCCTCGATCCATGCCCTTCTTGTCCCGGGTCAGCCGGCAGCGCACCGTGCGGCCCTGGGGGGCAGGCCGGAGCACAAACTCCCGGGGTTCGTCCACCTCCACGGGGGGAGACGGGGCCCTCTCCTCCTTCTGGGTGGGGGCAGAGGGTCTATCAGCCCCAGACCACCAGCTCCCCCGCCCCCAGCAGGTCCCAGTGCTGAGACACGGGCAGCCCGGCAGGACAACTCACCGCTTTCTGTGTGCGGAGAGAACAGAGAGGCTGGCTGGAGCAGGGGCCGCATCCCTGGAGGCTGGGACGCCACTGCCCCTCACGCTACCTGGCAGCCCAGCACGGCCAAGTTAGGAGGCTCTGGGGAGCTCTGTGATTTATTTCTATTCTGCTTAGCTTGTGGTTAGGAGCACACGCTTTGGAGCCAGACTGTCTAGGTTCAAATCCTAGTTTCACCACTAACTGTCTTAACTGTTAAGTTTCACCGCACTGTAACTCAATTTTCTCATCTGAGAAGTAGGTATAGTGGGGGTGGATACCTGGGACAGGCCTTCCCTTTGTATTTAACAAATGCTTGCATAAATTCTATCAGGGTGCCATAGTTCCAAGTACTTTCCAAATATTTACTCATTTCATCCTCTTATCACCCCACCGCGGTAGTCATCCCCATTGTGTAGCTGAAGAAGCTGAGGCTTAGAGAAGTTAAGTCACTTGCCCAAGTTCACATAACTAGTAAGAGGTGGGGCTGAGGCATGAGTTCTGTCCAGCCTCCTATGAGGTCCAGAGCCTTTAGAAAGACCTTCCCTCCTACTAGCCGGGCGCGGTGGGGGGCGCCTGCAGTCCCAGCTACTCGGGAGGCTGAGGCAGGAGAATGGCGTGAACCCGGGAGGCAGAGCTTGCAGTGAGCTGAGATCCGGCCACTGCACTCCAGCCTGCGCGACAGAGCGAGACTCCGTCTCAAAAAAAAAAAAAAAGAAAGACCTTCCCTCCTTTGCACACTGTCTCAGGCAGTGAAGTGGGGCTAACAGAATGGACTGCTATGTTCTAAGTACTATGGAAGTGTTAGCTGCCACTCTTACTGTTAGCATATAGTAAATAATGAATACCATAGTCAAGATGATATTCACTATTGTAAGATGGCACCCAATGATCCTTGTCTCCTGGTATTTGTGACTTTATGTAGTCTCCTCCCACTGCATACCAGGATTGCTCCCTGTGACCAGTAGAATATGGCAGAAGTGATCATGGGCCACTTCCAAGGTTAGGTCATAAAAGATATTGTGGCTTCTACATGGCTCTCTGTCTCTTGGACTTTGGGAGAAGTTGCCTGCCATGTCATAAGAACACTCTGAAGCAAAAAATAGATAAGCATAAGAACACTTATGAAGCATAAGAAGCAAAAAAATAAATAAAATTTAAAAAATAATAAAAAAAAGAACACTCAAGCAGCCTCCAGGAGAGGTCCCTGTAGGAAGGAACTGAGATCTCCAGCTAACACCCACCACAGCGAACTATTTTAGAAGTGGATCCTTCATTTCCAGTGAAGCCTTCAGAGTGACCGAAGCACCAGCTGACATTTTGACTGCAACTTCCTCAGAGACCCTGAGCCGGAACTACTCTGCTAAGCCACTCCTAGATTTCTGGCTCTCAGAAATTGAATAAGAAAGTAAATGTTGTTTTAAGATACTCAGTTTGGGGTGATTTGTTACACAGCAATGCATAGTTAATGCATGAATGAATATGTAAGCTCACTTTGCTCATTGAGAAACTCCTAAGAACAATTTGGTGACATAAAACCCTAGGGTGGCCTGGTGACCCCACAACAGCCCCTTCTGTTCTCACAAACTTGGTGCCCTTTGTCTTCATGTTCTATCCCTCAGAGGAAGGGAGCCAAGAGTCTAAGCCCAACTTTCCCAACAGGGGCAAGCATGGACTGCCAGCCTGGGTGTGTGTATTTGAGGGTTCAATCCTATTTGGGAGCCACAAAGAATCCCTGATGTGCTGTGGTTGGCCGTTTTTTTTTAAATTTATTTTTTATTTTTTTGAGACGGAGCCTCGCTCTTGTCACCCAGGCTGGAATGCAGTGGCGCAATCTCGGCTCACTGACACCTCTACCTCCTGGGTTCAAGCGATTCTCCTGCCTCATCCTCCCAAGTAGCTGGGACTACAGGTGTGCACCACCATGCCCTGATAATTTTTGTATTTTTAGTAGAGATGGGATTTCACAATGTTGGCCAGGCTGGTCTCGAACTCCTGACTTCAAGTGACCCGTCTGCCTCCTCCTCCCAAAGTGCTGGGATTGCAGGCGTGAGCCACCCTCCTGGCCATAGCTGTTTTTGTTGAGCACAGGTTTGCAGTGTGTTTGAGGGAGGCTGATGTGGAGCAGTGAATCCTCAGCTCACGGACAAGTGATCACCTGTTCTCTAGGCTAGGCTGTTCCAGAAGAAACTTGGGAAACAAAAGACTATGTTTGGAACACGATGTGGAGAAAGCCAGAACTTATTCAAACACTTCAGCAGCTGCGAATTTCAAGAGCCTACTGTACTGAAGGCTCTTCTGCAGTTACATTCCCCCCGGGAGACAGTAAACTGGCCTTTCAGTTTGTACATCAGCATCTGGTGATCTTGGTTAATGTGAATCAGTCCCCCCAGACCTGACCACTCCTGCACAAACTAATAAACCTACAAAGCTAAAATCCAGGCCCTGTCCTTGTGATGATCTCCCCACTGGGGGAAACCTATTCCTTGAAGATTTTTGTTACTTTCTCTCAGTTGGACCTCCCTCTCCTGCTTACTCCAGCTTTTGTGTGTTGGTGTCTGAGTCCTGTTTGGGAGCAGGGGCAATATTCAAAATATTTAACAACCTGTTCGCCATGAAGATGCCTACTGGTAAGCCTGGAGGAGAAACCAGGAGGCCCCTGATGGGCAGTGTTAACCCTTTTGTTGCTGGAGTGTTTAGTTGCTGGGAGGTTGGGAGGTCCTGGGTAAGGTGGGTGAAAGTGCCTGGGGAGCTCAGGGCAGTAGGGTGGAAACATTTTAACAACCGGTGCAGCTGACTATCAGTCAGTCCTCATCTGCCTCTCTGCCTGTGTGCTCCTCCTCCCCGGCACAAAAAACATGGGGGGGCGTGGGGGCATCTCTGGTTGTCTGGTGGTTACGCTCCAGAGGGGAGGCTTCAGAAAGCCCAGATGACTTAAGGCCCTTGCATGGCAAGTCCTAGCTTGGTGACCCCACAGACGCCTCCTCTGTTTGCACAAACCTGGTTTCCTTTGTCTTTATATCCTGTCACAAGAGGGGAAGCCAAGGTTCTAACCTCAAGTGGCTCCAAGCCCCCACCCTCTAGGATCCCAAGTCCAGGCCCTTGCCTCTGCTCCCTGAAGGGACCTCAGCCCCCGCCCCTCTGGGCCCCAACCTTTTTGCCTTTTCCTTTGGCTTTGCCCTTTTGATTGCTGTTCTTTGTCACCGTAGCTGCCTCCTCTTCCTCTTCTTCCTCCTTCCTCCCGCCTTTGGGAGTGCCTGGGCATGGAGGGGGAGACAAGGTTGTGAACTCCTCACCCTGGTTTGCAAAGTGCTTCCAACACCCGTGTCTCACGTGGATGCTCCCCACAACCACAAGAGAGTCGACTCCATGTTATTATTAGAGCTCAGAAAGGCTAAGACACCTGCCTGAGTCCACACAGCTATCAATGCGGGGGTCAAGATGCCCCGCACATTGTCTGACTCTAGACCTCGAAAACTCCTTACCTAGCACGGTCCCGTATGATGTAAGGACCCTCCAGCTCCCCGCCCCCAGGACCACCTCAAGATGTCACCACACCAGAAGCCCTTGCCATCCACCTTTCTTCTTCAGGGCTTTCTTGTCAGGACTGCCTTCCCCAACCAGAAACATGGCTGCTGGGCTCTTCCTCGCACTGGCTGGGCTCCCTGAGGGGTCCTTGTCGGCCTCCCCAGACCCTGCATGTGTGGATGTGAAAGTGTCACAACCCCCAGCGCAGCTAGAGTTCCCTGTTCCTCCCTGGGCTGGGCTCACCTTTCTTCTTGGTCTTTCTCATCTTGGTCCCCTCCCCTGCTGGGGCTTCCTTATTCCTAACACGCAGAGCTTTCGGCGGGGGGTTAGGGCTTCCCAGGTCTCCTGGAGATGGAAGATGGGGGTCAGGCAAATAAGGTGTCTACTGGGGCTGAAGGCTGCCTTCCAACTCTCTTGTCCTCCCTATAGTCCCCAGGGAGGCTGAAAGCTTGACAGGGGCCCACAGCCTGCTGTCTTTTTCTTTTCTTTCTTTCTTTTTTTGAGACAGTCTCGCTGTTGCCCAGGCTGGAATGCAGTGGCAGGATCTCAGCTCACTGCAACCTCCACCTCCCAGGTTCAAGTGATTCTTGTGCCTCAGCCGCCCAAGTAGCTGGGACTACAGGTGCATGCCACCATGCCCGGCTAATTTTTGTGACTTCTGCTCATCTTGGTTTTTCTTTCCCTGAGGCCAAAAAAGCTCTGGGCAAAGACCAGGAGCTTAACTAGCAGTTCCCGAATGAATGAACACCAGGCCTTCTAACCAAGCCTCTGAATCCTGCCTTTTGTCCCGTGTCCTCCAGGAAACCTTCTCTGGTCACCGCTACAGAATGTGCTCTCCCTGCCTCAGAGGCCCAAGGTCCTAGCTCTAGGCCAGGCTGCTGGTCCCTATCAGGTAAGGTGCCCAGGGCCAGGACACTGTCACAGCATCGATTCACTGATTTCTTTTTACTGTAATCACTTTGATACTTTTATAAAAATCATAACAATTTCCATTGAGTTAAAACAAAAACTAAACAAAAATCACAAAGAAAACTAGAATCCTCTGTCCTCCTCTGGCTCACAGAGCTCAAGGGGCAGGGGCAGTGGGGCCAGGGGTAGGGGCATATA
This sequence comes from Macaca mulatta, assembly GCF_049350105.2. NCBI lineage: Eukaryota > Metazoa > Chordata > Mammalia > Primates > Cercopithecidae > Macaca > Macaca mulatta. Next base: position 146,764,079 of record NC_133409.1, on the reverse strand, counting down.
TTGGTCTGTGTCCTTAAGGACCATGTGGGAGAGAAACCATCAGAGGGAAAACCCTCCAGTCACAGTACTGGATTCCTTTTGAGGCCTCGATCGCTGTGTCTCAGTGAGACACCAAGCCCCCCAAGGACAGAGCTCTTCTGCATCCCCGTGAGCTCTCAGCACCCTCAGCACCCACCCCTTGGGCCCTGGGCCTTGGCCCTCCTCTCCTTCAGGTCTGCGGAGCTCTTCTCTTTCAGAGGCTTCTTGGGAGGCAGAAGGATTTTCTCTTTCTTTTCCTCTGCCTCCTCTTCCTCGTCATCCTCATCCTCCTCTTCCTCCTCCTCCTCTGTAGGTAGAAACTCTTCATAATGGGAGTTTGAGCGGGGCCCTCCTTATCTGGGGAGCCCAGTCCCTCCAGACTGCTAGGAAGTGGTGCATGGGCACCAGGAGGGGAGCCTGCCCTTCTGAAACAAGAACCGGAGATGTGGCACCTTCCCAGAAGAATGAGGGTGACTGGCAGCCTTCAGGGTCTGCAAGTCAGGGGAGTGGCTGGGGTTGGAGGACTCCTGTCCTGGGGAAATGCCCTCCCTCTCTCTCCCTGAGACCCTCCTCTCCTTACACACTCCCCTTGCCTCTTGTTTCCCCTTCTCCCTGCATCCACTCTGCTTCTCCCTGACCTTGTCTGTTTCTGACCTTGAGTCAGACCCATCTGGGCTACTTCTGGCTCCTAACTGTTGTTTAAGGCAAAACCCTTAAGGGCTCTATGACTCAGTTTCTCCAGCTGTACAGTGGTGGTGGAGGGGAACAAAGGAATGACCCTCTCGTAGTTGGTGCTTAGCACAATACCTGGCTCAAAGACAAAGCCAGACAAGAGGGGGCTGTTTGATTACAATTGTTTTCTGCCTCTCTGGGTCCTTCCCGTCCAGCCAGCCCCTTCTCTCCTTAGCTCCACCGCCCCCTCACCCGCGTCCCTGGGGCCCTCTCTCACCGTCCTCCGCGTCTGGGGCACGGGCTACGAGAAAGGTTTCCCGGGGGTCGCGCTTCTTGGCCTCGGGGTCCCTGAGGAACCTGGCGTAGACGGTCTGCGGCGCCCGGGCCTGGGCTGGGTCTGGGGAAGGCTCCTCCCGCGGCCTCCCCTTCCGCCCAGCTAAGATGAGGGGTTCAGACGGGGTCCCATCCAGGGCTCCGTGAGGCAGAGCCTCTACCCCCTACCCCCAAGCCTGGGCGCTTCCCCTCAGGCTCCTCACCCTAGGGGTCTCCCCTGGGCTGTTTCCATTTTCAACACTTTTCCCAGGCTTCCAGTCGGCCTCCCACCCCCTTCTATTCTACCTCCACCCCCACCCCCTTCTACCCCACTCCTACCCCCTTCTATCCCAACCCCAAACCCAATACCCCCTCATCACTCCCCGCCCCCTCCCCCTGTTCCAGGGCTCGGCAACACCCGCGCCGGCCCTCAGGCCCCTCCCTTCCGCAGCCCACACCCTGGGGGTCCACCAGGGCTCTGCACCCCGCCCACCTCCGGGCTTCCGGGGCTTGGATCCCGTGGGGCAGGGGGATTCGGGAGCCTCCGTCCTCTTCTTCCTTAGCCTCTGTGCCGGGGCGGGTCGCTGCGGAAGGGGGGTCAAGAGGAGGGCGAGGAAGGAAAGGGGGGCGCTGAGGCCTGCCCATCCCCCTCTAATCCCTTGAGCCGCCAGAAATAACTGCAGATTATCCGGGGGAACTGCAGCCCCCTTCTTGGAGTGAGGAAGGATGACCCCTTCCATGCATCGTGGCCATATCCAATGCTCCAAAGTCCCCAATTCCTCTCCTGGAAATCCCAAGCCCCCAAACAGCCCTTTCTCCCCACAAATCCCCAGACCCTGCCGAGGGGGACCTGTCCCACCCCTAGACCCCCTACCCTGCGTGGGTTTACGCACAGTGGGGACATCTTTCTGCTTCCTTTCCGAGTGGGGTGGCATACCTGCTTGGGGCGCCGCGGGGCCTCCGGGCTCAGGCTTTCTTCTTCATGCCCACTGAGGGTAGCAAAGGGATCAGCCTGTCTCCCTTCCCCTTCCCTCCCCATCCCACCCCGCCCCTCCATCTAGACCACCCAGGGTTCAGGTACCACGAAATGGGAGCCTTCCAGACCTGTCAGAGGCCCACACCTCTCGGAGGGTTTCATCCTGCAGAGGCATGGTGCCTTGCCTATCGCACCCCTTTCTCTGCAGGTCTAGGAGCCTCCCTCCCGACTCCTGCTAATCCCGGCTCAACTTCACCCCCCTCCCCCTGCTCAAGGAGTGGAGGCCTGGCCGCGCTGTGGGAGGTGCTACAGCCCACGACCCTCCCCTGCTAGGCCCAGGCCACTGGGGGAAGAATCTCAAATCCAGTTCTTCTCAGATGCCCAGCAGCCTGCAGGATGGCCACCAACTCCACCTGCCCCCAGAAGCCCCCAGAAGCCCCCAGAAGCTTGGGGTGAGAGGGGCCAATTAGTCATTTGTCAATGGGATGTGGGAAGAAAACATTAGAGTGGATCTTGTATTTATCTTTATTTTTCACAAAAAATAAGAACTAGGGCCAGGTGCAGTGGCTTGCACCTGTAATCTCTGCACTCTGGGAGGCTGAGGCAGGTGGATCATTTGAGGTCAGGAGTTCGAGGCCACCCTGGCCAGCACGGTGAAACCCTGTTTCTACTAAAAATTCAAAAAGTAGCTGGGCATCGTGGTGGGCACCTGTAGTCCCAGCTACTGGGGAGGTTGAGGCAGGAGAATTGCTTGAACCTGGGAGGCAAATGTTGCAGTGAGCTGAGATATTGCCATTGCACTCCAGCCTGGCTAACAAGAGCAAGACTCCATCTCAAAAAAAAAAGAATATGTCTGTATTGGAGGTACACTCTTAACTCTTTCTTTTTTCACTGATAGGGGACAGGCTTTTGTGGTTTTGGTTTGGTTTGGTTTGGTTTTAGACAGAATTTTGCTTTTGTCACCCAGGCTGGAGTGCAGTGGCACAATTCTGGCTAATTAGGGTAAATCCATATCAAATGGACCTTTCTAAAATACTACTTCTTGGCCTGGTGCAGTGTCTCACACCTGTAACCCCAGCACTTTGGGAGGCCGGGGTGGGCAGATCATGAGGTCAAGAGATCTAGACCATCCTGGCCAACATGGTGAAACCCCATCTCTACTAAAAATACAAAAAATTAGCTGGGCATGGTGGCGTGTGCCTCTAGTCCCAGCTACTCCGGAGGCTGAGGCAGGAGAATCGCTTGAAACCGGAAGGCGGAGGTTGCAATGAGCCGAGATCGCCTCACTGCACTCCAGCCGGGGCAACAAGAGCGAAATTCTATCTCAAAAATAAAATAAAATAAAACAACATAAAATAAAATAAAATAATACTACTTCTTCGGTTGCCACCTTTGTTCAAAAACATTCATTGTCTCCCTACTGCCTAAGGATTAAGTTTAAATGTGTTGGGTTGACATTCAAGGCTCTCCCTGATCTGGCCTCAGTCTGCCTTTCTAACCACAGGGTTTTCCCAAGCCATACTCTTCACACAGCCACGTAGGTTTCCTTACTGCCTTTACACTTCTGTCCTCCAAGGCTTTGCTCAGGCTGTTCCCTCCTGGAATGCCCTCCCTATTCCATGAACCCTATCCAACTCTAAACAGCCCTCGAGTCGCCACTTCAGAGAGGCCTCAGTCCTCACTTGGCTCTGACCATATGATAATAATAGCGTTTATTGTCCACCTACTGTGGCTTGCTCCCATTCTCACTCCACCCTCACAATAATATTTATGAGACAGACATCAACACCCTGATACTAGGGCAAGGAGCAGTGGCTTATGCCTGTAATCCCAGCATTTTGGGAGGATCACTTGAGCCCAGGAGTTCAAGACCAGGCTGAGCAACATAGTGAGACCATGTCTCTACAGAAAATTTAAAAATTAGCTGAGCTATGTGGTACATGCCTGAGGTCTCAGCTACTTGGGAGGCTGAGGCAGGAGGATGACTTGAGCCCAGGAAGCAGAGGCTGCAGTGAGCCAAGATAGCGCCACAGCACTCCAGTCTGGGCAATGGAATGAGACCCTGTCTCAAAAACAAAACCAAACAACCAAACGAACAAACAAAAACACCCTGATATTAAAGGTGAGGAAACTAACAGCTGAGTGTCAGTCAACAAATATTTCCTGAGCACCTATTGTGTGCCAAGCACTATGCTAAGTAACGGTCATACAGAGATGAACAAAATGATGTGGTCCCTGCCCTCGTGAAGCTTACATGCTTGTGAGAGAGACAGATAGTAGAGACATAAATACGCAAATTAGTGATAATGATCTCATCATTATTAGTTGTGAGAAATGCCAAGAAGGAAAAGAACTGGGCTTCACAACAACAGTAGGTAGGATCCAGTCTGGACTTAGAGCACAGACAAGGCTGCCTGAGGAAGGAAGGTTTTGTTTTGTTCTGTTTTGTTAGATGGAGTCTTGTTCTGCCACTCAGGCTGGAGTGCAATGATCTCAGCTCACTGCAACCTCCACCTCCCAGGGTCAAGCGATTCTCCTTCCTCAGCCTCCTGAGTAGCTGGGATTACAGGCGCCTGGCTAAGTTTTGTATTTTTAGTGGACAAGGAGTTTCACCATGTTGGCCAGGCTGGTCTCGAACTCCTGACTTCAAGTGGTCCACCTGCCTCAGCCTCACAAAGTGCTGAGCCTCACAAAATGCCTCACACAGGCATGAGCTACCATGCCCAGTCCTGAGGAAGGTTTTTTTTTTTTTTTTGACATGGAGTCTCACTCTTGTCGCCCAGGCTTGGAGTGCAGTGGTGCAATCTGAGCTCACTGCAACCTCCGCCTCTCAGGTTCAAGCAATTCTACTGCCTCAGCCTCCTGAGTAGCTGGGACTGCAGGCACTCACCATCATGCCTGGCTAATTTTTTTTTCTTTTTTTTTTGTAGTTTTGGCAGGGATGGGGTTTCACCATGTTGGCCAGGGTGGTCTCGAACTCCTGACCTCTAGTGATCCGCCCACCTCAGCCTCCCAAAGTGCTGGGATTACAGGTGTGAGCCACCACGCCCGGCCAAGGAAGGAATTTTTAAACTGAAATCTGAAGGATTTTTTTTTTTTTTTTTTTTTTTTTGAGACGAAGTTTTGCTCTTGTCACCCAGGCTGGAGTGCAATGGCGTGATCTCGGCTCACTGCAACCTCTGCCTCCCGGGTTCAAGCGATTCTCTCCTGCCTCAGCCTCCCAAATAGCTAGGATTACAAGCGTGTGCCACCATGCCTGGCTAATTTTTGTATTTTTAGTAGAGATGGGGTTTTACCATGTTGGCCAGGCTGGTCTCAAACTCCTGACCTCAGGTGATCTGCCCGCCTCGGCCTCCCAAAGTGCTGGGATTACAGGTGTGAGCCACTGTGCCCGGCCTGAAGGATCTTGAAGGCTAGAAAAGAGAATGTTCTAGGCACAAGGCACAGCATGTGCAAACTGTTACCAGGCAGCAAAGAACTTGGCACACTGGAGCAGGACTGCCCCCTGGACCGGGACAAGAGTGGCCCTGATTGTAACCTGCACTTCAGAGGGCTCCTGAGACTTGCAAATGCCAAACGGATACATTGCTAAGAACTGTCTCACAGTTGGGCACAGGGGCTCACGCCTATAATCCCAGCACTTTGGGAGGCTGAGGTGGGCAGACAACTTGAGGTCAGGAGTTGAAGAGCAGCCTGGCCAACATGGTGAAACCCCGTCTCTACTAAAAATACAAAAATTAGCCAGGTGTGGTGGCAGGTGCCTGTAATCCCAGCTACGCAGGAGGCTGAGACAGGAGAATCCTTGAACCCGGGAGGTGGAGGTTGCAGTGAGCCAAGATTGCACCATTGCACTCCACCCTGGGCAGCAAGAGTGAAACTTCGTCTCAAAAAAAAAAAAAAAAAGAGCTAAGGACTGTCTCACGAGGGGTCTGGGGCTCAGTGCTGACCTGGCAGGACTATAAGAACATCCACCCTCTGGCCGGGCGCGATGGCTCACGCCTGTAATCCCAGCACTTTGGGAGGCCAAGGCAGGTGGATCACAAGGTCAGGAGATCGAGACCATCCTGGCTAACACGGGGAAACCCTGTCTCTACTAAAAATACAAATTAACTGGGTGTGGTGGCGGGCGCCTGTAGTCCCAGCTACTCAGGAGGCTGAGGCAGGAGAATGGCGTGAACCCTGGAGGCGGAGCTTGCAGTGAGCCGAGATCACGCCACTGCACTCCAGCCTGGGTTACAGAGCGAGACTCCGTCTCAAAAAAAAAAAAAAAAAAAAAAAGAACATCCACCCTCTGGCACAGCTCAGGCCCCAGGGAAGCTTCTCCAGTTTCTCACCTTCTGTCCTCAAAACCACAGGTAAAGCTGGGTGTGGTGGCGCATGCTGGTGCAGCTACTCAGGAGACTGAGGTGGGAGGATTGTTTGAGCCCAAGAGGTCGAGGCTGCAGTGAGCTGTGATTACACCACTGCACTCCAGCCTGGGTGACAGAGCGCCACATTCTCTCTGAAAGAAAAAAAAAAAAATAGAAAGAAAACACAGGTACCTGCACCCAAATCTGGGAGAGGTATGCGGGTTGAGCTGTAGTGACGTCAGAGATGGAAACTACTTTGGAGTAAGGGGAGGATTTGAGCTGCAGAAGCTCTTAGGTGAAAGAAAAAATAATTTCTCAGACCTTTCTTCTCAGGTTGCATGGGTCTGATGGATATTTGCATAACAAGTGTCCGTTTTCTTGCTTCTTTCCATGTTCTGGAGGTTTTCATGTATTCATGTGCTATTCCTAACAGTTGCACATGGCAGCTGAGAAGCATCTGACAATACTCAACCACTGTTAAATTTGTATATATGTAACTCTCAACATATGTGACACATGATAGCACTTTTTTTTTTTTTTTTTTTTTTTTTGAGACAGGGTCTTGCTCTGTCACCCAGGCTGGAGTGCAGTGGCCTGATCACAGCTTACTGTAGCCTTGACTTCTCGGACTCCAGCTATCCTTCCCCCCTTCAGCCTCCCAAGTAGCTGGGAATACAGGCGTGTGCCACCATGCCCAGCTTATTTTTGTATTTCTTTTTTTAAAGATGGGGTTTTTCCATATTGCCCAGGTTAGTCTTGAACTCATGGACTCAGGGGATTTCCTGCTTCAGTCTCCCAGGTGTGAGCCACCTTGCCTGGCCTGATAGCAATTCTTTATATTGACAACTAGAGGGACACTGGAAGCTAATTTGCAAACAGGTTTTTCTTTCTTTCTTTTTTTTTTTTTTTTTTGAGACGGAGTCTCGTTCTTGTTGCCCAGGCTGGAGTGCAATGGCACAACCTGGGCTCACTGCAACGTCTGCCTCCTGGGTTCAAGGGATTCTCCTGCCTCAGCCTCCCAAGTAGCTGGGATTACAGGCGCCCGCCACCACTCCTGGCTAATTTTTTGTATTTTTTTTTTTTTGGAGACGGAGTCTCGCTCTGTCGCCCAGGCTGGAGTGCAATGGCCGGATCTCAGCTCACTGCAAGCTCCGCCTCCCGGGTTTACGCCATTCTCCTGCCTCAGCCTCCCTAGTAGCTGGGACTACAGGCGCCCGCCACCTCGCCCGGCTAGTTTTTTTGTATTTTTTAGTAGAGACAGGGTTTCACCGTGTTAGCCAGGATGGTCTTGATCTCCTGACCTCGTGATCCGCCCGTCTCGGCCTCCCAAAGTGCTGGGATTACAGGCTTGAGCCACCGCGCCCGGCCAATTTTTTGTATTTTTAATAGAGACAGGGTTTCACCATGTTGGTCAGGCTGGTCTCGAACTCCTGACCTTGTGATCCGCCCACCTCGGCCTCCCAAAGTGCTGGGATTACAGGCGTGAACAACCATGCCTGGCCAAGTTTTGTTTTTCTAAAAATATTTAATAAGATGGAATTAAAATTTCAAAAAGCCCAGCTGGGCATGGTGGCCCATGCCTATAATCCCAGCACTTTGGGAGACCAAGGCGGGCAGATCACCTGAGGTCGGGAGTTCGAGACCAACCTAGCCAACATGGTGAAATCCCATCTCCACTAAAAACACAAAAATTAGCTGGGCGTGGTGGCAGGCGCCTGTAATCCCAGCTCCTTGGGAGGCTGAAGCAGGAGAATCATTTGAACCCAGAAGACAGAGGTTGCAGTGAGCCAAGATCACGCCATTGCACTTCAGCCTGGCCAACAGAGCAAGACTCTGTCTCAAAATAACACAATAAAATAAAATTTCAAAAAACTCATTTGATTAAATTTTTGATATTTATTAAGCATAAGCCATATTTTGCCTTTTAATTTTAATACAAAATTTTGAATATATTAAAAGAAAACTCACTTTTGAATGCATGTAAAAATTTTAATTTAAAAATGTCTTACTTTAGTCACTTTTGAGGAGAATGTATTCAAGTTTTTCATACTTTGAATGCAGTTCCATCTGTTTTCAGCCCTCAAGAACAAGTACAGGTTGGGATCATGATAGAAACAGGAAGTGCCAAAGTGGAGTTTGGAAAAGAATAGAAAGAGGCCGGGCACAGTGGCTCATGCCTGTAATCTCAGCATGTTGGGAGGCCAAGGTGGGTGGATCACCTGAGGTCAGGAGTTCGAGACCAGCCTGACCAATATGGTGAAACCCCGTCTCTATTAAAAATACAAAAAATTAGCCAGGAGTGGTGGCGGGCGCCTGTAATCCCAGCTACTCGGGAGGCTGAGGCAGGAGAATCCCTTGAACCCAGGAGGCAGACGTTGCAGTGAGCCCAGGTTGTGCCATTGCACTCCAGCCTGGGCGACAAGAGCGAAACTTCTTCTCAAAAAAAAAAAAAAAAAAAGAATAGAAAGAAACTCTGAGGTTTTGGTGCAGCTCCACTGATGAGCCGGTGAGCATGCGGAGGGAACTCAGGGCAGTATAAGCATCCAGATTTGGGTCAGGGGTGTGTTTAGGAACAGGAGGCAAGATTTTAGTTAAAGCGAGACTTCTGTTTAGGGATAAGATTCAGATCAGGAACAGAGATAACCTCTAGCACCTTTTGATCTGACATAGGTACTCCAGGCTTCCAGAAAAACAGGCTTGAGGCTCTATAATTATACCTTGTTTGGCCTAAAAATGACATTTCTGGCAGGGTGTGGTGGAGCACGCCTGTAATTACAGCACTTTGGGAGGCCAAGGCAGAGGGATTATTTGAGCCCAGGAGTTCCAGGTCAGCCTGGGCAACATAGCAAGACCCTGTCTCTATTAACAACAACAACAAAAAAAATCATTTTGATCACTGGCATTAGTTCCCAGACTTAATTCCATACGAATTTTATCTGTTTCCTAAAGTGAAACCTACTTTTAGAAGATGAAGATTTGCTACCACCAGCAATGCTGACACTGATCAATAATGTCTCCTAACACACGTCAGGCACAGTGTGCACCAGGTGTTCTCAATTCATCCTCACCAGCACACTCACATATCTGTGGCTCAGAGAAGTTAAGTAACTTGCCCAAGGTCACACAGCCAGTGTAGTGGAGCCATTCCACGACCAAGCACCCACTATGCGCCTGTCTAGTTTTACTTGTGTTATTTCTAGTCCCTACGGAAACTTCAAAAGGCAAGCAAGCACTTTTCTTCACCTCTCTGTGCCTCTGTTTTTCTAGTCCATAAAATGGTGACGACATTTGTAATCTGGTAATCGACTTTATGGAAATTGTCGTGAAAACTGAATAGATTGAAACATGTGCAGTGCTTAGCACAGTGCTGGCCACAGAGCAAGTGTCCTATGAATGTCAGCTATGTGGTGTTTTACCCTCATTTCACCAGTAAGGAAATGGAGGCCCAGGTCCCTAAAGGAACTCTACCTCAGGCCTCCAGGGCTTAGCTTACCTGGCACAGAGGTGAAAGGAGGGGACTTTGGAGAAAGTTAAAGGTGAGTGGTTTTGCCTAGAAACAGACCCGGTGTCCCGCTTCCCCAAGTTTCTGCTGGTGGCCTTGGGCAAGCATTCCCCCTGCTTGGAGGCTCCAGCCTGGACATCAGTGTCTCAAACTGGCACTTTTGCATCTCAAAAGGATCCATGCAGGTGGGCACATCAGAAATAGGAACTGCGGTCGCCTGAGGGTGTGTCCGGGCTCTTGTGAAATAGAAAGTAGGGCTGAGCTGTGATCGGGCTCGAGCAGGCTTAAGTTTTGTCCAGGTTGTGTTGTTACATCACATAGCCCCTGGCCGACTGTTCTAAAAGGAAGTTTCTCTAAGGGAACCCTAGGAGTCCAGTGCCAGGGTTCTTGTGTTATCCTTGCTTCTTGGAGGCTCAGAGAGGTTAAGTCACTGTCCGGCTCTCCCAGGTGGGTAGTGAGTGAGTGGGATTCGGGCAGATTCTCTGAGCTCAGATCCCGGGCACAGCCCCACTTTGGCCCTCAGAGGGGCTTCTCAACTGTTGGTCAGACAAAGCCTGGGTGGCTGCTGGGCACTGGCTGCAGGAGCTGGAAATGCAAGTGAGCCCAGTCTTTGCCTTCATGGAGCTCACAGCCTGGGAAATTAGTTGCTGGTGGGCGTGTACAGAGAATGAAACAAGGATACTCATGTCTCCTCCAGAGAGGAATCTGGGCTGGGCGCAGTGGCTCACGCCTGTAATCCCAGCACTTTGGGAGGCCAAGGCGGGCACATCACCTGAGGTCAGGAGTTTGAGACCAGCCTGGCCAACATGGTAAAACCCCGTCTCTACTAATAAATACAAAAATTAGCCGGGTGTGGTGGCAGGCACCTTAATCCCAGCTACTTGGGAGGCAGAGGCAGGAGAATTGTTTGAACCTGGGAGGCGGAGGTTGCAGTGAGCCGAGATGAAGCCATTGCACTCAAACCTGGGGGACAAGAGTGAGACTTCTCTAAAAAAGAAAGAAAGAAAGAAAGAAAGTGGAATCTGGACTGGGCATAGTGGCTCACGCCTGTAATCCTAGCACTTTGAGAAGCTGAGGCAGGTGGATCATTTGAGGTCAGGAGTTCGAGATCTGCCCGATCAACATGGTGAAAACCCCATCTCCACTAAAAATACAAATATTTGCCAGGAGTGGTGATGCATGCCTGTAGTCTGAGTTACTCAGGAGGCTAAGGCAGGAGGATCGCTTGAGCCTGGGAAGTGGAGGTTGTAGTGAGCTGAGAGTACACCACTGCACTCCAGCCTGGGCGATGGGAGTAAAACCCTGTCTCGAAAAAAAAAGAAAGAAAGTGGAATCTGACAAGCGATGCTACTGGGGGACTCCATGGCTTTTCACAGAATCCATGTGAATCTGAGCTGGCCCCAGCAGAGTCAGGAATCCCTGGGTAGACACAGTTCTTCCCTCTGCTCACACATGCCCAGGCACAGGCTGCTCACTGTCTTCCGAAGCCATCATGCTGCACAGGGACAGCTGCTTGGGAAGCTCTTCCACCCATGAGGCCAATTCTGTCTCAGTGCAGCACCCCTCTGTGGTCCACTGGTCCCCCCACAGTGGGATAGTCACAGTCTTAGTTCAGCCAGAGAGGGGCCTCCACCCTCCCAACCCCCAAGAACCCAGGGGTAGAAAGAGCAGCAGTCCCCTGGTCCTCAGCTCCTATACCCAGAGCAAGTGAACGGGGACCAGATCTGCAGATCTGTTTCTGTCCAGTCAGGCAGAGACCAACAGGAGAGATGGATGAGGGCTGGAGCCAAAGGACAGACAACAGGACAGGTCAGGCTGTTGTGGTGCGGAATGAGGTCCATTCAATAGCTATTCATTGAGCCCCTACTGTATGCAGGGCGCTGCTAGGCACTTCACCCACAGCAGTGAACAAAACAGACCAAAGTCCCTGCCCCTGAAAGACTCAAAAGATGTCCTTGAGCCTCTTCGTCCCATCTCTACTTCCCTCTGTGTTAACAGGAAAGGTGCCCACACACCTCCTGTGTCCGTGCCAGTCCCCCCAAGAGGGGCCTGACTGCCCTGCTTGCTTACACTGGCTCAGTCGGTTGAGTCCAGTGATGGGAAACTCAGATTACTGACTGGATCCTGTGCCTGCCGCTGTGCCCACTCTCTTTGATGGCTAGCCCCTCCCTACGGGACAGTGATCTTTCTAGAACAGAAAAGAGCTGTTCTCTTGATAATTGGCGAGTAGTCCAAACAGGGTGCGACTGATGAAATAGTAATGCTACTATTAGCAGTAGCAGTAGCTGTATTCATTGAGAGCTTGCTAGGTTCCAGGCACTGCTCTAAGTGCTTTATCTGCTGTATTAGCCTGTTTAATACTTAACAATTAGGCCCTGCAGGGTGGCTCACGCCTGTAATCCCAGAACTTTGGGAGGTTGAGGCAAGAGAATTGCTTGAGGCTGGGAATTCAAGGCTGCGGTGAGCTAGGATCACACCACTGCGCTCCAGCGTAGGCAATAAAGCAAGACCCCAACTCAAAAGACAAAACAAAAAAAAGCAAAAAAAAAAAAAAAAAAAGGCAATTTTACACGATACTTGCTACAGTTTTCATACCTGTTTTACATTGGAGGAAACTTCACGGAAATGTGCAGTCACTTGCTGCAGGTCAGTACGCAGCAGAGTCTCCCTCCAGAACCGCACAGGAGCCGCCTCACCAGTGCAGGAGGATCAGAGCCCCTGCTGCAGGCTGGAGGCTGTCCCGAGGTGCACATCCTCTGCTGCAGCTGCGTATTTGTGAGCCCCCAGAGCCGAACACTTTGCTAGCACCCCCAGAGCAGAGGACAGAACCCCGAAACAGAATGGGCGAGTTCAGAGCAGTGGCTGTCACACTGGCTGCCCATCAGGATCCCTCCTGAGCCTTACAGTCCCCTAGACTGGCTCCTCAGAACCCCTGGTGTAGGGACCAGGCATCAGCATTCGTCAGGGCTTCCCAGGTGAATTCAGTGTCCAGCCAAGGTGAGGAACTACCAGGGTAGAGGCCTTGTGGCTTAGTGGAAATAGTTGTGGGTTAAGACGCACCTGGGCTTGAGACTTGGCTCCGTCATTTCAAGCTGTGTGACTCTGCGCCAGTCACTTAACTTCTCTGAGCCTCAATGTCCTCAGCTGTGGAAAAGGGGTAAGTCCTTCTACCTTACAAAGGGTTTGTGAGGGTGGAATGAGAGTGTCTGCAAGGACCCTAGCAGGTAGGCTCCATCCTTACTATTAAGGAGGGGGCAGAACAGACTACGCTGGCAGAGCGGCGTCAACGACTCACCATCGCTGGGATGGGTCTGTGGAATGTGTTGGGACCCCCGGACCCCAGGCTCTCCACCGTGGGCTTTCAGGTCTTCAGGGAGCTTAAGGCTCCTTACGGGCGCCAGCCCAGGCTTGGAGTGGGAGGGCGGGGAGGGTGCACTGACTCAGCCTCACCACCAGGTGGCGACACGAACATACCCACCGGGGGAGGACACTTGCCGCGCGGAAGGTGAGGATAACTGGGAATACGGGGCATGTTACAGGACTCGGTTTTGGTTTGGTTTGGTTTGGTTTGGTTTTAGTACTAGCTACATACTTAGGGCTTATTTTCTTTCATTTCCATTGACTTCGTGCCACAGTCCTGTGGTGGCGCCACTGCCCTCCTTTAGCGGGTGAGGAAACTGAGGTGGTGCTGGCAACTAGGATGTGAACTCCACATCCGCTTCCTGACCAGGGAGTCACAGAAGTCAGAGCTGCAAGGGAAAGCGTCAGGTCCCGCGGTTCCTAAACCTGTCTGATGATAAAAATCATCCAAGGCTCTTAAAAAAAAAAATATATATATATATATCCTGGGCCCCAGGCCAAGTGTTGAATTAGAATCTCCTGGGAAAAGAGGCCTGAGAATGTGTGTGGTTAAGAGCACCTGGACGGGCGGGGTGGCTTACGCCTGTGATCCCAGCATTTTGGGAGGCCAAGGACGGAGGATCACTTGAGGCCAGGAGTTCAAGATTAGCCTGAGCCCGTAGTGAGAGCCTGTCTCAGTTTAAAGAAAAACTTAAAGGCCGGGGGTGGTGGCTCACACCTGTAATCCCAACAGTGGGAGGCCGAGGTAGGTGGATCACTTGAGGTCAGGAGTTCGAGACCAGCCTGGCCAACATGATGAAACCCCATCTCTACTAAAAATACAAAAATTAGCCGGGTGTGGTGGCGGGCGCCTGTAATCTCAGCTAGCCGGGAGGCCGAGGCAGGAGAATCGCTTGAACCCAGGAGGTGGAGTTTGCTGTAAGCCAAGATTACGCCACTGCACTCCAGCTTGGGTGACACAGCAAGACCCTGTCTCAAAAAAACAAAACAAAACCCAAACAACAACAATAAAAACCACAAGAGCACCTGTTTTAGAAATAAGGATCTGTTTCCAGAGAGGAAAGTGACCTGCCCACAGTCACACAGCCAATCCCCTCTAAGCTCCTATCTAGGCTCCTAACACCCTCTGGTCCAGAAGCCAGGCCGCTCTCCACAAAGACGAGATCCTCTATCAAATGACTCAGCAATCTCAATCCTGGGTTTGTGCTCAAATGAAAGCAGGATCTCGAAGAGATACTTGTATATTCGCGTCCTTAGCAGCATTATTCGCAGTAGCTGAAATGTGGAAGCAACACCAGTTAGTGTCCATCGTCTGATGAATGGGTAAACAAAATGTCCTGTACCCACACAGTGGAACATTATTCAGCCTTAAAAAGGAAGGACATTCTGACCCAGCTACAGGAGGAACCTGGAGGACATAATGCTAAGTGAAATAAGCCAGACACAAAAAGACAAATTTTGTATGATTCCACTTACAGGAGGTATTTAAAGTAGTCAAATTCATAGACACAGAAAGAATGGTGGTTGCCAGGGGCTGAGGTAGGGGGAATGGGGAGTTACTGTTTAATAGATACAAAGTTTCAGTTTTGCAAGATGAAAAGAATGCTGGAGATGGATGGTGGTGTTGGTTACACAACAATGTGAATGTTACATTGAAAAATAGTTAAAATGGGTTGGGCCCAGTGGTTCATACCTGTAATTCCAGCACTGTGGGAGGCCAAGGCAAGAGGATCACTTGAGGCCATGAGTGATCAAGACCAGCCTGATAAAATAGTGAGACACTCTGTCCCTACAAAAAAAAAAAAAAAGGTTAAGATGGTAAATTTTATGTCATGCATATTTTATCATACACATACACCCAGAGCAAAGGGCAGTGCAACCCCAGAATACACACACACACACACACACAGATGAGACAATCTGTGCCCAGTCTGATTTTTTTTTTTTTTTTTTTTGAGATGGAGTGTTGCTCTGTAGCCTAGGCTGGAGTGCAGTGGCGCGATCTCAGCTCACTACAACTTCCGCCTCCTACGTTCAAGCAATTCTCCTGCCTCAGCCTGCTGCATAGCTGGGATTACAGGCGCCTGCCACCACACCTGGCTAATTTTTGTACTTCTTTAGTAGAGACGGGGTTTCACCATGTTGGCCAGGCTGGTCTCAAACCCCTGACCTCAGGTAATCTACCCGCCTGGGCCTCCCAAAGTGCTGGGACTATAGGCATGAGCCACCACGCTTGATCCTGATTATTATTATTATTATTTTTTAATGAGATGGTCTCACTCCGTTGCCCAGGCTGCAGTGCAGTGGCTCCATGATCATGGCTCACTGCAGCCTCCTGCCACCACTCCTGACTAAATTTATTTATTTATTTATTTATTTATTTATTTATTTATTTATTTTTTGAGACTATGTCCCACAGAGTTGCCCAGGCTGGTCTCAAACTCCTGGGCGCAAGTAATCCTCCCACCTCAGTGGTCCAAAGTGCTGGGATTACAGGTGTGAACCACCATGCCAGGCTGATAGTTCTTTATTGTTGTTTAAATTTATGTGACCATTTATTAGATCTAAAGTAAAATGTCCAGAATTTGCTACTGTCCTTGACAGCCTCAGAATGATTTTCCCCAAAATGTTAGTATCCAATTTATAATATACTGAAGAAAACAAACCCATGGTTATTGTTAAAATAAGTT
Organism: Macaca mulatta; assembly: GCF_049350105.2. NCBI lineage: Eukaryota > Metazoa > Chordata > Mammalia > Primates > Cercopithecidae > Macaca > Macaca mulatta. The sequence goes on along the minus strand of NC_133409.1, from coordinate 146,748,200 downwards.
GAAAAAACTACTAAGTTGGCCAGGCAGGGTGGCTTATGCCTATAATCTCAGCACTTTGAGAGATCGAGGTGCTGGGAGGTCGAGGTGGACGCATTATCTGAGGCCAGGAGTTCGAGACCAGCCTGGCCAACATGACAAAACCCCATCTCTACTAAAAATATAAAAATTAGCTGGGCGTGTTGGCGGGCGCCTGTAGTCCCAGCTACTCAGGAGGCTGAGGCAGGAGAATCACTCAAACCCAGGAGGTAGAGGTTTCAGTGAGCTGAGATCATGCCACTGCACGGAGCCTGGGTGACAAATGAGACTCTGTCTCAAACAAACAAACAAACAAAACAAAGCAAAACAAAAACTGCTAGGGCTATGATTGAAGGAGGAGATGGCTCTTGCCTTGACTGTTCCTCCTTATTCAGCAGAAGTTCCGGGTTTTCACAGGGAGGCTCTTAGGGCAGAGGGATGGTGATGGGGAGCACTTAAATAAAACCCCTGCTGTTCATTTAGACTCAAGGCCATTTTCGTTCGTTTGTTTTTGAGACGGAGTCTGGCTCTGTCACCCAGGCTGGAGTGCAATGGCACAATCTCGGCTCACTGCAACCCCCACCCCTCAGGTTCAAGTGATTCTCCTGCTTCGGCCTCCTGAGCAGCTGGGACTACAGGCGCCCGCCACCATGCCTGGCTAATTTTTTGTATTTTTAGTAGAGGTGAGGTTTCACCGTGTTAGCCAGGATGGTCTTGATCTCCTGACCTCCTGATCAACCTGCCTCTGCCTCCCAAAGTGTTGGGATTACAGGCGTGAGCCACTGCGTCCCGCCGACTCAGGGCTGTTTTGCTGCTCCACCTGCTGGTATTAGGTGGCTCCTGGGTCACTCCCCTTGTGATAGGACAAAAATGGTCAAGGAGAGGCTGGGCAAACTTCTCCCATCCTGGCCCACCAGAGCCCCATAATTTCTCCGCCATCTCACCTCCTTCCTAAAGAAGGAAGGGCCAGGCACCATGGCTCATGCCTGTAACCCCAGCACTTTGGGAGGCCAAGGCGAGTGGATTGCTTGAGCTCAGGAGTTCAGACCAACCTGGGTAACATGGAGACACAAACCTCCTCTCTACAAAAAATACAAAAATTAGCACATGCCTGTAGTCCCAGCTACTGGAGGGGCTGAGATGGGAGGATCACTTGAGCTCAGGAGGTCAAGGCTGCAGTAGGCCATAATTGCACCACTTGACTCAAAAAAACAAAAACAAAACCAAAAACAAAACAAAAAAACTTGATCATCCCATATTGGGAAAGTGGCTAAGTTGAGGTGGGTTTGGAAGAGGAGAGTTTTTTTGGTGGGAGATAGAGATTGAAATGAATGGCACAGCATTGCTTTAGGAAGGAAGAAAAGAGAAAGGAAAGGGGATTTTTATTAGCGTGGTTTTGACTATGTATATGTATATGAATCATTTTAAAATCTTTTAAAGGAAATGGCTTTTTAATTACTTTAGGCTATTATTATTATTATTATTTTTGACAGCGTCTCACTCTGTTGCCCAGGCTGGAGTGCAGTGGCAAGATCTCGGCTCACTGCAGCCTTGACCTCCCTGGCTCAAGCAATCCTCCCACACCAGCCCCCTGAGTAGCTGGGGCTGCAGGCATGCGCCACTATAATTCATTCTTGTATTTTTTGTAGAGAGATGGGGTTTTGCCATGTTGTCCAGGGTGGTCTTGAATTCCTGGTCTCAAGCAATCCTCTTACCTTGGCCTCCCAAAGTGCGGGGATTACAGGTGTGAGCCACCACACCCAGCCAAGTTGTATGTCTTGAATCAGATACTATTCTGAGACTCAAGCACGTGGGACTGAGCTTTATTAGGGTGACACCCTTATTAATGAAGACTCCTCATGGGACTGGAAAACCAACACCTTGGTGTCTTGGCTCCTTGACAGCTGGGTCACCCACTGCCATGGCCATGCCCTGGACCCTGTCATCACCCGAAACTGCTCCACCTCTCAAATTACAATTCAGACGCCCATTCTCTGACAACAGTCTCCTCCACCACACCTCTTCTTTGACCCCATTGGGACTTCCAGCCCATAGCTCCCAGTTCTTCTGCCCAAGCATCTTTTCCCTTTTCTCTTGGTAATGGCACCTACTTTTCCTTTGAGGAAAATCCAATTTCCCCCCATATGGATAATCAGATTCAGCTGAGGCTGACTCCATTCTCCCCAACTAGAGGGGCAGACCATGACCCATATCTGGTCACCCATCCTATGTTGGTCCTTTGGCCTCAGCAATTGGTCAAGCATGGGCATGTGACTCTAGCCAGTATAGGGAGAATAGGCCCCAGGACTATTGCTAACACTCCAAAGAAGGGGATGTTTTCTTTCTGTTCAGGTGGCTCGACTGGAAGGACATAGCCTGGATTTGCTGAGAGCTGTCCTTAGTGAGGAGCCTGCAGGAGACTGAGAAAATCTGAGCAAAGAGATAAAGAAACCAATTCCTAATGATCTTGTTGGAGTATCTGGAACTAGTTCCTGAAACTACTCTGGATTTTTCAGATTCTGTATGTGAGTCAGTATTTGAGATCTGTGAGTCAGAGTTGGTTTACATCACTTGAAACAGACTTGACTTCTGTTTTGTTTTGTTTTGTTTTGTTTTTGAGACGGAGTTTCCCTCTTGTTGCCCAGGCTGGAGTGCAATGGCGCGATCTCGGCTCACTGCAACCTCCACCTCCAGGGTTCAAGTGATTCTCCTGCCTCAGCCTCCCCAGTAGCTGGGATTCAGGCGCGCACCACCACACCCAGCTAATTTTTGTATTTTTAGTATTTTTTGCCATGTTGGCCAAGCTGGTCTCAAACTCCTGACCTCAGGTGATCTGCCCACCTTGGCCTCCCAAAGTGCTGGGATTACAGGCATGAGCCACTGTGCCCGGTCAGATGTGACTTTTCTTTCTTTTTTTTTTTTCCTTTTTTTTTTGAGATGAAGTCTGGCTCTTGTCCCCCAGGCTGAAGTGCAATGGTGCGATCTCTGCTCACTGCAACCTCCGCCTCCCAGGTTCAAGCGATTCTCCTGCCTCAGCCTCCCAAGTAGCTGGGATTACAGGTGTGCGCCACCATGCCCAGCTAATTTTTGTATTTTTAGTAGAGATGGAGTTTTACCATGTTGGCCAGTCTGGTCTCGAACTCTTGACCTCAGGGGATTTGCCCGCCTCGGCCTCCCGAAGTGCTGGGATTACAGGTGTGAGCCACCGCGCCTGGCCACAGACTTGACTTTTATCGTGTCTCTCCAGCAGGGTCTAGAGCAGGAGTCTCTAAATGTGGTTGCCCATCAGAATAATTTGGGGCCAGGCAAGGTGTCTCACTCCTATAATCCCAGCGTTTTGGGATACTGAGGCAGGTAGATCACTTGAGCTCACAAGTTTGAGACCATCCTTGACAACAAGGTAAAACCCTGTCTCTACAAAAAGTACAAAATTAGCCGGGCATGGTGGTGCACACCTGTAGTCTCAGGTACTCAGGAGACTGAGGTGAGAGGATCGCTTAAGCCCAGGAGGCAGAGATTGCCGTGAGCTGAGATAATACCACTGCACTCCAGCCTGGGTGACACAGCCAGACCTTGTCACACACAAAAAAAATTTAATAAATAAAAAGAAAAAAGAAGAAGAATTACATGGGAAGATTTCTTTTTTATTAAACCTTTATGTGAAGTAAAACATACTTATTACAGAAAAGTGCATAAAACACAAATGTACAAGTTAATGTATTACTATAAAGTCAACCCCTTTGTAACCTCAACTAGATGATCCACCCACTTCGCCTCCCAAAGTGCTGGGATTACAGGTATAAGCCACCGCATCTGGCCTTCTGTAGTGTTCTTTGCAAATCTTTTGTTACATTCATTCCTGTGTAATCGATTTATCATTTGATTCTATTGAAGAAGCTTATTTAAAGCTCAGGTTCTTGGCCAGGTGCGGTGGCTGATGCCTGTAATCCTAGCACTTTGGGAGGCTGAGGTGGGTGGATCATCTGAGGTCAGGAGTTCGAGACCAGCCCAGCCAACACAGTGAAACCCCGTCTCTACTAAAAATACAAAAATTAACTGGGCATGGTGCTGCATGCCTGTAATCCCAGCTACCTGGGGGGCTGAGGCAGGAGAATCACTGGAACCCAGGAGGCTGAGGCTGCAGTGAGCTGAGATTGAACCACTGCATTTCAGCTTGGGTGACAGAGCAAGACTTCATCTCAAAATAATAATAATAATAGTAATTTAAAAATCAAGGTTCTGACCGGGCATGGTGGCTCATGCCTATAATCCCAGCACTTTGGGAGGCCAAGGCAGGCAGATCACCTAAGGCCAGGAGTTCGAGACCTGCCTGGCCAACATGGTGAAACTTCATGTCTACAAAAATACAAAAGTCAGCCAGGCATGGTGGCAGGTGCCTGTAATCCCAGCTGTGCAGGAGGCTGAGGCAGGAGAATCACTTGAACCTGGGAGGCGGAGGTTGTGGTGAGTTGAGATTGTGCCACTGCACTCTAGCCTGGGGACAGAGCAAGGCCCTGTTTAAAAATAAATACATAAATAAAATAAAGCCCAGGTTCTCTGGCTCAACATTTTGGAGTCTGAGTGAGTAGTTCTGGAGTGAGCCCAGATGGGAATTTTGACAAAGCTCCTGGTGGCTCTGATGTGCAGATCCCATCCCACCTCGCTGCACTCATTCTCTCTTTTCTTTTTTTTTTTTTTTTTTTTTTTTTGAGATGGAGTCTCGCTCTGTCGCCCAGGCTGGAGTGCAGTGGCAGGATCTCAGCTCACTGCAAGCTCCGCCTCCCGGGTTTGCGCCATTCTCCTGCCTCAGCCTCCCGAGTAGCTGGGACTACAGGCACCCGCCACCTCGCCCGGCTAGTTTTTTGTATTTTTTTAGTAGAGACGGGGTTTCACCGTGTTAGTCAGGATGGTCTCGATCTCCTGACCTCGTGATCCGCCCGTCTCGGCCTCCCAAAGTGCTGGGATTACAGGCTTGAGCCACCGCGCCCGGCCTCATTCTCTCTTTTCAAGCCCCTTCGGTCCCCTTCCCTCCCAGCTGGCCCATGCCCATAAGCCTGTGAACATGCTAAGTCTCCGTGTCTTAGAATAAACCTCCCCAAACCCCTCCAGGTCCTGGAATCGACTTTGTCTCCCATTAATAGCCATACTTTTAAGGGTTGACCACACCTGTGCTTTCATTTTTTTTTTTTTTTTTTTTTTTGTGAGACAGAGTCTCGATCTGTCACCCAGGCTGGAGTGCAGTGGCCGGATCTCAGCTCACTGCAAGCTCCGCCTCCCGGGTTTACGTCATTCTCCTGCCTCAGCCTCCCGAGTAGCTGGGACTACAGGCACCCGCCACCTTGCCCGGCTATTTTTTTGTATTTTTTAGTAGAGACGGGGTTTCACCGTGTTAGCCAGGATGGTTTTGATCTTCTGACCTCGTGATCCGCCCGTCTCGGCCTCCCAAAGTGCTGGGACTACAGGCTTGAGCCACCACGCCCGGCCTGTGCTTTCATATTTTTATACTCCTTATAAAACCATGCAGCCCTTCACACAGTTTAAAATTGACATCTAATTCAAACCATCGTTACCCACCCCTCCTCCCCTCTGGTCTACCAGGCCGTCTCTCTTCTTCTACCACCGTATACTCCTCCAGCCTCTGCAAAACAGTTGTGTGTGTGTGTGTCGTTTGTTTTGTTTTTAGAGATAAGGTCTTGTTCTGTTGCCCAGGCTGGAGAACAGAGGTGTGATCATAGCTCGTTGCAGCCTCAATCCCCTGGGCTCAAGCGATCCTCCTACCTCAGCCTCTCGAGTAGCTGGGAATACAGGTGTATGCCACCATGCCTGGATAATTTTTAATTTTTGATTATTTTTGTAGAGAAGGGGCCTAGCTATGTTGTCCAGGCTGGCCTCAAACTCCTGGCCTCAAGCAATCCTCCTACCTTGGCCTTCCAAAGTGCTAGGATTATAGGCGTGAGCCACCATTCCTGGCCTGAACGATCTATTTCTGTCCTTGGATTATTTCTTTTTCTTATTGGTGTGTAGGAGCTCTTTGTATAATATAGATATTAACTAATCTGTCACATGGATTTCAAATGTCTCCCCATTTTATTATTCCCTTTGACTTTGATGAAGATATCTTTTGCCGTATACAATTTTAAATGTTTATGTAATTTTATGTGTGTATCTCTTTTCCTATAGCTCTGGTTTTTGGGTCTTAGTTTAAAATATTTTATATACTCTAGCCGGGTGCAGTGGCTCACCCCCGTAATTCCAGCACTTTGAAAGGCCAAAGCGAGCGGTTCACCTGAGATCAGGAGCCTGGCCAACATGGCGAAACCCCGTCTCTACTGAAAATACAAAAATTAGCTGGGCATGATGGTAGGTGCCTGTAATCCCAGCTACTCGGAAGGCTGAGACAGGAGGATCGCTTGAACCCAGGAGGTGGAGGTTGCAGTGAGCCGAGATCATGCCATTGCACTCCAGCCTGGGTGACAGAGAGAGACTCCATCTCAAAAAATTATATATATTTTATATACTCTGAATATTGTTTACATTTATGTGCTTAAAGCATTTGGAATTTATTTTTATATGGTTTTGGTGAGAAGCAGGGATTCTACCTCGTTTTCTTTCTAGTGGGATAGCCAGTTGGGTCAGCATTGCTTATTAAAGAAAGTATGGGGCTGAGTGTGATGGCTCACGCCTGTAGTCCCAGTACTTTGGAAGACTGAGGCGGACAGACTGCTTGAGCCCAGGAGTTTGAGACCAGCCTGGCAATATAGTGAGACCTCATTTCTACAAACAATACAAGCATTAGCGGGTGTGTAGTGGCACACACTTATAGTCCCAACTTGGAAGCCGAGGATTGCTTGAGCCGAGAAGGTCACGGGTAGAGTGAGCCATGATTGTGCCACTGCACTCCAGCCTTGGCAACAGAGGATGATGTCCTGTCTGAAAGAAAAACAAAAATTGCAAATAAGCAAAGTATCATCCTTTCTCACAGAATTAACATTCAACCATTGTTTTTTGTTGTTGTTTAGACACAGGGTCCCGCTGTGCCACTCAGGCTGCTGGAGTACAGTGGCCTGATCATAGCTCACTGCAAACTTGAACTCCTGGCCTCAAGCGATCCACCCGCCTCAACCTCCCAAAGCATTGGGATTACAGGTGTGAGCCACTGTGCCCGGCTTCCACCATTGTTATATATTACATCAACTCTCTGTTGGGATCTGTTCCTCTTCTGTTCACTGATGTTGTCATCTTTTTCTTGACCATTCTTAGAAAGGTGTTGGCAGGGGTCAGAGTCTCAAAACTCTGTCTCTCCTCGCACCCTTGGCCAGACAGGAACCTGTGCTGAAGGTGGGCAGCCCAGATTAGCGCGTGCTCCTGGCGAGACCCCCTCCTCCTGCCTGTATGGGGTTGTTTCTGCATTGCATGATCACACGCACGTCTCTGCACTCTGCTTTTCTCCCTCACAACCTTGGCAGCCCCTCAGCCCCATCACTACTCTGCTGCAGACACGGGACTAATCTCATTACTCTGTTTATCCCTGTTTACATCGCCCATCACAAGAAGCCCAGATCCCTGCTCAGCCCTCCTCCCTGCATCTAATCCCCATCTGGCTCTGCTTCCCTTCTCCCCACCCCCAGCTACTGAAACTCTCCGCCAAGTCCCCGGAACTCAGGCACAGGAGGTCTTCTTTGAATGCTTCCTTCACCTTCTGGCTCTTCTGACACTGCTTCCCCTACTGTGAGCCCAAGTGGTGACTGTTTTCCCTGCCTCCCTCCCTCCCCTGCTACTGGGCCGGCAGATGGAGGCCCTCCTTGCTCCGCCTGCAGAACATGAGCTTCCCCCTCTTCCCCCAAACCCCCAGCTTTCAATCTCGTGTTATTTGGCAGCACCATTGCTGCAGACATTCCACGACTAAACTCTTCAAGGAATGAGGAGTCACCTCATTCCTTGAAGAGTTTGGGCCAAGCAAGGTGGCACACACCTGTAATCCCAGCACTTTGGGAGGCTGAGCCCAGGAGGTCATGACCCGCCTGGGGAAAATAGTGAGATTCCATTCTACAGAAAACAATAAAAATGAAAAAAATAGCCAGGCATGGTGGCATGTGTCTGTGGTCTCAGCTACTCAGGAGGCTGAGGTGGGAGGATCACTTGAGCCCAGGAGGTCAAGGTTGCAGTGAGCCATGATTGCACCACTGTACTCCAGCCTGGGAGACAGAGTGGATCCCATCTCAAGAAAAAGAAAAGAAAAAGAGTTTAGCAGCAAACTCACTGTCCTCTCTAACACTGCTCTTGAGGTTCAGTTCATTCGGTGTCCATGTAGGTGACCCTTCCTACCCCAGCCTCGGTCCCTCCTCGCATGGCCTCACCTTGCCCTGACCTCAGCACCGTCCCTCAGGATCAGACCTGGACAGGCTTCTTGTCCCTGGGACTGTTAGGTGCTGCTTCCACCTGAGATCCAAGCTGCAGCTGCCCTTTCCCTCTTCCCTCCCCACCATTTCTTCCTCTCCATTGCTTTGGGCACCCCATTTCAGCCATTTTGTAGTTTGGGGTTTTGGCGATCTCTTACTTTTATCAAAGATAGGCTTTCTGTTACTGTACTGGGTTCACCAATATGAGATCACTTGACGGGGACTTGAGCTGACATGAGCATCTGTCTATTTCTGCAAAACTCAGCGGCATAAAACAACCACCGTTTTATTTGCTCATGATTCTGTGGGTCAGCTGTTTGGCTTGGCTCTGTGGGCAAGTCTTGCGCTGGTCTCCTCTGCTGTCACTCATGCGGTGGCAGTCATCTTGTGGCTTGACTGGGGATGGATGCGTGACCAAGAGAGTTAGCCCGATTGTCTCTCCATGGGGCCTTTTGTCCTTTAGGAGGCCACCCCAGACTCCTTACCTGGTAGTCTCAGGGCAGAGAGAGGGAAGTTGCAAGGCTCTGGAGAGCTGGCTCAGAACACCCACAGAGTGGCCGGGTGTGGTGGCTCACGCCTCTAATCCCAGAACTTTGGGAGGTTGAGGCAGGTGGATCATCTCAGCTCAGGAGTTCAAGACCAGCCTGACTGATTGGTGAAACCCTGACTCTACTAAAAATACAAAAAAATCAGCTGGGTGTGGTGGGCTATTACAGCCGAACATGTCTATAATCCTAGCTACTTGGGAGGCTGAGGCAGGAGAATTGCTTGAACCCAGGAGGTGGAGGTTGCAGTGAGCCGAGATTGTGCCACTGCACTCCAGCCTGGGCGACAAGAGTGAAAATCCATCGAAAACAACAACAACAACAACAACAACAAAAAACACCCACAAAGTCACTGCTACCACATGCTTTGGTCCCAGCTGTCCAGCCCTGATTTAAGTGGGTGGAGAAGTAGACCCCGCCTCTTGAGGGGAGTTGCAGTCAAGTCACATTGCACAGGTGCATGCATACAGAAAGGATAGGGATTTGTGGCCATTTTATTTTACAATCTATCAGTTTGTTAGCTTGTGCAATTGAGAGAGGAGTTAGAAGTTTGCTTCGTTGATTGACTATAATTTAGACTTAATAATGGCCTCCATTCAGTGAACTTGAGGTACTAGCAGTTCCCTGAATTAATGTAGAAAAAGGACTCCAAAAATGCAGGAAGAGAGAAATATGAAGTGGATTTATCACATGTGACCTGCATGTCCCCTCTCCATTGCATCCCCTGGGATGCCTCAAGGGCACACCCAACCCAATGGCGTTAGAAATATGTTAGTAAGGGGAGTACTGATATCCACATGAAGCTCTGTGCTGGCTGCGGTTGGGCATGGTGGCTCATGCCTATAATCCCAGCACTTTGGGACGCCAAGGCAGCTGGATCATCTGAGGTTAGGAGTTCGAGACCAGCCTGGACAACATGATGAAACCCCGTCTCTACTAAAAACATACAACAATTAGTGGGGTGTGGTGGCAGGCACCTGTAATCCCAGCCGTGTGGGAGGCTGAAGCAGGAGAATCACTTGAACCCAGGAGGTGGAGGTTGCAGTGAGCCAAGATTGAGCCACTGCATTCCAGTCTGGGCAACAGAGTGAGACTCCATCTCAAAAGAAAAAAAAAAGCCCTGTGCTGGCCAGGTGTAATTTGGGAGACCCACCATTGAGATGGGCTACCATATTTCTATAGGAAAGCTGGAGTTCTGAAGTAGCAAAGGTCAAGTGTCCACATTTAGTCCCCAGGGACAGACATATTGGACATTGGAGAATGGTAATCAGGATGGTTTGACCTGTACAGATTTGATGGTGGCTAATTAATCCTGGTGTCCCTAGGAATAAAATAGATGGGCAACCTACTAAAATATCACTTGATCTATAGAACAGAAAAATCCCAAGTCTGGTAGCCAGCAATCTGACTTTGTTTCAGAATAATAGTCACAGCCTCTCACCCAGTTTTTGGACCTAAGGCAGCTCATGGGCCCAGAGCCCCCGAACTGAATCATGGCCAGGGTCCCTTTGAGATAAAATCTTGCAAAATTTCATGTGCATGTACTATAAATCTTCTCCAAAGCCTTCCTTAAAGGACCCCGCAGTCACTTACTAGGGTAACTGTATCCTGGGAAAAGGAACATTCTCAGACTTTTTGGAGATGACTAGATTCTGGCTTAGAGTTGTCATTGATTTCTGGAAACTATACAAACTAGTAGGGGCATATAGGGCTCAGATGATAAATGCAGTTTTGGCTAAAGTCAAAAGCACAGAGAGTCAAGTAGGACCACAGACCCATTCTGTGGTTATTTCCTTAGTTCTCGAATGGGTACTTGGCAAGTGGCAATTGGATCTTCACACTGGGCTGGGCACAGTGGCTCACACCATAATCCTAGCACTTTGGGAGGCTGAGGCAGGTGGATCACCTGAGGTTAGGAGTTCGAGACCAGCCTGGCCAACATGGCAAAATCCTGTCTCTACTAAAAATACCAAAAAACAAAACAAAACAAAACAAAAAAAAACAGCTGGGTGTGGTGGTGGGCGCCTATAACCCCAGCTACTTGGGAGACTGAGGCAGGAGAATCACTTGAACCTGAGAGGTGGAAGTTGCAGTGAGCCGAGATGACACCACTGCACTTTAGCCTGGGTGACAGAGTAAGACTCCATCTCAGAAAACAAACAAACAGCCGGGTGTGGTGTCTCACGCCTGTGATCCTAGCACTTTGGGAGGCTGAGGCGGGTGGATTACCTGAGGTTGGGAGTTCAAGACCAGCCTGGCCAACATGGTAAAACCCCGTCTCTGCTAAAAATACAAAAAATTAGCCAGGTGCAGGGGGGCGCACCTGTAATCCCAGCTACTCTGGAGGCTGAGGCAGGAGAATCACTTGAACCCGGGAGGTGGAGGTTGCAGTGAGCCGAAATCATGCCAGGCACTCCAGCCTGGGCCACAGAGTAAAACTTCATCTCAAAAAAAAAAAAAGAAAAGAAAAGAAAAGAAAACATACAAACAAACCAACCTGAAACCTGAATCCCTGAATCCTGATGTTGGCTCTCAGAACCATTGAATAAAGGCTATTGTGGTATGAAGGATCACAAGAAAGGAGGCAAGAGTTTTCTCTCTGTCTCTGGATGGTAAACTAAAAGGAATGCTGCATGCTGGGGAAACTTCCGGGACAAGGCTACCTGTCAGTCCCTCATTTTTGTTTTTTGAGACGGGGTCTCACCCTGCTGCCCAAGTTGGAATGCACTGGCATGATCATAGCTCACTGAAGCCTTGAACTTGTAGGCTCAAGCCACCCTCCCACCTCAGCCTCTTGAATACTGGGATTACCAGTGCATGTCACCATGTCAGCTAATTTTTGTACATGTGTACAAACAGGGTTCTTGCTATGTTGCCCAGGCTGGTCTCGAACTCCTGGACTTGTGAGTCTCCCATCTTAGTCTCCTGAAGTGCTGGGATAAAGACCCACCACACCTGGCCTCACACCCGGCCTCATGCCCTCATTTATCTCACTTGTTTGGTTTGTGCAGAAGGCAGAAGGCTTTTCGAGAATTACTGTAATTTATTGTAAACATAATCAGATAGTGACTCCAACTATAGCTTCTCTGCCAGATGTGATATCTTTTTGGAACAAATCAGCATATTCGCTGGTCCCCTGATAAACCACTCTTGATCTGGCAAATGATTTTTTTCTCAATAACAATTTGCAAAAATTAACAAAAGCCGTTTAATTTAATCTGATAGGGCCAACAGCATACTTTCGCGGTCTTGCCTCAAGGTTGATAACCCTCTTGTTCACTCATAATGTAGTCTGCAGAGGTTTTAATCATTTTACTATCTCACAGAACATCATTGCATGAATGATACTGTTTTCTTTGGACCGGATGAGCAGGTAGTGGCAAGGACTTTAGATTCCTTAGTAAGGCCTGAGCAAGTCAGATGGTGGAGATAAAGCTGGCCTGTCCTAATTAACACAACATTCTAGAACTACAGATTCATCATGATTAGGGGTAGAGTGTTCTGCTGATTTCAGTGGTGGGCCAAAGGAGCCACTTTGGCTTAGAGCAGGACTCAGCAAACTATAGCCCTAGGGCCAAATTTGGCCTGCCATCTGTTTTTTTCTTTCTTTTAATTTAAATTGTAGTTTTTGAATCAGCATTATATGCAAATGGTACAACATTCAAAATAAAAGAATATACAGTTGAAAGTAACTCTCCCTCTTCCTAGCTTCCAGCTAGCCAGTTTCCTTCTTCAGCTGCATCCACTCTTGCCGGATTCCTATGCTCCAGGTGAGATTCTATCCATAGAATTTTGTTTTATTGGCTACTCCAATGTCATGAAGATTTACTCCTATGTTTTCTTCTAATAAGTTCATAGTTTTGGTTCTCACGTCTAGGTCTTTGACTCATTTTGACCTAACTTTTGTATGAGGTAGGGGCCCAACTTCATTCTTTTGGCACACGGATATCCAGTTATCCTAGCACTGTTAGTTGAAGACTGTTTTCCCCATTGAATGGTCTTGGTGCCCTTGTCAAAAATCAGTTGACCATAGATATATAGGTTTATTTCTGGATTCAGTTCTATTTGATCTATATGTTTATCCTTATGTCAGTACCACACAGTTTTGATTATTGGAGCTTTGTAGTAAATTTATAAAGCAGAAGTATGAGTCTTCCAACTTCGTTCTTTTTCATGAAGATTTTGGCTATTCAGGGTCTCTTGGATTTCCATATAAATTTTATTTTATTTTATTTTATTTTTTTTTGCGACAGAGTCTTGCTCTGTTGTCTAGGCTGGAGTGCAGTGGCACGTTCTTAGCTCACTACAACATCTGCCTCCAGGGTTCAAGGGATTCTCATGCCTCAGCCTTCTGAGTAGCTGAGATTATAGGCATGCGCCACCATGCCCAACTAATTTTTGTATTTTTAGTAGAGACAGGGTTTCATCATGTTGGCCAGGCTGATCTCAAACTCCTAACCGCAAGTGATCTGCCTGCTTCGGCCTCCCAAAGTGTTGGGATTACAGGCATGAGCCACTGCACCAGGCCTCCACATGGATTTTAGAATCAGCTTGTCCATTTTCACACATACAAAAAAGCAGTTGGAATTCTGATAATGATTACGTTGAGTTGTAGAGTGATTTGGGGAGTATTGACATCTTAACAATATTAAGTCTTTCAATTCATGAACACAAAATTTTTCCATTTATTTAGGTCTTTTTATTCATTTATTTGTCTTTCTGTTTATTTAGGTCTTCTGTAATTTTTTGGATAATGCTTGTAATTTTCAGTGCACCTGTCTTGCACTTCTTTCGTTAAACTTACTCCTAAGTATCTTATCTTTTTGATGCTATAATGAATGAAATTGTCCTTAAAATTTTATTTTCATTTGTATTGTCCATTGCTAATATATAAACATACAACCTTTGTTTCTTTTTAAGAGACATAATCTTGCTATGTTGCCCAGGATGGCCTCAAACTCCTGGGTTCAAGCAATTATCTTGCGTCAGCCTGCCTGGTAGATGGGACTACTGGCATAAACCACCATGCCCAGGTAAAATAAAGCCAATTTTTGTATATTTATCTTGTAGCCTGCAACTTTGCTAACTTTTTTATTAGCTTTAATTTTTTTTTTTTTTGGTGACAGATGCCTGATTTTTTTTATAGACACATGGCTCGTCATAGTATAGACCATACCTCCAGTTTCAACTTAACCCTGGCCAAAGGGTTAAGTTTTGGCCAATGATTATGAATGAAAGTAATGTGTGCAACTGTTTTTTTTTTTTTTTTTTTTTTTTTTTTTGAGGCCATGTCTCACTTTGTTGCCCAGGCTGGAGTACAGTGGCATGATCTCGGCTCACTGCAACTTCCGCCTCCTGGGTTCAAGTGATTCTCCTGCCTCAGCCTCCTGAATAGCTGGGATTACAGGCGCCCACCACCACACCTGGCTAACTTTTTGTATTTTTAGTAGAGACAGGGTTTCACCATGTTGGCCAGGCTGCTCGAACTCCTGACCTCAGGTGATCCACCTGCTTCGGACTCCCAAAGTGCTGGAATTATGGGTGTGAGCCACCGCGCCCGGCCTAATGTGTGCGGCTTTAAGTTGTGCTGGCCCATCTCTTCTTTCCTGTCCCTTTTGACTGGAATACAGTCAGCCATCTTGGCCTGTCTTGCAAAAATCTGCCATCTGTTTTTGTAGATAGAGTTTTCTTGAAATATAGTAGGATTTCATAATCTTGTCTTTCTGGAATTGGTTTTACAGTCGCTGGTGTTAGAAGCATCGCCATCTTTGGTTTTACTTACATTAATTTCTGTCCCAGGCTGGCAGCTTGCTGCTTCTGTCCAACAAGTGTTGTTTTGGTAGCAACAGCAACACATGTATTGTCATGGACTCACTGATCATGAAGAACAATCAGTTCCATTAGACTTATCTCTCTCTCTGTCCCTCCTGTAATTTTGCTTCCTGTTCTGGAACACTTTGCTCAGTTTTTTGCTTCCTCTGCAGCTAAGAACTTCTGCCTGCTCCACTCTGTCCTCTTACTCATTCTCTCTTGAGTCGGTGCCTCGTGCAGAGCCCCTCCTCTGCTGACTCAGTATTTAAGGGTCTCTGTGGCAAGGTTCTATACTCCTTCTCCACTGCCGCCGTGGCCAGATGCTTTGTGTGTGATGCCTGCTCTTGTCCAGCTCACACCTCACCACTCAGTTTGCATTTGAAATGGACTCTTTTTCAAGTACAGTGTTCTTTTTTTTATTTTTATTTTTAAATTATTTATTTATTTTTTGAGACAGAGTCTCACTGTGGCTCCCAGGCTGGAGTGCAGTGGCACAATCTCGGCTCACTGCAACCTCCACCTTTTGGGTTCAAGTGATTCTCCTGCCTTAGCCTCTCGAGTAGCTGGGATTACAGGCACCCGCCACCATGCCCGGCTAATTTTTGTATTTTTAGTAGAGATGGGGTTTCACCATGTTGGCCAGGCTGGTCTACGAACTCCTGACCTCAGGTGATCCGCCCGCCTCATCCTCCCAAAGTGCTGGGATTACAGGTGTGAGTCACCACACCCAGCCAGCATAATGTTTTTAAAGATTTATCCTTGTTTTCTATATAGGAGCATTTTGTATTGCTGAGTGGTATTCTACTGGGGCGATATTTCTCAGTTTGGTTATCCATTCTCCTGTTGTTGGACATTTGAGTTTTTTCAGTTCAAGTACATTTGTTGTGGTTGTTGTTGTTGTTGTTATTATTATTTTGAGACGGAGTCTTGTTCTGTTGCCCAGGCTGGAGTGCAGTGGCATGATCTCGGCTCACTGCAACCTCCGCCTCCCGGGTTCAAGTGATTCTCCTGCCTCAGCCTCCCCAGTAGCTGGGGTTACAGGTGCCCACCACCATGCCTGGCTAATTTTTATATCCTTTTTTTTTTTTTTTTTTTTGAGACAGAGTCTCGCTCTGTCGCCCAGGCTGGAGTGCAGTGGCCGGATCTCAGCTCACTGCAAGCTCCGCCTCCCGGGTTTACGCCATTCTCCTGCCTCAGCCTCCCGAGTAGCTGGGACTGCAGGCGCCCGCCACCTTGCCTGGCTAGTTTTTTGTATTTTTTAGTAGAGACGGGGTTTCACGGGGTTAGCCAGGATGGTCTCGATCTCCTGACCTCGTGATCTGTCTCAGCCTCCCAAAGTGCTGGGATTACAGGCTTGAGCCACCGCGCCCGGCCAATTTTTATATTCTTAGTAGAGATGGGGTTTCACCATGTTGGCCAGGCTGGTCTTAAACCCCTGAGCTCAAGTGATCCACCCGCCTTGGCCTCCCAAAGTGCTGGGATTACAGGCATGAGCCACTGCGCTGGGCCATTTTTAATTTTTGTATAGAGATGGGATCTTGTTATATTGACCAGGCTGGTCTTGAACACCTGGCCTCAAGCAATCCTCCCGTCTCGGCTTCCCAAAGCGCTGGGATTACAGGTGTCAGCCACTGCACCTGGCCAGTTTAAGTACAACATTTCTTAGCCAGTATTTTGTTCTTGAGTGATTCTTTTTTTCCTCCCTCTCCACTTTCTTTCTTCCAGCTTCATCCTGGCTGCCTGTTAGAATCACCTGGAGAGCTTTTAAAATCCCAGTGATCAAGTGCACCTCAGACCACTTAGCCAAGGAACTCCGGGGGCGGGGCCCAGCATCAGTGTTTTCTCAAGCCGCGCCAGGTGACTTCAATGCACAGGCAGCGAGAACTCCTGCATAAAGGCTTCTGGAGAAGTACGAAGGCTTAGAATGTCGCTCACTCATCTTTCACTTCCTGTAGTAACTGTTCCGTGCTCTTAAGTCCGGTATGTTTTGTTCTCTTCAATTTTATGGTGTTCAGACTTAATCTTCTCTCTGCTTGGTTTTGGGGTTCATTAAGGGTTTCTCTTTTCCTTCCTAAAGCTTTACTAAATTCCTTATTATAATCTTTTCATGAAGTACTGGCTTTCCATGTTTTTTTTTTTTTTTTTTTTTTTTTTTTTTTTTTTTTTTTTTTGAGACGGGGTTTCACTCTGTCACCCAGGCTAGAGTGCAGTGGCACAATCTTGGCTCACTGCAGCTTCCATCTCCCGGGTTCAAGAGATTCTCGTGCCTCATACAGGTGTGTGCCAGAAGGCCCAGCTAATTTTTGTATTTTTAGTAGAGACAGGATTTTGCCATGTTGGCCAGGCTGGTCTCGAACTCCTGACCTCAGGTGATCCACTCGTCTTGGCCTCCCAAAGTGCTGGGATTACAGGCCTGAGCCAGTGACCCATGTCTTTACATTCTTTTCTTCCTCGATTCCCCCTAATCAGGGGCAGATTTTCTCATGTTTGCTTCATATCCTTCTGATTGTAGGTAAAACGACCTCTTCAATAAATTCTCCCTCTGTAGCTTGATTTCTTCAAAATATATCGTAACTTTTGCTCTTCTGTGAATAAAATGACATCTTTTACTTAACTTTTTAAAACATTTCTGCAGAGCCTGATGTTGAATCACTTCAGATCTTTTACTCTTTATGGGAAAGAAAGGTCCCCAGAAGAAAATGGCCAAATGTGCCAATTCTCATTAGAGGCTCCCAAGGTGCTCCACGAAAACCAGGGATTCCAAATCCAAAACCACCGCACTCTGGTTGGCTGGCAGGCGGGCAGCTCTTCTGTGCTGTTTCCCAGCCCTGTTCTCAAACACTGATGCCTTTCAGCTCGTCTGCAAACCACACGCCTCTCCTGACAGGTGGAATTTCCTCAGGGCTGTCCATCTGAGGTCTTGTTCCGCCTTCTCTGGTGGCGTCCTGTCATTTCTCTTCCGGGCGCTGACCCTTGCGCTCTTATTGATGGTTGTTCAGTTCCAGTGTCCTCCGGATGTTGTTGCTTGCTCCTGTGTGGGTCTCAGGGCCGGCCAGTGATTACCCTTTCTCCCCTGCAGGTGTGTCCATGTCTGTCTGCACCTGGATGGCATTGCCTCCGAGCAGAAGCGCTCCCTCCTCACCTCTCCACCTCGAGGACGCCATCTGGAGAGGTGAGTTCAAGGGTCAGGGAACAAGGGCAGGAGGGTGGAGGAGGACTGGGGAGATTCCAGAAGTGGCCTGCGGCGGCCTGGGGCAAGGGCCCAGGACCATATTTTTTTTTTTTTTTTTTTTTTTTTTTTTTTTTTGAGACGGAGTCTCGCTGTGTCGCCCAGGCTGGAGTGCAGTGGCCGGATCTCAGCTCACTGCAAGCTCTGCCTCCCGGGTTTTTACGCCATTCTCCTGCCTCAGCCTCCCGAGTAGCCGGGACTACAGGCGCCCGCCACCTCGCCCGGCTAGTTTTTTGTATTTTTTAGTAGAGACGGGGTTTCACCGTGTTAGCCAGGATGGTCTCGAACTCCTGACCTCGTGATCCGCCCGTCTCGGCCTCCCAAAGTGCTGGGATTACAGGCTTGAGCCACCGCGCCCGGCCCCAGGACCATATTTAAGAGCTGGGGAGGAGGAGGTTGTGAAGCAAGAAGAGGAGAGGGGACAGGGACCGGGAAGGGGGAGTGGGAGGAGAGGATCTTCTTGCATCTCCAAGATCGGGTGCTGTTATTATCTGGTTCTAGCCATCAGGCAAGTCTTTACTGGGTTACCTCCTGCCTGAACTATTCCCTCCCTCTTCCTCCACCCGCAGGGCAGGGTGGCGGAGCCCCTGCAGGCCCCAGCCCTGTGACTCAGCCACCAAAGCCCAATCTCCAGCCCAAGGGAACCAAGGGTATCTTCCTCATCACCCTCCCAGTCCTCTTCCCCTTCACCAGGCTCCAGACTCCGCTTGGCCCTTACCTCCACTCCTCTCCCCTCTCACCCCTGCCCCATTCCACTTCATCTCCCTCCCTTGCCTGAGGGCACCCCTGCCTGTTCCTTATGCTGGAGTTGATTTTCTACCATCTCAACTCAGCCAAGAGATCTCATCACCTAAAAAAGTGATCTGAACCTTAAGATCACATATGGCATATGGGGGTGAAGGTGGGGGTGGGAGGCACTAAGGGCAGGGCAGCAGGTGGGTCAGCCCCAGGTGCTGGCAATAGGTAGGGGTCCATGGTCTGCAGAGAACCTAAAACCAATAATGCAACTGATTAGCCCGTCTCTTTATCGTAAAACCCTGTGCTGGCAAACCTAAACAATGTTGGTGATAAAATGTTCCTCTCTCAAAATCTTTTGTTAGGATCGAAGTTTTATATAATTGCTTTGGTCATTGTTGAGTTTGTTTGTTTGTTTGTTTCTTTTTTTTTTTTTTTTTTTTTTTTTTGAGACAGAGTCTCACTCTGTTGCCGGGCTGGAGTGCAATGAAGCAACCTCAGCTCACTGCAACCTCCACCTCCTGGGTTCAAGCAATTCTCCTGCCTCAGCCTCCTGAGTAGCTGAGATTAGAGTCATGCGCCACCATGCCCAGCTAATTTTTGTAGTTTTAATAGAGGCAGGGTTTCACCATTTTGACTAGGCTGGTCTCGAACTCCTGACTTCATGTGATCTGCCTGCTTCAGCCTCCCAAAGTGCTGGGTTTATAGGTGTGAGCCACTGCGCCCAGCCTTGAGTTTCAATTAAAAAAAAAAAAAAATCCCCTCTATCTGCAGGGAGGGAGAGCATCAGGATAAATAGCTAATTCATGCTGGGCTTAATACCTAGGTGATAGGTTGATAGGTGCAGCAAACCATCATGGCACACGTTTATCTATGTAACAAAACTGTGCATCCTGCACATGTACCCAAGAACTTAAAATAAATGAAACTATTTAAAAAAAAAAAACCCTCTATATCCTTCAAATTGGCACATTTTAATTACTTATCCTTTATATTCTACATGGAAGCTAATTCGGAAAATTACTCCCCGCCCCCCACCAAACACAGCTACTTACTTGGAGAGTAGGTCCCTAAAGATTTGAAATGCTTTCTGCTCTCTCCAGTGTGGCTTGTGTCGTTAGCCCCACCGTACGGCATCCTCTTGCATTTAGTGAATATGAAATAAATGATGGTACACAGAGTGTATAGTAGTGATTGTACGCTGTGCTTGTAAAAATGATTAAACAACTTGAATCATTTCAATTATATGATTGCTTGGAGTTTTAATTTGTTTTTAATTTTTTTTTTTCCTGGTTGAGATGGGGTCTTGCAATGTTGCCCAGACTGGACTGGAACTCCTGGGCTCAAGCCATCCTCCTGCCCTAGCTTCTTTTTTTCATTTTTCTTCTTTTCTTCTTTTTTAGACAGAGTCCTCCTTGCTCTGTTGTCTAGGCTGGAGTGAAGTGGCACAATCTCAGTTCACTGCAACTTCCACCTTCCGGGTTCAAGTGGTTCTTGTGCCTCAACCTCCCGAGTAGCTGGGATTATAGATGTCCACCACCATGCCCAGCTAATTTTTGCATTTTTAGTAGAGACGGGGTTTTGCGATGTTAGCCAGGCTGGTCTCGAACTCCTGGCCTCAGGAGATCCACCCGCCTCAGTCTCCCAAAGTGTTGGGATTACAGGCGTGACCCACCGCACCTGGTCTGCCCACCCCTCTTGAATAGATGGGATTACAGGTGCCTGCTGCCATGCCTGTAATCCCATCCCAAATCCATAAATTTGTCGGTTTTTTGAATTTAAAACAAAATAGAATGTCAGCCTAAGGTGTAGTTTTTTTAATCAGTATAAATTTTAATTGGTACATGAAATATTTCATTTGACTGAACAGTATTTTTAAAATTTGAAGTTAATCTTTTATTTTAAAATTAAACAATGAAGAAGAAAATAATGATTACTGAGAACATGATTATTAACTGAAAATCATGTCTTGTATAGAGAAGCGGGCGTTGGAATGGTCCCCCAGGGTGTGAAAAGTGCGAGTTCTGCATTGAGCCCGGGCGTGGGACTTGCTCAGCCATCGCGGGAGCTCTGCTGTGCCAGATCTTTGGCTTGGGCTTCCGGTCCTGGATGGCTGAGCTCCACCTTTGAGTATTTTCCTCAGGAGGAGCTCACAAGAGCAACATTCCTTGAGTTTTGCCTGTTCAGAAATGTTTGGGCTGGGTATAAACGTCTTGGGTTACATTTGCATCTTTCAGGATTTCTAGGCGTTGTTTGCTGCGCTTTCTTATAACGTTGGGTCGCAGTTGCAGAGATGAGTGAGCCCCGCACATTCTTTTCTTCTTCCAGGTGATTTGGTCTGTTAGCCAATCAGTATCCTTGTCTTTGAGAGTCAGTTCATTTGGAAGTGTTGACTATTTATATCCACTTTTCCTGGGACATGGCCTTGGAAGATGCATAATCCTGTTTTCTTAGTGCTGGAAACAGTTTCAGGATTCTGTCTTCAAGTTCGTTCTTTTGTTTCCTTAGGAACTACAACTGCATATCTATTTGCTCTCTTGCCCATTTGCCATACGTCATTTCCTTTCAGCTATCTCGGAAGAAGAGCTTATAGGGTAAACTTCCCATTTAACTGTCTCCTTTCCATTTGCTCACTCGCCTTGTTACAGTCCTCTCTGTGTTTCCGGTGGCATCTGCTTTTCCTGTGTCACTTTCTATTTTCTCTTCTCCTCTGTGCTACTTTAATTTTTCTCTTCCATGTATTTCCTGGGTTTTGCCAGCTCTCTCTCTTTTGAGACAGAGCCTCACTCTGTCACCCAGGCTGGAATGCAGTGGCTCAATCCTAGCTCACTACAGCCTTGCGCTCCTGTGCTCGAGAGATCCTCCCGTCTCAGACTCCAAGTAGCCGGGACTACAGGCATGCACCACCATGCTTGGCTTTTTTTTTTTTTCAAGATGGAGTCTTACTCTTTTGGCCAGACTGGAGTGCAGTGGTGCTTTCTCGGCTCACTGCAATCTCTGCCTCCTGGGTTCAGGTGATTCTCCTGCCTCAGCCTTTCAAGTAGCTGGGATTACAGGTGCCCACTACCAGGCCCGGCTAATTTTTGTATTTTTTTTTTGAGACAGAGTCTCGCTCTGTTGCCCAGGCTGGAGTGCAGTGGAGCGATCTTGGCTCACTGCAAGCTCCGACTCCCAGGTTCTCGCCATTCTCCTGCCTCAGCCTCCCGAGTAGCTGGAACTACAGGCGCCCGCCACCACACCTGGCTAGTTTTTTGTATTTTTAGTAGAGATGGGGTTTCACCGTGTTAGCCAGGATGGTCTCGATCACCTGACCTCGTGATCCGCCCGCCTCAGCCTCCCTAAATGCTGGGATTACAGGCTTGAGCCACTGCACCCGGCCATTTTTTTTTTTTTTTTTTTTTTTTTTTTTTTAGTACAGATGAGGTTTCACCATGTTGGCCAGGCTGGACTTGAACTCCTGACCTCATGATCCACCTGCCTCAGCCTCCCAAAGTGCTGGCATTACAGGCATAAGCCACCGACCTGGCCATTAAAAAATATATATATACACACACACACACACACACACACATATATAATTTTTTTTTAGGAGATGGGGTCCCTCTTTGTCACTCCGGCTGAAATGCAGTGGCATGATCATAGCTCACTGCTGCCTCAAATTCCTGGTCTTAATCAATCTTCCTCACTCAGCCTCCTGAGTAGCTGGGACCACAGGTGCATGTCATGCCCAGCTAATTTTTAAAATTTTTGTAGAGATGGGATCTCGCCATCTTGCCCAGTCTGGTGTAGAACTTCTGGCCTCAAGCAATCCTTCCATCTTAGCCTCCCAAAGTGCTAGGATTACAGGTGAGAAACTACTAGGCCTGGCCTATTTTTAATGTTTTGTAGAGACAAGGTCTCACTGTGTTGCCCAGGGTGGTCTTGAACTCCTGGCCTCAGGTGATCCTCCCCCCTCAGACTCCCAAAGTGCTGGAATTACAGGCATGAGCCACCATGCCTGGCCTTAGTTTCTTTCTTTTTTTTTTTTTTTTGAGACGGAGTCTCGCTCTGTCACCCAGACTGGAGTGCAGTGGCACGATCTAGGCTCACTACAACCTCCGCCTCCTGGGTTCAAGTGATTCTTCTGCCTCAGCCTCCCAAGTAGCTGGGATTACAGGCACTTGCCACCACGCCTGGCTAATTTTTGTATTTTTAGTAGAGACAGGGTTTCACCATGTTGGTCAGGCTGGTCTCGATCTCCTGACCTCAATCTACCTGCCTCAGCCTCCCAAAGTGCTGGAATTACAGTTGTGAGCCACTGTGCCAGGCAACCTTAGTTTCTTAGTTGTGCTTTGGCTTTATGGAAGAGTTTTTTTTTTTAAAAATTTTAAATGAAATACTTATTTGAATTTTTCACCTGCTCAGTGACAAAAATTTTCTAATAAGTATTCTTCAGTTTTTGTATATTTATCTTGTTCCTTTTTTCTTTTTCTTAATTTTTTTTTTTTTAATTTTTGTAGAGACAATGTTTCCTTATGTTGGCCAGACTGACCTCAAATTTCTGGGTTCAAGTGATCCTTCCCTCTTAGCCCCCCAAAGTTCTGGGATTATAGGCATAAGCCACCAAACCTGGCCCTTTTCCTCCTTTTTTCTTCTAGTGTCTTCTCGTAGATCCCCTACTGAATCATCTGTAATTTATTTGAGAGGGTGAGATTTTCTTTTTTTCTTTTCTTTTCTTTTCTTTTCTTTTTTTTTTTTGAGACGGAGTCTCGCTCTGTCGCCCAGGCTGGACTGCAGTGGCCGGATCTCAGCTCACTGCAAGCTCTGCCTCCCAGGTTCACGCCATTCTCCTGCCTCAGCCTCCCGAGTAGCTGGGACTACAGGCGCCCACCACCTCGCCTGGCTAGTTTTTTGTATTTTTTTAGTAGAGATGGGGTTTCACTGGGTTAGCCAGGATGGTCTCGATCTTCTGACCTCGTGATCTGCCCATCTCGGCCTCCCAAAGTGCTGGGATTACAGGTGTGAGCCACCGTGCCCGGCCGAGAGGGTGAGATTTTCAAGTGGAATAAGAGCCAGGGCCTTTTCCAAGGAGTAAGTCAATGCTAGGGCAGAGTTGTCAACTGCCAGGCTGACTGTGGAAGGCACAACCAGCATGCACACAGAGCCCCTGGGCAAAGGCTGTGTGGCTTGCTGGTTCCAGGTGGTGACGGAAATCTGTGTAATCATTAGCTGACCACTGGGCTAACCAAGAAAAGACTTCAGTAGCCATACACAACACAGAATATAGATTTTACAGAATTAAGGAATTAAGTCAGAAAAGTCACTAAGCAAACAACAGCAATTACAACAAATCCTGGGGAGGGAGAAGAATCTATTTCTAGAGCTGCCACATCTTGTTATTTAAAATGTCCATTTTTCCAAAAAAAAAAAGAGACATGAAAAGGAATAAGGAAGTATGGCCCACACACAGGGAAAAAAAAACAACCAACAAAAACTGTTCCTGAGGAAATCCAAACAACGAACCCACTTGAAAAAAATACTTAACCAGCTATTTCAAATCTGTTTAGCCAGGCACTGTGGTGGGCACCTGTAGTCCTGGCTACTCAGGAGGCTGAAGTGGGAGGATTGCAGGAGTTTGAGACCAACCTGGGCAAAATAGTGAGACCTCCATTTCAAAAAAAAGTTTAAAAAACTAAAGAAAACTGTCTAAAGAATTAAATGAAAATATAAGAATAACTTACCAAACATCAACAAAGATAGGAATTATAATAAAGAACCAAGTAGAAATTCTGGAGTTGAAAAGTACAATAACTGAAATGAAAAATTCACTAGAGGGGCTCAACAACAGATTTGAGCAGGCAAAAGAATGAGTGACCTTGAAGATAGGTTAACTGAGATGATTTAGTTTGAGGAAGGGGGAAAGGAGAGAATGAAGAAAAAGGAACAGACTAAGATCTGTGGGACATTGTCAGACATACCAACATATACAAAATGGGAGTCCCCAAAGGAGAGGGACAGAGAAAGGTTAGGAAAAAATTTGAAGAAAAAAGTGGCCAAAAGTGTCTCACATTTTATCAAAAACATTAATAGTTTCATTCAAGCAGAATAAACTCAAAGACATTCACACCTAGACACATTTTAATCAAACGACTGAAAGTCAAAGCCAAAGAGAATTTTGATGGCCGGTTGCTGTGGCTGACGCCTGTAATCCTAACACTTTGGGAGCCCAAGGCCAGTGGATCACCTGAGGTCAGGAGTTCAAGACCAGCCTGGGAAATATAGTGAGATCCCGTCTCTATTAAAAATATAAAAATTGGCTGGGTGTGGTGGCTCATGCCTGTAATCCCAGCACTTTGGGAGGCTGAGGTGGGAGGATCACAAGGTCAGGAGTTCAAGACCAGCCTGGCCAAGATGGTGAAACCCTGTCTCTACTAAAAATACAAAAATTAGCCAGGCGTGGTGGTGGGCGCCTGTAATCCCAGCTACCTGGGAGGCTGAGGCAGGGAATTGCTTGAACCCAGGAGGTGGAGGTTGTAGTGAGCCGAGGTCATGCCACTGCACTCTAGCCTGGGCATCAGAGTGAGACTCCATCTCAAAAAAAAAAAAAAAAAAAAAAAAAAAATTCCGGGTATGATGGTGGGTGCCTGTAGTCCCAGCTACTCGGGAGGCTGAGACAAGAGGATTGCTTGAACCTGTGAGGCGGAGGTTGCAGTGAGCTGAGATCATGCTACTGCACTTCAGCCTGGACGACAGAGAGAGACTGTCTTAAAAAAGAGAATTTTGAAAGTAGCAAGAAGTGGCAAGAGAGAAGATACTCATTGCAGACAACCATCCTCAGTAAGATTCACAGGTAATTCCCCATCAGGATCTATCAGAGGGCAGAGGGAAGATGGAAATGAAGACATTCCCAGAAAAACATATATCGTCTCTACAAAACAAAAACAAAAACAAAACAACAACAACAAAAAAAAAACAGGCATGGTGGTGCACACCTCTAATCCCAGTTCCCAGGAGTCTGAGGCAGGAGGATCACTTGATCCTGGGAGTTTGAGGCTGCAGGGTGCTATGATCATGGCATTTTACCTCAGTCCTGGTGATGGAGTGACACCCTATCTCTAAAAAAATTTTTTTAAATAAAGATCTGAGCAGGAGTAGTAGTGTGTACCTGTAGACCCAGCTGCTCCGGAGGCTGAGGCAGAAGGATCACTTGAGCCCAGGAGTCTCAGGCTGTATGTGCTATGATCATGCCTGTGAATGACCACTGTACTCCGGCCTGGGCAACATAGTGAGACCCTGTCTCTGAAAAAAAAGAAAAGAAAAGAAATATTTCAAATCAGTAACTTTAGCTTCCATCTTAAGAAACTAGAAAAAGAAGATCAAACTAAACCAGAAGCAAGAAGAGGGAATAAGACCATAAAAACTAGAGTAGAGATAAGTAAAATAGAGAATAGAAAAACAACAGAGTAAATCAATGAGACCAAGAATTGGGTTTTAAAAAGATTAACAAAATTGACAATGCAAAGCTACTCTTCTCCCATTATACAGTCTGATTTCTGCAAATATGGTGTTTCAGTTATCTATTGCTATATGACAAATCACCCCAAAACATAGTGGCTTAAGACAGCAGCAACCATTTAAATAAAAATTCTGTATTTTAGGCAGGCTCTGTGGGTATGACTCAACTCTGCCTCCACATGGTGGTGGCTGGAATTGCAGCCACACAGAAGCTCAAATGGGGCTGTAACTTCCAAGATGTTCCACTCACGGTTGGTAGTTGGTGCTGACTGTTAGCTGGGGCTTCAGCTCTGGGCTTTTCCTTGTGCCATCTTGGGCTTCCTTACAGCATGGCAACTGCATTCCAAGAAGGAATGTTTCAAGTATTGAGAGTGGAAGCTGCCGATGTCCTGGAGACCAGCCTTAAAAGTCACACAGCATCACTTCTGACACCTTCTATTGATCAAAGCACGACACAGCCTGTCCAAATTCAAGGGGAAGGGAAACAGACTCCACTTCTTCATGGGAGGAATGGCAAAGAAATTGCAGCCATCTTTATTCCATCACATATGGCTTGCCTGCATGATTCCTCAATTGGCCGCTTTTCCTTTGTTTCTTGGGTGTTCTTGCAGCTGCTGTTGATCTGCTCTAGTTGCTGCAAATAAGAATTTATTTATTTATTTATTTATTTATTTGAGATGGAGTTTCGCTCTTGTTGCCCAAGCTGAAGTGTAATGACGTGATCTCAGCTCACTGCAACCTCTGCCTCCTGGGTTCAAGTGATTCTCCTGCCTCAGCCTCCCGAGTAGCTGAGACTACAGGCATGCTCCACCACGCCCAGCTAATTTTGTATTTTTAGTAGAGACGGGGTTTCTCCATGTTGGTCAGGCTGGTCTCGAACTCCCAACCTCAGGTGATCCACAATGCGCCCAGCCAAGATTTTATTTTAATACACTAGGGTGTGCCCCTCGCCCTCAAGGCATGCACTTTGCTGCTTCTCACATTTGGGTGTATGTAGGGGGATGGGAAACCAGGCAGAGAGGTCATAGGCACAGACTCTGGGGCCAGATGGCCTGGGTTTGAATTCTGTGTGTGTCACCTGCTTACTGTGTGACCGTGCGCAGTCACATCATCTTTCTGAGCCTCAGTGTCATTGCAAATGCTATGCAAGTATTTGCTTCTGCAGTTGCTGCTTCTCTATCTGCAGCCACAGGCACCCTCTGTGATCTTCCTTCTGTCCCTCTGCTGGATCCCTGCTGCTTTCAGCACTCTGGCCTATTTTAGTACTCAGGATCTTGGGTAGCTCCTAGGTTCACTGGAAATGGACTATGTTTCTGTATCTCATTCTCCATGTTGCTTCTAGTGATTTTTGAGAGGAGGGAGGAAAATGCTAATTTTATTCTACCATACACAAACCAGAAGTCCAACAAAAACAATTTATTTATTTTTATTTATTTATTTTTTTTTGAGACAGGGTCTTGCTCTGTCACTCAGGCTGGAGTGCAGTGGTGGGATCTGGGCTCACTGCAACCTCTGCCTCCCAAGTTCAAGCGATTCTCGTACCTCAGCCTCCCAAGTAGCTGGGATTACAAGCACAGGCCACCACACCGGGCTATTTTTGTATTTTTAGTAGAGATGGGGTTTCACCATGTTGGCCAGGCTGGTCTTGAACTCCTGACCTCAGGTGATCCACCCACCTTGGCCTCCCAAAGTGCTGGGATTACAGGCGTGAGCCACTGCGCCTGACCCAACAAAAACAATTTTGAAGAGGAACAAGAATAAGCTTTCACCACCAGCTATTATGATTAAAACTATAGTCTTGGCACATGGATAGCTCTTTTTCTCTCTGTCTCTCTCTCTATCCATCTTAATAGAACAGAGTTGGCAGCCTAGAAAGAAATCCAACACGTGCAGGCCTTTGGCTGTGAGAGAGGTGGCATAACAAACCACGAAGGAAAGAATGGACTAAGCGGCACATGGTGCTGAAAAAGCTAATATTAGATCCTTACCGTCCACCATACAAAGTACATTCTAGATTAAATACCTACACAGTGTCCATTTAAATATAGAGGGCCGGGCGGGGTGCGGTGGCTCCCACCTATAATCCCAGCACTTTAGGAGGCCGAGGCGGGCGAATCACCTGAGGTCAGGAGTTCGAGATCAGCCTGGCCAACATGGTGAAACCCTGTCTCTACTACAAATACAAAAATTAGCCAGGTGTGGTGGCGCACACCTGTGGTCCCAACTACTTGGGAGGCTGAGGCAGGAGAATCGTTTGAACCCAGGAGGCAGAGTTTGCAGTGAGCTGAGATCACGCCATTGCACTCCAGCCTGGGCAACAGAGCGAGACTCCATCTGAAAATAAATAAAAATAAATAAAAAATAAAAAAGGTGGGTCTAACGTACACTCCTCCCTATGGAAGCCCCTTTCCTCTGAAAAGACAGTAAAGGAATTTAAGAATTATAAAGCCAAAAGGACAAAGGGAATGAACAGGACAGGAGAGAGCAGCACACAGTGCTGGCAGAATTTTAGAAGCTGGAAAGCGGATGGCTGGAGGGTGACAGAGTCAGCAGCAGGGAGAAGGTGGCACCGAGTATGCAGACGACCTGACCAGCCAAAAAGAAGTGGGTTTGTAATGCAGAGCCTGCGCGAGGCAGCAGGTGCTTCTGAAGGCAGGGGTTCAGCATGGGGCAGAAAGAGAGGAGAAGCTGAAAGTCTTCCAGAGACCACTCCCATCGCATGCGGCCAGGCAGCTGCCCCTCCCTGCTCCAAGCAGAACTCTGGCCTCTTCTCTGGCAAGGCTGTGCCATCTACATGCTTGACTTGGTGACCTTGGCAATCCCAGACTCAGCTGAGGATGGAAGGAGGTAACAGCCTGGAAAGAGCATGGGTGAGTGGATGCTGAGTTCCAGGAAAATTCCTCTCTGGGGAAATGGACCAGCTCAAGAGGAAAGAGACACAGAGATTTCCATTCTGGTGCTTCCCAACAACCTTTCTTTTCTATTAAGAGACAGGGTCTCGCTGTGTTGTCCAGACTGGCCTTGAACTCCTGGGCTCAAGCGATCCTCCTGTCTCTGCCTCCTAAAGTGCTGAGATCACAGGTGTGAGCCACCGTGCCTGGCCCCTAATAACCTTTCATATGACAAGTTGCTAAGCCTCACCTATAATCAAGAACGTAAAAATCAAAGCAACAGTGAGATATAATGTCCCATAAAATTGGAAAAAAATTAATGGATTTGCTAAAACCAAATGGTGGTAAATATGTAGGAAACCTGAACTCCTACTCACACTGATGGTTAGGTAAACTGGTACAACTACCTGGGAGTTTGTCAATACCTAGTGAAGTTGCAGATGCTTAGACTCTATGTACACTTTCATACATGGATACAAGGAGACAGATGTACAACGATATGTATCATAGCACTCTTTGCAATAGTAAAAATATGGAAACAACCTAACTGTGCCCCAAGATGGAATGAATATAGTTGATAAGTTGTCTCTTAAAAAAAAAAAAAAAAAAAAGGGTCTTGCTCTGTCACCCAGTCTGGTGTGCAATGACACAATCATGGCTCACTGCAGCCTCAAACTCCTGGGCTCAAGCGATCCTCCACCTCAACCTCCCCAGTAGCTGGCACTACAGAGGCATGCCACCCTAACCACCTAATTTTTACATTTTTTGTAGAGATGAGGTTTCACTGTGTTTCCCAAGCTGATCTCAAACTCCTGGACTCAAGTGATCCTCCCACCTCAGCTCTCCGGTAGCTGGGACTATAGGCATATGCCACCACACGGGCTAATTTTATTTATTTTATTTATTTATTTATTTTTGAGTCTCGCTCTGTCGCTCAGGCTGGAGTGCAGTGGCGAGATCTCTGCTCACTGCAAGCTCCACCTCCCGGGTTCAAGCCATTCTCCTGCCTCAGTCTCCCGAGTAGCTGGGACTCCAGGCGCCCGCCACCATGCCTGGCTAATTTTTTTTTTTTTTTTTTTTGTATTTTTAGTAGAGATGGGGTTTCACCGTGTTAGTCAGGATGGTCTGGGTCTCCTGACCTTGTGATCCATCCGCCTCGGCCTCCCAAAGTGCTGGGATTACAGGCGTGAGCCACTGCGCCCAGCCTTATTATTTTTTTAAGAGACGAGGGTCTCACTATGTTGCCCAGGCTGGTCTTGAATTCCTGCTCAAGGGATCTTTCCACTTCAGCCTTCCAAAGTATTGGGATTACAGGCATAAGCCATCATGCCTGGCCGATCCTGTCTCTAAAATAAAAAATTTTAAAAGTCAGTTGCAAAAGCATCACCCTTTTCAACCAGATCCTTAACTGTAAGCAACAGAAAATCCTTCTGAGTTTAAGCAGGAAGAGGATTCATGGGAAGGATATTGGGTAGTTCACAGAATCACTGAGAGCTGAGGAACCACGATCCAAGACTAAACCATTTCTGCAGTCAAGCCCCAGCCCTTCGGCGGGTACAGCCATCACCTGTCAGCTCTGGGCAGGTACAAGGGAAGCTGCCTCTGCTACCCTGGAAACTTTCCACAATTGCTCTGCCTCGTGCAGTCTCTGCAACTCTAGTGCTGAATGCCAAGTTAGGGGAAGTGGGTCTGGCTGGCAGAGCCTAGGTCACATGCCTACCCCTATCACAAGGGCGGTGGGCAGGTGGCCTTTTAGCCTTTATGGTGGAAGTGGGCTCAGCCTCCTACATAGGAGGGGGTCTCAAACACTGAGCAGCTAAAAGAATGATAAATGGGGCTGGGCGTGGTAGCTCACACTTGTAATCCCAGTGCTTTAGGAGGCCGAGACGGGTGGATCACCTGAGGTCAGGAGTTTGAGCCCAGCCTGGCCAACATGGTGAAACCCCATCTCTACCAAAAATACAAACATTAGCTGGATGTGGTGGCAGGCGCTTGTAATCCCAGTTGCTTGGGAGGCTGAGGTAGGAGAATCACTTGAACCCGGGAGGTGGAGGTTGCAGTGAGCCAAGATCATGCCATTGCACTCCAGCCTGGGTGACAAGAGCGAAACTCCATCTCAAAAAAAATAAATAAATAAATAATTAAAAAGAATGATAAATGGGCACATCGCTATCATTTATGTAAAACTGATAAACACCCAAAGCAATGGACTAGATGGTGAATACGGAGATGGTTTGTTAACGTATAAATCACTAATAGGAATGATATACACTAACTCCAGGAGTGTAGGTACCTCTGAGAAGGGAAGGTAAAGGAAAAGATGTGGGACTCTAGTTGTATCCGTAACATTTTGTTTCTTAAAAATAAAACCTCTGGGCTGGGCGTGGTGTCTCACACCTGTAATCCCAGCACTTTGGGGGGCCAAAACGGGAGGATTGCTTGAGGCCAGGAGTTCGAGACTAGCCTGGGCAACATAGTGAGACCCCCATCTCTACAAAACAAGAACAAAAACAAAAAGTAGCGGAGAATAGTGGCGCATACCTGTAGTCCCAGCTACTAGGGAGGCTGAGGTGGGAGGATCGCTTGAGCCCAGGAGGCGAAGGCTGCAGTGGGCCGTGATTAAGCCACTGCACTCCAGCCTGGGTGACAGAGTGAGACCCTGTCTCAAAAAAAAAAAAAACCTCTCAAAGAAGGCAAAAATGTTAATATCTGTCTATGCTAATGGTGGGTACATGGGTTATCACTATATTCTATACTTACGGAAATATTTCCTAATTTCAAATGGAAAAAATTTACTTCAGTGAATCAGAAATATGTCCCAAGCAGCTCAGGTCTCTGAGGTGTTTCCTTATGTGACTATTTACTTGTGAATTAGCCCTGTGCCCACCAAAGGAAGTAAAAAGCTTTGCTTGCTCTCACCTGCCTGTCTTTCCATGTGTCGCATTCTCAGTGAGAATGGCAGGGCGCTCTGCTGAAACTGTGAGGCTGATGAATACGTGGCCTAGTGCTGGTTACTGGAAAGGAGTGATTCATTTCATTACTGGAATTCTAAGTCTCTAGGCTGGGTGTGGTGGCTCATGCCTGTAATTCCAGCACTTTGGGAGGCTGAGGCAGGTGGATGGATCACTTGAGGTCAGGAGTTCAAGACCAGCCTGGTCAACATGGTGAAACCCGTCTCTACTAAAACTACAAAAATTAGCTGGGCATGGTGGCGCACGCCTGAAATTCCCAGCTACTTGGGAGGCTGAGGCAAGAGAATTGCTTGAACCCAGGAGGTGGAGGTTGCAGTGAGCTGAGATTGCACCACTGCACTCCAGCCTGGGCAACAGAGTGACTCTGTCTTTAAAAAAAAAAAAAAAAAAATGTAAGCCCCTGAACAAGCCTTCTGAAAGTTATCTAGTTTGGAAAATCAGAGACAAGAAGAGAAGAGAGAACAAGAATCTCAGAAAAGTGGGAAAGATTTTGTCAAAAAAAAGCTTTTCTTCAAACATTGACTCTACTGCATCCAGGAGGAATGAATTAGTGTGTTTCTATATGATTTTTTCTTTTCTTTTCGTTTGAGTCAGGGTCTTGCTCTGTCAACCAGGCTGGAGTGCAGTGACACCATCATAGCCCCCTGCACCCTCTAACTCCTGGGCTCAAGTGACCCTCCCACTTTAGCCTTCCAAGTAGCTGGAACTACAGGCGTGCACCACCACTCTCAGCTAATTTTAAAATTTTTTGTAGAGACGAGGTCTCACTGTGTTGCCCAGGGTGGTCTCAAACTCCTGGGCTCAAGCAGTCTTTCCACCTCAGCCTCCCAAAGTGCTGGGATTACAGGCGTGAGCCACGGTGCCTGGCCTATATATGATTTTTAATAATAGGATATCAGTTTCTCCCTGTCCACCTTCCCACCCCTACCCCATAAATGTTTAGCGAATATTTAAAGACTATAGGTTTGAAAGGTGACCAAATTGTGAATTTGTCAGGGTTGCCACATCTCAGCTCGGCCCTGAGTATACTTTCTGGAACATAATGTGAGCGTAATATATATTAGCTATTGTTACTCAATGACAAAAAAAAAAAAAAAAAAGAAAGAAAGAAACAACAACAACAACAAAACAAATAAAAAATGGGCAAATGCCCAGTGTGGTAGCTCATGCCTGTAATCCCAGCACTTTGGGAGGCCAAGGTGGGAGCATCACTTGAGTCCAGGAATTCGAGACCAGTCTGGGCAACAGTGAGACTCTGTCGATGAAAACAAAAAGCAGGATGTGGTGGTGCACGCCTGTAACCCCAGCTACTCAGGAGGCTGAAGTGTGGAGATCACTTGAGCCCAGGAGTTTGAGGTTACAGTGAGCTATGATCACATCACTGTACTCAAGCCTGGGTGCCACAGCAAGACCCTGTCTCTAAAAAACAGAAGGAAAAAAAGGGGGGAAAGACTTGATTAGACATTTCTCTGAAGGTGATACACAAATGGTCAACAAGCATATGAAAAGATGCTCCATGTCGCTAACTTTCTGGCAAATGCAAATCAGAACCACAAAGGGGTAACATCTCACACTCACTAGAATGGCTGCTCTAAGAACAGAAAATAACAAGTGTTGGTGAGGACGTGGGCAACTGGGATCCTTGAGCACTGTTACTGGGGGTGTAAAATGGTGCCTCTGCTGTGGAAACTGTATGACGGTTCCTCAAAAAATTCAAAATAGAGTTACCCTTTGATCCAGCAATTCTACTTGAGGGCATAGAACCAAAATAATTAAAAGCAAGGTCTCTAGGAGATATTTGTGTAGACACGTTCATAGAAGCATTATTCACAATAGCCAAAGGTGGAAACATCCAGGCACCCATTGACAGATGAATAGACAAAACATGATATATGTATATGTACAATGCATGATTCAGCCTTAAAAAATGAAAACATTCCTTTCTTAGATCCAGGGACAGGCTGGAAAAAATTCTGACAGATGCTGCAACATGGATGAACCTTGAGGACATTATGCTAAGTGAAATATGCCAGTCACAAAAGGATAAATACCATAGCATTCCACTTATCTGTGGAACCTAGAGCAGTCACATGCATAGAAACGGTAGGATGGTGGTTGCCAGGGACTGGGGGGAAGGGGAATGGGGAGTTGTTTAATGGGTGCAGTGTGAGTTTCGTAAGATGAAAAAGTTTGAGATTGGTTGCACAATGTCAATATAGTTAACTGTGCATTGAAAACTGTTTAGGCTGGGCACTTTGGGAGGCCAAGACAGGAGGATCACTTGAATCCAGGAGTTTGAGACCAGCCTGAGCAACATGGCAAAAACCCATTTCTACTAAAAATACAGCAACAACAACAACAAAAAATATAGCTGTGCATGGTGGTGTGTGCCTGTGGTCATAGCTACTTGGGAGGCTGAGGTGGGAGGATCACTTGAGCCTGGGAGGTCAAGGCTACAGTGAGCCATGCGTGTGCCACTGCACTCCAGCCTGGGTGACAGAGCAAGGCCCTGTTTCAAAAAAACAAGCGGGGCACAGTGGCTTGCACCTGTAATCCCAGTCCTTTGGGGGGCCGAGGTGAGTGGATCACCTGAGGTCAGGAGTTTGAGACCAGTTGTTGGAAACAAATGCTCGCTGCCACAAAGAGGAACCAGCACTGAGACAAAGGATCTCTCAGCAAGGCAAATTTGCTTCTGCAGAAGGGTGCTTCTCGTAGGTCTGGTCGCCACGAGAGCACCCTGAACAAAGGAGGGAAGGGGTTTTATTCCTAATGCAGCTTGTCCCCGCTACTGTGTCCTGTCTCCATTGGCTGGAGTTGGATTGCACAATCTAAGCTGAACCAGTTGGCTAACTTGAAAAGTGCAGGAATGTGGTTACACTGGCAGGGGTGGGGGACAGTTTCCGCCAGAAGGGCCATAGCGGCAGGAGGGGTAATTCACAGAGTGGGTAGCAGATGTGGAATGTGGGCTCTGTAGATAAGGACTGGCGGGAAGGTCGTTTACCAGGACAGGGGGACACAGAGTAAGGAAGTCTGGTCTTGAAAGCGGGGAACAGAGGACAAGGAAACTGAAACAAGATAAACCTTTGAAGAAGAACTTCTTACTGTATTTAACAGTTCCTCCCTTCAATATTTTATAGTGCTTCTTCAAACTTTTAAAATATAATTTGGCTCTGTTGTTTTACGTGGTCTTTTAAAAGAAAAAGCTTATTTGAATAAGGAGGAAAAGGAGGATTGAGGGAGGTTTTGGTGAGAGCTGTTTTAACAAGCTTTTGTATTAATCCTTGGGCACAGGGTATGATACAGCATCCTACAAGAATAAGCAACCCTATTTCCATGGTAAGAGAGGTTGGGATTGAGGACATAAGTCCCTTCCGTTTGCTGAACCAATTTCCCATTAAATTTGTGAAGGGGCCGTTTAGTCTAGAAGATTTGCTAACTTGTTGGATGAGGAGGTTAGGCCTTGCAAAGCCTTTGTTGTTGTTTTGTTGGGGGCTGTGTTATTAGGGATAAAAGTGTAACATTGGACTTTCATCATGACACAGACTCCAACCTCTTTCGCTAGTATTATGTTGAATGCTATTCTGTTTTCCCAGGCCATTTGACTGGTGGGTCCTAATTGTTCAGCTATCATAGTATCTCTAGTATAATTAACAAATCGTTGTTGGTTGTAATAAACGTAATTTGTGTAATCTACATTTTTGTTTATAGTTGACAACTGAAACAGCACAGATTAAAATCCTGCAGCTATTTGATTCTGGGCTTTAAAGTTATCTGTTACTCTTTGTGGAATTCTAATAGCGTCTATATAAACGTGAGGGTTAAAAGATCCGGTGAAGCCCTTTTTTTTTTTTTTTAAACTCGGTTCTGACTTTCTTGCTTACTGTGTTGGCGGAATGCCAGGGTGACAGGGATGGCCAATTGAACTGGAGCACAAGTGCCACTCCAATTACTCGGCAGAGAACTTAATAGTAGTTTCCCGCAATACCACCACACGTCTGCTCGGGAGTGAGTAAGGGCAGCTTGACTGGTAAGTTCTGGAAAGGCTTAGTCTCGCTGCACCCTTTTAGGTCTTTGAGAGACATTAATTTCTCCCCCTGCTGTGAGAGACACGAGGCAAAATTAACATCTGAGGCTGGAGGCCGGATGGCCCCTGGGGGCTGATCCGCAGAGCCTCTGACTTTGGGGAACAGCAGTGAGAGTCTTGTGTGGCTTGCTGCCCCAGGTTGTGGGGTTTTGGAAGAAACTTACCGTGCAGCTTATGCCCAATTCGTTAGAAGACCATCCGAGTGGGAAAGGGACTATTTGAGCCCCTGGCCTGTCTTGCACAAGGGTAACAGTTGCTTTTATTTAGTGTGCGAACAGAATATTTAACCCATTCCAACCAGGCATTTGCATTTTGGTATCCTGTCTCAACTGCTAAAGTTTGTTTTAAATCTCTAATGTTTATAATGTCGACTATGGCTTTGTTATTGGAAAAATTAACAGTTTGATTGAAAGAAGGGTCTGGAGAAGGAGAAAGGGAAGGGGGTGGGGGATCAATGAAGCGCATTTCAAAAGATCCTATTGCATCTGTCCCAGAACGAAAATTAGCTTTTAGGCCATAGAAATGCCTTAGAGTGGGGTTAGTATCAGTGGAGGTGGGGACAGCGATAAAGATTTGTACAGGGTGACACTGCTAAGGCTGACAATTACAGGGAGTTATGCCTTTGGTAAGGTGGATGTAGGGCTTTAGATTAATGCAACCTCCTGCTGGGGAGGTCTAGCCTTGATATTTGGTGGTCCAGAGTTCATCTCCCTAACCATGACAGAACCTCCACCCCGCGCTGTGTGCACATCTGGTACAAGTTTTATGATTATTAGCAGTTTTGTTTATTTTGGAGGGGCAAAGGTACTTACTGATAGAGACTAACTTTCTTTGGTTTTGGAGATCCTTCAGGGCAGAATGAGGCAAGCATAAAAGTGATAACTTGAGGTAGGCTTGATTTAGTTATGATAATCATAAGGTGACTAGCTACGAAGTGGGAAAAGACGGTAGAATAATATAGTAGATATAGGAGGGTTAGGCTTTTCTTAGCTTTAGTTTGGTAGGACTTTCCCCTGGAATAGTGGCCCGTGACTCCGGAGGTGGCGATGTTTTTTCACTCGAGTATGATGAGTTCATCCTTTTTTCGCTGTTCGGGCTGCAGTTTCAGTGGCCAGGAGTACTAGATAAGGTCCTTCCCAAGCTGGTTCAAGCTTTCCTTTTTTCCACCCTTTGATGAGGACGTGATCTCAGCTGATGTTGATGTCCTGGGAATTCCAGGGGCGGCACCTGTGCTAAGAGACTTTTGGTTTTAAGAGAAGAGAAAGTGGAAGATAGACCAAGTGCATAATTTTTGAGAAACTGATCTTTTAAGTGTAGGAATGTCAGTAGTGGAATGTGTAAATAAGATAGCCCATATAACATTTTATAAGGGGATAAGCTGATATCTTTCCAAGGGATGGTTCTGATTCTTAACAAGGCAATGGGGAGACATTTAGTCCAGGGTAGCTGGGTTTCTAGGATTAATTTGGTTAGCTGGTTTTTTAAGAGTCTGGTTCATTCTTTTTACCCTTCCTGCCAAGGGATATGGCATTCCCATTTTATGTCTAGCACCTGGGCTAGATTTTTAATGACATGTGCAGTGAAATGGGCTCCATTATCTGAATCCATGTTTTCTATTAGTCCAAACCAGGGTATAATGTTTTTAACTAAGTTGCACTTGAGAATGGAATAGTATCTACCCAGTGAGTGAAGTGGTCTGCTATTACCTATAAGTACTTCAGGCAACCGATTGGGGGCATCTCGGTGTAATTAATTTGAGCACTTTGGAATGGTCTTAGCCCTGGATTTTTGCCCCCAGGAGGTTGCCTTTTTAGGGTTTGTTTATTAGTTTTTCTGCACACCCTGTAACTATCTACTACTTGCTTAGCAAGAGTATATATTCTTATACACCCGTAAACTCTGAGGACTGCACTGCACATGGCTTGAGGTCCCCAGTGAGATCCTTGATGGAGCTGCGACAATATTTCCCTCATGAGAGGTTTAGACAACATTTTCCTCCCATCTGGTAGTACCCACCTTCCCTCTGAGCTTTTCTTGGCTCCTATTTCCTTTAACCTTTTTTTGGTCTTTATGGGAGAAGATGGGGACAGCAGCTGGAAGGGGAGGCAAGGGGCTAAATGGAAAATGGGTACCACTCGGGAAAAGGCAGCTCGCTTTCTATTTGGTCAGCTAGATTATTTCCCCAGCTTTCAAAGGAAGGGTTTTCTTTTTACTATTTTCCCAGGATTTTAAAATTTGACCTCGATTGGAGGAACTCATAATTTCTCTCGATTTCCTTTTTTTGACCATGTATCAGGATGAATACGCTTTTCATCTGTGGTGGTGAGTAAGTTTAGGGAGGTGAGAAATTTTCCCTGATTAATATAGTGGCTTAAGCCAAATTTCAGCATTAGATCTCTCCTTAATAGGTTTGTTCTTGCCTCTGGAATTAACAGAAATTTAATATTAGCTGATCTGCTTTTATATATGACTTTTGTTTCTTTTTCCCATTTGGGACATTATCTTTTGAAGTGACCTATTCTTTTACATTTGAAACATTTGTCTTCTTTCTTTCTCTGCCTCTCTCTCGCTCTCCATCTGGCTCTCTATCTTTTCCTCCCTCTCTCTCTTTCTCTTTCTGCCTCTCTGTCTCTCTTTGTCTCTCTGTCTCTCCTTGCCTCTCTGTCTCTCTTTGCCTCTTTTTCTCTTGCTCCCTGACTCCCTCTATAGGTTGATCTTTCCAATTCTCTATTTTTTGTAATTTCTTTGTGATATTTGGCTATTAGTAACAAAATGGAGCTTTAACATCCCCTGTCCAAGGGAATCCTTTAGGTTTAAGCCTGTATATTTTCTTACCTGTTCTTTGAGTCTGTTTAAAAACTCCATGGGCCCTTTGTTTTTTCCTTTCTGCATATTAAATGTCGGGAAATCTTTTGGGTTTGAGGCACTGATTCCCGAATCCCTTTAACTATCATTTTCCTAGGACCTTTCATGTTTTCTCGGTGGGCTGCACTGTTATTATCCCACTGGGGGTTTTGGGCCGATGATTTTTGTTCTGCTGCAGGGAGATTTTGACTGGGAGGGTGTTTGCACTCCCAGACTGTCACAGCCGCCCTGCAGATCATGGTTCTTTTTTTTTTTTTTTGAGACAGAGGCTCACTCTGTCGCCCAGGCTGGACTGCAGTGGCCGGATCTCAGCTCACTGCAAGCTCTGTCTCCCGGGTTTACGCCATTCTCCTGCCTCAGCCTCCCGAGTAGCTGGGACTACAGGTGCCCGCCACCATGCCCAGCTAATTTTTTGTATATATTTTTTTAGTATAGACGGGGTTTCACCATGTTAGCCAGGATGGTCTCGATCTCCTGACCTCGTGATCCACCCGTCTCGGCCTCCCAAAGTGCTGGGATTACAGGCTTGAGCCACCACGCCTGGCCAGATCATGGTTCTTTCCTCCCCCAAAGAGAGAATACTTAAGATGGACATTAGCTCAGCCCAAGTATATACGTGTGGTCCTAAAAATTGGTTAATTTGATCCGCAACCCTAAAAAGATCATCTAATAGTGGTTTAAGTTTCTTCCTTAGGTTTCTGACCTCTGAACTAGTTAAGGGGGCATTTACAAAGCCAGTTTCCCCCTCCTCCTAGAGGCACTTCGCTTAAGGGAAAAAGGGTTGGGGTAGACTTTTTTGAGGAGGAGGGGAAAGGGAAATTTTGAATCCCACATGCTAGTGGATTGTTTGGGGTTAGGGATTTTAATTTCCTTAGGGGAGGTATTTTCTGGCTTGTTTCCTGCAGTTTTTAGGGGATGGAGGAGGACAGGTCCCTGCCACCAGCGCAGGGCGTAGTCTGCTGCTTCCCGGGAGGCAGGGCTTTGGTTATTTACATACTTTATTAAAAGTTGACAAATCTAATCCTTATTTGACCCAAACCTTGGCCAGAAAACTGAACGTTTAAGAATAGGTTCTTGAAGGCCGGGCGCAGTGGCTCAAGCCTGTAATCCCAGCACTTTGGGAGGCCGAGACGGGCGGATCACTAGGTCAGGAGATCGAGACCATCCTGGCGAACACGGTGAAACCCCGTCTCTACTAAAAAATACAAAAAACTAGCCGGGCGAGGTGGCGGGCGCCTGTAGTCCCAGCTACTCGGGAGGCTGAGGCAGGAGAATGGCGTAAACCCGGGGGGCGGAGCTTGCAGTGAGCTGAGATCCGGCCACTGCACTCCAGCCTGGGTGACAGAGCGAGACTCTGTCTCAAAAAAAAAAAAAAAAAGAATAGGTTCTTTGGTCCAAATAAAACAACATTATTTTATCATCTGTTGCTTTTCCTTATGTTTGGTCCTTTGTAGTTCCTGTTTTACTAGGGGTATTTCCCATCCTGGAAGTTAATGGGGGCTCCGTCTCTCGTATGAGAGATTTCTTGCACCCTTTTCCCTGGAGGCTCAACCTGAGTGTGTGTGTGGCTCAATCTCTTTTACTAGAGATTTTTTTTCTTTTTTGCTCACTTTCCCTGGAGGCTCAACCCCCACACTGGAGATTTCTTGCACTCCTTTTACTCCACACTCGCTTTGCACTTACTTGTGTGTCTCATTCACACACTTTTAACCTCCAAACTGTCCCGACCACCAAGGAAGTACTTCCCCACCCCCACAGTTTTTCTTACCTTGGTCTGTGCCTAGAGTTACCTGGTCACCATGGTAACTGCAGATCTTTTCTTCCCGTGTTGCTGAGAATCTGGGTTTATTTGGGGTAGACTTTTTTGTTTACCCCTGAGGCTACCACAATAAGGCAGCGGGACGCATCTCCTCACAAGAGGTGATCAGAGACCCTTTCCCGGAGGAGAATGAGGTCCTCATACGGGCCACCAAATTTGTTGGAAACAAATGCTTGGTGCTGCAAAGAAGAACTAGCACTGAGACAAAGGATCTCTCAGCAAGGCAAATTTGCTTCTGCAGAAGGGTGCTTCTCGTAGGTCTGGTTGCCATGAAAGCACCCCGAACAAAGGAGGGAAGGGTTTTTATTCCTAACGCAGCTTGTCCCTGCTGCTGTGTCCTGTCTCCATTGGCTGGAGCTGGATCAATCTAAGCTGAACCCAGTTGGCTAACTTGAAAAGTGCAGGAATGTGGTTACACTTGCAGGGGTGGGGGACAGTTTCCGCAGGAAGGGTCATTGCGATGGGAGGGGTAATTCACAGTGTGGGTAGCAGATGTGGAATTTGGGCTCTGTAGACAAGGACTGGCGGGAAGG
The DNA here is from genome assembly GCF_049350105.2 of Macaca mulatta. Lineage (NCBI taxonomy): Eukaryota > Metazoa > Chordata > Mammalia > Primates > Cercopithecidae > Macaca > Macaca mulatta. The sequence continues at coordinate 146,706,808 of NC_133409.1, read as the reverse complement.
TTGTTTACCAGGGCAGGGGGACACAAAGTAAGGAAGTCTGGCCTTGAAAGCAGGGAACAGAGGACAAGGAAACTGAAACAAGATAAACCTTTGAAGAAGAACTTCTTACTGTATTTAACACCAGCCTGGCCAACATGATGAAATCCCATCTCTACTAAAAATACAAAAAAGCCAGGTATGGTGGCCCATGCCCAGTTACTTGGGAGGCTGAGGAGCAAGAATTGCTTGAACCCGGGAGGTAGAGGTTGCAATGAGCCAAGATCATGCCGCTGCACTCCAGCCTGGGCAACAGAACGAGACTCTGTGTCAAAAAAGAAAAAAAAAAACCCTGAAAAATTGTTAAGATGATAAATATCATGGTATGTGTTTTCTACTATAATTTAAATAGTTGTATAAATATTAGCCATTGTTATTTCATGGGTGAGGAAACAAGATATCCCAACACAGAGCTGGACCCAAACCAGTGCTCTTGCCAAACATTGGAGGCTCTGGCTTCCTCAGACTGAGGAGGTCCTGATGAGGACCTTATGAGGGGCCCTGTTTTGCAGTTATCACCTAAGAAATCACACTGCAGAAGCGGGCAGCACTCTGTAGGAAGTCTGGTCTTGGTGATCATCCAGTCAACTGGGGTTGTCTCAGGTTATAACTTGGTTCTGAGGCCCAGACTTGCAGCCTGAGGGTGGCTTGGTTTATTTGTTTACCTACTGTTACATTTGGTAACAGCTGAAGGGTAGAAGGGTGCAAACCTCACTGTACTGTCTTATTACAATCTGCTTCTTGTCAACCAGACATGGCTGGGTTCAGAGAAAGTTTAGAAGCCCATGTAGAAAGCCTTGCGTGACTTTGTGAGAGACAGAGTGGGGAGAGAGAGAAGCATTTACCAACTCACTCAAGCAGTGTAGCTTTCTCTGCAGGGGAAGTGTGTTGGTGACAAAGAGGTGAGGGTTCCCAGAACTGTCAGGAAGTTATTTATTTATTATTTTTTGAGATGGAGTCTCACTCTATGGCCCAGGCTGGAGTGCAGTGGCACAATCTCAGCTCACTGCAAGCTCCGCCTCCCAGGTTCATGCCATTCTCCTGCTTCAGCCTCCTGAGTATCTGGGACTACAGGCGCCCGTCACCATGCCCAGCTAATTTTTTGTATTTTTAGTAGAGACAGGGTTTCACTGTATTAACCAGGATGGTCTTGATCTCCTGATCTCATGATTCACCCACCTCAGCCTCCCAAAGTGTTGGGATTACAGGCATGAGCCACTGCGCCTGGCCTATTTATTTATTTATTTATTTATTTGAGGCAGGGTCTCACTCTATCACCCAGGCTGGAGTGCAGTGGCATGATCACAGCTCACTGCAGCTTCGACCTCCTGAGCTCAAGCAATCCTCCCGCCTCATCTGAGTAGCAGAGACTACAGGCGTGCGCCATCATGCCCGGCTGATTTTAAAATAGAGACAGGGTCTTGCTTTGTTTCCCAGGCTAGTCTCAAACTCCTGGCTTCAAGTGATCCTCCTGCCTTGGCCTCCCAAAGTGCTGCAATGACAGGTGTGAGCCACTGCACCTAGCCCAAATTTCACCTAAGGGGGTAGTGCTAATTAAGATGTAGCAAAAACATATTTCCTTGAAATTCAGTACATGCTAGTGACCATGTAGTAAACAAAGTTAGGTGTGGTGTATCTGTACAGTTGCCTTGTAAATAAAGGAAACTGGTTTTTTGCAGCTGTATTCCAGTAGGCAGGTAACTGAAAAACAGATATAAGGACATAGCTCTCTGCTCCCAGACTTCTGCCTGGTGTGCCAAAGAGATGAACATCCTGCCACCAGGAGAAACCATCCTGGCTGGGCCCAGGGCAAGAGGGATGGTGTAGATCAGGGTAGGGCTGGGCACTTTTCGCAGCCCAGATACTTGGAGAGAAGCACAGAGGTGGAACAGTGGCCAGCTGGGGGCAGCGTTGAGGAAGGGCTTGCCCAGTAGCACTGGGCTGGATGTCAGCAGTGGGGTGGGCCCTGGCTTGACGGTCTCCAGTGTGGCTCTGAATGAGTGGGGAGAGCTGGAGAGGCAGGCTTGAGTTTCCTGCTGTTCCCTATTTTGTAGGTGTCAGCTGCAGACGGCAGATGCTCTGTGGTGGTGCAGCCGTCTGCCTGCCTCATTTTTCACTTGCCTGCGAGTCGCTCAGCCCAAGGGGGCCCCATCTTTCACCTCAATGGAACAGTATCCGGTTCACAACAGATGGGCCGGAAATGTTTGGGGGCTGGCTGACCAGGGCACCAGACTGGGCGGGGTAGTCTTAGAATACTTTTAAGGAAAATACATTTGATCTTCTTATTTGGTAAACTTTGAGTTATCGATTGTGACTAAAAATAGATTTAAGATCAACGTAGCCTGAAGACCATAGACCCATTTTACAGTTATGGGCTCCCAAAATTCAAGTTGCTGCTGGTTCATCACTAGGAAAATAATTCAAGACACAAAATCAGGCTGCAGGGACAGCCAGAGTATCATGGGGCTTTGGCCTCCACATCTCAGGTAACAGGAGTGAAGGGCCACTGGAATACAGACAAGAGGCTGCCTTCAGAGGAGGGACAAAGCCAACTTACTGAGCATCTGCTATGTTCTAGATGGGGGATGACGGATTGGGTGCTGAGGATGGTGATGAGTGAGGCAGTGTTCCTGATCCCTCAGTGGGAGAAGGGGAATCACATTTTATTCACTACAGGTAAAGGCTGGTGTCATGTTAGGAAGACTCTGGTATCCACAAAGGGCAATAGGATATACATGGGTTTAAGTTTTTTATTTTTATTTTTATTTTTTGAGACAGAGTCTCGCTGTCACCCAGGCTGGAGTGCAGTGGCGCGATCTCGGCTCACTGCAAGCTCCGCCTCCCGGGTTCACACCATTCTCCTGCCTCAGCCTCCCGAGTAGCTGGGACTACAGGCGCCCGCCACCTCGCCCGGCTAGTTTTTTGTATTTTTTAGTAGAGACGGGGTTTCACTGTGTTAGCCAGGATGGTCTCGATCTCCTGACCTCATGATCCGCCCGTCTCGGCCTCCCAAAGTGCTGAGATTACAGGTTTGAGCCACCGCGCCCGGCCTAAGTTTTTAAGACAAAAAAATTCAGGAGTCCTTAGTGTGGAAACATGGTTGTGAGCAGATGTAATACAAACTCATCAAATCATTCACTAGAATTAGTCATTGCATTCCCAAATACTCATCATTAACTATTTATTCTTACCATTTATTTCCTTAGAAGCTTTAAGGAGATAACTTTAAGCCAAGAACAATGCCTACAATAAGGATTCATCTTATGAAAACACGTTATCCCAGAGCAGACCCAGGCTGGAAATATTTAATACCTCAAGAAAGGCTTAGACACAGGCCGAACCTGGTGGCTCACGCCTGTAATCCCAGCGTTTTGGGAGGCCAAGGCAAGTTGATCACCTCAGGTCAGGAGTTCTAGAACAGCCTGGCCAACATGGTGAAACCCCATCTCTACTAAAAATACAAAAAAATTAGCTGGGCATGGTGGCGGACACCTGTAATCCCAGCTACTTGGGAGGCTGAGGCAGGAGAATCACTTGAATACGGGAGGCGGAGGTTGCAGTGAGCCGAGATTGTGCCATTGCACTCCAGCCTGGGCAACAAGAGCAAAACTCCCTCTCAAACACAAAAACAAAAAAGAAAGGCTTAGCCACATGGTGTATTTGCAATGTGTCAACTAAGCCAAGATGGAAACACACATCCCAGAATTCCTTCCCTGCTTAGTTATGGGTTAGCAAGGACCAATGACCTTGTGGAGATTTGAGAAGTGGAAATAATGTAGCAGCCACATTTTTTTTTTTTTCTAATTTTAGAGACAGGGTCTTACTCTGTTGCCCAGGCTGGAGTGCAGTGGCGTGATCATAGCTCACTGCAGCCTTGAACTCATGGCCTCAAGTATCCTCTCACCTCAGCCTCTCAAGTAGCTGGGACTACAGGCGTGCACCACCATGTGTAGCTAATTAAATATATATATTTTTTGTAGTGATGGGGTCTTGCTATGTTGCCTAGGCTGGTCTTGAACTCCTGGCCTCAAGCAATCCTCCTGCCTCAGCCTCTCAAAGTGCTGGGATTACAGGTGTGAGCCACCATCCCTGGCCCCTTAAGTGTATTTTTAAAAGATGCCTCTGCTTAACACGCTGGCGAGCTTCCCACCATAGCTCTGTTCCAAAGTAGACTATGAGGCCTGTGGCTCTGCTGCCATTTCAGTTCCACCGAATGTGCGGGAATTCTAAGGAAGTACCAACATCTCCTTCCATACACCAAGAGCATCATTCGTCATACTAGAAAAAGACTTATTTTAAGATGGTACAAGGGCATCAGGTGACCTGGATGGCCATGGGCTGGCTGTATCACCATTCTGGGTCCTCCCCATTCTTGATTCTCCAAGGTTCCCTCATCTTTAGAAGACAATCCCTGCCTTATAAACTGTGCTTGAATTGTTCTAACTATAGTTACCCAAACAAGATGCTGTCAAAAATCTTAGGAGTTGTATTTAACGATGTTGTCTCTTTCTTGCCATATATTATTAAGGTCACACGTGGAGATTCTGGGCAATTACAGAGAGTGCCTTCTCCTCCCACAGAAATCTCCACGTCAGACATGTAGTAGAGAAAAATCTGAAGGGAAGTACTGAAAGTCTACCAAAACTTTTCAAGCCATCAGAGACCGTCCTTTTATGCACTTTTGTCAGCCATTGTCATTCAAATGCATAAGTAGCCAGCTGACGGAAAAAATATACAGCTGGGTTGGGAAATTCTGAGTTTCAGGATTTTGACTAACTGGCTCAAATTCAATGAGTTTTGTCACCAATATTGGAGATAGTCTCCAGTCTCAGAGAATACAGGGTTCAAATGTACCATACTAAAAGCAGAGTTCAGTGTGCTGCTAAGGCCAAGTGAGTCTAGACAAAGCCCTTCACTGGCAGTCCTCATGTTTGGAGGTTGTGCAGGCTGCCTCTGAATTACTGAGATATAAATTTACAGCCAGGAATCTTCTCTGGCTCATCCTCAAGGTCCCTAGGGTGATCATTATTTTCTTAGAGAAAAAAAAGCATGCAAATAAAGGGAATTTATTACTGTTGAGATAGGGTCTTGCTCTGTCACCCAGGCTGGAGGGCAGTGGCGTGATCATGGCCCACGGCAGCCCCAACTTCCCAGGGCTCAAGTGATCCTCCCACCTCAGCCTGTAACTGGGCCTAAAGGTGCAAACCATCACGTCTAATTTTTGTACTTTTTGTAGAGAGAGGGTCTTGCCATGTTGCCCAGGCTGGTCTCGAACTCCTGGGCTCAAGCGACCTGCCCACCTTGGCCTCCCAAAGTGCTAGGATTATAAGCACAAGCCACTGCACCCAGCTAGGAATTTATTTCATCACCAAATAATTTAACAGCCAGGAGGGAGAAATATAATTCAAATCCAGAGATGAAGCCAATAATTCAGAGGGAATAAAGGGTGACTAGAACCTGCATCAACCTGTCTGTAGACCTCAGAGGTCCTACTAAGTACCTTTCCAGCACCGTACCACTTTCTTCTGCAGTGTGAAAATTAGGATTTGCAGTATATGTGACATCTCCTTAGGCCTTGAGAGTCTGTGATGATGGGTACTGATGATACATGCTACTTAAGAAAGAAAATGGACGCTCAATACAGACCACCACCTGAGATATGCTTACTTTATGTTTCATATATTAAAGGGCACAGTTAAATTTTATTTTGCAAATTGAACCTACCTTAAAATCAGCTTTAAAAGGTGAAATATCCACTGGCTAATGAAAAAACAGAACCCTTTTATTTTTCTGATTACTTGGTTCTTTTTAGCAGTGATGCATTGTTCCGCCACTTTCACCCCAATGTTGGTTTCAGGTGCACCTTAGAGCAAAGTGTAGGACGATACTGTCCATTGCCAATTTTCTGATTTTTTTTTTTTTTTGAGACCGAGTCTCTGTCACCCAGGCCAGAGTGCAATGGCACAATCTCAGCTGACTGCAATTTCCACCTCCCAGGTTCAAGTACTTCTCCTGCCTCAGGCTCCCAAGTAGCTGGGATTACAGGTGTGCACCACCAGACCTGGCTAATTTTTATATTTTTAGTAGAGATGGGGTTTTACCACATTGGCCAGGCTGGTCTCGAACTCCTGACCTCAGGTGATGCACCTGCCTCAGCCTCCCAAAGTGCTGGGATTACAAGCATGAGCCACCGAGCTTGACCTCTCTGATGTCTAATTTCTTCAAGTTGGCCCCCACCATGGTTTTTTAACCAATATAGCTTTCCCTGAAAATCACTTAAGCAAAACCAAAAACAATGGGAAGTCACATTTGTTTTTTTGGATTTATTTAAAGAACACACAAAAAAGTGCATCTAAATGATTAAAAAAAAAAAGTCTTTAATTCATCATATGCTGACTTGGCAATCCATATGCAGCCTAAAAGGTTGAAAGATGCCTGTGGACTTCTACACAAATTGTTTAAGATGACTGAATTTGATACCAGAATACGTGAAGTGTCTTCTTGAATGGTAATGGGCACCCTGTAGTTATTTGCCCAGAACCACTCACACTCCCTTTCCCTCCCCACACACACTCTTGCCAGTTCCCCCTGGTGAAGCATAATACACACGTGAGAGACAGCTGGCACCATCTGAGTCTTGGAATAGCTTTCTTGTTTGTTATCTGCAAAAAGCTAGGTGGCCTTTTTAGTATCAAATTTCAATCTTGGCCTCACTGGAACCATACTCTACAGAGCTCTCCAAACAGTTTAACAAGTAAGCAAAATCAACGTTTGCTCTTCATATTTCGTAGGTGAGACTGGGGCTTTTAAAAGAAATATTTCATAAAAAAGACAAAAGCATAAATGAGAAATTAGAGGGATTTTAGTTATCATTAAAGGAAAAAACTCACAAATTGATTCCATTCATTCCGTGGAGAAGAAAAGTATTATAAAAGGTAATAACTTGATTTTTAGGTTTTAAGGGGGTCCTAATCTAATAATAAAAGTCTTTTGATAAAACCACCATAAAAATAAAAACTAATTTAAAATATAACTGCCAGTGTTTTTTAGGATTTAAAAAAGTGAGATGTTCCAGGTTTAAGCAAATGGTTCCTTGGGTTGCCAAATGCATTCCCATGAGTATTTCTTAGGCTGACGGAATAGAGAGCCATGCTCAATCTGTTTACCCGTAAGGACTGAAATTCAACTACATGTACACATTTATTTTAAGCCTTGCCCTAGTTCAATGCTCAGCTCAAGTACTGGAGATTGAGGCTGCTGGCTGGGTCCCGGCATGGGAAGCTGTCTGCAGCTCTTTCACAACTCACGCCAGAACAGAGAAGCTTGACAGGGCAGGAAAAGCGAGCAACTGTGTGTCAAACCTGAGGGTGAAACCCCTACCAGAGAAGAGCAACTACTTATTTGTCAACCCTATAGATTTTGTTTTTTAAAAATTAAGCTTAGTACTAAAAAGTCAAAATTTTTTTGCATGATAGAGGAGTGTAAATAAAGTTCCATAAACCAGTATACATATGCTTATGAGCCAATAATCTTAAAAAGACAAAAAAAGCTGCATGGATCCTAAATGGCTATGTAAATAGATCCACTCCAGGTCAAAAATATTGTAAGAACAAGTCTTAAATTCTTAATAGCAAGGATTAGAATGAAAGAAGCAGCTGAACAGTAGCAATGCTGGGAGGAAGTACTGTGTATTGAATATGATTTCCTAAAGGAATAGAGGAGGGAGAAAAAGCACAATTCTGACTGCTCTTTTCTTATTTCAGTATCTCAGAACTTCATCGAAAATAGGAAAAGGTAATCCAGAAACTCTCATCTGCTCATTATCATTGCTGAAGGTGTTTTAGGAATGACAGAATTACTCCCCCAGGGACAGGCTTCGTGCAGGAGAAACCCACTCTCACAAGGAGGCTGGCTGAGGAGGGGACTTTGGGGGGTGGCTAAGTCAGCAAGCAAGTGGCCTCTGAGGTTCTGGCTTTCACGTCTGTGACACTGCTGTGGAACTGGGGAGACATGAGACCCCTCTACTGTGGGTTCTGTTGGTTAAAAATGCAACAGATGGGCCGGGCGCGGTGGCTCAAGCCTGTAATCCCAGCACTTTGGGAGGCCGAGACGGGCGGATCACGAGGTCAGGAGATTGAGACCATCCTGGCTGACACGGTGAAACCCCGTCTCTACTAAAAAATACAAAAAACTAGCCGGGCGAGGTGGCGGGCGCCTGTAGTCCCAGCTACTCGGGAGGCTGAGGCAGGAGAATGGCGTGAACCCGGGAGGCGGAGCTTGCAGTGAGCTGAGATCCGGCCACTGCACTCCAGCCTGGGTGGCAGAGTGAGACTCCGTCTCAAAAAAAAAAAAAAAAAAAAAAAAAGCAACAGATGACATTTATAGCACTTCAGTCATTTAAAAAAAAACAAGCTCATCCTCCTTCCCCTACCCTACCCAACTGTAGGAAAGAATAAATTCATGACGCATTTTTTTAAAGGTTTCTGCAGTGCTATTAAAGTTCAAAGGTAAAACCTAACAGCCCCACATTGTTAGGATGATCTCAAGGGACCCTGAATTAGATACTGAAGGTTGATAGAAACTGAAATGAGCTGGACTTAAGCTGCTGGCTCACTCCCTCCACACCACAGTCATTTCTGTTTGTTCCACCTGGAGTGGTCCCATGCCACCCCTCAGTGAACCCTCCGGGCAGCAGCAGGGGGGCTGTTTTTGGGAAGCTACTGGTTTTGCCATTTGCTTCCAGAATCACATAGACTATAACAAACTTTACATTAAACACTGTTCAGTCCTGAGTTGGGGGAAAGCCCATTGAGGAGGGGGCCGAGTTCATTGGGACTCTTCCCTCCTTGGCGTGGCGTCATACGTGGCCCTCAGCTTTCTCTTCTTCCGCTGCTGGACTGTCTGTTCCTTTTTCATTAGTGACCCCTTCTGAAGTCTTCTTGCCCATCGCTTTATTGGCCTCTTCCTAAGGAAGAAATAAGCAATCAAGAAGGTCAGAGAAAAAAGAAGTGAAATAATTCCTGGCTCCTCCAGACTGTGTATCAGGTCCCAAACACAAGGGTATTGCAACGATCTTCTCTAGGTTATCCAGCTGGGTAGGTCAGTGCTGTGCTACGGGAGCTTCACCTTTCTTTGGTTGACACACAGGACAGCTGTGAGATAATGAAGTCTGGGCATTCCTGGAGACTGGGGACGGGACCAGAGTGCCAACTATGCTGTAGGGAGGCCGCCCTCTCTCCAGACAGACCTCTCCTGCCACACTTGCCAGCCTGGCTGCCAACCCTCAAGATAACAGGCGTGATGTTGGGGCTCCTATAACATCCCATTTCCTAGGAAAATCAGAAGTCTTAATGAGGAAGTATTACTTGAAAAAAAAAAAAATCCTGATGGGTTTACAATTTTTCAAAAATGACAAAAGGGCCAGGCATGGTGGCTCATGTCTATAATCCCAGCACTTTGGGAGACCAAAGTAGGAGGATTCCTTGAAGCCAGGGGTTCGAGACCAGCCTGGGCAACAAAGTGAAACCCTATCTTTACAAAAAATTAAAAAAAATTAGCCGGGTGTGGTGGTGTGCTTGTCCCAGCTACTCAGGAGGCTGAGGTGGGAGGATCACTTGAACCAGGGAAGTCAAGGCTGCAGTGAGCCATGACAGCACCACTGCACTCTAGTCTGGGTGACAGAGTGAGATTCTAACTTGGGGGTGGGGAGTTGGTGCAAAATTGCTGTTTTTACCATTGAAAGTAATGGTAAAATCCACAATTACTTTTGAACCAATCTAATACATCTGAAGGGAATTTACTTTTCTCATCTCTCACGACGTGTGCCTTTGGTGACTAGAACTGCCCTACTCAACCTTTGGATCCAAAGCATACTCAGCCTCAGATCAGATTGGAAATTGTTTTTCCTACTCTTGAGCCTCTTGGGTTAACTGTTCCTGTCCCCTAAAATCAAAGGGGCACGGCAGGCTCTCGATCCACCTGCATTCAGCGGGCTCTGCACACACCTTGGCATCCTGCTCTGCAAACTTCTTGAACATGTTGGCGTATATCCTGCGGTCCCGCTCGTTGTGCTCCTTGGCCTTTTTCTGGCACATGGAGATCTGCAGTCTTGCAGCCTTATTCTGGGGGTTTACTTCCAGCACTTTCTCAAAGTCACCCTTGGCTGACTCAAACTCGTTCATGAGCAGCTGGGCTTCACCCCTCCTATACAAGCCTTTCTCATTGGCACTGTCCAGTCCAAGGGCCTAGGAATAGATGGTTTATATTTTAGAAAGGATGAATTTTAATAAATTCAGCAAACAGCTTACCAAAGTTCTCTTGCCAAAGGAGATGGAAAAAGTGTATTTAAAAAATGGGACTCAAGATAATTATATACTACTGATCAAAATTTACTACCCAAATTATTTTCTGCATTTAATGCAATTTCTAGAAAGATACCAAGGAGATTTGAGAGGGGGCTCTTGAGAAGTTCATTTTAAAGTTCATTGGAACAAGTAAGTGCCCAAGAATGGCTGAAAAAAAATGGGAAAAAAGAAAAAACTAAGAGGCATTGTCCTACCAGAGAAAAAGACAAACTTTAAAACTACTGAAATTAAGACAGTGTGGTTACTAGTATGTGGACAAACAGCTCAGTGAAACAGAACGAATCATTCAGAAACAGTCACGTGTCTGCATATAAAAACGTTTGAAAATGACAAGGGTGGTAATATGAATCAGTGGAGAGTTAACTTTAAAATAAATGGGGCCAGGACAGCAGCTATCCACGTAGAAAATAAGAGTTAAGGCTGAGTGCAGTAGCTCACGCCTGTAATCCCAGTACTTTGGGAGGCTGAAGCAGGTGGATCACCTGAGGTAAGGAGTTCAAGACCAGCCTGGCCAACATGGCGAAATCTTGTCTCTGTTGAAAATACAAAAATTAGCCAGGCATGGTGGCACGCGACTGTAATCCCAGCTAGTTGGGAGGCCGAGGCAGAATTGCTTGAACCAGGGAGGTGGAGGTTGGAGTGGGCCGAGATCATGCCACTGCACTCCAGCGTGGGTGACAGAGTAAGACTCTGTCTCCAAAAAAAAAAGTTAAATTCTAACCTCATATTGTAAGCATAAAAATAAATTCTAGATCAATCATATTTACATATAAAAAACCATAAAATGTTTCTATTGTTTTTTATTTTAAGATATTTAAAATCTAATTATTTTTTTGAGGCAGAGTCTCACTCTGTCGCCCCGGCTGGAGGGCAGTGCCTCAATCGCAGCTCACTGCAGCCTCTACCTCCTGGGCTCAGGCAATCCTCTCGCCTTAGCCTCCGAAAGTCTGGGGGTTACAGGTCACAGGTGTAAACCACTGTGCCTGGCCTCAGTTATTTTTATAATCTTGGTGTGGGGAAGTCTTTTCTAACTAGAAAGGAGAAGATAAATTTGACTACATAAACATTAAAACCTTCTTTAAAGAGAATGATATAATCAACAAAGCTAAAAGAAAATTGCTGGGGTGTGGTGGCTCACACCTGTAATCCCAGCACTTTGGGAAGCTGAGGCGGCAAATCACCTGAGGTCAGGAGTTCGAGACCAGCCGGGCCAACATGGTGAAACGCTGTCTCTACTAAAAATACAAAAACTAGCCAGGCGTGGTGGTGGGCATCTGTGGTCCCAGCTACTTGGGAGGCTGAGGCAGGAGAATCGCTTGAACTCGGGAGGTGGAGGCTGCAGTGAGCCAAGATTGTGCCATTGCACTCCAGCCTGGGTAACAGAGAAAGACTCCATCTCCAAAAGAAAAAAAAAAAAAAAAGGAGAACAGGCTTCCTATTGCCAAAAATAGGGTTAACAGTGATGCTATATGACTGCTTCTGTCAATAGAAGACAGACAAATAATGTAGTCAAGGCTGTGCTGGGTGTGATACCTCACAACTTTAATCCCAGCTCTTTGGAAGACACCCATCTCTACAAAAATAAACTTAAAAATTAGCAGGGGGTAGTGGCATGCACTTGTAATCCCAGCTACTCAGGAGGCTGAGGTGGGAGGACAGCTTGGGCCTGAGAGTTTGAGGCTGTAGTGCATTATGTTCATGCCTATGAATAGCCACTGCACACCAGCCTGGGCAAAATAGCAACACCTTGTCTCTAAAACAGAAACAAAACACACACACACACACATACACTCTCTCTCCACTGTGTATGAAAAAAATGAAAAAATATGTATAAAATTAACAACCGGTCTTGGGAGACAGGATGCGATAGGAAACACTGATCCACAAAATTAAAAAATAATCTCACAAAGAATGTACAAAATAGTTGCCTTGTTTTTCTTTTCCTTTTATGTCTACCTTTAAGATACATCCAATGATTAGTTTTTACTTTTACCCACAGTATAATATATACTGTTCACCCTGAGACCAGATACCTAAAATAGTATCAGCTGGTGTATATCAGAATGACACATAACGATACAGATGATAAACCATTGTTATTACTGTGTGTAAGCACTCAAAACCAAAGAGAGTATTAATAAGACAAATGTAAAAATGAAAAGGCTGCTGATGCTCTGTGGACCTTTCAAATTATTTATGCATATCAGTGAATAAATGATTATAATAAAAATTGACCTACATATATGCTTTATATGAACAGTTGCAGTCTGTTAAAGTCCAGAAAAGCTTAAGTTAAATCTGCTCTTATTAAACTGAACCTGAGAAGTTATACATCTACTCTGATATACATACTACAGTTATAAGGAAGGTCACGGATAAAATTATTTAATTTTAATCAAAACTTTTCTTCAGAATGCATTATGACAAACAGTCCTAGGTATCATAAAAGTCTGGCTATAATAAAAATCTTGCTCAATTTCCCAATTCATACTGAGAAACAAATAATCCTAAACATTCAAATAAACAAAACAAAATGAAAAATCCTTCAATCTTTGGCTGAGAGGAAGCAAAAGACAGAGATGGAGAAAAGATCTGGAATATCTCAAGTCTATCTCACAGGAGACACGGCGTTACCTTGTCACAGCATTCGACAGCTTTGGTGTATTCTCTAAGCTTCAGGTAGCACATGGCCAGGTTCAGAAAGGCAGCAAGCAGAAATGATTCAGAAGCTTTTGATTCCTTTTCTGATAAACCATATTCCATCTCTAACCAGGATACTATCTTCCCATACTGAATCACCGCCTGCATGTATTTGCCTCCCTAGGAGAAAAAAGTGTCATTATTTGTACTCGGTCTTCAGGGTGTACAAAAGAAAAGCAAATCCTTAAAGGGAAGCAACCCCTCCAGCAAACCCTGGTACAGCTGGTTTCTTTCTTTCCTTCTGGAGGTGGCTCTCCAGGTGCCTTTCCCACTCCCTTGGAGGCCTCGGTGGCCTGCGAGCTGGTTTGGGGCAGTGCCTGAGCACTGTCTAGTGCTTCTCTCCAGCATTTCCATCCATCCCTTTGGCGTAGTACAGCCAGAGTACTACGGTTGTACTATCCTTTGGTGTAGTAGAGCAAGGCTTCTGGGCTACGTTCTTTGATGCCAATATTCTTTGGTGTTTTTTTTTTTTTTTTTTTGAGACAAAGTCTCGACTGTCTCCAGGGCTGGAGTGCAATGGCATGATCTCAGCTCACTGCAACCTCCGCCTCCTGGGTTCAAGCGATTCTCCTGCCTCAGCCTCCTGAGTAGCTGGGACTACAGGTGGCCACCACCACGCCCAGCTAAGTTTTTCGTATTTTTAGTAGAGACAGGGTTTCACTATGTTGGCCAGGCTGGTCTCGAACTCCTGACCTCATGATCCGCCTGCCTTGGCCTCCCAAAGTGCTGGGATAACAGGCATGAGCCACTGCTCCTGGCCTATTCTTTAGTCTTTCAAAAGGACTGTGAGCAGTTTTAGACCATGCCATTAAAAAAAAGAAGAGGAAGTTACTTTTCTCTTCAGCACTTCACAGCAAATACTATATTCTGGCAAGTGCTAGTTCCAAACACAGCCAATCTTATTTGAACCAATCTCTGTTGCAACTACTAAACTCTTGTCATTCATAGTGCAAAAGTTGCTCTAGACAGTATGTAAATCAATAGGTGCAGCTGTGTTTCAGTTAAACTGTACTTACAAAAACAGGCAGAGACCAGATTTGGCCAGCAAACTGTAGTTTCTGACCCTTGATCTATAGGCAATGGGAATACGAATAGTTGGATAGTAGCATACAACATAAATCACAACTACAAAACAATATACATCAGAAAGGTCTTTCAGCTATGTGAGAAAAATCTTTCTCCTACTCATATTTTTGTTTTTACCTGATTAGAATTAGAATTCTAACAATTTTAACAATCACATCAATAAATTATATATACATATATATATGCATGCTCATATAAGAAACTCTGGGGGCCGGGCGCGGTGGCTCATACCTGTAATCCCAGCACTTTGGGAGGCCAAGGCCGGCGGATCACTTGAGGCCAGGAGTTCGAGACCAGCCTGGCCAACATGGTGAAACCTCTTCTCTATTAAAAATACAAAAATGAGCCAGGTGTGGTGGCACATGCCTGTAATTCCAGCTACTTAGGAGGCTGAGGCACGAGAATCGCTTGAACCCAGGAGGCAGAGGTTGCAGTGAGCTGAGATCATGCCACTTGCACTCCAGCTTGGGTGACAGAGCGAGACTCCTTCTCAAAAACAAAACAAAACAAAACCCCTCTAGGGCTGAGACAATGTGTTCACTGAGATTTAAGATGAATGAAAGAACTGGGGGATCGCTGGTAAACACGCAAATAGAAACAGGAGTGCAACTGGGGACTCTCCTTTGAGGAGGCGATAAGCTCAAAACCACAGAGGACACATCTTGCCAGATGGCAGAGGAGCAGCCAGACCTATTAGGACATTAAATTCAATGCCTGACCAACAGTGTTAAGACTATGTTACTAGGATTTACCACCGTCAAAGGAGCGTGTACATCTCACCGCCGCGTTGTCTCTCCCCACAAATACTCCAACCCTCCCCCAAGGACTCTGAGTAAGAGAAAAACCATACAGCAGGTGTAAAAGGATGCTCCTGTGACACAGGACTTAAAGCAGGTGACATAAGAAACGCGCTCTGCCTGTAGAAAGGAAGCCCCGGTGTAGATTTTCTGGTGATGAAGATAGGGCAGACCTGTTCCAGCTGGAGGGCCTGGGTGTGAATGAGGGCCAGGCTACATCCTCGAACATCCTTCTTCCCAAGTCACTCGCTTAGGAGAGAGGAGACTGGCACTAAAATCAAAGACTGTCACCCTCTCTGCCTCAGAAATGTGTGATACAGGTTATTCATAAGGACCCAGGGCATTTTATTATAAATGCTGAAATTCTTGAGGACATTAGATTTGCTATGGACTAAATTGTGTCCCCCATCCCAAATTCCTATGTTGAAGCCCTCACCCCCAATGTGACATCTGCAGATGGAGCATTTGGGGAGGGAATTAGGTTAGATGTGGTCATGAGGGTGGGGCCTCATGATGGGATTAGAGCCTTTACAAGAAGAAACACGGTGCTGGCTGCCCTCTGCCCTCTCTCCACTCACGGGCACATGGAAAGGCCACGTGAGGTCACAGCAAGAAGGGAGCTACAAGGAACCAGAGGAGAGGCCCTCCCCAGGCACTGACCCTGCTAACACCTTGATCTTGGACTTACAGTCTCCAGAAGTAAATTCCTGTTGTTGAAGCCAGCCAGTGTAGGTATTTTGCTGTGGCAGCCCAAGCTGACTAAGACAATACTTACATTTTGTCATAGCCTTAGACCTACCCCCTCCTTTTTTGGATGCTACAAAAAAATAAGAATAAAGTCCTCACCAGTTTCAGGTCGAAATTTTCTTTCTGTCACTGCCTATTCTCTTGCTGGTCTTTGAGGACAGGCAGCATTCTCCTCTCCCTTTTGGAATATTCAGGGTTTAGCACCAAGAGGTCTTTTTTTTTTTTTTTGAGACGGAGTCTCGCTCTGTCGCCCAGGTTGGAGTGCAGTGGCCGGATCTCAGCTCACTGCAAGCTCCACTTCCCAGGTTTACGCCATTCTCCTGCCTCAGCCTCCTGAGTAGCTGGGACTACAGGCGCCCGCCACCTCGCCCGGCTAGTTTTTTGTATTTTTAGTAGAGACGGGGTTTCACCGTGTTAGCCAGGATGGTCTCGATCTCCTGACCTCGTGATCCGCCCGTCTCGGCCTCCCAAAGTGCTGGGATTACAGGCTTGAGCCACCGCGCCCGGCCACCAAGAGGTCTTTAATAAAGGTTTGTTGAGTAAATATTGAAATCAAAGGAATGTAAGTATGGAAACAAAACTTTTTCTAAAGTGGTGTGGTGGCTCACGTCTGTAGTCCCAGCACTTCGGGAAGCTGAGGCAGGAGGATCTCTTGAGTCCAGGAGTTCGAAGCTGCAGTTAGCTATGCTTGTGCCACTGCACTCCAGCCTGGGTGATAGAGTAAGACCCTGTCTCTCTCTAGAAACAATACCAACAACAAAACCTTTTGCTATCATTGGGAGCAAAAACGTGTGGGTGGGAATGAAAGGTGCTGTTTCATTGAGATGAGATGGGAAGGACAGGCATTTCCCCTGTCATGCCTCATTTCTTCATCCTCTCTCCTCCTCCATCTCTAATGTACCTATTAACTTTTCTGATTATCTCCTAATACATTGTGTAGGGAAAGAAAAGAAGAGCCAGGGAGGACAAAAACCTAGATCGTATCATTTCAGTAAGTTCTGAATAATCAGAATGGTAGAAGGCTATGGTAAAACAAAACACAAAAAAACAGGTATTAGACTTCTTAATAGTCTCTTTACATTTATAGGGCATTTAAATTCTTTGAAAGCTCTTGCATATATATCATGTAACTTTATTTAGACTTGAACTTCCAATGAGCGAAAAATCTGTCTTGTACTCCCTGCTTCTGAGGTACTAAAGCAGTTCTCAACCAGGGGGTGATTTTGCCCCCCCAGGGAACACCTGGCAGGTCTGGAGGCATTTTTAGTTGTCATAACTGGGTAGGATGCTACTGGCATCTAATGGGCAGAGGCCAGGAATGCTGCTAAATATTCTACAATGCACAAGACAGCCCCACACAACGAGAATTATCCCACTCCAAATGTTGATAGTACCAAGGTTGAAAAATTCTGCACTAAGAGATAAAAGAGGGTGGACTCCTCTTAGGAATTTTTTAAAATCTCAAATTCTGGAGTCATAAATGGCTTGTTTCTAAATCACACTACTGGTATCTTGGAAGAGCAAGGGTGGTGAAAATATAGCAAAGCCCGATTTATCTGAAGAGTTCAGAGGTTGAACGATTCTCCTCAACTAGTTTGTTTTAGAAATGTTTCTTTCCAGGAGAAGCACAAGGGGGCGCAAGAATCCCACATCACTTCAGTGTCCTTAGCCTTCTTGCCACTCTGCTGCCAAGTCAGAAAAAAAAAAAAAACAAAACAAAACACTGACCAGGTGTGAGTTAATGCTCCTGTCCTGCAGAACACTGTCAGCTATGAGGGCAAAAACTGTGTCTGTTTAACTGGCTTGCACAATGCCTGGCTTAATATTATGCTGTTACCTGTACTTAATAATTATTTTCAGAACCAAATAAAGAGTTCTCTATTTTTCTTCTCTTTGGTAGTCAGAGGTTGAAATGAGGATTTTACATCTTCAATGGCAAAATCATTCCCACTTAAAAGCTGAGTACAATTTAACCCTACTCAGGAGAGAGGCTTTACCCATTTAGGTATAAACCAAACCAACAGATCAATGGAAACAGAATTCCAAGATGCAGATGGCATGAAATACAGATTTTTAGTTCAGCCCATCTCTGCTCTCACCTACACATCTGGACTCTGTGCAAATGCATAACATGCCGAGTCAGACACCCTGGAGCGACAAGGCCCAGGAGGGCAGTATGGCAGCTGGAAACCTTCCCCAAAGTTGGGAAGGGAATATGTACAGGAAACTATCTACTAACCATTTTGAAGCTAAAGCTAGGACTACTGCTGGGATCTTTTACCTATAATTATAAAGGTGCCTCCAGGGAAGTTTTTAGTGGTACAAAATGTTCAGAGACATTCTGGGAGAAAAATCTTAGGTCAGTGGTTTTGAACCTTTCATTAATTTTTCCCCAATGGACTAATGTTTTGAAAGATTTTGCCTATCAAATTCCATGCTAAAAATAATTTGTTCCGTATGTGTGACTGCTGATCCAGATTTTTATCCAAAGATTGGTAATTTTAAGAAGGTTCATAATAGTATCACTCTTGCAGTTGTGATGCTAATAAGCAACAAAGTTAAGTAACTGTACAGACACTTACTCATTGCTTTCCGCTACTGATTACTAATTCTGGCCATCTCTCTGTATATATTCAGAACACAGCTATATGACACATGGCTTCATAACATTATTTCATTACCAATAATGTTCTCCAAAATTCTGTATCATAGCAACCAATTAGAGCCTCTGAATAGCTGAGCTGCTTTACTACACTGAATCGATATGATTCTACTCAAAGGCCAAAAGCCTCAAATCTTCCCAAACTGTTAATATTCTACTTAGAAGTATTAAAAAATATGTAAAATATATAAAATACAGTTCAGGATTTTTACGGACTTCAGAAATATAGAAAATACCGTTAAGGACCCATGATCTTAAGAAATTTTGTAGAAACATTTTTCACTCTAGTGTATTACGTATTTGGATATACAAACAACCCATTTGGAATCTTACTTGAATAGTTTAGAAGTATCCATATACCTCAATTTGAATTAAAAACAGGCCGGGTGCGGTGGCTCACGCCTGTAATCCTAGCACTTTGGGAGGCCGAAGTGGGCATGAGGTCAGGAGATGGAAACCATCCTGGCCAACACGGTGAAACCCCATCTCTACTAAAAATACAAAAAATTAGCCGGGCATGGTGGCAGGTGCCTGTAGTCCCAGCTACTCGGGAGGCTGAGGCAGGAGAATGGCGTGAACCTGGGAGGTGGAACTTGCAGCGAGCCGAGATCGCGCCACTGCACTCCAGTCTGGGCTACAGAGCGAGACTCCGTCTCAAAAAAAAAAATAATAAAAAAATCAAAACAAAACAAAAAAACCTCCTTGTTCTTGAGAGTTTAGAAACTCACAGAAATTCAGGCTGGAAGGAAACTTGAGGAACATCTAACTCCCCTATTTTTCACTTGAAAATATAACCTCTTTGGACCTTAAATGACTTTAAAATAAAGCCCATTTTCCCCAATTCCGAGCTTATTCTATCATACCCCAATGCTTTCTGGTGATCCATAAAAGAGTTTAGTACACATAGTAAATAATGATAAAATAAGTATAAATATATAAATGTTATCTAAACCCATGATTTTAAATTTGTTTGAATACAACCTACAGTAAGAAATGTGCAATCCAGTACTTACTCATACACACGTAAAGTTTTATGCAACAAAACTGATCCTTATATTGCAATACACTTCCACAAAACTGATTTCACGACCCAATATTGTCTTGGCTCAAATTCTGAAAACACATGGTGCCCTCTGGCTGTGTTAATTTTGGGTTGATTATATATTCTTACATAATTCTCTAGTTGTTTCATTTGGATTAACATTGCCACCCCTCCCTCCTGACAAGGTTGTAACTTAATAATAGCATGGCTTATAGCAGATGCCCCATAAAGACTTGTTAAAGTACACTTATGCCTCACTGCTTTATACTGCTGAAAAACACTGCATGTATTGCAGTGGTAGAAAATGAAAGAAACCTTGACAAAACTCCCATTCTCCCTCTAATTCTCATCACTAAGCCCTTTCTGCTTGACATGGAGAAGGCATATATTTGGGGTGGGGAAGCAATGGGTAGAACACTGATTACAACAGAATAAAGTGCAGTTTCTTTTCTTCTTACATCTAGAGGTTTAAGATCTAAGTGAGAAAATATCACACTCCAGATGCTCCAAGAAGGGTTTTTGAGAAGCAATCTACGATGAATATCATTCAGGAATATCTGGAGATTCCTCACAAAAGCAAGTGTGCACGAATCATCTTGGCTGTGAGAAGCAGTCAATACTCTCCTGTCAGTTCTTTTTAAAATCTGTATATGTTCTCTTTCCCTTTGTCATATGCTCTAGTGACTTCATCAAGACAGTATAAAGGAAGATGGGCTGGGTGCAGTGGCTCACGCCTGTAATCTCAGCACTTTGGGAAGCTGAGGCGGGAGGACTGCTTGAGGCTAGAAGTTTGAGACCAGCCTGGGAAAGAAAAGGAGGCCCTGTCTCTCATACAAAAAAAAAGGAAGAAAAATGATGAGAAACTTACCCCTATGAATTCCATTCTTTGTTAATAATTATTCTATTCATTCTTTTTTCATTCCAAAAACACTTGTTGAGTGCCAAGTATGCACCAAGCAAGATGCTTTAGGAGTAAGTGATACTGTGGTGGGTGGGGATACCAGACCTGGTCTGCCTGTGTGGAAGGTTACAATCTAGAGCAGAATGTGTAAAAGAGGAATATGTACCTTTTTTTCCCCACATTATTCTTTTCTCACCATTTTTCATATTGAAAATGACAGATTTGTAAAAATTCCAGCTTATTCTTACCAAGCAGAGTGTTGATAAAATTCAGAGTAGGGAATATCAGCACAATTCACTGACACTTGAGTAAATTATTTGAGATGGAAAGGATTGTACAGGGACTCACACACCTTGAAGTATACGGTTCCCTTCTCTTTGACAATGGCAGCCTGCTCCAATTTTTCTTTGGTATCCATCTCCCAGGATTCTTTGGCCTGTGTGTAAATTTGTGACAATGGTTAGATGAACAGAGAGAAAAGCATCAGTTGAGCCCTATTAGAACAAAGAGCAGCTAATTCTAGAAGATACTCCAAACTGAAAACACTCTGGCTGTTGAAATTGTGTGTCAGTGCCAATTTACTGCTAGGCCAGTGCTTCTTTACACTGTTTTAAGAACTCACTTTCCATTATGACCAAGCTGCAGCTTGAACAATGTTGCTCAAGAGGGAGGAGCCGCAAAAACACAGCAAGGAACACACTCTGGTAAGCACTGCTACAAAGTGAATCTTTAGAAATATAAGGTGAAGACACAAAGTTAAGGTCATGCCTTATATCCTCCCTCTTGCAAGCCTCTCCACTAGGCTGTTTCTCTTAAGCCTCAGTTTTTCAACTCTAAAATGGGAACATGACTGTAGTCAAGTTGTAGTTTGTATATTCATACAGAATTTTCAAAATTCTGGGTCAGGTTGTCTTGTCACTCTAAAACAACCAGATATACTAATAATACTGCTAAATTGTATCAACTTGCAGATGTATACTGGGGGACTTCAAGCAAAATATAACTGGGAGTTAAAGCTCATGCAAAAATATCACTTTAGAGCCATAAATAAATGATTTCATTATCATATGCTAGCTTGTATTGTGTGTATTATTACTTCTACCATTACAGATACAAATCCAGAAATAACTGCACTTGCCATTTAAAAGCTGGATTTAGAAGGATCATAGAGTCAAGAGAACAATCTGGGATCCTTTAGGAAAAGTGACAGTGGGCGTGGTCAGTGCTATTTACTGCATATAAATTATGAAGTTTAAATGGGTAACTAAAATTCTCTCTATTCAAAAGATAAGGAGTGTGTGTTCCTGGTGTCACAGCCCCTGTTATCTTCTACTTTTATTATATTATTATTATTACTATTATTATTTTTTGAGATGGAGTTTCACTCTTGTTGCCCAGGCTGGACTGCAATGGCGTGATCTCAGGTCACCGCAACCTCCGCCTCCCAGGTTCAAGTGATTCTCCCGCCTCAGCCTCCAGAGTAGCTGGGATTACAGGCATGTGCCACCACGCCCCACTAATTTTTTGTATTTTTAGTCGAGACGAGGTTTCTCCATGTTGGTCAGGCTGGTCTCAAACTCCCAACCTCAGGTGATCTGCCCACCTCAGCCTCCTAAAGTGCTGGGATTACAGGCGTGAGCCACCGTGCCAGCGACTATCCTCTACTTTTTAAAAGTGAATAATGAAAGGGTTACTCGTCTTGCTGGCAACTCATATAATTCTGCTTCCTAATAATGTAGCTCAATTATTCAAAAACCTAGTTATGGTTCAATTCCAGGTTTTAGCACCCAAAAAAACAAAAACAAAGAACACCTAGTTAATAAGTCTCTTTGTATTTCTTAGGTTGGCTTCAGTCTTTATGGAATATAAGTATACTCTTTTATTTTTTCTTTTTCTGAGACACGATCTTGCTCTCGTCCAGGCTGCAGTGCAGTGGCACGATCATGGCTCACTGTAGCCTCGACTTCCCAGGCTCAAGCAATCAATCCTCCTGCCTCAGCCTCCCGAGTAGTTGGGACCACAGGCGTGTGTCACCATGTCCAGCTAATTTTTTTTTTTTTGTAGAGACAGGGCCTTACTATGTTGCTCAGGCTGGTCTCAAACTCCTGGGCTCAAGCCATCCTCCTATCTTGGCCTCCTGAGTAGTTGGGACTACAGAAACGTGCTACTACACCCAGGAAAATTTTAAATTTTTTTGTAGTGAGGGGGTGTCACTATGTTGCCCAAGCTGGTTTTGAACTCCTGGGCTCAAGTATTCCTGCCTCGGCCTCCCAAAGTGCTGGGATTATAGGTGTGAGCCACCATGCCTGGAATATAAGTATATTCTTTTTTTTTTTTTTTTTTTTTTTTGTCTCCCAGGCTGGAGTACAGTGGCACGATCTCAGCTCACAGTAACCTCCACCTCCTGGGTTCAAGCAATTCGCCTGCCTCAGCGTCCCGAATAGTTGGGATTACAGGCACCTGCCACCACGTCCAGCTAATTTTTGTATTTTTAGCATAGATGGGGTTTCACCCATCTATGCAGCCTGTTGGCCAGGCTGGTCTCGAACTCCTGACCTCAGGTGATCCACCCACCTCGGCCTCCCAAAGTGCTGGGCTTACAGGCATGAGCCACAGCACCTGGCCAGGCCTAGTCTATTCTTAACAAGGCAAAGGATTAAATCACATTGCCCCGAACAACATCACATACCTTCATGTGATTTCAAATATACCAAGCAGCAGTGCATGAATATACTCTTGGAGTGATGACAGAGCACAGGCTTGCTGTGGTGTCACTGGGAGAGTGCTCCTAAATAAGCAATGTCCACTGGGCGATGAGAGGGAAGGGGCAAGAGGCTGCTTTATAAAAATGGAAATAGTAAAGCCAGAGGTCTAAATAACCACATGCTAAAGATTATCTTCTCTCTCTTTAACAATAAAAAAAACACAATATGCAATGACGACAGCATTGGGGCATCAGTGCTGAGCTAGCAGGTTTTCAGAAGAGGTTACATGACAATCAGTGGTCAAACCAGAGCATATGTCTGTCTAGGGGAACATGAAATGGAAGGGGTATGATTAGGAATGTCACTGTTGGGGGTGAATCCCAAAGCAGGCCTCCCCTCACTTTCTTAACCCAAAGGTACAGGCCCATAGGACCAGGATTTCCTTTCTGAATCTAACAAAATATAAATGGTCACGTTTCCATTTATATTACTGTGCTTAAGGTGGCCAGGCACAGTGGCTCACACCTGTAATCCCAGCACTTTTGGAGGCCAAGGCAGGAGGATGGCTCGAGCCCAGGAGTTTGAAACCAGCCTGGGCAACACAGTGAGACCCCATGTCTACAAAAAATAAACAAAATTAGCTGGGCGTGGTGGCATGTGCCTGTAGTCCCAGCTACTTGGGAGGCTGAGGTCGGAGGATTGCTTGAGCCCAGGAAGTCGAGGCTGGAGTGAGCTATGATTGTGCTCACTGTATTCCAGCCTGGGTGACAGAGTGAGACCCTGTCTTGAAAAAAAAAGGAAAAAAAAAACAACAAAAAAATCCTTAATGTACAGAAAGTGGAGGTAGCACTGTGCAGGAATAAAGAAGGAACACAAATGCAGTCCTTGAGAAGCTCCACAAAGGGCAGGGCTTTGGAAATGCCAGGGGCATGTGGCCGAAGACGACAGCATACCTAGCTCAGGTATATGCTGTGTGTGTCCAGTTCAGCTGCTGCTGGGAGCCTCCAGAGTGAAACTGAGATGAAAATATGTTCAAGGAGTCATACTGTTTCTGGAATCCAAGGCAACTGACAAATTCTCTCTCATCTCTACTTGGAGAAGTATGAAAAAAAAAAAAGACTTCGGGTTAGCCGGTTTCTTTCTCGTATCCCTGGTCACACAGCCTAGAGGCCTTCGAGGACTTGCAGTTGGGATAACAACTTGAAGTCACAGTGCAGGCCCCTTCATGACTCCTGTGAAGGGTACAATCCGTTCAGCTCTGAAAAGCTGCACCCCACTCCCCCAAGGAGCCACTTGGCAGAACGTGAACCTTTCTGTCCTCAACCCAGGAAAAAAAAAGTACAAAAAGAACAAGTCTAGGAACAAATAAGGGAACAAGTCTTGGATTCTACCCAAAAAAGTTTAAAAAAAAAAAAAAAAAGCTGACACATAGGAACAAAATAAGAACACGGAGCTCCTTCGTTGTATATCAGCTGTGCTATGTCAGTTGTCCTATTCTTCAGCAGTAGTGTTGGAGGCAAGAGACAAACTTGATAATGAATAAACACCATCTATCTATACCACCTACTAAAATAAGATACTGATTTATAGGAAGTGGATGGAGAAGAAATCTACCATGATTTTAAGGAAGTTGGTATTTTCTCACCTTTTCGAAGCTCTTAAGTGTAACTTCATATATAAGCTCAGCATTAGGTTCAATGCCAAATTTAGGCTTCCCTGCCTCTCCAAAACCATATCTGAAATGGAGAGTAAAAAATAAAACTTCAAAAGAATTGGTGTATTTCCAGGCACTTCCTTCAGTATTTTGAGGCATCAACAGAGCTATCATTTGCAAGCTACATATGTCAGAGACCCTGAAGACAAACCAGATGTTGACCGGAAGATACAGTGTGAAGTATCTTCACTGCTACAGTTTTCTTAGAAACCAGGCTAGTTTAGTTTTCTTTTTTCCTTCACATTCACATGTAATGCAACACCTGTACTCCTTGGGGCAGCTTGATTCATGGGATTTTAAATGTCACTGCCTTTTTCTCTACTTGATTTTATATCTAGTGGTTTTTTTTTTCTTTTTATAAAATGGCCATGATTTAGCTGCCAGGAATTTTCCCCTAAGTTTTATCAGCAGAAAGGACAGAGAGGACACAGTCACTGTAATTGTTAGAGTGGTACTCGCTGGAAGGATGTTTTAATAAGCTTTTAACTTTAAAGTGCTGTCACCTTCTAGTAGTATCACTTCCAGTCACGTAAGTGAAGGGGAAAGGCTCACACATCAGGAGAGAAAAGTTTTCACACTATTTAAGTTTTGTAAAAGCACATGAAGAAACACAAATAACATAATGATATACTCAAAAATAGCTGTCCTAGCAAGTTCTGACACCTCCTCTAGAGACATATTCTTATGGCTTGTAGCTATTAGAGTGTAGGATTCTATACCTTTTAGCCAAAACTTACTGAAAAAAATAACTGAGGACATACAAATTTGCTTTTTTGGGATCATGTAAGATCTCCAGCAAATTAAATGTATTCCGGAAGCAGATATTTACTAGAATGGGAGCTGCAGCAGAGCTCTGTCTGGTTCGACTGTTTCCCAGTGTTTAGAACAAGGCCTAGCATATTAGTCAAGTGTTCACCGGAATATATTCTGTTCCCATTTGTTGCAAGTCAAGCTGTTCTTTAATATATAAAACGGTATTACAAAAACTTAGTAAACTCAAGCTTTCAGGGTACAGGTTGAAAGATGTCAAAACCGAGTTATCTAATACCTCCAGTTTTCTCTGGGGCAAAGGGACTAGAGTGGGAACACTCAAATTTTGTTGCTTACACCACTTTATTTACCCTTTGCCTGAATTTTCCAGGAATAAAAATGCTTACTCACTCACCTCCACTGCTACACAGAAAATGGAAGCTGGAGCCAGAAAGAGGAATAGAGATACGAGAGCTGCTGGGAATGAGGAGCTGGGCAAAGGGTATCTTCCGCAAAGACATAAAAAAGGACATGATTACCAATGACCAATTTTAAGAAGTGATGCCTAATTTTCTACTTTGAGATCTTAGATGTATATATCTACTATCTTGTTTCTGCCATCTGATAAATTAAAAAAAAAAAAATCCTTAACTACCCAGGTAGGTAGGTGAGTCCTTGCTAAGCACATGTTTACTGACAGCATGTTATATTTGGAGTCTTGTGCTAAGCAGTTGCAAATACAACAAATGATCTGGCATTTGCCTTAGACCAGTGGATCTCAACCAGGGTGATTTTAACTCCTCTTCCCTCCAGGAAACCTTTGGCAATGTCCAGAAATAATATGGGTTGTCACAACTATGGGGGTGCTACTGGTGCTGGATATTCTACAATGCACAAGACAGCCCCCTATGACCACGAATTAGCAAGCCCAAAGTGTCAACAGTGCTGAGGATGAGAAAATCTGCCTTAGAGGAAGGTGGGTGGGGAGTGTGGGGTTGAATGAAGAGAGGCACCAAGTGTCCTATTATTGATGGGATGAAAGAAGACTAAAGAAAAATATTATTTCTACACTCTATCCCAGGTTAAAATGAAGGGATTCAGTCAAGATACATGTGGCGCACATGATCTTGCAGAGGTGAAAGCCCACGGCAAGATATTCTGGCAGCACCTATCCTGACTTCCATATTACACAGAAAGTTGTCAGCCTGGGTAAAGAAGGAACCAGGGCACTCAACTCATCTGACTGAAAAACAAAACACCACAAGAGGAATCCCAGGACCCAACCAAAAAATAATCTAGACTACAGTAACAAAAGGAATTCAGTGTTAATGCCCTTGAATTAAGTTTCCTCCAGAGATCAGAGATACAAATAATGACTTTTAATGACCATTAAGCCTTAATGTGCATATAAGAAGCACTTGGACTACAAGCTCTTATCAATCGCTCCATTTTTACAGATAAAGAAACAGAAGCTCAGCGATAAGTGCTTCCTGAGAAGTCACACAAAGAGGCAGTGGTAGAGCCAGGGTTTAAATTCAGACCCCGTGTGTCCCCAGAAAATCAGGTTTTTTTTGACTCATACTGCCTCATAACTAGACACTATGGCTCTTGGTAGCCGTTTTTTGTTTTTTTGTTTTTGTTTTTTTTTGAGACAAGGGTTTCACTCTGTCACCCCAGGCATCGTGCAGTGGTACGATCTCAGCTCACTGCAACCTCCGCCTCCTGGGTTCAAGTGATTCTCCTGCCTCAGCCTCCTGAGGAGCTGGGATTACAAGCATGTGCCCCCATGCCCAGCTAATTTTTGTGTTTTTAGTAGAGACGGGGTTTCACCATGTTGGCCAGGCTGGTCTTGAACTCCTGACCTCAAGTGATCCTCCTGCCTTGGCCTCCCAAAGTGCTGGGATTACAGGTGTGAGCCACCTTGCCCGACCAATAGCCTATGTTTTTGTTTGGAGTTCATGCATGACAGAAACATAAGGAAAGGAAGGAAAAAAAGTTAAAACTATATACACTTTACCTAAAACAAAAAAGATTTATTAGTCTCAGTATTTAAAACAATACAAAGGGAAGATATTGTCCCAATGAGGAGAAAGAAAAATGGATTGTCTGGAAATGTTTTATGAATTTCTTACTATGAAGACATTCTAGGCCGGGCGTGGTGGCTCACACCCATAATCCCAAGCACTTTGGGAGGCTGAGGCTGGAGGACTGCTTGAGCCCAGGAGTTTGAGATCAGCCTGGACAACTTAGTAAGACCCTGTTTCTACAAAATGAAAAAAATTAGCCAGGCAGGGTGGAGCATGCCTATAGCCTCAGCTACCTGGGAGCTTGAGGTGGGAGGATCCCTTGAGCCCAGGAGTTCGAGGCTACCGATTATGCCACTGTACTCCAGCCTAGGCGACAGAGTGAGACCCTGTCTCGGAGGGTGGGCGAGGGAAAGAAAGAAAACATTCTTTCCAAGAGTCTATCAGAGTATCAGAGTCAAAGAGAAGGTCTGTCTTGGAAATTTTCTGGAGAATGAAATACAGATAACACTAAGAGCTATTTGCAGATTTTTTCTGCAACAGCCATACTTATAGCAACATTTAGCTACAATGTTTTATGAAAGTGGGAACCTGAATAAAAGAAGTAAATTCACTGCATGCACTGAAAACATGCTTAGCATGTAGGGGTTTTCTACACACACACAGGGTATGCATATAAGTACATATATACACACACACACATATATAGCATGTAGGGGTTTTCTACATATATATGTAGTACTACATAATGCATATGCAGCAGTCTCGTATTACAGAGAATGCACTTCACATAATTCTTCAACATACCAACACCTTGAACAAAAATAATGTTCCTTTCTAAATATGCTAAACTATTTCCATAAAACACATGAAAAATTTTTATACCTAGAAATTTATGAAAACCTATTGACAACTTTTATGCCTGAAAAGATCTGAAAAATCGATCTCATGTTAAACAGGATTTCCTTTTTCTTGTGGTCCGAGGGTAAAATGGAAGAGAAGGCAAGCTGTCACAATACCAACAAAAGCTCACACACCGCGGGCTCACTTGTGCCCTACATGTGCAGGATTTCATTTAGCTCTCCATAACTTTATGAGGTGGATACTGTCATCCCTATTTACAGAGGGGAAACTGAGGCTTAGGAGGGTTAAGTGCCTTGGCCAAGTGCACAGAGCAGGGTCTAGCCACTAATGAGACAACAAACAGTTTAAATCTGAAAAGAACTGTTTGCGTTAAAAAATATAAAGACAATTTCTATTTTTCTTTGCCATTACACTTGAGACATCTGTCCCCACAACTGCCTTGTCAGCCAGGCTAAAATGTAATGTATATAAACTGGTTCATATAACATTACATTGTCATAATACATACAGAATTTATCCTAAGGAAGCTTAAATTTTGAAAACATACATTACACATAAATCCACCTCTCTGAGTTTAAAACTACTGTAATTTTGAAATGCTGATTAAAAATAATCAGATATGGCCTGGCGCAGTGGCTGTAATCAATCCCAGCACTTTGGGAGGGTGAGGCAGGCGGATCACTTGAGTCCAGGAGTTGGAGACCAGCCTGGGCAACATGGCAAAACCCTGTCTCCACAAAAAATACAAAAAGTAGCTGGGTGTGGCGGTGCACACCTGTAGTCCCAGCTACTCCAGAGACTGAAGTGGAAGGATCATCTGAGCCCTGGAGGCTGAGGTTGCAGTGAGCCGTGATTGTGCCACTGCACTCCAGCCTGGGCGACAGAGTGAGATCCTGTTACAAAAAAAAAAAAGTAATTAGAGATTATTTAGATATGGAAGAGATAGCTTTTTCTATGCTCTATCTGAATTTTAAGAAGTATCTGACAGAAACAGAATTAGTTTTACCTAAGAATAAACTACAAATATAGAGTAAATATTAATATAAATAAGACACATTGAAGTGGCGGCTACAGTTAGTGGAAAGAGGAACCAGGTAGAGAAAAAGAAGGCATTATACAAAGGGTGCCTCAGTGAGGGCTATAAAGAGTTCAAGGTAGAGCATTTTGGAAGGATTTTCAAGTGGTAGTTGCATGGCTAAAACATCACCTCAAAAATATGATCATGGGCTGGGCATAGTGGCTCACACCTGTAATCCCAGCACTTTGGGAGGCCGAAGTGGGAAGATCACTTGAAGTCAGGTGTTCGAGACCAGCCTGGCCAACATAGTGAAACCCCGTCTCTACTTAAAATACAATTAGACGGGCATGGTGGTGGGTGCCTGTAATCTTCAGCCTCAGCTACTTGGGAAGCTGAGGCAGGAGAATTACTTGAACCCGGAGGTAGAGGTTGCAGTGAACCAAGATCATGCCACTGCACTCTAGCCTGGGTGGCAGAGCAAGACTCCGTCTCAAAAAATATATATATATGATTATGGATCAAGTGCTGGGGCAAAGGTAAACTGCCGTTGGATTACTACAGAGTCTACAAAATGACACCACCAAAGGCATAACATCACCTACTGGCAAGTGCAGGTCATCAAGATTCTCAGTAACTCAGAATCCCACTGTCTGAAATCCATGGAGCCAGGGGCAGGATACACTAGATAAGCAGATGCACTCTCATGCAGACAAAATCAAAACACCCTGGGTTCTCTCAGGGGTCTGTTTCTCAAGACAGAAGGGTTGGATTCATGGTATAATTTTAGATCTAAAAATAATACTAAACATGTTTTCATAAGAGAGACTGTCAGTGTCTGATGGCTCTAAGCTTGGAAGTGCTAATGGATATCCTTATGATGGGAAAAATTTAGGCAAAAAATGAGTCATCTCCGTTGCCTTTAGATCCAGGAAGAATGTGCTTTTTTTTTTTTTTTTTTCCAAAGACTCTGTATAAGACCAAGTGACACAAGTTCAAGTGGTAGTAAATCATCCAAATGCTTCTTTGATCCCAACCCCCATGTTTTCCTGCCTCTTGCCTAGTTTAGAGAAAAGGAAAGAGGGGGTGAGAGAACCACATATGAGAAGAGTCCATAACTGCCTGTCTTGGCAATAATGCAGGCAAGACAAATCATTACAAAAGCAAAAAGTGCCTGTAAGTCCTATTCTGAACATATATCAATCAAGTAAACATGCTCACAAACCTCTATGATATTGTAAGGTCCATTAATTTATGTGATGACTAACTGCAGCCTGATTTAATTGTTTCCGCTGTTGGATTAACTTCACTGAAAATGCCAAAACACTGAATGAAAAAGCAAGCATATTCCTGTCCTTTAGGTGACTTCCTAAACTGTGTTCCAAACTGGTATGCTGCTTACCTTGGTCCAAGATATAAAATACACTGTTCTTCCCGCTGCATTTTCTCCAGAGCTTTGTCAATTCCAATTGGAATGTCGTGGTCTTCTCCTTCACCCACAGTGAATGCCACATCTCTGCAGTCAAACATCCTTTCACCACAGCGGCCTTCCAGGTGGACTGAGGGCAAGGAGACAGGAGTCAACAGAGCTGCTTCTTAGGACTGGCTAATTCAGTGATGTGATAAATGAGCGCCGACAATGTAGCAAATACCATTTCCCCTTTCTCATTTCATCAAGAGACATACACAGTATGTCTTGGTGAAGCTTAGTCTACCCAGTCTGAAAGTTTAGGAGCAACCATATTTCTGTTTTGGGTTAAACTTGTAATTACTGATATTTGTATCAATAAGACAGCTTAGTAGGTAACAAACCAGAAACATAGGTTTATTCTAAGCCTACTATGTGACAGAAGTTTCCTCACCTATAACACAACGTCAAGACATGCTGGATTATTTAATAAATAGTTATCAAATGCCACAAATTTAATATCAAATATATAATGGCTTAAACACCTGTAACTGCATCTTGGCTTCAGATGCCAAAAAACCAAACTAAATGGCTATTTCTCCAATGATATACAAAGGTTAAATGAATACAGATGCTCCTTCTTCTTTAAGAGTCCTAATCTCATTCACAAATATATCTGAATAACAATGGTAAATCCAAAGACAACAACATCAATAACTATCTTAGCTATATCCCTTACTGGAAATAATAAAGTGTGAAAGAATCAAGAGTCTACTATAACTTCACAAATCAAATTACTTAATAACCTCCCCTGAAATGTTAGGAGGTCAATTTTGGGAGGCCTAATTCCTTGTTCCACCCCAATTTACCAAGCTCATTACCAGGGTAATTTCATATTAAAATAAGAGGCTTTTTATCTTAAGACAAAATAGGAAAAATGCATACAGATATCTATTTTTTCTTGATCAGTTAAACTGTTTTTTGAGACAGAGTCTTGCTCTGTCTCACCTAGGCTGGAGTGCAGTGGCACAATATCAGCTCACTGCAGCCTCCACCTCCTGGGTTCAAGCAATTCTCCTGTCTCAGCCTCTGAAGTAGCTGGGATTACAGGTGTGTGCCACCACACCCGGTTAGTTTCGTATTTTTAGGGTTTCACCACGTTGCCCAGGCTGGTCTCAAACTCCTGACCCTCAGGTGATCCACCTGCCTCAGCCTCCCAAAGTGCTGGGATTTCAGGCGTGAGCCACCACGTCTGGCCTAGACTCTTCATTTCTAGGAAAAACAATACTCTGAAACTTTACAACTACTTTGAATATTAAGGGTATTTATTCTTTCTATTTAAGTTTTTGATGTAATAAGAAAAATGGATGGCTGGTAATATAGCATAACAGTCATCAAGCAATATGGTAATTTGGATTTCATAAGAAAATCCTGACTGGGCGCGGTGCCTCACACCTGTAATCCCAGCACTTTGGGAGGCCGAGGCAGGCGAATCACCTGAGGTCAGGAGTTTGAGACTAGCCTGGCCAACATGGCAAAACCCCATCTTTACTAAAAATACAAAAAATAGCCAGATGTGGTAGCACGTGCCTGTAATCCCAGCTACTGGGGAGGCTGAGGCACGAGAATCACTTGAGCCTGGGAGGCGGAAGTTGCAGTGAGCCGAGATCATGCTACTGCACTCTAGCCTCCAGCCTGGGCAACACAGGGAGACTCTGTCTAAAAAAAAAAAAAAAAAAAAAAAAAAGAAAGAGAAAATCCCTTTATTTCTACTTCTGTAATATAACAGCCTATATTCAAAATTAGAGATTTCCTAAAATGCTTCTAACACTGGCTGATCTACTTTAGATCAATGACTTGTAGAGAGACTAAAAATCACTCGTTCTGTTATACTCATTTCATGCCCAATAAGATAACTATTATCTTCCAAATAAAAATTCAAATCTAACTCATTCTACTTTTGAACTACATGATCTCAATGAAGCTCTAAAATTCTATGATTCTATGACCTGGTAATATCACTCTCAATATCAATATAGCCCAGAAACCAGCTTCAAATCGAATTCCTGCAGTTAATCATTTAATTGAATTACCTCTAGCCCAGGTCTGAGAAATGAGAAAAACTGAAAAATGAACAGGAATGGTGTAGACACTAGGTGCCAGAATGTCCACAGGACATTTATGCTCTAAAGCTTTCTAACCTTTTCTTCTTCCTTTTGATTTGCTAAATCTTCTCTGTATTGTTCCAAATATGTACTGCCGAAGTGAGTACTCACTATCCTTTTTTAACTCACCAGTATTAATACCACCTTGACGTGTTCCCCTTGCAGACACAAAATGGGGTCTAGGAAACTTGGGTCAAACTAGAAAGGGCCTAACTCTTGAGTCAGCTCCTCCAAACAAGGGCTAGAGCTGGAGTGTCTGGGTAGAGCTGGCATACGGCATTTTAGTTTATGTCCCATAGTCATAAATGCTGGTAATTCCTTCTGTTATACTTACTTTTAGAATGCTCTAGATAAAATTAACTTGTGGCAAATTGAAAGTTCATTCTGGATTGGAAAACATTTAAAAAATAAATTCAACTTTAAAATTTTCAAATACAGTCATGCTTCACTTAAGGATGGGGATACATTCTGAGAGATGTGTCATCAGGTATTCTCATCATTGTGGGAGCATCTTAGAATGTTCTTACACAAATCAAGATGGAGCAGCCTACTATAACCTAGGCTAAGTGGTATAGCGTATTGCTCCTGGGCTACAAATCGGTATAGCATGTTACTGTACTGAATATGGTAGGTAACTGTAACACGATGATAAGTATTTGCATATCTAAACATTGAGAAAGTAGAGTAAAAATAAGGAATTATAATTTCATAGGACCACTGTCCGATGTGCAATCTGCTGTTAAACAAAATGTTACGCAGCATATGACTGTACATGCATACTAGAGAGGTTCTACAAGGAGTCTGAGGTTTAAGATATTTTTATTGAATTTGCTGAGGGTGGTGACGCACACCTGTAAGTCCCACCTACTCAGGAGGCTGAGGTGGGAGGACTGCTTGAACCTAGGAGTTCGAGGCTGCATTGAGTTATTATTGCGGGAACTGCAATCCAGCCTGGGTGACAGAGTGAGACCCTGTCTCCATTAAAAAAAAAAAAGATATTTTTACTGGAGTAAAAATGGATGTTTCTAAAGAGGTTACGAGTTCTAAATATTTAAAACTCTGCCCAAGAAATTTAGACTAATAACATTTTTCATTTAAAAAAAAAAAAGATTTGCTGAGCAAAGTAAATTTCAGCTCACGTATTGTGGAATGTCTCAAGCATAGAGATTTATTGTCCTAGTAGCTCACAACTTAGTTGACAGATTTTTTTTGTCTGAAGTTTATTGTTGGAAGTATCATCTTCCTCCCTTAAGGAGAGTACATTTAGTGGGGGAGGAAATTATCAGTACATTTGTTGTGGCTTTTGGTTGATCGAGTTTGAATGTTTTCAAAACAGGAAATCCAGAGACTCTGCAAGGATTCCTGCCTGTGCGTTAGTTTCCTAGGCTGTTTTTCAGCTTGATGTATGTACTTGATATTAAAATTATATAAGCAATCTCAGAAGTTCTCTTTAGATGTGATAACCCATCATTAGTGAGGGAAAAAGACTGGCTACTAATAAACATGTTGGGAAAGATAAATGAAGTAACTGTGCCAAAAAAAAAAGTCAAACTGTAACAAAGGCATAATTAAGAAAGCAAAACATTCATTGTAGCTCGTCTTTCTCAGAGAGACAATAAATGACAGAACTAGTGTCTGATGCTGTAATAGGACAGTAAACATTTGTGGTAGCTCTTATAAATATTTTCTACTTTACATGTGGACTAATCTTTTTTTTCTTCTTCCTGGTAAATCTAACCCTTCAAAATTGGACCCTGTAGTACTATAAAATCTTAAACGGATACACATCCAGATACATACACCCCAGTTTATATAAAAAAACCAAAACCATCACTTTGTAATACTGATAATATTCGGAATGTCAGAGTAAAAGGAGGTATCACAGCCTCATGGTGAATACAGCCCATTGATTCTCTACATCTACAAGCAGCAAAGGGCATTGCTGGGTTAACTGGTTTCTAAACTTGGAACACTGATGTGACAAGTTCTACAAGACTGCTGACAAGAACTCACATACTACTTGGAGCCACGAAAGACTGCTGATTGCCACAGTCAGGGGCCCCACTTGCGGTAACAGATGCAGATGTGACTAGTTCCTATAGCTCCACTTATTCTTTTTAATGTTATCTTTAAAACTGCTACCAAAAAAGCCAAAACAAAACAAAAACCATGGCAGCTCTGGCTGTGGAAGACCTGTGGTTGCTTTTTGACCTGGCATCTTTTAGTGCAAATACTAACTTAATAAATATTTAATAATAACCATCATGACTCACTGGGAGTGCAGCCTCTAGGGCTCAGGAGGTCTGTTGCTAATCCCAAGCAGCATGATTTACGGGAAGTAAATCATCTATGACGTGCCCAAAGAGAATAAAAGTACATACAGGATGCTTCTACTTAGGGCTTTTTTGGTAGAGAAAGAAATAAACAAGTTAAAAAGAGACAACGTTTTTTTCCTGACTTAAAGACTATGTAACTTAAAGGGGGAGGGAGGTCCTCCAAATCCCCACAAACTCAAACCAAACCAAATTACCCAAGCTTAGCTGCGCAATCGGAGTGTAACCACATCAAGCGAGCTGCAAAACATCACTTAAACTGGAGCTCTGACTTATTGTTCTCTTACTGCCCTAGAGCAATTTTGTTTTGAAGAGCACAGAACACCCTGTTCTGAATGTGGCTGGCACATGAACTCGATGTGCTGACAGCAATTTGTACTCCGATTAAAATAGGGGGGAAAAAAGGAAAGAGAGTGCACAGCAGTAACAAAAATGAAATGCAAGAACCCCTAAACCATGCAATTTGTATTTTAGGAAGCAAAACTGAGAAAGAGGCTCCATAACTTAAAAAACAAAAAAAACCCAAAAAGCTGTAAATGCTCCAGCCTAAAGACATTAGCTCTGGTAAGTGTCTATTTTTCCTTTTCTAATTATAGTAGTTGGTGTCTGATAGCTTTGCACTCATTCTCAAAACAATTACTGGGTCATGGGGATCTGAATGGGAATGTTGTAATGGCATTACTACTAGACAAGACTGGTTATGTGGCCAGAGAAAACCAGGTTGTGACAGGTTACTCCCACTGAGCAAAGGTTTTCTCTGTTGGTTAATTCATGCCAAGTGAGCTTCTCTCTGCCTGTGTCTCCTGCCTAATAGAGCATGGTATCCAAGAGAGTAGGATCTTAATAACCCCCTGAAAAAGCAAGCAGAGATGGCTTTCTAAAAGCAGGAGAATAAGAGAAACACTTCCATCATGCATGGTGGTCAGATTTCCCCTAAACTGTCCCCCTTCCTCCTCTGCACCGTTTTGTATTATTTAGGATGAACACACACCACTGTAAGATTGCTTCTGGAACTGACGGACAGATGCTAGATGCTAACACGCATGAAACCTGGCTCCTGGAACTGAGTAACATTTATGCAAATGATTTCTTTTCCTTAGTCTAAACAAGAAGTACACATCTAGCAACAAATTCTCCACGAACACCAGCCCTTACCAGTCTTCCCTTCACACCACTATAGCACTTGCGTTAGACCTGGATTCCAGTCCCATTCTGGCACTTTGATTATGACTTTGGGCAAGGTAATTAAAGTGATTTGAAGCTCAGTTTCTTCACTGATAGAATGTGCATAATATACTAGCTAAATGATAATTGTGGAGAGGATTAAATTAGATACTGAATTACAGCTTTTAATCTAGCACCTGATATTCATTCATTCATTCATTCATTCATATGTTAGGGTGTCTATCATGTGAAAACGCTATCGTAAAGTGTGGATATACAGAGATGAACTACATGAATGTTAGCTGTAATTATTTTCCTCCACCTAGTGGTAAATTATACCAGATTAAACATGTTTGAGAGCTCTGTGTAAGAAAACATTTAATGGCTCAACACAGAAAGCTGTCAAAGTATGAATAAAATTCTTAGTAGGCAAAGGCAGTATCTTGTACTTCTTTTGTGCCTCACAATACCCAGCACAGAGTTCAGGGCCAGCAAGTAAATATTTATTTAGTGACTAATCTTAAAATAGGGCATTAAGGACAGGGTGGTAATTTTCACTAATTTATATAAATTTTCCTTTTTGACTCTATTAGTATTCCTATTTTAATAAATTCTAGGAAGCTATACAAATTCTATATTGACATGGAACCTTTGTTTTTTAATACTATTCTAAAATAAATGACCAACTGGCTGGAATTTTTTTTTTTTTTTTGTAACAACAGCAGCAGCAGCAGTAGCAACAGAAGACTGTTTTTTTTTCTTTTTTTGAGACAGAGTTTCGTTCTGTTGCCCAGACTGGAGTGTAGTGGTGTGATCTTGCCTCACTACAACCTCCACTTACTGCAACCTCTGCCTCCTGAGTTCAAGGAATTCTCGTGACTCGGACTCCCGAGTAGCTGGGACCACCATGCCCAGCTAATTTTTGTGTTTTTAGTAGAGACAGGGTTTCGCCATGTTGGCCAGGCTGGTCTTGAACTCCTGACCTCAAGTGATCCTCCTGCCTCGGCCTCCCAAAGTGCTGGGATTACAGGTGTGAGCCACTGTGCCCAGCCTCTTTATTTTTTTGTTTTGAGTTGGGGGTCTCACTCTGTTGCCCAGCCTGGAGTGCAGTGGTGTGATCATGGCTCATTGCAGCCTCACACTCGTGGACTCAAGCTATTCTCTTTCCTCAGCCTCCCTAGTAGCTGGGACTACAGGCACACACCACCACGCCTGGCTATTTTGTTGTTGTTGTTGTTAAGAATGGGGTCTCACCATGTTGCCAGGCTGGTCTCATACTCCTGGCCTCAAGCAATCCTCCCACCTTGGCTTCCCGAAGTGTTGGGATTACAAGCATGAGCCACCATGGCTGGCCAGAAAGACTTATTTTCTACTATGATTTTTATTCTACCTGAAGACTTGAAGATACCTTTTTGGAAGAAAGAAATTACATAAATCCAAAGTATTTGAAAGAATAAACACTGGCCACTTTAGACCAAGTACCGTTATGACATTATTTTGTGAAAACATATAATAAAGTGGTTCCAAGAATTTGCTCTCTGTTCCTGGACTTACATCCCAGGACATTCATAAATACTTCAAAAGCATATGAAAAACAAAAATGTAAAGTCTCACAGCTCCATCAGATCTCAATATGGGCAGATGTAATCTTTCCTCTATTTTCAATTTTTGGTACATTTTTGGTGTTTCATTTATAAAGAACATGTAGCTAGACATTATTGTTGTTCTCACTTTATAAGACCTTTTTCCTTTAATAGGTGACTTTACCCCATTCATATTTTTTGTAATCACTGACATGAGTGGTTTTATTCTTGTCTTAGGTTTTTCACACGATGTTTTCTTTTTCTTTTTCTTTTTTTTTTTTTTGAGACAGTCTCGCTCTGTCTGGTGAGCAGTGGTGCGATCTCGGCTCACTACAACCTCTGCCTCCCGGGTTCACGTCATTCTCCTGCCTCAGCCTCCCGAGTTACTTACAGGCGCCTGCCACCACGCCCAGCTAATTTTTTGTATTTTTAGTAGAGACAGGGTTTCACCATGTTAGCCAGGATGGTCTCGATCTCCTGACCTCATGATCTGCCTGCCTTGGCCTCCCAAAGTGCTGGGATTATAGGCGTGAGCCACCACGCCCGGCCAGTGTTTTCTTATTTTTTAAAACAACTTTTGCTCAATTGATGAAGTTTTCCTTGTTCCTCTATTTCCCCACTCCACATGGGGTGGTTTGGAAATTCTACATGCTATTCTTACTAGTACTTTCCATTAAAGTCTGAACAAATCATTTAAAGATATATATATATATATATACACACACACACACACACATATATTTATCAATGTTCAGAATCAGTCAGCATAAAGCATTCAATAAAATCCAACATCCCTTCATTATAAAAAAACCCTCAATAAACTAAGCATCAAAGGAATATACTTCAAAATAGTAAGAGCCGCCGATGACAATATCTTTTTTTTTTTTTTTTTTTTTTTTTGAGACAAAGTATTATTCTATTGCCCAGGCTGGAGTGCAGTGGTGCAACCATAACTCACCGAAGCCTCTATCACCCAGGCTCCAGTGATCCTTCTGCATCAGCCTCCCAAGTAAGCTGGGACTACAGGGGCATGCCACTATGTGCGGCTAATTTTTTTTTATTTTTTGTAGAGACAAGGTTTCACTATGCTGCCCAGGCTGGTCTTGAACTTCTAGGCTCATGCAATCCTCCTGCCTCGGTCTTCCAAAGTCCTGGGATTACAGGTGTGAACCACTGCACTGAGCTGTCAATATCATACCGAATGGGCAAAAGTTGGAAGCATTCTGCCTAAGAACTGGAACAAAAAAAGAGTGTCCACTCCTATTCGGCATGGTACTGAGCCACAGCAATCGGTATATGGCAAGTCTTAGCCTGAGCAATCAGGCAAGAGAAAGAAATAAAAGGCATCCAAATAGGAAACCAGACCTCTACCTCTCACCATATATAAAAACAAACTCAAGATGGATTGAAGGCTTAAATGTAAGGCCTCGAAGCATATAAATCCCAGAAGAAAACCTAGAAAATACTCTTCCAGACATTGCCTAGGCAAAGAATTTATGACTAAGTCCCCAAAATCAAATGCAACAAAAAGAAAAACTGACAGTTGGGACCTAATTAAACTAAAGAGCTTCAGCATAGCAAAATAAACTACCAACAAAGCAGATAGACAAACTACAGAATGGGAGAAAACATTTGCATATTATGTATCTGACAAAGGACTAATATCCAGAATCTATAAAGAACTTAAACAAATCAACAAGAAAAAAAAATAGCCCCATTAAAAAGTAGGCAAACGACACGAAGAAGCAGTCAACGAACCTGCAAA
The DNA here is from genome assembly GCF_049350105.2 of Macaca mulatta. Taxonomy (NCBI): domain Eukaryota; kingdom Metazoa; phylum Chordata; class Mammalia; order Primates; family Cercopithecidae; genus Macaca; species Macaca mulatta. Next base: position 146,666,983 of record NC_133409.1, on the reverse strand, counting down.
AAATGCTCAACATCACCAATCATCAGAGAAATGCAAATCAAAACCATAATGAGATACCATCTCACACCTGAGTCAGAATGACTATTATTAAAAAATCAAAAAATAACAGATGTTGGCAAGGTTGTGGAGAAAAGGGAATGCTTAAACACTGTTGATGAGAATGGAAATCAGTTCAACTCCTGTGGAAAGCAGTTTGGAAATTTCTCACAGAACTAAAAATCAAACTACCATTTGACCCAGCAATCCATTACTGGGTATACAACCAAAGGAAAATAAATCATTCTATCAGAAAGAGAGCTAGCATTTGCACTGACATGTTTACTGCAGCATTGTGTGTGTGTGTGTGTGTGTGTGTGTGTTTGAGACACAGTTTCACTCTGTTGCCCAGGCTAGAGTGCAGTGGCATGATCTTAGCTCACTACAGCCTCCACCTCCCAGGTTCAAGCAATTCTCCTGCCTAAGCCTCCCAAGTAGCTGGGACTATAGGCACCCGCCACCACGCCTGGCTAATTTTTGTATTTTTAGTAGAGGTAGGGTTTTACCATATTGGCCAGGCTGATCTTAAACTCCTGACCTCAAATGATCCGCCTACCTCGGCCTCCCAAAGTGCTAGGATTACAGGCATGAGCCACCACACCCAGCTTGTTTTGTTTTGAGACAGGGTTTAGCTTTGTTGTCCAGGTTAGAGTGCAGTGGTATAAATGTGACCCAAATGATCCTCCCACTACAGCCTCCTGAGTAGCCGGCACTACAGGTATGCATCACCATGCCTGGCTTTTTTTTTCTTTTTTTTTTTTCTGTAGAAATGGGGTCTTACTATGTTGCCCAGTTCGGTCTCAAACTCCTGGGCTCAAGTGATCTTCCCACCTTGGCCTCCCAAAGTGCTGGGATTACAGGCATGAGCCACCATGCCCAGCACAGCACTTACTCTTAAGTACAGTTATATTCTTAGTAGCAAAGACACAGAATCAACCTAGGTGTCCATCTACGGTGGATTGGATAAAGAAAATGTGGGCTTCCTTCCACTACGGCCACCATTGGAGAGCAGCAGCCATGGCTCTGTGCTACCCTATGGCCATGGGCCTCAATAAGGGCCACAAGGTGACAAGAACGTGAGGAAGCCCAGGCACAGCCGCCCTGGCAGGCACCTTACCAAATACACCAAGTTCGTGCAGGATATGATCTGAGAGGTGTGTGGCTTCACCCCATACGAGCCGTGCACCATGGAGTTACTGAAGGTTTCCAAGGACAAATGGGCCCTCAAGTTCATCAAGACAAGGGTGGGGATGCACATCCGCACCAAGAGGAAGCAGGAGGAGGTGAGCAATGTCCTGGCCACCGTGACAAAAGCCACTGCCAAGAAGGACAGAGCACTCTGCCCTGCCCTCTCTCCAAAGTAAAGAATAGCTTGACAGACTTGAAAGAAAAAAAAAAAAAAGAAAATGTGGTACATATACACCATGAAATACTATGCAGCCATAAAAAAGAATGAAAGGATGTCCCCAGATGCAGCTGGAGGCCACTATCCTAAGTGAATTAACACAGAAATAGAAAACCAAATACTGCCTGTTCTCACTTATAAGTAGGAGCTAAACTGAGTACACACAGACATAAAGATGGAGACAAGAGACACTGGGGACTCCAAAAGTGAAAAACGATGGAGGGGTAGGTACAAGGCCTATATTCTATGTTCAATACCTGGATGATGGGTTCAATAGAAGCCCAAACCTCAGCATTACAGACAATATATCCATGTAACAAACTGGCACATGTCTCCCCTGAATCTTAAAAATAAAATAAAATAAAATAAAAGAATTAATCAGCATAATCTCCCCTGGAACAAGAAATTAAGACAGCTAGTTGTGGTAGTACACTAGCTTGTAATCTCAACTACTTGGGAGGCTGCAGCAGGCAGATCGCTTAAGCCCTGGAGTTCAAGACCAGCTTGAGCAATATAGCAAGACCCAGTCTCTAGAAGGATAAAAAAAGTTAGCTGGGTGTGCACCTGCAGTCCCAGCTACTCCGGTGGCTGAGGTGGGAGGATGGCTTGAGGGCAGGAGGTTGAGCTGCAATGAGCCACAACTGTGCCACTGCATGCCAGCCTGGACGACAGAGCAAGACCTCATTTCCAAAAAAAAATTTTTTTTTTTTTTTGAGACAGTCTTGCTCTGTCGCCCAGGCTGGAGTGCAGGGGCATGATCTCAGCTTACTGCAAACTCTGCCTCCCGGGTTCACGCCATTCTCCTGCCTCAGCCTCCCAAGTAGCTGGGACTACAGGCGCTCCCACCACGCCCAGCTAATTTTTTGTATTTTTAGTAGAGATGGGGTTTCGCCGTGTTAGCCAGGATGGTCTTGATCTCTTGACCTCATGACTCGCCTGCCTCGGCCTCCCAAAGTGTTAGGATTACAGGCGTCAGCCACCGTGCCCGGCCAAAAAATGTTTTAAAAAATAAAATAATTTTAGACAATTTTGCCTTCCCCTCTTCATTTCCTACCCTCACCACCTTTTGTTAAAATAACCCAGAATCCAGACTGTTGTTATTGTTTTTTTATTATTTTGAGACAGAGTCTCCCTCTGTCACCCAGGCAGTGGTATAATCCTGGCTCACTGCTACCTCTGTCTCCTGGGTTCAAGTGATTCTCCTGCCTCAGCCTCTTGAGTAGCTGGGATTACAGGCATGTGCCATCATACCTTGCTAAATTTTGTATTTTTAGTAGAGATGGGGTTTTGTCATATTGGCCAGGCTGGTTTTGAACTCCCAGCCTCAAGTGACACACCTACCCTGCCCTCCCAAAGTGTGGGGATTACAGGTGTGGGCCACTGTGCCCAGTCCAGACTGTTTCATTATTAATATTACTTTTTTTTTTTTTGAGACGGAGTCTTGCTCTGTCGCCCAGGCTGGGGTGCAGTGGCCGGATCTCAGCTCACTGCAAGCTCTGCCTCCCGGGTTCACGCCATTCTCCTGCCTCAGCCTCCTGAGTAGCTGGGACTACAGGCGCCCGCCACCTCGCCTGGCTAGTTTTTTGTATTTTTTAGTAGAGACAGGGTTTCACTGTGTTAGCCAGGATGGTCTCGATCTCCTGACCTCGTGATCCACCCGTCTTGGCCTCCCAAAGTGCTGGGATTACAGGCTTGAGCCACCGCGCCCGGCCTATTAATATTACTTTTAACATTACAGCTCTACTGCTTCAGAGATCTTTCAGGATAAATGTATCTGATATGGGAATTACTTTTTTTTTCTCGCTACTGTTTCTTATGCCTTGAGTTGTTGCTTCTTATTTTTTTGTTTGTTTTGGTACATCTCACAGTATTTTTTTCAAAAATATGAGTCTGCAAATTCCAAAAAGTTAATTTTGTTCTCGTACATAAATGATAGTTTGGCTGAGTACGGAATTCTAGGTTCAAAATACATATAGCTATAGACAATGATCAAAAGCATTGTCTTTGGTGTAATGAGTAAGATTCTTATTCCTTTGCACATAGCTTGTTCTTCCTTGGAAGACTTCAGAATTTTCTTGTAAGCTACAGAATTCAGAAATTTCACCAGGATGTATCTGGGTGAAAAATCACTCCTTCCTCGTGGGTACCACTATCAACTGGCCCTTTCAATCTTAAGACTGTTTTTCTTTCATCGCCTATAGGAAATTTTCTATTAGATGTTTGATTAGATGCATATTACCTCTCCTGGATTTATTATCCGTATCTTCTAATTTCTTTTTCACTATTCATCCCACTTTTTTCCTGTGTTCTGAGAAATCCTTGGCTGTCTTTCAGATCACCAGATTTCAGGGACTGTCCATTTTGCTCTTCAACCCTTCCTCTGAGTTTCAGTTTTGATTAATCATGGTCTAATTTCCAGAAACTTTCTTGTCCTCCCTTTCCTTTTTCAGGGAAGTTGGCTTTTTGACTTGTGAATTTGATGTCCTGTTAACAATTTCTGAAGACAATAATTAGTATTTTTAAAGTTCTCTTCTACTTCTTCTGTTAGTCCACTTTAGTGGTGCTTTTTTTCATGAGATTTGCTGATGATTCTTTATTGTCTGGCCATATTATAAAGGAAGGATTTGGGATGATCAAATGACTATGGTTAGCTGGCACCATTTTTCTAAGCAATTGGATATGTTTCCATGGCAGGCCTTTCTGCAAAAGGATGGGCTGATTGCGGGGATCTAAGGGTGAAGATTTCACAAATATTTATTAAGCATTTACTATGAGCTGGGCATGATGGCACAGGAAAGCTGACTTCAGGAGCAGAATACTTTAGCATTATTTACTGTGAAAAGCTGTCTTTTCACTTTTTTCCCCTTTAAATTTGTTTTAAAAGTTCAAAAAAGGCCGGGCGTGGTGGCTCACGCCTGTAATCCCAGCACTTTGGGAGGCCAAGGCAGGTGGATCACGAGGTCAGGAGATCGAGTCCATCCTGGCTAACACGGTGAAACCCCGTCTCTACTAAAAATACAAAAAAATTAGCTGGGTGTGGTGGCAGGCGCCTGTAGTCCCAGCTACTCGGGAGGCTGAGGCAGGAGAATGGCGTAAACCTGGGAGGTGCAGCTTGCAGTGAGCTGAGATGGTGCCACTGCACTACAGCCTGAGTGACAGAGTGAGACTCCATCTCAAAAAAACCAAAAAGGTTTCAAAAACTGCATTCATTTTCCCTAGTCTAAGTCCCAACACTTGGAGTCTTTTGAGGCACATTTGATTTTATTATTTATTTTTAAATGTATTTTATTATGTTTCTATTTTATTTTAGAACCTGGTCTTACTGGTTTTAGCTTGGGAGAAAAAGTCACAGCCAGACCCTAGTCTAGTAGTTTTCAGTCCTTGCCTGCAAACTAGAATAATCTGGGAGTTAAAAAAAAAAAAAAAAAAAAAAAAAGCCGGGCGCTGTGGCTCACGCCTGTAATCCCAGCACTTCGGGAGGCCGAGGCGGGTGGATCACAAGGTCAGGAGATCGAGACAATACTGGCTAACACGGTGAAACCCCGTCTCTACTAAAAGTATAAAAAATTAGCCAGGCGCGGTGGTGGGCACCTGTAGTCCCAGCTACTCGGGAGGGTGAGGCAGGAGAATGATGTGAACCTGGGAGGCGGAGCTTGCGGTGAGCCGAGATCGCGCCACTGCACTCCAACCTGGGCGACAGAGGGAGACTACGTCTCAAAAAAACAAAAACAAAAACAAAAACAAAAAAAACTTGTGCCTAGAGTTCCACCTTCTGAGATTTGAGATTCTTATTTAACTGGTCTGGGTGTCAGAATTTTTTTTTTTTTTTTTTTTTTTTTTTGAGACGGAGTCTGGCTCTGTTGCCCAGGCTGGAGTGCAGTGGCCGGATCTCAGCTCACTGCAAGCCCCGCCTCCCGGGTTCACGCCATTCTCCTGCCTCAGCCTCCCGAGTAGCTGGGAGTACAGGCGCCCGCCACCTCGCCCGGCTAATTTTTTTTGTATTTTAGTAGAGACGGGGTTTCACCGTGTTAGCCAGGATGGTCTCGATCTCCTGAACTCGTGATTCGCCCGTCTCGGCCTCCCAAAGTGCTGGGATTACAGGCTTGAGCCACCGCGCCCGGCCTGGGTGTCAGAATTTTTAAAAGCCCCCTAGGTAATTCTAAATTCAGGAAAAGTTGAGAACTACTGCACTGGAGGTTTACTGGCCCCGCTGTTCCCATCTTGTTTTATAACAACCCTGATGATTGCTGCACAGCTTGCTCGGGCTGCCTCATACCAGCTGACTATGAGCTTGGAGTTCCGCCTAAGCCTGTTGAGAGGAACAGTATGTACCTCTGCATAAGTCCTCTTTACACCTGTCTTGGGTTGGATTTGCTGAGACTAGTTTCCATTGGTCCAACTCCATCAACTTTACATATTCCAGAAATTCTCTATAATTTCTGATCCACTGTTACATTCCTCCCCTTTCCAGCACTATTATTGATTTCTTCTTCTTCTTTTGAAAATCTTTGCTCCCTCCATCTATCATTTCAGTGAGATTTGGAGAGGGAAAGGAGGTACACCAACAACTGGAACCTGTAGAACACTCTGTTGAAAATTTCACATTTAAAAATACTGCTGACTATCTGCATTCTTTGCATTCAAATGTGGCTGAAAGTACTGAGAGGCAAGAGAACCACACACAGCCAGCATTTTGATGGGCCTCTTCCAACCACTAAAGTTGACAAATCAGACGATGTGAGACACTGGGGGATGGGGGAAGAGTAATTGGTAACTATTTAGAACCTTATGTAAGTCAGATTTGATTTTCTAAGAAAGCAAAGCTTAAAAGTAGCAATGTAGTCATGACTTGCAATTAAACTTAAGTATAAGGACTGAAGTATCAGTCATCATAATCATATCAATTAGAGTACCTTAGGACACAGTAACTTTTTAAATGAAAGGAAAACTTTGAATAAAAATTACAAGATGGTCATCTTAACTGACACAAGAAAAAGCATAGTGGGACAGATTCTAGAAACTGATCTGCAACCATTAGGATCCTCATATAAAGAGTAAAAATCAAAATTTCTTTGAGAAAGAATAATCCCATCAAACTAACCTAAGCTATCTCCTCCATACACAGACGAATTATGAAAAGGAAGTAAAAGTTTACAATTCAAAGCCTTCTTGAGTCCATGTTATTCTTCCCCCAGAACCTAGAGAAATATGAGTTAGATAAGATTACTATTAAGATACATGATTAATTTGAAGATGGTTATTAAAGGCAAATTAGGTCTCTAATAACCATGGTAGAGCCAAGAGGATTTGCTGATGGATGACGTGTAGTAGATAAGAAAAAGAGGAGACAGCCAGGCACAGTGGCTCACGCCTGTAATCCCAACACTTAGGGAGGCCAAGGTGGGTGGATCACCTGAGGTCAGGAGTTCAAGATCAGTCTGGCTAACATGGCAAAACCCCATCTTTGCTGAAAATACAAAAATTAGCTGGGTGTGGTGGTATGTGCCTGCAGTCCTAGCTACTCGGGAGGATGAGGTGGGAGAATCACTTGAACCTGGGAGGCCACAGTTGCAGTGAGCTAAGATGTGCCATTGCACTCCAGCCTTGGCGACAGAAAAAGAAAAAGAGGAGTCAAGGATCTTTTTCCTTAGATCAATTAAAAGGAAGCAAAACAAATTAGTGAAACACAATATATAGGGTAGAAAAAATTAAGTGTCCACTAAATGTCTGACATTCTTGTTCATAACTATTTGTATTAGTCCATTCTCATGCTGCCATGAAGAACTGCCCAAGACTGGGTAATTTATAATGAAAAGAGGTTTAATTGACTTACAGTTTCACATGGCTGGGGAAGCCTCAGAAAACTTATAATCACGGCAGAAGGGGAAGCAAACATGCCCTTCTTCACATGGTGGGAGACAGAAGGGCCGGCAGGGTTTCCCTGCCAGACACTTGTAAAACCATCAGATCTCGTGAGAACTCACTCTATTATGAGAACAGCACGGGAGAAACTGCCCCCATGATTCAGTTACCTCCCACTGGGTCCTTCCCACGACACGTGGGGATCATGGGAACTACAATTCAAGATGAGATTTGGGTAGGCACATAGCCAAACCATATCACTGTCACACAACCTGTGGGAGTGAAAATTATTCCCATTTTACAGATTTTAAAAAAACTGGATGCTCCAGGTAGTTACGTAACTTGTCTAAAGTCATAAAAATATCAGGGAGCAATTCCAAGATTCGAAACTCAAGTCCATCACTTTCAAAGCCTATCTGTCCCCTCCTCCACACCACTTCATTGTCTCTTTACACAGAAATGGCAGAAATTTAGTAAATCACGTATCTATAACAACAAATTGTAATGGGTGATCAGTGTCTATTGTTCTTGTTCACTCTACAGCTGACTTTAGTTCCAGGTTTTATTGTATTTTATTTTATTTATTTATTTGAGACGGAGTTTCACTCTGTCACCCAGGCTGGAGTGCAGTAGTGTGATCTCTGCTCACAGCAACGTCCGCATCCCAGGATCAAGTGATTCTCCTGCCTCAGTCTCCCAAATAGCTGGGATTACAGGTGCCCACCACCACTCCAAGCTAATTTTTTGTATTTTTAGTAGAGATGGGGTTTTGCCATGTTGGCCAGACTGGTCTTGAATTCCTGACCTCAGGTGATCTGCCCGCTTCGGCCTCCCAAAGTGCTGGAATTACAGGCATGAGCCACCACACCTGGCCTAGTTCCAGGTTTTATATCTGGTTTCACATCTAAGTGTATCTGGTGATGCTATAAAGAAAAGGCAAACCAGTAAAGACTGAGAAGATTTCAAAAAGAACAAGGTGATCTTGGTTTTGAACAGGGACCACCTTTAGGGTAATCTTTGTTCTCCTCCCCCAGATAGCTAACTTGTTTAAAGGAGGAAAAACCAGGACATTTTAACCTTGATAAATGAAAGTATGACAAAATAAATTTCTATAAAATAGATTTGTTCCAGAAAACCAAGGAAGTCTTTTGAGTGAAAAAGTAAAATCAACCATTTACTCTAAAATTTCCCAGGAAAGTACATTCTATCAAGATGAAAGACAAAAGATTAGTCATTGCCCTTTCTTTTGTTCTTTTTTTCTTTTTCTTTAAGCGGAGACAGAGCCTTGTTCTGTTGCCCAGGCTGGAGTACAAGTGGCATGATCACAACTCTCTGCAGCCTTGAACTCCTGGGCTCAAGAGATCCTCCTGCCTCAGCCTTCTGGGTAGCTGGGACTAGAGGCATGTGCTATCACACGTGGCTAAATGTTAAATTTTTTGTAGAGACAAGGTCTCTATGTTACTCAGGATGGTCTCAAATTCTTGAGGTCAAGCCATCCTCCTGCCTCAGCCTCCCAAATTGCTGGGATTACAGGTGTGAGCCACCATACCTGGCTCCCTTTGTTGACAGAAACAGAAGAAATAAAATGACATAAAACATAATAAAATACAGGAAGAAAAACCAGGATCTAATGACATAACTAATGAGACTGGAATAGGGTGGAAATAATGGGGAAATGGGAACAGGTTAATAGGGATGAGGGGGGGAATGACACTTTTGAGTATATTGTTTTTTGTTTAGTTTAAAATCATGATAATGTTTCACATATCCAAAATAAAACAAATAATTAAAATTAACCAGAGCATGGCAGGAACCCAAAATGGAATATAAACAGTAACAAATGAACAATTTGTTACAACTGAGTAACACAATCACATTGAAGGGGGTGAGGAAGAAAGAAGTTACCTCAGTTGGAAAGCAAGTGTTTTGAATATACACTATAAGGTCAATGATAAAAGGTACTATACACAAATATTTCCTAAAGTCAGTTTGTCACAGGGGTCTAGGTTAGCAATTCTAAAACCACCTTACATATACACTAGGATGGAGCCATGAGTATGCTGTGGAGAATGAGAGCACTTTCTCACTTCTGGAGAATGGTGTTTCAAATGAGCAAAGGGCAAGTAAACTTGCAGTGTTGGATTGGAACTGGAACTGCAACTGCCAGTGAGTATTCATGGTTTTTCACATATATATACAGGCTGGCCAGGCACGGTGGCTTATTCCTGTAATCCCAGCACTTTGGGAGGCCAAGGCAGGCAGACCATGAGGTCAGGAGTTTGAGACCAGCCTGGCCAACATGGTGAAACCCCATCTCTACTGAAAATACAAAAAACAGCTGGGCGTGGTGGTGGGCACCTGTAATCCCAGCTACTCCGGAGACTGAGACAGGTGAATCGCTTGAACCTGGGAGGCGGAAGTTGCAGTGAGCTGAGATTGCACCACTGCACTCCAGCCTGGGTGACAGAGTAAGACTCTGCCTCCAAAAAAACAAAACAAAACAACAACAACCACTATACACACACACAGGCTGATATAGAAATACATACAGATGTATATGTATGTATGTTGAGGTTCATATGTTCTCTATCTCTCTGTCTGCTAAGAGGGTCTAGGAATGATGACATCTCATAGCAGGAGCAAACCTAGCACTCAGATCTTAGTTTCTAAATGCCTTTCTCCAATACAAGGAATTAGGGCTCTTTGGAGAAATGGTCGGTTCCAGGTCTGGGGCAGGAAAATTTTAAGACGAGCCATGAGTGTCTTGTGGTACCAGAAAGTAAGGAAGTGCTTTAAAAAAATGGGGATAATATTGAAAGGACACAAAAACAAACTCAAAGGAGTTTCCAATGGTCAAATCTGGGACAATCTGAACAACAAAATAAATAAGAATAGTAATGAATAATAACTTACAGAACAAATATACACAGGTCCATAATGATATAAATCAACTGAATAAATATACAGTAGGATTCAAATTAATGTAGAGAGAATAACAGCAATAGAGAATTTACCATTAGTCAAAAGGTACAGTAATAACTGTTGCATGCAAAAATCAGCAAATGTCAAAATGAGTGTGTAAAGTTGTGATATAAAACAAGATAGTACTTCCCTCCTAATATTTAATTACAAAGGGAAAATAGTAACTTTGCAGTAGTGAAACATGGTTTCCCACCTTAACCCAGTGTTCCAAGGTAACATCACCAGTAATGAGACATCAGTATCATGTACCTCTTGATAATGATGAAAGGTACAACATCACTTCAGTGGTATTTTCAAAAAATGCATAACCTCAATCTAATTAAAAACATCCCAGAAACCCAAACTGAGGGATATTCTACAAAATGGTCAGTTGTATTCAAAATAGTAGAGTAGGCCGGGTGCGGTGGCTCATGCCTGTAATCCCAGCACTTTGGGAGGCTGAGGCAGGTGGATCACCCGAGGTCAAGAGTTCAAGACCAGCCTGAACAACATGGTGAAACCATGTCTCTAAAAAAAATTAAAAATTAGTCAGGCATGGTGGCGTGCGCCTATAGTTCCAGCTACTTGGGAGGCTGAGACAGGAGAATTGCTTGAACCCAGGAGGTGGAGGTTGCAGTGAGCTGAGATTACGTCACTGCACTCCAGCCTAGGTGAGAGAGCAAGACTCCATCTAAAAAAAAAAAAAAAAAAAAGTAAATACAATGCTGGATCTTGAGTTTGATCTTAGACCAGAAAACGACAGTAGTGTAGTAACTGGTGAAATTCAAATAAGATCTGGAAAACAGTTACTGGTACTACATCAATGTTAACTTCCTGATTTTGATAAATGTACTGTGATTAGGTAAGATGTTAACATTTAGAGGAAGCTGTGTGAGGCATATAAGGGAACACTGTATACTAGTTGCGCAACTTTTCTGTAATTCTAAAATTATTTCAAAACAAAAAGTTAAAAAAAATTGACTCCCATCACAAGGATTACCAAAAGCAAGATTTGATTTAATTTAGTCTGCTCTAAAGTTGTCTCCACAGTAGTAATGTTGTGGTATTGTCCATAATTGGGAAAAGTTTTCCCTCTTAGTTGACAAAACCCTCCAGTTTAAAAATATAAATTACTGAATCTAGGGAGTTCCTATATCCATAGGAGTAAACCTCTACCTTTGTATATACATTTGAAATTTTTCATAATAAAAATTTAAAATACACATTATAGACAAGCTTAAGTGCTTACTAATATAGTGAAGATGATTTTCTATCACTCCTACAACTTTTGTAAATGTTTAGAATTCTATGATGGAGTTTTAGGGCTAGTAGGACCTTAAAAATTAAGCGGTTCCACCTTGCCTCACTGCATAGGAAGGATGCTAATGCCCAGAGGTGAGGACTAGTTGGAGCCAGCCTGAGACCAGGGCTGAGGCTGGAACCCTATCTCCCAACTCCTAGTCTGGAGCTACTTCCCTGATATTCTACATTTAAAGCTCTTCATGTATTCTAAAACTTATCCTAAATGACAATTTGGGATAAGTAATATTTGTAACTGCTTCCCAAAACAACAGAATTTTAACTGACTTTCCAAACTCGTAGAAGTGAAATATGGGCCGAAAATAGTATATACTTTAAATATAAGAAACTCAGCTATTCTTGTTTTCTGTTTAAATGAACTCTATTTTACTTTTTTTTTTTTTTAAAGTCAAGGTCTCACTATGGTGCCTAGGCTAGAGTGCACTGGCTATTCACCGGTGTAATCATAGCATGCTATAGCCTCGAACTCCTGGCCTCTAGTGATCCTCCCATCTCAGCCTCCCAAGTAGCTGGGACAACAGGTGTACACCATTACACCTAGCTTTTTGAAATCTTTATTTTAAACAGAACTTTTATAATAGTTCATGTTCCCATCCTTGTTGAATGATTTGATTTTTGTTCTTAATAGAAGTATTTCTCTGTTTTCTCACAACTCTCTTTTGAAGGATTTCAGCTCACTAATGACACTTCTCAAGCATTTATCTATGAAGAAAGCCTTTATTGAACACCAAATGTGTGTCAGGCACTGCAGGTAATGCTGAAAACAAAAGGATGAAGAAAGATTCTGGTCCTCAAGCACTCATAGTATATTGGGATAAATGGGCAAATACTGATTACAATGTAAAGTGACAAGTAGTATACACAGTGGTATATATAATTTGCTCTGGGAGGGAAGAAGAGTTAGCTATCTCAGTCCTCAGAGATGCCCCTTCTCCCACTTAGCAAATGAAGAAACGGAAAAGCTTCAGGTTACTCAATAAACACCAAAGCAGGACTTGAACCTAGGTCTACTGATAGGGAATAGAATGAACATTATTATCCAATATTGATCTAAATGATGAACTATTTTTTATCTTGATGACAGCTGATGAGATGGATTTGAATCCTAAAGAGGATTATAATCTACTGCTCTGTTTAGTAACTCTGTAACCCTGGGCAATTTATTTAAGATCTCTGAATTAACTTTTCTTATCTGGGGACAGGAAATTTTACCTCTTAAGGCTGTGAGAAATAAATGAACAAATATATCAGGCAACAAATATAGTTGCTGGCACACCAAAGAGTCCATAGATTGAGAATTTCTTGTGGATGGAATTACTTTGTATTCATTTTTGAGTTTGTAGAGGCTGGTAGCATGCCTGGTACACACATGTTGAATTAATGTTTACTAAATAAAATTATTAAATAAATGTTGAATCTGAAACTATTCTTTTTTTTTTTTTTTGAGACAGAGTCTCGCTGTCTCCCAGGCTGGAGTGCAGTGGCGCCATCTCGGCTCACTGCAAGCTCTGCCTCCCAGGTTCACGCCATTCTCCTGCCTCAGCCTCCCGGGTAGCTGGGACTATAGGCACCCTCCACCATGCCTGGTTAATATTTTGTACTTTTAGTAGAAACGGCTTTCCCAGTGTTAGGCAGGCTAGTCTTGACCTCCTGACCTCGTGATCCGCCCGCCTTGGCCTCCCAAAGTGCTGGGATTACAGGCGTGAGCCACCACGCCCGGACTTTTTTTTTTTTTTTTTTCCCCACAGAATCTTGCTGTTGTCCAGGCCGGAGCCAATGGCACAATCACGGCTCTCTGCTGTAGCGTTGATCTCCAGAGCTCAAGTGATTCTTCCACCTCAGCCTCCCAAGTAGCTGGGACTACAGGGATGTGTCACCACACTTGACTAATTCTCTTGATGCTTTTTAGTAGAGATGGGGCCTCACTATGTTGCCCTGGCTGGTGCCGCATTCCTAAGCTCAAGAGATCCTCCTGCCTTAGCCTCCCAAAGTGCTGGAATTACAGGCGTGAGCCACTGTGCCCAGCTAAGACTATCTTTGAGATATATTCAATACTTTTTTTTTTTCTGAGGCAGAGTCTCGCTCTGTCACCCAGGCTGGAGTGCAGTAGCACCATCTTGGCTCACTGCAACCCCCACCTCCCCGGTTCAAGTGATTCTTGTGCATCAGTCTCCCAAGGAGCTGGGATTACAGGCATGCACCACCACGTCTGGCTAGTTTTTTGTATTTTTAGTAGAGATGGGGTTTCGCCATGCTGGCCAGGCTGGTCTCAAACTCCTGAGCTCAGGCAATCCGCCCGCCTCCACCTCCCAAAGTGCTGGGATTAAAGGCGTGAGTCACCACGCCCAGCCGATATGTTCATTTCCATAAACATATTTTTTTTAAGTCTCCATTTCGTCCACATAAATGGTCCAACTTTTAAGGACTAGTTCCCTCTTACTTTAATACTTACTTTCTACTGTTGCTCCTTCGTTTGGATTTGAATATCCCTCTCCTTTCCGTTTGGTTCTCCGGATAATGCCTCCATCTTCAAATAAGTCCTCTCCTTTGAAATCAAGGAGCTCAATCTAGAAAGAAAAAAGGAATTCAGATGAGAAAAGACCAAATAAAGCCAATTTAACATATGTGAAGGCAAGGGCAACCAATTATTTCATTTTACAAAATAAAGCTGTTTCAAAATGTATACATTCATTTATGCATCTTAATTATTGGAAAAGTAGCAAAAAAAAAAAAAAAAAAACCCACTATACTTTTCCATACTTGGAAAGAATTTCACATAATGATAATGTCTAGGACTATATCCTAAGGGACTGCGGTGCAGAGACAGGAAATACTAGGAACACTACCCTGTGGGCAAAAACCCAGAGCTTTACAAGGTGCTGGTGTAGAACAGTTTGTCTGAGGCCACAACTTTCCCACCCTGGATTTATGGAGTTCCCTTCTCAAAATGTAAACATAAATTTCATGAATGTGGCCTATGACTGATTAAAGGTATATTTTACCTAGCTGGGGTAGTTCTTAAAAATCAAGTTTTGCCAAATATATGTAATTTCAACACAGGTTGAATAATGTTTTATCACCATCAAACACTTCTAGAGAAGTGAGATCTGTGACATATAAACCTTTATAATATGAAAATACCCTGCAACTTGACATAGGCATATTTCAACATTTATTGCCAACATTTCCATCCTGCATTCTGGTCAATTTTGAGTATGTCACACTCACACCATGGACCAGATTCTTTATTTCTAAGTGTAGTGTCTTTTGCGTATTTGGATATGACCTTTTTGTGGTGGAAATACGTTTCTCAAAAAGCACTGGCACGTGCACCCTTGGGTTTGTGGGAAACAATCCAAGAAGCCATGCTCCAAAATAAGTAAGTTGGATGTGATTCTCTATAGCTCCTTTTCCCACTGCCTGTTGCTTCAAAGCCATTCCTATTGTAGAGCAGATGCTGACAAGGCAACATCACACACATACTTGCCTCAAAAAAGAGAGTTGCATTCGAGGGAATTTTAGGGAGACTGCCAGCTGAGCCATATGCATATTCTGGTTTGCACAGTAAATGGCATATCTCTCCTTTCTTCATGGTAGCCACCCCAATGTCCCATGCCTTGATAACTTGGCCTAAGAGAAAGGAAAAGGTAGTTGAAAGCTATCAGCCCTATTTAAAAATATTTAACTTTCATTAAACAAAAGTTCAAATTTCCAGTTTTTCATACTACATATTCAGCTAGAAAGTATGGGCTACAAGATGACCGAGTGCTACATACAAATAAATAAATATTTATTTATTTCAAGGCTATCATAAAAGATTCCCTGTTGATCGGCCCAGCACTTTGGGAGGCTGATGTGGGAGGATCGCTTGAGTCCAGGAGTTTGAGACCAGCCTGGGCAACATAGCAAGACCTCATCTCTTAAAAAAAAACAACAAAAAAAACCCCCAAGGAACACAGCTGGGTATAGTGGTGCACACCTATAGTCCCAGCTACTCCAGAGGCTGTGGTGGGAGGACTGCTTAAGCCCGGGAGCCCAGGAGGTTGAGGCTTCAGTGAGTCAAGATTATGCCACTGCACTCTAGGCTGGGTGACAGTGAGACCTGTCTCAAAAAGGATTCCCTGCTGAAAGGGATGAAAGTAGTATAAATTCCTAAACTACTCAAAAATTAAGTCTTTGAAAACTGGTGGTAACATTATCCATGAAATATGGCTGTGTTGCAACTGTTGCTTAATTTATCATTTCAACTATAATAAGCACACATTTTCTAGGCAAAGATAGAACAAAAATAGTATTGAAAAATAGAGTTTGTCCTAAGGAAGCTTGTAATTTAGTTGGGTAGACAAAAACAAAACAAAACAAAACAAGAAGTAACCAGAACAATATAAATTGCATAAAAGGGTCTATGAAACACATTTCTTCTCGAAATTTAGAATCAGAAAAAGGTTTCTTTAAACAAAAACGTATGTGTCTTTTTGTCAAACCACAACTACAGAACTTAAAATGTTTTATTTTTTGCCTACTTCCAGGAAACTAAGTTAAATTTACTGCTCAATTGTAGGACTATATTAGGCTATATAATTGTAATCTCAATGTTTACAGTTCCTATGATGTGCATCATTATCTTACTGTAAGCAGTATCAAGTCCTTTGGGAAACAATAGAAAATTCAGGCAATTTAAAAGGCTAATTACATTTTGGTGGGGCATAGTGGCTCACGCCTGTAATCCTGGCACTTTAGGAGGCCAAGGCGGGTGGATCACTTGAGGCCAGGAGTTCAAGACCAGCCTGGCCAACATGGTGAAACCCCGTCTCTACTAAAAATACAAAAATTAGCCAGGCATGGTGGTATGTGCCTGTAATCCCAACTACTTGGGAGGCTGAGGGAGGAGAATCACTTGAACCTGGAAGGCAGAGGTTGCAGTGAGTAGAGATCATGCCACTGCACTCCAGCCTGGGCAACACGGCAAGACACTGTCCCAAAAAAAAAAAAAAAAAAAAAAAAAAGGCTACATTACAAATGAGGTACTTTGTTAATCAAAAACATTAAGTATCTGGGGGTTGGGCACGTTGGCTCACGCCTGTAATCCCAGCACTTTGGGAGGCCAAGGTGGGCAGATCTCTTGAGCTCAGGAGTTTGAGACCAGCCCAGGCAACATGGTGAAACCCCATCTCCACAAAAAAATATTGAAAAAATGAGCCAGGCGTGGTGGTGCTTGCCAGCTACTCAGGAGGCTGAAGAGGGAGGATTGCTTGAGCCCAGGAGGTCGAGGTTTCAGTGAGCTGAGATCATGCCACTGCACTCCAGCCTGGGCAGCAGAGTGAGACCCTGTCCTGTCTCAAAAAACAAAAACAAAAATGTAAGTATTCAAAGTGGGATCAGATAAGAGATGAACCCCAGAGGAAGTGAATTTGAAGTGAGCTGGTGGTAGGATATTAGGACAAGTGAAACCCTACATAACCGTATGTAAGCAGGGATGGATAAACCATTTGTCATTCATGATTTTAGCTTAATCTTCATTAAATATTACAACTTTTCCAAATGTAAGCTACATTTATTTCAGTTAAAAATATATGTTAAGTGGCCAGGAACAGTGGCTCATACCTGTAATCTCAGCATTTTGGGAGGCCAAGTGGGAGCATCCACTTGAGCCCAAGAGTTTTAAGACCGGCCAGGGCAACACAGTGAAACTCCTTCTCTACAAAAATTTAAAAAATTAGTGCAGCATGGTGGCACATGCTTGTAGTTCCAGATACTTTGGAGGTTAAGACAGGAGAATAGCTTGAGCCCACGAGTAAGAGGCTACAGTGAGCAATGATTATGTCACTGCACTCCAGCCTAGGTGACACAGCGAGACCCTGTCTCTTACAAAAAAAAAAAAAAAATTATTCAAGTAATACATGCCTATTATTAAAACACCCATGAAAGAGATGGAAAGTCAAAGCAGAAAGGCCATCCATTTGTTCCTTATAAGTCACTGTTTTGTTTCTTTGGTATCCTACTGTGTGCTGTACCTTTTTAAAAAAATTTAAAACACAAATGACAGTGACCTAGACATTCAGTTCTAAACTACTTTTTCATTTAATATATATCTTCATCCTCTTTCTCCAACAGTAGAAAGGAGGATGTACATTTTAGAGGTCAAAAATGCAGCATACTCTAACCTCAGACTACCTGGATTTAAATACCAAGTTTGCCTTTTACTATCTGTGTAAACTTGTGCAAGTTACTTAATCTCTGTGCTGCAGTCTCCTCACCTGCAAAATGTAGATAATAACAGTACTTGCCATATGTTTTCAGTTGTTTTAAGAATTATTAGACAAAACACATCAAATGCACGGCATGGTGCCTGGCACATAATATGTATTTGATAAAGGAAAAACATTATTGGGTGTATAATACAACAATCTCCTATTGATGCATATATTACCAACAATAATCTAATGAGACTACTTGTCCATTTATGTTTGCCTACTTTGCATAAGTATATTTGGAGGGTAAATTCCTGGAAGTGCAAAGGTGATATGCATTTTAAATTTGATAGTTATTGCCCAACTGTCTTTATAAAATGGCTTTTTTTTTTTTTTAAGAGACAGGGTCTTGCTCTGTCACACAGACTGGAGTGCAGTGGTATGAGTATCGCTTACTGCATCCTCAACCTCCCAGGCTCAAGCAGTCCTCCCACCTTAGCCTTCCAAGTAGCTGGGACCTCAGACATGTGCCACCACATTGGGCTAATTTTCTTCTTCTTTATTTTTTTTGTAGACAGAGTCTCACCATGTTGCCCAGGCTGGTCTTGAACTCCTGGGCTCAAAAGAACCTCCTGCCTCAGCTTCCCTAGTAGCTAGGACTACAGGTGAATACCACCATGATTTTAAATTTTTCTGTAGATATGGAGTCTTGCTACATTGCCCAGGTTGGTCTTGAACTCCTAGCCTGAAGTGATACTCCTGCTTCAGCTTTCCAAAGTGCTGGGATTACAGGTGTGAGCCATTGCATCAGCCCAGTTTTTTTTCATTTTTAAGAGACAAGGTCTTGCTATGTTGCTCAGGCTGGATTCGAACTCCTGGCTCAAGTGATCCTCCCACCTCAGCATCTGAGTAGCTGAGACTACAGGCACTTGGCTTCAACTGATTCTTAACAAGAGTTTGAGAAAGAAAAAGTAGCCTCCCCAACATCTGGAAACTGCTTGAACACTTACAGCTAGACCTCAGTGTTGTTTGAAGCTGGCCTAGGGATCACAGGGAGGCCATATTATTCTCCTGTGGGACATAAACAATCTCGCAAAATATCAACATGAGACAAGGCCACTCTGAGACTGTGTCCAAGTGAGACAAAACAAAAATACTTCAAAATTTTGTCTGGCTGGGTATGATGGCTCACACCTGAAATCCCAGCACTTTGGGAGGCCGAGGTGAGTGGATCACCTGAGGTCAGGAGTTCGAGACCAGCCTGACCAACATGGTGAAACCCTGTCTCTACTAAAAATGTAAAAATTAGCCAGGCGTGGTGGCACATGCCTGTAATCCCAGCTACTTGGGAGGCTGAGGCAGGAGAATTGCTTGAACCTGGGAGGTGGAGGGTGCAGTGAGCTGAGATCATGCCACTGCACTCCAGTCCCATTTCAAAAAAGAAAAAAAATTTTTTTTTGTCTAAGCCCAGAGGAAAAGAACAAGGTCACTGTGCATTTTACAAAATACCAAACATCCCCCTCTCCTGGCTAATATGAGTGACTGCTGCTTCTCTACCAGTTCTAGTTTTGGTCTCACTCTAGTTGGCCCACCTCCTAATAAGATTTATTAAGATACTCAAACATAAATCAACCCACATCCTAACAGCATCCAACCGAGAAAGCTCTGCTTTCTTAAAACTCCCCAAAATCACCTAATACAAGCCCAAGTCCTATAAAATATTCCTTCTAACACTCTTACTGAGATACTCCACAGTTCGCATGGTATGCATCCTCCCTCGCAACTAATGAACCAACGTGTTCAACTATAGGTGTGTTCCTAGTAGTCTGTGGCTGCAGGGCACTGATAAGGCCCACTCAACTGATGGGAGCAGTGTGTGGGACCACACCGCAGAACAGGAAACCAGCTGTATCACTCAGTATATTTGCAAACAGAATGGAGAGCATCAATTAGTCTGGAGAGGGTTAAGCAAGCTTCTACATCACATTTCCTTAAATTCCTAGAGGTAGAATTACTGCACCAAAAGCATAAATATTTTCCTTTTTTTGAGATAGGGTCTCACTTTGTTGTCCAGGCTGGAGAGCAGTGGCATAATCTTGGCTCATTGCAACCTCTGCCTCCTGGGTTCAAGCGATTCTCGTGCCTCAGCCTCCCAAGTAGCTGGGATTACAGGCACGTGCCACTACGCTTAGGTAATTTTTGTATTTTTAGTAGAGACAGGGTTTCACCATGTTGGTCAGGCTGGTCTCAAACTCCTGACCTCAAGTGGTCTGCCCACCTCGGCCTCCCAAAGTGCTGGGATTACAGGTGTGAGCCACCATGCCCAATCCCCAAAGCATAAACATTTTAAAGATTCTTCATCTTTAGGACCTCAGTCGTAGGTAAAATACACCAAGAACAGGCCGGGTGCAGTGGCTCACGCCTGTAATCCCAGCACTTTGGGAGTCCAAGGCGGGCAGATCACAAGGTCAGGGGATCGAGACCATCCTGGCTAACAGGGTGAAATCCTGTCTCTACTAAAAATATAAAAAATTAGCCGGGCGTGGTGGCGGGTGCTTGTAGTCCCAGCTACTCGGGAGGCTGAGGCAGGAGAATGGCGTGAACCCAGAAGGCAGAGCTTGCAGTGAGCCGAGATTGCGCCACTGCACTCTAGCCTGGGCAACAGAGCAAGACTCCGTCTCAAAAAAAAAAAAAAACCACCGGGAATATATAACATCAATTTATTCTTACACTTGATCTAGACTTCAATTTTACTAGCTTATACACAATTTATCAACTTCAGGAGTCTTATTCCATTTGTAATAAAATATAAAATGAGAATATACATATATATACACACACACACACACAAATGTGTAATATAGCTATTACTAAATTTAAATGCTTTTTTATGTATGTAACTATAGGCAGGTGAAAAAGTTTAAAAGTATATAAAGCCTAGTATAAAAACAATTCATTATACTTTTTCTTCCTTCTGTAATGTAATACTTCTTTCTGGCTTAAAAAAATTATATAACATATTTTAAGATACAACATTTTAATCACTTAACGCTTTCATTTATAATAAAGACTATAGTGACCACTTCAGAACATTCTGACTACATAATGTTTCCTCCTTGAGTTAAAAAAAATTGCTTAATTGTGGGGGGAAAAAAAAGAATTTACTACCTTAGGTATTTTTTAAAGTGCACAGTTCACTATTTTTAAATATATACACATTGTTATGCAACCAGTCTCCAGAAATTTTTCATCTTGCAAAACTAAAATTTTATACCCATTAAACATTTCCTCCTTCCTGAACCTTTGGCAACTTCTATTCTACTTTCTGTTTTTATGAATTTGACTACTCTACATAGATAACTCATGTAAGTGGAATCAGATAGTATTCGTCTGTCACTGGATTACTTCACTTAGTATAACGTCCTCAAGGTTCATCCATGTTGTAGCATCTGCCAGAATTTTTCTTTAAAACTTAAATATTCCACTGTACGTTTTTATCACCTTTTGCTTATCTATTCATCTATGATGGACACTTGAGTTGCTTCCACCTTTTGGTTGCTGTTAATAATGCTGCTACAAACATGAGTGTACAAATATCTCTTCAAGACTCTGTTTCAATTCTGTTGGTTATATGCCCACAAGTAGAATTGCTAGATCAACATGGTAACCCTATTTTCAATTGTCTGAGGAACTTCCATACTGTTTTCCACCGCAGTTGCACTATTTTACATTCCCACCAACAATGCATGAGGGTTCCAATTTCTCTACATCCTCATCAACACTTGTTGTTTTCTGTTTTTTTAATAGTACCCATTCTAACCAGTATGAGGGTGATATTTCACTGTGGTTTTGACTTGCATTTCCCTAGTGATCAGTGATGTTGAACATCTTTGCATATGCTTGTTGTCCATTTTTATATCTTCTTTGAAGAAATTTCAAGTCCTCTGCCCAGTTTAAAAATATTTTTTAGACATAGGGTATCACTATGTTGCCCAGACTGGTCTTGAAAGCCTGGCTTCTAAGTAATCCTCCCACCTAGGTCTCCCAAAATGCTGGGATTACAGGTATGGCCACTGCAACTGGTCCTTTACATATTTTTTAATTGGGCTATTTTGTTGTTTTTGTTGAGTTATAGGAGTTGTTTGTGTATTCCGGGTATTAACCCCTTATCAGATATAAGATTTGCAAATATTTTTCTCCCATTCCATAGGCTACCTTTCATTCTGTTACTGTTTGATGCACAAAAGTTTTAAATTTTGATGTATTCCAATTTGTTTAATCTATGATGTACAGTAGTTTATGTTTAATTGTTTTACTTTTGTTGCCTGTACTTTTGATGTCATGCCAAGAAACCACTGCAAAATCCAATGTCATGAAGCCTTTCCTCCATATTCTTTATTTATTTATTTTTTGAGACATTTCATTCTTGCTGCCTAGGCTGGAGTGCAATGGTGTGATCTTGGCTCACTGCAACCTCTGCTTCCCGGGTTCAAGCAATTCTCCTGCCTCAGTCTCCCAAGTAGCTGGGACAACAGGCATGCGCCACCATGCCCAGCTAATTTTTTTTTTTTTAGTAGAGACGGGTTTCACCATGTTAGTCAGGGCTGGTCTTGAACTCCTAAACCTCAGGTGATCCGCCTGGCCTCAGCCTCCCAAAGTGCTGCCATTACAGGTGTGAGCCACTGTGCCCGGCCTTCCTCCATATTCTTACGGGAGTTTTACAGGTTTAGATCTTGCGTTTAGGTCTTTGATCCATTTTGAGTTAATTTTTGCAGATGGTGTAAGATAAGGACCCAATTTCATTCTTTTACATGTGGATATCTAGCTTTTCCAACACCATTTGTTGAAAAGACTGTCCTTTCTCCCACTGAATGGTCTTGGCACCTTGTTGAAAAATCACCACCTTTTAAATGTACATTTACATTTGAATATGAGCATACTGAACACACTATAGGATGAAAGCTACACCATATCATACAGAAAAAAATTACTTTTTCATATGGGAGTAGTAAAGGAGAACAAGAAAGGTAAATATTTTAACTGTAAAAGATTTCCTTTCAAAATATAAAAGTTGACAAACACTTAAGGTTAATCACTTACTAAGCTTCAGGTAATTAAAAGTGCATCTTATTCATTCCTGCTTCACCTTCCTTGAGGGATTCCAAGGACTTAGTACCAATTTCTGATCTCTATTTTAACTACTTGCATATTCTACTAATTTTTATGTTAAAAATAAGAAAAACCTCATATAATAGGTAATACAGACATCCTTTCTTCTTTTTACACTAAACAAAGCAATTATTTTTCCTATATACTTTTTCCTCATATATTTTAGGTTTTTTGTTTTTGTTTTTAGTTTTTTGAGACGGAGTCTTACTCTGTCGCCCAGGCTGGAGTGCAGTGGCACAATCTTGGCTTACTGTAACTTCCACCTCCCAGGCTCAAGTGATTCTCCTGCCTCAGCCTCCCCAGTAGTCTGGGATTACAGGCATATGCCACCACACCAGCTAATTTTTGTATTTGTAGTAGAGACGGGGTTTCACTATGTTGGCCAGGCTGGTCTTGAACTTTGAACCTCAGGTGATCTGCCTGCCTCAGCCTCCCAAAATGCTGGGATTACAGGCATGAGCCACTATGCCTGGCCTAGTTTTATTTTAAAATAGCTATAAAAGGGCTCTAATAATCATCCCTACCCCCTACCAATAGTAACTAATCATGAATTAAACAAATTAATTTATGTATTTTGTTTTGTTTGAGTCAGCGTCTCTGTCACCCAGGCTGGAGTGAAGGCGTGTGATCATAGTTCACTGCAGCCTTGACCTCCTGGGCTCCAATGATCTTCCCATCTCAGCCTCCTGAGTAAGAAGGCACCACCACGCCTGGCTAATTTTTATATTTTTTGTAGAGATGGGGTTTCACCATGTTGTCCAGGCTGGTCTTGCACCCTTGGGTTCAACTGATCCTCCTGCCTTGGCCTCCCAAACTGCTGAGATTACAGTTAAACACTTAAATTTATGTTTAAGACTCTTTTAAAGTGTTCATATCTTATGCTACATTGTATTTTTGTCATTTCTCTAACTACTAAGAGAACTAATCACAGGATAACCTCTCCCCACCTGCAAAGCTTATAATTAAAAAAAAAAAAAAAGGGAAAAGGGAAAGAAAACAGATATGGTGTCATTATCTGTCCTGGGACAGCCTTAAGGATCAACTCTGCCAGACTAAATTGTTACACACTTGAAGGCAGGAGTCATGTTTTAATTACTCTTTGGAACTATAGCACTACAATATTTTACTCAAAAAAAGAACAAAGGCATAATGTAATATCGAATTTAAATGGAGTGAGAAATTTGCTCAGCTTTTCACAGGCTAAATCAGCTCCTCCCTGACATCCACTCAGCAGTGGAAACTGGAAGCATTCCTCCTCTATCGCAAAGTTCCAGGAAAAACCAAAGTAAGTACTTTCTTAAAGTTTGCTGTCTTTCTGGCTCACACTTTTGGGGACAATTAGAAAAATTAAATATTTTAGCCTAAAAGCTTTCCTTACAAATCTCCTGAATGCTCCTAAACTGAATGTAAAAAAAAGTAAACAGATATTAAGAACATATTGGCTGAGGGCAGTGACTCATGCTTGTAATCCCAGCACTCTGGGAGGCTGAGGCAGCAGGATCGCTGAAGCCTAGGAGTTCAATGCTGTAGTGAGTTATGATGCATTCCAGCTCTGATAACAGAGCAAGTCTCTGGAGAGAAGGAGAGAAGGAGGGAGGAGGAAGAGAGAGAGCGAGCGAGCCAACACAAGCGCCAGCGCTTTTGATAAATCTTACTATGACATATCAATACTGGTAAGAAATGTCTTCTGTGGCCGGGCATGGTGGCTCACACCTGTAATCCCAGCACTTTGGGAGGCCAAGGTGGGTGGATCACGAGGTCAGGAGATCGAGACCATCCTGGCCAACGTGGTGAAACCCCGTCTCTACTAAAAATACAAAAATTAGCCGGGCATGGTGGTGTACACCTGTAATCCCAGCTACTCAGGAGGCTGAGGCAGGAGAATCACTTGAACCCGCGAGACAGAGGTTGCAGTGAGCCGAGATCACACCACTGCATTCCAGCCTGAGCGAGAGCGAGACTCCGTCTCAAAAAAAAAGAGAAATTTCTACTGTATATCAGGCACTCGATAAATACTGCTAACCAGGACCTACTTCATTTCTATACCTGGTTTGGGCTATGCTTTAAACCTTAAGATCTAACATAAGAAAGACTATCTGGATTTGAATCCTGGCTCTGCCACTTACTGTATAGCCTTGGGCAATTTACCAAGCTTTTCTGTACCTTAGTCTGTAATATAGTAAACAAAAAATCACCTCAAACCAAAAATGGTTAATAACAGTAGGTAACCAAACCATAAAAGAAAAAATTGATAAAACTGACTTCATCAGAAGTAAAAACGTCTACTTCTCCAAAGACCAATTAAGAAAATAAAAAGGCAAGACAGACTGGGAGATCATATTTGCCAAAGTGCTTGTCCTTTTAAGTACAACTCAATAAGACAAACAACCGATGTTTTAAAATGGGCAGAAGATCTGAACAGACACTTTACAAAAGAAAACATACAAATGCCCACTAAGCACAAGAGAGACCCTCAATCATCACTAGTCATCAGAGAAATGCAAACAAAACCCAAGGTGAGATACTACTTCATACTTACTAGAATGGCTAAAATTAAAAAGATTGACAATACTACATGTTAGCAAGGATATGAAAAACTGAATAGCCCCAAATTGCAAACAACCAAATGTCCTGTTTTTGAATGGGTGAACAAACTGTGGCATTCCCAAATTGTAGAATACTTCTCAGGAATTCAACATGCAAGAATCCCAAAGTCATTATGTTAAGTGAAAGAAGTCAAACACCAAAGATAATACAAGATTCTGTTTATAGAAATTCTAGAAGAGGCAAAATTATAGGAACAGAAACCAAGTTAGTGACTGCCTGGGGCTCAGAGTCCACGAAGGAAAATGACTGCAAAAGGACATAAAAATACTTTTTAAAGTAAAGAAATTGTTTTATATTTTGATTGTGGTGGTAGTTACAGAAATATTATCAAAATTCATCAAACTATATACTTAAAAGGGTAAACTTTATTATATGTAAATAATACCTCAATTAAAAAAAACATTCAAAGTAGCTTTGACACAAATGTTAATATGATTGTCACCTAAATTATACTAATTGTACAAAGAATCAAGAAAATAGTAAGATTGAGGCCGGGTGCGGTGGCTCATGCCTGTAATCCCAGCACTTTGGGAGGCCGAGGTAGGTGGATCACGAGGTCAGGAGATTGAGACCATCCTGGCCAACATGGTGAAACACCATCTCTACTAAAAATACAAAAATTAGCTGGGCCTGGTGGTATCACCTGCAGTCCCAGCTACTCGGGAGGCTGAGGCAAGAGAATCGCTTGAACCTGGGAAGTAGAGGTTGCAGTGAGCTGAGATCACGCCACTGCACTCCAGCCTGGGCAACAGAGCAAGACTCCGTCTCAAAAAAAAAAAAAAAATTAATTAATTAAGATTGGTAGGTGAATTAAATGAGATAATACACATAAGTTCCTTGGCCTGGCACTGCAAGTACTTAAAGTACTAGCTTATTAGACTTTCAACATATATTTTCCCCTTCTTACCCCAATATGCTACTGGCTGAGTAAATTAACAAGTATTTCTACTAATGATCATAGATCATAATGCAACAAAAATTAAGATTTTATTAATGTAACAGGCAGAGTACTCATATTTACTTCATTATGGCTAACTCTCACTAATAAGAGGGTAGTATAGAAATGTGAAGAATCCAAAACTATTGGTTTATTTTTCTCTTACTCCTCAAATCTGAGGGAAAAGTATAAAAAGTAGGATTTTTATCTTAGTGATTCTCAGGCATGTTAGTCACATACCAAAAACATAAAAAACAACCTCAATCAAGTAGCCTAGTATCAGATATATCACCAGGCTTTTACAGGGGTGAATGGAGAGGGGTGAGGCTTTAGTACTCTTGGGATGTAGGCCCAGCACTTTGGGAGGCCGAGGCAGGCAGATCATGAGGTCAGGAGATCGAGACCATCCTGGCTAACATGGTGAAACCCTGTCTCTACTAAAAAATACAAAAAATTAGCTGGGCATGATGGCGGGTGCCTGTAGTCCCAGCTACTCAGGAGGCTGAGGCAGGAGAATGGTGTGAACCCGGGACGCGGAGGTTGCAGTGAGCTGAGATCACGCCAATGCACTCCAGCCTGGGCGACAGAGCGCGACTCTATCTCAAAAAAAAAAAAAAAAAAGAATAGGGTAGAAATAAATCTTTCATCTTCCAAATCTATTGCCCTCTTCCATTTTAGTGAAATATATTTGATGGGGTGAGGAGGGTAAAAGAACAGAACCCCTATTATAGATGTATGAAAATCCTCATTCTTAATTCAACTTCTTTTGTAAATGGGCTACGACCAGTTCTAATAATTCACAACCTCTAATATTTAGTTAAGAAAACCCAGTTAGGGAAACCATCACCTCTTTACTCTAATTTCTGTAACATACTCCACAGTAGTAATAATCAGTTTCCTTAGATTGATTCTGTCTTTCCCAGCTTCCTAGGACTAAGCAAGATGGTTGAACATTGTTTCAAAGGTTTGTATGCATGCATGGTCAACAGATGAAGTCAGGACTCAAGATGTTATAACACAGCTTTTTCCATTATAAAAACAGTCAATAATCCTAACACTGCCACAATAATAATCAACATCTGAGTGCTAACCATGTGTTAGGCTGAATGCTAGGCGATGGTGTACATTATCTTACTTAATCCTAAACATAATAGTATATACTTATAAAATCATATATAATATATGTAGTATATATGATTATCCATAACCTTAGATGAAGAAAGTAAAGAACAGAGTTTAAAAGATGGTACGGCTGGCTGGGTGCGGTAGCTCACGCCTGTAATCCCAGCACGTTGGGAGGCCAAGACCGGTGGATCACCTGAGGTCAGGAGTTCAAAACCAGTCTGGCCAACATGGTGAAACTCCATCTCTACTAAAAACACAAAATTAGCCAGGTTTGGTGACATGTGCCTGTAATCCCAGCTACTTGGGAGGCTGAGGCAGGGGAATCACTTGAACCTGGGAGGTAGAGGTCACAGTGAGCCGAGATCACGCCATTGCACTCCAGCTTGGGCAACAAGAGTGAAACTCCATCTCAAAAATTAAAAAAAGAAAAAAAAAAAAGAAAGAAAAAAATAGTATAGTAAAAGCAACAGACATATACAAAGCAAGTGTAGGTATAGCTCGAATTTGTTTACATATGACATGTTTATCTTTTCAATGGGATTTTTACAAATAGGCTCTTATAGTTCTATGTTAAATACTGAAGTCATACTAGAATTCCCAAATTAGGATGACTTTCCATTGAAATATTTCTATTTATTCCCTTGGGAGAGGTACAATATAAGGGATCAGTGGAGTCAATGAACAATATTTATGCTACTGTCCATTTATATTTTCTTCATTTTTGATAAATTACCTACTGCTATAAAATATAAGTATAAAACTACAGGCCGGGTGCAGTGGCTCACTCCTGTAATCCTAGCAATTTGGGAGGATAAGGTGGGCAGATTGTCAGAGCTCAAGAGTTCAAGACCACCCTGGGCAACATGGTGAAACCCTGTCTCTACTAAAACACAAAAAATTAGCCGAGCATGGTGGTGCATGCCTGTAGTGCCAGCTACTCGGGAGGCTGAGGCACGAGAATCACTTGAGCCCCACAGGCAGAGGCTGCAGTGAGCCAAGATCGCGCCACTGCACTTCAGCTTGGGCTACAGAGTGAGATTCCATCTCAAAAAAAAAAAAAAAAAAGGAAAAAAACCCCCACAAAACTATAAACTGCCTAACCAATGTTTCTCGTTTTGTAGGCAACTAAATACGTTACGTCATAGATGTTTTACCAGAGGTATATTGCTCTATCCTAGTATTTCCAATTACCATCTTAAAGAGGCCTCTAAGGGTCTTTTTGTGTTGGTATTAGTCTTGTATGGTTTTTGTTCCCGCATTCTTTACAGAAGGAACAAGAATGGAATCACACAGGCTCCTACAGACTTCTTTTTACAGAAGCAGGGAAGATTAAGTGGCTTACTTATGTTAACATACCATAAGGAACAATGAAGACAGGAACCCTGGCTTCCTAACGCCTGGCTGGAAGCTTTTCCTGTGAGATCGCACTGGCTCTAGACAGGTGTGTCAGAGGTACAAAGTCAACTGAAAGTTATCTCTTTTTTTCTCCCAACTTGTATTTTAAAAAAATAACTCAGAAAATCTTCTCACTCTGCTTAAAATTATAGGAAACTGAAACTATTCACCATAGTGTTTTACTGAGAAAATCTCAGTACAGAAGATAGCAATCTAAATTCTCAACAATTCTTAATTCTGTTCACCAAGATAACTGCTAAAAGGATCTGGTATCTTAACTCTATCAACTTCTTTTTTTTTTTTTTTTTTTTTTGAGACGGAGTCTCGCTCTGTCGCCCAGGCTGGAGTGCAGTGGCGCGATCTCCGCTCACTGCAAGCTCCGCCTCCCGGGTTCACGCCATTCTCCTGCCTCAGCCTCCCGAGTAGCTGGGACTACAGGCGCCCACAACCGCGCCCGGCTAATTTTTTGTATTTTTAGTAGAGACGGGGTTTCACCGTGGTCTCGATCTCCTGACCTTGTGATCCGCCCGCCTCGGCCTCCCAAAGTGCTGGGATTACAGGCGTGAGCCACCGCGCCCGGCCTTATCAACTTCTTTAAGACAGAAATTCTAAGGATAGAGTAAGGATTTAACGGGTGGCAGGAACAAGGGGATCTGACAAGGTCAGTCACTCTTAGGTCACCTAAATAATGATGCCACACCCATTCTGGCAGCCCTGGAGGTTCATATCCCTAAATCAACAACAACAACAACATTCTAAAATAACTGTCATAATTATCTGCCACAAGACTGTATTTGATTTTTACTGCTATCTTATTCAAACAAAAAATTAATATCACATGAGCCATTAACCTACTAAGGACCCAAAGGAGAAGGGAGCAGGGGCATGGCCAGAACTGGAGCTTGGAAAGAGCACAGCTGGATGGGAAGCAGAATTTACCAGGCACACAAATGATACAGGATGCAGGGAAGACTTAGTGGCAAGAGACAGAAAGTAACTCCTCAGTTCCTGCTTACTATATTTCCTTTCCAGATCCATGCTTAGTTAGCAATTCAACTAGATACAGAGCTGAAAGACAAGGGAATGAAGTCCACATTGAGCCATGGTGGTGAATAGGGGGAATACTTATTTTTTCCCTAATCTAGAAACAAACTACAATTGCTTGTCTGTGGCAGAAAAGAATAAAAGACGTAACTCAGCCACCAACTTCCAATAAGCCACATGGTCTACAAAGTTTAACTTGATGTATGGGCTATTACTCCTACAAGATTAAAAAATAAGAATATTAAATGAACTAAAGCCATTTAAAAGCATTTGAGGCCAGGCCTGGTGGCTCATGCCTATCTATAATCCTAGCACTTTGGGAGGCTGAGGCGGGCAGACTGCTTGAGCCCAGGAGTTCAAAACTAGCCTGGGGAACATGATGAAACCCTGTCTCTACAAAAAAAATTAGGCTGGGCATGGTGGCTCATGCCTGTAATCCCAGGTGTCTGGGGGGCTGAGGTGAGTGGATCACTTGAGGTCAGGAGTTCAAGGCCAGCCTGGCCAACATGGCAAAGCCCCATCTCTACAAAAAACATACAAATTAGCTGGGCGTAGTGGTGCATGCCTGTAGTCCCAAGCTACTTGGGAGGCTCAGGCATGAGAATCTCACTTGAACCTAGGAAGTGGAGGCTGCAGTGGGCCGAGATGGTGCTACCGCACTCCAGCCTGGGCGACAGAACGAGCCAGGCATGGTGGCACACACCTGTATTCCCAGCTATTTGCGGGGCTGAGGTGGGAGGATCACTTGAGCCTGAGAGGTGGAGGCTACAGGGAGCCGGCCCAGGCGACAGATCGAGACCCTGTCTCAAAAAAAAAAAAAAAAAAAAAAAAGGCATTTGAAAATAAATTAGTAAAAATCATACTTAATACTTGAAAATAGTAGTTCTCAACCTTTTTTCCTCAGGACCCCGTAACATCTTAAAAATTGAGGACTCCAAACAGCTTTTGTTTATATGACATATCTACTGATATTTAGTTAAAAAGTAGTTTTTTTTTTTTTTTTTTGAGACAGTCTTGCCGGTCACCCAGGCTGGAGTGCAGTGACATGATCTCAGCTCACTGCAAGCTCCGCCTCCCGGGTTCACACCATTCTCCTGCCTCAGCCTCCCGAGTAGCTGGGACTACAGGCGACCGCCACCATGCCCAGCTAATTTTTTGTATTTTTAGTAGAGACGGGGTTTCACCGTGTTAGCCAGGATGATTTCGATCTCCTGACCTCATGATTTGCCCACCTTGGCCTCCCAAAGTGCTGGGATTACAGGCGTGAGCCACCGCACCCGGACAAAAGTAGTTACTTAAAAATTAATTTTAGAATAACCCCATGTTAATGTAAGTAATTTAATTTTGTACAAAGTATTTTTATATTTTGTATTTTCCAAAACAAAAATAAATTAGTGAGACAAGTGTCACTGTTTTAGAATGCTATACATGTAGAAATATGTTTGACTTGTAACACAAGACAACCAGATTCTCATATCTATTTCTGCATTCATCTACTGCAATTTTGATTGAAGTACATGAAAAAAAAATCCAAACCCACAAGGATAGTTGAAAAGGACAGGAGCCCTTTAATAACCTTTTAGATAATTGTGAATATAATTATCTGATACTACATCAAAATTGTACAAGTTGTAAGTTTCATAAAAGTCAATTACGATGTGGAAACTGAAAGTGTATCAGTGAACTTTTCATACTGTTAAATTAAAATCTGTTGTCTAACTTTGAATGAATTGTTTATTCACACATGATCTTGTAACATCTTGCATTGGTCACTGAGAAAATATTGGTTCTTTGTTATACAGATCTTCCAAATGGACACATTTCATTGTATATTTAAAACCACATTCATTAATACCCACCGATCTCATCAGAAGTCTTCGGAAGCTGTCAAGCACACAGTGGCAAATACGAGTTCTCCTAAACTATAATTTTTACTTGAAAACTTAATGGCAAAAAACATTGTCAGTTGTTTTTCCTTGAAGTGACAGATTCACTCCATTCATTCTCAGAAAAACACCTGCCAAATACTGAATCAAGTCTGCATAAGCAGATTTGCCCTTTCAAGTAAAAATGGTATTTCATGAAATAAATGCAGTTAGTTCAGATCTCACTAAAACAAGAGCACAAGTACTTTTCCTTGAGACAACCATCATATTTTGGGGTACAGAAGTGCTCTATATGTGTGTCCCTTTCTGTCACAGAATATCAAAGGGACGTGAAACTCAAGGATTGGGTTTTAATAAAACTAATAATTTTTACTTCTTTATCACGACATTCTTACGTGAAACTAGCTTTTTCTTTTATGTAAATAGTGAAGGAGTGGCAGTGGAAAATACCATGACTACTGGAAGAGCTGGTTACCACTGCCTTGATTTGTGTTAAGGAACCAGCAGTTTTTTACCACTGCAGCTTTTGTACCATCATAATCTTAGTATTGTTATGAAAATAAACGACATTTGGGACCCCCTAAAAGGATCTCAGGGAGCCCTAGGGATTCTCAGACCATTCTTTGAGTACTACTATTCTAAAATATCTTTACTTTTAGAAAGGATAGAATCCTCTGCTCCTATATGTTGCAAATAGTAATAAAGCTAAGTAAAACACAACTCAAAAAAATACCCTCTTACTTTTGCCAAGACTAAAGACAAATGGTTCACTTCTATCGTGACTGGAATCAAACTTCTTTCCATTTGACAATTTTCCTTTGTAATGGACATAAACTTTGTCTCCAATCATCGGCGTTTCCTCACCATTCCCCACTCTTTTGACAATCTAGAAAAGACAAACATTAAGAAAAAGGAGGTGAAACTTTTTACTTGTAATCAGAGAATAAAAAGGTCACACAGTCCATCCCAAGACATCCAGGCAGATATGCAAATATACTATTATCCATTCTTTCTAATGCCTTCCTTCATTCCTCACAATAACTCATTGTTAGAAAACTGTCCTTTACCAACCTGCTTTTATGTTATAGCTACTTTTATTGCTAATCACACTATTTATTCCTCAAAAAAAAAAAGGCATTTGAAAATAAATTAGTAAAAATCATACTTAATACTTGAAAAAAGTAGTTCTCAACCTTTTTTCCTCAGGACCCCGTAACATCTTAAAAATTGAGGACTCCAAAGAGCTTTTGTTTATATGACATATCTATAGATATTTAGTAAAAAAGTTTTTTTTTTTTTTTTTTTTTTTTTGAGACATAGTCTTGCTCGTCACCCAGGCTGGAGTGCAATGGCACGATCTTGGCTCACTGCAAGCTCTGCCTCCTGGGTTCACGCCATTCTCCTGCCTCAGCCCCCCGAGTAGCTGGGACTACAAGCGCCCGCCACCACGCCTGGCTAATTCAAAGAATTAACCAATAAATCCTGTTCATTGGTTTAATGCCCTATATTTTGACACTAAACTCTCATAACACAGACTTGTGAGCTAGTCCATGTACGCACTGACTTAGACCAGAAAGAATGGTGGACTTTTAAAAATATTCAAAAAGAAGCTTAAGTAAAACTTCAAAGGTGTAATTTTATTTCCCTCCTTTGCTAAAAACATTAGCTTCTGAATAGATTCTGCTTGTTTATTTTCAGAAAGCCCAATTTCCTGCTAAAACAGGTTACATTTCCTATTATTTGACACAGTCTATCTGTTAAAAAAAATGAGTATCACTGCACAGTTTGATACGATACTGAATAACTTGTTTTCTAGTAAAGTATTTAGCTATTGTAAAATCCAGTGTATTTATTTTGTTCTTGGCAGAGCAAGCTGCTAATGTAGTTGGTCAGTTCTGGGAAAAGAAAATCAAATCCAGGTGTGTGATGGTGTAATGTGTCAATCATCTATGCCAAATTAATCATTTTTGGTAGATAACAGAGGATGGTAGCTAACATCTGATGAACATCTTTTTGGGGAAGGAGTTTGCTTTGAGTTTTATTTAAATGATTCAATGATTTGTTCCTAAATTCTTTTTTGACAAGTATACCCTCCGCCTAACATAAATATCACATAAACACTGTGAACCTAAATTCCACAGCTTTCTTAACTCAAAAGCCCAAACAACTTTATTTTATTTTTTGAGATAGGGTCTTGCTCTTTTGCCCAGGCTAGAGTGCATACAGTGGTACAATCATAGCTCGCTGCAGCCTCTATCACCCAGCTCAAGTGATCATCCCACCTCAGCCTCCTGAGTAGCAGAGACTGCAGGCACATGCCACCATACCTGGCTAATTTTTTAATTTTTAGTAGAGATGAAATCTTGCTATGTTGCCCAGGCTGGTTTGGAACTCCTGAGTTCAAGTGATTCTCCTGCCTCAGAATCCTAAAGTGCTGGGATTACAGGTATAAGCTACCACACCCAGCCCCAAACATTCTTTAAAGGCAAAGAAACATTACTGACCTTCTAGGACTTCAAAAGAAAAAAATAGTTTTCAAAACATCAAAAGACATTACACAATATTCTACAAGTGCTCATGTTCATGGACTGCATGTGGTATTTGGGAGGCTATGCTCAACTGTCAGCCTCGTGTGGAAGGAATCTGCATTTCTACGACTATAAACAGTCACTGGGCATTTGGGATGAATGGCTACCAGAGAGTCAGAGAGCCGTCCACACCAGCAAGTGGTACTATGGTATCACTTCAGGCTTCCCTAGCAAGATGAATTTGTGCCTAAATCTAGAGTTGCCTTAAGGACACAATCTAGGTTCTATTCATTTTTAAAATATAAATTCAATTTTTATCTTCCTCGGATAGTTACTGAATTTCCAAACCAGCACTGTTTTTTTTTTTAATACGTAATAGTTAATAAGATAGATTACTACAGGACAGGCACTATACTAAGTGCTTCACCTAATCCTAATAACTCTATGAAACTGATGGCATTATTATTCTAATTTTAAAAACAAGAATTTAATCACAGAGAGGTTAACTAAATTGCCCTAGCTTGCACAGTTACTAGACCTATTTAAATCTTAACCAAAAGCCTCATGGTGAAATCTGAGGCTCTAGACAATGATAAATGATGTAATTTAAAAGGCTTCAAATCTCCAACATTTCTTAATAAGCCTAAAAATCTTGCAATTAGATTTACTTCCTAGAACAAAACAGGGTCTGAGGCAAGTTGGGGATCATGTTCTCTGGGTGTGGGCACCCTGAAAAGAGGCAAGGGGAAGTCTTAAACAGAGGCAGGGAGATGCTGAGGACAGCCACGAAGTCTCCGCTGTGTCTAGAAGCTTCCTGGAATTTAGGATGAGCAACTATAGCTACAAGGTTGAGAAGTCCTCAAAAAGAAGACAATAGGATGTAAATCTATAGCATAAAGCCCTTATTCTATAGCTGCAAGTCTCCAAAATTTGACTTGGTACATAATGGCAATTCACATATATTCAGAAAAGAGCCAGGCACAGAAGAAAGGCTTTCACATAAGCAAGGTTAGACAAAACAAAAATTCTTATTTGCTACTGCTGGCACAAGAGATATTAAAACTCAGCATCCTGGTAATATTTAGAATGCGTCAGATAATCTTTTCAGGAAAAACAAAACTTAACTATACAAAACCTGTATGTGTTAACAATGTTGTAGGAGAAATAACTACTTAATGGGACTAAAGCCACTTAAGCTTTCTCAGACTCAGTTTATTCACTTATAAGATGGAAGAATCAAGAGATGCTCTGATTGTCTCACCACATTGTTGTAAGAAACAAACAAACAAAAAAATTCATGTGAAAATGATTAACTATAGAGTAAAGAAACACACGCAGTCATGCATCGCTTAAGGACAGGGATATGTTCTGAGAAATGTGTCCTTAGGTGATCTCATTCTTGTGTGAACATCGCAGAGTGTACTTACACAAACTTCGATGGCCTGGCCTACTAGTACACACCCACATTAGTTTGGTTTCGCCTATTGCTCCTAGGCTACAAACCTGTACACTGTGTTACTGCACTGAATACCGCAGGCAATTGTAAAACAGTGGTATTTGTGTATCTAAACATATCTCAACACAGAAAAAGGTACAGTAATAAAAGGTATAAAAGAAAAAAAAGTGTACACCTATACAGAACACTTACCATGAATGGAACTTGTAGGACTGGAAGTTGTTCTGGATGAGTCAGCAAGTCAGTAGTGAGTGAACGTGAAGGCCTAGGATTTTACCATACACTACCGTAGACTTTATAAACACTGGACACCTAGACTACATTTATTTTAAAAATTTTTTCTTTCTTTAATAATAAATCAATCTTAGCTTACCGTTAACATTTTTACTGTGCAAACTTTATGACTTTTTTTAGCTTTGACTCTTCTAATGTCACTTAGAACACAAACACACTATACAGCTGTACAAAAATATTTTCTTTCTTTATATCCTTATTCTATAAGCATTTTTCTATTTTTAAAATTTTTTATTCTTTTACTTAAAAAATTTTTTTTTGTTTAAAAC
The DNA here is from genome assembly GCF_049350105.2 of Macaca mulatta. Taxonomy (NCBI): domain Eukaryota; kingdom Metazoa; phylum Chordata; class Mammalia; order Primates; family Cercopithecidae; genus Macaca; species Macaca mulatta. The sequence continues at coordinate 146,630,498 of NC_133409.1, read as the reverse complement.
AAAGACACAGACACATACATAAACCTAGGCCTGCAGAGGGTCAGGATCATCAATATCACTGTCTTCCACCTCTACATCTTGTCCCACTGGAAGGTCTTCAGGAGAATAACATGCATGGAGCTGCTGTCTCCTATAATAACAATGCCTTCTTCTTGAATACCTCCTGAAGGACCTGCCCAAGGCTGTTTTTTGTTTGTTCATTTGTGTTTGAGACAGGATCTCCCTCTCTCACCTAGGCTAGAATGCAGTGGTATGATCATAGTTCACTGCAGCTTGGAAATCCCAGGCTTACATGATCCTCCTGCCTCAGTCTCCTGAGTAGAAGAGAGTACAGGTACACGCCACTAGGCCTGGCTAATTTTTAAAATTTTTTTTCTACAGATAGGGATCTTACTATGTTGCCCAGGCTGGTCTTGAACTCCTGGCCTCAAGTGATCCTCTTGCCTTGGCTTCTCAGGGTGCTGGGATTATAGGCATGAGCCACCACACTCAGTCAAGGGTGTTTTACAGTTAACTTTTTAAAAAATAAGTAGAAGCACACTCTAAAATAATGATAGAAAGTATAGTAAACACATAAACCAGTAATATAAACATTATCAAGTATTATGTACTATACATAACTGCATGTGACTGCAGCGCAGTAGGTTTGTTTACACCCATATCACCACAAACACGTAATATACTATATTACCATGTTACAACAGCTATGACACCACTAGGCCATGGGAACTTTTCAGCCCCATTATAATTTTATGGGACCACCGCTGAAGGTGTAGTCTGTCACTGACGGAAATGTCATTATATGGTGAATGACTGTATAGTGCTTTAATAAGTAGGAAAGCTAATTCAAAAGTAAGATATATTACTCTGAGGAAATCTCAAAAGATTTCTTCACTGTACACACGAACAATATTTACATATAAAAATAAACCCCTTTGGGCTGGGCATGGTGGCTCACGCCTATAATCCCAACACTTTGGGAGGCCAAGGCAGGCGGATCACCTGAGGTCAGGAGTTCAAGACCAGCCTGGCCAACACGGTGAAACCCTGTCTCTACAAAAATACAAAAATTAGCCAGGCATGGTGGCAGGTGCCTGTAATCCCAGCTACTCGGGAGGCTGAGGCAGGAGAATTGCTTGAACTCAGGAGGCGGAGATTGCAGTGAGCTGAGATCGCAACATTGCACTCCAGCCTGGGCAACAGAGGGAGACTCTTGTCTCAAAATAAAATAAAATAAAATAAACTTCTTTGAATTTTTCATGTTAGCTTTTCTTTCCTTAAAAAGTCTTAAAATTGTCATTAGCTAGCTTTAGTGTACTAAAAGGATACATTAAAATAGTAACCTATTTGTATGCTCTGAGAATAGGGAAACATAGCCCTTCAGAGTGAGATATAACTTGGACCTGAACCCCAGGTAAACCTGCATTACTAAGATATATGATGTTGGGCAAGTTAATTTACCTAGCCCAGTCTCAATTTCAACATCTATAATCTGGGATTAGAAATTAAAATATCTAGCTGGGCGCAGTGGCTCGTGCCTATAATCTCAGCTACTCAGAAGGCTGAGGTGGGAGGATCGCTTGAGGCCAGGATTTCAAGACTTGCCTGAGCAACACAATGAGATACCCTCTCTCAAAAATTTAATTAATTAATTTAAAAAGAAAATCCCAGCTAGTCAGGAAGCTGAGATGGGAAGATCACTTGAACCCAGGAGTTCAAGACCAGCCTGGGCAACGTAACGAGACTCAACTCTTAAAAAAAACCTTGAAGTTATGAAGACAAAATGAGAATCTGGCTCTACTGTTTAGCACTTAGTAACCCTCAATAAACATTTTCCACCCCAGTCCCCCTCAGAAAGAGTATAAACAATCTTTCCAGACAGCAGATTTCCTTGTATGTCATTCAGCTTTGTGGCCTCACCTTTAATACTCCCCTGTCTTTTTTGGAGGTAATATCCTCTCCCTGCTCAGCAACAGTGGCTGTGGGGCTTTCTCCACTGTTCTTGGCACCTTCATCAGTAGTCATTGTCTTTTAAGTAGAGAACCTGGTAAGAAGAAAAATATTTTAGCTAGGAAAAATATCACTTCTTTATGAATCTTCAATGTCCCTGGGAACTGAGCTCTACCTAACCTAAGATTTACTTAGGGCCAATAAGCTTAGATACTGAAAACGAAAACAAAGGCATTTGCTATGAGCGTGTAATGATGTCATCGGGCATGTAAATAAAACATCATCCAATTCTTTAATTTCCCACCTAGCTCTGGTCTCAAAACAGAGAACAGGACAAGTCAGGTTGGGTAGTGATTACATTCCTTAACATAACATGGTGAGAAGCAGTTCCTTCACAACTTTGAAAATATCCTTTTTCTATAGCCATATTCTTGACAGAGGGTTAAGACCTTATCGGTTCTTAATAAAAGAAGTGACAATATATCAATCACAGTGAGACACAGAGCAGGCTTAGTATGTGACAGACCCAAGTCTGGGTCCTAGCTCCAGCTCTTGACATTTCCAATTTCCTTAATCTTGCTGAGCCTTCCTATCTCATCTGCAAAATGGACACAGTACACTATTCATGGAGTTACAGTGAGGCAGCAGTGAGATAACATTTGTTTAAAGATTAGCACAGATTGGTAACTTAAACATGTTTAACCATTTATCATCATGACTGGGCCTTCTGTAGGGTCATTTTTCATCTCCTGCCCAAAATACCTACAGAATGTTCTTCCATGTGGCATTCAAGGCCCTTCACAATCTGGCCCTAATCTACCTTTCAGTTCTAGCTGCCACTATTTTCTTTTACTTTCTTTCATGCGGCTCATGCCCTAGCCAAACTAGGCCAATTCCACTTCTACAACAAGCCCGGGGCTTTCCCATAGTCATTCTTCTGGTCACTCCCTTTCGTTTCCAAAACATCCACCTCCCTCAAATGCTACTTCTATCATACCAACCTTGACCCTCTATTTGTAGGCCATTTTGCCCTTTTATGTACTTCCTTAGCTCTTCTATCCATTTGTTGTCTGTGAGAGATTTATAAGTCTATGCGCCTGTTAGGTTTAAAAGATCTTTCAGAGCAAGGTCCATGCTTTGCTCATATTTAGATTCCCTAGAATGCCTCTACCTTTAAGAATGGTAAGACAAAAAGTGCAAGGAATTTGTAATGGAATTTGGGGGGTTCTTCCTCTGATCCTTACAAGCTGTTTGATGTTGGCTACCTTAACTTCTCTAAGCCTTTTTTCCTTACCTATGTGATTAGAATAAAAATACCTGTTTTCACAGATAATCTTCTGGATGAAGTGGTATAATGTGTATTTTTAAGGTATACTATTCAAATGTTAGTTCTTATTGTTGGTCACCTGACAGACATTTTTTTCATGTAAGGCAAGCCAATGTAACCAACAGGCTAATCATAGGCTAAACAAAACACACCTAGCCACTGCCATGATGAATTCCAACTGCTCCCTGCTTGGGCAGGGAAAATCAAGAAGGACTCACTCCTACAGCTATTACACATTAGGCTAATAACAAACTTAAGGCACCCTAAAGTCATCTCCTGAGCCTTCTTGTCTAGAGTCAAACAGTCTTTCTGCACTTGTGGAAAATGTCCTATTGATACAATTGTAACTAGACAACGAAAACATACATTGTAGTGTTTTAACTCATTTCCAAATGACCACTACTGATTTCAGTTCAACAAAGACACAAATCCAATTGTTGTGCCCAAAATCTTCAAAGAGAACACCAAAAACCAGGGGCTAAGTCCCTCTGCTTTAGTTTCTAGTACAGTTTATACCAAACATAAAAGATCCAAATGTTTGGCTCAGGATAAGGGAAAGGCCAGAACAAATCGTTCTCAAACAAACAAAAATTATGTACCTAGCTCTACATGAGGCTGGCTAGATAATCAGGAAAATCAGAAGAACGGCATTGGTTCCCAGCTTCCAGAAACCCACTGCTTATAACATGCTTCTGTGATGCACAGAAACTTGTAAAAGGCACCTCGATAACAGAGGGAAAAGATCTCTTAAATATTTGGAGGGTCCTGGACTGTATGCCTGGGAAAATATATGCACACAAAAAAATTTCCTGGGGATTCACAGAGATGCTGACATCCATCAATAGATCTCTGGGTAAACCTGGGTGTAAAGCATTGAACAAATTAAAACCACCAGGTGAGAGGTTGTTGGCAAAGTACCCCACAGATAACTAATTATTAAAAAAGAAAAAGGGCCTTTCAAATAAAATGATCTGACTGATACCACTTTAACAAGTGATCTGCATCATAACCAAACTCTGCATCACCAATAATGAAAAAAACTGCTATTACTCTATCTCCTAATAGGATGTAGTGATGTGATATAGATGTGCTATCATCTATGTGGTATCCCTATCAAAAATGTTTAACCGGAAACTAATCAAGAAGAAAAGACAAAAACAGATTGTGGAGCATTCTACAAGACCATTAGCCTAGACTCTTGAAAAATGTTAATGACATAAAGAACCAACAAGGTGGTGTGCACCTGTAGTCCCAACTACTCAGGTGGCTGAGGTGGAAGGATATTGATTGAGCTCAGGAGTTTGAGGCTGCAGTGAACTGTGATCACGTCACTGTACTCCAGCCTGGGCCGAAGGGTGAAACCCCATCTCTTAAAAGATAAAAAAAGAGACAGAAAGAGAGAGAGAGAGAGAGAGAGAGAGAGACGGGATTGAAGGAGACTATATAGAGATATGACAACAAAGTGTAATCAGTGATCCTTGGCTGGATCCTGCATTAAGGGACAAAATATGATAAGAACTTGGAAAAGGAGACTGTGTATTAGCTTACTATTACTGTATGTTAGCCTTCTGGAGTGTGATATAATATTACGGTTTTATGTGGAGTAATATCCTTGTTCATAGGAGACACATGCTGTAGTATTTAGGGTTGAGGTGTCATGATATCTGCAACTTGCTTTCAAATCATTCAGAGTGCTAGAGAGATCGCATATGCACAAATGTCACAAAAAAAATCAAAACAAAGCACTGAGCAAACATAACTACAACACATCCAAAGACAATGCTTTCTTTTGAATGTTCATCATTTGGAGTTCAGCTAAATTTTTAAATGAAAATACTGTCAATGAAGAAATGTTTTCAGGCTGGGCACAGTGGCTTATGCCTGTAATCTCAACACTTTGGGAAGCTGAGGCGGGTGGGATCACTTGAGGCCAGGAGTTTGAGACCAGCCTGGCCAACATGATGAAACCCCGTTTCTACTAAAAATAAAAAAATTAGCCAGGCGTGGTGGCACACGCCTGTAATCCCAGCTACTCGGGTGGCTGAGGCACAAGAATCGCTTGAACCTGGGAGGCAGAAGTTGCAGTGAGCCGAGGTCATGCCACTGCACTCTAGCCTGGACAACAGAGCAAGACTCTGTCTCAAAAAAAAGAGAGAGAAAAAAAAGAAACATGTTCTTTTGGTTCTCACACCTTGCTATTTTGAAAACAATGGCTTGTTTAAATCCAAGTAAATAGGCAACCTGTATAAGCTGATTTACTAGCTTTCTAAATCCCATTTGATAAAGGAATTAGCTCTTCATTTTTTGGCTCCAACACTTCAAGGGATGCAAGTCATCTTAGTAATCTCAGAGGATGGCTCTTGTCAGCGGTACTGAGTCCATATGAAGAGAAGTACTATGAATAATTAAAACACAAAGATAAAAACAACAAGAAAACAAACTTTTGAACTTTCAAAAGCAGATAAAGCTGGAAGAATAAAGAAATAAACTGAATTTTCCAAGTATTTCCCTTAATTCCAACTAAGCCATTAGGAGTATAAGTTTTTGTAAGCTAACAAAACAAAGGAAACTTTTTCCTTGATTGAATGTTATATAAAAAAGACAGTAAGGACCGACAATTCCTAAAAACTGTAATGACACACTGAGACAGTTTCACCGTTTTTATAAGAGAGACTTTTCTTCTTTCCCTCACCCTAGGTTTATTCTGGATTTAATATTACTATGTAGCTATGGATATTAATCTATGATAAAGCTTATTGTGCTGAACTGTCCAAAGGCGAAAAATTGCTATCCAGTACATCAGAAAGGGAATACACAGTTCGTTCTGTTATGGACATGGCAGATAAGCATATACTCTCCAAAGTGCTAGTCAGCAAACACCTGAGATATAACAGAAAAATGAGAATACACTTAATATTTTATCAACAGTGTACTGAAAACTTCAGTTAACATAACTAAACTATCAGGTCCCCCAAATGAGAAGTCATTTTAAAGCCATATCCACCAATTCCCTATGTGTATTACGTAAATTACTGTATTGTTCTCTTTGTTAAAATATCAGTGTCTTGCCTCAGATTATGCTACTAACAGGAGAGTTTTCAGAAGGATATTTCTTTGGTAAACTTATTTTTCTTCTCAGTACAAGTAATTACTGAAGAAAACAAAGCTAACAGACCACACTTTCCCTGACTCTGAGTGCTGAGTTGGATAAATTACTATTTTTAAGTAAGCAGAAAGCAAAGGATTATATTAAAACAAACAAACAAAAAAGCCAGAAAATATTAGACTATCCAAATGTTACTATTACATACTAAAGGATGAACCTGAATACATTATTATTCCCCTTAATATGATTTTACCCTATTTGGCCTCAAAAAAGTTGAACGACAGGATTAAGTCATCAACTTCCTCTCCCCAGGAAGATGCTGGGATGACAAGAAAGTTTTTAAAATTTGCAAAACTCTGAGGTGGAAAACAAGTGTTCCTAACCGAACCAGAACTTTGGGGGAATTTCTGAACACTACACAGCAGATGAGGTCAGACCGAAGGAGAGAGCAAAGAAGAGAAAGTTGCCTCCCAAACACCAACTGTTAAGAGCAGCTCTTCCCAGGGGAGGCTGGAGAAGCTCTAGGTCTGGGGTCAGCCCCAGAAAGCAGGAGTGAGCTAGGGGAACGCATTAGAGAGCGGCATCTGGGGGAAAAAGCAGAACCTGTGTTTGAGATCAGTTAGGCCAGGTAGGTTTCTTTCCCTCCAGAGTGCACACTGCGGCTCCCATCTTTTCTTCTCTGGAAGACATAATAATCCTTATTTTTGGAGTTCAGACCCATTGCAAGGATATGTCAAGGTACTTGTCTTCTTTCCTTAATTCCTTCAGGGGCCTTGATATTCTGGCCCTTAACTGCTGAAGACAAGTCTTTGCGGAATCTCCAGAAAAATTTTCTAGCATTATTTCTTTTCCTTTGATGTCTCTGCCCTCTACTTCTAGAAGTATTATTAGATAGACTTTGGACATTTTGGTTTTATCCTTCAGGTTTCTTAAGTATTTTTCTAAACCTGGGCTAAACAATAGAATCACCTGAGGAACTTAAAAAAGCTACGGATGCCTGGACTGCAGCCCAGAGAGTCTGGATTTAATTTGTCTGTGGTGGGGCCAGGGTAATGGTGTTTTCAAAAAGCATGTTAGATGATCCTTATGTGCAGCCAGATATGGTTGAGAACCATTGGACATTTCTCCCGTTTTTCATCTTTGTCTCTGGTTTTATACCCTAAGAGAAAATCTTTGATGGAATTTTTATTTCTTACTGTCTCTTAAGAGATAGGGTCGGCCGGGCGTGGGTGGCTCACGCCTGTAATCCCAGCTCTCAGGGAGGCAGAGGCAGGAGGATAGCTTGAGCCCAGGAGTTCGAGACCTGCCTGGGTAATATAGCGAGACCCCGTTCTCCACAAAAAGGAAAAAAAAAAAAAAAAAAGACAAAAAGAGATAGGGTCTTGCTCTGTTGCCCAGGCTGGAGTGCAGTGGTACCATCATAGCTCACTGCAGCCTTGAATTCCTGGGCTCAAGCAATCCTCCCCCTCAGCCACCCTAGTAGTTCAGACTACAGACATGTGCCACCACACCTAATTTTTTTTTTTTTCAGAAGAGACAGGGTCTCGCTATGTTGCCCAGGCTGGTCTCAAAGTGATCCTGGGCTCAAGTGATCTTCCTACTTCATCCTCTCAAAGTGCTAGGATTATAACAATGAGCCACCATGCCGGGCCTAATGGAATTTTTACATCACCATTTGGTCATCAACTATGTTCAATATATCATTTAGTGTGCTCAAGGGATTTTTAGAAGAATTTAGTGGCCAGGTGAGGTGGCTCAAGCCTGTAATCCTAGCACTTTGGGAGGCCGAAGCGGCCGGATGACTTGAGGTCAGGAGTTCAAGACCAGCCTGGCCAACATGGAAAAACCCCGTCTCTACTGAAAATACAAAAATTGGCTGGTCATGGTGGTAGGTACCTGTAAGTCCAGCTACTTGGGAGGCTGAGACAGGAGAATCACTTGAACCCCGGAGACAGAGGTTGCAGTGAGCCAAGATCGCACCATTGCACTCCAGCCTGGAGGAGAAGAGTGAAACTCCATCTCAAAAAAAAAAAAAAAAAGGCCAGGCTGGGATCATGCCTGTAATCCCAGCACTTTGGGTGGCTGAGGCAGACAGATCACGAGGTCAGGAGATCGAGACCATCCTGGCTAACATGGTGAAACCCCATCTCTACTAAAAATACAAAATATTAGCCAGGCATGGTGGCGAGCGCCTGTAGTCCCAGCTACTTGGGAGACTGAGGCAGGAGAATGGCGTGAACCCAGGAGGCAGAGCTTGCAGTGAGCCAAGTTCATGCCACTGCACTCCAGCCTGGGTGACAGAGCAAGACTCTGTCTCCAAAAAAAAAAAAAAAAAAAGAATTCAGTAATAATGTTTTTTATTTTACATATTCTTATCAGATTGCTCATTTTCTTAGCACTTAGTCTTTATTTTGTAGATGCAATTACCTCTGAAATCTTTCTTTCTTTTTTTTTTTTTTTTGAGACGGAGTCTTGCTCTGTGCCCCAGGCTGGAGTGCAGTGGCGCGATCTCGGCTCACTGCAAGCTCTGCCTCCCGGGTTCATGCCATTCTCCTGCCTCAGCCTCCCAAATAGCTGGGACTACAGGCGCCCGCCACCTCGCCCGGCTAATTTTTTGTATTTTTTAGTAGAGACGGGGTTTCACCGTGTTAGCCAGGATGGTCTCGATCTCCTGACCTCGTGATCCGCCCGTCTCGGCCTCCCAAAGTGCTGGGATTACAGGCTTGAGCCACCGCGCCCGGCCTGAAATCTTTCTGAAGATACTACTGAGAAAATGGAGCATTTCTTAGAAGTGTTTGATTAAAAGGTTGTTTTTTTTTTTTAAGGAAAAAAATGCCTCGACCTTCTGGGAGGTGGCATTTTGTGTATCCTCTAGCATCTCCCAAGAACACTAGGCAGTGGGGATTCTCTGAAGTTGGAGAAGGTAAGAAGTGAAAATAAGAGAAAGATAGCATATTGTGAACATGAAAGTTAAAAGTAGAAGAGAGATGTATAGAGAGGCAGAAGTCACAGGTGAGAAGTTTGATACTTATACTATGGTTGTAAAGGGGAAACATGAAATGCTTTGGGTGAAAGGGAAGTAGAGAGCAAAGGCTTGAGAAAAGAACCAGACAGGCTTAAATGCATATAGGGGAAAGAATCAAGGGGAGATGAAAAAGTCATGATGCAAGAACAGGAAGAATGCAAGCATGGATCGGTTCATCAACTAAACACAGATCACTTAGTTCCAGCCAAATTTTAACTGTATGGCTAAATAAAAGTATTTCGAAGTTTTTCTTTAAGAGGATGGTCATGGGAATGTTAGAGTAAAATTTGGCAAATGCATACTTATAAAAATATACAGTTTTTAAAAAGGATGAGATAAATCTATACAGTAGAGAATCATTTAGCTAAGAGTCTAAACAAAAACATCCAAACAACTGAATTCGGAAAATATTTTGTAGATGTTCATCCATTATAAAAGAATGTCAGGCGCAGTGGCTCACACCTGTAATCCCAGCACTTTGGGAGGTCAAGGCTTGAGCCCAGGAGTTCAAGACCAGCTTGGGCAATACAGTGAGACCCGATCCCTGCTAAAAATAAAAAATACACGCCTGTGGTCCCGGCTACTGGAGAGGCTGAGGCAGGAGAATCATGCCATGGTTGAACCACTATGCTCCAGCCTGGGCAACAGAGCAAGATATTGTCAAAAAAAAAAAAAAGGAAAAAAGAATAGCATTGTAGTAAATGAAGTGTATTGTTATGGTGCATAGTGCCCAGTGATGATTTGGTTATCTGGACCATTAAAAAAAAAAAAGTCAGTTGATGATGCCACAATGGGCTAATATATGTAACACAAACAGTAATTTTTTTTTTTTTTTAATCTTTTGAGACAGAGTCTTGCTCTCTTGCCCAGGCTGCAGTGCAGTGGCCTGATCTTCGCTCACTGCAATCTCTACCTCCTGGGTTCAAATGATATTCCTGCCTCAGCCTCCTGAGTAGCTGGGATTACAGGTGTGAGCCACCAATGCCCAGCTAATTTCTGTATTTTTAGTAGAGATGGGGTTTCGCCATGTTAGCCAGGCTGGTCTCGAACTCCTCGAGCTCAAGTGATCCGCCCGCCTCAGCCTCCCAAAGCCTCCCAAAGTGCTGGGATCACAGACATGAGCCACCGCACCTGGCACAAACAGTGTAATTTATAGCAATTATTTGCAGCCACCAACCATGGTTCCTAGTTGTTGGTAGATTTTGGTGGGTGTGATCATTTTAGAGCACTGGATTACAATTATGCAAATATTATTCATTACATGCCAAAATGTCTTTTTCATTGTTTCCCTTTAAGACAGCTAACCTCGGAAAATATCACTAATATGGAGCAGGTGGGGTCTTACCCATTCCACATAAACAATCTTCTAATAATCACATGAAAAAGCAGATGGATTTTCAAGATGTACTGTTAAGTGAATGGTGAGTTGCAGAATGATTTGTAACATGATCCTGTTTCCAAGGGGGAAAAAGTATATATGTGTTTGTATATTTGCTTATTTATAAGAAGTTTGGAAAGATAACTTACCTAACTATTAAAACAGTGTTACCTCTAGAGAATGAGATTTGGGAGGATAAGAAGGAATTTTCACTTCTTAGATTTTATTTTTATATTATTTAAATAGTTTAACATTAAACATGTATTACTTTCATGATCTTTTTAAACTTAGGGAAAAAAAGATGAAACATTTCATGGTTCCACTTATCAGGACTTTGTATTCTTTCTCTTCAATTTAATTCAAACATTTTAGAGTGCTTTTTATGGAGAGCAAGAGAACTCTGGCTGGGGTGTGTTGAGCAAGGGATGCTTGTGCGATGTCCAGAAGGTTATTAGAGATAAGGCCTGAGCTCAGGAGAGAAGTGTGGGTGACATGTCAAGGAGTCATCAGATTCTACACAATAACTAAGATAAAAAGTACTGTTGCAATTATGTACTTACTAAGCAAATAAAACCGTGGCTTTCAAACTTTTAATGTCCAAGTCTCACTTCTGATTAGGTTGAGCATTCCTAATTGGAAAAATCCAAAATCCAAGATGCTCCAAACTCTGAAACTTTTTGAATTCTAACATGATGCCACAAGTGGAAAACTCCACACCTAACACTTCTGCTTTCTAATGGTTCAAGGTACACAAATTTTATTTCACGCACAAAATTATTAAAAATATTGTATACTGCACTGTTTTTAACTTGTGGACAAAGACTTATGGATAGGTGCAAAAAATAAATCCTCTTTTGCAACCCAGAACTCATTGTTCAGTATGAGTTTTGATACACGTAAGAAGGGATATTATGATACCCGAGACAGTTAACTGATGGGAGTATTGATAGCCGCAAAGGTTGGTTCCAAGCCAGGCACAGTGGCTCAAGCCTGCAATCTCTACACTGAGGCGGGAGTATTGCTTGAAACCAGGAGTTCAAGACCAGCCTGGGCAAGAAAGTAACAAACACCTCATCTTCACAAAAATTTAAAAATTAGCTGGGTACTGGGGCATGTGCCTGTAGTTGCAGCTACTCAGGAAGGGGAGGCTGATGCAAAAGGACTGAGCTCAGGAGTTGGAGGCTGCACTGAGCTTTGATGGTACCACTGTACTCCAGTCTGGGTAACAAAGACAGACCCTGTCTCTTAAAAAAAAAAAAAAAGACTGATTCTAGGACTGTAAAATAGATAAACAGCATGGGATATAAGGGAAATCCTCAGCAGTATTAATTTTGCATTACAATTTCATGTTGACGATACATACGATGGCTTTTTGTTTTAATGGCTTTTATCTTGAGAACATGATGTCCAGAGTTAAAGGTACTGGCATATTCCACACATCTGTACTATTCCTGAGTGTGACTGCTTAGGAATGAATATGATTTGAACTCATTCATGTTAAGGGAGGGTGTCAAATTGAGAACCAGGCAGATCCACACCTACAGTAAAAAGGACCCTAAAACTAAACTGGTTGAAGAAATTAGATCCCAAAGATTCTTGGTGAATTTTCAAGTCTTCATCAGTATATCCATATTAAAAGGAGATGACAGAAGCCAAAGTAAAAGAATTATGGGCTGACAGACAACTGGATTAAAATAAGCATCAGTTTCATTAAAAAGGGCTAACTTGAAGGTAAATCTTTTGACTCCAGCTCTTTAGTGGATCTAAAGTGGCCTTGATGGACAGTGGAAGAAATCACAACATGGAATTCCTTGAATAAAAATGTATTGACTTTAAAAAAAATAACAAATAAAAATAAAAAAATTGTATAACATTACCTTCAGGTTGTGTGTATAAGTACATATGAACATAAATAAATTTCATGTTTACACCTGGGTTCCATCCCCAAGATACTGTATCTTATGTATACATGTATGTACATATGGTCAATCGACAATGTCACAATGGGCTAATACATGTGATACAGTGTGGTTTGTCATAGTTATTTGCAGCAGACAACCACAGTTCCTTATTGTTTGTAGATTCTGGTGGGTACAATCATTTTAGAACACTGGATTATAATTATGCAAATATTATGCATTACATGCCAAAATATCTTTTTTCTCTTAGAGAAATATGCAAATATTTCAAAATTTGAAAAAATCCAAGATCCAAAACACTTCTGGTCCCAAGCATTTTGGATAAATGATACTTGACAACCTGCAGTACTTTTGGCAGCATAACTGAATAATTAAAACTCAAATCGTCACTAAAGAAGTCAGCAAGACGACTATGATGGATTTTTAAAGATCTACAGCACTTAGAAAGTGTCTGAAGTTACTGCACTATTCCTCTCAATGTCTTTTAATACCATACCATACCATTGTTCAAATAAAACTATTTACTGCTCTTTTACGCCCTGAAGCAACCTGAATCCTTCTCTGGCACTTTCTTTCGCGACTTTATGCATAGCTTTTTTTTTTTTTGAGATAGAGTCTTGCTCTTGTTGCCCAGGCGGGAGTGCAATGGCACGATCTCAGCTTATTGCAACCTCCGCCTCCCGGGTTCAAGCGTTTCTCCCGCCTCAGTCTCCCGAGTAGCTAGGATTACAGGCATGTGCCACCATGCCCAGCTAATTTTATGCATTGCCTCTTATCTCTCATAAGCTGTATCCAGCTTTGCACCAAGACAAGAGACCCCTTAGCTCAAAGGTACATCCCATAGGCATCACTGTTAAAGTTATGGCAGCAGCTGGGTCCAGTGCCACGTGCTGTACCTCCAGCAACTTTGGAGGTTGAGGTGGGAGGATCGCCTGAGCCCAGGAATTGGAGTCTAGCCTGAGCAACATAGTGAAACCCTGACTCTTAAAAAAAAGTAGTTGTGAGCCAGGCTCAGTGGCTCACGACTGTAATCCCAGCACTTTGGGAGGCCGAGGCGGGCAGATCACTTGAGGCCAGGAGTTCAAGACCAGCCTGGCCAACACAATGAGACTCCATCTCTAAAAAGAAACAGAAATTTAAAATAATAATAATAAATTAATTGAAAGCTGAAGGATAAGTAGAAGCCATTCAGCTATTTATTCAACAAATATCTACTGAACACCTACTATGTGCCGGGCACTGTTGTAGTGGAGATACAGCATTAAACAACAGGAAACAATTTCTGTCTCCATAGAACTTACATTTTGGTAAGGGTGAAGACAGTAGGAATGAGCCCCTATTATTTGTCTAGGTTTTTTATAGAAAGTCAAATTTCTACCTGTGCCACAGGGTAAAGTACCTTGACGTGATTCACTAGGGCTGAAGACTTTGGTCCTAAGTCTCCTGATGATTTGTAGGAACCAGCCAACAAGGTAACATATGAGAAAAGTCTATAAACACTATACATATAGAGAATGTGTCCTATTCATTCTGTACTCCCACCACCTAGTATAAATAAATGACATAGGAGCAGTACTCAATAAATGATGAGATGAATCACAATTTTCAAAATCACAGTCAATGTAAAGAAGGCAAAATATTAGACACTATAGAGTCAGTGCTGAAATACCATTACAAGCTGAGTACATTCCTTCTCTAAATTTAATCTGAAAAATCTAATCTGGAGAATTATACTGTACCTGAGTGTTCAACTATAAAAGTAAAAATAAAATTCTGTTCTAATCAGGAGTACTAATTAAGAACACCCAAGCATAATTAAAATCTATCTCTGAAGTGCATTATAAGAATATGCCTGTGCATACACAACACACAGAGAATTACCTTATTAACTGGATTAGTGTGGTTTAAATATGGACAGTCAAGAACAGAGGACCACACCTAGCTGCCAATATTTGAGTATACATTTACTAGCAACTGGAGGAAGAGATGTTTCAGACTTGAGACTCAGAGGGAAAAAAACCCAAGACAAAAGTTTTACATAATACTGCATCCTCTTATAGTACTATCTCATTAAAACACTATTCTAGAAATTGTTTCCCAAAATCCATTATATGCCTAAGAGAAAAACTGTACAAGAATAACATTTTGAGTCTGTGTAGAAAGAATTAAAAACCTTGGCCATCTTAAATCCCCACCATGAAAATATGGAAGGAAGAAAGGGCCAGTAACTAGCTGTGGAATCTTTGGCTCTCACTCAGTTTTTCCATCTATACCTTTCGGGGGTTAGACTAGAATCATATCTAAGGTTTATTCCAACTCTATTATTTTGTATTTATTCATTAAAAAGTAACTTATATGTTTTACTTCTGGGGAAAATGAGGTTTGCTATGTGGAAGGAAAAACAATTCCCAAGGGATAGAAAGTTATCTTAACAATACAGAGTTCACTTTCCATTGCAATCCTCTGGCACAATATGAATTCTGAGTTTTACCCACTTACATGTGGTATTGGTTATCTAAAGATGCCATACAAATTAACACAAACAGTCCAGGCAAAGTGGCTCATGCCTGTAATCCCAGCACTTTGGGAGGCCGAGGCAGGTGGATCACTTGAGGTCAGGAGTTCAAGATTTGAGACCAGCCTGGCCAACATACTGAAACCCCATCTCTACTAAAAATACAAAAATTAGCCAGGCATGGTGACGCATGCCTGTAATCCCAGCTACTCGGGAGGCTGAGGCAGGAGAATCACTTGAACCCAGGAGATGGAGGTTGCAGTGAGGTGAGATCATGCCACTGCACTCCAGCCTGGGAAAACAGAGCAAGACTCCGTCTCAAAAAAAAAAAAAAAAAAGAAAAAAAGAAAAAGAAAGAAATTAACACAAACTTAGTGGCTGAAATAACACCAATTTATCATCTTAAAGTTCTGGAGATCAGAAATCCAGAATGGGTCTCACTGGGCTAAAATCAAGGTGTTGGCAGGGCTGCATTCCTTCTGGAGGCTCTGGGAAAGAACTCATCGCCTGGCTTTTTCACATTCTAGAGGCTGCCCACATTTCTCGGCTGGTGGCCCCCTTCCTCCATCTTCAGCCAGGAATACTGCATTTCTTTGATCATTCTTCTGTAGCCATCTCTCTCTCTCTCCGACTATAGTTGGGAAAGTTCCTCCACTTTTAAGAACCCATGTGATTAAGTTCAGCCCATCTGGGTAACCCAGGATAATCTCCCCATTTCAAAGCCTTTAACCTTATTCACGTCTGCAAAGTCCTTTCTGCCCTACAAGGTAACATATTTACAAGTTCCATTTTTGAGGAGCCATTATTCTCTCTACTACCGATACCTAATCATCCAATCAAGATCATAAGAATTTATCTCAAGCTTGGAAGTCCATTGACTTCCTCCATTTTGTACTTAGGGGGTCTCACTACATTCTTTCCTTTCTTTTTCTTTATTAATCATCCAGTTGGACAACAATATTCTAATCTAAAATAAAATTTAACATTTTATATCATTCTGAAAATGCATTCAGAAATTCAGAAAACAAAGTAAAACATCTGGTTTCTCAATTTTGTAATAAAGCTATAAGGCCACGCGCAATGGCTCACAGCTGTAATCCCAGCACTTTGGAAGGCTGAGGCAGGCAGATCACGAGGTCAGGAGTTCGAGACCAGCCTGGCCAACATGGTGAAACCCCGTTTCTACTAAAAAAAAAAATACAAAAATTGGCCAGGCGTGGTGGCTCATGTCCGTAATCCCAGCACTTTGGGAGGCTGAGGCAGGTGGATCACGAGGTCAGGAGATCAAGACCATCCTGGCTAACACGGTGAAACCCCGTCTCTACTAAAAATACAAGAAAAAAAAAAATTAGCCAGGCGTGGTGGTGGGCTCCTGTAATGCCAGCTACTCGGGAGGCTGAGGCAGGAGAATGGCGTGAACCCGGGAGGCGGAGCTTGCAGTGAGCCGAGACCACGCCACTGCACTCCAGCCTGGGCTTCACAGCGAGACTCCGTCTCAAAAAAAAAAAAAAAAAAAAAAAAAATTAGCTGGGCGTGGTGGCGTGTACCTGTAGTCCCAGCTACTCAAGAGGTTGAGGTGGAAGAATCGCTTGAACCCTAGAAGCGGAGGTTGCACTGAGCTGAGATCACGCCACTGTACTCCAGCTTGGGCAACAGAGCGAGAGTCTGTCTCAAAAACATAATAATAGGCAAATCTGCTATATATAATGCATGAGTTACCTCAAACCCAATCACTGAAAAATTATTTTAAAAATTAGTCTCAATCCCTTATGTGATTCTGAAATTTGAGCAGCAAGCAATAAACACATGAAGTATATTTTTTTACAGATTTTGAGACATAATTAAGCTACGATAAATTACACATTTAAAATATACAATTCGATAAATTCTGACATATGTACATATATCCATGAATTCATCATGACAATTAAGATGATGAACATACCTGTTACTCACAAATATTTCCTTCATAAGTCATCCGTTTGCAACTCAGGTCTCCAGGCAATCTGATCTGCTTTTTGAGTAGATTTTATAGAATTTCATATAATGTGACATTTTTTTCTGGCTTCATTTCCTTACTATAATTATATTGAGAATAAAATAAGTTGTATCAATTGTTCATTCCCTTTTATTGTTGAATAGTATTCCATCGTATGAAGATACCACAAATGTCCCTGTTGATGCACATTTGAATAGATTCAATTCTTGCCTATTACAAATAAACCTGCCACGTATTTGTAAACAAATCTTTATGTGGTCATATGTATTCATTCCTCTTGGATAAATGCCTAGGAGCAAAATAGTTGGGTCACTTGGTAGTGTCAATTTTAAGTCCTTAAGAAAATGCCAAACTGTTTTCCAAAGTGGTTGTACCATTTTACATTCCCACCACAAGTGTATGAGAGTTTCAGCTGCTCCACATCCTCACCAACACTTGTTACTGTCAGGCTTTTAAACTGAAGACACTGTAATGTCTTCTCTAAATTTAATCTGAAAAACCTTATCTGGAGATTAGACACTGTAATGTCTTCAGTTTAAAAGCCTGACAGTAACAAGTGTTGGTAAGGATGTAATGGTATATTCTTATAGTTTTAGTCTGCATTTCACTAATGACTAATGATTTTGATCATCTTTTATGTGCTTATTTGCCATTCATGTATCTTTTCTGACAAAATATCTGTTCAAATCTTTTGCTTATTTTTTTTACTAGGTTATGTGCTTTACTGAGTGTTTTTTCTTTTCTTTTCTTTTTTTTTTTTTTTTTTTTTTTTTTTGTTGGAGACAGAGTCTCACTGTGACAACCAGGCTGGAGTGCAGGGGTGCAATCTCAGTTCACTGTTCACTGCAACCTCTGCCTCCTGAGTTCAAGCGATTCTCATGACTCAACCTCCCAAGTAGCTAGGATTACAGGTGCCTGCCACCATGCCTGGCTATTTTTGTATTTTTAGTAGAGATGGGGTTTTACCATATTGGCCAGGCTGGTCTCGAACTCTTGGCCTCAAGTGATCTACCCGCCTTGACCTCCCAAAGTGTTGGGATTACAGGCAGGAGACACTGTGACTGGCCTTATTGTTGAGTTTTGAGAATTCCTTACATATTCTAAATACAAGTCTTTTATCAGAATATCTTCTATAAATATTTCCTCCCAGTCTGGGGCTTGTCCTTTATTCCCTTAAACACGGCATTCAAAGAGATATTCTTAATATTAATGAAGGCCAATTTATCATTTTTTTCTTTTATAAATCATGCTTTTGGTGTTATACCTAAGAAATCTTTACCAAACCTAAAGTCACAAAGATTTTCTTCCAGAGATTTTATAAATTTGGGCTTTACATTTAGGTCTATGATCAATTTTGAGTTAACTTTTATGTATGATGTAAGGTATGAATCAAGATTCACTTTTTTATATATGAAGACCAAATTGTTCCAAAACCTTTGTTTTTGAAAGGACAATACTCTTTCCATTTAATTGCCTTGGAAGCTTCTTCAAAAATCAATTGACCATATTTTTTTTTTCTGGACTTTTCTATTCTGTTCCATGGATCTGTTTATCTTTACACCAGTTACCACAAATACCATGTTTTAATCACTGCAACTATAAGTTTTGGAAATCAGTGTTAAATCTTCCATCTCTGTTGTCCTTTATCAAAATAGTTTTGGCAATTCTAGGTCTTTGCATTTCCATATGAATTAAAACCAGCCATCACTTTCTAAACTTTCTATTATCTATGGGGAAAACTGATGACAATATTGAGTCTTCCAATCCTTGAACGCAGCAGTATCTGTCCGTTTATTTAGATTTTCTTTTTCTCAACGTTTCATAAGCTTGCAGTTAGAAAAGATCTTGCATTTTTTTTTGTGAAATTCATCATTAGACATTTAGTATCTTTTTCTACTGTCAATATTATTTTTAAATTCCAACTCCTGATTGTTCATTTGTTAGTATATAGATACAATTGACTTTTCTATATTGATCTTGTATCCTGTAACTTTGTTAAGCATATTTAATTGTTCTAATAGCATTTTTGTAGAAATCATAGGCAATCATGTCATCTGTGAATAAAGAGAATTTTACTTCTGCCTTTCCAATCTGGAATACTTGTTCTTATCCTATTGCACTAGCTAGAATCTCCAGAATAATGCTGAATACAATTGGGAATAGCAGATATCTTGACTTGTTCTAAATATTATATAGGGAAGGCATTCGGTCTTTCAGCATTAACTATGATTTCAGCTATTAGTTTTTCACAGATGCCCTTTATCAGATTGGGAAATTCCCTTCTTTTCCTAATTTGCTGAGTTTTTATCAGCAAGGCATGCTAAATTTTGTTAAATGCTTTTTCTGCATCTATTGAGCTGATCATGTGCTTTCTGTTGCTAATGTGGTACACGACATTGGTTTTCAAATGTTAAACCAACCTTGGATACCTGGAATAAACCCTATTTGGTCATTGTATTTTATTGTTTTTATATGTTATTGGATTCAATTTACTAAAATTTTGTTAAAAATTTGCTGCTGGGTGCGGTGGCTCACACTTGCAATCCCAGCATTTTGGGAGGCTAAGGCGGGTGGATTGCTTGAGCCCAGGAGTTTGAGACCAATCTGGGCAACATAGTAAAACCCCATCTCTACCAAAAATAAAAAAATTAGCTGAGCATGATGGCACGCAACTGTAGTCCCAGCTACTCAGGAGGCTGAGGTGAGAAGACGGCTTGAGCCCAGGAGGTGGAGGTTGCAGTGAGCCATGATCACACCACCACACTCCAGCCTGGGCAACAGAGCGAGACGCAGGAAAAAATAAATAAATAAATAATAAATAAATACATAAATACATAAATAAAAATTGCAACTATGTTCATGAGGGATATTGATCTATAATTTTCTTTCCTTGTAATGATTTGTCTAATTTTGTTAGATTAGATTTGTCTAGTTTGCCATTTGGTAGTACCAGTATCACAGACTGACTTATGAAATATTCAGTCTCTATCAATTTTATGGAGGAGTTTGTGTAAAATTGGTATTATGACTTCCTAAAATGTTTGGTAGAATCAGGAATACCACGTAGGCCTACAGTTTTCTTTGTGGGAATTCAATTTTTTTTTTTTTTCAAGACTGAGTTTCACTCCTGTTGCCTAGGTTGGAGTGCAGTGGCGCAATCTTGGCTTACTGCAACCTCCGCCTCCTGGGTTCAAGCGATTCTCCTGCCTCAGCCTCTGGAGTAGCTGGGATTACAGGCATACGCCACCACACTCAGCTAATTTTGTACTTTTAGTAGAGACAGGGTTTCTCCATGTTGGTCAGGCTGGTCTCGAACTCCCAACTTCAAGTGATCCGCCCGCCTCAGCCTCCCAAAGTGCTGGGATTACAGGCGTGAGCTACCACGCCCGGCCTAATTCAATTTCTTTCATAGATATAGGACTTTTCAGGTTGTTTATTTTTTTTGTTTTGTTTTGTTTTTTTTTGAGACGGAGTCTCGCTCTGTCGCCCAGGCTGGAGTGCAGTGGCGCGATCTCAGCTCACTGCAAGCTCCGCCTCCCGGGTTCACGCCATTCTCCTGCCTCAGCCTCCCGAGTAGCTGGGACTACAGGTGCCCGCCAACTCGCCCAGCTAGTTTTTTGTATTTTTTAGTAGAGACGGAGTTTCACTGTGTTAGCCAGGATGGTCTCGATCTCCTGACCTCGTGATCCGCCCGTCTCGGCCACCCAAAGTGCTGGGATTAGAGGCTTGAGCCACCGCGCCCGGCCTTCAGGTTGTTTCTTCTTCAGTGAGCTTAGGTATTTTTTTTGTTTTGTTTTGTTTTTTTTTGTTTTTGTTTTTTTTTTTTGTTTTTTTTTTTTGAGACGGAGTCTCGCTGTGTCGCCCAGGCTGGAGTGCAGTGGCGCGATCTCGGCTCACTGCAAGCTCCGCCTCCCGGGTTCACGCCATTCTCCTGCCTCAGCCTCCGAGTAGCTGGGACTACAGGCGTCCGCCACCACGCCCGGCTAGTTTTTTGTATTTTTAGTAGAGACGGGGTTTCACCATGTTAGCCAGGATGGTCTCGATCTCCTGACTTCGTGATCCACCCGCCTCGGCCTCCCAAAGTGCTGGGATTACAGGCTTGAGCCACCGCGCCCGGCCGAGCTTAGGTATTTTGTATCTTTCAAGGAATTTGCACATTTCATCTAGCTGTCTAATGTATTGCTATAAAGTAATTCATATTATTCTCTTATGTATCCTTTTAATAATTATAGAATCTGAGCTTTGTTAGCAATTCTTTCATTCTTGATATTGGTAATTGACATCTTTTCTCTGTTTCCTGATTAGTCAGGTTAGAGTTTTATTAATTTCATTGTTGTCAAAGAACAGCTTTTGATTTCACTGACTTTGTCTTACCAGTTTTCTTTTTTTCTATTCCACTAATTTTGGCTTTTATCCTTAACTCTTTTCCTCTGTTTACTTTGAGTTTAATTTTCTCTTCTTTTTCTAATTTCTTAAGGTGAAAGCTGAGAACACCGATTTGTGATTTTACTTCTTACCCAATACAGGCATTTAGAGCTATGAATTCTCCTGTAACATTAGAATTAAACACAACCCACATATTCTGATATGATTTTCATTAAGTACAAAATACTTTCTAAATTCATCTTTGATATTCTTCTTTGACCTGTGGGCTTCTTAGGAACATATTAGTTTCTAAATATTTAGTAATTTTCCAAGTATCTTTCTGTTATTGACTTTTAATTCCCTTTTGGTCAGCATACGTACTTTATGATCTAAGTCACTTTATACGCATTGACGGTTTTTTGGTTTTTTTGAGACCAAGTTTTGCTCTTGTTGCCCAGGCTGGAGTGCAATGAAGCAATCTCGGCTCACCCCAACCTCTGTCTCCCAGGTTCAAGAGATTCTCCTGCCTCAGCCTCCCAAGTAGCTGGGATTATAGGCATGCACCACCACGCCCAGCTGATTTTGTATTTTTAGTAGAGACGGGGTTTCTCCATGTTGGTCAGACTGGTCTCAAATGCCCAACCTCAGGTGATCCGCCTGCCTCGGCCTTCTAAATGCTGGGATTACAGGCGTGAGCCACCGCACCTGGCTAACACTGACACTATTTTGCGAACAAAAATACGATCTATCTTAGTAAATGTCCTGTGTGTAACTGAAAGGAATGTGTATTCTGCTTGTATTGGGTAGAATACTATGTAAATGTCAATTAGGTTAGTTGATAATGTAGTTCAGATCTTCTAAATTATTTTTTGTCTACTTGTTCTATCAATTATTGAGAGAGGCGAGGTATTGAAATCTCCAACTATAATTTTAGATCTATTTGTCCTTTCAGTTCTGTCAGTTTCTGATTCATATATCTTGAAGCTCTGTTATTAGGTGCATATTTACAACTATTAATTTCACTTGAAAGCAGCCAATCATGAAAGGCCATACATTATACGATCCCATTTATACGAAAGGTTCAGAATAGGCAAATTCTCTCTGTAACACTGCTATGAACATTTTTGTGCCTAAGCTTTTATCATACGTAACTGAAAGTATGGCTTCTTGGCTGGGCGTGGTGACTCATGCCTGATCCCAGGCACTTTGGGAGGCTGAAGCAGGCAGATCACCTGAGGTCACGAGTTCAAGACTAGCCCGACCAACATGGTGAAACCCCGTCTCTACTAAAAATACAAAAATTAGCTGGGCATGGTGGCAGATGTCTGTAATCCCAGCTACTCAGGAGGCTAAGGCAGGAGAATCTCTTGAAACCGGGTGGCAGTTGCAGTGAGCAGAGATCGAGCCATTGCACACTCCAGCCTGGGCAACAAGAGCAAAACTCCGTCTCAAAAAAAAAAAAAAAAAAAAAAAAAGTATGGCTTCTTGAACACAGTCTGCTTGAGTGAGAGAATGTCAGCTTGACAACACGGCAGCGGTATGGTGTTGTGCAAGCCACTCACCTTCTCTGTGCCACGGTTTCCCTGTCTAAAACACAAGGCTATCATTTACCAACGTCTCTTGGGATTGTGAGGACTAAAGTAATGCACATAAAGGACTTTTTACAGTGCCTGTTACATGGTAAACTTTCAACATTAGTAGCAGTAGATGTTGTAATTATCATTTAGTTTGTGTTACTTTCTCTTTTTTTTAATTTTTTTTTTTTTTTTTAGAGAGACAAGGTCTTGCTATGTTGCCCAGGCTGATCTCAAATTCTTGGGCTCAAGTGATCCTCCTGCCTCAGTCTCCTAAGTTGCTGAGATTTACATGCAAAAGCCACTGTGGCTGGCTAGTTTGTATTATTTTCTTGAGAAGATTTCCAGAAGTGGTATGACCTCGTCAGAAACCATGAGCATTTACACGTCTGATTTTTTTTTTTTTTTTTTGAGACAGAGTTTCGCTCTGTTGCTCAGGCTGGAGTACAGTGTCACAGTCAAGGCTCACTACAGCCTCAATTTCCCAGGCTCAAATGATCCTCCCACCTCAGCCTTCTGAGTAGCTGGGATTAGAGACATGCACAACCACACCCAGTTAATTTTTTATTTTTTTTTTGTAGAGACGAGGTTGCACTATGTTGCCCAGGCTGTTCCTGAACTCCTGGGCTCAAGTGATCCTCCCACCTCAGCCTCCCAAAGTGCTGGGATTACAGGTGTGAGCCATCACACCTGGCTGTGTCCAAATATATTTCAACAAACTATATCTCAAACTGGGTATACTAATATTTGGTGCCACTAGTAAGTATATAGAAATATATAAGAGAACAAGGATTACCTAGCTATCATAATTACAGTAAATTTGTTTTGTTAATAGGAATCTCATTTCAACTGTGCATTCATTTTTGCTGCTTTTGGCCCTTAGTTGTTTAAAAGCCAATAGTTTTCTAATTATCCTGTGAATCCTACACACCATGAATACCTACTGAATATGAAATGTCTGTAAGACCCTCTTCTAGAGGCTACACAGAAAACTGAAATAAGTTAGCCCAAGGATTTTTTGTGAAGGCAAAGAAACATTTTAATTCCAAATAATTATGATTAAGTAGAAGAGAGCTACAAAGTGTTTCTGAGGGTCCAAAGGAGGCAGAAGATGGCAGTGTCTGAGCTGGTCCTCAAAGGATGGGCATACTTTCAACCGGCAAGGGTGTGGCAAGAGTAAAATCAAGGCTGGTAGAAGAACACAGCACGCTTCAAGCCTAAGCAGCTTAAGTACAAAGTGGCTCGGGGCAGAAGTGATGAGAGAGCAAGAGCACAAAGAGGACCGTCTAAAACAGAGCCAGTCACCATATGAGCTGAGGGGGAGGGCTTCTCACAGGGCAAACTGTACAGAAAGACACGAAGACACAAAGCATCATGACCCATCCAGGGAGCTTCATGTGATCCCATTTGGCTGAAGTGAAGGGTACATGTGGGAAAGAAGCAGATGATGCTAAATAAACAAGCAGAGGCCTGACTGTGAAGGACCTTGTGTGCCAAAATAAAGTATGTGAACATTATTCCAAAGGCAACAGGGAACTGAGGCATTTTTAAGAAAAGAAGTGACAAGCAGACTAGCTTTAAGAAAAAAATTACTCTGGAACTCCAATAGTTTCCCATCTTACACAGGTAAAACCCAAAGTCCTTCTTATGCTTAATACCCTATATATGCTGATCATTGGCTATCTCTGAAATTATTTCTCCTTCTCCCCTCACTCACTGCTCTGGCTACAGTGGCCTTCTTGCTGCCTCCTCCCATGTGCCCTTTCCTCAGGGCCTTTGCACTTGCTCTCCCCTCTACCTGGAACTCTTCCCTGGATAGCTGCAGAGCTCGCCCCTTACTCCCTTCAGGTCTGCCTTCATGTTCAAACCTTTTCTCATCAGAGTTGCTTTTACTGTTACCAGAAATAAAAAAGCAAAAATCGACTATAATCAGCCCCACTATGTTTTCCTCCAGTGTATTTATAGCATTTGTATACTGCCTGTTTCTCCTTACTAGAATATAAGCTCTATGATGGATCCCTTCAATAAAAATGTGACATTGAGATTGTTATTACTGCCACGTCCGGACAGCAAATCGAAGGGACGAGCTCAGTAAATCTATCCATGGATATACTGCTAGTGAACAGTGGAACCAGGGAGAATGACTCCGGAGCTTGCACTCTAACTATTTTACATACTGACTCCCCCGTAGTGTCACAGGTCCCTGACTCTGATTCTAAAGCATTTCCTGTGAACAGGCTCCATGCTGACAAGCACTAAGCCAGCAAAAACTCTGAATTCATAGTATGTCCTTCTAAAAAGATGGTGATTCTTATAATTTGTATTTGCCAGGTTTTAAATGCCGGGAATATTTTTTAAATAATCAATTAAAATGTACAAAGTATCTGGACTTTTACCTACCCAAAAATTAGCCATTTTTTTTTAGACCCACAGATATTCAAACAAGATGAAAATATTTTATGAACTAAAAGGAACACAGCATATGACACCAAAAACTACTTTCCCAAGACCCTTTTTCAGGTACCACATTCAATTTCAGGAATAAAACTCAACATCTTTAAAATAATCATCAAAATTTTCTGACATGCCACTCCCGGAGGAAGAACAATGTGGTATCTACAGGAAAACATCCAGCAAATATAATATCATATGCACAGTAAAAGAATGAAAGGTAGGCCGCAGTAACATTTCTCTTTATTCTTTCCCCACTCCTGAAATTATTAAATTTCCTCTCTGCCTGGGCATTCTTTCATCCCATCTCCCATTACTATCAATATCCTCTCCTTAAAATGTAGTTCTCAATCAACAGCTGTTCCCATCAACCACTTCATACCAGAACTCATCCACTCTTAATTTCAACTACTACCTCTATTAGTATAACTCCCAAATCCTAATAGAGGTAGTAGCTGAAATTAAAAGTGGCATAATTTCTCCCTCTTTCCTTCTCCAATCTTTGATTTCTCTCACTTCAGGACCCTTTTATTTCCTGATGTTTTTAAGGAAAATTAACTTTTTCAAAATTGGTCCCTTGTCCATTTACTTCATAATCTGTATTATCTGACCATTCTCCTAGGTTTGCAACTTCAGTATAATTTTTCTCCACTTAATCAATAGGACCTGCCAACTATTCACTGTGTTTCTTATCTTACTTTCGGCTCCATAGCTATCACCACATTTTGCGTTTTCTTCCTTTCCTTCGTGAATTACTATAGTTCTCCAGAGGACCTGCCTACCTCCAGACGGCTCACTCACTCCCACTCATTCTGTATACACTGCTAGTGAAGGCTTTCTGACAGCACACCCACCATATTACTCACTAATTTGCAGACCTTAAATAGTGCCCCAGCACAACAAATCTAAACTTCTCAAACCAGCACTCAGGGTCTTCCGCTCCTTTAGAACGTTACTAGTAAATGTTCATCTTTTTTTTTTTTTTTTTTGAGACGGAGTCTCGCTCTGTCTCCCAGGCTGGAGTGCAGTGGCCGGATCTCAGCTCACTGCAAGCTCCGCCTCCCGGGTTCCCGCCATTCTCCTGCCTCAGCCTCCCGAGTAGCTGGGACCACAGGCGCCGCCACCTCGCCCGGCTAGTTTTTTGTATTTTTTTAGTAGAGATGGGGTTTCACCGTGTTAGCCAGGGTGGTCTCGATCTCCCGACCTCGTGATCCGCCCGTCTCGGCCTCCCAAAGTGCTGGGATTACAGGCTTGAGCCACCGCGCCCGGCCATCTTTTTTTTTTTTTTTTAGAGGAGTCTCGCTCTGTCACCAAGCTGGAGTGCAGCGGTGCAACCTCAGCTTACTGCAACCTCCGCCTCCCAGGTTCAAGCAATTCTCCTGTCTCAGCCTCCCAAGTAGCTGGGACTACAGGCGCAAGCCGCCATGCCCAGCTAATTTTTTTTGTATTTTTAGTAGAGATGGGGTTTCACCATGTTCGCCAGAATGGTCTCAATCTCTTGACTTCACGATCCGCCCCCCTCAGCCTCCCAAAGTGCTGGGATTATAAGCATCAGCCACCGCACCGGGTGTAAATGTTTATCTTAAACATTCTAAAAAGATAAAAACCTAGAAACCCAACATTCTGATCTTCCACATCTGAATCTGTACAAAGCACACTATGGGTCTGTGGAGGTCATAGTACAACATCTTCCACCTAACTTCAACAGATCACATAAGGCAATGGAACTATAGATAGTCCCCAACTTATGGTTTGGGTTACGAGTTTCAACTTTATGATGGTGAGAAGGCGATACACATTCAGTAGAAACAGTACTCCAAGCACCCACACGACTATTCTGTTTTTCCCTTTCAGTTTTCAATAAATTATGTGAGACATTCAACACATTATAAAATAGGCATTCTATTAGATGGTTTTGCCCAACTGTAGGCTAATTTTTAAGTGTTCTGAGCACGTGTAAGGTAGGTTATGATGTTCAGTAGGTTAGGTACATTAAATGCATTTTCAACTTGTGATATTTTCTATTTACAATGAGTTTATCAGGAGGTAAAACCACCATAAGCCAAGGAACATATATATTACCTAATCTATCATCTTCTGAACATCTCAAGTTACCATGACAAGGATTCATTTTCAGAAGTTTATTCCTTCTAATCCACAAAATGAAAGTGTGTACAGTTATCAGAAAAATAACACTTCATATCTTTAGTAAGAGTACAAATTAGTAGAATATTTTTAAGGGCAAATTTCCCAATATCTACTGAAAGTTTATGTGCAAATATCCTTTAGCCCAGCAATACCACTTCCAGGAAATAACCTGCAGATATTCTCACAGAAGCAAGCAAAAATACATGCAGAAACACTACTATTATAGTTTTAAAAAAAGGGGGGGGAGGGAGTGGATTTCCTTAATAGACTTCTATTATACATCTCTACAATGGAATATTATACAATTAAAAATTAAGACACAGTTACAAATAAACTGATATGGAAAGTTTAAGAATGCCATGAAGGGGGAAAAAAGCTATTTATAGAACAGAATATAAATATTCTATTTGTGTAAAGAAAATGTATATGAAGGCTGGGCGCGGTGGCTCACGCCTGTAATCCCAACACTTTGGGAGGCTGAAGCAGATGGATCACGAGGTCAAGAGATCAAGACCATCCTGGCCAACACAGTGAAACCCCGTCTCTGCTACAAATACAAAAATTAGCTGGGCATGGTGGCGGGCGCCTATAATCCCAGCTACTCGGGAGGCTGAGGCAGGAGAATCCCTTGAACTCAGGAGGCGGAGGTTGCAGTAAGCCGAGATCGCACCACTGCACTCCAGCCTGGGAGACAGAGCGAGACTCTGTCTCAAAGAAAAAGAAAAAGAAAATGAAAAAAGAAAAGAAAATGTATATGAAGAGAAAATACCTAGAAAAAAATATAGTAAGCCATTAATAGTAGCTAATTCTGGAGAATGGGGCTCAGGGGAAGAAACAATAAATTTTCACTTGTTTTGTGTGTGTGTGTGTGTGTGTGTGTGCATACATACATGCATGCCTTTTAAAAAAATAATCAGTTTATTAAATTTACATTAATAAAGAAAACTGAGTACAGCAAAGGCTCTTAACCTTAGATGAATATAATTGAACTTGATTATCCATAGTACAAGAAATATGAGCTACTAAAAGTGCTTAATGAGAAACTCATCCATTCATTCAACTATTTATGGAACACTTACTATGCGTCAAGCATTGTGCCTGACACAATGGTGAACAAGAAAGACCTAGTCCCTGCTCCCAAGGAACTTACAGAAAGGCCTTTTGGACTCCATTTTTCCTGTCTCCCCTGTAAGAACCACTCTGACTTACAAGTGTGTGCTCTCATTATGCCTATTATGCTTATGGCTCCCATAAGACAAATATTAATTAATAGAATCATTATATCAACAAAAAAGAATCCTTAAAATGATTAACCCATTTCCTCCATAATTAATTTTTAAAGTTATTAGAAGCATAATCTGTGGAAAGAACAACTCAACAAGCACTCTTTCAAATAAACAAGAAGTAACCTAGTTGGCTGGGCACAGTGGCTCATGCCTACAATCCCAACACTTTGGGAGGCCGAGGCAGGTGGATCACCTGAGGTCAAGAATTTGAGATCAGCCTGGCCAACATGGTGAAACCCCATCTCTACTAAAAACATAAAAATCAGTCAGGCATGGTGGCGGGCGCCTGTAATTCCAGCTACTCAGGAGGCTGAGGCAGGAGAATCACTTGAACTCAGGAGGCAGATGTTGCAGTGAGCTGAGATCCCGCCACTGCACTCCTGCCTGGGTGACAGAGTAAGACTCTGTTTTGAGGCCGGGCGCGGTGGCTCAAGCCTGTAATCCCAGCACTCTGGGAGGCCGAGACGGGTGGATCACGAGGTCAGGAGATCGAGACCATCCTGGCTAACACGGTGAAACCCCATCTCTACTAAAAAATACAAAAAACTAGCCGGGCAAGGTGGCGGGCGCCTGTAGTCCCAGCTACTCGGGAGGCTGAGGCAGGAGAATGGCGTAAACCCGGGAGGTGGAGCTTGCAGTGAGCTGAGATCCGGCCACTGCACCCCAGCCTGGGCGACAGAGCAAGACTCCGTCTCAAAAAAAAAAAAAAGAAAAAAGACTCTGTTTTGAAAAGAAAGTAACCTAAATGTTAAATGAAGTTTAAGGGAAGAACATTCAAAAATTAGCTAAGAACATTCAAAAAGGGAAAAAAATTATAGGACATTTTTATTTTATTTTCTTCACTAATTTAATTTTTCTACAATGAGTATGTAACACAGTAAGAAAGTAACAGTTATTATTCAAAAAGAATCCCCTATGGCAACAACAGATCAGCTACTGCATAAAATCCAACTCTTCTTCCCACTATACCTGGCCCTTTATGGTCTGGCCTTGCTGAGACTCCTTGTGTCAGCCCAGAGCCCATTCCCCTTTATGCGAAACAGCATCCTGGGACTTTCCTCTGGGAAGCCCTGCTCCTCACCTCTTAGGCTAGGCCCAGTGCCCATTTTTTGTCCGTCAGTGCTTTTTATCCCTTTGGTTACCACAACAGTTCAGGGGTAAACACACGACCCTAACAGACCAAAACCAAAATCAATCTTGAAAAGAGACT
Organism: Macaca mulatta; assembly: GCF_049350105.2. Taxonomy (NCBI): domain Eukaryota; kingdom Metazoa; phylum Chordata; class Mammalia; order Primates; family Cercopithecidae; genus Macaca; species Macaca mulatta. Next base: position 146,600,245 of record NC_133409.1, on the reverse strand, counting down.
AATTTTAATGAAACTATTAAATTGATTATAAGTAAGTGACATGCAATACACCTAAAAATCCTTTTAAAAACCTTTGTAATAAATGGAATTTTCACTTAATGTGGCCCCTAAATATTTTGTGTGACTATAATTTCTTTTGTTAAAATGCACAACAATAACACAACAATATATAATGACACAATTTCCATTTCTAAGAAGCTATTAGAACTTCATGATTGTCTTAAAGAATTGGAATGTTCAATTCTTATAATCACATCCTGTTAAAATACTAAGTATAGAAACAGTAAGAAAATGCAGCTCAAACAGGCATATACATTAGTCACATTTCCTCTGACAATTTTTTTTATAACTTCAAAACTAAAGACTCCTGTAGGAAGGATTTTATAAGGAACCTAAAATGCAACAATACCTAAGAAAACATTTGAGATGCAATTAACTTTCCAAAAAAAGTGTGATCAATTAATCATTTTCTTCTCAACTCTAAGAAAGCTATAGAATATAATAATAAATCACAGGAAAACAAAGTTAAATTCAGTGTATGAAAACAGAAGTTAACCATTAGAACTCCTTAAGACTGAAATAGGCTATCCTGTAAAACAGGGACCTCCTCTTCCTTGGAACTAAGCTAAAACTAAAACTCTGGAATTCTCTGGAAATAAGACATCCTTGAGGAATTCAATTGATGTGCCAGCTGTTTTGTTTCTTGAAAGAATATAGCTGAATACATACAATAATCTGTTGCCTTTTTTTCTAGCATTGCACAATGTTCCTGGCCTACAATGCACATATTGTATCTATTATCATATTTAAGCATCTGACAGCATTATTATAAGAATCCTTAATATTCATCTCTAATTAAATACATATATAAATTTTTCAGTTTTCAAAAGAGCACGGCTTTCAGTAAAGTATCATATACATTTTTTCCACAGTCTAAATACAATACATTTCCTGAACTTTTAGCTTTCAGTTTCCTGTTCGTCAGTGGCTACAGCTCTAGAGGCAATACATAAACACACCCCAGCCATGGTATTTCCACTTTTGACAACAGTGGACATGAACTTAATATGACCAATATAATTACACTGCATAGAATGGTACCTGATGGCTAAGAGAGCAACAGAAGAAATTCAATAATTTTCAAAATTGGAAATATAAATTATGTTCCATATGTAAGAATTCACATAACAAACCTCTTCTAACTTATGACTCAGAAAAAGTTTCTCTCTTCTGAAAAACTGAAAAAGCTTTCTTTATTGGACAATAACTATAAAACCCAACCTGTTTCCTTTTTTCTCTTGCTTGCCAGGAAGCTCAGAGCTAAATTTAATATTCAAACACAGAAACTATCTTGCCTCAGATTACTGGTGTAAAGATTTCTTCCCATTCCCTCATTCTGCTCATTATTTCTCAAGTGATTTATGCTCATTTTCTGTCTTTGTTTTTAATGGTCTTTGCCTGTTTTGCTTTAATCACAAACTATCAAATCCTTTTCAATGAATAGGTTAATATAAATTATAAATTAAGCAAAACTTAATGACCTTAGTTTGTATCTTCACATCACTGCATAACTTGTTAATGCAATTTATAAAAAATGGAGGTTCTAAAAGGTATCTTTGCTGTTTTAAAGTTAATTATTTCACAATTCATGATTCACTTTTAGAAAAGCCAATGACAATTTTTTAAATAAAAGAATGATAGAATGAAACAAGGATCAAAACTTAAATTACTAAATTAGAGACACTGAATTAGGAGGATTGAAAATTTTTTAATGTTTTAAATTTACTGACAAAATTGGTCCGGCAAAGCTAGATAACTATCATAAAAAATTAACTTACATAAAGTGTATTAAATTATCAGCAGGCACAGTGGCTCATGCCTGTGATCCTAACACTTTGGGAGGCCGAGGTGGGTGGATCACTTGAGGTTAGGAGTTCAAAACCAGTCTGGCCAATATGGCGAAACCCCGTCTCTACTAAAAATCCAAAAAAATATTAGCCGAATGTACTGGTGGGCACCTGTAATCCCAGCTACTCGGGAGGCTGAGGCACAAGAATCGCTTGAACCTTGGGAGGTGGAGGTTGCAGTGAGAAAAGATCATGCCACTGCACTCCAGCCTGGGCAACAAAGCGAGACTCCGTCTAAAAAAAGAAAAGAAAAGAAAAACTCATATACTGCTATCTGTGTCATTAGCTGCAGAGTAGACAACAGGTATAAAAAATATTGAAACAGTCTAGGAATCTAAGAAAAAGGGGAAAAACTCAGTCACATATTTAAAAAATATAAACGCACACATACACACGAAAATATTTCATATATGGTAATACCAAAGTTTGTTGAATGGAGATAAAAGCAAGGTATTAATGAAATTAATAAGCCAGCTGCAGTGGTTCATGCCTGTAATCCCAGCACCTTCCCAGGCCAAAGTGAGACGATCCACTGAGCCCAGGAGTTTGAGACCAGCCTGGGCAAAATGGTAAAACCAAACTCTGTCTCCACAAAAAATAGAAAAGTTAGTTGGGCATGGTGGTGTGCACCTGTAGTCCCACCTACTTGGGTGGCTGAGGTGGAAGGATTGCTTGAGCCTGGGAGGCAGAGGATGCAGTGAGCTGAGATAGCATCACTGCACTCCAGCCTGGGTAACACAGTGCAACCCTGTCTCAAAAAATAAATAAATAAACAAACAAACAAAAACAGTTAGGTTAAAAGAAACTACAATCCAAAATGACAAATCTGGCCAAAATCTTAAAAAATGTATCATGAATTGGCCGGGCGCGGTGGCTCAAGCCTGTAATCCCAGCACTTTGGGAGGCTGAGACGGGCGGATCACGAGGTCAGGAGATCGAGACCATCCTGGTTAACACGGTGAAACCCTGTCTCTACTAAAAAATACAGAAAACTAGCCGGGCGAGGTGGCGGACGCCGGTAGTCCCAGCTACTCGGGAGGCTGAGGCAGGAGAATGGCGTAAACCCGGGAGGCAGAGCTTGCAGTGAGCTGAGATCCGGCCACTGCACTCCAGCCTGGGTGACAGAGCGAGATTCCGTCTAAAAAAAAAAAAAAATATATATATATATATATATATATATATATATATATATATATAAATGAATTAAAGAAAATCTAGTCATATTAAAAATGGAAAAGTGAAATGAACATATTTTATAACGGAAAAGACAGCCTATAAAGCACCTACCATTATATTAAAGGTCCCCACTTTTAGGAGACACAAATAAAATAATAATAAAGGGAAGGAACAAGGTAGCCAAATCGTAACTATAAAATGAAAGTGAAAACGTCAATTATCCCTCTCTCTCTCTCAAGTTATCAGAATTGTAGGGTAAATACCTAAAGAAGTTAAATTACAAAAAACTTCATATTCTAAGAATGAAGTTAACAGCAAAATGTATTACTATGTAAATTGGTAGTACACCCATAAACATAGTTTAACAAATTTTTTTCAAACAGCAATAAAATAATTCAACATAAGAAAACATTTAAAAAAAAGAAACAGAAGTTCCAACACATTATATGAAGGGGCTAAGAGAAACCCACACACACAAGCTCAGCCCTCAAAAGAACCCTAAAATCTAATTTTGAAGTATTTATCTTTTTCTTTTTCTTTTTTTTTTTTTTTTGAGATGGAGTCTCGCCCTGTCGCCCAGGCTGGAGTGCAGCGGCGCGTTCTCGGCTCACTGCAAGCTCCGCCTCCCGGGTTCACGCCATTCTCCTGCCTCAGCCTCCAAGTAAGCTGGGACTATAGGCGCCCGCCACCATGCCCAGCTAATTTTTTGTATTTTTAGTAGAGGCTAGGTTTCACTGTGTTAGCCAGGATGGTCGCAATCTCCTGACCTCGTGATCCCCCGGCCTCAGCCTCCCAAAGTGCTGGGATTACAGGTGTGAGCCACCGCGCCCGGCCGCCCGGCCGCTATCTTCTCACTTAATAGAATAATTCGAAGATAAAATTTGTTGTGAAGGGCAATCATCCAAATACAAAACAAGTTACAGATCAGAAAAGGGTGAAAAAATCCCCTTTTACCTTCAGAAAAATGAAGACAAGAAAAAGAAACTAAACCATGAGAAACATAAATAAATAATCTGATACAAGGTATTGAGGACATGGAAAAAAGTTTTGTATAGGCATTTGTGAATTATACAATTCAACTTCACAGTGTTTAAAAATAATGAAGAAAAATCAATATTTCAGTAAAAAGCAATCTAGTCCAGAAGCTTGTTTTTTTCTTTTTAGAAATAATGTGGCAGATTGCAGAGGTTTAGGACATCTTTATGTAACCCAGGCCAATTTTTACTTCTTTAATCATGGGAAAGAATACAGAACATGAAAAGTTTACCATTTGCAAAATGATTTTGATTATGCTTATGGCAACTAAAAAGTATCTGTGGCGGGGCACGGTGGCTCACGCCTGTAATCCCAGCACTTTGGGAGTCCAAGGTGGGTGGATCACGAGGTCAGGAGATCGAGACCATCTGACCAACACGGTGAAACCCCGTCTGTACTAAAAAAAAAATACAAAAAATTAGCTGGCGTAGTGGCGGGCGTCTGTAGTCCTTGCTACTGGTGGGCTGAGGCAGGAGAATGGCATGAACCCGAGAGGCGGAGCTTGCAGTGAGCCGAGATCGTGCCACTACACTTCAGCCTGGGCAATATGCAAATGTTCAAAATGCAGAGAGGGCAAATGTATTTAAACATACGCTTCGAGGGAAGAAAAGGAAGTGACATGATAGTGAATTGGTGATTGGGAATTAATATATATGAGAAAAAATTACCAGCCCTGTAAAAAGGGAAGATGGTATTTATTGAGCAACTGGTATGACCAGACACTAAGCTTAGGGCTTTATATATACATTCTATCACATTACATCTAGGTAGAAAAACAATGTAGAAGAAAATGCTTGAATACATAACATACCATTATGTGTTGTGTGTGGCATATATTAAAATCTGAGAGACTGGCTGGGTGTAGTGGCTCCTGCCTGTAATCCCAGCACTTTGGGAGGCCAGGGCAGGCAGATCACTTGAGGCCAGGAGTTTGAGACCAGCCTGGGCAACAGAGTGAGACTCCATCTCTATAGAAAATTTAAAAATTAGCCAGGTGCAGTGGTGTGCACCTTTAGTCCCAACTACTTGGGAGGCTGAGGTGGGAAAAACGCTTGAGCCTGGGAAGGAACTTTGATTGTGCCACTGCACTCCAGCCTGGGCAACAGAACAAGACCCTGTCTCAAAAAAAAAAAAAGAAAAAGGAACAAAAGTCCACTCTTTTGAGAATACTATTTATGTTTATAATACTATTATATTTATAATTTACAACTCCAAAAATGAAAGCAAGAAACCCTCTTCTTTTCAAAGCAGATTTTTGAGTCTTGGTTTTAAGCATTAAGAATAGTGAGGGTCATCTGAGGAATACAATCATGGGCTTATTAATAAGGTTGAATTATTATCTTACAGTTTCTGGTAGTAAAATTATTGTCTTGGTGCTTAATAGTAGTAACAAAAAATTTATTTATTGTACTAGTATAATTCCCACCCAGATGGCTGAGAATCACACTGAGATGATAGTAAAAAAACAGCCTTCGTCTAGCCCTGAAAGGGGCAGCCCTGCTCATTCATTAGCTGTGGATCTTGAGCATGTGTCTCTACTTCCTCTGAACCTCAATTTCCTCATCTGTAAAACAAGATGGCTGGACTAGAGGATAGTTCCCTTCCTTCTTCCCCTTCTCCCTCTCTTCAGTCCTTTCCACTTCATGGCTTGATGATTTAGGATCTAGACTGGGGTTTTGAGGACAGAGAAGAAACACTAGCAGAAACCCACTAAACTTTGAAGAAAAGAAGTAAGGATTATGTAAACAACTAGAATACGGAGAAACAGAGAAAGGCAAACACATTTACAAAAATAAATGAACAAATAAAGAAGCATAATGGCTCAATTTAGAAGATTATGAGCTTTACTATCAACATTAGCTTGAATAGAAGTTTCAGTTATTTTGAAACCAAGAAAGGTAGAGATGCTGGAGATACAGACTTAGAAATTATCTGTAACACATAAGAGTTGACAAATAACCCAAGAATCTTTCCAAGTTCCCTCAGCACGTATGGAAGAGATGTCACACTTCTTGGCTTAATCATTCATAACTCTGCCCCGACGTATTCATCCACTATTTTCCCACAAGCTATCCCTCTGGCCAATTTGGCTTCATCATTTCAAACAAACCCTCCATTATTACTCAATGTTCTATCTGAAATGCATTCTCCCTTCTCTCAACTTATTAATAATAATTTATCAAGCCCTAACAATGTTTGCAGAACTATTCTAAGTGTTTTACATGTATTAACTCATTTAATTCTCTCAACAATCCTAGGAGTGAGATCATATCACTTGCTTAAGATGACACAGTAGCAGAACTAGGATTCAAACACAAGCAGTCTGGCTCCAAGGAGACTGTCAACTTGCTAATTAGTCCTTCAAAGCTGAGATCAAGCTCTGTCACCTTCCTAAAGTTCTCATTTGCTGAGCAATTATTCCTGCCTCTTGAACCCTTAAGTAAACCACTCCTTTGCCACTTACCATTGGATCTAGGTTGTTAATTATCTTTTGCATGTATGTTCTGTCTTTTCTGAGAGCAGGATCATGTCCTGTTCATTTTGTTAACCCTACTTAGAACCTACCAGAACTTAATCAATATCTGCAACAGAGCAGTACTTATTAATGAAACTACAATAGTATTTAATATTTACTGAAGACATACTAGGAGCTGAGCTAAGCGCTTTACACGTATTGTCTCATTTAATCCTCACAACAACCTTGAGATAAGTGCTCATTTTGTCTCTCTCGCATGTTATAGATGAGGAAACTGAGACTTGGAGAAAATAAGTATTTTATCCCATATCACAAAGTGGTAGTGATAAGATTCACTGAAGTCTTATAGGAGTCTATACCATACTATAGGCTGGTGGCTCAAGCCTGTAATCCCAGCACTTTGGGAGGCCGAGGCAGGCGGATCACAAAGTCAGGAGTTTGAGACCAGCCTGACCAACATGGTGAAACCCCGTCTCTACTAAAAATACAAAAATTAGCCGGGCATGGTGGCACGTGCCTATAATCCCAGCTACTCAGGAGGCTGAGGCAAAAGAACTGCTTGAACCTGGGAGGCAGAGGTTGCACTAAGCCAAGATCACACCACTGCACTCCAGCCTGCGTGACAGAGAAACACTCCATCTCAAAAAAAAAAAAAAGAGTCTATACCATACTCTTAATCCCCAGCCTACCACATAACACCTCGAGGGAAGAAAGCATCAATCCTAACAATTCAATTCAACTTGCACTTAGCAGCAGCAATACTTTAGCATTACTGAATGCTGTGGATTTAGAATTAGAAGTTCAGCTCTGCCTTCAAGAAACTCACAGTCCATTATGACTTCAGGATCAAACTTTTATCATTACAAAAGTCATCATCATCAAAACTTAGGACTTTAACTTATATTTTAGGGGCAAAATCAAAACAATCCTTGGAATTCTCTTTTACACCATTCCTTCTACCCTCAGGCTTGCCCACCCCCTCTAACCCTAGGACTCATCTCTCCAAATGCTGTGTAACACAGTAGAAGGGTCCTATTAATCCTAACAACTATTGGGACACCTGGATTAAATCAGTAATAGCTTAGACTCAAGGATCTATCTGATAAATTCCAGTCATAATGAAATATGAGTAATAAAGGATAGCTGGAAAAAAGCAGCAGCAAGAAGAGAAAAGAGGGATTTGACATCATACTGTAAAGCAAATAGAAAAAGAAAAGGCAAGAAAAGCAGGAAAGTGGATACCAATATTAATAGAAGGTGAAAGTAAGGGTCCAGGATAAATTCAGTGGAGAAACATAGATAAATCTAAATCCACTTTACAAATGCTGACTCCTTTAATTATTTCTTTTCCTAACTGCTAATGGAAACAAAAAAATATGTATGTGAAACAGCCCCTGAAAAATCATTAACTAGGAACATATTATAAATTAGGAGTTTTTTTCCTGAGAAACCACTCGTCTTAGAATTTCAGAACTGCAGAGGGTCCTTAAGACACTACCTAAAATCCAACCCGCTCATTTTATAAATAAAGGCTCGGAATGGTTACGTAATTTTAACACGCCCAAGATCATACAGCAATTTAGTGGCAACAGTCCTGAATCTCATTCCAGTGTCTATTCCTACCATACCAGGCTTCCTAGGGATGGTTTATTTTTCTCCTTTTTCCACCCTTAATAATCATTAAATTAATTTCTGCATAAGCATTTCCAAATCCCTATATTATCTGTAGTTCCGCCAGAAGAAAATAATCAGATACTCTGAATTATCCAGGGTAATATAGTATTTCATTCTCTTATCCCCAAAGTCAGTAATTACTTAAACTGGGTCTTGGTTCGTACCAGGAGGAAATTTTAACATTTCCCCAAAGGGCAGAAATAAGAAAGAAATCTCCATAAACTGACCAAAAACAAGTCAAAACTACTGACCATCTGGAAAGGAATCAGGCCCAAGACCCCTGGAAGCTAGACAACTGCTAGTGGGAAGAACAAAGGAGATCACTTAAAATCTCATTTCTATTTTATCTCCTCCCAACTAAGCTCAAGCTCCTCTCTTTCTGACAAACCAATTCCAGAAGCCTGCAAAGAGAAGGCAGAGTAATGAAATAGAGTGTCATGTCATTTTCAGCAAAGGTGGATTTTTTTTTTTTTTTTAAGACGGAGTCTCACTCTGTAGCCCAGGCTGGAGTGCAATGGTGCAATCTCAGTTCACTACTAGCTCTGCCTCCCAGGTTCACACCATTCTTCTGCCTCAACCTCCCAAGTAGCTGGGACTATAGGTGCCTGCCAACACAGCCAGCTAATTTTTTTGTATTTTTAGTAGAGACAGGGTTTCACCGTGTTAGCCAGGATGGTCTCGATCTCCTGACCTCGTGATCCGCCCGCCTCGGCCTCCCAAAGTGCTGGGATTACAGGTGTTAGCCACCGCACCCAGCCCAGAAAAGGTGGATTTTTAAAGGGCACTATCTTGGTCAGGAAATATGAGACATGGGATAAGAAAAGAGTCTTCAAGTAAAACCAAAGACCTGTACTTTCTCCCATAAAAACATTAGAAAGTCCTGAAAATGTGTTATATATACTCAGTTCAGCATTTCCCCTACTACAAAGCACTTGCAGATATTCTGGGCTGGGAGGAAGTCATCCTGGGCCGCAATCTGTGGTCTAAGAAAGTCTGCTGCTCAAACTCCTTGAAAAATCATGGGCATTGCCAGTCACCACTATTCACCAGGTTATTTGAGCTGAGTGATTTGGCAATCTTCCATATCACCTTGGTTTAAATATAATTATTACCTAGTCCTTAAAAATGATGTGTCTGCCTAAAGGCTGACTGAAGCCTTTTTTTTTTTTTTTTTGTAATTTGATTTTTTAAAACAGAGGCTCTCTCTGTCATCCAGACTGGAGTGCAGTGGCGCGATCACGGCTCATTGCAGCCTCAACCTCCTGGGTTCAAGTGACCCTCCCATGTCAACCTCTCGAGTAGCTGGGACTACAGGCATGTGCCCCCACACTGAGGCCTTCTCTGGAAGGGAAGAAAACGTCCTATTTTACATCGGGGGCATATCTTAATTTTGATATGTATGAAGTTCATTATAGATTCAGGATAACATCCTGCTTTAACCAAATTAGGACAAGTGTAGTGAAAATCAAAAGGACAAAAAGATAAAGAGACATAAGTTAGAAACAAAAGAATTTAGTGACTCACTGAGTTTAAGAAGGAAAAGTCAAAATGACCAATAAGAATAATGGAGTCATTAACAGCTAAAGAGGGAAGTCGGGAAGATAAGTGTTTTGGCTAGAGGGAGTGGGGAGGGGTCATGTTGGCATACAGCTGCTACAGAGATGGTATTTAAATGCATTTCATTTCAAGACATAGGTGAATAAATATTTAGACCTCAAGGTTAGACAGTGATGTAGGTTTGGGGCCTAAAAAAGGGGTGGCAGTTAAAGCACTACAATGATTAAGGTTTTAGAGAAAGAAAAGGCAACAGAAGAACATTTAGACAATTGCATTCCTAAGATATTACACTAACCTAACTTTCCAGATAAACAGTACCTTATTCTACAGATACAAGTACTTAAACTGATTTATTCTAATGAAAAGCATAAAAATTAATCTTTCTTTATCTTTTCCAGGCTATGAATTGACAAAAAGAAGCTAAAGACAAAAACAGTTTCATAATTACCATTTGTCCAAAGTCAATCTCTGAGCTAAAACACAATGTTTTTTACGTTTCTCTACTTATAACAAAATTTTGGGCAAAAACTCAGAAAAAATGGGTACACCAATACTACCACTGTTTTATGATCTCTGTGAGAATTTAACAGTTTAAAATAGCACATGACTGGACACAGTGGCTCACGCTTGTAATCCCAACACTCTGGGAGGCCAAGACAAGAGGACAGCTTGAGCCCAGGATTTTAAGACCAGCCTGGGCAATACAGTGAGACTCTGGCTCTACAAAAAAACTTCAAAATTAGCCGGTCATGGTGATGCATGCCTGCAGTCTCAGCTACTGTGGAGGCTGAGGTGAGAGGACTGTTCGTGCTTAGGAGGTCAAGGCTGCAGCGTGCTATGATTTTACCACTGCACTTCAACCTAAGCAACAAGTAGGACCCTGTTTCAAAAAAATATATAAAATAGGCTGGGCGCGGTGGCTCAAGCCTGTAATCCCAGTACTTTGGGAGGCCAAGACGGGCGGATCACGAGGTCAAGAGATCAAGACTATCCTGGTTAACACGGTGAAACCCCGTCTCTACTAAAAAAAAAAATACAAAAAACTAGCCGGGCGAGGTGGCGGGCTTCTGTAGTCCCAGCTACTCGGGAGGCTGAGGCAGGAGAATGGCGTAAACCTGGGAGGCGGAGCTTGCAGTGAGCTGAGATTCGGCCACTGCACTCCAGCCTGGGCAACAGAGTGAGACTCCGTCTCAGAAAAAAAAAAAAAAAAAAAAAAAAATATATATATATACACACACACACACACACACACATATATAAAATAAAAATAACCAAAATGTCAGTAATTAATGAATCTGGGGAATGGGTACATGGAGGTTCATTAAAGAATCTGGAGTGGGGTATATGGAACTTCATTAGACAATTCTCTACAGTTCTGTGTATGTGTGCAACTTTCATAATAAAAAGTCTAACAAGGTCTACTTACAGATACTTTTTAAATCCTATCTTCAGGTAAGGCTGACCATTCTAAACAAAATTCTGGCAGATACTTTTCAAATGTTTTCTTCATTCTTGATAGATCAATTAAACACCATAGTGAAATGGACCATAAAAGGGGAAAAGGCCTAGTCTGTCATTTCAGAGAAACATGAACATGTTTATTACATGGAAGAAGTTAGTCCTTTTATCCATGTTGACTGATATCAGACATATCAATCTTCAAAGAATTATGTTTTTGTTGAAAAATATATAGGTTAAATGAGTAAAGAAAACGTGGTATACATACACAATGGAATACTACTCAGCCATAAAAAGGAATGAAATCATGTCTTTTACAACAGTGTTGATACAGCTGGAGGCCATTATTCTAAGTGAACTAACTCAGGAATGGAAAACCAAACACTGTATGTTCTCACCTATATGAGTGAGGAGATACACTATGAGTACAACTGGCATACAGAGTGATATAATGGACTCTGGAAACTCAGAAGAGGGCAGGGGAAAGGGATAAAAAACTACATATTGGGTAAAATGTGTATTACTCAGGTAACAGATGCACTAAAATCTCAGAGTTCACCATGATATAATTCATCCATGTAACCAAAAACCACTTGTACTCCAAAAGCTATTGAAATAAAAAATACATTAAATTTAAAAACTTATAAATAAAAATATATAGGGCATATAACTTTATTATTTTCATGAGTAAAGGCAAAATAAATGTTTATCTTGAATATCAATGATCAATTTGTTGAAGCATCTGGTTAGCCCACCAGTTACTTCAAACATCTTCTACTCTACTATATAACCAAATAAACAACTTTCTGATGTAGATGGAAAAAAAAAAAGATTAAAAAAACTGAAACAGGCCAGGCATAGTGGCTCATACCTGCAGTCCTAACACTTTGGGAGGCCAAGGCGGGAGGATCACTTGAGGCCAGGAGTTCAAGACCAGCCTGAGCAACCAGCAAAACTCCGTCTCTACAATTTTTCTTTAACTAGCCAGACATGGTGGTGCATACCTATAGTACCAGCCACTCAGGAGGCTGAGGCAGGAGAATCATTTGAGCCCAGGAGTTCCAGACTGCAGTAAGCTATGATCACACTACTGTACTCCAGACTGGGCAACAGAATTAGACCCTGTTTCAAAAGAAAAAAAAAAAAAAAAAAGAACCAATATCCATTAATTATGCCTAATACTAAATTGTAATGAACACATACTAAAAATTATATAAAATAATAAGCAGAATGGGAAAGTTGAATTTTTTTAGTCATTATTGGTTAAGCTATGATTTAAGTTGATTTAATCTAAATCAAATCATACTATTGAGGCTGTAGGAACATTAAAACTAGTAGACAGTGACAGATTCACCACTTAGATTTACCACTTACCAATGATCAAGAATAGTTTACGAACACCAATGTCTTTCCTGCCTATGAAAAATAGCACCACCCAAAAACAACAACCAGATTTGTATGCCTCCTCTTCTTTGGTTAAGTTCTAGGATAGTAAAAACTGTTCATGTCTGTGCAACAGCTAGCACACTGTAGGTATACAACTCTTTTAACAGAAACAGTCACAACTTCCAATTCCCAGAAAGCTATTGCTGGGTTTGTCGCATTCCCTAGGTGACATGTGTAGGATAACAAAATAAAGCAGGTTTTCCTTGCAGGCAGTTCTACCTTGAATCATTTCGAGGATCCTGTTTCTTCTAACAGAAACATGTCATGAGTCTTTAGTGAAAAGCAGTATACATTTACATGAAGACAAAAGATAGTCAACGATTCTTTTTCTCATCATTATTAAACCACTGGTTAATTCCTAAGTGAGGTATTTCATGTTTTTTAGATAACAAGATCATCCTCATTTTCAACAAATTTTTTTAGCTTTCTTTCCTTTATTAAAGTAAAATTTATGTACTATAAAATCTTGTTTGAATCAGTATGTTTGAGTAAATGTATATAACAATTGACAAAACTGGATAAAGGTATATGGAAGTTCTTTATACCAGTCTTGCAACTTTTCTGTAAGTTAAAAATTATATGAAAACAAAGTTACCAAAAAAGTATATAATTGAATTACCATCACCCAAGTCAAGCTACAGAATATTTCCATCATGCCAGAAAGTTTCCTTGTGCTCCTTTCCAGTCAACCACAACCCCTACCCAGAGGCAACCACTGTCCTGATTTCTATCACCATACCTTAGTTTTGCCTGTTCTTGTATTTTTCATAAATGGCATCATAAACACTTACACATACTCATCTGTGCCGAGGTTCTTTTTGCTATGAACAGTATTTCTGAGATTCATCTATGTTGCTATGTGAATCACTAGTTTATTCCTACTGTGAAAAAAGCTGCTATGACCCAGTCTTTTTGTGGACATACACTTATTCCTCTTGGTACAATAAGATTTCACTGAAAAAAAGTTTTGCATATAAATATGCCTAGGAAATGAGGCAGTATAGATACTGCTACATACACATAAAACATACAGCAACTATATATACTGTTATATATAATGTAAAAAAGATATTTGATATTTATACATATGTGTAACATATGTGTAATACACACATACACATAAGCTTGAATAATTCTGATCATGCCACTGCACTCCAGTCTGGGCGACAGAGTGAGACTCCGTCTCAAAAAAAAGAATTTATAAAGTTCATAGTGAAAGTAAATCTAAGATGGGAAAGATGAGCATCTCAATTTTTCTAAGTTTATGTTTTAACCTAACAATAATTCAAAAGAGAAACAAGTATCTCTCCCTGTAAATTGCCATGTTACGTTTCAGTGAAACACCTTTTCTCTTGTAGCAAACATCTCCTCCAAGCTAGAATTTCAACACAGTGTTACCATCCACTAGGTAATAATTTTTATGCTAACCAACAAAACCCAAAATATGTGTTCAGATTACAAGACTGTTTTTATTGTCTTGCTTTTTGAAAAAAGTTAAACATGGAAAAACTTAATTGGTTAATATCTAACATGGGTAAAGAACATTCCATGCTCATTCAGAATATATTCTGATGCAGACTCAATCTCTAGGATGTCTTCTCCATTCCAAAAAGTAACCTATCGCAGCACTATGTCCGTGCCTGGGACATCTTGACTTTCAAATTCACTGTGCAATTTTCAGCTAACAATGGAGGAAGTTCTTTAGTTTTCAGAGATAGGAACACTGAGAAACAAGTACAAATCTAACTTTTGAAAAGATCAATCTGAAATTTGCAACCCTGCTTTTGACAATGAAAGGACCATTTTCTGGGGACCACTCATTTATAACATCTTTAAATTGCCAAGATTAAAACAGAATGCTACAAATGATTCTAGAAATTTACCACTGCCCATTTAGGATTTGCAACTACAAAAGGGAAAAAACAACCCTCTTCCAGTCTGATTTTTCTTCATCTCTTATTCTTCTTTCCCAAAAATGAACAATTTCAAAAAGATACAATTCAAACGTACATTTTTAAGCCAGGCATGGTGGCTTGAGCCTGGGATCTTCCAGTCTGATTTTTCTTCATCTCTTATTCTTCTTTCCCAAAAATGAACAATTTCAAAAAGATACAATTCAAACGTACATTTTTAAGCCAGGCATGGTGGCTTGAGCCTGGGATCCCAGCACTTTGGGAGGCTGAGAAAAGAGGATCGCTTGAGCCCAGGAGTTTGTGTTAAGGCTGCAATTAGCCACCACACTTCAGCCTGGGTGACAGAGCAAGACACAATCTCTTCTTTAAAAAAAAAAAAAAAAAAAAAGCTATATGTGTGTGCGTGTGTGTGTATATATATACACACATATATCCCAATTTCTTTAAAAAAAGTTTAAAAACATACATAACCCAATCTCTTTACAAGTATGTATGTGTATATATATCTCTCTCCCAATCTTCCTTAAAAAAAGTATAAAAATACATATCCCAAGCTCTTTCTTTTAAAAAAGAAAAAAAAGGTGTGTGTGTGTGTGTGTGTGTGTATATATATGTATATATATATATATACCTCCCCAAAGTGCTGGGATCAGACACAAGCTACCACACCTAGAGAACTTTGTATTTTTTGTAGAAATGGGGTCTTACTATGTTGCCCAGGCTGGTCTTCAACTCCTGGGTTCAAGCAACCCTCCCGCTTTGCCTGCCCAAAGTGTTGAGGTGCTGAGATTACAGGTGTGAGACATCATGCCTGGTATATATACATATATATAACTTTTTTTTTTAAATTGAGATGGAGTCTCACTGTGTTGCCCAAGCTGGAGTGTAGAGGTGCAATCTCAGCTCATTCCAACCTCCACCTCCCAGGTTCAAGTAATTCACCTGCCTCAGCCTCTTGAGTACCTGGGACTAAGGGAATGCACTGCCATGAGTGGCAAATTTTTTTTTTTTTTAGTAGAGATGGGGTTTTGCCATGTTGGCCACGCTGGCCTCCAACTCTTGACCTCCTGGCCTGGCCTACATTTTTAATCTTAAAAAACATTATTAGAATTTCGCCATTCCTAGGCTGGGTGTGGTGGGTCACACCTGTAATCCCAGCACTTTGGGAGGTCAAGGCAGGCAGATCACCTGAGATCAGGAGTTCAAGACCAGCCTGGCCCTGGCCAACATGGCAAAACCTCATCTCTACCAAAAATACAAAAAGTAGCTGGGCGTGGTGGCACGCACCTGTAATCCCCGCTACTCAGGAGGCTGAGGCAGGAAGAATCACTTGAACTGACGGAGGTTGCAGTGAGCTGAGACTGTGCCGCTGCATGCCAGCCTGAGCAACAGAGCAAGACCCTGTCTCAAAAAATAATAATAATAAAATAAAGAATTTGGACATTTCTTAGCTTTCACAGATGTGTGACTGTTTACTTAACCCATTATTTCACTTTGAAAATACATCACTTTCATTTTTCCAGTAATTGTACTTTTTTTTTTTTTTTAAAGGCAGAATCTCATTCTGTTGCCCAGGCTGGAGTACAATGGCTTAATCACGGCTCACTGCAGCCTCAACCTCCCAGGCTCAAGTGATGCTCCCATCTCACCCTCCCAAATAGCTGGGACTTCAGGTGCACTCCACCACACCTGGCTAATTTTTGTATTTTTGTAGAGAGGGGGTTTCACCACATTTCCCAGGCTGGTCTTGAGCTCCTAGGCTCAAGCAATCCACCCGCCTTGTCCTCCCAAAGTGCTGGCATTACAGGCGTGAGTCACTGCACTTCGCCACCTAGAAATTTTCTAAGAAGAAAAACAGCCTTGATTAAGCCTTGATTTTGATCACAAAAATGACAGCAACTCCAAACAACTACAATCACAATTTTCAGTACCTTTTGCCTGATTGCTTTAGAGAACTAAAATAAAATTTTATTCTTATTTTTTAAATGTTTTGATTCCAGACCAAGGGTAAAAAACAAATACAACAAATATATAGACCCCACACTCCCTCTGGTGGACCTTCACTCTCATTAACCAAATGTTTTCCAAAAGGCCATAAGTAGGCCTAGCACTGTGGCTCACACCTATAACCCCAGCACTTTGGGAGGCCAAGGCAGGATCACTTGAGCTCAGGAGTTGGACACCAGCCTGTGCAACATAGTGAGACCTTGTCTCTACTAAAAATGGTTTTAAAGATTAGCCGGGCGTGGTGGTGTGTGCCTGTAACCCCAGCTACTTGGGAGGCTGAGGTGGGAAGATCACTTGAGACCGGGAGGTTGGGCAGGAGGATCTTCTGAGCCTGGGAAGTCTGCAGTGAGCCATGATCACACCACAGCACTCCAGCCTGGGCAATAAGCAAGACCCCAACTCAAAAAAAAAAAAAAAAAAAAAAGACTAGAAGTAAATACTAAATTAAGCATAAAATGTAGGTTCTCAAACTGCTATAAGAAGTACAAATTATTTTGAGTAGTGGAATTTTAGTGTTCTAAATATTGTTAAAATATCCTTATTAATCTGTTGGTAACCTGGTAGTACATATGGCCGTACTGTAAATTATTTTAACCAGTCTCATTTGGCAGTACTGTCTTTTACATAGTAAATAAACATCTCATTTGCAAATTAAATCACACTTAAGTGGTTATTGTTTTAAATCAATAGTTCTGTGACATACATACCACCATCCACCCAGTCGCTACTGAATGTAGATTTCATTTTCTTTATACTTTTGGGGATATGATGTCAGAATTTTAAAATGCACTAAAATGTACTGCAGAAAAATTTAGAAATATAAAATACTGAAAAAACAAAATCTATTAATCAGCTAGGTTGTAAAGTTCAAATAGTTTCATTATTATAAAATGCAGATATTTAATTGTTAAACATGAATTACAAAATTTAGTCTGTCAAATATGTATAATATAGATTATTCTTTAGGAATTATGAAAACTTATTTTAATTAACGGTCTTTAGAGGAATTCTTCATGCCAGGTACAGCAAGCATATTACCGTTAAATAAAGCAATACTAGGCAAGGCGCAGTGGCTCACGCCTGTAATACCAGCACTTTGGGAGGCCAAGGCGAGTCGATCACCTAAGGTCAGGAGTTCAAGACCAGCCTGGCCAACATGGCAAAACCCCGTCTCTACTAAAAGTACAAAAATTAGCTGGACGTGGTGGCAGGGGCCTGTAGTGCCAGCTACTCAGGAGGCTGAGGCAGGAAAATCACTTGAACCCAGGAGGCAGAGGTTGCAATGAGCCGAGACTGCACCCTTGCACTCCAACCCGGGCAACAAGAGCGAAACTCCATCTCAAAAAAAAAAGGGAATACTAATGTGTATAATAGTGCCATTTGATCTATCCTCAAAGTTAGCTGTTTTAATATTAAGTCCCTGTTTTCTGTAGCTTTATTTACTTAAAAATACTTACTATCACCTCCAAACACAAAAGGAGTTAAACCTGAGGGTAAATGGCTTTAAAAACATTCCCAATGTTTATTGTGTGGATTTGAGAATTCAACTTATGCTTAATTTTGAAACTGAAATTGTGGTTGATAATGTTATGATATCATCTATTACAAGTTAAAGTAGACAACAGTCAGTAATTAAAATATCTAAAAACTGAATTTTAAAATGGGCTTTTAATTAAACTTAAAGTTAATAAAACTTTAACTTTTACAGTTAAAATACTAAAATGTACTTATATGTAAATAAATATGAAATACAACTTTATTGTATGTGGTATATATACATACATCATCATAGAATAAGGATAAACAACTAATTATGAATAGTATTTAAATATTCAAGTACACTAAAGAGCAATTATATAAATGATAAAAAATAATGGAAGCTACAGTCTTACCCAGCTCCTTACAACTATTTACACAGAATAAGCCTTCCGTACGTGAGGATGAATCATTGTTCATCCTATCTATCCACACTAAGCATCAAAAAGCCAACTTAGCTTTTAACAGTAGTAACTTCTTCTACAGGTATACAAACAGGATGTTCTTTCTTCTCCGGACTAATTCATCCTAAGCAGAGAAGCTTTTAGGAAACTAAACTGAACCCAAAATATGCATTATTTTCCAAGAATAAACAGAAAACTAAAGATTTAATTAGTTGCCTAATGCAATATTTTAAGTTTTTCATGTTGAACTGATTAAAATTATGTTTTAAAAAAGAAATTCACCCAAAATTCCCATAACTAAAAGAATTAAAGATTCAGAAACATACAAAGACCTCATAGCTTGTTTTGGAGAAATAAAACAATAAAGACCATTTTTTTTTAAATCTAAAATAGTCACAATTAATGATTAAAGAGTTGATGGTTCAGTGGCAACTCTTATCAGTCATCAGCTAACTTTAATTACCTAGGCAAATAAGTAAAATGACCATTCAATGAATAATAAGCTAGCATAATTAAATCAAGATTAGCAACTTTGTTCTTAACTTAATCTGAAGTATAAATCATACCTAATACAGATATCAACCAAGACACATTAGGAGAAAAAAACTTGGTAACTAAATCAAGTGTTTCTCACAAATGATGAGTATTAATAACCCTCGTTTTAAAAATGTTATTTGTATGGAATCTCTAAATTGGTCAGGGCCATAATTGCAGATTGTCAGGCAGAGGTCAGTTGGGGGAGAGATAAATAGAAAATGGTGAAGTGAAAGTATGACAATAAAAATTTCCCACCAGAATAAGAATTTTTTCAAGTCGATGCTTGGCTCTTGATTCAAACACCAAGAGAAGCAGCTCCCTTTAGAGAATTACTTTATAATTCTTTAAAGTAAAAACCCTTATAGGGGAGGTGGATAAAATCCCAGACTATTAAAAATACTTAACCAAAACATGCTTTAACTTTTCCCTTGTCCACAATCTAACAAAATGGGAAGACAATGAAAATAAACACTCCTGTCTACCCTCAGAGAGGCAAAGAAAGCTCCCATTCAGTAGTAAGCCTTATTCCACTGGAAAACATACTCCTGAAAAGTAAATCCAAAACCACGAGCTCAAACTGCTTCATGCAGAATTTACTGAACGGCGGCCAAACGCTGAACACACTGTCCTGAACCACACTGAAGGGTATCTAGAGTTCTGCATCTCCGCTTACAACTTGAACCTTACTACGCTTTCGCCACCACTGCAGAACCCGATTTTAGTGACTACGATGTTCCTGCCGGTTCGCTGATCGAAGAAAGTCACTCTGCACCCTGACGCTCGAAGTGTCTTTTTGGTAATACCGGTTTTTGACTCTTATACTGTGACCTGTACACCTTTTTGGACGCTCAATAAGGCGGAAGGCGTTTTAACGTCCCAGAACTGAAGAGCATAAGGAGCTCTGGCACAGCGTTCAGCCGCTTCGGTATGGCCTGGGAGTGACGCGGATCACCTGTTAGACGGCGCTGCGCGGACTCCTCCACAAGCGGCCGACGGCGGCGATGCGGTTCCCCAACGCTTGTCCCGAGGCGGCAGGTGAAGGCGGGGACCGCCCGTCCACACCCGGAGTGCGGCCACCCCGCCACCCTCCCCTCCACGGCCCCGCCAGGTGGGCGAATCCGCCCCGCGCCCGCGGCGTCCCGGCGCTCGGCTCGCCCTGGGGTACGGTCGTCCCGGCGCCCGGACCCGAAAGCGAAGTTTGGCTCCCGCCTGCAGCGGTGCCGACTTAGGGTCCCGCCGCCTGTCCGGGACGAACCGGCGGCCAGAGACCGGAGGCGGCGCGGGACCTGTCATCCCGGGCGGGAAACAAAAGCCCAGTGAGGACGGGCGGGCGCGACCCGCCTCGCCTCTGCCGGGAGAGGCCGGCGGGGGCGGGGGCGGGGAGCGGCGCCCGTGGCCACTCGGCTCTGCGCCTCCCGCGGGGAGCACCGGCCCCGCAGCCCCCGGGGCGCGGCGAGGGGCGCCGCAGTGGGGCTGAGGCCTCCCGCGCGCTCCCCTCGAGGCTTCCGGACCCCGCTCCCCCGCAACACGCGGCTCCTGGACTGCGAAGCCGCGTGGGGGTGGGAGCTGAGGCAGCGAGTGCGGCCGCGGCGGGACCTGAAAGGAGGGCGTTCGGCTCCCGGGGCGCCTCGGCCGGCCGCCCCATCTCCGCGGCCATGGCGCCTGTACCTGTCGCCGCGGGGGCTCGCCGACTCCGTCACTCTCCGCCTCGCCCGCGCTCCGCTACGCCCAGCAGGCCGCCCGCGCGCCGGACACCGCCGCCCGAGACTGGCAGCGCCCGCGAGCCGGCTCGAATCCCCGGGGCAGCGCCCGGCGCCGTCCCGCCCCCGCCGGCCGCAGGACCCGCCTTCCATAGGGCCCCGGGGCTGTCAGTCCGCCCCCAAAAGCCGCGCGGGCTGTCGATCCGCCTGTCTGGATTGGTGGCCGCTCGCCGTCCATGCAAATGAGGCCCCGCCCCCATTCATTGGCTGCTCCGCCTCTCCACGCCAGCCCACGTGTCTGGCCCTTGCCCTTTGTGGGGGCCATAGAGAAGGGATGGTGGAAACTGACACCCCCTCACAACATCTCTTACCTCCCGAGAAATTAATGCCTAAGCAAGCTAGTTGACTTCCCATCTGTATCGTCTCTCTGAAGGCACTGCCCCTCCTATCTGTCCACCGGGCCTACCCAGAGGCTGGAGAGGGGCAGGCCAGGCTGTTTGTTAGGTCAGCTGGCCGGGTTCGCCCTAGGAAGCAACCCCATGAAGTCTAAGACGCCCAGTCGGGACTGGGGAAATCCCACCTCGAGAACCAATTTAGCAGATATCACCTCCCTCTGGACACCCAGTAACTGTAAAGACCATACTTTCTCTTGGCTTGTTACCTTTCAAGCAGGAGCCCAGGAGATTAAAACACGAAGAGGCCTTATGGCTGAGTTCGGCCGGGTGGGGTGGCTCACACCTGTAATCCCAGCACTTTGGAAGGCAGAGGTGGGCGCATCACGAGGTCAAGAAATGGAGACCATCCTGGCCATATGGTGAAACCCCGTCTCTACTAAAAATATAAAAATTAGCTGGGCGTGGTGGCGTGCGCTGTCCCAGCTACCGGAGGCTGAGGCAGGAGAATCGCTTGAACCTGGGAGGCAGAGGTTGCGGTGAGTTGAGGTCATGCCACTGCACTCCAGCCTGGTGACAGAGCAAGACTCCGTCTCAAAACAAAAACAAAAACAAAATGGCTGACTTCTTCCGCCAACTCCAAAGGGTAAACTACTGAGCAAAAGCAGGTTCAGGATGAACCTACCTTCCTCCAACCAGATGGCTACCTCTGAGTCGCTCCCATAGAGATGCAGGAGCTGCACCTGGGCCTTAGGGAATCTCTTAACGCCCTCATTTTTGAGGAAACAGAAACCTGATGTCCCATAGCTAGTTACCCGTGGGACCTAATAGTTACCTATGGAAACCTAATGTCCCATACCCAGATTAGAACATGTCTCCTGGCTCCAAACCTGCTCTCTTTGCACTATATTGCATTCAAATATTTATGAAGAACCTCGTCTACAAATCAACATGCTGCCTTGACGAGATGATGTCTGGGGGCTGGGTGCAGCGGCTCACACACCTGTAATCTCAGCACTTTGGGAGGCTGAGGTGGGCAGATCACCTGAGGTTGGGAGTTCGAGACCAGCCTGACCAACATGGAGAAACCCTGTCTCTACTAAAAATAATAATAATAAAAAAATAGCTGGATGTGGTAGTGCATGCCTGTAATCCCAGCCACTCAGGAGGCTGAGGCAAGAGAATCACTTGAACAGAGGTTGCAGTCAGCCCAGATCGCGCCGTTGCACTCCAGCCTGGGCAACAAGAGCGACACTCCATCTCAAAAAAAAAAGATAAAAAAAAAAAGAGAGCGAGATGGTGTCTGCAGAAAAGACAAATAAAGGCAAGACTGAAACCACCTCAAGGGCAGGGGTTCTGTCCCAGTCATTTGTCTATTCTCAATGCCTAGAAGCTTCCCCGTTTACCAGTTGCCAGGGAGAGTCACTGAAACAACTTATTCATTCATTAACACAGAAAGACAAAGTTGATCAAAATTCCTCTGTATACTAATACCAATTGATTAAGCATCTACTATGCTTAATAACAGCACATATTAGGCTGGGCACGGTGGTTCACACCTGTAATCCTAGCACTTTGGGAGACTGAGGTGGGCAGATCACCCGAGGTTGGGAGTTCGAGACCAGCCTGACCAACATGGAGAAACCCCATCTCTACTAAAAATACAAAATTAGCCCAGTGTGGTGGCACATGCCTGTAATCCCAGTTGCTTGGGAGGCTGAAGCAAGAGAATCGCTTGAACCTGGGAGGCGGAGGTTGCAGTGAGCTGAGATGGTACCATTGCACTCCAGACTGGGCAACAAGAGCAAAACTCTGTCTCAAAAAAATAAAATAAAAATAAAAATAAAATAAAATAACAGCACATATTAAGCTCTATGCTATCAGGGTATATATGTCCCATCCCTCAAGGGCTTCAGTCTAGGAGACAGTGACATACACGTAACATGTCAGTTCTCCTCTTCATGTTACAGGGGTTGTGACAGATGTCTGCATAGAGCACAGTAGAAGGCGCCAAGGAAAGAGGAATCAGCTCTTCCTACGAGAGGCAGGGAAGGCTTCATTGAAGAGGTCACCTGACAGTAGAGCTGAATCTTAGAAGATGAAGTAGGTGTTTGCCAGACAGAGGAGTGTAGACAAGGAGGAAAGGGATTCCCAGGCAGGAGGGGACAGCATGAGCAAAAAGCATGCAGACCTGGAAAAGCCTAATAATTGAGGGAACAGTGAGGAGCAGTGTGGGCAAATCTGCAGAGGGCTGTGTGGACGTGTCACATGTCTGGGACCAGGCTCTTCCAGGAGGAAGACAGAAAGGCAGGGGAGGCTGCCAGACTGTGTTGTAATACACCGCAGCAACAACAACAGGCCCTGTAGATACAGCTACAGGGTTCTTTTTTTTCTAGGCCAGAGTCTGTGGAGAACAGTCAGTTCCACAGTTCCGATGGCAGCCTTGCTAGCCCCACCCACTCTCCCAGAAAACCACTCCGGTCACTGCACTTGCCTTCCTTGGCATTTGGAAACATGTGTGCTTGCATTTTCCCAAAACATTGCTGCCCTTCAGAATTCAAAGATGACATGGGCTATGGCTGCAGATACCTGGGTGTGGGGTGAGCAGCCCTTTCCTAAGGCACAGTATGGTTCTTTGCAGGGTCTGTCACTAAAGCCAGCTCCATGGGTATGTGACCTGTGCAGAATACAGGGCCCTGGACTTAGAAGAGCCCTGTGCTGGGTTTAATGCTCTACTGCCGCTGTCTTGAAATTCTTAGTACTTTCTTCACAAAGGGCCCTGCACTCTCATTTTTCACTGGGCCCTGCAAATTATGTGGCCAGTCCTGCCTGTCACTGGTAGTGACCCTGGGCATGCTTGTGGAACTGCTCAAACCACATCTCATTTTAAAAGCACTTGGAATTCACTAGACTCATTCACATGCATTTTATCGTTTGATTCTCTTTTTCTGTTTCTTTTAGAGACGAGGGCTCACTCTATTGCTCAGGCTGGTCTCAAACCCCTGGGCTCAAGAGATCCTCCCACCTTGGCCTCCTAAACTGTCAAGATTACAGGTGTGAACCACCTTGCCCGGACTTATCATTTGATTTACACAATAGGGTAGGCCGGTGTTACTCTTTATTCTCATTTATTACTTGAGAAAATTGACGTTTGGCAACTTTCTCCAGGTGGCACAGCTAGGAAGTAGCAGAGCTTGTACTTGAACTCAGCCCAGGCAAGCCCTGCTCCACCTACTACCGAGCTACCTTCATCTTGGTTTCAGAATCCTTTTAAAGGCAGCTTTGTACATTAAGGTTTTTAAGAGTCAAAATATGCCAGGCGTAGTAGTTCATATCCCAGCACTTTGGGAGGCCGAGGTGGGCGGATCACCTGAGGTCAGGAGTTCAAGACCAGCTTGGCCGACATGGTGAAACCCTGTCTCTACTAAAAATACAAAAATTAGCCAGGCATAGTGGCGTGCGCCTGTAGTCCCAGCTACTCGGGAGGCTGAGGCATAAGAATTGCCTGAACCCAGGTGGTAGAAGTTGCAGTGAGCCGAGATTGCGCCATTACACTCCAGCCTGGGTGACAGAGTGAGACTCTGTCTCAAAAAAAAAAGAGAGACTACATGGTAGAGTAGATATCTGTCATTTCACAGCTGCCTATTGCCTTTTGAATAGTTCAGTTTTGAACAATTTTCAGCCATTATGTGTTCAAATACGGTTTCTGTCCTTTTTCTTCTTTCTTTCTGGGGCTCCAATTGAAACACACTCAACCTTCTTACTTCATCCCTTTCTTCTGTATTTTCTGTCTTTTATCCTTCTATGCTTTGTCCTAATAAGTTTCTTCTATTTTCAGCTCACTTAGTCTCTTTTCAGGAAAAAAAAAAAAAAAAAAAAACTCTTCTTAAACCCCAACTATTGAGCTCCATTTGTTTATTCTATTATTTAAGTCTATAATTTCTATTTGGTTCTTTCTCTCTTTCTCCTTCCTTCCTTTCTTCCTTCCTTCTTCCTTCTTTTCTTTTCTTTTTTTCTTTTCTTTCTTTGACAGAGTCTTGCTCTGTCGCCCAGGCTGGAGTGCAGTGGCACAATCTCGGCTCACTGCAACCTCCACTTCCCAGGTTCAAGCAATTCTCCTGCCTCAGCCTCCCAAGTAGCTGGGATTACAAGGCACATGCCACCATGCCCAGCTAGTTTTTATATTTTTAGTAGAAACAGGGTTTCGGCATGTTGGCCAGGCTGGTCTTGAACTCCTGACATCAGGTGATCCACCCGCCTCGACCTCCCAAAGTGCTGGGATTACAGGTGTGAGCCACTGTGCCCGGCCTCTATGTGGTTCTTTTTCAAATCTGCTATGCCACTTCATGTATCTCCCAGTGCCCTGCTATAATTTTCAGGCTTATCTTTTCCATCCTTAAACATAGTATTGTTGTTTTATGGTCTATAACTGATAATTCCAATCTGGAGTTCCTGTGAGTCTGCTTCCATTGTCAGATATTGTTTTTGCTTTTTACCAAAAAAAAAAAAAAAAAAAAAGAGAGAGAGAGAGAGAGAAACAGAGTCTCTCTGTGTTGCCCAGGCTGGTCTCAAACTCCAGGGCTCAAAGCATCTTACTCTCTTGGCCTCCCAGAGTGTTGGGATTACAGGCATGAGCCACTGCAACCAACCAGTTTCTATTTGTGTTTTCATTTTCAAGACAGGGTCTCACTCTGTCACGTAGGCTGGAGTGCAAGGGTGTGATCATGGCTCACTGCAGTCTTGACCACCTAGGCTCAAGCGATTATCCCACTTCAGCCCCCAAGTAACTGGGACTACAGGTGTGTGCCAACATGTCTGGTTAATTTTTTTTATTTGTAGACACAGGGTCTCACTATTTGCAGAGACCAGGCTGGTCTCCACCTCCTGGCTTCAAGTGATCTTCTTGCCTTGGCCTTCCAAAGTGCTGGAATTATAAGTGTGAGCCACCACTCCTTGCCCCATTATCAGTTTTTACTGATTCATTCTCATGTCACCATATACCTGGTTATGTTTTGGACATTGTACTTTTAAAAATCATTTTAAGTAACAATAATAATATCTTCCTCTGGGAAAGATTTCCATTTGCTTCTACCAGGCATCTAGGGGCACTGGCAGTCTGGGATCATCTTAACTCAATTTCAGGGCTCCAGATTTTCTGAGCCACCTGATGACTCAAAGCTGGACTACGTTTATGGAAGGGTTTTTGTTTTGTTTTCTTTTGTGTGTGTGTGTTTTTTACAGTTCCCCTTTACTCAATTGTGCAGTTCTTTGGGGTCCCAGTCTAAGATTGGTAGATTTTTTTTTTTTTTTTTTTTTTTTTTTGAGACAGAGTCTCGCTCTGTCGCCCAGGCTGGAGTGCAGTGGCCGGATCTCAGCTCACTGCAAGCTCCACCTCCCGGGTTCACGCCATTCTCCTGCCTCAGCCTCCTGAGTAGCTGGGACCACAGACACCAGCCACCTCGCCCGGCTAGTTTTTTTTGTATTTTTTAGTAGAGATGGGGTTTCACCTTGTTAGCCAGGATGGTCTCGATCTCCTGACCTTGTGATCCGCCCGTCTCGGCCTCCCAAAGTGCTGGGATTACAGGCTTGAGCCACCGCGCCCGGCCAGATTGGTAGATTTTTAAGTTATGTATTGCTTCATAGCAAACTACTCCAAAATTTAGTGGCTTAAAACAGATGTCCAGCCAACTTTTTTTTTTTTAAGGACCAGATAGTATATAGTTTAGACTTGCAAGCAATACAGTCTTTGTCACAACAACTCAACTCTGTCATTATAGCAAAAAGCAGTCATATATAATAGATAAACAAATGGCATGTCTGTGTCCCAACAAAACTTTATTTACAAAAACAGGCAGCTGTCTTCAACCTGATGAAGGGCATCTGTGAGAAACCTACAGCCAATATCACACTTAACAGTGAGAGAATGGATGCTTTCCCCAGGAAATAAGACAACGATAAGAGAAGAATGTCTATTCCAACCACTTCTACTTATTTTTGTTTTGTTTTTTTGAGACAGAGTCTCGCTCTGTCACCCAGGCTGGAGTGCAGTGGCTTGATCTCAGCTCACTGCAACCTCTGCCACCTGGGTTCAAGGGATTCTCATGCCTCAGCCTCCCAAGTAACTGGAATTACAGGTGCACGCCACAACACCTGGTTAATTTTTTGTATTTTTTTAGTAGAGACTGGGTTTCACCATGTTGGCCAGGCTGGTCTCAAACTCCTGACCTCAAGTGATCCACCTGCCTTGACCTCCCAAAGTGCTGGGATTACAGGCATGAGCCACCACATGCAACCATTCCAAACACTTCTATTTAACATTATACTGGAGGTTGTATCCAGGGCAATTAGGCAAGAAATACAAATTAAAGGAATCCAAGTAGAAAGGAAGACATAAAACTATCTCTTCACGGACACACAATCTTGTATATGGAAAATCTTAAGGAATCTACTAAAAAACTATTAGAATTAACAAACAAATTCAACAAGGTTGCAGGATACAAGAAAAATTAACAAAAATCAATTGTATTTCTACATACTTGCAATGAGCAATCCAAAAATGAAATTAAGAAAACAATTTCATTTATGATAGCATCAAAAAGAATAAAATACATTTTATTGGAGTACATTGAATGAAAGAAGTGTAAACTTAGAAAACAACAAACATTGTTGAAAGAAATTAAAGACGGTCTTTAGGCCAGGTGTGGTGGTTCACACCTGTAATCCCAGCACTTTAGGAGGCTGAGGCAGGTGGATCAGGAGGTCAGGAAATGGAGACCATCTTGGCTAACACGGTGAAACCCTGTCTCTACTAAAAATACAAAAATGTAGCGGGCGTGGTGGCGGGCACCTGTAGTCCCAGCTCCTTGGGAGGCTGAGGCAGGAGAATGGCATGAACCCGGGAGGTGGAGCTTGCAGTGAAGTGAGATTATGCCACTGCACTCCAGCCTGGGCGACAGAGCGAGACTCATCTCAAAAAAAAAAAAAAAAAAAAAAAGACAATTTTTAGTGGAATGTATGCAGAGCTTTTTAAAAAAAGAAATTAAAGACCATCTAAATAATTGGAAAAACTGGCCAGGCATGGTGGCTCCTGCCTGTAATCCCAGCACTTTGGGAGACAGGTGGGAGGAGTGCTTGAGCCCAGGAGTTCAAGACCAGCCTGGACAACATGACAAGACCCTGGCTCTACAAAAAATTAGCCCAGCATGGTGGCCTGCACCTGTTGTCCCAGCTACTCGGGAGGCTGAGGTGGGAAGATCGCTTGAGACCAGATGTTGGAGGCTGCAATAAATTGAGATGATGCCACTGCACTCCAGCCTGGGCAACAGAGCCAGACTCTGTCTCAAAAAAAAAAAAAAAAAATTGGAAAAACATCCTATGTTTATGGATTGTAAGACTTAACATTGTTTAAAATGCCAATTTTTCCCAAATTGATCTTTTGATATAATGCGATCCCCATCAGAATCTGAGATGACTATTTTACAGCAATTGACAAGGTGATTTTAAAATTCATATGGACCAAGAATAGCCAAAACAACTTTTAAGAAGAAAAACAAAGTAGGAGGGTTCATATTTCCTGATTTCAAAACTTACTGCAAAGCAGCAATAATCAATGCAATGTGGTACTGGCACAAGGATAGACTTATAGAGAAATGGAACACAATTGAAAGTCCAGAAATAATCTCACTCATCTATGGTCAACTGATTTTTGACAAAGGTGCCAAGCATTGGGGAGAATATGGAGAAACTGGAATTTTCATGCATTAGTGATGGGAAAGTAAAATGGTATGGCTGTGGAAAACAGTTTGGCAATCCTAAAATGTTCAATATGGAATTACCATATATTCCAGTAATTCCCCTCATAGGTATTTATCCAAAGGAATTAAAAGCAGGAACTCAAACAGATACTTGGATACCAATGTATATATATCAGCATTATTCATGATAGCCAGAAGGTGGGTCCAACTCAAATGTCTAACAGTTAATGAATGGATAAACAAAATGTGATATATCTGCACAATGGAACACTATTTGGCCATAAAAAAAGAATGAAGTAAGACTAGGCTCAGTGGCTCATGCCTGTAATCCCAACACTTTGGGAGGCCAAGGTAGACGGATCACCTGAGGTTGGGAGTTTGAAACCAGTCTGACCAACATGGAGAAACCCTGTCTCTACTAAAAATACAAAATTAGCCAGGCATGGTGCCGCATGCCTTGTAATCCCAGCTACTCAGGAGGCTGAGGCAGGAGAATCGTTTGAATCCGGGAGGCAGAGGTTGCAGTGAGCCGAGATTGCACCATTGCACTCCAGCCTGGGCAACAAGAGTGAAACTCTGTCTCAAAAAAAAAAAAAAGAACGAAGTACTAATAGATGCTACAACATATATGAACCTTGAAAACATAATAAATGAAAGCAGTCAGTCACAAAAGATCTCATATTATATGATTACATTCACATGGAACGTCCAGAACAGGGAAGAAAAGAGACAATACATAGATTTCTTAGGGCTGGGGGTGTAAAAGAAGGGAGGATGGGAAGGTGATAGGTAAAGGATACAGAATTTCTTTTTGAGAAATTATTATAAAGTTGACCATGGTAATGGTTGCACACATATGTGAATATACTAAAAACCATTGTGCTGTATACTTTAAGTGGGTGAACTGTATGGTATGTGAATTATATCTCAAAAAAGTTGTTAATAAAAATAAAAGAACAAATAACCAGCCATGGGTCATAGTTTGCCTACTCCTGGCTTAAAACAACAGCTGTCATATTTACTCACTGTTATTTGTCCGTTCTCACATTGCTATAAATAAATACTTGAGACTGAGTAATTTATAAAGAAAAGAGGCGGCCGGGTGCGTTGGCTTATGCCTATAATCTCAGCACTTTGGGACGACAAGGTGGGTGAATCACCTAATATCAGGAGTTCAAGACCAATCTGACCAACATGGTGAAACCCCATCTCTACTGAAAATACAAAATTAGCCGGGCATGGTGGTGCATGCCTGTAATCCTAGCTACTCAGGAGGCTGAGACAGGAGAATCGCTTGAACCTGGGAGGCGGAGGTTGCAGTGAGTGGAAGTCACGCCATTACACTCCAGCCTGGGCAACAAGAGCGAAACTCCAAAAAATATATATATATATAGTAATAATAAGGCCGGGCACGGTGGCTCACGCCTGTATTCCCAACTTTGGGAGGCTGAGGCGGCGGATAACCTGAGGTCAGGAGTTCGAGACCAGCCTGGCCAATATGGTGAAACCCTGTCTCTACTAAAAATGCAAAAACTAGCTGGGCTTGGTGGCAGAAGCCTGTAATCCCAGCTACTCGGGTGGCTGAGGCAGGAGAATCGCTTGAACCTGGGAGGCAGAGGTTGCAGTGAGCCAAGATTGTGCCACTGCATTCCAGCCTGGGAGACAGAGCAAGACTCCATCTCAAAAAATAATAAATAAGTAAATAAATAAATAATAAAAGAAGTTTAATTGGCTCGTGACTCTGCAGGCTATACAGGAAACATAACGATTTCTGCTTCTGCTTCCAATCATGGCAGAAGGCAAAAGGGGATCGAGGCCTCTCACATGGCAGGAGCAAGAGAGGGAGCGGGGCAGTGCCACACATTTTTAAACAACCAGATCTCACGAGAACTCACTCACTATCACAAGAACAGCACCAAGGGGATAGTGCTAAACCACGCATAAGAAATCCACCCCTGTGATCTAATCACCTCCCACTAGGCCCCACCTGTAAACACTGGTGATTACAATTCAACATGAGATTTGGTGGGGACACAAATCCAAACCACATCATTTGCTCATCATTCTGCAATTTGAACAGAATTCAGCAGGGACAGCTGGTCTCTAGTCTATGTGGCAAGGGTTGAGGCAGCTTGAACAGGGCTGAATGATCCACTTTCAAACTGGTCTTACACGGAAGGCATGGAAATTGTCAGGCCTTCTTTTTTTTTTTTTTTTTTTTTTTTGAGACGGAGTCTCGCTCTGTCGCCCAGCCCAGGCTGGAGTGCAGTGGCGCGATCTCGGCTCACTGCAAGCTCCGCCTCCCGGGTTCACGCCATTCTCCTGCCTCAGCCTCCCGAGTAGCTGGGACTACAGGCGCCCACAACCGCGCCCGGCTAATTTGTCAGGCCTTCTTAAGGTTTACGCCTGTAACTGACACAGCATCGCTTCTACCACATTCTCTTGGTTAAAACAGGTTACAGCCCAGTCCAGTTTCAATGGGAGGGAACTAACAATGGTGTGAATATTCAGATATATGGTTCTCTGGGGACCACGAAGTTTACTCTCTATCCCAGTCTATCTTCTGTCTCCTAATGATTCACTTGCTCTTACATGTACAATACACTCACTGCCCCTTAATTCCCCCCAAGGTCTCACCCCATTAATGTGCTAGTATTGAGCTTGACGTCCATACTTTCCTCATCTAAATCAAGGCCAGGTACGAATGAGTCTTCAATTTCAATTGATGCTGCTTTCGGTCTGAAGACCTTTGAACTTCAGGTTATCCACTCCCCACACACAGTGGTGAGGCAGGGAAGGTAAAATCATAATTGACACTCACTAAAAAGGAGGAAATGGCCGGGCATGGTGGCTCACGCCTGTAATCTTATCACTTTGGGAGGCCAATGCAGGTGGATCACCTGAGGTCAGGAGTTCAAGACCAGCCTGGCCAACATGGTGAAACCCTGTCTCTACCAAAAAAAAATACAAAAATTAGCCAGGGGTGTTGGCGCATGCCTGTAATCCCAGCTACTCAGGAGGCTGAGGCAGGAGAATCTATTGAACCGAGGAGGCAGAGACTGTAGTGAGCTGAAATTGCACCACTGCACTCCAGTCTGGGTGACAGAGACTCTGTCTTAAAAAATAATAATAATAATAATAATGGCCGGGTGCGGTGGCTCAAGCCTGTAATCCCAGCACTTTGGGAGGCCGAGACGGGCGGATCATGAGGTCAGGAGATCGAGACCATCCTGGCTAACACGGTGAAACTCCGTCTCTACTAAAAAATACAAAAAACTAGCCGGGTGAGGTGGCGGGCGCCTGTAGTCCAGCTACTCGGGAGGCTGAGGCAGGAGAATGGCATAAACCCTGGAGGCGGAGCTTGCAGTGAGCTGAGATCCGGCCACTGCACTCCAGCCTGAGCAACAGACCAAAACTCCATCTAAAAAATAAATTTAAAAATAAATAAATAAAAATTTAAAAATAGAATGTCCAGTTAAATTTTAATTTCAGATAGCAACAAATACTTTTTTTAATGTTAAGTGTATCCCAAATATTGCAGCAACATAATTTGCACATGAAAAAAGTATTCAGTGTTTATCTGAAATTTGAATTTAATTGGGACACACACTGAAAAGTTATCCATTAACTGAAATTCAGATAAGAATTTAACTGGGAGTGCTGGGTTTTTGTTTGTTTGTTTGTTTGTTTTTTGAAACAGGGTCTCACTCTGTTGCAAGGCTGGAATGCAGTGGTGCAATCTCAGCTCATTGCAGCTTCAACCTCCCATGCTCAGGCAATCCTCCCACCTCAGCCTCCTGAGTACCTGGGACTACAGATGTGCACCACCATGCCCTACTAATTTTGTTTATTTTTGGTAGAGACAGGGTCTCACTATGTTGCCCAGGCTGGTATCGAACTCTTGGGCTCAAGCACACCTCCCACCTCAGCTTCCCAAAGTGTTGGCATTATAGGCGTGAGCCACCACACTTGGCCAGGAGCGCTGTATTTTTTTTTTTTTTAGTCGGAGTCTCACTCTGTCACCCAGGCTGGAGTGCAATGGCATGATCTCGGCTCATTGCAACCTCTGCCTCCCAGGCTCAAGCGATTCTCATGCCTCAGCCTCCCGAGTAGCTGGGATTACAAGCGTGTGCCACCACACCCAGCTAATTTTTGTATTTTTAGTAGAGATGGGGTTTCACCTTGTTGGCCTGGCTGGTCTGGAACTCCAGACCTCAAGTGATCCACCCATCCTGGCCTCCTAAAGTGCTGGGATTACAGGCGTGAGCCACTGCATCCAGCCAGGAATGTTGTATTTTTATCTGGCAACCCTAACCTAACTCTTACATTTTCTTCTATCTTGGTCCAATAATTTCTCACTGTCTCATTAGGTTTTTGATGCATTTAAGATTTAAATCATAATTCCTGAGTGATTAAATAATCTCTACAACAAACCCCTGTGACATGAGTTTACCTATGTAATAAACCTTCACATGTACCCCAAACCTACAATAAAATTAAAAAAAAAAAAGAAAAGAAAAGACAGTCTTTTGACAAATGGTGCTGGAACAACTGGATAATGGCATGCAAAATATAAACTTTGATTTACATCTTACACCGTATAGAAAAATTAACTAAAAATGGATCCTGGACCTAAATGCAAAACCAAAAGCACTAACATTTCTAGAACACATAGAAAATCTCTGTGACGGCCGGGCACGGTGGCTCAAGCCTGTAATCCCAGCACTTTGGGAGGCCGAGGTGGGTGGATCACGAGGTCAGGAGATCGAGACTATCCTGGCTAACATGGTGAAACCCCGTCTCTACTAAAAATACAAAAAACTAGCCGGGCGTGGTGGCGGGCGCCTGTAGTCTCAGCTACTTGGGAGGCTGAGGCGGGAGAATGGCGTGAACCCGGGAGGCGGAGCTTGCAGTGAGCCGAGATCAGGCCACTGCACTCCAGCCTGGGAGACACAGCGAGACTCCGTCTCAGAAAAAAAAAAAAAAAAAAAAAAAAAAAAGAAAATCTCTGTGACTTTGCATTAAACAAACATTTATTTGATATGAAACTAAAGGAATAATACATTAACAAATTGTATTTTATAAAAAAAAAAGTTTTTTTCAAAGTTAAATTCAGGCTGGGCGCCGTGACTCATGCCTGTAATTTCAGCACTTTGGAAGGTCGAGGTGGGCAGATCACCTGAGGTCAGGATTCAAGACCAGCCTGGCCAACATGATGAAACCCCATCTCTATTAAAAATACAAAAATTAACTGGGTGTGATAGCAGGCACCTGTAATCCCAGTTACTTGGGAAGCTGAGGCAGGAGAATTGCTTGAGCCTGGGAGGCGGAGGTTGCAATGAGCCGAGATCATGCCACTGCACTCCAGCCTGGGCAACAAGAGCGAGACTGTATCTCAAAAAAAAAAAAAAAAGATTAGCCAGGTGTGGTACTGGGCACCTGTAATCCCAGCTACTCGGGAGGCTGAGGCACGAGAATCACTTGAACCTGGGAGGCAGAGGTTGTAGTGAGCCAAGATCAAGCCACTGTCTAGCCTGGGCGACAGAACAAGACTCTGTCTCAAAAAAAAATAAAAAATAAAAGTTAAATCCCAACACATAGAAATGATATTCAAGGTGATTGATACCCTAAATACCCTGATTTGATCATTACACGTTCATGCATGTAACAAAATATCACATGTACCCCATAAATATGTACTAATATTATTTATCTATTTTATAAAAGATTTAAAGATATTTGTCTAGCATATGTAGTTGTCTTTGGAGTATTGGTCCAATTCGAATTGACCTTTCTGTACTGGGGAAATTCCTCTATTATGGGTTTTGCCTCTCAAACTAGAAGTCAGAACTCAGATTCCCAGCCTCCCTTGCAGCTAGAACATTGACATGTGACTCAGTTCTACTAATCACACACCCAAGAAAGGCTTCAATTCTGAAGTGCACAGAAGGAGGCTTGGTGATCACAATGGCAACAGAAGTGGTTTCGCAGGGTTGTAAGGTCAAGTTCCTGAAGTCGAATTTGGCATTGGTGCTGGAGGCAGGAGTGGCTGTGCTAACATTAAGTTCTCAGCATCAGTGTTCAGCAATGGTGGTAGCAATCATTTTCTCTGCGATGTGATTTTAGGCATTACCCCTGGAAGCTTAGCCTGGAATCTGTCTCTCTCCTCCCTCCCAATGATTCTGTGAGTTACCTAACAACCTGAAATAAGTCCCCTTTCTGCTCATTCTAGTCAGATAGGACTCTGTTGTTTGTAACTAAGATCCACTAACGATACACCTGGTCTCTGGGCTCTGATCTTTCACTAAACAGTTGTGCAAACTTGAGAAATTTCTCTCCCCTCCATGCTGCAGTTTCTACTTCTATAGAGAAGTGGGGTCAGGTATCTAGAAAGGAGCTCCAGGCCTACAGAGTCACAGACAAGTAATTGAGAGCCCAGAGAAGCCTGTTGCCCGCTGTATTTCCAGGATGACCACTGCCAGATCTGAAGCTGCTTCTTTTTGTTCTTCCTAAGGTGCTGAACTCCAATGCAGCACCTACTGCCTTCACTTGGTTGTACCAGTGACACCTCAAGAGGAAAGAATGGTTTTCCATCTTTATTGCTCAGAAAACTAGGAATATATCTGGGTGGCTGGATTTAGCTCCTGAGGCAATTTCCCAGTTGCAGAAGCTGCTTTGAGACACCAAGATCACTGGGAGCCTCAGGAGAAGGCCTAATAGCTTGTCAACATGTTTTGTGGGATTTATAGATACCATATATCACTTATAGGCCTTTGTTTATAAATTGTATATTTTTGTAGACTGAGGTACAAAAATACTTACTGTTTGCAATCCCAATGACAATATATTTTTTTTGCCTTGACAAACTGATTCTAAAATTCACTTGGAAAAATATGCATGTAAAGATTGCTATGAAAATTCTGAAAAAGAATTATAGCCCCACCAGAGATGAAAACATAGTACAAAACTGTCACTAAAACAATTTGATTCTGCCATGTGAAATGCAAATATATATATGTGTGTGTGTACATATATATATACACACACACATAAATATATATATTTAGACAGTGTCTCACTCTGTCACCCAGGCTGGAGTGCAATGGCGTGATCTCGGCTCACTGCAACCTCCGCCTACCAGGTTCAAGCGATTCTCCTGCCTCAGCCTCCTGAGTAGCTGGGATTACAGGCACACACCAATGCACCCAGCTAATTTTTGTATTTTTAGTAGAGACAGGGTTTCACCATGTTGGGCAGGCTGGTCTCAAACTCCTGACCTCATGATCCACCTGCTTCGGCCTCCCAAAGTGCTGCGATTACAGGCGTGAGCCACCGTGCCCAGCCTGCAAATTTATTTTAATGAAATCATACAAATGAAATAATATAAAACATAGAAATAGTTCTAACTACCTATGGACGTTTCAGAGCAGTGAGGAAACATTTAAGTATTCAACAACAATGGTGGAAAAACTGATTAGCTATCTGGGGGTGAGGAGGGTGAGGGGAACTAGGTCCTTACCTCATTTCTTACAACAAAAATGCTCCAGATGAATCAAAGATCTGAAGGTAAAAGATGAAACTATAAAGATAATATAAGAGAAAACACTGGCTGGATGCAGTGGCTCATGCCTGTAATCCCAACACTTTGGGAGGCCCAGGCACGTGGATCACTTGAGGCCAGGAGTTAGACACCAGCCTTGCCAATGTGGCAAAACCCCGTCTCTACAAAAAATACAAAAATTATCCAGGTGTGGTGGCGTGCACCTGTAATCCCAGCTACTCAGTAGGCTGAGGCAGGAGAATCACTTGAACCTGGGAGGCGGAGGTTGTAGTGAGCCAAGGTCATGCCATTGCACTCTAGCCTGGGCAACAAGAGC
Organism: Macaca mulatta; assembly: GCF_049350105.2. Lineage (NCBI taxonomy): Eukaryota > Metazoa > Chordata > Mammalia > Primates > Cercopithecidae > Macaca > Macaca mulatta. The sequence continues at coordinate 146,563,396 of NC_133409.1, read as the reverse complement.
GAAACTCTGTCTCAAAAAAAAAAAGAAAAAGAAAAAAAGAAATACATAAGAGGATACTGAACCTCACTCATAATGAAAATTATGCAATTTAATATAATGATATGCCATTTGTATCTACTTGATTTAAAAGTTTGATAACATACAATATAGGTAAGGATGTGGGAAATAGGGCAAAGCCATTTTCATTTGTGAGAGTGAAGATTGTGTAACCTCTTTGGCAGATAATTTAGCAATGTTTATCAAATTTTAAAACCCACATACTCAATGACCTAATATTCCACTTCCAGGAATTCATTCTATAGCTGTACTCCTACATGTTGGCCAAACTGTATATACAACGATGTTCTTTGCGGTATTTGTAACAGCAAGAAACTAAAGATAATTTGATCATCAGTAGTAGGAGATTGTTTTACTAAATTATGGCTTTGCCATTCAACATATGCAACAATTTAAAAGAATATGATATGTATCTATGTACTTACATAAAAAGATCTATAAAATATATTAGGTGAAAAAGCAAAGCATAGAACAGAATATAATGGATACTCCCACTTCTACTTTTTAAAAATGTTATATGGGCCGGGCGCGGTGGCTCAAGCCTGTAATCCCAGCACTTTGGGAGGCCGAGACGGGCGGATCACAAGGTCAGGAGATCGAGACCATCCTGGGTAACACAGTGAAACCCCGTCTCTACTAAAAATACAAAAACTTAGCCCGGTGAGGTGGCAGGCGCCTGTAGTCCCAGCTACTCGGGAGGCTGAGGCAGGAGAATGGCGTGAACCCGGGAGGCGGAGCTTGCAGTGAGCTGAGATCCGGCCACTGCACTCCAGCCTGGGTGACAGAGCGAGACTCCGTCTCAAAAAAAAAAAAAAAAAAAAAAAAAAAAAAAAAGTTATATGTATAGTTAAATGTAATTAAAGTTCCGGTGGAACTTTACGGAAAGATATGCAAGAAACTCTTAATGGTGGTTATGCCTAAGGGGATGGGACTGGGAATCTAGGGTAGGAAAAAGGTCTAGTTTTTATTGTATTTCTCTTTAGATTGTTTTAAGTGTATTACCAGATACTTGAACTACTTTCATAATTTAGATCACTGGTAAGTATGAAAAGACTTTTGACCTAACTTGTTTTTTTAATTTTTATTTTAGGTTCAGAGATACATGTGCAGGTTTGTAATACAGGTGAACTCATGTTAAGGGAGTTTGTTGTACAGATTATTTTGTTACCCAGGTACTAAGTTAGTACCCAATAGTTATTTTTTCTGATCCTCTCCCTTCTCTCTCCTCCCACCCTCCACCCTCAAGTAAGCCCCAGTATCTGTTGTTCCCTTCTTTGTGTCCATGTGTTCTCATCATTTAGCTCCTACTTACAAGTGAGAACGTGCGGTATTTGGTTTTCTGTTCTTGCATTAGTTTGCTAAGGATAATGGCCTCCAGCTCCATGTTCTGGCAAAGGACATGATCTCATGACTTCTGACCTAACTTGTGATAAGAGAAATGTAAACCAAGACCATGTTATACCTGTCAGAAGGATACATCATTTTCTCCCCAGAAGATTGCTACAGCTTTGTAATACAGTAGGTTGGTCAAGGTGTGGGAAAATACTATTGGTAAGAGCAAAGGTTGATGAAACTTCTTCAGAGGGAAATTTGGCAATAACTAACACAGTCTTTGACCTAATAATTCCACTCCTAGGAATTTTTCCTGCAGAAATATTCCCATATATGCCAAGGAAGTAGGTAGGTATAAAGATCTAGTTCCTTGCAGCATCATTTGTGCTGAGTATAAATAACTTAAGGCCTGCCAACTGGTTAAATAAATAATGGTACATTCGTACAATGGAATTCTTTCTCTTGAGACAGAGTCTCCCTCTGTCGCCTAGGCTGGAGTGCAGTGGTGTGATCTTGGCTCACTGCAGCCTCCGCCTCCCAGCTTCAAGAGATTCTCCTGTCTCAGCCTCCTGAGTAGCTGGGACAGGTGTGCACCACCATGCCTGGCTAATTTTTGTATATGTAGTAGAGGTGGGGTTTCACCATGTTGGCCAGGCTGGTCTCAAACTCCTGACCTCAGATGATCCACCTACCTTGGCCTCCCAAAGTGCTGGGATTACAGGCATGAGCCATCGCACCTGGCCTTGTACAATGGAATTCTATATAGCGTTTTTTTAAATGAGGCAAATCTATGTATACTTATAACAGAGATTGTTAGTTGTGCCCCACTATCCATCCTCCTCTTCCCCTCTGATTTTTGAGCTGGGTACATGGCTATTTGAAATAAAGAATAAATTTTCCAGCCTCCTTTGCTGGTAGGTGGGCCCCTGTGTTCTTGTTAAAGTTTTTTTTTTTTTTTTTTTTTTTTTTTTTTCTAGATAGATGCAGATGTAATGGCAGGAGCTCAGACAGTCATGTTGGAACATGAGGTAGAAGCCCCATGTTGAAGATGGCATAAAAACGATAGAAGGATCCTAGGTCCCTGATAATTATGGAATCTTAGTATTGCCTGGCCACTTACCTTTGGACTTCATTAGAGAGACAAATCAATGTCTAATTTTGCAAGGCATTGATGTTTTTAATTTTCTTTCACCAGCAGCCAGATCTAATCTTAACTGATACATATTATATTTGTCTGTTTTCACGCTGCTGATAAAGACATACCTGAGACTGGGCAAGTTACTAAAGAAAGAGGTTTAATTGGACTTACAGTTCCGCATAGCTGGCGAGGCTTCACAATCATGATGGAAGGCAAGGAGGAGCAAATCACATCTTACGTGGATGTCGGCAGGCGAAGAGAGCTTGTGCAGGAAAACTCCCCCTTAAAGAACCATCGGATCTCATGAGACTTATTCACTATTATGAGAACAGCATGGGAAAAACCTGCCCCCATGATTCAATTACCTCCCACCGGGTCCAAACCATATCACATATAATGACGTGGAATGATTTCTAAGATAAATTGTTAAATGCAAAAGCAAGGTGCAAGCAATGCATACAGTATGATACTATTTTTGGAAAAAAGTGCAGAAAGATATAACTATGTTTGCATATGGGCAGCATTTTCCAGAAGTATATACTGTTTGAATTTTTCACCATGTGCAAATATAACTTATTCAAAAGTGAACTTTAAAAAATCAGTTTTAAACTAATTAAAAAATGATTTGTATTTCTAAACCATAACAATTTGATTTTTTAGAAATCAACATAGTTTGATGAAACTATGGTTGTTTTTTCTTTTCTTTCTTGTTTCATATATTTGTAGGATTTTAAGATATTTACATGCAAAAGAGAACAGTCCCAGACAATAAAAATAACTTAGGCTTTAAATATTTCTGATGTGATGTTATGCAAACGCTTTCATTCCCAGGACCCCAAAGGTCAGTATGTTGAACATACATTTTAAACTTGCAAGTCCATTCAGCAATATATATTGAGCATCTGTGATCTTTAAGGCACAGCTTTTAGGTAAACAAAACAGACAAGATATGTTTGTTCATGGAGCTTATGTTCTCACGGGACAAACAGGGTAATGTGATAAAAAGTGTTGAGAATTCCATTAGAGAGGGTAGTGAGGGAAGACCTCTGAGGAGGTAACATCTGGGCTAAGGCCCAAATGATGAGAATTCCAGGAAATGATCCTAGCACATGCAGAAGCAGAAGGATGCTCAGAGCAGTTGCGGAAGACCAAGGGGCAGGAAGAGTAGCTTCAGAAAAGGTAGCAGGGCAGCATCTGTGTGCTTCAGCGAGAGATACTCCGCACCTAACCAGAAGTGCAAAACATAGGGCTGGGTGCAGTGGTTCATGCCTGTAATCTCAGCTCTTTGAGAGGCTGAAGTAGGAGGATAGCTTGAATTCAAGACCAGCCTGGGCAACTTAGGAAACCTGGTCTCTACGAAACATAAAACAATTAACTGGGCATGGTGGTGTGTGCCCATAGTTCCAGCTACTCAGGAGGCTGAGGGGGAGGATCACCTGAGCCCAGAGAGGTTGAGGCTATAGTGAGTCATGATTGCACAACTACACTCCAACCTGGGTGATAGAGTGAGATCTTGTCTCAAAAAAAGAAGAAAAAAAAAGTGTGAAAAATAAAAAGCCAATGATACCAAGAGCTGGCCAAAATGTGGAACAGTTGGAACTGTCATACTTTGCTGGTGAGAACATACAGTCACTTTGGAACACAGTTTAGCAGTTTATTTTGAAGTTAAGCATACACACATTTGCCATACGACTCAGCAATTCTGCTCCCAAGACAAATAAAAACATGTGTCCACAAAAGGAGTTGTACAAGAGTGTTCACAGCAACTTTTTCATAATAGCCCGAAACAACAAACAACCATAATGTCCATCAACAGAAGAATGAATAAATAAACTGTAGTATAACCATCTAGTGGAATACAATACAGCCATAAAAGGGAGCAAACTACTTAATATGTGCAAAAACATGAACAAATCTCAAAAACATTATGTTGAGCAAAAGAAGCCAGATACAAAAGAGTACATACTATATGACTCCATTTATGTAAAATTCTAGGAAATATAAATCTAATCCATACTGATAAAAAGCAGACTGGACCAGGTAGGGATGGGCCCTTGCTTGGACCAGGTAGGGATTGATTGCAAAAAGAAACAAAGACAGCCGGTGCAGTGTCTCATGCCCATAATCCCATCACTTTGGGAGGCTGAGGTAGGCAGATGACTTGAGTCCAGGAAGTCAAGACCAGCTTGGGCAACATGGCGAAACTCTGTTTCTACAAAAAGAAAAAAAAAAAAAAAAGCCAGGTATGGTGGCTCGCACCTGTAGTCCGAGCTACTTGGGAGGCTGAAGTGAGATGATCACTTGAGTCTGGGAAGTGGAGGCTTCCCTGAGCTGTGATATCACCACTGCACTCCAGCCTGGGCCGGCCAGAGTAAGTCCCTGTCTCAAAAGAAAAAAAAGAAGGCCGGGAGCTGTGGGTCATGCCTGTAGTCCCAACAGTTTGGGAGGCCAAGGTGGGTGCATCACCTAAGGTCAGGAGTTCAAGACCAGCCTGGCCAACATGGTGAAACCCTGTCTCTACTAAAAATACAAAAATTAGCAGGGCGTGGTGGCAGGTGCCTGTAATCCCAGCTACTCAGGTTCCGAGGCAGAAGAATTGCTTGAACCCGGGAGGTGGAGGCTACAGTGAGCAGAGGCTGTGCCACTGTGCTCCAGCCTGGGCAAGAGAGCAAGACTCCACTTCAAAAAAACGAAAGGAGAGGAAAGGAAAGAAAAGGAGAGGAAAGGAGAAGAAGGGAGGGGAGTGGAGGGAAGGGGAGAGGAGGGGAGGAAAGGAAAAGAAAGAAAGATAAGAAAAAGAAATGGGGAAACTTTTAGAGTGCAGGAACTAATCTACATTGTGATAGACATTACATAGGTAAACATTTGTCAAAACTCATCAAACTGTATACTTAAACAGGTGCATTTTATTGTATGTAAATTATGCCCCTGTAAAGTTGATTTAAAACACACGGTGTGTGTGTGTACTTACTAGTCTGGTACATTATGTTTCTACTTCTGTCTGTTTTTTTGTTTTTTGAGACAGTCTCGCTCTATCGCCCAGGCTAGAGTGCAGTGGTGCAATCACAGTTCACTGTAACCTTGAACTCCTGGCTCATGATCCTCCTACTTAAGCCTCCCAAGTTGCTGGGACTACAGGTGCATACAATCACACTGGGCTAATTAAAAAAAAAAAAATTGTAGAAACAGCATGTCCCTATGTTGCCCAGGCTGGCCTCAAACTTCTGGGCTCAAGCAATCCTCCCACTTCAGCCTCCCAAAGTGCTGGGATTATAGGCATGAGCCACCACACGGGGCCTCTCTGTATTTTCTAGAAAATAGCTTGCAAATAATTGTTTGTTACCCGCTCTCTATTTTCCCTTTATCCCCTGCACCAAAGTGAATTAAGCCCGTCACCTGGAATTTCTAACTATTAAGGCCAACTCCATCCTCTCAGCCCTCGCCACAGAGATGTTTGTTTCCATTTTACAGCGGAATCTTAGAGGAGGCTTTTGTAGAATGGGAGGTGTCAGGAGAAAGCCCCAGAAGTGGGTAAGGAGGGTAAGTATGGTAAGGTGGTAGTTATCTTGCAGGGAGATACACCTGGAAGTTCAAAGAGAAGCATGGAGGCCCTCATGATTTGCTCAGGAACAGCTCGTAGGGCCTGGCACTAGGAAAGGGCCCAGGCTCCGTTTTGTAAGCCAATCCCCTCACTACCTGCCCCTTCACAACAAGGAGCCAGATGTGTCTACCATCCCAGCCTAGTTCCCAGAGATCTGAGGGTTGCCATTGCATAGCCAGATGCTGCTTTCACCCTGGCATGCAAACCACCAACAGGTATCTCCCAAGCCTGGCAACGTGCAGGGCGGCAAGATGGCTCCCCTCAGGGAAATGCTGAGGCACCAGTGCCTCGCCTTCTGAGACTCACTTCTGACGGCAGGAACTGGGCCGACCCTAGAACTGAAGCTGGCCGTGTGGCCTGGTCACTCCCCAAAACTATTTAGTAAACTCTCATCACAGTTTTGCTGTCCTGTCCAGGTCCCGTGGGCACAAAGCAAAACTAATTTTATCCCAAAGCCGGGTGTGGTGGTGGGTGCCTGTAGTCCCAGCTACTCGGGAGGCTGAGGTGGGAGGATCACTTGAGCCCAGGAGGTTAAGGCTGCAGTGAGCCATGATCACCCTACTGCACTCCAGCCCAGGTGACAATGCAAGATCTGGTTCCTGCCCCCCAAAAAAAAGAAGAAGAAGAAAGAAAGAAAAAATCTTATAACAAGAAGCCAGTATCAGTAGAGTGGGCATAAGTGGGCAGGGGCAAAAAGAGGGGAGTGACTCCTTGGGGCATGTGGTGAGTGAGAAGGATGTGGCTCAGGTCAACGGGAGCCACACTTGTTGAGGGAACCCTAGGACTAGAATGAGGCAGCAGCCAAGGCCAAATCCTGTGGCCTAGAAGAGGGACAGTCCAATGGAATTTTGCCTCATTATGAAGACAGTTGGATCCAGTGACAATATTAGCTAATGTCTACTAAGCCCTTAATGAAGCTGGTGGTCTAGATGGTCTAAGGTGCCTTAACTAATTTAGTCTCCAACAACAACCTTATGAGATAGACACTACCACCCTTTGACAGTTAAGGAAATGGAGGCACAGAGGTTTTAAAAAGACCTGCCCTTCTAGCAAGCAGCGGAGCTGTGACATATACTCTAAGCCACAACACCTCTCAGAAGTCAGTGTACCAGGCTGAAGCAGCTTAGCTGGAGGGTGGGGACCCAGGGATCAGCAAACGCTCCTGCCCTGGGGATTCTCATGTGAGCTTTTTCCCAGACTTAAGTGCTCAATTTGCATAAACGGTAGCAGAGAATGTAAAAAGCAACCACTTGTCCAAAACTGTGCAGCCACCCAGGAGGGCTGTGACCTGCCTCTCTGGACTCACACCCTCACATCCTCTCTCCCCTGCGTCCCTGCCCTGCCTGTCCAACTACTAAGCCTCGGGGTCCAAATATTTTCTTGACTTCCTGCCCTTCTCCCTTCCTTCTGACTGTCAAAATCTGTCAAGACTCAGCCCAAATCTCACCTCTTCCAGAAATCCCTCACAGACATCCCTGATTGGAACAATCTGTCCCCAGTCCATCCACTGAGACGTGAGGCTCTTTCAACTGAGGCCTGGGGTCACTTCTCAGTGGGTCTGTCTCCTGGGGGCATAAAACCACAAGGCTTGCTAAGTAAGGGGCTGACACCCATCCATGGTTAAGCAGGTCCTTAGGGGGTTATGAGGACATCTCTCTTCACTGACTTGAAAAATCTTAGGCGGCCGAGCGTGGTGGCTCACACCTGTAATCCCAGCATTTTGGGAGGCTGAGGTGGGTGGATCACTTCAGGTCAGGAGTTCAAGACCAGCCTGGCCAACATGGTGAAACCCCATCTCTAATAAAAATGCAAAAATTAGCTGGGCATGATGGTGCCTGCCTCCCGGTTTCAAGCAATTCTCCTACCTCAACCTCCTGAGCAGCTGGGATTACAGGCGCCTGCCACCACACCCTGCTAATTTTTGTATTTTTAGTAGAGACAGGGTTTCAGGGTAATCCTGAATCCCAGCTACTCAGGAGGCTAAGGCAGAATCACTTGAACACAGGAGCAGAGGTCGCGCCCCTGCACTCCCGCCTGGGTGACAGAGCAAGACTCAGTCTCAAAGAAAAGAAAAGAAAAATCTTAGGCTTGGAGATTCACATAAATTCTATTTAAAAAGCAAGATGGGCTGGGCAAGGTGGCTCACACCTGTAATTCCAATGATTTGGGAGGCTGAGGCGGGAGGATTGCTTGAGCCCAAAAGGTCCAGGCTGCAGTGAACTGTGATCATGCCACCACGCTCCCACCTGGGCAACGGAGTGAGACTCAGAAAAAAAAAAACAAAACAAAAAAACAAAAAATAAGGCCAGACACGGTGCCTCATGCTTCTAATCCCAGCACTTTGGGAGATTGAGGTGAGCAGATCACCTGAGGTCAGGGGATTGAGACTAGCCTGGCCAACATGGTGAAACCCCGCCTCTACTAAAAATACAAAAATTAGCAGGGTGTGGTGGCAGGTGCCTGCTTGAACCCGGGAGGCAGGAGAATTGCTTGAACCCGGGAGGCAGAGGTTGCAGTGACCTGAGATGGAGACATTGCACTCCAGCCTGGGTGACAAGAGCGAAACTCTGTCTCAAAAAAAAAAAAAAAGATGTATAGCATTTTACTCTCAAAATGTATTTTCTTCAAAAATACTCTGTGTTCTGCTGGGCGTGGTGGCTCATGCCTGTAATCACAACACTTTGGGAGGCCAAGGTGGGCAGATCACCTGAGTTCAGGAGTTTGAGATCATTCTGGCATCCGTGTGGAGAACGGAGAGAGAGGATGGTATAAACCTGAAGGTGAGATCCTTCTAGCCCCTGTGCTATTAGAAGCCCTGGGAGGGAAGTGGTGAGAAATGCCAAGGCAGTGGTGGTGAGGCCTGAAAGAGGGGTTGGATGGAAAGGATGGGACAAGAATAACCCATGGGATGTGAGGACTGATTGGATGGGGTAGGGGAGGGCAGAATCTAGGGTGGCCCAGAAGTTTCTGTCCTGGGCTGCCATGTGACATTAGTTACCAAGATAGGGGAGACAGCTGGGGGCAATGGCTCGAATCTGTAATCCCAGCAACTCAAGAGGCCGAGGTAGGAAGATTGCTGGAGGCCAGGAGTTCGAGCCCAGCCTGGGCACAAGGTAGGGAGACCTCGTCTCTAAAAACATTTTAAAAAATAAGCTGGGCTGGCCGGGCGTGGTGGCTCAAACCTGTAATCCCAGCACTTTGGGAGGCAGATCACGAGGCAGGCGGATCACGAGGTCAGGAGATCGAGACCATCCTGGCTAACACAATGAAACCCCGTCTCCACTAAAAATACAAAAAAATTAGCCGGGCGTGGTGGCGGCACCTGTAGTCCCAGCTACTCGGGAGGCTGAGGCAGGAGAATGGCGGGAACCCGGGAGGCGGAGCTTGCAGTGAGCCAAGATCGCGCCACTGCACTCCAGCCTGGGCGACAGAGCGAGACTCCGCCTCAAAAAAAAAAAAAAAAAAAAAAAAAATTAAGCTGGGTGAGGGCAGGGCGCAGTGGCTCAAGCCTGTAATCTCAGTACTTTGGGAGGCCAAGGCGGGTGGATCATCTGAGGTCGGGAGTTCAAGACCGGCCTGACCAACATGGAGAAACCCCATCTCTACTAAAAATACAAAAATTAGCTGGGCATGGTGGCGCATGCCTGTAATCCCAGCTACTTGGGAGGCTGAGGCAGGAGAATCACCTGAACCCAGGAGGTGGAGGTTGCAGTGAGCAAAGACCGCGCCACTGCACTCCAGTCTGGCAACAGAGTGAGACTCAGTTTCAAAAAAAAAAAAAAAAAAATTAGCTGGGTGCGGTGGCACACACACACCTATAGTCCTAGGTACTCGAGAGTCCAAGGTGGGAGAACCACTTGAGCCCAAGAGTCCAAGGTTGCAGTGAGCTATGATTGTGCCACTGCACTCCAGTCTGGGCAACAGAAACCCTGACTCTAAAAGAAAAACAAAATAGGGAAGATAACAGGAAGATCAGGCAAGTGGCAGTGTCTGTATGCTCTGGGAGGGGTGGGCAGAGGCGATGGCCTGTGTGCAGCACATTGTGTTTGAGTTCCGCTCTCGGGAGTTCTTCTGCCTATGTGATGTTCCCCAGTCTCTCACACCAAGACACACGCACCCTTAGAAGACAGTTACTGTGTCTTGTGATTTCTGTGCCACCCCTCACCCTTCCTACCTGCCCCAACCCATCCCAGGTACATGCTCTGTACTCAGTGACTGCAGCTGAATCGGGTTTACTTGAATCCAAGCTTCCTCCCTGCCCAACTCTCGAGATCTGGTAACTGGGTCGCAAACATTTTCCCCTAACTGGCTGGTCTCTGGATTTCTGCTGTGCTGCCCTGGAGGAGTCTGAGAGAAGCCACCCTTCTGTTGAAGGGGTCTAGACAGCTTGGAACCCTGCTGCCAGTCCCAAAGCTGCCACATCAACCTTGGGACTGAGCCCTCTTCCAAGCCTTCCCACCTCCCCATAGGGGAGAGCATGGGCCTGGGGCATCTGCAGCAGTGGGAAGAATGGATGGGCTGGAGGGAGGAGTGTGGCAGTGAGAGGAAAGACCAGCCTTGTGTTTACTGGTCTCACCAAACCTCAGCTCCTTGGAGACCTTTGTTCCTAGAAGTGATGGAATCCTTACCCCGCCCCCCCATCCCCATTCCTGCCAGGCACCCAAACAAGGTGCTGTCTCAGAGTAAACCCACAGCTCTTGTGCACTCTCTCATTCCCATAGAGCCATCAGGAGGAAAAATTAATAGAAAAGACTCCAGTTGGATATAAAGCCAGAGGCGGCTGGGAACCAGCAACTGAGCCCACATTTCCCCTACAGCGTCCTCAGCTCGAGGCGTGTGAGCTAGGCTCGCCTGAGAGCTGAGGGTGGAGAGGAGCCCCCTATCATGAGACAGCGTGTGAGTGTGTGTGCCTGTGCGCCCATGTGTGCATACATGTGCCTGTGTGCCCGTGTGTTCATGTATGTGTGAGTGTGTGCTCCATGTGCACATGTGTTTGTAGGGCTATGTGCCCATGTATGCATCTGTGTGTATGCATGCATGTGTCCACATCTGTGTTGCCCATTATGCGCCCATGTGCATGTCTGTGTGTGCCCTGTGTGTATGTGCAATGAATGTGCACCCGTGACAATGCCCACCCACGGGAGGGGCAGGGGAGCTGTGGGAGCAGTGGGGGACATTTTCACAAACTTGCTGTTGTGGGCAGGCAGGTAGGAGTGGGTCTGGATATGGTTGTGGGAACAGGAGTCATGTGTTTGTGGTGGAAGGAGGATTTCTGCTCGGGTGTTTGTGAATGAGGATGGACAACTGAGGTGGGGCAGCTGTGCTTCTGGCTGAGGCCCCGCTGTCCTTCCTGGGGTCACCTCCCAGGGCAGCCACCTTTGCCAGAAGTGCCCAAGTTTGATGCTCCAGCCTGGGCTGGCATGGCCAGCAGAAAGCACAATGTCTTGGAGGCCCAGCAGAAGGACGACATCAGTCTCTGAATGTTGAAAAGGGGCATGTGAAAGTGTAGGAAGGGAGGAATAAATCCCTTAAATTCCTCCAAAAGTGACTGACCCCATCTCCCTGGAAGGCTGTGCCCTAGGATGGGAGGGTTGCAAAATGGAGGAGGCTCTGTCTGTTCTGGTAGTGGAGACCTGGGTGACACCACTCCCCAGATGCCCAAGGACTGGGGGGCCTCTGGGGGTGGCATTTAAATTAGGCCATAAATGATTAGGAGAATGTCAGAGGAAGGAAGTGGGAGGGGAAAGGGGGCATTCCAGGCGGCAGAAACAACCCGAGCAAAGGCACAGAGGCAGGAAAATGCAGGGTGTGCTTGCGAGAGTCAGAGGTCCTCTGCGAGCTGCCTCCCGCGTGTTCATGGAAGAAAGCTGAGACCCCCACAGAGAGGAAGTGTTTCTAAGACCTAGCAGTAGAAATGAGGTCCTCTTACTCCAGGTCAGTGCTTTTTGTTATCCTAAAAAGCTTGCAGGAGGGAACACCGGGGAGTCGGCTGTTGGTTTGGTTTCCTTTGCTTTCTTGTCCCCATCTAGGGCTGAATCAGGGATCCCTGTTCTTTGCCTTCCTCTGCCTGCAGCTAGTTGTGTGATTCTGAATAAGTCACTTCCCCTCTCTGGGCCCCTCATCTCCAATATGAAGGAGGTATAAGGCCTGGCCTCACCTGGGAATGCCAACTGGGACTCCATAGCAAGCTAAAATGTGGCTTAGTTATCCTCCTATCCCCAGCACCTGGCAGAATCTACGGCACGACATAGGTGCTCAAATAACTGTTTCTGAATGAAGAAAGGAAGGACAGAATGAAAAGCATCGTGACTCTTCCCTAGCACTGTACTTTGACAGCCTCAGCCTCTCCCTTTCCCAGGCAGGACAAAGGATGTAGGAGTCCCAGACCTTGAAGAGGAAGGCAAGAAAAACAAATAACCTAACTACACAGGGGCCCTAAACTCTCCCTCTGGGGGGATGCCCCTGAGAGAACCTTTCCTTGCAGCCTTGGCCTTGCTGAAACTGTGCAGTGGGGAGGGCCGGGAGGAGGGGCAGGGACCTCTAGCAGAACAGGAGGCAGCTGGGCCTGAGCCACGGCTGGCCCTCCCCTTGCCCCCTCCCAACTCACAGCCTCTCTGCTCCAAGAAGTGTCCCAAGCCCTCTGGTCCCAACCCTGAGGGGTTTGGCTGAGTCTGAAACCTCCTTTTTCCCAGGCCAATGATACCTTCATTTTTTTCCAGTTCCAGTAACCCCCTTTTTTGAGGCCTCCCTTTCATGTTAAGAACTTTATTGCTCATTTCCCTCTTCTATGACAGCAGCTGTATTTCTTTTAACTTTGTAAAACACACACATGATCTATGGTGATAGATAGAAATCAGAATCAGTTGCCTCTGCGGTGGAGACTGACTGGAAGAGGGCACAAAGGAATTTGGAGGTGGTGAAAATGTCTGAAATCTTGATCTAGGTGATGGTTACATGGGCAGATATATCTGTCAAAATTCATCAAGCTGTACACTTAAGATTTGTGCATTTTACTGTATGTGGAATGTATGTACATTATACCTCATAAAGCACTGCTAGCATCTAAAAGATACACATAGGGAAAAATACAAGGAATGGACATGCTCAGTTTAATGAATTATTTAGCCAGCGCCTGTGAAACACCACCCACAATGCCTGGTGCCCCTGTGTAGTCCACAGAGCCTGGCTATAACCAGTTTCCCAGGGATCCCATCAACACCCACAGACGGGGCACTCCAGACACCGTGTGCCTCTCGCTTCCCGGATTCATGGAAACACAGAGACCAGGAATGGGGCAGAGCCCACACATAGGCTTTGGAACCTAGAATTTCCCATCAGTTCAACCCCAAGCTTGACTGCAACTCCCATTCTAGTGAATTGAAGGAACAGAAAACACACCATTTCCCCTTTCTGGGAGGGGGGTTTCCGTACCCGGCCTCCTCCAGTGAGTCTTGGCTGGGGGTTGGGGGTTGTCCCTAGTTAAAGTCAAGGAGAACTGTGCCTTCCCTGCATCCCTGCTAAAAATAACCCGAGGCAGTGTTGCTGCCACTGAGCAGCAGGAAGGACAGAGTCATGTTTTGCTTTAAACCTAGAAGCAGCTCGGCAGTTGGGGGCTAGGGCGGGGTGGGAGAGCAGACTAGGGATCTGAGAACCCTGGCTGTGCTCTGTGCACCCCCACCCCCAGCTGCAGCTGGTCTTCCGGGGGTGCCCGGGAGGGGTGTGTGTGTTAGCGCGTGCACGCGCATGTGTGGTGACAGGGCCTCCCAGCAGCAGAGCAGGAAGCCAGGGAAGGCTGGGAATGGGTGGGGAGGGGTCTCTATCCTGCTAACTGGAGCATGCAGCTGGAGGGCCCGGTGTCACGTACTCCATGGGGTCCCTACCTCCTCTGAGAAGCGTTCTGTCCCTGCAGCCCACGCCGGGCTCCCTGGGGGTCGGTGAGGCTAGCCTTCTGCAGCGTGGCTGCCTGCCCCTCGGGGGCTCCTTGAACACACAGGGCTGGGGATTGTCGCTTCGTAGTCCCTGTCTCTGTCTGGCTTCTGCTCTGCCCAAAGAGATTGTGAGGTCCTCAAGGGTGGGTGCAGTCTGGCAGTGAGGAATTTCCCTGGAAACAGGAAGTACAAGATGTGTCAATGTAGGATCCTAGCAGAGGAGTGAGAGGCTGGGTAAAGGGAAGGAAAGAGGCCCTCCTGGCTGCTCACTCTTGCTCTCTCCTCCCACCACTCCCCTGCCTGTCTCATGCATCAGAGGCCTCACATTGTTGGTCTCTCTTTCTCTGTGCATGTTTTGGGTCCCCAGCTGCTTGGAGCTACCATCATCCTGCAGTTGGCCTCCACTTCCCAAGGTAACAATAAAGAAGAATCGCCATTAATTTCACAGGTATGCCATTCCAGGCACTGTGCTAACCCTGATGTGGATGATCTCATTTAATCCTCCCAGCAAGCCTGTGATATTGGAATGATTACAATGCCTCCCTATTTACAAATTAGGAAACTGAGGCTTAAAGTGCTGAAATGCTAGTCTAGGATCCCACTGGTAGTACATGACAAAGACAAGGCTTGAAGTCATGTTATGGAACACAGAGCATGTCCAAGATGACTGTCCAGGAGACAGTAAGAATTTTAGGGCCGGGTACGGTGGCTCACGCCTTTCATCCCAGCACTTTAGGAGGTTGAGGTGGGTGGATCATCTGAGGTCAGGAGTTTGAGACCAGGCTGGCCAACATGGTGAAACCCCGTCTCTATTAAAAATACAAAAATTAGGCAGGCGTGGTGGCAGGTGCCTGTAATCTCAGCTGCTTGGGAGGCTGAGGCAGGAAAATTGCTTGAACCTGAGAGGTGGAGGTTGTAGCGAGCTGAGATCGTGCCACTGCACTCCAGCCTGGGAAACATGGGAAACAGAGTGAGACTCTGTCTCTAAAAAAAAAAAAAAAAGAATTTTAGAAATTTGACCATTCTAGATAATTTCGGACACATGGTTGCTGAACTTGATGCTTTTATTTAAAAAAAAAACACACACATACGTGCACACACCCCAAAATACCCCAAAAATAGTGGCTTTTTTTTTTGATGGAGTTTCGCTCTTGTTGCCCAGGCTGGAGTGCAATGGCATGCTCTCGGCTCACCACAATCTCCGCCTCCTAGGTTCAAATGATTCTCCTGCCTCAGCCTCCCGAGTAGCTGGGACCACAGCCATGTGCTACCACACCCGGCTAATTTTGTATTTTTAGTAGAGACGGGGTTTCTCCATGTTGGTCAGGCTGGTCTCGAACTCCTGACCTCAGGTGATTTGCCTGCCTCGGCCTCCCAAAGTGCTGGGATTACAGACGTGAGCCACCATGCCCAGCCGACAATAGTGGCTTTACAGCCAAAATGTGTACTCCCAGTTGTGATTCTGATCAACAAACTAACCTTCCTGACCAAGCCTCAGTTTCCATCTCTACAAAATGGGTATAATAATCCTTGCAGAGGATTACTGAAGAGTGGTGGATTTGAACCCAGCCTTTTTTCTAAACCTGGAAAACACAAAGCTCTTTCATGCCTTGAGGACTTTGCATGTGCTGTGCTGTTTCCTGTGCCTGAAACCCTCAGCCTGCAGATGTTCACATGACTGGTTTGTTCTTGTCAACCAGGTCTCAGCTCAAACATAACCTTCCTCAGAGCAGCCTTCCCTGACTACTCAGCAGACGCCCATCACACTCCATTGCATCCCTGTTTCATTTTCTTATTTGCACATATCGTGATCTGAAATTTTCTTTCTTTGTTCTGTTTGGTTTTTTATGGTCTGTCCCCTTCCCAACTGCCAAGGATATATGTTTCTTGAAAGCTGGAACCTCTGTGGGGTTTAATGACCCATTCATGGTGCTCAGAGCAGCACCTGGCAAACATCAGAGCTTGCTAAACATTTATGAATGAATGAATGAGCTTTGGAAATAGCATTATATTTAAGTGACTAACTCTCACAGGCCTTGATGAGGGCTGTGAATGTGGGCTAATGGGGGATCAGAGGAGAGTGCTTTGGGCCTGGCTCTGACCCAGACTCAGCTCTGAAGCTCCCGGGCTGCAGGGAACCATGAGGCTGCCTGGGCTTTCGGCTGCTCCAGGATAAAGGTCAACTCTTGTTGGAACACAAGGTTCTGCACCATCTGGGCTTGCCTGCCTCTGGCCTCATCTCCCCGGGCTCTCCAACCTGCACTCCATGTCCCGCCAGACCAAACAACTCCCAGTGCCCACCAGAGAACACCGGGCTGCTTCACGCCTGTATGCTTTTATACACACTATTCCTTCTACCTGGAACGCCCTGCACCCTTGCTCTGCCTGGCCAGTTCCTCTCTCCCTGAACCTTCTGCTCTGGTCACACCCAGTCCCCAACTTCCCAAGACATTATAATGATCTGTTTTTAAGTAAACTAGGGACTCAGACTTCCCAAGTAGCCCATAGGAGGGCAGCGACCAGGTTTTGTATCCCCAGTTTGTAGCACAATACTTGGCACACACACAGTAGGTGCTTAATAAATGCTCAGGCATGGCCAGGCGTGGTGGCTCACACTTGTAATCCTAGCACTTTGGGAGGCCAAGGTGGGTGAATCATGAGATCAGGAGATCGAGACCATCCTGGCCAACACGGTGAAATGCTGTCTCTACTAAAAATACAAAAAATTAGCTGGGCGTGATGGCGGGCGCCTGTAATCCCAGCTACTTGGGAGGCTGAGGCAGGAGAATTGCTTGAATCCAGGAGGCGGAGGTTGCAGTGAGCTGAGATCACACCACTGCACTCCAGCCTGGGCAACAGAGAGAGACTCTGTCTCAAAAAATAAATAAAAATAAAAATAAATAAAGAAATGCTCAGGCACAGGTGTTAGACTTTGGTTCCTAGGGCATTAACTCAATTCCTGGGACACACAGTAGGTGCTCCATAAGTACCCACTGGATTAACAAGGCTGAGCAATCTGACACTGGAAGAAGCTTGGGATAAGGTGAGGCATAGGGCATGGGGGTAGGAACAAATGGAAGATGCTTTCTGGGAAACAAGATGGTGTCGGAGGGAAGAAGGCAGAAGGGATCTTGGGAAAATTCCCAGAAGACTGGAAATATAAAAAGCAAAAATAAAAAGTAAACACAGATAGATGGAGGCAAACAGGACTCTCAGTGAACAAGGAGAGAGAAATTCAGAAGGAAAGATAAACAAAGAAAAATGAACTCAGAGAAAGAAGAAGTTCAGAAAGACAAAATGTGCCCATGAAAGCCATAGAGGACAGATTGCCAGAGACCAGAACAGGCCAACTAAATACATTATGTCTGGTGTTCCTGCTTCATCCCCTGGGGGTAGGCAGATAAGGTTGGCATGGGCAGCGTGGTGCTGTGGTCCCTTCCTTGGGTGATAGGGCTGAGTGAAAGCCCACACATCATCAGGACATCTTGGAAAACTTTTCCTCTCTTAGCTCAGGAGAGGCCCTGTGATAGGAAACAAAGCACCCCAGACAGCAACTACAAACCTAGTTTCTTGCCCTTAGGCATGCAACTTAGCTGCTCTTGCCTCAGTTTTCCCAGCAGGAAAGTGGGTCTGATTCTTACTTTAGAGGCATATTAAGATCATACTGAGTTAAGGCAGGTACATTAAATGTACACAGCCTGATACAAATGCCAGGGATTGACATAATGGTGGTGCTTTCTCCCAAAGGTCTGCTGTGAACAGGTCCTAAGAGAGGCTGTGTCACTGTCACTGGGTGCCACAGATAGACCTGACTTCAGAGCCCCGGAAACCAGGCTCAGCCATGGTTTCTGGATCCCAGAGCCAAATCAATACAACCAGGCAGTTTATTCCTGGGTGAAGGGTGAGGGGCAGCAGGCATGCCAAGCAGCCAAGAGACACACGGAGCCCACAGCCAGCAGGCCTGTCTGTCCAACTCCACTGCTGAGACTGTCCTCTGGGGCCTTGCTAGCATCCAGATTGCTGCCTGTCAAATGGGCTAAAAACAATTTTCTAGCTGTCAGATCACACCTCAAGGCATGTAGGAGCTCCAAGGAGGCAGAGTTCTCCTTCATTTGAAGGGAGGAGGGAGTAAGACTGGAGGCTTGAGAAATGGAGGATTTGCATTTTAGGTACATAATCTGAGCAAACTCAAAGACTATTTTGAAGTGCGGGCTTTGGCCACGTGTGATGGTACACACCTGTGATCCCAGCTACTTGGGACATTTACTCAGGAGGCTGAGGTGGGAGGATTGCTTGAGCCCCAGAGGTTGAGGCTGCAGTGAGCCATGATCTCCCCACTGTACTCCAGCTTGGGCAACAGGGTGAGACCTTGTCTCAAAAAAAAAAAAAAAAAAAAAAAAAAGGGCTGGCTTTGGTGTCAGACAGACCTGAGTGTGAATCTCAGCTGAGCTCTGTTGTTTTTCTGAGCCTCAGTTTCCTTAACTGTCAAAGAGGGCTAACCATAGCGTCCACACCCCAGAATTGTTCTGAGGAGTAAATGAGATCCTGTAAATAAAGACCTGAACCTCAACCATGGGTCTAGTAGTGAGTCTCCTGCGCCACAGTCTTTGCGTTCCAAACACTGGTGGGGGTTGCTGTGCAGAGATAATTCTCCATATAAGCAATCAAGATTAGCCATCGATGTGAATAATAATATCCCATGCTCCTGTGGGAGGAAGGCCAGATCATAAACATATTAGTCTCTCAATATCTAAGCCACTTTGAGGAGATTAAACTGGTCACAACTCAGAAAATCATTGAGAAATCATCAAGCGTCAAATTCCATTAGGAATGTGTGACTCCTGCGGGTGACAGTATAGGTAGATTCCCCTCCCTGCCGCCAGGCCCCCACCTCTGCCTCTGTTCTCTGTGACTGACAAGGAAGGATCTGTGATTACCAGGTCTGCCAAGCTTTTGGAGGCAACTTACATAGTGCTGTCACTGGGCTTGTCTAGCTGGGCTCGGGAATATTGCTAAAATGCTTGGGAAACAAGGCTAGCAAGGGGAGAGGGATCAGCCTCAAGGGTCCAGAGAAACTCCAGACCTGGTGTGGAGATTCCACAGCTTCAGAGGCAGTTTCAAGGCTGGGTAATAGGAGAAAGGACTGGGGACTTCACCCTTCTGGAGTCTTAACTTCTACAGGGTCTCTCTGCACCTCACCCTTCCACCCCCAGCAAGAGTTTAGAACCTAAAGACTGGGAGTGGGAAGCAGCAGACTCATTTCTTGATCCATGGGGGGTTGGGGAGCCCAAGTGGAAGATGGGGAGATGAGAGTAGGGGTAACTGACAGCAGGATGCCACAGCTAAAGAAGGAAGTATAAATATAAAGCGGCCAGTGTAGGACTGGACAGAGGCCATATGAAACACACGGTACATTCCGGCCCCAGCGTAACAAACTGTACCAGCCTTTTTGAGAGCTGTGAGCACTAAAAAGGGGAGGGAAGAGAGCAGAGGTTCCTTCGAGGTTGGCCCTGCCTCCTCCTCCCCCACTTCTCCCACAGCTCGGGGCACCGCAGGGAAAGTCCTGATGTTCCTTTTGCAACCACAGGAAACCTACCATCCCTGCTCACACTCTGTACCCTGTTCCTCTCAGCAGCTCCAGACTGGGAAGGAGCAATAAGTGTGTATGCATGGGGTGTTTGGGGGAATGTGGGGTGCAGACAGCCACAGCAGCCTAGGTGACACCCGGAAAGGCGGCAAACATCACTTGGATACTGGCTGGAAGTCACAGCCTGTAAGGGCTGCAAGAGAGGCACAGATGACGGCGAGGAAGTGCCTTGTCCAAGGTCACACAGGCAGTTGTTCACCAGGGTGGGACCAAAGTGCATCCAGAACTAGGCAGTGCTGGGCAGCTCTCTTGGGTGTAGTATGTAGGAGTGGCAGGCCAGAGAACAGACAGGGCCCAGGGACTGAGGGTGGGGAGCCCAGATCCAAGGCTGCCTCTGTGCTCTGGTTGGCTTTGGGAAGGCGGGCCTGGCTTGGGCACCGTGCCCTCCAAGCCTCCCAATCCTATCCCCCCAACCTTAAATATTAGAGATAATGCATGTGAAGTGCCTAGCGTGGAGGTTGTTTTGTGGTGATGTCAACCAGAATGAGTCACATCCACCCCTCCCCTCTCCTCCTCCTCCACACACACACACACAGCTCAAGGCCTAGAACCTCCTGGGATCTTTCTCCCATATCACCACCTTCTTTCTTCTGAGTCCCTATAGCTATTACACACATTTGGTACTCACCACCTGCTGGCTTGGGTTATTATTTAACCTAACATGCAGTGTGTTTGTCTCTTCAATTGCCCAAGGTGAGGATATCATTTCAATACACCCAATATTTATTGAACATGAACTCCGGTGCCGAGCCTGGCCTGTGGGGGATGAGTTGGAATGGTGGCGGGAGGCGGGGGCAGTAGAGGAGAGGGCTCAAAGAAGAAGCAGACTTTGTTTCTGCCTCAAGGACTTTCTAATCTGGTTAGAAGAACAGGATTAGTAAACAGATCGCTAGAATATGAGACAGGCCACACGCTGTGCCGTGAGAAAGGTACAAACTGAGTGTGCTGGGCGTTCAGAGGAGACGGGAATCAGATTTGGCTGGCACTGTTTCAAGGAAGCTTTATGAACTGGAGCAGCAGAGATGGGTAGACAGGGAGGACGGGCACTCCTGGCATGAGAAATGGCACAGCAAACTGTGAAGGTGGGAAGGAGAGAGAACAAAGGACTTCAGGACTGTGTCTTAACCTCATAGTGACATTCTCTAGCAGGACCCAACACAGAGCCTTCCTCATGGCAGACGTGCTATATAAATGTTTTGTCCCCTCCCTGGTTTGGAGACAGTGGGATCTTTAGGACCAGCACTTAGTGATGTCTTTCCACAGAAGGATGGGTAAGGAGAAAACGTGGCTCTGAATAAACCGGGGGTTTGGAGCTAAACACAGGGAAGGGTCAGATTCCAGGGTCAGCTTGGGGTCGTCTTCCTTGGCCTTGCCCTTCTTCCACCCTGTCGTCCACACCCACCCGCCAGTGTCTGGGCTCTCCCTACTCCCGGCGTCCTGCCAGGGATTTCCCAAACCGTCCAAAAGGGCTGGGCTTGGTTTGCCAGCCCCGGGAATCCCTGGAGTCTCCGTGTTCCAGGCTGCTGTGAAGGATCAGGGAAGGGAGGCTAGGAAAGGGGAGGCTCCTCCTGGGGATTGCTTGAATTGGCCCCCTCAACACGGGCTTCCGTTGTCACATGACTGCGTCCCAGGTCTCGCAAGTCTGGGGCTGGCGAGCTCCAGCTATCCTCCTCTTGCCTCCTGGACTGAGCGCTGGAGAGGCACGGACTGAGCGCTGGAGAGCGCTGGCGGCAGCCTGGGTGGCTCCTTCTGCTCGTAGAGCTCCCCACACCTGCTCCCTCCCCCAGCTGTGCTAATCCAGGCGCCACCCAAGCCTGGGGTACCCAACCAGGGGCAAATGGGGGATGGCTAGGCCTGGGTGCTCCAAGGCCGGTGAGTGGGCAGGGCTGCGGGGCCCACGCGCACCCCGGAGGTTGCTGGCCAGCCCCTGCCCCAGCGTGCAATCGCATGGTTGCGGCGGCCGGGAGGCTGCGCGCCGAGCGCAAGCCGCGAGCACAAACAGGGCGAGGAGGCTGGTGTGAGCGCCTGGGCCCGCTGCCAGCGCGCCGGGGCTGGAACACAATGTCCCGAGCGGGCGGGCGGGCGGGCGAGCGCGAGCGAGAACAGCCTGACTCAGCAGCTGGGTAAGTGGGTGTGCTCGCTCACCAGATCAACCGCTCTTGCAGCCTGCGGTCAGCGACGACCCGGCACTCGGCGGCTCCCTGGAACGGGAGGGGCGAGCGTACGGCCCGCTCCTCTGCTTGCGCCCGAGCCTACCGCGCTGGACCTCCACGTGGCCGGTTCGCGCATCTCTCTGCCATCTAGCCCCTGTATTAAAGCGTCTCCCAGCCCCCAGCCTGAGCGCAGCAGGCTCTGCCCACCTGGGAGGAGCACTCTCCTCACCCCACCCGACAGGTGTGGCCAGGCACACAGCTGCTGTGTACATGTTCTGTTTTCCCCAAACCTCACCCCTCTGGGACGCCTCGGAAGGTCTTGGCATGGGGGATGTAACTCTTAGTTGCAAACAGAGGTAGGAGTTTGTTCTGGGGTAGTGGCGGAGTAGGGAGCCGAGGAAGAGGATCCTAGAAGAAAAGTGGGACATAGGGCAAGAGGATCTCCCCTATCTCTGTCCTCAGCTGACCCAGAGTTCAGAGTCTCTTCCTGCCCCCTCCCCTCAAAACCACAAGGCCCCTGAAGATTTCCTCCTCGGAGGGAGGAACAGGCAGGTGGTGTGGTGTTTTGAAGCCTGAGACCCTGCTTTTCTGCCCCCACCCCCAAACCACAATAAAGACCCAGGAATCCTGCCACCTAGCCACAAACCTCCTCCTTCCACCTCTATGCAGGGGAAATGGGGTCCCATTTGGGGTCCCCACTGGGGACTTATGCTGTCCCTATGCTGTGTCCTGGCATCTTGTGGGGCCATTGTGATGATGACAGCAGCCCAGAGCAGGGCTCTTCCTGGGGATGGGGACCTGCCCCACGTCCCAGCTTCCTGGGGTGCTGCGCAGTGCCCTGAGGGATGCTTTGTGCCTGGAGAGTGCCAGGGCAGGCGGGGAGGAGTGGTTCCGGGAAAGGCCCTGGCAGGCAGCATAGGCCTGGGCTCCAGGGCCTTTGAGGGTGGGCCTAGGGGAGGGACCTCAGGCTGCTGAAGTGCCTTACCTGGGCCTCCTGCCATCTGATGGCATCTCTGGCACCCTCTGTGGCTAAAGATGCCAACACAGGCCTGAGCCGTGGACCCCCTTCCCATACATACATCACACTTCCCACACAGGCTCTCACCCAGCCAATGCACACTGCATCTCCCAGTTGGGAGGCACCTTCACTGCCATCTACTCCCACCTTCTTCCTGATGCTTGAAATCTGTCCGTGATCCCAGGTCAGTGATTGCTCGAGGCTATGACAGGGACACTCTCAGACAGCAGCCCACTGCTCTTCTGGACTTCCCTATCTCCAAGTCCAGTCACCTACGGGACACCTGCCCTTACATGGCCTAGAAGTGACTGAACTCATATTCATGTCCCTCACACCAGCTCCTCCCCATTGCCCACCATGACCCTCCCAGTCCTGAAACTCACTGCAAAGGTAGATTAATGTTTAACTACTTTCTCTCCTTCATCATCCTTATGTCTGATATCTTATCAAATTCTTCCCTTTGTTGCTTTTATTTCAAAATATATTGTTTGTTCATTACTTTTCTCCTTCACCCTTTCCCCTCCAGCCCCATAGATTCCACCTTTGGCCCAAATTCTCACAGCAGCTGCTACACTGTCCTTTCTTTTTCCTTCCTCCTACACACCCTGCTGGAATAATCTTTCTCAAACATCATTTATTGTGTATGTTATCAACTTCAGACTCCTCAACCAAGCACAGTGAGTACACTAGCTAAGCTGTGTATTCTCTGTGAGATGGGACCTGAATTCACTCATGGCATGTCCAGGCCACAGGGTTGAGTGCAGTGCCTCCTGCACAGCAGGAGGGCAGCAAATGTTCCTCAAGTGACCCATCCATTTGGTGGTGTTCCCTTTCCACCGTTCCAATTCTCTCTCCTGCCTTGGTCTCCCCAGTCCCATCAAGCCTATTGGCTTCCCAATGCTCACTGGGGCCCTTTTGTTTTGAAGGGCCACTGTTTTTCATTTCCCCAAAATCTTAGGTGGCTGGAGGTGGGGAGCTGGTGGGGAAGGGAGAGGCCGACATCCAAGTTAATATCAGGAAGGTTGTGGCAAATACCAACTGCAAAACCTTGGGTGCAGAGCAGAATGAGGGCAGATGCCTGCTAGGAGTCCCTGTTCAGTAAGAGACAAAACCACAGAGGAGGGCAGAATGTGGAAAGGAGAGTGGCATAACTAGTGGCTTCCCTCTGAGCCTGTGAGCTGCCTTTAATCTTTTCCTTTTTTTTTCTTTTTTTGAGATTGAGTCTTGCTCTGTCGCCCAGGGTGGAGTGCAGTGGGGCGATCTCGGCTCATTGCAACCTCTGCCTCCCCAGTTCAAGCAATTCTCCTATCTGAGCCTCCCGAGTAGCTGGGACTTCAGTTGAACACCACCACGCCCAGCTAATATTTGCATTTTTAGTAGAGACGGGGTTTCACCATATTGGTCAGGCTGGTCTCAAACTCCTGACCTCAGGTGATCCACCCGCCTCAGCCTCCCAAAGTGCTGGGATTACAGGAGTGAGCTACCGTGCCCCACCTAATCTTTTTTATGTTTTATTGCTTAGTTATGTCCTGCAGTATTTTAAACCTCTTCTCCCATAGGCTGTAGGCTTTTTAATGGCAGGGACAGTGTCTTTTATTTATTTGACATCATCTACTTATTTTGAGAAGCAGGCACGAAATACTTTGGAGGGCACATAAAACTTGGGTCTGGATCCTGGTTCCAACACTTAGCTGTTTGGCCCTGGGTAAGTCTCTTAACCTCTCTGAGCCAGTTTCTTCGTCTGTAAAAGCCGCTAGTGACACTCGTTTTGCAGAATGAGGGGCAAAAATTACAGAGAATACAAAGCACCAGGAAAGTGCCTGTTGTACCCAATAGTTTATATTCCTTCCCCGTATGGTTGGAGCCTTTTCTGAATTGGGAGAAAGGTGTTCCTTAACTACTGCCCATACTGGGACACTTTAAACTTGAAAAGGGGCACTGTTAATAATTACGTCCGTTCCAGGGACGCAGAGCCACCCTACCGTAGTTCACAACAACTGGCAGGGTTCGGATGGCACGCAATATCCCAGTGCCTAAGCACAGCCCCAAGCATAACGCTCAATAAATGCCTGTTGAATCAAAGAGCGAACAGAAGCTGACCCTCACTCCGTTTTTTGGACATCATTGACTGAAGCAAATTGAAAAGCCCGCCCCTGCTGCGCCCCCACCCCCACCCCCACCCCGTCCCAGAGCCACCGGCAGCCTCAATTCCCTGAGGTCTGCCCTTCAGTAGCCCACCGTCCCGCCCCCGGTTGCCTTGACATCAGTGACGTCGCCGAGGGGCGTGGCCTCTCTCCATCCTCTGCTGGTGCCCTGGGCCCCTCCGCATCCGAACCTGGGGGGAGGATGAGGTTGGTGGCCCTTGACCCTACTCGCCCCCCGCCGGGCCAGCATCTAAGCCCGCCTGGCCGCCTTTCTTGGGCGCGCAGCTGTCTCGAGTGTGGGTACCCATCTCCACCCCCACCCTTACCCGGGTGAACTAGCGGGGGTTCTAGAGTGCCGGATCCCGGTGAGCCCTCTCCACCAGCTGCGGGCTAAAGGATCCTGAGAACCTGGGCCCAGCGCTCAGCTCAGGCCCGCCCCTTCCCGGTCAGCCCCCTCGCTCCACGTCCTGGGGGGCGGGCGGGAAGGATGGGACCCCCGCCCAGGAGGCGCACAGGCGCCAACGAGCGCGGGAGAGAAAGAGTTAAATTAGGTGCCGGCGCCGGGCGCGGCGCGAGTGGGGGAGGGGAGCGAAGAGAAAGTGAGAGCGGGGGCGGAGCGGGGACGGGAGCGAAAGAACATCCTGTGCCCGTCGCCGGATGCGCGCGGGGGGAGGAGGTAGTCCGGGGAGGGAGAGCAAGACGGGGGGAGGCCCGGGGCGGGGAAAGGCGCGGCCTCCTTCCCCCCCAACCTCCTCCTCTGGGGGCGCTGGCCCCCTCTGCTTCCCGCGCCTTAGCCGGAGCTACCCGGAGGCCCCAGGATCTGGTTCCTGGGCAGGAGTAAGCGCTAGCTGGGGAGAGATGATCTCGGAGAGTATGGGATGCACGTCAAGGCAGGGGCGGCCCCCAGCCTTTCATCTCTTGGTTTTCTGCAAGGGAAGCTCGCACGTGTTGAGCGTCCCCTGTGCACCGAAAGTACACACATTATCTTAGTCAGTCCTGACAGCGGCACTTCCAGGCAGTAGACAGGAATTCATAGACTCGCGTTCTAGAAGAGGAAACAGACTCAGATTATGGAATTTGTCCAAACCCCACACTGCTGGGATGTGAATGCAAGCCTGTCGGACTGCAAAGGGCTTTTCACTGGAGTTTAGGGTAGGGCAATTTCCCCTTAGCTTCTATGCGCACAAGTACTGGGCCGCTGCAGTATCACCCTCGGGAATGGCGGTGTCTTTTCGTAGAGGACCCCCAACAGCATCTGGCTGGAGCTTCTGTCATTAACTAGGCTCAAACAACCATTGCCAGGATATTGGTAAAGAGATGAGGAAGGGGCCTTAGGGTTCCACAGGTAGTTGGATGGTTCTTAGAAACACAGTTTAGGGGAATGTGTTGTAGCGCTCCTGCTCCTCTTTTAGGTATTTGTGGGGGCTTCAAAGAGGGTTCCAGAGTCACTCAAAGCAGTTACATGGATTACAGGAATTCGGATTGATTCACTTTAAGAAGACCAGGGAGGTCTGGTGTGGTGGTTTATGCCTGTAATCCCAGCACTTTGAGAGGCCGAGGCAGGCAGATCACCTGAGAGCAGGAGTTCGGGACCAGCCTGGCCGAAATGGTGAAATCCAATCCACTAAAAATACAAAAATTAACCAGGCGCGGTGGTGCACGCCTGTAGTTCCAGCTACTCGGCAAGCTGAGGCACAAGAATTGCTCGAACCTGGGAGGCCGAGTTTGCAGTGAGCCGAGATGGCGCCACTGCACTGCAACCTGGGAGACAGAGCCAGACTCGTATCAAAAAAAAAAAAAAGACAACGACTAGCGTGAGAGGTAGTGGGTAAGTGGAAGGAAGGGCTGACTCATGTGCTTTTCAGGCTGGGATGCATTGAGGGCTACCGTCTGTGTTCTCACTGCCTGCCCACACCCCACATGTTGTCCAGGTGAAACCTGCGGAGATAATTAGGATTATAGTCAACATTTGTTGAGCTCTGTGTGCTGGGCACTGTTCCAAGTGCTTTACTTAATCCTCGCAATCCCATGAAGTAAGTCTTATTGTTTCTATTTTACAGGTGGGGAAAATGAGGCACAAGGAGACCACAAAGCTAAATCCGTGACTAAACTGGTTTTGAGACGGAGTCTCCCTCTGTTGCCAGGATGGAGTGCAGTGGTGCGATCTCGATTCACTGCAACCTCCGCCTCGTGGGTTCAAGCAGTTCTGCCTCAGCCTCCTGAGTAGCTGGGATTACAGGTACACATCACCAGCTAATTTTTGTATTTTTTAGTAGAGACGCGGTTTCCCCATGTTGGCCAGGCTGGCCACTCTGACCTTGTGATCTGCCTGTCTCCGACTCCCAAAGTGCTGGGATTACAGGCTTGAGCCACCGCGCCCTGCCCTGAACTGGTTTTGAACCCTGGCTAGAACCCGTACTTATTTACTAAACTCAAATGTACTTAACATGATGAGAACATCGGCCTTGAAGGTAAAAATGCTGGCATAGATGGCAAAGAGGTGTGTGCTTGAGCAGCCCATGTCCTTTTCCTGGGTAAGGCAGGTAAGTAACTCACAGCTGGCTGTGTGTATTTTGGCTGTCAGACTTCTCTTTAACCAGTGGTTCCAGATTTCTGGATTTGACAGAAAAAGCAAGAAAACAAGTGAAAGCCAGGTTCCCATAAAGAGCTGCAGCTTTTAATTTATGCTCCCTAAGAGCACACAGAACGTACCTACCATCTATTATCACCATCATTAAAGAAAATACTTCTGTTTTTTTGAGACAGAGTCTGGCTCTGTCACCCAGGCTGGAGTGCAGTAGTGTGATCTCAACTCACTGCAACCTCTGCCTCCCAGGTTCAGGCAGTCCTGCCGCCTCAGCCTCCAGAGTAGCTGGGACTACAGAGATGCACCACCATGCTGAACTAATTTTTGTATTTTTTGTAGAGTGGGGGTTTTGCTTGAGCCCAGGCCAGGCTCGAAACTCCTGGGCTCAAGAGATCCACTCACCTCAGCCTCCCAAAGTGCTGAGACTACAAGTGTGAGCCACCACGCCTGACCTAATAAATACATTTTAATTCTCAAAATAGGAATGACATCATCTGAATCTGTTAGTCCCAGCCAGGCACGGTGGCTCATGCCTGTAATTCCAGCACTTTGGGAGGCCAAGGCGGATGGATTGCCTAAGCTCAGCTGTTCGAGACCAGACTGGGCAACATGGCAAAACCCTGTCTCTACCAAAAATACAAAAAATTAGCCCGGTGTGGTGGCGCATGCCTGTAGTCCCAGCTACTTGGAAGGCTGAGGCCAGAGGATTGCTTGAGTCTGGGAGGCAGAGGTTGCAGTGAACCAATATCACACCACTGAGCTCCAACCTGGGTGAGAGAGTGAGACCCCGTCTCAAAAAAGAGAAAAAAAAAAAAAAAAAAGAAGAAGAAGGAAAACAATTATTCCCAAGAAAAGATGGTCAATGGACTTTATGCCAACAAATAGATATTCCATTGTCTTTTTTTGTTGTACTGTGGACTAGTAAAAATGTCACTCTAGGAATAACTCTGCCTCTAATCTCTCTGAATCATTTGAGGGCAGAACCAGAAGAAATGGGCCTTAGGTGTGGCAGGAGGGAGTTAGGTTGCAGCCAAGAAAGAACACTTTTTGCAGGTCTTTAAAGAACAGGTGAGCCTTACATGTGCTTAGGAAGTGAGGGTTGCAGAATCAGCTCCATGGGATGGAGGGGCCAGTAACTCTGGGTCCCACCCTGGAGAAGGGCAGAGCAAGGACATTGCCTTGAAGAATTTATTCTCAGAGCCACCAAAGTAGTCTTGGAACCTAAATAACAGCTCCCATCAGGCAGCCGTTTTCTGCCCAGAGTTCAGTGGAGATGCGATGGGGTTGCATGGCAGTAGGGGGGCTTCGTGGGCTTCTACTCACCCCTCACCCTAGGGAGTTCATGCAGTCATCCACCTTGGGGCTGAGTGGAGTGCCAGGAATGACCCTTGAGGAGGATGAGGACAGGAAGAGAATGGCCACCCAGGAGTGTTGCTTGTTCCCCGCCTGCCGCCTAGGGTGTACTGGGCCAAGGCTCTGAGTGGGCAGGCCTGGCTGGCCATGGCATCATTGGATATGCTGTTTGCCTGTTTCTCTACCTCCTTCCATCCTGGGTGCAGCCCAGGACTCAGAGCCTTCTGTCCCCGTTCTCCCAGAAAAGGGCTCAGGGCCAGGTGGGTGAACACCTGTTCTGGTGCAGCATGCTCAGCACTGGCCGTGGGCGTCACCCTAGTTTGGAGCTGGCCACTTGCCTGTTCTGTGACAGAGAGTGGGGTCAGAGGGTGTAGGGAGACCATGGTGGGGAAGAGGGAAGGGTCTGGTCTCACCTGCCCCATCCTAGTGGTGGGGATCAAGGCCTCCACAGGTAGGCTCACATCCTCTGGGGTGGTGGCATCTTCTGACTCCAGCCTCATTGTACTTCTGGGGAGGCTGAGAGTTGGTACTTCCAGATTTAGCTGAAAGGCACAGACTTACTCACATTTTAATCTTTGAGTTTTACAATGGTAAATCTGAATCCCTTTAGGTTACAAATGCAGAAACAGACTAAGGCAAAGGCAATCCTTTCTCCTCCAAGGTCACTCTGGTTAGATGGGTCTGGAGCCCCAGTTACTAGACACTGTCATTGTTCTGCCCCCAAGTCCTTAAAGAATGGTAGAACATGGCCGGGCGCAGTGGCTCAAGCCTGTAATCCCAGCACTTTGGGAGGCCGAGATGGGCGGATCACGAGGTCAGGAGATCGAGACCATCCTGGCTAACACGGTGAAACCCCGTCTCTACTAAGAAATACAAAAAATAGCCGGGCGAGGTGGCAGCGCCTGTAGTCCCAGCTACTTGGGAGGCTGAGGCCGGAGAATGGCGTGAACCCGGGAGGCGGAGCTTGCAGTGAGCTGAGATCCGGCCACTGCACTCCAGCCTGGGCTACAGAGCGAGACTCCGTCTCAAAAAAAAAAAAAAAAGAATGGTAGAACATGACTTAAACCACCTGCTAAGTTCAAGATTCTAGGCTGGAGATGCAAAGGTTGCTGTCCTCAAGAGCTTTTTATCAAACAGGTAAACTTTAGGGCAACGCGCAGATGCTGGAAAAGGGTGGATTTGCCTCAGAGTCTGTGCATGCTTTCTAAGATGCTCCCCTCCTTTTCATCCTCTGATGCAGGGAAGGAACCCTACCTGAAGAAACACCCTAAGGCCCAGCAGTAGATCTTGGGTGGAGCGATCACAGATGGGAAGGCCCGGAAAGAAAAGGAACAGGGTTGTCAATAGGCATACCCCAAACACCCCTCCCAGAAATGCCCTAAGGGCTCAGCCCAGAAATGGACCTCTGCTGCCCTCTAATGGCAGAAGGGCAGCCTCTGGCACTACCTACTGGGGCCCCACCTTAAGGAAGAGGGGATGTGAAGGACCTTTCTGCCCTCTCCCCTTTTATTCCCCTTCCGTCTTATGTTTCATCTCCTGTGGTCTCTAAAGCAGAATCTTCTCTTTTTTTTTGAAATGGAGTCTTGCTCTGTTGCTTAGGCTGGAGTACAGTGGCATGTCGGCTCACTGCAACCTCAACCTCCCACGCTCAAGTGATTCTCCTGCCTCAGTCCCCTGAGTAGCTGGGATTACATGTGTATGCCATGACGCCTGGCTAATTTTTTTGTATTTTTAGTAAAGACAAGGTTTCACCATATTGGCCAGGCTGGTCTCGAACTCCTGACCTCAAGTGATCCGCCCACCTCGGCCTCCCAAAGTGCTGGGATTACAGGTGTGGGCCACTGTGACTGGCTCCATCTGTTCTCAAGCACCCCTGGCTGCCCCATTTCCTGACCACTACCCTCCATCCCATCATCTCCCCAGTTTCCTTTGTTGCCTGGGTTCCAATTCTGGTACCCTGGTTCCTGACCCTGCCAGAGTTCTGGTTCCGGAAGGTCCCCCATAGGTGCCTTGGGCCTAGCTCTCACCCGGGCCCAGGGCAACACTGAAGTCATGGGCAAGAGCATCCCCCAATACCTGGGGCAACTGGACATCCGCAAAAGTGTAGTGAGCCTGGCCACAGGCGCCGGGGCGATCTACCTGCTCTACAAGGCCATCAAGGCCGGCATAAAATGCAAACCGCCCCTCTGTACCAACTCACCCATCTGCATCGCCCGTGAGTGTCCGGGCCCTGGGGAGAGGGCTCTGCCCCAGGAGGCACCTGCTCCCGAGGCCTCTGCTGTGGGAGGGCCCAAAGGTGACACCTCCAAGTTCCTCTTTCCTTTGTCTTTCTCTTCTCCACCTTCCTCAAGCCCACCCTGCAGTGTCCTAGGCAAGGCCCTGCTAGAGATGCTAGCTCAGGGTCCCTGGATCTCACTAAAGTGGATCCTCAGACTCATCTCGCAGGTCTCCAAATGCTACATTTCCTCTGGCTCGCAGGATTCCACTTCTCGGAAACTTGGTGTCAGCAGCTCCCCGCATTTTCTGCCCCAGGAACTTGAGGCTTTAAGGAAAGGGAAAATTGGAGGACTTACTATAGGCCCAGAGCTTCCACTAGTCCACATGTTCTTTTGTGCAGAGTAGGAAAATGAGCCCCTTCTGCAAGACTCTTTATTGCCATCTACTGGAAGATCATTACCATATACGGGTTATGATAAAATACTACTTGTTACCGACAAATGCCAGACAGTTGTTAGAGTAAATGGACAAATCTATGATGGTATGTTATGGACAATACCACATTAGATAGGGTGCCCTTGTGCAGTAAACATTCGTTCAACTGTACATGGTGGTCCTGCATATGGCGAGAAGGCTTCTCCGAAAAGGCAAGGCAAGGCCAGGCCGGGCGCGGTGGCTCACGCCTGTAATCCCAGCACTTTGGGAGGCCGAAGTGGGCGAATCATGAGGTCAGGAGCTTGAGACCAGGAGCTCGAGACCATCCTGGCTAACACGGTGAAACCCCGTCTCTACTAAAAAATACAAAAAAATTAGCTGGGCGTGGTGGCAGGCACTTGAAGTCCCAGCTACTCAGGAGGCTGAGGCAGGAGAATGGCACGAACCCAGGAGGCAGAGCTTGCAGTGAGCCGAGATCGCGCCACTGTACTCCAGCCTGGGTGACGGAATGAGACTCTGTCTCAAAAAAAAAAAAAAAAAAAGAAAGAAAAGGCAAGACAGCCTTGTCCCCAGGTCCCTGTCCCCCACTTCCCAACCCCATTCTTTCATCACTTCTGAGTCCACAGCCTGAACTGGGCTGGGGTGGCTGTCTAGGCCTGGCAGTCGAACGAGAGCGACACGGGCGGGACTCGGGTGAGCTCCGGAGGCTCCTCAACTCTTTGGAGTGCAAACAGGATGAGTACGCCAAGAGCATGATCCTGCACAGTATCACTCGCTGTGTGTACTTGCTGGAGGCTGAGGTGAGGGAAGGGAAGCAGGAGGTCCCCCCTAGCCGGCCCGGCCCCTGGGGGTTACGGCCGATCCCTGCCCCTGGAATGGCCAGACTGTATCCTGGGACCTCTCTCTGGCTGAGAGTGGGAGGGGTATGCTGAGGGATCTTGGTGACGTGGGGGTCAGTGGGCCCAGAACACCCGCTTCTCCTGCGTCTTCCATCTCTCCCCACGTACTCCAGGCCTCTGCTTGTACTACGGATGACATCGTGTTGCTGGGCTACATGCTGGATGACAAGGACAACAGTGTCAAAACCCAAGCTCTGAATACACTTAAAGCTTTCTCTGGCATCAGAAAATTCAGGCTTAAAATCCAGGTGAGCCTAGGGATGAGTGGTGGGGCTCGCAGGATGCCTATAGTCCTTAAGTCCTTTAATTGCCATAGGATAAATGGGCATGTTCCAGAAGTTTGTTTGGGTATGAATTTGTAACCCAGAAATAGGTGGGAAAACGGTGGTCAGATTCCCAGCAGGGTCATGAAGGCCTTTGAATTTCAGGATGAAACTGAATTGAGGCACTAGTGGTATCTCTCCACCCCAAATAGAAGGACCCCCGCTACCCCACAAGCTCCCTGCTACTGCCACTGCCACTTTTTTCTGACACCAACCAATTCCCAACACTGGCTGGGTGTTCAACAATTCAATTCAGTTCAGACACTATCCATAGTTAGAGCAGACCTCACAGGTTAAGTGCTGAGTCCCCCAAGACTTCCCCCCAACTTCAGGTACCAGTCATAGGTCTGACTTCCGACTGGCCCACTGTGAATTCGGGGGTTCCCACAACTCCCTTTTTAGATTTAGTAATTTGCTAAAATGGCTCCCAGAACTCAGGAAAGTACTTTACTTACTGCTACTGTTTTTCTTTTTTTTTTTTTTTTTTTGAGACGGAGTCTAGCTCTGTTGCCCAGGCTGGAGTACAGTGGCCGGATCTCAGCTCACTGCAAGCTCCGCCTCCCGGGTTCACGCCATTCTCCTGCCTCAGCCTCCCGAGTAGCTGGGAGTACAGGCGCCCGCCACCTCGCCCGGCTAATTTTTTTTTGTATTTTAGTAGAGACGGGGTTTCACCGTGTTAGCCAGGATGGTCTCGATCTCCTGAACTCGTGATCCGCCCGTCTCGGCCTCCCAAAGTGCTGGGATTACAGGCTTGAGCCACCGCGCCCGGCCGCTACTGTTTTTCAATAAAGGACACAACTCAGGAACAGCCAAATGGAGGAGACACATAGGGCAGGGTGTCAGGGACGGAGCTTCCAGGCCTGTACCCAGACCAAACTGAGGGTCGGGCTGCTATTGCTCGTGGCCCAATAACGAGATGCAGATGAACTGGGGAGGAAGAGAGTT
Source organism: Macaca mulatta (assembly GCF_049350105.2). Classification (NCBI taxonomy): domain Eukaryota; kingdom Metazoa; phylum Chordata; class Mammalia; order Primates; family Cercopithecidae; genus Macaca; species Macaca mulatta. Next base: position 146,529,619 of record NC_133409.1, on the reverse strand, counting down.
TTTATTTCTGTAACCGGTTACAGGGAGAAGGCCTGGACATTATCGCCAGACCAACTCAAAACATTATCGCCAGACCAACTCAAAATTACAAAGTTTTTCAGAGCTTGTTACCTTCTAAGCTATATGTCTATGTGTAAGTGTGCATTTATCTAAAGACATAAGTGATTAACTTCTTTTAATCTATAACTAAGGTCTGAGTCCTAAAGACCTTCCTCTGAAGCCTCAGTAAATTTACTTAATCTAAATGGGTCCAGGTGCTGAGGTGATTACCCTTATTTTGTTTCCTGCTAAATGAAGGAGTTTTGAGGAATTCCTTCAGACCCCCAATAAACTTGTTTGTGGAGGCCTGGGGAGCTTCCTCAGACCCCCAGTAAAACTTGTTTAATCCTGAATGGGTCCCATTAAGAATTCCTTCATTATTTTGTCATGCTTTAAGGTCCAGGAAAGGCCTAAGCAAAACTCTTGGTGGGCTTTTGTTACATCCCAGCCTTTGTGTAACGGCACTGGCTTTTAACATTTAACTTAACCACGCAGTCAGCACTGAAACAGTTGTTATGGAGGCCTGCCACAGGCCCACTTCAGGAGCGCCCTGCTGTTCCCAGTACCTCCACGTGTTCAACAACCAGGAAGCTCTTTGAACTCCATTGATTAGAGGTTTTTATTATGTAGTCTTGATGAATTAAATCATGTCCAGCTGCTCACCCCTCCCCAGAAGTTGGGAGCGAAGCTGAAAATCCCAACCTTCTAATCATGCCTTGGTCTTTCTGGTAACCAGAAGCTATCCAAGGGCCCTGCCTGGAGTCACTTCATTAGCATAAGCTCTGTTGTGACCAAAAAGGGTTGGTTTGCAGTAACAAAGGACACTGCTGTCACTCAGGAAATTCCAAAGGTTTCAGGAGCTCTGTTCCTGGAACTAGGGACAAAGATCAGATGTATTTTTTATACTCCATCCCCTGTGGCTGTGTTAATCGGAGGTTGGTGTCAGGGCCACGGATACCTTCTCCATTTCTCCATAGAGAAAATGTAAAATACCACATGTCACTTCCCCCTTTCCCTGCTATTATACCCCCAAACTTATAGTATCCACACCCATCCTCCCTGCTTTCCTGCTGCTGCCATGAAAAAATGGCTTTCTCCTGGTCTGTGGCCAGTGATAGTCTCAATCCTGCCTCCCACCCCTTCCTTAAGGGCCTCTCTGATTGCTTATGCTCCCCGTCAGCACGCAGTAGGCTCCAACCCCTCCCATCTTACAAAGCATAAACCAAAAAACCTCTTCCTTGACCTCCACATCTCTTCCTGGCAAATAGTCTGTCTCTCCCAAATTAAAAACAAATGAAATACGTAAAACTCGCAAATATCGTATATGTGTAAGGTAGAAGGAATAACAATAAAACAGAACATGCCCAGGCCAAGAAATAGAGCACAGCCCCCTCCCCCATCTCAGCTGCCCCCACCAGAGGCAGTCATTGCCCTGCATTTTGTTTAGCAGTTCCGAATTTTCTTTGTAGTTTTACCATATATGTATGTATCCTTGCACATTCTAGCAGGGCACAGCAGATAATAAAGAGGTAAAATATAGTCTGGTATGTTTTTAAGCTTCATGTACATGCAAGTAGATGGTTTCTGTTCTGTGGTTGGGCAGCTCTGCCTCCTTCTTTTTTTTTTTTTTTTTTTTTTTTGAGGCAGGTCTCATTCTGTTGCTCAGGCTAGAGTGTAGTGGCGCGATGTTGGCTCACTGCAGCCTTGACTTCCTGGGCTCAAGCAATCCTCCACCTCAGCCCCACTAGTAGCTACGATTACAGGTGTGCACCACCATGCCTGGCTAATTTTTGTATTTTCTGTAGAGACGGGGCCTCACTATGTTTCTCAGGCTGGCCCTGAACTCCTGGGCTCAAGGGATCCTCCCGCCTGGGTCTCTTTCACCGCTCTGTGGCAGTCTCTTTCGTGACACTCTGCCACTTGCCCGTTGGTAGACATTTGCATTGTTTCCAGGTGCTTGTCACACTCACATTATGCTGTGAACATTCTTGTGTTCATTTCCCTGTGTGCCTGAGAGGATTACAGGGTGTGTACGCAGGAGTGGAATGGTTTGGTCAAAGGGTATGCCCAACTTTTCCAGGAGGGTGGTATCCATTTTCACCCCACCAGCCCTGCACGAGTTTTCTGTTGTGTCATAACCTCACTAACATTTGATAATTTCGCGTTTTTTTTTTTTTTAAGACAGAGTCTTGCTCTGTTGCCCAGGCTGGAGTGCAGTGGCATGATCCCGGCTCACTACAACCTCTGCCTCCCAGGTTCAAGCAATTCTTGTGCCTCAGCTTCCAGAGTAGCTGGAATCACAGGCGTGCACCACCACACCTGGCTAATTTTTTTGTATTTTAGTAAAGACAGGGTTTCACCATGTTGACCGGGCTGGTCTCAAACTCCTGGCCTCAAGTGATCTGCCTGTCTGGGCCTCCCAAACTGCTGGGATTACAGATATGAGCCACCGTGTGTGATCCACATTTTACTTTTTGGTATCAAACTTTTTTGGGGAAAAACTTCTCTTTACATGTATCCTCAAAATATGCACAACTATGATATATCAATAAAAGCAAACACACAAAAGAATAAAAACAGATTGAGAAACAAACAGAAAAATATACCTGGAGAGATCTCTGCTTGCTGCCTTATCCCTCAGCCTTCTCAAGTGCAGTGGTGCGATCTTGGCTCACTGCAACCTCCACCTCCAGGACTCAAGTGATCCTCCCACCTCAACCTCCCTAGTAGCTGGGATTACAGGCATGCATCAATACCCCGGCTAATTTTTGTACTTTTTGTAGAGGTGGGGTTTTGCCATGTTGTTCAGGCTGGTCTCAAACTCCTGAGCTCAAGTGATCCACCCGCCTCAGCCTCGCAAAGTGCTGGGATTGCAGGTGTGAGCCACCACGCCTGGTCAGGTTGTGATTCTCAAGCATATTATAATCACCTGGAGAGCTTGTTAAAAGCAAATATTTTGGCTGGGCATGGTGGTTCAAGCCTGTAATCCCAGCACTTTGGGAGGCTGAGTTGGGCAGATCACCTGAGGTCAGGAGTTCGAGACCAGCCTGGCCAACGTGGTGAAACTGTCTCTACTAAAAATACAAAAATTAGCCAGGCGTGGTGGCGGGTGCCTGTAATCCCAGCTACCCGGGAGACTGAGGCAGGAGAATCACTTGAACCCGGGAGACGGAGGCTTACAGTGAGCCAAGATAGCACCGTTGCACTCTAGCCTGGGCCACAGAACGAGACTCCATCTCAAAAAACAAAAAACAAAAAACAAAACAAAGATTTTGGGACTGCATGCCCAGAGAGTTCAGTTCAACAGGAGAACTTTTTCACAAATCCCCCAGGAAATTCTGATGCAGGCAGCCTGAGCCCCTTTCTTCCTTTTCTCCAGTGTCTTTTTCCTGAGGGCCTGACCCCTGGTTTCTTTTCAGGTGAAAGTAGTTACTCCTTGGTCTAAATTTCCATCTAGCTGTGCCCTTCTGGATCTCTGCAGCCTGTGGGCTCCCCTGCCTTCCCCATGGCCAGCTGCTACTAGGCATATCCACTTAGATGCCCTCCAAGTTCTCTAACCCAACATATCCAAAATGGAGCTCACCCCATTCCCTAAATCAGCCCACTCTCTCTAGGGGGCTCTTGGACCATCAGGCTCTTTGGGTCTGCCTCAAGGCTCTCAGCATAAAGTGCATGATTGGCGATGGGCTGCACCTCCTTGCCCTAACCCCAGCAATGTACAATGCATGCTTTGCGCTCTCACATGCTCCCCTGCTGCTGTTCCCTCATTCTAAAACCCTGTCCCAGACTTGCTGACTCCCGCCTGTCCTGCAGGTCTCCACGGTTTTTGAGGGGTAGGGGAAGGGAAGAGCAGGGTACTGATGGGAGTGCTCACTTCCACTCCAGAACTCTGCTTACTTCTTACATGGCTCATAAAGGTGCAGCTCGTGAGGTTACCTGTCTTTGGTAATACCTCTAGGTCTAAGCATCTTACTTTTTTTTGAGACGGAGTTTCGCTCTTGTTGCCCAGGCTGGAGTGCAATGGCGCGATCTCGGCTCACCGCAACCTCCGCCTCCTGGATTCAAGCGATTCTCCTGCCTCAGCCTCCCAAGTAGCTGGGATTACAGGCATGCGCCACCACACCCGGCTAATTTTTTGTATTTGTAGTAGAGATAGGGTTTCTCCAAGTTGGTCAGGCTGATCCCAAACTCCCAAGCTCAGGTGATCTGCCTGCCTCGGCCTCGCAAAGTGCTGGGATTAAAGGCGTGAGCCACCGCGTCCTGCACGCATCTTGCATCCTAGGACCCAAGATCCCTTTATTCACTCAATAAATGTAATATTGAACACTTTGTGCCAACACGCTCTCTAAGTACAGGAGAGAAAGCAGTAAACAGAACAGGGAAGATCCCTGTGCTTGTGGAATTTATATTCTAACATGGCAAGGCAAGCAATACACAAATAAGTAAAATATATAGTGTGTTTCATGTGGTAAGTGCCATGGAGTAAAATAAAAGTTGGGGAGTGGATAAAGGAGACTGGGTAGGGGTGATGTAGTTTTCAAGAAGAAAATCTTGAATCCAGGAGGCCTGTAATCCCAGCTACTCAGGAGGCTGAGGAAGGAGAATCACTTGAACCCAGGAGGTAGAGGTTGCAGTGAGCCGAGATCACGACACTGCATTCCAGCCTGTGTGATGGGAGTGAGATTCCATCTCAAAAAAAAAAAAAAAAGGGAGAAGAAAATCTCTTGGGATGTTGGGCTTGGTGAAGAGTTCATGACACCAAAAGCATGATTTATAAAAGGAAACTCAATACATTGGACTTTATTAAAATTAAAAACATTTGCTCCATGAAAGATCCTGTTAAGAGGATGAAAAAAGCTGCAGACTGGGAGAGTATATTTGTTTTTTTGTTGTTTTTTTGTTTGTTTGAGATGGAGTCTTGCTCTGTCACCCAGGCTGGAGTGCAGTGGAGTGATTTCGGCTCACTGCAACCTCCGCCTCCTGGGTTCACACCATTCTCCTGCCTCAGCCTCCTGAGTAGCTGGGACTACAGCCATGCACCACCACGCCTGGCTAATTTTTGTATTTTTAGTAGAGATGGGGTTTCACCATGTTGGCCAGGATGGTCTCAGTCTCTTGACCTCATGATCTGCCTGCCTTGACCTCCCAAAGTGCTGGGATTAGAGGTTTGAGCCACCGTGCCTGGCTGGGGGAGTAGATTTGAAAATCGCATATCTGATAAAGGACTCAGCTAAATTATATCAAGTCCTTTCAAAACTGAATATTAGGCTGGGCATGGTGTATCATGAGGTCAGGGGTTTGAGACCAGCCTGGCCAGCATGGTGAAACCCCGTCTCTACTAAAAATACAAAAACTAGCCAGGTGTGATGGTGGGCACCTGTAATCCCAGTTACTCAGGGGACTGAGACAGGAGAATCACTTGAACCTAGGAGGTGGAGGTTGCAGTGAACTGAGATCACGCCACTGCATTCGAGCCTGGGTGACAGAGTGAGACTACGTCTAAAAACAAAAACAAAAACAACCCTGAATGTTAAAACAAGCAGTCCAATTAGGAAATGGGCAAAAGACATGAACAGATATTTCACTGAAGAGAATATATGGATGGCAAATAAGCACATGAAACCATGTGTAATATCACCAGCCATTAGGGAAATGCAGTGAAGACCACGCTGAGATATTACTGTGCACCTATTAGAAGATCTAAAATCAAAATTAGTGACAATACCAAATGCTGGCAAAGATATAGAAAAACTGGATCTTTCCTATATTGCTGGTGGGAATATAAAATGGTACAGCAGCCACTCTGGAAAATAGTTTGGCAGTTTCTTTCAGAACTAAACATACATTTACCAACCAGCAGTTGAAATCTTGAGCATTTATCCTAGAGAAATGAAAACTTACATCTGCACAAAAACCAGTACACGATTGTTGATAGCAGTTTTATGTGGAATAGACCCAAACTGGAAACAACCAAAAATGTCTGTCAATAGGTGAATAAACAAACTGGTATAGCCATTACCATGGAATGCTACTTAGTAATAAAAATAAAAACGTAATATTGATATGCACAACAACTTGGATGGCTCTCAAGGGCATTATGCTGAGTGAAAAAAGCCGATCTCAAATGATCACATAAAGTGTGATTTCATTTATATAATATCCTCAAACTTAAAGGGTCATATATAGAGATGGAAAACACAAGTGGTTGCTTGGGCTTTGGGCTGGGGGAGCAGGTGGGAGTGACTCTAAAGGGGTCTCTTGACAGAGATCTTTGTGGCAATGGGACAGTTCTGGTGGGATAATCTGTTGGCTGCAGTTGTGGTTACACAAATATATGCATGTGCTGAAATGACATAGAACTATGCACACATATTGCACCAACACCAATTTCTTAGTTTTGAAATTGTACTATAATGCAAGATATGACCATAGAGGGGAACTGGGTGAAGAGCACTGGGACCTCGCTGTACTATTTTTGCAACTTCCTGTAAATTTATAATCATTTCAAAATAAAGGCCGGGCGCAGTGGCTCATGCCTTGTAATCCCAGCACTTTGGGAGACCGAGGTGGGCGTATTACCTGAGGTCAGGAGTCCAAGACTAGCCTGGCCAACATGGCGAAACCCCGTCTCTACTAAAAATACAAAAATTAGTTGAGCAAGGTGGTGTACACCTGTAATCCCAGCTACTCAGGAGGCTGAGGCAGGAGAATCGCTTCTACCCGGAAGGCGGAGGTTGCAGTGACCCGAGATGGCACCACTGCACTCCAGCCTGGGCAACAGAGTGAGACTGTCTCAAAATAAATAAATAATAAAAAACAAAATTTAAAAAACGAAAATGTGTGTTACACATGACAATGCTATAGAGAAAAATAAAATAACAGTGGGGGGTGGTAAGGAAGGCTGGGATGGGGGTGGTTAGAGAAGGCCTTACTGAGAAGGTAACATTTTAATGAAGTCTTAAAGGAGGTGTGAGAGTGAGTTGTGAGTCTCTGGGGATAGAGTGTGCTAAGCAGAGAGCACAGCCTATGCAAACACCCTAAGACAGGTGTGTACCTGGCATGCTCACAGAATGTGTAAGAGGCCATTGTGATGGGAACCTTGGTCATGAGGGAGAGAAGAGAAGATGGAGTCCAAGAAATAGTAGGGAGAGCAGGGCAGATCACATTGGACCGTATGCCACTGTAAGGACTTTAGCTTTTACGCTGAATGAAATGGGGGCTCTTGAGCAGAGGAGTGACATGTCTAACATGTCAGCTGCTCTGAAAGTAGATGCAGAATGGAAGCAGGGAGACAGGAGGCTATTGCAGAAATCCCGGTGAGATGCCAGTGGCTTGAAAGAGGGTGGTAGAAGTTGGGGTGAGGAGAAGTGGCTTGAATTTTGATAGATTTTGAAGGTAGTGCCTACAGGATTTTCTGAAGGATTGGAAAAGGAGTGTGAGAGAAAGAAAGGAGTTGAATCCAACAATTTTTGGCACGAGCCACTGGAAGGAAAGTGTAACCCATAGCTGAGACAGGGAAAGCTATAGAAGGAGCAGGTCTGGGGATGGGGGAGCGTGTTAACTCTGAGAGCTCTGTTAGACATTCAGGGAGAAAAGTGGAATTGGCAGCTGCATATATGAGTCTGGAGTTCAGGGGAGGGGTAACATAGCTGGAGCTAGAGACATAAAGGGGAGAATCACTAGCATGTGGATTGTATTTAACACTGTGAGTCTGGATGATACCGGTACAGGAGTGAGGAAGGTAGAAAAGAGGAGGTTGGGCAGAAGAGCTAGGAAAGAAGTCTGTTAAAAAAAAAAAAAAAAAAAAAGCCAAATAAAGAATTTCAAGGTGTGGGAGTGGGTCACTGGGTCAAATGATGTTGAGAGTTAGGGAGAATTGTCTATTGAGTTTGGCCCAGGGGACATCCATGGGGAGAGTGAAGAGTAAAGTCAGATACTGGGATAGTGGTGATCACCTGTAAAAGTAAGCCCTTTTGTTCTCCCCCACCCCAGGAACACTCCATCAAAGTACTCGAACTGATCTCCACCATCTGGGACACAGAATTGCACATTGCGGGCCTCAGACTCCTCAACAACCTTCCGCTGCCCGACTATGTGCATCCACAGCTGCGACGGGTGATGCCTGCCTTGATGGAGATCCTGCAGTCAGACTACATCCTGGCACAGGTGCCTGAGGACCATGGCCAAGGCCCTGCCTTGCTGACCAGCCCTAGCACAGCACTTAGAGAGAGGAGCAGAGGTTCATGTCTTCCTTGCTCAGGCTCAGACTCACCTGCCTTCTCATGCTTTACTCTTTCCTTTATTCAGGTGCAAGCCGTACGACTGCTGAGCTACCTGGCACAGAAGAATGACCTTCTCTATGATATTCTCAACTGCCAGGTGAGAAAGAAATTGAAGAGGGGCTGATGAATGGCAACTCAGGTATAGGGGGAGGGAAGAATCATAGCATCTCCAGACAGATTTGCCCCTGATGAGTTGTTTTAGTTATCTTCCTGCCTCTGCACTAAATGCATTGAAAATCATCCCTGTTCTGTTCCCTGCAGTAGAAGGAGATGCCATTTTGTTGGGAGAGGGATTCCCTTTTTTTTTTTTTTTTTTTTTTTGAGACCGAGTCTTACTCTGTCGCCCAGGCTGGAGTGCAGTGGCGCGATCTCAGCTCACTGCAAGCTCCGCCTCCCGGGTTTGCGCCATTCTCCTGCCTCAGCCTCCCGAGTAGCTGGGACTACAGGCGCCCATCAGCACACCCAGCTAATTTTTTGTATTTTTAGTAGAGATGGGGTTTCACCGTGTTAGCCAAGATGGTCTCGATCTCCAGACCTCATGATCTGCCCACCTCGGCCTCCCAAAGTGCTGGGATTACAGGCGTGGACCACTGCGCCTGGCTGGGATTCCCCTTTGAGGAGTTTCCTGAACTCTGAGAGTTAGGGACACAGGAGACAAAACAAAAGTTAATGTAGGTATTTTAATATTGGGGGGAAATTACTATGGTAAAGAGCCTTATTAGGGATAGAAAAAGTTACTCTGTGATAATCAGTGGTTCAGTTCACCAGAACAGTAGGGCAACTCGAAACTTGTATGCACCTAATAACATAGCCTCAAAATATATATGACAAAAATTGAGGCCGGGCGCGGTGGCTCACGCCTGTAATCCCAGCACTTTGGGAGGCCGAGGCGGGCGGATCACAAGGTCAGGAGATCGAGACCACGGTGAAACCCTGTTTCTACTAAAAATACAAAAAATTAGCTGGGCGCGGTGGCGGGCGCCTGTAGTCCCAGCTACTCAGGAGGCTGAGGCAGGAGAATGGCGTGAACCCGGGAGGCGGAGCTTGCAGTGAGCCGAGATTGCGCCACTGCACTCCAGCCTGGGCGACAGAGCGAGACTCTCTCTCAAAAAAAAAAAAAAAAAAAAAAAAAAATTGAAAGGAGAAATTGACAAATATACCACTACAGTGGGAGATTTGGAATATTTTTACCACTCTGGCAGCAACTGATAGATTAAAAAACCAAAACTAGTGAGGATATACTCTTAGTGAATAACACAAATAAGCTTGAGCCATTAGACATACCCAGAACAGTCTACAAGGATTAAATGCACAGCCCTCTCAAGCGCACACACAATATTTAAGAAGTTACACACTAAGCCTTAAAGTTTGTCTCAACAAATTTTCCAGAATGAATATTATCATATCACTCTTTTTTTTTTTTTTATCACAAGGCAATTAAGTTAGAGGATAATAATGAAAGAAAAACTAAAATATTACTACATACCTGAGTCTGAAATTTAGGCATGTTTGGGAGTTTAGGCAATAGGAGTATACAAGAACAAGAATTTTATAACTTGCCTAGGAGTTTATTCTCATTTTTTCTCTATTCCCATCACAGGTTCACTCCAACTTCCTAAACCTGTTCCAGCCCACACAGCCAGGGAGTCTCCTGTATGAGGTACTGGTGTTTGCTGAGCGGCTGAGTGAGGGCCGGAACGCACCCCACTACCGCGCGGTGAAATGGCATTACAACGAACAGTCCCTGCATGAATCCCTCTTTGGGGAAGAGTCGCGACTGGCAGACCGACTGCTTGCCCTGGTCATCCACCCTGAGGAGGATGTTCAGATCCAGGCATGCAAGGTCATTGTCAGCCTGCAGTATCCCCAGGACTTGAGATCCCGGCCCTCCTCCTGCCAGCCCAGTCGTTCATACTTTAAAAACACGGAATAAAATTAAGGAGAGCCAATAAATGAGTATGGGATAGAAACTTGAAGTTTCCTGAAGTTTGATTGTCTGTCGGTGGCCTTCCAGGGCTGGATGGAGATTTCATTCAGCATAACTTCTGCTCCAGAGTGTGGCACAGCATGGGCTTATCTCCCAAAGCACATCCCCGCTTCGATGTTTGGGGGACTGGCTCCCCTCTCCTCCCTCCCTTCCTCTCTCTCTCTCTCTCTTTCTTCTTTCTTTTTCTTTCGATGGAGTCTTGCTCTGTTGCCCAGGCTGGAGTGCAATGGCACAATCTTGGCTCACTGCAACCTCCGCCTCCTGGGTTCACACCATTCTCCTGCCTCAGCCTCCTGAGTAGCTGGGACTACAGGCGCCCACCACCACGCCCAGTTAATTTTTGTATTTTTAGTAGAGATGGGGTTTCAGCATGTTGGCCAGGCTGGCTCTTGCTGCTTTTCAAATCAGTGTGGAGCCATTGCTTTCAGGGGGTTGGAAGAAGGCAGGCTTGGGGATTGAAGCCAAAGATAATCAACAGGATACAGGATAGCATTGGGTTAATTAGGATGGGCGAGGCTATGCCACAGTAACAACACTCGCACCTCAGTGGCTTAAACATGGCAAAGGCTAATTCTTGTTTACACTGCATGCTCATTGCAGATCAGCGGTGGGGGTGGAAGGGCAGGCCTCTGCTTCACAACATCCTCACACAGAGACCCAGGCTGAGGGAGGCTTCTTCATTGTGTTTCTACAACTATTACAGAAGGACAGGTTACGTGGCAGTGATAAATGTCATCACTTCTGCTCACATCTCATTAGCCAAAGGGAGTAAGGAAGATCATTCTTTCCACGTGTCCAAGCAAGAACTGATGATACTTGGTGACAGCATTAATGACAGAGATCTGGGGCATACTGGGTCAGAAAGGGAGCTCTGGAATCAGAGTGCTATCTTGAAGTCCCAGCTCTGTCACTTACTAACTGTGTGACCTCAGGGAAGCCATTAAACCTATTCAAGCTTCAGGCCCCTCATCTGTCAAATGCATATAATAATAGTACTGATTTCATGAGGCTGTTGGGAAAAAGAAAGGGGGATTGTATGAGTTAAAGAATGTAAGCCACAGTGTTCTGCATGCATTCCTCAAAGATGGGCTCTGAGGAGCTATGAAATCATCACTGAGAAAGCCGGGCGCGGTGGCTCATGCCTGTAATCCCAGCACTTTGGGAGGCCGAGGCGGGCAGATCACCTGAGGTTGGGAGTTTGAGACCAGCCTGACCAACATGGAGAAACCCTGTCTCTACTAAAAATACAAAATTAGCCAGGTGTGGTGGCACACGCCTGTAATCCCAGCTACTTGGGAAGCTGCAGCAGGAGAATTGCTTGAACCCAGGAGGCAGAGGTTGCAGTGAGCCGAGATTGCACCATTGCACTCCAGCCTGGGCAACAACAGTGAAACTCCATCTCAAAAAAAAAAAAAAAAAAAAAAAATCATCCCTGGGGAGGTCCTTGGAGAGTGTTGCCTCCAGCGTTTCTCCAGTCTCTTCAGGTTATAGGCACTGGGGAGTCCTGAAGTCCTCCATGAAGCACCCTGAAAAGTCATTGAAACTTAAGCTTTGGAAACCAGAACAATGGTGTGAGGAATATAACGCCATAACCACGAAGTTTCCTGAAACAAGAAGACTGTCAAACCAAATATGGTCACCTGGCCCTTATTCATTGTTTTATCTGTGAATCCTTGCTGGGAAACAGTAGGGATTGCTAATGGTTTAAGAAAATGCTAGGCCGGGCGCAGTGGCTCAAGCCTGTAATCCCAGCACTTTGGGAGGCCGAGACGGGCGGATCACGAGGTCAGGAGATCGAGACCATCCTGGCTAACACGGTGAAACCCCGTCTCTACTAAAAAAATACAAAAAACTAGCCGGGAGAGGTGGCAGGCGCCTGTAGTCCCGTACTCAAGAGGCTGAGGCAGGAGAATGGCGTAAACCCGGGAGGCGGAGCTTGCAGTGAGCTGAGATCCGGCCACTGCACTCCAGCCTGGGCGACAGAGCGAGGCTCCATCTCAAAAAAAAAAAAAAAAAAAAAGAAAATACTATGTGAGAGAAACCTAATGTTGGAGCTATTCCCAGCCTGAGTCTGCTCAATCTAGGACAAAGAAGCTGGTCCAGCCACGGGCTCCTGGTGTTCTTCAGAAGTAGGATTTGAAAACCAGTCTCGTCCAGGACCAACCCTGGCATGGAAAACAAGCCCAAAAAGGAAAAGTGACTTGCTCAAGGTCACATGACTGGTCTAGGGCAGAAATAGGATTAGAACCTCCTACTACTGAGCTTTTCTTTTCCCCTCACATGCTTTGATCCAAGCCCCCTAAGAGTGGGTCATGGATTCTAAGCCAAAACCTATGGAAATTGAGGAGGATCTTGATGCTTCTGGATTTTAGAGGCCAGTTTAGGACTGAAGTACTTAAGGAAATCTGTCACCACTTAATCCCTGGCCCAAGGTCATATCACTCAGGTGGAATAGGGAGGGTGTTTCTTGATGAGGATGGGCTGATGGGAAAGAGCCAGAGCCTATAGAGAGGCCAGCCCCGTCACTGTCTCCCAGAATGAGTGGGCAGTCACTACCAGATCTGAATCAGCACCCCTTGTCTCCCTCCTGAGTTCAGGCCTGAGGCTGCTCCTTCTTGCTGCTGGATACACTGCAGCCACCCCAGTGGAACTTGTCCAATGCCAGCATTGCCTTTCGACCAGCTCCATGTGTGCCCGTGTCACCAACAAGGTGTTGGGCATCACTTTCAAATTCTCCTCCCCACCACATCCACCTCGTTCCCCCATTTCCATTGCTACTGCCCTGTCCTCCACATCAGGACTTGCCTACTTTTTTTTTTTTTTTTTCTTTTTTTTTGAGACAGGGTCTCACTCTGTCTCCCAGGCTAAAGTGCAAACACGGCTCACTGCAGCCTCAACCTCCCAGGCTCACGTGATCCTCCCACCTCAGCCTCCTTGGGTAGCTGGGACTACAGGAATGTGCCACCGTGCCCAGCTAATCGTTTGTATTTTTTTGTAAAGACAAGGTTTTGCACGTTTCCCAGGCTGGTCTCAAACTCCTGGGCTCAAGCAATCCAACCTCCTCAGCCTCCCAAAGTGTTGGGATTACAGGTGTGAGCCACCACACTGGGCCTGACTCTTCCCCCTCCTGGTTTCCATCCTCTCCAGCCCTACACACTCCAGGCTAATTTTATAATCCCACATGGCACCATTCTCAAAAACCTTCAGGGGCTCCCCATTGCCATGGTGAAATCTTTCTCAGCCTCAAAGCAAAGTCATGTGATCTGATAGGTATAAATGTATTCTCAGCAAAAGGTTGAGTTTTGTCCTCAAAAGATGTGGTCACTGGCCCCCCCCCCCCTTTTTTTTTTTTTTTTTGAGATGGAGTCTCGCTCTGTCGTCCAGGCTGGAGTGCAGTGGCCGGATCTCGGCTCACTGCAAGCTCCGCCTCCCGGGTTAATGCCATTCTCCTGCCTCAGCCTCCCGAGTAGTTGGGACTACAAGTGCCCGCCACCTCGCCTGGCTAGATTTTTTTTGTATTTTTGGTAGAGACGGGGTTTCACCGTGTTAGCCAGGATGGTCTCAATCTCCTGACCTCGTGATCCACCCGTCTCAGACTCCCAAAGTGCTGGGATTACAGGCTTGAGCCACCGCGCCCAGCTGGACCCCTTTTTTACATGACAAAACCAAATGAATTAGCTTTGCATTCAAGGCCCTTCACAATGTGATCCTCTTGCCTGCCTCAAGCCCACTGTGCCAAATCTCTGCTCCAGCCAAACTGGAGCAAACTAGTCATTGCTGCCCTAATCATACCATGTGTACTTTTGCTCCAAATGTGTTCTCTTTTTTTACTTTAAATTACTATTATAAAAAGAATATGCCTCCAAACTTTTTTTTTTCTTTTTTTGAGACAGAGTTTTGCTCTTGTTGTCCAGGTTGGAGTGCAATGGCGCAATCTCCACTCACCGCAACCTCCGCCTCCCGGGTTCAAGCGAGTCTCCCTCTCAGCCTCCCAAGTAGCTGGGATTACATGCATACGCCACCACACCCGGCTAATTTTGTATTTTTAATAGAGACAGCATTTCTTCATGTTGGTCAGGCTGGTCTCAAACTCCCGACCTGAGGTGATCTGCCTGCCTCAGCCTCCAAAATGCTGGGATTACAGGCATGAGTCACTGCACCTGGCCTACTTTTGATACAACTTTCCTGCTGCTTAGAGTGCTAGAATGGCCTTCCCTCTTCTTCCCACTGGACTGTGCCTTCTAGTGTCATCAACGTTGACGTCCCACTGCAGCCGAGATCTTTTTTCAAGCATACCAGCCTTTGGTGCATCCTGCAGCGCTTCTCATCTGAACTCTCACTTGGCATTTGGCAAATTAAAGCTTGAATCTTACATACTTTGTACTTTTATTCTTTTTTGAAGTAGGACATATGTTTTTGTTTGTTTGTTTGTTTGTTTTTGAGACGGAGTCTCACTCTGTTGCCCAGGCTGGAGTGCAGTGGCGTGATCTTGGTTCACTGCAACCTCTGCATCCCCAGGCGATTCTCCTGCCTCAGCCTCCTAAGTAACTAGGATTACAGGTGCCCATCACCATACCCAGCTATTTTTTTGTGTTGTTGAGATGGAGTCTTGCTCTGTTGCCCAGGCTGGAGTACAGTGGCACGATCTTGGCCCACTGCAAACTCTGCCTCCCAGGTTCAAGCAATTCTCCTGCCTCAGCCTCCCAAAGTAGCTGGGATTATGGATGTGCACCATCATGCCTGGCTAAATTTTGTATTTTTAGTAGAGACCAGGTTTCACCATGTTGGCTAGGCTGGTCTTGAACTCCTGACCTCAAGCGATCTGCCTGCCTTGGCCTCACAAAGTGCTGGGATTATAGGTTTGAGCCACTGTACCCAGCCTGCCTGCAGTAGGACATACCTGACTGCTTATCAAAGCCTTGAAAAGGCTGCTCAGGGCAGGCACATGATAGCAATCGGCTGATGGTAATGAAAGGAATTGGCAGTGGGCAGATCAGATGGGAGTGGTGTATTAGTTATCTGTTGCCATGTAACAAATTATGAGAAAACTTGGTGTATCAGTCTGGGTCTGATCAAGAGAGAAACCGCATAGTAATTTAACAGGAAATTTGAATATGATTATTAAAACAGGGAATTGGAGTAACAAAGAATTGGTTAGTAAGGAGTTATGAGAACCCTATGGAATAATGAATAGCTGGCATGAGGTGCAGCTCCTACCTCCCAAGGCTGAGATATAGCACCCAAGAAAGAGGTATCCTCTCCCCACCCAGGGCCGAGATCCAGACCCTGTTGAGTAGAGCACAGCCCACAGCTCACTAGGTGGCAGAAAAGTCACTGTACTGTCATGCCAGTGGAACTTGCCAGATATATGCCCTCTAGGATGCCAGGGAAAGCTCTTCCCCAGGGAGGTGTGGAACTAGAGACTTTCCACTACAGAGCTAACTGAGTGGGGTGCAGGGGAAGCTGCTGCTCACTGGGTCCTGTTGGTCTTCATGTGCTGCGGGAGCCGGCACTGGAGAACCTGTGGGTGCTGCAGGAGCCTGATGCAGGAGAAGCCACATGCACACAGGTGCTATGTGAGGCAGAAGTTGGAGCCATTCTGCTTATGCTACAGCCCAAGGTGGGCAGTGCCAGGAGAAGCTGCTAGCCTCTGGGTGTTGCTGGCTACTCCAGAAACTGAGCACTGAAAGCTGTTTGCACAGTAGGAGCTTGTCAATCAAGCACACTGGAACCAGGAAGCAAAAACCTCTTCCTCCCACAATGTCTCTCCAGCTCCCTTCCTCTTAGTCATTTAAATATCAATAAACATATGTTACCTCTCACAGGAATTTGAGAGCATCTTGACTGGGTGGTTCTGGCTCAGTCAAGCTGTGGTTACAGTTACGCTTTTGCCAAGGACTGTTGTTATTTGAAGGCTTGACTGGGGCTGGAGGATCCCCTTCCAAGACAGCACAGTAATGGGACTGACAAGTTGGTGCCAGCTGTTGGCAGGAGGCCTCAGTCTTCCTACACGTGGGCATCTCCACAGGGGTGTTTGAGAGTCTTCATGATGTAGCAGGACGAGCCGCAGACAAAACTCCTTAGACACCGAGTTAAAGAAGGAAGGGGTTTATTCGGCCAGGAGCATTGGCAAGACTCCTGTCTCAAGAGCCGAGCTCCCTGAGTGAGCAATTCCTGTCCCTTTTAAGGGCTCACAACTCTTTAAGGGGGTCTGCGTGAGAGGGTTGCGATCAATTGAACAAGCAGGGGGCACGTGACTGGCGGCTGCATGCACTGGTAATTAGATCGGAACAAAATAGGATAGGGATTTTCACAGTGCTTTTCTTTTCTTTTCTTTTTTTTCTTTTTGAGACAAAGTCTGGCTCTGTCGCCCAGGCTGGAGTGCAGTGGCGCGATCTCAGCTCACTGCAACCACCGCCTCCCGGGTTCACACCATTCTCCTGCCTCAGCCTCCTGAGTAGCTGGGATTACAGGTGCCGCCATCATGCCCGGCTAATTTTTGTATTTTTTTTTTAAGTAGAGACGGGGTTTCACCATGTTCGCCAGGATGGTCTCAATCTCCTGACCTTGTGATCTGCCCGCCTCGGCCTCCCAAAGCGCTGGGATTACAGGAGTGAGCCACCACGCCCAGCCTCACAGTGCTTTTCTATACAATGTCTGTAATCTATAGATAACATAACTGATTAGGTCAGGGGTCGATTTTTAACTACTAGGCCCAGGGTGTGGCACCGGGCTGTCTGCCCGTGGATTTCATTTCTGCCTTTTAGTTTTCACTTTTTCTTTCTTTGGAGGCAGAAATTGGGCATAAGACAATGTGAGGGGTGGTCTCCTCCCTTATTCCCCACCTTTGAGACTCTCACTCAATAGTGGGAGTTCTCACTTTCATTTTTACTACTCATGTCTTCTTGCAAGACAGATCGATAGTGATTCATATAGTACACTTGTGCTGAAGCATTTTGGTGAACTAAGGTAGTGATCAAGCTTTTTTATCATTTGAAGAAGTACAGGTAGCAAACAACGGGGCAGTAAGCAGGTTCCTATTACTATTATAACTCTTATTATAACAGTTTTAAATCCTCCTAGCGCTGGGAACCATTTTTCCAAACATGGTCCCAGGATCAAATCCATGCCACACTTGCATGGGCACATGTGCCAGTTTTGTCATATCTCTAACTATATCTTCAACTACTTGCCCTTGATTATGTATGTGTAGGCAGCAATTAGTAAGGTTAAATTTCCTACAGACCTCTCCTTCAGCTGCTAGCAAGTAGTCGAGAGCTAATCTACTTTGATAGATAGCATTTCTCATCTGAGTTTCTTGCCTGGCCAGAATAGTCAAGGCTCTGCCAGTTTTATTAGTGATTTTTTTTTTAAGACAGCTTGTAACCGTATGATTCGGCTGATCATGTAAATGGGGGTCCAACATCCCCACGAGCCATTTTGTGCCTAAGTAGCAGGCCTATAATATTGTATGATTCTCTCAGGGGGCCATTTATCATTTTTTCAATTTCCTATAGCTATGCTTCTCTTCTTGTGGGAAGCATAGACAGGGAAGCCCAGGAGTTCACCCGTTTTTATGGGCAGTTGGAAGAAAGATGGTTTAATAGTGCCGATAACACAACTACCTGCCCACTGGTCAGGTAATTTGGCATAAGCTCTATGCCCACATATCCAGTATAATCCAGTGGGGGCTGTCCAGTCCCAGTGGGACTCCGGGTGGGTCCACACGGTTTGCAACTTTGGGAATTTACTAAATGGATTTCTCTCTGTGTGATTTGAACTCCGCCAAGTGACTGTTTTTGTGGTACCATTGCACAGTTTCTGTCTCAGGCAACTAAGTCGTCCCACAGGGTTAGTAAATTCTTTTCCTTCTCTAGCTATGCAATGTTGTCCAATAATTGAGGCTTTTAGGACCCAGAAATTATCAGGGTGATTCTTTTGAGCCAGGAATTCATCAGGAACTGGGTCTGTAGGTACTAATTCTCGGGCTTGCCATGGCCATTGATCTCTTATTACAGTTCCTCCACATACATAACATGAAGTGACATTGAGACACTGGGCTACACACTCAACTAATTGCAAAAACAAATTTTTTGTTTTTCCTGGAATTCCTGGTACTGGCACATGTAGTTCATCATAGAAAGTTTGAAACACTGGCTCAGGAGAGCGTTTGTAAACTTCTCCTCAAACCAAGATATTTACTCGAGGATCCAGTCTGGCCCCATCGATTCCTAAGGTCACACACTCCCGTTTTTTCCAGCGAGGATCAAGGGGATTGGTTATTACTAGCTCTAAGGGGTTACATTGTCCTTTAGTACAGGGAGGGCCATTTTTTCCTTTCTGAAGGTGGACTGGATCCTTTTCATTTTTTTTTTTAATCCAAGTGGCCTAAATGACATAAGACCAGTATTTACATTTATTTCCACACAGTCCTAATTTATGACGGATGTACTTATTTTCTGCCATATAGCCTCTTTTCTAATTAAGAGAACCACACCTTATTCCTAACTTATTACTATTAATGACAGCACAGGCATCAAATTTTAAGGTGACTTGTTTGGGCATCCCTTTTTCTTCTGTTTTGGCTAACACTTTACCCGCATCATTTATGAGCCCCTACCAGCCCTCAGTCTTTAATCTTATTTTTAAAACTGTGGTCATGGGAGGCTCAGATGGGTCATAACACACATCAGGTTGGTCATTTCCTGGGCTACATACCTTGGATAGAATAACATTATAAAAACAAGTTCTTTTTAGAGTTCAGTACACTTATAATAACCATAAAATAATAGGACCATAGCAACCTTTGGTCCTACCTCAGTGACTTGATGTATACACTGGGAACAGTCCTCAGTCTGAGGAAGGTCAGTTGAAGTCCTTACTGTAAAAGTCCAAATTTTAAGGAAAATGAGTCCTGCAATGAGTTTTCTCATGCTTCGGCCATGCGTGGACCAGTCAGCTTCCGGGTGTGACTGTAGCAGGGCTTGTCGTCTTCTTCAGAGTCACTTTGCAGGGGTTGGCGAAGTTGCTCCCGTCCATGTACCACTTACAGTCTACTCATGTTCAAGGATGGTCTCGGAGGTTGGGCCTGCTAGAATAAACTGAGTCCAGCACCTCTACACAGTTATGTTCAACTGGGCTCTCTGATACCGGGAGCAAGGTGGCGGGGTTTAGGGTGTTGCAAACTTCAATGGTTATGCGGAGATTTTCACATAGCAAGCTTTGGTACTTGGTTAATCTAGCATTTGTCAACCAATGATGTCCTTTGGTAGTCATTAAAGTTACCACAGCATGGGGGCCTTTATATTCAGGTTTTGCCTAAGGGTTAGTTTATCTGCTTCTTGTGCTAACAGGGCCGTTGCTGCTAGGGCCCTTAGACCTGGAAGCCAGACTTTGGAAACCCTAACTAGCTGTTTTGAGAGATAGGCCACTGGCCTTGGCCAGGGCCCCACAGTCTTTGTTAAAACTCCAACTGCCATTTTTTCTCTTTCTGACACAGAGTGTAAAGAGTTTTGTCAGGTCAGGTAGCCTCAGGGCTGGGGCTGACATGAGTTTTTCTTTTAACTCATGAAAAGCTCATTGCTATTGGTTGTAATAGATGTAGTTTATCTAATCTACATTTTTGTTAACTGTCACCCATAAAAATATTGACTCAAATCCTGCAGCTATTTGATTTCAAGCTTTAAATTGATCTGGTATTCCTCGTGGGAATCCAACTGCATCTAAGTAGACACGAGAGTCAAAAGACCCATAACGGGTTTCTCTCGCTTTATGATGTCTTATTTTTTTCCTTCTGGTTGATGAAATGCCAGGGTGAAAGGGATAGCCAATTAGACTAAAGCACAAGTGCCACTCCAGTTATTCGGCAGAGTGCCCAGTAAAGGTCCACCACAATACCACCACACATCCTCTCAGGGATGAACAAGGGCTGACTGATTGATAAGGTCTTGAAAATTCTTAAGCTCACTGCATCCTTTGAGGTCTCCAAGGAACGCTAAGTTTCCTCCCTGTCGTGAGAGACACGAAGTGAACTTAGTATTGGGAGATGGAGGCTGGATGGCCCTCTGGGGCTGACCTGCAGGGTGCTGGACTTTGGGATATAACAGAGAGAGCCTGGCACAACTTATTACTCCAGGCTGTAGAATCCTGGAAAAGAGCTACCATGCAGCCCACACCTGGTCGACTGGAGGACCACCTTAGTGGAAAGGGGACAATCTGGGCCTCTGGCCTGCCATGAACACAAGCATAGCAATTGCTTTTGTTTAATGTGCAGATGGAATATATGATCCATTTTAACCAGGCATTTGCATCTTGGTATCCTGTCTTAATTGCTAAAGTTTGTTTTAAGTCTTTAACTTCTATGATCCTCTAGTAAAATGAATGTATGATTTTAGAAAATTACAAAAACCGGTTGGGGAAGTCCATCCTTGCTCTTTAGTGGTCCACAGAACGTTGGACCAACTATGGCATGAAAGCCCTACATCGGGGGGCAAGATTTCTGGCTGGCACTGGAATCTTGATCGAAATCTCCCTGGATTAAATGGTCCTAGTTTACTAATGCCGTCTGAGGAGACTCAGGAAGGACAGAAGTACTTTCTGAAGTAGAGGGCTGTCTTTGACTTGGCAAGTCCCCACAGGGTATAACAAGGCAGGCATTAAATGCAATAGTTTGAGGCAAAATTGACTTGGTTATGTTAATAACTAGATGGTCAGCAACAGAATGAGGAAAGAAGAAAGAGTAATAGAACAGACGAAAATAGTTAAATTTTTCTTAGCTTTAGTTTGGTAGGGTTTTCACCTGGGACTATGGCCCACAGCTCTGGAGCGGGTGGCGCTTTCTTGACTTGGGTGTGATGAGTCCATCCTTTTTTGCTGTATGAACGGCAGTCTCGGTGGTTAGCAGCACAAGGTAGGGTCCTTCCCAGGCTGGCTCGAGTTTTTCTTCTTTTTACCCTTTGATGAGAACATGATCTTCAGGCTGGTGCTGGTTTACCGGAAATTCTGGGGGTGGTACATGTGCTAAAAGACTTTTAGTTTTTGAGAGAAAGGAAAGTGGAAGATAAACCAAGTAAATAATTGTTAAGAAATTGACCTTTTGTTTTAAATGTGGGGACCTTGGCAGTGGACTTTATAGTCCTTAGTGCCTTTTTACTGAGAAATTTCCTTTAGCACCTATTTTTATTAGTTTTTAAACCAAAGAAAGCCGAATACGATTTTATATTTAACAATGCTTCTCGTATGATTTTTATACCAGGTAAGCTAAATTTTATCTTTATATTAGTGTGTTATTAATGTTAAACCTAATTTTAATAAAACCTTATAGACATATTTATCTAATTTTTAATGTTTGACCATAAGGTAAGATTTTATAGGCTCTTTTTAACCTTTTATAATTTTTGCTAAAGAGCAGGTTGGCACCTTAAGAACAACCTGTTATGTTTTCACTTTAATGTCCAGTTCACAGAAAAACTGGATGATACTTCTTTAACTTTAGCTAATATGTTTACACACGGAATTTTCTTTACAATTAACATTTTAAAACTTGCTTAAACCTTCAAAACAGTAATTTTTTTTTCAACAGTTTTACATTCAGGAGGGCTACTTTTAAATTACACAACTTTTTTTGCATAAATTCTTTTTTATAACATTTTTCTCTTTAGTGACTTTCGCAGACAATTCTTTGACATGCCTCAACTTTCTGACTTATTACAAATATTTCTTTCTTTAAACAACCAGTTAATTTATTTCAGGACAAGAATCTACCGTATAATACTCTTTTTATATAAATTCCGCCCCCCTTTATTTTTCCTTTTTTTTTTTTTCCTTAGGATTCTTCTGAACTGGTGTGGTGTGCTCACAATGAAGTTTCCTCTAAAAGTTATTTTTTTCCTTTTTTTTTTTTGTTAGCAAAGCAGTTGCCACTACAGATTGAATGTATTTGGGCCATCCGCGGGTTACTGGGTTAAGGATTTTTGATAGGAAGGCCTTAGTGCTTTCGGGATACGCCCTTGTTTACACTGATAACAAAGTGGTATTGGAGTGTTATAGGGTTAGGGAGAATACCTTCAATTATCAATTACAGGTTTTAAATTTACCTTGGCTTTTAAAGGAATAGGGTGCACTTTTTTTTTTTTTTCTTAACTACTTGTATCTCTCTCTCTCTTTCTCTCTCTGCCTCTCTGTCTCTTCCTTTCTCTCTCTCTGCTGGTCTTTCCTTGCCTTTGCCAGCCTCTTATGCTGCTGTTCTCTCAACCACTGTGTGTTGGGGGTGGGGGGTCTAAAGCCAGCTGTAACCAAGTGTCTATGTATGGGAACTGGTCTGGGTTCCCTGGCTTACAGGTTACCTTGTGCCATACCTTTGAAACAAGGGACCTGTCCAGGCTTCCTTCTAATGGCCAACCTACCTCTAATGCTGGCCAGTCTATCTTACACAAAGTTTTAAGTTTTCCTGGTGTCATAGTACTCCATAGTCTCCCTTAAATTCTTTTTTGAAATTTTTCAACATAGTTCCTAGTAGGGTGGGCTTATTTGTGCCTGACCTATGCTTCTCTGAGACAAAACACCACACTCACACCACACGCACACCACAAAACAAAGAATGGGTAAAAAGGGTACACACACACTTTTGCAGTTTGCACCAAACCAAAATCAAAACCAAAATCAGAGTATCCAGAAATCCAAGCCAGGTCAAAACCAAAACCAAAGTATCAAGCAATCCAAGTCAAGTCAAAACCAAAAACCAATGTCCTGGTACAGGCACACCATGGGTGATCAGGCCACGCTTCCATTCAAATCGAGTAGGCAAGTTCCCAAGACCAATCCTGTCAAGCAATCCAAACCAAGTCAAAACCAAAACCAAAGTGCCGATAATGGCATGCCGTGGGTGATCAGGCCACGCTTCCACTCAAACGGAGTGAGCAAGTTTCAAAGACTAGTCTTACCAAGTTTTAGATGTCCAGACTCCAAGTGCCCATTCCTTCCTGGTGTTCAGCCACCGTGTTGATCCTCCATGGGGGCCTGCCACACACTGCTCTGGTGAGGTGTCCCACTGGGGCAAATGCCTACCCAGGAGCGCTCTCAGGATCTGCCTCACTCAGGCTGGTTGGAGTCCCCCGCAGGGATGTTCCAGAGGGCAGGCTTAAGCCGCCTAAGGAGCTGCCTTGAACATCTGCCAATCACCTCGCTTCCCAGACAGGAAACCAAGAAATGTAGCAGGACGAACGGCAGACAAAACTCCTCAGACACCGAGCTACAGAAGGAAGGGGTTTACTCGGCCAGGGGCATCGGCAAGACTCCCTCAAGAGCCGAGCTCCCCGAGTGAGCAATTCCTGTCCCTTTTAAGGGCTCACAACTCCAAGGGGGTGCGTGTGAGAAGGTCGTGATTGATTGAGCGAGCAGGGGGTACGTGACTGGGGGCTGCATGCACCAGTAATTACATCAGAACAAAACAAGATAGGGATTTTCACAGTGCATTTCTATACAATGTCTGTAATCTATAGCTAACATAACTGATTAGGTCAGGGGTCGATCTTTAACTACCAGGCCCAGGGTGTGGCGCTGGGCTGTCTGCTTGTGGATTTCATTTCTGCCTTATAGTTTTTACTTTTTGTTTCTTTGGAGGCAGAAATTGGGTGTAAGACAATATGAAGGGTGGTCTCCTCCCTTAATGACATACCAACTGGCTTGCCTTATAGTAAATCATCCAGGAGAGAACAGAGCAGACGCTGCAATGCCTTTTCTGACCTCACCTCAGAAGTCATACACTGTCATTTCAGCCACATTCTATTCATTAGAAGTCAGTCTAGCCCCCATTCAAAGGAAGGGAATCAGGCTCTACCTATTAATGGAAGAATATCAAGGAATTTGTGAACATTTAAAAACCACTACAAGTACATTGTCAACAAGGACTAATTGGACACCTACTGTGTGCTCAGCAGCTAGATGCATCTGTATCCCCACAGAGACATTCCCTGCCAAGGAGAAGAGAAATTTTATAACCAGTAGTTGACACTCCATCCTTCCCCTGTGTCTTTTTTTCCAGCTGTTTAGCTTGTTTTCTCACTTGCAGGCCTCTTTGACCCTCAGGCAATTCTATTTACAAAGAAACATCTCTTCCCATCTTCTCATTTAATTCTAACGTTTCAGAGAAGAGGAGTGGCTTGAATTGGATCTCCAGCGAGGAGAGAGAAGAGCTCTCCAGGCTGGGAGACTTGGACTTTACAGGAAGGGAAACCAATTAGAGTTTCCCTCTGATGGGCTTGTGATAGGGGTAGGGTGCTGGTAGATGATTTTGGCCAGGCTGATTGCCAGTTACTTCTCTCACTGATTACCTGAAGGAGATGTATGAGAGACAGAGACAAAGGGAACTCCAGCCCCACTGCATGGCTTCCAGTAGGACCCCAACACAGGGTTCTCAAGCAAAACTGGGCTGGAGTAGCCAGGTGTGTCTTAAAACTTAAAGCAGGGGCCGGGCACCTGTAATCCCAGTGCTTTGGGAGGACAGGCAGGGGGATCACTTGAGGCCAGGAGTTCCAAACAAGCCTGGACAACACAGCAAGACCCCCATTTCTTTTTCTCTTTCTTTTTTTTTTGAGATGGAGTTTCACTCTTGTTGCCCAGGCTAGAGTGCAACAGCATGATCTTGGCTCACTGTAACCTCCGCCTCCCAGGTTCAAGCAATTCTCTTGTGTCTCAGCCTCCTGAGTAGCTGGGATTATAGGCGCCCATCACTAAGCCTGGCTAATTTTTGGTATTTTTAGTAGAGACTGGGTTTCACCATGTTGGCCAGGCTGGTCTTGAACCCCCGACCTGACCTCAGGTGATCCATGTGCCTTGGCCTCCTAAAGTGTTGGGATTACAGGCGTGAGCCACTGTGCGAGACACCCCCATTTCTTTTTTTTTTTTCTTTGAGATAGAGTCTCGCTCTGTCACCCAGGCTGGAGTGCAGTGGCGCGATCTCGGCTCACTGCAAGCTCCGCCTCCCGGATTTCACACCATTCTCCCACCTCAGCCTCCGGAGTAGCTGGGACTACAGGCGCCAGCCACAATGCCTGGCTAACTTTTTGTATTTTTAGTAGAGATGGGGTTTCACTGTGTTAGCCAGGATGGTCTCGATCTGACCTCGTGATCCACCTACCTCAGCCTCCCAAAGTGCTGGGATTACAGGCGTGAGCCACCACGCCCGGCTAGACCCCCATTTCTACAAAATATTAAAATATTAGCCAGTTGTGGCAGTGTGCACAGTAGCCTCCCAGCTACTTGGGTGGCTGAGGTAGTAGGATTACTTGAGTCCAGGAGTTCAAGGCCGCAGTGATTTGTGATTGTGCTACTGCACTCCAGGCTGGGCAACAGAGTAAGACCCTATCTCTGAAAAAAAATGAAAACAAAATCTTTAAAGCAGAGCCTTTCATTTTCTCTAAACTCACATGTTACCAACGATGGCTCTCTGAGCCCAAAGCAATAAGAACTCTAGAGTTGCTCTTATGAGTGAAGAAACAAAAAAGAGAGAAGAAAGAGATTGGTTTCTTTTTGTTTGTTTGTTTTTTTGAGATGGAGTCTTGCTCTGTTGCCCAGGCTGGAGTGCAGTGGTGTGATCTCGGCTCACTGCAAGCTCTGCCTCCCAAGTTCAACCAATTCTCCTGTCTCAGCCTCCCGAGTAGCTGGGATTACAGGCGCCCGCCACCACGCCCAGCTAATTTTGTTGTATTTTTAGTAGAGACAGGGTTTCACCGTGTTAGCCAGGATGGTCTTGATGTCCTGACCTTGTGATCCATCCACCTTGGCCTCCCAAAGTGCTAGGATTACAGGCGTGAGCCACCATGCCCAGCGGAGATTGGTTTCACTTTTATGAAATAAGAATTTTTTTTATATTTCATAATATATTTGTATACATTTTTTGTATAACCTTTATACATCTCTGATAATAATAAATGGCAAATGTGGTAGGTAGCCTTCTAAAACTATCCAGTGACCCCAACTTCTTAAATATGCCCTGTTTAATTTGCTGCCCTTGAATCTGAGCTGGACCTAGTAATTTTCTTCTAACCTAGAATATGGCAAAGGGAGAGCATGCCCCCTTTTTTTTTTTTTTGAGATGGAGTCTCGTTCTGTCGACCAGGCTGGAGTGCAGTGGCACAATCTTAGCTCACTGCAACCTCTGCCTCCCAGGTTCAAGTAATTCTCCTGCCTGAACTTCCCGAGTAGCTGGGATTATAGGCGTCTGCCACCATGCCCAGCTAATTTTTTAAATTTTAATAGAGACGAGGTTTTGCTGTGTTGGCCAGGCTGATCTTGAACTTCTGACCTCAGGTGATCCACCTGCCTCGGCCTCCCAAAGTGCTGGGATTACAGGCATGAGCCACTGTGCCTGGCTGCATGTTACTTTTGAAATTAAACTACGAAAGACTGTGATTCCTCTTGTTTCCCATCTCTCTTGCCCTTTCACTTGCTCATGCTGATAAAGGCAGCTGCCAAGTTGTGAGCTTCCTTGTGGACAGGCCTACATGGTAAGGAACCCGGGAAGGACCCAGGCCAACAGACTGTGCAGAGCCAAAGTTGTCAGTCCAACAGCTTGTAAGGACCCAAAACCTGCCAATAACCTATTGAATAAGTTTGGAAGCAAATGCACCCGAGTGGAAATTGAAGATGACTGCAGCTGCCGCCAGCACCTCGACCACAGCCTTGTGAGAAACTCAGAGCCAGAGTACATGGCTAAGCTGTAATAGATTCCTGACACATAAAACCGTGAGATAAAAAATAATGAGTTAGGCCACTGATATGGTTTGGCTCTGTGTCCCCACCCAAACCTCCTGTTGAACTGTAATTCCCAACGTTGGGAGAGGGAGCTGGTGGGAGGTGATTGGATCATGGGGGCAGATCCCCGCTTGCTGTTCTCATGAAAGTGACTGAGTTCTCATGAGATCCGATGGTTTAAAAGTGTGTAACACGTCCCCCTCTGCTCTCTCTGCCATGGTAAGATGTACCTGCTTCCCCTTTGCCTTCCACCATGATTGTAAGTTTCCTGATGCCCCAGCCATGCTTCCCGTACAGGCTGTGGAAGTGTGAGTCAACAAACCTCTTTTCTTCATAAATTACCATCTCAGGTAGTTCTTTATAGCGGTGTGAGAACAGACTAATACAGCCACTAAACTTTGGGGGAATTCGTTTATGCAAGAAGGTAATCAATACAACAGGTGATTGTTCCAAGGGTCCAGGCACTGGGTCAGTTCTCTTCTTCCACTCAAGGATGGGAAGAAGAATACTCAATGCGACAAGTGTAAGCCTTTAATGCCTGTGACTCCTCCCCACAAGTAACTATGGCCTTCTGTGTGTCCTGGAACATGACATGGATTCCTTCCAGAGAAGCAGGACGGGCATGGAGGGAGCTTCCCCTTCTACAACACCTGCTCCCCCTGAGCCCAAGAATAAACCAAAACCCCAGCCTGGGAGGCCCCCTTTCCTCTCCGATGTCTTCCTTTCCTCAAAATCCCCTTATTGCCCCTGAGCTGCTCAGTAATTGTGACCTTAGAATGCTCTTTCCCATGAGCTGGGCCAAGGAGTTCTACAGTCAAAAGGAAGTGATGGCCAGGGACAGTGTCTCATACCTGTAATCCCAGTACTTGGGGAGGCTGAGGAGGGCAGATTGCTTGAGCTCAGGAGTTTGAGAATAGCCTGGGAAACATGGCAAAATCCCACCTCCACCAAAGAAAAGAAAAGAAAAGAAAAGAACAATATAGCTGGGCATGATGGCGCATGCCTGTAATCCCAGCTACTAAGGAGGATGGATTGAGACAGGAGGTCGAGGTTATGGTGAGCCATCATTGTGCCACTGCACTCCAGTCGGCGAGACAGAGTGAGACTCTGTCACAAACAAACAAATAAACAAACAAAGTGATGCTTATTTTTGCTGGGTGTTGTGGCTCACGCCTGTAATCCCAGCACTTTGGGAGGCCGAGGTGGGCAGATCACTTGAGGTCAGGCGTCCGAGACCAGCCTGGCCAATGTGGCAAAACCCCATCTCTGCTAAAAATACAAAAATTAGCCAGGCGTGGTGGTGCATGCCTGTAGACCCAGCTACTTGGGAGGCTGAGGCAGAAGAATCGCTTAAACCCAGGAGGCAGAGGTTGCAGTGAGCTGAGATCACACCACCGCACTCTAGCCTGGGTGACAGAGCAAGACTCCAACTCAAAGAAAAAAAAAAGTGATGCCTATTTTTCATCATGTGGAAGGAAAAGTTAAGTGAATAGATACTTTTTCCCATTTTCCCACTTGCTACGGCTTATCTGCTGATGAGTAACAGATGGCCAAATGAATGAGCAAGAAGCAAAGAGTATTAGAAAAACACAGAAATGTGATTTCTTTTTTTTTTTTTTTTTTTTTTTTTTTTTGAGACGGAGTCTCACTCTGTTGCCCAAGCTGGAGTGCAGTGGCACTATCCTGGCTCACTGCAAGCTCCACCTCCCGGGTTCACGCCATTCTCCTGCCTCAGCCTCCCCAGTAGCTGGAACTACAGGCGCCCGCCACCGCGCCCGGCTCATTTTTTGTATTTTTAGTAGAGACGGGGTTTCACTGTGGTCTCGATCTCCTGACCTTGTGATCCGCCCGCCTCGGCCTCCCAAAGTGCTGGGATTACAGGCGTGAGCCACCGCCCCCGGCCGAAATGTGATTTCTTAAAATAGTTTTTGTATTGGCCATGTGCAGTGGCTCAAGCCTGCAATCCCGCACTTTGGGAGGCTGAGGCAAGCAGATCACTTGGGAGTTCGACCTCAGGAGCCTGGCCAACATGGTGGAACCTCGTCTCTACTAATAATACAAAAAAAAATTAGTCAGGCGTGGTGGCATGCACCTGTGGTCCCAGCTACTTGGGGGGCGGAGGCAGGAGAATCAGCTGAACCCAGAGGTTGCAATGAGCTGAGATTGTTCCACTGCACTCCAGCCTGGGTGACAGAGTGAAACTGTGTCTCAAAAAATAAAAATAAAAGTAAACCCAAAAATGTCCGGAGCTGCACGCCCCGGCCATAGCAAATAATAATTGAGGATTAAACGCCTGAGCTATATTCATTTCCACCCCACACCTTCTCCCTATCTTTGCCTTTTTTCCCCTGTACTAATACCTCATTAAAGATGGCGCTCTTCCTGCTTCTTCTTCACTCACTTTTCCCGCGCCGGGGAAAATTGTTACTTAATAGCGCAAGCGCAACATGACGTCCCACCAGAGAAACCGAAACTAACCTGGCCACGCCCTCGGCAATGAGATCATTTCCGCCTTAGCCCAACCCCTTCCCTTCCAAGTGTATATAAGGCAGTGCATTACCGCCATTAAACGAGACTTGATCAGAGCACTGTCTTGTCTGCGTTTCTCGTGTCTCTTGTTCCCCAAATTCCCACCCCCTCCTCCAGGGCCTGCTCTGACTATCCCGCGGGCCGGGATACAAAAATAAACAAAAAAAAAGTTTATGTGTTTTTTGAGATGCAGTGACCTAGTTACATGCAATAGAGTGAGAAGAGGGAATGAAGACAGAGAGAAAGAAAACTGAGTTCCTGAGGTGGGATTAAATCTCCTGATGTTTCCTGGTTTCTACAGAGAGCACCAGAAGGTCCAGATCATCAGGACAAGCATGAGAATCACAGCTGCTTCTAAGGGAGTGAGCTGATTCCTAAAATTTGACCCATGGGTGGAATCTGGGGGAAGATTCCCCAAGGCAGAAGGTACTCCAGGCCACATCCCTGGAAAGTGAGGAGGAGGCACTGTGTAATGTATCCTCTCTGCTAACACTGGAAACCATCAAAGCTAACTGCTGAGCATCAGTGACATCCTCTCAGGACATGGTTGGCAAATTTTTGTTGTTTGTAAGAGCTGGAAATGTGGGTCACTGTGTCTGGTACAGCCCTGTCAGTGGGGGTGAGGCAGGATGACAAAGGCAATCTAATTCTTACTATGGAATCTCTCCATTCTCGTATCATCCTGGATAATTGTATTCTGGGGGATGTTGGAGTCAAATACGAGTCTAGGAGACAAAGAGGTCATAGAATGGAGATTTTGGGCCGGGCACGGTGACCCAAGCCTGTAATCCCAGCACTTTGGGAGGCTGAGACGGGCGGATCACGAGGTCAGGAGATCGACACCATCCTGGCTAACACGGTGAAACCCCGTCTCTACTAAAAAAAAATACAAAAAACTAGCTGAGCGAAGTGGCGGGCGCCTGTAATCCCAGCTACTCAGGAGGCTGAGGCAGGAGAATGGCTTAAACCGGGGAGGCGCAGCGTGCAGTGAGCTGAGATCCGGCTGCTGTACTCCAGCCTGGGCGACAGAGCGAGACTCCGTCTCAAAAAAAAAAAAAAAGAATGGAGATTTTGTAGTTAAGGAGCTTAGAGACAGGACTCTTAGGCGTAGGTAGGAGTGTAACTTGTGGAATTAGAAGGCATGCTCCATACTACCTGTATCGGTTCATTTTCACACTGTTACAAAGAACTACCTGAGAATGATTATTCATTTATTTATTTATTTATTTATTTATTTATTTTTGAGATGGAGTCTTGCTCTGTCGCCAGGCTGGAGTGCAGTGGCACGATCTTGGCTGACTGCAACCTCCGCCTCCTGGGTACAAGCAATTCCCCTGCTTCAGCCTCCTGAGTAGCTGGGACCACAGGTGTGTGCCACCACACCTGGCTAATTTTTTTGCATTTTAGTAGAGATGGGGTTTCACCATGTTGACCAGGATGGTCTTGATCTCCTGACCTTGTGATCCACCCGTCTCGGCTTCCCAAAGTGCTGGGATTACAGGTGTGAGCCACCACGCCCGGCCCAGACTGAGTAATTTATAAAGAAAAGAGGTTTAATTGAGTCACAGTTCTGCATGGCTAGGGAGGCCTTGGGAAACTTACAATCATAACGGAAGGTAAAGGAGAAGCAAGCACCTTCTTCATAAGGCGGCAGGAGAGAGAGAGCGAGGGGGGATGTGCCACACTTTTAAACCATCAGATCTCATGAGAATTCACTCGATATCACCAGAACAGCACGGGGAACCTGTCCCCATGATCCAATCGCCTCCCACCAGGTCCCTCCTTTGACACGTGGGGATTACAATTTGAGATGAGATTTGAGCGGGGACACAGAGCTAAACCATATCACTACCCAAAGCAATCTACAGATTCAATGCAGTTGTTATCCAAATACCACTGATGCTCTTCACAGAAATAGAAAAACACTAAAATTTGCATAGAATCACAAAAGACCCCAAATAACCAAAGCCATCCTGAGCAAAAGGAACAAAATTGAAGGTATCACATTACCAGACTTCAAAATATACTACGAAGCCATAGTAACAGCATAGTACTGGCATAAAAACAGACATGTAAACCAATGGAACCAAATAGAGAAACTAGAAATAAATTAATGTGTTTGGAGTAAGTACCCCAAAAACTGGCCATAAACGGTCCCAAAACTGGCTATAAACAAAATCTCTGCAGCACTGTAACATGTCCATAATGGCCCTAATGCCCAAGCTGGAAGGTTGTGGGTTTACGGGAATGAGGGCAAGGAACACCTGGCCCCAAAAACCCCTTGAAGGCATTCTTAAGCCACAGACAAAAGCATGAGCAATCTGTGTCTTAAAGGCATGTTCCTGCTGCAATTAATTCGGCCCATCCCTTCGTTTCCCATAAGGTTATGGGATACTTTCAGTTAATTTAATATCTATAGAAACAATGCTAACGACTGGTTTGCTGTTAATAAATATGTGGGTAAATCTCTGTTCGAACTCTCAGCTCTAAAGGCTGTGAGACCCCTGATTCCCCACTTCACACCTCTATATTTGTGTGTGTGTGTCTTTAATTCCTCTAGCGCCACTGGGTTAGGGTCTCCCCGACCGAGCTGGTCTCAGCAATTGGCGTCCATCGTGGGGGCTCGAATCCAGGTCGAAGAGTCCCCGGAGAGATGGTTGGAACGGAACACTAGCTGGAGGACACCCGAGTACTCTTAAAGCAATCCTCGTGGTAAGGAGGGGAGCTCGGAAGCATCAGGGTAACAGTGGGGCAAGTTTGGGGTCTGGTTCGTTCCACCTTGGAACTTTTTCACACTGATGAAGAGGAGGAACAAGAGTATACTGAAGTAACAGAAGAGGTTACAGAGCATGTTTATTTGCCAGCTGAAGGTAAAGCGCCAAAGGAAGGAGACGTTCATCCTTCCCCTTCTGCACCCCCTCCTTATTATTTTGAAGAAAATGACCCCCCAGATCTTTCTTTTCCGGAGGACACTGGGCGAAAAGTAGTTGCCCCAGTGACTGTTCGAGCAGCACCTCGAGTGACTGCTGTTAGTTCTATTCAGGCAGGAATTCAGCAAGCTAGGCGAGAGGGTGATTTTGAGGCTTGGCAGTTCCCTGTTACAATACACCCCCCAGATCAAGAGGGAAATGTTACAGCTACTTTGAACCTCTTCCTTCTAAATTACTCGAAGAATTAAAACAAGCAATGTCAGTATGGACCAGGTTCTGCTTTTGTAATGGCCTGCCCCTCCACACCTGTAGGCGTTTCTCGTCAGGTGGAACGAGAGACTTGAGAAAAGAAAGAGACACAGAGACAAAGTATAGAGAAAGAAAAGTGGGCCCAGGGCACCAGCGCTCAGCATACGGAGGACCCGCGCCGGCACCCGTCTCTGAGTTCCCTCAGTATTTATTGACCATTATCTTTACCATCTCGGAAAGGGGGAAGTGGCAGGACAATAGGGTCATAGTAGGGAGAAGGTCAGCAAGAAGACATATGAATAAAGATCTGTGTCATGAATAAGTTTAAGGAAAAGTGCTGTGCTTTGATGTGCATATATGCAAACATCTCCATAAACATTTTCAGTGCATAAAGAGCAGCACTGCCACTAGCACATCCCACTTCCAGCCCTAAGGCGGTTTTCTCCTATCTCAGTAAATAGAACATACAATCAGGTTTTACACCGCGACATTCCATTGCCCAGGGATGGGCAGGAGACAGATGCCTTCCTGTATCTCAACTGCAAAGAGGCCTTCCTTCCTCTTTTACTAATCCTCCTCAGCACAGACCCTTTACAGGTGTCAGGCTGGGGGACACCCGTCTTTCCCTTCCCACGAGGCCATATTTCAGACTATCA
Source organism: Macaca mulatta (assembly GCF_049350105.2). NCBI lineage: Eukaryota > Metazoa > Chordata > Mammalia > Primates > Cercopithecidae > Macaca > Macaca mulatta. The sequence goes on along the minus strand of NC_133409.1, from coordinate 146,496,195 downwards.
CATGGGGAGAAACCTTGGACAATACCTGGCTTTGCTAGGCAGAGGTCCCTGCGGCCTTCCGCAGTGTTTGCGTCCCTGGGTACTTGAGATTAGAGAATGGTGATGACTTTTAACAAGCATGCTGCCTTCAGGCACTTGTTTAACAAAGCACATCTGGCACAGCCCCAAATCCATTAAACCTTGAGTAGACACAGCCCACGTCTCTGCAAGGACAGGGTTGGGCGTAGGGTTACAGATTAACAGTATCTCAAGGCAGAAGAACTTCTCTTAGTACAGAACAAAATGGAGTCTCTTACGTCTACTTCTTTCTACACAGACACAGTAACAGTCTGATCTCTTTCTTTTCCCCACAGGACTGTCAAAGAATGTTACTGTTTCCAGTCAAATGATACCTACTAACTGGGATGAGCTTGTCTAACTCCTCCTCAGTTCTTACAATTTAAAACTTAGTGGCCAGATGAAGCTTCCATTCAGGCTGCTCGCAATGCCCAGGCCCAACCTCAAATTAATATAACTGCAGACCAACTTTTGAGGGGTTGGTGGCTGGGCTGGTTTAGATGCACAACTGGTCATGCAGGATGATGCCATAGAACAGCTTAGAGGAGGGTGCAATAGAGCCTGGGAAAAAAATCACTTCAGGTGGGGAACAATACCCTTCCTTTAGTGCTACAAAACAGGGAACAAGAGAACCATATGTTGCCTTTATAGCTCGGTTACAGAAGTCTCTTAAAAAGATGATTGCAGATTCGGCTGCTCAGGATATAGTATTGCAGTTATTAGCTTCCGACAATGCTAATCCCGATTGCCAGGCTGCTCTGCGACCTATCAGAGGGAAAGCACATTTAGTTGATTATATCAAGGCCTGTGATGGTATCGGAGGTAATCTGCATAAAGCTACCTTGTTGGCACAGGCAATGGCAGGACTGAGAGTGGATAAAGGAAATACTCCATTTCCTGGAGCTTGTTTTAACTGTGGGATGCATGGTCATACTAAAAAAGAATGTAGAAAAAATCAGCAAGTCAGGCTGTCAGATAGGGGAAAAAACTGCTGATCCTGAAATACGTCCAAAATGTAAAAAAGGAAAACAGGGGTTAGGCAGTGTCACTTTTGATAAAAGTGGGAACTTTACCACTTTTGATAAAGAAGGGAACCCAATTTCGGGAAACGCCATGAGGGGCCCGTCCCAGACCCTGTTCTAAACTGGGGCATTTCCAGCTCAGGCCATTCCCTCGCCCCTGTACAATGTCTGTCCCCCGTCACAGCCGGTAGTGCCACAGTAGATTTTCGCTGCACAAAAGCTGTGAGCCTTCTGCCTGGGGAACCCCTGCAAAAGGTCCCAGCAGGAGTCTGTGGACCCTTGCCAGCAGGGACAATAGGATTACTTTTAGGAAGGTCTAGTGTAAGTTTAAAAGGCGTACAAATACATACAGGAGTCATCGATTCAGATTATAATGGGGAAATTCAAATTGATGTATCTACTTCTGTTCCCTGGAAAGCAGAGCCAGGAGAGTGCATAGCACAGCTACTGATTGTGCCGTATGTGGGAATGGGAAAAAGTGAATCGACCTACATGTCCAACAGCAGATGAGTGGGTAAAGAAAATGTGGTATAGGGCCAGGTACAGTGGTTCATACCTGTAATCCCAGCTCTTTGGGAGGCAGAGGCAGGAAGATCCCTTGAAGCTAAGAGTTTGAGACCAGGCTAGGCATGGTGGCTCATGCCTGTAATCCCAGTGATACAGCTCCGATGACTGGAGAAACACCAGGGTTCTGTGTCTCTTGCTGATTAGATAAACAACGCGGACACACGTGGAGTGGTTTCAAAGGGCGGAAAGTTTAACAGGCAAGAAAGAAGAAAGAAAGAAGAAAACGGCTCCACCATAAAGAGGGAGCGGGGCTCCGAGCGGGGCTCCAAACGGACAAACCCCGTGTGCTGCGGAAAAGTAGTCCTTTATATTGGGAGGCTGGAGGAGGCAGTCTCTGATGTGCATAGGGCCCAGGGGATTGGCTTGTTCAGGTGTGTCATTCACAGAGCCTGCGGAAAAACCTGGCCCTCCCACCCTGGCCTTTTAATATGTAACTGCAGGTCTCCGGGATGTCCTGCATTCTTAGAGTCATCTGGAGGTGGTCACGACAGCTGGCACACTTTGGGACAAGGAGAAGAGGGCAGGAATTGCCACGTTGGATGGACCCAGATTCTAACCGCTTGTGTTTGCGTATCAAAGCTTGCAGGCCTGGCTTTTCAAGCTGCTTTCTGTTAGCAGATAAATGTTGTGGCTGGGCGCGGTGGTTCACGCCTGTAATCCCAGAGCTTTGGGAGGTCGAGGCAGACGGGGCGGATCACGAGGTCAGGAGTTCGAGACCAGCCTGGCCAACATGGTGAAACCCAGTCTCTGCTTAAAAACACAAAACATTAGCTGGGCTGGTGGCAGGCGCCTGTAATCCCAGCTACACGGGAGGCTAATTCAGGAGGGAGAATAGCTTGAAGTGGGAGGTGGAGACCGCGCCACTGCACTTCAGCCTGGGCAACTGAGTGAATCTCAAAAAAACCCTGAAATGTTTGGGGGAGTTGCTTTTATTAAAAGAAAAAGCTTTACTGAGGACTCCTTACCCTTACTATCTGCCTAAAATAATTTCTTAATAACTCCTCTATTACCAGCACTTTGCTAGGCCAAGGTGGCCGGATCACCTGAGGTCAGGAGTTTGAGACCAGCCTGGCCAACACGGTGAAACCCCGTCTCTACTAAAAATACAAAAATTAGCCAGGCGTGGTGGCAGGCGCTTGTAATCCCAGCTACTCAGGAGACTGGGGCAGGAGAATCTCTTGAACCCAGGAGGCAGAGGTTGCAGTGACCCAAAATCGCACCACTGCACTCCAGCCTGGGCGACAGAGCCAGACTCCGTCTCAAAAAAAGAAAGAAAAAAAAAAAAACAAAGAAAGTTTAAGACCAGACTGTGCAACATGTCCCATCTTTACAAAAAATAAAAAATAAAATAAAATAATTTTTTAAAAAAAGTTCCCTTCCGACCGCGGCGCAGATGCCCTGGTAGCCCGCCCCTTTCCCACGCCGCCTCTCCGCCCCATGCCGCGCTGGCCGCTGTCAGCCCCCTGAGCTGAGGTGCCGTGCAGGCTGAGCCGCTGCCTGAGCCGCTGCTCCACGTCCTGGGCCTTAGCTTCCCGCTGCAGACCCGCAGGCCGATTCTTCTCTGCCCTCCCAGTCTCATGAAGTCGCTGGTGGTGTTTGTCCAGGGCGGTCCCGGCGCACAGGCATCCTTGAGAAAGATGACTACACGCACCTTTCTGCAGGAGAGTTGCTTTATGATGAAAGGAAGAGCCCAGATTCACAGTATGGTGAACTCACTGAAAATTACATTAAAGAAAGAAACATGGGACCAGTGGAGATAACCATCAGTTTATGACAATGGCTGTCAGTACTCAAAAGAGTACATCCTTGATGGATGGGTTTCCAAGAAGTCAAGACAACCTTCAAGGTTGAAACAATAGGCCAGGCGCGGTGGCTCACGCCTGTAATCCCAGCACTTTGGGAGACCAAGGTGGGTGGATCACCTGAGGTCAGGAGTTCACGACCAGCCTGTCCAACATGATGAAACCCCGTCTCTACTAAAAATTCAAAAAACTAGCTGGGCCTGGTGGCGTGCACCTGGAATCCCAGCTACTCAGGAGGCTGAGGCAGAAGAATCTCTTGAATCCAGAAGGTGGACATTGCAGGGAGTTGAGATCCCACCACTGCACTCCAGCCTGGTAACAAGAGTGAGGCTCCATCTCAAAACACACACACACACACACATACACGCACAAAAACAAGGTTGGAACAAGACAATGGATGGGAAGGCAGATAGATGTATCTTTCATTCTGTGTGTATATATATATACACACATATATACTGTAATAATAAGATCTGTATTGAATGATGTCCTGGGAGAAGAAAGAGTGATGACAACACAGAAAGCTTGGGAAGGAGAACTGAGCCCCACCTTCAGACTACAAAGCCAGTTATTGACTTATATAAAGAAATGGGGAAAGTCAAGAAAATAAATGCTTCTCAATCTGTTAAGTTTTTGAAGTTGTGAAGATTTTTGACAAGGAAAACTAATTCTAAACCTGAAAGCATCCTTGAAATCTTGCTTGAATATTGCTTTGATAACTGCTATCGTGACCCCCTTTTAAGGCAACTTTAATCTTTCATAACTACATCTCAATTAGTGGCTGGAAAGTATAGCCAGGCGCGGTGGCTCAAGCCTATAATCCCAGCACTTTGGGAGGCCGAGACGGGCGGATCACGAGGTCAGGAGATCGAGACCATCCTGGCTAACACGGTGAAACCCCGTCTCTACTAAAAAATACAAAAAATTAGCCGGGCGAGGTGGCAGGCGCCTGTAGTCCCAGCTACTCGGGAGGCTGAGGCAGGAGAATGGCGTAAACCCGGGAGGCAGAGCTTGCAGTGAGCTGAGATCCGGCCACTGCACTCCAGCCTGGGTGACAGAGCAAGACTCCGTCTCAAAAAAAAAAAAAAAAAAAAAAAAAAAAAAAAAAAAAAAAAAAAAGAAAGTATATGGTAAGACAAATTAAATTTTGTTTTTTTTTTTTTTGGTCACAGGAGAGACAGTAAATTAAGAGACATAACTTCATCTTAGTTACAGTGATCACTAAACAAGCTAGTTTTTTTTTTGTTTTAACTCAAAAAGACTATCCCTTTTATAGTTTGTGCCTTCTATGAGCAAAACTTTTCAGTATGCTTGTAATTTAGTAATTACAACATGTTAGGATTTAGGGATACCCACTTCCTCCTTTTCTTGCAAGTTTTAAATTTCCAACCTTAGGTGCATTTGTGGACCAGATTTCAAAGGAACTTTTTGTGGAGTCAGTTCTTGCACACAATGTGTTTAGTGAACAAACTCGAAGTGGATTCTTAGCAGTGTTTTAGTACATATCAAATAACTAACCATTTCCTATAGAAAAGTAAGAAAACATAGGCTTTGTTTTACCACAACTTGTACAATGTTGTATGACAGGGCATATTCTTTGCTTCCAAGTTTTGGGTTGGAGGCACTAGGGGTTCAGAGCCTGGCAGAATCGGCAGCTTTATTCTGACATAATCTAAGGGTATGGGGCAAGGTTCACATCTAATGCTTGTGTTCCTCATCCTCTATTATATGGTGTTACTCATGATTCAACTGATCTTAACAAAATTTCTAGCAGTGGAACCTTGAAATGCATGTGGCTAGATTTATGCTAAAATGATTCAATTAGCATTTTAGTAACACTTCAAATGTTTTTTTGTTTGTTTTCTAGACCAAACACAAGGTTAGGATTAATTAGAAGAAGCAATCTAGTTAAATTTCCCATTTGTGTTTTATTTTCTTGAATACTTTTTTTTATAGTTGTTTAAAAAAAATTAAAAATCATTGCACTTTGGTCAGAAAAATAATAAATATCTTATAAATGTTTGATTCCTTTCCTTGCTATTTGTATTCAGTCTATTGTTTTGGCATCATGTTGAAGCACTGAAAGACAAATAATCTTTAAAAGGCTAAAAAAAAAAAAAAAAAAAAGCCAGGTGTGGTGGCGTGCACTTATAGTCCTAGCCTTGGGAGGCTGAGGAAGGAGGATCACTTGAGCCCAGAAGGCCAAGGCTGTAGTAAGTTATGATCACGCCACTGCACTCCAGCTTGGGCAACAGAGTGAGACCCTGTCTTCAAAAAGAAAAAAAAAAAAGTGATTTGCAGTTGTAAAAACTGAAGATTTCAAATAAGAAGTAGAAAACTAACTTCACCCTCTCCAAGTAACCTGTGCCACTTCCAAGCACTTTTCCCTATAGTGGCTGCTGTAGCACGGCTTGTTCAGCTTTTCTTTCATCTCCTTCTGGTGTCCCTTCCTGCACTGCAGGGCAGGAAAGCTAAACACTACAGTGGTAGACCTAGGTGTGATTGCTGATCACAGGCACTATCTAAAGCCTAATCTTCGTGGAGGTAAAGGAGGGCAGTGGCATTTGTAGGAGGCATACTGTTTTTGTTTTGTTTTGTTTTGTTTTTGGCTAGGGAAGACGCAGGCAATACTTTTTTTTTTTTTTAGAGACAGGGTGTTGCCCAGGCTGGAGTGCAGTGCTATGATCATAGCTCACTGTAACTCCAAACTCCTAGGTTTAAGTGATCCTCCCACCTCAGCCTCCTGAGTAGCTGGGACTATGAGGTGCACACCATCACACTCAGCTAATTTTTTTTTTTTCCCTTGAGACGGAATCTCGCTCTGTTGCCCAGGCTGGAGTGCAGTGGCGCCATCTTGGCTCACTGCAAGCTCCGCCTCCTGGGTTCACGCCATTCTCCTGCCTCAGCCTCCTGAGTAGCTGGGACTACAGGTGCCCGCCACCATGCCCAGCTAATTTTTTGTATTTTTTTAGTAGAGAAGGGGTTTCACTGTGTTAGCCAGGATAGTCTTAATCTCCTGACCTCGTGATCTGCCCACCTTGGCCTCCCAAAGTGCTGGGATTACAGGCGTGAGCCATCACATCCGGCAATTTTTTTTTTTTTCCCTGTAGAGACAGGGGTATCACTATGTTGCCCAGGCTGATCTCAAACTCCTGGCCTCAAGCAACCCTCCTGCCTTGGCCTCCCAAAGTGCTAATATTATAGGCTTGAGCCACCACACCTGCCTACAGGCAATAGTTTTCCTGGAGTGCAGTGATGCAATCATAGCTCACTACAGCCTCAATCTCCCAGGCTCAAACGATCTTCCCACCTCAACCTCCCAAGTGCTGGGACTACAGGTGTGACTACAGCTGGGACTACAGTTTAATTTTTAAATTTTTTTTTGTAAAGACCAGGCCTTGCTATGTTGCCCAAGCTGGTCTTGAACTCCTGAGCTCAAGCAATCTTCCCACCTTGGCCTCCCAAACTGCTGGGATTACAGGTGTGAGCCACTGCACCTGGCAGGCAATAATCTTTCATGGCAGCTTCCTGAACCCAGTATCACGGCTAACGTGTGTGTTCCCGGGACCACAGCTGCAGTGACGACTACCTGCCTCCTCGCCTGCCTGATGGTGGCAGGGTAGTAGCTCCCCTGGTAGCTCAGTTCTGCAAGGTTGTTTTGTTTCGTTTTTTAAGTCATTCCTGGAGGCTCAGTCTGGTTTTCACTCTTCCAGTCATTTCAATGTCTTTGTCAGCCCTCGATTATCTGTATTACATTCCTTTCTGCTTAAAATAAGCACGGTGGTATCTCTTATCTGCAACTGAGCTCTGATGTTAAGGTACCTGACATATGATAGGTATCACTAAATGTTTGTTGAATACATGAATGAATGATGAATGAATAGGTAAATGGAATGGAGACCACCAAGATGTATACAGTCAGTTGGACAGACGAACCTAGTGGACTCAACAGACTGGTAGAGCAATTGATGGATGGTAAGTGGGCAATGAAACCAATTTGGTGCATCCTAACCAGCTTTTTTTTTTTTTTTTTTTTGAGACGGAGTCTCACTCTGTCGCCTAGGTTGGAGTGCAGTGGTGCGATCTTGGCTCACTGCAACCTCTGCCTCCCGGGTTCAAGCGATCCTCCTGCCTCAGCCTCCTAAGTAGTTGGGGGTTACAGGCACATGCCACCACACCTGGCTAATTTTTGTATTTTTAGTAGAAACGGGGTTTCATTATATTGGTCAGGCTGGTCTCAAACTCCTGATCGCGTGGTCCGCCCACCTCAGCCTCCCAAAGTGTTGGGATTACAGGCTTGAGCCACCGCGCCCGGCCGCCTTCTAGGGATTTCTAGATGGGTGCTGAAGGGAGGTGCATAGAGCTGTGTACAGCTCCCTGCTGCCCCCACAGGGAGGCAGTCTCCCCCCCTGAGAGGAAATGAGACTGCCTGAAGGCTGACGCTGAAGAGAGAGACACCTGTCAGTGGTTCCTCTTTGGAGCCCTGAGGCCAGCCTCACATGGCGACTCACCCAATACTGTTTCTTTTGCTTTTTAGTGTGAAAATTACATAATTTGGCTGGAATTCTTTCACTTGCAGCTGCAGGAGTTGTGACTCCCTCATGGCTCCTTGAGGTAAGCAAGGGGCCCTCACTGCCAAGGCAACTGGGCACAAATGTGGCTCAGACTCACCGAGTGGGAGAAGGAAGGGACTCTAGTGCCAGCAAGTCTACACACGCACCCTACGCACAGGCGGCGTGGCAGGATGGCAGAACGGGGCATTCCCTTGCTATGTCCCCTCTGGAGACCTCTCTGTGCATGAACCTTTTGCCTGAACACAGAGGTTGTAGGGGGCCCTCCTTGGCCCCTCTGAGGAAGGCCCCTGTCACAGGCTAAGCTGCTTAGAAAAGCTCAGTCCCCTCCCATGGGTGAAGGCAATGGGGCAGCACACCTGGTCGCCAGACACCACCGCCCACTCTGTCCTTCAGGCCAAAGCCCTAGGGTCAAAGGGCCAGCCCAGTCCAGGAGGAGGCGGCAGGTCAGCTCCCTCCTCTCCTTCCAGGCCTGTCTTTCTCCCAAGCTGAGCTGATAGCCTCTCAGCAGGGCCAGCCTGTCCCGGGAAGAAATAAAATGAGAAGTGTGTGTGCTGAGCCCTGCCCCTGGTTCAGAGTATGTTGTGTGGGTAGGGTGACTAGAAGCTGGGAAAGAGCTGATGTCCCTTGGGCATGCTGGGCCTCTCCTTCTAGAGACCTTACAGACAGAGCCGGGCAACCCCACCCTCACCCTGCACCCCTGGCTCAATGGCTCAGGTCCCCCTGCTCTGACTCTAGCACTGCCGCCACCAGCCCAGCTTTCCACCGAGGAGCCACCTCAACAGGGGCTATTCTCACAGACCCTCAAGTTCCCCGGCACGTTGACCGCCCCATCTCCAATCTGTATCCCCCACAAGCAGACACCATCTCCTTGCTGTTCTACTCACAGCTATTCACTGTCACCTCCAAACCTTTAGCCACCCTGTACCCCTGCTTGGAAACCCTTAGTCTCTGCTTACCAAATCCCAGTCCCCCTTCAAGGCTTAGCGAAACAGCATGGCCCTCTCCTGCCAGAGTCCGAGACATACAAGCTTGAGGCCTCCACCTCCTCACCTCCAAACACTTCCTACTCTGGTCCTCTTGTCTAGGAAGGCTTTGAGGATCTATTTTCGCATTTCAAACTCTTAGGGCACCCACTTATTCCTCACTCTCCCCAGATTACTTTTAGAGTTCCTTTAGGAGGACTTGAGTAATGCGCAATTTTCACAAGGTCAGTTTTCCCCAAGATTTTATTTTGGATTTCAAAGACTGACAAGACCTCCAGAAAATTTTGAGGACTGAGAATTTGTGCACATATATTTAATATATTGGCCAAAAGCCAGTCTCGGTGGCTCAAGCCTGTAATCCCAGTACTTTGGGAGGCCGGTGGATCACCTAAGGTCAGGGGTTCAAGACCAGCCTGGCCAACATGGTGAAACCCCATCTCTACTAAAAAGACAAAAATTAGCCGAGCACGGTGGCAGGTGCCTGTAATCCCAGCTACTCGGGAGGCTGAGGCAGGAGAATTGCTTGAACCTGGGAGACAGAGGTTGCAGTGAGCCAAGATGACACCACTACACTCCAACCTGGGTGACAGCACAAGACTCAGTCTCAAAAAAAAAAAAACTATATATATATGTGTGTGTGTGTGTGTGTGTGTGTGTGTGTGTGTATATATATATATATATATATGCCCAAAAAAAGAACATGAACAATGAAACAAAACTACTACTGTATCGTGGCTATTATTGCTTTTTTAAAATATATTTTTAAATATTTTATTTGTTATTTTTTACCTCCAAATACCATCACCATTTTATTTATTTTAATTATTATTACTTTTTTGAGACAGTCTATCTCATGGCTCACTGCAGCCTCAATCTCCCAGGTTCGAGCTCCTCTCACCTCAGTCTCCCATGTATTTGGGACCATAGGCAGATGCCACCACGCCCAGTTAATTTTTTTATTTTTTGTAGAGACAGAGGTCTCACTTTGTTGCCAGGTTGGTCTTGAACCCCTGATGGCCATTATTTCATAAAAGCACATTTTAACACCAAAGAAGTAGAAAAGACGTAATTTCAAAATAAATAATCACTTTTTAAATTAAATACATTTATTTGACTGGGCAGTATGTTGAGACGCTACCTCTACTAAAAATACAAAAATTAGCCAGGCGTAGTGGCGCGCACCTGTAGTCCCAGCTACTTGGAGGGGGGCTGAGGCAGGAGACTCTTGAACCCAGGAAGCGAAGGCTGCAGTAAGCCAAGATCGTGCCACTGCACTACAGCCTGGGTGACGTCTCAAAAATTTTTTTTTGTTTAATAATAATAAATTTAATATATTTACCTTTAACAAAAACACTACTACATTATCCTTATTGTTTTCATTTTGCTGAAGACCAGTGAGAACATTGTCATGGAAACCACCACTTGGGCCACCAGAAAGATGCAGAAGAAAAGAAGTGAGACATTAAAGACTATCAGAGGAGGGGAAGGTGAAGGGGCAGGAAATAGGGGGAAAGAAGTCCACCAGCAAGGTGCTCCCCTGTCCTGAACTGACCCCCTTCTGCTCACTGAAGTCTGAGGTGGCCAGTTTTGGGCCCTGGGCAGAGCTGTGGCCATGCCCACAGGTCAGGCAGCTCAGTGATTCCCAGCGCTGGAGACCCTGGTGATATGGTTCCTACTCCCCCGAAATGCAGAGGTACTCTGGACATGTGCCTGTGACCAGTGCTGGCAGGCCATGGTACAGGAGAAAAAGCACAGGACTTAGAGTCAGGAGCAGAGCTAGGCCTGGCTCTGCTACTTACCAGCTGAGTCACTGGGAGAAGTCCTTGCCCTCTCTGGGCCTCAGTTTCCTCAACTGAAAATAAAGGTCCTGAACCAGTTGTTTTTGAGGAAACCAGAAGATCTCTGGCTTAAGAAAAAGAAAAAGGGCCGGGCGCGGTGGCTCAAGCCTGTAATCCCAGCACTTTGGGAGGCCGAGACGGGCGGATCACGAGGTCAGGAGTTCGAGACCATCCTGGCTAACACGGTGAAACCCCGTCTCTACTAAAAAATACAAAAAAAAACTAGCCGGGCGAGGTGGCGGGCGCCTGTAGTCCCGGCTACTCGGGAGGCTGAGGCAGGAGAATGGCGTAAAAACCCGGGAGGCAGAGCTTGCAGTGAGCTGAGATCCGGCCACTGCACTCCAGCCTGGGCGACACAGCGAGACTCCGTCTCAAAAAAAAAAAAAAAAAAAAAAAGAAAAAGAAAAAGAAAAAGAAAAATCCATGCACATAATATTTTGTACAGAATTCCAGCGGCTTCACCACCCCTCAGAGCCTTCAGTGGGTTCCCCAGGGGCTGCCAACCCTGACACACAGTTGCTGGCCCCTTGCCTTCAAATTTGCCACTTTCCTAAGCAGTCAACAATACTTCTCAAGTGTCTAACGGTCATGGGGGTATGGGCAAAGGAAGCCAGTGAAGCAGTACAAGAAGTATCCGTCCCCAGGCCTCATCTCCAGTTTACAAATGATCTGCGTGGATGGGTCGCTAGTTAGCCAAGGTAGCAGAACACACATATGAAGAGAGCTCAGACCACGACTGCTGGACCCCCCTTAATAGTTAATGACGGGAACCCCCTTACTAGGGGCAAAGCCCTCCGGCCGCTCCCAGTGTAGTTTAGTGGTAAGAACTTGGACCCAGGAGCTAGAATGCCCTGGATTTATATCTGACTCTGCCATTTCATCTTGTTACTTGGGCAAGTAACTTTATCTTGAGCCTTCAGTTTCCTAGTCTGTAAAACAGAGCTAAGAGTTACACAGCAGAAATGAGAGTAGATGCTAAATATTCCAAGACTCCCTTGAATTTCCCAGCCTCCCTTGCAGAAGGTTAGAAGGTTGGGATCATGTGACTAGTTCCAGCAGGTGGTTTGTGAATGGAGAAGGCAGGTATTCCACGGAGACCTTGGACGCTAGTTTTTTTTGTTTGTTTTTTTGTTTTTGAGACAGGGTCTCACTCTGTTGCCCATGCTGGAGTGCAGTGGAGCGATCATAACTCACTGCAGCCTCAGCCTCCCGAGTAGCCAGGACTACATGCATGTGCCACCATGTCTGGCTAATTTCTTAAATTTTTTTTGTAATGATGAGGCCTCACTATATTGTCCAGGGCTGGCCTTGAACTCCTGAGCTCAAGAGACTCGGTCGGGCATGGTGGCTCCCACCTGTAATCCCAGCACTTTGCGGAGGTTGCAGTGAGCCAACATTGTGCCATTGCACTCCAGCCTGGGCAATAGTGTGAGACTCTGTCTCAAAAAAAAAAAGAAGAGAGAGAGAGATCCTATCACCTTGGCCTCCCAAAGTGCTGTGAATACAGGTGTGAGCCACCATGCCCAGCCAGAGGCAAGTCTTATAGATGGTGTGGCTACAGGATGGAAGAAGGGTCTCTTGCCCCAAATCAGACTTTGCATAAAGCATTATTGTGCCAAGCCATGAAATTCCAGGAGTTCTGTTGTGACAGCCAGTGTTAATTACTCTGTGACAGCTAGTGTTAATACAGGGAGGGCTCACGGAAATAATGGATACAGGGCCCTCTGAGTGCGGTGGGGGCTGTTATTCTTGGCTGTTATTCCCCACCAAGACAGGATTTCTCAGTCCATTTCTTAAGCAAAACTTCAAAAGTAGAAGCAGGCCGGAGTGGTGGCTCACGCCTGTAATCCCACCAGTTTGGGAGGCCTAGGCAAGAGGATCTCTTGAGCCCATGAGTTCAAGACAGCCTGTACACATAAGGAGAACCTGTCTCTGTAACAAATATTAACAATACAAAATTTAAAAAAAAAGAAATTAAAAAAAGCAGAAGCAGGCAGGCGGGGTGAGGTGGAAGCTTCATCCATAGGGAAGTCCTGAGGAAGACCTGCCTCCCCCAGTTCCAGGATTGCTCTATGCAGCTCTCCCTTAACCCTCTTCCCCATTCTGAGTTTTCTTCTCTTCCCACCCCTCCATTTTGCCCCCACATCTTGACTTTCACACAATTCACAGATGAATCCTTAAACAATTAATAAAATGATTAGGACTGCACGAGATTTAAGACTTAGAGACCATCTTGTCCCACCTCCTGGTTCTTACAGAAGAGGAGAATGGGGCCTGCAGCGGGTGTGAGCAGCCCAGAGGGTGGGGCTGGATTATCCTGAAGTTAAGCGGAGGATCTGGGGCTGCGAGGGCAGACAGAAAATCAGCAGCACGAAGGAAGCTCTTTTTCTTTCAGCATATATGTTTTGTGCCGTTTATAACAATAAAATTTTTGAGGCCAGGTGCGGTGGCTCACACCTGTAATCACAGCACTTTGGGAGGCTGAAGCAGGACGATCACTTGAGGCTAGGAGTTCGAGACCAGCCTGGGCGACACGGGAGACCCCCGTCTCTACAGAAATTTTAAAAATTAGCTGGGTGTGGTGGCGCACACCTGTAGTCCCAGCTACTCGGGAGGCTGAGGCAGGAGGATCACTTGAACCTGGGAGGCAGAGATGGCAGTGAGCCGAGATCGCGCCACGGGACTTAAGCCTGGGCGACACTGTGAGACTCCGTCCGTAAAATAAATAAATACAATAAAAACATAGTTTTATCTTACAGTTTCAAGCTCCTACTTGGAAGTAACACGTATGGAGGCCCCTACAGTCTAGAATCCCAGCCGTGAGAGCCTCAGCGCGGTTCCTCCCTCCTTCCCTTCCGCAGGCGTCCGCGCCCTCCACGCCCCTCCTCCGCGGGGGCGGCCTGGGGCGCCGGGTCACGTGGCCGGCGAAGAGGGTTTATCCCGCTGCCCCTCCGAGCTCCGCCGCTGCTCTGCCGTCCAGGCCCATGGCCGCAGCCCTGGCGCTCGTGGCGGGGATCCTGGCGGGGGCGGTGATGCCCCTCTGGAGCGCGCTTCCGCAATATAAAAAGGTGAGGCAGGGAACGCGCCCAGCCCGCCGCGACCGCAGGGGAGGGTGGCCCCGCCGCAGGGGCAGTGGGGCCCGAAGGCGCCGGGCAGCCTGAAAGGGAGAGGTGGGTCCGGAACCACACCTAGGCGGGCAGCTTGGGGCATCCTCAGACGGACTTCAAAAGCCGCTTCACTCTCCCCTGGCGGGCTCGAGGGGAGAGAAATTGGCCTATGACCAGCACCCTCGCTCCCCCCACCTCCCCCGCCCGTGCCTCTTCCGATGGCCTCAGTCCTGGGCTCACTTGCCTCCCCAAAGTGCTCACAGCCAAACCCTCCCTGCCTGCTCTGGTTTCTCCCCCTCTTTCTCCGCCTCGCCTCACTGTCTAGTGATTCTTCCAGGCACGAGGGCTCTCGCCTCTTCTCTTTCTCTCCCTCTTTTTCGAGCCTGCAGTCCCCTCATTCTCACCCCCCAACCCCGCCCCGCAAAATGGGACACACCCTATGGGACTCATGGAGGTGAGGGCAGTCCAGGAAAGAAGAGGCCGAAGGAAAAGTGCTAACCCCCCTCTCCTCCTCTCGTCTGCTCCGCCGGGTCCTGCTGAGGGGCCGGGGTAGGGCTGGGGGGGACCAGTCCCCCCAGGGGGCGACAACCTCATAACTTCTCCTGGACCCCTGGGCTCTTTGGCAATGGTGGGAACCCTCTCCTACCCTCCCACACAACTCAGGGATTGTCCCCAGCCTGGCAGACATCCTGCCTGTCCCCACAGAAAATCACAGACAGGTGCTTCCACCACTCTGAGTGCTACAGTGGCTGCTGCCTCATGGACTTGGAATCCGGTGGAGCCTTCTGTGCCCCCAGGGCCAGAATAACCATGATCTGCTTGCCCCAGGTGAGGCCCTAGGATAGGGCAACTTCTGGCAAGTAGAGAAGCGGGCAGAGGAGGTTAAAAAAAAAAAAAAAAAAAAAACACCTGGCCCCACCTGTTTTTTCACCTCTGTCTGGGGTGCCCTTCCTCTTCTCCACTTGGCAAACTCCTACTCATGGTACAGAACAACTCCAGCCACCTCCTCTGAGAAGCCTTCCCTCCTTGGAGCTCCTGTACCCTGGGGTCAGACATGTATCTCCCTAACTGGCCATGTATTTTCTCTGCCTCTCCCAGTGATTAGAACTCTTCAAGGGCAGGGATTGCATCATATTCATCTATGAAGCACCTACCCCCAGCTTAGTGTCTGCACATAGTAGGTGCTCAATAAATGCTTATTTTTGTTTGTTTATTTTGAGATGGAGTCTCGCTCTGTCACCCAGGCTGGAGTGCAATGGCATGATCTTGGCTCACTGCAACCTCTGCCTCCTGGGTTCAAGCAATTCTTGTGCCTCAGCCTCCTGAGTAGCTGGGATTACAGGGATGCACCACTATGCCTGGCTAATTTTTTTATTTTTGGTAGAGATGGGGTTTTGCCATGTTGGCCAAGCTGGTCTCGAACTCCTGACCTCAGGTGATCCACCTGCCTGGGCCTCCCAAGGTGCTGGGAATATAGGCATAAGCCACTGTGCCAAGCCAATAAATGCTTGTTGAATGAATGAATATCTCTTCTCTCATATCACTGAGGCAGGGTAAGTAGGAAATGACCTTCCCCTTACTAGTCCCTATCTCCCTGCCACAGTGACATGATTTCTTTTTTTTTTTTTTTTTTTTTTTGAGACGGAGTCTTGCTTTGTCACCCAGGCTAGAGTGCAGTGGCCGGATCTCAGCTCACTGCAAGCTCCGCCTCCCAGGTTCACGCCATTCTCCTGGCTCAGCCTCCCGCGTAGCTGGGACTACAGGCGCCCGCCACCTCGCCCGGCTAGTTTTTTGTATGTTTTAGTAGAGACGGCGTTTCACCATGTTAGCCAGGATGGTCTCGATCTCCTGACCTCGTGATCCGCCCGTCTCGGCCTCCCAAAGTGCTGGGATTACAGGCTTGAGCCACCGCGCCCGGCGACATGATTTCTTGAGAGGAGCATGGCGCTGTAGTGGCAGGACCACAGCTTTGGAGTTGGACCTGAGTTTAAATCCTGACTTTTCCACACCCTATCTTTGTGACCTCAAGCAGGTCATCATGGCTTTCTGAGCCTTAGTTTCCTCATCTACAAGGAGAGGCTAAAGTACCTACCCCACAGGCTGTTGGGAAGATTATGTGGTCCTGGGAAGGACAGCGTGCAGACCAGCATGGTTGTCACTCATTTTTAGGAATGCAGGGAGAAGAATGCTCAGTATGCCCTGTTCCTGTTCACCTGGCCCTGGGCCCAAACCTTTCTAGGATGAGTGGGCTCAGCCTCTATGTCCCTGTGTGGGGAGTTGACAATGCCCTAAGGAAGCAGCAGGGCCCCTACCATGGCCTGACCCTACAGCTGAAGTGGCTAGAGGGTTTTTTTTATTTTTTTGAGACAGAGTTTCGCTCTGGTTGCCCAGGCTGGAGTGCAATGGCGTGATCTTGGCCCACTGCAACCTCCGTCTCCTGGGTTCAAGCAATTTCTCTACCTCAGCCTCTGGAGTAGCTGGGATTACAGGCATGCGCCACCATGCCCAGCTAATTTTTGTATTATTAGTACATGACCATGTTGGCCAGGCTGATCTCAAACTCCTGACCTCAGGTGATCCACCTGCCTCGGCCTCCCAAAGCGCTGGGATTACAGGGGTGAGCCACCGCTCCCGGCCTAAAGGGTCTTTTTATTATCACCACTTGATCTGCTCTATCTCATTTAGTCCTCACAACAACCCTATGAGATGGGTTACTATTACTGTCCCCATTTGACAGATGAGGAAACTTCATTGACTTGCTGAAGGTCATGCAGTTACAAGCTGTAGAGACAGCCTAGGTCTGTCTTACTCCAGCCCTGGTACTCTTGGTTCTGGTCCCTAAGAAGTTTAAGTCCCCATCCTTCCTGCATCCTGGTGACTCCCAATTCTCATACCCACTCCCTGCAGACCAAGGGAGCTACCAACATCATCTGCCCTTGCCGGGTGGGCTTGACATGCATATCCAAGGACTTGATGTGTGCCAGCCGGTGCCATATGATTTAGAGGAAGATGCAGACTGATCACTGCTCCCTTGGGGCCAGAGGCCCTGGGTGCCACCAACTTGCACCAAATCCAGCTCCTGAGACATTAAAGTCACTTCCTGGCCTGGCCTCTGTCTGTACTTTCTGGGCGAGGAGACCTGGTGGGGATTGTACCAGACTAGGGGGCAGGCAAAAGGGGAGACTGGAGGCATGAATGAGCTTCTCATGGGATTTGGCTCTGTCCGGAGCTCAGGGTAGAACTCCAGGAAGGGAATGGCGCAGGGAGGGTGTGGTAGAGCAGGGGCTGGGTCTGGGAAAGGGCCGATTCTCTGGTTGGAGGGCTGGAGGGCTGTGTGGGAGAGATGGAATTGAGGAATATGCCTGTAGAGTGTACGTTGGGGTGCCTATCGAGGGGTGTGTGGTAGGTAGAGACTAGGTGGAGGTATCTGAATGTTTCACGGGGCGGGTTGGGGGGCACAAAAGGGTAGAGGTCATTAGAGAGTTGGTGAGAATGTGCAAAGTATAAATGCAAAAATGCCTGTGGTGGGAAAGGGACCTGGTGCATCGATGCCTCCGCTGTCTCAGGTATTGTCAGTTCCACTGCATGGACAAAGAAACTGAGGCCCAGAGAAGCGACATGACTTGCCCTAGGTCATATAATTGCGGTAGCAGTGAGGCCTGTTTCTGCTGCAAGTATCTTAAAAACCAACCCAAATTGGTCTGGGTGAGGAGGGGATTTCCTGGTGATCAGAAGTGGAAGTCCAGAGGTCGGGCAGCCCTCAGGTGGGGCCAGAGCCAGCAGCTCTCAGGCTGAATTCCTTCCCAGTACTCACAGACATTCCAGGTGTCACCTAATAACAGGTAGGATTTATTGAGCATTTCCTGTGTTCCAGACACTGTGCGAGGTGCTTGCTTTTTCATTTAATTTAAAAATTTAAGGGCTGGGCGCGGTGGCTCAAGCCTGTAATCCCAGCACTTTGGGAGGCCGAGATGGGCGGATCACGAGGTCAGGAGATCGAGACCATCCTGGCTAACACAGTGAAACCCCGTCTCTACTAAAAATACAAAAACTTAGCCGGGCGAGGTGGCAGGCGCCTGTAGTCCCAGCTACTCGGGAGGCTGAGGCAGGAGAATGGCGTGAACCCGGGAGGCGGAGCTTGCAGTAAGCTGAGATCCGGCCACTGCACTCCAGCCTGGGTGACAGAGCGAGACTCCGTCTCAAAAAAAAAAAAAAAAAAATTTAAGACAGCACCCAGGCTGGAGTGCAGTGACTCAATCGCAGCATACTGCAGCCTCAACCCCCTGGGCTCAAAAGATCCTCCCACGTCAGCCTCCCAAGTAACTGGGACTACAGGTGTGTGCCACCATGCCCGGCCAATTTCTTTCTTTCTTTCTTTTTAATAGAGACAGGGCCTCAGTATATTGCCCTGGCTGGTCTTGAACTCCTGGGTTCAAGTGATCCTCCTGCCTCAGCCTCCCAGAGTGCTGGGATTACAAGCATGAGCCACTGCGCCTGGCCCAAAGTGCTTTCTTAACTGTATTGACTCATCTTTCTGTCACAACAGGGCTATAGTAGGTGTTATAATTATCCCTATTTTACAAACAGGGTATTGAGGCTCCTAGAGTAAGGGTTGGAACTGAGACTTGAACCCAGACAATCCTGCCCCAGAGGCCAGGCTCTTAACCACAAATCCACCATGTACATCAATATTGTGCCTTTCAGAGAAAGAAAACATCTCCGTTCCACAATTCTCAGCAAACATCCTGAGATCGGTTCTGATTGGATTGGCTTAGTCTGCCTGAACTAATCATTGTGGTGGAATTTGCTGATTGGCCTAGCCTGAGTTTTGTGCAGGATGGGAAAATTCTGACAGGGTTGGGTGCTGGTTTTACCTGGTGTTCCCACAGCTGGGAGCACACCCACATGGTTGGTGTGCAGGATATTTTGCTGCACCTTAGAAAAGCCGCCACCACTTGTGGGCCATGATGCTACCCCAATGGCTACTGCTGCTGTTCCTTCTATTCTCCTTTCTCTTCCTCCTCACCAGGGGCTTTCTCCAACAAAATACAACCTTTTGGTAAGAAAGCTGGAGAGTGCAGTCACCTCCTCCTCCACTGTCCTAATTTGGGGAAGTGAGTGGGCATGGAGGCTGGTGTGGGAGAAGGCCAGAAGTGGGGGCAGCAGGGAGTGCTGGGTGGAGGATGTCTCGGAGGAAAGAGAAGACACCCTGGTCCTGGGAGCTGTGCCAGGGCAGTGCCAGGTGCTGCTGCCACAGAGGTGAAAGTGAGAGAGCCCCCCTGCCCACGCACACATGTGGTGAGGGAGACAGGTATTCACTCATGCAACACATTTTTATTGAGTACCTGCTATATGTAAATTATTTTTCTACATTTAGTGATAGGTCTGTGAGCAAGAAAGATAAAAATCCTTGCCCTTGTGGAGCAGTCACTGTAGTGTGTGAGGCAAAGAAGTAAAACCTTACAATAGATGCTGTTAATAATGGCATCTATCTCAGGTGATAAGCAAGGAAAGTGAAAATAAGAAACGGGCTAGGGACGTGGTGGTATGAGAAGGGTTTGCAGGGTTTTTTGTTTGTTTGTTGGTTTGTTTTTTTTGAGATGGAGTCTTGCTTTGTCACTCAGACTGGAGTGCAGTGGGGCAATCCCAGCTCACTGCAACCTCCGCCTCCTGAGTTCAAACGATTCCCCTGCCTCGGCCTCCCAAGTAGCTGGGATTGCAGGCACCCACCACCATGCCCAGCTAATTTTGGGGTTTTTTTTTTGTATTTTTAGTAGAGACAGGGTTTCACCGTATTGGTCAGGCTAGTCTTGAACTCCTGACCTCAAGCAATCCACCTGCCTTGGCCTCCCAAAGTGCTGGGATTACAGGCATGAGCCACAGCACCCGGCCAGCGTTTGCAGTTTTAAATGGGGTGCTCAGGGAAGAGCTTACTAAGAATGGGAAATTTTAGCAAAGGCCTACAGGGAGGGAAGTCCTTCCTAATGGGCAAAGCAGGCAGGTCTCTGGGAGAAGAGCGTTCCAGATGGAGGGAACAGCCAGGACAAAGGTCTGGGGGTGGAAATGTGCTGACATATTCAAGGAATAGCAAAGAGGAGTGAGAGAGAGTGGAAATCATGGGAGATGAGATCAGAGAGATAAATGGAACAGAGTTACAATATTCTCATTTATTCAACAGTTATTCATTCAGCACCTGCTAAAGTCCTTACACATTACAAAGCACCTGCAATGTGTAAGGACTTTAGTCCAAGGGGCTAAGAAATACAGCAGTGAATATGAGAGCAGAAGATCTGTGTCGTAGAGCTGAGGTGCTAGCAGGGGGAGATAAATTATTTTTAAAACATATAAATAAGATGATTTCAGAGAGTCATAAGTGTTGTGACCAAAGTACAACCAGGTGATGGGGACTGCTCTGCTGGTGTCCAGGAAGTCTTCAGCCCGAGGCAGGAGCGGGAGACAGCCGGGCAAAGAGTGCAGGACAGGGTGCTCTGGGCAGAGGGCCAGCAAGCACAGATGCCCTGGGGTCAGGCCAGGTGTGGATTCAGAGCCCCAGTGATGGCTTTGAATCCAGAGAATGACATTGTGGAAATTATCTTTTGAAAAAGACTCCTCTAGCTGTTCTGGGAAGAACTGACTTGAGGAGGTTGGGGAGGTGGAAGCGAGAATGGGGATGGTGAGGGGGCACCTGGGGGAGGTCACTGGCAAGGGTGGAAGCAGGGGGGCCGGGAGGCGGCTATAGCCAATCCTCCATTCCTGCTTTATTTTCTTTATAGCACGTAATCACACATAATAGGATTATACATATATAATATAAATATTACTTGCTTTATATATATAACATATATGGTAAAAATTACACCTAACTAGGTGCCCAAATCTTGAGTTTACATAGAAATCAATGGATTTGAATCTATGCAGACCCCCTCATCACTGCCATCAGAACAAGATATAGGACATTTTCAGCACCCCAAAAGGCTCACTCTCCCCTAGTCAATAGAACCAAAGGCAACTGTCTCCTGACTTCCATTATTATTATTATTATTATTACTATTATTATTTTTGAGATGGAGTCTCGCTCTGTCGCCCAGGCTGGAGTGCAATGGCGCAATCTCGGCTCACTGCAAGCTCCGCCTCCCAGGTTCACACCATCCTTCTGCCTCAGTCTCCTGAGTAGCTGGGACTATAGGCGTCCACCACTACGCCTGGCTAATTTTTTGGATTTTTAGTAGAGACAGGGTTTCTCCGCGTTAGCTAGGATAGTCTCGATCTCCTGACCTCGTGATCCACCCACCTCAGCCTTCCAAAGTGCTGAGATTACAGGCATGATTACACTGTGCCCAGCGACTTCCATTATTATAGACTGATTTTGAACTTTGTATGATAAAATCACACAGTATGTACTTAGAAAAAAAAAAAATCTGGGTCAGGCACAGTGGCTCAAGCCTGTAATCCTAGCACTTTGGAAGGCCGAGGCAGGTGGATCACCTGAGGTCAAGAGTTCGAGACCAGCCTGACCAACATGGTGAAACCCCATCTCTACCAAAAATACAAAATTAGCTTGGTATGGTGGCACATGCCTGTAATCCCAGCTACTTGGGAGGCTGAGGCAGGAGAATTGCTTGAACCCGGGAGGCGGAGGTTGCAGCGAGCCAAGATCGTGCCATTGCACTCCAGCCTGGGCAGTAGAGTGAGACTTTGTCTCCAAAAAAAAAAAAAAAGGCGGGGGTGTGCAGGGTGCGGTGACTCGTGCCTGTAATTCCAGCACTTAGGCCGAGGTGGGCGGATCACAAGGTCGGGAGATCGAGACCATCCTGGCTAACACAGTGAAACCCCGTCTCTAATAAAAATACAAAAAAATTATCTGGGCATGGTGGTGGGCACCTGTAATCCCAGCTACTTAGGAGGCTGAGGCAGGAGAATGGCATGAACCTGGGAGGCACAGCTTGCAGTGAGCTGAGATTGCGCCACAGCACTCCAGCCTGGGCGATAGGGCGAGACTCTATCTCCAAAAAAAAAAAAATCTGACTTATTTTGCTCAACGTTTTATCTGTGACACCCTATCATTTCACTTATGTATCTCTTCCCTGTCTTCCCTCTTTAGAGCTTTACTTGTCCAATAGTGCAGTTACTAGTGTGAACCCAAAATATCTGAGACAGGTCTCGGTCAATTTAGAAAGTTTATTTTGCCAAGGTTAGGGACACACCCGTGATACAGCCTCAGGTGGCCGGGGTGCACCTTGCTTTTTTTTGTTTTGTTTTGTTTTGTTTTTTGGGGTACAGCTTGCTTTTGTACACATTAGGGAGACATAGTACATCAATCAGTACATGTAAGGTTTACATTTGTTCAATGTGGAAGGGCGGGACAACTTGAAGTGGGGGGCGTGACTTCCATTCCAGGTCATAGGTAGATTTAAACATATTCTGATTGGCAATTGGTTGAAAGAGCTATTATCAGCAGAAGGGAATGTCTGGGTTAAGATAAGGGCTTGTGGAGACCAAAGTTTTATCATGCAGATGAAGCCTCCAGGAACAGGCTTCCTAGAAAATAGATTGTACATGTTTCTGATCAGACTTAAGGTCTTTGTTAATGGTAATGCTGAATGGGGTATTAATGAGGCATGTCCAGCCCCCACTTCCCGTCATGGCCTGAACCAGTCTTTCAGGTTAAATTTTAGAGTGCTCTGGCCAAGGAGGGAGTCCATTGAGATGGCTGTGGATTGGTGGTGGTGGGAGGCTTCAAATTTTATTTTTGGTTTACACTAGCCACATATAGTTACTTAGATTTAAATTTATGAAAATTCAACAAAATTTAAAATTCAGGCCAGGTGTGGTGGTTCATGGCTGTAATCCCAACATTTTGGGAGGCCAAGGTGGGAGGATTGTTTGAGCCCAGGGGTTCAAGACCAATCTGGGCAACAAAGCGAGACTCCTGTCTCTTACTGGTGGAAGGTATCTGAGTTATTGGCAATGAATCTGCATGCATTTGCAGCAACCTCAATTCTTGCCTCCTCAGAAGAAAGAATTTGACTGAGGGGCATAAAGCAGACAAAGAGACTGAGGCAGGTTTCAGAGCATGAGTGGAAGTTTATTAAAAAGCTTTAGAGCAGGAAAGAATGGAAAGTACACTTGGAAGAGTCCCAAGTGTGCAACTTGAAGGACAAGTGCAGTGTTTAACCTTGGCCACCTCCAGCGTCGCGTGCCTCTCTCCCCTGATTCTTCCCTTAGGGTGAGCTGACCACATGTGCAGTGTCCTCCTTACCCTTGGGTAGTGAGCACACGCAGTGTGTTTAGGAAGTTGTACGCATGCCCGTCTGAGACTTTCTTCCCTTTTCCAGTGGAGTGCGCCCACGGAAATTCATACTCCTCCATTTTTTCTCTTAATGTGCGTTCCCGGGCTCACTCACCCAACACCTGAGATTTTACTGGAAGCCCTTTTTGCTTCTCTCTGGCCCCTGCATTCAGTGAACACTTTTTTTTTTTTTTTTTGAGGCGGAGTTTCGCTCTGTCTCCCAGGCTGGAGTGCAGTGGCCGGATCTCAGCTCACTGCAAGCTCCGCCTCCCGAGTTTACGCCATTCTCCTGCCTCAGCCTCCCGAGTAGCTGGGACTACAGGCGCCCGCCACCTCGCCCGGCTAGTTTTTTTTTGTATTTTTTAGTAGAGACGGGGTTTCACCATGTTAGCCAGGATGGTCTCGATCTCCTGACCTCGTGATCCGCCCGTCTCGGCCTCCCAAAGTGCTGGGATTACAGGCTTGAGCCACCGCGCCCGGCCAAGTGAACACTTTAATGTTAACAGCTATGGACCATTAGATTGTCTCTCCCTGGAGCCTAGCTGCCAAATTGTCATTTTTGGAGAGGCAATGTGATAACTGTTGAACCATCACCTGACATTCCTGGTGGGAGGGGGAGAGCCCTCTCCTACCCCGCTCATGCCTGTCTAACTACCTGTAACATCTCTACAAAAATAGAAAAATTAGCTGGGCATGGTGGTGTATGCCTGTGGTCCCAGTTATGTGGGAGGCTGAGGCAGGAGGATTGCTTGAACCCAGAGGCTGAGGCTACAGTGAGCCATAATTGCACCACTGCACTCCAGCCTCGGTGACAGAGTGAGACCTTGTCCAAAAAAAAAAAAGGAAAGGAAAGAAAGAGGGCTGGGCGCGGTGGCTCACAGCTGTAATCCTACTAGCACTTTGGGAGGCTGAGGCAGGTGGATCACCTGAGGTCAGGAGTTTGAGACCAGCCTGGCCCATGGTGAAACCCTGTCTCTACTAAAAATATAAAAATTAGCTGGGCATGGTGGTGCACGGCTGTAATCGCAGCTACTCGAGAGGCTGAGGAAGGAGAATTGCTTGAACCCAGGAGGTGGATGTTGCAGTGAGCCAAGATCGCGCCACTGCACTCCAGCCTGCGCGATGGGAGCGAGACTACATCTCAAAAGAAAAAAAATAAAAAAGAAGAAAAGAAAGAAAAAAGTTTTAAATTCAGCTCCTCAGTTGCACTACCATATTTCAAGTGCTCAGCAGTGGCTAGTGGCTATTGGACTGAGCAGAAAAAGCACATTTTCATCACTGCAGAAAGCTCTGTTGGACAGTGCTGCTCCGGAATGTCAGCTGCAGGTGGACAGGGATTTCTGTTTCTGTTGTTCCCAGCTGTATTCCCAGTGCCTGGAACAGTGCCTGGCACACAGTAGGTGCTCAGTATTTGCCTGTTGAATGACTACTGAAATTGTCAGAGATGATGGGTGGCTGTGATCAATAATGTTAATTACTGTCCTAAGCCCCAATACTGGGTGGAGGTCATTGATGTGTGTGGCGGGGGGGAGTGGGTGGGGGGAATGTAGGTGACCATCAGCCACCGGTGAAAGGGTAAGTATGAGTTTTCGGGAGAGAAGACTGCAGCAGAATGAAGTGCAAGAGACAGACAGGGAAGTCTAGACCACCCTGGTGTGTATGAGAAGCAACCTGTGTTGAGGGCACCAAGAGTAAACCTTTTAAAAACCGTTCAGTCCCCTCCAGGCACCCTCCATCTGTACAGACTTACCCTGGCCCCCACGTAGAGACCGCCCTGCCTGGCAGGAGCCAGAGATGATGGTGGGAACACAGTCTGGGGAGAGCCCCGTAGGGAGAAAGCCCCGGGCGGCAAGGGCGGAAGGCGGGCGGTGGAGCTTGGCGGGGCCGTGTCCCTCCCTGCAGGGCCTCAAGGAGGTTTGCATCCGGAACCAGGACTGCCAGACTGGGTGCTGCCGACGGGCTCCAGACATCTGCGAGTCGCACTGCGCGGAGAAGGGGTCCGAGGGCAGCCTGTGTCAAACGCTGGTGGGTATCGGCGCCTGGGGGGAGCCAAAGGGGATTCAGGGGAAGGGGGAGCCGGGGCGGGCCAGATTCCTGGGGAGGAAAGAAGGGTAGGTGGGCGGAAATGTCCCGGAGCCTGGAATTCCCCCGTGGGACTGCACCTCCAAGCCTTCTGGGGGAGCCTGTGGACGGAACCAAAATGGCAGCCCACCCTAGGATCTTGGAATCCTGGTTGGGGGCGGGGAGGCGATGCTTCACTCCCTAATGTGGGTTCTCATTCTCCAGGGGTCCTCTCAGTAAATGCCGAAAGTAGTACAGTAAATGGGCACAGCTAGGTCTGGCCTCTGCCCCAGAGCCCCGTCTTTATCCAGTACAGGAGTTCTGCTGTGGCCCCGGGTGTTCCTAGTGGAGGATGGGCAGAGGCAGCCTCTGAGCTGGGTGTGTAGGGGAGGGAGTGGATTTGCCCATAGAAGGATTTAAAGACAAGACATGGAGGCCTTACAATGGTGTGTCCATGGACTTAGGACAGGCAGATGGATCAGTGACAGGCAGGGTTACAAGGGCTGGAGCTGGGAGGGCACTGAGCAATCCAGGAGCCAGCCTGGAGAAGGCAGCCAGAGGTGCCACTCTGAGCAGCTGTCAAGTTATCCTTTATCCCTGGCTCCTGGCTGTGGGCAAGCAGGGAGGCCCTGGAGCTGGGCTGGGCTGGGCTTGGGGGCTCAGGGACGAGCTGCCCGCAAGGTCAAGGTCAAAGTCCTGTCTTTCCCAGGCATTCTTTGGCCAATATAGACAGTGTCCCTGCCTGCAGAACCTGACTTGTGTATATTGGAAGAGTGAGAAATGGTCTGCCATTGCCTTTGGCCATTGTCAGAAAATTGGAAGGCAGAAGCTGCCTGAGGAAATGTTCTTCTAGTGCTCCCTCCTTCTTGCTGCCTCCTCCTACACCTGCTGTCCTCCCTACCCAGAGCTCTGTGCTCCGCCCTGTTCCCCAGAGCCTCCGCCCTGAGTGGAGGGAAGGGGGAAGGAGTGATGCGCCATCACTGAAATAAAGAGCTTTTTTAATGTTTGCTGCCCACAGAGTTGGGGCCTGGGTGGGCTGGGCTGGGGTGGGCATGGTGCAGGTTTCGGGGGGGCGGGAGGTGATATGAGGGAGGAAGCAGGAAGGGACACTGTTGGGCTTGGGGTCTTTTCCCAGTTGGGGCATGAATGAAAGTCCCCCAGAGGAGACCAAAGCTCCCTTCCCACCCCAACCCCTTTCTGCCTTCAGCCCACTCTGTAATCCACCCCCCGAAAGCCCAGTTCACACGTGATATTTCAGTTCCACGACCTTAAATTTCAGAAATGTGAAAGAAGGTACACAAAACATCCATGTGTCTGAAGAATTGATGATGTTTATGGAGCACTTACTAGATGTTAGGGGCAGCTCTAGGTGCCTTATGCACATGATCTCGTTTCGTCCTACAACAAACCTGTGGGGTCTGTCCTGTTATCGCCTCTGTTTTGCAGGTAGGGACACAGGGGTTGAGCAACTTTTTCAAGGTCACACAGTTGGAAAGTGCAGAATCTGAATCTTCTGGGAGGCAAGAGAAAAGAGGGACAAGAAAAGAAGAAAGGAAGGAGAGCCTAGGAAAGAGTGAGAAAGACTGGAGCAGTGACTGTGGTGTGGGGTTGGGGAGAGAATGAGTCAAGTGGAGTTTTAGGAAGTCTCAGTGTGTGGTGAGGCTTTTCGAGTTAGATGATAGCTCGCTTGTTTGTGCGTGGTGCCTGTTATATTCAGGTTACATTTTGGAGTTAATTATTTCAGATTTTGGACCTAAGGTTCCACATTCAGCCACCAGAACTGAGCCAAACGTGCGGTCCTGGATGTTGGGCTTAGGATGCAAGGGCTGGGGAGTTTGGAGGTAATCTATGGTTGTACTTAGAACACCCCCTTGTAAGTCACAGCAAAACAATGTGAACCATACCTTGGTAGAATATGCTGTCCTGTACTAACTGTATCAGACTGATAACCAGACTTCCATTGTGTTACATGAGCTCTCCCCATTCAGAGAAAACCTATGAAGGAGAGATGGCAAGCTGGAAACCCAATGATACCCAGTGTCTAAGAAGTTCCCAAAGATACCCAATGTCTAAGAAGTTAGAAGGGGAAGGGGAGAATACAGAGCCCAGAAATAAACCCAAGCCTGTACAGTCAATTAAGTTTCAACAAGGGCACCAAGGAGACACCCTAGGAAAAGGACAGTCTTTTCAATAAATGGTGTTGGGAAAACTGAATATTCACATGCCAAAGAATGGAATTGGACCCTTATCTTATAGCACACACAAAAATAAACTCAAAATTGATTAAAGACCTAAATATAAGACCTGAAACCTTAAAACTCCTAGAAGAAAATATAGGGGAAGTATTACATGACATTAGATTTGACAGTGATTTTTTGGATAAGACACCAAAAGCACAGGCAACAATAGCAAAAATAAGCAAATGAGACTACATGCTGAAAAGCTCTGGACCCAGTGCGGTGGCTCATGCCTGTAATTCCAGCACTGTGGGAGGCCAAGGCATGTGGATCGTCTGAGGTCAGGAGCTCGAGACCAGCCTGGCCAACATGGTGAAACCCCATCTGTACTAAAAATACAAAAATTAGGCTGGGCGCAGTGGCTCATGCCTGTAATCTCAGCACTTTGGGAGGCTGAGGCGGGTGGAACACGAGGTCAGGAGATCGAGACCATCCTGGCTAACACGGTGAAACCCTGTCTCTACTAAAAATACAAAAAATTAGCCAGGTGTGGTGGCGCACGCCTGTAATCCCAGCTATTCAGGAGGCTAAGGCAGGAGAATCACTTGAACCCGGGAGGCGGAGGTTGCAGTGAGCCGAGATCGTGCCACTGCATTCCAGCCTGGGTGACAGAGTGAGACTCTCTCCAAAAAAAAAAAAGAAAAAAGAAAATACATTTAATGGGTAGGTGTGGTGGCTCGTGCCTGTAATCCCAGCACTTTGGGAGGCTGAGGTGGATGGATTGCTTGAGCCTAGGAGTTCAAGACCAGCCTGGGCATCATGGTGAAACCCCATCTCCACTA
This sequence comes from Macaca mulatta, assembly GCF_049350105.2. NCBI lineage: Eukaryota > Metazoa > Chordata > Mammalia > Primates > Cercopithecidae > Macaca > Macaca mulatta. Next base: position 146,467,876 of record NC_133409.1, on the reverse strand, counting down.
AAAATATAAAAAAATAAGTCCGGGCCTGGTGGCTCATGCCTGTAATCCTAGCACTTTCGGAGGCTGAGGTGGGCAGATTGCCTGAGCTCAGGAGGTCGAGACCAGCCTGTGCAACACAGTGAAACCCCATCTCTACTAAAAATACAAAAAAAAAAATTAGCTGGATGTGGCGGCATGCGCCTATAGTCACAGCTACTCAGGAGGCTGAGGCAGGAGAATTGCTTGAACCTGGAAGGTGGAGGCTGAAGTGAGCCAAGATCGTGCTATTGCACTCCAGCCTAGGCAACAGAGAGAGACTCCATCTCCACCCCCGGCCAAAAAAAAAAAAATTAGCCAGGTATGGTGGCACACGCCTGTAGTTCCAGCTACTTGGGGGACTGAGGGGGGAGGATCGCTTGAGCCCAGGATGTCAAGGCTGTAGTGAGCCACGATCATGCCACTGCATTCCAGCCTGGGTGACATAGTGAGATCCTGTCTCAAAAAAAAAAAAAAAAGCATTTAATACACCTAACCTACTGAACATCATAGCTTAGCTTAACCTACCTTAAATGTGCTCAATCAGAATGCTTACATTAGCTGAGCAAAATAACACAAACCTATTTTAGAATAAAGTGTCGAATATCTCATGTAATTTACTGATGTTCTACTGAACGCATGTCACTTTCACACCATCATAAGGTTGAAAAACAGTCAAACCATTGTAAGTTGGGACCATCTGGTTCTTTGAGCTGTGGTTAGATTATGCCCCTGCTGTGCAGGCGTGTGATGCTGAAAAGCAACAGAAATTGAGAGTCTACAGCAGTACTGGCCGTTGGAAACAAAATGCAAGCTATATAAAGGTTGGGCTCTTGGTCACTTGCTTCTGCAGAGCCCAAAGCCCAACTGCCTACTTACTTTTGGAGACCAGGGACATTTTGACATTTTCCTTATGCCCCCCACAGTCCAAAACATGGTGCCAGGCACACTATGGTCATTCAGTGAATACATGAAGAGGACATGAATGCAGATCTCTAGGACTGAATGTGGCACCAAGAAGCATGACTCAGCCCTGCCTCAGGGCCTGAGACTCCTCCTGGGTTAAGGTATTGAAAGTTTCTCTTGTTGAGCACATAATTCACAGACACCATTACCTGGTTTCCTAATAGCCATTGCCCCCTTCCCTGCCAACTGAAACCCAATATTGTTTGGGCATCAATATGCCTGGCTCCAGGAGAAGGATCTTATTCCCTTTGCTTTCCCAGCATCCCTTGCAGCTAGAGGTAGTCAGATAACCAAGTTCTAGCCTCTGAGATATGAAGAGAAGTCGGCCTTGAGCATTTGGGGAAAGACAAGAAGAGAGCATGGGCCAGGCGCCATGGCTCACACCTGTAATCCCAGCACTTTGGGAGGCTGAGGCAGGTGGATCACCTGAGGTAAGGAGTTCAAGACCAGCCTGGCCAAAATGGTGAAACCCCGTCTCTACTAAAAATACAAAAAATTAGCTGGGCGTGGTGGCAGGTGCCTGTAGTTCCAGCTACTCGGGAGGCTGAAGGCAAGAGAATTGCTTGAACCCAGGAGGTGGAGGTTTCAGGGAGCCGAGATCACGCCACTGCACTCCAGCCTGGGCAACAAAAGCGGAACTCCGTCTCAAAAAAAAAAAAAAAAAAAGAGGGTGTGCAAGAAGAAACTCTCTGCTCCTTCTCCCCCTTTCCCAGCCGCCAACTACTCCATGCTTCCTGCCTTTGAGTATGGTGGGAACATGAAGTCAGGAGCTGCTCCTAAGGCATGTGGCAACCTTGAAGAGAAGGTCAAGAGAAAGGCAGAGCTACCAGCCACCAAAAGAATGCCAGCACTTCCTATGTCTAGGCTTTGGATTCATGAGAAATATAGGTTCCTATTTGCTTCAGCTGTAATTACTTGGTTTTTTCTGCAACTTACAGCTGAATGCAATCCTAACTCATAAGCCTGTGGTTAAAAGGGGATTCACTGATCACAAAACTGCAAGATCCTAGGGCCGGCACGACATGGAAGTTTCTTTCTTTTTTTTTTTTTTTTTGAGACGGAGTTTCGTTCTTGTTGTCCAGGCTGGAGCGCAGTGGCACGATCTCGGCTTACTGCAACCTCTGCCTCCTGGATTCAAGAGATTCTCCTGCCTCAGCCTCTCGAGTAGCTGGGATTACAGGCATGTACCACCATGCCCGGCTAGTTTTGTATTTTTAGTAAAGATGGGATTTCTCCATGCTGGTCAGGCTGGTCTCAAACTCCTGACCTCAGGTGATCTGCCCACCTCGGCCTCCCAAAGTGCTGGGATCACAGGTGTGAGCCATCGCCCCCGGCAACATAGAAGTTTCATTCAATTCACTGTCCCTCACTCTCTGGGCATCTCCACCGAGGGGTCGGTGAGCTTCCGCTTGCATACCTGGAGGATGGGAACCTCAGTACTGCCTAAGGTAACTCATGTTTGATGGCTCCTGGGCATATACAATCTTTATATTAAGGCAAAATTAAATTCCCTACAATTTCCACCCATTTTTCTTAGTGTGAATAATTGGGAAAGAAAAAGGAATCATAAGGCCAGGCACGGTGGCTCACGCCTGTAATCCCAGCACTTTGGGAGGCTGAGGCGGTGGATCACATGCAGTCAGGAGTTTGAGACCAGCCTGGCCAACATGATGAAACCCCATCTCTACTAAAAACACAAAAATTAGCCAGACATGGTGGTGGGCGCCTGTAATCCCAGCTACTAGGGGAGGCTGAGGCAGGAGAATTGCTTGAACCTGGGAGGCAGAGGTTGCAGTGAGCCGAGAGATCAAGCCACCGCACTCCAGCCTGGGCAACTCTGTTTCAAAAAAAAAAAAAAAAAGGAATCGTAGAAGCGGGGCAGTGGAGTTAGATGGTAGAGTGCCAACATTTTCTGATTATGTGAAATTGGGCAAGCTCCTCTCTGAAACTTGGTCTCTATCTATAAAGTGGAGATGAGAAATTCTCCCTCCTGGGTTCCTTGTGAGCATTTGCTGGCAGAGAGTAAGCTCATAGCAATTGAGAGTGGCCTGGGCCGGGCGCGGTGGCTCAAGCCTGTAATCCCAGCACTTTGGGAGGCCGAGACGGGCGGATCACGAGGTCGGGAGATCGAGACCATCCTGGCTAACATGGTGAAACCCCGTCTCTACTAAAAAAAATACAAAAAACTAGCCGGGCGAGGTGGCGGGCGCCTGTAGTCCCAGCTACTGGGGAGGCTGAGGCAGGAGAATGGCGGGAACCCGGGAGGCGGAGCTTGCAGTGAGCTGAGATCCGGCCACTGCACTCCAGCCTGGGCGGCAGAGCGAGACTCCGTCTCAAAAAAAAAAAAAAAGAGAGTGGTCTGACCCCTTAACACATGAGTTGTGTCAGCTAGCTGTCACATTTGAGAATTGTGTCCAGAAAAGAGGTGAGAGCCCAGGACACTGATGCCTCTGATGCAGGGTGACTAACATGGGCCATTAAAACTCCTTACCCGCAAGGGTGTGTGTGTCTGTGTGTGCACATGTGCCCGCTTGTCTCTTTGAGAACCAGCGGGACAAGGAGGGCATCCCAGGTAGGCGTGACTGCTCCCCAGAAATGGAGGGCCTCCCAGGCTGGCTGGGCCTCCTTCACAGCTTTGTCTCCAGTATCCAATCTGTTTGGCCACATCCTCTCCAGCCCCAGACCCATCCCTTGTTCTTCTGACCTGCCTGAAGCCTGCCCTGGTGGGCCAAAGGCCTGATGCAACTTCAGAGAAGATGCTGACTCAGAGAGAATATGCAGGAGACTGGGAAATTTTTGCAGGAGGCCTTTAATTGTGAAGAGTCCAATCAGAAAACAGAGGTGCTGGTCAAGGAGGTGGCCAGCCCGGGAGATGCTCTGGAGCAGGGGGAGAGGTGCCCCTGGGCCTAGTGGTCTGCAGCATTTTGGGCTAGGTATGGGAGTGGGTGGGCGGTCTCACTGCTTGGAGCGTCCAGTGTCCCAATGTCGTGGCAGACGCCGAAGTTGGTGTTGGTGATGGCGCCCACAATGGTCTTGTCTCCCTCACAGGTCAGGCCACGCTCACAGGGACACTTGTAGTAAATCCCGTAGAGAGTCTGCAGAGACACAGCCAATGAAGTCAAGGCTATGGGGGGATACTTTGGACATCAATTGTCCCCTGCCTGACCTATAGAACCAGTAGGCCAGCCTGTGTTTTCAGGGAGTGCCTCTCCCACCTACCTCCCCAGGGGTGCTGTGGGCCCTAGAGACCCCAGTTCTGACCTCTGCTCTGGCTCATTTGCTCTTACTGGCTTGATCTCTCTGGGGAGCCTCTACTTACCCAGTCATGAAATGGGGATAACAAATCCTCACCCCCATCCATCTCACTGGTCACTCGGGTCAAGAGAGATGATGGGATGGGAAAGTGCTTTGACACCTGTTGACCTCCCTCTCGTCTCCTCAACATTCAGTGTCCAGGCTGACCCTCCTCCCTGATCCCACTCACAAGTGTTCAGGGCCTTCCTCCCCATTCTCCCGGACCCATGCCACGTCTTCAGGCACCCACCTTGACAGAACACTCGTTGTTCTCGCTGGCCAAGGGTATGCAGCGGGCCAGGTCCAACGCACCCGTGTGTTGGCAGCATTGGCTCTTACACTGGGCACTATTCATGCAGAGCTCACCGTTCTCCTGCAAGGGGCAGCCAGTCAGCCCAGGCCCCGCTCCCTCAGGTCCCTTCTCCATTCAGACCCGCACCCAGCACGCACTACTGCTAACAGTGTCTCCCCTGTTGGGGATGTATGTGAAGGAGTCCAACCCGTGGGTCTGGTGGCCTCTGTGCCCCCCCCCCCCACCCACATGAGAAGTGGGCATGCGGTGACAGAGAAGCAGCCTGCACAGAGGGTCAGGACCCCCGGATTCTAGTACCGGCTGTACTACCAACTCCCTGCGTGACTCTGGGCAAGTCACTGCCTCTCAAGCCTCAGTGTTCTCATCTGGAATGTGCACATGAGGCCCCTAGACAGGCTCTCCAAATCTCTCTGGGTCCCACACACCTTTAAGGAGGCAGTGAAGATTGCCTCTCCCTGCAAGACTCCTTCCTCCCGCAACAGATCTGATCTACCATCTCCAGGGTCCTGGACCTCCAAGTCCAGCCATGGCCCCAAGTTAAGAGAGTTCAGAATCTTTCAACCTTATGGACGTTCTGGAAGGGCTTTCCCAGCCAAGACCCATGGTGGAGAGGTGGTGTGGGCCAGTCATAGGGCCCCAGCTTAACCACTTTCCAGCTATGTGACCTCAGGCAGGTTGCTCACCCTCCCTCTGTCTGAAGATAGGGCTGACTATGAAAGCACCTCCCTCAGTGGTTATTACGAGGACAGAATGAGCAAACATCTCCGAGGCATCTCGAACTGTGTTGGACACACAGTAAGATGCCACCATAAGTTAGAAGCTGGAATGATTGGCACAAAGCATTTTCTCAGGATGGAAGCCCAGGGCTCTGGATTTTTGTGAAGTTCCCTCATAGGGCCAGGCGAGGTGGCTCACTCCTGTAATCCCAGCACTTTGGGAGGCTGAGGTGGGTGGATCATGAGGTCAGGAGTTCGAGACCAGCCTGGGCAACATGGTGAAACCCTGTCTCTACTAAAAATACAAAAAATAGCCGAGCATGATGGCGGGCGCCTGTAATCCCAGCTACTCAGGAGGCTGAGGCAGGAGAATCGTTTGAACCCAGGAAGCGGAGGTTGCAGTGAGCTGAGATTGCGCCACTGCACTCCAGCCTGGTGATAAAGTGAGACTCCATCTTAAAAAGAAAGAAAGAAAGAAAGAAAGAAAGAAAGAAAGAAAGAAAGAAAGAGAAAAAAGGTCCCTCATAGCCAGGTTGAGCTGCTGCTCTGAGCATGCTCCAGTTGGAGCTGGAGAGGGGCTGATCAGCCTTTCCTGTGGCCCCTGGGAAGAGGCATACAACAGGCTATGGAAGTAAACAGATGGATGCAAGATGCCACTCCTCCCAGCCCCCGCCAGTCCAGGTGGGGACATCAGAGGTCAAGGTCCAAGCTTAGGACGTCTTCACCTGGGGACTCAGGAGGCCCCTTCCCTGAAGACCCTCTTACCAGGTTGATAATGATCCCCCGTGGGCCAGGAGCTGCATAGGCCACAGAGAGGGCGACAAGCAGGAGGATCAGGATCTTCTCCATGGCGAGTGGGACAGCTGGTGTGGGTGGCAGGAGACAGAGCCAGCTGTGGTGATGGGGCTATAAAAGGGGCCTTGACCTCACGTGACCCACCTACATCCCACAGGGCTGGCCGTGGGCAGAGGTGCAGCTGTGGCCAATCTGCTGGGGGGCGGGTCCTGATAAGAAAGCTGGGTGAGTACCTGGTAGCCTTTTGCGTGTGTGTGTGTGTGTGTGTGTGTTGGTGATAATTGTGTTGCATCATGGTTAAGAGTGTGGACTGTGTACAAGTTATTAGTGAGGCAAACTTACTATCTGTTCCAACTATTCTGCCTTTCATCTTATCTGTCAACTAAGGATAATTTAAAGAGTTGTGAGTGTTGAATTAATACACATTTATATGTGTTACATATATAAACATGATTATATACAATTATAAGAATATATTTATATTGTATATTCCCATATGCCACATAAGCAGTGGGTAAGGGCAGCTGCCCTTGTGTCCTGAGCTCCTGGGCAGTGCCTGGATGAGTCTGAGGCAAGAGAGGCACCTATAGTGTGAGTGCCTGCTTACATTCTGTGTACTCGGGGCCTCTCTGTCTCACCATAGTTAGGTCTTGCCTTTGGCCCACCCAAGCCCGGGTGTCTAGCAGTGTCAGACTCCAGGTATGAGGATCCCAGCCTCCCACCCCTCAACCTTCCTTCAGTCTCCTCGGGGGATTCCAGACCAGGCCCAGATCCCTGGGGCTGACAGTTCTGCAACCCCCAGCAGGCCAGGGTGTGTGTGCTTTTACTCTGGCACCCTCCCCCTGCCCTCACACCAGGGGGCTGCCTGCAGGCTTGACTCAAGGGCCCTTAGGAGGCCCTTCCTAAATGCCTCTCTCCCCTTTTCTTTCTACCTCACTTACTATCTGCAATTCCAGCATCAGATACACCTTTAGTTAAGGTTTCCACTCACGCTGCCCCCTACCCAAGGCCACGTGTGCGCATGAGCAGTCGCTAGTCCTGGCTGAGAATGAAGAGGTCTTGTCAGCCTCGGAGCAGGGGCCTCAGGAAGCTGGGAAGGGCACAGCTGCCTGAGTTTGCTTAGGCATGGGAACAGAGCAGCTTTTCCTGAAGGACTAGTCATGGCAGCCAGAGGCCCGTGCCCTTCCCCTCTCCATCCCAGGAGGTAGAAGACAGCTCCACTGAGAGGCCCAGGCTTCAAGCACAGCTTTTATTTAATTTAATTTAATTTTTTGAGACAAGGTCTCACTCTGTCACCTAGGCCAAAGTGCAGTGTGCCATCTTGGCTCACGGCAGCCTCCACCTCCTGAGGTCAAGCAATCCTCCCCCTCAGCTGCCCAGGTCTCAAACTCCTGGGCTCAAGCAATCCTCCCACCTCGGCCTCCTAAAGTGTTGGGATTACAGGTGTGAGCCACGGTACCCAGCCTCAAGCACAGCTTTGATCCAGACCAAGCTGGCTTCAAAACTCAGCATTTACTAGAGCTACATGGCCTCAGACACATTATTGAAAGTGAAGCTCCCTGAACCTCACTTTCCTTATTTACCTTAGGGAGATAATGCCTCCTACTTCCTGAGGCCATGATTAAGACAATGCATGTGGAACGCCTTCGGAAGTGCCTGGCACATGGTGGGTGCCCAGCCATATAATATGACCCACTTCCTCTCACCTTTACATCCCTGGGGTGTGGAATGTAGAGGAATAGCTGGAGGAACAGCCAAGAGACTCTCAAAAGAAAAACCCATTTGGTTCCAGCGATGCAGAAATACCACTGATGAAACAACACTATCCCCTATCTCTTTTACAAAACTCAATGTTTGAAACCACTTTTTCCTATGAGCTCACTCTGATCCTTCCTTCTCTTTACCTGCTCTCCACCCCCGGGACCTCTGTGAGGTGAGCCACAGGGAAGGGAATCACTACTCCCTCCTCACAAGTCAAGATGGAGACTGGCGGAGGCACCGGAGGAGAGATTTCTGTCCATGCAAGGAGCCGTGAAAACCAGCAGCCCTGTCCCTAGTTGGTCTCAGCCAAGCTCACAGAGGAAAAAGACTGGAGTTTTTTCCATCACAAATGAAGTATAGCAAAGAGAACTTTGACATTGTATGTGCTTCTAAAAGGAAAGCAAAAATTAAGTACCTGTCGATGAAAAGAGTCAAACTCTGTACAATATTTGAATAGATTTCTTCTGAGCCAAATATGAGCAACCGTGGCCTGTGACACAGCCCTCAGGATGTAACTGCTCACGGGGTTCACCTTACCCACTACCTAGACAGAGCTGATTCATCAAGATAGGGGAATTGCAGTGGAGAAAGAGTATTTCATGCAGAGCCAGCTGTGCAGGTGCGGGAGACTAGAGTTTTACAGAGTTCTTGTTGCTGTTGAGACAGAGCTTCACTCTTGTTGCCCAGGTTCGAGTATAATCGCGTGATCCCGGCTCACTGCAACCTCTGCCTCCTGGGTTCAAGTGATTCTCCTGCCTCAGCCTCTCGAGTAGCTGGGATTACAGGCACGTGCCACCATGCCCAGCTAATTTTGTATTTTCAGTAGAGACAAGGTTTCACCATGTTGGTCAGGCTGGTCTTGAACTCCAGACCTCAAGTGATCCACCTGCCTCAGCCTCCCAAAGTGCTGGGATTACAGGCGTGAGCCACGGCGCCCAGCAGGGAGCAGAGTTTTTAAAGATAACTTGGTGGGTGGGGGAAGCCAGTGAGCCAGGGGTGCTGATTGGTCTGATATGAAATCATAGGGACTCACAGCTACCTTCATGCACTCAGTCAGTTCCTGGGTGGGGGCCACAAGATCAGATGAGCCAGTTTATTGATCTGGGTGGGGCCAGCTGATCCATCAAGTGCAGGGTCTGCAAAATATCTCAAGCCCTGATCTTAGGAGTGGTTTAGGGAGGATCAGAATCTTGTAGGTTCCAGCTGCATGACTCCTAAGTCATAATTTCTAATCTTGTGGCTAATGTTAGTCCTACCAAGGCAATCTAGTCCCCAGGCAAGAATGAAGTCTGCTTTGGGAAAGGGCTGTTACTGTCTTTGTTTAAACTATAAACTAAGTTTCTCCCATAGTTAGTTCAGCTTACGCCTAGGAATGAACAAGGACAGCTAGGAGGTTAGAAGCAAGACGCAGTCAGTTAAGTCAGATCTCTTTCACTGTCTCAGTCATAATTTTGCAAAGGGGGTTTCAGAATAGGAGAAAACAAAGCAAGTGACCCCCTTTTGAGCACTCTGTAGCTTTTATGGCATCTCTACTTGCCAAAGTTTATGTAAAATTGAAATAACATGGTCTTTGTGCACATTTACGTTAAGGAAAAAGAGCCCTAAAGTTGACCTGTAAACTATAGAATTCCTAAGTTGTCTTTTTCTCTGTTTTTCTTTTCTGCCTGCTCTAAATCTGCTTGCTTGCTTTTCCTTCCCTCCTTCCTCCCTCCCTCCTTCCCTCCTTTCTCTTTTCTTTCTTTCTCTTTTCTCTTTCTTTCTTCTTTCTCTTTCTTTCTTTCTTTCTTTCTTTCTTTCTTTCTTTTTCTTTCTTTCTTTCTTTCTTTCTTTCTTTCTTTCTTTCTTTCTTTCTTTCTTTCTTTCTTTCTTTCTTTCTTTCTTTCTTTCCCTCCCTCCCTCCCTCCCTCCCTCCCTCCCTCCCTCCCTCCCTGCCTGCCTGCCTGCCTGCCTGCCTGCCTGCCTGCCTGCCTGCCTGCCTGCCTTCCTTCCTTCCTTCCTTCCTTCCTTCCTTCCTTCCTTCCTTCCTGTCTCTCTCTCTCTTTCTTCTCTCTCTCTCTCTCTCTCTCTTTCAGACAGAGTCTTGCTCTGTCGCCCAGGCTGGAGTGCAATGGCACAATCTCGTCTCACTGCAACCTCTGCCTCCAGGGTTCAAGCCATTCTTCTGCCTCAGCCTTCTGAGTAGCTGGGATTACAGGCGCCTGCCACCATGCCCGGCTAATTTTTTGTATTTTTAGTAGAGATGGGGTTTCACTATGTTGGCCAGGCTGGTCTCGAACTCCTGATCTCATGATCCGCCTGCATCGGCCTCCCAAAGTGCTGGGATTACAGGCATGAGCCACCGCACCCAGCAATCTGCTGTTATTTTTCTCTTAAGATAAAAACCGCTGTTTTAGATCCAACAGGTTCTTTTTGCAAGCCAGTGAATTTGTATTTATCTCATGGCTAAAAGTTCTGAAGTAAAAGCTACAGGGGGTGTGTGTGTGTGTGTGTGTGTGTGTGTGTATTTAAAAGGCCTTTATAATTTCCATAATTTTATGTTTAATTGGTAATTAAATCTGTTTTAATTTCCCTCTGGAACACCAGACTTTTCTCGCCGCACCTTATAATGTAAATTTTGCTATTTGACTTTCACCTGAACTGTTCCTTTAATATGCAAATTTAAGGCTATTTAGCTGTCAGCTGCCTAGGGTTGTGAAACAGGTTATGAAGAATTTGAAAGTTTAAGGCCAGGCACGATGGCTCACACCTGTAATCCCAGCACTTTGGGAGGCCGGGATGGGTGGATCACCTGAGGTCAGGAGTTTGAGACCTCCCTGGCCAACATGGCGAAACCCCGTCTCTACTAAAAATAGAAAAATTAGCTGAGTATGATGGCAGGCACCTGTAATCCTAGCTATGGCTGAGGCAGAAGAATCGCTTGAATTTGGGAGGCAGAGGTTGCAGTGAGGGAAGATTGCGCCACTGCATTCCAGCCTAGGTGACAGAGCGAGACTCCATCTCAAAAACAAACAAAAAGAATCTGAAAGGTTAAAATAGAAAAAAAAAAAAGATTTTTATAAATCTATAAGATGTACTTCTATAGGCATGCCTGATATGTCTATGTATTTATGGGTGATGTGCACAATGTTTCACTACTGAAAATAAAAGAGCTCTAATTGGCTTAAGAAAATAAAAGCACTTGAATCGAACACTTTATCAGGAAAAAATAAAAGACTAGTCAAATGCTGTTTCAAGTTTATGTAATGTCAGTAAAATCTTTAATAAATAAGCTAGCTTCATAATTATTATAATTATTATTAATGTTGGGATTATGACATTAATCCCAACATTAATAATGAGCCACCATGCGTGAGCCACCGCGCCCAGCCACTTTTCTTACTATTAAAAACAACCTGAGCCGGGCACGGTGGCTCACACCTGTAATCCCAACACTTTGGGAGGCTGAGGTGGGCAGATCACTTAAGGTCAGGAGTTTGAGACCAGCCTGACTAACATAATGAAACCCCGTCTCTACTAAAAATACAAACAGTAGCCGGGCGTGGTGGCACATGCCTGTAATCCCAGTTACTTGGGAGGCTGAGGCAGGAGAATCGCTTGAACCTGGGAGGCGGAGGTTGCAGTGAGCCAAGACTGTGACATTGTACTCAAGCCTGGGCATCAAGAGTGAAACTTCGTGTCAAACAACAACAACAACAACAAACAAACAACAACCTTACTGGCCAGGCACAGCTGTAATCCCAGCACTTTGGGAGGCCGAGGCGGGAGGATCACTTGAGGTCAGGAGTTCAAGACCAGCCTGACAACATGGAGAAACCCCGTCTCGACTAAAAATACAAAATTAGCCGGTTGTGGCGGCTATGCCTGTAATCGGGAGGCTGAGGCAAGAGAATCACTTGAACCAGGAAGGCAGAGGTTGCGGTGAGCCAAGATCACGTCACTTCACTCCAGCCTGGGCAACAAGAGTGAAACTCCGTATCAAAGAACAAAAAACAAAACAAAACAAAAAACTAGCCAGGCTTGGTGGTGCATGCCTGTAATCCCAGCTACTTGTTAGACTAAGACAGGAGGATTGCTTGAACCAGGGAGGTGGAGGTTGTGGTGAGCTGAGATGGTGCCATTGCACTCCAGCTTGGGCAACAAGAGTGAAACTCCGTCTCAAAAATAAATAAATAAATAAATAAATAAATAAATAAATAAAAATAAAAATAAAATAAAATTGTACATACATCATCCAGTCGTGTAAAGGAGTATGTTCAGAAGGGGGAAACTGCAAGGACTAACAGTGGTAATAACAGTAATCACCAACATTTTTGAGTACTTTCTCTTTTTTTTGTTAAAGCCAGACTGGAGTGCAGTGGTGTGATCTTGGTTCACTGTAGCCTTGACCTCCTGGGCTCCAGTGATTCTCCCACCTCAACCTCCCAAGTAGCTGTGACTACAGGCGGGCACCACCATGCCTGGCTATGCCTGGCTAAGTTGTGTATTTTTTATAGAGACGGGAGTCTTGCTATGTTGCCCAGGCTAGTCTAGAATTCCTGAGCTCAAGTGATCTGACTGCCTGGCCTCCCAAAGTGCTGGGATTAGAGACCACTAATGTGCCTTTGAGCACTTAAAAAAAAAATTATTATTATTATGTTTTGAGATGGAGTTTTGCTCTTGTTGCCCAGGCTGGAATGCAATGGTGTGATCTTGGCTCACTGCCACATCTGCCTCCCAGGTTCAAGCGATTCTCCTGTCTCAGCCTCCTGAGTAGCTGGGAATACAGGCGCCTGCCACTATGCCTGGCTAATTTTTGGCATTTTTAGTACAGACGGGGTTTCACAAGGTTGGTCAGACTGGTCTTAAACTCCTAACCTCAGGTGATCCGCCGGACTTGGCCTCCCAAAGTGATGAAATTACGGGCATGAGCCATCGTACCCAGCCCTTTGAGCACTTTTATGTGTGCCCCAGGCTAAAGATTTTATACATGTATTTTACTTAGCCATTGTGTGATCGATACCATCATTTCCTGCATTTAATAGATGGAGAAACTGAGGCTCAGGAAGAAAGGTTAAGTCCATGGATGGTTACTTAGTAAGTAGCTCATTCAAATCCAGGCCTGTTGAACACCAAAGTCCATGTTTTTAAGACTGTCTTGTCTTTCCGTAGCTCCTGACGTTGGTGTTATGATTTTATTCTTTTGTGTATACTTTCCTGAATTTTCCTAATTCTTTTTTCGTTTTTCTTCTTTTTTTTTTTTCAATGGTATGACTTTATTTGCTGTATTTGACGATCAGCGATTAGTTCTCATCCACATTGACTGTCTGTAGATTTTTGAAAGTGGTAACAGGTACATAGGTAACCAAAGTATAGAGCTTATTTGGTGAATCTTCATCCTCATTACGTTTTCTGGACAGCCGCACACGGATTCGGTATGGGACATTCCTTATTCCTTTGGCCCAGACAGCTTTGTTGAGCCTGGTATCAATGCGCACATCTAGAGTTCCCATCTCCTTCATGGCAAATTTCCGAATCTCTCTGAGTGCCAGAGGGGCACGCTTCTTGAAGCCCACTCCATGGATGCTCTTGTGAATGTTGATGGTGTATTCTCGGGTCACCACCTCGTTGATGGCAGAACGGCCCTTTTTCTTCTCACCACCCTTCTTTGCGGAAGCCATTCTGCCGGGTCCAAGTTGGAAAGGAAGCTTTTTTTTTTTTTTTTTTTTTGAGATGGAGTCTTGCTCTGTCGCCCAGGCTGGAGTGCAGTAGTGCAATCTCAGCTCACTGCAAGCTCCCCCTCCCGAGTTCGAGTTCACACCATTCTCCTGCCTCAGCCTCCCCAGCAGCTGGGACAACAGGCGCACGCCGCCATGCCCGGCTAATTTTTTGTATTTTTAGTAGAGACGGGGTTTCAGTGAGTTAGCCAGGATGGTCTCGATCTCCTGACCTCGTGATCTGCCCACATTTGCCTCCCAAAGTGCTGGGATTACAGTCGTGAGCCACCGCGCCCGGTGGAATTTTCCTAGTTCTTTACACTAGCCTTGTATTTACCTATAAAATCAGGAGAAATATGTATATATATAACATATAAAAACATACATATATTTAAAGGGGGAAATATGTAACAAACACATAGAAACAAGGGGAGAAAGGCATTGTATTGAACAAAACATATGTTCAGGTCTGAGAAGGCTCATAAAGAATGTTGTGTGCTATACTTTGTAGTTGCCTCTGTTATCACACAGTCTGCATATACAGGCGTTTTGTATATATATATTTATATAGACTACATATATACATATATTATATATGTAAATATTTTGGTTAGATGTCCTCTAACGTAACCTTAACACATAGTATGCTTTTAGAAATCGTTGACTGAATGCTAAGGACGAAAAACCAGTGACCAGAAGGCAACCAGGAAAGGCTTTGCTGACCTCCGGGGTGGTGGGATTGGAGGTTCTGGGAAGGCGACTATGGAACCAGGGAGGGGCGGGGTGTAATGGGATGTGGACAGCGCTTTTGCGGGGGGAAAGCGTTTTTGCGGCTGGAATTGAGCGGTAGGAATGTGTCAGCCACAGCTCCACTTTCCCAGTTCTTGTCATCTCGGTTCAGGAAGGTGAACTGGGTTCTGATTCCCCGCGGGGGGGGCCTGCAGTGGGCGCTCGGTCCCTTCCCCGCCTCGGCTGCAGGCCCCGCCCCTCGCCCAGAACCCCGGGGCGCTGGCCGCGGTACTGAAACGGCGCCCTCCGCGGACGGAGGAGGGGGCGGGGCTCTCGGGAGCCTTGAGCCGGGAAGGGAGAGGAGCAGGGCGGCGCCAGCAGGCCCGAGACCCTGGGGGGCTTGGGAGGCGGCAGGATACTGGAGACAGCCTCGGCTAGAGCGGACACAGGCACCTGGCAAGCTTCCCCTGATCAAGCCAAGGTTGTCCTTGTCCTATTAAGCCTCTTCCCCTTGCCTTGAAGGGACCTCACCTGGTGCCTTGACCTCAGCCTCCTCCCCAAACCCCGCTAGGGAGTGACCTGCTTCTAGGCCTCCATCCACAAAGCCACGGACTTGCAGCCCACGGGACCCCAGCCCAGGGCCTGCTGCCCTCACCATGGTGAAATTGCTGCCGGCCCAGGAGGCAGCCAAGATCTACCATACCAACTATGTGCGGAACTCGCGGGCCGTGGGCGTGATGTGGGGTACACTCACCATCTGCTTCTCTGTGCTGGTCATGGCCCTCTTCATCCAGCCCTACTGGATCGGCGACAGCGTCAACACACCGCAGGCAGGCTACTTCGGCCTTTTCTCCTACTGCGTGGGTAACGTGCTCTCCTCCGAGCTCATCTGCAAGGGCGGTCCCCTAGACTTCTCCTCCATCCCCTCTAGAGCCTTCAAGACTGCCATGTTCTTTGTGGCCTTGGGCATGTTCCTCATCATTGGCTCCATCATCTGCTTCAGCCTGTTCTTCATCTGCAACACGGCCACAGTCTACAAGATCTGTGCATGGATGCAGCTGGCTGCGGGTAAGCAGGGATGGTGGGAGGGCAGGCAGGGGCCCACCCCGGGGCCACAGCTGCAGCTGCACCATCCCACCCTCTGCTGGGGCTCTGGGCCTTAAATTTAGCTGTTCTCCTACAGCCCAGTCCTACTCAGTGCTCTGCAGAAGATTCTGAGGAGTTGAGAATCTTAGAATGGCCGAGGCAGAAAAGACCTTAGAGATCAAGCTGTCCAACCCTCTCATCTGTAAGGGGAAGTGACTTGCCCAGGAACACACAGTTGCTGGTTCTGACTCCCAGGCCATCACATCAGTTTTTGCAGCTGTGAGAGAGAGAAAGAAGGAAGCTTCTATTGTTGGCCACGTGGGAATAGGGCTCAACGCCAGCACAAAGTAGTGACACCAGTCAAGCACATTCTAGATGCCCTCATCTCCCACCTCTGGGCTTTTGTTCTTTTTAAGAGTGCCCAGAACTCTGTCCTCATTCTTTCTCTCCCACTCCAAACTGCTCTCAGATTCTAAGGTCTCTTGCTGATTTTGGAGTGTTACTATTATGCAGGGTATGACCTTGCCTATATAAACTTTCATCTAAAGTCCCCTCTTTCATTGTGGAGTGAAAGTCTTTTCTCCTTGATTATGGGATTTTATACTTAAGGCAGCAAATGGAGTGATACTGAGTGATACTGTTTGAGGAGGAAGCTATTTAGGGTCCTGTTGTTGTTGTTTGTTTGTTTGTTTGTTTTTGAGACAGAGTTGGCCCAGGCTGGAGTACAGTGGCATGATCTCAGCTCACTGCAGCCTCAACCTCCTTGGACTTAGGTGATCCTCTCTCATCAGCTTCCCAAGTAGCTGGGACTCTAGGTGTGCACCACCATGTCTGGCTAATTTTTTTGTAATTTTTGTAGAGATGGGGTTTTGTCATATTGCCCAGGCAGGTCTCGAACTGCTGGCCTCAAGCGATTTGCTCGCTTCAGTCTCCCAAAGTGTTGGGATTTCAGGTGTGATCCACAGCACCTGGCCTAGGGTCCTTTAAAACAATGTGGGGGCTGGGCACAGTGGCTCACACCTATAATCCTAACACTTTGGGAGAGAGCATCACTTGAGCTCAGGAGTTTGAGACTAGACTGGGCAAGATGGCAAGACCCTGTCTCTAATAATAATAATAATAATAAATAAAATGAAACAAATAAAACTGTGGGGTAGGCAGCCACTTTTGTCCTGAGGCAAGACCTCCCTGGTCCTTTTTCCTGCTCCTAGCTCAGGAAGGCTTCTTGGTCCTTGTGCCAAGTGATTTTGCTCTTCTCTGTAGCCCAGGAAGAGGGTTAAGACCTTGTGCTACAGGCTCTGGTACCTTGGTCCCTGCCCACCTCAGGGACCACACACAAACTGTCCATGCCAGTGAGATGTCCAGGAGTAGTGCCAGGGACTGGAAACTAGAGTGAAACCATCTTGATATCATTGGTCAGAATGAGAAGTGCTGTCAAGGTCAGGAGATGGAGACCATCCTGGCTAACACGGTGAAACTCCATCTCTACTAAAAAGACAAAAAAAAAAAAGAAAAAAAAGGCCGGGCGCGGTGGCTCAAGCCTGTAATCCCAGCACTTTGGGAGGCCGAGATGGGCGGATCACGAGGTCGGGAGATCGAGACCATCCTGGCTAACACGGTGAAACCCCGTCTCTACTAAAAAAATACAAAAATCTAGCCGGGCGAGGTGGCGGGTGCCTGTAGTCCCAACTACTCGGGAGGCTGAGGCAGGAGAATGGCGTGAACCCGGGAGGCGGAGCTTGCAGTGAGCTGAGATCCGGCCACTGCACTCCAGCCTGGGCGGCAGAGCGAGACTCCGTCTCAAAAAAAAAAAAAAAAAAAATTAGCTGGGTGTGGTGGTGGGTGACTGTAGTCCCAGCTACTTGGGAGGCTGAGGCAGGAGAATGGTGTGAACCCAGAAGGTGGAGCCTGCAGTGAGCCGAGATCGCGCCACTGCACTCCAGCCTGGATGACAGAGCGAGACTCCATGTCAAAAAAAAAAAAAAAAAGAGAAGTGCCGTAATCTTTAAGAGGGAGACTGAAACAAGCCTCTGAATCCCAGGCCACCAAACACACAGAGTCAAGACTGCAGAGTTGGAGGGGACCCCAGAGAGTTATATCCACCCTCCAACTATAGATGAGGGATCTGCTGCTGAGAGGACCAGACTTGGCCAAGGCTATAGCAGATCAGTGGGCAACTGAGGACCTGAAAGAATTAAGGCAGCAGTTCCCAAGAAACTAGATGTATTCCTAAGATGTTTTTACTGAGCCACATATTTACATAAGTATAATGATTTATGAAATATCTTTACATATATTATCTGGAGGAGCCCTAGCAAAACCCATTGAGGTGGGTATTTCTCCATTTTACAAAGAAGGCCCCTAGTGGGTAACTCGTTTTGAGCATACAAGTAGGAAGGGATTCACCTTTGATTCCAAATCTTGCACCCAGGCTACTCACATGGCTTCAGAGTTCCCCCCATGGCTTCAGAGCAAATCGCCTTGCCACCTCCCTCTTCTCTGTAGTCTCTCTGTATGATAAGGGAGAGTCTGGGGCAGGGGTGGGCAGTGGGGAGCAAGGTAGGTAGTGGCCATGTCAAGAATGATGGTGGGGGCAGGCACAGTGGCTCATGCCTGTAGTCCTAGCACTTTGGGAGGCCAAGGAGAGGGGACTGCTTGAGGCCAGAAGTTCAAGACTAGCCTGGACAACATAGTGAGACCCTATCTCTATTTTATATATACACGTATATATTTAATGTATGCATACATTAAATTATATGTATTATATATACGTTTATATATTTATATATGTACATAATATATTTTATATGTATATATATAATTGACATATATATGTCAATTAAAATAATAATAAGGCCAGCTGCAGTGGCTCAGGCCTGTAATCCCAGCACTTTGGGAGGGTGAGGTGGGCAGATTGCTTGAGCTTGGGAGTTTGAGACCAGCCTGAGCAACATGGCGAAACTGTGTCTCTACAAAAAAATACAAAAATTAGCTGATTTAATATAAATATTGAGTATATATATATATTCTTTAACATGTGTATTCATTATATATATGAGGGAACAAGGGGAAATGAGGATTTAGCAGTTTTATGCCAAAGAGGAGTGAAATAGACCCTAATAATGCTTTCCAGCTGTTCTTCCATATCAGGGTTATGGGATGCTGGAGACACAATCATCTCTCTCAGTCTCAAGGCTGTCTGCAAACCCCCCTCCTCCAGAAACATCCCCCAACAGGTGCCATGTGTGAGCAGGCAGTGCCAGGAGCGGGAGGGGTTGCCAGGCCATCTGAGTCAGACACTATCTGGGTCGCAGAGCTGGAGACACTGATAGCAGAGGTGGCCAGGTGCCATCTCATGCAACATTTAAGTTGGGGAAGGCAAGACTGGTGTCATGTTCCATTCTGCTGTGCTGCAGAAGGGGAAATGAGCTGAAGGGAGAGATGCAGAGTGGGTGGGTCCCACATTCAGCAGCTGGGAGATACATCCATTTATTAGTAGCCTTGCCAAGAAGCCTGGGAGCAGGGAAGGGACAGGGGTAGGGGAGGATGAAGACTGATGCTTGGGTGATGTGGGGCTGCAGCTTAACAAGATTAATTGGGCTTCTGGGTGCCAGGTGCAGGCTGGGAGTGGTCCCAGCCCCTAGAAACACAGGTAGGCCAAACTGCTTGTCTTCTCTGAGTCTTGGTAACCTCATGTCTTAGTCAGTTTTACTTAGTTCTATTTAGTCAGGCCTGCCATAACAAATTACCACAGACCAGGGGGCTTAAACAACAGAAATTCATTTCTCACACTTCTGGAGGCTGGAGGTCTGAGATATGGGTGCCAGCATGGCATTAGCACAAGATATCTGGTGAAGGCCTCTTCTAGGCTGCAGACTGCTGACTTCTTGATGTCCTCACATGGTGATAAGAGGGTGACAGGGCTCTCTGAGGTTCCTTTTATTTATTTATTTGCAATGATGATGATTATTATTGAGTCAGCTTCTCAAAAATTGTTATTTTTACCCAGGCTGGACTGCAGTGGCATGAACACGGCTCATTGCAGCCTTGACCTCCCAGGCTCAAGTGATCCTCCCTCCTCAGCCTCCCAAGTAGCTGGGACTATAGGTGCATGCCACCACACCCAGCTAATTTTTGTAGAGATGAGGTTTCACCATGTTGCTCAGGCTGGTCTGGAACTCCTGAGCTCAGGCAATCAACCTGCCTCAGCCTCCCAAAGTGCTGGCATTACAGGCGTGAGCCACCACACCTGGCCTTATTATTATTTTTAATTGACATGATAATTGTACATATTTATGGGTTACAGTGTGATATTTTGTTACATGTATACAAGTTGGGCTTGAAATCCAGGCAGCCTGGTCTAATGTTTCCTAGCTTTTCCTACTGAGAAAATTAAGGTAATTAGCATATCCATCACCTCAAACATTTAAAACATTTCTTTGAGTTGGGATAATTTCAAATTTGCTGTTCCAGCTATTTGAAAATATACGATAGATTGTTGTTGGTTATAGTCACCCTACAGTGCTAGAGAATACTACAGCTTATTCCTCCTGTCTAGCTATACTTTTGTATCCATTAACCAATCTTTAGCTGCTCCCCCTGCCCTCTGGGGTCCCTTTTATAAGGGTTCCAATCCCATTCATGAGGGCCCTACCCTCATGCCCTAATTGCCTCCCAAAGGTCCCACCTCCTAACACCACCACGCTGGAGGTTAGGATTTCAATACAGGAATTCTGGGGGGAACAAACATTCCACTGTACCCCATCTGTAGAACATAGCAGCAGGACCTGCTTCATTGGGGTTCTGTGAAGATGGGATAATAGAATGCATGTAAAACACCTTGCACATGGTAGGTGCTCAGTACCTGTGAAAAACACAAACAACGACTTTATCAGTGAGCATGAGAAGTGATGCCATAGTAACAGACCACTCCCAAATCTTGGTGGCTTAGAACAAAGGTTTATGTATTTCTTGCTTATGGTCCACGCCAACTGGGGATCGGTGGGGACTCTGCTCTCGCTGCTCTCTCCTGGGACCATCGCTAGGGCCATGAGTCACCATCCGCTGTCCTCGCATCGGAGGGAAGGGAGCTCTGGGAGGTCTCCCACTGCAGCTAAGTGCCATGACCCGGAAATACACACATCTCTGCTCACGTGTCATTGGCCAGAGGAAGGCAGATGGCCTCACTTAACCTCAAGAAAGCGGGGCAAGGAAGTACAACCTTGCCTTGCATCTGGAATATTCATGATCAGCTCTAATGGCATCCATGTCACTGAGGCAGCTTCTGTCTGACTCCAATGTCAATAATAATAGCAGTGACTAACATTAATTGGCCACTTACCATGTACAAGACATCGTAGTAAGTGTTTTCTGTAAATGATCACACTTAATCCTCACAGTGCGGCTATGAGTCAGGTACGTTAGAGACAACAGGACGGTAGTCAGAGAGAGGAAGTAACTCGGCCTGAGAACACTGTGCTGGCTTCTACTTAGAACCTTGAAATGCCACAACTGGGGCTGACACCCACTGTCCCCAGAACCATAGGTGGACGGGTGGAATGCTCACAGGGGACTGTGGCACCCACACCTGTTTCCAGGTCAGAGGCCCTGGGCTTTTTAACGGAGCCCCCACAGGAAGATGGTGCAGGAGGGGAGGGGCCAAGGGAGGAAGTGATAGAGAGAATGCAAAGCCTGGAAGGGCAGCTCCTTCCCACCTTCACCTCTGCCCTTGAAGCCAGCGGCCCTGCCAGGCACTGGAGGGCTGGACTCACACCAAGTCGGGGAAGGGCTGGCTACATAGGTTTCACCACCGAGCTGTGGATGGCTCCCTCTCCTCCACTGTGGGTATCTTCCTGAAAACTTAGTTTATCGCTGAACATGTAGGAAGTCTGAAATGTCACCACTAATTACATTCAGCTCCTGGGAGAGGCGTCATGTTCTGGGGGTGGAGGGAATAAACTTTGAAGTCAGGAAAGTCAGGAATGGAGAATTCAGGCCTTGGTCCTATCATAGCTGGATGACTGGATGGCTGGTAAGTCACCTGGTTTCTCTGAGCCCTCAGTTTTATTATTTATTTATTTATTTATTTATTTATTTGAGACAGAGTCTCGCTCTGTCACCCAGGCTGGAGTGCAGTGGATTGTTATCTAGGTTCACTGCAAGCTCCGCCTCCTGAGTTCACGCCATTCTCCTGCCTCAGCCTCCAGAGTAGCTGGGAGTACAGGCTAATGTTTTTGTATTTTTTAGTAGAGATGGGGTTTCACTGTGTTAACCAGGATGGTCTCAATCTTCTGACCTCATGATCTGCCCACCTCAGCCTCCCAAAGTACTGGGATTACAGGTGTAAGCCACCGTGCCTGGCCAAGCCCTCAGTTTTCTAATCTGTAAAATGAGGATATTAATAGCTGGCCCACTTCACAGAACAGTGGTCACAGTCAAGATGGTACATGAAGTATTTTGTGATCTATAAAGAACTATCTAAATAAGCTTCTCCTAAAAAAAAAAAAAATTGGAGGAAGCATGATACATTTAGGTGGGGAGGTGGGATCCTGATATTTCCATTTACTGTGCATTTGTTTGACCTCCTGACCTTTTTTGCAGAACAGGCTGGGTACAGGGAAGGTAACTTTGGGCCTGAAGAGGTGCTTCTCTGAGCGGCTTCTGAGTAGGGTACAACCTTGGGACTAGAGAGCCTCCAGACCTGTGGGAAAGCGGCACAGATAAGGGGAGCACCCCCTGCCCGTGGGGCAGCTGTGCCTGGGGCTGCCCCAGTTGCATCCTGGATTATGTCACCTGTCTGTGCTTCACCCCAGCGAAGCTAAGTTGAGGGAGTGGTTTGATGGAAAGGGATGGAAGAAGTGGGGGGAAAGTGGGGGCAACAGAATTTTTAGCTGTAAATACTAAGTCAAGGAAGGCACAGAGTGGGATAATAACTCTCACAGTCAACTCTTATGGAGGGCCAAGTCTGTGCCAGGCACTGTTCTACACTCTTTTCCAGTATTAACTCATTTGAACCTTGCTGTAACCACAACAGGAAGGTTGGGGTTATTATTATCTCCGTTTTATAGATGAGGAACTGAGGCAAAGAAAGCTTAAGTATGGCTGGGCACGGTGGCTCATGCCTGTAATCCCAGCACTTTGGGAGGCCGAGGTGGGTGGATCACTTGAACCCAGGAGTTCAAGACCAGCCTGGCCAACGTTGTGAAACCCTGTCTCTACTAAAAATACAAAAATTAGCTGGGCGCAGTGGTACATGCCTGTAATCCAGCTACTCGGGAGGGTGAGGCAGGGGGATCACTTGGATCCGGGAGGCGAAGTTTGCAGTGAGCTGAGATCGCGCCACTGCACTCCAGCCTAGGCGACAGAGACAGACTCTGTCTCAAAGAAAAAAAAAAAAAAAAGAAAGAAAGCTTAAGTCACTTGCTCTGAGTCACATAGCTAGGTAGTACAGAGCTGGGATTGAAATCCAGGCAGCCTAGTCTAGTGTTTATCAGCTTTTCCTACTGAGAAAATCACCTGGAAGAGTGTTTTTGAAAACAGAGATTATTGAACCCAACCATGACCTAGGAACTAGCTTTTTACCTTATTTTTTTGTGCATAGGTTATAGGTGAAGGAACCAACATTAAAGATTCCACGGGATTTTTTTTTTTTTTTTTTTTTTGAAATGTAGTTTCACTCTTATTGCCCAGGCTGGAGTGCAATGGCACAATCTCGACTCACCGCAACCTCTGCCTCCTGGGTTCAAGCGATTCTCCTCCTTCAGCCTCCCAAGCAGCTAGCATTACAGGCACGTGCCACCACACCTGGCTAATTTTTGTATTTTTAGTAGAGATGGGGTTTCTCCATGTTGGTCAGGCTGGTCTCAAACTCCCAACCTCAGGTGATCCACCCGCCTCAGTCTCCCAAAGTGCTGGGATTACAGGCATGAGCCACTGCACTCAGCCTCCAAGGGATTCTTAAATTTAGGGACGTGTAGCAACTGGACTATGCTGTACTGGGTAAGAGTGAGGAGGAAACCTGTTTGCTTGAATGGAAGGCTTTTGAAGGAAGCAGCCAGGGACAGTCTGGAAAACTTCCCTGTATTCATCAAATTTAAGATACCTGAGTTGTAGGACACAGTGTTATTCTATGTACTATAAAAACAAAAAATACTGATAATCCAGCCACGGCTTGACACTTTCTTTTTCTTTTTCTTTTTGAGATGGAGTTTTGTTCTTGTTGCCCAGGTTGGAGTGCAATGGCGTGATCTCGGCTCACCACAACCTCTGCCTCCAGGGTTTAAGTGAGTCTTCTGCCTCAGCCTCCCGAGTAGCTGGGATCACAGGCATGTGCTACCACACCCAGCTAATTTTGTATTTTTAGTTGAGACGGGGTTTCTCCATGTTGGTCAGGCTGGTCTCAAACTCCCGACCTCAGGTGATCTGCCCGCTTCGACCTCCTAAAGTGCTGGGATTACAGGTGTGAGCCACCGCGCCAGCCTAGACACTTTCTTTCTTTTTTTTTTTTTTTTTTTGAGACGGAGTTTCGCTCTTGTTGCCCAGGCTGGAGTGCAATGGCACGATCTTAGCTCACTGCAACCTCCACCTCGCGGGTTCAAGCAATTCTCCTGCCTCAGCCTCCTCAGTAGCTGGGATTACAGGCATGCACCACCACGGCGGGCTAATTTTGTATTTTTAGTAGAGACGGGGTTTCTCCATGTTGGTCAGGCTGGTCTCAAACTCCCGACCTCGGGTGATCCACCCGCCTCAGCCTCCCAAAGTGCTGGGATTACAGGCGTGAGCCAGTGTGCCTGGCCAACACTTTCTTATTACACTTATTTCACAGATGTTTTAAGTATGAAGAAATGTGCATCTCAGCAGTGATGAGTTCTTTGGGCTGGGACCAGATACTGGAGGGCTTTGAAGCTAGGGCAGGTGGTACGTTGTTGAGTTCAAGGTGAGGAGAATGGCTGAGGGCCTGGGAGGACCACCTGGTGCGGTGGCAGAGCCTGCCTGGGCTGAGGAGTTCACCTCTCTGCCTCTGCCCCAACCGCTGGGTCTCAGGGGCCAGTTGCTTTAACTCTCAGAGCCTCAGTTTTCTCACCTGCGTTCTGCAAGAAGGATGGTAGAAGCTACCTCTCATGCCTCCTGAGGCTGTTAACAGAAGGAGAAGGGAGGTGACAATATAACAGCAGTGCAAAGTGGGAGGTAGTGGACTGGGCACACTCAGCCTGATGCCATCTGCACCCCTCCTTCTCCCTCAGCCACAGGTCTAATGATTGGCTGCCTGGTCTACCCTGACGGCTGGGAC
The DNA here is from genome assembly GCF_049350105.2 of Macaca mulatta. Classification (NCBI taxonomy): domain Eukaryota; kingdom Metazoa; phylum Chordata; class Mammalia; order Primates; family Cercopithecidae; genus Macaca; species Macaca mulatta. The sequence continues at coordinate 146,443,219 of NC_133409.1, read as the reverse complement.
TCAAGTGAGGTACGGCGCATGTGTGGGGAGCAGACGGGCAAGTACACTCTGGGTCACTGCACCATCCGCTGGGCCTTCATGCTGGCCATCCTCAGCATTGGCGATGCCCTCATCCTCTCCTTCCTGGCCTTCGTGTTGGGCTACCGGCAGGACAAGCTCCTCCCTGACGACTACAAGGCAGATGGAACTGGTAATCCCCCAACTCCACAATGGTGTCCCCTATCTGGAGACCCTGGGATGTGGGTAGGGGTTTGTCTTAGCCAGTTCTCTAAGGCTTGGTCCCTGGCCAAGGGATGGGGACAATCAGACACAGCCCATGTCCTCCCTGAAATCAAAGGCCAGTGGAGGGTTGCAAGCTAGCAGGTGATAAGGTGATCTGTGATAAAGGAATGTCCCCCTCACCCCTCTACACTCTCAGAGGCTATAGGGGAGAGAGCTGCAATCCAGCCTTGGGGGCTAAGTGTGGTCTCCCCTAGAAGGAGGCACTGAGGCTGGGTCTCGAAGTAATATTCCTGGGAGCTTGCTCGGTGGAGAGGGGAACAACAGGGGGATGAGTTGCTGGGGAGGAAGTAGGAAGGCAGGGACCTTTAGAACAGATCAATGAGGGTGCAGAAGTGACAGCTCCTGGAGTGCAGCTGGTGGGAGCCCAAGATCCCTGGAGGAACAGCAGCCTTGGGATTCTCGTAATGTTCGTCCTGTTTCAATTCCCTCACGTCCAAATCCTACCTGTCAGTCATAAAAGTTAGCTGTAGCTGATCCTCGAGGCCCAAGCAGACCCTCCAGGAAGCCTTCCCTGACTGCTTCCCATTACCTCCCTTCTTCCTAGGCTGCTTTTCACTTCTGTTTCTTATTGGGCTCTTCCCCTGCCCATTTTGAGAGGCTAACTTTTTCAGAGCATTAATTTCTTCCCTGAGTCAAGGGCAAGGACTGTCTTGCACCCCTGTGGATCCCCAAATGCCTGGTCTCAGCAGGTGGCCATCACTGGGGACCTGTTACATCTCAGGGACCTCTCCAGTCTCTTTTCCCCATAGCTGTCTTCACATTAGCCCTTGGACTAGAAGAAGCAGCCAAACTCCTCCGTCCACTATAACCAAGGACTCTTCCCACATGAGGAACTTGAAGCCCAAAAGGGAGAGTCACTCAGAAGTTCCCAGAAAGGCAGTGGCAAAGAAGAGCCCAGAACTCAGGTCCCCTCTGGCCAAGACTGGGGCCCACTTCTCCATAAAGAAGTGATAGGAAACATTTCATCCTTCTTTGGGAGTGGGACAAGGATAACCCACCTGTTATGTGGTTAAAGATGTAAACAGGCCAAGTGCGGTGGCTCATGCCTGTAATCCCAGCACTTTGGGAGGCCAAGGTGGGCAGATCATGAGGTCAAGAGATCAAGACCATCCTGGCCAACATGGTGAAACCCCATCTCTACTAAAAATACAAAAAATAGCTGCGTGTGGTGGCTTGCAGCTGTAGTCCCAGCTACTCGGGAGGCTGAGGCAGGAGAATCTCTTGAACCTGGGAGGCAGAGGTTGAAGTGAGCTGAGATCATGCCACTACACTCCAGCCTGGATGACAGAGCGAGACTCTGTCTCAAAAAAACGAAAAAGAAAACAAATTACTAGAAAGAGCTGGGCCAAGGAGGAGAGAAGCGGGAGATTTCTTCCCATCACAGTAGGGTAGATTCTTATAGTTCCTGGGCCAGGGAAACACCTAGGGCCTGGATCCCTTGCGGATTCTATAAAGGGAAGAAAAAAATGAAATAGTAGGGCTGGGTGCAGAGGCCTACGCCTGTAACCCCAGCATTTTCGGAGGGCCAAGGTGGGCAGATCACTTGAGGTCAGGAGTTGGAGACCAGCCTGGCCAACATGGCGCAACCCCATCTCTACTAAAAATACAAAAATTAGCTAGGTGTGGTGGTGTACACCTGTAATCCCAGTTACTTGGGAGGCTGAGGCAGGAGAATGGCGTGAACCCAGGAGGTGGAGCTTGCAGTGAGCCGAGATTGTGCCACTGCACTCCAGCCTGGGCGACAGAGCAAGACTCTGTCTCCAAAAAAAAAAAGAAAAAAAGAAAAAAAAGAAATAAACCCAAACATTTATGGCCAATTGATTTTCAACAACGATGTCAAGACTATTTAATAGGGGAAAGAATAGTCTTTCCAACAAATGATGCTGGAACAATCAGATATCTATATATGAAAGAATGAAATTGAACCCCTACCTCACACCATATACAAAAATTAAAGACCTAAATGCAAGATATAAAACTATAAAAATCTTAAAAGAAAATATAGTTGTAAATCTTTGTGAACTTGGATTAGGCAATAGCTTCTTAGATATGACACCTAATGCACAAGCAACCAAAGAAAAAAATAAATTGGCTTTCATCAAATTTAATTTTTTTTTGTTTAAAAAGACACCATTAAGAAAGTAAAAGGACAACCCACAGAATGGAAGAAAATATTTGCAAATTATAATTGGATAAGATCTAGAATCTAGAATATATTAAGAACTCCTACAACTCAATAATAAAAAGACTACCCAATGCTTAAAATGGGCAAGGGATGCCGGGCACGGTGGCTCAAGCCTGTAATCCCAGCATTTTGGGAGGCCAAGATGGGCAGATCACAAGGTCAGGAGATTGAGACTATCCTAGCTAACATGGTGAAACCCTCTCTCCACTAAAAATACAAAAAATTAGCTAGGCGTGTGGCAGGTGCCTGTAGTCCCAGCTACTCGGGAGGCTGAGACAGGAGAATGGCGTGAATCCGGGAGGCAGAACTTGCAGTGAGCCGAGTTCACACCACTGCACTCCAGCCTGGGTGACAGAGTGCGACTCCATCTTAAAAAAAAAAAAAAAAAAAGGACAAGGGATTTGAATAGACACTTCTCCAAAGAAGATATACAGATGGCCAATTAGCACACCAAAAGATGCTCAACATCATTAGTCATTAGAAAAATGCCAATCAAATCCACATTGAGATACAATTTCACACCCACTAAGATGATTATAATAAAAAAGGTGAATAATAACAAGTGTTGGTGAGCAAGTGGAGAAATTAGAACCCTCATTCACTGCTAACGCAAATCTAAAATGTTGCAACTGCTGCAGAAAGCAGCCTGGCAGTTCCTCAAATGGTTAATCATAGAGTTACCATATGACCCAGTAATTCCACTATTGGGTACATACACAAGAAAATTAAAAACAAATGTTCACACAAAAACTTACACACAAATGTTCATAGCAGCATAATAGCCAAAAAATGGAAACAACCCATATGTCCATCTCCTGATGAACAGATAAACAAAATGTGTATATCCGTGCAATGAAATATTATCCAGCCATAAAAAGGGATGAAGTAGTAAGAATTGCTACCATGTGGATGAACCTTGAAAACATGTTAAATGAAAGGAACCAGACACAAAAGACTGGCTTCCATTTGTACATATGTGATTCAATTTCTATAAAATATTCAAAATAGGCATCCATAGAGACAGAAAGCAGATTAGGAGGTGGCTAGGAAGGAGGGGAAACAAGAGTGACTGCTAATGGGCACAGGGTTCTTTTTGGGGTGATGAAAATGTTTTAGAATTAGTGATGATAGTTGCACAATCTAGTGAATATACTAAAAACCACTGAATTGTATACCTTAAATGGGTGAATTTTATGTTGGTGAAATATATATATATATATATATATATTTTTTTTTTTTTTTTTTCTGAGACAGATTCTGGCCCTGTCACCCAGGCTGGAGTGCAGTGGCACGATCTCAGCTCACTGCAGCTCACTGCAACCTTCACCTCCTGGGCTCAAGTGATCCTCCCATCTTAGCCTCCCAAATCCCTAGGAGTACAGGCCCATACCACCACACTTGGCTTTTTCTAAAAAAAAATTTTGTAGAGACGGAGTTCCACCATGTTGCCCAGGCTGGTCTCAAACTCCTGGCGCCCACCTTGGCCTCCCAAAGTGTTGGGATTACAGGCGTGAGCCACTGCACCCAGCTTGTTAGTGAATTATATTAATTAAAAAAAAAGGGGGGATTGTGCTGAGGATCCCATAGCGTATATACAGCACTAACAATGCCTGCACATTGCAAGTGATTAATAAATTAGTTCTCCCTTATTTATTTTTTTGATGCCACAGTAGCAAGTCTGATAGTTCTCTCTCCTTTCTGTCTTTCCAGTATTTTCACCTTTTTTTTTTTTTTTTCCTTTGAGACAAAGTCTTGCTCTGTCATCACCCAGGCTAGAGTGCAGTGCCATGATCTGGGGTCACTGCAACCTCTGCCTCTCGGGTTCAAGTGATTCTCCTGCCTCAGCCGTCCAAGCAGCTGGGATTACAGGCACTTGCCACCATGCCTAGCTAATTTTTTGTATTTTTAGTAGAGATGGGGTTTCACCATGTTGGCCAGGCTGGTCTCGAACTCCTGGCCTCAAGTGATCCACCCTCCTCAGCCTCCCAAAGTGCTGGGATTATAGGTGTGAGCCACTGCATCGGGCCATATTCGTTTTTTACATCACCCATCTGCCCAACCGATAACAGCTAATGTGCCCTAGTTGCTGAACAATGCCTTTAGACACTGGAAGTACAGTGGTTAAGGGCAATCTCAATTGGAGCTTATGGTCTGGTAAGGGAGAAAATCATGCAATACAGTTACAAGCTGATAAATGACATGAACAAAAAAGTCCAAGCTTTCTTGAGAGTGAGTAAGAGGAATCTGATGGAGTTTGGAGATGGAGTAGTGTGCAGGAAATTATCCTAAAAACGAGGCTTGGTAGTAACATATACTGTTCTCTCCTTCATTACAGAGGAGGTGTGAAGCAGCTGAAGGGTCGGTGAGTAATTCTATGGGAGGGTGGTCTGCGTGTCCTTAGAAGGGCTGGGGTTCTCTGCTTCCTTACCGAATCCTCAGGCAGTGTGACACTAGGGACTGGGATGTAAGGCTGTGATGCTGCCTGGGTAGAGAGAAACAACACCCCACTGGGGCAGGAGCTATTTGGCTTCTGAGACCTTCACTGTGGAGCAAACAGGAAACCTTTAGTTTTACTTGTGTCTTTTTTTTTTTTTTTTTTTTTTGAGATGGAGTTTTGCTCTTGTTGCCCAAGCTGGAATGCAATGGCGTGATCTTGGCTCATTGCAACCTCCACCTCCCAGGTTCAAGCCATTCCCCTGCCTCAGCCTCCCAAGTAGCTGGGATTACAGGCGCGTGCCCCCATGCCTGGCTAATATTTTGTACTTTTAGTAGAAATGGGGTTTCACCGTGTTAGCCAGGCTGGTCTTGAACTCCTGACCTCAGGTGATCTGTCCGCCTCCACCTCCCAAAGTGCTGGGATTACAGGCATGAGCCACGCGTCTGGCCTTACTTGTGTCTTGAGAGGTGAAAAATGATCAGGGGAATAAGAAATAATTAAAAACAGGCAGGTAGTTAGTTTCACAAATTTATGTTTTGTGGAGCCTGGCACACAAGAACAGGCTGTTTTTAGAAGTCATAATTATAATTTGGACCCTTATTTTCAAAAAGAATTTTTAAGTGATTTGTAAGAAACATACTAGAAAACCTAATAAAATAGAAAATAAAAGTCAGAGAGAGAAAAATATTCAAAAAAGCTAGGCTAATAGTATTACTGTCTTGAGTATTAAATTTAACTCTGATTCCTGATAGCTGAGGCAAAAAGGAAAACAGTAAGTTAACCAGTTTTAATGTCTGGTTTAAAAAGAAGCGCAACATGTTCATTTATCTTTTAAGTTTCCAAACATTTGTTAAATGTGATTTAACAAGAACATTCAGGAATGCATTTAAAAAAAGAAAAAGAAACCCTCACAACAGTGTTGCCTTCCTAACAGCTGCCTTGAGGACCTACAGCTGGCCAGGCACTTTGTGTGGGAAAGTGGGTTTACCTCCATTTAAGCTGTTTTTATTTTTGCCAAGTACCTTCCAATTCTTGACCACATATATTTTAAAAATAATCATACATAAAATTGTCACCTCCACCTCCCGCACTTATTAGAGCATGATTCTCACACTTCAGTGTGCATACAGTCATCTGGGGATCTTGTTAAAATGCAGATTCTGCTGGGCGCAGTGGCTCACGCCTATAATCCCAGCACTTTGGGAGACTGAGGCAGGCAGATCACCTGAGGTCAGGAGTTGGAGACCAGCCTGGCCAACATCGGGAAACCCCGTCTCTACCAAAAATACAAAAATTAGCTGGGTGTGGTGGCATGCACCTGTAATCCCAGCTACTCGGGAGGCTGAGGGAGGAGAATCACTTGAACCTGGGAGGTGGTGGTTGCGGTGAGCTGAGATCCCGTCACTGGACTCCAGCCTGGGCAACAGAGCGAGACTCCATCTCAAAAAAAAAAAAAAAAAAAAAATTGCAGATTCTGATTCAGTTGGTTGGGCGGATCTGGGGCCATAGATCCTGCATTTCTAACCAGTTTTTGGGTGACGGGCTGCTCAAACAAGAATCACACTTTGAATAAAAAAGCATTAGAGCATAACCTTGGTGTGTGTGTGTATGTGTGTGTGGGTGTGTGTGTTTTGTGGATTTTTTTTTTTTTTTTTGACACGGAGTGTCACTCTTGTTGTCCAGGCTGGAGTGCAATGGCATGATCTTGGCTCATGGCAACCTCCGCCTCCCAGGTTCAAGCAATTGTCCTGCCTCAGTCTCCCAAGTAGCTGGGATTACAGGCGTGCACCACCACACCTGGCGAATTTTGTATTTTTAGTAGAGATGGGGTTTCTCCATGTTGGTCAGGCTGGTCTCAAACTCCCGACCTTAGGGGATCTGCCTGCCACAGCCTCCCAAAGCACTGGGATTACAGGTGTGAGTCACCTCACGCAGTCTATGTTGGTTTTTAAAATGTCTGATTTTAAACTCTTGCAATCTTTTGTTCTTTTCTCATACCACAGGTCATCTATTTCCCAGACAATGGAAAACTAGGGAATCAAATTCTTCAGAGATAAGAACTTGTTCTTCCAAGTTTCCTTGTTCCTGGCTGCTATAGGCCTGACACCTTAAGCCTTTTATTATAACACTAAAACCGGACAGTCTCTTGAGACAAGACCTCCTACTGTACTCTTTCCAGGGAAGCAGAACTGCAATTACCCACTTCAAAGATATTCAGAGGCTGAGCAGTGCGGGGAGTGCTCACTTGCTGGGGATGAGATCCAAGTCCTCTTCTTAGCTCCGCACAGCAGCAAATCGCTTCACCTTCCTGAGGCCTCTTCTCTGTAAAGCGAGAGGGCTAAATGGGTCCATCTCTAGGGGCCTTCCCTTCCAGCGTGCACACACACACACACACACACACACACAAATGCCCAACCAGCTCTAAGAGGGCTACTGAAGAGGTGGCTGGACATGTGCTGGGTCATTTTAGGGTAAGGTGTAGGGGGTCTTTTGCTTCTCCCTTCTCATATTTTGTTTTCTTATTGCTGCTCAGAGGGGGGTAAGAAATGGAGGGGCCATCAGAACCTGAATCCTTTAACATCCACCAGGAAGTTTTATTTTTTTTTATTTTTTATTTTTTATTTTGAGACGGAGTCTCGCTCTGTCACCCAGGCTGGAGTGCAGTGGCCGGATCTCAGCTCACTGCAAGCCCCGCCTCCCAGGTTCACGCCATTCTCCTGCCTCAGCCTCCCGAGTAGCTGGGACTACAGGCGCCCGCCACCTCGCCCGGCTAGTTTTTTGTATTTCTTAATAGAGACGAGGTTTCACCGTGTTAGCCAGGATGGTCTCGATCTCCTGACCTTGTGATCCGCCCGTCTCGGCCTCCCAAAGTGCTGGGATTACAGGCTTGAGCCACCGCGCCCGGCCTGGAAGTTTTATTTAGAGTGGGTGATAGGATCTAAAATCTCTGGAGACTAATTTGACATTTTTCATCCCAGGAACCAAATATCACATTTCCCTATGGTGCCCACACTGACTCAACCAGAACTGGCTACCAGCTTCAGAAATGTGTTACTTATGTTCAAGTAATTTGTTATAGGAATAGATTACATTTTTTTTCAAAAACTTTGGATTTGGCATATCATCATCTATAGAGGGATTGGTTCCAGGATCCCCTGCAGATGCCAAAATACATGGATGCCCAAGTCCTCAGCTAAAAATTGCGTAGTATTTGCATATAACCTATGCACATCCTCCTGTATACTTTAAATCATCTCTAGATTACTTATAATACCTAATACAATGTAAATGCTATGTAAATACTTGTACTGTGTGGCTTTTAATTTGTATTTGTTGTTGTATTGTTATTTATTTATTTTTGAGACAGAGTCTCACTCTCTTGCTGAGGCTGGGATGCAAAGGCGCCATCTCAGCTCACTGCAACCTCTGCCTCCCAAGTTCAAGCGATTCTCCTGTCACAGCCTCCTGAATAGCTGGGAATACAGGCATGTGCCACCATACCTGGCTAATTTTTTTTTTTTTTTGAGACGGAGTCTCGTCCTGTTGCCCAGGCTGGAGTGCAGTGGCATGATCTCTGCTCACTGTAACCTCCGCCTCCCAGGTTCAAGCAATTCTCCTGCCTCAGCCTCCTGAGTAGCTGGGATTACAGGCGCCTGCCACCATGCCTGGCTAACTTTTGTATTTTTAGTAGAGACGGGGTTTCACCATGTTGGCCAGGCTGCCTGTGTCGGCCTCCCAAAGTGCTGGGATTACAGGTGTGAACCACCGTGCCCGGCCTGTATTGTTATTCTTTACTGGCTTTTCTTCCTGAATATTTTACATCTGTGGTTGATTGACTCTGTTGAGCGGAACCCACAGATACGGAGGACCAGCTACTAAATGGTGAATCTTCAGTTGGCCTCCAACGGGGAATTCAATTTAGGTAATAGTTCATTGTAGCAAAAGCCAAGACAAAAATGGATTCTCCAGGCTGTCCCCTTCCTGGGGGGTGGTGCATAAAAACAGGGTTTTGTTGATTGTCTGCAGTGAATGATTCTGAGGAAAAGGTGTTTTTTCTGGTCCTTGTCCATTTAGTTAGTAAAGAAACTACCTGGGTGTGCTGTTCTCTCATAGGTGAAGTGTGGGTAAAGAGCTGAACAGATGAATCTTGTTGCTTGATCAACCGATCAGTGATACAGAAACAGTTTTTCTATCTTTGGCTGTCAGTTGTGTGTTTGGCCAATGCACTGTGACAACCTGTTCTGTCACTAGGAATGAGTATCCCAGTGTTGTCACAGTAATTGGTGGTGGGAACTTCCATAATGGGATTTGATCTTGTCACTTGGTCCATGGCAGCTAGTTTATGAGAATGATCACATTTGTGTGTGTGTGTGTGTGTGTATATATATATAATTTATTTTTATTTTTTTTGAGATGAAGTCTCGCTCTTGTTGCCCAGGCTGGAGTGCAATGGCATGATCTCAGCTCACTGCAACCTCTGCCTCCCAGGTTCAAGCAATTCTCCTGCCTCAGCCTCCCAAGTATTGAGACAAAGTCTCGCTTTCTCGCCCAGGCTGGAGTGCAATGGCATGATCTCGGCTCACTGCAACCTCTGCTTCCCAGGTTCAAGCAATTCTCCTGTCTCAGCCTCCCGAGTAGCTGGGATTACAGGCGTGTGCTACCACGCCCGGCTAATTTTTTTTTTTTTTTTTTTTTGAGATGGAGTGTTGCTCTGCCACCCAGGCTGGAGTGTGGTGGTATGATCTCGGCTCACCGCAAGCTCCGCCTCCCAGGTTCACGCCATTCTCCTGCCTCAGCCTCCTGAGGAGCTAGGACTACAGGCGCCCACTACTACACCCGGCTAATTTTTTGTATTTTTAGTAGAGATGGGGCTTCACCATGTTAGCCAGGATGGTCTCGGTCTCCTGACCTCGTGATCCACCCACCTTGGCCTCCCAAAGTGCTAGAATTACAGGCGTGAGCCACCACACCCAGCCTAATTTTGTATTTTTAGTAGAGACGGGGTTTCACCATGTTGGCCAGGCTGATCTCCAACTCCTGACCTCAAGTGATCTACCCGCCTTGGCATCCCAAAGTGCTGGGATTACAGGCATGAGTCACCACACCCAACCAAATTTGTGTGTGTGTATATGTGTATGTGTGTGTGTGTGTGTGTGTGTGTGTATGTATAAAATCCTCGGCCTCCCAAAGTGCTGGGATTACAGGCATGAGCCACCATGCCCGGCCTGTATGTATGTTTTGAGTGCAGTGGAGTGAACATGGCTCACTGAAGCCTCAGTCTCCTGAGCTCAAGCAATCCTCCTGCCTTAGCTTCCCAAGTAGCCAGGACCACAGGTGTGTACCACCACATCTGCCTAATTTTTAGTTTTTGTAGACACAGGGTATCACCATGTTGCCTAGCCTGGACATTCATATTTTCTTTTATTGATAAAATTAATTCACATCGGCCAGGCACTGTGGCTCATGCCTGTAATCCCAGCACTTTGGGAAGCCAAGGTGGGTGGATCACCTGAGGTTGGGAGTTGTGACCAGCCTGACCAAAATGGTGAAACCCCATCTCTACTAAAAATACAAAATTAGCTGGGCGTGGTGGCACATGCCTGTAATCCCAGCTACTCGGGAGGCTGAGGCAGGAGAATGGCTTGAACCCAGGAGGCGGAGGTTTCAGTGAGCCGAGATCGTGCCATTGCACTCCAACCCGGGCAGCAAGAGTGAAACTCCGTGTCAAAAAAAAAAAAAAAAAAAAATTAATTCACAGTTGGGTATCTACTTTATGCAAGCTTGATGAATGACAAAATTTGACAAATTCTGTAGTTTAGTGACTTTTCTATTTGTTTGTTTATATCATAATTTACTTTTTGAAGAGGTACAAAAAAATTTCCAGAAGTCTATCCTTGGCCAGGTGTAGTGGCTCACGCCTGTAATCCCAGCACTTTGGGAGGCTGAGGTGGGAGGATCACTTGAGACCAGGAGTTCAAGACTAGCATGGGCAACATGGCAAAAACCCATCTCTACAAAAATTTCAAAAATTAGCTGGGCCTGGTGGCGCACGCCTGTAATCCCAGCTACTTGGGAGGCTGAGGTGGGAGGATCACTTGAGCCTGGGAGGTTGAAGCTGCAGTGAGCCATGGTTGTGCCACTGCACTCCAGCCTGGGCAACAGAGCAAGACCGTGTCTCAAAAAAAAAGTCTATTCTCAAAATATTTCACTGAAATGGCAACTTTAGTGGTCCGCAGAAGCTGCTAGAGGACTTAAGGTGCATCTGCCTATAACCCACACCTTGCTCCTGCCAGAACAGTGAGTTTCACCAAAGTAGGAGTTGATGTTTACTAATGACCAGTGCTGGGGAGGGACCTGCAAATCTTTTTATGAGTCAAATGACTCAGTATTTCATATTGTGCTTTATCTTCAAAGAAACTCAGAATTCAGTCTAGTAACAGCAATGATTTTGGTTCATACATGTAGCTAATGTTTTATCAGCTCTTTTCAAGGGCTTTATCTTTAAATTCTTAAAGCCATCTCAAATCTCATTAATCTTTGAAAGCATATAAAATAAAAGTTATTTTGGGAGGCCAGGGCAGGTGGATCACCTGAGGTCAGGAGTTTGAGACCAGCCTGGCCAACATGGTAAAACCCTGTCTCTACTAAATATACGAAAATTAGCTGGGCATGGTGGTGGGTGCCTGTAATTGCAGCTACTCTGGAGGCTGAGGCAGGACAATTGCTTGAACCTGGGAGGCAGAGGTTGCAGTGAGCCAAGATTGTGCCACTGCACTCCAGCCTGGGTGACGGAGCGAGACTCCGTCTCAAAAAATAAAACAAACAAAAAAAACCAAAGAAAAATCAATAATGTTAGCACTCCTCTTATCAAGTCAACCTTATTCTTTATTTTTTTTGAGACGGAGTCTTGCTCTGTCACCCAGGCTGGAGTGCAGTGGTGCGATCTCGGCTCACTGCAACCTCCGCCCCTCCAGGTTTAAGCAATTCTCTACCTCAGCCTCCGGAGTAGCTGGGATTACAGGCACGTTCCACCACGCCTGGCTAATTTTTTATATTTTTAGTAGAGACAGGGTTTCACCATCTTGGCCAGGCTGATCTTGAACTCCTGACTTCGTGAACCACCCGCCTCGGCCTCCCAAAGTGCTGGGATTACAGGCGTAAGCCACCGTGCCCGGCCAACTTTATTCTTTTCTCACTTCTGGCTTGCCTCTCTCCGCTTTGGGCTATTCTGTAGAGTCAGTTATGGTGCTCAAGCTTCACTGACAGCCCTGAGTAGATATGGTCGAAATAGGAAGGGCCAGTCATTTATAGGTGAAACGTGAACCTGAAGAATATCCTCAGTGTTCATGACCTGATGATCCTGTTACCTACAGATGCTTAACAAATTACTCCAGAATGCAGTGGCTTAAAACAACATACATATCTCAGTTTCTGTGGATTAGGAATCCTGACAAGGTTTAGCTAAGTGTTTTTGCCTCAAGGTTTCTCACAAGCTGCAATTGCGTTGGATCCACTTCCAAGCTCAGTGGTGGCTGGCAGGATTGTTTTTCAGTTTGTTGGGACGGAGGGTCTCAGTTCTTTGCTGGCTGTTAGCCTCTGCTTAGGGTTACTTATATGGCAGCTTGTTTCCTAGGACAAGGTTTTGAAAGGAGAGGAAGGTAGTGTGCACAGGCAGAAGCCAGACCATTTGTAACTGTCTCAGAAGTGATATCCCATTGCTTCTGCCCTTTTCTAACAGAAGAAAGTTCAGCCCACACTGAAGGCAAATAGATTATATGAATACCAACAGGTGGGAATCACAGGGGCCTTTTTAAAGGTTTTCACAATTACCTAAATTTTCTGCGGAAATGGGCATTTATCAGAATTTTTTGTTTTGTTTTTGTTTTTTAAAGACAGGGTTTTGCTTGCTCTGTTGCCCAGGCTGGAGTACAGTGGTGTGATTACAGCTCACTGCAGCCTCGACTTCCCAGGCTCAGGCCATCCTCCCGCTGCAGCCTCCCAAGTAGCTGGGACTAGGTATGCGCCACCACACCGGGCTAATGTTTGTCTGTTTTGTAGATAGGGGTTTCACCCTGTTGCCCAGGTTGGCCTTGAACTCCTGAGCTCAAGCAATCCATCTGCCTCAGTCTCCCATAGTGCCAGGATTACAGGCCTGAACCACCACACCTGGCCATCAGAATGCTTTATCAGGACAGAAATTAGATTCTGGTATCCTCATATGCTGATGGATACTTGGTTTTGTTGTAAATTAAGTTGATGAAGATGAATGGTTAAGGATTCCAACCCTGAAAACCCATCTCACTTTTGTCATCTATCTTCAAAGGATTTGTAATTAAGGTCTACTAAATTTATTTCCAACATCAACCACTCTCTCCTCTATACCTAGTGAATCCAAAGCAACCAATGCAAACACTCAGTCTTAGTGGCACAACTATTAAGAACAGCTCAAATGGCAGGCAGCTGATGCACTTCAATAAACAGTCTCATTCTGTCATTTGGAGGGCAACGCTTGTTATTGTATTAAAATGGGCAAAAACTAGATCTAAATTAAGGACAACAGGCAGGTATTATTATTTTAAAAAGTGAACTTGGAAGGATATAAAATCAAATTGAACATCATACGTACTAGAAAGTCTCCTCCCTTTACAAGAAATGGTGCAGCCTGTAAACTTGCTTAATTCCCTGGTTGCAATTTTTTTTTGGGGTCAGAGTCTTGCTCTGTCACCCAGGCTGGAGTGCAGTGGCGCAATCTCCACTCACTGCAACCTCTGCCTCCCAGGTTCAAGCAATTCTCCTGCCTCAGTCTCTTGAGTAACTGGGATTACAGGTGTGCAGCACCATGCCTGGCTAATTTTTAAATTTTTGGTAGAGATGGGGTTTCAACATGTTGGCCAGGCTGGTCTCGAACTCCTGACCTCAAATGATCCACCGGCCTTGGCCTCCCAAAGTGCTGGGATTATAGGCGTGAGACACCGCGCCCGGCCCCAAATTTCTAAACACTTAACATTATCTCAAGTGTCCTGGCCTTTAAACGGGGATATTTCTCTTGTATCATAAGAACTTGGTGTGGATTAATATTTTTGCAAGGACTTAACGTTAAATGCATATTATACACGTAGTTTTTATTTTTTTGAGATGAAGTTTTGCTCTTGTTGCCCAGGCTGGAGTGCAATGGTTCCATCTTGGGTCACCACAACCTCTGCCTCCCAGGGTCAAGTGATTCTCCTGCCTCAGCCTCCTGAGTAGCTGGGATTACAGGCATGCACCACCATGCCCAGCTAATTTTTTTGCATTTTTTTTTTAGTAGAAACGGGATTTCTCCATGTTGGTCAGGCTGGTCTCGAACTGCTGACCTCAGGTGATTTGCCCGCCTTGGCCTCCCAAAGTGCTGGGATTACACGCGTGAGCCACTGCACCTGGCCTATACATGTAGTTTTTAAACTCCAACTTTTATTTTATTGGAATCTACCTTCCCAAACCTCCAACTTAAATGTCTTTAGCAACACAAAAACAAACTTCCTTCTCAGTTGGCCTCAGGTTTAGTCACTTTTCTGTATTAATATTCTGAAGATTTTGTAAGAGCTTTATGCTATGCTAAAGCTTTGCTAACTCCCAAGTTGCACTGACTATTCAAACTTCTCTGGTGCCTGAAGGTCTTATTTATTTTTATTTTTATTTTTGTAGAGATGGAGTCTCATGCTGTTGCCCAGGCTGGAATGCAGTGGCGTGATCGCGGCACACTGCAACCTTGAAATCCTGGGCTCAAGCATTCCTCCTGCCTCAGCCTGAGTAGTTGGGACTACAGGTGCCAGCCAACACATCTGGCTAATTTTGAATTTTTTTATAGACACAGGGTCCCACTATGTTGCCCAGGCTGATCTTGAACACTTAGGTTCAAGTGTTCCTCCTGCTTTGGCCTCCCAAAATGTGGGGACTGCAGGTGTGAGCCACTGCACCCGGCCATAAGGCCTTATTTTAAAGCAAATATAAGTTCAGATTCTATTATCAGCAAATCGCCAATTTTCTGTGATATAACAATCTAAGGCAAAGCAGTTTCCTTATAAGGCTAAACTGGTAAGAGTACAGGTTTCAAAAGAAAAGAATGGGCAGTAACAAAGTCCACTTATAAGCTGAGACTGCTCTGCAGCAGCTAGTTTCCCTGTGGACACGCAGAGCAAATTCAGAATTAAAGGGGGTTGTAAACCCACCTGTTTGTTGGCTCTTTTGAGATAGCTACAAGCTCTCCTATAATAGCACCAAGGTTCCCCCAAACTGGGAATTCTAGGTCCATATATTTAACACAAGGTGTAGGAGGGCCTGCCTAGGTTGGTCAGTCTGGTGAACAAACTGGTTTAACGGATCCCAACAGGTTACATTTTAACACTACGAAAACACTGTGTTCTAAGTATTGCACAATTAAAACAAATTAACTAGAACAATTTATGTAGTTCAGGTGTAGGTGGGAAAAGACAAACAACACTAAAAACTACCACAAATAAAAATGAAAATTAAAAACTAGACATGAAGCAAAAAATAAATTCTAACAAGTCCTGACCAAGTCATCCAATACAGAAGCACTCCAACAGAAAGCTGGACAATTTACACAAAAAAATCAAAAAATGCAAATACCTATGAAAACAAGTTTATGACCTCACTAGTAATCCAATATGCAAATTATGATATTCCTGTGGGGAAGGGGCAGAGCCCAAACTAGTGATTCGTAAGAGGCCTGTTCATACACTGGTGTATACAGAGAAACAGTCCGACCATTCTGCTAGTTGTCCAGATAAGTTAGGCAATATTTATTTATTTATTTATTGAGAGAGTCTTGCTCTGTTACCCAGTCTGGAGTGCAGTGGCATGATCTTGGCTCACTGCACCCTCTGCCTCCCAGGTTCAAGTGATTCTCCTGCCACAGCCTCCTGAGTAGCTGGGACTACAGGTGCCCGCCACCACACCTGGTTAATTTTTATATTTTTTGTAGAGACAGGGTTTCACCATGTTGGCCAGGACAGTCTCAATCTCTTGATCTTGTGATCCACCCGCCTCGGCCTCCCAAAGTGCTGAGATTACAGGTGTGAGCCACCGTGCCCGGCGGCAATATTTATTAAAAGCCTCAAAAATGTGTTCTCTGACCCAGACAGTTCAAGAATCTATCCAAGAAATGAAGAGACAAGTGTATGAAAGCCTGTGTAACACATCATGCCATTGCCTTAGTAAGAGCTTATATTTCTAAGTCTTCTGGATTTCGCACATACTGTGCATTTATAATTTGAGAAAAACAACCACCCCCTGACAAATCTTCTGAAAGAAAGTGCTATCTATTGGACGTAGGGAAAAACAATTTTCAAAACAAAAACAAAAACAAAAACAAAAAAAACAGGCTGAAAAATAGTATTCCACAAATGTTAATTTGGCTGTTAATTCTATCCCACTCCCAATTTAAAGCAGAAGCAAAACTATGAACCCCACAAAACGGCAAGTGTGCAATCTGTACTGTTTCATTCCATATTTAAATTAAAAAAGCATACTCAACTGATCTTTTCCTCCAACTACTCAGGGCAGAGCAATTTGGACAACACATGAACAAGAGATTTTTGGAAACATGTTGGTTATTAAATAATTTGTTTATTGTACGGCATTTACAAAGAAAACAGACAATGCACTCAGTAGAAAGAATAAAAATGTATTTAGGGCTTTATTTTTAACTGACAGCAAATAGAAATCCTTTAGTGAGATCGTGGCAATTTGACAGTATTATAATTAAGCTCAATAAAGATACATGGGGTACTTGGAAGATCAAGTTCTACAGCTGCCTATTTCCACATCTTTCAATCCATCTGGCTCCTTAAACAATAGGGGGGAAAGCCCTTATTTGGTGGAGGAGCACTTCCAAAATGAAGTTACAGGTTCTATTAAAATTTACTGTCACATCAACTGTTAAAATAGGGCCTTTTGCATATTTTATTTCACCTTAATATCACCAGAATTCCTGTAATTCCACAATTGTGATTTTACAGTGTAGAAGATAATTCAGTTCTAGTCTATTGCTTTAGATGTAAAAACAGCTGAAAACCCAAAGTGGATTAGAATTGCTGAAGGATTTCCCTGCCGTTGTTTGATACAATCTATTCTCTTGATTCTTGGTAGGTGCATAGAAAGCCTAACTTAAAATTCTTTCTACAGGAACATGTCTGAGTTCAGGAGTACCCAATGAAGGATCCGAAGAATGGCTGGCCAGTTACTCAGAGTAATATGTTTATGAATTAAATGGATTGCATAACGGCACCACTTTTCCTTTGTCACTGTTGGTGGATAAATGACAAAGTAGACTCCAATCTCCCGTATAGAAAGGTGGTTACCCAACAGCCTCACTGGTGGCTTGCTAGCAGTAGAGCCTCAAGTTGCACCTCTGTGGCTTTCTGTAAATTCGAGTCCTATAGCCACTTCGAGAATGCTGTAATCCCCAAGGCCCACTTGGTCCATGATGAAGAAGCGGCTGTGACCCCAGTCCTGCCCCTCTTTTGCTCTTCAATATTACTGGAGGAATATGTAATATCTAGGTCAAGTCTACGAGAGGCTCATCCTAAAAAAAAAATGGCAGTCTTTTCTCAATTAAAACAAAAAAGCCTCAAGTACATCTCAATCATGTCAAAATTATGGTTAAAAACTGACATTATGTAGGGAAATAGCAGCAGAGAATGGCTAATCTTAAAAAACAACGAACCAACCAAAAAACAAAACAAAACAAAACAAGATCAACAAAAAAAAAGTGCCATCCCACCCCTCCCCTTGGTTCTTTCATTTGGGGTTATATTAAAGACTCGAGCCTCTGAGAAAATGAGAAAGGCAAAGCCATAGAGGAAAACTGCTTCAAGGCCAGAGTTTTGGGCAAGGTAAAGAAAAAGCTGTACATGAAAGCAGGGGACTGTCTGGAAAAGAATCAGAATCTCAAGATCTACTTAAGTGGGAAAGCTCTGAAATCCAGATCTCCGTTCTAACGTCATCCTGATCCTTTAGTTATGGGGCAATAAACTCAAGTGCAATGAGTAAAGTGCCAGCCAAGGATACAAAAACACAAAACAAAACAAAACAGCCAACCAAAATAACTCTGGTCTTAGGGCAACAGAAGACATACAGGAAAGGACTGTTTATAGAACACCTGAGGTTCTCAAGAAATTACTATTCAATGGTTCTGTTTTTGCTTACATTAAAAATCAGACTGAAGATTCAAAGATCTTAACTATTAAAGGATGAAAGGAATTCGACAGTGCTTTGAACAGTGATAAAATGGTACCCAAATTTGGTGTTCATACAGCTAATTAAAAGACAGTAGCTTAAAAGTTGCAGGAAAAAATGTGAACATAGAGAACAACAGAAACAGTCCAGGAAGATGATGCAGCCTGGACACAGCAAGTTTAATGTCTCTGCTGTACACAGAATTAACACCCTTTCCCCTCCTCATCCTTATGCTGGCAATAGGATATGCACTAGAAAATTTGACTCTTAGAGTCAATGAATAAAAGGATGGGCTCATACACCTTCATAGCTCTTTTCAAAAAGGATGCTTATAATTTAAAGGATGTCCTAATGGGAAGGAAAGGTACAGGGCAAGAGGCTGTTTCACATTTTAGTCCATTAGTCTTTGGCAGAGCCCAACCAAGGCCAAATTCACCTAGGATGCCCAATGGCTGTGGGGATCTCCACAGGGTCAAGTAAGCAAACCCAAATGAACATGTTGGATTAAAAAAAACCAAGATCTAGAAACTCTTGAAGGAAGAGCTTCACCCTGAAAAGGGAAGAGGAAAATGCTTGGAGGGGAAGGGCGGAGGGTCAGTGTGTGATCTCTGCTGTGGTGGTGGGCAGGGGCTTAGGAGTTAAGCCAAGGGTGCCGAAGACACTCGGCGGCAGTGGCTCTCTTCTCGGGGATCAGCTCCAACATGGGCAGTAAGAAATCTGTGAAGCCAGCTGCCTCTTCCTGAGACCACTCATACTTCTCCACTAGAACCTCAAAAAGGCCCCAAGGTTTCAGCTTCGTGATATGTTTAAGGTCACCTGCAGTGAAGACAGTATAGAAAAAGTCACTGATCAACACAGACAAATGACAAGGTCCTCTTGTGGAACTAATCCATGTAGTCTATGAGGAATCAGATTTTGCAATCAGAATCTAATCCTGCATTCACAAAGCATTTTTTTTCTGGCATATGCCTCAGAAAGAAGTGCCTCTATTCTTCATAAGGCTCTAAAAATTTAAGGTAATTTGTTTTTTCCCCTATTCTAGGATTTTTTTGGGTCCCAGTCAAACTGGGTATGACAATCAGGATAGGTATTTACTACTAAAACAAACATGAAATGCCTGTCTTCAACATGGTCTCATATGGTGTACAGAGGCACTCCAGCACCACATACCAAGAATAATTTGCTTATACTCTTTTTTGTGTATGTGCTCAATAGTTTAGTATATGGTGCTTCACAGTGAGGCAGTAATTTAAAATTAAATCATCATGTCAAGCATGGATAAAAGCAACAAAAAAACCCCCAAATCCTACACAGCTTTCAGATACAACAGCTTCATATATTCTATACCAGGGGTCCTCAACTCTATACCAATACCCTCTGTGGTACCAGTCTGTGGTCTGTCAGGTCTGCACAGCAGCAGGTCAGTGGTGGGCCAGAGAGCATTACTGCCTAAGCTCTGCCTCCTGTCAGATCAGTGGCTGCATTAGATTCTCATAGGAGTGTGAATCCTACTGTGAACTGCAGTAGGGATCTAGGCTGCATGCTCCATAAAAGAACCTAATGCCTGACAATCTGAGGTGACACAGTTTTATCTCCAAAACATCCCCCTACCCCCCAACCCCCACTGTCCACAGAAAAATTATCTTCCACAAAACCAGTCCATGGTGCCAAAAAGATCGGGGACTGCTGCTCTATATACTATACTGGATTATCAACCTAATTCCTTCTTTGAAGTGAAAAAATTTTAAAAGATAGTCAATTATTAATAGCTAAGGCAAATGCTGCTTTAAAATTTTAAGTTGGCCAGGCACAGTGGCTCACGCCTGTAATTCCAGCACTTTGGGAGGCTGAGTTGGGTGGATCACTTGAGCTCAGGAGTTCAAGACCAGTTGGGCAACATAGTGAAACCCTGCCTCTACCAAAAATACAAAAAATTAGCTGTGTATGGTGGCACGTGCCTGTGGTCCTAGCTACTTGGGAGGCTGAGGCAGGAGGATCATTTGAACCTGGGAGGTGGAGGTTGCAGTGAGCCAAGATTGCACCACTGTACTCCAGCCTGGGTGACAGAGTGACACCCTGTCTCAATAATAATAATAATAATAATAATAATATTTTTTTAAAAATAAAAATTTTAAGTCTCTTTTGTGAGCAGTGAGTGCCTATTTGATTACCTACCTGGTAAACACACATGCCTTAATCTGACTGTACATAAGGAAGAACTCTTATGAAACATTTTAAAATTTTCCCACCTAAAAGAGGTTTAAGAAAGGGTAATGTTTCTGAGGATGGCTCCTGTCAAGGATTAAGAAAAGTCATTTTTCTCAGCACTTCTGTAGAAGTTGTGAGGAAAAAGGGAACCATGGCACAATGGGGGTAAAAAAACCAGACCGTTTCCTAGATGCTTCTAGGTCAGGTTTTCACATTTCAGTTTTTTTTTTTTTTTGCAATGCTTAAGAAATATATTATCAAGTCAAAAATTGGAAGTTTTTTTGTTAATAACAACAAATACATAAAACTAAAAAGTGTAAAGTTCGTTTGCATGACTAATGTACTTCGAGTGACTGTGTTAGGTGTCACTGGATACAAAGATGAGTGAGATGTAGTCCCTGCTCTTATGTAAGAAGCTTAAATGACCTGCCCTTTGGTAGAGGCAGTTCTTAGACCAAACGCCAGCAAAAAATTTGTCCATTTTTCAGAATTGCTATAAAAGTAATCAATCAACTGCATGCAGGCACCATACATATTAACTAACTTAGTAAGAAGTATACATTATTATTATCTCCATTAAGAAATCAGTAAACTGAGGCACAGTTAGATCCTGGCAAAGGTCACATGGCTAGGGGAGTAGCCAGGGTTTGACAGTCTGGCTCCAGTCTCTGCTCTTTTTTTACCCTGAGACAGGATCTTGCTCTGGTTGCCCACGCTGGAGTGCAGTGGCAATCATGGCTCACTGCAGCCTTGACCTCCCAGGCTCAAGTGATCCTCCCACCCCAGCCTTTGGAGTAGGTGGGACCATAGGTGTGTACCACCATGCTCAGTTAATTAAAAAAACTTTTGTAGAGACGGGATTTTCCTATGTTTTCCAGGTTGGTCTCGAACTCCTAGACTCAAGTGATCGTCCTGCCTTGGATTCCCAAAGTGTTGGGATTACAGGCGTGAGCCACCATGCCCGGCTCCAGTCTCTGCTTTTTTTTTTTTTTGAGATGGAGTTTCGCTCTTGTTGCCCAGGCTACAGTGCAATGGTGCGATATTGGCTCACTGCAACCTCTGCCTCCCGGGTTCAAGCGATTCTCCTGTCTTAGCCTCCTAAGTAGCTGAGATTACAGGCGCCTGCCACTACTCCCAGCTAATTTTTTTTTTTTTTTTTTTTGAGACGGAGTCTCGCTCTGCCGCCCAGGTTGGAGTGCAGTGGCCGGATCTCAGCTCACTGCAAGCTCCACCTCCCGGGTTCCCGCCATTCTCCTGCCTCAGCCTCCCCAGTAGCTGGGACTACAGGCGCCCGCCACCTCGCCCGGCTAGTTTTTTGTATTTTTTTAGTAGAGACGGGGTTTCACCATGTTAGCCAGGATGGTCTCGATCTCCCGACCTCGTGATCCGCCCGTCTCGGCCTCCCAAAGTGCTGGGATTACAGGCTTGAGCCACCGCGCCCGGCCAAATTTTTTGTATTTTAGTAGAGATGGGCTTTCACCATGTTGGCTAGGCTGTTCTCAAACTCCTGACATTGTGATTTGCCTGCCTCGGTCTCCCAAAGTGCTGGGATTACAGGTATGAGCCACCGCGCCTGGCTCAGTCTCTGCTCTTGACCACTTTTTTACCTCTTTGCTAAGTCACAGGTTAGCATTCAGGGTAGGCCCATCATTCTGTAGGATATTGGGAATATGTGCTTACCTCTTAAAACACTTCTGCCTCCTTAATGTCTGGGAACACATTTACTTTACCTTTTTTGGTGAAAAATTCCTTGGAATATTTTCCTGCCACAATGAGCTTGCGAGGCACCTTCCCCAGAAGTTCTATGATCAATGCAATGTGATCTGTATATTTCAAACATTTCAAGAAGGGGGAAAAAAAAGATACATAACAAGAGTAACAAATGTAGCTCTAGAAAATAGCAGAAAGAGTAGCACATGCACACCTCTTTGTAAAGCATATCAGGCTTGCTTGCTATCCTAAATGGGAAGAGGAAGACTCTATCCATCTAATGGAGAATTCACAAAGTCAAATTTTTGTAGATTCAGTGATAACTAAAAACAATCTTGGTGTGAATGCTCTGCTTCCTGAAGTATCCCCTGGGTCCTAGATTAAAACTCATGTAACAATACTACCTCTGCGATTGAAGAAGTCTTGTGAATATTTCCCACTGAGGGCAAAGCATCTTGGAATTCTGCCTATCAGCTCTATAATGTGCACAATGTGGTCTAAAATAGAAGGGTAAGAAGAATAGATCAAGGACAAGCTGTAAAAGAGGTTTTTCTATGATTAGCTTTTTCAAGGACTAGCTGTTTAAAAGTAACTACAAATAAAACCAAAGATAATGAAGGGAAGACTGACTGGGAAGGCCAAGAATTATTTCTGGTGATTGGTCACCCGACAGTGTCAGGCAAGTACCATTCTGGATTTTGGAGGCTTATCTTCATCTTTACTTCTCTTTTGTCTATATATCTAGGTTCAGGTAGGTTCTTTAGGTAAGATTTAAAAAACTGTCCAAATATGTGTTAGACATTCTGGAACTATTATTTGTGATCGTTCTGTCTCAGCCTCCCCAGTGGCTGGGACTTCAGGCATGTGCCACCACACCTGCTGACTTAAAACATTTTTTGGAGAGATGAGGTCATGGCATACTGCCAAGCTGGTCTCAAACTCCTGGGCTCAAGCAATACTCCTGCCTTGGCCTCCCGAAGTGTTGGGATCACAGGCCTGGGTCACCACCTGGCTGATACCCCATTTTAAAGATGAGAAAATAGAACTTCAAAAAGCACAAATGGCCTAACTGGAAACGTCAGGGCTAATATGAGCTAAAACTCAAATGAAAACCAATTATCTTATGTCTTGTCTAAAGCTTTTTTTCCTAAAATCATTTTTTAAGAGTAAAGATTAGCACAAACATTTTAAAGTATAGCTACTTGATGATCTGTAATCGTCACAGTATGAATATGGATCATGAGCGCCACCAGGGAGGCATGCAGCCTCTTAACCAGGAGGTGAGTCTGGGAACAACCAGTACACACACCTCAGGCAGATCTACTGTCTTTTTTTTTTTTTCCTCTGCAGGTGACAGAAATTAAGAATATAAAACCTTTTTTTTTTTTTTTTTTTGAGATGGAGTCTTGCTCTGTCGCCCAGGCTGGAGTGCAATGGCATGATCTTGGCTCACTGCAACCTCCGCCTCCTGGGTTCCAGTGATTCTTGTGTCTCAGCCTCCTGAGTAGCTGGGATTACAGTTGCACACCACCATGTCCAGCTAATTTTTGTATTTGTAGTAGAGACAGGGTTTCACATGTTGGCCAGGCTGGTCTTGAACTCCTGACTTCAGGTGATCTGCCTGCCTTGGCCTCCCAAAATGCTGGGATTACAGGTGTGAGCCACTGTGCCTGGCCTGTATTTTTTGTAGAGATGGGTGGGGTTTTGCCATGTTGCCCAGGCTGGTCTCAAACTCCTGGGCTCAAGTGATCCACCCACCTCAGTCTCCCAAAGTGCTGGGATTACAGGCATGAACACCCAGGCAGAATATAAAAGTTTTTTTTTTTTAAATGATGGCTCCTGGCCAGAAAAAAAGCTTTATAAAATACTTTTATCCTGTAGTTACAGAATCATTAAGGGTTAAACTTCCAGTTATGTATCTTACAGGGGAAATAACATGCTAGAGACATTCATATTATCTGGGAATTTGTGAAGGTTTCAGGTTATATCTTTCTCATGTAAAGGAGTAGGTGTCATTTAAAGAAGACTTCACATTTATGACTTCCCTACAACCTTTGAGCAGTTTTGACTGAATTTATGGTTTGGTAACAAGTACCTGCATGCCAAGAATTTTTCTGCTGGTTTTTGGCAGGACCTGCAAATGTGTTTTTACCATTAACAATAACCAAAATGAGAATACCAAGGAAAAACTTAGACTACAGTTTCTAAGAGAACTTCTTAAAGTTCTTAGAAACTTAAGTAAACTTCCAAGTAAAATATTGGTTCTTTAAATATTTTTCCTATACCAAGGAATTCCCTTGAAGTTGTTACTTTACATTTAATTCCTGCAACCTATCTTTGGCTTATGAGGATTGATATACTTGACAGACAAAATTATTAAGTATTATCCCATGAGTTAGGGCTGTGGAAAGCCAGAGTAGAGGACATGGTACTCAGGCTCCTGTCCTACCATGACTTGTAACAAACTGCACACACTAGTCAGGGGTAAGGGTTTGCTTGTTCCTGCTCTTATAGGCCAAACTGCAGTAGAACAGCACAGGTAGGGTTGATGTTTGACCTAAGGACTATTAGTACTAACTGGTATAGGATGGAATAAATTAGAATTTAAATATCTAGGGAAGATAGTTTTTCCCTGTCCCCTTATTTGGGACTCTGCATATATATTAAAATTTTCAGGTTTGGTAGCATACTACTACTTGATATAATTCTAGCCACTATACGTGTTCTGTACCACACACTAACATTTATGGAGAATCTAGGGAAGTAAAAAAAAATTAATTACCCTCCCAACAAATATAGTAGGTAGTTTCTAGGCCTATAACCCCAAACACTGTAAGCCTATAACCCCAAACCTATAACCCAGAAAAATAGCAAGCAGAGAGTGGGTAAAATCAAGTAGTAATTATAGTATCCTCTAACATGGGGCTTATACATATAAAATATGTACTCACTTAAATAGGCATTCACAGGAATTAGATAGCATTTTCCAAATGGTATTCATTAGGGATATTAGCAGGTCCTACTAACATTACCTATTAATATCCCAGAAGACCACATTTTGAGAAACAAAGAGCACTCCTGGTTCCATAGAGCATGAAATACGTGTTCCCAAAGACTCAAGGAAAGTACAAAAAGAACATGTTCTCTACATTGGGAGGGTAGATGCTGTAGTGATCTCTCAAAATAATCCTCATTAATCCTACAAATAAAACATAAGCTGCCTCAACTGTATAAAACATTTTCTTGGCTGGGCGCGGTGGCTCATGCCTGTAATCCCAGCACTTTGGGAGGCTGAAAGGGGTGGACCACGAGGTCAAGAGATAGACACCATCCTGGCCAACATGGTGAAACCCCGCCTCTACTAAAAATACAAAAATTAGCTGGGTGTGGTGGTGCATGCCTGTAGTCCCAGCTACTCAGGAGGCCGAGGCACGAGAATCGCTTGAACCACTGCACTCCAGCCTGGTGACAGAGTGAGATTTCGTCTCAAAAAAAAAAAAAAAATTTTTGTTTGTTCACTCAAATTATTAACCCATTTAGTTATCTGGATGCCATCATAATAGAAAAATCAGACATATACAGTTGCCTGCTTCCACAGTCTCTCAGACAAAGTTACTGGCAGCTTAAGCTTTTCCCACTGGCTACCACAACATGTAAATCCATTCTATTTTGTTTTAAAATGGAATTCCAAAGAAGAAAAAAATTACAGTTTTATATTCAGAAAAGGGAAAAAAGAATGCTAAATGTTGGCAGAATTTATAGAAATAGGATATAGTCTCTGCATTTAAGTAGTGTGTGTATATTAAAGTTACTGACCTCTAAATAAATTTGGAGGCATAATTGAGCAACAGGTTGATGAACAGGTAAACTCAAACTGGGTAAAGAATGAACCACTGATATATACAGAAAGGAAGATAACTAGATGTTGAAGAAAAAAACTGTCCAGCACACAGAAGTTTTAGGTTAACTGTGGCCTTTTGACTCTGACAGAGCTCTTTAGTATTTTTCAGAAAATATCTAAATATCTAAAAACTTACTATAAAATGTCTTTTATATTTCTAACTTTTCTGGGATTTACATATGCTTTGCACACTAACAAGACTAAGGCTCTTCAGTACTAACAAATGATGTTAGCTAAATGTGGAAAGTGTAAATACCACACACACACATCCACGGTTCAGGGTTCTCACCTTCATCTCGAGTGTACTCTTCCCCTGAATGAGGTTCAAACAAATAGTCACCTGTGGCCAGTTCAAAGGCCTAAAAAAAAAAAAGAGGACAGTATATGAAAGCACAACAGAAAAGAAGGCCTTTGGAAAGCTTACTGCTATTTGGCTCAATATGAAGTAACTCTTGTTCCCTTGGGAAAATTTACAGATTTAAAAAAAAAAAAACTAAAAAAAACCCCCATAAGATTATTCCTAAAGCATTTCTTCCACATCCCTATCTTAATAAAATGGAGAAAACAGCAAAGACTCAGTAAATACTAACATGTGGGTTATTTCATGCCTAAACCTCCCCACCCTAAACCCCCAGCAATTCAGCCCTCCTGAGTTTCCCTTTTTTGGCCAGAAAAAGGCACACCTGGATATTAAGGTGATTCTAAATTATTATGCATGAGAAGAACAGGTCTTTCTTACATTATAATCACACACGGCTAGAAATTGAGATTCTGTACCAAACAAAAAAAATCAAAACAAAAAAATTCAGATGTCTACTTATGACTCTCTAGTGTTCGACAAGTACACTATTAACTTTTGCATAGGAAGTACTCCCTAGACTGTCCCAGATGGAAAGTTCCTGATTCCTAGGTCTTTTTTTTTTTTTTGAGATGGAATCTTGCTCTGCCTACCAGGCTGGAGTGCAATGGCGTGATCTTAACTCACTGCAACCTCTGCCTCCGGAGTTCAAGTGATTCTCCCGCCTCAGCCTCCGGAGTAGCTGGGACTACAGGCACGTGCCACCACGCCCAGCTAATTTTTGTATTTTTAGTAGAGATGGGGTTTTACCATGTTGGCCAGGATGGTCTCAATCTCTTGACCTCATGATCCACCCGCCTTGGCCTCCCAAAGTGCTGGGATTACAGGCGTGAGCCACTGTGCCTGGCCAATTTGTAGGTCTTTAGAAAATCAGAAGATTAAGTGTAAAGGGAGTCAGGAGCCTAGCCTATGTGACTGGCAAGTCAGTACTCCCTAATCAGGAAAAGAAAAGCCTGTCTCCTGTAATAGAAAAACCTCTTACAGTGTTCGAGAGCATCTTAGGAAATGATATCCTTAGGAATAAGTGCCATGCAGAATGAAAAGATAGTGTTAGGGTAACAGCGGGGCTACATAAATCTCACTGATTATAAATGGAGTTTTAAAAATCAGTACAACAGCAGTTTTGTTTTTTTGAGACAGAGTCTTGCTCTGTTGCCTAGGCTGGAGCGCGGTGGCGCAATCTCGGCTCACTGCCACCTCCGCCTCCCAGGTTCACCCCATTCTCCTATCTCAGCCTCCTGAGTAGCTGGGACTACAGGTGCCCGCCACCACGCCCAGCTATTTTTTTGTATTTTTAGTAGAGATGGGGTTTTACTGTGTTAGCCAGGATGGTCTTGATCTCCTGACCTCGTGATCTGCCTGCCTCAGCCTCCCAAAGTGCTGGGATTACAGGCGTGAGCCACTGCGCCCGGCCAACAGCAGTTTTTAAAAATAACCTTATTGATAGGGAAACACAGTTATAAAATAAGTGCTAGTCATAGGTCAATTTTGATTAAATCAATGGTACTAAGTGGTCCAAACAACCTCAAGAACTGTAGACTCCAGGACTTAGTTGGGGCATATTCTCAATTTAGACCCAAGTTTAGGTCTTGGTGGCTCACCAGTGTCAGTTTCTGCAATTTCATGACAGAATAGCCTTTCTCAAAACAGTACTACCGTCCAGAGGGAGACCTCAAAACCAGAAGTTTCAGGATAGGTTTAGGAATCAAATACTATCTCTAAATGTCAAGAGTGCTATATGGCTTCTTGCTTGGCATTGCTTGTTTTACATTTCACTCGTTTATTATGAAACTGAACCACAGTGATAGAGCAGATACTTGTTCTACCCTCAGTTGTCCTGAGGTTTATAGTCCCAAAGCAACAGAGAAACAAATCATGATTCTTATTCAACAAAACTTGTCAATCATTCCTGACACCAGGACTTAAAAAAAGAAAACAACTCATGGTCTCATAGAGTTCAGTAAAGATACTGAAATTAAAGTTAAAACAAAAACAAAAACAAAAACAAACACACACATGAGCCAGTCATGGCAGTGCTATATGCCTGTGGTACTGGCTATTCAGGAGGCCAGAAAATGAAATATTCTTCAGTGCTAAAAAGAAATGAGCTATTAAGCCATGAAGATATGGAGGAACCTTAAATGCATATTACTAAGTGAAAGAACCCAATCTAAAAAGGCTACATACTGTATGATTCCAACTATTTGACATTATGGAGACAATAAAAATATCAGTGGTTGCCAGGGAGTGGTGGAAGGAAGGGATGAACAGGCAGAGCACAGAGGAGTTTTAGAGCAGTGAAATGATGTTGCATATAATAATGATAGATACATTTGTCAAAACTCATAAAGGAGTGAAATGAGATGTAAACTACTGACTTTGGTTAATAATGATGTGTCAATGTAGGTTCACTGTAACAAATGTATCACTGTGGAGCAGCAGATCGATTGTGGGGGAGGCTCTGTGTGTGGGGAGCATATAAAACTTATTTGTACTTTTTGTTCAATTTTTCTGTGAACCTAAAATTGCTCTAAAAAATAAAGTCTATTAAGAAACAAACCAGTGTACCATCCTTTGTTAACCTTCTCTAGACTACTGCCTTTGAGAAAAATGGCTTAGAAGATAGCATGAAATGCATGGAAAAGTTAAAACAATGACAATTTAAACAGACTAATCACATTCTGATCCAGAAGTAACTTGCAAACTCTAGGTAGCAGAAAGGAATACTGACACAGCTTAAGGGTCAATCTAGCATTTCATAAGCAATGTTTGTGTGTGGTCAGAATGCAAAGAGTGACTACCAAACAGAAAATGAGGACTTTCAGGTAAGAGCTGTTTCTACAAAGTAACATGTCCATCATCTGTATCAATGGGCTGGCCAATGGCTGTCTCAAAGTGAGGAAGACAAGTCAGAGTTCTGATGCTTGTCCTTCTGCAGAGATAGAGGTGTGCTTAATGTATTAACTGAAGGCCCCTTATCTTGACCCAGGTTTGACCACATTAAGAAGGGCTGAAGTGCTGGATATGTTATTTTAGAAAAAAGGAACTAAAAGATGATTCAAATTTCCTGTCTTCAACAATCTATACCAAAGGGAAGTAAAATTCCAGAGCAGGGCTGGAGGCTGGAACAATTAAGTCTGTTTTAAATTAAAAAGGTTGCCAAGGAATAGGGGAAAAGGGAAACAAGGAGTTTTTCTCCAATGGTATATAGAGTTTCAGTTTTGAAAGATAAAAAAAGTTCTAAAGAGGCCAGGTAGGGTGGCTTACACCTGTAGTTCCAGCACTTTGGGAGGCCAAGGCGGGAGGACTGCTTGAGCCCAGGAGTTCAAGACCAGCCTGGGAAATATAGTGAGATCCCATCTCTTAACAAAAAAAAAAATTCTAAAGACAAGTTGTATAAAAATGTGAACATAGGCCAGGTACAGTGGCTCATGCCTGTAATCCCAGTACTTTGGGAGGCTGAGGCAGGTGGATCACTTGTGCTCAGGAGTTCGAGACCAGCCTGGGCAACATGGTGAACCCCGTCTCTACCAAAAATACAAACAATTAGCTAGGCATGGTGGCACATGCCTGTGGTCCTAGCTACTCAGGAGGCTGAGGTGAGAGGATTGCTTGAGCCTGGGAGGTGGAAGTTGCAGTGAGCCGAGATTGCACTACTGCACTCCAATCTGTGTGACAGAGTGAGACCTTGTCTCCAAAAAAAAAGAAGACTTAAGAAATCAGAAATGGGCCGGGCATGGTAGCTCACGCCTGTAATCCCAGCACTTTGAGAGGCCGAGGCGGGCAGATCACGAGGTCAGGAGATAGAGACCATCCTGGCTAATGTGGTGAAACCCTGTCTCTGCTAAAAATACAAAAAATTAGCCGGGCGTGGTGGCAGGCACCTGTAGTCCCAGCTACTTGGGAGGCTGAGACAGGAGAATGGCGTAAACCCAGGAGGCAGAGCTTGCAGTGAGCCGAGATTGCACCACTGCACTCTAACCTGGGCGATGAGCAAGACTCCCATCTCAAATAAATAAATAAATAAATAAATAAATCAGAAATGAAAGAGGAGACATTATAATGAATACCACAGAACTACAAAGGATAAGAGACTACTATGCATAATCATATGGCAACCAATTGGAAAACCCAGAAAAAATGGAAAAATTCATTGACAATATAACCTATGAAGATTGAACCATGAAGAAATAGAAACCCTGAACAGATAAAAAATAAGAGATTAAATCTGTAATAAGTCTCCCATCAAAGAAAAGCCCAGGACCTGATGGCTTCACTGCTGAATCCTACCAAATATTTAATGAAAAACTAATAGCAATCTGTCTCCCGGGTTCAACTGATCCTCCTGCCTCAGCCTCCCAAGTAGCTGAAACTACAGGTATGTGCCACCACACCTGGCTAATTTTTTCATTTCTTTTGGTAGAAATGGGGTCTCACTATGTTATCCAGGCTGGTCTCAAACTCCTGAGCTCCAATGATCCTCCTGCCTCAGCTTTCCAAAGTGCTGGGATTATAGGCATAAGCCACCAAGCCTGGCCCGTCATGATCTTATATACAGAAAACCCTAAAGACTCCACCAAAAACCCATTAGAACTAACAAACAAATACAGTAAAGTTGCAGGATACAAAATCAACACACAAAAATCAGCAGCATTTCTGTAAACTAACAACTAGCTGAAAAATAAACCAAGAGATCAATTCCATTTACAATAGCTACAAAAAACAAAACAAAACAAAACAAAACACTTAGAAACATATTTAAGCACGGAGGTAAAAGACCTGTACACTGAAAACTATAAAATGCTGAGAAAAGAAATTGAAGACACAAATAAATGAAAATATATCTTATGTTCATGGTTTAGATTTTAATTTTAATTTAATTTTATGAGAGAGGGTCTTGCTCCGTGACCCAGGCTGGACTGTAGTGGTGCAATCTTGGCTTACTGTAACCTCTGCCTCCTGATCTCAGGTGATTCTCCCACCTCTGCCTCCCAAGTAGCATGAATCACCACACTCGGCTAATTTTTAAATTATTTGTAGAGATGGGATTTTGCCATGTTGCCCAGGCTGGTCTCACACAATCCATCTGCCTTGGCCTCCCAAAATGCTGGGACTAGAGGTGTGAGCCACCGTGCCTGGCCTTACTATTGTTAAAATGTCCACACTACTCAAAGTGATCTATCAGATTCAATGCAATCTCTATCACAGTTGCGATGTTATTTTTCATAGAAATAGAAAAAACAATCCTAAAATTCACATGCAATCACAAAAAATCCCAAATAGCCAAGGCAGTCACGAACACAAAGAAGAAAGCTGGGCTGGGCGTGGTGGCTCACGCCTGTAATCCCAGCACTTTGGGAGGCTGAAACAGGCAGATCACTGGAGCCCAGGAGTTTGAGACCAGCCTGGGCAACACAAGGAGACCCCATCTCTACAAAAAATACAAAAATAGTTGGATGTGGTGGGGCGCACCTGTAGTCCCAGCTACTTGGGAGGCTGAGGTGGGAGGATCGCTTGAGCCCAGGAGGCGAAGGCTGAAGACAGCCATGATTGTGCCACTGCACTCCAGCCTGAGTGACAGTATGAGACCCTGTCTCAAAACAAGAACAAAGCTGGAAGCATCACACTACCTACTTTCAAACTATACTACAAAGCTATAGTAATTAAAACAGCATGGGCCTGGCAAAAAAAGCAGAAGCATAGACCAAAGGAACAATATAGAGAGCCCAGAAATGAACCCACGCGGCTGGGCGCAGTGTCTTACACCTATAATCCCAGCACTTTGGGAAGCCAAGGGAGGTGGATCGCAAGGTCAAGAGATTGAGACCATCCTGGTTAACATGGTGAAACCCCGTCTCTACTAAAAATACAAAAATTAGCTGGGCACGGTGGCGTGCACCTGTAGTCCTAGCTGCTGGGGAGGCTGAGGCAGGAGAATGGTGTGAACCCAGGAGGCGGAGCTTGCAGTGAGCCGAGATCGTGCCACTGCGCTCCAGCCTGGGCAACAGAGTGAGACTCCGACTCAAAAAAAAAAAGAAATGAACCCATGCATGTATGGTCAAGTGATCTTTGACAAAAATCCCAAGAATACAGAATGGGAAAAGGATGGTCTCTTCAATAAATGGTGTTGGAAAAACTGGATATAAAAAGAATGAAATTGCACTCCGAGGCCGGGCACGGTAGCTCAAGCCTGTAATCCCAGCACTTTGGGAGGCCGAGGCGGGTGGATCACGAGGTCAGGAGATCGAGACTATCCTGGCTAACATGGTGAAACCCCGTCTCTACTAAAAATACAAAAAAAAAACTAGCTGGGCGTGGTGGCGGGCGCCTGTAGTCCCAGCTACTTGGGAGGCTGAGGCGGGAGAATGGTGTGAACCCGGGAGGCGGAGCTTGCAGTGAGCCGAGATCGCGCCACTGCACTCCAGCCTGGGAGACACAGCGAGACTCTGTCTCAAAAAAAAAAAAAAAAAAAAAAAAGAAATTGCACTCCGAATACAAAAATCAAAATGGATGAAAGACTTAAACATAAGACCTGAAACTGAAAAACTACCAGAAGAAAACAAGGGGGAAACCCACATGACATTGATCTGAGCAACGATTTTTTTGGATTTGACCCCAAAAGCCCAGGGAGCAAAAGCGAATACAGACAAATGGGATAACATCAAACCAAAAAACTTCTGTACAGCAAAGGAAACAATAGTGTGTACAGATAACCTATGGGATGGGAAAAAATATATGCATGCTATACATCTGATAGGGGTTAATATCCAAAATAATATGGAACTCAACTCAATAGCAAGAAAACAAACAAAAAAAAACCCTATTAAAAAACAGGCAAAGGACCTAAATACACATTTCTGAAAAGAAGACACACAAATGGCCAACAGATCTACTAAAAAAATAGCTCAACATCATTAATCATTAGGGAAATGCAAATTAAAACCAAAATGAGGTATCATTTCATATCTGTCAGAATGTCTGTTATCACAAAGATGAAAGATTTAGTGTTGGTGAGAATGTGGAGCAAAGGGAAGTCTTGAATGTTATTGGTAGGAATGTAAATTAGTACAACCCTCATGGAAAACTATATGGAGGTTCTTTAAAAATCTAAAAGTAGAGTTACCATATGATCCAGCAATCCCACTTCTGGATATTTACCTCAAAGATTTAAAATCAGTTTGTTTAAGTGATGTCTGCATTCCCATATTCACGGCAGCACTATTCACAATAGTCAAGTTATGGAATCAACCTAAGTTGATTTTAAAATCAATCTAAGTTGAGTCTATACAGATCAGATAAACAGACAATAAAATGTGGTATATACAGGTTGCTCCAAAATCCAAAATTGACACGACATGCAAAGGAAATGCTCATTTGGAGCATTTCGAAGTTTAGATTTTTGGATTAGAAATGTTCAGACAGTATGTATTCTGCAAATATTCCAAAATCTAAAAAATTTCCCAAACTGAAACTGGTACCAAGTGTTTCAGATTCGGGATATTCAACTTGTATACACAATGGAATGGAATACTATTCAGCCTTAAAAACAAGATGGAAATTCAGTCATTTGCAATGACACGGATGGAATTGGAAAACATAATATGAAGTGAAATAAGCCAGGAACGGAAAGACAAATACTGCAACACTCTCACTTATATGTGAAATCTAAAACAATTGAACTCATAGAAGCAGAGAGCGGAATGGTGGTTACAGAGGCTGGGGGGTGAAGATAATGGAGAGATAATGATTAAAGAGTTAAAAAAGACAAAAAAAGGGAAAAAGTAAATTTAGTTTTAACTATAACAATATTTCTAGAAATATCTGACAAGTATCATTCATACCTTATTTCTGTTACTAACCATATTTAATTGCTCAAATCATGAAGATACTAAGTTGAAGGTGGCTTTGAAACTCATTTCAAACCAGATATGCCAAGTTTTGTTCAAATTTTGTTTAGAAGTCTACTTACTGCTCCTCTTGATATGGAGAAGTAACATAATTAAGTACCCAGTCCTAGTGGTTAGTGCTCTGCAAACAACCAATAGCAGGGGAATGAAGCAAAGGAAAGATGTCTTAACAGCAAGGAAGCGATGTTTCAGCGCTAGAAAGGATGAAAGAAGGTTACAATAGCCACAGGTCAAAAAGGACGGTTGGGAAACTCCCGAGTTCAGTTATTAGTTTTTTTGTTGTTACTAAATATATTCTACCACTCACTTCCAGTTTTAAAAGTAGTGTTTTTCCAGTCTTAACACAGCTGTAAATTATATTAGTCAAAGCAAATAAATGGTTCTGTATCAAAGGTGTACGTAAGAATTGCTGAAGAACTTTTCCAAAATGCATATGTCTACTGCACATATCCCTTTCCTATTTAAGAATCACAGACAATTTCCCTGCCTCATACAGAAAGCAAACATAAAAAAACCCCATGTATTTCAGGGAGTCACAAGTTCTATGTGACAAAGAAAAGTGATAAAGTGGGGGTTATTTCAAATAAAGTCGTCAGGAAGATATCTCTAAATAGATTCTGTTGAACAAAGACCTGCATACGGTGAACGAGAAAGCACGTCCAAAGGTCCAAGGTAAGAATGAGCTTCACAAGACTAGGGAAAGAAAATAGGACTTTGAGTGGAATAGATGCAATTAGAGGATTTAAAACAGGGGAGTAATATGATTTGATTAACACTTAAGACCACTCAGGCCACTATGTGATAATGTGACACGAAGGGAGAAAAACAGAAGCAGAGAAAGGAAATTAGGAGGTCACTGTATTGATCCATTTGTGAAATGATGATGGCATGGGTTATAATGAGTTAATGGAAAAAGTAAAAAGTGGTTGGTATTGGATTTTTTTTTTGTTTCTTGTTTTTTGGAGAAAGGGTCTCGCTCTGTCACTCAGGCTGTGGTGCAGTCTTGGCTCCCTGCAATCTCTGCCTCCTGGGTTCAAGCAATTCTCGTGCCTCAGCCTTCCCAGTAGCTGGGATTTCAGTTGCATACCACCACACCCGGCTAATTTTTGTATTTTTGGTAGAGAAAGGGTTTCATCAGGTTGGCCAGGCTGGTCTTGAACTCCTGATATCAGGTGATACACCTGCCTCAGCCTCCCAAAGTGCTGAGATTACAGGTATGAGCTGCACCTAGCCGGTATTGGATATATTCTGAAGGTAAAACACATAAAAACAGCTGATGGACTAGATGTAGACAGAGGAAAACAGAATTAAGAATTAACCTAAAAGGTTCAGGTTCTAAGCTTTTAGTCTAAGTGGCTGGGTGAACAGGGGGATAATTTACAAAAACAGGATGTGTAGGGTGAACCAAGCACTCTATTTTGAAAATGTTACATTTGAGATATTTATCAGATATTCAAATGGAGTTGTCAAGCAGACAGTTGGACATAAAAAGTTGGATTAAGTATAGAGATGAGCTGAGGCTAGAGACATCATGGGACTTGATGAAATCCCCCAGGAAGAGAGAGAAGAGGGCCAAGGGCTGAGTCCTTTTTCAGTTAAGAGGAAAGGCCTATCCATTTAAGTTCTCATTAATTGATATAGACAAAAAGTAAACAATAAGGGCAAGGTACTAC
The DNA here is from genome assembly GCF_049350105.2 of Macaca mulatta. NCBI lineage: Eukaryota > Metazoa > Chordata > Mammalia > Primates > Cercopithecidae > Macaca > Macaca mulatta. The sequence continues at coordinate 146,407,319 of NC_133409.1, read as the reverse complement.
TATAGACTTAAAGCTTTAATTTTTCTTTGGTAATCAAAGCATGCCTAAAATAAATATTCCAACATCCAGTTACGTGAACAGATCGTACAAGCTATGAATGATTAAAATGGAGACTATCTTGCCCCAGGGATCTAGTGCACCCCGGCTGGTGTCAGCTTAAAGCCTTCCTCTCAACTGTGTGCTATTCACTGGGGTTATAATGAAGGTCCTATAGTTAATTAACTATAACGCCATCATTCCTGGGGAACAAATGCTTGCCTCTCTCAATTCCTCCTGCTTCTTTCCCTGTTTAGAATGTCTAACTTTGGGAGCTGTGCATTTAATCACTCCCATCTCTTGAATACAGCAAATACCCAGCTCTCCTTTACCTTCACTGACAGCAATGCCTGGGATCCAGATACTTCTGCACATACCAACTGCAGGAATCTACTGTAAAGACACACGTCCTAGTGATTTTATTATAGAACTGTGAAAGAGATGAGATTATACTCTGTTTTTTGGTGTTTGTATTACCTCTGTTTAGCGGAACATTATGGCAGCAAAAACAAAAAAATAAATAAAAGCAAACCTATAGCTTTCATTGTATAGGATAAGGAAATTGTACAAAAAGAACTCAAAATATTACTTACTAAAATAGCATTCAAAATCTGGCCTCCACTGACTTATTGCTGTTGAACAAAGGTGACAATCTTTGGTGAAATCTAAACAGCTATTGTGCATAGTGCTAGAAGTTATAACCACCTGCAGACATTTCTGCCTTTTCATTCAGGCAGCTCAGATTGTGAATTGGTGATGATGGAGAAAGAGCTCTTGGGTTAAATTACTACACTTTGGATTTTGATAGTTTAAGGATTTTAGTAGCCTTAAGAATTCTAGACAAAGACAGTTACGGATAAACCCCTTTGGATCCCATTTCTGAAAGATTCACTCCCTTACTGAAACATCTGACCAAGAATTAAGTTAGTCAGCCCTGGGTGTCTGAGGTTCCACATGCTCAGATTCAACTGACTGCAGATTAAAAATATTCAGAAACAGCAACAACAGCACAATAAAAAAACAAGTAAAGGACAGGCACAGTGAGTCATGCCTGTAATCCCAGTGCTTTGGGAGGCTGAGGTAGTTTGAAGCCAGCAGTTTGAGACCAGTCTGTGCAACATAGCAAGACCTGGTCTCTATGAGAAAAAAATTTAAAAATGAGCCAAGTGGGTGGCACATGCCTATAGTCCTAGCTACTCGGGGAGTGAGGTGGTAGGATCCCTTGAACCCAGGAGTTTGAGGTTATATTGAGTTATGATCACACCACTGCACTCCAGCCTGGGCAACAGAGCAAGATCCCATCCCTAAAAAAAACAAAACGAAACAACAACAACAAAAACACCAAGTTAAAAAAATATGGTACAACAACTTTACATAACATTTATATTATATTAGGTATTATAAGTAATCTAGAAACAATTTAAGTATACAGAGGCCATACGGTTATATATGTTATACGCAAACACTATGCCATTTTATGTAAAGTACTTGAACACCTGTGGATTTTGGTATCTGCAAGGGGTCTTAGAACCAATCCCCTGAGGACATTGAGGGATGACTGCATATTCTCTAGTTTTTCCCCTAACCTTTCCCTTGATTAGTAATTGGCCAACTTCTGGGGTTGACAAAGACATGCACTTCACCCCATGTCCTAAATATGTGTAGCTATACTCACCGAACCTCTCACAAGTGCCCATGGGAGTCCCACAAATCCTGTTCTGAATTTCAGAGACCAAAAGGTGAAGAAAAGGAACATATGCCAGAAAGCAATCACTTCAAAAGAGGAATTTACCAGAAAAGGAAGACAACTGGGGACTATAAACATACTTCCCCACAGCGGGAGGAAGGGTATTCAAAGGCCAGAGAAGAAGATAATCTCATCCTGCCAGTTATGGTCCTACCTGTCCTGACTCAATGTTCGAAATTTTTTTTTCTTTTTTTTTTTTTTTTGAGACAAGAGTCTCACTCTGTCATGTTCTACACAAATATTTTCTCCTTTCCACCCCCCCCTTTTTGAAACAGAGTCTTGCTCTGTTGCCCAGGCTGGGGTGCAGTGGTGTGATCTCAGCTCACTGCAGCCTCTGCCTCCCAGGTTCAAAAGATTCTTGTGCCTCAGCCTCCCGAGGAGCTGGGATTACAGGCATGTGCCACCACGACCAGTTAATTTTTGTATTTTTAGTAGAGACAGGGTTTCTCCATGTTGGCTAGGCTAGTCTTGAACTCGTGACCCCAAGTAATGTGTCTGCCTCAGCCTCCCAAAGTGCTGGAATTACAATCATAAGCCACCACACCTGGGTCCCCTTTTCCCTTTTTATAATTGCCCTTCTATCTATTCCTCAATCATCAATGTGGTAGGCAATCTCAACTTGTTCATCTCATTACCTCTCAGAGAGGGTTCTAATCTTTCCATCCATTAATTACTTTGGATGCAGGATGATCCATCTCTTCAGGCACTTCTGATATTCCAGAATTTTTGCTCTATGATCAATTTTTTTTTTTTTTTTTTTTGAGACGGAGTCTCGCTCTGTCACCCAGGCCGGAGTGCTGTGCCGCGATCTCAGCTCACTGCAAGCTCCGCCTGCCAGGTTCACGCTATTCTCCTGCCTCAGCCTCCCGAGTAGCTGGGACTACAGGCGCCCGCCACCATGCCCGGTTAACTTTTTTTTTGTATTTTTTAGTAGAGACGGGGTTTTACAGTGTTAGCCACGATGGTCTCGATCACCTGACCTTGTGATCTGCCCGCTTCAGCCTCCCAAAGTGCTGGGATTACAGGCGTGAGCCACCACGCCTGGCCTCTATGATCAAATTTAAAGCAACATTTTGTTTTTCTATGTCGACTGGCAAAATAAAATTTGAGGATCAAATGGGGCTCAATTTTTCATGATATTGTCTCATGTCAGGTAAGTACCTTGCGTTCCTTGATGAAGAAAATTCTGACATGTGAGTGGGTCCAGAACTATGAGGCAAGATTAATGACACCTTTATCTTTCAGCCTTACTTCTTAAGCCTGACATTAGAAATACTTTATTAAATATCAAGCAGGATCTACTGCCCCCAAACAAAATAGAAATGTGGAATAAGAAAAAAAAGTCCTCATCTTCTTACAGTAAACAATTAATCCACTACTAAAAACTACATCTTAGCAAATCCACATTTTAATAAATCAGATGCCATCTATTAACCAGGTACACTTTATAGCTGGTGGCATCTCCATCATTTATCATTTTCTATAGCAAATTAACTCAAATAAAATTCCTCAAAATACAAAGCTTTAAAGTGTGGCAAGAAAGAAGCCTGAGATTTTATTCCAATATTCTTTCATTTTGTGCAACAATATTAAAACCTTACTTCAGACAGTCCATCAGCTTTAAAGACCAATGATATGGGCCCGGCACGGTGGCTCACACCTGCAATCCCAGCACTTTGGGATGCCGAAGTGGGCGGATGGATCACGAGGTCAGGAGATTGAGACCATCCTGGCTAACACGGTGAAACCCCGTCTCTACTAAAAATATGAAAAAATTAGCTGGGTGTGGTGGCAGGTGCCTGTAGTCCCAGCTACTCGGGAGGCTGAGGCAGGCGGAGGCGGAATTTGCAGTGAGCCAAGATCATGCCACTGCACTCCAGCCTGGGCGATAGAGCAAGACTCCGTCCCAAAAAAAAAAAAAAAAAGTCATCACCATTCTCTTAATCTCAAGTACCCAGGGACACATACACTGCAGAAAGTCGCAGGGACCTCTGCCTAGGAAAGCCAGGTATTGTCCAAGTTTTCTCCCCATGTGATGGTTTGAAATCTGGCCTTATGGGAAGGGAAAGACTGGATTGTCCCCCAGCCTGACACCTGTGAAGGGTCTGTGCTGAGGAGGATTAGTGTAAGAGGAAAGAAGGCCTCTTGGCAGTTAAGATAGAGAAAGGCATCTGTCTCCTGCCCATCCCTGGGCAATGGAACCTCTCGGTATAAAACTTCATTGCACGTTCTATTTACTGAGATGGGAGAAAACCACCTTAGGGCTGAAGGTGGGATGTGCTAGCGGCAATGCTGCTCTTTATGCACTAAAAAAGTTTATGGAGATGTTTACATATGCATATCAAGGCACAGCACTTTTCCTTAAACTTATTCAAGTCACACAGATCTTTATTCCTATGTCTTACTGCTGACCTTCTCCCTACTATGAACCTATTGTCCTGCCACTTCCCTTCTTCTGAGATGGTAAAGATAATGACTAATAAATACTGAGGGAACTCACAGACCAGTGCAGGCGGGGGTCCTCTGTATCCTGAGCGCTGGTCCCCTGGGCCCACTTTTTCTTCCTCTATACTTTGTCTCTGTGTCTCATTTCTTTTCTCAAATCTCTCTTTCCACCTAATGAGAAACACCCACAGGTGTGGAGGGGCAGGCCACCCCTTCACTAAACCCTTGGAATTTCCAAGAGGTAGGTGTCTTTATCCATGGTGGGTCTCTTGGACCATATCTAAGTTTATATTAACAAAGTGACTCATGCTGGGGCCCTATATAGTTGGATTTTTGATGTTCCGTTCTTGTTGCCTAGGCTGGAGTGCAATGGTGTGATCTTGGCTCACTGCAACCTCTGTCTCCCAGGTTCAAGCGATTCTCCTGCCTCAGCCTCCCAAGTAGCTGGGATTATAGGCATGCACCACATCTGGCTAATTTTTAGTAGAGATAGGGTTTCATCATGTTGGTCAGGCTGGTCTCAAACTCCTGACCTCAAGTGATCCACTTGCCTCAGCCTCCCAAAGTGCTGGGATTACAGGCATGAGCCACTGCGGCCAGCCGCTACATAGTTTTAAGATCAAGGTTGGACATACGGGAAAGACCAACCACATGATCAGAGGATTGGGGCTTTCCAACTTCCCAACCTCCAGGGAAGGGAGGGAAAGCTTGAAGACTGAGCTCAATCACATGGCCAATGATTCAATCAATACCTAATTAATGGCATCTCAATAAAACTCTGAACACTTGAAGCTTGGGTGAGCATCCCTCGGTGGTGACACACATCAATGTGCCAGGAGGGTGACAAGTCCTGAGGACATAGAAGCTTCATGTTTAGTACCCTCTCAGACTTTCCCGTGTGTCCTAATTTGTATTCTTTATAAACAAACTATAGCAAGCTTAGCACTTTCTGAGGGGGTAATGCAAACCTCTTAATTTGTAGCCAGTTGGTTAGAAGTACAGGTGGCTTGTGGATCCTGAGGCTTGTGGTTAGTGTCTGAAGTGAGAGCAATCTTGTGGGGAACTATGCTCTTAACCTATGAAGGGTGCGATAACTCTGGGTAGTTAGCATCGGAACTACATTGTAAGTGATCACTCAAAATGTGTCAGGCAATGAATACATAACAGCCATGATTCCTGACAGTACGGGGCTTACAACACAGAAGAGAAACAAGTAAACAAACACGGTTAGAAATTGTGGTGATTAAAGATATTAAGGAGTATAATACATTTTAAGAAACAATGTAACACATTCCAACATGAGGCTATTAGTAGGAAATCATTTATGATCAACTAAATCTGACCACTAGAATAGTTGCTTGCCGGGGACTAAATAGCCATTTACGAATCTATGAATGATTGGACTTCACATCTTGGGAGCTACAAAGATATCTGAGGAGCTGCAGAATTGTACAAAATGAAGCAGTTGCCAGGGGTTTCTCTGATCTGAAAACAGATGAGTGCTAAAAATGCAAAGACACTTGTAATCTCCTAATCAAAACCAACAACACCTCTTAGTAGTTATTTTCATTATTTTTCCCCCCAACAATCTGTAGTAAGAAACATTTAGTTCCTTCACCTAACAGGAACTTGGCAGTAACCAAATGAAATGCCAGACAGATTTTTGAATTCGGACCTCTCTAGACACAGAATTTAGAATTCCTATGGTAAGTCATCTGTGTTACGTTCTTTTCTGCTAGTTAATTTGCTGGTTTACTGAAATTAGCAAACAGGGCAAGATATGTACCACTTAACAAGTGAAAGCCAAGGGGAAAAAACATTACCATGCATGCTGTGCTCCAAATGTCAGCAGGGGTATTATAGCCAGATCCTATCAGAACTTCCAAGGAACGATACTGCCTTGTTTGAATATCTTCAGTGAAATGTTTGTGCTGAGAAAATGAAGGAAACAGTATTTTAAACTTCATTCTAAAAAGTAACAAGTCAATACTGCTTAACAATGAAGATGAAAACAAACTCTCTGAAGTTTTTCCCAAACCAAAGTTCTCACTTTGCTTATTTCTTAAACAGCATTTTTATGTTATTAGCTCCAACAATCCTTTGCCTTACACACAGCTACTCCAAATTATTTTTACAAACAATAGATACACAGGTCTAGGAAACAACAACAGCTTTATTCTTTTTAAAAATTGTTTTAGTAAAGATGAGGTCTTGCTATGTTGCCCATGCTGGACTCAAAACTCCTGGGCTCAAGTGATCCACCCGCCTTGGCCTCCCAAAGTGCTGGGATTACAGGCGTGAGCTACCACACCAAGGAATCCAAACTCTTTAACCTTGCAATTTACTATACTTGTCTTTAATAAGTATCTTTCTGTGCCTTTATTGGTGATGTTGATGTTCTACCTAGAGTACTTTTTGCTGTTTTAGTCAAATTTCATCTAGTACCCTTTGAAGCCCTGGTCTATACTAGTTTTCTACCTGAAGGCTTTCTCTGTGTAATTTCCTCTTTTCACAAACACAGTTCCCTGTTTTTAAATTTCAATGGGATTAGAGAATCGTCTTCCACACTTTTCTATCACATTTGAATAACTGAATTTTGTTTCCTGTATATGACTCATACTAAGCTGCTTTTTTCCTTCATTATTCATTTATTTTTATCATGGAAAATTTCAAATATATACAAAAGTAGAAAGAATCATGAACCCCATGCCATTTATTATACTAGTGTCACAAAGCAATTACCACTCATTGCCAGTCTATTTTCAACTGTATCCCAACCCTGCCACTGCACCTACACCAGATTTTAAGTACATACTAGACATTTTATTTTCATTCATAAATATGGCTTTCTGAAAGATTACTCTTTTTAACTGTGACATTTTCTCGCCTAAAAAAAAAAAAATTAAGATTCAAAACCAAAGAATCAGAGTTTCAATGTTGAAAGTGAACATCAAATCTTTAGTATGAGAGGTGAAAACAGGCTGAGTGCGGCACATCACTATGAAATTATGTTACTTCCACTGGGGGAAAAGGTTTCATATAAAGATTAAGAATTAGAATGGCATCGGTCTTTAGTACCATCAAGACTGGAAACTAAAAAGCAATGGAGCAACGACATTCTGAAAGAAAATGTTTTCTAGCCTAGAATTCTCTACATAGGAAACTGAGTGTGAAAGCAGAATAAAGACGATCAGATGTGCAAATCCTACCCTTCTCCCACCCAATCTCATACCCTTTCTCAGGAAACTATTTTATGTTGCATGTACTCTACAAAAAAGATGACATAAACCAAGAAAGAAAGGAGACACAGAAAACAGGGGATATATATATAGAGAAAATAATAAATCTCCAGGATGACGGTGAAGGGAAATCCCAAGTGATAGTTATGTAGCAGACCTACAGGGCAACCCAATCAGATGAACAGAGATTAGAAGACTCCAGGTTCTAGGATAGAGCGCTTTAGAAAGATAATAGTAGAAAGAACACTCAATGTATCTGTACATATATTTTTTTTTTTTTTTGAGACGGAGTCTCGCTCTGTCGCCCAGGCTGGAGTGCAGTGGCGCTATCTCGGCTCACTGCAAGCTCCACCTCCCGGGTTTATGCCATTCTCCTGCCTCAGACTCCCGAGTAGCTGGGACTACAGGCGCCCGCCACCTCGCCCGGCTAATTTTTTTGTATTTTTAGTAGAGACGGGGTTTCATTGTGTTAGCCAGGATGGTCTCGATCTCCTGACCTCGTGATCCGCCCGTCTCGGCCTCCCAAAGTGCTGGGATTACAGGCTTGAGCCACCGCGCCCGGCCGTATCTGTACATATTAAAGTGTATTTACAACACTGGGTAAAAGTATGGGATTGAATTAAGTGATCAACAGTACAAAGAAAACTAAGCAAATGAAACATGTTATGTTTCATTATGTTATGTTTTATAACATGTTTCAGAACGGAAGGAAACCATAGAAAGGTTCAGAAAGGAAAAGGAACCACAATATATGCTCACTTCAGCTGAGGATAGCATTAGAGTCTCAATGATATAAACATGGAATGATCATGTAGCCAAAAATTAGATACATTGGGGAAATGAGGAATTTGTGCTGTGATGCTAGATAAGTCCTATTTTCCAGGAGGAAAAAAATAATATGTAACACTGAAAACAAAATTGGAGTAATATAACCTGTTATTAGTAATATAAAGGTAAATACTGTTATGGGGAGTGAAAAACTGGTGAAAGAAGTAGGCAAAGTTTTAAATAAAAGCTTCAATAACTCACTGTCTCCCCCACTGTGTAAATAAATGCATGCCTGATAAGCAAAAAAGAAAAAGAAAAAAGAAAAAAAAAGAATAAAAAGCTTAGTACAGTGGTCCCTCAGTGTACTTCGGGGATTAGTTTCCGAATTCCCCGAGCATAACAAAATCTGTGCAAACTCAAGTTTCACAGTTGGCCCAGAACTCAAATATACAAAAAGCCAGCCCTCCATATATGTGCATTTCACATTCCTCGAATACTGTTTTCGATCCTTGTTTGGTTAAAAAAAATCTGTGTATAAGTGGACTTGTGTAGTTCAAACCTATGTTGTTCAAAAGTTGACTGTATTTTTAATATTTTTAATAATACAGCTCATTAAAAATTATGTAAAATTCCATTACTGAATGCCATATGCTGATGTGCTGAAGAGATCAAGAAGTGAGATCCAATCTGAATCCAATGGGGTGCAACACACATGTATTGTTCACCACTGTGTCCTAATGCCTACATCAGAGTATGTGCCAATATGTTTGCTGAATGAGTGAATGGGTGAAAAGAACATAGTCATTTTTTTTCTTTTGAGATGGAGTCTCGCTCTGTCACCCAGGCTGGAGTGCAGTGGTGTGATCTCGGCTCACTGCAAGCTCCGCCTCCTGGGTTCACGCCATTCTCCTGCCTCAGCCTCCCGAGTAGCTGGGACTACAGGTGCCCGCCACCAAGTCCGGCTAATTTCTTTTTTGTATTCTTAGTAGAGACGGGGTTTCACTGTGTTAGCCAGGATGGTCTCGATCTCCCGACCTCGTGATCCGCCCGCCTCAGCCTCCCAAAGTGCTGGGATTACAGGTGTGAGCCAAGAACGCAGTCATTTTAAATGCAGAGACACTGCTATGGTTTGAATGTCTGTCCCCTTTGAAACTAATATTGAAACTTCATGTCCGATGTTCACAGTACTACTAGCAGGTGGGACCTTTAAGCCTTTAAGAGGTGGCTGGGTCATGAGGGGTTGCCTTCACGAATGGACTAACGGGTTATCACAGGGTGGGAATGAATTAACAGAGTAGACTTGTTATAAAAGTTGAAGAGAGATTAATTCTGTTGTGATGTAAGTAACAGAAGACTCTACCGGAATAAAGAAAAGTGTGCCACATAGGTAAGAAAACACACATGAAGGTGTTCCAAACATAAAGGCACAGGAGCCTGAAACATGGTGTGGACAGGAAACTGGCATTTGACATTTGTACAGTGTGATATTTGTTAGAGTCAATACATTTCTCCACAATTTATTTGCTAAAATATTTACTGAGTACCTGCTATGTACCAGGCACTGTTCTAAGTACTAAATATAGATACAGCAGTAAACCAGAAAAACTTTGTTGTGATATGATGTACATTCTATTGAGAGGCTTATTAAGCAAATAAACATACAATATTAGGTTGTGTTAAGTGTTGTGGAGAAAAAAAAGTTACAGGGAGAAAGGAAGAGTAGGCAAATACATGAGTGAATATGATAAAGGTATGTGTTTGGGGAGTGGCAGTTTGTTAATTACATTAGGTGTTTAGGGGGGAAGATCTCCCTGATAAGTGATATCTGGGTAAAAACTTAAAGAAAATGAAGGAGTTGTACGTGAAGAGGATTCCAAGCAGAAGGAAGAGTAAGTTCTCTTTGCTTGGTGGTGTGTGGGTAAGGACTTTGGTATTCATTCTGAAGGGAGCCACTGCAAAGTTTAGAGAATATATGACTTGACTTACATTTAAAATGGCCGACTAGACACAGGTAGTATGTGCCTTATCCACAGAAAGGAACTAGAACAGTCAGAAGATACCCACATTTTGAACAGATTGTCCAGGAAAGAATGCTAGGATTCACCAGAGAAGTGATAGGAAGCACCAGAAGTAAGGAAAGGGTTTGAGGAAACCGGCATGGGCATACAGTAAGAGAGAAATCCCCAGCATTCCACATTCTGAAAATGGGTTTTATGACCTTGGTTATGGGAGAAACCCTGAACCAACTAGGGCCTCAGGCCTGACATACAGAACTGCCTAAAGTTTGGACAGATGTTGCTCCAAAAAGGGAACCCAAAGAGAATCCCACAGGCATCTGAATCTAAGCGGCTTCAGCTGGGTGCCATTTTGACAGCCTTGATACCAGGGATCTGCAGACACAGCTGCTGTCACTCCACTGCTCTGAGGAAGGAGAGGGGAGGCTAGCACTCTCATGCACTCCCGGGAGGGTCCCCATCACCCTGCCATGGGCTGCTGTTGAGACCAAGATGTGAGTGGACCACATTCCCCACAGCTCCTTCCCCGTGCTGCTGGCCTAAGAGGGACCCTCCCTTCTCTGGTCCCAGGCATAAAGTGCTATTTTCAGAGTTTAATGCTAGGTTGTGCCTTGCCCTTTCGGGCTGACCTGGCTGTAGCTGCCACTTGGCTGAGGAGGGACAGGGAAACCAGGCTCTCCTATGCATAACTAAGAAAACAGGCTTCTGTGAGACTGAGACTTGAGTGTACCATAACTCCCCACAGTTTCTTGCCCATGCTGTTCATTTGAGAGGGAACCTACCCTTTCAGTCACAGGCCAACAGCTGGCACCATTTTGAGAGTTTACAGCTGGGCTATGCGCTGCCCTTGGGTGACACGGCTGCAACTGCCACCCAGCTGGGAGACGGACAGCAGAGACCAAGCTTCTCTAAGCACACTTAGGAAAATATCCATTGCCCTGCTATGAGCGGCTGTAAAACTAGGGACTAGCCCCCTCCGACCCATCACAGCTAACAACAACAACAACACAGACTGCTTGGGTCCCAGCGGGTTGCTCCACCACTCTAACTGCCATCCCCCACATTATACCAGCTGCCCAGGGGCCTGAGAACCTGCCCATATACCCAGTCAGAGACCCAAGAATTCACCCCTCCAAGACCCATTAACACGGGAACCAACGTAAACTGCTCTGGGGCCTAAAAACAGGAACACTCAGCCCACTAATGCCGCCATCAGGGTTCAAAGACTGGCTCAGTTGGCATCCAAGTCCCCAGCAAAACCTCACCACAACCTAAACTGTACCCTAAGCCACAGAGGAAACTGCAGATACCCCTGACCCTGTGTACTGCTAAAAAAGTTAAACAAAAACCATACTACCAGAGGTACCAAAATCAAAATCAAAAAGTATCTTACTTAACCAACGACATATATACAACTTCAGAAAAATATTCTCCCCTACGAAAGCAATTTCAAAAAAATTGAAACAAGTGACTACTGCAACAAACATGCAGATATCAATGGAAGACACAGAAAACATAAACAGGTAAATATGACAGCACCAAAGGACCACAACAATTGTCCAGCAACAGATCCGAACAAAAAAGAATCCCTTGAAATGCCAAATACATCAAAATATTCATTTTAAAGAAGCTTAATTAGATGCAAAAGAAATCTGAAAATCAATACCAGGAAATCAGAAAATCCATTCAAGATTTTGAATGAGAAATTTACCAAGGTGACAGATATCTTTTTTTTTTTTTTTTTTTCTTTTGAGACGGAGTCTCGCTCTGTCGCCCAGGCTGGAATGCAGTGGCCGGATCTCAGCTCACTGCAAGCTCCGCCTCCCGGGTTTACGCCATTCTCTTGCCTCAGCCTCCCGAGTAGCTGGGACTACAGGCGCCCGCCACCTCGCCCGGCTAGTTTTTTTTTTTTGGTTTTTTTTTTTTGTATTTTTTAGTAGAGACGGGGTTTCACCGGGTCAGCCAGGATGGTCTCGATCTGCTGACCTCGTGATCCGCCCGTCTCGGCCTCCCAAAGTGCTGGGATTACAGGCTTGAGCCACCGCGCCCGGCCAAGGTGACAGATATCTTTTTTTTTTTTTTTTTTTTTTTGAGACGGAGTCTCGCGCTGTGTCACCCAGGCTGGAGTGCAGTGGCGCGATCTCGGCTCACTGCAAGCTCCGCCTCCCAGGTTCACGCCATTCTCCTGCCTCAGCCTCCGAGTAGCTGGGACTACAGGCGCCCGCCACCACGCCCGGCTAGTTTTTTGTATTTTTAGTAGAGACGGGGTTTCACCATGTTAGCCAGGATGGTCTTGATCTCCTGACCTCGTGATCCACCCGCCTCGGCCTCCCAAAGTGCTGGGATTACAGGCTTGAGCCACCGCGCCCGGCCAAGGTGACAGATATCTTAACAACAACAACAAACCCCAGAAATTCTAGAACTAAAAAACTCATTGAAGCAGGGCACAGTTGCTCACATCTGTAATCCTAGCACTTTTGGAGGCTAAGGTGCTTGAGCCCAGGAGTTCGAGACAAGCCTGGGCAACATAGTGAGACCTTGTCTCTACTAAAAAAAATTAGATAAGTGTGTTGGCATGCACCTGGGGTCCCAGCTACTCAGGAGGCTGAGGCAGGAGGATCGCTTGAGCCCAGGAGATTGAAGCTGCAGTAAGCTGTGATCATACCACTGCATTCCAGCCTGGGTGACACAGTGAGACCATGTCTCAAATAAATTAATAAATTAAATAAAAAATTTATTTAAGGAAATACAAAATACATTCGAAAGCTTCAATAATAGACTAGGACAAGCAGAAGAATCTGAGAACTTGAAGACAGGTCCTCTGAAATATTCTAGTCAGATAAATATAAGGAAATAAAAAAAATTAGCTGAGCCTGGTGGTGTGTGCCTGTAGTCTCAGCTACTCAGGAGGCTAGGGCAGGAGGACTGCTTGAACCCAGGAGTTAAAGGTTGCAAGAAGCTATGATGGCACCACTTCATTTCTACCTGAGCAACAGAGACCCTGTTTCTAAATAATAATAATAATAATAAATTAATTAAATGAATAAATTTTTTTTTTAAGTTTAGAAAACCTCTTTAAGAAAATAGTAGATAGGCCGGGCGCGGTGGCTCAAGCCTGTAATCCCAGCACTTTGGGAGGCCGAGGCGGGTGGATCACGAGGTCAGGAGATCAAGACTATCCTGGCTAACATGGTGAAACCCCATCTCTACTAAAAATACAAAAAACTAGCCGGGCGTGGTGGCGGGCGCCTGTAGTCTCAGCTACTTGGGAGGCTGAGGCGGGAGAATGGCGTGAACCCGGGAGGCGGAGCTTGCAGTGAGCCGAGATCACGCCACTGCACTCCAGCCTGGGAGACACAGCGAGACTCCGTCTCAAAAAAAAAAAAAAAAAAAAAAAAAAGAAAATAGTAGATAAAAATTTCCCAAGTCTAACAAGTGAGTTAAGGCATCCAGATACAGGAGGCCCACTGATCCCCAGGCAAATACTGGGGAGAGGGAGGAGACTTTCCCACAAGAAACAAAAGCTGAGGGATTAAAAAAAAAAAAAGCTGAGGGATTTTATCAACACCAGACTTGTCCTTACAAGAAATCTTAAAGAAAGAAAATCTTTCTTCAATCAGAAAGAAAACTCATTAATGAGCAATAAGTAATCATGTGAAGGTACAAAACTCACCAGTAAATATACAGAAAAACACAGAATATTATAACACTGTTAACTGTAGTGTGTAAACTATTCTTACCCTAAGTAGAAAGACAGATCAACCAATCAAAAAAAACTACAGCAACTTTTCAAGATACAGGCAGTCAAAAATGTTGCTGGGAAAACTAGATACCCATATGCAGAAAAATGAAACTCAATTCCTATCTCCCATAATACATAAAAATCAAATCAAAATAGATCAAAGACTGAAATCTAAGATCTCAAACTTTGAAGATACTATAAGGAAACATTTGGGAAAATCTCCAGGACACTGGTCTGGGCAAAAATTTTCTTGAGCAATACCTCACAAGCACAGGCAACCAAAACAAAAATGGACAAATGGGATAACATGAAGTTAAACAGCTTCTGCACAGCAAAGAAAACAATCAACAAAGTGAAGAGACAACCCATAGAATGGGAGAAAATATTTGCAAATTACCCATCTGACAGGGGAATAACCAGAATATAAAAGGAGCTCAAGCAACTCTATAGGAAAAAAAATCTAATAATCTGATCAAAAAATGGGCCAAAGATTTGAATAGACATTTCTCAAAACACATGCAAATGGCAAAGAGGCATATGAAAAGGTGCTCAACATCACTGACCATCAGAGAGAGGCAAATCGAAGCTACAACGAGAGCATCTCACCCTAGTTAAAATGGCTTACGTCCAAAAGTTGGCAATAACAAATGCTGGCAAGGATACGGAGAAAAGGGAACCTTCATGCACTGTTGGTAGGAATGTAAACTGGTTACAACCACCATGGAGAACAGTTTGGAGGTCCCTCAGAAAACTAAAAATAGAGCTATCCAGCAATCCCATTGCTGCGTAAATAATCGAACAAAAGGAAATCTGTATACAAAAAAGATGTCTGCACTCTGATGTTTGTTGTAGCACTGTTCACATTTTCTAAGATTTGGAAGCAACCGAAGTGTCCATCAACAGATGAATAAAAAAATGTGGTGCATATACACAGTGAAGTACTATTCAGCCATAAAAAGAATGGGATCTTGTCATTTACAACAACATGGATGGAACTGGATATCATTATGTTAAGTGAAATAAGCCAGACACAGAAAGACAAATTTCACATGTTCTCACTTATTTGTTGGAGCTAAAAATCAAAACAATAGAACTCAAGGATACAGAGAGTAGAAGGATGGTTACCAGAGGCTGGGAAGGGTAGTGTGGGAGAAGTGGGGAGGTAAGGATGTTAAAGAATAATGGGTATAAAAAAATTACTTACAAATAATAAGATCTACTCTTTGATAGCACAACAGGGTGACTACAGTGAATAATTATATATTTAAAAATAACGAGAAGAGTATAATTGGATTGTCACAACACAAAGGATAAATGCTTAAGGGGATGGATACCCCATTCTCCACGATGTGATTATTTCACAGTGCATGCCTGTGTCAAAACATCTCAGATATCCCACAAATACATACACCTAGTATGCACCCACTAAAAATTAAAAAAATTTTTAAAAACAATCACACTATCCAAAGCAATCTATAGGTTCAATTCTTTTCAAAATACCAATGTCATTTTTTCACAGAATTAGAAAAAACAATTCTAAAATTCACAAAAAAAGTACCTAAACAGCCAAAGGAATCCTAAGCAAAAAGAAAAAAGCTAGAAGCATTACACTATCTGACTTAAATTATACAAGGTTATAGCAACTAAAACAGCATGTATTAGTATTAAAATAGATACACAGATCAATGGAACAGAATAGAGAACCTAGAAATAAAGCCACATACTTAACAGCAAACTGATCTTTGAAAAGTCAACAAGCACATTCACTGGGGAAAAGACATCCTTTTCAGTAAATGGTTCTGGGAAAACTGGACTGGCATATGCAGAGGAATAAAAGATCCCTATCACTCACCATACACAAAAATCAACTCAAGACCGATTAAAGACTTGAATATAAGACCTGATACTCATGACAAAGACCTCAAAAGCACAGGCAACAAAAATAAAAATAGACAAATGGGACTTAAACAAAAAAGCTTCTGCACAGCAAAAGAAATAATCAAGAGTCAATGGCAACCTGCAAAATGGGAGAAAATATCTGCAAACTATATGACCCAACAGGGAACTAACATCCAGAATTTACAAGAAACTCAAACAACTCAACGAAAAAACCCCCAAATAATCCCATTAAAAGGTAGGCTAAGGACATGAATAGAGATTTTTCAAAAGAAGACAAATGGCCAACAAATACATGAAAAAATGTCCACTATCACTAACCAGCAGAGAAATGCAAATTAAAATCACAATGAGATATCTTTCACCAATCAGAGTGGCTATTACTAAAAATACAAAAAAAAACCCAAAAAAACAAAAAAAAACATGTTGGAGAGGATGTGGAGAAAAGGGAATTCTTATACACTCTTGGTGGGAATGAAAATCAGCACAATCCCTATAGAAAATAGTATGAAAGGCCAGTCGTGGTGGCTCATGGCTGTAATCCCAGCACTTCAGGAGTCCGAGGTAGGCAGATTACGAGGTTAGGAGATCAAGACCATGCTGGCCGACAAGGTGAAACCCTGTCTCTACTAAAAATACAAAAAATTAGCCGGCCGTGGCAGCACGTGCCTGTAGTCCCAGCTACTCGGGAGGGTGAGGCAGGAGAATTGCTTGAACCTGGGAAGGAGAGGCTGCAGTGAGCAGAGATCGCATCACTGCACTCCAGCCTGGGCAACGGAGTGAGACTCCATTTAAAAAAAAAAAAGAAAAGAAAGAAAGTAGTATGAAAATTTCTCAAAGAACAAAAAATAAAACTATCACATGATCTAGCAGTTCCACTGCTGGGTATCTGCCCAAAGGAAAATAAATCATATCAAAAAATACCTGTACTTGTATGTTTATCACAGCACTATTCATAATAAAAACTGTGGAATCAACCCAAGTTTCTAGGAGTAGATAAAGAAAATGTGGTATGGAATGGTACACAATTACCATTCAGCCATAAAAAAGAATGAAATCACGTGTTTTGCAGCAACATGGATGGAACTGGATGCCATTATCGTAATTGAAACAACTCAAACAAAGATAAATACCACATGTTTTCACTTGTAAGTGGGAGCTACATAATGTGTCCACGTGGAGGCACTGTGGAATGATGAACAATGAAGACTCAGAGGATGGGGTGAAAGGGTAGACGAAGGGAGGTTGCTTGGTGGTTACAATGTGCACTGTTCCAGTGATGGGTCCATTGAAGGCCCTGACTTCACCACAATGCAATATATCAACCTAGCAAACTGCACTTATACCTCATGAACATGTACAAATTAAAAAATAAGAGTATCACTCTGATAGATGTGTTGCCAACAGTCTATGGGGAGCTAGGTCAGCAGAAGGGAGAAAGTGAAGAAGCTATTGCAGTCACTACTGAAGTTATCCAGGGTGACCCGGACCAGATGATAGCGTAGTGGAGTAATTCTAATTACTTGGAAAGCTGCTCCACATTCTTATTAGTCAGTGCTAAGCTGTTTTTTCTAAAAGGTTATCACAATATTCTAGAATCAATATGGGAAATAAGATCCTTCTGAGGTCTGAACCATGTCCCATTTAAAAGCATATGGCTCTTTGAATACTGTCATTTATGTGTGAATCATTCTATCATAGATTTTAAAAAGATGTCCATTAAAAATAACCTTGGTCAGGCATGGTGGCTCATGCCTATAATCTCAACACGTTGGGAGGCCGAGGCGGGCAGATCACTTGAGGTCCAGAATTTGAGACCAGCCTGCCCAACATGGCGAAACCCCTCCTCTACTAAAAATACAAAAATTAGCCAGGGCATGGTGGCGCACGCCTGTAATCCTAGCTACTTAGAAGGCTGAGGCAGGAGAATCACTTGAATCTGGTAGGCAGAGGTTCCAGTGAGCTGAGATTGTGTCACTGCACTCCAGCCTGGGTGACAGAGCAAGACTCTGTCTCAAACAAAAAAACCTTAAAACACTTTCTTATTAGATACATAGTAAAAAACAACAGTATAAATAATTTGCCAATTAAAATGAGATTCCACTATTTAGCCTGAAGATCACAGAAGAAAATACTTTTCGGAGTTGTTAAAGGTAGAATAACTGATGTATCTTTTCTTTTCTTTTTTTTTGAGATGGAGTTTCACTCTTGTTGCCCAGGCTGGAATGCAATGGTGCAATCTCGGCTCACCGCAACTTCTGCCTCCCAGGTTCAAGTGATTCTCCTGCCTCAGCCTGCAGAGTAGCTGGGATTATAGGCATGCGCCAACATGCCCGGCTAATTTTTTTGTATTTTTAGTAGAGATGGGGTTTCTTCACGTGGTCAGGCTGGTCTTGAACTCCTGACCTCACGTGATCCGCCCGCCTCTGCATCCCAAAGTGCTGGGATTACAGGTGTAAGCCACCATGCCCGGCTAACTGATGTATCTTGAGTGTAATATGACACTATACATCAAAAAACATATAATTATTTGTAATTACATGTCATTAAGAATAATTAAAGTAAGTTAAATGACACTATACATCATAAAGCCCTTTTAGAAATCATGGAACTTCTGACTTAGCAATTCTATGTCTAGGACATGTCCTAAGAAAATATACAAAGATTTGTGTGCAGAGTCTCATCACAAAGAGCTGTCAAAAATACGTAGATTAAAGTGTACTAGGGAAACTATGTAATGAACTGAATTGTATTTAAATTTTTGGCTGACAAAGCAAAGTGTCCAAAATATGTTAAGTGAATTAAAAGGAGGTTACAATTTATAAGTTAGTCATCATTTTGAAAATGGGAGTAGGGGAGTATGAACATAAACACTGAGTGTCTAAAAGTTAATAACGAAATATATATATACAAGACTGGCCAGGAGTTGAGATTACTGAATCTGGGTAATGGGTATCCAAAGTGGGGTGGGGTAACAGAAGGACTTTTCATGATCACCATTACCATTCTTTCTACTTTCGTAAGTATATTTAAACTTTTCCACAGTAAAAGGTTAATTTAAATGTGAAAAAATATTCACTGAAGTGTTGTGTCAATCTGGGTATAGAACTACAGATGTTTTGCACAACTAAGTCCAAATTCTCATTCATTCTCCCAGTCACTTCAAAACACCATTGAGACAAGTTTAACTTACCACCCAACAAGCATTTCCAAGATCAGCAATCTTCACCTTGAGCTTTTCTGCATTTTTTGGCTCAAGGGGATTAACAAGAAAATTTCCAGCCGTGGATTTTCCTACAGACAACAGGCATCATCAATAAGACTGTTCAATGAACAGAGAAATACCCAATGAGTAATAAAGTTCTCCAAGGTAAGAGTAATACAGTCAGCAATACCCAAGAGACAACTTACATTTTTCTAAGACAAAAAGAGCATAGCAACACCTTGAGTTTCTAGAATTAAAAAGCTCTGCCCTCATAGCAACAAATGAAATGCTGTGTACCCAGTACATGATGGATAAAGTTAGTTACAGACTACAATTTAAAGGTAACTTAGACATACCTGTTGTAAAGCTATAGTTACATAAACAATGATACTTTTAGTCTAGAAATCTATGATTGTGTTGTGCAGGGAAGGAGTGTTGAGGAAGTATAGCTGCATAGGTACCTTTGTTGTCCAGTGGTCCATTATGTTCTTGCTCTTGTTCATCTTCACAGGGTATCTCTGCCCGAATGCTTTCTTGAAGTTGGCTAATGTGTTGTTCACTGAATGACTGATCTATAGTTGAGGAAGACTGGCACACCATGGTGTCTGACACCTCAGATTTTATAGGTGTACAAGAGTCTGTTTCTTGAGATGTGCTGCTGTCTCCATTTTGGGAGCTTAGGAAACTAGATTCCTGATTCAAATTTTGGACATCACAGTCATTAGCATTATGTAGATCCTCTTTATGTCTCAATGTTTCACTATTACTGTTCTGAGTATAATTAATGACTTCAATCACTCCATTGCAATTAATTTCTGCTGCACCACCCTCTGTATCACGTTCCATAAGTGTTTGATCCTGGCCAATGGTACTTGACTCTTCTAAGGAACAAACGAATAAAAAAAGATGTATGCATATGTGTGTGAATGAAAGAACAGAAACATTTCTCACAAGATTAAAACATTTTCTAGAACTTATACTGAGTGACATAAAAACATGACTAAACATCTAAAACCCATTTCTGGAAGGGCCAAGATCTTACTTTTACCCAACTGTTAAATGAAATCTATGTTCCATTTCCTGAGAAAAGTTACAAATTACATTTAAACATTACCTGCCTAACATTTATGACAAGATCCATATTCTTATAAAGATACCCCCAGAGATATGTTGTATGTATGAAACCACTGTATTATATAGCAATGATAAATTAACGTTAAAGTGTGTTATAAAGTAATTTTTGTGATGTTCTATTTATACCAAGTTTTTCTTGGGTCATTTTATTAGGTGGGTTCTCTTTCAAGGGTCTTTCAACAGGACTCTCTGATTCTTCTTGCTTGTTTGGTCTTTTTTGCCCAGGGCCCGACTCTTTCTCCATTTCCTCAATT
The DNA here is from genome assembly GCF_049350105.2 of Macaca mulatta. Taxonomy (NCBI): domain Eukaryota; kingdom Metazoa; phylum Chordata; class Mammalia; order Primates; family Cercopithecidae; genus Macaca; species Macaca mulatta. The sequence continues at coordinate 146,386,838 of NC_133409.1, read as the reverse complement.
TCCTGCATTCGCTTCTCTAGTAATTCTGCCTGGCGCTTCTGCTTCTTCTTCAATTTCTTCTTCTTATTCTTTGACATTTTGTCAGCCTGGGCGGAGATTACAAACAGATAAAGCCTTCAGGTGGCTAATTAATTACCCCCAGTTGGAGACAGTTGTTAACTTTAATTACCTCCTAATTAAATTTCACAAATCTTTCCCTAACATAGCACTTAAGTCTTTCATTAAATTAAAAGATGTGGGATACTCTTATAAACCCAAATGAAAACAGAATAAATAACAAAGTGTGGTCTTCTGAGCAGTCTGTGGGGCTGGTTTACATTCAGACAAACTCAAATTTTTTAGAGGCCTCACCAGTACAAATTTGATGAAGGTGCATGGGAATTTACCGGAGAAAATTATAGAAGCGCAGGAATTTTTTTTCCTTTTGGTTCTCAAACTTGAAACAAACTATTACCATCTACAACAGAAGAACCCACGCCCGCAGTCCATAGATCAAAATTAGATATAGAAACACCTTATACTTACTGGTTTAGGTTGGGGAGCAGTACTGACTGAAAAGAAAAGAAAACCAAGTAAGAATTCTGGCATTCATCAGGCAATATAAACTAAGGCTCAGATAAAACACTCTACCAGAATGAAAAGTCTTTCTTACGTAGTCTACATTGCAGAAAAAACTTATTATTTTTAAATGACTTAAGCAGAAGCCATATTATTGTTAACATTTTTAAAGAAAATAATGCATAACAGAAATTGCCAAACTTAAAAAAAAAAAAAAGGTAGCATCAGTAAGTGCAAAGAACCAAGTTCCCATTTCTGGTTTCCACGACTAAAGCTGCTAAAATCACCTATTTTGCATTTCCATGCACTGCTTTAAACAGAAAGGGACAAGCAACAACCTCTTCACCTCAAATGCTATCCAGAATCTGTCAGTTTTAAAAGGGGAGTCTAGGTGACATCAAGAGCTATAGTAATTTGCTCTATAGCATGTCATGGATAATTGTAGCTTAGCTGGAAGGCAGATCTTCAGTCTTCCTCTTTTAAAAATATTTGTATAATAACTGGCTAAAAAAACACGTAATAAAAATTTATACTCTGGATAAGTGTACATTCAGTGGTTTTAACACTATTCACACTGCTGTATAACAGCATCTGTAGAATGTTTTCATCTTGTAAAACAGAAACTACATCCATTTAACAACCAACTCCCCATTTCCCCCTTCTTTAGTCTTCCTTTTTAAAGGAACTATATAACTAATACTTCAACTTGAGAATCAAACAAGTTCCTAAAAAGTGACACTACTAAAACTAAAATCTGTATCTCAAAAGAAAAAAAAAAAATCATAAAGCAGCCTTTATATATTTATTTATTTAATGTTATGTCTTGAGACAGGGTCTCACATTGTTGCCTAGGCCGGAGTGCAGTGGCACTATCACAATTCGTGGCAGCCTTGACCTCCTAGGCTCAAACAATCATCCTGCCCCAGCCTCCTGAGTAACTGGACTACAGGCATGCACCACCATGCCTGGCTAATCTTTTTAATTTTTGTAGAGACAGGGTCTTACTATATTGCCTAGCCTTGTCTCCAACTCCTGGGCTCAAATGATCCTCCCACCTCAGCCTCCCAAAGTGCTGGGTTATAGGCATCAGCCACTGTGCCTGGTCCCATAATTTATTTGGTATATAATACTGTATGGCACACTACTAACTGCTTCACCATTTAATCCCAATAATTCCCAGTGGAGGGAAAATAAAGCAAAATAACTCAGCTAAGGTTTCTCAGTGTAGGATGAAACCCAAATTCAAACCAAGTGTGTCTACTACAGTGTTTAAACCCAAACTCTTAATAGCAATGTTATCTTGTCCCTGTATAGACTACCAGTCCTATAAATGAGCATGTGTGATCACAGTAAGAGGTAAACACTTCAAAAACCATCAAATCATAAGAAAAAATATTTTTAAACAATACACACCAGCTTTTATAAGATACAACACAAAGACACAACAATATCTAGTTTTCTCCTTCCCCTATGGAAGTAACAGTGAGAATGTCTCTTGGAAGCTTATAATATTTCTTAAATATGTTATTATTGAAATGGATTGAGTAGTGTTTAATTCCCTGGTAACAGAATAAAAATAGAAATTTCTTTTAACTTCTAATGAGAGCAAAGTCCCTAAAAGAAAATATACCTGCAGATCCGGAAGGCGGAGGAGCTCCAGATCGCTGCCATTCTGTTGCTTCTGCAGCCAGCCTCCGAATGTACTGCTCATTCACTGACAATAAGATGTTCTCTGGTTTAATGTCAGTGTGGATGATACGGCACTTGGTATGTAAGTAATCAAGACCCTGTAACACCTGAATGGAAATAGAGTGGCAGACTTGCAAACACAAAATACAGGTTTTCTGGATAAGCAAGAGATTATAACAGGACATTAAAAAAAATATATGATAGGGTTTTCTATAGAGAACAAAAGCACCTTTTAAAAAAAGTACAAAGAAACTTTCTCAGAAAGATTTTTTTTTTTTTTTGAGACGGAGTCTCGCTTTGCTGCCCAGGCTGGAGTGCAGTGGCACGATCTTGGCTGACTGCAAGCTCCGCATCCCGGGTTCACGCCATTCTTCTACCTCAGCCTCCTGAGTAGCTGGGACTACAGGAGCCTGCCACCATGCCCGGCTAATTTTTTGTATTTTTAGTAGAGATGGAGTTTCACCATGTTAGCCAGGATGGTCTCGATCTCCTGACCTCGTGATCCACCCGTCTGGCCCTCCCAAAGTGCTGGGATTATAGGCGTGAGCCACCGTGCCCGGCCCTCAGAAAGATTAAACTATGAAAAAGGCAAGAATTTATTTACAATAAAAAATTCTTCAATGTTTTACAAAGCTAACTCTATTTGGGGATATTCTTCAACTATGTACATTGCAAAGACTGAGAATAAACATTCAACACACCCTCTAAGTGTTGTAATGTAGGTGATGACAGAGATTTAGATATCTTTAATTCAAATTTCCTCATTGATGAAGAACTGAGGTCTCTTGCCGCCCAGTTTGGAGCTCTTTCCAGGACATATTATCCAAACAAATTTTTGCCCCTTGAAGTATTAAAATTTTCCTGATGGTAAAATTCTATACTGTATATTGAAGGCTCTTTAGAAAATTAGAAAATTCCCATGAATCATGCTGTATAAAGAGATGGCAATAATCTGACATAGCAATTATCTATTCATGTAAAATTACTATTTGCAACCAGAACTTCTGGATAAGGGCTCCAATGTTCCCAAGTCAGGAATCTCAGCTTCCCTTTCTAATTATTATGGGAGGCAAACCTAGGCGAAAATAGTTATGTTAAAACATTTAAAAACAGAATAAGCACAATAAACTCTAAAGGTTGAATGAAATATTTAATTTTAGCAATTAAAATTAACATTTTTTTTCTTTGAGATGGAGTCTTGCTCTGTCGCCCAGGCTGGAGTGCAGTGGCACGATCTCAGCTCACTGCAACTTCCGCCTCCCGGGTTCAACCGATTCTCCTGCCTCAGCCTCCCGAGTAGCTGGGATTACAGGTGCTTGCCACCATGCCCGGCTAATTTTTGCATTTTTAGTAGAGACAGGGCTTCGCACTGTTGGCCAGGCTGGTCTTGAACTCCTGACCTCAGGTGATCTGCCCACCTTGGCCTCCCAAAGTGCTGGGATTACAGGCGTGAGCCACTGTGCCCAGCCAATAACTTACTTTTTAAAACAAAAATTCTTTTTCTTGAGATGGAGTCTTGCTCTGTTGCCCAGGCTGGAGTGCAGTGTCGCAATCTCGGCTCACTGCAAGCTCCGCCTCCCGGGTTCACGCCATTCTCCTGCCTCAGCCTCCCGAGTAGCTGGGACTACAGGTGCCTGCCACCACACCTAGCTAATTTTTTGTATTTTTAGTAGAGATGGCGTTCACTGTGTTAGCCAGGATGGTCTTGATCTCCTGACCTCATGATCCACCCGCCTCGGCCTCCCAAAGTGCTGGGATTACAGGTGTGGGCCACTGCACCCGGCCTTAAAACAAAAATTCTATTGGAAAAAATAAACTCCTGACACTTTAAGAATATTAAAAAATCACTACAAAGTCAAGACTAAGATACATACTTGCTGAATAATTTTTTTGACACAAGGCAGTGGAAGCCCCTGATAATTGGACTTGATGATCCACTTGAGCAGATGGTGCCCCAAAACTTCAAATACCATGCAGATATCTAGGAATTCATTAAGGAGGAAAAAAAAAAAGGCACAAAAGAACAGGGCAAGACAAGCTGTGAATTCCACCCATTAAAATATTATGTATTGTTTTCTTTCAGTATAAAAAGTTACAGAACTTGAAAGAATAAATATGTAGCTGTCAATATTCTAAAATTTCAAAGTCTAATTCTATAGCCAATGAAAGCATCCATGAAACATAAAATTGTGGGCGGCTGGCTTATCAGTATTATTATGTACATTAAAATACGCAATGGTAAAAGAAAAAGTGAAACCTACATATGCAAATAGTGAAAGAAAGCAGTAGGCTCAAGCTGTTGATTAGGTAAATTAGTTTCTTCCCTAATATCAAAATTGGTGTCCTGGGTAAAAATTCCCACTCTCACAGTTTCAAAGCAAGGAAAAACAAATCATTCCTTAACTATAGAAGAGACAAATGTACAAGAAAGACTTAAACCTCAAAAACATAAATGCCAACATTTTTTTAAGTAGGAAACTTGCTTAATGCTCTGCAGTTTACAAAACTAATCTTGATTCCAGCGCCACCATGTGTTGTCCTTATGTATGAACAACCTGATGACACCACACAGTAGGAATACTCTGAGTCTAAAATTGTGCAGGGCACAACAGGGATTTTAGTAGTATCTTGATGTCTTCCACCCCCACTAGCTTCTACATGCAAGTCAAGACATACATATACAGTAATGGTCTAGTGCTCAGACTTTTAAGATTCTCCATTAAAGGAAAGCCTGAGCTCCTTGGAAAAATGGCCAAATCCAACACAGGAAAAATACAGGGTAAACTTGGAACACCTTGCTGTTCCAACAAATAAGATAATACGTCAGGAAGAAACAGGAACCATCTGGAAAAGGATGTCACCAGCCATGTGGAGACTTTTTTTTTGAGACGGAGTCTTGCTCTGTTGCCTAGGCTGGAGTGCAGTGGCGCTATCTCAGCTCACTGCAACCTCCGCCTCTCGGCACTACAGGCACGCACCACCATGCTGGGCTAATTTTCCTATTTTTAGTAGAGACAGGGTTTCACCATATTGGCCAGGCTGGTCTCGAACTCCTGACCTCATGATCCACCCGCCTCGGCCTCCCAAAGTGCTGGGATTAGAGGCGTGAGCCACTGCACCCGGCCAGACCATTTTAAAGAATAAAATTACGAGTTAATATATGAATTGAAAACAGAACAAGTCCACACTGATCTGAAAGTAAGTGTGGAGACAGGAGGAAGAGAAACATCTTCTTTAGAGAAGAAAGCCAAATAATAAATATATAAGGGATTACAGAAATAGAAAATCACTATTTTACAATCACTACAGTATATACTATTACTGATTCAGATAAGAATCAGTGAATACTAAAATGACATGTGAAAGACTGTTGGGAAAAAGGATTGTCACAGTGTCAAAATATCATTCCACAGATTGCTTATTAATTATGAAAAGAACAAAGTACCTTTACAACTGCGAAATCTGGAAGGCACTGCCTTAACCAAGTGATCAAACTTATTACCACCAATGATAAGCACAAATTCACATCATGTGCCTTCTAATGCAATATACTGAGAAGACTAAAACATAATCCATGTAGTATGCTTGACAAACATGGTTAACCTGAATTTAATTATGAGGGAACAGTCAAACAAATCCAAACTAAGGTGACATAAAACAACTAGCCTACATTCTTAAATAAATCAAAAAAAAAAAAAAAAAGCAATTTCATAAAAGAAACATTCCAAATTACCTAAAATTAAAAGTACATGACAACTTCAAACACAGATCAAAATTACAATAAGAGGCTGGGCACGGTGGCTCAAGCCTGTAATCCCAGCACTTTGGGAGGCCGAGATGGGTGGATCACGAGGTCGGGAGATCGAGACCATCCTGGCTAACACGGTGAAATCCCGTCTCTACTAAAAAATACAAAAACCTAGCTGGGCGAGGTGGCGGGCGCCTGTAGTCCCAGCTACTCGGGAGGCTGAGGCAGGAGAATGCCGTAAACCCGGGAGGCGGAGCTTGCAGTGAGCTGAGATCTGGCCACTGCACTCCAGCCTGGGTGACTGAGCGAGACTCCGTCTCAAAAAAAAAAAAACAACAAAAAACAAAATTACAATAAGATAGCATCTCAAACTAATAAATGACTAAAATAAAAAAACTAAACATCACCAAATGTAGGTGAGGTTGTCCAACAATTAGAACTCTTGTATTATGCTAGGAGGAAGTCTAAAATGGTACACATGCTTTGGAAAACTGCTTGGCAAATTCTTAAATATAAAACCTATGAAGGGCCAGGCATGGTAGCTCATGCCTGTAATCCTAGCACTTTGGGAGGCCGAGACAGGTGGATCCTTTGAGCCCAGGAGTTCAAGGAGACCAGCCTGGGAAACAAGGTAAAATCCCATCTCTATAAGAAAAATCCAAAAATTAGCCAAGTGTGGTGGCGTGTTCCTGTAGTCCCACCTACTCGGGAGGCTGAGGTGAGAGGATCACCTGAGCCCAGGAGGTTAAGGCTACAGTGAGCAGAGATCATGCCACTGCACTCTACCCTGAGTGACAGAGTGAGACCCTGTCTCAAAAAGAAAACAAAATACAAAAAAAAAAAAACCAACCAAAAAAACCCCCAAAAAACCTAGCACCTATCAAGTTTTCTGCTTTAGCCAAGATGGAGTAACAGGGACTGGATTTATCTTATTGAAAAAACAATACTCAAATAGACCAAATACAGAAACAACAGAAGACTCTGGACATTAGACAACAAGTACAGTGGTTCCTGAAAAAAAGAAACAAGAGCTGAACCCGGGGATTGCCCCATCTTATTGCCTTGAGGCTTTCCAGGTAGACTCCACAAGTTGAATCAATGAACAACAGAATTAGTTCAAAATAAAACAATTTGGAAAAATAATCCAAACAAATCCACACATCCACAAAAGAGTAAGCTGTGGGGGCAACTCAAATAGTTGAGAGTCTGGAGAGACCAAGGCAGCTATAATTCACCGAACAAGGTATCAGAGAGCGGAGAGCTGCAGAAAGAGAGAAATTTGGAGATTTGCAGAGGGGGCCCGCCCCTTTAAGGATTCAGCAAAGCACATGTGTGTGAGGAAACTAGCAGAGGCAGAGAAGAAAAAAACATCTTAAAGGATTATAGAGAACAATGCCTAGCATTCGCATAGGGCTTGGAACAGTGCCTGTTCCCAGCAGAGACTAGAAAAATTCAGTCACAGGGTATTTGGGTAGGATATATTTGGGAAGGTCTTGCCTCAGCAGAGGGAATGATTAGCTCTGGACTGAGCAATGCTTTGGATCCATCTAACAAATCATAAAAGTAAAATCTAAACGGATAAAACACTTTCCGAGTAACATAATAGCATCCCACAACAAGGCTCAAGAAGATTTACAGAAATACAAAACATCCAGCAGCCAATAAGGTAAAACTTACAAATGTGATCACCAGGCAATAAAACATATCCAAAATTAAAATAATCAATCATGTGAAACTGACTCAGAACCATCACAGATGTTAGAATTAGACAGGGACATTAAATGGTTATTATAGCTGTATTCCATATGTTCAAAAAATTAAGTAGAGATATGAAAGGTATTTTTTAGAAGACTGAAAATGGGCCAGGCGTGGTGGATCACGACTGTAATCCCAAGCACTTTGGGAGGCCAAGGCAGACGGATCACGAGGTCAGGAGTTCGAGACCAGCCTGACCAATATGGTGAAACTTCGTCTCTACTAAAAATACAAAGAAAACTAGCCAGGTGTGGTGGCGTATACCTGTAGTCCTAGCTACTCAGGAGGCTAAGGCAGGAGAATTACTTGAACCCAGGAGGCGGAGGTTGCAGTGAGCCAAGACTGCGCCACTGCACTCCATCCTGGGCAACAGAGGGAGACTCCATCTCAAAAAAAAAAAAAAAAAAAAAAAAAGGACCGAAAATGAACTTCCGGAGACAAAAAGTGCAATGTGAGAGATGAAAACACACTGGATGGAATAAATGGCAGATTATTGTAGAAGAAAAAGATTAGTGAACTTAATGGCACAGCAACAGAATTAGTTCAAAATAAAACAATTTGGAAAAATAATCCAAACAAATCCACACATCCACAAAAGAGTAAGCTGTGGGGGCAACTCAAATAGTGACCCCTAAAAAGGGAAGACAGGAAGGAGGTGAAAGTATGTGCTTTTTGCAATGAATCAACAAATCATAAAGGTAAAGATTCACCAAGTAGCAAAGCATACCCCGAAGTGCTTAGATTCTGGATATCATTTCCCACTCAATGGAATTAGGGTTTCTTAGAGAAAAACTGATTCTAGATTTAAGACAGGAAATTCACAAGGTGAGCCTGGAACATCTTGATGCCAGGTAATAAACTGCCAAAATGTCATACAGATCCTGACTCAAGTAAGAATCATAAACTAGAGAAGATTCTGAGAAGATGGTAGAGTAAGAAGCCACCAGAAATCTGTTTCCCCACCTAGACAACCAATGCATTGGCAGAATCTGTCTAATGTGATTCTTAAGAAACTCTGGAGTCTACTGAATGCTCACAACTTCCAGAAGAGGCTTGGATAATAAATTATTATAAATGTTGGTCAATTTCAGCTCTTAGCACAGTGGCACCCACCTATCCCCTAATCCTATAGCTAGCAGCCCTACACACAGTTTGTTGGAGCCACAGTGAGCAAAAAGGATCCTGTTCCAAGTATCAGAAAGGTGGGTGGCCATTTTTGTACCCCTGCTCCATTGTTTTAAGCCCCTCCTCTGGCTGAAGTGATCTTGCAAGGATTTATAGGGCCAGTGCCCTATTTCCTCTCCTTCATTTCTTTCTTTTTCCCCTTTGGGAGTTAGACATTAAGACTAGGACATTTATGGCCAGGCATGGTGGCTCACACCTCTCATCTCAGCACTTTGGGAGGCCAAGGTGGGCAGATCACTTGAGGCCAGCAGTTCGAGACCAGCCTGGCCAACATGGTGAAATGCTGTTCTCTACTAAAAATACAAAAATTAGTCAAGTGTGGTGGCATGCACCTGTAATCCCAGCTACATGGGAGGCTGAGGCAGAAGAATTGCTTGAACCCAGGAGGCAGAGGTTGCAGTGAGCTGAGACAGTGCCACTGTACCTGTCTGTGTGACAGAGAGAGACTCTTGTCTCAAAATAAATAAATAGACTAGGACATTCAAAAGCAACTGCATATAAAGGTAAAATCAGAAAGTGACTGTGCATGTCCAGGGAAAGATGCAGACTGAGCAAAGGCCTTTCGTTTACGTCTCAGGCGGATCCTTGGAAGAGACAGACTACATAACAAAAACAAAAACAAAACAGGGTCAGGCACAGTGGCTCATGCATGTAACCCCAGCACTTCGGGAGGCCGAGGCAGGATGACTGCTTGAGTCCAGGGGTTTGAGACCAGCCTGGGCAACATAGCAAGATCCCATCTGCACAAAAAATAAAAAATTAGCTGGGTGTGGTGGCATACAACTGTAATCTCAGCTATTTGAAAGGGTGAGGCAGGAGGATTGCTTGAATCCAGGACGTCGAGGCTGCAGTAAGTCATGACTGTGTCACTGTACTCCAGCCTTGGCAAGAGAGTGAGATCCTGTCTCAGAAAATAAATAAATAAATAAAATAACAAACCCCATCAAACCTTAGGGATATGGCCAAATCTAATTTCCAGAGTTACCATATCAGATTTAAAAGTCCAGTTTTCAAAAGAAAATCACAAGGCATATGAAAAAATAGTTAAGTACAGCATATTCAATTGACAAAAATAAATCAATAGATACTGTCCCTGAAAAAGACTTGATGCAGACCTACTAGAAAAAGACTTTAAAACAAACGTCTTAAAGATGCTCAGGCCAGGTGTGGTGGCTCATTCCTGTAACCCTATCACTTTGGGAGGCCAAGGCAGGAGGATTGCTTGAACTCAGGAGTTCAAGACCAATCTGGGCAACACAGTGAGACTCCATCTCTACAAAAAGTTTAAAAATTAGCTGGGTGTGGTGGTATGCACCCGTAGTCTGGAGGCTTAGGCAGGAGAAGCACTTGAATCTGGGTAGTCAAGGCTGATGTGAGCCGTGTTCCCAATACCACACTCCAGCCTGGGTGGTGTGAAGACCTTGACAGAGCAAGACCTTATCTCGGGGGGGGGGGGGGGAAGCTCAAAGAACAAAAGATGTGGAGAAAGTCAAGAAAACAATATATAAACAAAATGGAAATATTAATAAGGATAAAAAAAAAAAAACTAAGAAGAAACCAAAGGAATTCTGGTGCTGAAAAGTACAATAACCGAAATAAAAAATTAACTAGAGGGATTCAAAGGCAGATCTGGGTAGGCAGAAGAAAGAATCAGCAAACCTGAAGTTAGGATGATGGAAATTATCAAGTGTGAGGAACAGAAAGAAAAAAGATTGAAGAAAAGTGAAGAGGCTTAAGGGACCTGTGGGACTTCATCAAGTAGACCAAATATACACTGTGGCAGTCCCAGAAGAACAGAGGAGGAGGCTGGGCACGGTGGCTCACGCCTGTAATCTCAGCACTTTGGGAGGCCAAGGCAAGTAGATCACTTGAGGTCAGGACTTCGAGACCAGCCTGGCCAATGTGGTGAAATCTCATCTCTACTGATACACAAAAATTAGCTGCGTGTGGTGGTGTGCACCTGTAATCCCAGCTACTCGGAAGGCTGAGGCAGGAGAACAGCTTGAACCCGGGAGGCAGAGATTGCAGTAAGCTGAGATTGCACCACTGTACTCCAGACTGGGTGACAGAGTGGTGAGACTCCATCTCAAAATAAAAAAATAAAAAAATAAAAAAGAAGAAACAGCCAGAGAGAATATTTGAAAAAAACAATGGTTGAAAACTTCTCAAATTTGATGAAAGACATGGATCCAAGAAGCTTAATGAGCATCAAGTAAGATGAACTCGAAGAGACCCACACCAAGACGTATTAAAATCAAACTTTTGAAAGATAAAGAGGGAATCTTGAAAGCATCAAGAAGAGTGACTCTTCACATACAAGGGATCCTCAATAAGATTATCAGCAAGTTTCTCATTAGAAATTTTGGAGGCCAGAAAGCAGTGGGCCAATATATTCGAAATACTAAAAGAAAAATAATGTCAACCAAGAATCCTGTATTAAGCCAAACAGTATTTCAAAAGTGAGAGAAAAATTAAGACATCCCATGTAAACAGAAGCTGATCGAGTTCATTACCAGATGTGCCCTGTAAGAAATGGTCAAGGGAGTCCTATAAGGTGAAATGAAAAGACACTAAACAATAACACAAAGCCAGGCATCCATATGAAGAAATAAAGATTATCAATGAAGGTAAATACTTGAGTAATTATAAAAGCTAGTATTATTGTAATAATGGTTCATAACTCTTTTTGTTTTCTACATGATTTAAAAACCCAATATGTCAAATAATAATAATTAGTCTAAAAGCTCATATAACTTTGGTTTGGTAGAATATATATATAAAAAAATGATCCAACTATATGCTGTCTACAAGAGACTCACTTTAGATCCAAATACACAAACAGATTAAAAGTGAAAGGTTGAAGAAAAGATTCCATGCAAATAGTAACCAAAAGAAATCAGGGGTGGCTATACTAATATCAGACAAAATAGACTTTAAATCAGAAAAAGTTGCAAGAGATAAAGAAGGATATTATATATATTAATAAAAGGTTCAACATACCACCAAGATATAACAATTATAGACATTTACATACTTATTAAAAGACCACCAAACTATATTAAACAAAAATTGACATAATTAAAGGGAGAAATAGTTCTACAATAATAGTTGACTTTAATGCCACACTCTCAATAATGTTTAGAACAAGCAGACAGAAGATAAGCAAGGAAACAGAGGACTTAACACAATAAACCAATGAGATCTAATAGTCATTTAACAGGTAGAGTTTCAGTTTTACAAGACAAAAAGGTATGAAGATGGATGATGGTAATGACTGCACAATTTTATGTTATGTGTACTTTACCACAACAAAGAAAAAATTAGACCAAAGAGGAAGAAGAACAATAAGAACAATAACAACAACCAGTAGTAGCAGTAGTAATAGTAGCAGCAGCAGCAGCAGACAAAAACAAAATAAAGCACAAGACATTTGGAGAGACTGAAACACTGACTAGAGAAACTTGTGACTAAAACTGGCCCCAATTTTTTTTTTTTTTGTATAATAATTGCATTCAGGTTATCTTCTTATTTAACAAATCTTTTTGTCAGAGAATGCATCTTGTTCTGCCAGCCACACTGGAGTATAGTGGTGCTATCAGAGCCCACTGCAGCCTCAAACTCCCAGGCTCAAGTGACCCTGCTGCTTCAGCCTCCCAAGTAGCTGGGACTACAGGCATGAGCTACCATGCCTGTCTAGTATTTTTTATTTTTGTAGAGACAGGGTCTTGCTATGCTGCCCAGGCTGGTCTTGAACACCTCAGCTTCACAAGGTGCTGGGATTACAGGCATGAGATACAGTGACTGGCTAGGTTATATTTTAAGAGTCCTTGCCATTTAGAAATGCACTCTAAAACAATTACTGATAAAATGTTTAAGATTGGCTACAGAATTATCAGGAGGTACAGACAAAACAAGATTGGCTATAAGCTGATAACTCCTGAAATGGGTAATGGATCTGTGGGGATTCGTTAAACTATTCCTACTTCTTTACATTTGAAATTTACCTACGATTCTGCTGGGAAAAAAAATTTTTTTAACCCCCGTGGTGGAGTCTTGCTCTGTCACACAGGCTGGAGTGCAGTGGCATGATCTCAGGTCACTGCAACCTCCGCCTTCCGGGTTCAAACGATTCTCCTACCTCAGCCTCCCAAGTAGCTGGGACAGGCACGTGCCACCACGCCTCGCTAATTTTTGTATTTTTAGTAGAGACGGGGTTTCACCATGTAGGCCAGTCTGGTCTTGAACTTCTGACCTCGTGATCCACCCGCCTTGGCCTACCAAAGTGCTAGGATAACAGGCGTGAGCCATTGCACCTGGCCAAGAAATGTTTTTAAACAAGGAATTAAATAGGCTGGGCACGGTGGCTCATGCTTGTAATCCCAGCACTTTGGGAGGCTGTGGCAGGTGGATCACCTGAAGTCAGGAGTTAGAGACCAACCTCATCAACATGGCAAAACCCTGCCTCTACTAAAAATACAAAAAGCAACTGTGCGTGGTGGTGTGCACCTCTAATCCCAGCTACTCGGTGAGGCAGGAGAATCACTTGAACCCAGAAGGCGGAGGTTGCAATGAGCCGAGATTGAGCCACTGCATTCCAGTCTGGGCAACAAGAACGAAACTTTGTCTCAAAACAAATAAATACATAAAAATTAAAAAGCAATTAAATAAAAAATTTGTCAAAACAAGATTATTTAAAATGCAGATTACTTAAAAAGACTAAACATAAAATAGGATTGTAAAGCTATTCTCTTAATGTTTCTAGCTTTGATCTGCTTTTTATTTGTTGAGAGAAATATTACAATTTGAAAATGTTGTTTTAATTTGTAAGCAGTGATATTAAAATGACCAAACATATAGTAGCTTAAAAAAATATTTGATAGAACATCATAATCAATTGGCAAAAAGGAAGAGCCAAATAATTGGAGTGAAAGAAAGCTAATGAGTAGCAATCAGAAGCACTGGTAATTGAAATCACAAGGTTAAATTAAAAAAAAATCTCTTGGGGAGATAGTGGAAAGAAAATAACAAAAGGCTGAAAATAAAAGGCTTACATTATTGAGTAAGCACATTTAGGGCACATTATGAATAAAAGGAGCTAGCAAAAAAGACAGCATATAGCATGAAAAAAAAAAGTATCCTAAAGACATAGGAAGTCATATAGGTAGATAATAATGACTGGCTAATGTCAACATTATACAGAGAAACCAACTGTCCTCCTTCTTAATCATTCTTTTCCCCTCACCCTCCAGGCAAGTAGAGTGAGCCAGTTTACATGGAATTCTGTAAGAACTAACTTTCTAGTTTAGTGTCCTTTATATTTTAATATGAGAAACGATAGTGGTCCAGAGAAAAAAATGCCTGAACAAACATAAACACACGAATGTGAATGTACAGCTCTGTGTGGGTATGTTATGTTGGGAAAATGGGTAGGAGCAGGAGAGTGACATGAGCCATTACTAACCCTTAACATAGTGTTCTGAGTTATATCCTTTCAATCTCTAATAGTAGTAACTAATGCAGGAGCAAAGACAGCTGGGAGATAAAGATGAAGAAAGGAAAAAATGGCTAAGAACAAAGGGAGAAAAGAAAATAGGGAATCAATGGACAGAAGCTACAGAGAAATCACCTAGCAATGTTTGAAAAATATCTTGAGGGCAGGGCGCAGTAGCTCACACCTGTTATCCCAGCACTCTGGGAGGCCGAGGCGGGCAGATCACCTGAGGTCAGGAGTGTGAGACCAGCCTGACCAACATGGAGAAACCCCGTCTCTATGAAAAATACAAAATTAGCTGGGCATGGTGGCATGCATCTGTAATCCCAGCTACTTGGAAGGCTAAGGCAGGAGAATCATTTGAACCCGGGAGGCAGAGGTTATGGCAAGCCGAAATCGTGCCATTGAACTCCAGCCTAGGGAACAAGAATGAAACTCCATCTAAAAAAAAAAAGAAAAAGAAAAGAAAAATATCTTGGAACTTGAAATTCAAACATACTAAGATATTTCAATAGTTAAAAAGCCTTCTTTGCTTAGTTAGGGTCAAATAAAGGTACTCAGCATTACCGGGGAGATTTGAGAGTATTTCTATAGTTTTACTTGGAACTTTCGCAAATTAGTAAAGAAATCTGGCACAATGAAAAACATTACAAGATTAAATAATAGAAAAAACAGATACGGCCATCATGACACCCTGTGTGTGTTTTTTAAAAATTTCTTGGTTAGAATTATTAATTCTTTGAAAACAGAGAGAGAGAGAGAGAGAAAGCCATCTACAAAATGACCACAATAAGCACAAGATACTGTTTTAAGATGGTTGCAGCAGTTTTCCTTAGACATCTGGGGGATCTGTGATTTGTATTTTTCTAAGAAATGACTCAGAATTGACTTTAGAACAATAGTCTTTCCACATTATCAACTGTTTTCTCTCCTTTCCAACTTCCTTCCTGCTTCTCTGTTCAAATCTCTTCCCATAGTCTACATGAAACTACAGTCACATGTAATCCTGTCTCCTTTAAATAAAAAAAGATCAACAGCAATTAGGAATGTGCATTAAAGGAAGCTAAACATGCATGAAAAGTAAAATAATATATGAAATGTCTTTATACATTTTAAGACTAGCTTATAAACAGGTATTTTAGATTCTCCAATCTAAGTAAGATTCGACTTCAACTTTTACTGAAAAATCTGATTGACCTTTATAAGCATAGCTGTTTCAACAACTTTTCAATTAGCCCACCGCACATCACTTTGATACCTGTGAAGAAAATCAGCTACAGTTCCTTCCAATTCTACAATTCTAAAAATCCAGATAAAAACATAAAACAAGTCAGTTTTTCATTATAACAGAACACGAATAATTACACCCTTTTAGACTCTAAACATAATCTACATTCACAGCCTCTTCAAAGTTGAGGCTTAGTATAATAAATACAATCATACTTTAAATTGTTTACCCAGTTTCTTCCTTTCTTTCTCTTTCTCTTTCTTTCTTTTAGACAGTATCTTTTTTTTTTTTTTTTTTTTTAAGACAGAGTCCGGCTCTGTCGCCCAGGCTGGAGTGCAGTGGACTCAATCTCGGCTCACTGCAACCTCTGCCTCCCGGGTTCAAGTGATTCTCCAGCCTCAGCCTGCCCAGTAGCTGGGATTACAGGAGCCTGTCACCACGCCCAGCTAATTCTTGTATTTTAGTAGAAACAGGGTTTCACCATGTTTGCCAGGTGGGTCTCGAATTCCTGACCTCAGGTTATCCACCTGCCTCGGTCTCCCAAAGTGCTGGGATTACAGGTGTGAGCCACCATGCCCAGCCAACACACTATTTTTCATAATAAATTACTTCCCTTAAGGTTTCTGTGCTAACAAAAATCATAGATTCTTTACTTGGTGATACAAGGCATTTTCTAAAAGTTTCTTTGATTTCGGTCTAATTGCCTGAAAAGGGGACAAAAAACTTAAAGCAATATCCTGAAAAATCACACCACACAAAATCAGACAAAATTCAGAGCTGTGTTCAGAAGTGTACAATAAAAGAGGTAATTTTATTATAGTTTGCCTTGAGAAAAGACACCAAGGCCATCTACACAACAAATCTAGTTCCTTTCTTTGGGATTGGGATGATTTATTCTCAAATAGGTTTTTAAAAGGATACGTGTTCCATTAACTCCTGATATTTTAAAGTCATCTAGTAGTTGAACAACCATCTCTCTGTTTGGATCATTAGGGTCTGAATTGCGAACCTGTAGTGGGGAAAAGAGAGTAAAGCATGGAAATAAGCCAAATGGTATGGGAAGAATACTTACAGCAAATTAACTACAAGAAAGAGCTCACATAAATCTATCTTTAAAATATACTAAAATTTCAATAGCTTTAATGGAGAAAAATCTTAGTCAATTCATAAGAGGAAATACAACCAACAGGAACTATTTTTCTAATTTTGCTAAACTATTTTGCTCCCTGATATCAAAGTGTGGCCTCCAAATTAACTGCAGATTACCAGGCTATGAGGAACTAAGCAGCTTTTGCAGGATGCGAATCAACTATAGCACCAACAGCACTGTTTATTTCAGCCAACATTTTTTTTTTCATGGAAAAACTTTCTCAATGAAGAAAACAGTATTTACTTTTGGGTAGGTACAAGGCTCCTAAACTTGTCACAAACGGACATTCTGAAAAGTACTGTCTTAAGCCAGGTGCAGTGGCTTGTGCCTGTAACCCCAGTTACTCTGGAGGCTAATAAGGCAGATCACTTGAGGCCAGGAGTCGAAAATAAGAAAAGTACTGCCATAGAAATCTCCTGGTGCAACATTCTCACTTTATGAATAAAAAATCTAAAACTCAGAAAGAAAAACACGGTAACATGGAGAACATATCGGGGTAAAGGTGACCTAAACCCAGGTTTTCTAATTCTGAGTTTAAGTTCCTTCTACCACAATGGCATATTCCTAATTTAAAACAAAATTAAAAGTACATTTTTTATAGAATTTATCTCAGTTTCCAGGTATAAATGGAATCAGTAAATACAGTATTTTTATATTATGTATTCTATAACATATTTGAAAACAACAAAAAAGATGCTATACATTTATTTACACAACTTTCCTTTTAACCATAGTAGGAAAGAAAAACATTATGACAGTAGTTACCTGGCCTGTAAAACATGCTCAGTGAATATTTTTATTCATTTGAAAGGTTTTTTTTGGTTCATGTGTGTAAGAATTCTAATCATAGCATTTCCCACCAGTTCCCTACTACATGCATGGAATGTGTAAATATTGTTGTCTTCCTTAACCTCTTTAAGGATACTAGAACTTTATAGAGAAAATTATCCATGCTGAGGAGTCTCCACTTGGTGTGCTTTAATTCAATGAAACTTGATATATTTATAATTCTTTGCATTCATACATATAATCTAATACTCACTGACTTCAGCAACCGGATTTCATCGAGTGCTGTTTCGGTGTAATGTTCAGCACTTTTAACTACTTTCATTGCCACAAATTTCTTCCCCCTAAGAAACAAACACAGGCAATTAAGACTACATAGCCTACCCTTACTTTAGGAAGCTAAGGTTTAGCTATAAGATGGTTAAAAAGGACAAATACTGATTTCATGTTTCCCTGTAGCCCAAACAAGCTACTTCTATGGGAACATTTGTACTTGTTAATGATGCTAACTGGCCAGATTTCATTTGTAGGAAGAATAAAAGATCTGTTCTCAGATAATCTCAGTTGTTGAACATTTTCTCTGAGTTAAAATCCTTCTTTTGAATATCTCCCTGAATTTCAAGCAAAACTTCAAAATGAGGATAAATAAGGGGAAAGATATTACCAAATTCCAAGTGTTCTGTGTATCTGTATATAGGCAAAAACTAAAAGGTTAATAGCTGTAATATTTTCCCACAGGCAGCCAGAAGAAATATTTGGGTGAAAAGAAAACGATAAAAATAACAAAAAAATCAAACGACAAAAGCTTTACCAGCATTAATTTAATCACTCTTGTCTCTAAAGTAGAAAGGGAGATATATAATACCGATTCTTCACGAAAGAAAAGTGATTTCTCCAAGAATATAGAGACTATTGCCAACAACAAAATTCTGATAAATGTATCAGGCTAGAGATAGATTGAAGTCTGGATCAGCAGTGGAAACTCAGACAAACATATTTAGACATCATCTAACTAATTTTTTTACAGAACCACTAAAACTTACTGAATATCCCATGATAACCATACTGTTGAAAAGTGTCCCCAGCCTAACTTTCGGATCACATGATATCTCCCATTGAATAGATCTCCAATTTTCACAAGATGATAACCTCCTGGAAGACACAGGGGAAATCAGAAAAACCAGGACGAGAAACAATGGTAAGAAAAGGCATTTTTACATCACATTTTTCAACATCTATATACCTTTTATCAACAAAAAGTTTCTTTTATACAATCAATTCAACAGAAGAAAGCCTTAATAGTCAAATCAGCCACATAGTATTACTGACTTCATGTTATAAAAAAAGTGAATAGGATTAATGATTTAGATTGAGCCTACAACAGCCTCATCCAAAAACAATAAAAAGGTTGTATATCACAATATTCTTGTCTCTCAATAATCCAATAGGTTTATCTAAACATATATATCTAATATATATCTATTTATAATTACAGTCTCAGGTGTTTTTTAGGAGACAGAATAATTATTTAGCAAAAAACAAAACAAACAAAAACAAGTAAGCAAACGGGATTTTGTTCCTCTAAATAAAAACAAATAGCCCAGGTGCAGTGGCTCACGCCTGTAATCCCAGCACTTTGGGAGGCTGAGGAGGGTGGATCATTTGCGGTCAAGAGTTCGAGACCAGCCTGGCCAACATGGTGAAACCGTGTCTTCTACTAAAAATACAAAAATTGGCTGGTGTCATGGCGCGTGCCTGTAGTCCCAGCTACTCGGGAGGCTGAGGCAGGAGAATTGCTTGAACCCAGGAGGCAGAGGTTGCAGTGAGCTGAGATCGTGCCACTGCACTCCAGCCTGGGCGACAGAGTGAGATTGTCTCAAAACAAACAAAAACAAACAAACAAATGCCAGGCGAGGTGGCTCATGCCTGTAATCCCAGCAGGGAGGCCGAGGCGGGCATATCACAAGGTCAGGAGATCGAGACCATCTGGCTAACACGGTGAAACCCCGTCTCTACTGAAAAAATACAAAAAGTTATCCGGGTATGGTGGCAGGCGCCTATAGTCCCAGCTATTCTAGAGGCTGAGGCAGGAAAATGGCGTGAACCCGGGAGGCAGAGGTTGCAGCGAGCTGAGATCATACCAACTGCACTCCAGCCTGGGCAACAGAGCGAGACTCCTTCTCAAAAACAAAAAAACAAAAACACAAAAAACAAACAAAAACAAACAAAAAAACCCAAAAATTAGCCAGGCGTGGTGGTGGGTGCCTGAGGCATGAGAATCGCTTGAACTCAGGAGTCAGAGGCTGCAGTAGGCTGAGACTCCACAGCACTCCAGCCTGGGCAACTCTGTCTCAAAAAACAAAACAAAAAAAACCCTAAAAAGCAGAAAACAGAGGAAGGCCTCAAAAAAGCTGCCAACAGTGGCAAGAATCAAGGTATTTTCATATTTATCTTTGCCAGCTGACAATAAGGGCCACGTTCTTCTCCTAGATGGTATGATACATTCCATTTTGTGTTCCTACCCAAAGACTCTGGAAAGTCTCATCAAGAAACAGAAAAGGTAACAGGCAACCTGATGACACCATTTAAGTGTCTGTAATTCCAGTTTAACTTAACAGCCATCACTATGAGAAAAAAAGTAGTAAGAAGGTATTTTGTAAAAATCTATATGCCAAAATGTTACCATGGTTATATGTGGCTGATAGCATTGCAGAAGGCTTTTACATTCTTTTCTGTTTAACACAGCTCTGGAATTTTCTAAGGTAAATATGTATTATAACTTTTAAAGAGGAAAAAGGTAAAAACATTTAATATAAAATCAGGCTTTGATAAATTAAGTCAGACTAAGAACAAATACTATTTCCTAAGTTTTAGAGAAAAGGATACAAGTAAACACCAATAAAACTGTGTTTATGCTGATAGATCAAACATCCAAATGAGAAACTGCAAATAGATGGATCATGTCTCACTTCATACCTCCTTATGAACTTACCTTTACAATAATCATTAGGATCTTCCTGCTCATCATCATCAGATCCCAGAATCTCCTCTTCTTGCTCTGGTAGATCACTCTCAGAGTGGGGAGCAGAGCCTCGGTGCTGAGTTTCAGATCTAAGAAATGATACAAAAATGCCCATTCCATTTGGACAGAAGAAAATAAGACATTATCAAATGCCGCCCTCCCCACAAAAAACTAAATCTTCAGATAATACGAACAGAGTATTACCAAGTGGCTGCCTAGGAAAACATTAGCTGTAGTTTTACCTCATGTTAGAAAAATACTTTACAACTTCAGTACATGATAAATCTGAAAAATATTAAAAAGTACAAAGGAGAAAAATTACTTGAATCTCAATATCCAAACATAATCACTGATAAACTACTGAATCTTCTTCCACTATGTTGCTGTAGCTTCATAAAAATATTTATCTGTAATCACATACTATATAAACAAATTTGCATCTGGCTTTTTCTATCATAAACTTTTTAAATTTCTATGAAATCTCTTAAATCTTAACATGCAGGCTGGGCATGGTGGCTCATGCCTGTAATCCCAGCACTTTTGGAGGCCGAGGTGGGTGGATCACCTGAGGTCAGGAGTTTGAAACTAGCCTGGCCAATATGGTGAAACCCCATCTCTACTAAAAGTACAAAAAATTAGCCCAGTGTGGTGGTGGGCACCTGTAATCCCAGCTACTTGAGAGGCTGAGGCAGGAGAATTGCTTGAACCTGGGAGGTGGAGGCTACAGTGAGACGAGATACACTACACTCCAGCCAGGGCAACAAGAGCAAAATTCTGTCTCCAAAAAAAAAAAAAAAAAAAAGATTTTCACCGTGTTAGCCAGGATGGTCTCGATCTCATGACCTCGTGATCCGCCCGTCTCGGCCTCCCAAAGTGCTGGGATTACAGGCTTGAGCCACCACGCCCGGCCTAAAAAAAAAAATCTTAACATGCTTCCCTTAGAAGTATCACTGCTTACTTTGGCACATTCTGCTCAGTTGGACATTTAACTTATTTCTAATTTTTCACTACTAAAAATATAGTTGTTGAATACTTTTGGATAATCTTTATTCTGTAATTAGAATTATTTCCCTAAAATTAAACCACTAAGTGGGGTTAAAACATCCCTATTTATAAAAATAACATGTTAAATGAGGAAAATTTGGAAAACACTTGTTTCAAGACATAACTATTAACATTTTGGAATATTTCCTTCTAGTCAGTGGCCATGAATGCTTCTAATGATTTTTATGTAGTATGACTGTTTCCCAAAAAGGTTGTACTAAGTTACACCCCCCCGCAGCCACACATGGGCTTTTGGTATTTAAGTACTACCCCATTCTGAAAACTTAGCTTATTTGATAGGTAAATATTTCATTTTATAATGCATTAAAAATATTTACTGATTTCCTTCTCTATATGTCTTCAATTAGTTATATCACAATTTTTGTGCACTGAGAAGTTCAAGCAGCAGAAAAACCTGAATTTGCATTCAGGCTTTGACACTTACTAGTTGTCTGTCTTCTAGGAGCTTTAAGCAAAAAAAGCAGGGTACCTCTGGGCCTCATGCCTGTAATCCCAGCACTTTGGGAGGCCGAGGCAGGTAAATCATTTGAGGCCAGTTTGAGACCAGCCTGGCCAACATAAAGAAACCCCATCTCTACTAAAAATACAAAAAGTAGCTGGGTGTGGTGGCAGGCACCTGCAATCCCAGCTACTTGGGAGGCTTAGGCACAATAATCACTTGAACCCAGGAGGCAAAGGTTGCAGTGAGCCAAAATCGCATCACTGCACTCTGTCCTGGGCAATAGGCAAGATTCTGTCTAAAAACAACAACAACAAAAACAAAACAAAAGGCAGGGTACACAGCATTCCTTTCAATGGCTAAAGGAAAATACATCTTAAATTTTTCAGTATTTATTTACCTTTTCATCAACCTGTTCCATCAGATTATTTTTTCAAAAGATTCAATTAACAGAAAAACATTTTAATAGCAAAACCAGTTACATGCTATGACTGAGCTATTAAGACATAAGAAATACCTTGATGCGACTAATGATTTAGATTTTTGGTGGCCATTCCAACCTTCCTCAATTCTTGATTTTCTTTTTAATCCCCCAGGGCACACAAAATTAGCTATAAAACTGCAAGATTCAATGTTCATTGTAACTGAAACATGTCTTTGGGAAATTTATTTAGTAATACACTGGCCCACTTTCCTAAGTGGAAATAAGGAGTCTGAATGAACAACAACATTCTCCAATTTGAGATTAAGATGGAATTCTGAAACAGATTCTCTGATTCAAACTTAATGAAAGTTAATGAACTGGGGCGGTTGCAGTGGCTCACACCTGTAATCCCAGCATTTTGTGAGGCCAAGGCGGGCAGATCCCTTGAGCCTAAAAGTTCAAGACCAGCTTGGGAAACATGGTGAAACCTCATCATTAAAAAAAAAAAAAGCAAAAATTAACCGGGCTTGGTGGTGCATGCCTGTAGTCCCA
The DNA here is from genome assembly GCF_049350105.2 of Macaca mulatta. Taxonomy (NCBI): domain Eukaryota; kingdom Metazoa; phylum Chordata; class Mammalia; order Primates; family Cercopithecidae; genus Macaca; species Macaca mulatta. The sequence goes on along the minus strand of NC_133409.1, from coordinate 146,363,746 downwards.
GCTACTCGGGGAACTGAGGTGGGAGGAATGCTTGAAGCTGGGAGGTTGAGGCTGCAGTGAGTCATGATTGTGCCACTGCACTCCAGCATGGGCAACAGAGCAGACCTTGTCTCAAAAAAAGGGGGTGGCGGGAGATTAACTGAAGGCTTGCATAATGGAGTTGACACTGTACACTGCACAGCAGACAGGCTGGTATTTATCTTGCAGGGGAAAAAAGGGAGGTCTATTCTCTAAAGAAAATGAAATAAACTGGAAAGAACAAATGCTGTTAGTGTAGATGATGGTACCCCAGAGTAAAGTTGTCCAGATTCTGGCATTCAGGGGGACCAAACATCACACAGGTACCCTCCTACCTATTTACCCTAAAGAAAAAGCTGGCCAGGCACAGTGGCTCATGCCTGTAGTCCCAGGACTTTGGGAGGCTGAGGTCAGTGGATCACGTGAGGCCAGGAGTTCAAGACCAGCCTGGCCAACATGGTGAAACCCCGTCTCTACTAAAAATACAAAAATTAGCCAGGCGCAGTGGCACGCACCTATAATCGCAGCTACTTGGGAGGCTGAGGTGTGAGAATCGCTTGAATCTGGGAGACAGAGGTTGCAATGAGCCGAGATCATGTCACTGCGCTCCAGCTTGGGTGACAGAGTAAGACTCTGTCTCAAATAAAATTAAAAGAAAGAAAGAAAGAAAAAGCCTTGCTAGGGACGTAGGGTTATCAATCAGGTCTCTAATGCCTCATCCATAAAAATAAAAGGTAACTAAAGATCATTGAACATTTGGGGAAAGTCCACAGCCCCAAAGACAGAGACCAAGATAAGCAATTGGAAAACTGACCCTAGAGGAGAGATATGCATTCAGGAGAAAGACAAAACTTAAAAACTAGTTAATATGAATAGAGAAATGTTAAATGATGTCCATTTCCATATAGACTATGATGCTGTAGTCTAAAAGACGAGTAAAGTCAGAAAGAAGTTTTAGAAAATAAAGTTGACCATTCCCTAAATGCACGGGGAAAAAATGCCCACTTATCTCATAATTGCCCATTATCCCGTAATATCTCTATTCAAGATAATAACGCTCAAAAAGAGATGAGACAAACACAATCAATCCAGAAGTTCCCACATCTGAATAATCAGAGTTGCAGAAAGAGAAACTTATCAAAATAGAAGAGATAAAATTATTAAAGAAATTCAAGAAATTTCTGGAGATTGAATGGAAGCTCCACTTAAATCATTATTAGGGAATTTTTAAAATCCCAGTGTTAAGAAGACTCTAAAGGCTTCTAGGAAAAAAAAAAGCTAGAAGAGCAGTAATTAGACTGTCATTATCTATCTCATCAGAAAGCCAATACACTAAAAGACAATGAGGCAATGACTTCTAAATTCTGAGGATTTTTTTAAACCTAGTCTAAGTTTCAACAGCATTTGAGAGCAGAATAAAGTTTTTCAAATATGGACAGACACTGAAACTTATCTCTCATTCATCTTGTCTGAAGAAGTTACCTGAGGTCAAGAAAACAAAGCAGTAAAACTGAGAAAGAGGACATAGGATCCATAGGATTCTGTTTTACAGATGAAAAACAGAAGAGCCAAAAAGGAAGTTCCAAGAGCACAACTATAGAGAAGGCCTGAAATGCATTTAATCTGACCTAGAGCCAGAGACCAGAGGGCTCTGAGATATTCCAGGGAAAAAAACAAAGACAAGAAAGTATGCTGGAAGAATCTAACAATATGATAAAAAAAAGAGGTAACATAAGGGAGAAAAATGTAATTACAAATTCCAAGAAACAAAATCTAAACAAAAAAAGTTATGTAATTATAGTCACAAGACACAGTCAAAATAACATAAATGCAGATTATTGATTTTCTACTTCAAAATCAACCCAATGATAAAGCACAAAACACTTAATTATGGCTGCAAACTAGAACGTAAGGATTCTTTGTAAAGATTGTAAAGACAGAATTTAGGGGGCAGTTGGGAAAGAAAGAAAAGTCCACCAATATTCTCATGTTACAAAGTTAAAGTGCCTACAGTTGATGAAACCAAAAAGAAAGGTTGAGGCATATGCTTGTGTGTGTGTGTGTGTTCATTCACAGTTCCTGGCTCATAACTCCCACAGCCCTCATCAGTCTTTTTGTTATAATGTTGGGGCTCCTTAGGTCTCAAAAGCAGGCCTCGGAAAACAGACCTCCTGCCCTCTTTCACCTGCTCCTTTTTCTTCCCACTGCAGTAATGTAATCCTTCCGTGTCTTTCCATAAAGAAATTATCTGACCTACCTTATCTGATTCTGATTCATAAGATCCTCATTTCAGAGGTCCTGCCCCATACCTTGGGGGAACGAATGATGCACAGAGAGGCCAAGAATCTGAACAGACAGGCCCTGCTGGGTTTCTATACTCAGTCTATTAAGTCGTACTCTTTTTGTCCAATCACATTTCTACACAGTTGTCCATGCTTTGTTCATGCCTATCCAATGAAGTCTCCATGAAAGGCCCAAGAGGATGAGGTATGGAGAGCTTCCAGACAGCTGAATAAGTAGAGATTCCTAGAGGGTGGTGCACCCAGAGAGGGCATGGAAGCTCTCTTAGGCCCTATGCATCTATTCATCTCTATCCTTTGTAATACCCTTCATTTAAAAAAAAAAAAAAAAAAAAAGGCCGGGCGCGGTGGCTCAAGCCTGTAATCCCAGCACTTTGGGAGGCCGAGACGGGCGGATCACGAGGTCAGGAGATCGAGACCATAAGGTTGACACGGTGAAACCCCGTCTCTACTAAAAAAAATACAAAAAAAAACCTAGCCGGGCGCGGTGGCGGGCGCCTGTATTCCCAGCTACTCGGGAGACTGAGGCAGGAGAATGGCGTGAACCCGGGAGGCGGAGCTTGCAGTGAGCTGAGATCCGGCCACTGCACTCCAGCCTGGGCGGCAGAGCGAGACTCCGTCTCAAAACAAAACAAAAACAAAAAACAAAACAAAAAAAAAACCAGTAAACATGTTGCCCTGAGTTCTGTGAGCTCCTCTAGCAAATTAATTCAACCCAAGGAGGTGTCATGGAAAATCCAATTTATAGCCAGTTGATCAGGAGCACAGGTAAAACAACCTGGGCTTGCAACTGGCATTGGAAATGGGGGAAGGGCAGTCTTGAGGCGTGAGCCCTCAATCCGTGGGGTCTCCAGGAAGACACTGTCAGAACTGAATTGAATCAGAGGACATCTAGCTGGTATTTGCTGCAGAACCGATTGCGTGGTGTATGGCGGGGGAGAAAGTTTCACACATTTGGCACAGGAGTCTGTGTTCATTGTTGTGGTGTGAGAGCAGACAAAACAATTTGAAGTTTTCCTACTCCAGGTATATTAAAGTTATAAAGTAATCAAAATAGATAATAACAAGTGTTGGTGAAGAAGTGAAAAAAACTGGAACCCTTACACATTGCTGGTGGGAATGTAAAATGGCACAACCACTTTGGAAAAGTTTGTTAATTCCTCAAAATGCTAAACATTAGAATTACCATATGACCCAGCAATTCCACTTCTAGGTATATACCAAGAGATGAAAACATGTATCCACACAAAAAGTTGTACATGGATGTTCACAATGCATAGCTGTATGATTTTGTTACCAGTAGTGTTAACCTGCATGGGATCTGGTTAACCTGGAAATGCAGGAACTTACTATGAATTTTTTACTATAAAGTAAAATGCTGACTGATTCCTGGGGGCAGGGTGGAATATACAAATACAGCATTATTCATTAATAGCCAAACAGTAGAAATAATCCAATGTCCACCAACTGCTGAGTATCCACAAAACAAAATTCACTTATCTATACATAAAAAGAAATAATGTACTGATACCTGCTTTAACAAGATGAACCTTGAAAACATTATACTAAGAGAAGCCAGCTACAAAAGACCACATAATCATAAGATTTTATTTACATGAAATGTCCAGAAAAGGGAAATCCACTGAGACAGAAAGTAGATTAGCAGTTGCCAGGGTCTGAGTAAAGGGAGTAATGGTGAGTTACTATTAATGGGTTTGGAGTTTTCTTACAGGAGGACAAAAATGCTCTAAATTTAGATCATGGTGAGCTATAACAATTCTGATTATATTAAAACAATGGAACTGTGCACTAGATGGGTGAATTGTGTGTGTGTGTGCGTGTGTGTGTGTGTGAGTCTCGCTCTGTTGCTCAGGCTGGAGTGCAGTGGTACAATCTTGGCTCACTGCAAGCTCCCAGTAGCTGGGACTACAGGCGCCCGCCACCACGCCTGGCTAATTTTTTGTATTTTTAGTAGAGACAGGGTTTCACCATGTTAGCCAGGATGGTCTGGATCTCCTGACCTCGTGATCCGCCTGCCTCGGCCTCCCAAAGTGCTGGGATTACAGGCGTGAGCCACCACACCCGGCCTAGATGGGTGAATTTATGGCACACAAATTATGTCTCAATAAAGCTGTTAGATAACTAGGTCCAAATACGATGCTTTATTGAGAGGAAGAGAGAGATAAGTGGTGATAGTACAAGTGAACTATATCTTTCTCAATCATAGCAAGAATTTATGGTAATAGCTAAAGCTGATGAATCAAGGAATAGCAGTAAGTATGCTGGAGATGTGCACGTCTATCCAACTATTAATAAAATAAACAAAAAGCAATGGGTAAAAGTAGTTATTTTAGGAAGCAGGCCTATGTCTAGGGAAAAGGTGAGACAGGACTATGTAGCATTTATTTAATTAATTCATTAATTCAAGCATTTATTTTTGAGACAGGGTCTTGCTCTGCTGCCCAGGCTGCAGCGTAGTGGTGCTATCACGGCTCCCTCCAGCCTTGTCCTCCTCAGTTCAAGTGATCCTCCCACCTCAGTCCCAAGTAGCTGGGACTATAGGCGTGCACCACCATGCCTGGCTAATTTTTAAATTTGTTAGAGATGTGATCTCACTCTGTTACCCAGACAAGTCTCAAACTCCTGGGCCCAAGTGATTCTGCAGCCTCGGCCTACCAAATTGCTGACATTACAGGCATGAGCTATTGCACCCAGCCTGTAGCTTTTATTTAAAAAGGCTTCCACTGTGTATTCTTTTTTTTTTTTTTTTTTTTGAGACGGAGTCTTGCTCTGTTGCCCAGGCTAGAGTGCAGTGGCCGGATCTCAGCTCACTGCAAGCTCCGCCTCCTGGGTTCACGCCATTCTCCTGCCTCAGCCTCCCGAGTAGCTGGGACTACAGGCGCCCGCCACCTCGCCCGGCTAGTTTTTTGTATTTTTTAGTAGAGACGGGGTTTCACCGTGTTAGCCAGGATGGTCTCGATCTCCTGACCTCGTGATCCACCCATCTCGGCCTCCCAAAGTGCTGGGATTACAGGCTTGAGCCACTGCGCCCGGCCTACTGTGTATTCTATTGCAACAAATTAGAAACCTAAATGTCCAACAAGAGGTGAATAGAATATATTTATTAGCTGCATAAGTCACCTGTATCTGTTTATTTAAATTTGATTACCAATTTGTTCACATAAGGTAAAACCAGTAATTGCTAAAAGGATCATCTACTCAGGCCCCTTGATCAATACATTGCAATATGAATGTTTATTATATTTGAATATGTATCTACGCAATGGACTTTTAAAGTATTTATGGCAGCACAATTTTCAATTCCAAAGATATGGAACCAACCTAAGTACCCATCGATCAAAGAACAGATAAAGAAAATGTGGCATCTATACCCCACGGAATACCACTCTGCCATGAAAAGGAATGAAATGTCTTTTGCAGCAACTTGGATAGAGCTGGAGGCCATTATTCTAAGCGAAGTAAATCAGGAATGGAGAAAAGCAGATACTGTACGTTCTTACTTATAAGTGGGAGCTAAGCTATGAGGACTTATACAGAATGATATAATGGACTCTGGTGACTTAAGGTTGAGGAGAAGATGGGGGGGTTAGGGATAAAAGACTACATATTGGGTTAAGTGTACACTGCTCAGGTGACAGGTGCACTAAAATCTCAGAAATCACCACTAAAGAACTCATTCATGTAACTAAAAACCACCTGTACTCCAAAAACTACTGAAATAAAGAAATTATTTTTAAACTATGTATTACTATATTTTTTACAAGCTAATTTAATCACAAAAATTAGCCAGGCATAATGGCAGGCATCTGTGATCCCAGCTACTTGGGAGGCTGAGGCAAAAGAATCACTTGAACTTGGGAGGTAGAGGCAGAAGAATCACTTGAATCCAGGAGGTGGAGGTGGCAGTGAGCCAAGATCATGACATTGCACTCCAGCCTGGGCAATAGAACAAGACTCCATCTCAAAAAAGTTAATTTATCATATTGCCAGGTTCTTCCAGTGTCAAGCATGCCTTCTTATCTGTTTTCCCTAAAACCTCCCTTTTAAAGCCCTTTGACCTCCAGTTCACATTAAACCCCTCTGAACTCCAGTTTACATTTTCCAAAACAAAACAAAAATGTCAACAAATTCTACACAAACACCGGACGCGGTGGCTCACGCCTGTAATCCCAGCACTTTGGGAGGCCGAGGCAAGCAGATGACCTGAGGTCACGAGTTCAAGACCTGCCTGGCAAACACGGTGAAACCCATCTCTACTAAAAATATAAAAATTAGCTGGGCATGTTGGCGCGTGCCTGTAGTCCCAGCTACTCAGGAGGCTGAGGCAGGAGAATCACTTGAACCCAGGAGGTGGAAGTTGCAGTGAGCTGGGATCGTACCACTGCACTCCAGCCTGACAACAGACTCCATCTCACAAACAAAACAAAACAAAACAAAACAAAACACTGGTGATCTTTAATGAAGCACAGTTAGGCAACCACTACACTCCAGATTTTTTTTCACAATGGCCTACAAGACCTGACATGATCTGTCTCTTCATTGCCCCCTCCAACCCATCTCTCTATACATATCTTCTTAGGTCTGTGCTAAAGTAGCAAAACCTTTCAGAGAACTTCCTTGACTTTCCTATATGAAACAGCAGTCTTTGCCACATGCCCTCTGCCATTCCCCTTACCCTGCTACTTTTCTTCAGCACTTGACATTTTATTGTCTTCCTCCAGACACTCTCAGAATGTAAGCTTCATGAGGACAGCCTTTTTTTGTTCAATGGCGTATCCTAAATGCCTAGAACAGGGATGTGTACAAGGTATTTCTCTTTCGTCTTTAGTTATTATTCATTCTTCAGTTAAAGTCCATTACACCTCTGCCCCCAACAGAACTAGACTGTGAAGAACCTTAAATGTCAAGCATTGAAGCACTTTACATGGAAGGAAGTGGAGCCATTAGAGTGGCCCTACAAAAGAAATGCTTTAGAAAGATTCTTTTGGAGCCGGGTGCGGTGACTCATGCCTGTAATCCCAGAGCTTTGGGAAGCCGAGGCGGGTGTATCACTTGAGGTCAGGAGTTCGAGATAAGCCTGGCCAACTTAGCAAAATCCCATCTCTACTAAAATACAAAAATTAGCTGGGCAAGGTGGTGGGTGCCTGTAACCCCAGCTACTTGGGAGGCTGAGGTAGGATAATCGCTTGAACCCGGGAGGCGGAGTTTGCAGTGAGCTGGGATTGCACCACCACTACATTTCAGTCTGGGTGACAGAGCAAGACTCCATCTTGGAAAAAAAAAAAAAAAAGATTCCTTTGGTAAGGTGGTTTGTAAAATGTAGGGGAACCAGAAAGCAGAGATGTTGGGGACCACTGCAGAGGTAATAGTTACAGCAAAGGTCTCTGGAGTCAGGAGACTTGAGTTTGATCCTGGCTCCATAGTTTGTACCAGAGCTCCAAAACTCTGAATAAACTGTTAGTGTAAGAAGCTCTCTGCACCTCTTGCCTTATGTGTAAAATGAAAGCAGAAATGATGCCTACCTCATAGGGCATTTGTGAGGATATGTTAATCCTGTGGTTAATACAGTGCCTCAACATAAATTTTAGCATTGTAGGTAGAAAATAAAAGAAACAAGCAAGTGTTCGTTCATTTATTCAACTTAGTTTTACTGAGTATCTGTAGATATCCCAGGTACTTTTCTCTAGGCACTGAGAATGCAGCTGTGAGCAAGTATAGGGTCCCTGCCTTCATTGCGTTTACATTCTAGCATGAAGTGACAAAAAATAGCACTAATTTATCTGAACCTATCTGGTTCCTGAGTTTTAGCTGGTGAACAGCAGAAGTTGGGACAGCAAAGTCCTATCTCAGTCTCTCCAGGAGATACATGCTCTACAATGTCGGGTTATGAAAAGAGCTATAGAGAAAAATTAAGTAGGGCAAGGGGACACAGTGTGCTCATGCTATTTTAAGTAGTGTTGTGACATTTGAGTAAGGAGGTGAGCAATGCTGGAGTTTATCTGCAATGATTCAAAATGGTGATTTCAGAAAATGGAAATTCAGGAAGAGGAACTGATTTAAAGATGGTATGTGGCCGGGCGCAGTGGCTCACGCCTGTAATCCCAGCACTTTGGGAGGCCGAGATGGGCAGATCACGAGGTCAGGAGATCGAGACCATCCTGGCTAACACAGTGAAACCCCGTCTCTACTAAAAATACAAACAAAACAAAACAAAACAAAAAAACAACTAGCCGGGCGTAGTGGCGGGTGCCTGTAGTCCCAGCTATTCAGGAGGTTGAGGCAGGAGAATGGCGTGAACCCGGGAGGCGGAGCTTGCAGTAAGCCGAGATCTCGCCACCGCACTCCAGCCTGGGCAACTGAGCAAGACTCCATCTCAAAAAAGAAAAAAAAATAAAAAAGATGGTATGTCAGCCTGGGCAACTGAGCAAGACTCCATCTCAAAAAAGAAAAAAAAAATAAAAAAGATGGTATGTTTGGGGTCTTAGAAATGATTTAGTTATGGCTCTAAAAGATGGATTAAAGCTGGGCGTGGTGGCACACACCTGTAGTTCCAGCTACTCAGGAGGCTGAGGTGGAAGATCACTTAAGCCCAGGAGGAGTTCAAGGCCAGCCTGAGCAACATAGTGAGATTTCCATCTCTTACATAACAAAAAAATCTAAAAATTAAAGAGAGAGAGAGAGACTAAAAGCTGACTGGAAAAAGCATCTTTGAAACTTTAGTTTACTTACATATAAACTTTAGTCTTAGGCCGGGCGTGGTGGCTCAAGCCTGTAATCCCAGCACTTTGGGAGGCCGAGACGGGCGGATCACGAGGTCAGGAGTTCGAGACCATGCTGGCTAACACGGTGAAACCCCGTCTCTACTAAAAAATACAAAAAACTAGCCGGGCGAGGTGGTGGGCACCTGTAGTCCCAGCTACTCGGGAGGCTGAGGCAGGAGAATGGCGTAAAAACCCGGGAGGCGGAGCTTGCAATGAGCTGAGATCCAGCCACTGCACTCCAGCCTGGGCGACACAGCGAGACTCCGTCTCAAAAACAAAACAAAACAAAACAAAACAAAACAAAAAAAACAAAAAAAAAACTTTAGTCTTTTCTGTCTTGGGAGTGGGGAATGGTTAAGATCTCCTAATGCAGCGAACTACGTTCTGAGGCCTGTGTTAGAGGCTGAATTGTGCCCCTTCTAGAAAGATATTTTGGAGTCCAACATACTGGAATCCAATAACTGTGAGTGACATTATTTAGGTGGGTCTTCACAGAGGTAATCAAGTTAAGATGAGGTTATCAGGATAAGCCTGAATCCAATATGACTAGTGTCCTTTTAAAAAGAGGAAATCTGGATGTCGAGAGACACACACATACAGAGGGAAGACGATGTGAAGAGACACTGGGAAAAGATGGCCATCTACAAGGCAAGAAAGAGGCCTGAAACAGATTCTCCCTCACAGCCCTCAGAAGGAATCAACCCTCTGACACCTTTTAGACTTCTAGCCAGTCAGACAATAAATTTCTGTTGTTTAGCCACCCAATTTTTGGTACTGTTACAGAAGATTGAAGAAAATCATGTTTGTACACTTATTTCCCTTAAGAAATCCTAAATCCCTTGAAGGAAAGGACTGTGTTCCAGTCATCTCTGTATCCCTTCTAGAGTTATCACACTTACTTAGATCTGATGCAAAGATTTAACAAGACGCTATTTTAAGTTCTAGCACCTACACACAATGGAACTCAATAAATGCTAAATTTCTCCCACTACCTTTTCCATATATATTTTTCCTGAAAGATTTTTTCTTTTGCAAATTGACATAATCCTTTACATATCTAATTTTATCTGAACTTAACTTCTGAGACATACTCACAAGTAGTCTAAGTTTCTCAACTCAGAAATCTTAAGCTGCAGCCAGGGTCTAACAATATCAAAATAAAAATTTGAGTGCCTAAGTTTATCAGCTGTTACATACGAATAAATATAATTCAACCCTGATCCTCAGGTGACTATATTCCAAACTCTACCATATACATATGCACATACATATACATGAAATATACATGAAAATGAAACACCAACACATGAGCTAAAACTATTAGTTTGATACACGAATAGTATTAAGAAATGTCACATAGGCTTGGCACAATGGCCCCATGCCTGTAATCCCAGCACTTTGGGAGACCAAGGCGGGAGGAATGCTTGAGCCCAGCCTGGGCCAGATGGCAAGACTCCGTCTCTACAAAAAAAAAAAAAAAAAAAAAAAAGATTAGCCAGTCTTGGCATATGCTTGTAGTCCCAGCTACTAAGGAAGCAGAGGCAGGAGGATCCCTTGAGCCCAGCAGTGTGATGCAGCCGTAAGCTATGATCACACCACGGCACTCCACAGCCTGGGCAACAAAGTAAGACCCTGTTTCTAAAAATAAAAAATAATAATAAAATAAAAATTCGAAAAAAAAGTCACATAAAAGACAAAGATAAACCCATCTAAGGTAAAGAAGGAAGCACAAGAAAGAAAGCAGTCATCCGAAAACTGATTTCACCTTAGTACTGGCCTAGGCACTCAACGCAGTTTCATCCTTATAACCTTGCCATCTACAGATAAGGCAACTTGAAGTGAAAGTCAAAAGAAACTGCTCATGTTCACCTAACAATGGTGTTAGAGGCAGGCTGAAATCCGGGACTGTGTAATTCAAAAGGACAAGCTCTTTTTGATAAACAGCATATGAGCATATACCTGTATTATCCTTCTACCTAGAAATACTAGCATGAATTACCTAATTTATCCCACCACATTCTTCTAGTAAAGGAAAATGCAAAATACAATTCCTGTTAAATCTATTCTAAAAGGCATAAAAACTAGAAGGGAAATTGTCCTCAAGCTCATATGTAGACAGAAAAAACCTGGCAGCTCTGATCAAATTGCTAGGTGGAGGCACATCAAAAAATGTTCATAAGCTGAAGAGTAGCACCATAATTAAAAGCAAAGTGGGCCAGGCATACTGACTCACATCTGTAATCCTAGCACTTTGGGAGGCCAAGGTGGGAGAATCACTTGAGCCCAGGAGTTCAAGACCAGCCTGGGCAACACAGTGAGACCCTTTTTAAAAAAAAAAAAAAAAAAAAAAAAGCAAAGTGAATGAACAGAAAGATACGGTTGCCTACACGGTAACTGATAATCAGTTACAAAATAAGGCTTACCCTAGTATTTCAGGAAACAAAAGTTCACAAGAGGCTGTGGTGGCTCACGCCTATAATTCCAGCACTTTCGGAGGCCAGGGTGGACAGATTACCTGAGGTCAGGAGTTTGAGACCAGCCTGGCCAACCTGGTAAAACCCCACTTCTACTAAAAATACTACAATTAGCCAGGTGTGGTGGCACGTGCCTGTAATCCCAGCTACTTGGGAGGCTGAGGCACAAGAATCACTTGAACCCGGGAGACAGAGTTTGCAGTGAGCCAAGATTGTGCCACTGCACTCCAGCCTGGGAGACGAGTGAGACTCTGTCTCCAAAAAAAAAAAAAAAAAAAATCACAAGACTACCCACAAAAGGACTGTTAGCCTTGTTCAAAATGCATAGGCTCTATGACACTCAGATCACAAATTTTAGAATTTGAGTACATTAAAAAAGGTTATCAACATGATTGACTACAAGTACCAAACTTCATACTATTGATGTTTGTTCACCAAACAAGAATTGATGACAATTCTTACGTGGTAGTTAAAATATATATTAAAATTTCTGAAACTTCTTGATATGCCATCCTAAAATACTCATCAATATTATTTAAGGCATTTAAGCCACCGATAAAGTACCCAATAGCAATGAATTACACACCTGAACTTTAAGAACACAAATAAAGGCACTCCATGGTACAAATAAACATGATTTTTATATTATTTTATTATATATTTTTTTGAGTTAGCGTCTCACTCTGTTGCCCAGGTTGGAGTACAGTGACACAATCATGGCACATTGCAGCTTTGACCTTCCAGGCTCAAGCAATCCCACTTCAGCTTTCCAAATGGCTAGAACTGTAAGCGTGCATCACAACACCCAGCTATTTTTTTTTTTTTTTTTTAAAGACAGGGTCCCACTGAATTGCCCAGGCTGGTCTTGAACTCCTGAGCTCAAGTGATCCTCCCACCTTGGCCTCCCAAAATGGTGAGATTATAGGCAAAAGCCACCATGCCAAGCCATGATTTTTATTTATCTAGCTCCTGCCAACTGATTTTTGTGTTTAGTGGAAACATTTTACTACAGTTATCTGAAAATCAAGTGTATTCAAATTATTTTGTGGGCTTCTGGTAACTTTCTGAAGTTATACCTTGTTAAATTAGTTGAAAAACTGGATACTATGGTCTTCACAGTTGATCTTTTTTCAAATTTCCAAAGCTAATCCTCCAAAGAGGCCCTTGGAACCATGGGGCTCTTCCATAACTGTGCTTAATACTATCACTCAGAGACGGAACTTGCAACAGTAGGCCTATTAATGCCTACCTTTCACCATAAAGACTCTGAGGCAAAGATTACATACTACAGGCTGCAAGCCGAATCCTGCCTGTAAACAAAAGTATACAATGGTTTTTAAATAAAGTCATGGGCTGGGTGCGGTGGCTCATGCCTGTAATGCCAGCACTTTGGGAGGCCGAGGCGGGCAGATCACGAGGTCAGCAGTTTGAGACCAGCCTGGCCAACATGGTGAAACCCTGTCTCTACTAAAAATATGAAAATTAGCTGGGCATGGTGGTGGGTGCCTGTAATCCTAGCTATTCAGGAGACTGAGGCAGGAGAACTGCTCGAACCAGGATCCGGGAGACTGAGGCAGGAGAACTGCTCGAACCAGGATCCGGGAGGCAGAGATTGTGGTGAACCGAGATCACGCCATTGCACTCCAGCCTAGGCAACAAAAGTGAAGCTCTGTCTCAAAAAAAAAAAAAAAAAAAATAGTAAGTAAAATTAAAAAATAAAAAATAAACAGTCATGGGCTGGGTACTGTGGCTCACACCTGTGATTCTAGTAATCTGGGAGGCCAAGGTGGTGAGAGGATCCCTTGAGGCCAGGAGTTCAAGACCAGCGTGGTTAACATAGCAAGACCCCATCTCTCCAAAAAAAAAAAAAAAAAGAAAAGAAAAAAAAATTAAAAATTAAGGGGGCCTGGTGGTATAGTCCTAGCTACTCCGGAGGCTAAGGCAGAGGGAATGCTTGAGCCCAGGAGTTTGAGGTTGCAGTGACCTATGATCACACCACTGCACTCCAGCCTAGGTGACTGAGACATTATCCCAAACAAAGAATAAAAAACAGACAAAAGCTGTGAACACTAAACAATCTGAAGAATCACATAAAAACAAAGTTCTAGCTTCTCTTGAAAAAGCTGAAGACGTGGTAATAGTGGACTCATCTTCTCACAGGGTAACAGGAGCTGAGAAATCTTTTCTTCTTTAGATATAAAGAAGGAGGCATACTTCACACACTCTAATAAGCACAGAACCATTCTCTTTTGTCTTACTCATAGTATGCTTCATAAGCCATATTCTAAAAAAACCAACATAATCACAAATTACATACAGTATTTATTTTACGCAATAAGCCTAGATGACCCAAATAATTCTGCAAGACTTGGACTTTTTAAAAAAGTCAAAGATGATGTAAAATGAAAGCAAAATGAAACACATGAATCTGAGAAACTAGGTGGCAGCATAATCCTACAGCAAGGAACTAGTCAATGCAACTACAAAATTTAGTCACTTGATTCTACATCCTCAGTGAACAAAAATTGTTATCTTCCTTAGTAATCATATTGTTGGGGTAGTGCTGGAATTGTAATTCTAAGACTGTTGTGTATACATTGCAAGAAAAAAAAAATGAGCAACCATGGTGCTGTTGAGAACTGGGATTTTCAGCGTGGGAGAAAAGAAGAGTGAAATATAAAATCAAAGAAAAATCCTTGGGTCCTATGATTCCATGTTTAAGTATAGCATGAACTCATGATTTTTTTAAAAGAAAAAACACAACTTATTTCCTAGCTCTAGTCACAGAAAAGGCCTAGAAACAATGACTAACTAACTCACTAGTAATAAGCTCCTTAAGCACTCAGATTATGTTCTCCAAATACCATTTCCCACTAAAAGGCTTCTCGGAGAGAGAACTCTTTCCTAGCCAGGGGCAGAAAATGTACAAGATAAGCCTCTAGACATACTGTCATACCAGATTTTAAAAAGCTATCAAAGACATCTCAGGTTGAGTAAAATGAACTCAGGAGCTATCATGAAAAAAAAACTCCAATTAGCCAAACAGTGGACAAGCAATAAAAATAACCACACGATACAACACATATGAATTTTATTATTTTTTTTTTGAGACAGAGTCTCACTCTGTCACCTGGGCTGGAGTTCAGTGACATGATCTTGGCTTACTGCAACCTCCACCTCCCAGGTTCAAGTGATTCTCATGCCTCAGCCCCCTGAGTAGCTGGGATTACAGGTGTGTACCATCACGCCCAGCTGATTTTTGTATTTTTAGTAGAGACGGGGTTAGGCCATGTTGGCCAGGCTGGTGTCAAACTCCTGGCCTCAAACGATCCACCGGTCTCGGCCTCCTAAAGTGCCGAGATTACAGATGTGAGCCATGCATGAATATTAAAAACATTATGCTAAGTAAAAGAAGCCAGTCACTAAAGATCACATATGTTATGACTCAATTTATATGAAATGTCCAGAACAGGAAAATCCATAGGCACAGAAAGTAGATTAGTGGCTGCCTAAGGTTGAAGGTGAGGCAGTGTCAGGAGTCACGGGGGATGACTGCTAATCGGTCCAGGTTTCTTTTGGAGTTGATGAAAACAACCTAAATTTACATTGTAGTGATGTTTGCGCAACTCTATGAACATACTAAAAACCACTGAATTGCACAGTTAAAATGAATTTTAATTATACCTCCATAAAACTGTAGGGAAAAAAAATACCCCACTCTAATGGACTGAACCACAAATATGTTCAAATTTCTGAGTTTATTTTCAAATGTTTATTTGTCATTTTGGAGCATGCTAGGGATCTGTCAACTCTCTCTCTGGGTAACCAAAGTTATGAGATAAAGTTTCTCTTTATAGAAGTATTACAATAAATTAAGGAATAGAATATTTTTGAAACCCTAAATAAATTAATGGATCTAAGCAAGGATCAATAGCCACTAACACCAGAAAAGAAGAGACAACCAGAATTGATGCTTCCTGATGAAAGGTTTACACTACCACCAATAGGTAGTTTGCCAAAAAAATTTGCAAGGAAAAGAACCACAGAGAACCCACAGAGTAAAAGACTAGAGACTTTTCAAACAAAGGCAATGGAAAGACTTTGTGGATCCTGATCCAAAGAAAATTAGGAAAATTTGAACACAGATTGAATACTTGACATTAACGACTTGTTTAAAAAAATTTAGGGTGATTATACTACTGTAGCTATGCTTTGAAAAAAATTAAGAGTCTATAATTTATAAAATAATATGATGCCCGGGATTTGCTTTAAGACAAGCTGGAGTGAGGCCAGGCGCAATGGCTCACATCTGTAATCCCAGCACTTTGGGAGGCTGAGGTGGGTGGATCACCTGAGGTCAGGAGTTCGAGACCAGCCTGACCAACATAGTGACACTCCATATCTACTAAAAACACAAAATTAGCTGAGCATGGTGGCACATGTCTGTATTCCCAGCTACTTGGGAGGCTGAGGCAGGAGAATCGCTTGAACCTGGGGGGTGGGGGTTGCGGTGAGCCAAGATTGCACCATTGCACTCCAGCCTGCGCAATAAGAGCAAAACTCTGTCTCAAATAAATAAATAAATAAATAAATAAATAAATAAATAAGATGGAGTGAACACATGAATAACAAGAAAGAGAAACAGCCTTGATATAGTTTGGCTCTGTGTCCCTATGCAAATCTCAAGTCAAATTGTAATCCTCACATGTCAGCAGAGGGATGAAGTGGGAGGTCAATGGATCATGGAGATGGTTCCCTCATGCTGTTCTCCTGATAGTTAGCGAGTTCTCACAAGAGCTGATGGTTTTAAAGTATGGTACTTCCTCATTCTTGCAGACATTCCCTCCTGCTACCTTGTGAAGAAGGTGCCTGCTTCCCCTTGCCTTCCACCATAATTGTAAGTTTCCTAAGCCCTCCTCACTATGCTTCCTGTTAAGCCTGTGGAACTGTGAGTCAATTAAACCACTTTCCTTTATATACCTTGTCTCAGGTAGTATTCTTTACAGCAGTGTGAAATGGACTAATATATATAGTAAATTGGTATCACAGAGAGTGGGGTACTTCTATAAAGATACTTGAAAATGTGGAAGCGACTTTGGAACTGGGTAGCAGGCAGAGGTTGGAACAGTTTGGAGGGCTCAGAAGAAAACAGAAAGATGTAGGAAAGTTTGGAGCTTCCTAGAGACTTGTTGAATTGTTTTGACCAAAATGCTGATAGTGAGGTGAACAAAGAAGTCCAGGCTGAAGTGGTCTCAGATGGAGACAAAGAACTTATTGGGAACTGAAGTAAAGGTCACTCATGCTATGCTTTAGCAAAGAGACTGGCAGCATTCTGCCCCTGCCCTAGAGATCTGTGGAACTTTGAACTTGACAGAGATGATTTAGGGTATCTGGCAGAAGAAATTTCTAAGCAGCAAAGCATTCAAGATGTGACCTGGGTTATTCTGAAAGCATTCAGCATTCAGTTTTATGTATTCAGAAACAGATCATTTGAAATTGGGACTTAATGTTTAAAAGCTAAGTAGAGAATAAAAGTTTGGGAAATGTGTAGCCTGACAATGGGATGGAAAAGAAAAAACCATTTTCTGGGAAGAAATTCAAGCTGGCTGCTAATTACCAAGAAAATAGAGAAAATGTCGTCAGGGCATGTCAGAAATCTTGGTGATAGCCCCTCTCATCACAGACTCAGAGGCTTAGGAGGAAAAAGCTAAAAGGGGCTAAGGTACAGCTTGGGCCATTGCTTCAGAGGGTTCCAGCCCCAAGCCTTGGCAGCTTCCACAAGGTGTTGGGCCTGAAGGTGCACAGAAGTCAAGAATTGAATCTCTGTCTAGATTGCAGAGAATATATGGAAATGCCTGGATGCCCAGGCAGAAGTCTGCTGCAGGGTTGGAGCCCTCACGGAGACCCTGTGCTAGGGCCATGCAAAGGGGAAATGTGGAGTTGGGGCCGCCACACAGAGTCCGCACCAGGGCGCTGCCTAGTGGAGCTGTGAGGAGCGGGCCACTGTTCTCCAGACCCCAGAAGGGTAGATCCACCAATAGCTTGCACCATGTACTGGGAAAAGCCACAGGCACTCGATGCCAGTCCATGAAGGAGCTGCCCAAGGCTATGGGATCCCACCCTTGCATCAGCATGCCCTGGATGTGAGACACACTGTCAAAGGAGATTATTTTGGAGCTTTAAAATTTAATGACTGCCTGGCTGAATTTCAGACTTTAATGGGGTCTGTAGCCCCTTTGTTTTGGACAATTTCTCCCATTTGGAATGGGAACATTTGCCCAGTACCTGTATCCCCATTGTATCTTGGAAGTAACTAACTTGCTTTTGATTTTATAGGCTTATAGGTGGAAGGGACTTGTCTCAGATAAGACTTTGGACTTGGGACTTTTGAGTTAATGTTGGAATGGGTTAAGACTTTGGGGGATGGTTGGGAAGGCATGATTGTTTTGAAATGTGAGGACAAGAGATCTGGGAGGGGCCAAGAGTGAAATAATATGGTTTGGCTCTGTGTCCCCACCCCAAATCTCTTCTCAAACTGTAATACCCATATGTCAGGGGAGAGACCACGTGGGAGGTGATCAGATCATGGGGGTGGTTCCCCCCACGCTGTTCTTATGACAGTTCTCATGAGACCTGATGGTTTTAAAGTGTGGTACTTCCTTGCACACACTTGTGGTTTTAAAGTGTGGTATTTCCTTGTACTTCTGGTTCTTGTACACACTCCCTCCTGCCAACTTGTGAAGAAGATGCCTGCTCCCCCTTTGCCTTTCACCATGATTCTAAGTTTCCTGAGGCCTCCCAGCCATGCTTCCTGTTAAGCCTGCAGAACTGTGAGTCAATTAAACCTCTTTCCTTTACCCAGTCTCTGGTAATATTCTTTATAGCAGTGTGAGAACAGACTAATACAAGCCTCACTTTTTTTTTTTTTTTAGATGGAGTTTCGCTCTTGTTGCTCAGGCTGGAGTGCAATGGCGCAATCTCGGCTCACCGCATCCTCCATCTCCTGGGTTCAAGTGATTCTCCTGCCTCAGCCTCCTGAGTAGCTGGGATTACAGGCATGCATCACCACACCCGGTAATTTTGTATTTTTAGTAGAGACGGGGTTTCACCATGTTGGTCAGGCTGGTCTCAAACTCCTGACCTCAGGTGATCCACCTGCCTCAGCCTCCCAAAATGCTGGGATTACAGAAGTGAGCCGCCACACCCAGCTTACAAGCCTCATTTCTGAGATGGAGAAAGTTTTAGTGGCCTGAATAGAAGATCAAACCAACCACAG
Source organism: Macaca mulatta (assembly GCF_049350105.2). Taxonomy (NCBI): domain Eukaryota; kingdom Metazoa; phylum Chordata; class Mammalia; order Primates; family Cercopithecidae; genus Macaca; species Macaca mulatta. Next base: position 146,344,896 of record NC_133409.1, on the reverse strand, counting down.
CATTCTCTTTAGCCAAAACTCAATCCAGAGCAAGACCCTAACTGTTCAATTTTATGAAGTTTGTGAGAGGTAAGGAAGCTGCAGAAGAAAAATTTGAAGGCAGCAGAGGTTGGTTCATGAAGTTTACAGAAAGAAGCCATCCCCATAACATAAAAGTGCAAGGTAAAGCAGTGAGTGCTGATGAAAAAGCTGCAGCAAGCTACCCAGATGCTAAGATAATTGATGAAAGTGGCTATACTAAACAGAAGATTTTCAGTGTAGACAAAAGAGCCTTTTATTGGAAGATGATGCCATCTAGGACTTTCATAGCTGGAGACAAGTCAATGACTGGCTTCAAAGCTTCAAAGGACAGGCTGACTCTCTTGTTAGCAGCTAATGCACCTAGTGACTTTAAGTTGAGGCCAATACTAATTTACCATTCCAAAAATCTTAGGGCTCTTAAGAATTATGCTAAATCTATGCTAGCTAAAATCTATGCTAAATCTGCCTGTGCTCTATAAATGGAACAAGAGCTAGATGACAGAACATCTGTTTACTGCATGGTTTACTGAATATTTTAAGGCCACTATTGAGACCTTCTGCTCAGAAAAATTGATTCCTTTGAAAATATTACTGCTCTTTCACAATGTACCCAGTCATCCAAGAGCTCTGATGGGGATGTACTAAGAGATTAATATTGTTTCCATGCCTACTGACATAACATCTATTCTGTAGCCCATGGATCAAGGAGTCATTTCAACTTTCAAGACTTATTATTTAAGAAATACATTTGATAAGACAATAGCTACCATAGTGATTCTTCTGATGGGTCTGGGAAAAATCTATTGAAAACCTTCTGCAAAGGATTCATGATTCTACATGCCATTAAGAACAGTCATGGGGAGAGGCAAAAATATCAACATTAACAGGAGTTTGGAAGAAGTTGATTCCAACCCTCATGCATGACTGAAATGTTCAAGACTTCTGTGGAGGAAGTAACTACAGATGTGGTAGAAATAGCAAGAGAACTAGAATTAGACACGGATCCTGAAGATGTGACTGAATTGCTCCAATCTCATGATAAAACTCGAACAGATGAGGAGCTGCTGCTTATGATGAGAAAGTGGTTACTTAGCCGGGCGTGGTGGCTCACGCCTGTAATCCCAGCACTTTGGGAGGCCAAGGTGGGAGGATGGCTTGAGCCCAGGAGTTCAAGACCAGCATGGGCAACATAGTGAGACCCTGTCTCAAAATAAATAAATAAATAAATAAATAAATAAATAAATAAATAAATAATTTTTTTTTTTAAAAAAGAAAAGTAGTTTTTTTTTCTTGTTGTTAAGAGATAGGGTCTCGCTATGTTGCCCAGGCTGGCCTTGAACTCCTGGGCTCAAGTGATCCTCCCACCTCGGCCTCCGAAGTAGCTAGGACCACAGGTGCATACCATCACACCCAGCAGAAAGTGGTTTCTTGAGATGGAATCTACTATTGGTAAAGATGCTGTGAACATTGTTGAAATGACAACAAAGGACTTACAATATAACAAACGTAATTGATAAAGCAGTAGCAGAGTTTGAGAGGACTGACTCCAATTTTGGAACAAGTTCCTCTGTGGGTTAAATACTATTAAACATCATCACATACTACAGAAAAAGCTTTGTGAAAGAAAGGGTCAATAGATGCAGCAAACTTCATTGTTTAAGAAATTGCCACAGCCACTGTAACCTTGAGCAGCCACCGGATCAGTCAGCAGCCATCAATACTGAGGCAAGACCATAGCTGGGTGCAGTGGTTCACACCCTTAATCCCAGCTACTCAGGAGGCTAAGGCAGGAGGATTGCTTGAGGCCAAGAGTTCAAGGCCAGTTTGAGGGCAACATAATGAGATTCCATCCCTGGAGAAAAAAAAAAAAATTAGCTGGGCATGGTGGCATGTGCCTGTAATCCCAGCTACTTGGGAGACTGATGCAGGAGGAACACATGCACCCAGGAGTTTGAGGCTGCAGTGAGCTATGAGAACACCACTGCACTCCAGCCTGGGCAAGAGTACCAGACCCCATCTCTCTTAAACAAAAATTATTATTGAGGCAAGACTTTATACCAGCAAAAAGATTATGACTCACTGAGGGCTCAAATGATCCTTAACATTTTTTAGCAATAACGTATTTTTAAATTAAGGTCTGTACATTTTTAAAAGACATGACACTACTGCAAAATTAACAGACTACAGTACAGTGCAAACATAACTTTTATATGCATTGGGAAACAAAAAATTTGTGTGACTCGCTTTGAGGTGCTCTGAACTGAACGTGAACCCACAGTATCTCCGAGGTATGCCTGTAATACTTTAGCCAATTTAAAAAAATCCCCAAACTAGTAACAGTGATAGAGAGGATTTGGAGAGCATGAGCAAACGAGTGGGCCCACAAAATTGTGCCAGTTATTCCACAAGGTCTAAATTGATTTTAGTTGATCATCTTTCTTTTTATTTTTTTGGAGACGGGGTCTCGTTCTGTCACCTAGGCTGGAGTGCAGTGACATAATCACAGCTCACTGCAGCCTCTACCTCTTGGGTTCAAGAGATCCTCTCACCTCAGTCTCCTGAGTAGCTGGGACTAAAGGCACATGCCATCACACCCAGCTAACTTTTGTGTTTTTAGAAGACAGGATCTTGCCATGTTGCCCAGGCTAGTATCAAGTTTCTGAGCTCAAGGTCTTGGCCTCCCAAAGTGCTGGGATTACAGGCATGCGCCACCGTACCCAGCCTTCTTCACTTTTAATAAGGGAATTCCTAAGCACCCACAGCCTTATTCACTTTGGCACTTCCACAAGTTGCTGGTTTCAAGTAATGTAAAGGAAAATGGTAATTTGTCAAGCCTGGGACTCACTGTAGTAGACATACTAATGTAAACAAAACTTACTAACCAATGAAACTATAGAGGAAGAAGAGAACAAAATATTTTCTGACAAGAGGAGTTCTAGAAATTCAATTTTGCAAGTACATATTTATATTTAAGGGAATCACACACAAATAAAAATGCAAATTTTAAAAAATACATAACAGTTGACCTTGAGGTAGGAGAATCACTTGAACCTGGGAGGTGGAGGTTGCAGTGAGCCGAGATCACGCCACTCCACTCCAGCCTGCGCGACAGAACAAGACTCCGTCTCAAAAAAAAAAAAAAAAGGAAAAAGCAAAGGAGGCCAGGTGCAGTGGCTCATGCCTGTAATTCCAACACTTTGGGAGGCCAAGGGAGGTGATCACCTGAAATTAGGAGTTTGAGACCAGCCTGGACAACATGGTGAAACTCTGTCTCTACTAAAAGTACAAAAATTAGCCGGGTGTGGTGGCACGCACCTGTAATCCCAGCTACTCGGGAACCTGAGGCAGCAGAATTGCTTGAACCCAGGAGGTGGAGGTTGCAGTGAGCCAAGATCATGCCACTGTACTCTAGTCTGGGTGACAGAGCAAGACTCCGTCCCAAAAAAAAAAAAAAAAAAAAAGAAAAAGCAGAGAAGACAGATTTGCCAGTTTTAAAAATCAATTTATGTAAAAAGCACACCATAAGTGACATTTGAAGGACCAATAACAAGCTGAGAAATAAAAGTCTGCCACACAACAAAGGATACTTTTTTTTTTTTTTGAGATGGAGTTTCGCTCTTGTCACCCAGGCTGGAGTGCTATGGCATGATCTTGGCTCACTGCAACCTCCGCCTCCCAGGTTCAAGCAATTCTCCTGCCTCAGTCTCCCAAGTAGCTGGAATTACAGGCATGCGCCATCACACCCAGCTAATTTTTTGTATTTTTAGTAGAGACGGGGTTTCTCCATGTTGGTCAGGCTGGTCTCGAACTCCCGACCTCAGGTGATCCACTTGCCTCAGCCTCCCAAAGTGCTAGGATTACAGGCGTGTGCCACCGCGCCCGGCTAGGATACATTCTTAATAAAGAGCTCTTAAGATCAAGAAAAAGATCAACAATCTAATATTAAAAATGGACAAAAAAATTCAAAATTCTAACAAGGTACTTTATAGATTACCGGATTTGGCAAGATTTTTCAAGTAATATTACCTAGTTCTGGTGGCTTCACAGGAGATACAAGAACACTCCCAGTTCTAATGCTTTGCCTAGAGCAGTCCTCTTCCAAGTCTTTGTTCAAATGTCACCTTTTCAGTGTGGTCTCCATCACCCTATTTGAAACTGTAACCTTATCTCCACTTCTCAACCCCCACTTATCTTTCTCTTTTCTCTCCAACTATCACCTAATATACTATATAATTTACTTATTTATGTCTATTGTTTATTCTGTCTCCCCTCCCACTATAATAATATAGTAGCCAAGGGGACAGGAATGTTTTTCTTTCACTGCTGAATCCCAAATATGGAAAACAGTGCTTGGGACAGGGTGGGAGTTCAGAAACTATTTGTTTAATGAACAAAAGTTAAACTAGTTAAAATTTTTTTTCTTTTTGAAACGGAATCTTGCTTTGTTGCCCAGGCTAGAGTGCAGTGGTGCGATCTTGGCTCACTACAACCTCCACCTCCCGGGTTCAAGCGATTCTCCTGCCTCAGCCTCATGTGTGGTTGGGATTACAGGCACCTGACAACACACCTGGCTAATTTTTGTATTTTCAGTAGAAGCAGGGTTTCACTATATCGGCCAGGCTGGTCTTGAACTCCTGAACTCATGTGATCCTCCCGCCTCGGCCTCCCAAAGTGCTGGGATTACAGGCTTGAGCCACTGTGCCTGGCCAAATCTGTTAAATCTTGCTGGAGGAAGGCTGGGCAAGGTGGCTCACGCCTGTAATCCCAGCACTTTGGGAGTCCAAGGCGGGCAGATCACGACATCAGGAGATCGAGACCATCTTGGCTAACACGGTGAAACCCCGTCTCTACTAAAAATACAAAAACAAAATTAGCCGGGCATGGTGGCGGGTGCCTGTAGCCCCGGCTCCTTAGGAGGCTGAGGCAGGAGAATGGCGTGAACCCAGGAGGGGGAGCTTGCAGTGAGCTGAGATCACGCCACTGCACTCCAGCCTGGGCGACAGAGTGAGACTCTGTCTCAAAAAAAAAAAAAAAAAAAAATCTTGCTGGAGAAAATTTTGACAATATGAAGTAAAAATATTTTAAATGTATACACCATTCTAAGTATTTATCTTAAGGAAATAATCACTGATGTGAGCAATGATTTGTCCAAAAGATTATTCACTATAGCTGTGAATTGTGAAAAACTGGAAACAGCCCATAGTGGAATATTTAATACATGAAAAATACTCATTATAATTATAACTAGGGAAAAGTATGTCCAGTGATTCCATTTTTTTGAGTATATACAGGCCGGGCACGGTGGCTCATGCCTGTAATCCCAGCACTTTGGGAGATGGAGGTGGGCGGATCATGAGGTCAAGAGATGGAGACCATTCTGGCTAACACGGTGAAATCCTGTCTCTACTAAAAATACAAAAAATTAGTGGGGTGTGGTGGCACACGCCTGTAGTCCCAGTTACTCTGGAAGCTGAGGCAGGAGAATCACTTGAACTCAGGAGGCAGAGATTGCAGTGAGCCGAGATTGTGCCACTGAACTCCAGCCTGGGTGATAAGAGCGAGACTTTGTCTCAAAAAAAAAAAAAAAAAAAAAAAAAAGTATATACATATGTTTAATAAAAATTAAATTATGGTTGGCTGGGCACGGTGGTATACACCTGTAATCCCAGCTACTCGGGAAACTGAGGCAGAAGAATCGCTTGAACCCAGGAGGCAGAGGTTGTAGTGAGCTGAGATCACACCACTGCACTCCAGCCTGGGTGACAAGAGCGAAGACTGCCTCAAATAAATAAATAAATAAATTTAATTATGGCGTATCAGCTTAACGGAATGCTAGATGAGGTTCTCTTTCTCTCCTGATATGGAACTATTTCTAAGACTCAGTGAAAAAGGTAGACCTCAAAAAAAATAGTAAGGCTGCACTATAAGGAATATAGAACCAATTTCTAAGGTGCACTGCTAAGTGTAAAAAGCATCAAATACCATTTCATTTTTTAAAATTGTTTCAAATTTACTGGCTCTACTTCCTACTGAATAAAAATGTTAGATATTTAAGTATTTTCTGTTGCAAATGTTTTTTTTTTTTTAAATTTGTGGCCAAATTCAAGTAAATTTTCAATATATCTCCCAACTGACTCCACAAATCAGTGTTAGAGCTGAATTAATTTTACTACCAAATGTATACCAAATCCATAATTATTTAACTGCAAATAAAGTAAAAATTACCGTCCAAACTAACTTCCTAATAAAGTAATAAAATCAGTAAGTATGAAATCCATTCTGGAATTACATTCCATAGAAATAACTTCAAAAGCAGACATATAGGTCAGCCACGGTGGCTCACATCTCTAATATCAGCACTATGAGAGGCCAAGGTGGGTCACTCGAGGTCGAGTTTGAGATCAGCCTGGCCAACATGGTGAAACCCCGTCTCTACCCCCAAAAATACAAAAATTAGCTGGGCCCACGTGGTGGCAGGTGCCTGTAATCTCAGCTACTTGGGAGGCAGAGGCAGGATAATCGCTTGAGCCCGGGAGGCAGAGGTTGCAGTGAGCTGAGAATACGCCACTGCACTCCAGCCTGGGTGACAAGAGACCCTGTCTCAAAAAACAAAACAAAAACAGACATAGACTGTTAAATTATAAAAGCTTATGACAAACAAATAAAGGCTCACAGCTACTGGTATAAACACTGAGAACAAATGCTCAGAGGGAGATAGATGATTGTGTTGTTTCATAGACACAGGACAGTAGGTCATGAAAGTGCACCCAAACCCCCAAGCATCCGGAGGTCTCTCATTCAGAAGCCTCTTTCAACTCAGCTTCTACCTTACCTGTTGTAAGACACACCAAAAGGTCTGTCACTTAGAAACACATGATTGGTAACCAGGGCTTTCGGTATGTCAGACCTGGGTTCAAATCCTAGCTTTGCAATTTTCTAGGAGAGTAATCTGACAAACCTCAATTCTCTTATCTGTAAAGTAAAACGGAGATCATCACCAACTAGTTAATGTTAGTAAATAAAAGCATAGTGTCCGAAAAAGTAAAACTAAGAAGGAATTGTCTAAATAACAAAATTAAAAATCCCAAAAGTCAAATACTCCAGCACAGTAAAAAGAACCCAAAGGAAATCCACTCTAACAAACACTGAGCTGGAAAGGGACCCTGAATTCCAAGTTTTGGTTCTTCTGTCACCAGCTTCAAGACCCTGGGTTTAAGATCTACAGTACCAGGGGACTGAAAATCCCTTCTGCCTGTGACACAACACGACTATTTAGTCAGACTATTTAGACTACTAAGGATGCTATTTACTGTAAATAAGCCGAAGTATTACTTCCAAAAGTATTACTTCCAAAACTTTCTAAAATTTTCATTTAAATGCTTAGTTTTTATACCTTTAGGTCCTGATCAGTTTTCATTATGACTAAACTGCCAGTCAGTTTTATACATAAGACTGTTTCCTTCTGTAATCCCAGCACTTTGGGAGGCCGAGACAGGCGGATCACGAGGTCAGGAGATCAAGACCATCCTGGCTAACCTGGTGAAACCCCATCTCTACTAAAAAATACAAAAAAAAAACTAGCCGGGCGAGGTGGCGGGCGCCTGTAGTCCCAGCTACTTGGGAGGCTGAGGCAGGAGAATGGTGTAAACCCAGGAGGCGGAGCTTGCAGTGAGCTGAGATCCGGCCACTGCACTCCAGCCTGGGCGACAGAGCAAGACTCCGTCTCAAAAAAAAAAGACTGTTTCCTTAACCAACTTGTCTTAAGGTCAGATTGCTAAACAGTAGCAAAATCAGAATTCAAAACCACATCTATCTCCAAAGACCAAACTCTATGGCATGCTTCTTCCTCAAATCTTCCTGACTCACCTTCTGCAACTAGCAGCTTGCCTTTGCAAAGTAAATGGAAGTCATCAGGAGTGCAATCAGAAGTCATGGAACAGAGTCAAGTTATCTGAGTTAGTTGAGGCTTGAACTTCTGACACAGTACTCTAACCAACTTAATTAGACATTTCAGCTACTTAAAAGGAGGCTGGGATACCAAAGAAAGAAAGAAAGAAAAACAAAAAGGAAGAAAGAAAAAGGAAAAAAAAGGGCAGGGTGCAGTGGCTCACGCCTATAATCCCAGCACATTGGGAGGCTAAGGCAGGCAGATTACCTGAGCTCAGGAGTTTGAGACCAGCCTGGGCAACATGGCAAAACCCTATCTCTACAAAAAATACAAAAATTAACCAGGCGTAGTGGCATACACCTATAGTCCCAGCTACTTGGGGGGCTGAGGCAAGAGAATTGCTTGAATCTAGGAGGTGGAGGTTGCAGTGAGCCGAGATCGCACCACTAAACTGCAGCCTGGGCAACAGAGCGAGAACTTGCCTCAAAAAGAAAAAGAATAAAAAGGTAAATTTAAAACAAAAAAAAGCAAAAACGTATTAATTGGAAACAAAATCAAAAATAAAACACCTCTGAAATTACAAGTAAATGGGGCAGTTCATTCACGCATATTTTCAGGAGTCAAAGTTGTTCAAGATAAAATATTCAGTAAAATGACTGCTACGTTATCTATAATCCACACTTGCAAACAATTAACAACACAAATAACTCTAAGTTATCCATAGTAGTGAATGGGGTAACAGATATACATATATTTGGCTTTAGAAATAAAGCATATAGTCTAAATAGATAATCGGAAGTAATAGATATCTGGTGCTTAAAGTATATGATCACCTATATACATTTGCCCCTCAAATTATAGCTTGATTTGGGCTAATCTCAAATTAATTTCCAAGTGGTAAGAGAGATCTGGACAAATGGTCTGAGAGACCAGGATTTCTAAAAAATACAGTAATATAATAAAAACCGCAACTTCCTCGTATCAATAGAAAAGAACGTTTTAACACATTCTTATCAATTCCACAAAGAATAACTCAACTAGGCACAGAAAAGTAACATTTCAATTCCTACTGCACACTAGAACCAAGTTAGCACCTTGCTGTTTCTATTAAACAATCTAGGATTAAAAAATGGTTTTGAATAATCCCATATACGGATAATCCAAAGGCAAACAGACACACACAAACTCACCATTTACAAACCTTCGTCACCAAGCACTTACAAAATACATTTCATAAGACAGAATAGAAAATGGAGCAAGAGGTGAGGTCACCTACCACTTTAGTTCTATTGAAAGACAGAAGTCATTATGTGCTCTCCCCAAACAGTAGGTAGCCTCCAAAAACAACACACACCCCTACGCCCCCCTTAATCTGGTATTGTCATTCAGTGGGGTGACCTAGGAAGGCCTTTGAAATGTGTTGTATCAACTCAGAGGGAATTAGACCGCATACAACGCCAAAAAAATCAAATAAATTTAAAAGTATAAAGATAATACATCTAAAATTAAGAACTAGGCATAGAATCTCTCTCTGAGAGATGATTTCCAAGAGCTGATTTCCAAGACCCTTTGCAGTTAAACGTTAGTACATGATGAAAGTTCTTTAGGCTTAGCCTCACTTGCTGAATGAAGCCTGCTACCTGAGTTTCTATTAGGCTGTGACCAACTTTTGAACTTGCCACGATAGCACTATACTGTTATGCATCCCACTGATAAAACTGGACATGTGGCGCTTAATACACCAAACCAGAACCATCGATGTGTGTTAAAGAACTCTCCCGTTACTATAGTGATGCCGACTCCGGAAGATTATCTGCATTTGATTGAGGTTTAGACAGAAGAGAAGCAGTTAACAGACACTGACTGTATACACAGCGGTCTGCCGGCACAGTGCAAAAAAGCCGATGTGCCTTGCAGGTTCAGGAAGTTGACTAACCCAAAGAAAAGCCCCATGCCCTCCTCTATGAAAGGGAGTGTGTGGTTGGTAGAACCCAAAGTAAACACGGAAAAACTCATTCAAGAATTTCCTTAAGGCCTACCGTGCAGACGTTGGAGGCAAGTTAAGACGTTGGGGAGCAGGTAAGAGAGAGAGACCAGAGTTCAGAAACAGAACGATAATGATCTACCAGCTCCGGTGGGGGGGGGGTCCAAGCTAGGGGAGTTTGTGCCTCCTCTGTGGAGTTGGGGAGGAAAGGTACCGGGCGGGCTCTGGTCCTCCTCCGACAGCCCTTTCCAGCAGGCCTGGGGCTGCTAAGACCCAGGCCTGGCGTTCAGCAACAGCAGCTCTCTTCCACATGGTTGCTGGAGAGCGACCCTCCGAGCTGCCCCGAGGCCATGTGGCTGCGGCCACAGGGTGCCCAAACCCTGTGCACATTCAAGACGCGAAACCAGAGCAGAGAAGGTGCCGGAGGAAAATCCAAAGAATGGGATGTTGGGGTACAAGACTCACTTCCTTTGGGCTTTGTCCTTCTTGGCCTTGGTCCTTTTCTTTCGGGCCTGGAGCGCAAGCACTGCAGGAGAGAGGGATGGATGAAGGGCAAATGTGGAGGAAAGGAGGTGACCAAGGTGAGGGTGGAGACCCAGCAGGGGCGCCAGGCCCGGCTGCGGGGCCTGTCTCAGGGGCGGCTGCGGTACGAGCGCGGAGGCTTCGGCAAGGCGGCCGGCCGGGGGGCTGGCGGCCCACGGGGCACAGAGCAGCGCACGGGCGGGATGCGCCGGAGGGGTCTCAGGCCGGGTCAGGGGGCGGGCGGGCGGAGGTCTGCCTCGCCCGCCAAGGTCCGGGCCCTGGAGTGGCCCCAAGGCGCAAGCCGGCCTGGCAGGGAACAAGGGGCGGCGACGGCCGGCGCCGGAGGACGCCCGGGCTGAGGGGCGCGGACCCGCAGCCCAGAGGCGGGGGGTGTGGGGCGGCGCCACCTCAGTGGAGGGGCGCCGCAAGCCCGGGGACCGAACCGCGGCAGTTAGGCGAAGCTCCGGGCGCTGACCCGGGCCTCGCCCCGGCGGCCGTTGCCCCTCGTGGCGGAGGCCGCTCCACCGCTCACCTTTCCGCTCCATGGTGAGACCGGTAACCGCCAAGCGCCTGCGCACTCGAGTGGCGGTGACTCCAGCTCCCGCCGCGGCCCAAAACCGAGCCCGCGCACACTCCACCCCCAGTCCCGCCCCGCCCCCGCCCCACCGTGCCGCGCGCATGCGCGTCGGGAGCGGAGCCTACCACCTGCTCCCGAGGAGGGGGCGGCAAGGAGAGGGAGGGGGCGCTGAGAGGAGGAACGTCGGGGGTGAACGTTGAAGGAGTGTTAGAGATCCAAGCTCGGAAACCTGGCAAGGTTAGTTTTATTCTATTTGCTTAGAAAAGGCGCAGAGAGCGGCAGGGCTCCCTGCATGCTGCTGAGTCAGAGCTTCAGAGGCAATTGGGATCTGCCTCAGTTTCCTGGCCTGTAAAATGGATTAATCAGGCATGTCCCAGTTTCTCCTTCCCTGAGCTATTGTGAGCCCAGTTGAGATGCTATTTAAAGAAAATGGAAAAAAATTACATGTGAGAAAGAAAAGGGAGTGGGAGCAACACAGAAAGACTGGAAGGAAAGAACCTGTGACCCTATTATCACTTGAAAAGTAAAAACTTCAAAAGTGAATTTTCTCTTGAAATTTCAAGTTTAAATGAAAGCTGTAAAGGAAAGAAAGGGAAATGAGAATAAAAACGTTTAATGTTTTCTTATTCTACCACTTTCAATACATGATAAAGTTGTCTTGTTTATGAGATTTTTTTTTTTTTTACTTTTCTAAGTGCATTATCTCATTTTATGTTTATGGCAACTTAAAGGCAAAATAGTTATTCCTTCCATTACACAAAGACACTAAACTTAAGAGGACCTGCCTATATGTTCAGAATCTTGGTGTACGACCCAGTTATTTAATCATCAAGCCCTTATTGTATAGCAGGCTCAGCAAAGTTTTTCTTTGGGCCAGATAGTAAATATTTAGGCTTTGTGGACCATAAGATCTCTTTCTCAGCTACTCAACTCTGCCACTGGAGCTCAAAAGCAGTCATAGAAAATATGGACTTTGTTCCTATAAAGATTTATTTATGGACACTGAAATTTTAATTTCATATAATTTTCGCATGTCATAAAATGTTCTTCTATTGATTTAAACATGGCCTTTGTTAGGTTTTGAAGGGAAGGTGAGGGTTAAAGAGGAGTAGTCTTGCTCTGCTACTCAGGTGGAGTACAGTGGCATGATCTCGGCTCACTGCAGCCTGGATATCCAGGGCTCAAGTGATCCTCCCACCTCAGCCTCCCAAGGTGCTGGAATTACAGGTGTGAGCCACTGAGCCAGGCCCTTTTGATCTTTTTTCAACCGTTTTAACTATTCTTATTTCAGATCTTAATTTACCAGCCCCTATTGTAAAGTACCACAGCTGGTCAGAGTGGAAGCTCTGAAGACCTTTGCTCTAAACAAGTAATTGAGAAGGGAAGATGAGAGGGCAATAGTACAGCACAAGTCAAGCATGGGGGCTTTGGCAGGACTTATTGAGCAAAGTAAGTAATTAAGCCCATCCACAGAGGAGGCCGTTTTTGAGCTGGGTCTTAGGAAATACATAAGATTTCTGTAGGTGGAGAAGGAGATGTCAGGCATTCCTGAATGAGAAAATACATTGAGCAAAAAGGCACAGACATGGACACCTGTAGGTGGGGGCTAGGATTGGGGCTGGTAACAACTGAAGGGATGAAATGGAAGGTGAGGCTGGAAAGGCAGGTTAGCCAAATTTGAAATTTAGATAATTGATATATGTTGCATGGAACCTGAATGATAGCATGTCTGGGTATATTGCAAAAGAAGACAGTACCTGTTGGCCAAGGAAGGATGCAGCCCAGTCTATTCCCTGCTGTAAAGTTGAAAACAAAGGAAGGTTAGGACAGACAGGGAAGCCCTAGACTCTGAGGATTGTGTGAGTTCAGGATAACCACATGTGGTTTAGAAAAGACAGGGAGAGAGCAGATGGCTAGGAAAAATCCCAGAATTGGGAAAGTACTGCCCACCCCAAAGTAAACTGTTTGAGTGTAGAGACCCTGCTTAGATTTTCCTTGATGTATACTCAGTGCCTACACAGTGTCAGGCACTTAGTAGGTGCTCAAATATTTGTCTAATAAAAGAATAAATGGGCCAGGTACCATGGCTCGTGCCTGTAATCCCAGCACTTTGGGAGGCTGAGGCGGGCAGATCAAAGGTCAAGAGATTGAGACCATCCTGGCCAACATGGTGAAACCCCATCTCTACTAAAAATACAAAATTAGCTGGCCGTGGTGGCACATGCCTGTAATCCCAGCTACTTGGGAGGCTGAGGCAGGAGAACCACTTGAACCTGGGAGGCGGAGGTTGCAGTGAACAGAGATTGCACCATTGCACTCCAGCCTGGGCAACAAGAGCGAAACTCCGTCTCAAAAGAAAAAAAAAAAGAATAAATGATCTGCAGTTTATGAGAAATGTCAGGATGAAAGAGAAAACACTGAGAGGGACAATATTAGAGCTGTATTAAATCTGAATTGGTTATTGCAGACCCATCAAAAAGGAAATATGTTCAGCTTAGCATGAGACAGTCGTACCTATTCTGACTCTGAGTGACTGTTGCTTCTCTAAGAGCTTACTAACCATCTGTTTGATAACTCATTTTCAGACTTTTTCCAGAGTCAATGTGAAGTTCACTGGACTGAGTTCCCAGAATTGACCATTTCTCTTTTTTGTCCATCTGTTTTTCTCTATTCCTCCATCATGTTTTGGCTCTCCACTTTGTCTAAGATCTCTATAATTGTTCATATAAGTAAGTTTGTTCATTTCCCCTATTCTACAACCATCCCCTTTTTGTGCATTTTGCTTTAAATCTAACTTTAAAATCAGTTTTTTCTCCCAAGTTTGCAGAACTTGGCCTATTCTGGACTTTTACCCTTCCAGAATTTATTTATTTATTTTTCTTTGACAGGGTCTCACTCTGTCACCCAGGCAGGAGTGCAGTGGCGAAATCTCAGCTCACTGCAACCCAGGCTCAAGCAATTTTTTCACCTCAGCCTTCCCAGTAGCTGGAACTACTAGAGGTACATGCCACCATATCCACTTGATTTTTGTATTTTTTGTAGAGATGGGGTTTTGCCACGTTACCCAGGCTGGCTTGGAACTCCTGGTCTAAAACAATCTGCTCGCCTTAGGCTCCCCAGAAACTGTTCTTAAAAGCGGTAGCAAAAATAATTTTAAAAAAAACCCAAAAAACAAAAAAACAGTATAGGCCAGGGACGGTGGCTCACGCCTGTAATCCCAACACTTAGGGAGGCAGAGGCGGGAGGATACCTTGAATCCAGGAGTTAGAGACCTGTCTGGGCAATCCATCAAGACCCCTTTCTGCACAAAAAGGGAAAAAAAAAAGACAAAAAAAGTGGTAGCTATTCATTCTTACATGCATACCCTTCTCCATTGCTGTTTTTTTTTCCTGCAAGTCCCTTTAAAAGTAGAGGTATTCAGAAACCATAACCCATCATATTTTTGGCTGCTCATGGGTCGTCTCAGAATTTAATTTCTGAAAAGATGCTATCCCTTTTGAGCTAACTTACTTGTTAAGACTGCCCTGGAATCTTCTCTAATGCTTCTTTGACATTTTTGAAGTCTGAACGTCTACAGTTGAGTTCACATGTTTCTTCATACCCAACATTCTCTGCCTTGATTATCACAAATTATTATGCTTTCTCTAAAGTTTTAATATGACTTAAATCCAAAGCAGCATATCCCGTTATGACGTTCCCGATGTCCTGTGAGATAAAATGGACAACAGGAGAAAGTGAAAATACATGAGATGATTTATTCTTTTTTTTTTTTTTTGAGATGGAGTCTCGCTCTGCCGCCCAGGCTGGAGTGCAGTGGCCGGATCTCAGCTCACTGCAAGCTCCGCCTCCCGGGTTCACGCCATTCTCCTGCCTCAGCCTTCCGAGTAGTTGGGACTACAGGTGCCCGCTACCGCGCCCGGCTAGCTTTTTGTATTTTTTAGTAGAGACGGGGTTTCACCGTGTTAGCCAGGATGGTCTCGATCTCCTGACCTCGTGATCCGCCCGTCTCAGCCTCCCAAAGTGCTGGGATTACAGGCTTGAGCCACCGCGCCCGGCCGATTTATTCTGAATGAGTTAAGATTTCCAATAGCTGTCTGCATAATTGGAGAACCCCAACAAAACTTTCTCTCGCCTTTTGGATATGTGGTTTTGTGAATTGTACTGAGAAAATCTATAATTATGTTATAGGCCTGGGTATCAGGAAACAAATGGCACATTTAAAGGCTAATTAAAAAGAATGTAATGAAGGAATAAAGGTGTTAAGGAAGACAAACAAGGGATAGTCAGACATCCAGGGACTAGCAGCAGCTGGAGTTTTTACCATCTCTAGGCCTAAAGGGAGAAAACGAGGGAGATGTTATCATAACCCAGGGAGAGGTTTATTATTAATAGTTTGCCAGGGGCCGGGCACGGTGGCTCACGCCTGTAATCCCAGCACTTTGGAAGGCCAAGGCAGGTGAATCACCTGAGGTCAGGATTTCCAGACCAGCCTGTCCAACATGATGAAACCCCGTCTCTACTAAAAATACAAAAAAAAAATTAACCGGGCGTGGTGGCAGACACCTGTAATCCCAGCTACTTGGGAGGCTGAGGCAGGAGAATCGCTTGGACCTGGGAGGCAGAGGTTGCAGTGAGCTGAGATTGCTCCACTGCACTCCAGCCTGGGCGACAAAAGCAAAACTCCATCTGAAAAAAAAAAAAAAAGTTTTCCAAGGCTGCCATAACAAAGTACCACAAACTGGGTAGCTTAAACAACAGAAATTTCTTGTCTCACAGGCTTAGAAGTCTGAAATCAAGGTGTTGGCAGGGTTGGTTCGTTCTGAGGGCTGTGAGGGAGAATGTGTTTCAGGCCCTTCTACTTGCCTTCTAGATAACCGTCATCTCCCTCGCCACATGCTCTTCCCTGTGCACCTGTCTCTCATTGTGTTGGGATTTCCCCTTCTTATAAGGACACCAGTCATACTGCATTGGGCCCCATTCTAAAACCTCATTTTAACTTGATTACCTCTGGAAAGACCCTGTCTCCAAGTAAGGACACATTCTGAGGTACTGGAGATTAGGACTCCAACATATCTTTTGTCGGGTGGGGAGCAAAATTCAACCCGTAACAGAGCTGTAGTAAGAGAGGCCCGCCTGGCAGCAGCTGTGCCCTTTAATGAACCCTGCAGGGAGAGGGCAGGGAAATAAAGACCCACATCTTCTCAAACAAGTGCCTCACCACTGACAAAACCCAGCTGGAAGTTAAATGGCAAGGAAGCCTGGGTGATGCAGTCCATACAAGCCACCCTCCCCGGGCATAAAGCAGGGTGGAGAAAGGTGGAGAGTGGATCCAGCACGGCCTGTCTGGGCAGTCAGACACCCAAAGCAGCTGGCATTTTCCAAGCAGGTAAGTTTGCCTCTCGGGCACCCTGATCCCTGGAGAACCAATGCCACCTGGAGATGACCCCATTTCTGGCTTCATTCTATAAAAGCTAAAGTTTCACAAAGAAATTGTGCTGGGGTGAAAGATTCGGGGGCATAGGTGGAGAAGATGAAAGAATAAAGACCTTGGCTTGGTGGGGTGGGAATAAAGGCAGTAGTGAGGAGGGGAAGGGGATTCTCTAAGAATGAGGAGGTTAGAGATTGGTGATTCCTGAGCAGATAGGGCCCTTGCTCTGCTCCCTGGAAGTGTTCTGGGTGGGACCAATGTGTTGCAAACTGACCTTAGTTGATCATGTCCAACTCATAGCTTTTTTTGGTTGGGAGTGATGCCTGCCAGAGAAGCTTGACATGGTGAGGGTTTGCCTCCCTGACAGGCCGATTCCCAGGACATAAAGAAAAATTTCAGACTAGAATCTGCCACATACATGTTTGCTGCACACTCATTAGCAGGCAGGCACAAAACAGGTCCTATAACCTCTCCTGTAACTTCTTTGAGGTCCCAGCTTTCTGTCCTTTTAGGTGCTCTGGCCACAGCATGTATGAAAGATTTACTCATGGCAGGGACAACAATATCCCAGAGTCAGGACTCTCACCCTCACAGTCGGGATCAGGCAACTAGAGATGGAGTCTCCCTTATGTTTGTGATGCTGTTCCAAACCCGATTCACATCACAGGTGTTATCAGAAATGGGTTTTCACTGGTGAAAAGAGTTGCTTGTTAATTTGTGTAATGGGTTTTAGAAAAGGGCTGTCACTGTAAAAATTTATGGCAGTCAATGACTCTGAATTACTTTGTTATAGTCACTTTCTGACTAGAATATTTACTAACCACTCTTGGAATGGAAATTGCTGATTAAAACACAAGATGCACCTAGGTATGTAAGTAACTGGTGCCTACAAACGCCATCCTGTCTTTCCCAAAAGGTTTAATATGCACAAGTATTTTTTTTTAAGAAGTAGATTTGGCCGGGCGCGGTGGCTCAAGCCTGTAATCCCAGCACTTTGGGAGGCCGAGACGGGCGGATCACGAGGTCAGGAGATCAAGACCATCCTGGCTGACACGGTGAAACCCCGTCTCTACTAAAAAATACAAAAAAACTAGCCGGGCGAGGTGGCGGGTGCCTGTAGTCCCAGCTACTCGGGAGGCTGAGGCAGGAGAATGGAGTGAACCCGGGAGGCGGAGCTTGCAGTGAGCCAAGATCACGCCACTGCACTTCAGCCTGGGCGGCAGAGCGAGACTCTGTCTCAAAAAAAAAAAAAAAAAAAAAAAGAGGTAGATTTCTTTCTTTAAAATGCCAATTTTAAAAAAAAGCAATCTGAGAGTCCAAGATGAGGGGAATGTAAGAAAGTCTTACCGCACAACCCCTCTATGTGAGTTGCCAAAACAGAAACATGCTGAATCCTATCTAAGGTTCTGGAAGTCTCGGAAGAGCTTTCTTAAATATCCTTACCTAGAATATGCTTTCCTTGCCTTGATTCCAAGGATGATGCCAAAGTATTTTAAGGTAAATTATAACTATGATAAGATTGGGGGCCCCTAGGAGGCTTCCAAGCCAGACAAAGATGCTCTGCTATACTTAGCATGTTCCAGGGGTCATGCAGACTTGGACAATAAAAATAATGAACTTAAGATAAAAAATCTGACTAGGCATGGTGGCTCATGCCTGTAATCCCAGCATTTTGGAAGGCCGAGGCAGGCAGATCACCTGAGGTCAGGAGTTTGAGACCAGCCTGGCCAACATGGCAAAACCCTGTATCTATTAAAAATACAAAAATTAGCCGGGCATGGTGGCTCATGTCTGTAATCCCAGCTACTTGGGAGGCTAAAGGCAGGATAATCGCTTGAACCTGGGAGGCTGAGGTTTCAGGGAGTGGAGATCACGCCACTGCACTCTAGCCTGGGTGACAGAGTGAGACTCCGTCAAGATCAAAAGTCTTTACTGTTTTCTGAGCAGCATGTAAACCTCCCAGACTCTTATGTGACCCTTGAGAGACAAGCTCTATAAGGACTGTGATTTAACGTCTCCATCGTGGCAGGCTCAGGGTCACACTGAAATCAATTTAGGAAATACATAGAAATGGACAACATGGCTTACACATTTGAGATCTGATTTCTACTGGCTATGCAATGTTAAATCCATTTTTTTGTTTCCTTCTTTCAAATACTTTCCACCATACTTACCCTCATGACAGATATTTACACTTCAGCCCTTAGGCTGTGAGAAGCAAAGAAGGAAAAAAATAGGCCTTGCTCTGTAGGACTTAATGGCTAACTCTTATATAACAATTACTGGCCGGGTGCGATGGCTCATGCCTGTAATCCCAACACGTTGGGAGGCCGAGGTGAGCGAATCACGAGGTCAGGAGTTGGAGACCAGCCTGACCAACATGGTGAAACTCTGTCTCTACTAAAAAGTTAGCCAGGCATGGTGGTGCCCACCTGTAATCCCAGCTATACAGGAGGCTGAGGCAGGAGAATCGCTAGAACCCGGGAGGTGGAGGTTGCAGTGAGCTGAGGTCGTGCCACTGCACTCGAGCCTGGGTGACAGTGAGACTCTGTCTCAAACAACAACGAAAAAATTACTGTTTACTAGACACTGTTGTCCCACAACCCTGAAACCCTACAAGATAGGTACTATTTTAATCTCTGACAGGAGAAAACTGAGGTACAACCAAGATCGTGCAAGGTAATAAGAAGCAAGGTTTTGAATCTGGGAAGTCGGACTCTGGAATTCATATTCTCAGCCACACACTATATTACCTACCCAGTGTAGTGGGGATGGATAGATAGGTAAGTAATTAAATACAGTGTACAATGGTACATGCAGAAACTACCCTGGAAGCACAAGAAAAACCCACTTAGCTCAGGATTTGTGGAGAGGCAAGGAAAGAGGCATTTCTTGGATGAGTGACACCTGGACAGAGTTGGCAAGCAAGAGTAGGTATCAGCTGCACACAAAAGGGAGGAAAAAAAACTCCAGAGAAAACAGCATAGTATCACAGGTATAAAACGTAAGGGGACCAAGGCACAGTGGCTCACGCCTGTAATCCCAGCATTTTGGGAGGCTGAGGCGGGAGGATTGCTTGAGGTCAGGAGTTCAGGACCAGACTGTGCAACAAACTGAGACCTTGTCTCTACAAAAAAAAAAAAAAAAAAAAAAAAATTAAATAGCTGGGCATACTGGCATGCACCTGTGGTCCCACCTACTCGGGAGGCTGAGATAGGGGGATTGCTTGAGCCCAGGAGGTTGTTGCAGTGAGCCGTAATTGTGCCACTGTACTTCAGCTTGGGCGATAGTGAGACCCTCTCTCAAACAAACAAAACAAACAAACAAATATATATAATGCAAGTGGGGAGTGGTGAGAGATAGCTTGCCCACAAATATTTAAATAAAAAAAAGAAGGCCTCTCTTTTTTTGGGCAGGCACTGTGTTTGGTGCTGGGGTAACAAATAGCAGGGACAGCACATCTAAGGAACTTGAACTTTCAAGCATTATGCTCCCTTACCCACTAAAATAATCTTAAAAACTAGCCCTAGGCAAAACACTCAACAAACTAGGAATAGAAAGGAACTTTCTCAACCTGATCAAGGTCATCTATGAAACACGCACAGCTAACATCATATTTAATGATGAAAGGCTGAATGCCCTCCCCCTAAGATCAGGAACCAGAAGAGGATGTCCACTCTCACCACTCCTGTTCCGTACTGTGCTGGAGGTTCTAGCCAGAAACAATAGGCAAGAAAATTAAATAAAAGGCATACAGATTGGAAAGGAATTTGAAATTTTAAAATAAAGCTGTTATATCACAGTTTTGAATGCCATCCAATGGAATTTAAATATATATAGCAATTTGTTATGTACCATCATCCATTTATATAGAGAGATATATAAAGCAAAAGCACTCTTGGAACTATAAGAAATTGTACATTACTCCTTTTTCTCCTTGAACTTGCCTTTCTATTCCATTTTGTTCTCACAGAAGTTTATTCTCTGGTAATTTTATGCTTGAAAGTCTTTTATCGATCATCCTTTCATACTTCTCTACCACACAAATGTGCATTTACATAGAAATTTAATTTGTAAGAATATTTCCTCGGACCATAATCCATTAAAAAGTTCCTTACGTATTATTACAAGTATTATTATTGCATGATTAATCAAAGTAACACATAGCATCATTTTTCAATAAATGAAATTTTATTGCAAATGCATTTCAGTGTGATGGTATGTGATTTTTCTCAATGAGTCCTGCATCATTCCTTTTTTTTTTTTAATTAAGAAAACTTACATAAAACAAGTAGATGGAAATGAAAAGGGTTTTGCTATAGCAATAGCATTCAGTTCTTTTGGAACTCTTTCCAAATAATGTGCCAAAAATCATACAACAATCATAGTCCAAACTCATTTTAATGACCCATCAGCTGACAATTCCAGGAGGTCCTTATTCAATTTTGTTGAAAACAAATAATTGGAAGCTACCTAACTTACAAAAAGATGTGTTACTTGGTCATTAAAGTTACTTACTTTTTTAATCCAGACACCAGTATTTCAGTATATTCCTTCGAGTGGACCCCTGGGAGATTTACACACCTGCTGGCAATGCACCTGAGATTCACTGGGGAGGGGGAGAGGCGTTTTTGTTTGTTTGCTTGCTTGCTACTTTTGTCTGCTCCACCACTCCTTGGAATGAAAGCTCCGTAAAGGCTGAGATGTTTGACTTTTGTTCACTACTGTATCTCCAGGACATAGAAAGCTATTGGATACCCTACCCGTGTGATGCTTGGTGCTTGATGAACGTATGTGGGATGTTATGAAAGAATGTAAAAACTACCTGTTTCTGGCTGTATGCTTTGAGGGGGCGAGGAAAAGAGGCAAAGAGACAGAAGCACCTGGTGCTGCACTGATTTGGGTTTCTCAGTCCAAAGGCACCAAAAGGTCACCTTTCTGCAAATCGAAGATGCAGCGTGGAGCAGAGAAAAGGCCTAATCTTTGGAATCCAACCTGGGTTTGAATTCTGACAGTGACATTGAATAACTGTAATTTTGGGGCAAACTCCTGGTCTTAGATTCTTCCCCTGTGTAAAAAGAATAATTGGCTCTCCTTCCAGGAGAGGTAGAGGAGGAAGTGACCATGAAATATGATAATGCCTGTCAGGAATCTGCACATCTCATGCACTCATTAATGTGAGTTGTCCTTCATTCCAACTCTGCCTCTTTCCTCCTTGATGGCACCACCCTTGCCTCTAACCAGCCCAGAAATTTATACTACTGGGCTCATCCTGAACCCTTGCTGCTGCAGATGCTAAGCAGCAGACAAAATGTTAGACTTAGGGGCTTTGGTGGAATCTAGGGCAGTGGGAAAATGTACCCTCATCTCGTCATTTAGAAAATGGGGGTAATAGGCTGGGCGCAGTGGCTCACGCCTGTAATCCAAGCACCTTGGGAGGCGGAGGCAGGTGGATCACCTGAGGGTAGGAGTTCGAGACCAGCCTGGCCAACATGGTGAAACCCCATTTCTGCTAAAAATACAAAACTTAGGCCCGGTGCTGTGGCTCACTCTTATAATCCTAGCACTTTGGGAGGTTGAGATGGGTGGATCACCTGAGGTCAGGAGTTCGAGACTAGCCTGGCCAACATAGTGAAACCCCGTCTCCACTAAAAATACAAAAATTAGCCGGGCATGGTGGAGCACGCCTATAATCCCAGCTATTCGGGAGGCTAAGGCAGAAGAATCGCTTGAACCCGGGAGACAGAGGTGGCAGTGAGCCGAGATCGTATCATTGCACTCCTGCCTGGGTGACACAGCAAGACTCCATCTCAAAAAAAAAAAAAGGGGGGGTAATAACAGCCCTACCTAAGGATTTTCATGCAGGTTAATGTGTTGACTTTCATGAAGTGCTTTGAACAGAGCTTAACATACAGCCAAGGGTTGATAAATGGGTGGTGTTATTCTATTTTGGCCTGCCTGTAGGCCACTGATAAAAACACACCTGGTTTTTGGAAGAGAAGGGGCAGCCCAGCATAATTGTGGAGTGAGAGAGTAGGAATTTTCTCAGATGCTCTGTCTCCTATGCATCCTTTATAACATGCGTTGAGATCTCACAGAGTCAGATACTACAGGCAGAATGAAAACCAGTGGTCAGGTTTCAGGGGATGTAGCAGGTTAAGGGCACCATGGGTAGCTGTGACCAGAAGAGCCACATGCTTTCCTCAAGCCCCCTATCCACAGGACTTCCCCAATGCCCCCAGCAGAGGGTGAGGTAAAGTCCTGTCCTGCCTCCTCCACATCCTCACAGCCCTCTTCTCTGAAACAACTTGGTCAGTGCACCCAGCATTATAGTCCCTGAGTTACATGCACTCTTCCCCTCAGCCTATGACTTCTTCCAGAGAAGGAACTCATCCTGTAAAACCACAGACAGGCATAAGGCTCAGTACAAAGCAAGCGCTCAAATATTCCTTAAGTGAAGAAATCTGGAGATAAATTGCTGATGTCACAGGTTGACCAAGGACAGCCTCCCCTGGGACTGGAGAGGCAGCTTCCTAAAACAATTGGAGAGGGTAAGGGAATGGCCATAGTTTCGGTTGACTCCCCTGGCAGTTTCTCAAGTTTATTAAACCTAAGGAAAGGATGCCAGAAACAAACATGTAGTTCTGGAGCTGCCTAGAGGGCTGTGTCCAGGTATGGGGAGCTGGCCCCACTTCCCAAGTTGTTTATCTTAATTTCCTTGAGAACAAGAAATGCATGTTAGGATGGGTTATTTTTCTTTTAGATTTAACCAAGGCACTCCATGATTTGCTGGATTTTTTCTAAAGTTCTATAACACTGGGAAGGGGGAAAGGGGAATTCCTCCACTATTATGACAAAGTCTATGCTTTACAGTAAAGCAAAAACCCCACAGAGTTTATCTGTAGGCAGCGAAAGTACAGGAGATTAGCTTTTCCCCTACTTTTCTGTATCGCAGAAAAATATTTGCTCTTCAGAGAAATGTATGAGATACAGGAAAGTAGGGGAATAATACTTGCTCTTCAAGGAAATTATAGATGAGAGCCACCGTGCCTGGTCACTGTAGTTTTTCTTAATTAATTTTTGAGTTGTACGTATCACATGGTATTGTAATATATTCTGTCCCTCTAGCTTGTTCAAATTATGGAGATCTTGAGGGCAAGGACTATCTTGAATATTTGATCTGAACATGCATGGATGAATAAGAGAATAAATGCATGGGAAGGTACATGAATGAATGAATGAAAAGATTCAGATATATAAAAAGCTGTTTGCTTTTTAGGCCATATTCAGATAGGAGTGAGTGGTAAGCCAAAATTAATTTGTTAAGGCTTTTTTTTTTCTTTGATGATACACACAAACCACTGTTTGGAGCTATCAGTCTGAAGCTGAGAGACCTCAGAACTCAGCAATATGCGTTTCATCCTCAAGCTCATTCATCTCTCAGCAATTTTAGGTCGCCATCTTTTCTCTTTTCTCTTCTCTTCTCTTTTCTTTTTTCTTTCCTTTTCTTGACGAAGTCTTGCTCTTCACCCAGGCTGGAGTGCAGTAGTGTGAACTCGGCTCACTGCAACCTCTGCCTCTGGGATTCAAGCGATTCTCCTACTTTAGCCTCCCTAGTAGCTGGGATTACAGGTGCGTACCACCATGCCTGAGTAATTTTTAAAAATTTTTAGTAGAGATGGAGTTTCGCCAAGATGACCAGGCTGATATCAAACTCCTGGCTTCAAGTGATCCATCCCCTGATGTTGGCCTTCCAAAGTGCTGGGATTATAGGCATGAGCCACCACACCCAGCCCATATATTTTTTCTTTCAGAACTTAAAAGATGTCGTCCTAAGAGTCTTGTGGCTATCATGGGAAAGTTTAACAATCAGTGTTCTTGCTGTTCTCCCGTAAGTATGGGTCTTCTTTCTCTGACTTTGTGTGAGATTTACTGTTTGTCTTTGATTTTCAGCAACTTGGCTATTATATGCCTACACTTGGTTTCTATTTATCATGCTTGTCAGTCTTCTTGAATCTTTGAGCGATCTTTCCTGTTTTGGCAAATTGCCAGTCACTATAGTTTCAGATATTGCTTTCCCTATTCTCTTCTCTGTTTCTGGAACTCCTATAAAATATATATTAGGGGGCCAGGTATGGTGGCTCACACCTGTAATCCCAGCATTTTGGGAGGCTGAGGTGGGCGGATCACAAGGTCAGGTTTGAGACCAGCCTGGCCAACATGGTGAAACTCTGTCTCTACTAAAAATACAAAAATTAGCCAGGCGTGATGGTGCGCACCTGTAGTCCCAGCTGCTTAGGAGGCTGAAGCAGGAGAATCGCTTGAACCTGGGAGGCAGAGGTTGTAGTGAGCTGAGATGGCGCCACTACACTCCAGCCTGGGTGACAGGCTGAGACTTTGTCTCAAAAAAAAAAAAAAAAAAAGATATATATAAGGTCATTTGACTTTGTCCTACACGTCTTTTTTCTCTATGTGCTTCATTTAGAATATTTTCTGTTTCCTGTCTGAGTTATCTAATCCTATCTTTTGCTGTGTCCAGTCTGTTAAATTCATCTGATAAGTTTTTATTTTCTAATACTTCATATTTCAGTTCTAGAATGCCTATTTGATTCTTTTTCTATAGGTTACAATTCTCTTTTGAAATGATCTATCTTTTCATTTTGCCCATCTTTTACTCTACTTTAACATACTTATGATCATTATTTTTGAAGTCCTTGACTGCTAATTCTAACACCTGGATCATCTGTGGGACTGCTTCTATTATATAATTTTTCTTAATTATCATACTTTTCCTGCCTCTTCATGTGTCTTGTGATTGTTTCTAACTATATGCTGGATGTTGTTTAAAAACAAAACTGGGCCGGGCGTGGTGGCTCACGCCTGTAATCCCAGCACTCTGGGAGGCTGAGGCGGGCAGATCACAAGGTCAGGAGATCGAGACCATCCTGGCTAACATGGTGAAACCCCATCTCTACTAAAAAATACAAAAAATTAGCCAGGCATGGTGGCGGGTGCCTGTAGTCCCAGCTAATCTGGAGACTTAGGTGGGAGAATGGCGTGAACCTGGGAGGCAGAGCTTGCAGTGAGCCAATATAGCGCCACCGCGCTCCAGCCTGGGCGACAGAGCAAGACTCCGTCTCAAACAAAAAAACAAAACAAAACCATAAACTGAAGTCAATGTTACTGCCCCCAAGATAGGATATACACTTTTTTT
The DNA here is from genome assembly GCF_049350105.2 of Macaca mulatta. Taxonomy (NCBI): domain Eukaryota; kingdom Metazoa; phylum Chordata; class Mammalia; order Primates; family Cercopithecidae; genus Macaca; species Macaca mulatta. The sequence continues at coordinate 146,319,262 of NC_133409.1, read as the reverse complement.
CTATTTGCCTAATAAGGCAAATAAGGTGAGGCAGTTATAATCTCAATTCAATCAGGAATTGAGCTATGCTCTGGCATTAGTTAGACTCAACCTGCTGCTGATTTTAAATGTTTCAAGGGGAAGACTCTGTGTGTGCTTATGGCCTCTTTCCATAGTGGTACTTTGTCTCCTAAGCATTTTCGGACTGTAGGAAACTTCATTTTGCCTTTGCAGGCCAATCTCTAGTCTCCTGAGTGGCCCTGGCACTCAGCAGATGTCTTGAGTAGAACAGCAGTCAGTGACAGCCATGTGGCTATCAGAAGCTTCACTGTGCTGAAGGAAAGCCTGATCTTTAGCACTTACCCAAACTCAGCAAATAACCCTGATATGGTTTGGCTCTGTGTCCCCACCCAAATCTTATCTTGTAGCTCCCATAATTCCCACGTGTTGTGGGAGGGACCTGGTGGAAGATGATTGAATTAGGGGGATGGGTCTTTCCCGTACTTTTCTTGTGACAGTGAATGGGTCTCATGAGATCTGATGGTTTCAGAAAACGGGAGTTGCCCTGCACAAGCTCTCTCTTTACCTGCTGCCATCCATGTAAGATGTGGCTTGCTCCTCTTTGCCTTCTGTCATAATCTTGAGGCTTCTCTAGCCATGTGGAACTGTGAGTTCTCCATTAAACCTCTTTCCTTTGTAAATTGCCCAGTCTCAGGTATGTCTTTATCAGCAGCGTAAAAGCAGACTAATACAAACCCCTAAGAAAGAAAATGGCCAATAATCTCAACTTCCCTGGGAAGGAATCTTTTCTCTCTTAACTTTTAGTTCTTTTACTCTTCTTTGCTTCTACAGTTCTCCAATATCTTTCAAAATATGATTGTTATAATTCATTCTTTTTTTCACTTTTTTTTTTTTTTTTTTAAGAGACAGGGTCTCACCATGTTGCCCAGGCTGGTCTCGAGTTCCTGAGCTCAAGTGATCCTCCTGCCTAAACCTACCAAAGTGTTGGGATTACATGCATGAGTCACGATGCCCAGCCCATGTTTTTCCTCTTGATATAAAGTGATAAACTGTCACTTCCTACTACATTTTACTCAAAAGTAGAAGTTTTCTTATGTTCTTTTCCAGTTAATTAGTTCACATAGGATTCAAACAAGGTCCATGCATTGCACATAGTTGATGTAACTATTAAGTCTCCTGGTTTATAGGTTCCTCCTCCCTCTTTGTTTTTGTTGTTGTTATGTTTGTTTTTCTTTTTCTTTTTTTTTTTTTTTTTTAAATATATGGTCTTTCTATGTTGCCCAGGCTGGTCTCTAACTCCTGGGCTCAAGCGATCCTCCTGTGTCAGCCTCCCAAGTTGGTGGGACTATAGGCACATACCTTCATGCCCAGCTGTTTTTCATCTTAGTTGTTAAAGAAACTGGTTCATTTGTTCTGTTGAATTTTTTGGATTCTGCTAATTGGATTCTCCTAGTGTTATTTAACATGTTCCTCTGCTCCTTGTATTTACTTCAATCTACCAGATCTAGAGGATTGATAATATTCAGGTTCATTTTTTTGGCATAATTACTTTATAGGTGGTACTATGTGGAGTCAGCCCTCCATATTCATGAGTTCTACATCTGCAGACTCAACCAAGCAGGTATAAAAAATATCTGGGGGCAGAGTGTGGTAGCTCATGCCTGTAATCCCAGCAGTTTGGGAGGCTGATGTGGGAAGATCACTTGAGGCCAGGAGTTTGAGACTGGCCTGGGCAACATAGCAAGACCCTGTCTTTACAAAAATAAAAGAACAGGCCCAGCTGCAAAACTAAAAAATTATTTAAAAAATGGGCCCAGCTAAACCCAACCTAAATTGCAGAATTATTAGCAAAGGCATGATTATTGTTTTAAGCTACTAAATTTTGGGGTGGTTTATTATGCAGCAATAGATTACTAAAACCCATAGTATCTAGGATATGGTGAGCATTCCAATAAATGTTTAATTAAATTGTAAGAGATTAGATGGGTAATTTGACTAGTCAGCCCTCGTGGTCCTTCCAAGCACTGAGATTCTATGGCCCTGAGATCATTAATAACCTTGGATTATGCCAAGGTTACTTTCTCTACCTCTGCTAATGAGTCACATCTGGATGCAATGTAGTTGAGTCCTTGGACTTTGTGACATTTAACACATACAGAGACAGCTACCCGGGGTCACTTTATTTTTTGACAGTCTCTTTCAAACCTACTTTTTTGCAGTACTATGGAATCCACTTAGATATTCACATATGAAAATCATACCTCAACTGCCATTTACTGTAGAACACAAACTGTTTTGAGGGAAAGTAATGGAAGTATTTGTACTTCCAAGACATTTATACTTTCCAACTTATTCTTTACCCATTTTGCAGCCTTTAGAATTTTTCTCCAGTTTCTTATTAGAGAGAGAAAACCATGATGACCGTGCTGTGAGAAGTGAGCTAACTAATCCAAACTATACCATTTGGTAAAGTTTGAAATGGCTTAGAATTTCAGGTGATCTCCGTGTTGGAAGACTTAGCCTTTGAATTGTTAATCACTTTACCCTTTCTTTAGTGCTGTACTATTTATAATGGGTTAATCAATTTTCCTTATTTGATTACTTTGGGAGGGGCTCGATGCTATGGGTTTATACCAGAGTATTTTTAAAAGACAGAGTATAATCCAAGCATCTGGTTGGTCTTTCTGAGGTCATGCATCAAAGCCAATATTTAACCATTAATATGGTTTGGCTCTGTGTCCCCATCCAAATCTCATCTTGAACTGTAATCCAAATTGCAGTCGCCACATGGGAGGGACCTGGTGGGAGGTGATTGGATCGTGGAGGCATTTCCCCCATGCTGTTCTCGTGATAGTGAGTTTTCATGAGAGCTGATGGTTTTAAAAGTGTTTGGCAGCTCCCCTTTTGCTCTCTCCTGCCACCTTGTGAAGAAGGTGCCTGCTTCCCCTTTGCCTTCCACCATGATTGTAAGTTTCCTGAGGCCTCCCCAGCCATGTGGAACTGTGAGTCAATTAAACCTCCTGATATGGTTTGGCTGTGTTTCCACCAAATCTCAACTTTAATTGTATATCCCAGAATTCCCACATGTTGTGGGAGGGACCCGGGGGAGGTAGTTGAATCATGGGGGCCGGTCTTTCCTGTGCTATTCTTGTGATAGTGAATAAGTCTTACAAGATCTGAGGGTTTTATCAGGGGTTACCGCTTTTGCATCCTCCTCATTTTCTCTTGCCACCACCATGTAAGAAGTGCCTTTTGCCTCCTCCCATGATTCTGAAGTCTCCCAAGTCATGTGGAACTGTAAGTTCAGTTAAACCTCTTTTTCTTCCCAGTCTCAGATATGTCTTTACCAGCATGAAAACAGACTAATACAGTAAATTGGTACTAGTAGAGTGGGGTGCTGCTGAAAAGATACCTGAAAATGTTGAAGCGACTTTGGAACTGGGTAACAGGCAGAGGTTGGAACAGTTTGGAGGGCTCAGAAAAAGACAAGAAAATGTGGGAAAATTTGGAACTCCCCAGAGACTTGTTGAATGCTGCCCAGCAAATGCTGATAGTGACATGAACAATAAGGTCCAGGCTGAGGTGGTCTCTGATGGAGATGAGGAACTTGTTGGGAACTGGAACAAAGGTGACTCTTGTTATGTTTTAACAAAGAGACTGGTGGCATTTTGCCCCTGCCCTAGAGATTTGTGGAACTTTGTACTTGATAGAGATGATTTAGGGTGTCTGGCAGAAGAAATTTCTGAGCAGCAAAGCATTCAAGAGGTGACTTGGGTACTGTTTAAGGCATTCAGTTTTATAAAAGAAGCAGAGCATAAAAAGTTCAGAAAATTTGCAGCTTGACAGTGTGATAGAAAAGAAAAACCAGTTTTCTGGAGAGAAATTCAAGCTGGCAGCAGAAATTTGCATAAGTAGCCAGGAGCCTAATGTTAATCCCCAAGACCATGAGGAAAATGTCTCCAGGCCATGTCAGAGATCTTCACAGCAGCCCCTCCAATCACAAGCCTGGAGGCCCAGGAAGAAAATGTGGCTTCATGGGTCGGGCCCAGGTCCCTGTGCTATGCGCAGCCTAGAGACTTGGTGCCCTGTGTCCCAGCTGCCCTGGTCATGGCTGAAAGGGGCCAACATAGAGCTTGGGCTGTGGCTTCAGAGGGTGGAAGCCCCAAGCCTTGGCAGCTTCCACATGGTGTTGAGCCTGTGGATGCACGGAAGTCAAGAATTGAGGTTTGGGAACCTCTGCCTGGATTTCAGAAGATGTATGGAAATGCCTGGATGCCCAGGCAAAAGATTGCTATAGGGGTGGGGCCCTCATGGAAAATCTCTGCTAGGGCAGTGCAGAAGGGAAATGTGGGATTGGAGCCCTCACACAGAGTCCCTACTGGGGCACTGTCTAGTGGAGCTGTGAGAAGAGGGCCACCATCCCCCAGACACCGGAATGATAGATCCACTGACAGCTTGCACTATGCACCTAGAAAAGCTGCAGACACTCAACACTAGCCCATGAATGCAGCCACGAGAGAGGCTGTACCCTCCATAGCCACAGGGGTGGGGTTGCCCAAGACCATGGGAACCCACCTCTTGCATAACCTGGATGTGAGACCTGGAGTCAAAGGAGATAATTTTGGAGCTTTGAAATTTGACTGCCCCACTGGATTTTGGGCTTGCATAGGCCCTGTACACCCTTCGTTTTGGCCAATTTCTCCCATTTGGAATGGCTGTATTTACCCAATACCTGTACTCCCATTGTATCTAGGAAGTAACTAACTTGCTTTTGATTTTACAGGCTCATAGCAGGAAGGGACTTGCCTTGTCTCAGATGAGACTTTGGACTGTGGACTTTTGTGTTAATGCTGCAATGAGTTAAGACTTTGGGGGACTGTTGGTAAGCCATGATTTGTTTTGAAACTTGAGGACATGAGATTTAGAGGGGTCAGGGGTGGAATGGTTTGTTGGAGGCTGTGTCCCCATCAAATCTCAACTTTAATTATATCTCCCAGAATTCCCACGTGCTGTGGGAAGGACCCAGGGGGAGGTAATTGAATCGTGGGGGCGGGTCTTTCCCATGCTATTCTCATGATAGTGAATAGTCTCACGAGATCTGATGGTTTTATCAGGGATTTCCGCTTTTGCTTCTTCCTATTTTCTCCTGCCACCACCATGTAAGAAGTGCCTTTCACCTCCTGCCATGATTCTGAGGCCTCCCAAGCCATGTGGAACTGTAAGTCCAATTAAACCTTTTTCTTCCCAGTCTCAGATATGTCTTTATCAGTAGCACGAAAATGGTCTAATACACCTCCTTTCTTTATAAATTACCTAGTCTCAGGTAGTGTCTTTATAACAGTGTGAAAACAGACTAATACAGCCTTGTTGCAGTTGTAGCAGAAAGGACCCAAGTCTAGACTCTACGACTTAATGGCACAAGTGTCAGAAGCCATTGATTCTCTGTTTACAGACTTTAATGGACACATGGGACTAGAAGGGAACTGGAGTGAGAAGGCAGCAACCTGCAGAAAATGGGCTCTCTGTGCACTTCTTAGTCTCCTGTTATAAATATGAAATGTTTCCTTGGCTTTGGCAGATTTCTGTGCCTGTCCCTGCCATCCTGACAACTTATTCCTGGTTTGACATTTCTAGTTGAGCCCTTGGTATCATAGGCTCCATCTAGTTGTGCCCCAGATGTTCTCATCCATGGCCACCACTCTTGGGTTCCCATTTGTTCCTGCCCTTCTAGCAATCATTGGAATTTACTTTAAGCCTAACTCCTACTCATCCTTCAGATCTCAAGTCATATGTCATTGCCTTAGGAAGAACTTCCTTGAGACTCAAGACTAGATCAGGTCCTCTTGATACATGCCCCAAGAGTTTCTTGTGTTTCATCTTCACAATTTGTAATTTATTACTTTTCACAACTTGTAATTATTTTTGTCATCTGTTCTATACCCATCCTGTATCTTCAGCACCTGGGACAGTGCTTAGCACAGAGTAGGCCTTCAATAAATGTGTTCAGTAAACATGAAACAGTGAAGCTTGTGACTTTGGCCCCTACCTCTTTTTGTATTTACAAGGTCATGTTGCACATTATATCTCAGTTTTATGCGTGTATAAATTAGGATAATATTATTTTACCTACCTCACAGTTCAAGACGCAACGCATGTAGCAGATGCTTAACAAAATGCTTCTACAATGGCTGAATGCATATGCTATCTTTATGATAAAAGAATTCTATATTTTAACTAAGATTTATTTCACTTAACAAGATAAATGGAGTACTGAAGCAGGAGTCGTCATGTTTTTTGAGCTGGAAATAAAATTCAGGATTTCATATACCTTTGCCCAGGGGTCTATATTTTTCTTCTGGTCATACTTTAATACTAGACATATTTTAAATGGGGAAGGGGGAAATTTTTTGAATGGATTTGGACAAAACTAGTAATGATTGACTTTTCCAACTTCTAGGCTGGTTGTGGCTGTCACAGATTTTAACTCCTTGGTGCACCAAGAATACAGATTCCAAATTGCCTATATCTTAAAAACTTGTAAGAAAGAAGCAATGGTGAATCTGAATGGTGAATGTGAATCTGAACCCCAGGGAGAATTCCAGAAAGGGAATTCATAAAGGGAATTCCCATCAGTTGGTACAGCTCATTGGCCTTATGAAACCAGTGGCAGGATAAGATCTTGACCTCTGAGAATGACAGCAAAAGTGCTCTCAGTTTAGCAGGACGTTGTACTACAAGTCTCACAGGCTGGCTTGCTTTTGACCCGGATTAACCTACCTGTTTTCCCCATTTCCCCTATCAGTACAGGGAAGATACCTTGCATATAAAATCAAATGCTGCTTAATTTTTTTTTCTCTTGTTCATCTCTTCTCCACCATGTCCACTCCCTTCTGGGATCCCTCCTATTTGACATTTCCTTCAGGATACAGAATACAGAGAAGGGAGAAGGTGCAGGAAGGATCCAAATGTTTAGTACTAGAGTTATACATTTTATTTGAGCTTCATCTCTTTGGAGAAAGGGGAACAGGGATGAGAGGATTAAGTTAGAGATGGTCTGGCACAAAGCCCGGAGATGTGGGGTGTGTGAAGAAGGAAATTCATGACTAGAATATATGCTGAAGGTGAAATGAGGGGAGCCTGGATAGGGAATTAAGAGATAATTGTTGGCATTTAGTAATGTGATCTGGGAGTGTGATCCCAGTGCAGAACAAGGAAGAAGGCCGGCAGGTGGCAGGAGTCACAGTCAGGAAGGAAGTACTGCTAGTTCATATCCAATCTAGGTCTCTGGACAATTAACCCCTTTTGGATAGAAGGATTTGCCAGGATTATCCGACCCCTTATTTCCAGTTCATCTCCTAGACATCTTCATTACTGTTGCCCTCCGGTGAGTATGAATCCATAGGATGGCGTCTTCTCTCCACTGACCATGTCCGAGGCTGAGTCTGAGACTGGGTGGAAGCCGTACGCGGATGATACGTAGGCCAGTAATGCTGCTGAGGGAAAGTGTGAGCTCTTGACCTAAATTTGGGGTCAGGCTCCATCTCGGGCTCAGTCTCAGGCTGGGGCTCCATCTCGGTCTCGGTCTCGGTCTCAGTCTCAGCCTTGGGCTCCATTTCAGGCTCCAGCTCTGACTCAGGCTCCAGTTCCCGATCCAGGTCTAGGTCCAGACCCAGCCCAGCCTCTTGTTCTGACTCCAGCTCCAAATCCAACTCCGACTCCTCTTCTACAGGCTGTTGGATCTTGGTGAAGCCTGGACTTACATTTTTTTGGCTTCCTAGAAAACTGCTGCTCATTTTATATATTGAGTTGTCATTCTGAAATACAATTAGGTAGGTTAAAATTTCTAATTAAATTTAACTTTCTGCTGAACGCAGTGGCTCATACCTTTAATCCCAGCACTTTGGGAGGCTGGGGCAGGAGAATCACTTTAGCCCAGGAGTTCAAGGTCAGCCTGGGCAACATAGTGAAACTTCTATCTCTACAAATAATAATAATAATTTTAAAAACTAGCTGGGCATGATGGCACATGCCTGTAGTCCTGGCTACCCAGGAGGCTGAGGCAGGAGGATCGCTTGAGGCTGAGACCGCAGTGAGCTGTGTTTGCATCACTGCACTCCAGCCTGAGCAACAGAGTGAGACTTTGTCGCAAAAAACAAACAAACAAAACCCAGACTTTTAATCTTTGAGCAGTCAAGGAATTTCAGAATACAATAGGACTTAAGGTACCAGAACCATGGGTTCCTTGCAGAGTAGAAAATATTTCTTACCTAAGTCTACTTTTCTTTTTATTATTGTTATTAATTTTGACACAGAGTCTTGCTCTGTTGCCCAGACTGGAGTGCAGTGGCATGATCTTGACTCACTGCAAACCTCTACTTCCCGAATTCAAGTGATTCTCTTGCCTCAGCCTCCCAAGTAGTTGGGACTACAGATATGCACCACCACGACTGGCTATTTTTGTATTTTTAGTAGAGACAGGGTTTCACCATGTTGGCCAGGCTGGTCTTGAACTCCTGAACTCAAGTGATCTGCCCGCCTTAGCCTCCCAAAGTGCTGGGATTACGAGCATGAGCCACTGCACCCAACCTTTATTTATTTTTTATTAAAAATTTTTTTAAAAATTTTCTTTAAAATGCCAATGATATCATCCATAAATCTGCTTTTCATCTTCCTTCTAACCTCTGGTTTCTCAGTTACTCACTATTCTTCAGACTCAATCAATTTCCAACTTAGAATTTCTCTGGCTTTTCTAGCTAGACCGGATTTCACGAGCAACCATTTAAAACAGCAATGGACTTAACAACATTCTGAAACATCTTGTCTTCTTGATCTTAGTTGTCTTGCCAACCCCCAGTGCAATCCTTGACAGGGCATATAAGGCTGTGTGTGACCTGGCCTCTTGCCATTCTTCTTTAGCTTATTCCAGCTGTGGTCCCTGCCCTTTGCTCTCACCATAAAGTTACCCAGAGTTGCCTGACTACTGCTCAGTTTTGTGCATGCCGCTCCTTTTGCCTGACTTGTCCTCCTCCATCTTGTCCACATCCACTTAGTCATCACCCCAGATTCAGAGCTAAGATGACCAGGCAAGACCACAGCTTCTTTTGTGTTCCAGCTACACCTCATTCACACTTTCATCATAGTACCAGTAATGTATTGCTTTATTTATTTACAAACCTACTCCTTACTAGACTCTAAGCTTGTGGAATATGACAGGGCCTGGTTCTTGATATCCCCAGTAGCAGACACTGAGCTTGTCACATAGCAGGCACCCACAGGCCTTGCATAAGCCTTGAATCAGCCTGTAGCACCATTCCTCCAAATTAATCACTTCACCTTTCCTGAAACATTTTCTTCTCAACCACCATATGACACTCTTCTGCTTTTCCTCATTCCTTCCTGCTTGCTGTTTCTTGGTCTCTTTACTGTCTCCTCTGCTTCTATTGGACTTCTAGGTGTTGGTATGCCCCAGCGCTTGATCATGGGACCTTTCTCTTCTCTATGCTCTCTCCATAGGGACTTTTATTCTGGGCCCATAATTTTTGTTACCATCTGTAGGCTGATGCTGATGATTCTTTGATTATAACCCTTCTCCGATCTGCAGGTTCTTATATTCACTTCCATTCTTGACATCTCCATTTGAATGTTTAATAGGCAACTTTTTTTTTTTTTTTTTTTTGAGTATTGTTCTGTTGCCTAGGCTGGAGTACAGTGGCATGATCTTGGCTCACTGCAACCTCCGCCTCCCAGGTTCAAGTGATTCTCCTGCCTCAGGCTCCCAAGTAGCTGAAATGACAGGTGTACGCCACCACACCTAACTAATTTTTGTATTTTTAGTCGAGAAGAGGATTCACCATGTTGGCCAGGCTAATCTCGAACTCCTGGCCTCAAGGGATCCACCTGCCTCGCCTCCCAAAGTGCTGGGATTACAGGCATGAGGCCACACCCGGCCCAGGCATTTTGAATTCAATACACATGAAATAGAACTTGCTACTCTCCTAGTCTTCCCTATCTTAAATAGCAGAAAACAATTGACATATTCAATACCAAGTCTTAATATAAGAATGTTAGTACATTAGGAAAATACTTTTTTAAAACATGGTAGATAATGTCCATCTTTTTTTTTTTTTTTTTGACCAGGTCTTACTCTGTCATCCATGCTGGGGTGCAGTGGCAAAATCAAAGCTCACTGTGACCTTAAACTATTGGGCTCAAGCAATCCTCCTGCCTCAAGCTCCCAAGTAGCTAGGATTACAGGTATGCACCATCATACCTGGCTGATTTTTAATTAAATAATTTTTTTTTCAAGATAGCATCTCACTATGTTGTCCAGGTTGCTCTGAAATTCCTGGCCTCAAGTGTTTCTTCTGCCTCGGTCTCCCAAAGTGCTGGCATTACAGGCATGAGTCACTACGCCTAGCTGATATGTCCATCTTAAACCAGCTATCACCACTAGTCTTTTATTTTTTAACTTTTTTTGAGACAGGGTCTCACTCTGTCATCCAGGCTGGAGTGCAGTGGCACGATCTCAGCCCACTGCAACCTCCGCTTCCTGGGTTAAAGTGATTCTCGTGCCTTGGCCTCCTGAGTAGCTGGAGTTATAGGCACGTACCACCACGCCCAGTTAATTTTTTTGTATTTTTAGTAGAGACGGGGTTTTGCCATGTTGGCCAGGCTGGTCTCAAACTCCTGGCCTCAAGTGATCCCGCCTGCTTTGGCCTCTCAAAGTGCTAGGATTGCAGGTGTGAGCCACCACACCTGGCCACCACTAATCTTAATAGACACACAAGAATCCTCATTAAATTCAGGAGTAAGACAAGATTCATCATTATGACTTAAATTGTTCTGAGAGGTTTAGTTAATGCAATAATGTATGATATTGAAATAAGAATTCTAACAACTGGAACATAAGAGATTAGTATTATTTTTAGAAAATATTTTCCTATTTGGAAAACCCAAAGGAATTAACAGTGAAACCTCTTAGGAATAGTAAAATGATTCACAAAGGTAGCCAAATAATTTAATAAAAACCAGTGAGTTTTCTATATGTTAGCAATTGCCAGTTAGAAAATATAATGGAAATGGCCAGGTGTGGTGGCTCATGCCTGTAATCCCAGCACTTTGGGAGGTGGAGGTGGGTGGATTGCTTGAGCCCAAGAGTTCAAGACCAGCCTGGGCAACATGGCAAAATCCCGTCTCTGTGAAAAATACAAATATTAGCTGGGCATAGTGGTGTGTGTCTGTACTCCCAAATACTCAGGAGGTTGAGGTTGGAGGATTGCTTGAGCCTGAGAGGCTGAGGCTGTGGTGCACTGTGATCATGCCACTGCACTTCAGCCTGGGTGACAGAGTGACACCCTGTCTCAAAAAAACCAAAAAGTAAAACATATAAAGTATCTAGGATTTTCCTATGTGAAGAGTCACAAAACCTTACTATGCATGAAACATTTAAGAAGACAGTAAATGTAGAGACAGTTTATATTTCTGAATAAGAAGAATGAATACTATAAAGATATAAATTCTCAAGTGATTTTATATTTTTAATACAACTCTAATGATTATTTCAATAAGATTTGTTTTTGTGGGGTGGAGACCTGACAAAAGATTCAAACGTTGGTTTGGAAGAATACATTGGTGAGAATGACTTAGCAAATTTTGAAATAGAACACTGATGACATAGGACTTCTTAACCAATGTTAAAGTGTATTATACAGCAATAGCAACAAAAACAGTGTGATAGCCAGGTGTGGTGGCTCACACCTGTAATCCCAGGATTTTGGGAGGCTGAGGTGGGCAGATCACCTGAGGTCAGGAGTTTGAGACCAGCCTGGGCAACATGGTGAAACCTTGTCTCTACTAAAAATAAAAAAATTAGCCAGGTGTGGTGGTGCATGCCTGTAATCCCAGCTACTCAGGAGGCTGAGGCAGGAGAATCACTTGAACCTGGGAGGTGGAGGTTGCAGTGAGCCGAGATCCATTCTGCATTCCAGTCTGCATTCCAGACTGGGCAACACAGTGAGACTGTCTCAAAAAAAAAAAAAAAAAACCAAAAACAAAACAAAAAACAAAAAACACTGTGATACTGAAGCTATACAGAATAATGAAATCCACAACTAAGCTACAAATACAGTTTAGTTTTCATAAGAATATAATATTTTATGAAAATAACATATCAGTAGGGGAAAGAAGGCTTATTCAATAGATGGTTGGATGGTGCTATGATTTGCATGTGTGACTTCCAAAATCCATGTTGAAACTTAATCCACATTGTGATGGTATTAAGAGGTGAGGCCTTTTGGGAGTGATTAAGTCATAAGGGCTCTGCCCTTGTGAATGGATTAGTGCCTTATAAAAGAGTTGGAGGGAGCTAGCATAGGTACTTTTGTCCTTCCACCTTCTGATACATGAGGATGCTGCTGAGAGAAGATGGAACAAGCCCTCAGCAAACACTGAAACTGCCAGGGCCTTGATCTTGGACTTCTCACATTCAGAACTGTGAGAAATAAATATCTATTATGTACAAATTACCCAGTCTCAGATATTTTGTTATAGTAGCACTAATGAACTAAGATAGATGGTACATAGCCCAAAATAATTAGCTATATAGATAAAAAATAAAGATTAAGGCTGGGTGCAGTGGCTTACACCTGTAATCCCAGCACTTTGGGAGGCTGAGGCAGGTGGATCACGAGGTCAAGAGTTTGAGACCAGCCTGGCCAACATAGTGAAACCCCGTCTCTACTAAAAATACAAAAATTAGCGGGGTGTGGTGGCAGGCGCCTGTAGTCCCAGCTACCTGGGAGGCTGAGGAGGGAGAATTGCTTGAACCCGGGAGGCAGAGGTTGCAGTGAGCCAAGACCACGCCATTGCACTCCAGCCTGGGTGACAGAGTGAGGCTCTGTCTCAAAAATAAAAAAAAAAATGAAGATTACCCTCTAATACCTGTACACTGAAATACATTCTATTTACATTAAAGAGTATAACATATAAAAAATAAAAACATAAAAATCTAGAAAATATGTCTTATTTACCTTCTAAGTGGGAATGACTTTCTAAATAAAAAGTAAATATAAATAAGAAAAGGAAATATTAATAGATATGACTAAATATGTGAAAACAAATGTTGAGTATCATAATTATAAATAAAAAATAGAGAAACTTCCATTTATAATAGAAGCAGATGGCATAATTCAAACCAATTGATTAGTTAATTATTACTAATTATTAGTTACAATACTAATAATTAGTTATTACTAATTAACTACTAACTAGTTTTTTTTATTAACTACCAGTTAACTAGTTGTATGTGTTTGTTGTTGTTGTTGTTTTGTTTTGTTCTGTTTTTAGACAGAGTCTCGCTCTGTCACCCAGGCTGGAGTGCAGTGGCGCGATCTCGGCTCACTGCAACCTCTGCCTCCTGGGTTCAAGCGATTCTCCTGACTCAGTCTCCCAAGTAGCTGGGACTACAGGTGCGTGCCACCTCGCCCGGCTAATTTTTTTATATTTTTAGTAGAGACAGGGTTTCACCATGTTGGCCAGGCTGGTTTTGAACTCCTGACCTCAAGTGATCCGCCTGTCTTGGCCTCCCAAAGTGCTGGGATTACAGGTGCATACCACCACGCCTGGCTAATTTTTTTGTATTTTTAGTAGAGATGGGGTTCACCATGTTAGCCAGGATGGTCTTGATCTCCTGACCTAGTGATTCGCCCATGTTGGCCTACCAAAGTGCTGGGATTACAGGCGTGAGCCACCATGCCTGGCCCTTGTTTCAGATGTGGTGTCTCATTTCATCAACTAGGCTTTGTTTAATAATTTCTAGTCATTAGATGATATTAGATAATATTTTAGTGCCCATCTGTTTTAATTTCTTTTTTTTTTTTTTTTTGGAAACCTTTAACCTACACAGGTACTGATTTGAAATGCTGAAGTGGGCCCAGGTCTCAGTATGTTTTTATTTTTTCAGACAGTCTCACTCTGTTGCCCAGGCTGGAGTGCAGTGGCACAATCTCGGCTCACTGCAACCTCCACCTCCCGGGTTCAAGCAATTCTCCTGCCTCAACCTCCCAAACAGCTGGGACTATAGGCGCCTGCCACCGTGCCTGGCTAATTTTTGTAGTTCTAGCAGAGATGGGGTTTCACCTTGTTGGCTAAGATGGTCTTGAACTCCTGACCTCGTGATCCACCCACCTTGGCCTCCCATAGTGCTAGGATTACAGACGTGAGCCGCTGCACCCAGCCAGGTCTCAGTATTAATAAAAGACTGAAAATTCAGACATATATTATTCTCCTTTGCATTTGATCAGGTTGAACAAATCTCATATTACAATGTAAAGGTAATAAAGCTGAGGTGTTAGACAAGATTAGAGATCTGAATCTCTGCTAGTTCATTAGTTTAATTATTCATCTCAAGAGTGGGTGGGGTGGGGAGGAATTCTAAAGGTATAGCTAAGGGAGATATTTAAAATATTTAGCAACTGGTAATAGACACTAACCAAGAATGCTGTAGAAGGATCCTTGAGGTCTATGCTGGGTTGGGCAAACCCTCTCTTCAGTTAGGGAAATTTCTTGAATGGAACCCCGATGTCATGACAGTGGGGGCACTTGGCTGCTCAGATCCACTGCTATTTACCAAGTGGTAAGGGAGCATTTCCACATCTCAGATTCTGGTACAGCCATACTAAATAGCTTTCCTGGACATTATTCATCTATCTGATCAGGTATCCTGACTCCCAGCCCCCACCCACCCCCACCCATCCCCCCTGCCGACCTCAATCGCTTCCCCCAACCCCATGCTTTGTCTGTTTGTCCGACCTTCTCTGTTTCTGAGTAGGTTTCCCGTATCACTGTCTCAGATTCATCGATGCTTAATTCGGAGGAGTCTATAACCTTCCTTGACAAGGCGAACAGCACGGCGTCGTGAACGCTGAGGAACAGCTGGGTCTTGGTGATGCCAGCATCAAAGAAATCATTCCTCTCAAATGCCCTGACTATGGAAGCTACAAACCAAACCCAGAACACACACAATGTCAGATACGTGGGGAGCAGAGGGCCCAGGGTGCAAAACAGCCCTCTCATAGGGTGAAGAAGGATACTCACAGTGACACCCTGCAATGAGTATCAAAATGTTGGCATTTCGAAAGGCATTGCATATCTGCAGAGAGAGAAAAAATCAGTATAAGAAGGCTTTGTCTGAGCCGAGATCGTGCCACTGCACTCCATTTTTGAAGTTCACTTCAAAGCAAATCAATATCGACCTTAGTACTTAACACTGAGTAGACACTAACCCTGAGCACTAAGTTAAAGTGTCAAAAGAAACAAACTCTGCTTCTTTCACTACCAAGAGGAAACGAAGTCATTCTTGATCATATGGCAAATCACAAAGTCATTTGCCAAAGGGCCACAACAGACTCTAAATGACAAACGCTGGAAAAGGAAAGTCCCATGAATTAGGAAGAAGTTTAATCTGAGTGGTTGTCTCCAATAAGAATGGATTGATGGGTAAACCAGGCACGGTGGCTCATGCCTATAATCCCAACACTTTGGGAGGCCAAGACAAGTGGATCATGAGGTTAGGAGTTTGAGACCAGCCTGGCCAATATGGTGAAACCCTGTCTCTACTAAAAATACAAAAATTATCCGGGTGTGGTGGTGAGTGCCTGTAGTCCCAGCTACTCGGGAGACTGAGGCAGAAGAATCACTTGAACCCAGGAAGCGGAAATTGCAGTGAGCCGAGATCATGCCACTGCACTCCAGCCTAGGCGACAGAGTGAGATGCCGTCTCAAAAAAAAAAAAAAAAAAAAGGAATGGACTGATGGATTTTTCTTAGGTTCCAGTTTTCAATTATAAAGTAAATAGAATGATTTCTTCCAATATGGTAGTATACACAATTACAAAGGAAATGAAGAAACCTGCATTTTTAGAGTGCAAAAGTACACCATGAATCTTTAAAGGCTGAAAGCTAAAGGTGTCTAACATTGTCTCCATGTTGGGGATGAACAGAAAGTCATCAACATGGGCCAGGTGTGGGTGGGTGCTGCCAAGGACCAGAACAGATGGTGCCTCTACAAAAGGAGGAGGAGCAAGGGAGACAATGGCACAACTATACCATGGAACAGAAAGAAAGTGTGACATAAAGTCAGATGCTTAAAGTTTCAATGCTGGACAGGCCACGTATGAGCTGTGAGCCTCAGCCTCTTAGGGGAAAGTATGGCCTGCCTCTCAAGGCAGTTGTGAAAATTACATGAGATAGTGTATATACATGTGCCCAACTCGGTCTGGCACATAGCAGACAGCAACGTGGGTTGAATAAAATCTAAAGTAACAACTACAGCCTAAGACCAGAAGGGGAGAACATAGCCCAGTAGAATAATCTAAGATGGAAAAGCCCAAATAACAAGAGATTATCAAAGTATAATTGAATCAGAAAACGGAGTTGAAAAATAAAAGGATCTCATGCATGGAAAAGCTCTTAATCTCTTCCAAGCCTCTCATTTTGTAGATAAGGAAACCAAGACCCAGTTCAATCTAGTAACTTGCCTCGGGTCAGATGGACAGTGAGTCAAGACAGAGCAAACATACCAGACTGCAATCCAGAGTTCTTTCTGCTATGAAAAGCTTCCTTTTGCCCAAGACCAAAGAGAAGCTGGACTTACTTAAGAGGCAGTCGTATTCCCTTAGGAGTAAGAAAATATGACAAAATAGGATCTGAGGATAAAAGAAGGAAAACCATCCAAAGGCACAAATCTCAAAAGAAGCACTCAAACACCGTTAGTATTCGGGATGTTCAAACCTGTGCCATCACCAAGAGGGAGAGAGAGTGCTGTAAACTGAGATAAGCTGGCTAAAAAAGGAATATTATACTTACGAGGCATTAAACAATGACATCAGTATTGTTAGCTGTGCACCTAAACTGTCTACCATATAGGAGGGAGAGAAAAGAGAACTGTCAGAGAAACCCAAGAGTAGAAAAGAAGTCAGGACCAGGGGCACAGCTTTTGAAGGCAAAATCATCCCTGTCCTTTTCACCTGAAGATGGGTGGGTGTGGAAGGAAGTGGGGAAGACCCTGCAGGTACTGGACAGGCAGCCCCAAGTTTGAGGTGTCATTTCATCCCACCCTCTTCAAACTGGAGTACAACACAGCCCAGTGCCTTTTACAGTGCTGGCTCAGAGCAGCTGAACTGTGGAGAATTCCTGGTGAGCTGCTTTTTATCTGAAGCATTCAGACCTACACCTTGAAGAGATTTGCAGCTGACTCCCAGGATGTTCTGGGAGTTACTAGGCGTGGCACAGATTGCTGTTTCAATGAAGTTCAGAGCGTCCTGTTTTTCATTTCTTGAAAAATAATAATGTCCTGTGCTTACTAAACCAATCGCAGCTCAGTACATCAGAATTGGTTCATTTTAGGCTGGGCGTGGTGGCTCACACCTGTAATCCCAGAATTTTGGTAGGCCAAAGTGGGCAGATCACTTGAGGTTAGGAGTTTCAGACCAGCCTGGCCAACGTGGTGAAACCTCGTCTCTACCAAAAATACAAAAATTAGCAGAACGTGGTGACACATGCCTGTAGTTCCAGCTACTCAGGAGGCTGAGGCAGGAGAATCTCTTGAACCTGGGAGGCAGAGGTTGTAGTGAGCCGAGATTGCGCCACTACAGTCCAGCCTGGGCAACAGAGCAAGGCTCTGTCTCAAAAAAAAAAAAAAAAAAGGAATTGGTTCATTCTATCTCAAAAAAAAAAAAAAAAAACAAAACAAACAAACAAAAAAAAACCCAGGAATTGGTTCATTGTATTTTTATTTTGATTGACCTTATACTGCCTTCAGTGTCCAAGATTCTGGTGGCCTAGCAGTCACATAACAGCTGATCAATGACTAACAGAATTCAGTCAGGATCAGGATGGGGTTGGGATGGTAGGAGGGGGATCAGAGCTCCTGCCAAGGCCTCCCCAGTACTTACCTGTCTTAATACGACTAACCCCTGTGAATCCACATAGTGTACCATGGAGAAATCCAGGATGATGGTGTGGACACTGGGCAGTAGAGACGCATCTGAGTAAGGGATGAGTGATCTCCTTCCCTGGCTTTCTGCCACATCAGGCAGTCCTGGCGAGCTGTTTCTTGATGAGTTATTAGGAAGCCAAACTTTCTCCACCTCCTCATATTGTTGCCCTTGATTCTTCTGAGACATGGATGATACCGTGTATGGCACTTGGTCTTCAGATGCAGTTTGGCTTGTGTTCACGCTCTCAAAATGTGAGCAGTGAATCAGGTTAACAGAGGATGCGTCGGGATCCAGTTTATTTTCAAATCGCTCTGTGTAAAGAATCTGGGACGACAGAGTTAAGGGAGGGCTGTGGTAAGACACCAACAAGGGCCGGAAGGACTTGCAACAATGCTATTTCTTGTCTCTGCCAGCTCATGTCCCTCTCTCATGAAACTTCTCCTGAGAGTAGGTACTGTACATTTTTTACTTGGATATCTGTCACTTCAAGCTCACAACTGAAGCCACCGCAGTCATCTTTCCTCATCTTCACCACCCACGACACCCCCCTCCCAACTTCTGATGTTCATCACTGTCCCAGTGAGTCAGACTTAAAACATCTTTGTTTTACCCCTTTACCTCATCCTTGGGTCCTAGTTAGTCTCCAGTGCCTACTAATACTTTGTGTGAAGTATTTTTTCCCCATCAGTCCCTCGTCTCAGCATCCCCTTCCTTTATCAGTGCAACAATCTCCTTTCAGACTTCCTTAAGAAGACAAAAAGCACTTGAAGCCTGGGTGCGATGGCTCAAGCCTATAATTCTAGCACTTTGGAAGGTCAAAGCAGGTGGATCCCTTGAGCTCAGCAGTTCGAAACCACCCTGGGCAACACGGCAAAAACCTGTCTCTACAAAAAATACAAAAAAAAAAAAAAAAAGCTGGGTGTGTTGGTGAGCCTGTAGTCCCACCTACTGGGGAGGCTGAGGTGGGAGGATTGCTTGAGCCTGGGAGGTGAAGGTTGCAGTGAGCCAAGATTGCACCAATGCACACTCCAGCCTGGGTGACAGAGTGAGACCCTGTTGCGCCCTGCCCCCCACCCCCCGCCAAAAAAAGAAAAGAAAAGAAAGCTGGCACACGCCTATGGTCCCAGGTACTCGGGAGGCTGAGGTGAGAGGATCGCTTGAGCCTGGGAGGTCGAGGCTGCAGTGAGCTGTGACCACACCACTACGCTCCAGATTGAGCAACAGAGCAAGACCTTATCTCCAAAAAAAAAAAAAAAAAAAAAAAAATTACATGAGCAAAGCTGTCTTTACCACTGCATCAATCTCCTAAAGGCCCAGACTGCCTGCTATAGCTTACGGACAGTACCAAGGACCAGGAACACAACGATGTGCAGGATGAAAATGTAGACTCTGCATTCACAGGAACCAGACTCTACCTGGCAGTATGCACATGTTCATTAAAGGGGTAAGTAAGGCCAGGCATGGTGGCTCACGCCTGTAATCCCAGAACTTTGGGAGGCCGAGGTGGGTGGATCATCTGAGGTCAGGAGTTCGAGACCAGCCTGACCAACATAGCGAAACCCCATCTCTACTAAAAATACAAAATTAGCCGGGTGTGGTGATGCATGCCTGTAATCCCAGCTACTTAGGAGGCTGAGGCAGGAGAATCGCTTGAACCCAGAAAGCAGAGGTCACAGTGAGCTGAAATTGTGCCATTGCACTCCAGCTGGGCAACAAGAGTGACACTCCATCTCAAAAAAAAAAAAAAAATGCTGGGGGGTGGGTGGGTGGCTCACGTCTGTAAGCCAAGCACTGTGGGAGGCCAAGGCAGGCAGATCACCTGAGGTTGGGGGTTCGAGACCAGCCTGACCAACATGGAGAAACCACATCTCTATTAAAAATACAAAATTAGGCCGGGCGTGGTGGCTCAAGCCTGTAATCCCAGCACTTTGGGAGGCCGAAACGGGTGGATCATGAGGTCTGGAGATCGAGACCATTCTGGCTAACACGGTGAAACCCCGTCTCTACTAAAAATACAAAAAACTAGCCGGGTGAGGTGGCGGGCGCCTGTAGTCCCAGCTATTCGGGAGGCTGAGGCAGGAGAACGGCGTGAACCCGGGAGGCGGAGCTTGCAGTGAGCTGAGATCCAGCCACTGCACTCCAGCCTGGGCCACAGAGCGAGACTCCGTCTCAAAAAAAAACAAACAAACAAACAAAAAAAATTAGCCGGGTGGGGGTGGTGAATGCCTGTAATCCCAGCTACTTGGGAGGCTGAGGCAGGAAAATTGCTTGAACCCAGGAAGTAGAGTTTGTGGTGAGCCAAGGTTGCGCTGTCGCACTCCAGCCTGGGTAACAAGAGCAAAACTCCGTCTCACAAAAAAATGATAAGTAAGAATATATATGGACGAGAACTATAAGGCACATGGAATAATGAGAAGAATTCCTTTGCTAGAGTGTTGTAATTCTGGGCGATGTTTCTAATTTTTTTTTTTAATGTTATTCTAACAATGTTTCTTGTTAAATAAATTTTAAAAATTTAAAGCTAAAAACAATATGAGGTATATATATTGTATAGCAGAAAAGAAAAGAAAAGTGGTGTGGATAGATGCTAATGCTGCAGTTTGCAGTTCAAAGGAGAGAGCTGTTCCCAAGGTCACTGGGGCCAGGCATTTGGGGAACAGGCCAGGGTTGGTTCAGTGGCAGGGAGATGTGAGCTCCTCTAGGCAGAGGGAATTCTCTGAGAGCCACCTTTTTTTGTTTGTTTGTTTTGTTTTTGAGACGGAGTTTCGCTTTTGTCGCCCAGGCTGGAGTGCAATGGCACAGATTCTGGCTCACTGAACTTCCGCCTCCTGGGTTCAAGCAATTCTCCTGCCTCAGCCTCCCGAGTAGCTGGGATTACAGGCACGGGCCACCACGCCCGGCTAATTTTGTATTTTTAGTAGAGACGGGGTTTCACCATGTTGGCCAGGCTAGTTTCGAACTCCTGACCTCAGGTGATCCGCCTGCCTTGGCCTCTCAAAGTTCTGGGATTATGGGTGTGAGCCACCATGCCCAGCCGTCTGAGATCCTTCTTTTCTCTCCTTCATCTACTCTACATTCTTTTTTTTTTTTTTTTTTTTTGAGACGGAGTCTCGCCTTGTCACCCAGGCTGGAGTGCACTGGCGTGATCTCTGCTCACTGCAAGCTCCGCCGCCTCCTGGGTTCACGCCATTCTCCTGCCTCAGCCTCCTGAGTAGCTGGGACTATAGGCGCTCACCACTACACCCGGCTAATTTTTTGTATTCTTTAGTAGAGACGGGGTGTCACTGTGTTAGCCAGGATGGTCTCGATCTCCTGACCTTGTAATCTGCCCGCCTCGGCCTCCCAAAGTGCTGGGATTACAGGCGTAAGCCACCGTGCCCAGCCTACTCTACGTTCTTATCTTTCTTACAATCCCCTCATGTCTTATCTTCCTGACCTTACTTCCCAGGCTAAGTCTGTTATCCTAAGAGCCCCACATTTATTTCTACCTTGGTGTCTGTCCAAGCCTGTCCATGGACTGGGAATCCTTTTTCTTTCCTACCCAACATCAATCCAAAATTCTCTCATAAATTTCCCAGCATAGTCCGTTGCTACTATAAAGTTTTTCTGGCTTTTGTGCTTATGCCAATCTCCCCTTACTTGAAGTCTTAAGAGCTGTTAGAATCTAGCTGGGCGTGGTGACTCACACCTGTAATCCCAGCACTTTGGGAGGCCAAGGTGGGTGGATCACCTGAGGTCTGGAGCTCAAGACCAGCCTGACCAATATGGTGAAACCCCATCTCTACTAAAAATACAAAATTAGCCAGGCGTGGTGGCACATACCTGTAATCTCAGCTACTCAGGGCTGTTAGAATCTAAACATACAATTTAAAAGACAGCTATGTGCTATATTGCATGATTCACTATGCTGTCAATTTTAAGATATATCACTATTATGGAAGAAAATAAACAAGCCACGTGTGGTGGCTCACACCTGTAATCCCAGCACTTTGGGAGGCTGAGGCGGGTGGATCGTCTGAGGTCAGGAGTTCGAGACTAGCCTGGCCAACATGGTGAAACCCCGTCTCAGTAGCTCAGTAGAACCTATGCTCCATTAGAATGTGTGGGAACAAGAGTGGATGCTTAGGGTTTTGCAAGCACCTGCGTGGCAGGTGGAGGCGTTTGTGTGTGTGTGTTGTGGGGGAGGATATAAATCTGTGAGATTTATAGAGAGAGCCGCCCCTCCAGAGCGCGCACTATAGACTAGGTGATTGCCGAAATACCCAAAAGCTAGAAATGAGCAATCCTGCTCTGAGGGAAGGGACTGCTTATACCAAGTCCAGGTTGGAAATAACGAACACTCTGTAATTCTCATCAGTGAAAATAACCTTCAAATGCTGTAAAATTCCCTTCTGAAATAGCAGCCTGTGCTCATCCTCCCCGCTCCTTTCCCCCTATCTCCCATCATCATTTTCTTGGCCACAGGAAGACATCAGGAGACCATGGCAGATCCTTGAGAAGTACAGCAACCTTGACCCTGCCCTAGTTGGAATCAGAAAACAATCTTTAAGTCACTTATTTTCAGAAATCTAAAGCTAGGCAGCTAAAAGCCAGGGAAATAGGTACAACTATTTCAGTCTCAACAGGCAAACTGTATTCTGGTCACTGGTCATCCAGTAGAAGTCAGAACACTTCCCACCTACTTTCATGTGAAAACCTGAACCTCAAGGGGGATCTTTGTGCCTTTTTTTTTTTTTTCCAGTCAAGCTGCCAAGGTGAGAGGAACCTTCTATCTTAATTTCTGAATTCTCCATGGTCCATCTAAAAGTCAAAATCCCTTAGTGGTTTTGACTTTTTTTTTTTTTTTTAAGAAATGACTAGTGTACTTCTTTATAAAGTATGGAGAAAAATACAGGAAAGAAAAGGCATTTCTAACCCTGGGCAGTGGCTCCAGATCATCACAGTTGCAGAAGCACCTGCAAATCTTTTCTCCCTGTAGGCTGGTGTCACTTGAATTAAACAAGCTGAAAATTTCTTCTTCTTTAAGAGGCACCCTTACCATACCAACCTGAAAGACATGAGAGGTTTCATCCAGAGGGAGAATGGTGGAACAGAAGGTGAAAGAGTGGGAGAGGGATGCCAGTGCGGGGGGGCGGATGGGCAGGTCAAGAAAGAAAGGTGGGCAGGAGGGCAGTTACCTCTTTTAACAGCTTATGCTTTAGGTAGTAAACATTTACAAATGTAATTGAGCTGCAGCACTGGAAGATTTTCACCCCAGGAATGGTGATGATCTGCAAGACAAAATGTGAAGTTGAGGGAAATTTCTCAGTTCTTTTATGGAGCAAGAATAATATAACCTTAGAAGCTCCTAGAGTCTGTATTCTTCTTTTTTATTTTTTATTTTGTTTTTTTGAGACAGAGTCTCACTGTGTCGCCCAGGCTGGAGTGCAATGGCGTGATCTTGGCTCACTGCAACTTCCACCTCTCGGGTTCAAGCAATTCTCCTGCCTCAGCCTCCTGAGTAGCTGGGATTACAGGCACCTGCCGTCACGCCCTGATAATTTTTGCATTTTTAGTAGAGACGGGGTTTCACCATGTTAGCCACACTGGTCTCAAACGCCTGGCCTCCCAAAGTGCTGGAATTACAGGTATGAGCCAATGCACCCGGCCTGTATTATTCTTTATTAGAGACAAGAACTAGAAAATTATTTCCTCCCATTTTCACCCTCTGCTTTTCCTGCTGTCTTCTTTCTCCCTCCATTTCCTTACTCCTTTCTTTTTCTTGGCCAAACTCTCCTTAAAGTACATTTACTAATAATCTTTAACTGGCTGCAATACTATAAGAATTTAGCTACTTAAGAGCCCGTCTTGGCCGGGCGTGGTGAGTCATGCCTGTAATCCTAGCACTCTGGAAGGCTGAGGCAAGCAGATTGCCTGAGCTCAGGAGTCCAAGACCAGCTTGGGCAACATGGTGAAGCCCCATCTCTACTAAAATACAAAAAATTAGCAGGGTATGATGGGGCATGCCTGTAATCCCAGCTACTGGGGATGCTGAGGCAGGAGAATTTCTTGAACCTGGGAGGTGGAGGTTGCAGTGAACCGAGATTGAGCCACTACACTATCCAGCTTGGGTGACAGAGCAAGACTCTGTCTCCAAAAAAAAAACAAAACCAAAGGACCCATCTCTACCAGTGTACATCACATCCCTCTCCTTTGTAAATGTGTATCTGCAGTGCAGGAAACAATGGCAAGGGATTTTGTAGAAAAACTGAGCATGAGGTGGGGCCCACCCTATCCCTTAGGCAGAGAAATAGGACCGATTTGGATTCTTACCTCCCGATAATCATTGACGCTTCTATAAATGTTGGTGTTAGGTATTTGACCCAGGAGAAGAATCTTAGCTCTGAAAGGAAATGTACTTGCCTTTAGGTCAGAGTTGCCTTACCTTGCCTTATTAACCTCCTATTACCTGAGGCAAAGTACCTGTGTGAACGAACACTGGTGATGAAGAAAGCAGAAACTACTGAGATAATTAGTCCAATGTCCAGTCCCAGGAAAATTGAAGATGAAAATGTCATCATCCAAAGAGCCTTATGGAAAAGGGAATGAGGGAAAAAGGAAGATTATGGAAACAAGTACAACTGAGAAAATGATCAGTCCTGTTTCTCAACTCACCTTTACCCTCTCCCTTACTACACCTGGGCTTTAGAGAAATATTCCATAGCCACATGAACTGGGGCCCTCAAGGATGCCTAGCAATTCTTTTATGCATCCCTGGTTGCCTCTGTCTTCAAATCTCTCTCAAAACTTCAATTTCCTCATGTGCAAAATAGTAATAATGTCTACTTTATAGGCTTTGTTGAGATTAGGAATACCATTTGCAAAACCAACTAGCATACTCACCAAATGGTAGTTGCTATTTTAAGACCTATAAGGGTTGTTGCAAATCTTTACCATCCTTTTCAAGTCCCTACCCCAGCACCTTCTCCATTACTTCATCTACACAGAAGAAAAATAGGCTGAAATTCCCTTAAATATCTACTTTCCTCACCACCTGCCACTTGTCAGTATCTGTACTCAACGTTTCCTTATTCTCTTCCATCCTGTTTGAAGTGTTATGCCTCCTTCTGGAATAGCAACTCTATCTGTGCAGTGTACACATCTCCTGTTAGCTCTCAGGGATCTGGCTCCAAAAGTTACCCCCTTTCATATTTCTCTGCCTCTCCTGGGTCCTCCTGTCATCACATTCTATCCTCCACCTTTTATTTCTTGCTGTTTCCCCTTTCTGACCTCTGGTTTTGTGCTCCAGAGAGACGCAGTGTGCTCCAGCAGGTATTCTGCCTGACAAGACACCTCCTTCTCTAATTGGGATTGGAGACTCATATCCTAAAATGTATTTACATTAACTGGATTAAAAATCATTCAAGGCTGGGCGCGGTGGCTCACGCCTGTAATCCCAGAACTTTGGGAGGCCGAGGCGGGCAGATCACAAGGTCCGGAGTTTGAGAACAGCCTGGTCAATATGGTGAAATCCCGTCTCTACTAAAAATACAAAAATTAACCAGGCGTGGTGGCAGGCGCCTGTAGTCCCAGCTACTCAGGAGGCTGAGGCAGGAGAATGGCGTGAACCCGGGAGGTGGAGCTTGCAGTGAGCTGAGATTGCACCACTGCACTCCAGCCTGGGCGACAGAGCAAGACTCCGTCTCAAAACAAAACAAAACAAGTCATTCAAATATGCAATGAACGACAAATCCTTTTTGCTAGATTTGGACGTAACTGTAGCCACTTAATCCCTTTCATTTAATTTGGTGTAGTTGGAATGAGGTCTTCGTGTTTTCTTGCACCAACAACCTTGACTCTCCTTTGTAAAGCAAAACTGGAGCACTAGGCATCAAAGAGCTGTTTGTGTTCTTTAGGTCCATGGCAGATCTCTTTTGTTTGTTCTTTCTCCCTCTCTCCAACCTCCCTTCTGCCCTCCCCTTCCTCAACCAGGGCATCTACACTCACACAGTCATATTGGTCCTGCCTCCACAGACTGGGTAGGTTAGAAATGGTTTCAAGGTAGGGAACAACGTTGCTCAGAATAATACCAGCCAGCACAGCCTGAGGGGAAAAGATAAATCCTGGTTCATATTCCCTTTGGGGTGTAAAACTCATAAATCCCCACCATGGAATCACAAAAAGTTAGCCTTGCCACTTTGAGATATTTTGCATTGATATTTTATATGAATACCATGTCTATGTTCCAACTCATTGTCCAATCAAATAAATTTTCTCTTTGTTTCTCTTTTCTCTTCCTTTTTGATACAGGGTCTCGCTCTTGCCCAGGCTGGAGTACAGTGGCGTGCCATCATAGCTCACTGCAGCCTCAAACTCCTGGGCTCAAGACGTCCTCCCCACTCAACCTCCCAAGTAGCTGGGACTACAGGTGCATGCCATCACTCACGGCTAATTTTGTCTCTACATTTTTCTTTGCGCTCCTCCTTAATTTGCCAAAAACACAAGGCAAGTTCAGGCCAAGGTCAAGGCCTGACTGATTCAGCCAGGAAAGCTGACAATGGCCCCTTGTAGATTCAGATAGTTCATTACTCTCATAGACAGTGAGAGGAAGAGTAACTTGAGGAAAGTGAAAATCACCTCCTTAGCATTGAACAGGCCCCGCAGACAAAAACTTCTTATCTGAGCAATATAGAAGGGAGCAAAGACCACCTAATGACCATTCAACAGGCCATCCGGAGGCAAAACTCCTTATCTAGGAATTTAGAAGTAGTCAAACTTCCCTAATATCTAAAATTGGCATGTGATTCCAGGCCTCTTTCAACTTTTGTAAGTAACAAAAATTTCTATACATCTCTGGAATACTGTGCTGAAACTCGTTTTACAACCCTAAGCTCCCGCCTTAAGGTCCACAAATGCTCCTAAGGAAAACCCACCATAGCGCACTCAGTCCTCTTGCTGAGGTGCCTCACTGCATCCTTTTGCAGTGTTCTTCCCTTCTAATAAACTTTCCTTTTTCAAACCTATTTCAAATACTATTGTCAGTAAATTCTTTTTCCCAACCCACAAGTCAACCACTCGCAGGTGCCGGGGCTCTGACATCTCACCAGGCAGAGCTAAAGGTTATGGTCATCTATCCCCTTCTGTTTCTGTGTTACTTTTGATGTGTGGAACAAGATCCATGGGAGCTGGTGCCTTTGGCTACTTGGCCTTGCCTCGTCTGGTTTGCTTGACATATCTGTTACCTACATTATCTAGAAACCATTCTCAGATGGGATGATAAATTAAGAGAACTTACACTCACAGAAACTCTAAAACAATTCCAACTGGGCTTTTCTTCATGTTGAATCATAATATACTGTAATATATTTCAGTATATATTTCACTAATGAAATACCATTTTGTTTATCAAATTAAGTGAGCAAATTTAAAATACTGATAGCCAAGTGTGGTGGCTCATGCCTGTAATCCCAGCACTTTGTGAGGCTGAGGCAGGAGGATCACTTGAGCCCAGGAGTTCGAGACCAGCCTGGGTGACATAGTGAGATGCCATCTCTACAAAAAAAAAAAAAAAAAAAATTAAATTAACCAGGTGTGGTGGCATGCAACTATAGTCCCAGCTACTCGGGAGACTGAGGTGGGAGGATCACTTAAGCCTAGGAGATGGAGGTTGCAGTGAGCTGTGATCATGCCACTGTACTCCAGCCCAGTGAAGCAGCAAGACTCTATCTCAAAAAAATAAAATAAAAGCATTGATAATACCCTTTATACATGGTTGTTGAGTATAATACGGCAGTGCCCTTTGGGAAAATCACTTGACAATATATCCAGAAATGCTGATATGTTTTCACACAAAATCTTTGTTTTACTTTTAGAAATTGATCCTAAATCTTGGCCAGACACAGTGGCTCATGTCTGTAATCCCAGCACTTTGGGAGTCTGAGGCAGGTGGATCTCTTGAAGCCAGGAGTTCCAGACCAATTTAGCTAATGTGGCAAAAACCTGTCTCTACTACAAATACAAAAATTAGCTGGGCATGGTGGTACATGCCTGTAATCTCAGCTACTTGGGAGGCTGAGGCATGAGAATCACTTGAACCTGGGAGGCGGAGGTTGCAGTGAGCCAAGATCACACCACTGTACTCCAGCCTGGGTGACAGAGACTCTGTCTCAAAAAAAAATCTTAAATCTAGAAAACTGTAGATGTGCCAGGTGTGGTGGCTCATACCTGTAATCCCAGCACTTTGGGAAGCCAAGGTGGGTGGATAATTTGAGGTCAGGAGTTCGAGACCAGCCTGGCCAACGCAGTGAAACCTCGTCTCTACTAAAAATACAAAAATTAGCTGGGCAGTAGTGGCATGTGCCTGTAATCCCAGCTACTGGGGAGGCTGAGGTAGGAGAATTCCTTGAGCCTGGGAGGCAGAGGTTGCAGTGAGCCGAGATTGGGCCACTGCTCTCCAGTCTGGGCAAGAGAGTGAGACCCTGTCTCAAAAAAAAAAAAAAAAAAAAAAAAGGTAGACATACAAAATTACTCATTGTTATTCATAACAAAAATGTAGACAACCTAATTTTCCAATAATGTCAAATGTTATACAATGAAGTATCATGCTATATATTAAATAAAAATGAATATAAAATTATACAGTTAGGTTACAACTATGCAAAGTGATATCCATTTATAGAAAATAATATTGGTTGGATAGATGCCAAAATGTTAATAGTTGTTTTATTTGTGATTGTGAATGACATTTTTATCTATTTTGCATTTTCCAAAGTTTTGAAAATGAGCATGTTTACTTTTATAATGGAAAGAAAGTTTCCTAAATATGAGGAAATGAAGATTTATGCGCATAAGGATATAAAAATCTTCAGGGCTTCAAAGTAGAATTTAACCTACTTTTAAGAAACATTATTGCTCACACCTGGCTGGGCGTAGTGGCTCATGCCTGTAATCCCAGCACTTTGGGAGGCCGAGGCGGGTGGAATCACCTGAGGTCGGGCGTTTGAGACCAGCCTGACCAACATGGAGAAACCCCGTCTCTACTAAAAATACAAAAAAGTTAGCTGGGTGTGATGGCACATGCCTGGAATCCCAGCTACTCGGGAGGCTGAGGCAGGAGAATCGCTTGAACCTGGGAGGCGGAGGTTGCCGTGAGCTGAGATTGCGTCATTGCACTCCGGCCTGGGCAACGAGAGTGAAACTTCAACTCAAAAAGAAAAAAAAAAAAAAAGAAACATTTTTGCTCACACCTGTAATCCCAGCACTTTGGGAGGCTGAAGTGGGTGGATCACCTGAGGTCAGGAGTTCAAGACCAGCCTGGCCAACATGGCGAAACCCCGTCTCTACTAAAAATGCAAAAATTAGCCAGGCATGGTGGCAGGTGCCTGTAATCCCGGCTACTCCGGAGGCTGAGGTAGGAAAATCACTTGAACCTGGGAGGCAGAGGTTGACGTGAGCTGAGCTGAGATCATGCCACTGCACTCCAGCCTGGGCAACAGAGGGAGACTGCCATCTCAAAAAAAAAAAAAAATTTTCTTGTGGTCATGAAATTCCTGTATTGGTTTAATTTCTTAGCCCTTTCCTAGCTGTCCTCTCCTCTATATTCTCTGCCTGGGAATTAGAACTAATCCTACCATGAGGAATGGCTGAGTCCACGGTTACTCTGGCTTTCTGAGGGTACCCAGTGACCCGTTAGACACAACAGGTCAGTAGAGGAGGGAAAAACAAAGATGAAGTTGGCAGAAATTACTTCTTTCCCACCATACCGTCTTTGCCACTATGCTATCTTCTTTCCAGTCAAGAATCTCCAAACTTCCTTCAGTTTGAAGAAATACGGTGGGAAGGAAAAGAAAATCAACCTCGTAGGGTTTTTGAAAGGTTTTTGATGTAAGGCAGGGAGTATGGAGAGGAAACAAATCTTTTCATAAAACAATATGCAACATTTTTATCCTTCTAAATGTTAAGGTGAAACATGCTCATGGTATAAAGATGAGTTAAATTCATACATAATTTCCATTATCCCAGAGATAACCACTGGTATGTTCTGTGTTTTTCTTCCACACAAAATTGGAATAATATTGAATATATTATTTTGTATCATGTTTTTCAAAATTTGTGTTGGTCCTCTTGTAACTAGTTGAGATCCTAGCCTGAATGCTCTACTAATGACTCTTAACAAGGGTTTTGCAACTCTTCACAGTTTTTCAAGAAAGGAAGAAGTCATTTATAGCTTAGTACTCACAGAACCTTATTGTTACAGTAATTCAACTATTCCGTTGATCTTCTTATAATCACAACTGCTCACTCAGAAACATGCTAACTAGGTGCTATAAAAGTAATGTGATGTAACATAGCAGCCAAAAGCAAGGGCTGTTCTGTCCCCAACATGTTTATAATAAAGGAGTCCCAACTTTTATCACTACCCTTCAGTGAACTCTGATCATTTTTGTTTGGAATTTTAAAATTCTGCTCCATTTAGTTGTAAAGAAAAAATATCCACATCCAAAGTAAATTAGTGAGTGGCCCTCCTAAAATAGATTCCAACAGTGATAACAACAAAGGTGCTGTGGAAACTGGAGATGACCTCTACTGGGAATCAGAGGACCGCTTGCGTGTCAATTTGAGCTTACTAGTTCCACCCTCCTTGCATAGATTCCATGCCTTGGCTCTAAGGTCCTTGAATCATATGAGCAGAAGGCAGCAGTAGCCTTGTGGGTGCTCTACTGAAACCTGCTATTCACCAGGTGGAAAGGAAGCATTCAGAAGGATGGAGATCACATTTACAACCACCCCAGCTTCAGGGACAGCCACCTCGGTGTGTAACCAAGCTGCTACATCCACAAATAAACCTTCTCTCACCTCCCTTAAGTACTATATAAAAATGGCTAACAGGAACATGAAGAAAACTTAAAAGGAGATGATGGTCACTGAGTATAGACCTACTGTAACTTAAGAACAGAAGGATTATAGCTAGTAATTAACAAACCTGGCATCTCTAACCACAAGTTGCTCAGTTTCACACAAAGGGAAGAAATGACACATTTGTATATAGAGGCATCCTAGCTGAATACCGAGTTAAGGCATAACTTTCAGACCTGCCTTCTAGTGTTGTGAACTAACCAAGAGGCAGTGTGGCAGCAATGGGAAGATTGAGTTCACACAAATGCAGAACAAGGCCTTCTGGAAGCAGTGTAGGAAAACAGATGGCATGAATGCACAGTGAGTTTCCAAGCCCATGTTGGTGTGGCATCTGAAGTCTATTTTGGTCATTTTTCACTGAATCCTTACTTATGAAACTTACTTTGTAGCTTAAGCAATAAAAAGAGGATTTAATTATAATAATAATAACTTATTTATTTATTTACTGAGACAGTCTCACTCGGTCACCCAGGCTGGAGTGCAATGGCATGACCTCAGCTCACTGCAGCCTCCCAGGTTCAAGTGATGCACCTGCCTCAGCTTCTGGAGTGGCTGGGATTACAGGCATCTGCCACCACACCCAGCTAATTTTTGTATTTTTAGTAGAGACAGGGTTTTGCCATGTTGGCCCGGCTGATCTTGAACTCCTGATCTCAAGTGATCTGCCCAACTTGGCCTCTCAAAGTGCTAGGATTACACCACTCTTGGCCTATAACTAATGCTTTTTTTTTTTTTTTTTCAGACGGAGTCTTGCTCTGTAGCCCAGGCTCGAGTGCAGTGGTGGGATCTCGGCTCACTGCAATCTCTGCCTCCCAGGTTCAAGAGATTCTCCTGCCTCAGCCCCTCAAGTAGCTGGGATTACAGGCACGCACCACCATGACCAGCTAATTTTTGTATTTTTAGTAGAGATGCGGTTTCTCCATGTTGGCAAGGCGGGTCTTGAACTCCTGACTTCAGGCTATCTGCCCACCTTGGCCTCCCAAAGTGCTGGGATTACAGGTGCCAGCCATGGTGCCCGGCCCTATAACTAATGTTTCTTGAGTGTTTACTATAGGCGCAATACTATTACATCTATCTATCGACACACCATATAGATCTTATACATAAATATATGTGTGTGTGTGTACATATATATCACATCATTTAACCCTTAACCCTGTGATGCAGATACTATTATTTTGAATGAAAGGGACTAGAGAT
This sequence comes from Macaca mulatta, assembly GCF_049350105.2. Lineage (NCBI taxonomy): Eukaryota > Metazoa > Chordata > Mammalia > Primates > Cercopithecidae > Macaca > Macaca mulatta. The sequence goes on along the minus strand of NC_133409.1, from coordinate 146,287,173 downwards.
AGGCTGGAGCAACCATTGGGGATAATCCGAATGCAATTCTCCTTGGAGATGCCCCCCGCACACGCACACACACACCAACGAGCAATCCAGAGCCCTGGTCATTGTTGACTTAGTTATTTGATCAGTTCTACTTACATTTGGCAGTGCGTAGAAAAAGTGTCCCATCTTCACCATCAGGAGCAGCATCACACCTGCGCCTACCAGAGATGCAAACTGAGGAGACAGAGCCAGTTGGAGAGAAACCATCAGGAATGTATTGGTCCCTGTCTGCAACTGAGGCCGTCTGCTTGGTGAGAAGCATGTCAGTTTTTTTTAAAAGGAGTTGAGTTCAGCCCAAGTGTATTTTTGTGGAACTGACATTTTCAAGTCTTATCAAAGTGCTAAACACATACTAGATACTCAATAAATACTTCCTGAATGAATGGAAAGATGCTCCCTGAGAAGTTCCACGTTGTACTAGGCATTTGAATCTTTACTGCCACTGCTCTGTGCTGTGAATAAGAATTCTCCTAAAATCTGATTTGCATCTCCTTCTGAGTTTAACCTCTCCTTGCACAATTTAGAAAAGCCCTAGTTGGCCGGGCGCGGTGGCTCACACCTGTAATCCCAGCACTTTGGGAGGCTGAGGCGGGCAGATCACGAGGTCAAAAGATGGAGACCATCCTGGCCAACATGGTGAAACCCTGTCTCTCCTAAAAATACAAAAATTAGCTGGGCGTGGTGGCTCATGCCTGTAATTCCAGCTATTTGGGAGGCTGAGGGAGGAGAATCACTTGAAGACAGAGATTGCAGTGAGCCACGATCGCACCACTGCCCTCCAGCCTGGCGACAGAGCGAGACTCCATCTCGAGAAAAGGAAAGAAAAGCCCTAGTAGCTCCTCAGTGTCAGCTCTAAAATCCCAGCCACCCTACTTCCCATGTAAATACATTTCCCACCCCTCACTCTCCTGTTTGCTGCTTGGGTAACTGCCCATCTAGCAGCTTCAGTGGAGCTTCATCTTCACACAAAGATAATCACTTCCCATTTTCCTGCTTTAGTTTCTCTCTGCTTCAGGGCCATCAAAAGGAAAGAAAGAAAGAAAAAGCTACAAACATGAGTCAAGGCTGTATATAGCAGCTCTGGATCCTATCCCAGTTGGGTTGACTACTCTGGGCTCAGTGTCTCTTGGTAAGCAGTGATTCTCACTTGGCAAAATAAAGGTGGAAAACTAAGAAGCATAGTTTCCTTGATAAGCCCAATGCTCTCTGGATAGTCCTGAACTCATTATATCCTCTATGGTAAATTTCCATTTTGTAAGCCCCTAGTAATAAAAACAATAGAAACCAGTGTCATTTTCCACTGTGATGGGAATAGGGGATGGGGCAAAACTATAACCACAAATCAAAACAATGGCACAGAAAAGCAAGAACGGAGGGAGTCTCTCAATTCTAATTTACCAAAGAACCACTCAGCAATGATTCTCTGATTTTTCTCTGTATTTTTTACATGGGGGGAAAAACACATCTTCCCACTGGGTTCCCTCTCACTACTCATTGCTATTTGCCATATAAATGTATTGCTGAAAATAATAGCAATGCAATCAACGTCCTTCTTCTTTCTTTCCCCGTCCCAGCTGACTCACAGCTAAAGTGAGTGGCCTGATATGGAAAGGCTGAATCACATGAGAGTAGTGTAGGAAGGACTCAGGAAAATGGATCACCATAACTGAAACTCAGAAAGCTCTGATGGCAAACATTTCAGACACTGTGGAACTGAGACAGGTAACCCCAAAGCCTCTCCAGCCAGGTGACATGTCAGCCTGTTGCTGGATCTAACTTCTGGCTCTAGCTTCAGTTGGCCTTTGCTGATGCTATAGAAAAAAACTATTTTCATTAGCACAGGAAATCTGTATCAGGCCTTTTCTTTTCTGCCACTTTTTTTCTCCAAAATTCTTCTGATTATTTTTAAGGAAACAAAGGCAGGCACACAGCACAATAAGTTGTATAAAACTAGGTTAGGCCAGGCGTGGTGGCTCACACCTGTAATCCCAGCACTTTGGAAGGCCAAGCCAGGCAGATTACCTGAGGTCAGGAGTTTGAGACCAGCCTTGCCAACATGGTGAAACACCATCTCTACTAAAAATAAAAAAAAATTAGCTGGGCATAGTGGCAGGTGCCTGTAATCCCAGCTACTTGGGAGGCTGATGCAGGAGAATTGCTTGTACCTGGTAGGCAGAGGTTGCAGTAAGCCAAGACTGCACCAATGCACTCTAGCCAGGGCAACAAAAGCAAAACTCCATCTCAAAACAACAACAACAACAACAACAAAAACCTAGGTCAAAATGAGCACAAACTAGACACCAAATCTCATAAAATTAGCTGCTCAGAGAGGGTTGGAAGCCTGCCAATAATTGTGTCTCTCTTGGCTGCACAGTCATCGGAATGGGCTTTGGGATCAGAGGACCATCCTCAGTGGCATTGTGCCTCAGGAAGGTGCTTGATGGCTCTCAGAAGCTCAGCCTCAGTGCCTGAACAGGGTCTGATGACAGCAAGCACTGTCTGCCTGCTTTACATCTCATGCATGCTTTGTTTTTCTGACCAGATTTTCCATCACTTTTCCAGACTTTCTTGAACAAAGACTGACTCTGCCTTCTCTCCTGAGAGTCAAAGCCATGTGAGTCCCCATAGCCACAGCCACAAGCAACATGCAGACCCTCAGCCATCAATTGCTCTATGTACAGGGGGTTCCATGAAGCAGAATAGCAGATGATGGACACCTACCTGGGCACTTGGGTCTTGGGGTAGAAGTGATTATTTTTGAACTCTTAAGTGACAGGTACCCATTAGCATCTAATTTAATTCTCACAACGGGCAAGTTTGTCTTATCCCCACTTTCCAGATGAAGACTAGAGCCTCAGAGAGTAAAATTAATTTGCCCAAGGTCACATACGTCTAGGAAGCATGGAGTCAAGTTCAACCTCCCCTGACCATCTGACTCCAAAATCCAGGCTCTCTCCACGGCCCCACTGGCTTCCTCTAAAAACAACACAACACATTCATTTCTCTCTTTTACAATAACCCATTTTTAAAGCTGTTCTGGGAGCCTGGGCAAGGCAGGTCCTTAGAGAGCAGGGAGCAATGAAAGAAACCTAATATTGGAGAACAGGGGAGCACAGTGGTAAGAACAGGATGAGCAGAAAGATGGACTGCGGGACAGCCCAGCTGGCCACAGGCTTACTAGGGCTCATCACATCCCCTTTGCTATGGGTCAGCCCTGCCAATGCCTCAGGCTGAGGCTGTGGCCAGAAGGACCAGTAGGTTTTGCTGCAACCACTGGAGGGAAATGAGTTCTAGACAGCAATAAATTAAATGAAATCTAGACACATATACACAGTTTGCATCTATGCCAGATAAAAAATAAAAACAAAGTGACCCTTGATGGCAGGTTATTTTTGAGAGGTTCAGAGCCAGCCCCCTGTTTCTCTTTTCTGCAGTCCTAAGGAACTTTGAAGAAATAGGAGCATTCTCAGGCAGAGGGAATCAAAATCCCCCAAGGGTTTGGGGCACAGTGGCTCATGCCTGTAATCCTAGCACTTTGGGGGGCCGAAGTGAGAAGATTACTTGAGGCCCGGAGTTTGGACAACATAGTGAGACCCTGTCTCTACAAAAAAAAAAAAAAAAAAAAAAATCTTAAGGCCTCCAGAGATAACAGGTGGAGAGAAAACTCCACTCCCATGGAATGAAGAAGATGAATGAGTCTCAGAGGACTTTTCTGGTCCAGATTTGGAACTCAAGAGTATAGTCTGGGCAGCTGCCATGTGTAGGGCCAGGGGTCAGCAGCATTCTCTGCTTGAGCCAGCGATTTGCAATGGCATGTCAAGGCCTCAGGGAGGGCTTTTCAGCATTCCTAGGGGCATGCCTCCCTGTGGAGGGCCACTGCACTGCCTTGAGAGGTGTCACTGGCAGAACTGTGCTGCACAGGGGAACAAGGTGGCAGTGGAAAACAAAATGTGTGCCATAGGCTACCTTTGAGGCAGACCTTCTTTCCAACAGGCTAAATGCTAAAAGTGGGCTTGCTCAGGGGTTGGAAATTCAATCGTCCACCAAAACCCTTCCAAAACTTGGCCTTTCTATTCCCAGAATCAATGAGTGCAGTTGGCAAAGCCATTCTTTCTCCACTCCGCATTACATGCACAAGTAGAATCCTGCCATTAAGACAACTCTGAGGCTGAACTGAAGCCCTTCTTCCTCCTTCCATCTACACATACCCTAAACCCTTTCAGTGCTCCATGAAAGTCCCACTTCTGCCATCATTCTCCTTGCAATATTTATGCCTCTTTTAAAAAATTGTCCTCATTTTGCACTCAATTTTCCTTGCACTGTGCTTTAGTTTTTTCTAGTCGTGCACATCTTGTCTCTCAAATTTACATTATGCTTATATACTGAATAAACAAAGTATGTCAGAAAAAGTTAGTGGAACTAATCTCTAGGGATAGCCATTTCCATTTCTTCTTATAAAGCTCTCCAGTCTTTTTGGAGTCTCTTTGACTCCAGAGTTTTTGCATGCTTGTACAAACACTCTTCTTTTGAACATAGCCCAAATTTCTCTGTCTGTTAAGCAGTAGTGGAAAAGGCCAATGTATCCAGAAGAAGCTCTGTGACAAACAAAACTTAGTCCACATAAAGTGGTACGATGTAGTCTTATTCTAGACCAAACTTGTCCAACCCGAGGCCTGAGGGCCACATGTGGCCCAGGACAGCTTTGGTTGCAGCCCAACACAAATTCGTAAACTTTCTTAAAACATTATAAAGTGTTTTTGCTTTTTTTTTTTTTTTTTTTTTTTTTAGCTTATCAGCTATCATTAGAGTTAGTGCATTTTATGTGTGGCCCAAGACAATTCTCCTTCTTCCAATGGGGCTAGGGGAGCCAAAAGATTGGACACCCCTGCTCTATACCCATGCTCTCACCCCTGCCTAATCTTTCTGACTTGTATTAGCTTTTACCTTATGCTTCACCACATATTTGCCCACGGACTATGACACTGTCTTTCCATGTGAAAGTTGACTGTTCATTCTGCTGACACGTTCGTTTCTGACCATGGCTACACCTTTTACTATATTTCTGCAGAAGCTTGTCTTTGACCTCTGCCACTGTTTCTCTGGCCTCTGAATGCTGACTCATTCCCTGGGCAACCCCAGTTTCAATTCTGATAGCTCTCTGACATTTTGTCACGCTACAAAGTTGAGATGGGACCCCTCTCAGGTTAGCATGTTGTAATTTTATCTAGTCAGTTCAAAACTCATGAACACTGGGCTGGGCGCGGTGGTTCATGCCTGTAATCCCTGCACTTTGGGAGGCCAAGGCGGGCAGATCACTTGAGTTCAAGAGTTCAAGACCAGCCTGGCCAACATAGTAAAACTCCACCTCTGCTAAAAATGCAAAAATTAGCTGGACGTCATGGCGGATGCCTGTAATCCCAGCTACTTGGGAGGCTGAGGCAGGAAAATCACTTGAGCCTGGGAAGTGAAGGTTGTAGTGAGCCGAGATCGCATCACTGCACTCCAGCCTGGGCGACAGAGCAAGACTATGTCTCAAAACAAAAACAAAACCAAAAACAAAAAACTCATAAACATTAGACTTATAAAATTTCATGCCTGCAGTTAGACACTTTGCCTCTACAGTCTTTTCGACCACCATTTTCTCTATGTTACGCTTAACACCTACCTACAACATTTAGTTTACTGACTCAGAATACCTGCAGAAAATCTGACCTAGATAATTTTCTCTTATACAAAAGTAGAACAATTACACATTCTCTGGGCTCTGCTAGACAAAGACCCAACTTCTTGTCATGAAAGCCCCTTGCCATGCCCTTTTGAGGAAGCCTGGAAAGTTTTTGGTTTGCTGCCAGGGTGTGTAGAGTTGTATTATTGCTTTTCCAGACTAGGTGTGAGAATGCATCTTCCCATAGTGGGGGAAAACATTAGCAGATGATGGTAAGTTTACCAGAAATATTCCTTTTTTTTTTTTTTCTTTGAGACGGAATCTCATTCTGCCACCCAGGCTGGAGTGCAGTGGCACCATCTCAGCTCATTGCAACCTCTGCCTCCTAGGTTCAGCGATTCTCCTGTGCCAGCCTCCTGGGTAGCTGGAATTATATGCGTGCGCCGCAACACCCAGCTAATTTTTTTTTTTTTTTTTGTATTTCTAGTAGAGACGGGGTTTCACCATGTTAACCAGGCTGGTCTCAAACTCCTGACCTCAAGTGATCCGCCCTCTTCAGCCTTCCAAAGTGTTGGTATTACAGGCGTGAGCCACCACACCTGGCCAGTTTACCTAAAATATTCTTATCCTTTAGGTATGTTACATGGAAAGTGGGGTTTTGTTGGCTAATATATGGAAACCTCTCACATATAATATTTCTATAGAAAATGGCTTTCGGCAGGGCACGGTGGCTCACACCTGTAATCCCAGCACTTTGGGAGCCTGAGGCGGGTGGATCACAAGGTCGGGAGATCGAGACCATCCTGGCTAACACAGTGAAACCCCGTCTCTACTAAAAATACAAAAAAAATTAGCCGGGCATGGTGGCGGGAGCCGGTAGTCCCAGCTACTCGGGAGGCTGAGGCAGGAGAATGGCGTGAACCCAGGAGGCGGAGCTTGCAGTGAGCCGAGATCGCGTCACTGCACTCCAGCCTGGGTGACAGAGTGAGACTCCGTCTCAAAAAAAAAAAAAAGAAGAAGAAACAGAAAATGGCTTTCAAGTTCCACATTGATAAGTAACTTTTAAGACAAAATCTGAGCAAAAATTAAGGCAAGCATGGAATCCAAATTCTTCCCAGAGGTCTTTCCCATTAAGTATAACATTAAAACAGCAACAAGATTAAACCCATTTAATTCCCTCCTCTGAATATACATATGAATTGATATGAATATGTTTATGTAGTAGAGATCAAACTGTATTTCAACATACCTGTTGTCTTCCTCCAGATTTATCCTGGATAATAGTCCTAGCAACAGCACCAGTAAACACACAAGATCTGAAAAATGAACTGACGACATTGCAAAGGCCGATGGCTATTAAATCCTGTAAAGAAATGGCAGATGCTTTAGGCCCCCCTCTTTGTTGAAGAATGCTGATTTTATTTTGAGTTGAAGGCATATGGTTTATTTTTTTATATGACGATAGGGTTGTTTGCGTCACTTGAAATAACAGATTGAAATATTATTAGAAGACTAGGCGAGGTGGCTCACGCCTATAAGCTCAGCACTTTGGGAGGCTGAGGCTGGTGGATCACCTGAGGTTGGGAGTTCGAGACCAGCCTGACCAACATGGAGAAACCCCATCTCTACTAAAAATAGAAAATTTGCCAGGCGTAGTAGTGCATGCCTGTAATCCCAGCTACTCAGGAGGCTGAGGCAGAAGAATCGCTTGAACCTGAGAGGTGGAGGTTGTGGTGAGCCGAGATTGTACTACTGCACTCCAGCCTGGGCAACAAGAGTGAAACTCTGTCTCAAAAAATAAAAATGAAAATAAAAATAAAAATAAATTAGAAAGAACGAAAGGATGGCACATCTGATTTTTCTGATTAAACTGAATCGTCATTTTAGCTAGTCATCACAAGGAAAGTGCTTTTTCAAGGTGAGAAAATGAGACTCTGGCATTTTTATTCTCTTTCAAGTGATGACCAGGACTTAGGATGACAGGGAGAAGCATAATGCTATTCTCCCTGCCTTATGCACTAACCTAAAAGTCAAATTTGGCTGGGTGCAGTGGATCACACCTGTAATCCCAGCACTTTGGGAGGCCGAGGCAGGCAGATCATGAGGTCAGGAGTTCGAGACCAGCCTGGCCAACATGGTGAACCCTCATCTCTACTAAAAATACAAAAATTAGCTGGGCATGGTGGTGAGCGCCTGTAATCCCTGCTACGTGGGTGGCTGAGGCAGGAGAATTGCTTGAACCTGGGAGGTGGAGGTTGCAGTGAGCCAAGATCACGCCATTGCACTCCAGCCTGGGCAACAAGAGCAAAAAAAAAAAAAAAAAAAAAAAAGGGGTCATATTGGAATACCCATTGCTTCCATATTTCCCTCTTGAGTTCTAGGGAAAGGGCCAAATTCAGAGTAGTTGAAGATTTTCCCTAAAAGACAAAAACTATTTCTGGGAGGCCAACTGTATGATATTAGCAGCCCTCGCTTTTTTGTTGTTGTTGTTGTTGTTGTTGAGATGGAGTCTCGTTCTGTCGCCCAGGCTGGAGTGCAGTGGTGTGATCTCGGCTCACTGCAAGCTCCGCCTCCTGGGTTCACGCCATTCTCCTGCCTCAGCCTCCCGAGTAGCTGGGACTACAGGCACCTGCCACCCCGCCCGGTTAATTTTTTAATTTTTAATTTTATTTTTATTTTGTAGTAGAGACTAGGTTTCACCGTGTTAGCCAGGATGGTCTCAATCTCCTGACCTTGTGATCTGCCCACCTTGGCCTCCCAAAGCGCTGGGATTACAGGCGTGAGCCACTGCGCCTGGCCCAACCCTGGCTTTTTATAGGATGTTCTACAGCATTTCTTATTGCACCTCAGTACGTGGTTGGAGGACTTGGTAGAAAGCAAGCTAAAATTAAGAAAGGTGAAACTCTCCTAGCTTAACAACATGATGCCATAATTTTCTGGACTCTCTGTACCATATCTGTTCTAGGGCAATAACACTCAGGTTAATTCAAGTGGTCTCAAAGTTAAGTATCCCTCACCTCTCAAAAATCCTTTATGATTACTGTCCAAACCATGGTCCAAGTGGCTCTTCAGTTAAAAAAGACTCCAGCCTTCATGTTGGCAGGAGGCTTTGATTAAAGAACAAAGAGTTAAGGATCAGAGAAAGTAATAGTCCTCTCACCTGGTTGGAATTGACACTGTAGTTGTGAAGACTGGCAATCTTCTTGCCCAGAAATATGAGCAGAAAGGAGCTCACCAAAGATAAGGAGATGGCTTGTAAAATTATCTTGGGAAGAACGCTGAAATCTGGTGTTACAGGAAACAGGAAGCTGGAATAGAATAGTGGAATTATTTCTGGATAGGAGGAATCCTTTCTTGGTATCTCCGCCACTCTATTCTAATATTGGGCCATCCTGATTCTTTTTTTTTTTTTTTTAATGACAATAGGGACAAGTGGAGTGATTGAGGCAGCAGCCTGCCAAAACTGCCAGCAAACCAAGCCACATTATGAAAGCCATTGAGAGAACATGCTGTTATGTCTTGTAGTTCAATGTGTCTGCCAGGTAGCAATGACAATAAACAGAACAGGCAAAACCTTAATGATTCATGAAAAATGGTTTATTGATACTGTTTGAGACCATATCAATAGGTGAATAGGTGGATATTTAAGGAAGACATAATGCCTATTTTATAGAATCTCTTCCAGAAGTTGAATATGAGGCAATACTTTCCAAGTCTTCCTATAATGTCAACATATGGCTGGGTACAGTGGCTCACGCCTGCAATCCCAGCACTTTGGGAGGCCGAGGTGGATGGACGACTTGAGGTCAGGAGTTCGAGACCAGGCTGACCAACATGGTGAAACCCTGTCTCTACTGAAAATACAAAAAATTAGCCGGGTATGGTGGTGTGCACCTGTAATGCCAGCTACTCTGGAGGCTGAGGCACAAGAATCTCTTGCACCCGGGAGGCGGAGGTTGCAATGAGCAGAGATCGCACCACTGTACTCCAGCCTGGGTGATAGAGTGAGACTCAGTCTCAAAAAAAAAAAAAAAGTCAATATACTCTGACACCAAAACCAGACACAGATAGCACAAGAAAAACAAAACAAACAAACAAACAAAAAACCCGAAAAACAAAACAAAACTCTGGCCAATATCCTTCATAAACATAAATGCAAAAATTCTTATCATTTTAGCAAGTCAATATGTAAAAGGATAATACACTATGATCAAGTGGGGTTTATTCCAGAATGAAGCATTAGTTTAACAGTCAGAAATCAAGCACAATATTAACAGACTATAGAAGGAATAAGAAATCTTGATGATTTAGAGGGAGTAGTGTTTTTCCATAGATCCATACTGGCGTAATTCTTTAAGTCAAATCTGGAAGCACAAATATGCTTCCTTTTTTATTTCTCTAGATTACTTTCTAAGTCAGAAAAAATATCTAAGTGTTTTAGATAAGGTTTGCTATTTGAAATGCTTATTCGTTCTTTTGATTATCTTTAATCATTTCATCAAAGACAAATATGTATGCCTCAACAGTTGATTTCCTTTTGATAAATTATATAAAAATCCAAATTCAATATAATGAATCATGTAAATAACTCTTGGGAAAATTATTTTAAAAGAAATTTTGTGATATATATTTCCACAAAGCAAATAATCCCTTATCTAATTAAAATTCCTTATTAGTTCTTACATTTTACATTTTATTTTTGAGTAGAAAGAATTAAGTTTTAGCACCTCGAAGAGCTAAATGTCATTTTCTTCACCATCCAACTATGTCTTCTTCTTCTTTTCTTCTTCAACTTCTTTTTTTTTTTGTATTGAGACCAGGTCTTGCTGTATCACCCAGGATGGAGTGCAGTGGCGTGATCATGGCTCACTGCAGCCTCAACCTTCCTCAATAAATCCTCCCACCTCAGCCTTCCAAGTAGCTAGGATTTCAGATGCATGCCACCACACCTGGCTAATCTTTTTTTTTTTTTGGAGAAACAGAATCCCACCATGTTGCCCAGGTTGGTCTTGAAATCCTGAGCTCAAGTGATTCGCCTGCCTCAGCCTCCCACAGTGCCGGGATTACAGGCATGAGCCACTGCGTCTGGCCCTACTGTCTATTTTAATTCCTTGTTTATAATTTATAACTTACAAGTTCCTTTGCATTTTCCCAGTAATTAGCTAAGTAGAAGCATAACTGAATGCTTAGAGGTAGTTATTTAAGTTATTATCAAATTCCACCTTTTTGTCTTTTTAAAAAGCTAGGTAAGAATGTGGCTGTCCTAAAGAGGTACACAGTAAATGTAATTTACTACCCCAATCTATATTAGTAAAGCTTGAATATTTAGTATGATAACAACGTAAAATACTGTTTTTCCTTTCTGTTCTCTGTAACATTCAATTCTTGTTAGCAAATGAGGTTCAAAGGGAACATGGACACAGCAGGAGCTAACTCAAATTGTCCAATCTTACTATTCTCTAGCAACCCTGGATAAATACATAATAAAAGAGAAAGCTCAAAGCAACACTTAAAATTCAACTTTTGAAATGCTCACTTGTCCATCTGTACCTTTGAATTTTATGATAAGAGATAAGTGAAACTTGGCTGTGTGGGTTTTTTCTTTTTTCTTTTTTACTTTTTGAGATAGTCTCCATCTATTGCTCAGGCTGGATCCTGGCTTGATCCTGGCTTACTGCAACCTCCAACTCCCTGGTTCAAGTGATTTTCTTGCCTTAGCCTCCCAAGTAGCTGTGATTACAGGTACACACCGCTATGCCCAGCTAGTTTTTGTATTTTTAGTAGAGATGGGTTTCACCATGTTGGCCAGGCTGGTCTCGAACTCCTGACCTCATGATCTGCCTGCCTCGGCCTCCCAAAGTGCTGGAATTACAGGCATGAGTCTCTGTGCCCAGCCTGGCTGTGTGGTTTTGAAGTCATTGATAATAGAAGCATATTGTGTAAGTATAACAGAGTGGTTATAATTATAGACTTTGGAATTAAGGAGAAATATGTTCAAATGGTAGCTCTGCCACGGAGGAGCAATGTGCTAAGTAATTTAAACATGGGAAGCCTTAGTTTCCTTAGCTTAAAAAAGAAGACAATATCTACCTCAAAGCATTACTGTGGGGAGCAAATGAAATAATACAAATATGTAAAGTGTCAATCCCACTGTCGTTCTTGTTATTATTTTCTTTTTCCTGAGGACGGAGACCGTGTCTTGCTTATCTTTGTATTGCCTAGTACCTAGGTGGTGTCTGCCCACATTTTTTAATTGACTGGAATTTCAAGTTGATTCAGTCATCATCAGATTTCATTGAGAACTGAGTAGGATATGAGACTAGTTCAAACTGGTTGTGTCAAAATAGCCTACATTTGCCCAGGTGTGGTGACTCACACCTGTAATCCCAGCACTTTGGGAGGTGGAGGTAGGAGGATCACCTGATCCAGGAGTTCGAGATCAGCCTGGCAAACATGGTAAAACCCTGTCTCTACAAAAAATACAAACATTAGCCAGGCATGGTGGCAGGCACCTGTAATTCCAGCTACTCAGGAGGCTGAGCAGGAGAATCACTTGAATCTGGGAGGCAGAGGTTGCAGTGAGCTGAGATGGTGCCATTGCACTGCAGCCTGGGCGATAGAGCAAGACTGGTCTCAAAAAGAAAAAAAAAATAAGCCTACATTTTGTGATCCTGGAGTTTAGCAAGTAGGCTTCACTCTTTACAGGATTCCTTATTATACAACGTGAGGAAATGGGCAATGCTCTTCAAAAGTCTCCCTGTGAGTCAAGAAACTGCAGTATATTGCCTTTCTTAGCTAATGTGATTCATCTGATTAAGGGTAAAAAAAAAAATAATTTCCTAACAGAAGCAAGAGCCGCGCCTCATAGTCACTGGTAAGAATTATAATGTAAATTGATTGTGAGTCCTTAAGAACTCCATATGCCAGGCTATTTGAAGATCACTTTCTACCCAGAGTAAGAAAATAATGTTGCTCAAGGGCACCAGTTCTGGCCGGGCACCGTGGCTCACGCCTGAAATCCCAGCACTATAGGAGGCCGAGGCAGGAGGATTGTTTGAGCCCAGGATTTTGAGACCAACCTAAGCAACATTCAAAATGCTGTCTCTACTAAAAATGCAAAAAATTAGCGGGGCGTGGCAGTGCACGCCTGTGGTCCCAGCTACTCAGAGAGCTGAGGTGGGAGGATCACTGGAGCCTGCGAATTCAAGGCTGCAGTGAGCCGTGATTGCGCCACTGCACTCCAGCCTAGGCAACAGAATGAGACCCGGTGTCAAAAATAAATACATAAATAAAAGTAGGGCATCAATTTAGTCTAAGTTTGTGAAGGCAGAAGGAACGTTCATCTTCTGAACACAGAGCCACAGGAGAGAGGCTAGAAAAACCGAGGCATCTCTTGTCCGCTCCTTGAGAATTAATCAGAGAGGTATGGTAGTTCAGAAGGCCTATCATGTGCTATTAAAAAAACACATGAGATTCTCTGGTATTCAGTGCATATAACAGTCTTCCTGGATAAGAGGACTGGCTCAACTATAAGAGAGACAGAGGCTGACCAGAGAAGACCCAACGAGTTGTCCCTAGCCCTTCTCCTTTCATGAACCTCTGTGTTCTAAAATGAATTTTGCTTTAGCCAGAGACTGCTAGTAGAAAATATCAATCAGGCTGTGTGGTCAGAGGCTAAGAGAGGGTATCAGAAAGAGAAATGCAATCTTGAAGAGTGGAATTACTGACCTATAAGGAATCATGTCAATAAGCGTCTGGCTGGTTTCTGTGGCCATGGTTATCTTGTTTGCAATCACAGTGAAGCCAATAATCTGTAGGGGGTAAAAAAAAAAAGGGGGGGTGGCATATGATTACCTAAATATAGTGCATCGCTTCCAGTAGCAGAGTTGCCCATAGCCTCTGGCAGGACAGAAAATGAAACAGGCAGCAGTCCCTATGCATGCAAGTCGGAGAGAGAGGCGTGGCTAGTTCAGCGGAGCAAGGCAGGCATTAGAGATCTTTCCTGAAGCTTTTGGTTCTCTAAGCTCCTTTCGGCATTGTAGCCAGAGTGCGAAACAACTTGGTCTGTGACACGTGATGGAAACAAATGGATGCCATGAACTTCTGTAGCCCCACCAACTTTATTTATTTTTTCTTGTTTTAATATTTAATATCTTTGAATCTCAATGGCTTTCAGTGAGATTGATCCACTTAAATACAGAATGACTTGGAAAATACCTGTCTCTTTGCTCCTCTTTAAATAAAGAGATGTGTATTTCAGAGTGTATCAGGAAGTGGGGAATCTCCCCACCAACTTTAAACATCTAGATTAATATAAACCTGTTTTCGGATAATGGCTGTATCAAGTTTTCAGTTTCAAAAGTTTTTAGTTCCAGGTACATTGTAATAATACAGATATGCCTTTCAGGGGCTTGTTGAGGTATATGAAGAGAGAAACATGATTAACCCTTAATAATGTGGAGCAACATTTAATTGCACAAAGAAAAAGTTCTGTAGCAAAGCAAGTACCTGCTTTCCGCCCGCTTTCATTTACTTCTAAAAATGGCAATTCTCCCTTTAGTCCCTGACTTTTAATTAGAGGGAAAAGAGACAACCTAGCAGCTGTTATAGCTTATAAAGACTCTGCATTGATGCGGATTAAACCGGAGACAAGACACCTCCATTCCTAGGTTTTAAAATAGCAGTTATACAGTTGCTTTATCCTATTCTTCCTACTAACACGTACGTCTTTCCCCAGCATCTACTGCAGGAGTTCAACCAGACGCTGAACAGTACAGCAGCTGGCTAACCTGTGATACTGACGAATACCCCTAGGAAGTCTACAGATTAGAATGGAAGGAAGAATCTGGATTACAGCTTGGATCAGAGAAGAAGAGTCTTGGTTTCCATATAGTTAAGAGGCAAGAAGTATGGCAAGTATGGCAAGGAACTCTTATTTCCAGTATAAAGGTAATATTTGCTCACAGAGAAAAATGAAGTAAATATGAAACATAGAAAAACAGAAATAACTCATCCAAAGACAACTATTGTTACTTTTTTTGTGTTTGCTATACAGCTTAAATAGACATAAATTATGAACATATAGTGTGTATAATTTCTTATAGCCAAGGGTCCCTTGAATTACCAGTATAGTCTACCTGGATCTCAGTTGTTGTGTTGAAAATTTTCCTAAATATTGAGTCTGCTCTTTTTTTTTTTTTTTTTTTTTTTTGAGACGGAGTTTTGCTCTTGTTGCCCAGGCTGGAATGCAGTAGTGCAATCTCAGCTCACTGCAACCTTTGCCTCCTGGGTTCAAGCGATTCTCATGCCTCAGCTTCCTAAGTAGCTGGGATTACAGGCATGTGCCACAACACCTGGCTGATTTTTTTAGTAGAGATGGGATTTCACCAGGTTGGCCAGGCTGGTCTTGAATTCCTGACCTCAGGTGATCCTCCTACTTTGGGCTCCCAAAGTGCTGAGATTACATGTGTGAGCCATCGCACCCAGCTGAGTCTGCTCTTAAGGACAGATTGATAGATGTGTGCAGTTTCCTCCAGCACATCTAAACATTAGTAGTTTCTTCGTGGGTGCTGTGAGAGGCATTTTAGACCCTAGACCATGGGTGCCTCCATCCTCCCTGTCTCATTTTCCTCACCGCTAGGGGTAACAGGGAGGTCTTTTTCTAGTTCTAACCTGCATCTCTAATCCCTGCTATGTGGCAGAAACTCTGTCCCCATCACTTGACTTGACATGTGTATAGGTAGTGTATTGCAGGCTTCAATAGCCTGTGAGCACAAAGTAGGTCACAAAAAAGGTTAATGCCTAAATTGCAATTATTCTAAGCCTTCACCTATTTTATTGCTGGACCTCTGTTTCCTCCCCTACCTTACCTCGTGGGGCATTGTAATTACTTATAGCATTCTCCAAAGGAATATACCCTCCCTCCCACCCTCCCTCCCTCCCTCTCTTCCTTCCTTCCTTCCTTTTCTTCTTTTCGTTTCTTTTTCTTCTTTTTTCTTTTTTCTTCTTCTCCTCCTTCTTCTTTCTTCCTTCTTCTTTTATTTTTTAGACAGAGTCTTGCTCTGCTGACCAGGCTGGAGTGCAGTGGTGCAATCTCAGCTCACTGCAACCTCTGCCTCCTGGGTTCAAGCAATTCTCCTGCCTCAGCCTCCTGAGTAGCTAGGACTACAGGCGTGCGCCACTATGCCCAACTAATTTTTTGTATTTTTAGTAGAGATGGGGGTTTCACCATGTTGGCTAGGCTGTTCTTAAACTCCTGACCTCAAGCAATCCACCCGCCTCCACCTCCCAAAGTGCTGGGATTACAGGCGTGAGCCACTGAGCCTGGCCCCCAGAGCAATATCTTGACTGTGGCTCACAAACCAATCTGTCAGCCATAGACAAACCACAACATTCTTTGCACTCTCACTTCTCTCTTTTCCTTATAACTCTGGTTCATGTTGATTGCTTTCAAGGCTGTGTAAACCAAAAACAAAATTCTAAGGCCCCCAATCATCGGAATGGACCCCACCTCTTAGCCAAGGGAATTCCAAAGTTAACCTGAAAAAACTAGTTCAGGCCATGATTGAAGCAGGGGTCAGACATACCTGATTACATCCCTCCTCCCTTTTGGAATTCAGGAAAAGTCAACCAGCATTAACCTCAAAACAGACCCTTAAGTCTGATAAGAAACATTTACAACCCATTCTCTTTGAAGCCTGCTACTTGCAGGCTGCATCTGCATGACACAACTTTGGTCTCCACAACCCCTTACTGTAACCCAGACATTCATCTCTATTGATAATAACTCTTTCTATCAATTACCAATCAGAAGAATTTTAAATCTGCCTATGATATGGAAGCCCCCACTCCTTCAAGTTGTCCCACCCTTCCAGATCAAACCAGTGTAAATCTTACAGGTATTGATGGATATATTGTGTCTCCCTAATGTGAGCTTGGCTCACTGCAAGCTCTGCCTCTCGAGTTCACGCCATTCTCCTGCGTCAGCTGTACCCTGACCACCTTGGGCACATGTTGTCAGGACCTCCCTCCAGAGGCTGTGTCACAGGGGCTTCCTTAACCTTGGCAAAATCAACTTTCTAAATTGATTGAGACCTGTGTCAGATACATCTGGGTTTACAGGCTGCTTGAAGGAACATCACTATGATCCTTGGTGCTGATGTCGCTTAAGAGAGGGCTGAGCGTGGTGGCTCATGCCTGTAATCCCAGCACTTTGGGAGGCCGAGGTGGGTGGATCACGAGGTCAGGAGATCGAGACCATCCTGGCCAACATGGTGTATCAAGAATATGATACATTGTTACTAACTGTAGTTACTATGTTGTACACCAGATCTCTTGAAATTATTCCTCTTATCAAACTGAAATTTTGTATCCTTTGGCCAACATCTCCCCAAACCACTCTCCTGCAACTCTAGCCCCTGGTAACCACCATTCTACTCTTCACTTCAATGAGTTCAACCTTTTTAGATTCCACATATAAATGAGATCATGCAGTATTTGTCTTTCTGTGCCTGGCTTATTTCACTTAACATGTCCTCTGGGTTCATCCATGTTGTCCCAAATGACAAGATTTCCTTCTTTTTATTTTTTATTTTATTTTAATTTTTTAAAACCAAATACCCAGTCTTTAAGGAGAAGGATTTCCTTTTTTCTAAAGGCTGAATAGTATTCCATTGTATATGTATACCACAATTTTTTAAAAATCATTTTTTGTTACATGTCTGTCAACTAATACCTGTATATACCACATGTATCCATTTATCTATTGATGAACACTTGGGCTGATTCCATATCTTGGGTGTTTTAAATAGTGCTGCAGCGAACATGAGAGTGCAGGTATCTACTCAACATACTGATTTCATTTCCTTTAGATACATACCCAATAGTGGGATTGCTGGATCTGCCTTCAGGGTTTTGAAAAATCTTTTGAAAAACAAGCCTTTCAGCTTCTGGCCTTTATGAATTAATAGCTTTTCACACGTTCAAAGGGAAAATAATATGCACCTCTACAAGAAGTAGGCAACAGTCATAGGAAAGTTTAGTCTAAAGTCTCAAGACAGTATTTTTCAACCTTAAAGAGGATAGACCTGGATTAGTTAGTGTAAGATGGGTTATGCTGTGGCAACATACAAGTCATGAGATTGTAGCATTTTAACACATCGAAGTTATTTTTTTGCCCACTCAAAGTCCGTGGTGTGTTGGTGTCTCTCAGGCAGCTTCTTTGCAAACAATGCCCCGGGGATTTGAGCTAATTTCACCTGGGGATTCCATTTTCTTTTCTTTTCTTTTCTTTTCTTTTCTTTTCTTTTTTTTTTTTTTTTTTTTTTTTTTTTTTTTTTTTTTTTGAGACAGAGTCTTGCTCTGTCGCCTAGGCTGGAGTGCAGTGGCGCAATCTTGGCTCACTGCAAGCTCTGCCTCTCGAGTTCACACCATTCTCCTGCATCAGCCTCCCGAGTAGCTGGGACTACAGGTGTCCGCCACCATGCCCAGCTAATTTTTTTGTATTTTTAGTAGAGACCGGGTTTCACCATGTTAGCCAGGATGGTCTCGATCTCCTGACCTCGTGATCCGCCCGTCTCAGCCTCCCAAAGTGCTGGGATTACAGGCGTGAGCCACTGCTCCCAGTCTCCATTTTCTTAACATACTGCTCCTGTCATCATCACAGCAGGGGAGGAAAGAAGAGGGAATTTGCACCTATTCACCTCTTCTTTGGCTGAAGTCACTGGGTCCTCCTAATTGCAAGAGAGACTGGGAGGTGCAGGGGGCATACGATTACTTGGTTAACTTGAAGCATCTTTGCCACAGACCACCTCTTAAAAAAGAAATAATTCTCATTTTTTTTTTTTTTTTTTTTTTTAAGATGGAGTCTCGCTCTGTCGCCCAGGCTTGAGTGCAGTGGCGTGATCTCGGCTCACTGCGACCTCTGCCTCCCAGATTCAAGCGATTCTCCTATCTCAGCCTCTGGAGTAGCTGGAATTATAGGCACACACCACCATATCCGGCTACTTTTTGTATTTTTAGTAGAGACAAGGTTTCACCATGTTGGCCAGGCTGGTCTTGAACTCCTGACCTCAGCGGGTCGGCCCACCTCAGCCTCCCAAAGTGCTGGGATTATAGGCATGAGCCACCATGCCAGGCCCCAAATTCAGCAATCTTAAAATGAAAAATGCTGACTTAGAAAATCTGAGCTTTATTGATGAAAATATCTTTATCATGGTAAAATGTTAATTATAACTGTAACATATAAATTTTACCAGCAGATTTTAGAAAAGAAACAAGAGGCCAGGTGCGAAAAAGAAAAGAAACAAGAAACATTATTATTAGACAGCGAGCCCTAGCTCTGCTACTTACTAATGACATAGATTAGAAAAAACATTTAACATCTCATTTGCCTCAATTTCTTTGTTATATATATTTATTTTTATGAAGGTATAATTTAGATACAATAAAGTGCAAAGCTTTTAGATATAAAGTTCTTTTTTTTTTTTTTTTTTGAGATGGAGTCTCACTCTGTCGCCCAAGCTGGAGTGCAGTGGCACGATCTCGGCTCACTGCAACCTCTGCCTCCCAGGTTCACGCCATTCTCCTGCCTCAGCCTCCCGAGGAGCTGGGATTACAGGCGTCCACCACCTCGCCCGGCTAAGTTTTTGTATTTTTAGTAGAGATGGGGTTTCACCATGTTGGCCAGGATGGTCTCGATCTCCTGACCTTGTGATCCACCCACTTCAGCCTCCCAAAGTGCTGGGATTACAGGCGTGAGCCACCGCGCCCGGCCAGTTCTATGTGTTTTGAGGAATTTATATGCCAGGTAACTGCCACCCTAATTAACACCTAATTAACACATGAAACATTTCCATCACCCTGATAAATTAATTTTCTACCACTTACTATTTAATTTTTCCACGTGGGCAGCCACTAATCTTTTTGTCATGACAGATTAGTTTTTCCTGCTCTAGGAATTCATGTAATGGAATTATACAGTATGTAGCCTTTTGTGTCTTTTTTCTTTCATGCTACATAATGTTTTTGAAATCCATCCATGTTGTACACACAACGTGTGTGTGTTTATCTCCAGTTTGTTCCTTATTGCTGAAAAGTACTCTCTTGTAGGAAATCATTACACACATTACAATATGTTACATTTTGTGTCTAGTATCTCTCTCTACTTTGTAGAGGTGAACAGTCAAAACAATTAGAATTGAAGCATGGAGAATAAAATCAGGATTCCAAAAATGGGATAGAAGCAGAAGCAGTATATTCTAGGATCTTGGCAGTAGCCAAAATGAACTGTTTTGTGGACAACAAAGTCATCTGTAGGGACCTTAACATTGGGGCATAAGGTGAGTCGCAACCAGGGTGCCCAGTGATCTATATAAACTAGGGCTACAAGATAGGCATCATTAGGAGATTTGACTGGTATGTCTGTATTTCTTGGGAAGGACTGGTCTTGACTCTATCCTCAGCTAATTGCTGTTGTTGAGATTGTGTTTGCTGAATAAGCTTGCATTTTGCTTGCTTGAGTTTTGTTCTTTTTTTTTTTTTTTTGAGATGGAGTCTCGCTCTTTCGCCTAGGCTGGAGTGCAGTGGTGCTATCTCAGCTCACTGCAAGCTCCGCCTCCTGGGTTCATGCCATTCTCCTGCCTCAGCCTCCCGACTAACTGGGATTACAGGCACGTGCCACCTCAACTGGCTAATTTTGTATTTTTAGTAGAGACAGGGTTTCTCCATGTTGGTCAGGCTGGTCTCGAACTCCCGACCTCAGGTTATTCGCCTGCCTTGGCCTCCTAAAGTGCTGGGATTACAGGCGTGAGCCACCGCACCCAGCCTCTGCTCTGTGGTTCTTGAGCCAAACCTGTACTGTTGGATACATGTCCATTTTTGAGGCCATTTCTTTCTGAAGGCTGGGGTTCGGGTATGGGTTCTTATTGAACAAGATGTTCAGATCTTCCAGTTGTTTCTCCGTGAACATCGTATCTTTCCTTTGTGAATGCATCTGGTTCTAGCCATAGGAAAGGGCTGTTCATTTCCTCCTTGGTTCTTTGGCCCTTTGTCTGTTATCGTTTAAACATGAGATTGCTTGTGCCTCAATTCTTGGATTTCATTTTATTTTAATTTTTTTAGGAAGGTCCTCTGAGTCTGACATCTTCTAATCTAGATGTGCTCCTATGTTCAAGTCCAGGGATGAGCTGCCTCAATTTCCTTATTGTAGCATAGTGAGAAGGAATGGAGGTTGAATAACAGTATGATTTCAACTACATTAAAATAAAAATAAAACATTTATGTAGAAAAAGATGGAAATTCACCAACATTGAGGCTAGGCCTGTCATATGTTTGTCTGAGAGAAGAAAGGAGTGAATAACTGAAAATACTAAAATATCATTAGTAGTTGACTTTGGACGGTGCAACTATAGGAATTTCTTTTCCTCTACCACTTTTTTAAACTTCCTTATGTTTTTCAAACTTAGAATGAGCCTGTATTTCTTTCACAAGGGGAAAAAAACCTTATCTTTGAAATATTATGAGAATGAGGCAATAGATAAAAGTACTTGGAAATAAGCATTTTGTGGGGCAGATCTATTGTGCTATTGTGACTATAGTTAATAATGTGTACTTGGAATTGCTAAGAGAGTAGATCTTAAATGCTCTCACAACAAAAATAATAACTGCTGCTAGGGGTGCAAGGTGAAAAAAATTAAAAATGATAATTAGGCCAGGCGTGGTGGCTCACACCTGTAATCCCAGCACTTTGGGAGGCCGAGGCGGGTGGATTACCTGAGGTCAGGAGTTTGAGACCGGCCTGGTCAACATGGTGAAACCCTATCTCTACTAAAAAAATACAAAAATTAGCTTGCCATTGTGGCACACACCTGTAATTCCAGCTACTCAGGAGGCTGAGGCAAGAGAATTGCTTGAACCTGCGAGGCAGAGGTTGCAGTGAGCCAAGATTGCACCACTGCACTCCATTCTGGGCAACAGAGCAAGACTCTGTCAAAAAAAAAAAAAAAAAAAACAAACTTGATTTAACTTTTCATAATGTGTATCTACATCAAAATATCACATCATAAACTATAGATTCAATTTTTATTTGTCAACTATAGTATCAAAATATTTTAGAAAAAGAAAATAAGCATGTTTTCACAAATATAAGCATATATCGAAAACTAAATGTATTCAGCTTTTACACAATTCAACTCAACTTTTTAAAAAATATTAAAATTATGTAAACTATGAATTTGGGACGTCAAAAACACCTACCAGAAATAATTCCATGGGAAACTCAATGGGATACTGATTGAAAGAAATTCTGATACATTTGTTGATTCGCAGAGCAACAACAACTGTTAGAAATAGTAGAATGCTGGTGGAATTAGCTTTTGGGAGAGCTACACAGTAATTAATTATGTCCTGAAAGAAAATAAAATTACAGAGGCTTAGAAAGGGATATAGTAATTGCCTAAGTCTAGAAATGGACACTGTAGATTAACTCAAAAAGAAGTCCCCAAGTAGAGTTTCTGGATACAAAGGTCTCTATGGGCATTACTAGAATAGTGAGGGCAAGCATGGTGGGGGTGACCATTTATGTAAAAAGAGGGACAGTAATGTTCAATAAGGACAAGGAGAGAATACACTGTATGTTTTAGTATAATGAACAGGCCCTAGAAGTTCTGTTTATAAGCCAATAGTTCTTAGTTTTCCCAAATAATATACTGTAGCTTAGCTCCTACCCTATTCTTACATTCAGGAACTACTTAGTATTGTATATCCTTCAGATGTTTTAGGAGACATGTCTGTTATAAGGTAGGTAATGAAAAGAACTGTGATATATACAATATCTTAAAGGTCAAATTTTAATGTATATCATGATAGTTTAAAAGGCTGACTGAAATGGTTAGTCAACTGAAAGCATGGTCTGGCATCTGCAATTAATCAAGACCCTAATTCTCCAATAAAGGAAAATATTTCTAGTACCCTCTTGACTAAGCTGCTATTGGCTGTGTCTCCTTTCAGAACGGGCAGGAGTCTCCCCACTGAGGTCCACCTCTCTTTGGAGGCAAGAGGAGTGGCATTTGTAACTCTCGATAAGAGTTGAAATTACTCACATAGAAGAAGGAGATGGGACCGGCATGGAAACTAATCATAATCCCGAAGATGCAAGTCAGCTGGGACAGCATGATATGCAGTGCCACAGCAGCCAGGTAAGCACTCATTGCAGACTCCGGAAGGTAAGTGGCAATGAAGCCCAAACCCAATACGCCCATTATTAGCTGCAGAGAAGAGAAAACCAGAGTGGGGCAGAATGTCTTCAATCCAGCAATGGCACCAATGGCGCTCTCCAGGAAAAGAAGAGTTTCCAATAGAAAAGTTAAGATAGGCCCCTTTGGTAACTCTTATAACTCTCTTTCCCTAATGAACAGAAGTTGATAACATGGGTCCTTGTATGTTGATCAGAGCCTCCTGACAAGTGCTAGCCCACACTAGTACTTCCTTTCCTCCTTTGTGAGCAGTCAGCTCACTTAAGTTCTTGCCCTGGAATCTACTGCTCTCTAGGTTGACTTGGGGAAAACAGGGACAAGGTGATCAGAACAAACCTTTGCCTATTTATTCATTTATGAGACAGGATCTCACTCTATTGCTCAGGCTGGAGTGCAATCATAGCTCACTCTAACCTCAAACTCCTGGGCACAAGGGATCCTCTGCTTCAGCTTCCCAAGTAGCTGGGACTACAGATGCACACAGCACTGAGCTAAGTTTTTTTTTTTTTTTTTTTTTTTTCGTAGAGGTGGGGAGTCTTGCTATGTTACCTAGGCTGGTGTCGAACTCCTGACCTCAAGTGATTCTCCTGTTTTGGCCTCCCAAAACCCTGGGATTACAGGCATGAAAGCACTGTGCCTGGCCTGCCTTTGCCTTTTTAAACCTCTTTCATTAGAAGCTTTGATAGCCCTTTTCAGGAGATGTTAACATTCTTCTGAGGAATGTAGCTTTTCACAAAGGAGAAGATAATTCCAAAACAGTGGGATCAAGCTCAAACTTCTTGGCCTTTGACTCTTATCTTTACTGAGAATGATTAAATTGAATTTATTTGTTTTCAGGATTATGCATATCCTGAAGAAAAATAAAAAAAGGTATTTTACATGTCAATATACATATATATAATTTATATTATAGCCAGGCGTGGTGGCTCATGCCTGTAATCCCAGCACTTTGGGAGGCTGAAGCAGGTGGATCACGAGGTCAGGAAATCGAGACCATCCTGGCCAACATGGTGAAACACCGTCTCTACTAAAAATACAAAAATTGGCTGGGCGCGGTGGTGTGCGCCTGTAGTCCCAGCTGTTGGGGATGCTGAGGCAGATGTGAGCCACCATGCCCAGCCCTCTTCCTTTTTTAGATGAAAAAAGCTGAGGCTTGAAGGAGGAGAGAAAGCATGTATGAGGCCGCTTGACAATTAAAAGGCTGCTTGTGTATTTTGTCTTATCCCACAAGATTAAACTTTTTAACCACAGGAAACTATATATTGTTTTTTAAATTTTTGGCCTGTTAAAGTACCAAATTCATTTCTCTGTGCCAACTAAGTATAACTTATTGATGCTTACTATGTGACAGGCTCTAGGCTAAATACTTTGCATGCGTTTTTTTCACTTAATCCTCCTAAGAACCCTGCAAAACAAATATTATTCCTGCTTTACACATGAGGAAACTGAGGCCCACCAAGGTAAAATAATTTACCAAAGTTCACACAGCTCATAGTGTCAGGGCTGGAGTCTGCCCACGTTGATAGCCTGCCTTTGTAGGTACCCAATAAATCTTTACCTAATGAAAGACAGTCCCAGGGGAGATCAGTGAAAATCAACTAGAGAGTGGGTTAGTTGAGAAAAAAGAGAAATAAGCCTGGAAGATGTAACTTGAGTTCAGTGGATGAACTTTTGGTGATAGACTCTCAGAGGAAATTAAAGACAGTGTCAAAATAAGTTTTGAGATTTTAATGAGTCATTCATATTATTGTCCTTTAGCTGTGGTCCTTGTCAATGCAGAAAAAGGATTCCAGATCTGACTCTAAAGCTTACTAACCCAAAGATAATGTGTGAGCCTGTGAGGCTATTACTATTATTATTATTATTATTATTATTATTATTATTTTGGAGACAGGGTCTCACTGTGTCACCTAGGCTGGAGTGCAGTGGTATGATCACAGCTTACTGCAGCCTCAACCTCCTGGGCTCAAGTGATCCTCCCACCTCAACCTCCTGAGTAACTAGGACTACAGGCACATGCTACCATGCCCAGCTAGATGAGGCTATTCTTGTTGATAGAATATAAAGCAATTTTTGGCCAGGTACAGTGGCTCATGCCTGTAATCCCAACAGTTTGGGAGGCCGAGGTGGGTGGATCACCTGAGGTCAGGAGTTCAAGACCAGCCTGGCTAACATGGTGAAACCCCTTCTCTACTAAAAATACAAAAATTTGCTGGGTGTGGTGGCATGCACCTATAATCCCAGCTACTCGGGAGTCTGAGGCAGGAGAATCACTTGAACCTGGGAGGTGGAGGTTGCAGTGAGCCACCATTGTCCCATTGCACTCCAGCCTGAGCAACAAGAGCAAAACTCCATCTAAAAAAAAAAAAAAAAAAGAATATGAAGCAATTTTTTAAAAGGTAAGATCAGGAGTGGAACTCTGGACTAACAGTCCCCAACCCCCCGGGGCCACGGACCGGTACTGGTACTGGTTTGTGGCCTGTTAGGAACTGGGTGCTGCACAGCAGGAGGTGAGCAGCGGGCAAGCAAGCATCACTGCCTGAGCTCTCTGCCTTCTGTCAGATTAGCCACAGCATTAGATTCTCAGGGAAGCATGAACCCTATTGTGAACTGCATATGCAAGGGATCTAGGTTGCGTGCTCCTTATGAGAACCAAATGCCTGGTCATCTGAGGTGAAGCAGTTTTATCCCAAAACCACCACCCTCCCTGGCCCTGACCTGCCATTTGTGGAAAAATTGTCTTCCAGGAAACTGGTCCCTGGTTGCAAAAAGGTTGGGGACCACTGCTCTGGACCATTGTCCCTTACACCCTTTGTCTTAGAGGAGAAAGGACTGAAGAGAATGTTCAATATCTCATCCTAAATCAGTGGTAGATGATTTCTGAAGAGAGAGAAGTTTATCACTAAGGAGACACCCTATTCACACAGCCTCCGATTTTTCAAAAAATCAATCACTGCAGTTCCAGGTATATCACAATGGATCACAGGAGCAGTATAAGGAAGGGGTCTGTTTATAGCCCCTTTATTCAGTTCCTTTTAAGGGATTTGAAGACTCAGATCCTACCTGAATAATCCCAGTCAGAAAAGTTGTGGTTGCCACCACACTCAAGGATTTATTATAGCCCATAAGATAGGAGGGGGCAGAAAACTCATCCTTGAGGAACGATCCCATGACCAGGTGACCATTGTTGAATGGGCTGATTTTCAGAACATTGATCAGCAGAGCACTCACCAGGAAGAAGGAACCTATGGAAGAAGATGTTAGGCGGAAGGTGAAATTTCAAGTCCAGGTAAACTGATATTGACAAAAGCAAGGTATAGTTGAATTCTGGCTTGTCCTTCATCTGAATAACTTTTCTCATTTGAAAGTGGCCATTGAGAAGTAAGAAAGATTGAGAAAGAGAACTGTGGCTCCACATATTGTGACCAACTCATGGAATTTAGATGGTGGTGGTGTAGGTATTTAGTCTCTTTGTATTATGGGCATGTTGAGTGGAATAGAGAAGTTGACTGAAATGGGTGTCGGCTCAGCTACTGTGTCTGCTCTTAGAGAAGGTTAAAAGTGAGATGGCAGCGAAAATACTAGAAAACAAAGCAACCGCCAGGTGTGGTGGCTCACACCTGTAATCCCAGCACTTTGGGAGGCTGAGGCAGGTGGATCACCTGAGGTCAGGAGTTTGAGACCAGCCTGACCAACATGGAGAAACCCCATCTCTACTAAAAATACAAAACGAGCTGGGCGTAGTGGCACATGCCTGTAATCCCAGCTGCTCAGGAGGCTGAGGCAGGAGAATCACTTAAACCTGGGAGGCGGAGATTGCAGTGAGCCGAGATGGCATGATTTGCACTCCAGCCTGGGCGACAACAGCAAAACTCCATCTCAAAAAAAAAAAAAAAAAAAAAAAGAAAGAAAAAGAAAAAAGAAAACGAAGCAATCAGTAACAATAGGAAGAAAAATAATACTGACACTGAGGTAAATTAAACTTATTTCAAACATTATTTTGTTTAGTCCTCATATTGTCATACCACATATGAGAGCAAAGGTACACCTTAACTTTAAATTTACCCAACATAAATAAATTTCTAACAACCCTTATTATAAGTATTTGGAAATGATTGTGAGGTTCCTCAGAAACTTGGAAATATAGGAATAAAGTTGTTTTCTTGGTGTTCAAATGTAAAATCAACACATAATGGATTGAATAAAGACATGAACTATTCTTCATTTTTATTATTTTATTTTGAGATGGAGTTTCACTCTTGTTGCCTAGGCTGGAGTGCAATGGCGTGATCTTGGCTCACTGCAACCTCCGCCTCCCGGGTTCAGGCAATTCTCCTGTCTCAGTCTCCCAGGTAGCGGGGATTACAGGCACCTGCCACCACGCCTAGCTAATTTTTTGTATTTTTAGTAGAGACAGGGTTTCACTATGTTAGCTAGGCTGGTCTCAAACTCCTGACCTCGTTATCCGCTTGCCTTGGCCTCCCAAAGTGCTGGGATTACAGGCGTGAGCCAACGTGCCCGGCCCAGCTATTCCTAAAAAAGGAAAAGTAGCACTTCACATCTGGAAGGATGGGATGTTAATCAGACTGAACATAAAAACATATATAAAGAATGTGTCAGCTGGGCGCTGTGGCTCACGCCTGTAATCCCAGCACTTTGGGAGGCCAAGGCGGAGGGATCACCAGGTCAGGAGACCGAGACCATCCTGGCTAACATGGTGAAATCCCATCTCTACTAAAAATACAAAAAATTAACCGGGCGTGGTGCGGGCGCCTGTAGTCCCAGCTACTCGGGAGGCTGAGGCAGGAGAATGGCGTAAACCTGGGAGGCGGAGGTTGCAGTGAGCCAAGATGGCGCCACTGCACTCCAGCCTGGGCGACAGAGCGAGACTCCGTCTCAAAAAAAAAAAAAGAATGTGTCATTCAGAATGGTAAATGTTGGTGGATTGGTCAGTTCAGTGGAGAAATCTAGGAAAAGGCACATCACTGAGTAAATACTGGCAATAACCTTCTAAACTTATGGGGGAATTTTGTGATTTGATTTCTATGCAGGCTCACCTAGGTGAAGTAAATGTGCTGATTCTATGACCTTTAATTAGTCTGGCCTCTGTAATAAGTTATTTCTAATTATAAATTAGTAGATGGACTTTTGACTCAGGGAAGGGAAGTACTTATCCTAGGGATGTCAGTGTTTTGATTACTGTGGTAACATTTTCTCATTGTAAATTAGTAAGCTGGCTTGCTGTATTACAAGTCAGCCCATGGAGTTTGGTTAATATGGGTCAGATGAAAGAAATATCTGCTCTAGGAGTATTCACATAATCATTTCTGAATCTTCTGGGTTGAGGGAAGTCAGATGCCAATGTGTGGTGATTTCTCAAGGAAAGTACCTCTACCCTTTAATTTCTTTGGGAAACAACTTGCTGGCCTGTTTTCTGGTGGTGACAATAATGATACACTAGAAGTATTTATTTCTACAATCTGAACACTAACTGTATGGATAGAATGTCCACCTCCTGCTTCCTTTCTTTCTATCTTAAAGATAGTTTTATGTTGGGCTCCTTAGCAATAAATATATGATCAGGATGGAAACTTCATCCACCACATGTGTATTTCAGTGCTGAACTCACCAATGGACATTTGATGACATGATCCAAAAATTACATAAATTACTGAAGAACAGAAAGCTGCATAAGCGATGTTGAGAGGAGGAATCAGTTGCCTTGCCAGCAAACTAAGTGTCAGGCCTGAAAAACAAGATAATTTAAGAAAAAGCAGCTTGGCTTTAAAAGTCACCTTAAATAAAAGCTGTAAAGAATATTTAAAATAAAAATCATCCATGTGTATAGCTGACTGAGTGTGGTAACAGTATTTCTGAACATATAGTACTTCATTAGTACTTTTTATTATCTGCTTTGATTCCTAGCTTCTCTTCCTATTTTGCCATATGCTTTTTACACTTCAATCCAGTATCATAGGCTGAAACATCGTTCACTGCAAGGTCTTAATACTAAACTTGTGAAGCAAATACCACAGCAATAAGATCCCTAATTCCAACAGCTCAAAAGCAGCCCCATCCTTATTCCTAGCTAAGCACAAGCAGGCCCTGGGAATTCTCCAGGGCTGAAGATAAAACTGGAGAGCAAGGCAAGAATCACACTTCACTGACTTGAAGTTGGTATGTGTTGGTTCTCTTCCATAGGCCAGTCACTCCAGCCTCTTCCTTCAGCTCCTTCTCTAATACTTTCTTTTCTAAGAAGCACCATGAGAATTTGGAAATTTTGAAGCAAATAGACTAACAGGCATAGTGTCATCCTTTTGATGTTTCAAGCCCCTATTTCCTTCCCTAAGAGTCTGTCCTCAATTTACATCATACCAATATACTCATCTAAATTCAATGATGAATTTAGTGAGGTGGTTTATTGTCTTAGATAAGCAAGGCTCCTTTTTATAAGACATTTCAAACATATACAAAAATAGAGTTTAATGAATTCCATACACCCATCATCCACTTCAATGGTCAACCCATAACCAATCTATGCTCCTACTCCTCTCTCACCCTATATTACTTTGAGGCAAATCCAAGGCATTTGATTATTTAATCTGTAGATATTTTGGTATGTGTCTCTAAATGATAATACTCTTGTAATTTTAGTACAATATCATCGTTATCCACTCAGTGTTCAAATTTCCCTGATTATCTTACAAATGATTGTTGTGGTAGAGGGTCTCTAAGATGATGTACAATGATCAATTGGTATTCTTGCCCTTATATAATTTCCTCCCCATTAAGTGTGGAATAGACTTACTAATTTGTTTCTAAGGAGTAGACTATAACAAAAATGACAGGATATCACTTCTGAGGTTAGGTTGCAAGAAGACTTTTGGTTTCCATCTTGGTTGCTCTCTCATTCACTACCTGCCAGAGGTGGCTTCAAAGGTTTGTAATCTATGCAGTCAAGACAGAGTCCTAGGCTTAGAAGGACTTTGCACTTGGTTTAATGCTTTGCTGTCACTGTCTTGAAATTCTGAATAATTTCTGAACTAAGAGCCCTGTGTGTTTATTTTGTATTGGGCCCAACACATATAGTTGGTCCTGCCAGCCGCCATGCTGTGAATATGGAGAAGCCAGAATGGGGAGGAACTCAGGCCTGCCAACACCCATATGAGTGAGCCTGGAAGCAGATCCTCCAGCCTCAGTAGAACCTTGAGATAACTGCAATCTCACCTTGAACCAGAGGTATGGTGAGTTTTGGGGTGATCTTTAAAAAATTATTTGCTGTTACATGTTGTGCTTTGTTTCACAATCTGTGTGTCTTAATCAGGACCCAAATATGGTCCTTACATTGGTTGATATGTCTCTTAAGTCTCTTGTAATCTATAGGATTTCTTCACCACATTTTTGTCCCCTAGGCAAGGCTCTATTGATTGCAAGAAACAGAAAATCTACTCAAATTAGCTTAAACAAAATAGGACATTTATTAAAAGGGTGCAAAGGGCAATTAGACCTCATCAGAGACTGGAACCAAACTAAAAAGCCATCAGAATCCAAGGCTGCTACCTTCCCATTCTCTTTGTCTCCAGGGTTCACGGTATCCTGTCTTTGTTTCCAGTTTGGGACTATTATGAACAATATTGCTATGAATATTCTTGTGCATGTCTCCTGGTACACAGATTTACAAGTTACTCAAGAATATATAGCTTGAATTTCAACTTCTGGGGCATTTATTAAATAATGCCAAACTGTTTTCCAAATGGTTGTGCAATTTATACTACCACCAGTAATGTATGACAGTTCCCATTATCCACATCTATGCCAGCACATGATATGCCAGATTTTTAATTTTAGTGTGCATGGTGATAATTCATTTCAATTTCATTTTCTGCTTTATTTATTACTAATAATGTTGAGCACCCTTGTCTAGTTATTTTTATGGATTTATAGGAGTATGTATATTACAAATAAATCCTTCGTTGTATATTGTTTTGCAAGTATCTCCCATTCTGTGATTTGCTTTTCAATCTTTTTTTTTTTTTTGATATGGCATCTTGCTCTGTCTCCCAGGCTGGAGTACAGTGGTGATTGATCTTGGCTTGCTGCAACCTCCACCTCCTTGTTTGAGTGATTCTCCCACCTCAGCCTCCTGAGTAGCTGGGACTATAGGCGCGCGCCACCACGCCCGGCTAATTTTTGTATTTTTAGTAGAGACGGGGCTTCGCCATGTTGGCCAGGCTGGTCTCAAACTCCTTACCTCAAATGATTCACCCACCTCAGCCTCCCAAAGTGCTGGGATTACAGGCATTAACCACCGTGCCTAGCTGCTCTTCAAACTTCACAGTGGCTTTGAATAGATAGAATTCTTAAATTGTACTTACTTCAGATTGATCAGTCTTTTCCCTTGGGCTTTTCCTTTTGCTTTTGGTGTCTTATTTAAGAAACCTTTTTCTACCTCAGGATCATAAAGATATTCTCTTATGTTATTCCAAAATGTCCTTTTTGCTTTAACTTTTACATTTAGGTCTTTAATCAACCAGGAATAGATTTTTGTGTATGGTGTAAGGTAAAGGCCTGAAATGTTTTTTTCTGTATAGAGACCCAAGTGTTTTACATCATTTGTCACTAAAGGCCTGTCTCTATAGTGACATATCTGATACACAGTGTGTGTGATTCATATATGTGTGACTCTTTTTCCTGTTTCATTGGCTTAATTGTTTATCTTTGCAATATTGTACTGTCTTAATTGCTCTAATTACTTTAGTAATAGTTTTGGTAATTAATTTAGTAATCTCCATTTTTATTGTGAAATATAACATGCATGTAGAAAATGCATTAAAATAGATTAATAGATGTCAAGCTTACTTAATATTTATAAAACAAACACCCACGTAACTACCACCCAGGTCTGATTACAACACCACCTCTCCCCACAGAAGGATTCATTATTTTGGCATTTATGATAACAATTTCTTTGCTTTTCTTTATCAGTAGTGTACATATCCCTATATAATATAGTTTAATTTGCTCCCATTTTGAACTTTATATTAAGAGTTATACTGAACACAATTTTATTTCTGCTTTTTTTTTTTTTGAGACAGAGTCTCGCTCTTTTGCCCAGGCTAGAGTGCAGTGGTGTAATCACAGCTCCCTACAGCTTCAACCTCCCAGCCTCAGGGAATTCTCCCACCTCAGTCTCTCAAGTAGCTGGGACTACAGGTATGCACCACCATGCCCAACCAAATTTTTTGTATTTTTCATAGAGACAGGGTGTTGCTATGTTGCCAGGCTGGTCTTGAACTCCTGGGCTCAAGCAGTCCACCTGCCTCAGTCTGCCAAAGTGCTAGGATTATAGGCATGAGCCACTGCGTGTAAGCATAATTGATTTTTATATGCTGATTTAGTATCCAGCAATATTCATAAAATCTTATTATTTTCTTTGTTTTTCTTTTATTTTTTATGCCTTCTTAAAATCTTTTTTTGCTTTTAAAAATCATATTAATTTTCTTTATACTGTTTTGAATTCTTTGCATAAAAAATCATCTGTGAATAATGAAGCTTTATTCCTTTATAATTCTTATACTTTGTGTTTCTTTTTCTTGCTTTAATATACTGTGTATGCACTCCATCATAATTTTGAATAGCCCCTATTTACTTTTTTTTTTTTTGTGGACAGTGTCTTGCTCTGTCACCCAGGCTGGAGTGCAGTGCTATGACCTTGGCTCACTGCAGCCTCAACCTCCCAGACTCAAGTGATCCTTCCACCTCAGCCTCCCAAAGTAGCTGGGACTACATGCGCTTGCACCACCACACCTAGTTAAAAATTTTTTTTTTCAAATGTGTTTATTTATTTTAGTAGAGATGGGGTTTCACCATGTTGCCCAGGCTGGTCTTGAACTCCTGAGCTCAAGAGATCTGCCTGCCTTGGCCTCCCAAAGTGCTGGGATTACAGGCATGACCCACCATGCCTGGCCCCCATTTACTCTTGAAAAGCAATGTGTAGCATGAAGAGAAAATCTTTTGAAATTTATGGTTTTAAATAACTAACCAATGCTGGGAAGGTAAGAGAATTACTAGGTTAGCAATCTGAGAATTAAGTCATCTAGCCTCATTTAAACTTAGGCCATAGTGAAACAGAAGGAATTAAAATTTCCAAACTTCCCAACATCTTAAAATTTTCAAAAATTTTAAACTAATTTTAGAATTACAGAAAACTTACAAAAATAATGCAGTTTCCACATATCCCTTCCACAGTTTCTCCTAAAGTTAACATTTCATATAGTCATAGTATATTGATCAGAACTAGGAAATTAACATTAGAAATTAAAAACTTTATTTGAATCTCATCAGTATTTTCTCTAATGTCTTTCATTTTGTTCTAGGATTCTATCTAGAGTCTCACATTTCATTTAGTTGTTATTTCCCCTTATTCCTGCAATCTATAAAAGTTCCTTAATTTTTACCTGTCTTTCATGACTTTGACACTTTAAAAGAGTATTAATAGATCAGTTATTTTGTCAAATACTCCCCAATTTTGGTTTGTCTTATATTTCCTCATGATTGTACTAAGGTTATACACTTTTGGCAAGAATACTACAGAAATGATGTTGTATTTTTCTTATTACATCATATCACGGGATTCATAATATTCATATATTTTACTACTGGTGATGCTCACATTGATCACTTAGTTAAGCTATTTTCTCCTCATTCTTCTATTGTAAAGTAGTGGGGTAGTTAATAAATATCTCAAGGGAGATACTTTGAAAATATGCAAATACTGTTTCTTAGTTTTGCAAACTTTCACCCACTAGTTTTAGCATCCACTGGGTAGATCTTATGTACAATTATTACTGTAGTATTTTCATAAAGGTGATTTTGTATTTTCTTCTTTAATTCTACATTTGTACATTGGAATTTTACTATGAGGAAGATCCAGCACCTTTTTAATAAGGTCTTCATCATATAGTATTTTTGTTTCATTTGAATAAAATTATTGTCATTAGGTATTCAAATGTAAGTACAATTTTTGAATTATTCACACTGCAAATTATCTTATTCACATAAATTAAACTAATATTCAATCCGTTAATCAAGTATTAAGAGCTGGTTGGTAGCCAGGCGCAGTGGCTCATGCCTGTAATCCCAGCACTTTGGGAGGCCGAGGCAGGCGGATCACAAGGTCAGGAGATCGAGGCCATCCTGGAGAACACGGTGAAACCCCGTCTCTACTAAAAATACAAAAAAATTAGCCGGGCGTGGTGGCGGGTGCCTGTAGTCCCAGCTTCTAGGGAGGCTGAGGCAGGAGAATGGCGTGAACCCGGGAGGCGGCGGAGCTTGCAGTGAGCGGAGATCGTGCCACTGCACTCCAGCCTGGGCGACAGAGCAAGACTCCGTCTCAAAAAAAAAAAAAAAAAAGAGCTGGTTGGATTCATTCATTCACATAGCTATGTAATCTTTTTTTTTTTTTTTTCTGATGGAGTCTCACTCTGTTGCCCAGGCTGGAATGCAGTGGTGTGATCTCAGTTTACTGCAGCATCTGCCTCCCAGGTTTAAGCAATTCTCCTGGCTTAGCCTCCTGAGTAGCTGGGATTACAGGCACATACTACTACACCTGGCTACTTTTTGTATTTTTGGTAGAGACAGGGTTTTGCCATATTGGCCAGGCTGGTCTCAAACTCCTGACCTCAAGTGATTCACCTTCCTCAGCCTCCCAAAGTGCTGGGATTACAGGTGTGAGCTACCATAACCAGCTATGTAATCATTTTTATTCAACAAATATCTTTTGAATACCTACTATGTGCTAGGTGTTGTGGTGGATGCTAGATATTACTCTTATGTCATTCTTATTTTGATACAAGATTATACTGATGGCTTGCTAATTTAGCAATGGGATATCCTCCAACTTTGGTCTTTATTTAAATATAAGTAGAAACTGATAGGGGGCTCATAGTTAAAGCATCAGTTCCAAGAGTTAGCTGTCTCATTGCAGCACCATAGGAATACGCTAGAAATTTTTTTCATAGAAGTAAAATGACTATATTAATACAAATGGGCCATTTTGGTTGTAGCTGCCACATGAAAATTTCTTTTTGCAGGAATGCAACTAGTACATATGGTAACTTAGTGTGAATATTCTCTTATTCTGAGAATGCAAGGCTGGTTCAATATTCAAAAAATCAGTTAATGTAACCTGCCATATTAAACATCTAAAGAGAAAAACCACATGGTCATATCAATAGATTAAAAAAAAACCATTTCACAAAATACAACATTCATTTATGATAAATTTCTCAGCAAACTGGAGTAGATGAAAACTTCCCTAACCTAATAAAGGGCATCAACAAAAATCCTACAGCTAACATCATACTTAGTGGTAAAAGACTGAGTGCTGGCCGGGCGCGGTGGCTCAAGCCTGTAATCCCAGCACTTTGGGAGGCCGGGACGGGCGGATCACGAGGTCAGGAGATCGAGACCATCCTGGCTAACATGGTGAAACCCTGTCTCTACTAAAAAATACAAAAAAAAACTAGCCGGGCGAGGTGGTGGGCGCCTGTAGTCCCAGCTACTCGGGAGGCTGAGGCAGGAGAATGGCGTGAACCCGGGAGGCGGAGCTTGCAGTGAGCCAAGATCGCGCCACTGCACTCCAGCCTGGGCGACAGAGTGAGACTCCATCTCAAAAAAAAAAAAAAAAAAAGAAAAAAGACTGAATGCTTTCCCCTGTGTTCAGGAACAAGGGAAGAATGTCTATTCTCACTATCCTTATTCAACATAGTATGGGAAGTCTTAGCCAGTATAACAAGCAATAAAAAGTTATAAAGGCCATTCATATTAAAAAGAAATAAACATAACTGTCCCTATTAACAGATGACATGATTGTCAATGTAGTTAATTCCAGGGAATCTACAAAAAATTCTTAGAACTAATAAAGAAGTTTCAGGATACAAGAAAAACACACAAATATCAATTGTATTTTTATATGCAAACAATGAATAACTGGAGACTGAACCATCATTTAAACCCCCAAAACGAAATTCTTTGGCACAAATCTAACAAAACTGTAGGATCTGTATGCTGAAAGCTACAAAAGGCTGATGAAAGAAATCAAGGGACCTAAACAAATGGAGAGACACCATAATCGTGGATTGGAAGACAACATAATAAAGATGCCAGTTCTCCCTGAAATAATCTGTAGATTTAATGGAATAGCTATCAAAATCTAAACAAAAACCTTTTTTGGTAAATTTAGATAAGCTGATTATAAAATGAATATGGAAGAATAGTTAAAACAATTTTGGAAAAAAAAATAGCTGGAGGAAGCATATCACCCAAACTTAAAACTCACTGTCAAGACATGGTATTGGTAAACGGATAGACACATAGATCAATAGAATAGAGTGAAGAGAATTTAGAAGGAGACTCGCACAAAAGATGTCTATTTGATCTCTAACAAAGGTGCAAAAACAATTCACTGGAGGATATTCTTTAAAAATGGTGTTGAGGCCGGGCATGGTGGCTCATGCCTGTAATCTTAGCATTTTAGTAGGCCAAGGCAGGAGGATGCTTGAGGCCAGGAGTTCCAGACTGCAGTGAGCTATGTTCACACCACTGCACTCCTGCCTGGGTGACAGAGCAAAATCCTGTCTCTAAAAACAAAACAAAAGCTCAAAAATTAACCACAAGAAAAAAATAAAACCTCAATGGAAAAATAGGCCAAGTACTTGAACAGACCCTTCAAAGAAGATATGAGGATAGCAAGTTAGGCACATGAAAAGATGTTCAACCTCATTAAGCATTAGGGAAATGCAAATTAAAACAATGATGTGATACCACTACATACTTCTTAGAATGGCTAAAATAAAAGGTACTAAAAATGAGACTATCAAAATCAAAACCTTTTGCTCTGGAAGACTGTTAAAGTATGAAAATGCAGGCTCCAGACTGGGAGAAAATATTTGCAAAACCTGAAATATTTTGCAAAAACAAAATAACTAGTATCCAGGATCTACAAAAAATGCTCAGATCTCAATAGTAAAAACAGAATTTAACTAGAACATGGGCAAAAAACGTGAAGAGCCATTTTATGAAAATAACAGATGGAAATTAGCATATGAAAAGATGTTAAATATCACTAGCCATTAAGAGAATGCAAACTAAAACCACAATGAGATATCACTACATGACTATCAGAATAGCTAAAATAAAAAATAGTGACAACATCAAATGTTGGTGAGAATACAGAGCAACTGGATCACTCATAGATTGCTAGTGGGAATGTAATATGTTAAGCCACTTTGGAAAACAGGTTGGTGAAAAAAGGCAACAGGCAACTCCTATATACTCCAGCAACTACACTCCTAAGCATTTATCCCAGATAAATGAAGACTTAACATTTATTTTTAAAACCTGCACATGAGGCCAGGCACTGTGGCTCACGCCTGTAATCCCAGCACTTTGGGAGGCCAAGGCGGGTGGTCACTTAAGGTCAGGAGTTTATGACCAGCCTGGCCAACATGGTGAAACCCTGTCTCTACTAAAATACAAAAATTAACTGGATGTGGTGGTGTGCACCTGTAATCCCAGCTACTCAGGAGGCTGAGGCAGGAGAATTGCTTGAACCCAGGAGGCAGAGGTTGTAGTGAGCCGAGATTGTGCCACTGCACTCCAGCCTGGGTGACAGAGCGAGACTGCCTCTCAAAAACAACCACCACCACCACCACCACCAAACAAAAACACTTGCACATGAATGTTCATATCATCTATATGTGTAATACTAAAACCTGGAAGCAATCCAGATATCCTTCAGTGGGTAAGTGTTTAACTATACCACGGACTATTACTCAAAAATAAAAAGTTATGGCCAGGTGCAGTGGCCCATGCCTGTAATCCCAGCACTTTGGAAGGCCAAGGTGGGCGGATTACAAAAATTAGTCAGGCATGGTGGCGGGCGCCTGTAGTCCCAGCTACTCGGGAGGCTGAGGCAGAAGAATGGTGTGAACCTGGGAGGTGGAGCTTACAGTGAGCCAAGATAGCACCACTGCACTACAGCCTGGGTGACAGGGTGAGACTCCATCTCAAAAATAAATAAATAAATAAATTAATTAATTTTAAAAAGTTATAAACAATTGATATATACAATAATCTGGATGAATCTCCACAGAATTATGAGTGAAAAAAATCCAATACCAAAGGGTTATATGCTGTATGATTCCCTTTAGATAACTTTCTTGAAATGTTAAAATTGTAGAAGTGAAGAACATAATGATTGCTAGGGATTAAGAGGAGATAAGGACAGGAGGCAGGTAGTGGTGGCTGTAAAAAGACAACTTGGCCGG
Organism: Macaca mulatta; assembly: GCF_049350105.2. Classification (NCBI taxonomy): domain Eukaryota; kingdom Metazoa; phylum Chordata; class Mammalia; order Primates; family Cercopithecidae; genus Macaca; species Macaca mulatta. The sequence goes on along the minus strand of NC_133409.1, from coordinate 146,248,888 downwards.
GCGCGGTGGCTCACGTCTGTAATCCCAGCACTTTGGGAGGCCGAGGCAGGCGGATCACAAGGTCAGGAGATCGAGACCATCGTGGCCAACACGGTGAAACCCCATCTCTACTAAAAAAAATTAAAAAAAAAAATTTAGTTGGGCTTGGTGACGGGTGCCTGTAGTCCCAGCTACTTGGGAGGCTGAGGCCGGAGAATGGCGTGAGCCAGGGAGGTGGAGCTTGCAGTGAGCCAAGATCGCGCCACTGCACTCTAGCCTGGGCGACAGAGGGAGACTGTCTCAAAAAAGCAAAACAAAACAAAACAAAAACAAAAGCAAAAGACAACTTGAGGGATCTTTGTGGTGGTTAAAGTGTTCTCTATCTTGACTGAAACAATGCTGATATCCTGGTTGTGAGACTGTACCATAGTTTTGCAAGATATTACCATTTGGGGAAACTGAGTAAAGGGTACATGGGTTCTACCTGTTGTTGCTTACAAACGCATGTGAATCTATAATTATCTCAAAATAGAAAGTTTAATTTTAAAAATATTGACAATATCAAGTGCTCATGAGGATGTGGAGGAAATGAAATTCTTATGCTTTGCTGGTGGGGATGTAAAATAGTAGCAAAAACCACTCTGGAAAACAGTTTGGTGGTTTCTTATAAAGTTAAACATACACGTACCTTGTGACCAGCAATCCAGCTCCAGCTTAGTAAAATAAAAACTATGTTCACACAAAACCTGTGCATGAATGTTCATAGCAACTTCATTTGTGAGAGACCAAAACTGGAAACACAATCTCTATCCACAAGTGAATGGATTAACAAAAAGCTGTGATATATCTGTATAGTAGAATATTACTAAGCAATAAAAATTAACTATTGATACACACAACAATTTGCATGAATCTCAAAGGCATAATGCATAATGAAAGAAGCCAGCCTTTGAAATTTACCTACTGTATGATTCCATTTATATGATGTGCTCAAAAAGACAGAATTATGGTGCTAAAGGACAGATCAATGGTTGCTAAGGGTTATAGATTGGCAGGGGGATGTGACTTTAAAAGCATGGCATGAGAGTTCTGGAGGTGATGGAACTGCTCTGCATCAATTGTGGTGGTGGTTACACAAATGTATATCTGTGTTTGTTTTTTTTTTTGTTTTTTGTTTTTGAGATGGAGTCTCGCTCGGTCACCCAGGCTGGAGTGCAGCGGCACCATCTTGGCTCACTGCAACCTCCACCTCCTGGATTCAAGCAATTATCCTGCCTCAGCCTCCCAAGTAGCTGGGATTACAGGTGCACACCACCATGCCCAGCTAATTTTTGTATTTTTAGTAGAGATGGGGTTTTGCTATGTTGCCTAGGCTGGTCTCAAACTCCTGATCTCAATCAATCTGCCTGCCCAGGCCTCCCAAAGTGCTGGGATTACAGGCATAAGCCACCAGTCCCAGCCATGTGTGTTAAAATCAATCTGAGTATACACCAAAAGGGAAAAAAAGCCAATTTTATTATTTGATAATTTAGAAACAAATAAGTAAGTAAAGATTTAAAAAGTCATCTGTTTTCCCCAGTTAACAGTGCTGTACTAGAGTCAGATTTCAGCCACAACTTGTTTATGTTCTTGACCTCTTTTGTGCTATCCACAGCCTGCCTGATCACAAGCTTCAACCCTGCCTGCTGGGCCTCAGAAAAATAGAGAAATGGAGGTGTTTAAAGACTATCTGGGGAACTATAAACTACTGTGAGTAAAGGATTTATAAAACCCATTCTATTTTTTGAAGATGAATTTGATCTTGGGTTAACTTTCTAGCTCTGTTTCCCTGGAAACCTTATAATGGTAGAATGGCAACTGTGTTACCAGGCAGAATTGCTTATGGTAAAAACGAGCCCAAATAGTATATTCCATCTGGACCAAGAGGACTGTGAATGAAAGATATATCCAGTTGCAAGCCCCACCTTTGGGATTCTCTGAGCATAGTGACTCTTACAACTGGACTTGTCCCTTGTGGGACTCTGGGAGCAATATTTATGGAACTGTTACAAGAGTTGTTGATTCCTATTCGGGAAACGAGTTTGTAAAGCCCAGATAAGCTCCCACACCTATCTGTGTATCTTGTTGTCTTGCATCTGAACTGCTACTTGGAAGACCAAAGAGTGGGCACTGGATTGCTTGTCACTTGCTGGAGAGATGCTGGCATGCTATGTTTCCTATCCTTTACCTTTTTCTTCTTTTTTGAGACAGGGTCTTGCTTTGTTGCCCAGGCTGGAGTGCAGTGGTGTGATCACTGCTCACTACAGCCTCGACCTCCTGGGCTCTGGTGATCCTCCCACCTCAGCCTCCAGAGTAACTAAGACTGCAAGCACAAGTCACCAGGCCCCACTAATTTTTGTATTTTTTTGTAGAGACAGAGTTTCACCATGTTAGCCAGGCTGGTCTGGAACTCCTGAGCTCAAGCAATCTGCCTGCCTTGGCCTCCCAAAGTGCTGGGATTACAGGCATGAGCCACTGTGCCCAGCCTATCCTTCCCCTTTCTAGGTAAAACCAATGCCAAGTGAGATGTATTATAGTCATGAGTATGAAATAACTAGTTAAGGAAAAAAATAACAAAGAGTGGATGTTACAAGTACTCTGGAAAGCATTCAGGGGTCTAAACTAAATCAAGTCTTTTGGAACCACCCTGGAGACATTAGAAATCTGGCAGATAAGGGAACAAATGGTAATGCTGTGAATAAAATTCAATATTTTTTTTCTATTCATCTAGCACAAGTAATTGTTTACCCTGGGCATGTGGACAAGGTCTGATACATTGTCTTTGGATGAACAGGCTTCATATCTTCCTTACCTTGGGGAACTTGCACAAGGCCAACACTTATACCAGCAAGTAAGTCTCCAAGAAGCCAATCTTTTAATCGATACATACACATCCATTCTAGGAAGGGAAAGATTGTAAGCATGCATCGTAGGAACCTGTGCCATGAGCAGCTGTGTGAGAGAAGAGCAGAGACTTGGTTAGTTTCTCCAAAGAAAATGCCCACATAGCCAATAAAAGGCATTTGGCCCACATAGCCAAGAAAAAGCAGAGTCTTGTCAGCACTACTGACAGTTTGACATATTGGACCAGATAATTCTTTGTTGTTGGGCTGTCCTGTGCATTGCAGGATGTTTAGCAGCATCCCTCATCTCTACACATTTGATATCAGTAGAACTCCCTCCTTCAGCTGTGACAGCTAACAACAACGTCTCCAGACATCACCACATGTTCCCTGGGAGACTAAATCACCTTAGCTTCAGAACCAAGTGCTATGTATATGTCAAGAACTAAGCCATACACATCCAGCATGTAATCAGTTCTGTGTTTTCATAGGATGTTTGGGAAAAATTAAACCTACCAATTTTCCAGTAGAAAAATGGACTGCTGTTGTTTTCTCTTGACAAGGACAGTGTTTTGAGGGTGACATTGATAGGCGGAAGGGCAGTTAACACATTCATGTCATTCCCAATTAGGAGAGTCCCCAAGTGCGAGGCAGGTGCATAAAGTGTGTTCTTTCTAATTATGACCCTCTGTGGAGGAGAGGAGAACATGGCACTAAAATTTTTACCAAACATTTACTCTGGCCTTGACCTGTGACACGTAGAAATTAGTAGAAAATACAGAATATGAAGTCCTGTGCTTAAGGACTTAGTTATGTAAAGAAACAACTTTGGCCGGGCGCGGTGGCTCAAGCCTGTAATCCCAGCACTTTGGGAGGCCGAGACGGGCGGATCACGAGGTCAGGAGATCGAGACCATCCTGGCTAACACGGTGAAACCCCGTCTCTACTAAAAAATACAAAAAACTAGCCGGGCGAGGTGGCGGGCGCCTGTAGTCCCAGCTACTCGGGAGGCTGAGGCAGGAGAATGGCGTAAACCCGGGAGGCGGAGCTTGCAGTGAGCCGACATCGCGCCACTGCACTCCAGCCTGGGTGACAGAGCCAGACTCCGTCTCAAAAAAAAAAAAAAAAAAAGAAACAACTTTATAAAATAAGACTTTATTATCCTTTAGCCCAGTAGATCTCAACTAGATGTAGTTTGTTCCCCTGTGTACATGTGGCAATGTCCAGAGACTTTTTTTTTTTTTGAGGTAGAGTCTTGCTCTGTCGCCCAGGCTGGAGTGCAGTGGCACAATCTTGGCTCACTGCAGCCTCTGCCTCCCGGGTTCAAGCAATTCTCCTACCTCAGCCTCCTGAGTAGCTGGGATTACAGGCATGTGCTACCATGCCTGGCTAATTTTTGTATTTTCAGTAGAAGTGGGGTTTCACCATGTTGGCCAGGCTGGTCTTAAATTCCAGACCTCAGGTGATCTGCTCGCCTCGGCCTCCCAAAGTGCTAAGATTACAGGTATAAGCCACTGTGCCTGGCCCAGAGACATTTTTGACTCTTGCAATTGGCAAGTGGGTAGAGGCTAAACATCACAGAATGCACAGACCAATTCTCCAAAAGAAAGAATTTTCTGGTCCAAAATGTCAATGATCCTGAGATTGAGAAAACCTGCTTTAACTTTCAGATCATCTAAAATGACAGAATCATCATTAATCAACCAGGAAAACCAATTTGGTTTTAAATTGCTTTTTGTTATTTAGATCTTAGCATGGGTTGAAAGCAAAAAGTATGAAGATTTTTCGTGTGTAAACTGAGCTAGATAATTGGGATTTGACTACAACAACAAATATAACTTTAACGTAGTCAGGGCTGAAGTGCGTGCTCAGACAAGTAATTTTACATATGTTTTACTCTCACAACTATGGGCATTACTATTGCTAAGGTAATTAATGCCAAATAAATATGACTTTACCAAGGTCACAGGAATGAGCAGAGATGGGGCTAGAAACAAGGTCCTTGATTTTAGCTCAGTGTTCTAGCCACTCCTGCCTCCAAATTTCCTGTTGGCAGCTGTGAAATGCTGCTTGACAGCCATGAGCAAGACCATTGGTTTGGAAGGAACATCACATTGCTGTTCTTAGGAGAGTCCCTGGGTGTGTGGCAGGTGTACAAAGTATGCTCTTTCTAATTATGAGCCTCTGTGGAGGAGAGTAGAGCATGACACTGGAACAGTTTGTTCCTTCACCTGGTTCAGTCTCCCTTCCTCTCTGTGTGTCACTTAGGGAAAGACCAGCCAGCCACCCAAGGCAAAGTCAGCAAAGCTCTTCCCCATGGTGAAAAATACAATGGACATGGAGTGATGAGGCTTTAAGAGTGACAGGAACTAAGGAGGGAATTAGAGGAATGGAAGTTGAAGCTGATGGGGAAACAGTATTAGCATTTAGACATGAATCTGGATTTCAGTTAAGACATCTTTTTTTTTTTTTTTTTTTGAGACGGAGTCTCGCTCTGTCGCCCAGGCTGGAGTGCAGTGGCGATCTCAGCTCACTGTAAGCTCCGCCTCCCGGGTTTATGCCATTCTCCTGCCTCAGCCTCCCGAGCAGCTGGGACTACAGGCGCCCGCCACCTCGCCCGGCTAGTTTTTTGTATTTTTTAGTAGAGACGGGGTTTCACCATGTTAGCCAGGATGGTCTCGATCTCCTGACCTCGTGATCCGCCCATCTCGGCCTCCCAAAGTGCTGGGATTACAGGCTTGAGCCACCGCGCCCGGCCCAGTTAAGACATCTTAAAAGTGAGAAATAGAAAAATCAAAATGAAAGCACAGAGGAGATTTTGATAAGAGGGGGGATTTGCAGTTGTTAAAGAGGAAGAAAATGAGGAAAGATATTAAGAGGTTTTCTGCAGGAAGAAAGAGATGGGGTTAAAATATTATTTTATTTACATTAAAAAACTCACTTATGGTCAGGCGCAGTCGCTCATGCCTGTAATCCCAGCACTTTGGGAGGCTGAGGTGGGCGGATCACAAGGTCAGGAGTTTGAGACCAGCCTGGCCAATATGGTGAAACCCCATCTCTACTAAAAATACAAAAATTAGCCAGGTTTGTAGTCCCAGCTGCTTGGGAGCCTGAGGCAGAAGAATCACTTGAACCGGGGAGGCGGAGGTTGCAGTGAGCTGAGATAGTGCCACTGCACTCCAGCATGGATGACATGGTAATACTCCATCTCAAAAAAAAAAAAAAGAAAAAAAAAAACCTCATTTATCTAGTGCTATTTCCTAGTTGCTTTACAAATACTCTTTAAAACCTCATAATCACTTTATAAGGCAGGTACTATTATCATGTTGATCTTACAGAAAAGGAAACTGAGGCACAGCAGGGTTGAATAGCTTACCTAAGGTCACACAGCTGAGAAGCAGCAGGACTCGTATTCAAAATCAGGCAGCCTGGCTTCAGAACTGTGCTTTTTTTGTTTTTTTTGAGATGGAGTCTCACTCTGTAGCCCAGGCTGGAGTGCAGTGGCGCAATCTCAGCTCACTGAAACCTCTGCATTCTGGTCTCAATTCTCCTGCCTCAGCCTCCCGAGTAGCTGGGATTACAGGCACATGCCACCATGCCCAGCTAATTTTTGTATTTTTAATAGAGATGGGGTTTCACCATGTTGGCCAGGCTGGTCTTGAACTCCTGACCTCGTGATCTGCCAGCCTCAGCCTCCCAAAGTGCTGGGATTACAGGCATGAGCCACTGCGCCCAGCTAGAACTGTGCTCTTAACTACTGTGCTGTGCTACCTTTCTGGTCAAAATTCAGAAGTGGAGAGAACCGTATGTTTTAGAAGTAGGGAGTAACAGTTGCTAGAAAGCTTATGGGAGGCAGAATGGGTCAGATTTAAGTGTCTGGATGGCAAGTCTAAGAAAGGTAGAAAGGAGTTAGGTTGAAATTTCACTGGGAATAATTTTTTATAATGAGGGTAAAGTTAGGGGAAAAGACCATCATTTTATAGAGACAAAGCCAATGTTGCCCCCAAATACCCTCTTTGGCACATGTCCCCAGATCCATCATGGAGCAGAGGAAGTGAGAGGACTAGAGAGGGATATCCAAGAGCACAACTTAAAAAAGGCAGGATGTGGACAAAGGAAAATGTTTCAAGGAAGGGACAGTCTGCATCAGGGCTGTGTAGGGACCTTCCACAATTGTCACCAACATGCCAACATACCAACATGTGCCAATTGTGGGTGATAAACCAGGGGACAAGAAGGACTAGTAAATTCAGAGTGTGAGTGATGACAACTTGAGTAATTACGATTGCTATAATGATATAGGTCATGAAGGATTCTTTTTTTTTTTTCTTTTTGAGACAAGTCTCACTCTGTTGCCAGGCTGGAGTACAGTGGCATGATCTCAGCTCACTGCAGCCTCTGCCTCCCAGGTTCAAGTGGTTCTCCTGCCTCAGCCTCTCGAGTAGCTGGGACTACAGGCGCATGCCACCAAGCCCAGCTAATTTTTGTATTTTTAGTAGAGATGGGGTTTCACCATGTTGGCCAGGATGGTCTCAAACTCCTGACCTCAGTGATCCACCCGCCTCGGCCTCCCAAAGTGCTGGGATTACAGGTGTGAGCCACTGCACCCGGCCTGGATTCTTAACCTGAGGTTTGTGGACCCCCAAGGGATCTGTAGATAGTATTTGGGGATATATGTGAAGTTACGTAGGAGAACTTATATCTTTACTTCACTAACCTCTTTAGCATTTCCTTCAATTATGAATGTTGGCAACAAACCACAATAGTATCAGCAGAACTTGACTTTGTCACCAGTAGAAATCACAAACATTTCTATATACATTACAATTGCTAAGGAGATTTGAAATATTAGTTACATTCATCACTACTTTGAAATTATGGTAGTTATTAGACCTATATTATTAAATAACAGAATTTTGGTATTTTTGATATTTAGATAACTGTATTTCAATGTAACTGGTTTTCCTTATAATCCTGCTTATTTTATGCACTAAAAAATTATTTGGCCAAGACCATTTACTAGGTGAAGACAATCTCTTTAACAAATTGTCCTGGGAAAATGGAATATCTACATGTAAAAGAATAAAGCTGGACCTTTACCTTACACTATATACAAACATTACTTCAAAAAGGATCAAAGACCTAAATTTAAAAGCTAAAACTATAAAATTCACAGAAGGAAACATAGATGAAAATATGCATCATCTTGGCCCAGAGCAGTGGCTCACGCCTGTAATCCCAGCACTTTGGGAGGCCGAGGCAGGCAGATCATGTGAGGTCAGGAGTTCGAGACCAGCCTGGCCAATTTGATGAAATCCCATCTCTACTAAAAATACAAAAATTAGCCGGGCATGGTGGCGTGCACCTGTAGTCCCAGATACTCGGGAGGTGAGGCAGGAGAATTGCTTGAACTTGGGAGGTGGAGGTTGCAGTGAGTGGAGATTGCGCCACTGCAAAAAAAAGAAAAGAAAAGAAAAGAAACAAAGATAAGAAAATATGCATGATCTTGAATGATCTTGAATTTGATAATAGTTTCTTAAATATGGCACAAGAAGTCCAGGCAACAAAAGAAAATACAGAAAAATTGGATTTCATCAAAATTAAAAACTTTTCTACATCAGACAGGTGTGGTAGTTCACACCTGTAATCCCAGCACATTGGGAGGCTAAAGCGGGCAGATCACCTGAGGTCAGGAGTTTAAAACCAGCCTGGCCAACTTGGGGAAACCCCATCTCTATTAAAAATACAAAAATTACCTGGGCGTGGTGGCATGTGCCTGTAGTCCCCACTACTCGGGAGGCTGAGGCAGGAGAATCGCTCAAACCCGGGAGGCAGAGGTTTCAGTGAGCGGAGACTGTGCCATTGCACTCCAGCCTGGGCAACAAGAGTGAAACTCCGTCTCAATAAAACAAAACAAAACACCAAAAAACTTTTCTACATCAAAGTACACTATCAACAGAGTGAAACCTACAGAATGGGAGAAAATATTTACAAATTATGTAAGATTTACAAACATATATCTGATAGAAGTTTAATATCCAGAATATATGAAGAACTCCTATAACTCAACAACAAAAAGACAACCTAATTTTACAAAGGACAAAGGAAATGAAGAGACATTTCTCCAAAGAAGATAAATAATTCACCAATAAACACACCAAAAGATACTCATCATCTTTAGTCATCAGGAAAATGCAAAGCAAAAGCAAAAACAGAAAACCACGATGAGATATCATTTCATACCTAATAAGTTGGCTATAATTAAAAAAATGGAAAATAACAAATGTTGGAGAGGACATGGAGAAATTGTACGTTGCCAATGAAAATGTAAAGTGGTGCAGCTACTGTGGAAAACAGTTTGGCAGTTCCTTAAAAAGTTAAATTTACCAAAGATTTATGATGTGATTCAACAATTCTAGTCCTAGTTATATCCCTAAACAGATTCAAACAGATCTTCTGTGCCAATGTTCATGGCAGCATTATTTACAGTAGCCTAACGGTGGTAGAAACAACTCAGATGTCCATTAATGAATGGATAAACAAAATGTGGTATATAAATACAAGAGAATATTATTCAGCCATAAAATGAAATGAACTTCTAATACATGCTACAATAGGGATGAACCTTGAAAACATTACGCTAAGTGAAAGAAGTCAGACACAAAAAGACAAACATATTGTATGATTCTACTTAAATGAAATAGCTAGAATAGGCAAATTCGTAGAGACAGAAAGCAGAAGAGAGGTTACTTGGGCTGAGGGGAGGGGAAATGGGGAATTATTGCTTAACAGAATTTCTGTTTGAGGTGATGAAAAAGTTTTGGAAATAGCGGTGGTGGTTGCACAACATTGCGAATGTCAATCATGCCACTGAATTGTATATTTAAAAATGGTCAAAATAGCCAATTTTATGTGAGACGTATTTCACTGCAATAAAAAACATTTTAAAAATTATTCTGAAAGAGGTTGATTAACTTTATCAGACTGCTAGGAGGTTCAAAGCACAAAAACAGGCTAAGAGCCCCTGTACTGCAGGACCTAGCCAGTCACAGTGGGTATCAGAGGTGGTGGTGGTAGACTCTACCTTGATGACCATGAGTACCCCATGTGGGCACTGCTGGATATGAGACTAGAAGAATCTCATTCCCCTACCATTCATCAGTCCACCATGGCTATCTTATTTATTTATTTATTTTGAGACGGAGTCTTGCTCTGTTGCCCAGGCTGGAGTGCAGTGGCACAATCTCGGCTCACTGCAACCTCCGCCTCCCAGGTTCAAGCAATTCTCATGCCTCAGCCTCTTGAGCAGCTGGAATTACAGGCACGTGCCACCACACCCAGCTAATTTTTGTTTTTTTTAGTAGAGACGGGGTTTCACCATGTTGCCCAGGTTGGTCTAAACTCCTGGACTTAAGTGATCTGCCTGCCTTGGCCTCCTGAAGTGCTGGGATTACAGGTGTAAGCCACTGTGTCTTGCTGGCTATCTTATTTTTGGTCAGGAGTCTGGTAGTCGTGGTTGATTGAACAATGGAATTATGAAATATCCTCCTTAGATACTGTAGGGACACCCAAGATCTTTATGCCCAGGAAGTTTACAATCAAAAAGGTACTACAAGACAAACCACAAAAATGACTGAAGAAAAATTACACAATCAACTACAGGATTCTGATTACAGGAACTCAGACAAGAAAGAGAAGTGGACACCAAAGGAGTCAGGTTAGGTTTCAGTCCTGCCCCGCTCGGTGGCGGCTGAACGATCGGACACACGCACCGGCACTGGACGTGGTGTGTGAAGGTGGTGATGTTGATGTTCATGTTCCCGGATGAGGAGGCCTTCCTTTTGTGTTCCTGTTGAAAGGTCTCCTCATTGTATACTTCACGTTTAACATCATATGGGAATGAGCTTTGCCTGGACTTAGAGCTGAAGCCAGAGATGGCGCTCCTCTCTAGTTGTGCCATTCCTGGATGAGTGGGAAGAGATCAAATAAAAAAGCATTTTCAGTAATCCAGATCCTCAGCGTATTTTTGAGGAAATAAAATTCCTATATAATAATGTTTTACACTTTCATAGCATCTTTCAGTTGTACAAAACTCTTTCTCAATGTTGTATAATTTTATGTGTATTCTTTTCATTTTTCAAATGGAGACAACAAAACCCAGAAGTTTAAACAGTCTTTGCTGTTTGATACTTATTAGAGCCAGGACTAGAACCCAGGTGTCCTGGTGGGAGGCCTAGTTTTCTTTATATTCAATTGCGTTGATATGTTGTAGGAAAATGATCAAGAGATAGACAGTATTAATCAACAATTTTCACTGAAAATGCTCACTATCCAGCATATATGAAGAAGTCCATATGAAGGGTTAAGTGCTCAATACAAGTCTTCTAACTCCTTCTCTAAAATAGCAGCCATCATTACCCCTTTACCTTTTACTTTTCTTCACAGCACTTGCCAGCACCTGATTCATTATTTGTCTGTTTGTCCACTGTCTGTTTCCCCAACAAAATGTAAGGCCAGGGGCTGGGCGCAGTGGTTCACATCTGTAATCCCAGCACTTTGGGAGGCTGAGGCGGGCGGATCACGAGGTCAGGAGATTGAGACCATCCTGGCTAACAAGGTGAAACTCCATCTCTACTAAAAATACAAAAAATTATCTGGGCATGGTGGTGGGCGCCTGTAGTCCCAGCCACTCAGGAGGCTGAGGCAGGAGAATGGCGTGAACCAGGGAGGCGGAGCTTGCAGTGATCTGAGATCCGGCCACTGCACTCCAGCCTGGGCAACAGAGCCAGATTCCGTCTCAAAAAAAAAAAAAGTAAGACCAGGAGGCAGGACTGTGACTATTCACAGCAGCAGCCCCAGGACCCAAAATAATGGTTTTCACTTAGCAACTTAGCAGGCCCTTAACAAATATTTCTTGAATGACTGCCAAGTATACAGTTAGTGGCCTCATGGTGTAGCAGAAAAAGCTACCGAAGTTTGAGACTAGACTGGGCAACATGGTGAAACCCTCTCTCTACTAAAAATAGAAACAAAATTAGCTGGGCATGATGGCATGGGCATGTAGTACTAGCTGCTCAGGAGGCTGAGGTGGGAGGATCACCTGAGCCCAGCAGGTGGAGGTTGCAGTGAGCCAGAATCGCACCACTGTACTCCAGCCTGGGTGTCAGAGCAAGACCCTGTCTCAAAAAGAAAAAAAAAAATCGGCTGGGTGCGGTGGCTCACACCTGTGATCCCAGCACTTTGGGAGGCCAAGGCAGGTGGATCATGAGGTCAGCAGATTGAGACCATCCTGGCTAACATGGCGAAACCCCATCTCTACTAAAAATAAAAGAAAAAAAAAATTAATCAGGCGTGGTGGCGGGTGCCTGTAGTCCCTGCTACTTGGGAGGCTGAGGCAGGAGAATGACATGAACCCGGGAGGTGGAGCTTGCGGTGAGCCAAGATCACACCACTGCACTCCAGCCTGGGCGACAGAGCAAGACTCTGTCTCAAAAAAAAAAAAAAAACCAAAACCAAAAAGAAAATATATCTATATTATCCTGCTTTTTAAAAAGATTGAAAAGATAGAGTAAATGAGGATGGATAGGGATCCATCTCTGGGAGAAAGTATAACCATTCTTAATAATCTATGTTTTTGAACAATAAGAAAAACATAAACTCTAAAATTCTTCCACATAAATGTAGAAAAGCATATGTATAAACCACATACCTATAAAATATGTTGGTAAACCCTCAAATTATATAGATTACACAATTATATAGATGATGGGTGATGCCACACATAAGTTTAATGTGTCAGCAACTTTGTTTTCCTTCAGAACAATCATCATCATCATCACCAACATTTATTGGGCATTTATCCTATGCCATGCATTGCACTAGATTTTTTCACGAGTTATGTCATTAAATTTCCACAATAATACCAGTACTACTATTTCTTTCATTTTACAGGTGTAAAACTAAGATTTTAGAAAACGTCAGTAATTGGGCCATAGTTATATATTGTATTTTTACCCTCAAAGCATTGCGTAGAAGTAGTATGCTGTATAACAACCATGAACTAAAGATCACAAATTCACTAAACCATTGAGGTGACTGGGGAATACATAAGAGGATGGGAGAGGTATTTTACAATATATCACTTAAGATAATTAGTGCTTCATGTCTCTCACAAAAAGAAAAAAAGGTAGAACTGTGTATTAAAATGTAAGGAATTCCGCCCCCCACCTCGCCTTTCTTTCCCCACATGTAGGAATACAGACCCAATCTTCCTTACTTTCCCCATATAATTGTCCAGTGTACTTCCATGAGTAGTCTCTTTGTTCCCAGTAACCTAAACAAGCCTAATTAGTCTGCTAATGACAAAACTGATATCCTGGGTCACACCGAGAGTCTAGAACCCAGCATTTTGTTCTGAAAGTGAAATTAAAGCAGGATTGGTGTAAAATAGGCAAAATATGACCGTCAAGGAGTGGTGGGAACAGTGGGGCTGGCAAAGGCAGCAGAAGCTGCTTAGCTCCAGCCATTCTTGCCATTGGTCAATGGGGGGCCCGGAATAGCTTAGATCTGATCTTTTCCAGGAGAAGCCATAATGCCAGATTTTTATGTGGAATCTTCTGACTTTTAAATGTTGTCAATTACTTTACATATGTTTACATATACATCTACATATGTATGTATATGTATATTTTTTATTTTTTATTTTTTTGGAGATGGAGTCCAGCTCTGTCACCAAGGCTGGAGTGCAGTGGTGCAATCTTAGCTCACTGCAACCTCCACCTCCCAGGTTCAAGCAATTCTCCTGCCTCAGCCTCCCAAGTAGCTGGGATTACAGGCGTGCGTCACCACACCCAGCTAATTTTTGTATATTTGGTAGAGACGGGGTTTCGCCATGTTGGCCAGTATGGTCCTGAACTCCCTATCTTAGGTGATCCTCCCGCCTCGGCCTCCCAAAGTGCTGGGTTTACAGGCGTAAGCCACCGCGCCAGGCCTATTTAAAGTCTTTCAGCAGAAGTAGTAATACGCACAGAGATGCACTTTGGGAAGATGAAATGTGCCAGTGTTGTGTTCTAGAGCTGAGCTGTCCAGTATGGTAGCCACTGGTGACATGTGCCTATTTAAACTTAAAATAAAAAATTCAGATCCTCAGTTATACTAGCTAGATTTCAAGTGCTCAACTGCCATATGGCTAGTGGTTACCTTACTAAACAGTGCAGATATAAAACATTTCCATCATCACAAAAAGTTGTTGGACAGTGGAGATAGGAGAGACTGAGGCAAAACAGCCAATTGGAGACCATTAATATTATGATAATCTAGGAGAGGTTATCAAGTCATAAACTCCTACAACCACAGTGAGGATGGCCAGGAGGAGCAGGTGGAAAGTTGTCTTTAAGGAACTCCAACAAATGTCTGGCTAACAGCAGCAAGAGTAAACACATGGTTTCCTTATTATTGTTTTTTAAGTAATTTTCTTTGGAATTTCTCCAGCTCCATTATGTCTTTCTTGATTGATTTCATGTACTAGCAGGACCCTTCCCAAGAAGATGCAATGACCAGAAACTCCTACTGTTGAGTAGGCCCCACTTAGCAAGACCTACTGAATCAGAAACTCTGGGGCCATCAGTCTGTTTTAAGAAGCTGTCCAGACTGCTGGGCCCCCAGAGTTTCTGATTCGGTAGGTCTTGCTAGGTAGAAAAGAAAGCAAAGAAGCTGTCCAGGTGATTCTGATAAAAATTAAAGTATGAGTACCACTATAAATATAGTGGATTATCTTTCATGAGCCTTTCAGTGCTAAGTTTGGGGGCCCTGTTAAAATACAAGCACTTTTGGCCTAGCTCTTTCACCCTCCATAGTACCCTTATCTATCCATCCATCCATCCATCCATCCATCCATCCATCCATCCATCCATCCATCCATCCATCCATTTATCTAATTATTTACATTATCTGTGTTCAGAGTGTTTTAAAAGTAAAAAATAGGCCAGGCATGGCTCACTGGCTCATGCCTGTAATCCCAGTACTTTGGAAGGCTGAGGCGGTTGGATCAACTGAGGTCAGGAGTTTGAGACCAGCCTGGCCAACATGGTGAAACCCCCTCTCTACTAAAAATACAAAAATTAGCTGGGTGTGGTGGTGTGCCTGTAGTCCTGGCCACTCAGGAGGCTGAGGCAGAGAATTGCTTGAACCCAGGAGGCAGAGGTTGCAGTGAGCCAAGATGGAACTACTGCATTCCAGCCTGGGAGACAGAGCAAGACTCTGTCTCAAAAAAGAAAAAAAAAAAAAGTCAGGAATAAAAAGTTTAAATACAATCCAATTTTATGGCTATTGACCCAAATGATATGAAATCTTGAAAGCTAGTTTAGTTCCAGGAATATCTTCCCCCTGAACTTTCTTATGTTTTCTATAATCATGTAAAGGCTAAATTCACTTCCAAAATTTCAAAATAAGCATTTGTAATTCCATCAGAAACAACCCTAAGCGTGTCACTACCTGGGTTTTTATGGAGAATGTATTGGGAATACAGAAAAAGTATAAGCAAAGAGCCTGGCCTTTAGATCCTTTAGTCACTTTGAATAGCGGCTAGGGATGACTAATAAGATGACAGTCCTTAAGTGGATGACCATTGGACACATAGGACAACCACCTTCCGTGCAATGTGGAGACTGTAACACGGTGTGTTGGAGAGATGCTCATTATTGGGGTGGGGGTGCTGGAGAAGGCTTCACAGGGGCCCCTGACACATCAATAGCATTTGACATGAAAAGAAAGGGGCAAGGAGGTGGGGGTGGGGATTCAGTCACAGGGAATAAAATGAACAAAAGCAGTGAGGTCTGAAAGGAGGAGGAACGGCCGGCCGGGAAGTCAGGCCTCGGGAGGAAATGGATGGGATAGGCGGTGGGGTGCAGGTAGCACATCAGTTCTGGGGCTTTTGACAATATAGACAGGAGAATTTGAAAGGATGCAGCTTGCAAAACGCACACACTGTCTCTTGTCATTGCCATCCACACGGCCTTTGAAAGTAGAGACAATACCTGAGAGATAAGCTCCCAGGGACGACCGTCATTCGTTCATTCCACAGATACTGACTGAGCGCCTGCGGCGTGCCTGGCTCTGCGGCATACCTGGGTACCTGCCGGTGACAGACGCAGCCCCCGAGATGGGACCCGCTGTGGCCTCGCCGCTCACCGCCTGCAGCCCCCGGCGCCCGGGCGTCTCCCGGCAGCGGCTCACCTGGCTCCTTGGCGGGGGCGGGAGTGCGGGCGCTGGGATCCCACACGGCTCCCGCCTGGCTGGCGGCGCTGCGGACGCGGATACCGGCGGTTCCCTAGCCGTTGTGGCTTAGCCCGCGGACGTTCCGGGCGGGCAGAAGATGAGAGTGGGGGAGGGGACGAGGAAGGGGAGCATGAGCAGCTGGGCTAGGGAGCCGGGAAAGGGGTACCTAGGTCGCCCTCCTTATACCTGAGTCGTGGGAGCCCCTTGGTACTTGGTAAACCTGGGTACCGAAGCTCCTACTCTCTCTGAGGTTTTACTATTCTTGATCGAGGGCCAATTTGGTGCCAGTCCTCGTGCCCTGAACATACAGCAATGCACATGTGTACTGCACAGACGGTAATTCACTATCGTCTCCGGAAGACTTAGCCTTCCTCAGGTCAGAAGCGGTAAAAGGAAATGGAGGCTAGGAGGGTTACCCAGGTCTCCAACCATAGGCTCTCTGCCCCACAGGCCTGGCTCTCCCCACTGGATGACACCTTCCTGCCCAGATCGTCGGCTCTGGATGCAGACATGCCGTCTGCACTCACTCCCTTTACCCTCCTCCCACCCTATCCCTGTCCCTATCACTGTCTCTCACTCCACCTTGTATTCCTGCTTGGCCCAGTTACAGTTTTACACTTGTTTGTTTGATGACTGTGTTGATGTCTACCTTATTATGCACTTTGTGTATTCCTTTTTGTAAATAATCTTAGCCCTATGAGGGCAGGGATTTTTATCCCTTTCATTAACTGTTTTATTATGAGTGCCTACAACATTGTGGTGGACATAGGAAGTGTTCAATGAATTTGTGTTGAATGATTGCCCTCCCATTGACTGTAAGCTCCACGCAGGCAGCAACTGTAGTTTTTAATCACTTTTTAACTACAAGTGCTTGGCACCTAGTAGGCATTTAATACACATTGGTTGAATGAGTGTATGAATATACTGCTTACTTTATCTTTACCCTTCCATTCACCCTCACCTCATTATCCCAATTTGTAGGATAAAAATGTGCATTTCTGAGGATTCCTACTTCCAACCTTCCTCCTCACCCCTTGTAACCATTCCCTCATTCCCTCGATCCCCCCAACCCCATCCCTCATTTCTTCACAACCATGTTTTTGCTCTTACTTCCCCTTCACCCTCCGTCACTTCTTAGAAAGCTTCCTAGCCTCCCTAGTTTGGAACATTCTCAAGCATCATGTTTTTGTAGATAAGAGAATTCCAGCTAAGCTACATTGGATCCAAAACAGCTTTCCATGAATCACCCATGACTCTGTTTTTTGGTTTTATATTGCTTTCCTTGAGGAGGACTGATAATCCTGTACCACTTCTTAAATTGAAATCATGGTCATTGTTCACAATTTTTATAACAAATACTTATGGGACATGTTTTATGTTATAGACATTGTGCTAGATATTGGGACAAGATAGGCAAAGTCTGAGCCCTCCAAGGTGTGTATGACACAAAATAGAATAATCACAGGAAATGTTGAGAAATGTCCTGGCTTGGACCTAGTTATTTCTAATACAAGAAACTAAGACAATGATGCAGGATCTGATTCTTCTGCTCATTGTAACAAGCTTTAGCATAGGTGTAGGTTGATAATGGATGTAGGCATGGGGTTATAATGCCTTGCCCATTCACATTTATCTTGTTTAGTTTTTACAAATGACTCTGTTAGTCGGGAATGCAGGGCAGGAAATCTCTTGTAAAAGCTGGAACTAAGGTTCAGGAAAGGTCATTTGACTTGCCTAAATTCGATGAGACTTCTGCCCTCTTCTCCTTACTCGAAGAGGCCTGAGTTGAATGCTTAAAATCCTCTTCACTGATGGCTCTTCAGGGTAGGAGTCAGTTTCAAATCTTCAGTGTAATGGTTTTTTAAATGCTTCTCAAAGGGAGATATCAGACTTTCCTGAATCAGAATTACCTAAGATGTATTATAAAAATACATGCTCTTGATGCCTTCCTCTGACCTACCCAATTAGACTCCCTGTGAGTCCTGGGAACTTGCATCTTAAACTCCCAGGGTGATTTTTCTGCATGTAAGTTTAAGAACTATTAGGAGAGTTTGAATGGAAAGCCTCAGCTTTTTTTTTTTTTTTTTTTTTTTTTTTTTTTTTTTTTTTTGAGACGGAGTCTCCTTCTGACGCCAGGCTGGAGTGCAGTGGCGCGATTTTAGCTCACTGCAACCTCCGCCTCCCGGATTCAAGCAATTCTCCTGCCTCAGTCTCCCGAGAAGCTGGAACTACAGGCTCAAGCCACCATGCCCAGCTAATTTTTGTATTTTTCAGTAGAGACGGGGTTTCACCATGTTGGCCAGGATGGTCTCTATCTCTTGACCTCGTGATCCGACCGCCTCGGCCTCCCAAAGTGCTGGGATAACAGGCGTGAGCCACCGCGCCCAGCCCCTGGAAAGCCTCAGCTTTGATGCAGGGTTAACATTTGCCTTTGGGACATATTTCGTCAGCATCTCGAAGAGTAACCCACATGTAGAGTAACCCATATGTCCTTGAGCAGATGGGAATGCAACAGCCTTCTGGCCAGAACCTGTCTCTCACTTTTTTTTTTTTTTTTTTTAATTTGAGACGGAGTTTCGCTTCTGTTTCCCAGGCTGGAGTGCAATGGCGCGATCTCGGCTCACCACAACCTCCACCTCCCGGGTTCAAGCGATTCTCCTGCCTCTGCCTCCCGAGTAGCTGGGACTCCAGGTGCGCGCCACCACGCCCGGCTAATTTTGCATTTTTAGTAGAGACGGGGGTTTCGCCATTTTGGTCAGGCTGGTCTCGAACTCCCGACCTCAGGTGATCCGCCCGCTTCGGCCTCCCAAAATGCTGGGATTACAGGCGTGAGCCACCGCGCCCTGCCACCTATCTCTTTTTCATGCAAGTGTTTTTTGGAATTTGGGGGTTCAGCTGAGCAGGTGCTCCGCTGCTAGTAACTACTCGCAGTTAAAGATCTTTTGACTCTTTCCCCGACACGCTATTTGTCACTGTCGTTTTCCACCACAGAGCCAGGTATTTGCCCTGCCGGCCACGGTGGGGCGCGCGCGGCGTGTGCTGCCCGCTTATCTCTTCCTTCCCTGGTCCGCCTTCGCGCCCTTAAGGAGACAGTTCCTGGGAGTTTCTGCCTTTGGGCTCCAGTTGTTGCTCTCTTCTCGCGAGAACTGCCCCTCTCATCCTCTCCTCTCACGAAGCCCCGCCCGCGAAGAGGTTCCATATTGGGTAAAATCTCGGCTCTCGGAGAGTCCCGGGAGCAGTTCTCGCGAGAGTACTGCGGGAGGCTCCTGTTTGCTGGCTGTGGAACCGCGACCACTGGAGCCTCAGCGGGCGCAGCAGCTGGATCCGGAGTACTGCGACGCAGCTCGGAGTCGGCCTTGTAGGGACGAAGGTGCAGGGAGATCGCGGCAGGCGCAGCCTTGAGCGCCGGAGCGCGTCCCTGCCCTTAGCGGGGCTTGCCCCAGTCGCAGGGGCGCATCCAGCCGCGGCGGCTGACAGCAGCCGCGCGCGCGGGAGTCTGCGGGGTCGCGGCAGCCGCACCTGCGCGGGCGACCAGCGCAAGGTCCCCGCCCGGCTGGGCGGGCAGCAAGGGCCGGGGAGAGGGTGCGGGTGCAGGCGGGGGCCCCATAGGGCCACCTTCTTACCCGGCGACTGCCGCTGGAAAATGTCTCAGGAGAGGCCCACGTTCTACCGGCAGGAGCTGAACAAGACAATCTGGGAGGTGCCCGAGCGTTACCAGAACCTGTCTCCAGTGGGCTCCGGCGCCTATGGCTCTGTGTGGTGAGTGTCGCCGGGCCTGGGGCCGCTGTGGGCAGGGTGGCCCCTCGCGCCCGAGAGCCAGGCCTGCACGACTGCTCTGCGTTGCGTCAAGTGGCAGGAATTTTCCTCGGGGGAGGGCCTTGCTGCCCCTTCGAGCTCTGCCTGTTCTGCACCTCCTGCACCCCTCGCCCTGCACTCACGCGGGTATTGCGGTCCACCGTGTGCAGCGCTCAAGTCCGCTGCGAGAGGTAGGTGGTGGTGCTGGAGCTCGGTTCTGGCTAGCACCCTGCGCCTTCGCCTCTCGGAAGGTTGCTGCTCGGCGGCAGGCACCGGGGGAAGGGCTGCTTCCTTGGGGGTCTCCCTCCGGACCTGGAGCAGAAGGACCCTCTCCCGCGATGCGCCCACGCTGTGGCGCCGGACCCTGTCCTCTGAGCAGACAAGCTTGGGGAGCTGCCGGGAGAAGCAGAAGGGCAGAGCGCAACCCGAAGACTGCGGTCATCTAAACAAAACTGACCAGGAAGGGAGCTCTCTCCGGGCCTTTTTTTTTTTTTTTTTCCCCAAACCTCTGTCGAAATCCCATCTCGAGAAGTGTTCTTTTTGAATTCGCACTTGAATTAGCAGCGATCCATAGAGCTTAAAATACCGACTTTATCTCGGTGAACACTGTGCCAGCTTGAGTGGTGTGTTTCCGATTCGGTTGAAAGCGTATTTCCTTTCTGTGGAGGGGCGGCGGTGGTAGTGCCTGCAAGAACGCTGCAGCTTGAGAAACTGGCAGTCTCACTGATTAGTCACATACCACTGCTCATTTAAGTATTGTTCGACAAAACAGTTTTTTCATTTGGAGCAAGAAAGATTCAGATCTGTAAGGCGCCCTCAAGATCAAAAAATTATTAACAGTGCTAGGAGGTATTGTAAGTATTTTTTGAGATAATTCCTGCGAATACTGTGTTTTAAAAGTCCCTTTCAGAGTTTGCAGGGATTTATCTAGTTATCTGCATTTATGGCCTGAGGTACACGATGGTTTTCGTAAGGATATGGAACCACATAGAAAAGGAAGGGAAGAGATACTTTTTAGCTTTAATTTACACCGTGAGTGTGTTTTAAATTAAGTCGATACCATGTAATTTCCAGACCTGAAATATTTCACTAACTGCTCTCTAATTTTCAAGGTTTTATACCCTGTATTTTAGATTTTCTATAATTTAAAAGCTACGGATCTGAAACTAAATATCAGATTTAACTGTTAGCTTTTTCTGTGTTTTAGTAATTCGTATTGTATGCGTCATTTGAAAAGGGGCCTGTAAAATAGTTTTTTGTTTTGGAACAAATTCCAGGCTTTTGGATGTGTTAATCTTTAAATATGATTTCTGTGTTTCCCAAAGTCACATCATGAATTTCCTGTTTGGTAGAATCTTCTGGGTAATTGAGATTGTGCAATTGTGTCCAGTAACAGATCATATTGCATTTTCTAGTTCAAGCTGCTTAAGTTATGTTGCAGATGGCACCGTGCGTGACATCTTTCTCCCATTTTTACAGCATGGCAGTTTACATTTTAAAGGAATTTGCAGGATTTTACATTCAGAGTGTGTGTGTGTATAGTTGATTTGCAGCATTTTACATTCGATATATACATGTTAATATATGTATATCCATTCAGTATATACATATTATGTATATCTAGTTGATTTGCTAATTTTCAAAGATGTATTTGGATCATTGTTCTTTTAATATTTTATAGCTCATTAATATACTTCCATTTTTTCATTCTTGAATTGACACATTCATTTCTGTAGTATCACGTTTTTGTTTTCAATGCTATTTAAATTTTAATGGAGTGATAACAGCAGAATAACTCATCTATAGAGGGTTTGGGTGAACTCCAGTTGAATTCCTCGCAAAGGTTCAGTACTGTTGGTGACTAGCTCTGCACTGGAACAGGAGATCCAGATTTACAGTGAAGTACCATTAAAATTAACTCCACATTTCTTTAGTGGTATATTTTTCTGTGGTATAAAAGCCAGCAGAGGCCGGGCGCGGTGGCTCAAGCCTGTAATCCCAGCACTTTGGGAGGCTGAGACGGGCGGATCACGAGGTCAGGAGATCGAGAAAGTCCTGGTTAACACGGTGAAACCCCGTCTCTACTAAAAAATACGAAAAAGTAGCCGGGCGAGGTGGCGGGCGCCTGTAGTCCCAGCTAACCGGGAGGCTGAGGCAGGAGAATGGCGTAAACCCGGGAGGCGGAGCTTGCAGCGAGCCAAGATGGCGCCACTGCACTCCAGCCTTGGCGACAGAGCGAGACTCCGTCTCAAAATAAAAAAAAAGCCAGCAGTATCTGACACTTAAAAGTACTTTTATTGAACAGATTTTTAAAAATAGGTAATATATTCACATTGTATAAAATTTGAAAGTTTTAAAAAGGTATTCAGTGGGCCGGGCGCGGTGGCTCAAGCCTGTAATCCCAGTAGTTTGGGAGGCCGAGGCGGGTGGATCAGGAGATCCGGAGATCGAGACCATCTTGGCTAATACAGTGAAACCCCATCTCTACTAAAAATACAAAAAATTAGCCTGGTGTGGTGGCAGGTGCCTGTAGTCCCAGCTACTCGGGAGGCTGAGGCAGGAGAATGATGTGAACCCGGAAGGCGGAGGTTGCAGTGAGCCGAGATCGCGGCACTGCACTCCAGCCTGGGCGACAGAGCGAGACTCTGTCTCAAAAAAAAAAAAAAAAGGTATTCAGTGAAAAGTCTCGTTTTTTGTTCTCCAGCCACTCTACTGTCTTTCTCAAAGACAAGCGCTGTTAAGTGTCTTGTGTCTTTCCAGGGGGGCAGAGTTTTTTTATTTGCTTGTTTGTTTAGTAGTCTTTCTACTAAAGGGATTTAAGATGTAACCTACAGCATATTGGTGAAGGAAAATACAGCTGAAACTGAAATTATTTGACAGTTAACAATAAACAATTATAACTAATATTGGAATGAAAATACCAGAATTTAGATTTACAATTAAGTGTTATCTTATTCAGAGTTTCGGTGTAGTTATTTGAAGTTGTTCTTTTCTTTGAGATGAAGTCTCACTCTGTTGCCCAGGCTTGAGTGCAGTGGTGCCATCTCGGCTCACTGCAACTTCCACCTCCTGGGTTCAAGCGATTCTCCTGCCTCAGCCTCCCGAGTAGCTGGGACTACAGGTGCCCTCCACCATACCCAGCTAATTTTTAGTAGAGACGGGGTTCTCCATGTTGGCCAGGCTGGCCTCAGACTCCTGACCTTGAGTGATCTGCCCTCCTTGGCCTCCCAAAGTGCTGGGATTACAGGCCTGAGCCACTGTGCCCGGCCTGAAGTTGTTCTTTCAATGAGTACCTTTTTATGTGTGGCAGAAAACATTTTTTGGAACTTCTTTTAGAATCCACTTTGGAGCCTATGATACTCTTCTTCTTCTTTTTTTTAATTTTGAGACAGAGTCTTACTCTGTTGCCCAGGTTGGAGTGCAATGGCACCATCTCTGTTCACTGTAACCTCCACCTCCTGGATTCAAGCGATTCTCCTGCCTCAGGCTCCCAAGTAGCTGGAATTACAAGTGTGCAACACCATGCCCGGCTGATTTTTGTATTTTTTAATACAGACAGGGTTTCACCACGTTGGCCAGGCTGGTCTCTAACTCCTTACTTCAGGGGATCTGCTCACCTTGGCCTCCCAAAGTGCTGAGATTACAGGGGTGAGCCACTGTGTCTGGCCATCCATCTTCATTTTTTTGAGAGCAGATTTGATTTTAGGGAATAACAGTCCATTTGAATCCAAATAATTTAGGGAATTTGGACTCAAAGATTAGGCAATCAGGTTGGTGATACTACTGTTTTAGGTCAGATAGAAGTTACAACTATAAAGTAATGACACAGCATTTTTTGTGTGACTTCTTGAACTGGACGTGAAGTCTGCTTCCAAAAATATCTCCGAATTTTATTTTATTAATATTTATTTATTTTGTAGAGATAGGGTCTTACTGTGTTGCCCAGGCTGGTCTCAAACTCCTGGCCTCAAGCATTTCTCCCACGTTGGCCTCCCAAAGTGCTGGGATTATAGGGATGAGCCACCACACCCAGTCCCTGAATTTTATTTTCAAGAATGAAAATAAATTAATAGAATATTTCAATGAATAAAATTCATTCATTGAAATATTTGTCAGTTTCCTAATTATTGCTCTGAAGTGCGGTATACTTTGATGTGTAACATTTATAAATTATTTTAAGCCTATATTATTTTAATTTATACTAAGTATAGTAAAAAAACAAGTAGCAGCCTGTGTGAGAACCAATTATGAATCAAAATAAGGTTTTACATATATGCCTTTCCTTTAAAGAGTAAAGGGAACTAGACTAGGTCTTGCAGTTTTAAGGAACTTTATGCATTGTCTGTGAGGGGAAATGAAGCAAAATTGTTTAAGAATACATTGTTGCAAAGCATTGATTTTGGGGTTTTGGGACAGAAGGGGAGAATCTTTGTGGTGAGTTTAAGGAAATACAAACAGGAACTTAAAAGTGCCTTTCCTCTGGGGTACTGTTTTTCCAGGCCCTTGCTGTTGATTAGAGGAGGTGGGGCACTGGTAACCATAAAATAGGAGTTGATAGTTGAGAATTACTCTTAGATCATATTCAACTGTTTATTCAACAGTGTTTATTGAATACCTACTATGGGCCAGATAGCTAGGTTCTGGAAGTAGAGTGCTAAACAAGACAGAAACAAGACAATCCATTCTCAACTGGAGCTTATAGTCTAGTGGGTTTAATAACTACATTTTGTGGATTGCTTGCTATGTTCTAGCATTGTGGTGTGCACTGTATCTTCAGCATAGAAAGTATATAACAAAACCTTTGGTAAAAGGATAGCAAAACTTGCTAAGAAATAAAATACAACTTCCTAAGTGCTTTGTGGAACAAGATTATTCTAGTATAATAAAAATAAATGAAGCTAACTTTTTTTAAACTATTAGTGGCCATTCACCGTTTTAAATCTTTTTTAAAATTATTTTTTATTTTTTTTAGAATGAGCCAGGGCGCAAAGAAATAAAAATGCATCATTATTAAGTATACAAGGGTGACTTTCTTGACTCCTGACCAGTGAGAAGGTCTGCTTTTCTAGTAGTGATAGTAGGTCCATGCTGAGCTTTCCATTCTTTTCTTTGTAACCAAAAGTAAGGTAGTTGCCTGTATGTTACCAGTGCTAGTCAATAAGAAATCTTTAAACATAATTAATGGCAAACATTTATATTATTTATGTATAAAGATTGTTTTAAGAAAGAGTTCATTTGAGGCTGACTGTAAAGTCATTTTATTTATCAAATCCCATTTTTCCACTTTTTTTTTTTTTTTCGCCCAGGCTGGAGTGCAGTGGCACGATCTCGGCTCACGGCAACCTCTGCCTCCCGGGTTCAAGCAGTTCTCCTGAGTAGCTGGGATTACAAGTGCACGCCACCACGCCTGGCTGATTTTTGTATTTTCAGTAGAGATGGGATTTTACCATGTTGGTCAGGCTAGTCTCGAACTCCTGACCGCGTGCTCCGCCCACCTTGGCCTCCCAAAGTCCTGGGATTACAGGAGTAAGCCACTGCACCTGGCCTCCACTGGTTCTTCTTTAAAATAAGCTTATCTGGGATCTCCAGGTTTTCAATTCTGGCAGTTTGATTTCTTGATACTGAGGAGTACTCTGCTTTTGATTTCTTCCTAGCCCAGTCTCAGAGATGATCTGTGTTGACTTTGCCTTTCATGGGCAAGAGTACAGATATTGCTGAGCCTCTAGGGCCTACAGTTCAAAGATGGAAGAATTCACTGGGGTAGATCACCCTCACTTTAGAATTAAATGACATTTTTAGGGATTTTTGCAGTTTATAAAGTGTTTTCATTCAAAGCGTTATCAATCAGTTCTCACTAGCTCCATGGAGGCTGATATTTATTAACCCCATTTTATAGATGGACTCATTCATTAAAAGAATGGCATACTTGTCAGTGCTACTTTTAGTAGTCTCCTTTCCGATAGATGTGGGCTGCTGAGGTTGTGTGGTGGCACCTTCTCTTATGCAGTTCGCCTCCTGTTGTGAAAAAGGGATTGCTGAGTCACTCGGAATAGAGCTTGAGTGTAGGAAAGCAATCCCACCAGTGTCATTGCCCAGTTTATGTGAGGGGAAATGACTTAATTTAACCCATTAAAGTCATGTCTCCTTCTCAGAACTGATAAACCAAAAATGCACTCATTGCCTAGATTAAATTTTTTTCTGAAGGAATTATTAGGCAGTGCAAATAGTTAATTCCTGAATATATGAATCCTATTGGTTTGAAATTCTTTAGTGTACATTTATGTAAAGTTGGGACTGTCCATACATGTTTGTGTTATGTACATATAGGATATAAATAGAAATAACTGCCTCTCCAGCCCTTTGAAAATATATTAGATTTTTGCTTTTTGCAGTAAAATTTGTTGTAAAACTGATTTGTTCTTATCTAAGAGGTATAATTACTGCAGTGCTCAGAAGTGTCTCATCATAAAGTGGGTGCTCCTGACTTAGAGCTTAGGAATTTCTTCTCATGGCTGCTATGGAAGTCATACACCTATTTCATCAGAAAAATAACCAAAAACTTCTTTAAACTTGGAAATGTTTTTTGTAAAAGAAACATCAGTATTTGGAGTTGTTTGTCTTTCACAGTGCTCCCATAAATTAAGTACAGGCACAACTCATCTTATGCTTCACAGATAATTGCCTTTTTTTTTTTTTTTTTTTAAACAAATTGAAGGTTTGTGACAACCCTGTGGTAAGCAAGTCTATTGGCATCATTTTACCAACAGCATGTGCTCACTTCATGTCTCCATGTCACATTTTGGTAATTCTCGCAATATTTCTTTTCTTTTTCTTTTTCTTTTTTTTTGAGACGGAGTTTCGCTCTGTCGCCCAGGCTGGCGTTCCGTGGCGCGATCTCGGCTCACTGCAACCTCCGCCTTCCAGTTTCAAGTGATTTTCCTGCCTCAGCCTCCCGAGTAGCTGGGACTATAGGCATGTGCCACCACTCCCAGCTAATTTTTGTATTTTTAGTAGAGATGGGGTTTCACCATGTTGGTCAGGCGGTTTTCGAATCCTGACCTTGTGATCTGCCTGCCTTGGCCTCCCCAAATGCTGGGATTACAGGTGTGAGCCACCGTGCCCGGCAATTCTCGCAATATTTCAAACTTTCTTCTTCTTATTAAATGTTATGGGGATCTGAGATCACTGATCTTTGATGTTACTGTTGTAATTGTTTTGAGGTATCTGGAACCATGCCCATAGGCAGACTTAATTGATAAACATTGTGTGTGTTCTGACTGCTCTGCCAACCAGCTGTTGCCTCTCTCCATCTCTTAAGGCCTCCTTATTCCCTGAGACACAATAATATTGGAATTAGGCCAATTAATAGCACTACAGTGGTTTCTAAGTGTTCAAGTGAAAGGAATGGTTGCATGTCTCTTACTTTAAATCAAAAGCTAGAAATGATTAAACAGTGAGGAAGTCATGTCGAAAACTGAGATAAGCTGAAAGCTAGGCTTCTTGTACCAAACAGCCAATTTGTGAATGCAAATGAAAAGTTTTTGAAGGAAATTAAAAGTTATATTCCAGTAAACAAATGAATGATTAGAAAGCAAAACAGCCTTGTTGCTGAGATGGAGAAAGTTTTAGTGGTCTGGATAAAAGAACAGACCAACCACAACATGCCCTTAAGCCAAAGCCTAATCTAGAGCAAAGCCCTAACTCTCTTTAATTGTATGAAGTTTGAGACAGGTGAGAAAGCTGCAAAAGGTAAGTTTGAAGCTAGCAGAGGGTGGTTCATAGGTTTAAGGAAAGAACTTGTCTCCATAGCATAACTTTATAGTGCAAGGTGGCTGGGGGCGGTGGCTAACATCTGTAATTCCAGCACTTTGGGAGGCTGAGGCAGGCAGATCATCTGAGGTCAGGAGTTTGAGACCAGCCTGGCCAACATGGCGAAACTCTGCCTCTACAAAAAATACAAAAATTTGTTTTTTGTATTTTTTGGTGTTGTGGCGTGTACCTGTAGTCCCAGCTGCTTGGGAGGCTGAGGCAGGAGAATTGCTTGAACCCGGGAAGTGGAGGTTGCAGTGAGCCACTGCAACCAAGTGGCAACCGAGATTGTGTCACTGCACTCCAGCCTGGGTGATAGAGCAAGAGTACATCTCAAAAATAATAATAATAATAATAACTTCCGTAGATGAGACATTGCTTCTCAGAAATGAATAAAGCAAGTAGTTTCTTGAGGTGGAATCTACCGTTGGTGAAGATGCTTATGAACGTTGTTGAAATGACAACAAAGGGTTTAGAATATTACATAAACTTAGTTGATAAAGCAGCAGCAAGGTTTGAGAGGATCGACTCCCATTTTGAAAATAGTTCTACTGTGGGTAAAATGCTGTCAAACACCATTGCAGGCTACAGAGAAATCTGTCACGAAAGGAAGAGTAAATCAATGCAGCAAGCTTCACTGTTGTCTTATTTTTAGGAATTGCCATAGTCATTCCAACCTTCAGCAATTATCACCTTGATCAGTCAGCAGCCATCAACACTGAGACAAGACCTTCCACCAGCAAGAAGATAATGACTTGCTGAAGGCCCAGGTGACCCTTAGCATTTTTTAGCAAAAAAGTGTGTTATTTATTTATTTATTTATTCATTCATTCATTTATTTTTTCGAGACAGAGTCTTGCTCTGTCACCCAGGCTGGAGTGCAGTGGCACAATCTCGGCTCACTGCACCCTCCACCTCCCAGGTTCAAGCAATTCTCCCCCCTTAGCCTCCCGAGTAGCTGGGATTACAGGTATGCGCCACCATGCCCAGCTAATCTTTGTATTTTTAATAGAGATGGGGTTTCACCATGTTGGTTAGGCTGGTCTCAAACTCTGACCTCAAGCTATCCTTCTGCCTCAGCCTCCCAAAGTGCTGGAATTAATAGATATGAGCCATCGTGCCTAGCCAATAAAATATTTTTAAATTAAGGTATGTGTGTATGTGTGTGTGTGTATATATATATTTTGACATACTACTAGTGCATACTTAATAGAGTACATTATCATGTAAATATAACTTGTATTTGCATTGGGAAACCAAAAAATTCATGTTACTCATTTTTTTGTGATACTCACTTTGTTGTGGTTATCTGGAACTGAACTCATGATATCTGTGAGGTACACTTGGATGTATGTGTTAAGGATTTACAAAATTAACCAGTTTTCTCATGCAGTGTTCAAGTCTATTAATAATTTATTCTAGGGAAGAAGAAGTGGTGGTTTGTAAATTCTGCACTTAACAAAATACTGGGTTTTGGGCATGCTTGGCTCCAAGGCTGAATGTAGTGGGGAAAGAAGTATATGAGAGTGAGGAGTCTAGGATTTCCAAGTTTTGGCCTTGGGCAAATGGATATATTTTAGTGCCATTTTCTGAACTTTGTGTTACAAAGTTACAAAGAGTGTTACAGGGTACAAGATTATAGAGAGAATGGGGAAGGAACATAGGTTCATGGTAATCTCCTTGAGGATAGGACTCATTATACCTTGAGTGTCTACCATGTATGGTTTGCTGTAAGTGCTGGAGATGTAATATGAATAACAAAGACAAAAATTTCTGCCTTAAGAAGCTATATTCTGGCCAGGTACAGTGAGGGATTATATTCTGTAATCCCTGCACTTTGGGAGGCCAAGGTAGGAGGTTTCCTTGAGCCCGGTAGTTAGAAACCAGCAGCCTGGGCAAAATGGGGAGACTCCTCTACTAAAAAATAAAAATAAAAAATTAGGCAAGCTTGGTGGCACACTCCTGTAGTTCCAGCTACTTGGGAGGCTGAGGTGGAAGGACTGCTTGAGCCTGAGAAGTTGAGACTGTAATGAGCTGTGATCCTGCCAGTGTACTCCAGCCTGGGTGACAGAGTGAGCCCCTGTCTCCAGAAACAAAAAAAAAAAAAAAAAGGAAGCTATATTCTAATGGGGATGGCAGTGGAAGTATATAATAAACAAGTAAAATTTATAGTGTGTGAGGTAAGTGCTGTGGAGAAAATGCAACAAGGGAAGGAGAGTGAGTGCTAGGATGCCTATTGCACTTTTAAGCAAGGTGAACAGGGTAAGCATCATTGATAAAGTAACAATTGAGCAAAAACCTGAAGAAGGTGATATAGAACACTGGTTGGACATGGGTGAGGATGTAAGAACATTCTAGGCTGAGGATTAACAAGTGTGCAAAAGCCCTGAGGTAAGGGCCCTGTGTTCCAGGAAATAGCTAAGAGGCCAGTACAGCTGGAGCTAAATGAACCAGGGGCCAAATATAGGGAGAAAAGTGGAGTGAGGGATGGGTCGCAGATGTTCAGGGATCATGTAGGGTCTTATTTGCCTTTATAAAGACTGTGACTTTTCCTTTGAGTGAGAGGGGAAGCCTTGGAGGGTTGTGACCAGAGGAAGGACATGACCTAAATCATGTTTTGACAGATCACTGCGCTCTAGGGTCCCAAGTGTTTCATTTCGGTTCCTTACCCATTCTACCCTAAATGACTACTGTGAATAGGATAGAATGGTGGAGTTAGATGAATTGATGCAGAGCTCTGACCCATGCTCACAACTCTCATTCCAGCAGTCCCAGAGTGCCAGAGCCAGTATTTTTGTTGGGCCCTAGAAATTTAGGGTATTCCAGTCCAGCTCTTTAAATAACATGGGCTTCCTTTACTTTTTCAGGTTTTTGTTGCCAAAAGGAAGGGAGCAGAGCTTAGCTCAGCTGGAAAAGGAAGATGAGTCTGCTGGCAGATTGTTTTTTAACTTCTTTGCCTTTTAGGGTTTTTCTTACTTTTGGATCGTGTTTTAAAAGTCATTTTCACCTTCTTTCAACAGTTAAACATTTAAGATCTTATTTATTTGATTTTATTTGACTCTTTTTCTGACTTACATTCCTTTGCCTTTTCCCCATTATAATACTTTTAGTAGAGATTGGACCATTGTTATCTGTCATTAATATCTTGGCTTTGAGGTCCCAAGGACTTCTCTGTTAAACTTGAATACATTGTATAGATTGAAAGATTCTACAGACATGTGACCCTATAAAAACCCATATTATTTATTGTCGTCCCTGCCTTTACAGATGTAAGCCCCCCTCCTCTTTTCATCAGAGCTCTCCCTCTTTTACTGCTCTATCATCAAGTTGCAGAAAATAAGTTTTCCTGCAAACATAGATTCCCATGGCAACATAACAGAAAGGTAATAGAACAAATGTTTATTTTGTCTAGACCTGCTGTCTGAGTAACATTAGACCCTGAACATGTTGGCTCCTGTTACTTGAATGTGTGGTTACAAATTCCTTATTTTCCTCAAAACTTACTTCTCTTAGACCTTCATGATATTGTCACTGTGCCTGTGATATGAAGGAAGGTATGTGTGTGAGTATGTGTGCCTTACTGTCATTCTACTCAAAAGTATGTATTGATTGCATTTTCAAGCTTATGGCTTAAAATGTAGACACCACACAACATGTGAGCATGTGAAGAAAAAAAAAAAATACCAGTTTTGTCCTTTGTTTTCATAAGTTCATTAATTTAGTATTTCCAGTGCACTATACTAGGTGTTTTGTTTACAGAGATTTAAAACAGAAGAAGGGTACCTGCTTTCGAAAATATCAGTCCAGGCTGTGTGTGGTGGTTCACGCCTGTAATCCCAGCACTCTAGGAGGCTGAGGTGGGCGGATCACTTGAGGTCAGGAGTTGGAGACCAGCCTGGCCAACATGGTGAAACCCGTCTCTGAAAAAATTAGCTGGGCGTGGTGGTGTGTGCCTGTAATCCCAGCTATTTGGGAGACTGAGGCATGAGAATCGCTTGAACCGGGGAGGCGGAGGTTGCAGTGAGTCCAGATCGCACCCCTGCGCTCCTGCCTGGGCAACAGAGCAAGACTCAGTCTCAAAAAAAAAAAAAAGTATCAGTCCAGAGGAGACATATTTATGTTTCCTCAGAGATGGCTTTAGGAGTCCTTTGTAGCTTTTATTTTCTGCATTCTTCCTGCTTAAGTTGGCATTTGAAATCTACCTTTGTATTGCTAATTCTTCTCTTAAGATCTTTTTAGATTTTTCTATGTCTCAAATTGAGTGACTGCTGTGGTTTGAATGTATTCTCCAAAGTTCGTATGTCAGAAACTTAATCCCCAATGCAACAGTGTTGGGGAGTGGGGCCTAAGAAGTGATCAGGTCATGAGGGCTCTGCACTCCTGACTGGATTAATGTCATGATCAAGGAAGTGGGTTAGTTATCACTAGAGTGGCTTTATTATTAAAGCAGATTCAGTCCCCTCTTGCTCTCTCTCTCTCACCGTCTCTTGTCTTCTGTCACCCTCTTGCCTTCCACTACTGGATTACACAGCAAGAAGGCCCTAACTAGATGCCAGCACCTTGATACTGGGCTTCCCCGCCTCATGGACTGTGAGAAATAAGTTTATTTTTTTATAAATTATCCAATCTGTGATACTCTATTATAGCAACACAAAATGGACTAAGATTGACATACTGGTCACTTTTTACATCTAAGGTAATTTTATGCAAAGGTATATATTGGAAATCTGTGTCAGATAAGCCTTTCCATCTGATGATTCAGATGTAGAAATGATGACATCAGCATGTGTTCACACGAAGTCAAAACAACATCTTTTGATCTGCCAAGGGCTCAGGGAGGATGTTTTAGGAGGAAAAAGGAACTGTGAGGGTAAGAGTCCTTTAGTTCCTTAACCCATCCCTATACTTGCACTTGGGGTAATGTCTCTGGCTGTGACAGTCTTCTCACCTATAACATGTGGCCCTAATCATACCCTTACTTTTGTCTGACACGCGGTTGAGATGTCTGGCTTATGCAAGTGTATATTTAACTCATCTTTCTTGTATTTCCTCATCCCTGTAGTAGGTATAACTTGATTCTCGAAATAATTGCTTTGCTTTTAATATCTCCAATAGCTATCTCTTTTTTTCTCTCCTGTCAAATCTTTTATTTAGGGCTTTAGCTGGCATGAACCTTCTGGAACTTAGGCTTTTAAATAAATAGTTTCTATTTATGTTTTCTTCTCCAGGCTACCAAATGCTGGTGAAAATATTAGTTGTCTTGCTCATTCAATGTAATAAACTATTATGTACTAATGAGCATAGTATTAAGTTGAAGTGAAATGTTGATATTGGCTTCTTATACTGATATACTTCTTATGTCATTCCCTCATTTGACATTAAGTTTGGCTTGCCTCATTTTCTGATTCCTAGTTTAGTGTTCTGAGTGCGTTATGCTTTGAATGATCTGTTGTGAAATGAGCAATCTCAATATTAAATGATACTGATGCTAGAGCAAACAAAAAAGTTAGCAAATTAAGAGAACAGGCAGTAAGTACTATGAGCATCTATTAAGCTCTTTCTGCATTCCCAAATATAGTACAGGTTCAGTGTTCCTTATCCAAAATGCTTCGGATCACAAATGTTTTGGATTTTGGAATATTTGTATTATACTTCCCAGTTGAGCATCTTTTTTCAAAATATCCAAAATCTGAAATGCTCCAATGCATATTTCTCTTGAGCATCATGTTGATGCCCAAAAAGTTTTGGATTTTGAAGCATTTTAGGTTTTGGATTTTCAGATTAGGGTTACTCAACCTGTATAACCCAGAGTAATTCAACCTATTGACATTTTAGGTGGGATAATGTTTTGTTGTGGGGTATGGACTTGTGCGTTGTAGTATGTTTAGCAGCACCCCTGTCTCCTACTTGCTATATACTAATAGCGGTTCCCAGTTGTGACAACCAAAAACATCTAGACATTGCCACATACCTCTTGAGGGGTAGAGAGGGCAAAATCACCTTTAGTTGAGAATCACTTGTATAACCCTATATATTTGGATTGGTTGGTCCTGAGTAAAAACTAGATGGGATAATATGAACCTTCCACCTGCAAAAAGATAGAAATGCTATACTTTTTGCATTATAAATTGGGCCTCTCTAAACATGATTTTTATTATTTCTAGGAGAGTAGCAGCATTTCTAATGGTCCAGGTCCTAGTTATAACCCGATAAGCTTAATGGATGGGAGAACTTGCACAAGCATGTTTGAAGAGGCCAGGTGTATCACTGGCACGTTTGAGAAACAACTGATTAGTGAGGGAGACCCAGTTTTCATGAACAATTGTGTTTTGTCATCGTCATGGCCCCAGCTTTGGGTGTTTTGAATTTTTTCTGGAAAGGAAATTAGCATGAAGTCCCAGTTGGTAGGTAGGCAGCATTTTCCGTAGTGTCTCTTCTGGTATTCTGTGTCCTTCGTCTCCTGTCTTTCAGTATTTAGCATTTTCAAACTCCTAGAAATGAAATGCTGTTTAGAAGTCCACAAAGAGAGCTAGTCCATTGTGAATTACACAAAGAAGTAGTCCATTGTGTATTAATTTTCTGTACGTTTTTGAAGGCTCTTGCATCTGGGAAGGCTTGCTTAGTTTTAAAAATATTAGGTAATAACAGACTGAAATTTTGAAGATCTTATGGATCCACGGTAGCAGGAACTCAGGAAGATCAGCCTTCTTTGATTTAGAATGTCATTTAGGCACATTATATATTCTGATACCTTAGAAGATACAATGCATTTTCCTGAATTATCATTGCTACTGCTTTAATTACTTTAAGGCTGTGAGGCGGTAACTAACTTTAGTGTCATGATGTATACATCTTAACATTTAATGTGCTCTTTTATTTTTTTTTAACACCCCCTTAAAGTACTCTGGTATTCAGATTTTTCCTTGTGTTTCTCTAATTCTCCTATTTCATCCATTGGTCAGTTTTTCCTGCCTCTTTTCTTTCTGCTCCATGATCCATTCTTAAATTTTCTTTTCTCTTTGCATATGCTTTTTGAATTCATTATCTCATAGTCTCAACAATGGTCTTGTTCATATACTATACTTCCAAATTTGTACTTTCAAACATATTCTCAAGAATGTCTGACCCTTTGGATTCTCAATCTATTGAGATATAATGTTTCATGCTTTCCCTTGATTACTTTCCTACACACTTGTTGAAGATACCAAAGATGTAGCACTAACTTCTCTTGGAATGGGATTGATGTTACAAACTTGAATGGTTCATTCAGTTTAGATATGTGAAGCGGATATCATCATTAGCACTGATGATTGACAGTATTAAAAATTCCAGTCAGGAATGAACCAGAAGTTACCTGAAGTTTTCAATAACTCTAGGTATTAATGCAACGTATTTTGAAAGTTTGAAATATATGGGTGTAAATATTGATGCTTACATGTTAGATTTACTGTGGTGAAGGAAATTTGCCAGTCGTCCATCAGACAGTGTTAAATGCCCACCAGTGTGTAAAAGAAATAGACCTAAAATATTAATAAATTGTGTATATATGTATGAAGGTATTGATGTGTACAGAGAAGTGGAGACATTGTGAGTTATAGTGGTCAGTATGGTTTCATGGAGGAGGAAGGATTTGAAGATTATTTAAAAAGATGGATATTTGGACAGAAGAAAAGCAAACATTTTCAGACAAGAGAAAACATAAACCAAGAGAATGGATATGAAAAGGACTGTCCTGACAGGAGGAACATCTCAGGTAGGGTGAACCCAGTTGTGGTTCTCATTCTTGTTGTGCTTCAGACTCACTTGTGGAACTTTTAAACATACCCCCAGAAATTAATAATGAAGTCTGGAGTGGGACTTAGGCAGTTGCTTTTCTAAAAAGTCTACAAATGGTTCTTTAGGTAGTAGAGAGCTGTTGGAGTTTCTTGAGTTGTGAACTGTTGAGTAAAATTGTTTTAAATTGGTCTTGCTGGAGTGTAAAGAATGGATTAGAGGAAACAATTGTATTGCTTTGTAAAAGTCTGGTAAATGTATTTACGTGTCCCTCTGTTCATTTTGACTCCTCAGCTAGATTTCTTAGTTCCTTGAGATCATAAACAATCAACTTTTAAAGGTACAATGAAGAAATATCTTTTTTTTTTTTTTTTGCTGGGTTGGGGGACAGGGTTTTGCTCTGTCACCTAGGCTGAAGTGCAGTTATACAATCAATGGCTCACTGAAGCCTTGAACTCCTGAGTTCAAGCGATCTTCCTACTTCAGCCACCCAAAGTAGCTGAGACAACAGGTGTGTGCCGCCATGCCCGCCTAATGTTTTTTTCTTTTTTTTTAGACACGAGGTCTCACTGCCTCATGAAGTTGCCCAGGCTGGTCTTGAACTCCTGAGCTGAAGCTGTCTTCCTGCCTCAGACTTCCAAAGTGCTAGGATTACAGGTGTGAGCCACTGCACCTAGCAAGAAATACCTTATCATTCTATTTTCATTTGGAACTTGCAGGCTCATGCCTGTAATCCCAGCACTTTGGGAGGCTGAGGCAGGCGAATCATGAGGTCAGGAGATTGAGACCATCCTGGCTAACATGGTGAAACCCTGTCTCCACTAAAAATACAAAAAAATCAGTTGGGTGTGGTGGCGGGCGCCTGTAGTCCCAGCTGCTGGGGAGGCTGAGGCAGGAGAATGGCATGAACTGGGGAGTCGGAACTTGCAATGAGCCGAGATCGTGCCACTGCACTCCAGCCTGGGTGACAGAGCAAGACTCTGTCTCAAAAAAAAAAAAAAAAGAAAGAAAGGACCTCATGATATATGCTAACCTCACCTGTACAGACTTTCTTATTTTCCCGTAATCTCTTACCATTTTGTCAGGTTTTATATATGCAATTCCAGTCTGCTTTAAATCCATTGTGAATAAAGGAAGGTATGCATCAATAAATTTAGAAGTTAAACAATTTTATTAGGATATATGAAGAATCTAGTAACCCAGATTTTCTATGTGTGTGTGACACAAGGGGAGGCAAGTATGAATGTGTAACAAAACATTGAAGTTTATTTAATGATTATCCTTGTATGTTATGTACTGGATTCACAGCAGTAGATGAGTGACAATGACATCCTAATATTGTAATAACTGCTTCTAATTTTTATGTTTCTTTCAGCTATTTTTTACTATACCAATGATTTTATAAGATGTGAATTAATTTGATAACTTTGGAAGGCTTCATGTAAATTCACAATTGGGGAAAAAACTTGTTAAACAGTATGTCCTGAATTTTAGTTTGGAGAACCTGTTTATCGTAAAGATAATTTCATTTTATAATGCTGTTCATGAAAACAAGGTTTTACTTGTAGCTCTACTTTTACAAATGTGATTGAGAGGAGTATTCCAGCTTTGCCATGGACCAAGCTCCTTGCCAAACCCACTATAAAAGTTATCACATTTAATTCTAACAAATACCCTACAGATGAAATATAAACATAATTCTCATTTCATAAAAAAATTTAATTAACATCCTCAAGATTATATAGCTATTAAGTGACAGAACTGGAATTAAAATCCAGATAGTCTAATTCCAAAGTCTCGGCTCTTATTTAATCACTCTGTTGGAGTATTATAAACATGTAATAATAAATTGTGATTGTTGGGGTCTGTAGGTACTGATTAATTCTAGCCTGCCTTTTGCTGAATAGATTCAGGAGTCAAATAGAGATAAAAATATTTACTTTATTAGTAAAGCTGGCATGCAGAGTGGCTTGGACAGGCAACTTAAGTGGGCTTCTTTCTTCCCTAGTTAATTGAACTTGCACACTTAATCAGTCAGATCAGCTAGAAAACTACTGCTGTTCCTTGCTCCCCAGCAGACTTACCAGCGGAGGAGAGAAGAAAGTGCTCAACTTGCAGGTGGCAGGCAAACTCTGAGGTGGGAAGTTGAAGAAGCTGGGTCCCACAGGGGCAATGGCCATTTTTCCAGTCTCACCAGAGCTAGTTTAGAGAACTGGGTTTAGAGATGAGTATACATTTACTTGCTACTTTTGAGAGAGAAGAAGTTACTAATTTATGGGTCTGTAGGAGCAGTGGGAGTGGGAAAGAAGAGAACAACCACCCTCCTTTATGTGGGATAAGGAAGGAGTCAGTGAGGGCGTTGTAACAGAGTAATTGCTTCTTAGAGGTCCCTGACAGGTTCCTGAGCAGGTGACTATTTAAACCAATACTTGAAGGGTAAGGATTTAGCTATGGAGTGGGATGGGTGCGGAGGAGAAGAAAGTCCTAGGAACCAGGAGCAGCCTGTTTGAATAGTTAAAAGAACTGAAAGGAGCTAGCAGAACACAGTGGCCGAGAGAGAGGGAAAGAGTAGCACAGGAGCAGGTAGAATAATCAGTGGTGGCCAGATCACCTGGGCCTTGTAGGCCATCATGAGAAATTTGTGTTTTACTCTGTATGCCAAGGAGATTTCTTGAACGGTTTGAAGGAGGGGAGCGGTGTGATCTAATTTGTACTTTAATTGCTATTTTTTATTTTTCGTTTTGAGACAGTCTCACTGTATCTTCCAGGCTAGAGTGCAGTGGTGCCATCATGGCACACAGCAGCTTCAACCCTCCTGGGCTCAAGCAGTCCTCCTGCCTCAGCCTCCCAAGTAGCTGGGCATGGTGGCCCATGCCTAATTTTTTTTTTGAGATGGAGTTTTGCTCTTGTTGCCCAGGCTGGAGTGCAATGGCGTGATCTCAGCTCACTGCAACCTCCGCCTCCCTGGTTCAAGCAATTCTTCTGCCTCAGCCTCCTGAGTAGCTGGGATTGCAGGCTCCTGCCACCACACCCAGCTAATTTTTTTTAATGTATATTTTTAGTAGAGACGGGATTTCACCATGCTGGCCAGGCTGGTCTCAAACTCGTAACCATGGCCTCCCAAAGTGCTGGGATTACAGGCGTGAGCCACTGCGTCTGGCTGCCTGACTGATTTTTAATTTATTTATAATTATTTTTTTCAGACAGAGTCTCACTTTGTTGCTCAGGCTTGAGTGCAGTGATACAATCTCAGCTCAGTGCAACCTCCACCTCCTGGGTTCAAGTGATCCTCCCACCTCAGCCTCCCAAGTAGCTGGGGTTACAAGTGTGTGCCACCACGCCCCACTAAATTTTGTATTTTTTTAGTAGAAACGGGTTTCACCATATTGGCCAAGCTGGTCTCAAACTCCTGACCTCAAGTGATCCACCCGCCTTGGCCTCCCAGAGTGCTGGGATTACAGGCGTGAGCCACCACACCCAACCAATTTTTTATTTTTTGTAGATACAGGGTCTTGCTCTGTTGCTCAGGCTGATCTCAAACTTCTGGGCTCAAACAGTCCTCCTACCCTGGCCTCCCAAAGTGCTAGGTTTATAGGCTTGAGCCATTGTGCCTGGCATCATTTGTATTTTTAAAAGACTGTATTGGCTGCATTTGGAGAGCATATTAGAAGGACCGGCAGGCTGGTGACGTGGACTAATATGATAGTGGTGAAATGAAGAGCAGTTGACTTTGAGATGTATTTTGGAGGTGAAAACCATGAGACTTGCCAATAGATTTGAATGGGGACTGAGGAAAGGGAGAAATCAAGGATGACAATCAAATGTCTAGCTCGAGCAACTGGATGAACAATCCATTTATTGGATAACAGAGACATGGAGAAGAATAGTTCTGGGTGTTTTGTACTTGCTGCGTTTCAGGTGCTTATGTGTCTTTGTCATGGAGACGTCAGGACACAGAGAAGAGATTTCAGTGAGAGACATAAATTTGGGAGTTTTCAATATATAGATGGCATTTAATTTAAAGTTGTGGACATAGATGAGATTATCTAGAAAGAGAATATGGGAGAGAGAACAGGGCCCAGTACCATGTCCTGAAGAACTCCAACATAGAGAGTTTGAGTAGAAGTAGCACATGCAGTGGAGACAGAGATGGAGCTGCCACAGGGGTCATACATAGAAAACCAATAGAAGTGTTGATAAAGACTCCAGGATGGACAGTATTTAGAGAAAGTGGTGACTATGTCAATTACTAATCTTAGAAAAGTGGATTTGGTAGCAGAGATCATTAATGACCTTGAGAAGAGCAGTTTCAGTGGAATGGATTGAGGGAAGAATGGAATTGAAATGAGTCAGTTGTGTAGATGTGTGCTTTTCACATCTTTTTTTTTTTTTTTTTTTTTTTTTTTTTTTTTTGAGACGGAGTCTCGCTCTGTAGCCCGGGCTGGAGTG
Source organism: Macaca mulatta (assembly GCF_049350105.2). Classification (NCBI taxonomy): domain Eukaryota; kingdom Metazoa; phylum Chordata; class Mammalia; order Primates; family Cercopithecidae; genus Macaca; species Macaca mulatta. Next base: position 146,208,926 of record NC_133409.1, on the reverse strand, counting down.
CAGTGGCCGGATCTCAGCTCACTGCAAGCTCCGCCTCCCAGGTTTACGCCATTCTCCTGCCTCAGCCTCCCGAGTAGCTGGGACTACAGGCGCCCGCCACCTCGCCCGGCTAGTTTTTTGTATTTTTTTAGTAGAGACGGGGTTTCACGGTGTTTGCCAGGATGGTCTCGATCTCCTGACCTCGTGATCCGCCCGTCTCGGCCTCCCAAAGTGCTGGGATTACAGGCTTGAGCCACCGCGCCCGGCCTGCTTCTCACATCTTAAGAGGTATATTAATCACCTGGAAATCTTGTCAAAATGTAGATTCTATTTTAGGGCCCAAGATGTCCTGTCCTTTCCTTTTCCTCTTCATTTTCCTTTTCCTTTCTCCTTTCTCCTTTCCTGTTGTCTGCAGAGATCCTGCATTTTCTAATGAGCTCCCAGATAATGCCAGTGCTACTGGTCCATGGAGCAATGGAGCACACTTTGAGTAGCAAAGGTATAGATTAGAGGTTCTCAAACTGTAATATGTATCAGACTAATGTGGAGGGCTTGATAAAATACAGATTATTAGACCTAGTTCAAAGTTTCTCATTCTGTAACTCTGGGGTGGTACCTGAGAATTTTCATTTCCTATAAATTCCCAGGTGAAACTGATGCTGCTGATCTGGGAACCTCTGGTGTAGGTGATTTTTTTGGAGAATTTTAACTGTGATGGAGAACTGTCAAGGGAAGTCTTTGTTTGTTGGTTGAAGGTGGCAAACAAGTAGAGTGCCTTTCTGCTGATGAGAATGGTCCAGTAGATAGGGAGACACTGATGATGCAAGGGAGAAGAGGAAGGAAGAAGGGAAATCCTTGAGAAGATGAGGAGGGTGGCTCCAAAGCATATATTGTGGTCTTGAATTTTGATAAGAAAGGGTATATTCTTAGTTATAGCAACAGGGAAGGTGGAGACGATGGGTTTATAGATTTGGGGATAAGCAAATGGAGCTCCCCTCTTGATGGTTTCTGTTTTCTCAGTGAAGGTAAGGGCAACTCTTGAGGGAAGAGGGTGAGTTGGAGATTTGAGAGAGATCATGTCAAATGATCATTTTCAAGTAGGAAAATGAACTTACTAGAAGAAAATGGCTTTATTGAGAGCCTCTTTGAGATTAAGGTCAGAAACTAAGAATGAAAATCTGATTCTACGGTCTTTTTTGTTCAACCTCAGTTAGTTCTTTGGATTCAGTCATGGGAGAATTAAGTGGTTGAGATTACCCAAGGTTAAATTTTATCCAGGTGAGTACATCAGAGAGAGAGAGAGAGAGAGAAGTACAAGGAAGTGATTATAATCATGGAACAGGAAGGGAAATGAAGACAGAAGAGGGCTGAAGGATAGAAACAAACAATGACGAGGTTAACAAATTGTTGTATTCAGGGTGCAAGTAAACTAGAAGTAACTAGGTTTGTGATGAAAAGCAAATGCTGCTGGCATTCAAAATTTTGTAGGTTGGGCAGTTTTTGGTAGGAATAAAGGTCTAGAGTGTGACTGTGAAGACGGCTGGGTGTGGTGGAGTTTCCTAGAGAGATCAGGAAACAGGATGTTGGGTGTGCCGTTCACCTGGATGTTGAAGTTGCCAAGAGTGATGACAGAAGTTGGGAGTGTAGAGAGATCTTCTGGATAGACACTAACTTTTCAATGAATGATGGAAAATTTCAGGTTAGTGGATACCAGCAGCAGAGAGGGATAGGTTTATCAGGGTTGTGAGCAGGAGGTATTTTACAGAACAAATGGAAAGTAATGGTCCTGAAGTGATAATGGCTGCCAAGGAAGACTCCTACCCACCTGCTATCCAGGAGGTATCTGGGCTATTAGAGAATGCTTTCTAATGGCAGGGCTATAAGAGAAGCAGTGTCTTCTAGAAATGGCCTAGTTTCACAGAGATGGAGGGAAGGTTCAGAAAAGAGGTTGCAGATTTATAGGAGTTTATCACAAATTGGGATTTGAAGATTGAGGGCATGGCATAAAAGTTTGGGAGTGAAAGGAAGGGAACTGGAGTAGGTACAGAGTTGTAAAAGCAAGTTTGGCAGGCAGAGAGTTTGGTGATAATAGATGACCAGAAAGTCTTAGATACATATTAGAGACCGAGACAAACTGGAGGATGAGGCATAATGGAACTGGCCCAGACAATTTCTGTTATTACTATTATATATTTTTTTGAGACAGAGTTTCACTCTTGTTGCCAGGCTGGAGTGCAATGGCGCAATCTCAGCTCACTGCAACCTCTGCCTCTTGGGATCAAGCGATTCTCCTGCCTCAGCCTCCCGAGTAGCTGGGATTACAGGCACCCGCCACTGCGCCCGGTTAATTTTGTATTTTTGGTAGAAACGGAATTTCACCATGTTGGTCAGACTGGTCTCGAACTCCTGACCTTGTGATCCACCCGCCTCGGCCTCCCAAGGTGCTGGGATTACAGGTGTGAGCCACCATGCCCGGCGATGATTTCTAAAAATAATTAAAATACACATCTCATTTTTGCTGTAGATGTCCTCCATGATCTAGCCACTGCCTGCATCTCTTATATCATCCCTTCCCACTCTCCCCTTGCACCCTGTGCTCCACCCACACAGCCCTTCCGTCTTTCTGTCACTCACTCCAGCATGCCATAGTTTTCCTACCTCTGTTTCTTTTTTCATTTGTTTGCACTTGCTCTTCTGAGAGATAGAGTCAAGTGGTCAGTAGCATAAGCTCTGGATCCAGACTCCCTGCTCTGCCACTTTTAAGCTTTGTGACCATGGTCAAGTTACTTAACCTCTCTGTGCTTCAGTTGCTTATTTGTAAGTTGGGGAATGATAATAGTGTTTTTTCATAGGAGATTCGGGGAATTACAAAAGCTGAATTGAGACAAATTAATGTAAAGGGCTTAGAATAATTTCTTGTATGTGTGGGTAAAGACTCAATAAACATTAATATTATTATTTCTTCTGCTTGAAGCTCTTTTTCTTATATATTTATATAGGGAATTTAATCATTACATTGTTTCCTTCTCAGGTCAGATGTGATTCCTTAGCCATCCTAGCTAAAGTGTCATAACTCCGCTGGCTCTCTGTCACTCTTTATCCCATTACCCTTTTATTTAGTCATAGTATTTTCGTCACCATTTGAAATTATTTTATTATTCTGTTTTGCTCTTCCCCCATTCCCTGAAGGGCCAAGTACTTTGTAGGTGCTCCAGAAATGTTTGTGGCAATTTATTGTCCTGAAAACACGGTTTCCTGGGCCTTGACTCTAATCAGGCAGTGTATGTGGCAAGGTGACGACAGTGAGGCCTAGGCAGGGAAGACAGAATTCAACTCTGTTTATTAATCTGTTGGCTCATCTAGATCAGGCAGCTGCCAGTTTTTGTAAATTTTATTAGAACACAGCCACACCCATTTTTAAACTTATTTTCTGGCTGCTTTCCTCCTACAACCAGAGTTGAGTAGTTGTGACAGAGGTCTTAGGGTTTGCAAAGTTGAAAATATTACTATCTGGCCCTTCATAGAAAAAAATTTGCTGACTCCTGATTTAGATACATAGAAAAGACAAGGAGAAAACACCAAAAATAATAAGCTTTATTTGGATAGTGGGATAATAGGTCATTTTGCTTTTTATCTTTATGCTTTTTTTTTGTATTTTGTTATAGACCCTTTAATTTGGAAATAGCCGTATAAATACCCCAAAATGGTATTTAGAACACCTTTTTAATGGTGAGTTTTTTTCCCTTTTTTCCTCCTTAGTGCCGCTTTTGACACAAAAACGGGGTTACGTGTGGCAGTGAAGAAGCTCTCCAGACCATTTCAGTCCATCATTCATGCCAAAAGAACCTACAGAGAACTGCGGTTACTTAAACATATGAAACATGAAAATGTAAGTTAATTCATTCAAGGAAGAATACATTTTGATCTTGAATAGGCTGGGGAAAATGTTTTAATTACTGCAGATGGAAATGCATTGGAGTGCATCAAATGTTGGTCCCTGCTTCTTGTCCTGGGGTGTTAGTGGCCACTTGGTTATGTCAGGTCAAAGACTTGGAATGAAAGTGATGCATCTTCCTGGAGTTCTAGTTTTACTCAAAGGTTTTTAGAGGGGAAGGAACTCTTTAAAATTTTAAAGTAAAAGGATATATTATGAAATATAACACAAAATTCACAAGAATTGTTAAGAGAAAATATTAAAAGGTTGTGTATTCTTTGCCTGGTTTTCCTAAGGCTCTATTATGAGAATGTGGGAGTCTGTGGCTATCAAAACACAAAATAGCCACAGACTCCCATATTCTCATAATATAGCCTTAATATTTTTAAGTGGAAAAATCTGAGGAAGAGTGCCCTAGGCTCACTGAAGGTCCTATCAAAGAGGGCTATTATTTTATATATTTGTTAATAATTTTTCTTTTTTTCCAGATTCAGTTATTTTAATAAATATGTCGGAGGCATTGTTTAAGTTAATTATAACTTTTTATTTTTTACCAATTTGGTAATTCGAGGACATTGCCATTCTGCCAAGATGCTTACAAATTCTAATACGGTAAATAAGTGGATATAATTGGAGTATTAACTGAAAGTAAAAAGACAGTTGACTGAAGACATTTTACTGAACTTCAAAATCAAGTTGTGAATTTCTGTGACTGCTGTATGAAGGGTACTGTGGAGTTTGTAGCATCGTGGAAGCATTGGCCATAGAGATTTCAAAGTCCTTTGGCTGTACTGCTTGTTTTTTGTGCAGAAGAAAATTCAAAATCTGTGAATTTATTATTTGACTATTTAGACTGTTTTAGTAATTTAACTTCTTCATAGCGAGAAAAAAGTCACAGATAAGTGATTCTTCATTAGCATACACTTGTTTCATTAGTGCAAATTTCTTCTAAATTGAGAACATTAAGACTTAAATTTGTAATTGGATTATGGATACCATTATAATCACAGCTGCTGCTTTTTATTTTCACATTTTATTTTGATTGTATAGTATCGAGGAAATCCTATTTCTACAGAAAACTTCTATTCCTGAATATAATTTTACATAAGTAGCTATGTGCAAACCTGAGTTTTAAGAATGTTCAGTGTGGAGCTGCAGCTTTCCTAATCAGTGACATGTTTACAAGAAGTTGAGATATGCGGAAAAAGCTGGCAGCAGAAACTTTATTCCTAGGTCTGCATAAAATCAAGGTGGCCTGGCAGCTTTAAGGGATGTGTTTGCATTTGATTTTTAACACACTTGAGTGTGTATGCTGTTTTTCATTACACATTATTATATGTGACAGAGATAGTGTCACAGCTTTGCAAGTATAAAGGAGATTTTGAAAATGAAATGCAAGCCAAGCATTTATGGAACCCCAGAGCACCTTTGGGAGCCCCTAGGATCTTATTGATGTGGCTACACTAATTTAAGAACATCTAGTTTCAGAGATTATCAGTGCTACACTTGATTGTTTTGCTTTTCTTCCTAAATATGTTAAGCCAGTGTTTAGGGATCATGGTATTAGAAAAATAGGATTTTAATTTCCATGTATTGTTTTATAAGTGTCTTGCTTACTAGCGGTAGATGGTCACCTAGATATCAGTGATTTGTTACTTAAACAAAATAAGATACATAGCTGAATGTCTCATAGTTCTCTATTCCGTTGGCAAATGTTTGAAGCCAAAAGACTTGACTCAATGTAGAAAAATTCCTGCATTTTAGCCTATTTTAAAAACATTTGTTAGGTGCTTACAATGTAAAAGTAATTTTACCCAATAAAGAACCAAAACTTCCAGTAAGTTTAATTGAGGGTTTTCAGAGAAATTTGTCTCGTTTACCTTCCTCTTCTTTTTAAAAAAATTACTGTTTTGGGTCACCATCCAATTTTTATAGCTGCCAAACCTCCTACAGGCAGCAGCAACAGAAGCTTAAAACTTGTGACCATTTTAAGTGTTGGTAACAATACAATTTTCAGGTGCCAGAGGGCACATGTGATCTTTTACACAAAAATGCCTCTGACCCACAGTCGGTAGTTCATCTTGAGTTGTCTCTTCTGTTAGTGATCATGAATAATAAATAAAACATTTATTAGGTGAGTGACTGAAGCTAGGGGATGTCCTCTGTGACTGTGAGAGTTTCTCTCTGAACAAAGTTAGTTGGACCATTCCTGATTGAACTTCTGACCTTGATCTCATTAACACCTGCTCTAAGGAAAGATTAAAGGGAGGCAGCCTGCCAGCTGCATCCTTTTGCTGTCTGGGCAGACACTACAGAAATGGCCCACATACGGGTCTAGAGATCTGTACATTTTAGAATTTAAAAATGATCAAAGAAATTATTTTGTAAATTTTATTTGGGAACCTTTAGATTTAACCTTACCATTGTAGACCAAGAGATTGTTTTGATGTGCTGTTGTTAAATATGCTAAATATGGTCTTTGGATACTGAGTTTTAAAGTATTTTTTTTGGATGTGTGCTAATTTGATAAAAAATATGATTTATATTTGCCAGGCTTTGGACCATGATGGGATAATCATTAGAGATATTTGCTGCTTATTTGTATTATAAATGTCTTTTCTAAAACTTTTATTCCTGGATTACTTTGAGGTGACTGAAGTCATGTAACAGCAGAAGGAGTTAAGGAAATAGACTAAAATATGACTTGATTTAGAAGGGAATTTCCATTTAAGAAATGAGTGCAGTGGCTCATGCCTGTAATCCTGGCACTTCGGGAGGCCAAGGTGGGTGGATTGCTTGAACCCAGAAGTTTGAGACTAGCCTGGGCCACATGGCAAAACCCAGTCTCTATTATATTAAAAAAAAAAAAAGAAATGAGAAATGAATAGATTCCTAAAATATTTTCCAGATCTATTTTAATGCTGAGAATTTTTTGTTTTACAGTATTTTCCTTATGATTAATATTTCATAAATATGATTAATGGAGGGAGGGGTATTTTGTGAAAACCCATCAAAAATTTAAGTACTTTGATTTAACATGAGTAGTTTTAATCTCAAAATTGTTATTTTTGGTGTCCTTATGTTAAATACATTAAATGTTATAAATATTGCCCTTTTTAGGAAATTAAAATTTGCTAGGGTATTTACTAGTTGGCTTTTCTCTATTTTTTTTCAGGTTACTTTGTTTTTCTTCTTGCAGTCATGCTTTTTAATCATTTGAATAGTTGAGCTTTATGTCTTAAATTCTGTTAATGGAAGTAGCTGCTTTAGATAGTTTGCTTAGGTATATTGTATTTTGTAATTCCCTATTCAGCTGTATGGGCTGTGGTCACCACTTATTCTGATGATCCACAGTGGGTCAGTCCTTTGTCCTAGCCACCTTCAGATACGTTATCTGCTCAGTCTTGCTGTCAGGACTGTGAAAATAAGCAATGATGTCCTCGTGTTTTTCATACGAGGAAAGTGGAACTCAAGAGAAGATACCAAATGTATTTGCCAATTATTATTTACATAATGGCCATTCATTTTAGCTCCTGCTGAATGCCAGGCTCCGTTCCAAGTGCCAAGGTTATTGGAATGAAGAAATTATAAGCTCTTGGATCCAAGAAATCACAGACTGATACTGGGGTTCAAACTTATAGCTGTTTGGTTCCAAAATGTCTGTTATGTTTTCAGTTTGAAATTGGAGTTTTTATTTGAAAATAGTTTTGACTTTTTTTTTTGTCTTTGAGGTAACTCTTGCATGTGTAAATCGGATCTCTAATGATTTAGTTTCCATAGGAGGGTGATTTTCACAATCACAATGGAAACAATGTAAAACAATGTAAATAGTTGTAAACTTTTCTATTATATTGAGGAGATGGGCATCTCAAATAACAAGAATCTTTGATTAGAAAATATTGGGGCCGGGCGCGGTGGCTCAAGCCTGTAATCCCAGCACTTTGGGAGGCCGAGATGGGCGGATCACGAGGTCAGGAGATCGAGACCATGCTGGCTAACACGGTGAAACCCCGTCTCTACTAAAAAATACAAAAAATTAGCCGGGCGAGGTGGCGGGCGCCTGTAGTCCCAGCTACTTGGGAGGCTGAGGCAGGAGAATGGCATGAACCCAGGAGGCGGAGCTTGCAGTGAGCTGAGATCCGGCCACTGCACTCCAGCCTGGGCGACAGAGCGAGACTCCATCTCAAAAAAAAAAAAAAAAAAAAAAAAAAAAAAAAAAAAAAAAGAAAATATTGGAACAGGTGAATAAAGTTAGCTTCTGGACCTCAGTTACCTTAAGTAGAAGTGGGTGTAAGGGAGAATGATTAAAAGTCCAGAGGTCTTAAGCCAGGAGTGTACCAAACTCAAGGGAAACAATTACAGTTTAGATGGAAAAGGTAAAAGAAAATGGATTTGACTTAAATTTAAAGCACTATTATGAATGAGGTCACGGGTACTGTATTGGGAGGGGGGGCATGTAAGTTGGCCTTACCTCTATGGAGGACAATTTGACAATATTAAGATTCTTAAATATATTGATGTCCTTTGATTCTGTAATTCTGTTTCTTGAAATTTATTTCCTGGAAGAAAATATGAGATGTGCAAAATACATATATTTTTCTTGCAGTATTCCTTAAATGTCTAAAGATAGGAAATTGGTTAAGTTAATGGTATACACAAATGATAGATATGCTGTATACAAATGTTTAAATATTAAGTAAAAAGGCAGGATATAAAACTGTGCATGGTATAACCCCAATTTAATTTATGTACATCAGAAAATCAAAGGAAATATATCTCAAAATGTTAATGATGGTTATAATGGGTGGTACAATTATGGGTAATTTTGATTTTCTTGTATACTGTTGTCTGGGTAGGGATCTGAAAGTGACTCTATTTCCTTTGGAACAATTTTCAAGGACTTGAAACCTATTCTTAAATTCCAAGTATGTGTCCCACCACCTCCTTTTCAGGTTCAGACTGTAAAATTGAAGTTGCTTTTAAAAAGTCTGATATTTGGAGTCAGGCATGGTGGTGCACTCGGGAGGCTGAGGCAGAAGAATCGCTTATACCTGGGAGGCAGAGGTTGCAGTGGGCTGAGATTGTGCCATGTACTCCAGCCTGGGCAACAAGAGCGAAACTGTGTCTCAAAAAAAAAAAAAAAAAAAAAAAAAGCCTGATATTTGGATGAGTGGAGTAACATCCTAATTAGAAGATCTTTTTCATGATAATGTTTTGAGTATTAACATATCTTACTTCTAGAGCTTTGTGTTTAAGTTGGCAGGTTAGAACAGTGTGCTAGTGAGGCCACAGTCTTGCTTCATATCCAGATACTCTCAAATATGGCTGGGCGTATTACAAATGAATTATAATATTTCTTTTTTTTTTTTTTTTTTTTTTTTTTGAGACAGAGTCTCGCTGTGTCTCCCAGGCTGGAGTGCAGTGGCGTGATCTCAGCTCACTGCAAGCTCCGCCTCCCGGGTTCACGCCATTCTCCCGCCTCAGCCTCCCAAGTAGCTGAGACTACAGGCACCCGCCACCACGCCCGGCTAGTTTTTTGTATTTTTAGTAGAGACGGGGTTTCACCATGTTAGCCAGGATAGTCTCGATCTCCTGACCTCGTGATCCACCCGCCTCGGCCTCCCAAAGTGCTGGGATTACAGGCTTGAGCCACCGCGCCCGGCCGAATTATAATATTTCTTATTTGTCTTGTCAATACCTAACTGTAGAAACGAATGGCCTGGGTTTTAAGGAAAATGAATGGGAGGTGGGGGATGGAGGTGCTGTATGTGGATGAATTCATGATCAGAAAACTTTTCAAAGACCTTGGGTTATTGAGTATTAAGTAGCTCTTTGCTTTATCCCTGTGTAAAGATAGACTTTTTTTTTTCATTTTTAAATTGTCTGATTTAAATACCCGATCCATTAAGACTTTGTGAGAATAATACCAAGAATATACTGAGAATATTTTGAGGCTATAAATATGTCAGTTTTGAAGGCTATACAGTTAAGATGGAAATTTTTCATGGAATACATTTTTTAAAAACATTATTATGGTAACAACCATGGACATGTGACCTTTTTTTCCTGTTGGATTAATTCATTAGACCATTAGTACATACGTAACGCAGGTACCCTAAATCTTTTTGCCTTCTGGTAAACTACTGACTACATATGATTAAATTCTAAAGAGATGAAGATTTTTAATGGTAAAATGGGTTAATATGAGAATTGATGTTAACAAGTAGAAAACAAAAGCATAATTTGGGTAGAAAATTAGTTGGAGTTACTAAGGATGTGACGTGATGTTATGAAACTGAGGTAGCTGGTTTTGAATTAGTTCCTATTAAAATGATTGAGACCTGGCTGGCCATGGTGGCTCACTGCTGTAATCCCAGCACTTTGGGATGCTAAAATGGGAGGATCACTTGAGGCCAAAAGTTCCAGACCAGCCTGGGCAATCTAGTGAGACACATCTGTACAAAAAAAGAAAAATTAGCTAGGCATGGTGGTGGCATGTGCTTATAGTCCCAGCTACTTGGGAAGCTGAGACAGGAGGATTACTTGAGCTGCCATGAACTGTGGTGGTGTCACTGTACTTTAGCTTGCATGTCAAGAGTGAGATCCTGACTCTTTTTTTTTTTTTTTTTTTTTTGAGACGGAGTCTCGCTCTGTCGCCCGGGCTGGAGTGCAGTGACACAATCTCAGCTCACTGCAACCTCCGCCTCCCAGGTTTAAGCAATTCTCCTGCCTCAGCTTCCCGAGTAGCTGGGATTACAGGCGTCCACCACCATGCCTGGCTAATGTTTGTATTTTTAGTAGAGACAGGGTTTCACCATGTAGGCCGGACTGGTCTTGAACTCCTGACTTCAGGTGATTCACCCGCCTCAGCCTCCCAAAGTGCTGGGATTACAGGCATGAGCCACTGCTCCTGGCCTAGACCCTGACTCTTAAAAAAAAAAAAAGAAAAGAAGATTAAGACCTGATGGGTACTCTACTGAGTTTAATATTTATTTACTGTTTAATTTTTATATTTTCTTACAGGTGATTGGTCTGTTGGACGTTTTTACACCTGCAAGGTCTCTGGAGGAATTCAATGATGTGTGAGTAAATCTTTTGCATTTGCCTTCCTTGTCTACAGAATGAAGACTAATAGCCCATTTCTATTCCTGAACCATTTAGCAACATACAGACTTCAAAAAATTCTTTATTCCTATCATGCAACTCTTTCTGGGTGTAGGGGTGGATACCAGAAGATATATGTTATGGGTGGGGTGTGTTAGTATTTGCATCATTTCAGGCACATTGTACCCCACTGAAGAGTCAGTCTTGAATTCTTACAAAAGTTCGATGGAGAAAGGAGTAGAGAGTTTTGACTATGGATTTTTTCTTTTCAAAGTGTTTATCCCAGGTTTGGTTTTTTTTGTTGTTGTTGTTGTTGTTGTTTTAAAAGACACGGGGTCTTGTGATATTGCCCAGGCTGAACTCAGGCTCCTGGGCTGTAATGTTCCTCCCACCTCAGCCTCCTGAGTAGCTGGGACTGCAGGCACATGCTACCATACCTGGCCGGTCCCAACTTTTTAAAGTGCTCTTCAAGAAATGTAATGGAGCCCCAGTCATATAAACTCCCTCCACTTTTATCGCCCATGCATGTGGGAGGTGATACTAGAACTACATACTGATCCTTGAAGTATTAGATTGCTACACTGGGATAAGGGGCAGACATGTTGAGAAAGGCTTCTCCCAGCTTTGTAACCACCTCTGTTATTTTAACCTGGGATCCCCCTAGAAAGCAGAGCCTGGGATTCTCAGGAACTGGTAGTAGGGGCTAGGGAAAATGAAACAGGGAAGGAGAGAAAGCTTCTATGAGGATATGTTGATTTGGTCACCACTATGGACAACTGGGCTGAAAACTGCTAAGATCTAAGAAGCTGTACATAATGCGTCTCAGATAGGGATCATGAATCCACTGGCTCCTGACCCCATTGGCAGGGGTTGCCACATGTGTCATTAGTGCCTTCACCTGCCCAGGTTGCACATTGGTGAGCATAGGACAGATTCCAGCAACTGTTCCCATGTATGTGTGAGCTCTCTACTATAATAGCTTTTCTAGTATCTGAGTTGACACAGCTCTCCCTGCCCCCAGTTCACAGATACACTATACCATAAAAGAGAAGAAAACCTTAAACGCAGTTATACTTTTGGTCCCATTGAAATTTTGGCATTCCTAAATGGAAACGGTTACGTTATGAAAGCCAAAACAGAATTGAAGATCATTACTTCTCTTCCTTAACCTCCATTCCCCCATTGACTCCGGTGCTGAACCTAACCAGTTTCTCTTCACCCTTATCCTGGTTTCAGTTTCTCCCATTCTTATCCTGGACTGATCACAAACACCATTTACTCCTTTCCCACAGAACACACAGGGGATTTGTTTGAACTTGTATGTTCTGTCTAAGGAAAGGGAGAAAGAAAGAAAGAAGATGAAATGGAAAGGGAAGGAGGAAAGGTGACAAAAACATTTCTCCACCATTTGAATTTAGTTGGAACAGTGTATGGCTGAGAGTAGAAGTTGAGAGAGGAGAATTTGGTCTACCTACAAGATCTCCTTGGCCACATTAACTTTGACCCTGCTAATGAAAGTTTAAGAAACAAAGGAAAAAAATAGCCAATAACTAAGAAAAATTGTTCTTCTTGCAGCCTTGCTTGGTACAAGAATATGGAGGCTTCCAGAGATTACTGGATGTTACCCAAGGGCATGTATATTACAGTTTGTTGAGCCCTACTGTATGCTGTAGTTGGAAAAGGGAATGTTGCAGAATGATGGTTTTTTAAAAAATAGTTTCCCTAAATGTGGAAGAAATGCTGAAGTAATGTGTTAGTGAATTACTTTGGAAAACATTTGAGTTAGATCTGAGCTGTTAGATCCCAAAATTTTAGGTCTACTAAGGATGGATTTACATAACAAAGGAAATGATTATTTGCTGACTTGTGCAAAGTGCAAAATGCTGTACTTTGGCCTAACTGGACAGTCTGGAACTGTATTGAGAACCTATTTTTCCTGTGTGAAAAGACCTTAATTAAGGCCAGTGTCTTCTTAAAAGGTTAAATGTTACTGATAGTTTTGCCTTTGTTTGGATCCTTTATCCATGTAAGGACTCAGCAACTACAAGTCTACCTTTGAACTAAAGTTTCATTCATTCATTCATTCAACCATTCATTCATTTATTAATTCATTCAACAAATACTATGGCTGATGAGCAGGAATCTGTTTTTTCTACTTTAGCTGGATTCTGTTCTTTATAAACAATAACTGAGTTTACCTCTTGGAAGCAAATCTCATTACTACTTGTTGAATACTTACTGAGTGCAGAACACGGAGCAGAGTGTTGGCACAGGCTCAGAATAATCAGAAACAGTCGCCCTTCCTTTTGATGAAAGTGTCTGGTTGCGGGAAACAAATTCAAAGCAGTGTTGTATCCAAGCTACCAATTGGCTGTATGACCTTGGACAAGTCACTTTACCACTATAGGCCCAGTCATTTCCCTGTAAAATGATGAGAATTGAGGTCGTTGACTTCTGAGGTGTTTCAAATTACAGAAAGTCTCTGAAAATAGAATGAACTTGTTTGCCCTTAGAAAAATATTCCATTGTTTACTTTTTCTGTGACATTCATATCACGGAAAAAATCACTGTAGTTCAGGACAATAGTTATTTCAGTGTTTTCTTTTTTTTTGAGACAGGGTCTTGCCCTGTTGTCACCCGGGTTGGAGTGCAGTGGCGAGATCTCGACTTACTGCCACCTCTGCCTCCCAGACTCATGCAATCCTCCCATCTCAGTCCCCCAAGTAGCTGGGCCTACAGGCGTGGGCCACCACGTCCAGCTAATTTTTGTATTTTTGGTAGAGATGGGGTTTCGCTATGTTGCCTAGGCTAGTCTTGAACTCCTGAGCTCAGGTGATCTCCCTCTTAGGCCACTCAAAGTGCTGGGATTCCAGACATGAGCCACCACTCCCGGCAGTTTCAGTATTTTCTAAAGTTATTTAGGGTCACACAAAGAACATAAATGAGGTTCAGTGTTACACAATTGGGAGTGGTGGGGTCTGTGGCAAAATACATCTGCACCTCCTAAAAGTATTCAAATTCACATTCAAACAAAACAAGTAAACAAAAACCTACACTTCCGGCCAAGCCAGACATAATTTAGGCTAGAGTGGTTCTACAAGCCGCCTGTTTAGAGCAGGCTATAATTTGAACACAAATTTTTAAATGGTAATTAGCAAAATCTCTAATTACTTTCAGATTTACAGTTGATTTTTTTCTTTTCTTTTCTTTTTTTTTTTTTTTTTTTGAGACAGTCTCTCTCTGTCACCCAGGCTGGAGTGCAGTGGCACGATCTTAACTCGCTGCAACCTCTGCCTCCTAGGTTCAGGTGATTCTCCTACCTCAGCCTCACAAGTAGCTGGGATTACAGGTGCACACCACCACGCCTGGCTAATTTTTGTATTTTTAGTAGAGATGGGATTTCACCGTATTGGCCAGACTGGTCATGAACTCTTGACCTCAAGTGATCTGCCCACCTCAGCCTCCCAAAATGCTGGGATTATAGGTGTGAGCCACCACACCTGGCCTACAGTTGACTTTTAATCATGTGGTATGTGTATTTGTGCCTTTATGTTTCGGTTAGCACTTTTAATTTATATACAGCCATGCATCAGTTAATGACTGGGATGTGTTCTGAGGAATATGTCATTAGGTGATTTTGTCATTGTGCAGACATCACGGAGTGTACTTCCACAAACCTAGATAGTATAATCTGCACACCTAGTCTATATGGTATATCTTGTTGCTCCTATGCTACAAACCTGCACAGCATGTTACTGTACTGGATACTATAGGTAACTGTAACATGGTGCTATGTATTTATGTATCTAAACATAACTAAGCATAGAAAACATACAGTAAAAATAGGGTACTGTAGGCCAGGCTTAGTGGCTCACTCCTGTAATCCCAGCACTTTGGGAAGCCAAGGTGGGCACATCACTTGAGCCCAAGAGCTGGAGACCAGCCTGAGCAACATAGGGAAACCCCTTCTCTACAAAAAAATTTAAAAAATTAACTGAGCATGGTGGTGCATGCCTGTAGTCCAGCTACTGGGGAGTCTGAGGTGGGAGGATCACTTGAGCCCACAGGCGGCGGTTTTATTGAACTGTGATTGCGCCACTGCATTCCAGCCTGGGTGACAGAGTAATATACGTGGTCCACTGTTGACTGAAACATTGTTTTGTGGTGCATGACTACTTCAGATTTTTGCTATGTTTTAAATTCTTACAAATGAAGACTATACCTTTGAGAAAAGAATAATAGGTAGTGCCTTTTGAACATTAGGAACAATATACAGTTACTGAATCTAACAGATGGAGATTATTTTTGGAAAATGTAGTGTTAAAAGATGGATATACTGAGTTGCTCTTGACCGCCATAGGATGTGGTTGTACAGATGGCAACATTTTGTAAAGATACAGTATATCTAGATCTCTTAAATGATTGGAAATCATTTGGGCCTCTCTGTTGGCTTTTTGATAGTAATGTTTGGCAAGAGACATGCATATATATTCCTGTGTATGCAGCAAATATTACCAGTAGAAATGCAAAAATCTTAAATAGCCAATATTTGAACCTAACACCAGAGCAAGCTGTAATTTAGTATTATTACATTATTGCCTTTTCTCTGTGTGTGTGTATGTGTGTGTGTGTTTTCCTTTTGTAGTTGGGTCTACAGGCTCACACCACTAGACTCAGCTTATTTTTATTTTTTTGTAAACCTGAGGCCTTGTTGTGTTGCCTTGGTTGTTCTTGAACTCCTTGACTCAACCAGTACTCCCACTTTGGTCTCCCAAAATGCTGGGATTACAGATATAAGCCACCATGCCCCCACCTTTTCTTAACTGTAGTGGTTCTTTGCACAAGCCTAGTAGGCAGTGAAGAATTTTTTGATTCCTCCTGGGAACTATTTCCTCAAATTTCATGGAAACTGAATTGTCGTAAGTGGAAATTAGTCTTCTGATACTTTTCCCTTTATTTTACAAGTTCCCATCCCAGGTTTCTTGCACTGAATTCCTTATCTCTGCTTCATTCTTGAAGAGTGAAATTGAAGTGGGGTTTTGGATTCTACCGTGGTAGAGCAGAAGACCTACAACAAGGCTAATCAGCAGCCCTTGTTATAGTGAAAACCAATGAGGAGAGATCACTTCTTCCACCTACTGACAATGATTGCTCAACTAATACGTTTAGCTTTTTATTTCAATGTAAAAGTTGCTGAAGACACTGAATTGGTAAAGGAAATTTCTAGATTTACATTTTAACCTGATGATGTACAATAAATATTTGAATACCTTATGCTAGGCACAGTAATAGTCTCTGAGGAATATAGCAATAAATAAGAGTTGAGGCTCTTAACGGGAGAGAAGAACAGTGTAAATGATCAAACAAAATACCATGTGGTAAGATCTAAAAGGTCCTATATGAGTTGGTCTCCTGTGTACTCTCTAATCTAACCTCACCTAGTCCTCTTTCCACTCTGTCTCCACCCCAGTCACTCTGGCCTCTTGTTCTTTGAGTACAGACAACCACATTTGCAATAAGACCTTTGCACCAGTTTCTGTTATTGCCCTGGAACTGTTTCCCCACATACCTACATGACTGTCTCCTTTCCTTCAGGACTCTACCCAAGGGTCTTCTCATTAGAAGTTCTTCTTTTGTTACCACTCTAACTGAAATAGTATCCCTACTGGTCCCTGTTTACCCCTTACCCTGCTTTGTTCTTAGCAAATTTTGTTATTGTCTGTCTTCTCCCTCCGTTTGTAAGTTCTGTTCGAGCATGGAGTTTGTTTTCGAGCATGGAGTTTGTTTTCGTCATTGCTGAATCATTAGCACTTAGAACAGTAACATGCACTCTATTGTTTGTTAAACAGGTGAACACAAGAATTGCCATTATAGGGCAGGTATAGAGTGCTAAAGGACTGCATAGTATGGCCACCTAACCCAGACATGGAGTGTCTTCAGGAAAGCCTCTGCAAAAAAGATGTATACATAGAGGGCTTAAGGGATGAAGGAGAGTTGGAAAGGTGGGGAAAGTGCAAGTTCATCCAGGGGCTAAGAGAGGGAGCTGAGGGCAGAAGAGGGGTGTGTGTGTGTGTGTGTGTGTGTGTGTGTGTGTATGTATGTGTGTGTTTGGTGGGAATAGAGGTGTATATGGCAAAAGATGAAGCTGGAATGGGGAGGGACTAGATCTTTGGGGCTTTGTAAGCTAAGCCTCATTAAGGTGGTTGCTTTAGAGAAGAGATCAAAGGGTACTGGGAACTGGAAATGGAATTGGAAAAAGGATGAAAGGTTTTATTTTTCTGTGGGATGACATAGTTACAACTCTTTCCCCCTTCCTCCCCACACAAACACATTCCATAGTGTGTGATAAAAAGATATCATTTTACCAGAGGCAGTTTTCTTCTGGATCCTTAACACATTAGGAAATATTTTGGATGAGCATACTAGTTGAAAATCTGAAATGGATTTAAGACTTTTCTGGGAACTTAAATTTTTGTAATGATGCTTCTCATTGTGAATATGTGACTTGAATTTATTTTGGTTTGACTTCTTGCCAACATTACAACTATGTCCTTTCTTTAAAAACAGGATCTTATGCTTGTGAGTGAAACTGACAAAACATGTGGGTGAGCAGTTCTGTAACACCAGCTTTCTTTTTTTCAGTAACATCTTGTAGGGTACAAAAGGCTTTCACATAATCTCATTTGACACAACAACCCTGTGAAATAGATGATATTATCTCTAATTTTCAGATGAGGGAACTGAGGTTGAGAGAGATGAACTTAATTGTATAATATCACATACAAAATTGCATCTCTCCCTGGTCTTTTGGCTCTAAACCTATTTCTCATCACATTTTTCTGATCTAAGGCTATGATTATTATTTGAAAGTCTGCTACCCCTTCTTATTGAGTAAATACTGTGTTAAGTTCTATGTAAGATGCCGAAACTAAGGGCCTGTCTCGTTTTCCAATTGCTATGATCTTATTAAAGAAATGAGGCATTTCTTATTAAGAAATGCTTACCTAAAATAACTGAAGGGGTGAGTCAAATCTGTAATGTCTAGACAACTTACAGGGTGCTGCATGAACTCAGAATATTAGAGAAGCTTAGTGGAGAAAAGCCTCTAAAGAGGGTAATAACTGTCCGAAGAAGCAAACAGGGAATAGGATGTGGAAGCTGAAATTTATTCCAGACAGAGAATGAAGGAAATATGTAAAGTATACAGAAAAGAGATTTGTATGGAATGGAGAGTATTAAATGAAAATAACTATTGATTCTTCTTTTGTACTTGGATGAAAATTGTGCATTAATGAATTCTGGGTGTGTGTGTGCGCATATGTGTATGTTTAGGGTTATTCCTAATTTAGCTAATAAACATGATCTTTTTGGAAATAATGCTGAAAGAAATACCTAGCCTGGTTGCTTGGACTTATAGGTTATTTCCTAATTTAGCTACTAAACATGGTATTTTTGGAAATAATGCTGAAAGAAATACCTAGCCTAGTTGCTTGAAACTAGGCTAAGTGCTCAAGTTAGTGAACACAGGAAGAGAAGTGGTCTGGGAAAAAGATTAATGAGTTAACTATTAACATTTGTGTTTACAATTTATTTTTTTTATCAGAGAGGTCTGCTGAAATGGAGATGGTGGGTGGTGAAACTCCTTGTAGGTGTTTTCACAAACTCACGTTAGAAATCTTAAATAAGTTACCTATCTCAAGAAAATATCATTCAGTTTTTGCTTGACATGATCAGTAAGATGCCACTTTTTTCTCAGATTAGCTAGTTTTAAAAGGTAAAGAAGCTTCAAGGCCTAGCTTAGAGTTTGAGTCCTTCAGCAATCTCTCTCTAATTCACTCCTTCCTAAGTCTGTGCTGGGGCCCTCTCCTGTGTGTTCTCCAGCACTATATGTCCTTTTATTATGATTATATATTCATATATGCCTTCCTTTCATCTAAATGCTGTATCTGCCTTTCCCACTGCTGCATCTTGAGGGCCCAGAAATACATATTTGTTGATGGAGTGATAGAATGAATAAATGACTGCGCTGTCACTGTTTATAACTGGTTGAGGATTTGGTTGTCTGAAAGCATGCTCAGTGCTCTCTCCTTTGACTAGCTTTTTTGTTTTCATCCTGTAATGTAGACTATATGTTAAAATATTGAGTCTAGTTTCATTGATGCAGGTAATGTAGAGGGCATCTTTTAGTAATCTTTGCTTCAAGTGAGAATAATTTGTTGTGAAATAAGCCTACTAAGCTGCCTACTTGGCTGCTGAATGGTTCTTTTACCCCTAAATTAGAACAGTCTGGTCTGCTTAACAGATAAGACCTTTGGCACACATATTTCAATAAAATGAGCCCTTGTCTTGTCTTACCAGTAGTGCTGTATGAGTTGTCCTGAATCATTCAGTGGTAATTGAGTGCCTACTATCTATCCGACACTGTTCTCGGTACTTTAGATACTACAGGGAACAAAAAATAACCCTGCCCTCCATGAACATTGTACAAGCAGATAACAATAAACAACAGTGAGCATATAAAAAAGGAAATTACATAGTCTGTTAGCAGACAATAATGCTATAACTAAAAAGAAAAGGTAGAACAGGAAAGGGGAATTAGGAGTACAAGGGCGGGGGGGAGATAGAATTTTAAATGGAGTAAGGATAGGCCTTATTGAGATGAATTTTGAGCAAAAATGTGAAGAAGCAGAGGAATTAGACCTGGGGATATCTAGGGAAAGAGCATTCCAGGCAGAAGAGGCAGTCAGTGCTAAGGTCCTGAGGCCGACTGCATGATATATTGGAACTGGAGCAAGGAGGCCAGTGTGGAGCTAAGAGCAAGGGAGAGAGATGTAGACTATGAAATAATGAGAGACATAATTGGGGGCAGTGTACTGGATTAGGTAGGGCTTTCTCTGCCATTGAAAGGAATTTTGTCTTTTACTCTCAGTAAAATAGGGAGCCTTTTGAGGAAAGGAATGCCCTGATCTGATTTTTATTTCTAAAGAATCACTCTTCCCCTGCGTTGAGAATAGACTGTAGTAAGTCCCAGGGATCACTAGGTGAGTTGCAGAAGGTTGTGCTTACAAATTGTCAATCCCTGTGATTGTTTTAAGCATGCTGTTTAAATATGGAATAAATTTTTTTTTTTTTTTTGCCTTTTGATAATTTCTTTGAATAGGACTGATAGTGGTAAGAGATGCCAGTCTGTAGATACAGATATAGAAGAGTTTTTCCTACAAAGGTTCTTTCTCTTTTTTTATTTTTATTTTGTTTTTTTTTTTTTGAGACGGAGTCTCACTCTGTCGCTCAGGCTGGAGTGCCGTGGCGCGATCTCGGCTCACTGCAAGCTCACCTTCCGGGTTCACACCATTCTCCTGCCTCAGCCTCCCGAGTAGCTGGGACTACAAGTGCCTGCCACCACGCCCGTCTAATTTTTTTGTATTTTTAGTAGAGACGGGGTTTCACCATGTTAGCCAGGATGGTCTCGATCTCCTGACCTTGTGATCTGCCTGCCTTAGCCTCCCAAAGTGCTGGGATTACAGGCGTGAGCCAGCACGCCCGCCCTCTACATAGGTTCTTTCTGATTATTCTGTGCTTTAAAAAGTGGAGGGTGGGGAGAAAGAGGGCAGGGACGGTGGTACTGGTCTTAACAATTGGATATTATCCAAGAAGTATAAATGAAGCTGTAGAATGGGGTGCTGTCTAGAGTACTGAAAAGCATTTATGACAGAGTTCTTCCTTCTTGCTGTCACAGTACATTTTACTCACAGGAGTCACTTTGAGAAATGTGATTTGTGATCTCTATACTTTGATTAAATTTAAAGAAGACCAACTTCACAAGGAAAGTGAAAAACAAGATTTGTATCAGTCCATGAAGTTCTGTTTTCAGCTTTTAGCCTAACAAAGGCCAACTTACTTAATTCCGTTGTAAAGATGTGAGAACTAGATAGCTTTCCAACCATACTCAAGTCTGACCTTCCTTAATTTACTTTAGGTGTTATATACATTGACAATATTAGGCATGTCTTTAAAATGTAATTGACTATGCTTTCCAGAAACAAATACTGTAGAAATTATGTGACTCTCCATTAATGCCTCCTTTGGAATGTACTTACTTAAAATGTGCTCATCTATATTCCTTGCCCCCCATCCTGTTCATTATTTTTAGAAGTTGGTGCGTCTTCCATAAACAGTCAGCAACTTTGTATGATGCTTGCTTTTGTCCTCTGTTGCAAGACTTATTTTGAAAATCTTTCTATATGGGAGTTAGAATGTAACAGTTGGTGGTCATGGATTGGTCTTTGGGCCTCCTGGAAACAAGTATAGTGATTATGTTAGTTCCTGCAAGACACTTCTGCCATAAATAATGCCTTTCATTTTATTTCATTGTAGCTTAGTAGTAATGCTTGGTAGTTATTACTATATAGAGTGATTAATCTTACAAACTTACATGTTTTGGCAGTCTCACCCTTTCTCTAAATTTTGGTGATAAAATGGATGTGGTCTCTGAGGGGGAAAGGGTTTGAGAGAAATTACATCGTGGTAAAATGTTCTAACTAAAAGCACACTGTCTCTCTCTCGGGCCATGCAGTCAGTGGTCCTCTGGCTGCCTAAGATTTCTTAAGTCACTGATAACCATTTAAACACAATAGTTGTACTTGAAGTTGCTATACTTTCATTAGTAATTTTGCCTAACCTTTGTGAACTAGCTCAGGCATATTAGTTAGGACTTTTAGGTTTTATTTAAAGATAAGTTATGTTTGTCCCTTCTCCATAAAATTATTTAGAAAAGTTGAAAGAATAACCCTCTTATTTTCCAATGTCAAAAAATATAATTATGTGCAAAGTAGTCTTATAAGACTGAAATTGGATTCTATCTTCCTCAGCTTATGCATTAATTTAGAGTTAAAGAATATAGTAACTGTGATTAGGACAGAATATTGCTGTGTTCTTGCCAGCCTTCTTTATTAGTTAAGATTAGCTTTGATAGTAAATACAGTGTTGAGAATTATTAAGGACATTATTCAGACATACTGCTTCGCTAGTTATTGTGACATTTATAAGAGTTTTTAAAAAGGTCATTCCCTTGATGTAAATTTTGTATCAGCTGAAAGAATTGTTGGAAGATATGTGCTGTGATTAAGATCATGGTCTGTGGGGTCAGTTAGTTTTAGATTCAACTCCTGACATTACTACTCTTTTTGACCTTCAGTAGATGGCTTATCCTTGTTCTGTCTCTGTTTCCTTGTCAGTAAATGGGAACACTAATGGACATTATCTCACAGAGTTATTGGGAGGAGTATATGAGACGTGGACATAATAAACTGCTTACTGCAGTGCTGGACACAGAATAAGTGCTAGTTAGTGTCTTTGGTTATGTTATGTTGAGATTGGAACATTTCTTAAAACGTTTCAATCTCATTTACTTATTAAATTACATTTAGAGTCTACTCTTTCCTCAAGGCAGTATAAACATGTAAGTTTTAAAAATATGAAATGCTAAAATCTTAAGGTTACAACTAGATTAGGTCCTGTTGATCTCCATGAAATTGAGAACTAACCATGGCAGCCCTACAGGGAAATTATGATAGAGAAAAAAAATTCCATTCTTCTTGGAGTTGTGTGTGTAGGTATATAGAGAGGTCACACACACGCATGTTTATTCTTATAATACATTAATAATAGATCTAAATTACTGACTTGCTTTCTTCCCTCCAAAATTCATAAAAAATGAAAATAGAAATGAAATGAAATCAGCATTCTTTATAGCTCAGGTGATACATATTATTACCCAACCTTAGGAATAGGAATGATTCTTAGACAGTAAATAAAACTT
This sequence comes from Macaca mulatta, assembly GCF_049350105.2. Classification (NCBI taxonomy): domain Eukaryota; kingdom Metazoa; phylum Chordata; class Mammalia; order Primates; family Cercopithecidae; genus Macaca; species Macaca mulatta. The sequence goes on along the minus strand of NC_133409.1, from coordinate 146,186,091 downwards.
ACACATATTTTAAAAAATTCAGCCTCTTAGCCGGGCACAGTAGCTCACGCCTCTAATCCCAGCACTTTGGGAGGCTATGGTGGGAGGATCACTTGAGGTCAGGAGTTCGAGACCAGCCTGGCCAACATGGTGAAACCCTGCCTCTACTAAAAATACAAAAATTAGCCAGGCGCAGTGGTGCGTACCTGTAATCCCAGCTGCTCGGGAGGCTGAGGCACGAGAATCACTTGATCCTGGGAGGTGGAGATTGCAGTGAGCCGAGATTGTGCAAGACTCTGTCTCAAGAAAAAAAAAAAAATTCAGCCTTTTTAGTACCGATCTACTTTTTATGTTTCCATAACTGCGTAATACAGTAATGAGTGGCTTAAGACATTGTGTCTAGAATATGTGTGGTGAACCTGTTGGACTTGAATGTAATCATTCCCTAATCTTACCACATAAAGATGGAATTAATAACCAGCACCACACCTGTGAGGAGAAATTCTGGAATGCCTCATCTTGCCTCCAGATAAAATATGTTCCTCCTTCCTGTAAGGTAAATGCAGGAATATTGTCAATGAACAAAATCCTTTCACTAGTCGTTCCTGAAAAAGAATTATAGTTTGAAAATCAAAAAATAGACCAGGCGCAGTGGCTCAAGCCTGTAATCCCAGCACTTTGGGAGGCCGAGATGGGCGGATCACAAGGTCAGGAGATCGAGACCATCCTGGCTAACCCGGTGAAACGCCGTCTCTACTAAAAAATACAAAAAAAAAAACTAGCCGGGCGAGGGGGTGGGCGCCTACTGTAGTCCCAGCTACTCGAGAGGCTGAGGCAGGAGAATGGCGTAAACCCGGGAGGCGGAGCTTGCAGTGAGCTGAGATCCGGCCACTGCACTCCAGCCTGGGCGACAGAGTGAGACTCCGTCTCAAAAAGAAAAAAAAAAAAAAAAAGAAAATCAAAAAATACTCCTATTTTAGAACCTACAACGTGGAAGGCTTATAATAAGGTGAAAATGTACTGGTGGATTTAAAACTACAAGATACTTAATTATAGCCATGCACTAAGTTATACTGTATATTTTGTCATGCAAGAATAATATTTTTAAGAAAACTGATACTGACACATGTATCTTTCTAATCCCTACTTTTGCTTTTATTATTATTATTATTATTATTATTTTATTTTTTGTAGAGATGGGGTTTCCCTATGTTGCCCAGGCTGATCTCAAACTCCTGCCTCAGCCTCCCAGAGTGTTAAGATTACAGGTGTGAGCCACAAAGCTTGGCCTGTTTTCTTTTCTCTTGAAATAACCTGAAAAAGGTTATGTCAAGTAGGAATAAGTATGTAAATGTTTAGAATAGATGGCAGGTAGTTAACGTTAGAACAGTAATGTTGGGAGGCTGAATTGGGAGGATCACCTGAGACCAAGAGTTAGAGCCCAGCCTGAGCAACATAGTGAGACCCCATCTCTACAGAAAAATTTTTAAAAATTAGCTGTGCGTGGTGGTGCACACCTTTAGTCCTAGCTACTCGGGAGGCTGAAGTAGGAGGATCGCTTGAGCCCAGGAATTTGAGGTTGCAGTGAGTTACTATGATTGCTCCACTGCATGACAGAGCATGACCCTGTCTCTAAAAAAAGAAAAGTAAAAGAATAGCAATGTTGAAAATGAGGTAATGAGGTGCCCCTCCCCTCAAAAAACGAGTAGTTATTAACTTTTAGCTGTCATCGTGGTACAGCTACCATTTTAAGGGAAGGGTGGCCTTCCCTTAAAAACTTAGAAAAGTCGGGCCGGGTGCAGTGGCTCATGCCTGTAATCCCAGCACTTTGGGAGGCTGAGGTGGGAGAATTATGAGGTCAGGAGATCGAGACCATCTTGGCCAACACGGTGAAACCTTGTCTCCACTAAAAATACAAAAATTAGCTGGGTGTGTTGGTGGGCACCTGGAGTTCCAGCTACTCGGGAGGCTGAGGCAGGAGAATCGCTTGAACCTGGGATGGAGGTGGAGTGCAGTGAGCCGAGATTGCGCCATTGCACTCCAGTCTAGCAACAGAGTGAGACTCCGTCTCAAAACAAAAACAAAAACAAAAACAAAAAAAACAGAAAACTTATAAAAGTCTTGTGAAGATAAGAGTTTTCTTAGGGGTTCTAGATTGTTATGTAACTTTTCACTAATTTCTAGGTATCTGGTGACCCATCTCATGGGGGCAGATCTGAACAACATTGTGAAATGTCAGAAGCTTACAGATGACCATGTTCAGTTCCTTATCTACCAAATTCTCCGAGGTCTAAAGGTACAGATAATATAAGTAATAATTTTAAAAAAATAATTCTGCCTTTCTCCCCTCCTTTTAGGGCTTAAACAAGTAAACAACTTTTCTTACGGAAAATTCAAACACATAAAATCACAAGTAAAGGTCATAGTACAATAAACTGCCATGTTCACTCAGTGACAACAGTTACCGACATATGGCCAATCATGTTTCTTTTGTATTTCCCAAGCCCTGGATTATTTTAAAGCAAGTCTAGACATTATATAATACCACCCATAGATACTTCAGTATGCACATCTGAAAGATAAGGACTCTTCATTCTTACATCTAAACAATAATTTATTGATGTGATCTAATATCTGGTCAGTGTAATGTTGAGATTTTCAAAAAATCCTCAAGAAAGACTAATTTATTTGTTGGAGGGGCAGGTAAACAGTGTTTTAAAATTAAACCATCTTTGATATTTAGCTGCTTTGAGTCCTTATTGAGCTCTAGAGTACCAACCAGAAAATAGATAAAAAGCTCAACTGAGTGGAGTCAATGGCTGTGGAAATTATAGTTATGGTAAATGTACACAATACTGATAGTTACTTACGCTGATTTCTAATCTTACTGTTAACACTAGCAGTTCTTACTGATTCATGAAAATGTGCAGCAAATATGTTATATAATGTGACAATAGAAGGTTGGAGGTAACTGACTTTTTTTCTTTTTTGCAGTATATACATTCAGCCGACATAATTCACAGGGTATGTATTATGACTTTGATTACATTATTTTGGGGAAGTGGGGTGAGAGTGGAAGAATGGGATTTAGCCAAGATCCTAATCTAAACTTACTTTAGCCATTGAAATGTTGATTGATTGCAACTTTACTCTAGGTTTAGGCTGATTAAAGAAAGAAGTTGTGTAGTTTTGTTCTATGTAAAGCTAACTTGGACTAGACATTGACTGTAGGATGGAGATTATGTTTTGATAGCTGGATGAAGTCTTTTATGTCTGGATCCTCATTATTACCTGTAGGGGGAAAATTGATCATGCATCATGAAGTTGATCCTGTCTTCCCTGTATTTGCTTCCTAGGACCTAAAACCTAGTAATCTAGCTGTGAATGAAGACTGTGAGCTGAAGGTAAAATGAAGAGACAGTATTCATTGTTTGCTTTACTTTGAGATTGTATGTTTGACTAAGCAGGCAAACTTTCATAGGGAGTAGATTTATGAGCCGTGACTATCCGAAATTCATATTATTTTTATTACCAGACTTTGAAATGTAAACCATTTCTGAGTAAGCTAAGTGACATTGAAAGTGGCATCACTTGTTTTTATTTTAACATAAAGTTAAATTATAAATTTAATATATTCATAATAAAGGAAGATAATAGTCAAATATCAAGTAAGTGGTCCTAAAGAGGTGATAACTACATTAAATACATTTCTAAGAGGAGAAATGACAGAAACCCACTCACTCAAAATAATTCAAATAAAAGATAAGTGAATTAATTTTTTCTAAAGAGCAAGCAGCTCTAGAACTTATTTTGTTCCATTTCATTTTTTTTAACTTAAAAAAAAAAAAATTTCCATACATTAGAACGCACCATTTTCATTTTGGCAAAATTATGTATCCACTTAACTATCACATTTATGATAAAGAACATTTCTTTTTTTTTTCTTTTTTTTTTTTTTGAGATGCAGTCTCGCTCTGTTGCGGTCTAGAGTGCAGTGGTGAGATCTTGGCTCACTGCACCCTCTGCCTCCCGGGTTCAAGCAATTCTCCTACCTCAGCCTCCTGAGTAGTTGGGATTACAGGTGCATGCCATCACGCCTGGCTAATTTTTGTATTTTTAGTGGAGATGGTATTTCACCATGTTGGCTAGGATGGTGTCGATCTCCTGACCTCGTGATCCACCTGCCTCGGCCTCTGAGAGTGCTGGGATTACAGGTGTGAGCCACTGCTCCCAGCGAAGAACATTTGGATTACTTTCAAAAGTTTATGGCCAGGCGCAGTGGTTCATGCATGTAATCCCAGCACTTTGGGAGGCCGAGGTGGGTGGATCATGAGGTCAGGAGATAGAGACCATCTTGGCCAACACGGTGAAACCTCATCTCCGCTAAAAATATAAAAATTTAGCTTGGCGTGGTGGCAGGCACCTGGAGTCACAGCTACTCAGGAGGCTGAGGCAGGAGAATGGCATAGACCCAGGAAGGCAGAGCTTGCAGTGAGCCGAAATTGCGCCACTGCACCCCAGCCTGGGTGACAGAGTGAGACTCCTGTCTCAAAAAAAAAAAAAAAGAAAAGAAAAAGAAAAAGTTTATTGTGTCCCTTCCTAGTCTAGTCAATCCCTATCCCTCCACCCCTAATTCTGACTCCACGCAACTATGCATCTGCTTCTAACACTATAGATTAGGTTTATCTTTTCTGGAGTTTCATGTAAATGGAATCATATAGTGTGTATTTTTGTGTGTCTGACCTTTGCTTTGTGTAATGATTCAGTATTGTGTGTGTCAGTGGTTTCTTCCTTTTTATTGGTAATAGTATTTTGTTTTATGAACATATCAGAATTTTTAAATCTGTCCACCTGCTGATGGACATTTGCTTGAGTTTGAGGCTATGTAAAGCAACTGTAAACATTTATGTGCAAACCTTTGTGTGGACATAAGTTCTCATTGCACTTGATTAAATACCTAGGTTTTTGTTTTGCTTTTTGTAATTTCAGTTTAAGTTCTTGCTGTATATTTCCCATACATTCTAAGCATGGACCAGGAAATCTCTTTATGAAAGTGCTATTTTGTTCTCCTTTTTAATAAGGTGGCAGAAGTTTGTTTGTTTGTTTGTTTGTTTGTTTGTTTCCCCTGTCTCTCAGTCTTAGCAGTTTGTCTGTTCCTCTTCTGCCCTTTAGATTCTGGATTTTGGACTGGCTCGGCACACAGATGATGAAATGACAGGCTACGTGGCCACTAGGTGGTACAGGGCTCCTGAGATCATGCTGAACTGGATGCATTACAACCAGACAGGTATTACTTGCCTTGGTTATTTAGGGCCTTATTTAATTCCATGTTGGATGCATTTGGGATTCTCAGAAGTAGAGATGGTGGGAGTGGGAAGAAATATCTTTTCTTCCCTCAGTGATCCTTTTAAAGCCTACAAGTAAAAATATTTCACTTCCTCAGATGGGGAAGTGGGGTTTTATACACAGCCTTTAAATCTTGTGATTTAGCAATTGGGTTTTTATTTATTTAGATTTTAATATATTCTCTGAGTACTTATACCTAAAGACAATGAATCCATAATTTTAACCCCTCAATGTTACTTAGAAGAATCTACCATTCTGCTAATACGAAACTTACCCCTTTTTAAACAGCTTATTTCTCTTAAGTATGTTTTGACTTACCACACCTTTGAATAGCCCTTTAGTCAGGTGATCTTAGTAAGCTATTTATTTCTGTAAAAATGACTATGATTGTTGAGCCTCAGATGTCTTAAATAGTAATTTGAATATTTCACCCCTAGTTACGGTTTCATTTGTTGCCATTGTTGCCAAGAATAGTAACAGTGACATTGCATGTACTTTTATTTCTCTTTAATTTTGCCAGTTGATATTTGGTCAGTGGGATGCATAATGGCCGAGCTGTTGACTGGAAGAACATTGTTTCCTGGCACAGACCGTATCCTTTAAAAAGTTTTGGATTCTTGTTTCTTATCTGTATTCCAGTGTCCATGGATGTATACTCCTTTTACTTATCTCTAGGGAAGGCTCTCAGTTTTTTGCTTTTATAGTCTAGATAATGCATTATGAAGTTTTTCTTCTTACTGAGTAGCTTGCCTTGCCAAGAAAGAGGCTTCAGTTTACTTTTATGAGTTGGAAAAATTCCTCATAAGTTGAAAAACCCATCAAATCTGTCTTCTTTTTGCAGCAATCCCTTATTAATCATCCCACAGCAGTTCTGAGACCTGAGCATACTCATGAGAAACTCCAGATCCCAATGACGGGTTTAGTCTGCTTGTATAAACACTTAATGAGCACAAGATACCTGTTTCTAAATGAAGGACATCTTGCTAGTATGTTTGTTTTGTGTATTAAAAAGGCTATGTTTGGTACCTGCAATGATATACTGCTTACTTGTTATGTTTGTTGTTTGACAACAAAGAGTAAAAGCAAGAAGTGAAAAGGTTACCATGTAATGTACTTTTGTTTTTCCAGCACAAACTTTTTCCCAGATTGCAGCCAAACCCTAATTTACTCCAAGACTTAACTGTCTAGTTTACGGTTTATTATAGCCCCCTTATTTTAGTTCCTTTCCTATCTGCGGTATGCTTGTTTCATTGTTCAGTAATAATGTTATGAGAAATGTGGTTTGTTGGAACTCTTATCAGTTCTACTTATGGAAGATGTTTAGGTGAGAAAGAATGTTAAAATATATATCTAGAATTAGTTTTAGGGATTTTTTTTTTTTTTCTATAGAATTGAGTTAACTAGCCTTCAGTTGGTTTTGGTTGGGCTATTAGACATGCTACAGTTACCTCTGATCTATTATGCCTAGAGATCTAAAAGTCGTTTTAGTCCCTTACCTAAATAAACTCATTGAGTTTATAAACCAGAATGTCAGTTCACTTGCTTACAGTTTGGGATGTACTTCTATAATGGCTGTGATGTTTGTGATATCTGCCCATGTGTTCTAACTGTCTTCGGCTAGAGAGAATGTACTTGCATTATGAACTGAAAAATCCTCTATTTCTCAGGTAAAGCTGTTTCTTTCTCTGAATATTAGGATTGATACAGAATGCAGTCTCCCTGTACATAGCTTACCTTATTACTCCCTACCTCTGGATTTTAAGTTAGTTGAATACCTAGTATTTCTCCTTTGTCCTTTGTTTCATTCACCTTATATCTGTTTCTCAGAAATTTGGTATATATATATTACAGTCCAAGGTAAGAGAATTAGGGAAAATTTATACTTCCCCCTTTCCTCAGGTACATATCTCAGAGTCCCATCCTTGGTTTGTCCTCTGGAGTAGCTGCTATCCTGATGCTATTCTCTGTTCCCCACTCCCCTTCCGCTTCTTGTGTCTGTATCTCCAGCTACCATTCAGTCAGTCACAGACCTCCATGCCGGTGTAGACATACAAGGTGGCAGAGAGGGAAAAACAGTATAACATACAGGTTAAGCACATGCTCTGGAGCCAGACTTCCTGGGTTTAGATCTTAGCTCTTTTATTTCCAGCTGTGTAACTTTGAGCAAGTTTTCTAACCTCTATGTCTCTCAGTTTCCTTAACCGTAAAATGATAGTAATCATACATACTCACAAGGTTGTCGTAAGAATTCAGCCAGATAGTAACTGGAAAGTACTGAGACGAGCCTGCCAGTAAATGTTAGCCATCATCTTTAGTAATGACCTTGCAAAACAGATTACCCCTTCACCCTCCCACTTTATTGTCTACCTGTGAATCATTAATGTTTTGTTTTGTTTTTAATTCTGTGATAGGTAGAAAAGGATGGCTCTCCTTGGCAGACTAATGTTAAAAAGTTTTCAAAGCAATGTGGGTCTTGTACCTTTGTGGTCCGGTCTCACAGACACCTGTCTATTCCCTGACCCTTTTAAATGCTAACTTTCCGCCTATAGGAAATCTTCCCTTTGTGCTTACGTCTTTTTCTTCTGTGAACTTTAGATAAACAACCTAGTGTTTCAACTTATTAATAGGGGATTCATTTTTTAATACATGAGAATTCATTTCAAAATTTTGGTTTGAGTTATTTATTGTTTCTATTCTACTTGGCTCTTTTTCAGACAGATGTTCTTTCCTGGATTGTAAAAGTCAAATTCAAAGGATTTTTATTTGTAATATACTTAACCTTTCTCTTGTAAGTTGCCATCTGTGTAGATACAGCTTCGATTGCCTGACAAGAAGAAAAGAGGAAAATGTTTCCCATTATCTTTTTCTGCCTGAACTATACAGTCACTTGTGTTCCAGCATAGTGGTTCTTAACCCTCATAGTGTGTCAGAATCACTTTGCAGAGCTTTTAACAACTCCAGATGCCTTGGCCCCACCCTAAAGACTCCATTTTGTTGTCATGGGTCAAAGCACAGTCTTCTAGTTTGCAGCTAGTGTTGAGTACAACTAGAGTTTAACCCAGTTGAATTCTAGTTTAATCTTGACTGATCTTGAAGATGTTAGTAATCTTTATTCTTTTTTTTAAAAAAGTACCAATGAGATCAGGAGGTTAATTAGAAAACATCTAGTTGAATCGCCTGTTTAAGAGATGAGGAAACCAAGACCCAGAGAATATAATCCAAAGCTACCGGTCACGTAGGCCACAATTTCTTTTCTAATATTCTGTTCTTTGCTATTCTTCTAATTTGTAGAACTCCTCTTTTCAAAACCTTTGGAGAATGTATTGGCCTCATACCCTCTTCCTTCAGCCTGAAAGACATGCAACTGCCACTTATTTATGATTTTTAAATGCACCCTCTAGAACAGGGGTGTCCAATCTTCTGGCTTCCCTGGGCCACATGGGCCACACATAAAATACACTAATGATAGCCGATAAGCTTAAAAAAAAATTGCAAAAAGAAACTCATAATGTTTTCAGAAAGTTTACAAATTTGTGATGGGCTGCATCCAAAGCCATCCTGGGCCACATGCAGCCCGCAGGCCCTGGGTTGGAAAAGCTTGTTCTGGAAGGTACTCATTGTTTGAGTGTCCAGTTTTCTCCCTGTTTTCCTTATTTATTGATCATTTTGCATTTGGAATTGTTGATTTTGGCTTGTAAGTAAGAACTAGGTACTAGAACTTTTGTGGTATTGCAAATGTTTTATATCTGTGCTATCCAGTGTGGTGGTTGTAGGCACCAGCTGCTGTGGCTAGTTATTAAGCAATTGAAATGCAGCTAGTGATGAGCAGTAACATTTTTGTGGAGAAGAAAACAAGAAATGTAGCTAGTTTAACTTGGAAATTGAAATGAAAATATTTTTGTGGTTAAATGTACATAACATAAAATTTACCATTTTAACTTTTTTTTTTTTTTTTGAGACAGTCTTGCTCTGTTGCCCAGGCTGGAGTGCAGTGGCATGATCTTGGCTCACTACAACCTCTGCCTCCCAGGCTCAAGCGATTCTCCTGCCTCAGCCTACCAAATAGTTGGGATTACAGGTGTGTACCACCACGCCTGGCTAATTTTTGTATCTTTAGTAGGGATGGGGCTTCACCGTGTTGGCCAGGCTGGTCTCGAACTCCTGGCCTCAAGTGGTCCGCCCACCTCGGCCTCCCAAATTGCTGGATTACAGGCATGAGCCACTGTGCCCGGCCCCATTTTAACCATTTTAAGTATACAATTTAGTGGCATTAATTACATTCATGGTTTACAATCACGACTACTATCTATTTCCAGAATTTTTTCATCACCACAGATGGAAACACTCAGCCCATGAAACAGTAACTTCCCATTCATTCTCCCTTCTGGTAACCTCTGTTCTTTCTGTCTCTGTGAATTTGCTTATTCTAGATATTTCATAGAAGTAGAATCATATTATAGTATATTTGTCCTTTTGTGTCTGGATTATTTCACTTAGTATAATGTTTTCATGGTGCTTCCATGATGTGTCATGTATCAGAATACTATTCCATTGTAAGTATTTAATATATCCCACATTTTGTTAACCTGTTCATCTGTTGGTAGACAGTTGGGTTGTTTTTACCTTTGGCTGTTGTGAATAATGCTGCAGTGAACATTGTCATACAAGCATCTGTTTGAGTCCCTGCTTTTGGTTCTTTTGGTTATGCACCTAGGAGTGGAATTGTTGCATCATATGTTTAACTTTCTGAAGAGCACCAAACTCTTTTTCATAGTGGCTGCACCATTTTAAATGCCCACCAGCAATGTATGAGGATTCCTGTATCTCCACACTTGTTCTTTTTTTTTTTTTTTTTAATAGCCATCCTAGTAGTTACAAAGTGGTATCTCATTGTGGTTTTGATTTGCATTTCTCTCATGACTAACAATTTTGAGCATCTTTTCATCTGCTTATTGGCCATTTGTATATCTTCTTTGGAGAAATGTCTATTCAAGTATTTTGCCTATTCTTAATTGGGTTGTTTGTCTTTTTGTTGTTGAGTGGTAGTTCTTTATATATCTTGGACCCTTATCAGATACATGATCTGCAAGTATTTTCACGTATTTTGTGGGTTGTCTTTTCATTTTCTTGACAATGTCGTTTGACACACGAAACATTTTTAATTTTGATAAAGTTCCATTTTTTTTTTCTTTCATTGCTCATGCTTTTTTGATGTCATGTTGTAGACTATATTGCCAAATTCAAGGTCGTGAAGAATTTGCCCCTATGTTTTCTACTAAGAGTTTTATAACTACTAGGAATGTAATAGGGTTTAGCTCTTATACTTGGGTCTTTGATCCGTTTTGAATTTTTATAGATGATGTGAGGTAGGGGCCCAACTTCATTCTTTTGCATCTGGAAGTCCAGTTATTCTAGCACCATAAAGCGACTATTACTTCCCCCATCGAATCAATGTGGTAGGATTTCTCCTTTGTTTTTGGTTTCATTCACCTTTTACCTGTTTCTTAGAAATTTGGTATATATAATTAGCAATACATGTGTGGGTTTAATTCTGTACTGTGAATTCTATTCTATTGGTTTGTATATCTATCCTTATGGCAGTACCACACTGTTTTGATCACTGTAGCTTTATAGTAAGCTTTGAAATCAGGAAGTGTGAGTCTTCCAGCTTTGTTCTTCTTTTTCAAGATTGCTTTGACTATTCTGGTTCCCTTGTAATTCCATATGAATTTAACAATTGGCATTTCTATTTCTGCAAAAAAAAAGGCTTTAGAATTTTGATAGGGATTGTGTGAAATTTTTAGATCACTTTAAGTGATAGTGACATCTTAACCACTATGAAGTCATCCTGTTCATGAACACAGAATCTCTTTCCATTTATTTAAGTCTTTAATTTTGTTTCAGTAGTGTTTTATAGCTTGCGGTTGTAAAGTCTTTCACCTTGGTTAAATTTTTTCCTAGGTATTTTATTCTTTTTGCTGCGATTATAAATGGAATTTCTTTGATGTGTTCCTTGTTGGTATATAGAAACAAAATTAATTTTTGATTGTTGATCGTACACCCTGCAAATTTGCTCAATTTATTTATTAGCTCTGCAGCTTTCTTCTAGATTCTTTGGGATTTTCTATATATAGGGTCATGTCATCTGCAAACAGAGATAGTTTTATTTCTTCCTTTCCAATTTAGATGCTTTTAATTCTTTCTCTTATCTAATGTAATGGCTCTGTCTAGAACTTCCACTACAATGCTGAATAGCAGCAGTGAAAGTAGGCATCCTTGTCTTGTTCCTGTCTTAGGGGGAAAGCTGCCAGTCTCTTCCTGTTGAGTATGATATTAGCTATTGGTTTTTCATAAATGCCCTTTATCATGTTGGGGAAGTTCTCTTCTTTGGTAGTCCACTTCACATTGCTATAAAGGAATACTTGAGACTAGGTAATTTATCAAGAAAAGAGGTTTATTTGGCTCACAGTTGCACAGCTGTAAAAGAAGCATAGTGCCATCATCTGCTTCTGGTCAGGACCTCAGGAAGCTTTCAGTTGTGGTGGGGGAATAGGCATTTCACATGTCAAAGGAGGGAGCAAGAAAGATGCCAGACTCTTAAACAGCCAGCATTTGCATGAACTAATAGAGCGATAACTCACTCATTAATGTGGGGAGGGCACCAAGCCATTCATGAAGGATCCAAGACCCTAACACCTTCAATCAGGCCCCACCTCCAACATTTGGGATCACATTTCAACATACTTGGAAGGGACAAAACATCCAGATCCTATCACCTTCTGTTCAAAGTCTTCTGAGTATTTTTATCTGAATTTTAAATGTCATTAAAATTTTATTTAGATTACATTTAAACTTAATTACACATGGCTAGTGGTAATGGTTTATGCATTTTTAGATCTCTTCAAGTTGTCTTCCTGTTCTACTTTTTCTTGGGTTTTATAATTAGTCTTCTTCTTGAAAGATTATTTTGGTACTGGTTGTTAGTAATTCCTGGATTTCCTTTAAAGATATAAGAAGTACTGCAGTCAGAGGCTCCCAACAAGAAGAGCGAAAACGGTGAGTGAATCCTGCACCAGCAGCTGAGGTCTTTAGCTTCTCTCAATGGGACTGACTAGGTGGTTGGCATGACCCATGGAGAGTGAGGAAAAGCAGGTGAAGCGACAGCCCACCTGGGAGCTGCAAAGGTCAGGGGGAACTCCCACCCCCAGCCAAGGGAGGTGGTGAGTGATTGTGCTACCCTGCCCAGGAAATCATGCTTTTTCCAAGGATCTGTGCAACCTGTGAATCAGGAGATCCCCCTCATGAGCACACACCACCAGGGCCTTGGGTCCCAAGCACAGAGCTGTGTAAATTCTTGGTGGCCTCTTGACTGGAGACTACATAAGACTACTGAGTTCCTTGGGGGAGGGGTTGCTGTCATCACTGTAGCTCCAGTTTGCCATTTTCACCTGCTGGTGCTGGAGAGACTGGGCGATTGGGACCCGGAAGGAATTTCCCACAGTGCAGACCATACAGTGGTGGTGGCAGGTCATGGCCAGACTGACTCTTTAGGCTGAACCCTGACTCATACCCCTTCACGGGGTGGGGCCTCTCTGCAGGAATTTCAGCAACTCCAGCCAGGGGTTTACAGACAGAATTCTAATCTCCCTGGGATGGAGCCCCTGGTGGGAGGGGTAGCCATGGTCTCCACAGATCAGCAGACTTAGTCTTTCCCCTTTCTGGCTCTGAGGAATCCAGGCAATCTGGATGACTGGGATTCCTCCCAGCGCAGCACACCCCCTCCACCAAGGGGCAGCCAGAGTGCTTGATTAAGTGGGCCCGTGCCTCTTGACTAGATGAGACCCCTCCAACAGGGGTCGCCAAACACCTTATACAAGAGCGTGCCCACTGGCATCAGCAAAACAAATGGAAAGCAACAACAATAGCATCAACAAAAAGGTCCCCACCAAAACCCCTCTAAAGATTAGCAGCCTCAACGATCAAAGCTAGATAAACTCATGAAGATGAGAAAGAATCAATGAAAAAACACTGAAACTCAAAACACCAGAGTGCTTCTTTTCCTCCAAATCGTTGCAACACCTCTCTGGCAAGGGCACAGATGTGGGCTGAGGCTGAGATGGATGAGTTGACAGAATTCCATTCTTCAGAAGGTGGATAGTAATGAACTTCACTGAGCTAAAAGAGCATGTTCTAACCCAATGCAAAGAAGCTAAGCACCATGATAAAACATTACAGGAACTGTTAACCAGAATAACCAGTTTAGAAAGGAACATAAATGATGGAGCTGAAGAACACAACATCAGAACTTCATAATGCAACCACAAGTATCAATAGCCAAATAGACCAAGTGGAGGAAAGAATTTCAGAGCTTGAAGACTATCTTGCTGACAAGATTAGAGAAAAAGGTAAGGGAATGAACAAAACCTCTGAGAACTATGGGATTATGTAAAAAGACTGAACCTGCGAATAATAGGGGTACCTGAAAGAGTTGGGGAGAATGGAACCAAATTGGAAAACACACTTCAGGATATCATCTAGGAGAACTTCCCCAACCTAGCAAGACCAGCCAACATTCAAATCAGGAAATCCCTAGAGAACCCCAGTAAGCTACCCCATGAGAAGATCAACCCCAAGACACATAATCATCAGATTCTCCAAGGTTGAAATGGAGGAAAAAATACTAAGGGCAGCCAGAGAGAAAGGCTAGGTCACCTACAAAGAGAAGCCAATCAGACTAACAGTGGACCTCAGCAAAAACCCTACAAGCCAGAAGAGATTGGGGGCCAGTATTCAACATTCTTAAAGAAAAGAATTTCCAACCCAGAATTTCATAATCTGGCCAAACTAAGCTTCATAGTCGAAGGAGAAATAAAATCCTTTTTAGATGAGCAAATGCTGAGGGAATTCATCACCATCAGGCCTGCCTTGCAAGAGCTCCTGAAGGAAGCACTAAATATGGAAAGGAAAAATGTACTGGCCACTACAAAAACACACTGTTTCTTTGACCAGTGACACTATGAAGCAACTACCTTAACATAACCTGCTAGCATCATGATGATAGGATCAAATTCACACATAAAAAATGTTAACCTTAAATGTAAACGGACTAAATGCCCCAATTTAAAAAAACAGAATGGCAAGCTGGATAACGAGTCATGACCCATCAGTATGCTGTTGTATTCAAGAGACCCATCTAACGCAAAGACATACAAAAGGCTCAAAATAAAGGGATGGAGGAAAATTCACCAAGCAAATGGAAAGCAGATAAAAGCGGGAGTTGCAATCCTATTTTCTGACAAAACAGACTTTGAACCAGCAAATATCAAAAAAGACAAAGAAGGGCATTACATAGTGGTAAAGAGTTCAATTCAATAAGAAAAGGTAACTATCCTAAATATATATGCACCCAATACAGGAGCACCCAGATTTATAAACCAAGTTGTTAGAGATCTACAAAGAGACTTAGACTCCCATACAATAAGAGTGTGAGACTTTAATACCCCACTGTCAATATTAGACAGATCATCAAGACAGAAAATTAATAGGGATATTCAGGACTTGAACTCCACTTGAACTCTGGACCTGATAGATATCTACAGAACTCTCCATCCAGAAACAACAGAATATGCATTCTTCTCAGCAGCACATCGAACTTAGGCTGAAATTGATCACGTAATTGGAAGTAAAACACTCCTCAGTAACTGTGGAAGAACTGAAAATATAACAAACAGCCTCTCAGACCACAGCACAATCAAATTATAACTCAAGATTAAGAGGCCGGGCGCGGTGGCTCAAGCCTGTAATCCCAGCACTTTGGGAGGCCGAGACGGGCGGATCACGAGGTCAGGAGATCGAGACCATCCTGGCTAACACGGTGAAACCCCGTCTCTACTAAAAAATACAAAAAACTAGCCAGGCGTGGTGGCGGGTGCCTGTAGTCCCAGCTAACCGGGAGGCTGAGGCAGGAGAATGGCGTAAACCCGGGAGGCGGAGCTTGCAATGAGCTGAGATCCGGCCACTGCACTCCAGTCTGGGTGACAGAGCGAGACTCCGTCTCAAAAAAAAAAAAAAAAAAAAAAAAGATTAAGAAACTCACTCAAAACCACACAATTACATGGAAATTGGACAATCTGCTCCTGAATGACTCTTGGATAAATAATGAAATTAAAGCGGAAATCAAGAAGTTCTTTGAAACCAATGAGAACAAAGAGACAACATACCAGAATTTCTGGGACATAGCTAAAGCAGTGTTAAGAGGGATAGCAGGGCTAGGCGCGATGGCTCACGCCTGTAATCCCAGTACCTTGGGAGGCTGAGGCGGGCGGATCACAAGGTCAGGAGATTGAGACTATCCTCGCTAACACGGTGAAACCCCGTCTCTACTAAAAATACAAAAACAAAATTAGCCGGGCGTGGGGGCAGGCGCTTGTAGTCCCAGCTGCTCATGAGGCTGAGGCAGGAGAATGGCCTGAACCCGGGAGGCAGAGCTTGAAGCGAGCTGAGATTCCGTCACTGTACTCCAGCCTGGGTGGCAGAGCGAGACTCTGTCTCAAAAAAAAAGGATAGCATTAGGAGATATGCCTAATGTAAATGATGAGTTAATGGGTGCAGCACACTAACATGGCACATGTATACATATGTAACAAACCTGCACGTTGTGCACATGTACCCTAGAACTTAAAGTATAATTTAAAAAAGGGAAGTTTATAGCACTAAATGCCCACATCAGAAAGCTAAAAAGATCTCAAATTGATACCCTAACATCACAGCTAAAAGAACTAGAGAACCAAGAGCACACAAACCCAAAGCTAGCAGAGGATAAGAAATAACCAAGATCAGAGGGGAACTGAAGGAGACAGAGACACAAAAAACCCTTCCAAAAATATCAGTGACTCCAGGAGCTGTTTTTTTGAAAATAAAATAAGACTTCCAGCTAGAATAATGAAAAGAAGGAAGAATCAAATAGACACAATAAAGATGATAAAGGGGATATCACCACTGACCCCACAGAAATATGAACAACCATCAGAGAATACTATAAACATCTCTATGCAAATAAACTAGAAAATCTAGAAGAAATGGATAAATTCCTGGACACATATGATCTCCCAAGACCGAACCAGGAAAATGTTGAATCTACCAATAACAAATTCTCAAATTGATGCAGTAATAAATAGCCTACCAAGGAAGAAAAGCCCAGGACCAGACAAATTTACAGCCAAATTCCACCACAGGTACAAAGAAGAGCTGGTACATTTCTTCTGAAACTATCGCAAACATACAAAAAGGAGGGACTCCCTGTGACTCATTTTATGAGGCCAGTGTTACCCCAGTACCAAAGCCTGCCAGAGATACAGCAGAAAAAGAAAACTTCAGGCCAATATCCCTGATGAACATTGATGCAAAAATCCTCAGTAAAATACTGGCAAACCGAATCCAGCAGCACGTCAAAAGCTTATCCATCCACCACGATCAAGTTGGCTTCATCCCTGGGATGCAAGGCTGTTTTAACATAGGCAAATCAATAACCATAATTCATCACATAAACAGAACTAAAGACAAAAACCACATGATTATCTCAATGGATGCAGAAAAGGCCTTTAATAAAATTCAGCATGTCTTCATGTTAAAAGCTCTCAATAAACTAGGTATTAATGGAACATACCTCAAAATAGTCATTTAAGACAAACCCACAGCCAGTATCTTACTGAATAGGCAAAAGCTGGAAGCATTCCGCTTCAAAACTGGCACAAGGATGCCCTCTTTCCCCACTCCTATTCAACATAGTATTGGAAATTCTGGCCAGGGCAATCAGGCAAAAGAAAGAAAGAAAGAGTGTTCAAATGGGAAGAGAGGAAGTCAAACTCTGTTTGCAGATGACATGATCCTATATCTAGAAAACCTTGTTGTCTCAGACTAAAAGCTTCTTAAACTGATAAGGAACTTCAGCAAAGTCTCAGGATGCAAAATCAAAGTGCAAAAATCACAACTATTCCTATACACCAACAATAGACAAGCAGAGAACCAAATCATGAATGAACTCATTCACAACTGCTAAAAGAGAACAACATACGCAGGACTATAGCTATTAATAACAAGGGAAGTGAAGGACCTCTTCAAGGAGAACTACAAACCGCTGCTAAAGGAAATCAGAGAGGACACAAACAAATGGAACAACATTCCATGCTCATGGATAGGAAGAATCAGTGTCATGAAAATGGCCATATTGCCCAAAGTAATGTATAGATTCAATGCTATTCCCATTAAACTACCATTGACATTCTTCACAGAATTAGAAAAAAACTTTAAAATTCATATGGAACCAAAAAAGAGCCCATGTAGCCCAAACAATCCTAAGCAAAAAGAACAAATGTGGAGGCATCACACTACCCGACTTTGAACTATACTACAAGGCTACAGTAACCAAGACAGCATGGTACTAGTACAAAAACAGACACACAGACCAATGGAACAGAATAGAGATCTCAGAAATAAAACTGCACATCTACAACCATCTGATCTTCAACAAAGCTGACAAAAACAAGCAATGGGGAAAGGATTCCCTATTTAATAAATGGTGCTGGGAGAACTGGCTAGCCATATGCAGAAAATTGAAACTGGACCCCTTCCATCCACCTTATACAAAAATTAACTCAAGATGAATTAAAGACTTAAATGTAGAACCCAAAACTATAAAAACCCTAGAAGAAAATCTAGGCAATATCATTAAGGACATAGGCATAGGCAAAAATTTCATGATGAAAACATCAAAAGCAATGGCAACAAAAGCAAAAACTGATGAATGGTCTTCTGCACAGCAAAAGAAACTGTCATGAGTGAACTGACAACCTACAGAATGGGAGACAATTTTTGTGATCTACCCATCTGACAAAAGTCTGATATCCAGAATCTACAAGGAATTTAAACAAATTTACAAGAGAAAAACCCCATTAAAAAGTTGGCAAAGGGCCAGGCATGGTGGCTCATGCCTGTAATCCCAGCACTTTGGGAGGCCAAGGCAGGGATCACAAGGTCAGGAGATCGAGACCATCCTGGCTAACACAGTGAAACCCCATCTCTACTAAAAACGCAAAAACTTCGCCAGGCATGGTGGCGCACGCCTGTAGTCCCAGCTACTCAGGAGGCTGGGGCATGGCATGAACCCGGGAGGCAGAGCTTGCAGTGAGCCGAGATCACACCACTGCGTTCCAGCCTGGGCGACAGCAAGACTCTGTCTCAAAAAAAAAAAAAAGTTGGCAAAGGACATGAACAGACATTTCTCAAAAGAAGACATTTATGCAGCCAACAAACATGAAAAAAAGCTCAACATCACTGACCATTAGAGAAATGCAAATGGAAACCACAATGAGATACTATCTCATGCGAGTCAGAATGGTGATTATTAAAAAGTCAAGAAACAACAGATGCTGGTGAGACTATGGAGAAATAGGAACATTTACACTGTTGGTGGGAATGAAAATTAGTTCAACCATTGTGGAAGACACTGTGGTGAAATCCTCAAAGACCTAGAATCAGAAATAACATTTGACCCAGCAATCCCATTACTGGGTATATACCCAAAGGAATATAAATCATTCTGTTACAAAGATACATGCTTGTGTATGTTGACTGCAGCAGTATTCACAATAGCAAAGACATGGAATCAACCCAAATGCCCATTATCCAGTGATGGACTGGATAAAAAAAATGTGGTACATATACACCATGGAATACTATACAGCCATAAAAAGGAATGAGATTGTGCCCTTTGCAGGGACACTGATGGAGCTTGAAGCCATTTTCCTCAAAAAGCCAAACACTGCATGTTCTCACAAGTGGGAGCTGAACAATGAGAACACATGGACACATGGAGGAGAACAGCACACACTGGGGCCTGTTGGTGGGGTGGGGTGGGGTGGGGGGCAGGTGGAGGGAGCTCATCAGGATAAATAGCTAATGCATGTGGGGCTTAACACCTAGGTGATGGATTGATAGGTGGAGCAAACTACCATGCCACATATTTACCTATGTAACAAACCGGCACATGCTGCACATGTATCTCAGAATTTTAATTGAATTTAAAAAACATATAAGAAATACTCATTTTTGTCTTAAAGCCAATTATGTGTTATCAGATTAGAAATTCTTGTTTGTGACTTTGCAGAACCCCTTCCATCTGGCCTAATAATAGTAGTAGTATTTTTTTAAAGAATGAAGCCCTTTCTTAAAAGCCTAGTTGACTAGGGATCTCAAGTGGACACAGCTGACAGAACTTTGTACTAGAAAGGAGGGGGAGGATACAGAATGTCTCCTCGGGTATAGTACTAACTTACTTCAAATACCATAGATCTTGAAATGAATAAGCCACTTAGAAAATTCTGTTATCGACACTTAACACTCTGCAGCTTAAGGAAGAGAGAAAGTTTCATAGCCCTGTTACTCATCAAATACTGTTTTTCTACCAGAGATCACAGCCTTGGCTTGCTGCTGTTTTCCTTTTCTACATAATCAAGTGAATTTCCTTTATGTGTAAAACCTTCTTTAATTTTAACAGAAATGGTGCTCTTATGGGTTAATGGAGCTGAGTTAAAATCCACTTGCCATCAGTTGCTGCCCTGGTCTATAGGAATTTTCTTAGTGTATTAAATTTGCTGCTTCTATTTTTTTTTCCATTTCTTTTGCAAACATGTTTTGAAATATTTCAGACATACTAGTAGACAAATAGTAATATAATGAACACCTCTGTTCATACTGTCCTGCTTGTGGGTTAAAACACTGGCAGTAGAGCTAAAGTTTCTGGAGACCCTTCTCTCACATCTGCCCATCACTTTCAGTCATTGGTTTCAAATATTCTTTTTTTGTTGTTTGTTTTTTGAGACAGAGTCTCGCTCTGTCGCCCAAGCTGGAGTGCAGTGGCACAATCTCAGCTCACTGTAACCTCCACCTCCTGGGTTCAAACAATTCTCCTGCCTCAACCTCCCAAGAACCTGGGACTACAGGCGCACACCACCACGCCCAGCTAATTTTTTGTATTTTTAGTAGAGATTGGGTTTCATCATGTTGGCCAGGCTGGTCTAGAACTCCAGACTTCAAGTGATTTGCCCACCTTGGCCTGCCAAAGTGTTGGGATTACAGGTGTGGCCACTGCACCCTGCCAAATATTCTCTGTCTCTCTTTTTTTTTTTTTTTTTTTTTTTTTTTTGGAGACAGAGTCTTGCTCTGTCGCCCAGGCTGGAGTGCAATGGCCTCATCTTGGCTCCCTGCAACCTCCACTTCCTGGGTTCAAGTGATTCTCCCTGCCTCAGCCTCCCGAGTATCTGGGATTACAGGCGCACGTCATCATGCCCTGTTAATTTTTGTATTTTTAGTAGAGACAGGGTTTTGCCATGTTGGCCAGCCTGGATGTTCTCTCATTTTTAAAAAGCAGTTTCACTTCAGACACTAAAAGCAAGTGTCCTAGTAAACACTGAAGAAGAAAAATATTTTATTAGATTATTTGCCCTTTCTTCTCTGACTTGAGAATACATTTTCTCAGAAAAAGGTAGAATCCTCAGATTTGTCCATAAACCAAGGGTACCTTAAGACATTTTCTTTGTGTTACAGTGAAAATGACTATTTTGACAACCTGGAAGATAAGGAGCTAGGCTAAGTCTTACTCTCGTCTATCCTGTCTGTCACTAGGAAGGTTTCCTACTTTTCCAAAGGTTAGTGCTCCATTTTGCCCCTATGTGGATTTATTTCGTTGAAAATTGCTGCTCATGGCAGGTAGGTCCTGCAACTGGTCCTTTTATTCATCTTCAACTTTGTGGTCTGTGGAGGTTTTTTAGGAGTTGCCTGGAGCACTTAGAACTGACTAAAATACCCCTCTTTTACTTTCCCTAGAAATATCCTGTTATACTTAGTTTTTGTTTTTGTTTTTTTTCTTTACCTGTTCATTCTGACTGTTGCTTCTGTTAAAGATGACTTGATCTAAAGAGTAATCTTAGGCTTAAGTTGTTCTTTTCTTCATTTGTTTTAGAAGGATTCAGGAGATTTATGATTTAAATTTTGACGTTGTGATCATTACAGTTAAAACACATTTTAAACTAATAGTAAAAATATTTTCTACCTAAGAGAAAAAGGGCTAAACCTGTTACAAAGGATGACTCACTGTGGAAATACTGATTGTCATGATGTGGTAAGTTTTGCTTTACTCCGCTAATATGGCTACGTGAAGCTCCTTCTGGTCTTAACTGCCTGGACAAATCATAGTGGCCTTATAGTAGCTGGTACTGTTGGAAGACTGGCCTGTATTTCAGTGGATTTGCCAACTTTTGAAGAACCCATGGTGATTTCTTCTGAGGTTTGCATGTTTTAACTTCCTTCATGCAAATGCTTTTAGCTACTAAGATTTTTATTTTACATTGTGTATTTTTCCATGGAGTATGGTCATTCTGTGTTTTGAGGGCAAGGCAGTGGGGTAGGACTGAGTTGAAAAGCGTAATATGGCTCATCTTTTCTTTTCTTTTTTTTTTTTTTTTGCATTTTGTGCTGCTTTTATTTTACGAAAAAGCTAATTCAAATCTACATTAAACTAAGTTGAATACAAAGTCTTTGTGAAGAAGGCCTGGTAGTCTCGTTTACAAAAATGGCCAGTGTTGTCTTTGGCCTTCAGATTTCAGGGTGGGCACTTCAAATGGCTTCACATTTGCATGTTTCAGCACTAGAGCATAGGAATAGACTCTGGCATCCACTGTAAGATGTTCTTCAGCTATGAGAGCATCGAGTCTCTGCAGCAGGTCATTCTTGGGTAACGAAATGACTTCCACAAATTCTCCATCCCCTGGCGTTGGCTTGGGCCTTAGATTTTCTATATCATCTCCGTTAATGATTACTGTCACAATGTGTGTGGTACAGTTTGACAAACTTGGGTCCATACAGACCACTGGAGAACTTTCGGCAGTGTCCCCCTAGTAGCCAGTTTCTTCTTCAAGCTCCCGAAGAGCAGCTGCTCCTGGGATTTCACCATAATCTATGAGACCTGCAGGGAACTCTATGCAGTAGCCACCTGTTGGTCGTCAGGACTGTTTCACCAGAATGATACACTCGTAGTGAAGCGTTCTCTGCAGCACAGGGATGATCGCTGCATCATCACCAGTCTGTTCTTTCCTGGTTGTACGTTTCACTGAGTCCCAAGTTCCAGTTTTACCAGTAGGAGCCACCTACGTTGTTTTTTCAAGCTTGACCCATTTTCCTTCTGAAATTAACTCCTCCAAAATAATACAGTGTTTCCATTCTGAGAAGATTCAGTTGGTTCTTGGCTGTCCCTTTTCAAACTAGTCTTTACAGCCCTCAGGAGAGAAGTTTACCTCCAAGGTGTAGGGGTGACAAAGGGAAGAGAATGAAAGAACTACTGGAGGCAGCAGTGTCAGCAGGTGCCAGTGCCACGGCTGGAGACACCGGTGCCTACCGAGGTGCTGAAAGGATGTGCCATGGCTCATCTTTTCAAGTCAACCAGTATTTATCAAGCTGCTCTGTGGAAGGTGTGGGGACAGGATGGTACCTGTCCTTAAAACCAGAATGATCAGACTCAGTGGAAAGAGAGTTACAAGAGTTACTTGAACAACTGTTTGTCCCTGATTATAAAATAAGATGGAGTGATAAATACACTAGAATAATAGATAAGCTTTTGGAAAAAAAGTAGAGAATTAGTTCCACCTCAATATATCCAAGACTTCATGGCAGAGTTCTTGTTTGAATAGGACTTCAAAGAGTAAATAGGAATAGGAAAGGCTTGGAAGGATGGGAGGAGGGGAGGTGTTCTGGTTTATGAGTTACATAAGTAAGTACTTGGAAGCTTAGAAGTGCCTGGAATATCTGGTGTGAGTTGAAGCACTGAGTGCATTAAAGAATAGTAGTTTGAGCCAGAGTCAGAAAAGAAGCTTGATGCCAAATCACAGACGGCTGTGAATGTGAGGCTGAGGAATTGGGGCTTGATTCTTCAGGCCTGGTATTGTTTCATGCCAGCAGAGGTGGGAGAGAGAGGGTTTCCCAGCTCATTGACGTAATGAGCCACTGTGACTAGTGGAAATTGCATATTCTTCAGGTAGGTTGGGGTGAAGTTCAGGTAGTTGAGAAATTCGTAGCTCAGAGAGCTTGTCTTCCTTAGAGAGAGTATAAAAATTGACTCTTACTGTAAGTAGTCAGAAGTCTCTTAAGAATACTAATATCAAACGCTTCATTTTAGAGATTACTTTTGATGCATATATTGTAAAGCCACCTGTTTGAGATATGAAGTCATTGAGATTTTTCCCATATATGATTTACTTTATCTTGTGGTGGCTACCCAGTTAAATATATTCCTGAAGAGTGTTAATGTGAGGGAACTAAATTTTTGTAAATTGAGTCATTTTAGAGCAGCAAGAATTTTTTTTTTTACAGATTTCTATTGTGATATAATTAATCTGATTATTTTAGAGCAAGACAGTATCCATCCCACCCCCACTCCTGCTCTGTCCTGTGAACATATGCTTCAAAATTTTTGTCTTGTCAACATCTTGAACTGAGAAGCCAGTATTTAAATCTTAACCTTTATAACACACTGATTTTTACCATTTGCAGATGACAGAATTCCCTGTTATTCTTAATTTAGAAATAACTTACGTGAGTGGACTTGTTTCTAGTTTGTTTTGCTTGCTAAAGAACACAAGTTGTTTGGGTTTAGGATGGGGTTTGGCACACCTTTTCTGAAAGGGCCAGGTCGTTAATATTTTAGGCTTGGGAACCGTATGGTAACTGTGCTTGTTGTAATTGGAAACACCTGTAGACTGTACATAAATGAATGGACATGGCTGTGTTCTAATAAAACTTTATATATAAAACAGGAAGAGATTGGGGTTTGCTGACTTCAGCCTAGAATTTTCTTCTGTTTAAGCTGATTTCATATCTAAAAGAAAGTAAAAGACAAGATGTCAAATTACTGCATAAGTTATTCCTATAACGTAGGCACCTGTGGCTTATAGAGACTGCTGTTTTTAAGTGTTGCTATGTTGCCTTTATATGTATAACCATAAGCAAAAATTTCTTTCATCCTGCTCTACCTTTTCCTCAAATATTTTGACTACCCATCACGTACCAGATGTTAGGCTGAGGATAAATGGTGAAGAGGCAGAGTGGCCCCTGTCCTCACAGAGCTGTAGACCAGTACAGGGGGCAGACAGTAAGCAAACAAAGTAATTCTAGGCTGTGATAAGCACTATGATGTTATCAAGCATGATGCTGAGAAGGAATTGGGGGGGAGTGGGGTATCATGTATATAGAGTGTTGAGGGGAGACCTCCCTGAGGAGGTGAAGTTGAAGCTGAGACCTGAGGCCAAGAGGATTTAGTCATGTGAAAAACCTGATGGGTCAGAAGACAGTCATCCTCCCCTTCTCCCTCCGTGGAATGTCAGTCAGTATAAACATGGATAAACTATTCACATTTTCAGATAAAATATTAAAAGCTATTTTATAATATTTTCCCCCCTCTTTTTAACTTCCTTTTTAGGTAAGACTAAAAGCAATGAGAACAAATGGAAATTTTTGTCTTCTGGTTAACACATGCACATACATTCTGAGTATACATTGAAGTGTTGGCTACCAGGATAAAAGTTTTAGCATTGTGGCCTATTATTTAGAGCCTTTGGGATGTGTGGAATTTGTTAAGCATTGTTCATTTGCATTTTATAAGGTTGAAACTGCCTGTGTTTGTGTTCTCCTGGCGCTCCTGAGGGAACATGCAGTGGGAGAGCGCCCTCTGCTGGCGACTCTCCCTCATCGTGCTCTGCCTACTGTAGCCAGTGGGAGAGGCGAGGCTTCCCAGAGGGTGTGCTCCAGTGGTCAGGTTTTGGGGTCTCACAGGCCTTCCACTGTCATATCATAAGCTCTTTAGGTCACGTTTAGGAGAATATTCATAAATAGACTTGTACATCCCTAGCTCCTGTGCTCTGTTGCTTTTTTCCTTATCTGTGGCCCTCTAATTACCAGTGCTCTTTCCTGGACTGATTACTGACACTGTGATGGCAGATGAAGAGGGCAATGTAAACTGAGTGAAGCTCTTGTGTTTTCACCTGCTATCTTTGGCAGCTAAGAACCACCTAACGTTGCCTCACTTTACTGATACATGCTGTTGACAGATGCACAAAATGAATATAAAGTGGATACGTGTGTGGTAGCATTTTGAATCTTTGTACAGGAGGAGCATGTCCTACGTGAAGTGATCATCCTGCGGGAACCTTGACCTAGAGGGATTCACCGTGTTGGCTAGGTTTGGGGTGTTTCATTTTTGTTCTCGGGGTGTTTTGTTTGTTTGTTTTTGTTTTGTTTGTCATTGTTTGTTTTTCATTTTTATTTCGTCCCAACATTTTCCTTTATGGTCCACCATTAGATATTGATCAGTTGAAGCTCATTTTAAGACTCGTTGGAACCCCAGGGGCTGAGCTTTTGAAGAAAATCTCCTCAGAGTCTGTGAGTTGATGCTTTGTAATTATCTGCCCTGTTGGGAGCCTCTGCCACTTGCCTTCTACCAATCTGTACTTTGACCTGGGTGTGTTTGTAAGCACACATACCCTTTGTGTGCTGACTTCCAGGATGAGTGAGGTATAAGATAGTGTGAGTGTGTGTGCGCGTGCACGCATGTGTGCCTGCTTGCATGCACAAGTGTGTTTTATTCTCTATCTGGGTACACACTAAGATCATGAGAGCCTCTATTAGGCAATAGTATCCCAGTAAAGCAATGAGATTTGAGATTCTAATTCATTAATCCAAGAGATTAATGCAAAATGTGTGTCTCTGTCCTCAAGCTCTGACTTTCATCTTTCTCAGAAGTTTCACGTATGCTCTAGAGCTCTTTTCACTGTTTCTAGTGTTTGTTCTCAGCGCATGAACTTCACCATGTATTTAGTGTAACTTAATCACTAAAAGAATAAAATGTACATT
Source organism: Macaca mulatta (assembly GCF_049350105.2). NCBI lineage: Eukaryota > Metazoa > Chordata > Mammalia > Primates > Cercopithecidae > Macaca > Macaca mulatta. The sequence goes on along the minus strand of NC_133409.1, from coordinate 146,159,811 downwards.
GTCTGCACACTGTTGCCCCTTCCCATAAGTTATTTTTTATTGTTTTAGAATAGATACTCACATATCCTACGTAAAATGTTCGTTCCCAACAGAGGGACCTTTCTACCCAGTCCCTAGACCCCACTCAGAAGAAACAACTCCACTCTTGATACCTCAGATCCACAGGAATGTGGTTATAAATTTTCCTCCTATTGCCTTGTAATTATAAGTTAAATAACCCGAGACAGAGTTTGGAGCTAGTGCTTTCTTGCTTCTAAGCAGGGACTTAGACAGAAGCCATGGGAATGTGACTCTGGCTTACTTTTGCTTGATTTCCTGCTCTTGGTCATTTTCTTGGGCCAGAGGCATGAGAGAAGCCATGAAAGCCCAGTTTTTTTTCCTTTTTCCCTCAATCTGCTGCCAGGCAGTGGAACAAAAGAAAAAATGAGCTACGGAGCCAAGCTCCAGTTATGCCTTCCTGGATTCTCCTCCCAACATTTATGACTGAAGGGGCCCTTTGCCTAGTTGGGAAGACTGCTGGGTAGCTTGAGGCAGGCATAAGTAGGTGAGTTGGAACTGTTCATTCACCTTCCTGACAAAATAAAGAATACCGTCATCTGGTATGTATCCGGTACATTTCTTGAAAGGATGCCAAAGCCCAGTGTATTTCTGAACCTCCACTCTGAATTTTGTTTCATTTACTTATTTAAGATAAAGAAGCAAAGGCCCAGAAAGGCAGTGACTTTTCCACGTCATGCACTGAGTCACGTGGCAGAGCTGAGTATAGATCCCAGATGCTGGATAACATGATCCAAACTATAATCGCATGTGATTACATACTATTTTGGAAGTCGTTGTCAGTGTTACCACAATGTCAACCTAAAGAGGTATTTTTTCCCCCTTTATGATATATAGAAGCTGGATTAGAGTGAATCAAAGATATCAGATGATGCTTAGAAAGGGCAGTACTTTTTTTTTTTATGTTTTTTCTTAGAAACACTGTCTTACAGTAAGAGGCCCTAAGGGCAGAGGGAGGACTGGGAAGGAGCTCAATTAATAAATAGTGCTAATGAGACCAAGCAAATTCATTTCTTTCCTGAGAGTGACTCTTAGCAGCCCTTTCTTAGTCTTCTCTTCCATCCCAGCCATCTGCCCTATAGATATGTGCTATTAGTCGCAAGGAATTCAAACCAAAGTCTAGGTAAAATAGTCAATAGTATTTATCTCTCATTAATCCATCACTTATTTTTAAGAAAGAAACACTAGGTGCACAGCCTAATAGTGGAGGTCCCTCTGTGAAATGAGGCACATTATATATTTCAACAGCTCTACTGAAATTGAGTACCAGAATACAGAACTTGACTCAAATAATATTATATTGAGTGTAAGAATAAGAAAGTTTTTTTTGTTTTTTCCTACATAATTGGGGCAAGTGGATAAAAGTAGTTTAAACATCCTAAGGGGTAGACAAGATTAATTTCGTGTTCACGACACGGCCCAAGTACCTGTTTATCTTGTGGTAACATAATGGATAAATAAGGCCAGGTGAGTAAAATTGTTCAGAGATTTTTAAAATTTTAAAAATTAAAGAAAAAAGACATTAGTGAAGGAATGCAGAAAATAGAAAGCCAACAGCTATTTTCATTCTCCTGAAAAGTAGTGAAGTAGCGATGCCAATAATTATGAAGAAATTGAATGCTGAGTAAGAGAATGCAGTAATGGATTGAGAACCTATTAGGATGAGCCATAGGAAAAGGTATAAATGGGTTGTGATGGAGGCCAAGGAAAGAGAATTCATTTGATTAATGTCCCAGTTTTTGTAATAATCAGTGAAAGAACAAGAAAATCATATTAAGAAAGCAAAAGCAGACTGGGCACAGTGGCTCACATTTGTCCTCACAGCACTTTGGGAGACTGAGGCAGGAGGATCACTTGAGGCCAGGAGTTTGAGGCTGCAGGAAGTGGTGATCGTGCACTGCACTCCAGCCTGGGTGACAGAGCAAGACCTTGTCTTTAAAAATAAATAAACTAATTAATTAAATTAGATAAAAAAGCAAAGACCTGACTCATTCATATTTTCCTCCAGAAATAGAATCTTTCTAACTTCTTGACAGAAAGGGGATATAAAAAATAACCTCTTTGACTAAAGGAGACAAAGACAGAAAATGCGCAGGCCAGGTATTGTTCACAGAAAGGAAGGAGAAGTGGAGGATTTTTACATTTTAAGACCCAACTGGTATATTGCTATTGCTGGTTTATTTTGTGGCCCCTTTTTGTTACTTCCCTTGGCATGAAAAGTGTCATTTGTTATGTGATTTGTTAAAGGTAACTCTAAATTCTGTTTCCTAAACTCCTAACAAAACAAAGAATTCCATCATCTGGTATGGATCTGGTACGTTTCTTAAAAGGACCACAAATCAAAGTGTAATTACTACCTCTTTTGGAATTTACTGGCCTCTGTCTTTGGGTTTAGGGAGCGTGAAAGGCAGCGTGGAGCACATGGCTCTAGCTCTCTCCCTGTGGCCAGCCTTAAACAGATTACTGCTAAGTCATCTGACCACTAGGGAGTTCAGTTCAGAGGACGAGCTAAAGTAGAAAAATTATTTGGGAAAGCCACAAAGAAGTAAAATTGCTTGGCCATGGTGCTTATTGAAGATGATGCTTCACCTGAATGAGGGAATTAGTAGTTAACAAGAAAAGGACTACAAAAGGGGTTTATTGAATTACATTGAAGATTTTTAAAATCTCCTCACTTCTGCTCTTGGTAGGAACATGATAAACAGTTCTTACATTTTAGAAGAGGGCAAGTTGTATTAACATTGATAGAACAGTTAAAAGAGAGAAGTTGTGGTACAGCTTACATATGTGCCTATACATATAGAAAATCTCATAGTTCTGCCCTTGTCAGATACTTGCAGAGTATTTTGCAGACTTCCCTCCACCTGTTTGTTAAGTGAGGTTAGTCTGTTCGCTTGTTGAAGAGACTTGTGGAGGAAATCATGTGGCATGCTTTAACACTGTCAGCAGCCTGTGACTTCTGTTTTGCCTTTGCCATTAGCCTCTAACCTTCTGCCCGTCTCCTCTTTCTTCATTTACCATTTTGTGTTTGTGGCAAGTATTTTAAATGTACCACTAAATAATATCTTTGAAATGTGGCATTGCTTATTAACCCAGATGCCTACGTGTATCTTAATTCGGAGGGATGGTGCCTTGGAGAACCCGTGCTGCAAAAGTTTAGTCTCTTTCTTGAATGGATATGTTGGATATTTTATTTTGTTCAAAGTTTGAGTCAAAAATTTTAGAATCATCTATATTTCTCCCACAAACAGGTTTTGGCCGTCAGTACTTGAAAACAGTTCTCTGGCTGGCATCCTGGATCAAGGGGCAGTCTGTTTCCAGGGAACCTAAAATATTTAACAGTAAAGATGATGCTAAAACCAAAGAAAAGTAATTTTTCTTATCTGCATGGCCAGTCACTGACTACATGCCTAGTTACTCATGTCATTCACAGAAGCGACTCATGTCATTCACAGAAGCTTTAACATGCAGCCTTGGGTCCTCGGGTAGGGTGAATGGGGGGTAGGTTTTTTTGTTTGTTTAGGGGTGGCTTTTTGACCTTTTTAAAAACTTGAGTTGAAAATTATTTTTTGCACTGTATGTTTAACAATGCCCTTGACTAGGCATCTAAGATATTAACCAGCTTCAGCAGATTATGCGTCTGACGGGAACACCCCCCGCTTATCTCATTAACAGGATGCCAAGCCATGAGGTGAGAACAAAGAGACTGTACAGGGATGTCGCACTGAGAAGCCACGTTCTCATTTTATTGCCACTGTATAACCAACAGTTTTTAACATCACTGGATGCTTGCATGTGCCTGGAGGCCTGCCTATGTGCTATTGCAGGATGTTGACTTTTGGGATAAAATGTCATCCAGTCTTGTGAGATTGGGGATGGAAAATTGTTATTTTTATATTTGGTTTTGTGAATTTAGTGCTCGTGAGGCGGTTTCTTTCTAGGTGCTATGCCTGTAGCTAGGGTGTGCTACTATCATGACCTTTATCAGAAGGGTAGTTAACTGAAGTCCATTAGCATGCTTTCTAATTCATCCACTTTTTTAATGACCAAAAGAGAATTCTTTATTTAAAAACAAAACAAAACAAAACTGAAATATCCAGTACTAATACATACTATATTTAAAAGAAAATACACAAATAATATAAAATAAATACAAACACTTTGGTACAGTTAGGTACCTTCTTTATTCTTAACTACTTAGTCTAACTCTTGTTTTATTATCAGAGGTCATTGGGGCACTTCTTTCTTTCTAAGATACCCTTAATATTTTAGGGAACCGGGTTGGCATCACAGAGAGCCCCTCCCAGCAACTTTGTTTCTACTTCGGCTATATTCAGGTCATCTGTTGATTTATCTTTATTAAAGGGATGACTGTTCTCTGAATGAGATAATTGTCTCTTACCTGTTTTCCCTTCATCTTTTTATTTACATGTTCAAGTAGAAAGGGATTACAGCCATTTATATATTCAATTCCTACAACTTTCTTTTCAAATCAGAAAGATTCTCAGTTGCTTTTCAAAGCAGACCTTTCCTCCTGACTCCACATGCAATCATTAAGAAGGTGAAGGCTGGGCGTGGTGGCGTGCATCTGCAATTCTCAGCACTTTGGAAGCTGAGATGGTAGGATCAGTTGAGCCCAGGAGTTTGAGACCATCCTGGGCAACACAGCAATACTGCAGGTCTACAAAAAAATTTAAAAATTACGGCATGATAGCACACGCCTGCAGTCTCAGCTACTTGGGAAGCTGAGGCAGGAGGGTTGCTGGAGTCAGAAGTTTGAGGCTATAGTGAGCTGTGATTGTGCCAGTGATCTCCAGCGTAGGCAACAGAACAGAGACTGTGTCTCTAAAAAAATTTTTTTAATAAATAAGGTGAACTTGCCCAAGCAACCAGATTTTGTTTTTGTTTTTGTTTTGTTTTAAGATAGGATCTCACTCTGTCACCCCAGCTGGAGTGCAGTGGCACAATCTTAGCTCACTGGAACCTCCACCTCCTGTGCTCAAGCTTCCTGGGCTCCATCTCCCTGCTCAAGTGATCCTCTTACCTCAGCCTCCCAAGTAGCTGGGACCACAGGCATGCATCACCATGCCTGGCTAATTTTTTGTGTTTTTAGAGACAAGTTTTCACCATGTTACCCAGGCTGGTCTCAAAGTCCTGGGCTCAAGTGATCTGCCCTCCTTGGCCTCCCAAAGTGCTGGGATTACAGGCGTGAGTCACCGTGTCTGGGCAACCAGAACTTTTTACAACCTTGTGTGTGTATGTGTAAACATAAATATACATACATACCTTTACTGTTGGACTGTATTAAAACAGAAATTTTAAAAAGGTGGTTAAGATAGACAGCAGACTTTGCTTTTCTCTGAAGGTGATAGTGGGATAGCAGATAATGTTTCTTGAACTCTCACTTGGAACCAAGTACTGTGTTAAGAAAGTACTAGGTTTGTTATCTCTAATCTTCACTCCAACCCTGTGAGGTAGGACTGTTATATTAAGTTTATATTAACTTTTTTGTTACCAGTGTTACTTTGTTAGCAAGGTTTAATATTGATGTCCTTTGATGTGCTAAGAGCACCTGCTGAAGTCAGCACTATCAAAAGACTGCTGGTCCAAGACTTACTTTGGGAATACCAACCCTTCTAACAATTTTAGCTCTTTGAGAAAGCTGTCTCAGAAAGGGCTACTTCTTACATATCTCGGCCTCAGTTTTTAAACTTCTCATCCTGTGATCAGAAAGCTGATGAAAGAGAATTTGATTGATGAGTATTCTCGTTCACTTGAAATGCAACTGTGAGAGATAGCAGGAATAAAGAAGGTGATGATCATAACTAGGAAGTTAGGATAGCAGTAAGGGAGAAGTTTTATCAAAGACAGTTATAAACATTGGAGTTAGTGGACTTTGTCAGTTAACACTCGTTCCTTAGCAGGACCAAGGTTCTTTCTTTGAGAGAAGTAACATTATTGAACAAAGTAATTCTGAAAACCCTTGTTTTTTCAGGCAAGAAACTATATTCAGTCTTTGACGCAGATGCCGAAGATGAACTTTGCGAATGTATTTATTGGTGCCAATCCCCTGGGTAAGTTGACAATATCCTCACCTCATGGATATTGAATTGGTTATGATATAAATTGGGGATATGAAGAAGAGTTTCTCCTTTTGACCAAATAACGTACCATTAGTTGAATCTTGGAAGGTGATAAATATGGCTTTTATTATCTATTTGTGTTGTCAGATTTTTTTTTAATTACATGAGATGCTTATATGTTTAAATGATCACAGACCTTGGGGTCGGGGGAATGGGCAGGTACAGTGGAGAAAGGAGAGAAAGTAATAGGAATGTTGAGATAAAGGATTGGAGAGGCAGGAAGAAGCAGATACAGAAGAAAGCTGTAGCTTGTTCACAACTGCTGTGGATTCATGGTGTCCCTGAGTGGAGGACAAAAACCACTGAAGTACAGGTGGGTGTTTAGAGGACCCACCCAGGAACTCCCTGCAGGGTGCTCTGCTCTGTCAGTAGCTGCCATTGCTACAGATCCTGTCATCTTCCACACACATGAACTTTTCCCCTCCCTTATTCTTTCTCTGCCCCTTAGAGGTGTAACTATCCTCTCCTCTTTGTGGAGCTTATTTGCTACCTAAACTTAAAGAAATGGCTTCATATGCCTTCAAGATCCTTGGCAGAGGGAAGTGATGGTGGCAGTTGAAGATATGTGTTGCCTTGGCTAAAAATGCAATTGCTTTATTATTATTATTATTATTATTGTTATTGTTATTATTTTTTTTGGTAGTGTCAGGGTCTCAGTCTGTTACCCAGGCTAGAGTACAGTGGCACAGTCATGGCTCACTGCAGGCTTAAACTCCTGGGCTCCAGTGATCCTCCTGCCTCAGCCTCCCACATAGCTAGGACTACAGGCATGCATCCCCATGCCTGGCTAATTTTTTAAAGAATTATTTGTAGAGACAGGGTCTCACCATCTACTAATCTTTGTCTCCTGGGCTCATGCAATCTGCCCACCTCAACTTCCAAAAGTGCTGGGATTCAGATGTGAGCCACCATGCCTGGCTGACTATATTCTTTGAAGGGGAGGACTGATGTGTGCTTCAGATGGTCCCTGAAAGCTGCTTTGCCTGAGCCTCATTCCCTGACTCTAGAAGAGGGCAGTGGACAGTGCTATTTAATGGTAGACACAGAAAGATCAGACCAGGACCTCCCTACAATAGGGAAGGGAGCCATGCTATGATAACGAGTATAATCCACCTTCTCACTTTTCTTAAGATTGTATTGCGTGGTATGTTTTAAAATCTCACTGCATTTCTTTGCATCTGTGTGGGTCATGTGTCTTCTTAAGGGTCTTGGCAGCTATGCTTCAGGTTTAGTTTTATCTTTTTGAGGGCCGACAGCCATGCTGACTTCTTTAGAAGCTGGGGTGAAGGCTAGGTGATTTTACCTTTTTAAGTACTTCATCCATAGTGGTTATGGAGAGGAATTTTAGTGTCGCAGTGATAATTCTTACAATAGCAGAGATGCTCATGCTCTTTGAAGTATTGGGCAGTTGTGGATGAGTTCGTGTCAGCCTTGGAGACGGAGAGTATGTCATATCTCAGCTGGGTTGCTCTCCTGCCCAAGGATGAATCCACAGTCTCATCAGGGGTAGGTACGATTCTACTGAGATTGGTTTAGGTTTGCATCTGCCCTGGCATGCTCTAATTGACTTTGTATGATTTATTTGAGCTGAGAAGCTCTCTTTGAGCCTTAAGTACTACAGGATGTTGGGAAAAGATGTTGTGTTCTTTCTTTTTTTTTTTTTTTTTTTTTTTTTTTTTTTTGAGACGGAGTCTCGCTCTGTCGCCCAGGCTGTAGTGCAGTGGCACGATCTTGGCTCATTACAAGCTCCGCCTCCTGGATTCAAGTGATTCTTCTGTCTCAGCCTCCCAAGTAGCTGCGACAGCAAGCGTGTGCAACCACGCCTGGCTAATTTTTTGTATCTTTAGTAGAGACTGGGTTTCACCGTGTTAGCCAGGATGGTCTCAATCTCCTGACCTCGTGATCTGCCTGCCTCGGCCTCCCAAAGTGCTGGGATTACAGGCATGAGCCACTGCACCCGGCCCGTTGTGTTCTTTCTTGTCTGTCATTCTGTTCTGAATTTGTCCAGAACAGCCCTAAGCCCTAAGTTTTAAACAGGGCAGTACTCACTGACACCCTCTTAACGGACTCAGAAAGATTTGTTAATTCATGTTTTAGTGGGAGAGGGGAGATATTTGTGTTCCAGCAGCTTATTTAGGTCACATAGCTCCTGATAGGTCTTCCCATTCTTTGAAATCATGACGTTGAAACCGCCAAAAGAACTAGATACCACTTTGCTAATGAGTTGAAAGGAGGCTTTGGTCCATCTGGTGCTCAGCACTGTACTTCTCAGCATTTAAACGTGCCTTACAGCCCATTGCCAAACAGTGATGTCATATAATGAGGTTCCCCTTGCCGGGCAGATGGAGTACAGTGTTACTCTCACAAGCTCATGCCCAGCATATTAACTGAGCAGGAACATGCCAGCAATATAAATATTAACAGCTCTGTTTCGTCAGCCACTGACTTTGTTTCACTGCTATTCCCAAAACATGAATTAAAACTTAAATTACCCCTTGATGTTAGTGTATATATTTATCTGTCAAGATTTTTTTTTTTAAGAAATAGCATCTCACTCTGTCACCCAGGTTGGAGTACAGTGGCACAGTCATGGTTCACTAAAACCTCAAGCTCTTGCATTTAAGTGATCCTTCCTCTTCCCTATCCCAAGTAGCTGAGACTACAGGCGCATAACACCATGCCCAGCTAATAATATCTTTGAGGAATCTTTTTCTTGCCCCTGACCTTATTGGTTATAAGAACATGGTAGTTTTTACCCTAGGGGTAATAGAGACTTGTCATATAATCTGTGTTCAATTAGAAAATCAACAGCTGATAAGGTTTCTTTTTCTAAGAAGAGAAGACCATCAGAAGAATATATGTATATATAATCCAGGCATTCACCTAGTACTGTACTGTAAAGTGTAAACTAATGAACTTGAATTGACACATGAATATTCACTTTGTTTCTGTATCCCCCTGAAGCCCATATTTCTCCAGTGGATTACTCTGGAATTCAAGCTGTAGGACAGGGGTGTTTTACAGCCTCCAGTATACACAGCAGTCGATCTCCATAGAAAGCTGTCTTCTTCACTATTTACCCCCACCCGCTCCACATTTAAGAAGTAATTTGCAAAGTCTCAAAAGCCTATTTCACCACAGTGATAACTGGTTATATGGCAGTATTTATCCTCCCAAGTGCTGCCATGCTGAAACACAAAAATACTCATTTGAAATACAGAGTTAGACAAATCACCATTTTGTAACCCCTTATGAAAGAAATAATTGCTTTTGGAAAGGAAACCCAGTGAATGCAAAAAGCCATAAGTGAAAGGAACGGATATTTATTTGGTACCAAAATATCCCACAGATTACTTGCTTTGGTCAAAGGGGAAACATCTTAACCCAGTGACCAATTTTAGTTCATTAGTAGTGGGACAGATGGCCTTAATGCATTATCACATGCATGGCATCACCTGTATTTTTGCTGAAAATGTTTGACCTGATTCTTACCTAACTTCTGGTTTTTGGGAAGTACAGGGGATAGTGGAAAGCAGGGTATAGACACATGACAGCAAAAGAAGCAAAATCAGACACATCCCGAGAAACAGTCATTCTCAGGACAACCAGAGGGTCTCTTCAGATCAGAATCGGGAAGGAACAGGGCTTAGAAGTAAGGAGATTATTCTAGACTAAGGGAGACTAAAGAAATCCAGTTAGTTGCAGTGCATGGCCCCTAATTGAATCCTGGTTTGAACAAACTAGTTCTAAAAGACAACGTTGGAATAATTGGAGAAATTTTAACATGAACTGGATTTTAGATGATATTTAGAAATTATTTGTCAGAGATGATAACAGTATTATGATTATATAGGAAGATGTCTTTGTGTTGAAATATTTGGGGAGGGTAAAGTATCATGTCTATAATTTTATTTTAAAACAGTTCAGAAAAACATATAAATAAATACAAAAATGTTAATTGTTGAATCTGTATGCTGGGCATGTGAGTGTTCACTTTATCCTTGTTTTTACTTTTCTGTTTCTGTATATTTGAAATTTTTCATAGTGAAATTTTTTTAAATAAAATTCCCTTTGATTTTAATACCATGTCTCACCCCCATCACCATGTAAAACCCCCAGTTTATTCACTGTTTGAAGATCTGTTTGATGAATATTTATTTGTCTTATGTTAGTAAATAAACAGCGAAGGGGGACAAAAAACAACAACAACAAACACACAAAAAACAGTCCTGCCTACCTATTCTAGATTACTGTAGCTGTAGGCTTTTGTTTTTATACAGTTTGACTACACTGGTAGCAGTTTGACATTGACGTTCCACAAAAGCCTGTTCAAACACAATCCTAGTCATTTAAAAAAATTCTTCTTTAGTAACATGTTCTTTAAAAATACAAAATACAGGAGGAGGGTGAGGGTTGAGAAATAACCTGTTGGGCACAATGTTCACTATTTGGTTATTGGGCACACTGGAAGCCCAGTCCCCATCCGTGAGACCCATGTGACAAATGTGCACGCGTACCCCCGAATCAAAAATAAAATAAAACATTTTAAACATACAAAATACAGATACACACACACACGTAAAGGAGAAAAGGGCCAGTATATCCTAGAGTAGGTATTTTTGGAGGAGAATTCCTTGTTTGGATATGAAGGGTCAAAACTATGTTTGCTTAATAAGGCATACTTTTTTGTAACATATTAAAAACTATTTTCCTTCCTGTCTATGGTACTGATAGCTGTCGACTTGCTGGAGAAGATGCTTGTATTGGACTCAGATAAGAGAATTACAGCAGCCCAAGCCCTTGCACATGCCTACTTTGCTCAGTACCACGATCCTGATGATGAACCAGTGGCCGATCCTTATGATCAGTCCTTTGAAAGCAGGGACCTCCTTATAGATGAGTGGAAAAGTAAGTCCTAAGGGTAGGATTAACATCTTGTACCACTAACCGAAAGCGGTGGGAAAATAAAAACTGAATGGTCATAACCAACTTGCTAAAGCTTGTAGTTGAGGTCTGTAATGCAGAATGAATATGTTCTCTGGTGGAAAGTGTTGTAGACAGTGATACTCTCTGGACCTTTGAGATACTTAACATCTGGTCTGATTTTATGCACAGCCCCTCACATATAGGAGCTTTGCATGGAGATTTGAGGTTTTCAGAGTTATTGCATTTACAACATCTCTCTGAGCTAAGTAAAGAATAGGATATTTTTACAGTTTTACAGTTAGTAGAACTGGGGCAAAGAGAATTTATGTCTTACCAGTTAACTTAGAACTAGTTAGGGACATAGCCAGGAATGGAACCCGTGTATCCTGTGTCCAGTCCCATATTCTTTCCATAAAACACAAGTTCAGAACTCCAGTTAAATCCAAAGAGCCAAGACCATCTGTTGCCGTAGCTTGTGAGAGTGCTCTTTCATTCTTGAGCACCTCCGTAGAGAACTTAAGAGGCATTCAGCAATGAAAAACATGAGGAAAAAAAAAGGTTCTTTTCTATGTCCCTCGAACTTCTGTGTGATAACGTGCTCCATTAGAATATTACATACCAGCTGTGAGGTAGCCCATCATACCACTACCTGGACAGGGAGGAAGGATCTTGAGTGAAGTCAGAGTGCTCGCCAGCAAAGAGAACAGCCTAAACTCTCACGTCTTACTTTTCCTTCCCGATGTCTAGGCCTGACCTATGATGAAGTCGTCAGCTTTGTGCCACCGCCCCTCGACCAAGAAGAGATGGAGTCCTGAGCACCTGGTTTCTGTTCTGTCGATCCCACTTCACTGTGAGGGGAAGGCCTTTTCACGGGAACTCTCCAAATATCATTCAAGTGCCTCTTGTTGCAGAGATTTCCTCCATGGTGGAAGGGGGTGTGTGTGCGCGTGTTAGTGTGTGTGCATGTGTGTGTCTGTCTTTGTGGGAAGGTAAGACAATATGAACAAACTATGATCACAGTGACTTTACATGAGGTTGTGGTGACTTTACATGAGGTTGTGGATGCTTCAGGGCAGCCTCCACCTTGCTCTTCTTTCTGAGAGTTGGCTCAGGCAGGCAAGCTGCTGTCTTTTTAGGAATATGTTCAATGCAAAGTAAAAAAATATGAATTGTCCCCAATCCTGGTCATGCTTTTGCCACTTTGGCTTCTCCTGTGACCCCCACCTTGACGGTGGGGCATAGACTTGACAACATCCCACAGTGGCACAAGAGAAGGCCCACACCTTCTGGTTGCTTCAGACCCAACGCTGTCCCTCAGTGATGCGTACAGCCAAAAAGGACCAACCGGCTTCTGTGCACTAGCCTGTGATTAACTTGCTTCGTATGGTTCTCAGATCTTGACAGGTGTATTTGAAACTGTAAATATGTTTGTGCCTTAAAAGGAGAGAAGAAAGTGTAGATAGTTAAAAGACTGCAGCTGCTGAAGTTCTGAGCTGGGCAAGTTGAGAGGGTTGTTGGACGGCTGCTTGTGGGCCCGGAGTAACCAGGTAGCCTTCAGAGGCGGTCATGTGTGCATGTGAGTGCATACGTATATGTGCGTCTCTCTTTCTCCCTCACCCCCAGGTGTTGCCATTTCTCTGCTTACCCTTCACCTTTGGTGCAGAGGTTTCTTGAATATCTGCCCCAGTAGTCAGAAGCAGGTTCTTGATGTCATGTACTTCCTGTGTACTCTATTTCTAGCAGAGTGAGGATGTGTTTTGCATGTCTTGCTATTTGAGCATGCACAGCTGCTTGTCCTGCTCTCTTCAGGAGGCCCTGGTGTCAGGCAGGTTTGCCAGTGAAGACTTCTTGGGTAGTTTAGATCCCATGTCACCTCAGCTGATATTATGGCAAGTGACATCATCCTCTCTTCAGCCCCTAGTGCTATTCTGTGTTGAACACAATTGATACTTCAGGTGCTTTTGATGTGAAAATCATGAAAAGAGGAACAGATGGATGTACAGCATTTTCATTCATGCCATCTGTTTTCAACCAACTATTTTTGAGGAGTTATCATGGGAAAGATCAGGGCTTTTCCCAGGAATATCCCAAACTTCAGAAACAAGTTATTCTCTTCACTCCCAATAACTAATGCTAAGAAATGCTGAAAATCAAAGTAAAAAATTAAAGCCCATAAGGCCAGAAAACTGCTATCTTCCTCTAAATATGATTACTTTAAAATAAAAAAGTAACAAGGTGTCTTTTCCACTCCTCTATGGAAAAGGGTCTTCTTGGCAGCTTATCATTGACTTCTTGGTTTGGGGAGAAATAAATTTTGTTTCAGAATTTTGTATATTGCAGGAATCCTTTGAAAATGTGATTCCTTTTGATGGGGAGAAAGGGCAAATTATTTTAATATTTTGTATTTTCAACTTTATAAAGATAAAATATCCTCAGGGGTGGAGAAGAGTTGTTTTCATAATTTGCTGAATTTCAGGCATTTTGTTCTACATGAGGACTCGTATATTTAAGCCTTTTGTGTAATAAGAAAGTATAAAGTCACTTCCAGTGTTGGCTGTGTGACAGAATCTTGTATTTGGGCCAAGGTGTTTCCATTTCTCAATCAGTGCAGTGATAAACGTACTCCAGAGGGACCGGGTGGACCCCCGAGTCAACTGGAGCAAGAAGGAAGGAGACAGACTGATGTTGATTCCCTCTCAGCCGGGACTCTCCCCCTTTCAAGGAGAGTGAACGTAAAGGCCTCATCTCCTTTATTGCAGTTCAAATCCTCACCATCCACAGCAAGATGAATTTTGTCAGCCATGTTTTGGTTGTAAATGCTAGTGTGATTTCCTACAGAAATACTGCTCTGAATATTTTGTAATAAAGGTCTTTGCACATGTGACCACATACGTGTTAGGAGGCTGCATGCTCCGGAAGCCTGGACTCTTAAGCTGGAGCTCTTGGAAGAGCTCTTCGGTTTCTGAGCATAATGCTCCCATCTCCTGATTTCTCTGAACAGAAAACAAAAGAGAGAATGAGGGAAATTGCTATTTTATTTGTATCCATGAACTTGGCTGTAATCAGTTATGCCATATAGGATGTCAGACAATACCACTGGTTAAAATAAAGCCTATTTTTCAAATTCAGTGAGTTTCTCAAGTTTATTATATTTTCCTCTTGTTTTTATTTAATGCACAATATGGCATTATATCAATATCCTTTAAACTGTGACCTGGCATACTTGTCTGACAGATCTTAATATTACTCCTAACATTTAGAAAATGTTGATAAAGCTCCTTAGTTGTACATTTTTTGGTGAAGAGTATCCAGGTCTTTGCTGTGGATGGGTAAAGCAAGGAGCAAATGACAAGGTATTAAGCACTGGGGCCTGTCTTATCTACACGCGAAGGTAAGAGTGGCCGAAACGACAGGGCTCAGCAGACTGTGGCCTGAAGGTCAAATCTGGCCCACCACTCTTTTGGTGTAGTCTGCTAAGAATGGCTTTTACATTTTTAAATGGTTGGGAAAGAAAAACAAAAAGAAGTAGTAGTTTTTGTAGCAGGTAAAAAGTAATGTAAAACTTAAATTCCAGTATCCATAAATAAAGTTTTATGAGAACAGAACCATGTTCATCTGTTTATGTATTGTCTGTGGCTGCTTTTGTGCTACAGTGACAGAGGCAAATAGTTGCAGCAGAAACTATACGACCTCCAAAATGTCAACCACTTACCATCTGGCCCTTTAGAGAAGTCTGCTGACCCTTGGCCCAGGGCTACAGTTTTCTCATCTATACAGTGAAGCTCAAGTTTTCTTCATCTTTAACATTTGAGACTATAAGCCATATATTTTTATTATAAAACTGCCAGAGAGAAGGTTGGGTTTGTGTATATATATATGTACATTGTTTGTAAGCTTTTAGGCGAATGTATTTTATGACTGTTTTTCTTAGCTGGCTACGGTCCTTGAAAATACTCTTCAGAATGACTGAATTGCATCACGGGATGAAAGAGCCACAGGGTCTCAGAGCTGATTTCTCAGGGACTTTGCTGATGTGCTTCCTTTCTTGGTGTCCTTGGAATGACAGCCAGCAGGTGTCCCAGGGTGGACCGTGGGGCTCAGCCTGTGAGGATATTGAGAGCTGGGTTTTTGTCTGGGCCCTGGCTGGCAGCGGGGAATGAAGGCAGTGATAGAAGGCAGACCAAGCATAGTCTCCTTTCCATCCCCAGTGACTTCGTAAGGAGGTGAGAGAAAAGGGCCCTGGTTATTACATGGGGTCCTTTAGCTCCTGTAAGAATCAGACAGTTGTAGGGAGTATTTTGCATTCACATACCAGACATGACAGCAGCCTTCCTCCTAGGCTTCTGAGAAGAGGGCCTGCTTAGCCCAAGGAGAGTTGATACCAGAAAAAGCTCCCCTGAAGTGAAACCACTTAAAATGGGGACCAAAATTTCATAGAATGTGGTGGACACTGGGGGTAGGGGAAGCCTGAATGGAACTTTAATCATGAAAATGGAACATAATGATGAAAGCATGTTCATAATTTTAAAGATATATTAATTCTGACAAAGAAGGAAACTAAGTTGTTTTTGAAGTGAAACTGATTTTTGCATCTTACAATAATCTTATTTGGTTTTTGCAACATGATCATAGAAGGAAGTTTTGCAAAAATATTTGATAGTTTCATCAGTTTTCAGAGTCTCTTAATATTTTGATATTCACATTCTTTTTTATAAGTATCAGTGATCACCTCCTCCACTTTATTGTTAACTGGTCTGAGTCTGTCACCCACACTTTTTAGGGCTTTTGCTTAAGGTTTGAGCAGTTTTCTAGCATTATTCATCAAATCCACCACCATTTGCAAGATTTGTGATTATTGCAATTAAGTTGCATTCTATTTGTGTCATTTGTCATATACTTACAATATAACCATAGAGACTAACAGAAGACCAGAATACAGTGGGCAGGATAAATACTTTGGCTTCAGGTACTTAGGAAGCAAAGAGAGACTAACTTTTTATAAATAGCTCGTTAGTGAATGTTTTCACATGGGGATGACTTTCACTTCTGTATACAATTTGGTAGCTGCAAGGACTTGGTTAATGAATATGCAAATAATAAAGACCCCCTTTTATTTATAATGCAGATATGTTTTCATAATGTACATGCCCTTTGAACTTAGCATTTACACTTCTCAGAAGCCTTTAGCCTGAGCAACATAGCTGGGGACTCTGACTCTACAAAAATTTTGTTTTGATTACCAGGTGTGGTGGCGCATGCATTGTTAGTCCCAGCTGCTTGGGAGGCTGAGGTGGGAGGATTTGAGCCCAGGAGTTCAAGGCTGCAGTAAGCCATAGTTGTGCCACTGCACTCCAACCTGGGTGACATAGTGAGACCCTGTCTCAAAAAAAAAAAAAGGTCTTAAGTGCACAGCGTAGAATGTTTTCAGTGTCACATTCTTTGTACAGCAAAATACTGGAAGTAACCCACATATCTATGAATAAGGACTTGATTGAATAAGATGGTCATCCGTGCAGTGGAATACCATCCAGCAAGGAGAAAAAGTCAGTGGCAAACTATAGTACCCTGGCCCCCTTTTTTGTTGATAGATAATGCATGGCTAGGAAATGAATATACATTGAACTGTTAGCAACCATCTCTAGGTAGTGGGATTGTGGCCTTTAATTTTTATTTATTTATTTTTTTTTTGAGATGGAGTCTTGCTCATCGCCCAGGCTGGAGTGCAACGGCGCAATCTTGGCTCACTGCAAGCTCCGCCTCCCGGGTTCATGCCATTCTCCTGTCTCAGCCTCCCGAGTAGCTGGGACTACAGGCGCCCGCCACCACGCCGGCTAATTTTTTGTATTTTTAGCAGAGACGGGGTTTCACTGTGTTAGCCAGGAGAGCCTCGATCTCCTGACCTCGTGATCCGCCCGCCTCAGCCTCCCAAAGTGCTGGGATTACAGGTTGAGCCACCGTGCCTGGCCAATGGCCTTTACTTTTTATGCTATTTTTGTAATGTATGCCTTTTTTTACACTGAGGGTTTTGTTTTGTGATCAGAAGAAACTTTTTCTTTCTTTTGTTTCTTATAGAGAAAGGTGTTTAAAGTCTATGTGACCTGGAGAACCATTCTCAAATTTCAGTTTTGCCAGGGTAGAGCCCAGCCTTCCAAGGCAGGAGAAC
The DNA here is from genome assembly GCF_049350105.2 of Macaca mulatta. Taxonomy (NCBI): domain Eukaryota; kingdom Metazoa; phylum Chordata; class Mammalia; order Primates; family Cercopithecidae; genus Macaca; species Macaca mulatta. The sequence continues at coordinate 146,142,522 of NC_133409.1, read as the reverse complement.
AGTTGCTGGAAAGAAATTGCACCCAGCTATTAGGCCTCTGGCAAGCAAAGCTGCACCAGTACTTTGTAGCGGGATTCTCCACCCAGCTGGGAGGATTTGGTGATTTCTTCTTCAGTAGAAGGGTGTATTTTAAGAATCTGAAGCAGGATTTTTCAAGTTTGGCACTATTGACATCTCAGACCAGATAAGTATTTGTTGTGGAAGCTGTTCTGTGCAGTGTAGGGTGTTAGGCAGCATCCCTGGCCTCTACCCACTAATGCCAGTAGCACGCATGCTCCCTTCCCCCAGCTGGGATAGCCAGAGATGTCTCCAGATGTTGTTGCCAAATGGCCTCTGGGGAACAAAATCATCCCTGGTTGAAAACCACGAATCTAACACTTCATCCCTCCTAGTCTTGCAGAACACCAAAGCCTCTTTTCTTGGAAAAAAAAAAAAAAAATTTAACACCCAGTAGCCTGTTGTAACTTAAAGAAGTAGTTTGGCAACCGGGCACGGTGGCTCATGCCTGTAATCCTAGCACTTTGGGAGGCCGAGGTGGGTGAATCACCTGAGGTCAGGAATTTAAAACCAGCCTGGTCAACTTGATGAAACCCTGTCTCTACTAAAAATACAAAAAATTAGCCAAGCTTGGTGGTAGGCGCCTGTAATCCCAACTACTCAGGAGGCTGAGGCAGGAGAATTGCTTGAACCTGCGAGGCGGAGGTTGCAGTGAGCCGAGATCACACCACGGCACTCCAGCCTGGGCGACAAGAGTGGAATGCCTTTTGAAAAAAAAAAAAAAAGTAGCTTGACATCTTGGAGGGAAAGTACAAATTGGAAAGGCCTTTTTAGACTCAAAATATTTTTAGGGGAAAAGGAAGATGGTAGCTTAGAAGAAAATATGTTTGGTACTGAATTAAGGTCATTTCTTTAAAAAAAAAAAAAAACAGTAGATGTAGATGTTGAGTAAATTAAGTTATCCTTTGTTCAGAAGCTCTTTGCCATTATCCACAGACAGAAAATCTGGTAATTAAACTGGGGTATGACTACAAGATTTTCTTAGACCAGTAATGAAATAACAAACCTCAATGTGCCTGTTGTGGACACCTAAGATACTGGTTAGTCTGCATCTCACAAGTTGACATTGGACATCGAGGCTGTCTTGTTAGGGGGAGTTTGCAGCCTTCTGCATCTGGGAACAGTTCGTGCCTCTGAAGCCAACTGGGAAAAGAGCTCCTGAGGACAAATGGTCCTGAGGCAGTTTCTGGAAAACCCATTATTGAAGCCATAGGCTGTGGTCTAAGTACTCATAGCCAGTGGGATATTGTTATATTGCAGACCTATTTGAGTAGTTCAGTTAAGTGCTTTGTTTAGAAGTTATTATAAGTTAAGGAAGTAACCTTCAGTTTTGCAACTAAAAATAAAAATTATGCCACCACCATTTGATTGTCAGTTGCAGCAAAAAATAAGATGTAAAACCACAGACCCAGCCTAGATTCTTAACAAAAACCAGTGGTTCTGAACTCTTATCAGATCCATTACCCTTTGCATAACTAATATTTCATAATACCTCTTTTATAATCCTGAGGTGAAATTCATAGATAATTCACACAATTTCAAAGAAAATATAATGATCGGCTGGGCACAGTGGCTCATGCCTGTAATCCCAGCACTTTGGGAGGCCAAGGCGGGCGAATCACAAAGTCAGAAGGTCGAGACCATCCTGGCTAACACAGTGAAACCCCATCTCTACTAAAAAATAAAAAATAAAAATTAGCCGAGCATGGTGGAGGGTTCCTGTAGTCCCAGCTACTTGGGAGGCTGGGGCAGGAGAATGGCGTGAACCCAGGAGGTGGAGCTTGCAGTGAGCCGAGATTGCGCCACTGCACACCAGCCTGGGCGACAGAGCGAGACTTGGTTTAAAAAAAAAAAAGGAAATATAATGATCTAACATAAATGACAAAGGAAAAATACTAATACATTTCCATATATAAGTGCTGGCTGGGCATGGTGGCTCGCACCCGTAATCCCAGCACTTTGGGAGGCTGAGGCGGGCAGATCACTTGAGGTTAGTTGTTCAGGACCAGCCTGGCCAACATGGTGAAACCCGGCTCTACAGAAAATTTTTAAAAAGTTACCTGGGGCGGGGCACAGTGGCTTACACCTGTAATCACAGCACTTTGGGAGGCTGAGGCAAGTGGATCACTCGCCAGCCTGGCTAACATGGTGAAACCCTATCTCTACTAAAAATACAAAATTAGTACAAAATAGAAAAATTAGTTAGCTGTGGTGGCGCAGGCCTGGGTCCCAGCTACTCAGGAGGCTGAGGCAGGAAAATTGTTTGAACCTGGGAGGCAGAGGTTGCAGTAAGCCGAGATCGTGCCACTGCACTCCAGCCTGGGCAATAGGGTGAGACTCCGTCTCAAAAATAAATAAATAATGAAAAAATAAAAAGTTATCTGGGCATGGTGGCACACACCTGTAGTCCCAGCTACTGAGGAGGCTGAGGCAGGAAGATTGCTTAAGCCTTGGAGGTTGAGGCTGCAGTGAGCCATGATCATTCCACTGCACTCCAGCCTGGGTGACAGAGTGAGACCCTGTCTCAAAAAAAAAAAAAAAAAAAAAAAAGCTCAAGCATAACTACATAAAAGATACAATAAAGTAGTTAGATGCTTGTACCTATACATAGAATCACCTTGAATATGACAGCTCCACAGGCATACTGATACAGTTGTGTTGTCTTGGCAACTCAAATACCATGGCTGACTGCCGTCAGTCATGATTTTTCTGAAACTGGTAAGCAACTCTTGGGAAAATTAAAAAAAAAGCAATTAGAATTTTTTTCTTTTTTTTTTTTTGGACAGGGTCTCAGTCTGTTGCCCAGCCTGGAGAACTTTTTGATTTATGCAGTTGTGATCCTGGGAAATTTAAGTATATTAATATGCAGAAAAGTATTTGTTTTATATGTAAAACCAAGTTACAGTCTAGGCTCAGATAACCATAAATAGTTTTTTCCACCTTCATGAATGTTCAGCAGGATGTCTGTCGTGTGAAGCAATTCTTGTTAAGAATCCCACTCTGCACAGTGGCCCTTGCATGCTCAAATAGCAGTAATACTCCTGATCAGTATGATAGCCAAAATGACCCGAGAGATTTCAGTGCACCCGCTGAGAACTGCTGACAGACCAAATGACCCTGGACACCTGGAGTCCTAAGAAGTGAAACCTCCACAATGCAGGACAGACCTGGCTCCCTATTGTCTTCCTTCTTCTTCCATCTCCTTCCCCCTACTTTCCTTACCTCCCTACTAAAAAGTAGTTATTTTAATGAACTGTTACTGTATGTAAGGCAATTTACATTCTTGCATATTCTATACAAGTAATGTCTCTTTCTCAGTCACGTTACAACTGAGGCTAGATTCAACAGACTCTCCTGGTATCAACATTGAAAGACTCCTGGTTCCAAAGTTTTATAGCATTGGTGTTAGACACACCTCTTTTGGTTTTTTGAAAGAAAATTAAAAAAAAAAATAATTCAGCATAACTTCCATAAGGACTCTCTGGCTGCTGCTGGCCAAACTGGGGAGGAGTCCCTGGCAGCCACAGCCAGGCACTTGGTGCCTTATCTCGTTCAGCACACACTGGGTCTCTCTCCCTAGTCCCAGCCCCCTTGCCCTCGCTTCTCAGCTGGGATAGAAATGCACCTCCAGTCCTCTGAAGAGGAACTACCTTTTCCCTCTTTCAGCCAAAAGGTCTTCAGCCAGCACTCGCTTTGTATGTCCTAGAAGATTAACACGCTTCCCTCTGACTGTCTATAGCACTGCTCTAATGGGACAAGGTCATTGTGTGCTCTTGCTCTCTCTCCTGGTCTTTGTGCATGATAGTCCCTCTCTCTAGAACCCTCTCCTCCTCCTCATTCCTCTGAGCTAATGTATTCGTTCTTCTGTTCAGCGTTGACATCACTCGCTCTGTAAATCCCTGACCATTCCCAAGCTTGGATTAGGTGTGTCATCTGCGTGCACACTGTAATCTTCTGGAATGATCAGTGGTGGCACTGATCACACTGCTTTATCATTGCTTGCTGTTTGTACCACCTGCTCAAAAAGGAAAAACATATAAAGGTTAGGGATACAGGCTCTGGAACCTTTGATGGGACTAAGTAATTTGCCCAAGATTGTACCAATAGTAGAGAGTGGGACTGTTCAAATCGCAGCCCTGCTGTCTCCTATTGGTATGATCTTGGGCAAATTACTCGATCTCTCAGAGTCTGTCTTGTAGGGTTGTGAGGACTAAATGAGTTAAGATATGAAAAGCCCTGAGCATAACAGAAAATGCTAAATACTGGCTTAAGGCTGCATGTCATCGAGGACAGATCATGTCTTATTCACTGTGGTGTCCCTTTCACCTAGCTTGGTACCTGGCACACAGTAGGCATTCAGTCCTTACTGACCCAGTCAGTAAATGACTATCGGCTTTTAATCCCTTGCAGATCACCTTGTCTTTTGCTTCCTGTTTTTACAATCAATAGTCTTTAGAAGCAAAGATCATCTAAAGAAAGAAACCAAATATGTATGGGTTATCTGCCTTGCCTAAGAAATGGTGCTGTGTGGAATTTCCTTGTTTAAAAAGAGACACGTGTTAGAAAAATTGGCTTCTGATTCTCTTTGTTATGCCTTGCTGTGTAATTTAAGTTGGATGCACAGCAGTTTAATGAATTAGAACAAGAACCAAAAGATTATTGGAAGTGGCTGGTGGCCATAATCTAGATAATTCCTACTGTGTCCCCATCCATCTGCCACTTTAAAATGAAAATAGCAAGGAAAAAGAAAGAGAATTGGAAGGCACTATGGTTTCTTGCACCCTCATTCAGCCATTCTACAAATTTCTATTAGGTACGTTCCATCTGTCAGGCACTGGGAATATGGGAAAGAATAAAAGTCAAATTCCTGTCCCCATGGAATTGTTCATTGCTTTCATGGGAGAAGGCAGTGGTAAACAATGACCGTACCATCTCGCTGGCACCCCTAGAACAGAACCTCTAAGCACCTGTTGCTGGAGGCCATTTCTGGGCCGGTGCACCTTTGATCCACCTCCCTGGCACTCAACGGACAGACAGTAGAATTTCTCATGGTGTCCAGGGCTGCATGTCCTCTTGGGTTACCTCGACCTCATCAGCTGGCTCCACTGTGTGTTTCCAGTGTGAGGTGTGAGGTCACCATCCACGGCCATTACACGAAGACCCATTTCCCCCGGACCATTGCTCAAGTGTGACAGAGCTGATTGTCCTGTATGAAACTCAGCCACTCACAGCTCTGCCCAGTGAGACAGGCAACGACTCTCTGATCATGGTTGCTGACACAGTGCTTGTGGTGGGGAGTGTCCCTATCTGGAGGCACAGCCAAGTGGCTGCTGTGCCCTCAACAAACCCCACCCTGCTTCACGGTGAGGAAACAGCCCCCACTCAACCAGTCCTGTCCCCAGCCTGCAGTTGAGTCAGGTGCCCCCGCAAGTGTTTATGTAACTTGTGCTGATCATTCTAGGGTCAAAGCACTTACCACATTACTTTGTCTAACTATTATTCTTTCATGACACAAAACATATTTATTGTTGAAAATGTTTAAATGTAGGTAAGTAACATCTATTATCCCACTACCTGGAAACAATAGCTGTTGACAGATTGGTGTAACTCCTGGAGATTTTCCTAAATCTGGAAAAATACATTGCTTTTAAAACTCATTATTATTCAGTGATCTGTGTCAAATGATGTTGAAACAGCTGGATAGCCACTTTCCTCCTTCAGCCACAATCATTTCCAGACAGATCAAAGATTTAAATGGAGAAAGGCTTTCAAAGCATGTCCCAAAACCTAGAAATCATGCAGGAAAAGGCAAATGAATTTGCTCATACAGAAACTGTAGAGTTTTCATACATTGGTGTCCATTTGGCAGGATTCAGTAAGGGCAGAAGCTGTACATAGCTGCAGTTCTAGGTAATCTAGAACTTTCTAGAAGCATTCTCATATGTCCACAAGGAACAGAGTACAGAGACTTTTCACTCAACATCATTTGTAATAACAGAAAGAAATGGGAACAAACCTCAACCTCCATCAATCGGGGAATAGGAAATACACTGCAGCATGTATTCATACAATGAAATATTAAACAGCAGTGAAGACAAATGAACTAGAATGATCCCCCCCCCACCACCCCAGACCCCTGATTTTGTCTCTGTCCCAGGAACAATAGGTAATGTCTGGAAACATTTTTAGTTGTCACACTTGGAGATGAGGGTGGTGAGTAATAGTGGGCAGAGGCCAGGGATGCTGCTGAACATTTTGCAATGCACAGGACGGCCCCCACAGCAAGGAATTATCCAGCAAAAACGTGTCAGCAGTGCCGAGGTTGAGAAACTGAGAGATGACTCAACATCTTGGCAGATCTCACCAACAACCTTAAGTGAAAAAGGAGGCTACAAAACGATCTATCTGACATCGTTTACAGATGCATACATACACAGTAAAACTAAAAGCAGAAAATAATAATAAACACCAACTTGTAGAGGGGTCACCTCTAGGGAGGGAGAGGGCATGGAATCAGAGAGGGGCATGAAAGGGCTTCGGCTGTCAATAGCCAGACAGCTTAGGTTCTAATGCCGGTTCCACCACTGACAATGTATAACCTCCGCAGGTTGCTTAATCATTCAGGGCCTCAGTTGTCACATCTGTAAAATGGGATGACATTGGTAATAGTGCTTTCTTCACAGGATTGTGGTGAGGGTTAAATTCGTTACCAACGTAGAGCACTTAGAACAGTGTGTGGCTCATAGTAAGAACTATATGTTTTTGTCACCATTTTCATCATGATGATATCTATGATGTTCTATTTCTAAAATATCAGAAGTGAATATGGCATGTGTGTGAAACAGCTCAGCGTTCTGCCTTGACGAGGACCTTCACTCCTCCTGCCACCCCCACCGGCCGAGTGAATTTCAGCCTCAGCACTTACTCTGTATCTGTTAAGGCAGGCCATCCCAAACATTCTCTCCAAATCTGAGACAACTTATCCAAGCACTGTGTTTCCTTTTCCTCTCCCCCAACCCCGCCGCCCCCATGATGCTGGAAACTTCTCTTTATTGATACAGATGATGAGCAATGCGGTGACAAGTGTGTGTCCCTCGGCTGTTTCAAATTGATGGCTATGGGATTACCAGGATTAACAAGGTGCACATTTTGACACTTCGGCAGCATTGCCAAATGGTTCTCCTAAAAGCTTGCCCCAGTTTGCACTCCCACCTGCCAACAAGTGTTGTTACTGTTTCCTGTTGCCGTCCTCACTAGGATAGGAGCTTCTTGACGCAGGAACTGTGACATTTGTCTGTGTATTCTCAATGTCTTGAGAGGTGCCTGGCAAAATTTGGTTGAATGGATTAAGGCTTTACCTTAATCACCAAGTAGGTAAGGAGGATAGAGAAAAATAAGACACTCATGCCCTCAAGAACTTACAATTTAGGTTTGTTTGAAAGTTAGCTGAGAATTCCAAGTCTATGGGCGCTGGTGAGAGTGGCCTGGCAAAGCCAGCCCAGGAAGAGCTGCTGAGCAGGTTGTAAGGAACAAGGACTCCCCCCAGTGCTTGGCAAAGCAGAGGAATGGCGTTCCAGACAGGCCACAGACAGCTCAAGCAAAGTCGTGGTGACGGGGATGAGGAAGGTGCGCTTGCGGATGGCTAGAATGGAGGTTGCCTGGGCACAGACATCTTGGAGGATCTGATTAGCAAGAAAGGCAGGGCCCGTCCAGATGGGGGCAAGCCTTGTCCAACTGACTAAGAAGTTTAATCTTTATCCTGGAGGCCACTGAGAGCTACCAGGGGTGGGGCGTTACGGGGAGGCAAGGCTGCTCTGAAACAGGAAGCTTAATCACAGCTGGGCTGCCGCTGGCTGCCTGTCACACGGGAGCTGTGCTGCCCTCAAGCTGCCCACCTGGAGCACCCGCTTTCCAGGTGACCAAAGCTGGATCCGGATGCCCCCTGGCTTAGGAAGGGCAGCCCTGGGCAAGTGTGAGGGAGTGAAGACCAGGCCTGAGAAGCAGGGAGAAGCTATTTGTCAGGAAAGTGTAGTCACCAGGATCAGGGGCAAGCTGGTGGCTTCCTCTCCACAGCCCCTTACTCATCTCTGTCACCACACCTGTGCTCGGGCTGGCAGTGACAGTGGTGTGCTGGAGCTCTCTCACTGTGACTCTTAGTTTTTTAGAGACAGGGTCTCGCAATGTTCTTTCTACTTAATTTTATTTCTTAGGAAAGATTGGCCCTTCACAAGCATCATCCAGCACAGCTAAGCATAGTGGTTACCAGCACTGACCCTGGGCAAGACTGCCTGGGCTTCACTCCCAGCTCTAGTAGTTACTAGCTGTGTGTCCCTTGGGCAAGTCACTCCACCTCTCTGTGCCTCATTGTTATACATAAAATGGGGGGTACTGTTAACCCATCTCATAGAGTCCTTAGGAGGATTAAGTTACATGTATGTAAAACTCATAACAACTTTTGCCAAGTAATTAGTGCTCTTTCCGTGTTTATTAAATGCATATAAAAGAAAATGAATGTATCCAGAGAGGCAGTCTGACTTACCTGAGGTCACATAGCAAATTAGAGACAGAGCTGGAATCAGAGCCCGAACCTCTGCCATGGCAGGTAGCCCTGCTAGTCTTGTTTGGGGTCATCTGCCCCTGACCAGGGTCCATAGGGCTTCTGGGGAGGATCTATGTGTCCTGACATTGGATAGTTTACTTAGAAGGGGTGGAGCAGGGAGACCCCGTGGCCTCTGCCTGCGACAGGCAGGTTGTCGAGGTGGCCTCCAGGGTGCACAGCCTCCCCCGCCTGAGGCAGGCCGCACACAGAAGTCCAGGCAGGACCTGACCCCATTACTGCGGTTTGTCAGGTCAGTAGAGCAGAGACTGCCCCAGGCACGAAGGCGAGTTGGGCCTGCATATCAGCTGCACAGACAGAGATGTGGCGATAACAAGGCTGCTGGAGATAAGGCCCTGCTACATTTCTGCCGTTCAGCCAGTCAGCGGCCGCCAGGCACTCTTCTAGGTACTTGGAATTCAGTGATGAACAAAATAGACAAAGCCCCTACCCTCGCCAACCTCATGACATTCTATTAGAGGGGGGCAGACGATAAACAGGTACACAGGGCTTGAAGGACATGAGGCCAGGTGAGCATGGCTTGTAATGAGGAGGTCGGGGGGACCTCAGAGGAGGTGACACATGAGCAGTCCTGAAGGACCAGAGGGACCACCACTCACAGTGCTGCAACCTGGCATGTGTTGCTTCAGTAAACCCTCCTGGTGTCCCTGGCTATGCAAGTGACATTCTCCCATCTTACTGATGAGGAAGCTCAGAGACATGCGCTCACCTGTAGCCACAAGTGGAGGCATGAGATTCGGACTCAGCCCCGTCTCCCAGAACTCGGCTACCTCTCCACCGGCTCACAGGAGTACAAGCACGCTTCCAGAATGTGGACGTCACGAAGCCTGTGGGGGGGAAGCAGGTGGTGTGCGATGGGGGTCATGGGGAGAGGGGGATATGCACAGGGTTAGTGGGGTGAGCGGATCTAGAGTTCACTCAGGAACGCCTCCTTGTAGACCTGAGTTTAGAGTTAAGCTTGGAAAGAAGGAAGGGAGGGAGACAGGGAGGGAGGGAGGGAAAGAGGAAGGAAGGAGGGGCGGACAGTTCCATAGGGAGAGGATCTGGCTCATGCAGAGCTTCAGCGGGAGTGGTGAGGAGGGCTGTCCGCAGGGAGGAACCTGCTTTGGAGTGGACGTTTGGTGCAAATTCATGGCAAGAGAAGAGGCTTCAGATTCAGGTTGTACAATCTGGTTCTTTCACCACCATTCGAAGGTCCAGCCTCATGCTAGAACCTTGGGGGCCCCACAAGGATGAGGCCTCTAGGCCTTGCCTCAGGGAGCAAGGGAAGAACACAGCAAAGTCAGAAACATCCTGGGACAGATTGTATCAGGCTGAACAGTGACCACACATCCCAGACACCCAGCCCATGGCAGGCGAGCCAGGCGTATTCCTCTACTATTGCTTAGTCCATCCCACCATTTGGGTCTTCAAGCCACATCTTCCTCCTGTCGCTAGTACCCAGAAGAGACACAAAACTCCTTGGTTCGTTCAGTCACTAAGTATTTACTGAGCAGCTACAATGGGCCAGGCACAGTGCCAGGGGGCTCAGCAGTGGCCAGAATACTGCCCTCGCCCTTACAGAGTCATTGTCCAGTGGTGGAGAGGGACATGTCACTGGAGACAATGCAGATTAATTAATATGCTGAATGCTACCAAGGACAAGGCCGAGATCAAACGGAGCGGAGGCCTGGGCACCAGACCTTCCCCCAGCCACATCTTTGTAGGGTGGAGTGGAGGGGGCTGACCTGTGGGCTGGGTGCAGGGAGGCAGGCCTTTGGGGTGGAGTGGAAAGGGGAGTGTGGACCGGACGGTGTGGGGAGGGAGGTGTGAAGAGGAGAAGCCTGTCATCCGAAACCCAGAAGACTGGCTGAGAGGTGCTCCATTCACAGAGCTGTCCCCACCCCCGTCTTCCACCAGGGGGTGCTAAAGCTGAGGGCGGGGAGAGAGGAGGAGGTGCGGGGGAGGGTGCCTTTTCTTCCCTCCCTCCCTCCCTCCCTCCCTCCCTCCCTCCCTTCCTTCCTTCCTTCCTTCCTTCCTTCCTTCCTTCCTTCCTTCCTTCCTTCCTTCCTTCCTTCCTTCTTTCCTTCCTTCCTTCCTTCTTTCCTCTTTCTTCCTTCCTTTCTTTTTGAGATGCAGTTTCACTCTTGTTGCCCAGGCTGGGGTGCAGTGGCACGATCACTGCAACTTCTGCGTCCTGGGTTCAAGTGATTCTCCTGCTTCAGCCTCCCAAGTAGCTGGGATTACAAGCAAAAACCACCATGCCCGGCTAATTTTTGTATTTTTAGTAGAGATAAGGTTTCAACTTGTTGGCCAGCCTGGTCTCAAACTCCTGACCTCAGGTGATCTGCCCTCCTTGGCCTCCCAAAGTGCTGGAATTACAAGCGTGAGCTACCGCACCTGGCTGATGGCACCTTATCTTTTGCTGCTGGGATGGATGTTCTGCTCGAGCCCTAAGTCTGCTGACCAGCCCTTGCCCTTGAGAAGGGGAAGAGGTAATGGGGACACAAGGTTGGGGAGATGGCCTCACAGGAGAAGCCCAGCACCCCATCAAGTTTCCAGAGGCTGGCTGGGCTTGGTGGCCCATGCCTGTAATCCCAGCACTTTGGGAGGCCGAGGCGGGCAGATCACCTGAGGTCAGGAGTTCGAGACCAGCCTGGCCAACACGGTGAAACCCCATTTCTACTAAAAATACAAAAATTACCTGGCCATGCCTGTAATCCCAGCTGCTCAGGAGGATGAGGCAGGATAATCGCTTAAACCTGGGAGGCAGAGGTTGCAGTGAGCCGAGATCGTGCCACTGCACTCCAGCTTGAGCAACAGAGCAAGACTGTCTCAAAAAAAAAAAAAAGTTTCCAGAGGTCAATAAGGTGTCCCAGGCGCTCTAAGCTATTCCCCTGAGGGACTTACCAGGGGATGCTGGAGTAGGAAGTAATGGGCACAGGAGGAATGAGGCTGGGTACCTGGTCTACAGGGTCAAGTGTCCCCTGAGGGGTTTGGAAGGCAGACACTTGCTCTTTCCCCAGGTGTCCACTGGGCTTACTCCCAGACCCATTCAATGGTTGCTCAAATGTTGCCTCCGCAGACAGACCTTCCCTGATCAAACAGTACTCACTAGTCTTTTAGATCCTTACTCTGCCTTATTTTCTTCATTGCACTTAATACCACCTGCCATTACATTTAGTTGACCCATATGAAAGTATTAAATACCAGCATTTTAAATCATTTGTTTATTGAGACAAGGTCTCCCTCTGTTGCCCAGGCTGGAGTGCAGCTCACTGCAGCCTTAACCTCCCAGGCTCAAGCAATCCTCCACCCCAACCTCCCGAGTAGCTGGGACCACAGGCATGTGCCACCATACTTGGCCAATTTTTATTAGTAGTAGTAGTAGTAGAAATGGGGTTTCAACATGTTGTCCAGGCTGGTCTCAAACTCCTGTTCTCAAGTGATCCTCCCGCCCCAGCCTCCCAAAGTGCTGGGATTACAGCCATGCGCTACCACACCCAGCCAACAAATAAATGTTGAACGAATGGGTCAATGAATCCTTGGGCTATCTGGCAAAAAACTTAATAGAGGAGTTGGATGTGAGTTGGAGCTGACTCTCACCGAGAGGACCATTTCTGGGGCAGGGACTGGACAGCCAAAGGGCAGGAGCTGGAGTTGGGCAGCTGGAGTACCCGGGCAGAGCTGACACAGTCCACTGGGGAAGGAGCCTCTGGTGAGAAACCTACTGTGTGCCAGGCACTGAATTGGACACTTTTCTAGTCATCTCTTTTAGTCTTCACAACAGTCCTGTGACATGGGTCTTATCACCCACTCTCATTTTACAAATGAGAAAACTGAGGCTTAGAGGAGCTAAGTAACTTGTGTAAGATCACGCAGCTTACCACCCCACAGAGCAGCCCACATCTGCAGTCTTTCTTCTGCATCTCCCTGCCTCCTTGCAATTTTGCTTGTTTCATGGAGTTTTGACAGCCCCGAAAGAGCATGGGAATCTCTAGAGCTGGGGCCAGAGCTCCAGGGCTCCCTGGCCTGTGCTACCCCCATAGGACCCCAGATGTGTCATGCTTTTTCATTTCTGTGGCGGTCTCGTGGTGAGGATGTCCGTGCTGGCCCATCCTCATTATGGCGAGGAGGTTCATGCTGGTCCTGCTATTTCGGGCAGAGAGGGTGGCTGTTGTGCTCCTGGGGCAAGATGGGGTCCAGGTGGCCAGGATAGGGGACATGACAGTCTCATAGCTTTGTGGGGCTTTTGTCTCAATCTCTAAGAAACCAGTCATCAATTCCCACACCATGTCTCTGCCTCCAGAGGCTCACAGGCTGACTAGGAAGACAATGCAACAACAGCAGCCACTTCTCAGGCACTAGCTGGGCACCAGGCATTCTAGTTGGCAGTTAAATGTGCAGAGTTAGGAGCCAGATGCCAGATATGAAGATCATATTCACCACTTTCTTAGGTATGTGTGACCTTGGGCAAATTACTTAACCTCTCTGGGCCTCAGTCTCTCCATCTGTACCAGGGGAATAATTATATTGGAATAGACCAAAGCAGCCCTGATATCTGGGAGCTGCCTGGTCCTATCAGCCAGGACTTGGTTACTCAGAGCTGTCCAGCTTGGTGCAATTCGGTCTTGCTATGCTGAATATAGACAATTTCACAGACATCAGCATCGAACAAGGCCATCCGTGAACAGGGCAAACTAACACAAAAATGAAACTACTCCATAATCATATCTGAACACAGACAAAACATGAATATTGTCAAACCACAGAAATGACCCAAATCCCCCTGTAGAGCTAAGCTGAGTGGAGGCTGCTGGTTTACCAGCTGTAGCTTCAGCCTTGCTCTAGTCTGCTTTCCTTCTAGGCAAGATGTGTTAAGACTCCCAATCACAGTGTTACCTCCATTTCCTGACAGCATCAACCCAGAACAAAACCTCGCTTCCTTAACCCCTTCCCAATCACCTAACACAGCTCCAAACATCAGTAATGCCCCTTCCTGGGGCGCCCCATGACCCCCATGGTGCATGCTCTCCCTTGTTGCAAGGAGTCATCAGCTCAGCTTGTTCCCCCACATGCGTGTTTCTGGTGATCTCTGGTTAGAGGCATTGAAAGTTCCTACCTCATTGGGTTGTTGTGAGGAATATACTTGAAATGACACAATTCTAAGGCTCTTTCAATATGCTTGTCACACTTTAGTATTATCCCCATTTCACAAGGAGGACACTGAAGTTCAGAGAGAGGACCAAACTTTGCCCGAGGTCACACAGGAGGTAATGACAGAGAAGGGATGTACATTCAGGTCTCATTCCAAAGCTGGTTTCCTGAACCCCTGCCTCCATGCTCATAGGGCACAAGCCAACAGGACAACCTTGGGTTGGTGTCTGGGGAGGAGAAGAGCAAAGGGCCCTTGGAACTCAAAAGAAGAGAGCCTCAGGCTGGAGAGGCAGGGTATCGAGGATGACCTGAGTCACCCTCTCCTCCTCCCATCCCTTTCATGACTCCCCCAGCTGGATCCTCTAAGGGCTCCCTCCCAGGCTACCTGGCTGCTGAGTAACACAGGGCCAGTCAGGCCCAGAGTGGGGGTCAGTGTCAGCAGAGTCGGAGGCCTGAGTCACTTCCTGACCCTTGCTCAAGAGCATCTGGAGCCACAGCCAGAGTGGCCACTCGTGCCCTCAGAAGGTCACACCCACTTGGGCCATGAGCATGTCTTTGGTATCCCCACCTTCCCCAACTCTGCCCCGCTCAGGTGTTTAAGACATGCAGCACCGGATGGGTGCGGTGGCTCACGCCTATAATCCTAGCACTTTGGGAGGCCAAGGCGGGTGGATCACAAGGTCAGGAGATCAAGACCATCCTGGCTAACACGGTGAAACCCCGTCTCTACTAAAAATGAAAAAAAAAAAAAAAAATTAGCCGGGCGTGGTGGCGGGGGCCTGTAGTCCCAGCTACTCGGGAGGCTGAGGCAGGAGAATGGCGGGAACCCGGGAGGCGGAGCTTGCAGTGAGCTGAGATTGCGCCACTGCACTCCAGCCTGGGCGACAGGGCAAGACTCCGTCTCAAAAAAAAAAAAAAAAAAAAGACATGCAGCACCATCCTGACCTGGTGCCACATCCTAGCCCCTTTCCTTACTGGATCCTCAAACCAGAAGAAAACCTGAATCTCTGAGCTTACTTACTCTCCTTTGCCTGCGTCCGGCCTAAAATCTGGCTTCCTGGACCTCACCCCAACTTCGGAATCAAGGTACCTTGCACTGGTGCCACCGATCCCAAAGGTCCAAAACTCCTGCAGCACTCCCAGGCAAGCAACCCCATTCCTTAGGCTCCCATGGGATCTCAGGGTCAGAGTAGAGGGTGGAGGGAAAAGGCTGGGGAAAATATCAGATACCCCAGGGCAGGATGGACTAGGGAGACCCGGTTGGATCAGTAGACATGTCCTTATGATGTGGGCAAGGCCATTTCCTTTGAGGAGCATTTCTCTTAACTCTAGGCCACTGCAGAGCCTCACGACCAAGAGCAGGGACTCTAGAACCGGGCTCTGCCCTTACCAGCGGTGTTACCTTGGGCAAATTACTTAGCCTCTCTGTACCTCGGGTTTCTCATCTCTAAAATGAGGATAATCATAGTACTGACTCATAGGCCTCTTACCAGGATTAAGTGAGTTATATAAAACACTTAATGACTGGCACATGGCAAACACAAGTGTTTATTAAATGACTTTTTTACATCTAATGGGCTGACTCCTCCATTCATTCTCCACACATTTGCTGATACATTGCCATGTGCCAGAAATGAAAAGACAGATTGCCTGACTGAAATAATGGCGGGCGTTATTGTGTGATGCCGGCACCCCACCCTCACCTCAGAATGGTCTTCCAAGTTGTGCCTGAGGCTGCAGGACTGCCCGGGAGGGTTTGGGGCACAGAGTCTGGGGGCTGCAGACTCCCTAGTGTGGACCCCAGGCTTGCTGTAAGCCCCTAGCAAGTTTCTTTCCTTGTTCAGTACACCTTTTCTCTTTTCCACAAAGTGAAGCAAGTGGTCCCCGCCCCTTCTGCAGCCCCATGCCTGGGCCAGAGAGGGGTGGACAAGTCAGGCTGGGCATCCAGAGCCCTTGCAGCCATTTCCTCCCCCACCTCCCCACCTTGCTCCTCAGAGGCCTTTGTGGTTTGAGCATAGAATCTCCAACAGGCTGCACAGGCCACCAGACAGGTGGCAAGGGCCTTGATTTGTCATTGTCCTCATAGGGCCTTAGGAAGCCCACAGAAACTGTCTTCAAAGCTGCACATTTGGGCCAGGTACAGTGGCTCACGCCTGTAATCCAAACACTTTGGGAGGCTGAAGTGGGCAGATCACCTGAGGTCGGGAATTGAAGACCTGCCTGGCCAACATGGTGAGACCTCATCTCTACTAAAAATGCACAAATTAGCCATGAGTGGTGGTGTGCACCTGTAGTCCCAGCTACTCAGGCGGCTGAGGCAAGAGAATTGCTTGAACCCCAGAGGTGGAGGTTGCAGTGAGCTGAGATGGCGCCACTGCACTCCAGTCTGGGTGACAGAGTGAGATTCCATCTCAAAAACAAACAAACAAAAATTCTGCACATTTGAACCTGCATGCATATTTGGCATTATAGAATTAGTGCTATTAATTTTAGGTTTAAGAATGTATTGTGGGCCAGGCGCAGTGCCTCACACCTGTAATCCCAGCACTTTCGGAGGCCGAGGCGGGTGGATCACGAGGTCAGGAGTTCAAGACCAGCCTGGCCAAGATGGTGAAACCCCATCTCTACTAAAAATACAAAAATTAGCCGGGCGTGGTGGCAGGCACCTGTAATCCTAGCTACTCGGGAGGTGGACGCAGAGAATTCCTTGAACCCGGGAGGCGGAGGTTGCAGTGAACCAAGATCAGGCCACTGCACTCCGACAGACCGAGACTCCGTCTCAAAAAAAAAAAAAAAAAAAAAAGTATTGTGTATATGTAGTTTTTAAAATCCTTACCTTTTAGAGATACAAAAATATTTATGAATAAAATGATATGACGCCTGGGTTTTGCCTCAAAACGATGGTGGGGGAGGAATGTAGATGAAATAAAATTGATTATGAGTTGCGGTTGCTGAGGAATCGGGGTCACGGGGGTTCATTGACCCTCCTATCAGATGGGGTCCAGAAGCCTCAGATCTGGGAGCTGGCTAGAAATGCAGACTCTCGGCTCCACCCCGGACCTACTGAGTCAGGATCCGTATTTTAATCAAATAAAATGCCCAGGGGATTCCTGAGCACACTCGAGTGTGAGAAGCGCTGGCTTGCTCTGTTCACTTCTTTCCTGCATGTTTGACATTTTCCATAATTAAGAGGTTGTGGGGTTTTGTTTTGCTTTCCTGTGTCTTCACAGTCACGAGGAGCTCTTCCTACGGAGACCAGGGCTGGAGGGAGCTGGGAAGCGCTGCCTCCCGGCTCCTGCCTCCTGCTTGGACCCACTAGCCCCGCCGCTGGCCGGCGCTCGGTCGGGAGGCACCGGGGTCCCGCAGGGCAGCCCTGACCCCGTGCCTGGGCCGCACCTGCAGCCGGGGCTCCGTCGGGCCGGGCGGAAGCGCGGGAGCGCAGGGCTGGGCAGGCCCAGGCGTGGCGGCCCCAGCGCACCTGGGCGAGCCGGCAGGTGGGAGCGTCGCGGCCCGGGGCCCCCGCCCTCGCTCGGGGGAGGAGCGGGCGGCGCGGGGCGGGCGCAGCGGGGGCCGGGGCGCTGGGAGCCCGTTGGGCCGCGAACGCAGCCGCCACGCCGGGGCCGCCGACATCGGGTGCCCGGGATGAGCCTCATCCGGAAAAAGGGATTCTACAAGCAGGACGTCAACAAGACCGCCTGGGAGCTGCCCAAGACCTACGTGTCCCCGACGCACGTCGGCAGCGGGGCCTATGGCGCGGTGTGGTGAGACCCCCGGGCCGCTGGGGGGCGGGGGGGGGGGCGCGGGGGGCGGCGGGGCTGGCGCCGTGCGCTCCCCTTTCCTCCCAGCCCGCCCTGGGCTGGCCCCTCGCCAGCGCCACCTTGACCGCGGACCTCAAGGCGCAGCGCCCTCCCCGGGGCCACTCAGCCGCCATCTCCCTTTTCTCACCGGGTGGCTGAGTGCGGTCTCTGTGGGTCGAATTGGGACTGGGCCTGGTTCTCCAGGACTATGCCCTTGCAAGATCCCGGAGTTCATCGGGCAGATCCTCACTGTTACAGACAAGTACACCGAGGCCCCAAGAGGGGGAGGTGGCTCGCCAAGTTGCAGAGAGAGTGAGACTCCTTCCTTGCTGTGGATCCCGTCGCAATGAGACGATTGCTACCCCTGGCGCTGTGCCCCTCTCTCAGCTCCTGCCTGACTTCCCACTCCCTGCTCTGCGTCCCGGGGCTCCCCCATATTCTAGGTGGTGGGCATCGTCCCCTCTCAGCCCAGCTGCCCAGTGGGAGGGGTCAGGGCGATCTGGGAGATACGGCCCAGGAGGAGAGCCTCGCCTGCTGACCTGCCTGTGCCCCACAGCTCGGCCATCGACAAGCGGTCAGGGGAGAAGGTGGCCATCAAGAAGCTGAGCCGGCCCTTTCAGTCCGAGATCTTCGCCAAGCGCGCCTACCGGGAGCTGCTGCTGCTGAAGCACATGCAGCATGAGAACGTAGGCGGTGGCTGCCCCGGGGAATGGGGCGGGGGCTGCCCTGGGGAGTCAGGGGCAGGCGCAGGCGGGGCCTCCGGTGTGGAGAGCTCGGGACAGTCTCCTCCCTGCTCCCCGATGGTGCCTCTCACCTCACTGTTGAAAGGAGGGGGTACTGGGACCTGCCCTGCCCACTTTCCAGGAAGGGGTCAAAGGGTATTTTTGGCAGGACACACTTTGTGAGGTACAGACTGTCTCATCCTACAGAGGAAATTGGCACAGGGGAACTTTGTAATTGGTTCCATGTCTGAGAACTTGTGGCTAGCTGGGACTAGAATCCTAGTTAGTGTTGTGTCCACGTGACCCTGATAACAACAATATACACATATTGAGCACTTCCTGTGTTCTAAGAGCTCTGCATACACTAACTTGTCTGGTCCTAATGATATATGAGTTCTATTGCCCCGTGTCACAGACAGGGAAACTAAAGCACAGCAAGTCTCACAGGTTAGATGGTTAGTCAGCAGCAGAGCTGGGGTTTCAATCTGGGCAGCGAGGCTCAGGGTCTAAGCACATGACCATCAGATTGGCTTGTCTGATAGAAGCAGCCAGGAAAACCAGGGGCCCAGCTCAGCTGGCAGGCAGGCTTTGCTGCAGGATACCTAGATTGGAGGGCAGACATTTCAAAGAATCATTTCAAAATGTTATGCACATTTTAAGCCCATCCTCCTCCAGCAAACCCCTCCCCTATTCCTCCAGCCAGGGTGATCTTGCCCTTGGCTCTGAACCAGCCCTGTGGCAGGCAAGGATGGATGTGGCTGGAGACCCAAGGTCGGGGCAGGGCATTTGCTGGCTGGAAAGCTCCTTCCCTGTTCCCTCCTTTTTCCCTTCCGCCCTCCCCTTATGCTTTCCTGCTGCCTGTGTGAGTTGAGAGTGGGTTTGCATTGCTTGCCCTGAACACCAGACTTGAAAGTAATGAGCACACCTCATTCTTCTCCCCACCTTCCCTTCTCCTCAGCCTGACTCTCTGTCATGATTTATTGCAAACTCCCTCCAAATCCAGGGGATTCCTCTAGGCCTCTGCCCTTTTTACTGCTTCCAAGAAGGTTGGAGACATGCCTTCTGCTGCGGGTGGTGTATTAGGAAAGGGTGGATGGCCCTGTGCATGGCCAGGGCCCAGGAGGAGGTGGGAGGAGAAGGAAATATCTGTCTAGCCCTCACAGGTGACTTTTTTCCCAGGTCATTGGGCTCCTGGATGTCTTCACCCCAGCCTCCTCCCTGCGCAACTTCCATGACTTGTGAGTCGGGCTGCACTGGGTTCTGGGGCATTTGCAGGCCTTACTTGCTGCCAGAGAGCAAGGTGGGGAGGGTCCAGGGTTTCTGTTCTGGGTGTGGTGGGGAGAAACTCCTTCCCTGGCAGTCCTGTGCCTTTGCCTGTCAAGGGTGATTCTCTCTGGAAAGATGCTTTTGGCCAAAGGCAGGCAGGAAGAGGCAGGAAGGACTCTGTGGGGTGCTTGCCTGGCAGGGGGAGGTCTGCACAGCTGCTTTGCTTTTTACCCAGTTTTAACACCATGAAGACACATCTGCCAGTCCTCACAGGGTTAGCACCAGCTCACCTTTCCTGGGGACACAGATGTGAGTCTGGACCTTGGAACTCTTTCTAGCACGAAGCACAGATTAAGAAGCCTTGGCTGCCTCTGGCTGATGGGGGTGTTTCATAGAATGGCAGAGAACCAGAACATTTAGTTGCAAAATGTATAGCTTTGCCCGTGCAGTGTCTGAATGAGACTGGACTATGTGGACAAGATGGAGAAGTCAGTGTGGTGTGTAGAGGCCAGCAGCTGGCTTGGTCAAGCTGAATCTGGATTGATCCTACAGGCAGCCTCAAGACCTGGGGATTTGAGCAGGGAGGTGATCTGTTCAGATGGGATTTGGGGGATGCACTCTGGCAGCACCAAGAAAGGAGTAGGAAGCAGCTCTGGGGCAGAGGGGAGAGCCTGAAGGTCAGTGTTAGTGATCTAAAGTAGAGGTGATGGGATGCCAAGAGCAGACTTGAGGCTGCATTTGGGAGGCAGGGCCAACACAATGTTCCGTCTGTTGGGGTGCAGTGGCTAAGTGAGGTGGCAGAGGTAGGGGGACGTGCAGGTTCTGCTTGGAATACAAGGTGGAGGAAGAGCAGATCTTGGGGGAAAGATAATGAACTCCATTTTGGACACTTTACTTTTAAAGAGACTGTGAACATTCCAATGTTTAATCACAGTTGCAAATAAATATGAACCTCAGCAGAGGAAAGTCTGGGCTAGGAATGTGGATTTGTGCTGGAATAATCACCGATGGATTATAGCTGACACCTGGGAACAGATAGTTATAGAATGCGGTAAGATAGTATTGATTCAGATATCAACATGAAAGAGAAGATCCGAGAGGATAAGCAGATGGAAGAAGCTGAGAGGGCCTGATCGGAGGCAGAGGAGAGTCAGCAAAGAATTGAGAGGGAGTTTCTTTCTTTCTTTTTTTTTTTGGAGATGGAGTCTAGGGCTCTGTTGCCCAGGCTGGAGTGCAGTGGCGTGATCTCGGCTCACTGTAAGCTCTGCCTCTCAGGTTCATGCCATTCTCCTGCCTCAGCCTCCCGAGTAGCTG
Organism: Macaca mulatta; assembly: GCF_049350105.2. Taxonomy (NCBI): domain Eukaryota; kingdom Metazoa; phylum Chordata; class Mammalia; order Primates; family Cercopithecidae; genus Macaca; species Macaca mulatta. The sequence goes on along the minus strand of NC_133409.1, from coordinate 146,121,613 downwards.
GGACTATGAGTAGCTGGGACTACAGGCACCTGCCACCACGCCCGGCTAATTTTTTGTATTTTTAGTAGAGATGGGGTTTTACCGTGTTAGCCAGGATGGTCTTGATCTCCTGACCTCGTGATCCTCCTGCCTCGGCCTCCCAAAGTGCTGGGATTACAGGCGTGAGGCACCGCGCCTGGCCAGGAGTTTCAGACTTGGTGAAAAGTTAGGTCAGAAGAAAAGGGAGTCATGGTGTGTTTGTTGGGTGTTCACTGGTGATCTTGAGCTGAGCAGTCTGGCAGTAGGAGGGAAGCAGAAACCAGGTTATCTCAAGACTGGGAGTTAAGGCAGTGGAATCCAGGAATGTGGACCGCCCTTTCTAGAAGTTTGGTGGTGAGAGAGGGAGAAGGGGTGGTCAGTTGAAGGCGCAAAATCAAGGGAATGTGGTTCTAGCACAGAGAGGCTTCAGGAAGATTGTCGCCAAGATGAAAAAAACCAGTGCCCGAGTGGAGGGGAAAGACAGGAGGGGACTGGGCATGGAGAGGGCCCCAAGGGAGGTGTGTGGTCAGGCAGGAGAGGGCTGCCAAAATCCAGAGTCTCCTGGAGATGCCTCCAGCATGTCCTTTCAAAAATATATATATATTTTATAATTTTTAAGGTAATATTTATTTAAAAATTTTTAAAAATTATATTCTAGAGATAGGGCTGTGTTGCCCAGACTGGAGTGCAGTAGCACAAACACAGTTCAACCTGTAGGCTCAAGCCATCCTCCCGCCTCAGACCCCCAAGTAGGTGGGACTACAGATGCATGCCACCATGTCCAGCTTTTTGTTTTGTTTTTAAATTTTTATAGAGATGGTGTCTCACTATGTTACTCATCCTGATCTCGAAATCCTGACCTCAAGTGATCCTCCCACCTCAGCCTCTTGAGTAGCTGAGACTAAAGTAAAGGTGCATGCCACCACACCTGGCTATTTTTTTTTTTTTTTTTTTTTTCCTGAAAGATGGAGTTCAGGCCAGGCGCGGTGGCTCACGCCTGTAATCCCAGCACTTTGGGAAGCCAAGGCAGGCAGATCACCTGAGGTCAGGAGTTTGAGACCAGCCTGGCCAACATGACAAAACCTCGTCTCTACTAAGAATACAAAAATTAGCTGGGCATTCTGGTACGCACCTGTAGTTGTAGCTACTCAGGGAAGCTGAGGCAGGAGAATCGCTTGAACCTGGGAGGCGGAGGTTGCAGTGAGCCGAGATGGCACCACTGCACTCTAGCCTGGGCGACAGAGCGAGACTCCATCAGAAAGAAAGAGAGAGAGAGGGAGCGAGGGAGGGAGGGAAGAAGGAAGGGAGGGAGGGAGGGAGGGAGGGAGGAAGGAAGGAAGGGAGGAAGGGAGGGAGGGAGGGAGGGAGGGAGGGAAAAGATGGGGTCCCTATGTTGCTCAGGCTGGTCTCAAACTCCTCGCCTCAAGCGATTGTCCAGCCTCGTCTCCCAAAGCACTGGGATTGGAGGTATGAGCTATGCCCCCTGGCCTATTTTATAATTTTTATTATTTTTTGTCTTTGTCCTGGACTTTGCTGTTGCTACAACAGTTACATTTTGCTGGCCTTATCCTGTTGTGCAATTCCCTAAGAGGCTGCAGTAGCCTCCCCATGTCCCCCTTCCACCCTCCTGGAAACTGTTGTATTGTTTCCTTCTTGGAAAGGTGGACATATTATTTGTGGAGCCATCTCAGCTGGGCATGACCCTCTGAGGGATAAAATATTTGGACAGAAGCCAAAGGAAAGACTGGCAGATGTTTCTAACTCCTAGCTGTGGCTTTCCCTGGGGTGTGGAGGAGGGCAAGGAGAGAGTACCTTTGAAGAGTGGGAACACAGTTCCATGTGGCTTTCCTGAGCACGCTCCGACTGCAGCGCTTACTCTGAGCTCTGCCAGCTGGGCGGCCTGCCACAGGAAGGCTGGGAGCCAGGAGCCCAGAGGCCTGTGTGGTGATCTGGCTGGCTGAGGTGGGGTTGGTTTTTGCACACTGGAGGGTGTCTCTATGACCCCTGTTCTGCCCTGAGGCCCCTCCTCTGAGCACAGACCTGGGGCTGGGTGGGACCCAGCACTGTCCCAAGAAGCCCTCATGCCTTCCAGCTACCTGGTGATGCCCTTCATGCAGACGGATCTGCAGAAGATCATGGGGATGGAGTTCAGTGAGGAGAAGATCCAGTACCTGGTGTATCAGATGCTCAAAGGCCTTAAGGTGGGTGGGGAGTTGGAGGGTGGCAGAAGGGGTGCCTTGCTGTCGAGACCTGAGGTTTGGGGGAGGCTGGAGGGAGCACACTGTTACAGGTCGGAGGAGGTTTCTGAGCCAGCCTGAAGTGCCTGGTGTGGAAACTGGGCCATGGACTCACCCTTCTCTCTCCCACACACAGTACATCCACTCGGCTGGGGTCGTGCACAGGGTGAGTGCTTTCTCTGCCATGGTCTTCAGAGGCCCCTGTCCCATCCCTGGGTGTGGGGTTCTTTGGTAATCAAGGAATGGGAAAGGTGGAGGGAGAGGACACTTCCCAGAAGCCCAGAATGTGGAGTTTTCAGACCCAGCCACGGCCCAGGAAGGCCTGCTCCACAGAGTCGCTGTGTCCCAGGGGACTTCATGGGGAATTGCTGCGGACAAAGTGAGCCCTGAGCTGAGTGTTTTAGGCTTCAAGAATCAGGAACATTTTAGAGCTGGATGGGCCCCGAGAGAACACCTAGTCCCACCCTCATTTTACACATGAGGAAACTGAGGCCCAGAAGGGGAAGGGGCCTGGCTGAGGTCACACCCCTGGGTGGTGGTGGAGCTAGGACAAGCTCCATCTCTGCCTCAGCCTAGCATGCACTCCCTGTCCTCTCCCCAGGACCTGAAGCCAGGCAACCTAGCTGTGAACGAGGACTGTGAACTGAAGGTGAGTGGGCTGCAGGCTCAGCCCAGAGGCGGGATGGGCCCTCCCCCAGGGAAGCCCCTGGAAGCCGCTCCCAGAGCCTCCTCCTCTCAGCAAGTTCCTTTTCCATTTATCCCGAGCCATAGATCCTGGATTTTGGGCTGGCGCGGCATGCAGATGCCGAGATGACTGGCTACGTGGTGACCCGCTGGTACCGGGCCCCCGAGGTGATCCTCAGCTGGATGCACTACAACCAGACAGGTCAGTGGTCAGCGCCTGAGAGGGCAGTCCTGGGGCCATCTGGTCACTCGGTGCTGATTGACTGCCAGGCCCCAGTCAGACAGTCCAGGTGACACTCCCCCTCCCTCTGCAGTGGACATCTGGTCTGTGGGCTGTATCATGGCAGAGATGCTGACAGGGAAAACTCTGTTCAAGGGGAAAGATTGTATCCTTTGCTGGAAAAGCCAAATTCCATCTAGGGATTCCTTCCTTCAACAGACACTTTACTTAAACAACTGTCTTTTTTTTCTTAATGTGAGAGTGATGTATACTCCCTGTAAAACAATTTGTAAATGCAGATAAGGCTGGATGCGGTGGTTCACGCCTGTAATCCCAGCACTTTGGGAGGCCAAGGTGGGAGGATCATTTGAGCCCAGGAGTTTGAGACCGGAGGTGGCAATAGGGTGAGACCCCATCTCTAAAAAATTTTTTTAAATTAGCCAGACATGGGCCGGGTGCGGTGGCTCACGCCTGTAATCTCAGCACTTTGGGAGGCCAAGGCGGGCAGATCATCTGAGGTTAGGAGTTCAAGACCAGCCTGGCCAACGTGGTCAAATCCCAGCTACTCGGGAGGCCGAGGCAGGAGAATTGCTTGAATCCAGGAGGTGGAGGTTGCAGTGAGCCCAGATTATGCCACTGCACTCCAGCCTGGGTGACAGAGTAGACCCTGTCTCAAAAAAAAAAAAAAATATATATATATATATATATAGATAGATAGATAGATAGATAGATAAGCAAAATGATGAAAAATGGGTCACCTATAATTCTACCACCACGTGGAAAATACATTTTGGCACCGCACACATTAACTGAGTGACTGTGTGTGCAGGACAGGCCTTTGGTGAGAAGATGAGGAAACAGAAAAGAGTGACTTGGATGAAGGCTGAGAAGTCCACATGTATTTGTCCGGTAGGGAACCCCCTCAGCCTGGCATGTTGGAAAGCTCTCCAGAGCCCTGAGCCCTGAAGAATGAGCCTCTCCTGAGAGCAGGAGGTGGTTAGGCAGGGCTGGAGCCTGGACAATCAGTTGCCACGGTGCCCAGGTGAAGTGATGGTGGGGTTGTGGGAAGGGCAGTCTCAGACCCACCAGGAGAGCAAGGCTAAGCCTTAACCTGCCACCAAGACCTGGACCAGCTAACCCAGATCCTGAAAGTGACCGGGGTGCCAGGCACGGAGTTTGTGCAGAAGCTGAACGACAAAGCGGTGGGTGGTAAATGGGACCTAGCCTGGCCTGGGAGTGTGCTTGACTGACTGGGCCCAGTGGGCTGGAGGCTCACCCGCACCTTCCCGCAGCATCCTCCTACCCTGGGAAGCGCTCTTGTCTTCACCTCACCGTGGACCCGGACCTGAGCCTTCAGCCCTGCTCTGAGGCTTTTCTGAAATCCCTGCTCTACATGCTGAGGCCAGAGCCCTAAGGGGTTTGATGCTTTTCTGTCTTCCAGGCCAAATCCTACATCCAGTCCCTGCCACAGACCCCCAAGAAGGATTTCACTCAGCTCTTCCCGCGGGCCAGCCCCCAGGGTGAGTCTCATAGCTCGCTCCCCAGGGGCCTCTCAGTGTATCCCCAAGGGCGGGCTCTCCCGCCCCGGAGTGAGGCTCATGGCTCTGCCCCTGCAGCTGTGGACCTGCTGGAGAAGATGCTGGAGCTAGATGTGGACAAGCGCCTGACAGCCGCGCAGGCCCTCACCCATCCCTTCTTTGAACCCTTCCGGGACCCTGAGGAAGAGACGGAGGCCCAACAGCCATTTGATGATTCCTTAGAACACGAGAAACTCACAGTGGATGAATGGAAGCGTAAGAGCTGGGGCCTCGGGCTTCCTCGCCTCCACCTGCAGCCTCTCCTCCTTGCTTCCTCCATCTTTATGCCTGGCCTCTGCCAGCCCTACCTGCCACCTAAGGCTCCTGCCCCCTCCTTCTTGGTGGGCATTGTCTCCTAGGTGCTTCTTTCTCCTTGAGCTGACTTCGCCCTCCATGCTCTCTCTGAAGGGAGGTGGACTTTCTCGCCTCAGCACCTCCTTACCCACCTTAAACCATGCTGCCTTTCTCAGAGCACATCTACAAGGAGATTGTGAACTTCAGCCCCATTGCCCGGAAGGACTCACGGCGCCGGAGTGGCATGAAACTGTAGGGACTCATCTCACATGGCACCGCTGGCCAGACACTGCCCAAGGACCAGTATTTATTTGTCACTACCAAACTCAGCCCTTCTTGGAATACAGCCTTTCAAGCAGAGGACAGAAGGGTCCTTCTCCTTATGTGGGGAATGGGCCTAGTAGATGCAGAGTTCAAAGATGTTGGTTGGGAGAAACTAGCTCTGATCCTAATGGGCCATGTTAAACTGCCCATCTGGAGAACTGCCTGCAGGTGGGGACCTTTCCTTCCCACTGGAGTGGGGCTGAGAGGGCGCTGAGCCAGGCCAGGGGCCTATGGCAGTGATGCTGCATTGGTTTCCTAGGGATGCTCTTAACGAATTACCACAAATTGAGTAGCTTGAAACAGCAGAACTTGATTCCCTCACAGTTCTGGAGGCTGGAAATCTGGGATGGAGGTGTTGGCAGGGCTGTGGTCCCTTTGAAGGCTCTGGGTAAGAATCCTTCCTTGGTTCTTTTTAGCTCGTGGTGGCAGTGGGCAGTCCGTGGCATTCCCCGGTTTAGTGCTGCATCACTCCAGTCTCTGTCTTTTCTGTTCTCTCCTCTTTTAACAACAGTCATTGGATTTAGGGCCCACCCTAATCCTGTATGATCTTATCTTGATCCTTATTAATTACACCTGCAAATACTCTATTTCCAAATAAAGTCATATTCTTAGGTTCCAGGTGAACATGAATTCCAGGGGGAAATGATTCAACTCACTACAGATAGCTGGGAGGGAGGGGCCCCTTCCTGGGCCCTGTGCTGAGGCCTTGTGCTCTGTGAAGGAACCAAATGTGTTTGGCTGCTAAATTAAGGGAGTTGCGGAGAGAGCTGCAGCTGGTGCGATTGCATTCAGGTTATTTTGGGTGAGTGATAAGCAATCAAGATATGAAACAACAGCAGGCTTGGAGACTGCGAGCTGCACAGGCAGAAATGGGCTCTTGCCTGGCTTGATGGCAAACCGTTCTGCTCCCTTTGGGAGATGGCACAGCTCTCCAGAGCTTTGACCTGACAGTGGCTAGAACCTCTGTTTTTATCTGAGAAACGAATTTCCATGTGCACAAGCTATCAGGGCACAGTGGGTCTCAAATTTCCTTGTGCACCAGGGGAATTGTTAAAATGCAGATTCCTGGGCCCCATCCCAGGGCTTGTGACTCAGCAGGTCTGGAGTTGAGACCTTAGAATGTGCATTTGAATGAGGACCTCTCGCCCTGACCCAAGCCTAGTGATTCTGATGGATATCAGACATTTAGTGGATTTCAGTCATACTTGATTTGTTGGGAGGCCTAAATCAACCTACAGCAGAAGACTGGGGGGCTTCAGATGGAGCTTCACACTCATCTTACAGGTGTTAAAACTGAGGCTCAGACAACTTTTTGTTTGTTTGCTTGTTTGAGACAGGGTCTGGCTGTGTCACCCAGGCTGGAGTGCAGTGGCACAATTACAGCTTACTGCAACCTCAACCTCTTGGGCTCAAGCCATCCTCCCACCTCAGCTTCTTAAGTAGCTGGGACTACAGGTATATGCCACCCAGGTGCACCAGGACTACAGGTGGCTAATTAAAACATTTTTTTCTTTTTTGTATAGGCAGGGTTTCTCTATGTTGCCCAGGCTGGTCTTGAACTTCTGGATTCAAGTGATCCTCCCATTTTGGCCTCCCAAAGTGCTGGGATTATAGGCATGAGCCACCCTGCAAGCCCAGACAGCATTTTTTTTTTTTTTTTTTTTTTTTTTTTGAGAGGGAGTCTCGCTCTGTCACCCAGGCTGGGGTGCAGTGGCCGGATCTCAGCTCACTGCAAGCTCCGCCTCCCGGGTTTACGCCATTCTCCTGCCTCAGCCTCCCGAGTAGCTGGGACTACAGGCGCCCGCCACCTCGCCCGGCTAGTTGTTTTTTGTATTTTTTAGTAGAGATGGGGTTTCACCTTGTTAGCCAGGATGGTCTCGATCTCCTGACCTCGTGATCCGCCCGTCTCGGCCTCCCAAAGTGCTGGGATTACAGGCTTGAGCCACCGCGCCCGGCCCAGACAGCATTTTTAAGGCCTTGAAACTCTTCTGTATGATACTGTAATGGTGGATACATATTGTGCATTTGTTACAATCTGTAGGACTGGATAACACAGAGTGAACCCTCAAGTAAACTATGGACTTCAGTTAATAATAATGTATCAGTATTGGTTCATAAATTGTAACAATTGTGCCACACTAATGCAAGATGTTACTCATCAGGAAAACTGGGGAGAGAGGCGGGAAGTACATGGGAACCTCTGTACTTTTTGCCAACCTAAAACTGCTCTAAAAAATAAACAACAGGGCCAGGGGCAGTAGCTCACGCCTGTACTCCCAGCACTTTGGGAGGCTGAGGCGGGCGGATCACTTGAGGTCATGAGTTCAAGACCAGCCTGGCCAACATGGTGAAACCCCATCTCTACTAAAAATACAAAAATTAGCTGGGTGTGGTGGTGCATGCCTGTAATCCCAGCTACTCGGGAGGCTGAGGCAGAATTGCTTGAACCTGGGAGGTGGAGGTTGCAGTGAGCTGAGATTGCACCACTGCACTCCAGCCTGGGTGACAGAGTGAGACTCCATCTCAAAACACAAAAAACATGGGCCGGGTTCTGTGGCCCACACCTGTAATCCCAGCACTTGGGAGGCCGAGGCGGGCAGAACACTTGAGGTCAGGAGTTCAAGACCAGCCTGGCCAACATGGTGAAACCCTGTCTCTACTAAAAATACAAAAATGAGCTGGGCGTGGTGGCGCATGCCTATAGTCCCGGCTACTTGGGAAGCTGAGGCAGGAAAATTGCTTGAACCTGGGAGTTGAAGGTTGCGGTGAGCCAAGACAGCGCCACTGCACTCCAGCCTGGGTGACAGAGCAAGACTCCATCTCAAAAAAAAAAAAAAAAAAAAAAAAAACACACACACACAAAAAACAAATACCCTGAGGCCACAGAGACATTAGGTCAGATACCCACAGCTGGGAAGTGGTGGAGTCAGGATTGGAACCCAAGTAGGCTTGACCACTGCGCCCAGCTTGAATTCAGGGTTGCCCAGCCTTCTGTCTTCTCGCCGGTCTCTCTGAGACCCTTACTGCTGATTGTGTCCATGGTCTCTGTTTTCTCTCCCACAGAAAGGCCCTGCTGTCAAGGAGTTGGGGAGTCCTTGACTGGGACTGGCTAGTCTTGCCACAGCCCTGGCCTCGCTGGTTACTAAACTGCCCCAGGTTCCCTGAGTCTAGATCCCTCTAAGTCTCCTTCTGAGAGTCCTCACTGCCCCAAGGAAAAAGTCCAGCCTTCTTGGCCTGGCATTCAAAACCTCTTGTGTTTTGAATCTCATCAGCTCCCACTGCCTCCCCTGGTCCTTATGTCAGTGTGAGACACCAGTCCTGGGAGCCACCATAAGGTTCATTCTGCATCATTCACAGGTTAAAAGTCCTGACAAGTGCTGCAGTACACAGAACTGTTCAACTCATTTAATCCAGAACTTCCCAAATTTACTTAACCGCAGGACCTGTTTTCTCCCAACAGCATGACACTCATAGCCTTTTTCTGCCCAGTACAGCCCAGTGCACAGGTCCCGATACTGCCTCTCCCCAAGTAGGCTTGGCCTTCTTTTAGTGCCCGTGGGTGGAAGGCCCTCCATTCTCCTCTCCATTCTCTTTGGCCTTCAAGGCTTTGCCTTAGGCCTCCCTCCAGGCAGCTGTGGTCCATCATCCCCCCTGGGCTGCAGGCCCCCTCTGTGGGCAGCATTTACAGTGTGTGGTTTGGCCTCCCCTTCCCGTTGCCCACTGTAAGCAAATATCTGTGTGTGAATGAATGAATGATGACTGAATGATGTCCCCAGGGGCCTGTCGGTCACTTCTTTGCCCCGACCAGGCCAATGTCATATGGAAGGTGGCAGAGAGCACAGCAGGAAGCAGAAGTGGGCGGCCCTGGGCTGTACCTTTGAGAATCTCTATTCTCTCAGACTCCCAGACCGCACTCCTCCCCATCATCCTTTGCTGTCCCCCTAGGCTGTCCCCACTCCGGAATTAAACCTCAGCCCCCTCCCACAGAATTTTCTCAAACCTGTGAAGTTTCTACAAAAGGCGGTGGAATGCTCAGCAGCGCAAGGTGGGGGGTGGAGGGGGTGGGGGCTCCATGGGTTTGGGTCTTGCCCAGTGGGCACATGGCCTGTGTGATAGGAAACAAGTCCATTCTCCTGCTGTCTGCGGGCAGAGGAGCTGGCGGGGTGGGGGAGGGGGAGATTTGGGCTCAGGTACTCTTGGTGGATGGGCTTCATTCTGTGGCTGATGGGGTGGCTTAAAAGATCTTAACAGAGAGATCAGGAAGCCAGACTGCAAGGTGGGGGGCATTTCCTAACAGCAAGTGTGCCCTCCATTCCCTCTTTTGAGGAACAAAGAGTATCTTTGCTGGGGCCTGAGTCATCCATGAGAACAGAGAGCAGCGGTGTCCCAGGGCAGGGCTTGCCTGGTGTGGATTGGGGTGGTGCTGCTCCCAGTGAGGGGCAGCACAAGGGGAGACAGAAATGGAGGAACAGCCCCCGTAAGGGCAAGCCCAGTATACACCAGTGCCCAGAACTACCTGATGGAGGAACAGCTCCCTAAGGGCGAGCCCAGTGTGCACAGGTGCCCCGAGCTGCCTGCATGAGGCTGGAGGCTAGTTTGGATGAGGGCATGGCTCAACTTTCACTTGGCACATTGAAATAGCTTTTGCTGTCTGCTAGGGTGTGGAAAACTGTTTTTCCATGCCCCCAAGCAGTGCTGCAGCCACAGGTGAGGAGGGAGGTATCTCTCCTTGCCTCTCCTCCCAACTCTTGGCTTTTGCATCCTTAAATTTGGTTGAAACAATTCCCTAAGATCTAATGCTGGGAGGCTTCCCTTCTTTCATGACACAGTGAACTCAGGTGCTCTATCTGCATTCTCCCTAAATCCTCCTGAGCTTTTAGGTAAGAGGCTGGTGACTTCACAATGGGCAGCAGAGGCCTAAGGCCATTCCATCAAACTGAAGATGGTGGCAAGTTGTCCTCACTTCTTTGTTGAGCACCCAGGGGTATATCCTGGAGCAAGGGTGGTGCCAGGGATTCTCCTGCTTTGGTTCCTCCTGCAGGGTCCCGGCAGCTGGACAGCGGCCCTCACTCTGGGTGGATGACACTCAGTCAGGGGCTTTTGGCCATTTTTTGTGCCCTCGATTGCTTCTTAAAATCATCTTTTCTTTTCTTTTCTTTTCTTTTGAGACGGGGTCTCACTCCATTGCCCAGGCTGGAGTGCAGTGGTGCAATCACGGCTCACTGCAGCCTCGACCTCCCTGGGTTCAGGTGATCCTCCCACCTCAGCCTCCCAAGTAGCTGGGACTATAGGTATGCACCACTATGCCTGGCTAATTTCAGAATAATATTTTTGTACACATAAAATATGTAGGATTACAAAGTAAGCTAGTTATATTTATATACAGTTGTCAAAATATTTTTAAAATGTGTAACATGGTACTATGTGCATAGGTTTCTTTATTAACATATTGAATAACAAGATCTAGGGGTGGGCCTATTAAACAATGGTAAATTGAAGTAGAGATGAGTGTAAACAATATTCTAAGATACCTGTGGCAAACTGTAAAGGGATATGAAAAACTCTGTGGTTTCTATTGGCGCTGCTGATACAACTGCACTTTGCTCCCTTTGTTCATAACCCAGGAAATAGAAACGACTGAAAATAAAGTTGTATTCTATTCCAATCCAAGTGCACAGACCCCTGAATTCTATAGTTCATGGACCCCAGTTATGAGCTATTGGAATGAGGCTGTTCTAGCTACTGAAATGAGGCTTTAGGTATCCTCTGAATTCCTAACAAACCCCCCAGCTCCACTCTCTATGATCACGGAGCCAGGTTGGAAACTTCCAGCACTGCACCTGGACGCCCACACACTCATCAGGGCCCACTCCTCTGGACCGCCCAACCTCACCATCCAGGTAGAAATGGACATGACTGGGGCATTTTGCTAGGGCAGCAGTCCCCAACCTTTTCGGCTCCAGGGACTGGTTTCATGGAAGACAATTTTTCCAAGGATGGAAGGTGGTGGGGAATGGTTTTGGGTGAAACTGTTGCACTTCAGATCATCAGGCATTAGATTCTCATAAGGAGCATGCAACCTGGATCCCTCGCATGCGCAGTTCACAATAGGGTTTGTGCTCCTATGAGAATCTCGTGCCGCCACTGATCTGGCAGAAGGCACAGCTCAGGCTGTAATGCTCACCTGCAGCTCACCTCCTGTGCAGCTCGTCCCTAACGGGCCACAGACAGGTATCAGCCCCTGCCTGGGGGTTGGGGACCCCTGTGTTAGGGAATTGGTGGAGGCCTCTGTATCTAGTTTGCAGAATGGGTGGAACTCTTCCATTCCTGCCCCGCCGTGGTCCCTCTAAGCAATTTTACTGATGAAGACACCTAAGCCCAGAGTAGGGCCAGGGCTCAGGTCTCCAATTTACCACTGCACCATTCTTCCTGCTGCCAGTGTGGTGTGGGCACAATGGAGATGAATGTGTGTTTTTTGCTCCCTGTGTTACTGCCCCGAGCCCCCGGCCACCATAGGCACAAAGGCAGCCACGCCTTGGGACAGGTTTGTGTTAACTGGCCAAGAGAAGGAGCTGCCATAAGACATTCCTCTCTGTGTTCCCAAAGGTCTCACTATTGAGAATATTTGGCCAGGACCCCGGGACGGGACGACGTAGGGGATGAGGAAGGGAAGTGTGGTTGAGAAGCACTGTGGCTTAGATAGGAGGTTTCTCCTGACCAGAAGGAGGTAGAAAGCAGCCCCTGAGTACCCATATGCATTTGGGACGGTGCCAGCTCCCCACAACACCCTGACAAAGCCCAGGAAGGAGCTGCTGGGTGTGCCCGGGGAGGCTGGACCCTAAGCCCAGGGCTCCTGGTTTTGGCTGAAATTTCTGTCTCCGGAGTGTGGCCTGGGGCAGCAGACCATGGACCCCAAACAGTCCTGTGGACTGGGTCAGTGGTCTTCTGAGACAGAAGTGTTGGTTACCCACCCAACAGCCATTCTCCCATGTTCCTTAAAGAACCCACATTCTATTCTAGATGCCGCTTGCTCGGGAAGGTGGGCCTTTCCTCCAGCTCCAGAGGGTGACCCATGAAAGCCCTAAACCAAGTGTGCTGATTTTCCCTTTGCTAGGGATCGATTTAGGACTCAGTCCTGCCCAAGAGAACTTGGGAGAAGTCTGGGAAGGAGATACAGGTGGTCTGTACCTGCTACCTGCCCTGAAGATGGTTTTGTGAGCTCTGCAGCTCTGGCAGCCATGGTGTGACCATGAGATAGCAAGCCTAGGGTAAAAGGCCCACACACTGAGGACAATGGAATGCAAGGATAGAAAGATCCTAAATGCTTGGATACATCAGGGAACTATGAAACCACTCTGAGGACTGCCTGCCTCTAGACCTCTTGCTACGTGAAATAACTAAATCACTTTTTTAGCTTAAGCTGCTATCAGGCAGGTTTCTTGTATGTATGGCCCACACATTCTTAACTGGCACAGCATCTCAGTGGTTTCAATACAGACTCATACGCACGGGGGCTTTCTCCAGATTGTGGGATCCATAAGATGCAGAAGTTTTCTAGGGTTCCAAGGAAGAACCCCAGTAAAGGTTACAGTTGGGTTTCCTCCAGCCCAGCAGGATAGGGCATTGCCTTTAGAAATTTGAGTTTAGTTCAGCCTTTCCTTTTATCTTATTTGTTTCTTTTTTAGACACAGGGTCTCGCTCTGTTGCCCAGGCTGGAGTGCAGTGGCACAACCATAGCCCACTGCAGCCTCAAACTCTTGGGCTCAAGCAATCCTCCCACCTCAGCCTCCCAAGTAGCTAGGACTACAGGCACATGCCACCATACATAGCTAATTTTTTTATTTTTATTTTTTGTAGAGACAGGGTCTTACTATGTTGCCCATACTGGCAATCTTTCTTTTTTATCCTCCATCAGAGGAAGTGGCACCCCTCTCTACTGCTGCTCTCTCCTTGTGTGGCACACTATAGTAGTTAACTGTTAGCTCTGGAGACATACGACATGTTATTCTCACCAGCCCTGTAATCTGGGGCCTCAGTTTCTTCATCTGTAAAATGGGGACAGTAACACTAAAGAAATAAAAATAAGGAATGTACTCAGAACAGTGCCTGGCACAAAGGAAGTGCTTGCCAAGCATTAACTGTTATTTTTATTATTTTCTCTACCACATCCTCTTCTCTCCTCAATTACCCCATCTTCCTGACATCTCCACTTCCTCCTTCTCAGTAGCAGTTTTTCCCACTCACCTTGTGTCCATGTTAAATCCCTCCTCAATGGGTCTACTACCTTATTCCCACCTGGGTTCTTTACCTTCTTGACAAACTGTCTTCAAAGAGGAGTCTGTGTTTGTCACCTTTGTTTTCTCACCACGACTCCCTAGCAAACACCCTGACACCTGCCTTCGGCATCTACCCTCCGTCCACAAGGAATCTGTCATGTTCTACAGCAGTCTCTGATCAACAAATCTTGCTGTCCTGGGTCCTACGCCTCTCCACCATGCCTGCCACCCTCCTCTACAGGGAGCCCCTCTGCCTCAGTGGCGTGACTGTCTCCCACCCCCTAGTGCCTTCCAGCTCTATCTCCCCAGTCTGGTCACTGGGCCAGCTTCCTGCTGCCTTTGACCTAGCTCACAGAGCAAAGTCCTTAGCCTGTGGCTTTCCTTTCTTCCCAGCCGTACTGGCCCTCCAGCCTGGTCTTCTCTCTAGAGCCTGGATCTGACTCCGGAGGCTTTCTGTGGAATCCTCCCACCGAGCCACCCCATCTCTTCTCACTTAACCTTCCTAAACTAACCTCCCTAGACCAGCTCTCCCATCAGACTCCCCCACTCTGGCCCACGATGCCCTCTGTCTCTTGGCCATTTAGCAGGGCCACCTTGCTGGCTCCTCCCTGCCTCTGCCTTGTTTCCCTGTTCGTCCCACATCTAGGGGCCCCTCTGTGATAATGCTCCTCCCAAATATTCTGTGTTGGCCACTTTAGGCCCCTTTGCACCTGTTCTATTATAAGATTAATAATACACAATGATTTCCTCCCTCTAGGCTCTTCCTTATCTGTTCTGCTGCCAGATTCTTCTTCCTTAATGCTGCTGAGACACATCCCCTTGATCAAAACCAAAAATAGCCCCCTCTTGCTTACAGCACCAGGTACCATATCCTGCCTGGTTGTGTTAGTTCCCACAGTAGGAACACACCTCGGTTACAGCAGCTCTTGCTTATATTACAACCCTGGTATACGTAGCCTTTTGGGCAAGGTCTGCAGAGTGTGGAGTTAAGAGCCTCAGCTTTGCATTCAAAAAGACCTGGGGTTGCATCCTGGCTTTGCCACTTACTAGCCATGTGTATTAGGGTTCTCCAGAGAAACAGAACCAACAGGATATATGCAGAACTTGCAAAAATCTCTATCATCTATCTATATCCACCTATATATATATCTATTATCTATCTATATCATCTATATTTATCATCTATCTATATCTGTATCATTCATCTATCTATATATCTATCCATCCATCCATCCATCCATCCATCCATCCTTATTTATTTTTAGGAATTGGCTGACAAGATTGCCAGGGATTAGCAAGTCTGAAGTTTGTAGGACAGACCAGCTGGCTAGCAATTCAGGTAAGAGTTGATGTTGCAATCTTGAATCTGAAATTCATAGCGCAGGCCAGGCAGACTGGAAACTCAGGCAAGATCTCTATGTTGTAGTCTTAAGTCAGAATTCCTTTTTCTAGAAACCTCCCCCTTTGCTCTTGAGGCCTTCTCCTGGTAGGTTGAGGCCCACCCTCAGTAGGGAGGGTAATCTGCTTTGCTTACAACCAACTGATTGTAAATGCTAATTCCATCTACAAAATTTCTTTGCAGCAACATCTAGACTGTTTAACCAAATACCTGGGCATGTAAGCCTGCTTGTCACACTATGCATTTTGGAGCAGGCTGTTTTCCTCCTCTGAGCCTTATTTTCCTTCTCCAAGATGGAATCTTGGAAGAGCTTAGCTCATAGGACTAGTGAGGGCAAAGTGCATACACAGAGTGCACAGTAAATATTAGCTATTTTTACTATTGTTGTGGTTGTATCAGTGGGTACTCAAAAAACTTGTGGATGATGTTAATACTCTTGGGAATATGGGACCTACAAAACATGGCTGCTGCCCTCCAGTTTTTGGTTGGGTTGTGCAGGTATAACACGAAACTACGGAGGTGAACTGTGCTTATTCCCATCTGACTCTGTACCCCAACAGACTGGTTCAGAGCCTTTAGTTCATGTACAAACTCCCAAAGGAACAAAATCTTCCAGAATTCTTCACATTCTTTTTTTGTGAAGGGAGGAAGAAAGTTTCTCCACTGGTTTCTTCATTTTTGAGGGGATTTGGAACAATATATCAAAAAGAATTAAATTTCACTTCTTCAGCAGCCATTTCACATTTTGTAAGAACTGCATATTTATGCCAGTAAACAACGAAGCAGGAACAAGATGATAGCTCCGTTTTCCTGGAAATCAGGAAATCAATCAAGCTGTCTCAAACTGAGATGTCTGCATTGTGAAATCCTGCTAACATTCCAAAAAGCTGTTTTAAATAAGAGTAATTTTTATAAATGGAAATTCTCTCCCTCTCTTTCTCCCCCCCTTACCCCTCTCCCTTCCTTCTTCCCTCCTTTCTTTTTTTAAACCAGTGTTGGCCACTGACTACTTCTGATGTGTTCAGCCTAGGCATCAATTTTTAAAAATAGGTGGGATGGGATATGGGTTTCTTTGCTTCTCTCTCTGAGACCTTTCCATTGTTTCTGCCCAATTAATTGGCACCCATCTCTGCCTGCCTAGGAGTCTGCTTGCCTTTGTCCACACCAGCCCTACCTGTTCCTATCCCTTTTTTTTTTTTTTTTAAACAGTGAAGCCATTACTTCAGCTGCGTCTTTCAGAACCAGGAATAAAATGATCTCAAAAGAACTTATCTGTGTACAGTATTAAGATTATATATATATATATATGTGTGTATATATATAATATATATAATATAATATATACATATATACTTTTTATTTTAAGGGTACAGTGGGGCATGCCTGTATTCCCAGCTACTTGGGAAGCTGAAGCAGGAAGATCACTTGAGCTCAAGAGTTCAAAACCAGCCTGGGCAACACAGCAAGACCTCATCCTTTAAAAAACAAACAAAAACTTATACAAAGAACAACTTTTTAATTTTAGATTTATAGAATAGCTGCAAGAGGAGTACAGAGAATTTCCATATATGCTGTGCCCAGCTTCCTTCTTATTAATATCTTAGTACAGTACTTTTTCACAACTAATGAACCAATATTGATATATTATTACTTATTTTTCTTGAGACATTCTCACTCTTTCACACAGGCTGGGGTGCAGTGGTGCAATCTCAGCTCATTGCAACCTCTGCCTCCCGGGTTCATGTGATTTTCCTGCCTCAGCCTCCCGAGTAGCTGGGATTACAGGCCCGCACCACCACACCTGGCTAATTTTTGTATTTTTAGCAGAGGCGGGGTTTCACCATATTGGTCAGGCTGGGCTCAAACTCCTGACCTCAGGTGATCCACCCACTTCGGCCTCCCAAAGTGCTGGAATTATAGGCGTGAGCCACCACACCTGGCCTGATACATTATTATTAAGTAAAGTTCATACTTTGTTCAGTTTCCTTTGTTTTTCACCAAAGTTCTACAGTGAAACTTACTTCCTAAAGTTTTACCTAATGTTCTTTTTCTGTTCCAGGATCCCATCTAGGATGCCATATGCATTTAGTCATGATGTGTCTTAAACTCCTCATGGCCATGACAGTTTCTCAAATTTTTCTTGCTTCTGATGAACTTGATGGTTTTGAGGAGGTCAGGGATTTTGTAAAATGTCCTTCAACTGGGACGCGTTTAATGTTTTTCTCGTGATTGGACTCGGGTAATGTGGTTTTGGAGGAAGACTACAGTAGTAAAGTAACCTTCTCATCACATCATATCAAGGCTATATCCTATCAATATGACTTAGCACTGCTGATGTTAACTTTGATCACCTGGCTAAGGCAGTGTTTGCCAGACTTCTCCACTGTGAAGTGATTTTCTCCCCCTTCTTCCCACACTATAATATTTGGAAACAAGTCACTAAGCACAGCCCATATTTAAGGAGGGGAAGAGTACTCCACTTCTTTGAGAAGGGAATATCTAGATAAATTATTTGGAATATTTCTGCATGGGCGATTTTTCTCAATAATTTAGGTCTATGGGCCCACAGGTGTTTATTTTATACTTTGGTTATAATCCAATAAATAACATAATAAAAATAAGTAATAATAGTGATATGGTTTGGCTGTGTCCCCATCCAAATCTCATCTTGAATTGTAGCTCCCATAATTCCCATGTATTGTGGGAGGGTCCCCGTTCCTGGTGGGAGATAACTGAATCAGGGGGAGGTTCCCCCATGATTCTGGAGGTAGTGAATAAGTCTCATGGGATTTCATGGTTTGATAAGGGGTTTCCCCTTTTGCTTGCCTCTCACTCTCGCCTGCCCCCATGTAAGAAGTGCCTTTTGCCTTCCTCCATGATTGTGAGGCCTCCTCAGCCACATGGAATTGTGAGTTCATTAAACCTCTTTTTTTTTTTGAGACGGAGTCTCGCTCTGTCGCCCAGGCTGGAGTGCAGTGGCTGGATCTCAGCTCACTGCAAGCTCCGCCTCCCGGGTTTACGCCATTCTCCTGCCTCAGCCTCCCAAGTAGCTGGGACTACAGGCGCCCGCCACCTCGCCCGGCTAGTTTTTTGTATTTTTTTAGTAGAGACGGGGTTTCACCGTGTTAGCCAGGATGGTCTCGATCTCCTGACCTCGTGATCTGCCCGTCTCGGCCTCCCAAAGTGCTGGGATTACAGGCTTGAGCCACGGCACCTTGCCCATAAACCTCTTTTTCTTAATTACCTAGTCTCGGGTATGTCTTTATCACCAGTGTGAAAATGGACTAATACAAGCAGTAAATAAATTTTGTGTTTTGAGATGGAGTCTTGAATTGCTTGAACCCCAGGCTGGAGTGCAGTGGGACAATCTCAGCTCACTGCAACCTCTGCCTCTGTGGTTCAAGCAATTCGCCTGCCTCAGCTTCCCAAGTAGCTAGGATTATAGGCACCCACCACCATGCCCAGCTAATTTTGTATTTTTATTACAGATGGGGTTTCACCATGTTGGCCAGGTTGGTCTTCAACTCCTGATTTCAAGCGATCCATCTGCATTGGCCTCTCCAAAGTACTGGGATTACAGGCATGAGCCACTGTGCCCGGCCAGTAAATAATTTTTTTTTTTTTTTTTTAAACGGGGTCTCACTATGTTGTCTAGGCCGAAGTACAGTGATATGATCTCGGCTCACTGCAACCTCTACCTCCCAGGTTTAAGTGATTCTCCTGCCTAAGCCCCCTGAGTAGCTGGGATTACAGGTGCCCGCCACCATGCCCGGCTACTTTTTAATTTTAGTAGAGACGGGGTTTCACCACATTGGCCAGGCTGGTCTCGAACTCCTGACCTCAAGTGATCTGCCCACCTTGACCTACTAAAGTTCTGGGATTACAGGCGCGAGTCACCACGCCTGGCCAGTAAATAAATATTTAAAGAGCTCTACCTTTTGACTTGATTTGTAGGCTTTACTTCCTTTTGTGTGAATTGAGCCCATTTCCCTGAAAGGACCGGGAGGTACTGCTCACAGCCAGAGGGAGTCAACTCAGTAGTCATGCAAACACACGGAGTCCTGGGGGTGGGGGAAACATGTTTCATTTCTCCCATTTTGATGCTGATTAATCCAGAGTCCACTTTGGACGGGCACCCTGGAGGCCCTTCCCCCTCTCATCTGGCTCCTTGGTTGTTGATCCTCTCTCCCTTTTCCGTTCCAACACCACCTATCCCCTGGTAAGACATGTAGGGGACCTTCATTCTATTTGCATGAAATAAGGAAACAAAATATAACAGATATAAGTCATGGGTAGTGTAGCTATCCTTTTGTTGCATGTTTTCGAGGTGGACTCTTCTGGGTACTTTAAATATATCATTTCTAATCTTCACACTAATTACACAGCAATTATTCCAATTTAACAAATATAGAAACTGAATCTCTAAGAGTTTCTTTTTTTCTTAATTCCCCCAAAGTTTTCTTCTTACTGCAGTTTTTTCTTTTCAGTCTCTTCCAACTCCTCTCATGCATCTCCTAATGGTGCCCATGGCTCTCTCCTTGGTTGCCCTTTTCTGTTCATGCTCCCCTCTAAATGGTCTCTTCTACTCTCCTGGCTTTACATACCATCCATATGCTGATGACTAGCAAAGGCACATCTCTACCTTGGGTGTCTGTATTTGATTTCAGAAAAGTCAACCTCTTCCCTTGAGTGTTTTAAATCAAAAGTCAGAGGTTCTGCTTTTAGTAGTGGTGGAGTCGCTTGTATTGTATTATAGTCATTATAGAGATAATAAACAAACACAACCATTGGAAGGCACTGGAGAGACCAAAAGCAGGCAGAAGCGAGACGGGGAGGAAACCACCAGAAGAAGGGAGTGCAGCGGGGAAGATTTGTGATCACAAGGGTTTTGCCTGAGGGTACTCTTCAGAACAGGTAGCACAGGATGGCCAGAAAGTGGCTAGTCTTACTGGTTTGGCAAGTCAGAGAATGGGATTTAGAAAGAAAATCTAGGAATGAAGAAACCACAGAGTTTATATGCACTTTTAACCACTTCTTAAAAGTGCATATAAAATTTGATTAAATCCTTGGTCAACTCCTGACCTGTGCATGCATAGGGGATACTTTAAGGAGCCCAGCAAGAAACAAGCAGAAGGTAAAAGACAGGAAGTTGAAAGAACTGAGCAGAAAGTTTAGCTGCTGCCCATCTCAAGGGACACAGAATTTGGAATTTTATGCCTGCCAAGTTAGCTGCCTGAAAATAAATGCTCTTCAGAGGAAGGTAACAGAATCCAGATTCTCTACATCATACTATCTATAATGCTTAGAATAATAAAGATTTTTTAAAACTCTAAACTTGAAAACAAGCAGGGAAATGTGATCCATAGTCAAAAGAAAAGCAGTCGGCCAGGCACAGTGGCTCATGCCTGTAATCCCAGCAATTTGGCAGGCTGAGTCGGGTGGATCGCGAGGTCAAGAGATCAAGAGCATCCTGGCCAACATGATGAAACCCCGTCTCTACTAAAAATACAAAAATTATCTGGGCGTGGTGGTGCGTGCCTATAATTCCAGCTACTCAGGAGGCTGAGGCAGGAGAATCACTTGAACCAGGGAGGCAGAGGCTGCAGTGAGCCAAGATGGCGCCATTGCACTCCAGTCTGGGTGATAGAGTAAGACTCTGTCTCAAAGAAAAAAAAAAAAAAAAGAAAGAAAGAAAGAAAAGAAAAAAGAAAAGCAGTCAATGAGAACCAATTCTGAAACACTTCATACTATTAGAATTAGTAGTCAAAGATTTTAGAGCAAATATATGTTTTTAAGGACTTTGAAAACACAGTCATAATGAATGAACAGATGGGCAATTTCAACAAAGAACTAGAAACTACAAAAAAGAACCACATGGCAATTCCAAAATTAAAAAGCATGATATCTGAAGTGAAAAATCTCACTAGACAGGCTTAACAGAATATTGAAGATGAAATAAGAAAAGATGAACTTGAATAAAAATCAATAAAATTTATAATAATCTGAGGAACAGAGAAGAAAATATTTGAAAAGATAGTCAAAGCTTCAGTAACTTATAGGACAATATAAAATCATCTAACAGACACAAAATTCAGTTCCTAGAAGGAGAAGAAATAAGCAATGGGACAGAAAAATTTGGAGAAGTAAATTATTTGGAGAAATAATGGCCAAAATTTTCACAAGTTTGATGATAAATATAAGCTTACAGATCCAAGAAGCCCAACACAACTTGATAAATACAAAGAAAACTACTCTTGAACACATCATAATCAACCTACTAAAAAAGAGAAAATCTGGAAAATGACCAAGAAAAACAGCATATACTACATACAGGGAACCATGAGTAGACAAATCAGCTAACTTCTCATCAGAAATATTGAAGGCCAAAAGACAATGGAATGCCATATCTAACGTGCTAAAAGTAAAACCCTGAAACCCAGAATTGTACATATACAATGTATTGATTTCATTATTATCATGTTGCTAATATCCTCACTTACATACTTTAATATATTTATTATGCTTATTCTAAACTCTTGGTTCATCTGTTCTAATGCATCTCCTGATGGTATCTGTCATCTGGCCATGATTTTTTTTTTTTGAAGTGGTTGCTTTACTCAGATACCTTAGTTTGGTCTGTGAACTCATATCCCCTAGCTCCTCTGTCCAATAATGAATACTGGGGAAGGACAGAAGCCACAGTATCACAGTAATGAGCTAAAGGGGGTGTGTGTATGTGTGTATATGTGTGTGTGAGAAAGATAGGACAGAGAAAGATGTGAAGGGTATGATGGGGAAGAACAAACACTAAGAGAGTCCTGGTGTATTAGTCCGTTCTCATGCTGCTAATAAAGACATACCTGAGACTGGATAATTTATAAAGGAGAGAGGTTTAATTGACTCACAGTTCAGCATGACTGGGGAGGCCTCAGGAAACTTACAATCATGGTAGAAGGGGAAGCAAACATGTCCTTCTTCACATGGTGGCAGGAAGGAGAAAAATGAGAGGTGAGTGAAGGGGGAAGCTCCTTATAAAACCATAAGATCTCATGAGAACTTACTCACTATCACAAGAATAGCATGGGAGAAACCACCCCCATGATTCAATTACTTCCCACCAGGTCCTTCCCACGACATGTGGGGACTATGGTAACTACAATTCAAGATGAGATTTGGGTGGGGATACAGCCAAACCATATAACCTGGGCACCAGAAAACCAGTAACAAGAAGCCAATCTTCAGGTTAAGTCTTCATCTCAACCAGTTAGGGAGAAGCTATATTGGTAGGAGGGTTGAGAAGGTGACTTGAGGCTCTTCAACATCCACTCATACAACTCCTCTACAGAGCAGAACTTCTGCACTGTCCTGATTGTATACCCTGAACGTCACTTCAAAACAGCCCAGTACAATGTTAAATAGAAGCAGAGGTAATTAGATGAACCCATGGATATAGAGAGTCAAATATATATATACACACACATATATAAACACACACATATAAAATATATAAAATATACATATATACAAATAATGCAAAATATATATACAAAATATATATAATCTCTTACAAAATTGAAATTTATCAAAAGGACAATTCCTTTTGACAGATACTTTGTCTCTTCAACCACCATATTTTTCATACTATTTACTCAGGTAGCAAGAAAAGATCCCTAGTCCATTAGTTTTACTAGGATATATTTGAATCAATTTTCCCTGGCTCATGGTAAGTTCCTTTCCTTGAAAAGAAGAGTCAATCTTCTTTTATTTCAGAAAATATTTTTAAATTTATATACTGAAATATATCTTGATCTAAATAATAAATATAGTTGGTCCTCCATATCTATGGGTTCCACATCCATGGATTCAACCAACTGGGATAAAAAATATTCCAAACAACAGGAACAACAATAATAAAAAATAACAATATAACAATTAAAAACAATACAAAATTTAAAAATATAGTATAACATCTATTTATATAACATTTACATTGTATTAGGTATTATAAGTGATCTAGAAATGACTTAAAGTATACAGAAGCCCAGCCTGGGCAACATGGTGAGACTTCCATTTCTACAAAAAATAACATTAGCCAGGTGTAGTGGTGCATGCTTGTGGTCCCAGCTACTTAGGAGGCTGAGCTGGCAGAACTGCTGAAGTTCCGGAGGTTAAGGCTGCAGTGAGCCGTGATCACACCACTGCATCCCAGCCTGGGAGACAGTGAGAACCTGTCTCAAAAAATAAGTAAATACAATAAAAAATAAAGTATACAGGAGGATATGCATAGATTATATGCAAATCTCACACCATTTTATGTAAGAAACTTGAGTATCCTCAGATTTTGGTATCCATGGCGCTTTCCAGAACCAATCCCCTGTAGATACCGAGGGATCACTGTACACATACACACACACACACAAATACACACATATAAATACACATACACGTATACACACACACATAAATACACACACACATAAATACATACACACACACAGAGTGCAATTGCTGGAGTGTCTGGTAAGCCTTTGTTTAATCTTTAAGAAGCTGCCAGACTGTCTTCCAAGTGGCTGCATCATTTTGCATTCCCACCAGCAATGAATGAGAGCTCCTGTTGCTCCACAACCTCATCAGCATTTGCTGTTCTTAGTATTTTGGATTTTAGCTCATCTAATAAGTGTAGAGTGGTATCTTGTTTAAATTGCAATTTTCTAGTGACATATTATGTTGAGAATCTTTTCATATGTTTATTTGCCATCTACATATATTCTTTGGTGAGGTTTCCATTCAGCTCTTTTGCCCATATTTTAATCAGGTTGTTCATTTTCTTACTGCTCAAAGAGTTCTTTGTATTTTAGACATATTGCCTTTATCAGATAGGTGTTTTGCACATATTTTCTCGTAGTCTGTGGCTTGTATTTTCATTCTCTTAATGGTGTCTTTGCAGAGCAGAAGTTTTCCATTTTAATGAAGTCCAACTTATCTTTCTTTTCTTTTATGGATTGTGCTTTGGTGTTGTATCTAAAAACTCACTGCCAAACCAAAGTCAACTAGAGTTTCTCCTATGTGATATGCTTACCTGAATGAAATGTTTAGCTTTTTCATTCTTCTTCACAGTATAACCCTCTTCTAACTTCATTTCAAAAATTTGTAAGCCATTCATTCTAGTTTTTCCGTATTTTAGCAGCCACATTACTAAATCACTTATTTCTCAGGTTCCAGTTTTCTTCCCTCTTGGGAAATCATCTCCCTGAGTCAGCAAAGGCCCATTACTTTTTTAGTTTTCTAGTGTCTCTAGTCTCATAGTTGTGTTCTCTGACTTTTGGATAGTCATCACTCTCCTCTTTAACCCTCAAAACATTGCCATGGAATTCTAAAAGGAAGGAGAACAAATGATATGGAGGTAGCAGTCGCCGATTTCCTGAACCAACCTCAGGAGATAAATGAGCAAACACTTCCCTAACTTTGCAATTCCCGCCTGTTTGGCCCAAATTTATATGAAGTGCTCACTTGTCAATTAATAGCTTCTTCACCGATTTTTCTTGCAGCCTTAGTAAGGAACTTCTTTTTTTTATTTTTTCTTTTAATGAGACAGGATCTTACTATGTTGGCCAGGTTGGGCTGAACTCTTGGCCTCAAGCAATCCTCCTGCATCAGTCTCCCAAACTGCTAGGATTACAGGTGTGAGCCACCACGCCCAGCCAAGAAACTTCTATAAGAAAAGGTTTCACCCCGTCTCTACTAAAAAATACAAAAAACTAGCCGGGTGAGGTGGCGGGCGCCTGTAGTCCCAGCTACTTGGGAGGCTGAGGCAGGAGAATGGCATAAACCTGAAACCTGGGAGGCGGAGCTTGCAGTGAGCTGAGATCCGGCCACTGCACTCCAGCCTGGGCGACACAGCAAGACTCCGTCTCAAAAAAAAAAAAAGAGAAAAAGTTTCTGTTACAGAATTTATTTATTTATTTTTAAGATAGAGTTTTACTCTGTCACCCAGGCTGGAGGGCATGGCACAGTCACGGCTCATTGCAGCCTCAACCTCCCAGGCTCAAGCAATCCTCCCACCTCAGCCTCCTGAGTAGCTGGGACTACAGGCATATGTCACCATGCCTGGCTAATTTTTTTAGTTTTTGTAGAAACAGGGTCTTACTATGTTGCCCAGGCTGGTCTTGAACTCCTGGACTTATGCAATCCTCTCGCCTTGGCCTCCCAAAGTGCTGGGATTACAAGCATGAACCACTACACCTGGCTCTCTGGTAGAGAATTTAAACTGACAACATCTCTTGCATCAAAGAAAATTTAACTAGTTTTTTCCCATTTGCCTTTTCTTTGTGTAATGGAGTTCTGAATGGAATCAGGAATAGTAATTTGAGTTCTGAATGGCTTTTAACAATCACACTTTTATTTTATTTAAAACAATATTTGTAAGAAATGCACACTGCACTCCAGCCTGGACGACAGATTGAGACTCTGTCTCAAAAAAAAAAAAAAGAAAGAAATGTATTTGATAGACTTGTTAGGTAATTGATTTTGTAAGTAACTGCTGGTTCTGATTAAGTATGCTTTTTTTTTTTTTTTTTTCCTGAGACAAGGTCTCGCTCTGTCACCCAGGCTGGAGTACAGTGGCTCCATCTCAGCTCACCACAACCTCTGCCTCCCAGGCCCAAGTGATCCTCCCACCCCAGCCTCCTGAGTAGCTGGGACTACAGGTGTGTGCCCCCATGCCCAGCTAATTTTTGTATTTTTTGTAGAGACGGGATTTTGCCATGTTGCCTAGGCTGGTCTTGAACTACTGAGCTCAAGCAATCTGCCTGCCTTGGCCTCCTACAGTGCTGGGATTACAGGTGTGAGCCACCACACCCGGCCCAAGTATGCTTCTTACAAAGATAACCCACCAAATCATTCGTAGTGCTTCTGTCTGACATGTTTAATTTAGATAAGCTGTGACGAAGAGTGAGTATGAGTTTCCTAGGGCTGCTATAACAAATTCCTACAAACTTGATGGCCTGAAACAATAGAAATGCATTCTCTCACAGTTCTGGAGGCCAGAACTCTGAAGTCAAATGTCAGCAGAGTTGTGCTCCTTCTGAAGGCTCTAAGGGAGGAAGAATTCTTCCTTGCCTTTTCCTAGCTTCTGGTGGTTGCTGAAAATTCTTGGCACTTCGTGGCTTATAGCTGCATCACTCCAATCTCTGCCTGTCTGCACATGGCTGTCTTCCCTGTGTGTGTGTGTGTCTTTAAATCTCCTTCTCCTTATAAGAACACCAGTCATTGGATTTAGGGCCCACCCTATTCCAGTGTGACCTCACCTTAACTTGATGATGTCTCCAAGGATCCTATTTCCAAATAAGGTCACAGCCACAGGTATTAGGGTTTAGGATTTCAATTCAAAACATAACACAGCAAAGCTATAAGGCCTAGGGCATAAGAATAAAATTCAAAGGAGATATGCTAGAGAGAGAAAAACACAGAATAAAACATGCTTCAGGAAGAAGAACTGGAGGTATGCGTGGTGTGCGGTTATTGCTTTGAAGACAGGCTGCTTCAGTCTGAGAAAGTGCCTCTTGTAAATATACATAGAGAAGTGTAGTCTAAATATGCTTGACTTTAGCCTTGAAAAGGATAATTAAGAAAATAGCAAACCCAAATCATCAACATTAACTAATGGAAATTGTCAGAGAGAGTAAAAATTTAAAGCATAATTGCAGCTGAATATGGTGGGGTGCGAGAGGTGAGGTCTCACAACTGGCCACCAGTCAAGTACTAACAGGCAATGCACTGCCCCTACCTTAATTTTTCTTTCATTTTGTTCCTGTTTCTGTTTTGCTTCATTATTGATTGATCAGACATCTGGTAAACATTTATCATCGATATTATTGATTGGCATTTCCCTCCACCATTTGCTCAAGTCTCCAAAGTACTGGCTGTGCTATCACAGCACATAAGTCATCTGGGGAGTGCAGTGGAGAAAGACCTTGGGTCTGCACAGGATATTGTGCCTTCTGAGTATGACTGGGAAGGTGAAGCTAAAACCTGCTGGTCTTGCAGTGTCTCAACTCTCTCACAGAGTTGGAGATTACAGAGGGTGGCTTTAAATGTCAAAGATTATTAATTATAATAACAATACAATATTTATCATCTTTTGAATTGACAGATTTTTCAAATTCACTTATTAGTTCTGGTAGGGTTTTAAAAATTTTTTCGGCCCCCCTATATCCCATTTCCACCAACACCTTACCTATTATTTTATTGTGAAGACTTCCTAAGCTTCCTTATGGGGTAGGAGGTAGGACTTTACTACAGGCCACATTGAAGACTGGCTGAAACAGGGAAGAGGTGAAAGCATCTCTCCAGGCTGGGCACAGTGGCTCACTCTTGTAGTCCCAGCACTTTGAGAGGCCAAGGTGGGTGAATGGTTTGAGCCCAGGAGTTCGAGACCAGCCTGGACAACATGGTAAAACTTCATCTCTACAAAATGTACAACAAATTAGCCAGGTGTGGTGGCACCCGCCTGTAGTCCCAGCTACTCAGGAGGCTGAGGTGTGAGGATTGCTTGAGCTCGGGAGGCGGAGTTTGCAGTGAGCTGAGATAGCACCACTGCTCTCCAGCCTGGACAACAGAGCCAGACCCTGTCTCAAAATAATTTTTTAAAAAAGCACCTCTTCATAAGACACGCCCACCAGTGCCACTGACATGTCAGTTTACCACTGCCATGATAGCACCCAGAAGTTACCACCCTTTTCCTACAAATTTCTGAACAACTCACCCCTTAATTTGCATGTACTTTAAAGTGGGTATAACTGTGACTGCAGAACTGTCGCTGAGCTGCTACTCTCAGCACACTGCCTGTGGGGTAGCCCTGCTCTGCAGGAGCAGTCAGGGAGCTATAACCCTGCCACAGCTTCAATAAAACTGTCTGCTACCATCGGCTAGCTCTTGAACTTGAATTCCTTCCTGGGCGAAGTCAAGAACCTGCCCTGCATCACTTATGCAAATAAAAACAAACACTATTATATATTCTTATTCATTCCTTTGTTACACAAAATGTAGCATGTATGTTTTACACACTGACACATACTGCCAACCTGACCTTAGGGAGGTGTACACCAAATCACATCTTACCGTATTTTGCCAAATGCCTTTTACTTCAAATACTCACCAAAATATTGAGTAGTATTATTTTTGGAAAAAAAAAAAAATCAAACCCAGAAGACACAATAGGTACACCTTTCCATTTGTTCAAATCTTCTTTTATGTCACTCAGAAAATTGCACATTTCTTGTGTTAAACTTGTTCCTAGAAATTTTATCTTTTTGGTTACTATTGTAAGACTTTTTCTATTAATCTATTGATTCCTAAATATTAATTTTGTAATCAGTCCCCTGACTAAAGTCTCTTATTATTTATAGTATTATTTATAGTAGTTTTCAAATTGGTTCCCTTGGGTTTTCCAGTTGAACCACTATATCATTATATCACTGTATTTCAGTGCTTGTGTTCAAGTAATCCTTATTTTATGTAATACTGGTCCCAAAGTGCAAAAGTAGTAATACTGATAATTCAGATATGCCAAAGAGATGCCATAAAGTTATTCCTTTAAGTGACAAGTTGAAAGTTCTCAATAAGAAACAAAAATCATATGCTGAGGTTGCTAAGATCTATGATAAGAACAAATCTATATATTGTCAGGTGCAGTGGCTCACACCTATAATGCCAGTACTTTGGAAGGCCAAGGCAGGAGGACTGCTTGAGCCTAGGAGTTTGAGGCCAGCAACGGCAACATAGTGACACCTTGTCTCTACAAATAAATAAATAAATAGCCAGGGATGGCGGTGCATAACTGTAGTCCCAGCTTCTAGGGAGGCTGAGGCAGGAGAATTGCTTGAGCCTGAGTCCAGGTTGTGAGGAACCAAGATTGCACCACTACACTCCAGCCTGGATGACAGAGTGAGACCCTAAAATTAACCATTTTAATGTGAACAATACAGGCTAGGTGCGGTGGCTCACGCCTGTGTGAGGTCGAGGCGGGCAGGTCACTTGAGGTCAGGAGTTCAAGAACAGCCTGGCTAACATGACGAAACCCTGTCTCTACCAAAAATACAAAAATTAGCTGGGCGGGGTGGCAGGCGCCTGTAGTCCCAGCTACTTGGAAGGCTGAGGCAGGAGAATCACTTGCGCCTGGGAGACGGAGGTTGCAGTGTGCCAAGATTGCGCCACTGCACTCCAGCCTGGGTGACAGCGCGAGATTCTGTCTCAAAAAAATAAAAAAATAACAAATAATGTGAACAATTAAGTGGCATTTAGTACATTCACAATGCTGTGCAGTCACCACCTCTCTCCAGCTCCAAAACACTTCATCATTCCAGAATAAATCCTGCAATCTCTAAGCAGCTACTCCTCATTCCTTCCTACCTAAAGCCTCTGGCAACCCCCAAGCTTTCTATGAATTTATCTATTCTGGATATTTCATATAAATGGACTAATGCAATTTTGAATGCCAGCTTCACTTAGCATTATACTTTGAAGGTTCATCCACATTGTAGCATGTATCAGTACTTCATTCTTTTTTTTTTTTTTTTGAGACTGAGTTTTCACTCTGTCATCAGGCTGGAGTACAGTGGCACGATGTCAGCTCACTGCAACCTCTACCTCCCAGGCTCAAGTGGACCTCCCACCTCAGCCTCCCTAGTAGCTGGGACTATGGGTGTGTGGCACCACACATGGCTAATTTTTGTATTTTTTGTAGAGACAGGTTTTCATCATGTTGCCCAGGCTGATCTCGAACTCCTGAGCTCAAGTGATCCACCAGCTTCAGCCTCCCAAAACGCTGGGATTACAGGCGTGAGCCACCGTGCCTGACCCCTTCATTCCTTTTTAAGGCTGAATAATATTTCACTGCATGCACATACCACAAAATTGTTTATCCATTTATCCATTAGTGGACATTTGGGTTATTTCTACATGTTGGCTATTGTGAATAGTTCCATTATGAACATTTGTTTACAAGGATATGAGCACTTATTTTAAATTCTTTTTGGAATATAGCTAGGAGTATAATTGCTAGGTCATTTGGTAATTTTATGCTTAACTTTTTAGGGAAATGACGAACTCTAAGAGTTATCTGACTCAAATTAGGGGAGAGCAAATTCAGGCTGAAAGCACAGGGGTAAATGGATACTTCTTTAAAGGGAGATATTTCAGTGGGGTTTCCTAGTAATCAATGCAGATATAATCATATTTACCATTTTTATAAATCTTGGAGAAGGAGTACAAAATTAAGTGAGTGTAACGATAACATAAGATGAAGTGCAGGGCAAAAGGAGACAGCCCTCGGGAAGGTGTCATGAAGCTGTATCATTGTTCAGAACATTAGAACAGTATGAGCAAATGTTAGCAAAAAGAGCACCACTACGGTGTGAGAATATGAACGCTGATACTCATGATACAGAAAACAGCTCTCAGTCATAATTGATTGTTCCCATTAGGAATACCTTTAGTGAATTACTATACATGACCAGGAAGAATACTAGACAAAAGAAAGGGACAGTTTTAAAGAAAACTTGCAATTATAACTCAGGCATACAAAAAACTGTAACTTTGTTTTTATTCTTTTAACTGATTCCACCCTTGCTGAGGAGTAACCGTTTTTTTCTGCGGCAATAAACACAAATTCTTGCCAACTAAATGTTACTGTGTCATTCTGGAGTACAAACTGGTCTCTCCAGGTTCTCCAGACTCTTTCGTGTTTATCCCAGTGTGGCATTTTTTACTGGAATAATGACAGACAATGGATTTGCCTGCTCTATCAGCTAGTTTAGACCAAAATGACTGCAAATGTGTCTAATTCCTTCTTTGTTAAAGGATGTATTAGACAAAGGGACTCAAGATTAAAAAAATATGAGACATGAGAGCCTTTCAGTCATTTTAAATATGGACCACTATGAACAGGAAGAGGCTCTTCCATGTTGTCTCTGGCTCTCTAACTAGACCCCTTTTAAGTGTTAGAAGGTAGAGATCCAAACACAGAGGGTGAAAGCCTTTGAAACACCAATGTCAGGCTGGGCAAGGTGGCTCGTACCCATACTCCTAATGTTTGAGGCCAGGAGTTTGAGACCAGTCTGGGCAACATAGGAGATCCCGTCTCTACAAAAAATACAAATGTTAGCCAAGCGTGGTGGCACATGCCTGTAGTCCCCAGCTACTTGAGAAGCTGAGGCTGGAGGATCTCTTGAGCCCAGGAGTTTGAGATTGCAGTGAGCTATAATTGTGCCACCAGACTCCAGCCTGGGTGACAAAGTGAGACCTTGTCTCCAAAAAACAAAAAAAGTAAGAGAAAGAAAAGAAACACCAATGCCAAATATTTCTAAAATTCGTATGGAACCAAGAAAGAGCCTGCATAGCCAAAGCAAGACTAAGCAAAAAGAACAAATCTGGAGGCATCACACTACCTGATTTCAAACTATACTATAAGGCCATAGTCACCAAAACAGCGTGGTACTGGTATTAAAATAGGCATACAGGCCAATGGAATAGAATTGGGAACCCAGAAATAAAGCCAAATATTTAGTCAACTGATCTTTGACAAAACAAACAAAAACATAAAGTGGGGAAAGGACACCCTTTTCAACAAATGGTGCTGGGATAATTGGCAAGCCACATGTAGGAGAATGAAACTGGATCCTCATCTCTCACCTTACACAAAAATCAACTCAAGATGGATTAAAGACTTAAATCTAAGACTTGAAACTATAAAAATTCTAGAAGATAACAATGGGAAAACCCCTCTAGACATTGGCTCAGGCAAGGATTTCATTACCAAGAACCCAAAAGCAAATCCAATAAAAACAAATATAAATAGTTCAGACTTAATTAAACTAAAGAGTTTTGCATGGCAAAAGAAAGAGTCAGCAGAGTAAAGAGACAACCCATAGAGTGGGAGAAATCCTTCACAATCTCTACATCTGACAAAAGACTAGTATCCAGAATCTACAACAAACACAACAAATTAGCAAGAAGAAAAAAAACAATCTCATCAAAAAGCAGGCTAAGGACACGAATAGACAATTCTCAAAAGAAGATATACAAATGGCCAACAAACACCTGAAGAAATGCTCAACATCACTAATGATCAGGGAAATGCAAATCGAAACCACAATGTGATACCACCTTACTCCTGCAAGAATGGCCATAATAAAAAAATAAAAAAAAAACACACAGTAGATGTTGGCATGGATGTGGTGGTGATCAGGGAACACTTTTATACTGCTGGTGGGAATGTAAACTAGTACAGTCACCATGGAAAACAGTGTGGAGATTCTTTAAGTAACTAAAAGTAGAGCTACCATTTGATCGAGCAGTCCCACTACTAGGTATCTACCCAGAGGAAAAGAAGTCATTATATAAAAAAGATACTTGCACGCATATGTTTATAGCAGCACAATTCACAATTGCAAAATTGTGGAACCAACCCAAATGCCCATCAATCAACAACTGGATAAAGATATTGTGGTATATATATGATGGAATACTACTCAGCCATAAAAAAGATTGAATTAACAGCATTTGCAGTAACCTGGATAAGACTGGAGATTATTATTCTAAGTGAAGTAACTCGGAAATGGAAAATCAAACATTGTATCTTCTCACTGATATGTGGGAGCTAAGCTACAGGGATGCAAAGGTATAAGAATGATACAACGGATTGTGGGGACTTGGGGGGAAGAGTGGGAGGAGGGCAAAGGATAAAAGACTACAAACATGGTGCAGTGTATAGTTAGTTCTTGGGTGATGGGTGCACCAAAATCTTACCAATCACTACTAAAGAACTTCCTCATGTAATCAAATACCACCTGTACCCCAATAACTTATGGAAAAAATAAAAATTTTAAAAATCCATTCTTTTGGCTTATGAATACATTTTCCTCCATCATCGAGAATATATTATCACAATTTTGTGTTTTTACTTAATACTTTTTTCTGATAAAATGTTATAATTATTTGCTAGATTAGGGCAAAAACTGTTTCTGATATAATTATAGTGGCCGTGTAAATGTAATAGGATGATGCTCTCTTCTCATACCTTCTTAAACCATAACAAATGGGAGAGTCGAGCTATTTTACCTTTCTACTAGTAACTTATACAAAATTCATTATCTTTTGCTCATTTTACAGTGGCAGATTGCTAAATATTGTGCCAGATAAAGAGGATTTTAAAAAAATGATAGGTTTGTGACCTGGAACACTTACAGTCAGGGAGAGGGACTGGACACAGTCAATAAGCACATAATTAGTTTTATATGTGAAGATATGATAGACACAGCTCTGAAAACATACTTACACAGTGTTATGAAAGCACAGAAGAGGGCATGTAACCCAGAACTGGGGATGGGGTGGGGAAAGAGGACTCAGGTAATGCATGGTAGTGAAGTGATGTTGGAATTGAGTTTGAAGGATACATTGTAGGGTGCCAAGTGAAGAAATGGTGAAAGACATTTTAGGCATAGGACTGACCTAAGCAATGGCACAGAGGTATAAAAATAAAGCATGATCGTAGGATTTCAGAACATTCAGCAATATACAGCACAGAACATGTGTTGGAAGAGGCACAAGAGGATGGAGAAGTCTTTTTCAATATGTAGCTTTAAATCAGTTTTTTTTAATCAGAAAGCTTTTGTTGAATTATAGTTGTTCGTATTTGTTATATTCCCTGATTTTTTAAAACCCTGGGACTCTTATTACATATATGTTGGCTCTTCTTTATTTTCAAGAGGAGATATCTTCGATATTGGCTATTTTCTCTCAAATCCTTTTTATCTTTCTTTTTATGTGCAAATTTTCTTCCTTTTCACATTAAGGCATCATCTATTGTGTTTATTCTACTTGTGTTTCTTTTAATTTGGTTTTCATTTATGAAACGATCTTTTATGTCTAATTATTTTCTCAATTTTGTCACTCATGCTGTTTTTCTAATTCTGATTTTTCTTCATCCCATGTATTATTTTATTTGAATGTCTTTTAGCTTGTTTTAAAGTAACAAGTTACAGTTTTGATCTATTGCATAGGCTCATCCTGGCATGTGTTCATTAGTTGTAGGCATGTTATCCTATATATTATTCCATTTTTATTACAATAATTTTATATCAGATTGATCTGGATACTTTCTGTTGCATTTTTTTTTCTTCTTTTTTTTTTTGAGTCAGAGTCTTGTTTTGTCACCCAGGCTCCCAGACTGAAATGTAGTGGCAAGATCATGGCTCAATGTAGTCTGGAACTCCTGGGCTCACGCAATCCTCCCACCTAGGCCTCCTAAGTAGTTGGGACTACAGGTGCATGCAACGACGCCCAGTTGTTGTTTTTTTTTTTTTTTGGTAGAGACAGGGCCTCGCTATGTTGCCCAGGCTGGTCTTGAACTCCTGGCCTCAGGTGATCTTCCTGCCTTGGCCTCCCAAAGCACTGAGATTACAGGCGTGGGCCACTGCACCCAGCCTCTGCTGCTCATTTTTATCTGAGATTTGTTTCTCTGAACTTTTAGAAGGCAGTATTGTTCAGATGAGGTGTTCCAACCTCAAAGAGTTCTTTCTTCTGTTTTTGTGTACTGTTCAAATAAATGGCAGCTTACTTTCTGGGATTTCCTGGCTCTATCTCCTTGACCCTCCAAATTTTGTTCTGCTCTTCCTTGTTTCCTTTGGTCCCGATATTGTCCCTGTCCTGCTGAATTTTAATTACACTCCTCAGTTTTTCTTCAATGTGGAAGTCCTGTGAGGTCAGTCTCGTGAGAATAAGGTGCTATACTTCCACAGCCTTCTCAGACTTTTTTGGGGATGGCCTTCCAATTGCCAGTTAGTGGAGTGAGCAGAACTCCTCCTGGTTTCTGTGGCTGTTCTCAGAATGCCCTAGTTCACTTTCCAGTAATACTTTCTTGGGAACATTTTGGGGTTTTCATTTTCTCAGGTCCCCCAGGCACACCATCTTTCCTCTGCTTCCTCTCACACAGATGCTGATACTGTGGAGGTTTGGGGCTGTTGTTTTGGCCCGCTCCCTGATATTTTCTGGGTTTGTCACCTAGTTTTTTTTATAAGTATGATCTACATGGTTTTGGTTTCACTATCTAGTTACTCTGTCTTTATTTGAACACTAGGGAAAATTCACTATGCCAATCTCACACATTGTGTGATTCCATTTATATAACATTCTTGAAATGACAAAATTATAGAGATGAAAATCAGATTAGTGTTGCTAGGGCTTAGAGATGTTGTGCAGGGCAGTAATGGGGAAGAGTGTTATGGTGATAGAATAGTTCTGTATGTTGAGTGAAGTGGTGGTTATATGAATCTATACATGTGATAAAATGGTGCACACCATTTTATTTTTGCCAACGTCAAATTCCTGGTTTTGATACTGTACTATAATTATGTAAGATGTAACCACTGGGGGAAACTGGATGAAGGATACACCAGACCTCTCTGTACTATCTGCAATTTTCTGTGAATCTATAATAATTTCAAAATTTAAAAAATGTTTAAAACAGGAGTGAAGTATTGATACATGCAATAACGTGGATGAGCCTTGAAAACAGTATACTACATGAGAGAACCAGGCACAAAAAACCACACATTGTATGATGCAGATTACATGAAATGTCCAGAACAGGCCTATCTATAGATAGAAAGCAGATTAGAGACTGCCTAGAATGGGAGATGAAGTCAGGGAGAGGGCAGAGTAGGAAGTGAATGCTAATGGGGATGACGCTTTTTCTAAAATTCTAAAATCAGATAGTCATGTTGATCGCTCAACTCTGTGATGCTAAAAAGTCACTGAACTGTATATTTTAAATGGGTGGATTTTGTGGTATGTAAGTTATATAACAACTCAATAAAGTTGTTTTAAACCATTAAAACTAGTACCCAGATGTAATGGCCCACCTCTATAATCCTAGCACTTTGGGAAGCCAAGGTGGGAGGATTGCTTGGGCCCAGGAATTGAAGACCACCTTGGGCAACATAGTGAGACCCTATCTCTACAAAAAATAATTTTTAAAAAATTAGCCAGGCATGGTGGTGCATGCCTGTAGTCCCAGCTATTCAGGAGGCTGAGGCAGAAGATCACTTGAGCCTAGGTGTCCAGGCTGCAGTGAGCCATGATCGCACCACTGCAATCCAGCCTGGGCAACACAGTGACACCCTGTCCCAAAAAGTTTTTTACAATACTGTCCATACCAAGTATTGGTGAGGATGTAGAAAAGTTAGAACTCTCATTCACTGTTGATGGGAATGTAAAAATGATACAACAGATTTGGGAAACAATTTGGAAGTTTCTTAAAGAAAAAAAAATTGAGCATAAGCCTGCCATATGATTCAGCCATTCCACTGATAGGAATTTATCCAAGAGAAAGGAAACATATGCCCATAAAGACTTGTTCTTGAACATTCATAGCAGCTTTATTTGTAATGGTCAAAAAAATGAAAACAATCCAAATGTGCATCCATGGGTGAATGCATAAACTGTGGTATAACCATACAATGGAATACTACTGAGTGATGAAAAGGAATTAACTATTGATACATGCCATGATATGGATGAATCTCAAAATAATTATGCTCAGTGAAATAAGCCAGACAAAACAGTAATATATATCATTTCATTTGAATATCATTGGTTACCAGGCAGGGAGGCAGAGGAATTAAAAAAAAGGAATCACACACTTTTGGAGCAAGCTTTTGGATGTGACTGTATGTTCATAATCTTGACTGTGATGGTTTCATGGGTATATACATATGTCAAAGCTTATAAATTATATACTTTAAACAAGTGCAGATTATTTTATACCAAGTATACCTCAATAAAGCTGCTTTAAAAAAACTATGCTACCATCATCTTCCTAAAATCAGCAATCATGTTTTTAATTCTCAAGAATTATTTCTTGTTCTTTGTTACTGTTTCACATTATAACTCTTTTTTAAATTAAAAAAAAAGCTGTATCTTTGAGAATATGAATTATTTGTTGTTGTTTCTAATCTATTTCTTGAATTGTCTCTGGTGTCAGATTTTTTTCTATTTTTTTTTTAATTTTGATTTTCCAATTGTATGCTATAGACCTTTCTCAGTGTCTGGTGATCTTTGGTTTTCTACTCATATTGTAAAAATAGAAAAGAAGACATCTCACTGAGGACCAGGTACATGGAAGGCCTGTATTGTTTTGGGTAAAGTGCAGGAATCTTCCTTTACAATGAAGTTCTCAAATTACAGAATGAGGAGGGCTTTAGGTGAGGTGCCGACATCACACTAGCTGCCTCCAGACTCTGTGTTCTATTCTTTTTAGAAAAATATTCTGGGCTGTCTGTGCTAGGACTTGGGTAGAAGAGATTGTCATTTCAATTACCCTTCTGTGTTTAGCCTCAACATTCACTTCCACTTTCATTACTCACTGAAGCAGTCTCTCTCTCCTCCCTTATCTGATGAAGCTGTCCCTCCCTTGCTTGAAAACACATCTATCTATCCCCTTTCTTTGCAAGAGAAAGACAATCCTCTCTAACTAAAGGCAAATCCCAGTAAGCTTTTAGAGATAAAAGTTCAAGTCAAATCTAGGAAAAGCTTTACACACAAAAATAAATATAGGGATATTGTCCTTTTATAGCAGAACTGGATTCTGTGTCTGCCCACTAAATAAGGAGGAATATAATTTTAGTTTGGGACTGAATTTACTGATGTGGATGTCCTTACGATTTTGGACTCATTATGCTAGCAGCAGGGAATAGTTCTAACAATATGCTCAGCTGGTTAACCAAAACTCAGACCCACCCTGGTGTTCACTTGACAATGGACCACACTAAGTTGAGGGGCCAGAAGTTTCTTGAAATAATGCACAAGTACATAGGAAGCTCCTTCCCTTAGCATTTATGAGCCACAGCCAATGGATCCAATGGTGTTCCATAAATGAGTGGCAATTGTGAATGTGATAGGAAATCTGTGACAGGTCTCAATAGGAATTACAGCAGAGGCCCCTAGAGTAATGGAGCAAAGTCACTGCCTCATAAGCAAGTGATTCTTTTCACTTTGGAAAACTGCTCTAGCCTTGCTCTGGGAATCTGGGGGAGTCCAAGGGCTAAGGTCAAAACTGACCACTGTGAGTTGTCTCAGCTACCTAGCTATGAAGTTGGGCATTCTATGCAACATTTTAACATAAGCTATAAGAGGTATAAAATACAGAATGAGGCTCCAGCCATAGCTGAAGATACAATAAGCTGTCTGAATATAAGTAACACATGCTCCCACCATGCCTACTCTGGCAGCTTGCCTTAGAGAATAGCAGAATGCCCTGCTGAAGAGCCAATTGTGCCAGGTGGGACAACACCTCATGAGGATGGGGCAATGGCATGCAGGATCTATTATATGTTCTGAATCATGAACCAATGTATGCGTATGTGTGGCTTCTCCTGTAATTAGAATATACAGCTACGGAAACAATGGGGTGGAAGTGGGATCATACCTTTCACGATTAAGTCTAATGTGTTTATTACTCATCAAATTATTGCTTCTCCTCTCCATGACTTGGGGCTCTGCTGACTTGGCATTTGGGGATCCAAGAGATAACTGCTTCTATAAGAAGACAAAGCAATGTTTCCACTGCTGGTCATTTGGGGCTCTTATACGACAGGCAAAAAAAAAAAGAAGGTCATAATGTTGACTGGGATGACTGATCCTGAATAATCTTGATCATCGTGGGAAAGAAGTTTGCTGCTTCAAAATGGGGATGGGGAAATCTTTTTAAAATTTTGATATAGAGTCTCACTCTCTCACCCAGGGTGGAGTGCAGTGGCACCTTCATGGCTCACTGTAGCCTTGACCTCAGGATAGGAAAATCTTAATAGAACTCAGGTCTGCTATTCTAGAGGAGGTCTTAAACAACCATATCCAATGGAAAAAGTTAATGGAAGACTGCTATATCCCTGTAAGGACAGATTTACCAAGGATGTAATTCTTATGAGCTGAGTTTGGTAAGAAACTCCAACTTACTGAGTTCTTTTGTGAAGGCAAAGGGAACATGACACAAATTATGGAGAGGAAAATTTATGCATATCAACCACAGCCCCATAAGCAATTACAGAATAGAGACTATCACCTCTACCCATATTTCTTTCCTCATTGGGTATATATTTATACATTTTAATGAATTTTAAAATTCTTCATCCCCACTTATACTATTTATATTTGGTATGTAAAAGTGTTTATACAATTTCTTTTTTTCTTTTTAAAAATATCAGGTTTACTGAGGCCTAATTTCTTTTTTTTTAACAGGGTCTCACTCTGTCGCCCAGGCGGGAGTGCAGTGGTACGATCTTGGCTCACTGCAACCTCTGCCTCCTGGGTTCAAACGATTCTTGTACCTCAGTCTCCCAAGTAGCTGGGATTACAGATGCCTGCCACCACGCCTGGCTACTTTTTGTATTTTTAGTAGAAACAGGGTTTCATCATGTTGGCCAGGCTAGTCTTGAACTCCTGACCTCAGGTGATCAGCCTCCCAAAGTGCTGGTATTACAGGCATGAGTCACCGCACCTGGCCAAATTTTTTTCAAATATTTTAAATCGGCAATTGATTGAATCTGAAGATTCAGAACCTCAGAGGGAGACTATGTTGTTCAGAAGACTTACTGATTTGATTAGCTCAAGACATTTTAAAGTATGCATGGTGAAATTTTAATGGTAACCACGAAATAATAAAATTAGAATGTATAATTTCCAAACCAATAGAGAGAAGATACATACAAAAGAAAGAAAAGAAAGGACGAAGGAGGGGGGAAGGAGGGAAGGAGGAAAGGAGGCAGGGAGAGAGGGAGGAAAGGAAGGAAGGAAGGAAGGAAGGAAGAAAGGAAGGAAGGAAGGGCAAAAATCTAAAATGAGACAAGAAATGTGTATATGTGTGTGGTGGGGGGAATATAGTGAAAAGGGGACAAAGCGCAAAGCAAGGTGATGGAAATAAGGCCAAATATATCATAATTACAATAAAGTTGATGACCTAAAAGTGCCTTTTAGGACAGAGATACTTAAATTTGAAATAAAAACAAAGTCCAATAATATACTGTACAATAGGCTCACTTAAAACATAAGTCAACAGAGAGGTTGAAAGTAAAAAGATGAAAAAGACTAATTCAGACAAATACTAACAAAAGAAAGCTGAGGTAGTTATATTAACATTAGAGAAAATGGATTTTAAGACAAAAACATTATTAGGAAGGAAGAAGTTTGTTATATAATTTTAAAAATATGCCAGGGGTTTACAAGTATGCAAAAAATTGGTTAAAAAAATAAAAAAGATTTGAATAACACAATTAATTTGTTTTGTTTTGTTTTGCGTTGTTTTTGGAGGCAGGGTCTCACTCTGTCACCTATGCTGGAGTGCCATGGTGCGATCTCGGCTCACTGCAACCTCTACCTCCTGGGTTCCAGTGATTCTTCCACCTCAGCCTTCCCAGTAGCTGGACTACAGGCATGTGCCACCATGCTTAGCTAATTTTTGTATTTTTTGGTAGAGACGGGGTTTTGCTATGTTGGCCAGGCTGGCACGATTAGTTTTTGATCACACAATAGAATACAATAGAACCCCTCATCTAACAATTAGGGAATATTCATTCTTTTCAAGCACATGTGGAACATTTATAAAAATTAAATACCTACTAGTCCATAAAGTGTCAGCAAATTTCAAATAACTGCTATAATAATAACATTCTCTGATGGTACTATAATTAAATGAAATGTTAATAATAAAGAAAAAGGCTGTCTGTGCTGGCTCACACCTGTAATCCCAGCACTTTGGGAGGCTGAGGTGGGCAAATCACCTGAGGTCAGGAGTTCAAGACCAGCCTGGCCAACATGGTGAAACCCTGTCTCTACTAAAAATACAAAAATTAGCCAGGTGTGGTGGTGTATACCTGGAATCCCAGCTATGTGGGAGGCTGAGACACGAGAATCACTTGAATCCAGGAGGTAGAGGGTGCAGTGAGCCAAGATCACACCACTGCATTCCAGCCTGGGTGACAGAGGGAGACTCTGTCTCAAAAAAAAAAAGAAAGAAGAAACTCTCCATGTATTTAGAAATTTAAAAACACACCCCTAAAAATGTCAATACTCCCCAGAGTGATATATAAGCTTAATAAAATTTCTACTAAAATCCCTCAAGGTTTTATGTAGAATACACAAAATGATTCCCAAATTTATGTGAAAAGGCAAAGGAACTAGAATAGCCAAAATAATTTGGAAAAAAGAATAAAGTGAGGGAACCAGTCTTCCCAATTTCAAGAGTTTTATAGAGCTACACCTATCATGACTGTGTGGTACTGGAAGAGGGAGAGATACAGATCAATATAACAGGATAGAGAACTCAGAAATAGACCTACACAAAAATGTCTAACTGATTTTTGACAAAGGTGCAAAAGCAATTCAATGACAAAAAGATAGCCTTTCCAACATATGGCACTGGAGTAGTTGAAGATCCATATGCAAAACAAACAAACAAAAATCCATGAACTTTGAAGTAAGTCTCATACTTTCTACAAATATTAACTCAAAATAGATCACAGACTTAAGTGTAAAGCATAAAACTACAAAACTTAGGAAAAAAAATTGGAGAAAATATTTGAGACCTAGCACTAGCAACGATTTATTAGATTTGACACCAAAACGTAATTCATAAAAGGAGAGATCGATAAATTGGACTCTACAAAAATAAAAAAAACTGTTGCTCTCTCAGAAACCCTGTTGACAAGATAAAAAGAAAGGCTAAAAACTGAAGAAAACCATATATCCAACAAAGGACTAGTATCCAGAATACACTCTCAAAAGAACTCTCAAAACTCAACAGTAAAAAATAATCCAATTAGATGCCAAATGAGCACATATAAAGATGTTTAATATCATTAGCCATTAGGGAAATGCAAATTAAAGCCACAATAAAATATCAGCATATACTCTCTCTAGTTAAAATAAAAAATTTTGACAACATCAAATGCTGGCAAGTATGCAGAGAAACCAAATCATTCATACATTGCTGGTGGGAATGTAAAATAGTAGAGCTGAATTGAAAAACAGATTGGCAGTTTCTTAAAAAAAAAAAACAAACTAAATGAAATATGACTCAACAATTACACCCCTAGGCATCTATCTCAGAGAAATAAAGACTTATATTCACCTAGTAACTTGTATATGAATATTCATAGCAGCTTTATCTGTAAATCCTTAAACTAGAAACAACTCAGATGTTCTTCAGTGGGTGAATAAAGAGTGGTACATCCATATTATGGATTATTCCTTAGCAATAGTAACAAATTATTGATAAAGGCAATAATCTGGATAAACCTCCAGGGAATGATGCTGAGTGAAAAAAAATCCCAAAAGGTTATATATTGCAAGGTTCCATTTACACAATTCTTGAAATAACAAAATTATAGAAATAGAGAACAGATTAGTGGTTGCCAGGGCTTAAGACAGTTATAGGAAGGAAATGCAAGTGGCTGTAAAAGAACAACACAAGAAGAGATCCTTGTGGTGATGGAATTGTTCTGTATCTTGACTGCATTAATGTCAATAAGATTGGAGCTGCATTTAGAATGGTGGAGTAGGGATTGCCAAAAACTGATTTCTCCAGAAAAGCAATGAGAGCACTGGCAAAAAAATTATTAAAATCAGTATTTTTAGAACTCTGAAAATTAACCAAAGGCTCACAAAAGTCTGAGGAGTATTTTCTCTCTCTCTCTCTCTCTCACACACACACACACATACAAATGGCTAAATCTCATAAGAAGAGCAAGCTTGATGGCATTTTAACTTGTCCTATTGCCATCCCTCTTTCTGCAGTTCCACAGTAGCCTTGGAAACCAACAATCTTCAATCATGGTAATCCTGAAAATCAGCAACCTAGCAGTCACTGAAGGGGGCAGAATGGGCTTGGAGTTCCCCTAAATGCTCATCTTCCGTGAGTTAATCTTTGACTTGTCTGGCAGTTTCCCAGAAACCACAGGGGCTCTCAGGGTTGGTCTTTATTGGAACTGACTCAGGGTTAATT
Source organism: Macaca mulatta (assembly GCF_049350105.2). Taxonomy (NCBI): domain Eukaryota; kingdom Metazoa; phylum Chordata; class Mammalia; order Primates; family Cercopithecidae; genus Macaca; species Macaca mulatta. The sequence continues at coordinate 146,078,533 of NC_133409.1, read as the reverse complement.
CACTGTGAACAGCCTTTTCTTTGGAGTATTTATTGAAAACGATTAGTGGCAACTGTTTAACATCTCGGGTGCCTGAGGTGATAACAGTTGCGGGAAGAAAAGATTATAAGGAAAAACTGAGGAATAAGATTTTTTTTTTTGAGATGGAGTCTTGCTCTGTTGCCCAGGCTAGAGTGCAGTGGCACGATCTCTGCTCACTGCAAACCTCTGCCTCCTGAGTTCAAGTGATTCTCCTGCCTCAGCCTCCTGAGTAGCTGGGATTACAGGCATGCACCACCATACTCAGCTAATTACTGTATTTTTAGTAGAGACAGGGTTTCGCTATGTTGACCAGGCTGATCTCGAACTCCTGGCCTCAAATTATCTGCCCACCTTGGCTTCCCAAAGTGCTGAGATTACAAGCATGAGCCACTGGGCCCAGCTGGATTAAGAAATTTATAAGTGTGTTTGGAAAACTTAATCAGATTCCTGGAAATGTAGACAACCACATGCATATACAGGTGACCACACGCATGTACAGGCTGTATTCCTGCCCAGAACTATGTGTACCCAGGAAAGGTTTGAGAAGACCTTAATCTCTAACCACTGGCAGACCTTGAGGTTCTGCACAAGCAGAAGTAAAGACTAAAGCAGAATTGTCTAGTGTGTGGTAGAGCTTTATGGATATATCCCAACACACACAGAGACCTTTGGCAAAGGCTGGGAGACTTATCAATTCAAAGCATTTAAGAAAATATCTGTCCATTTATTACCTGATCACTAAGCTAAACAAGCAGAGGCTATAGTGGCCAAACGTTATAAAGAACACAGACTTTACAGAATTAATTTAGGAAAGTAACTAGACAAACAGAAGCAAGAGCAATTGCAACAGTAAATTCTGGGGAGGAGGGGGAATCTGATTTCCAGAGTTGTCACATTTTATTATTTAAAACATCCAGTTTTAAATAAAAGTGTATGAGATATGCAAAGAAACAGGAAAAATAACCTATACACAGTGAGGGCTGGGTCAGGGGAAGCAATGAATAGAAACTGTCAGGAAGCCCTGATGTTGGATTTAGTAGACAAAGACTTTAAATAGGATAGTATAAAGATGTTTAATTAAAGAAAACTGTATCTAGAGAACTAAAGAAGAGCATGAGAATAATGTCTCACTATAAAGAAAATATTGATAAAAAGATAAAACTATAAACGAGGACCAAGCAGAAATTCCAGAGCTGAAAAGTACAATAACTGAAATGAAAAATTCACTAGAAGAGCTCAATAGTAGATTCAAGCTAGCAGAAAGAAGTATTAGCAAACTGGAAGAAAGGTCAATTGAGATGCCCCAATATGAAAAACAGAGAGAAAAAGAATAAAGAAAATGAACAGAACTTCAGAGATCTGTGAAACACCATGAAGTGTACTATCATACATATAAAGGAAATCAAAGAAGCACAGGAGAGTGACCTAAAAATAATACTGGAAAAAAAAAAGGCCCAAACTCCCCAAATTTGTGAAAAACATGACACATTTAAGAAGTTCAGCAAACTCAAAATAAGATAAACTCAAAAAGATTTGCCCCTAGACACATTATAGTCAAACTGTTGAAAGCAAAGGACAAAGGGAATCTTGAAAGCAGTGACAGAGAAGTAATTCATCACATATAACGGATCCTTGGTAAAACTAACAGCTGATTTCTCATTAATGTCAATATCTTGATTGTGATATTTTCTATAGTTTTACAATTAGGAGAAATTTTACAAATTGGGAGAAACTGGGTAAAGTGTACATAGGATCTCTTTCTATTATTTCTTACAGTTGCATGTGAATCTATAATTATCTCAAAATTTAATTTAACATACTCCTGAAACAATACTTGAGTCCAAGATGAAACTGTAATAAAAGTGTAAAAATTATTTAGAAGTGAACAATATTAAAAATACTAAGTATCAGCACTTGGGAAACAAAATAGTAGTGGTAATTCAAGGTAAACTTAAATAGTCTTGTATGCTTATATTGGAAATTAAATCCTGAAAATGACATAATTAAGCACCCAACTGATGACAGTAGAAAATAAAGAATGAACTCAAAGAAAGTAAAAGGAAGCATATAAAAATTATTAAAGCAACAATCAAGAACATACAATAGCCAGGCACAGTAGTGTATACCTGTAGTCCTGACTACTTGGGAGGCTGAGGCAAGAGGATCATTGGAGCCCAGAAATTTGAGTCCAGTCTGGATAACACAGTGAGATACTATCTATAAAAACAAAATAAAATGGTATTTTAAAAAATAATTTTAAAAAGTACGATAGAGGGGATCAATACCAAAAGCTTGTTATATAGGGAAGAAACTAATAAAATTGACAAACTACAGGGGGCAGGGGGAGGGGAGAAGAGAGAGGGAGAAAAAAATATTAGTAATGCAGAGGGGGCATAACTACAGATGAACCATAGATGAAAAAAAAAAAAGTTTTTAAAACTTAGATGAACAAAATCTTAGGAAAACATACTTCAAGAAGAAATAAGTCCTATGACGAGTAAAGAAATTGAAGTTAGTAAGAATTTTCTTACAATGAAGCCATCAAGATTACATAATTTATATGATCCGAATGTCCCCTAAAACTCATGTTGTTTCATGTTGAAGCAGTCTCACCAATATAATAGTATTAAGAGGTAGGTAATTCGTCTGTGTCAAAACAGGGAGGATAATAAAACAAAGAGGTAACCCCTTTAGCTAATGATTAATTCATGAAGTGGAGTCCTCATGAATGAGATTAGTGACTTTATAAAAGGGCCCAAAGAACTAGTCAGTTCCTTTTGCCCTTTCATCTCTTCTGCCATGTGAGGACATAGTGTTCATCCCCTGAAGGAGGCAACAACAAGGCGCTAACTTGAAAGCAGAGACTAGGTCCTCATCAGACACCAAACCTGCTGGCACCTTGATCTTGGACTTTCCAGCTTTCAGAACTGTGAGAAAATAAATTTCTTTTCTTCGTAAATTATCCAGTGTCAGGTATTTTGTTACAGCAGCAGAAACGCAGTAAGACAGTGAATTCTACCAACTTTTTAAGAAACAGTTTATTCCAATCTTATAAAAACTCTTACAGAAAATAGAAAAAGAGAAAATAAGCCCAACTCACTTATGAGGTAAAAGACAATCTCACTCTGGAGCCTATATGTAAAAATATTAAAGTATTAGCAAACCAAATCAGTGAGATATTTTAAAAAGGTAATATATAATGACAAAGTCAGGCTAATCCAGGGATGCAAGAATGGTTTAATATATATTATATATTTTTTGTAAGCAGAATTTTCCATTGCTAAGAGAATGGTTTAATATTAGAGAAACAATTCTTCACATTACAGATTAAAGGAGTACTTGATATGGAAAAAAACAAACTCAGTTTCTCCTACTATATCCTTACAACACAGAACACTTCTGTGACTCCAGATGTGCGGGGGTTTATACCCACACATCAAGCAAGCAATCAGTTCTGCAGCAGATAACATCTGAGTGTCTTTTAGTTCTATTTGATTCTGACATTATCTACCTGGAGTTCTCTACCCATAGGTTGAGAGATCAGTCCTACAAGACTCCTCTCCTTTGGATGCAAGTTACAAGCATAGATTGTGCTTACACTGTGCAACCTGAGTTTCTGACCAATTGGCTGTAAATTGAGGGTTCCCATGACTCCCTCCTAGGGTTTGATTAATTTGCTAGAACAGCTCACTCAGCTCAGGGAAACACTTTACTTACATTTATCCATTTATTACAAAAGATATTACAAAGGATATAGATAACAGCCAGATGAAAGAGATGCATAGGATGAGGTATGAGAGAAGGAGCATGGAGCTTCCATGCTCTCTCCAGGCCTGCCAATTTCCAGGAATCCTATCTGGAAGCTCTCTAAACCCAGTCCTCTTGGGTTTTTATGGAAGCTTCATTACATACACATGACTGATTAAATCATTAGCCATTGGTGATCAACTTGAGCTTCAGCTTCTCTCCCCTCCTCGGATGTTGGGAGGTGGGCTAAATATCCCAATTCTCTAATAATTCCTTGGTCTTTCCTGTGACCAGCTCCCATTCTGAAGCTACCTATGAGCTGACAGCCACTAGTCATCTCACTAGCATACAAAGCATCCCCTTATCAATTATGATTATAACCCCCTTATCATGAAATCCCCTCCAGAGATTTCAAGGGTTTTAGGGGCTGTATGTCAGGAAACAAGAATAAAGACCAAATATATACTTCACAATATCACAAGGAGAAAACCAATTATTATCTCAATAGATGCAGAGAAAGCATTTTGTGATGATAAAACAATTAAAAGTAGAAACGATTTTCCTTAATTTATTAAAGAGTATCTAACATACCTTTATAGAAAACATCATTCTTGATAGGGAAATGTCAGAAGCATTCCTCTTAACTATGTAATCAGGGCTGGGCATGGTGGGAAGCTGAGGCAGGAGGATTGCTTGAGCCCAGGAGTTCAAAACCAGACTGGGCAACATAGTGAGACCCTGTCTCTACAAAAAATACACAAATTTAGGCAGGTGTGGTGGCATGCACTTGTAGTCCCAGCTACTCAGGTCGCTGAGGTGGGAGGATTGCTTGAGCCCAGGAGTTCAAGGCTGCAATGAGCTGTGATCACACCAGTGCACTCCAGCCTGGGTGGCAGAGCAAGATGCTGTCTCAAATAAATAAATAAATAAAATAAATAACAAGATAAAGATTTATACTATCACTTTTTCTATCCAAAACTGTGCTAAAAGTTGGAGTGGGGTGGTGGAGACAGAGACAAAGACACAGACAGAGACAGAGAGAGAGAGAAATGATACAATATACATCCAGTGGACCCCAGTCTCTGGCTGGTCCCTTTAGATCCAGGCACCAGGCCTGCCTGCCCACTGATTCAGACACTAGGCCATGCTGTCCAGGGACTCCAGCAATAAGCCTTCTCATAGACCCCACCAGCTGGCCTGCCCAGAATCTCTGGATAAGCTGACTGGTGAAGGGCTTTCCTTGCTGAAGCCAGTGTGCAAAGACTGGAAGAGACGACTACTTTTTCAAATACACAGACATCAACACAAGGCAATGAGGATCAAGAATAATCAGGAAAACATGACACCACCACCGAAGGAACAAAATAAAGCACAGTAACTAACTCTAAAGAAACAGATCTATGAACTGCCTGACAAGAAATTAAAAATAATAATTTTAAAGTAGATCAGTGAGCTACAAGAGAACACAGACAACTAAGCAAAATCAGGAAAACAAGACATAAAGAAAATGAGTGAGATGTTCAACAGAGATAGAAACCATAAAAAGAACCAAACAAATTCTGGAGCTGAAACACACAATGACTGAACTGAAAAAATTCCATAGACACCTTCAATAGCAGATTCCATCAAACAGAAGAAAAAAACCTGTGAGCTCAAAAACAGGCATCTGAAATTATTTAGCCAGGGAAACAAAAAGAAAAAATAGTGGAAAAGAATGAAGAAAGCCCATGGGACTTGTGGGATACCATCCAGTGAACCAATGTATGTATTATGGGATTCCCAGAAGAAGAGAAAGATAAAGGGACAGAAATAATATTTCAAGAAATAATGAGAGAGAGCTTCCCAAATCTGGAGAAGGAAACGAACATCCAGGTCCATTAATTCCCCCCAAAACCCAAATAGTTAAAGAGATTTTTACCAAGACACATTGTACTCCAATTCCCAAAGAGAGAATTTTGAAAGGAGCAAAAGAAAAAGACTTGTCACATCCAAAGAAACTCCATAACACTATGAGTGAATTTCCCAGCAGAAACCCTGTAGGCTAGGAAAGACTAAGATGATATATTCAAAGTGCTGAAAGAAAACAACAACAATAAAAACTGCCAACTCCAGCAAAGCTATTCTTCACAAATCAAGGAGATATAAAGACTTTCCCAGACAAACAAAAGCTGAGGGAGTTCATCACCACTAGACCTGCCTTACAAATGCTAAGGAAAGTTCTTCAAAGTGAAACAAAAGGACATAGTCAAAGATATATCTGCACTCCACTATTCACTGCCACACTACTGACAATAGCCAAGATTTGAAATCAAAGTTTCCATCAATGGATAAATGGACAAAGAAAATGTGATAAACACACACAGTGAAATATTATTCAGCCTTAAACAGAAGGAAATCCACCAGGAATGGTGGTGGCTCATGCCTGTAATCCCAGCAGTTTGGGAAGCTGAAGTGGGAGGACTGCTTGAGCTCAGGAGTTTGAGTTCAGTCTTGGCAACCTAGTGAGACCTCATCTGTACAAAAAATTAAAAAAAAAATAGCCAGGTGTTGTGGCTCACACCCGTAGTCTTAATTACTTGAGAGGCTGAGGTGGGAGGATCACTTGAGCCTAGGAGATGAATCCAGCCTGGGCAACATAGTAAGACATTGTCTCTAAAAAAATTTAAAGAAGGAAATGCTGTCATTTGTGACAACATGGATGAACCTTGTAGGGTCCCCAGTTTCCCCTTTCTTTCTTTGTTCTGACTCAGAGACAGAGTGCCTTGACCATTCTATGGCCTGGCCAGCTGCATATTTTCTCGTACGGGCTTGAACCCAAGCTGGGACCTTGAACGTCTCCATGAACTGATATATTTGTTTAGGTTGTTGTCCAAAACACTGAAACATCAACAAATTGCTAAATATGTAGAAAATAGCCTTGGCCCTGAGCTAAACTCCTTAAACCCCCATATAAGCTTTATAACCCAACCTCTTTGTTGACATACCTAGGTAGAACATCTTTTTTCTCACTGTCCATCATGAGGACTGCTGATGCACTCTGCACGTAAGTTCCCCTGATTAGTGCTTTAGACTGATCATTTTGGCATTTAATGCTTCTTTCTTTGGAATCCCTACTCTCTCCATGTCAGGATGGTTTGGTCAGTCCCTTGCAAGAACTTCTCTGCTGCCACTTTTGTGGGAACTTCAGCACTGGACTTGACTAGATAGAACAAATGTGGAGGACATTATGCTAAGTGAAATAAGCCCGAGACAGGCTTGTGGTAATCATTTCACAATGTATACAAATATCAAAACACCATATTGTATACCTTAAATATGTACAATTTTTACTTCTCATGTCTCAGTAAAGCTGGGGGGAAAAAGAAATTAAAGGTCTAATGTTTGAAAGAGAGGACTGAAACTATTATTCACAGATATATAATTCTATAGAGAAAACTCTTAACTTGCCAAATTATCAGAAACAATAAAGGTTAGCAACGTGGCTAAATACAAAATGAATATGCAAAAATAAATCATATTTTCAATACAACTAACAGGAGAAAATTTAAGATACTACTTACAGGCAGTAGTGGCAATGATCAGGCTGGATAAAATTTGCTTTCTAGCTTCCTCCTCCAGTCTTCTGTCAATTCTGTGAGCCCTCCTTAAACCCTAGAATTTCCAATAAATTCTTTTTGTGCTTGAGGCACAAAAAGGTTGAATTAATTAAAAAAAATTTTTTTTCTTAGAGTCTTGCACTGTCACCGAGGTTGGAGTGCAGTGGCGTGATTTTGGTTCACTGCAACCTTGCCTCCTGGGTTCATGCAATTCTCATGTCTGAGCCTCTCGAATAGCTGGAATTACAGGCACCCACTACTATGCCCTTCTAATGTTTTGTATTTTTAGTAGAGATGGCGTTTTGCCATGCTGGCCAGGCTGGTCTCGAACTCCTGACCTCAAAAGATCTGCCTGCCTCAGCCTCCCAAAGTGCTGGGATTACAGGAGTGGGCCACTGAGCCCAGCCTTGACCCCACCTTTCAAAAAAAAATTAGATCAGTTGAATTATTTTTTTTTTACTTGCAAGCACACATCCTGTAACTACACTATTTGATGTTTTATTTATTTATTTTATTTAGGGTTTTATTTTATCTGAGACAAGGCCTAACTCTGTCACCCAAGCTGGAGTGCAGTGGTGCCATCATGGCTCACTGTAGCCTCAACCTCCTGGACTCAATCGATCCTCCCACTTTAGCCTCCCAAGTAGCTGGGACTGCAGGTGGATGCCACCATGCCTGCCTAATTTTTGTATTTTTTTTGCAGAGACAAGGTTTCACCATGTTGCCCAGGTTGGTCTCGAACTCCTAGGCTCAGTGCAATCCAAAGCACTAGGATTACAGGCATGAGCCACTGCACTCAACCTTATTATTTTAATGAGATATTTGGATTAAAATATGTGTGTTGGGGTCCCCAAGATTGCCCCCAAGTCCAGTGATTTTCTAGAAGGAATCACTGGACTCAGTGTACAGCTGTACTCATGACTGTGACACACTGAAAGGATACAGAGCAAAATCAGTAAAGGGAAAATACACAGGGAGTGAAGTCCAGAGGAAACCAGGCCCAGGCTTTCATGAATCCTCTCGCAGTGGAGTCACTCTTATCGGTTAGAGTGGTGGAGAACATGCCTACAATCCAAGTCTCCAGATGCCAACTATGTGCCTGGTCTGGTTACCATCCTTGAAGGATCTGCTTACAAGATTGGCTCACTGTAACCTTGAACTCTTGACTCAAGTGATCCTCCCACCTCAGCCTCCTGAGAAAACTGAGACTGCAGGCATGCACTACCAGGCCTGGCTAATTAAAAACAAAAAAAAGAAAATTAGAGATAGGGTCTTGCTATGGTGCCCAGTCTGGTTTCAAACTCCTGGCCTCAAGTGATCCTTCCACCTCGGCCTCACAAAGTGCTGAGATTACAGCATGAGCCACTGCACCCAGTCTATATTTCTTTTTCATGTGTGATATGGTCTGGCTGTGCCCCCACTCAAATCTAATCATGTAGTTCTCATAATCCCCATGTGTCATGGGAGGGACCCAGTGGGAGGTAACTGAATCATCGGGTAGTTACCCTCATGCTGTTCTTGTGATAGTGAGTGAGTTATCATGGTACCTGATGGTTTTATATGGGGCTTTTGCCCCTTTTGTCCATTCTACTTATTGCTGCTGCCATGTGAAGAAGGATGTGTTTGCTTCCCCTTCTGCCATGATTGCAAGTTTCCTGAGGCCTCCCCAGCCATGCTGAACTGTGAGTCAATTAAACCTCTTTCCTTTATAAATTATCCAGTCTTGGGCAGTTCTTCACAGCAGCATGAGAACAGACTAAAACAATATGAGTTATCTTTCTTGGAATTAGTAATTCTCTGATTTAAAATTTTTATTTTCTATGTATACATTATTAAATCCATCCAGAAACTCTTCATCAATATTGAAAAACTTCCTCTCATATGGTCAAATGTATGTGTTAATCTATCCATTCCGATTGTTTCTGGAGTCCTTTGTCTTCTTACTCCAATGGCTTCACTTTAGACCTGCCACACAATTCTCTTCCTTGAATTTCCCTTCATCATAATCCATAATCCTGGGGATATCTTTTGCTTCTTTCTTATACTGAATCCTGTATTAGTCCATTCTCACATTGCTATAAAGAAATACCTGAAACTGGTTAATTTTATATATATGTGTGTGTGTGTGTGTGTGTGTGTGTATACATATGAGGTTTAATTGGCTCACAGTTCTGTAGGCTATACAGGAAACATGGTGGCACCTGCTTCTGGGGAGGCCTCAGGAAACTTACAATCCTGGAGGAAGGCAAAGGGGAAGCCCACACTATATACGGCTGGAGCAGGAGGAAGGGTGGAAGCAGGAGCCACACATTTTTAAACAACCAGATCTCATGAGAACTCATTATTGTGATGATAGTAACAAGGGGAAGCAGAAAATCTGTCCCCATGGTCCAATCACCTCCCACCCAGGCCCCACCTCCAACACTGGAGATTACAATTTGACATGAGATTTCGGCAGGGACTCAGATCCAAAGCCATTTCCTGGATCCCATGTATTTTACTTTTCTTGTTTTTTTTTTCTACCTCATTTTTTGTGAAAAATGTCATGCAGTTATTTCCTGAGAAAGCATAGATAAATGTGAAATCTTGAATGTTTGAAAATGTCTATACTATTCTCACACTTGATATTTTGGCTGGGCATATACTTTTCTATTGAAAACATTGTTTCTCAGCATTTGAAAGAGTTTTTTTAATTGCCTTATAGCTTCTTGATACCATTCTGATTCCTAGTTCTTTGTATCTGACCTGCTTTCTCTCTCCAAAAACTTTTTGGATTCTTTCCTTTTCTATCACTAGTGTTCTTGGTTTAGATATTTTTGCATTTATTGTACCAGAGCACTGGGGGATGCTTTCATTCTGGAAACTCACCACCTTCATTTCTGGGAAAAATTCTCATCTCTTTCTAGAACTACTGTAAATGGAATGTTGAGCTTCTTAAATTCATCTTCAAATTCTCTTTTTTATTCTCTTTTCTGTCCTATTTTCCATCTCCTTTTCTCTCTGGGAGACTTGTTAAACCTCACCTTCTAACTCTTCCATTACAGACTTTAAAATTTTTTCACATTTTTAATATTCAAGATTTGCTCTTTTCTGACTCCTTTTCTGTCCTTTCTTCCTGCTTTCTTCCCTTTCTCTCTCTCTCTCCCCTCCCCTTGCTGTCTTTATTTCTTTAAGAGGAGGTCTCTGTCACCCAGGCCAGAGTGCAGTGGTGCAACCTTGGCTCACTGCAGCCTCAACCTCCTGGACTGAAGCAATCCTCCCGCCTCAGCCTCCCAACTAGCTGGGACCACAGGCACATGCCACCACACCTGGCTATTTTTTTTTTTTCTTTGTAGAGACGAGGTTTCTCTATGTTGCCCATGCTGATCTTGAACTCCTGGGCTCAACTGAGCCACTCACCTCGGCCTCCCAAAGTGCTGGGATTACAGGTTTGAGCCACAGAGCCTGGCCTCCCCATCTTTTTTTTTTTTTTGAGATGGAGTCTTCCTTTGTTGCCCAGGCTGGAGTGCAGTGGCACTCTCTCTGCTCACTGCAACCTCTGCCTCCCTGGTTCAAGCAATTCTCCTAAGTAGTTGGGATTACAGGTGCCTGCTAAGTAGTTGGGATTACAGGTGCCTGCCACCATGCCAAGCTAATTTTTTTGTATTTTTATTAGATATGAGATTTTGCCATTTTGACCAGGCTGGTCTCGAACTCCTGATCTCAGGTGATCCACCCACCTTGGTGTCCCAAAGTGCTGGGATTACAGGTGTGAGCCACTACGCCCAGCACTTTTTTTTTTTTTTTTTTTTTTTTTTTTTTAATGAAGACAGGGTATTTCTATGTCACCTAGACTGGTTTTAAATTCCTGGCCTCAAGCGATTCTCCCACCCTGGCCTCCCAAAGTGCTGGGATTACAGGTGTGAGCCACTACGCCCAGCACCTTTTTTTTTTTTTTTTTTTTTTTTTTTTAAATGAAGACAGGGTATTTCTATGTCACCTAGACTGGTTTTAAATTCCTGGCCTCAAGCGATTATCCCACCCTGGCCTCCCAAAGTGCTGGGATTACTAGGCATGAGCCATTAGCCCTAGCCAGCTACTCTTTGAGGCTCATAGAGATTTTTGTTTGTTTTCTTTGGTTCTCTATATTTTCTGTTTTCCCTGTTCTTTTTTCTTGGATTCTGACCTTCATGATACTTTCCTCATATATCTGTTGGTTTTTGATTGTTTATTCAACGTTGAGGTAATTTTTTTAAAAGCTGTTTAAAACTCTGTGTGTTGGGGTAGGGGTGGGGAATGTTTGATACCAGGTGAGCTTCAGCATAAGGCAAAAGGTGACAGGCTGGATGTTTTAGTGAAGATGTTCCATCACCAGTATTCATAAATAGGTCTTTTCTCCATCTTCAGAGAGGAATCACGGAATTCTCTAACATTCTGTAATCCATTGCTTCTCAAACCTGAATACGCACATGAATCATGTAGGGAGATCTTAAAATGCAGATTCTGGTTTGGTAGGTCTAGAGTGGGCCCTAAAATTCCACATCTTTAACCAACTCCCAGGAGATGTCAATACTATTGGTTCTTGGACAATAATCTAAGTAGCAAGGTTCTGGCTGTGGATGGTGGCTCATGTCTATAATCCCAGCATGTTAGAAGGCCAAGTTGGGAGCACTGCTTGAGCACAGGAGTTCAAGACCGGCCTAGGCAACAAAGTGAGACCCTGTCTCTTAAAAAAAAAAAAATTATCGAGGCATGATGCTGTGTCCCTGAAGTCCCAGCTACTCAGGAGGCTGAGGTGGGAGGATCGCTTGAGCTTGGGAGGTTGAGGCTGCAGTGAGCTGTGATCACACCACTGCATTCCACCCTGTGCAACACAGCCAGACCCCATCTCAAAAAACAAAAACAAACAGCAGCAAAGTTCTAAAATAAACCTGGCTTCCAGTGTTTTGCAATGTGACTGGGGGAAGAGGCAGGACCCCTAAGAATTTTGATCTATGAAACATTTATTTCAACTAAAAGGATGGACTGACTAGAAATGTTTTCATGGAATTTCCTCTTAGCCCCCTTCTAGACCACCAGATTCCAGTAATTTGTATCAGATTTCCCCTTCCTCATCAGTCTAGGCAAGGAAATGTGATGGTGATGATTGGTGCTGGGGGGAGCATCTTATTATTTAGTATGTAGAGTTTTCCTTTAACTTCCGTTTTCAGTGTGACACTTCATCCCTGTCTTCATTGGTTCCTGGTGGCCCCACGTCTAGTACTTCTTTAGTTCAATTTCTTGAGATAGTAAATCTCATCTGCTGTTCTTTTCCTCCATTCTCTTTGTTCTTGTGAATTTCATTGTCTTGTGGCTTTTATTCTTTACTAACATTATTGAAGTTAGGGGAGGGAGTGGGGACAAATGCATGTGGTCAAGCCAGACATTTTAACCATCCAATCATTAAACTTTTCCAGAAATGTCCCACTCATTGTGGACTACTCTTTCTACAGTGTACAATGTAAATTATAAATTGAATTTAAATTTGCCATCATTTCATTGTTTTCTATTTGTTTCACCTTTACTATATTTCCTTTCCTTTCCTTGACTTCTTTTAGGTTGGTCGAATTTTTTATTCTTTTTTTCCTCTGTACTAGTTTGTGAGTTGCATCCTCATTTTTTCATTCTTTTAATGTTAATGATTAGTCTAAAAATTGCAACAGGTATGCTTTATCAACTTAATTGTGGTAAAACTTATGTAAAATAAAGACAGCTACTCTGTACAGTTTAAGTTTTGGCAAAGGAATATACCTGTTTCTCCACCACTGCAATCAACTTACAGAATGTTTCCATCACTCCACAAAGTTTCCTCATGCCCTTTATAGTCCCTCCTCCCCTCCACATCCAGGAAACCACCAATCTACTATCATTATAGAGCAGTCTGCATTTTCCAGAATTTCATATAAATGGAAACATATATTTTATTACTACAGGTATTCTTGAGTAATCAAAAGCTAATATTAATCCTTTAACTTTACCTTTTTCTCAGAGAGTATTTTAATCCTGGAATTCTCTAAAATCCTCTAATTCACTGCTTCTCAACTTTAATACGTGTATAAATCACTTACAGAAATCCTGCCAAAATGTAGGTTCTACTTTACTATGTGCTATTATTTTTGTGTATTTTCTCTCCCTTCAGTAAAATTATGCCAAGAAGATGGCTACTTTCAGGGTTGGTACTTCTGCTAAAATATGGAATTATATTTTAAGGTGTCCTGGCTTCACTCACAGTTAAGAGTTTAGGATTTAATAGAAATCCTAACTAAAGGTTGAAATGATAAGACATTAGATCAAGTTGAACAATTTATACTTGTCACATACTACTTGCTCTCATGCTTGCTTGGTTTAGCATTCCACTGAGTATATGGCAAAATGTTCTAGCTAGAATTCAACTTCAAAGAGGATAATGCAAGCCATACTGGATAGCTAATTTAAACCACACTGTATCACACTCAAGCCTGACTAGAACTTAAAGCAGGGAAATTGAAGTCATTTCCCAGTTCTAAAAACTATCAGGGTCTCCTGCCCCTTCATGTCTAGCTCCCTACCCAACAGTCTTCATGCTCTGACTTTACCTTACCAGCCTTCTCTCTCATATCCCTCATTTTTGGATCAATGGGTAACTGTTTCCTGAATCAATCTTATGGCATTCCATGTGTTAAAGATAAGACAGCAGACCCCAAATGGAGTCATTCATGCTGAGAGGTTCCATGACACCAAACCAAAATCTGTATTTTACTGTAAGATCTGACCCTTCAAGAAATCAGGAGAGAGATGACAGTCAAATCCCATGAAACCAACAAGATTTCATTTATATTCCTATAAAGAAAAATAGTCTTGACCAATCTGCTATTTGCTCATTGTTCCTGATTCATTTCACTTTTTCCTGCCTATAAAACTCACCTACTTGTTTAGCTCATAGGAGCTCCTTTCTATTTTGTAGACTGGATGTTGCTCAGTTCATAAACAGCTAATAAAAGCCAATTGGATCTTTGGGACTCATCTGTTGAAATTTTATTATTTGATGCATTCTTTCTTTTTGCTCATGCTGGTGGCTCAGCCTGGACCACACTCCCTCCACCATGTTTCTAGCTGACACCTACCGGAGAGCTTTCAGGTGGAGCTCAGATAGCACTTTCTTCACAGAGCCTTCCCTCTTCTCCCAAACGGACGAGCTTACTCCCTTCTCCAAACTTTGCCACTTTGTTGGCATCTCTCTTGAAGTGCTTATATTGCGGCATGTTCCAGTTATAAATACCCTTGCTTTATACTGTGATTAGAATGTAAGTGCCTTCAAGTCTGAAAGCATACTCTTTTCACCTTTGTGGCCTTTACAGGCATAAAATAGAACCTTACCAGCAGCTCACAAATAATAATTGAATAAATAGGTATTTCAGTGTGACCAAAAGAGGTTCCAGAGAACTTGAGCTGATTCCATCATTTCTTCAATCCTCAGGTTCCCACCTCCAATAGGAGCTCCCGAGCGACCCTTTGCTACCTCTTAATTTGCAATGATTGTACCAAACTGTGAAAACCTTCCAAGTTTGAACTTAGATTCTTCTTCAATCTTCTCCTTTATTCTTATGTCCAATCAGACAAAACAGTTGCTTTGTCATCTGATATCTGATTTGACCCTTCCTTTTCCTCTTTCTCTACCACATTTTCCATCATTCTGCTTAATGCCTTTTTATTTTCATAATGCCTAATTACCTATAGTAAATTCTTCCAGGTTTACTGGATCTCCTGTTTTACTTTCTCCAATACATAAAGAGGATAACAACAACATTTTATAGAGTTAGTAAGTTGATAAATAAGATACGGTGTGCATATTGGACCTAGTTTGTACATGTACTATCTCTTTGTAGAATCTTCTCCTGCTCGTGTCCTCTGGTTTCAGGAGTTGATACATGACAAGCAGCATGTCCCTCTGGCCACAGTTATTGGCTCAGGATGGCTGAGAAACTGCAAGATACACTATGCTGATGACATAATTTGAGTCCCTTGACTTGATCTTGTCTATAGCTAGATGCACCCCTGGGCTTTCTGGTTATGAGAGTTGATTTTCTTTATTAAACTCACTTAAGTTGGTTTTCTGCTAAGTGCAACAAAGATCTTTAATAAATGAAGTATGTAAAGCACTAAGCACAGTACCTTGTACATAAGTGTTAGGTATTATTTTTATCATCCCTGTCCCCTTGCCATACCTCCTACCAAATTCAACCTTTTTCTTATCATCTGCCCATACATACAGCTAGGATAATTTCCTTATTATTCCCTGCACATTTTCCCTTTGCCTGGACTGTCCGACAGGACATTTTACACTCTTTTCACCAATTCACATCCATCACGATTTAGAACTTGGCTTAAAGAAATCTCCCATTCTCCAAGAAGCCTTCTTTGAATAATGGTGGCTCCATACTCTTCACTGCCTTATCTATTTTTTCTTGTATGTGTTTTCTACTTATTTCTACTGTTCTGGATCGCACACTACTCAAGGCAAGAAAAAATATATTCTATCTATACTTGTGATCATTAGTCCCTTTCTAGATTGAGATTTTGTCATTATTTTCCTAAGAAACTTGTGCAGTATTAGACACACTCTAAGTGGTCAATGAATATGTTTTAGAAATACATAAATGGAATTAAATCTACAGGGTGTGGTATGTTATTCTATTTAAGATCTGTTGTTAACCTAGCTAAACTTTTCCCATTTTCTAAGCACACTTTACATTATTAAACCATTTTAATTAGTGTAAAAGTATCACAATGATTCCAACCTCAAATATTCCTTCCAACTGTGGTTTCAGAATCCTTTTAGTCAAGTTTCTAAGGAAGGAATATTCTATTAAAAATAATTTAACTATCAGTCAAGGCCTATTTTTTTCTCATCATCCACATGTTATTAATCCAGTGGGTATTGTGTCTGACCCTTGAGAGGTTTATTGGCCTGATAAACTAATGACAATAGTGAAGCATTAACAAAGATATCCTGAGACGCTGAAAAAAAGTGTGAGGCGGAAGTGTGAAAGAAAGAAGTGGGGAAAAGGTGATCTTTTTTTGTATTCATGTTTCTTTTAGTTTTAAATGGTAAAACCTTCTATCCCAAATAAGTTGATTTCTACTTACAGCTGGACGATTTTTAAAAACAACTATTTGGAATTAAAGGCCCGCGCCCCTGTTTGTTGAATTTAATTGCTGTATGGTTTATTGAAAAGGTCAAGGACTAGTGAATTTAAACCGTTTAAAATAGCAAAAGATTAAAGTGAATTAAATGTAGTGCCTCTGGGATTTCTGATATATGTTCCAAATTTGTTTTTAATAATATAATTGTTCCATGTTACATTTAATATTCCATAACAGGGAACTGGTTACCTGTGCAGTTATGCTCATAGAAACCAATTCCAAATGTCAAAAATTAAAGTGAGGGCAACTGTAATGTTATGATTAAAAAAATAGAAGTTGAAAATGTTGAAAATGGAAGAGAAACACTTAGGTTGAATAAGGTCTTAACAGACCTTATTAAACTTTAAATAAAGCTTTAAACAGAAAAATCTGAAAAAAATAACACGCATTAGGTTGACTTAATGCCTTTCCAACAGCATTTAAATCATTTGACTTACAAATAGAAACCAATGCATTTTCTCAAAGTATTTATCCATTCATTTTAGTGGAAAAAGATAGCTCCTGATCACACGAATGGGAATTGTGCTAAATAAATTTTGAGAACAACCATCAAGAAATAAGTTACTAGTCATATGTGTAAATGATTATTACATTTCATGTTTTAAAAGAACAAGAAATTCGATATGGTTTCTGTTAGTTTTCAGACTTTTTTTTTCTTAACTAAAAGTACTGTAATTGCCTCTGGGGCTTTCCCTTCCACAATTAATCATCTTTTTCTTCCACACCTTCCCTCCAAATGATTATTCCCCCAAGCTTCAGAACACTTGACATTAATTCATACTATTTCATCTTCACAGCTTTCAAAACATTGCCCTGCCCGTGCTTAGCTCCACAAGCCACCCCCCTTGCATTTAAAAAATTGGTTAACAGAAGCATTTTTGTACTATCTCTTTGCCGGAAGATGCTATTTACTTGGAAACAAATTAGCTTCCTTAATCAAACTTTTGAAACTCTCTATATTTAAATTCCTTAGTATAACAAACATCTATACTTCAAAAGTAGCAGTATGTTCACTTCAAACATTCAGAAAACTTGGATCCTAAGACTTTATCCTTCATCCTCCTGACTCTAGAATACATGTCCTTGATCATCAGAACCAAGCAAGAAATTGAGTCTCACCAGCTACACCACAAGTGCCGGCAGAGGAAACACTTTCAAACTGTCATTGATCTCCACATTTATAGGTAGCTTATCCATACGTCCTTTATAAACATCATTATTTTTGGTGCTTAAGACTTCAGTCATACGAGGTAAGCTTTCCAGTTTATAGGCAAAAGGAGGTGGTAATGGAGGCCTTCTCTCCCTCCCTCCCTCTCTCTCTCTCTTTTTAAGATCAAAACAAAAGCCAGTTTGGTCTGATGCTGCCATTTATCAAGCATCTTTTAGAAAGCCGCCTAGTGCACTGAATTAACCAAGTCAGGTTTAAAGTGTTTCCCATGCCCACAGTGACAGACCAGCTATCAGGCATATTTAAGCAGACTGTCAAACTTTTATGTTTACTCTTTTTAAACGGAAAGTCAGATCTTTTTTTTTTTTTTTTTTTTTTTAAAAAAAACGAATGTCTGGTGCGGAACAAGACGCTCACCTGTACACAACAAAGGCAGGTCTTTCTCGGCTGTCCTCACTGGGGGAGGGGACGGACAATCCCTAGACCTTTGTCCTCAGGTCCTGGGCATGGGGGTTGGGGGAGACGCGACTTTCTGGGAGTCGTGTAGGCACCTGCACCCAAGAAACTACATACCGGTTTTGACCTCAATGACTGCCCGGGCTTAACCTTTGGAGAGGCCCTTTAGTTCGGGGAAGGGGCTTGCTGCTCCAAACCGTAGCCACGTCACCCACAAGGACTGGGGAGGAAATGACTGACCGCTCAAGAGTCAGGGACCCCTGTCTCTCCCAACTAGACCCGAACGTCCACAGCCCTCTTGTCGGGCTCGCCCCGTGGCGGGCAGGGCCGTCGTGCGCAGGGATCGCGGCGGGTGCAGACCCGGTCTCTGCTCGGTGTCCCCGCCGCGCCCGCACCGCCACCGTGAGGCCGAGCCGGGGACGGTGCCCCGTGGCGGCGGCGGCGGCGCCTCCGCGCTCCTCTCCGCACCGCCCCGACCGCCGCCGCGCCGGGCACGGGCGGGGGGATTTTTTTTCCCGTTTCCCCCTCTTTCGCGCTCTCGCTCCTGTTCAGCGGGAGAGCCCGCAGAGTCAGGGAGGGAGCGAGGGAAGGGGTGGAGGTGGCGGGGGGAGGCCGGAGGGGCGGATCCTGCCTGGGGGCTGATCCCTCCCTCCCCTCGGCCGGGCTCCGTGGCGGCAGCGGCAGCAGCGGCGGCTCCATTCCCCCTCCTCCCCCGGGAGCGGCGGCGGCGGCCGGGCCGGGGCCCCAGCGCGGGCCGGGAGGGGGCACGGCGGAGGCCACGGAGGCAGGCGCGGGAGGAGACCGCGCTCCGCTTCCCGGGCCGCGCCGACCTGCTCGGCGGCCGGCCCGCCCGCGCCCAGGGGCCCCGAACGGTGGGGCCGGGCAGGCGGCTGAGGTAATGGGGGCGGCAGCGGGGCCGGACAGAGCGGGGGCGGGGGCAGCGGGGCCTACGGGGACCAGGGACTGCACGGGGGGAAACCGGAGAAGCGGGGGGCTTTCCGAGCAGGGCGGGGGCGGTGCGAAAGCTCTCTCCTGGAGCGAGGGCGGCGGCAGGGAAGGAGAAGGCGGGTGAGCGGGGGAGCTGAGAAGCGAGGACCCCCTCCCGCCGCCGCCATCTTGTCTCCCCCCAAGCCTTGGATTCCGAGCCGCCAAGCCCCGCCCCCACCACGTCTTCCAATTGGCCTGGCCAGACGAGAGTTCCGCCCCTTGAGCGTCCCTTGGTCCCCTGGGTCCCTCTGACGGGCAGATGAGGCGACCAATGGGCTCTCGCCTCTCTGCCCCGCTCATTCGCTGGCGCTCGCTTTCTCTGTCTGAGGGTCGGACTCCACGTCAGGCTGTCTCTGGTGCGCTCGCCCCCTCCCCTCTGAGGAGATGTTATTTCCCTCCTTTCTTCTCCGAGGGGTCAAGATTCTTCTGGAAGAGGTGCCCCCTTAAAGGAGCAGGAGCCTTGGCTAGGGTCCTCCTCGTCTCCTGAGTAGCTTGTGTGGGGTGCAGGAGATACAGTTTGATTGCAGAAGATCCTCATTCTTCGGGGACCTGGGTGGGGTGGGCGAGCGGAGGGTCAGGGGGTGCCGAGAGGAAATCTGGGGGATGGGGGATGTTGGAGATGTGTTGGAGGTGTGTATGTGGGAAGGGCTGTGTAGGTTGATAAACTCCCGCCAAAAAACTCGTCTAGACTGTAAGCTCCTTGTGGGCGAAACTCATTTCATTTCCCTCAGCAGCAGCCTTTCCCCCTCTAGAGTTTCTCCCCGGTGTCTGGAGGCGTGGGTGGGACAAAACACGTCTGTGTATAGAGTCTTGCGTGGTCGAGAGATGCTTGAGCAGCCGAGGAGGTGGCAGGTGGGGAGGGAGAAGATGGAGCGGCTTTCATGAAAGGGGGCGCCGCATCGCCTGTCTGCGCTGTTTGGGGTCGGTGTGGAGGCAGATGTTCTCACCTCTCCTAGGGCCTCGGTGCCTTTGGAGGAGTGGGTGACGAAGCAGGTCTGTTGGCCCTGTCTGCCCCCAGGGACTTGGCATTTCTAAGGAATCCAGTAGCCAAGGGCCTCTGGAACCCGGACAGAATTGCTGCGATGATTCTGTTTCCTTTGGCTCCAAATGGGGTGTGCCAGCCCGCCTGGCACTGCCCCTCAGCCAAATTGGTTTTTTGTTTGTTTCAGTCACACTTTGGTATTGGAAGGCCTTTCAAATAAGGATGTTAATAATACCTTATTAACAAGTAGCACCTTGAGAGCTAGATTGTATTACCCTCATTTTCCTGATGGAGTATGGAGGCATAGAGAGCTTAAGGGACTTTCTCCAGGTCACAGAGGGCCAAGATTAGAACCTAGATTGCCCCAGAGCCTGTTTTTGTACCAGACCATAGCACCTCTGTGGTGTTCTTAATTCCCACCGAGAGGAATTGAGCATTGGAAGATCTGGGTTCAAATTGTAGCTTTATCACTTACTCGCTTTAGGTTGAGTGACATCTTTCTGAGCTTCTGTGTAGATCATAGTAGCTACACCATCTCCTAAGGTAGTTGTGAGAAATATTAAGAGGGCTTTGTAGTTTGGAAAAAGTGCTTTTATCATCACTGTCCCTACTTTATATAGATGGTAGACCCTGCAACCAAGGTGATGAATTGTTTTTCTCTTTGAAATCTTCTCCCTGTTCATATCCTTCCAAGTCTGCCCACACCACGGGGCCCTGTATCCCCAAAGGTCTCTCCTGGTGGTGACAGCCTTGGTAACTGCCTACCGCAGCTCCTTATGAGCTTGTCATCCAGAGAATGATGTGGGAAACTAGGACTTTCTCTTGGCTGTACAAGGATAGACTAGATATAAGTGTTCTAAGAGAGACTTTTGAGGTAGCAGAATGCATTGAGAGTTTACCTCAGATACTGCCCAGATCATCTTGGCCTTAGGTGAATGAAGGTCCTAGACAGGCCACTACAACTTCAGAGATCTCTTGGAGCCACTCTCAGAGCTTCTAGGGTTTGTTTCTGCCTTAAAATGTACTAGTTGGTGTATCCTGGATCAGGGGTCCCCAACCCCCAGGCCGCAGACTGTGGCCTGTTGAGAACCAGGCCATACAGCAAGAGGTGAGTGGCAGGCAAGCAAGCATTACCACCTGAGCTCTGCCTCCTGTCAGATCAGCGGCTGCATTGATTCTCATAGGAGCGGGAACCCTACTGTGAACTGCGCATGTGAGGGATCTAGGTTGCATGCTCCTTATGAGAATCTGACTAATGCCTGATGATCTGAGGTGGAACAGTGTTCACCACCCACCCTCATCTGTGGAAAAATTGTCTTCCATGAAACCAGTCCCTAGTGCCAAAAAGGTTGGGGACCACTGTCCTGGATGCTGCCTTTTGTAGGGAATACCCTGCATACTGTAGTTTGAAGCCCTTAGACCATGTGTTATAGGCATTTCAGACGCCTTCACCCCTTCACCTCTAGGCAGGGTCAAGGAGTAGGGTTTCTGATCGTGGTAAGATGTATTGAGAGAAGACCCTAGACCTGTGACTTTTGATCCTCTGACGGGGCCCATTGTTCAGTACAGAGCTTAACAGTGGATGCTGTTCTTGTTTTCTTTTCTAAACCCTTAACTACTCATGGCTTTTCCGTAGTTAGCTGTTGCACAGCTTTATGTACATCATTAGAACATTTAGATCTTTCCCCATGTTACACTGTAATAATCTGTTTACTTTTCTGTCTTTTCAGTTAGACAGGGCTCCTTGAGGGCAGGGATCATGTGTGTTTGATTTCTCCTTTCATTCAACTAATACTTATTGAGTGTTTACTTAGGAGCTAAGCACTGCTCCAGGAACTGGGGATACAGCAGTGAACAAGACAAACAAAAATTCTTCCCCTCATGGGGCTTACATTCTAGTGGAAGGAAGAAAACAATAAACGTAGTAGTAGGTAAATTATGTAGCATGGTATAAGATGATGAGTGTTAAAGGGAAAAATAAAGCAGAATGAAAGGTAGATTGCTGGTGGAGGAAAAGGATTTGCAATTTTAGATAAAGTGGTCAGAGAAGGTCTCACTGAGTAGTGTTGTTCACTTGAAGAAGTGAAAGACTCAAAGGAGGTGAAGGAGCAAGCCATATGGATGCCTGAGGGGCAGGTTGTTCAGACAGAGGGAAAAGCCAGTCCTCTTGGTGGATGCTTGATCATATAGGAGGATGAATGGGTGCATAAGGGCATCCAAATCATAGTCTCCTGGCCTTCTCTCCTTAGGCCTGTCCTCTCAGTCCCCAGGTGCCATGAGGAAGCCTCGTCGGAAGTCCCGGCAGAATGCCGAGGGCCGGCGTTCCCCGTCCCCCTACAGTCTGAAGTGCTCACCCACCCGGGAGACCCTAACATATGCCCAGGCCCAGCGGATTGTCGAGGTAGACATTGATGGACGCCTGCATCGTATCAGCATCTATGACCCACTCAAAATCATCACTGAGGATGAGCTAACTGCCCAGGATATCACTGAATGCAATAGTAACAAGGAAAACAGTGAACAGCCTCAGTTCCCTGGCAAGTCCAAGAAACCCTCATCCAAGGGCAAAAAGAAAGAATCCTGCTCCAAGCATGCATCTGGTACTTCCTTCCACCTCCCACAGCCTAGCTTCCGGATGGTGGACTCAGGCATCCAGCCAGAAGCACCCCCGCTGCCTGCTGCCTACTATCGCTACATTGAGAAGCCACCTGAAGACCTGGATGCAGAGGTAGAGTATGACATGGATGAGGAGGACCTTGCCTGGCTGGACATGGTGAATGAAAAGCGGCGAGTAGATGGGCACAGTTTGGTATCTGCAGACACCTTTGAGCTACTGGTAGACCGGCTTGAGAAAGAGTCATACTTGGAGAGTCGCAGCAGTGGGGCCCAACAGTCACTCATCGATGAAGACGCTTTCTGCTGTGTGTGCCTGGATGATGAATGTCACAATAGCAACGTTATTCTCTTCTGTGACATCTGCAACCTGGCAGTACACCAGGAGTGCTATGGCGTCCCCTACATCCCTGAGGGTCAGTGGCTATGCCGCTGCTGCCTGCAGTCTCCCTCCCGGCCTGTGGATTGCGTCCTTTGCCCCAATAAGGGTGGCGCCTTCAAACAGACCAGTGATGGGCACTGGGCCCATGTGGTGTGTGCCATCTGGATCCCTGAAGTCTGCTTTGCTAACACCGTGTTCTTGGAACCTATTGAGGGCATTGACAATATCCCACCTGCCCGCTGGAAACTAACCTGCTATATCTGCAAGCAGAAGGGGCTAGGTGCAGCCATCCAGTGCCATAAAGTGAACTGCTACACAGCATTCCACGTGACATGTGCACAGCGGGCTGGGCTCTTCATGAAGATTGAGCCCATGCGCGAAACCAGCCTCAATGGCACCATCTTTACAGTGCGCAAGACTGCCTACTGTGAGGCCCACTCACCACCAAGTACTGCCACTGCTCGGAGGAAGGGCGACTCCCCTAGAAGCATCAGTGAGACTGGCGATGAGGAAGGGCTAAAGGAGGGTGATGGAGAGGAGGAAGAAGAGGAAGAAGTGGAGGAAGAGGAGCAGGAAGGCCAAGGCGGGGTGAGTGGCCCCCTCAAGGGAGTGCCCAAGAAGAACAAGATGAGTTTGAAGCAGAAGATCAAGAAGGAGCCAGAGGAAGCAGGCCAAGACACACCCTCCACTCTCCCCCTGGTCACTGTGCCACAGATACCCTCTTACAGGTAAGCATGCCCAGAAGGGCTCCTTAGGGACTCATGGTTTCTTCTTGGGTTGGTGTTGGCCCTGTGCCAGGCCTTCCCTAAACACAGTTGGACACTATTCTCTTCCCCAAATTTAAACTTTTTTTTTTGACCCAGGCTCGCCTGGCCTGGTTTGTGGTTTTGATTGTGCCCTCAGAGTAATGTATTTCCTTTATTTCAAAGTGAAATAAAACACTTAAGTTACTTAGAAACTCAGTTGATAGGATATCTTAGACAGTATTTTTCAATAGGGGCACTAAGTGACATTTTGGACAGGATAATTCTTCATTATTAGAACTGTCCTGTATGTTTCTAGATGTTTAGTATCCCTGGTCTTTGTAAACGCCAGTTGCATCATCTCCCCCATTGCCTGGTTTTTGTGACAACCTCAAACACTCTTCATGCATGTTTTCAAAAATGCTTGGGGAGGGTAGAACTAATTACCCAGTGAAGAACCACTGTTTCAGAGGATTGGCATGGCCATCTGCTGTCCAGCAAGTTCTGTCCTGGGTATGAGGGGGTGGTGGTGTGGAGAGAACATGGTATTCCTCCTTTTGAAGCTTTAGATTTAGGGATAAGAAGATCATTCAGTTCAGCTGTGTAGCTAAGCTCTGTGGACCCCCATTGAGTCTGTAGAGAGCCCATGGTACCTGTTTTAAAATATCAGAGAGGTATCTGGAGCCGTTGGAGGGATGGTAGCTTAGCAGAGAAGCAAGAGAATAGGGAAGATTTCCTAGCAGAGGCTTATCTTGGGTGGTGTTCATTAAACAGTATACACTGTTAGAGCAGGAAGGAGTCTTGGAGATTGTTCATCTGATGTAGTCCTTGCACCTTCTCCCACACCCCCAGATGAAGAAACTGCGAACACGGGAGGTAAAGTTGTTCACTCCTTTATTCATTCAATGATTTATTTATTGAGCACTTAATACATGCCATGTCCTGTTCTAAGAGGTGGAACCAGGTGGAAAGTAGCAGACCCTATACCACAAGAGCTGGGTCTCATGATGCCTCTAGGTTGCATTCCTGTAGTCCATCTCTCTTGATGAGAAGCGTAGAGAGAAAGGAGTGCTGGGGAAAGAGTTGTATGAGAGCTATGAATAGGCAACCAGACTTGCCAGGCTGGGAAGAAGACATAAGTGCAAGATCGGAAGGGGGAGGCTCTTAGTGCCAGCTATTACCCAAGTTAGAATTTCAGTGACTCTGAATGTGTTTTCTAGTCACCGAGCTGTTCTAGGTTATTCTTTTTCCTGAGGTAAGTGGGTGGATGCTTAGTTCCCATCTGTAGGGAGGTTTACCCTGAGGCTAGAATATTTGGTTGACATGTAGGTTGTTCTAGATGCCTCTTGCTGGGGCCAGCAGAGCTTGCTAAGAACCAGACAAACTGACATTTGAAACCCATTTCTATCACTTAGTACCTGTGTGACCTTTGGCAAGTTGTTTAACTGTGCTAAGCCTTAGTTTATTTGTAAATGAACCCACCACATAGAGCTGTTGTGAGAAATAAATGAGATAATATAAGTAAAGCACTTAGCACAGTGTCTGGCAAATAGTAAGTGCTCAATAAATGGTGGCTGCTGCTGCTGCTGCTATTTTATCATTACTATTCTTTTCCCTACCCGCACAAATGCTGTTGGGATCCTCCATGGCCAAGAGGTTGTAGACGGAGGGTGCTGCCTATATCTGGGCAGGTGTGCTTGGCATGGACATTGGTCGGGATCTCTCCTTTGGGGAAAGGCCTAGTTCTTGATTTTATAAGCTTGGCTTTGGGGCAGGGATGTCTAACTGTGGAGAGGAGCAAGGCCTAGGTGAGCAATGTCGTGCCCAACATGCCCATCCTTCTAAGGTTTCAACTTGTTTAGCTGTGCTTATCTTTGTTTCAATGGAGTGGCATGAAGAGAAAAAAGGAGAGGAAACATCACAGGAGCACTGAGGCCTTGCTTACCCTGTGGATAACCAGTCTGGGGATGTACCATGGTATAGCAGAGAGATCGTGGATTCAGGTCCAACCCAGATCCACCATCTTATTAGCTGCATTAGTTATTTTGACAGTTTATTCAGCTTCTGTTCCTATGCTGCCTTTCCATCTTTTGTGACATGGGAATAATGATACCCACCTTGCAATATGGATATTAAAGACAGATATTATAGGCTTGCATTAATTCCTCTCGTACCCTTTCCTCCCCCAAGGAGTTACTGGCTTAAACCCTGACCTTAAGACTTGAGTAGTTTAGCCAGCTGCATTTTCACATTTCCCATCCTCTTACATCTTTAGATCCAATTTTTTTTTTCATTTGGTTCAAAATTAACATTTTTAGGCTGCTGAGGTTTATACCATGAAAAACCAGAGGTCAAACAACTCTAAGGGGTTGCATTGGGCTCAACCTGGTTGTGGGCTACTCCCTGGTTTGATGGGACTCTCAGCCGCAGAAGGCAGGAAATAGTGGCCACATTAACCATAGCTTACCCCAGTTCCTGTTCCCTTTCGCTGCTTTTATAAGAGGAGGGTGGGGGTATTGAGGCATAGGCTTGTTTCTCAGTCCATACCTGGAACGAAGAAGTCTAGGACCATAGGAAACGGGGTTCTGGGAGAGGGTTCTTTTGGAGGATTAGGACTGCAAGGCAAGAGGTGGAAAAGCAAATGAAATACCTCATGCTGAATCTGAGCTGCTTAACTTTACTGTCCTTTTCAAGCTTTTCTCTGAGGTGAGGTATTTGGCCATTTTATTCTGTCTTCCTGTATAAGGTTCAGAAATGAACCAGGGTCTGGATAGGATGCATGGGCTATAATCTGGGCTGCCTACTGACCCTGTCTTTCACTTCCATGTGCCTCTACTTAAGGTTGAACAAGATCTGTAGTGGTCTCTCCTTTCAGAGGAAAAACCAGTTTATGCAGCGGCTTCACAACTATTGGCTGTTGAAGCGGCAGGCACGGAATGGTGTCCCTCTTATCCGGCGCCTGCACTCCCATCTGCAGTCCCAAAGAAATGCTGAGCAGGTAGGTGCAGTGGTGATTTGAGACTGGTAGAGGGAGGTGGAGAGTGAAGGAAAAGGAATGGTGGTTGGGGTGGGGCTGGCATCCCTCCTTGATCCCTCCATGGAGCCTTTGCCTACCTGTCTGGGTGGCCCATCCCAGGAACAACCCCCAGCACTATAGAGATCGTCAAGCAGCTCCTTCTGAATGGATGAGGCTTGACTTTGTAGAGAATTCTAGGGGAGAGTGGAGAGCACGCCCAGCTTTCCATATATGTGGGGAAAATCCTCTAGATGTGGCAGAAAGCGAGAAGTAGGCTGAATGAGAGCCAGGGTGGCCACATTGTGTTAATTAGGAAAAGGCGCCCTTTCCTCAAGACATTATACTGCCATCTGCCAAAAAATGTTTCATAGTAAATACACAAATTTACGATCTAAGTTGTAGCACACAGCCTGTCCAATTGTGGTGGATGTTAGCCATTAGCAACTGGAGTTGCTGCATGTTTAATGTTTTTTGCTCCTAATTTCCCTTATTTGAACTATTTAGTTCTTTCTCCCCCCTTCACCTGTTCTATTCCTTCTGCCTTTAAGTGTTCCCACACTGCTGCTCCAGAGATGAAGCAAAGCTTTATGTGAGTCTGGTGCCTTCTGCATTCTGTCTGATCTCACTTTTGCCTTTTGTAACTAAACTCCTGAAGTATAAGCCTGTATCTGGCCCCCTTGAACCTTTTGGTCCACCTGCTTCACTGAAGCCTCCCCTAAAACATCAGCTACCTTGTCCCAGGAAGTCTTTCCTTATATTCTCACCTGATTGATCATTGGGCTGCATTTGACACCACAAATCACTTTGTCTAAGAGCTTCTCTGTGATACCATTTCCTGCTGCTTCTACCTCTCTGACCATACCCTATGCTGATCCCACTTCTTGCTCTTTAATGGTAACATTCCCAGTGGCTCTGTTATCTGCTTGTTTGCTTAGAGAACATGTCCACTCTCATAATTGACAATAACTGTATAATAGCAGCTCCAGACTTTTTGTCTTGTCCTCGTCCCTTTTTTCTGCCATCAGTCCCTCAGGGACGTTTCCATGTGGATGTGGTTAACTTGTAACTCAAATATTGGACGTTAATTATCTTTTTTCCTCTCAGTAAACTTATTTCCCCATCATTATGGCTCTCCCCTCCCTCCTGACTCATATCAAGAGTTCCCCACCTTGGAGTTACTTTTGACTCTTTACTCCCTAATGGGCCACTGTTAATCATCCCTTAAGCTGCTTTGGGGGCTTTCTCAACATGGTTTTTTGTCTTCATTCTGCAGCTCTCCTGCTCATCCATGCCCTCTTAATCTCAGCAATAGCTTTCTAGGTGATCTCTAGCCTCTAATTCTTTCTTTGCTCTACAACTGGTAGTTTCTTATTCACATGCTGTTGGGATCCTCCATGGCCAAGAGGTTGTAGAGGGAGGGTGCTGCCTACATCTGGGCAGGTGTGCTTGGCAGGGACATTGGTGGGGATCTGTCCTTTGGGGAAAGGCCTAGTTCTTGATTTTATAAGCTTGGCTTTGGGGCAGGAATGTCTGACTATGGAGAGGAGCAAGGCCTAGGTGAGCAATGTCCTGCTCTTCCATTCTCTTACTTCCTCTTCCAGAGTATACTCCTCTTTCTAGGCAGGTGAAGTTAAGGCTCTTTTGCCTTACATTTGAAGCTTCTTATTAGCTGTATCCTGGATCTTCCTTGACTTTTGTAGTTCTCCAGCATCTCTGTTCTGGTCAGCCTGTTTTGCTTACTAAGCAAAGAATCACTAATTCTGCCTCTACATTTCTACCCCTTTCATACCTTTGGTTCCAGGAGAGACCTTCCTTACTACTTTGTCCATCCATGTCTGTCACCTACCTATATGTAAAACTCTAGTAAGATTCTTCACCAGGAAGCTTCTCTGATCTAACCTCCACCTACTCAGATCTTCTATTTTGTATCCTCTTAGCATTTATATTATTAGTTTTTATTATCTTTATGCTAATATGCCCTTGTGCTTCAAGCTCTAGGTCTCTTCCCTTCCCCTGACTCCAACTGTAATCTTTTCTAGAGCAGGAATCATAATTTGTTTGTTGTTGTTTTACCAAAGTATGTTCAAGCTTATAGTAAGAACCTCGCTTTGTTTTCTAGCCAAGTGAAAGCTCTAGGGTGAAATTCTTTTCACCCCTGAGGTCAGTTTTCTAATGAAATTCTTTCTGACCCAAAGGGCCATAGCTGCTCTCTGGTATACCTGGGGGTAGGGGGAAGCAGTCCCAGATCCTACTCCAGCAAAGGTTATTGCTTTATAATGAAGAAACAGTGCTATAATACTGGGGCAGCTCAGGAGGAAGGCATGGGGTAGAGAAGGGTGGAAGGGCTCTTGGAACTGTGGGTCAAGGAAGGGGACAAGACTTTTACCTGCTGCAGCCCCAGGAGGTGTGAACAGGGAGAGGACTTTTGCAAGAAGGAGATTCCTAGTCCCTCTTCTCTTCCTTCCTGCAGCGAGAGCAAGATGAGAAGACAAGTGCAGTGAAGGAAGAGCTGAAGTATTGGCAGAAGCTCCGGCATGACTTGGAGCGGGCGCGGCTGCTGATTGAGCTGATTCGGAAGAGAGAGAAGCTCAAACGGGAGCAGGTAAGGAGGAGCCCCCAGCCCTAGAGCCCTAGTTCAAGGTCACTTTCTCCCACTATCAGTCTAGTATTGGGAAATCTGGGAGCCCCTGCCTTATGCTAGCTTGCTTTCTCCCCTCCCTACCCAGGATTGTAGGCTCCAAGAGCTGCCTACTTTGTATTAGCTGTGGTGCTACTGGTGGTTTCTATATTTTGGGTTTCAGCTCCTGGTAGCCTCCAGCATAAGCTTAATATCATATATATGCCTGGGCCCGTCCCTGGAATTTCTGATTCAGGAAGTCTCAGAGGGAGCCTGGCCTTGAGGATTTTGGAAAGCTTCTTAGGCCATTCTAATGGGCATCATCAGTTGAAAGCCTCTGGCCTGGGAACTTCTGAGGGTTCCCACTTGACTCTTAAACACTTATGGTCTTGAATCATTTAAATTTTCTATTTATCCTCCGTTCTAGGAGATTTTAAGCCCCTGAGCATAGGAAATGTTGAGGTAGGTAGTGTAATATAGTGGTTTAGGAACACGAGCTATGGCACCAGACTTCCTGGGTTTAAATCCTGCCTCTTCTACTTACTACCTATGTGACGTTAAGCAAGTTCTTCAATCGCTTAATACATCGGTTTTCTCACCTGGAATATGGGGGTAATTATAGAGCCTACATCATAAGGTTGTTTTGAGGATTAGAAGACTTAGTCTATGTAAAGAGTTTAGAACAGTGCCTGGCACATAGTGACAGAGAAGTGTCAGCTGCTGTCATTATTATTATTATCAATTTTTTGCTTCCCTGCAGTGTCTACTGCACATGGCAGAGAGCAAATACTATTAATTGAGTAGATGAAAAGCCAAAACTGTTCTCTCTGGGCTAGGAATAGCAGCTGTCGCTCACATGCTTCAGAGGCCCGGGTTAAAGATGTTCCTTTCTTGCCGGGCACAGTGGCTCATGCCTGTAATCCCAGCACTTAGGGAAGCAGAAGCAGGAGGATAGGTTGAGTCCAGGAGTTTGAGACGAACCTGGGCAACAAAGCAAGACCTGTTCTCCATAAAAAGGGAGGAAAAAAAAAAGATGTTTCTTTCTCTTTCTCCAAATTCTAATTCATTGTTCAGCCTTAGCACAACCCCTTTTCTAGCAGGCCAGTAGCCTGAGTTTCCTCCTCATAGCCTGGGCATCTCATGCCATATTTACCATGGGTGGCCATGGAGGACATCTCAGGACCTTCTTCAAGGGTTCAAAATGTCTGTGCTATCCCAGGCATGATCCCACAGCTGAACTTCTTATCTCATCTCTGATTCAGAGAAATGAGAGAGAGAAAAAGGCCCTGGTCCTGGGGAAGTAGGCAGGCCTGTTTTGATATAGCCAAAAGGTGGGAATTTTCTATAGTCTTAATTTGTGGCTTCCCAACTTTTCACATTGGGGCATATGTAGAAAATAGCATTTGTACAGCATACTACTGTAAATATATGAAGCTACTTGCCACTTGTGGGGGTAAACCTGGAGGCCCTGGTGACCCCATGCTGACCCAGATGCTCCAAGGGCTGATGGAATCAGTACCTCAGCACACTGAATGGGAAATTCTGGTTCAAGCACATTTTACATCATCATTGTGTCCCTTGGACTAGTCAGACTTGGGTTCAAATCCTATCTCTATTCTTTTCTAGCCAGATAACCTTAGAGTAATAACTCTTGCATCATGCTCTCTCTAATCCTCAGATTCCGTATATATATTTTTTTAATTTGTATTTTTTTTCTTTTAGTCCTTGGTGATCCTTGTTCTGATCTATATTTGTAAAATGGGGATAATAATTTCTGTTTCAGGGTTATCGTGATGATTAATAGAGGTAATACAAGTACAGAGTTAGTGTGGCATAATGGTCAAGAGCACTCACTGTGGAACCACTGTCTGGTACTGAATTCCAACTCCGTTCCTTATTAGCTATGACTTTAGGCCAGTTACTTAGTCGTTGTGTGCCTTAGTTTCCTCTTTGTAAAATACCTCATCTGTTCCTACCTCATATACTCATTTATTTTACATAAAATGCTTAGAACATTACCTGGCATTTAGTAAGGGCTATAGAAGTGTTAATTATTGTAATTGTAATGATAATTATTATTACTGTAAATTTTAGTATGGTGTTTGGTACATAGGAAACAATCATAAAATAGTAGCTGTTGGTATCATTATTCCTAGGCTGAAGGTTGAGTGATAGCTCCTCATACTGGTCAGCTCAATATTCTATGAAAATTTGTTGTACATGATTGGTAAAAGTCAAGCTATCACGAAAAAGTTTCAGCACAGTTTTGCAGGAGATGTCCTGATCTGATCTCACCCCACCTTCCCCACAGGTCAAAGTCCAGCAGGCTGCCATGGAGCTGGAGTTGATGCCATTCAATGTTCTGTTGAGGACAACACTGGACCTGCTGCAGGAGAAGGATCCTGCACACATCTTCGCAGAACCAGTCAACTTGAGTGAGGCAAGTTCCCCCCACTTTCCAAGTAGTAAATTCTTCCTGAACTGGAACAGGGTCTGAGTAGGGTAGGAAGGAGTTGGGCCACAGGGTGTACAAAACCAGGGGTAGGAGGGTGGGTCTGGCAAAGCTAGTAGATTTGCCCTTGATGAGGGGTCAGCAGGCCAGGGTGGGCCAGGACCATAGGACTCTGAGTTAGCCTGGCTTGGCCAAATCAGAAACCGAGGAGGCCAAGAGTATTGGTGAAGGGTGTGCCTGTTTGGCTAGTAAATGGTTGTTGTAATTGTACAGGTTTTATATGTTTAGGTTCCAGATTACCTGGAATTCATATCCAAGCCAATGGATTTTTCTACTATGAGGCGGAAGCTGGAGTCCCACCTGTACCGCACCTTGGAGGAGTTTGAGGAGGACTTTAACCTTATAGTTACCAACTGCATGAAGTATAATGCTAAAGACACAATTTTCCACCGAGCAGCTGTCCGCCTGCGGGACCTGGGAGGGGCCATCCTACGGCATGCCCGGCGGCAGGCAGAGAACATCGGCTATGACCCCGAGAGGGGCACTCACCTGCCCGAGTCACCCAAATTGGAAGACTTTTACCGCTTCTCCTGGGAAGACGGTGAGAGGCCTGGATGGGTGGGGAGGAGAGGGGCCAGGAGGAGGCACAGGAACAGAGTCTACAGAGTGAGGGATCAGGGTGGTCTTTGGGACTATAGGTAGACTCCAGGAGCAAAGCTGAGGGTGAGCACAGACTGAGGTATACCTTTGTGGCTAGAATAGTTCTAAGGGTTAAAGTTTAACTAACGCACTCAGCACTTCTTAAGTGGTAGAAAAGGGGAATCAGGTACTAGTGGTCTGTTTGAAAAGCTTAAAGCCTCATCAGAGGTCTTCCTTTCTTGGATCCCCTCTGTATGGCATTGGAGCATGGGACAGGGAGAGTGCATTGCTGGTGTGTGTCTGGCTCATTCAGAAGATTGCAGGTGGAGGACCAGAAAAATGGAATTGCCTCTGAGCCCCACACGCTGCCTGTCCCTGCTCTCTGCTTCTCGATGGCAGCAGCCAGTCACTCAGGCCAGGGTATTGCCAAGCTGCCTCATGCCTGCTCCATGGAGCCCATAATCGTGACTGTGAACTGCTTCCTGCAGACGTTTCCCAGATTCTGACCTTGTCCCTGTGGCTGCCTTCTGGGCAGTGGTGTTGCAGGGCCAAGGCCCACAGTGACGCTGCTGGAAGCTGCTGGCCCAGGCATTCCAAGAGAGAGTTTTGCATCCGAAGGATTCGGCCCCTTTCTCTTGCCCTGTGCTGGGCAGGTCCTTCAGCCCCTTCTGTCCTCCCTTCTCCCTGGCAGTGGACAACATCCTCATCCCAGAGAACCGGGCCCATTTGTCCCCAGAGGTGCAGCTGAAGGAGCTGCTGGAGAAACTGGACCTGGTGAGCGCCATGCGGTCCAGTGGGGCCCGCACCCGCCGTGTCCGCCTGCTACGCCGGGAGATCAATGCCCTTCGGCAGAAGCTGGCACAGCCACCACCACCACAGCCACCATCACTGAACAAGACAGTATCCAATGGGGAGCTGCCAGCAGGGCCCCAGGGGGATGCAGCTGTGCTGGAGCAGGCCTTGCAGGAGGAGCCAGAAGACGATGGGGACAGAGGTGAGAGATAGTCACAGGCAGGCAGGGGGTTGGAGGGTAAAGAGGGATAAAGGCTAAGCTGAAATCTAATAATGGGGTATCCTTTCCGAGTTTAGATCTGACACTTATGGGCAAACAAAAGCTCTTGGAAGGGTCACATTTCCATGTATACGCAGGGATGATGTTCAAAATATTTAACAATCAATAGAGACCAAAATTTATCCATCTCAGTAAATGTTGGCTGTTGTATTGGAGTGGGCTCCCAAAGGCTTCTGATGTGGATATTTAATTGCTGGATTGTGGGGAGTTTCAGGTGCTGCAGCCCAGCAGCTGTTTATTAGCCAATTAAGTATGTCAGTATTTTGCACCTGATACAGCCATATTGTACATACCAGTTAAATATCAGCCTACCTTGTATCATCATGTGGAGAGACTCTTAGAGCAGGTTAGGTTGGGATGTGAGGGGATAGCAGAGAAGGAAAGACCCCGGGCTTTTGAGCCACCTCATGGTTTTTACCCCATTTGGCTGAATCTATAGGCCCATCTCAAGTAGAGAGGCCAGACTATAAAAGATAGTTGGTTTCCACAGATTTTCTTAATCTTGAGAAAAGACAAAAAAGAAGAAAAGACAGCTGGGGAAGTGATTCTCAGAAACCCAGGAACGTTATAAGCTAAGCTGCTTCTCATTCTTCCCCTTCATTGGGGATGGAATTGTCTCCCTCATACCTGCCTTTGGATCTGAGCCTACAGGTTGGGAGAGCCTGTCACACACACAGTTCAAAAGGTTGGAAGTTACTTCCAATGGATAGGGGCCCAGATTGTAGGTAACAGCCCATTTTATTTCAGGTTGGCAGAGAATGGGGACATGGTTGAGAGATCACATTTGACATCAGAGGGCTTTGTGTCCGTTGTGATTCCTCTGGACTCCCCATGTGACAGTCAGCATGCCACTTGTATCCCTACTTCTGGGGCTGTGGCAGTGCAGAGTTGTGCCCAGTAGGCCAACAGCATCGCCTAGAAAATTTAAAAAAAAAAAAAACAAACCTGTCGTAGCCTCACCTCCCATAGATTCAGTTAGGGATGTCTGGGCTTTGGCTTGGAAGTCTCAATTTTTAAAAGTTTCAAGGTGGTAGGTGAGCAGACATGTTTGGCAACCACTGATTTAACTTACTTGGTCTCTGTTTTTCACATTTTTGAACTTTTTCTGCATGCTGTACTTGCTGTCACTTGGGTGATGTGAAATAAACTCGAAAGACAGATGAGAAAACTCTTGAGTCCAGTGAGAATTGTAGATACCTAATCTGTCAAGCTGAGACTTACCTATTTATTGATTAAGCATGTGACTTTCTTGGGTGTAGAGCAATGGTTTGCAATCCTCACTTCATTAGACTCACCTGGTAAGCTTTAAAAAACAAATAGCCTATCTTTACAAATTTGGTTTCAGTTGGTATGGGATGGAGCCTAGGCACTGGAATTTTTAAGAAACTTCCTATGTGATTCTTATACATAGCCAGGGTTAAGAACTACTAGTGTAGATAAAACTTACTTCTTCTGGGGTTGGGTACAGTGGCTCATCGCTGTGATCCCAGCACTTTGGGAGGCAGAGGCAGGGGGATTGTTTGAGACCAGGAATTTGAGACCAGCCTGGGTAACATACTAAGACTCTGTTTCTACAAAAATTTTTTTTAAAAATTAGCCAGGCGTGGTGGTGTGTACTTGTAGATCTAGCTACTTTGGAGGCTGAGGCAGGATCATCACTTGAGCCCAGGAGTTTGCAGTTGCAGTGCTCTGTGATCAGACCACTGCACTCCAGCCTGCTCAACAGAGCAAGATCCTGTCTCTGAAAGAAAACAAACCTAATCCTCCTTTCTCTTTGCTTCAGATCTAAGACCTTGAATGCATCTCAAGCCTTATAACAGCCCATGCTTTTGGTCCTTGGTTATCAGTGTCAGTATCTAGCCTGTAGGAGCAGACTCTTTCTAAAATGTTCAAGCAGGTTCTCTTTTTTTCTAATAGATGACTCCAAACTGCCTCCTCCACCAACCCTGGAGCCCACTGGGCCTGCACCTTCCTTGTCTGAGCAAGAATCCCCGCCGGAGCCCCCAACTCTGAAACCCATCAATGATAGCAAACCTCCAAGCCGGTTCCTAAAGCCCAGAAAGGTGGAAGAAGATGAGCTCTTGGAAAAATCACCGCTGCAGCTAGGGAGTGAGCCTTTGCAACGCTTGCTCAGTGACAATGGCATCAACAGACTATCCCTCATGGCCCCTGACACCCCGGGCGGTACCCCACTTAGTGGTGTGGGTCGCCGCACATCAGTCCTCTTCAAGAAGGCCAAGAATGGGGTTAAGCTACAGAGAAGCCCAGACAGGGCCCTGGAGAATGGCGAGGACCATG
Source organism: Macaca mulatta (assembly GCF_049350105.2). Classification (NCBI taxonomy): domain Eukaryota; kingdom Metazoa; phylum Chordata; class Mammalia; order Primates; family Cercopithecidae; genus Macaca; species Macaca mulatta. The sequence goes on along the minus strand of NC_133409.1, from coordinate 146,042,543 downwards.
GTGTGGCAGGCTCTCCTGCCTCTCCAGCCAGCATCGAGGATGAGCGCCACTCCCGGAAGCGGCCAAGGAGCGGGAGCTGTAGTGAGAGCGAAGGGGAGAGGTCCCCCCAGCAGGAGGAAGAGACAGGTGACCCTGCCTGTGACTTCTCTTGATACTTCGCATCTGCTTTTCTGCTTTGCCTTGCCAATCAGCACCTTCCCCAATTGGCCATCTCTCTAATGGCCCCATTGGACAGCAATAGTAGCATTGAGGGCACCATAGCTCACAGTTGGGCCTGGCATGTGAGTAGCAGCCAGGGGAAATAGGCTTTGAGCAGGTATTTTCCAGAGAGCCAGATTGTGTCTGGGACTCTCATTGGCCCTGAGGGTAAAGCAATGTTGTATAAAGTAAAATGATTCCTACCTTCATTTCAGTTCATCAAATATTTGTGTCAGGCACTGTTCTAGGCATTGGGGGAAAAAATCAATGAACAAAACAGACAAAAATCTCCTCTCTTATGGGGGAATACATTAAAAGCAAATGAGTAAACTGTATCTTGTATTAGAAGCTTTGGAGAACGATCTAGCAGGGAAGGAATTCTAGGGTGGTCTTAGAGATGGTGGCCAGGTCTTCTAAAGAGGTAACGTTTGAGTAAAGATCTGAAGGAATTGAAGGCATGAGCTATTTGTATGTCTAGGGGAAGAACATTCCAAAAAGATAGACTAGAAAGTACACAGGCCCTGGAGGTGGGAACATGCCTGCATGTCTGAGGAACAGTGAGGGAACCAGTTTGGCTGCAGTAGAGGGGTTGGAGTGGGGTGAGGTGGTGATAGAGGTAGATAATGGAGGTTCCATCACTAAAGAGAATTGTTTTTTTTTTTTTTTTTTTTAGTGGAGATAGGGTTTCACCTGTTGGCCAGGCTGGTCACCTTACCCCAAGTGATTTACCCACCTCAGCCTCCCAAAGTGATGGGATTACAGGCGTGAGCCACTGCGCCCCGCCTAAAGTGTTCTTAATATACATCCAGCAAGAGCAAGAGCTAGTCATGAGTAGGTGTGGGGAAGTAATAAAATAAGTCAGACTTAATTCCAGCTCTGGAAGGTTCACAGGCCATTGGGCAAATGAGTCTCTCAAAATGTAGAGAAATCACAGTGGTGAACAGTATGTTGTTATTTGTCAGGTGAGAGGTAGCATTGCTAGAGGTGTTCAGGGAATTTGAGCTGTAGGAGTTGGCCTGAGCTGGCCCTGTGGGATGAGGGCAGACTGGCAAGGAATGGTTATGAAGGCCTCAGGCCTGGGTCTGTGGGAACAAGGAGGAGGACAGAATCTCTGTGAGGGACAGCTTAGAGAGGGGCTTCCCAGAGCATCAGGAGCCAAGACTGGATGGGTAAGATGGGACTGAATGTGAAGGACTTTGAAGCCGGGCAGAGTACTTAGGTCTTGGTGGGTTAGGGAAGACCCACTTTCTTGGCAGGGAGGGCTGCTCTTGGCTTTTGCTTTTTGTGTCCCTCATGTACTTTTATGTGGTGACTTTGGACTGTGTGGCCAGCACTTGCTTTTCTGTGTTCTTGCCTGACATTTTGTTTTCAACAATACCTTCCCATCTCATCTGGCCAAAACTTTTCTCTGTCAGGGGAGTAAGTTGGTTTATAGAGGCAAGAGCCTAAGGCCTGAAGTTAGGCATACCTGTGCTCAAATCCCCAATTTCTTACTGGCTGTGTAACCACAGGAAAATTAGTTAACTTCTCTGAGCCTGTTTCCTTATTCCTAATAGGGGGTTTCTGATACGTACCTTTGCAGGGTTCTAAGAACTAGAAATACCCTTTATAAAGCACTTGGCATATAGCAGTAGATGGTAGCAGTTACTGTCATCCTCTCAGCTGAATCAGGCTTAGCCATACAGTGCTGAGAACACTGCATTAAAAGAATGAGAGATCCTGCTATTGGGAAGTAACTGTACATGAGGCCCATCCAACCTGAGGGGGCCTGTTGCTTGGAGATACTGCTAGAATCCTGTCTCTCTCTCACCATCCCAATTGCCTGGCACTCAGGAATACTTCTATACAATCTTAGTTGAATCTCACAAAAAGAGGTGTTGATCCTTTGTAAGTGAGGCACCCAAGACACAGATGGCTTCAGTGATTTAAATTGTGGTAATAATGTTAGAGGCAGAACCAGGTCACAGGATAGACATTGTGGCTCAGACACCTGCTCTTATAGAAGGGACTTGCCTCACAGTTTTCTAGTTAAGGTGTCTGTAATTTACAGCTTTCAAATCAGGTGCCTGGTCCATCTCCGCACACCTCTTGGCTCAGCTATTAGAATTATAGGACTTTTAGTGTGGTTGGCAATTAGATAAAGGCCAGGCACAGTGGCTCATGCCTGTAATCCCAGCACTTTGGGAGGCTGAGGCAGAAGGATTACTTGAGCCCAGGAGCTCGAGACCAGCCTGAGCAATATGGCAAGACCCGGTTTCTACAAAGTTAAAAAGTTAGCTGCGCATAGGGTGCATGCCTGTGGTCACAGCTACTGAGGAGGTTGAGGCAGGGGATCACTGGAACCCAGGCTATTGAGGCCCCAGTGAGCCTTGTTTACACCACTGCACTCCAGCCTGGGCAACAGCGAGACCCTATCTCAAAAAAATAGAAAAATAAATGTGGATAGATAGGAGAATAGAAGCCTTCACTTCAAGGTCACATACCTGGGATGACCAAACAGCCTTCATTCGCCTCTGAAGGACTCCCCACTGTAAACAGACCTTCTCTCATACATACTGAATAGTAAGTAAGGTATTATCTTCACTTCACAAAAGGAGAGGTCAAGAGACCTCAAAGAAAGAGAAAAGGAACCTGTGTTTCAGAGCCCAGCCTAGAACCCCAGGTTCTGACTCTCCCTGCCAGGAAGTTCTGGGCTGCTTTAGTTCTGCTGAAGAGTACCCCCATCCTCAATTTGGATTAGCCCTGCGAGGTATCTCAGGGTGTGGTTGACAAAGGGCCCTTATCCTTCTCTAGTCTCTCTTGACATCACCCCCAAAGAATCAAACTAGCTATTGCCAGCTATGTGAGGCATAGGTTATGTGAGTGTTTATCTGAAGAGGCAAGGTGGGTGGGCTCCTGAAAAAGGCAGAGATTACCTGATAATTGAGATTTGAAATTAGAAGCAAATCCAGGGACTTGTGAGCAAGCCAGGGTGGGAGAAGTCTTAGTATCTCCCTGTGTAGCCAAATGACAGTAGCTGAGTGAGCTGTGTGCTATGGTTTCCTTAAAGTAAAAGCAGAAGGATGGGAAGGAAATTGCAGTGTCTGCTCCTTGCCCTAGCCAGCAATATTTCCCCCCAAACTTTTGTCTTGATCATATCTTCTTTATCACCCAAGACCCATTTCTCACAGGGAAAGGAATAGCCATCCTCTCCACTCCTCACTGAGCCCTCCTGAGGTGGCTGCCTCACCCTGTAGCATGTGTTGGGAAGGGGGATTTCTGCACTCAGACTCACTATGTGTGTCCTTGGCAGGCATGACCAACGGCTTTGGAAAACACACCGAAAGCGGGTCTGACTCGGAATGTAGTTTGGGTCTCAGTGGTGGACTGGCATTTGAAGCTTGCAGGTAAGAACACATTTCCTAAAGCTTTGTCAGCAGCTCTGCCACCCCTCCTTTTACTCTCCATTCAGCTACAGGTTGAACCTCTTCCTGCTTACCTTTTTCTCTCCCCCAACTCCTGCTATTTCCTGAGGCCTCTTATCTGTAACTCTGGGATTTCCTAGGAAACAGGGTGACCCTTGACTCTCAGGTCTGATCTGAGAGAGGAAGAGTAGTGCTGATGCTTTACAGGGTTTGTGTGACTGAATTTGGACTCTAGAGGATAGGGAAAGCTAAATCTCGTATTGCTCAGTGAAATTAACATTTGAGCCAAAGTCCCCTGCTGCCCCTACACACATACTTAGACAACCCAGCCTGTTAAAGACTTGGTTTTGCTCTTTGCCTTTTGGGGTGTCATAGCCTCTTTATAGAGGTGTGGTGTAGGTATATGAAATGACCAAGTAGGAAATTTAGAATTGCCTTTTTTTTTTTTCTTTTGAGACGGACTCTGGCTCTGCCGCCCGGGTTGGAGTGGAGTGGCCCAGTCTTGGCTCACTGCAACCTCCACCTCCTGGGTTCAAGTGATTCTCCTGCCTCAGCCTCCTGAGTAGCTGGGACTACAGGCACATGCCACCATGCCCAACTAATTTTTGTATTTTTAGTAGAGATGAAGGTTCACCATGTTGGCCAGGCTGGTCTTGAACTCCTGACCTCAAGTGATCTGCCTGCCGCAGCCTCCCAAAGTGCTGGAATTACAGGTGTGAGCCACCGTGTCTGGCCTGGAATTGCCTTTTATTCAGACAAAGGTCCCAAAGCTCTTCTACTATCCTTGAGCTGAAAAGGGATGGACTTCTTCCCATTCTTTTATCTGAAGGGAGGATTTCTCAGACCAGAATCTTAAAGTTTATTCCAGGCCCAAGAGTTTATGGAGCCCCTGTTCTGTGTTCTGTATTCTGCAAGACACCAGGGCGGGTGGGGGGGACTCTTATAAATGAGAAACCCTTAGTGCCACAAAGGAAAAGTGACTTGTCCTGAAGGCTAATGTCATGACCCCACCATATGACTGCTGAATGGATCTTAGGTTCAGAGTAGGGGAGCAAAGGTCCCAGGGCAGCACCAGAAGACTATGTATTTGTATTTGAAGTGCTTCCAAGGCAGACTGGGCATGTATTCTTTTAGGCATTCAGTCTGCCTGGGCTGTGGGACTACTGGTAGGGCTGAGGGGGTCCCCAGCTACTCGTTGGCCTGGACTGGTTCCCTGCTGTGGTTTCTTTGTGATTCCCCTACCCCCAGCCAACCCTCAAAGTTGCCCTAGCTTCCTATTGCAGCCTCCAGAGATATAGGGAAAGTAGATGGAAAAAAGTTATCAGGCACAGGAAAGAGAAAGAGATTTCATAATCTTACAGGATGCTTCTGTCCTGGACCTAGGTTGAAGTTCCTGACTGCCTTCAAAGATAAGGTACCTGGAAGCCCAATTTGTTGGGGTCAGGGTAGGATTGGACCCATCAAACTATCCTTTTTTAGCTTTTGACTAAATGTGGAATGTGTGTTGGCCCCTTCTTCTATGAAGGGCATTCTTTTCAGCTATGAGCCATAAGAGCAAGCAAGGCCAGGCTCTGGTTAGCCTGCTGATTCAGGTGGCGTGTTTGCCTTTCTGCAGAACTCCAGTGCAATGCCCTTGATTTATCTGGGGCCCCTTGGAGGAAGTGTGTATTAGGATTTCAGGGTTTAAAATAGGAGATTCAAGGGCTTCAACTGCAAGCGTTGTTTTTCTTTTTCCCCCTATACTGTGGTAATAAGTACATAAGGGAAGACCTTATTTATTAGACCAGAATCATATAATCCCAGAATTAGAAATAATCTTGAAAGAACTGGTCACTAACCCATCCCCCACACCTCCTTTTTCACTTGCCCCTTGGTTTATCTTTTCTGACGATTTTCTGAGCAGGTTGGTGCTACACGTGCTTTCTATAGGTCACTCATTCAAATATTGATAACTGAACACCTACTGTGTGCCAGGTACTGTTCTAAGGACTTGCCAGGTACTGTTCTAAGCACTAAGGTGCCTGTTGTCATGAAGATTATCTTCTAAAGTGTCTGTTCTCATGGATATGGATGTTAAATCAGTAAATAAGATAATTGTAGGTTGGGTTGTCTCCTTAGGCCTGGGTAACTTGGAGAAAGGGCTGAAATGCAGGCCATGATTGAGTCAGTTGTGCTTTTTTCTACAAATCAGGAACATACAGACCTATTTTTGGTGTTGCATCCTATTTTATTGAGCTCATCCTTCTGAGAGCTCATCATTCTATAGTTGAGTATTAGCAGTTTGTAATACTTTAAGTAAGACATTAAAATTTACTACCCTTCGTATGACAATAACTACAGCTGCTATTTATTGAATGCATGGTATGTGCTGTACTGAGAGCTTTATGTGTGTTCATTCATTAATCTTTACAACAACACATGGGGAGTGTAAGCCTCAGAGAAGTTAAGTAACTTGCTGAAGGTTACAGAACTGTTAAAAAGAGCTGGGTTTTGAACCCAGATAGGCTCCAAGAGTTTAATTTCTTAACTGCTTTGCTGTGCTCTCTTCTGTTGTATTTGAAGATGTGTCCCCAGATTCTTGATGTGAACTTTGATTTGTTTTTCTTTTTCTCATCTTGATGTGAACTTTGAGAGGCTTTCCTGATAAAATTACTAGCACTTTACATTTATACAAGGACTCAATGTCTCTAATATGTTGGCAGATTTTTGTAGGGTAAGTGGGAACTAAATCCTAAATGTAAACTGGGTATTTTTTGTTTTTTCCCAAACAGTTCCTAGTTTGACTAGCAATAAAAACTACCAACTTAACTACTGGTTACTGAAAAATCATGATTCATTGGGTTTTAGTTAAGCAAAGTTTTCTTAGCATACAGTCCTGATAAAGTCAGTTCTGATTCAGTAAAACAGGAGTACCCTACTCTCTAACCAGTCCCTACTCCTGGCTGCTGCTTATCCCACCGGGGGTTTCTTTAAGCATTTCTGCTTTTCTGCAGATTGACGACCTATTCTTTAAGCATTTTATTAGTAAAAAAAAAATTAAAGTTATATAGGAGTAATATTTTTTGAAGTTTGGATGGAAAAAAGCCCTAGCCATATCATTTTTGCCCAGAAGCTATAGTATACATTAGAACTGCATGGGGAACAATTTGAAAATACTGATGCGTGGGTGGGCTTCAGTTACAACATTGCTTTGGTATTGCTATTCTAATTTTTGCTTATCACTTTTTAGTCTTTGTGTAATATATATTTTGCCTCTTTGAAATAGCCATGAAAAAAATTTCTTTTTTTTTTTTTGAGATGGTGTCTCGCTCTGTCGCCGGGCTGGAGTACAGTGGCGCCATCTTGGGTCACTGCAACCTCCAACTCCCAGGTTCAAGTGATTCTCCTGCCTCAGCCTCCTAAGTAGCTGGGAGTACAGGCACGTGCCACCACGGCCAGCTAATTTTTGTATTTTTAGTAGAGATTAGGTTTCGCCATGTTGGCCAGGATGGTCTTGATCTTCTGACCTCCTGATCTGCCCAGCTCGGCCTCCCAAAGTGCTGGGATTACAGGCTTGAGCCACCACACCCAGCCCACTTTTTACTTTAAAAAATCCACTTCTCTCTATCCAAGAAAAACTTCACACATAAACCATTTGGAAGTGAGAAGTGCATTTTTTTTTCCAATTTAAAAATGTCTTTTCTAATTAAGGAAGTATGACATGTCCACTTTAGAAAATTTGGCAAAGAGGCAAATTTTTGAATCTCAAAAATAAATTGGTTTCTAAAGAAGACACAATGTGAACCAGAGCAAAGAATTCTGGGCAGATGTAAGATGGCCCCTGTCATGGCAAGGCTGCTTAGACTCTGGAAGGATTGACAGATGACTGATGTGACCTTTCCTTTGGATGAAGTCCAAGGTTCCTGAGCAGGGAACGAGCAACTCCTTCCAGGTTCAGTCCTTCCATGTAGATGAAATGGTTCCTCAAAACCTCATGGGAACTATGCAGTCAAAAACATGGGTTAGTGTGAGTTTTTAGGGGAAGGTGAGAACTGTCCTCCCTGAAGAGTTTTTGTAGCTCCACTCCTGTCAGAGAGGGTAGAAGGGAGAAGGGGAGTGGGCGTTTTAGTCATTGAAATTGCTCATTTCACCCCTCTCTCCCTGCTCTGTGTGCAGTGGTCTGACGCCCCCCAAACGCAGCCGTGGGAAGCCAGCCCTGTCTCGAGTGCCCTTCCTGGAAGGTGTGAACGGAGACTCTGACTACAATGGCTCAGGTGAGGAGCAGTGTTCAGGCAGAGCTGAGGGGGCCAGGCCTTCTGAGGAGCCAGCTCTTCAGGCTGCTGCACTGCTGGGGCTCTGTACCAGGCAGCCAGTCCCTGAGCTCCCCCAAACTCTTGGGCCCTTGGGCAGGGAGATGGCCCTCTCCCAGGCCAATCATACTCTTTTTTTTTTTTTTCTTTTAATTGCATCTTAAATTTGAATAGGTTATACATGCCCATAGTAATAAAAATCAAAAAAGTACAAAAGAGTGTATAATGAAAGCTAGCACTCCCCTCCCTGGAACATCAACTGCTAGCATTTTCTTTTCTATCTTTCCAGAGGTAATCCATATGTATACAAGCCAAAACTTGCATGAATAATTAAGAGAGTGAGTAGAGAAGCCTAATATGCACATGTTCCTCTAAACCATTCCTTTTTTCCAGCTAGTAATATATCTTGGAAATCCTTCTGTGCTTTTTATTGGCTTCCCAGTGTCCCATTATATAGGAATGCCATCATTTGCTTAGCCAGTCCTCCAAAGATGGACTTTTAGATTGTTTTCATTTATTATCATAACCAGTGTTGCAGTGAGCAACCTTATGCATAGATAATTTTATATCCATAGGGAGCCTATCCATAGAAGTGGAATTACTGAATTTAAGGAAGTGTATGTTTGTAATTTTCATGGATACTGCCTGTCCCCATTCACAAACGTTATCAGTGATAGCCTGTATCACTGAATCTCGCACATACATAACCCTGTAGTTTTATGGGCCCTGTCTCCTTGGACAAAGGGAATAAAGGGCAGGGCAGGACCTGGGGGAGAGGCCTGGGGTGGTGCTCAGGTGGGACAGGTGCAGAGCAGGCTGTTCTCTGAGCTCACTTCTGTCCAGCCCTGCTGTACAGGGGTGTGTGCTCCCTGGATGCCCTGTCTTTGAAGTTTCCATCTAACACACAGGCTGCAGGGCTTCTCTTCCTTCTTTCCTTTACCCAACTACTTTATTTTCCCTTAGCATCAGTTTCTTTCTCGTATGTGTGTTGATGGATGCATGCCTGTGTGTTTCATTGCTTTCCGTAATTGTCAGTGCCCAAAAGGCTGGGCTCATGTCAAGATGAATTTGTACAGCATCTCACACAAAGCCAGGAGTGGATTGGCACACTTTGTGCTTCTGGTGGTGACATCTTATTCTTACTTTTAAAACCACATGCTTATTAAAATGATGCCAAAAGATATTGACCTCCCATAGTTCCATCACCGTAACATGATTGTCTTCATTTCTCTGTGTTGCCTTCTGTTTATTTTAGGCACATTTTTAACAAAATGCTGATCCAAACACATGTACTTTTGTATTCTACTGTTTTCAATTTTTTTTGTACTTTCTTCATGTTGACACATAATCTTTATATATCTCATGTTATTGGAACAATGTATCTAACAACGCATTATAATTTACTTAACCATTCTATTGTTAGGCATTTGGGTTTTTTCCAGCTTTTAACATTATATGTAATGTAGTGAACCCATATTTTTGTTTAAAATCCTTTTATTCATCTTGAAAGTTATTTTTCTTAGAATAAATTCCCAGAGAAGGAATTTACTGGAACAGGTGGTTCATACATTTTTTAAATGGCTCTTCAGACATACTGCCAAATTATATTCCATAAGGATGGGTTTGGTCTGCAGTTGCATTAGTAGTATGTGATTGCACCAGTTTCTACTCAGTCTACCTCTTTGGTATTGGATTTTATCTTTTTATTGTTACTGCTGTTGATTCAATAGGTGCAAAATACTATCTTATAATTTTAGTGCATTTTTTAAAATTACAAGTAGAGTTAAGCACAGTAGCTCACACCTGTAATACCAGCACTTTGGGAAGCCGAAGTGGGAGGGTTGCTTGAAGCCAGGAGTTTGAGACCAGCCTGGGCAACATAGTGAGATCCTATCTCTACAAAAAATGAATAAATAAAATTTTTTAAAAAGTGAGGTAGTAATATTTCTTTAGAAATAACAATTTCCACTCTGTTAGATTTGGACTTTTTTCTTTGGTTGAGTGTGGTCACCTGCCCATTCCAGTGTATAGATGGGGGGAGGGAAAGAGAGGTTCTTCTGTGTGTTCAGAAGCATCTGTGAAGCACTCATTCACATGTGCTAGTGCATTGAGTGCAGAGCAAAGTAAGATGAAAAGATGCAGTGCCTGCCCCAGGGATACCCAGTATCAGGTTCTGACAAAAGAAGACATGCGAAGGACTTGCAGACCGCTTAGCTCTGCTAAGTGCTGTGCATCCAGGTGACCTAGGTGGCCAGGTGTGACCCTGTCAGAAAAGAGCTCAGTTAGCAAGTAATTTTACCAGGATGTCTTCCCTGGCATCTTTGTCCATGAAGCCTCCATCATGAGGACTCCCCACTCAGGGAGGCGCAGAGAGCAGTATGTGGCATTGCCCAAGCTGGATTTTGGCCCTTCTCCCTAAGGCTGTGAGGATGAAGCAGTTACATTTTTCCAGGGAAAGCCATCTTAGGTGTTCTAGTTCAGAGGTCGGTAAACTATGGCCTATTGCCTATTTTTGTATGGTCCATGGGCCAAGAATGGTTTTTACGTTTTGAAATGATTGAAAAGAAAATCAAAAGAAGAATGATATTTTATAACATGTGAAAATTACATGAAATTCAAATTTCAGTGTCCAAAAAATAAAGTTTTATTGGGACATAGCCATGCTCATTCATTTATAGATTGTGTATGTGACTGCTTTCATGCTATAACAGCAGTGTTGAGTAATTGCAACAGAGGCCGTGTTGCCCACAGAAGCTAAAATATTTACTATTTGGCCCTTTACAGAACTAGTTTGCTGACCCCTGATCCAGTCTAACTTCTAAGGAAAGGAGAGGGAAAAGGAAGGGTGGAGGGGATGTTGTGACTCATTCCTGGGTTGCCCCAGTCAAATGGAGGCCACAGGCAGGCCTTTTGGGTACCATTCCAAGTCCCCTTTGGGTGCTGTCTCCTCCCCTCCCCCACCCCCCAGGCAGAAGCCTCCTGCTGCCCTTTGAAGACCGCGGAGACCTGGAGCCCTTGGAGCTGGTGTGGGCCAAGTGCCGAGGCTACCCCTCCTACCCTGCCTTGGTGAGTCTGCCCCAGACGCCACCCTCCTACCTCCCCTGCCTTGCCTTGGGGGCTAATCTGATTGGATTAAGCCAGCAGAGTATGGTGGGAGTCAGAATGTCTTTAGCTGTAGATGGGAGGGGGGTTTTGCCCCAGCCTGAGTGGGTCAAACTAGCAAGGCTCCCAGCTTGGGGCACTAAAAATAGGCTAAAAGTATGCAGATGAAGGCCAGGGTTTTTAGAGTTTTAATGGCATTTAATAGCATTTATTTATTTCCTTATGCATAAAAGTAACAGGGCCCATTTTAGAGAATCTTTAAAGCTACTGATAATGCTTAGACGTTTTATTAAATATTTGTCACGCTAAGTCTTTGAAATACTGAGGAAAGTATGATTATTCCATTTTCTAAGGAAGAAAACTGACTATTTGTGGTCATTCAGCTAATAAATGACAGGGTTGGAATTTGAGCCCAGGGCTTAAAATGTGTGACGTCAAAGCCTGTGTTCTGAGCCACTGAGTTCAAAATCATCCACAGTCCTGTCTATTCAAGGATAATTTGGGGTGTATATCCACTTACTCTTTTATAGAAAATGTATAAATATGCATATATATGAGACCATACTGCTTTTAGCCTCCCTTTCACCTAACAGCATATCATGAACATGCACATCTTATGCCATTAAACATTCTTTGTCAACATCACTTTTAATGATTGCATTGTCTTCAGTTGTATGCATGTACCATATTTTAACCATTCCCTAGTTGGTCACTTAGATTGTTTTGAATTTTTCACTATGATAAACAGTTGGCAATAAACTTCATTGTAGCTTTACCCTTGTGCACATCCATGATTATTTCCTTACAGTGAATTCTTAGGAGTCCCTTCTTGGGGCAAAGTCTATGCAGAATTCTGATACAAGTTGCCAAGTTGCCGAAAGTTCATTTTGGTTTATACTCACACCAGCAGTAACTAAACTTTTCATTTCTTTCATAGTAGCAGCAGCTAAAAATTCAATTTTTGCCACCTTGATTGTTATTTCTGAACTCTGTCTCAGTTAGAGAGGTAGTGTCCATCTGGCTCTGGAAGATACCACTGATACTAAACCTTTGAGGCATGTCAGAATAATCTGGGGAAAATTTTAAAACAATACCCATGTCAAGTCACCTGCACCCCAGCACTATCAGATTAGACTCTCTGAGGCCAGACTGAGGCATCAATATTTTTTAGAAAACATCCTAAAGGATCTGTAGCCAGGATTGGGAACCACCCCACCAAGCTCTTACATGTATACAGGACTCTGGGTTTCTCCCAGCCCCTTCATATCTGTGACTTTAACAGCAGCCTTTTAAGATAAGGAGAGGAGGAATTCTGATCCTGTTTGGTCAGATAAGGAAATCATAGTCCAAAGAGGTTGTATTAATACAGTTTGTTGGAGCCATATTGGAAACCATGTTGCCTACTCTACTCACTCCTTAGCAGTAGCAGGTGGGAAAAATTCATACTGATCTAGCAACTGAAGAGTTAGGGCCTGGGGCTGCCTGCCTTCACAGGGCTCTCTGCCTTGCCAGCGGTGAAACTGCAGGACTCCCAGCTCAGTCATTAAAGAAGTGATTAAGCTGTGCAGGTTTGGATTTAAAAAACAAACAGAATACCTCACAATGCAAAAACACTAGCCTAAAATTCATCTTTTTTTTTTTTTAATTACCCTCTTAATTATACATTTTCTGTTATGATTAAAGAAATTCAGCCACCACCTGAACACAACCTGTGTTTTTATTTTGGTGTATGCTCTCCTAGTCTTTTTCCTATGCATTCTTCAGTATGTATTTGCATCCATAGATAGTGGATATAAAGTTTTTAATTTTTTCTGGCTCTTGTCTGTTTTTTTCCTTGTCTTTTAAACATTTTTTCTTTTTTTTGGGTAAGAGTAATATACTACATTATAGAAGTTTGGAAAAACAGGGGGAAAAAAACAACACAAACCCCACCATTCTAGTGTTGACTCCAAGCATTTTGTATCGTTCTTTCTATTTATTGTTCACATATTCATATTATAGTTGTAATAATAGTGTATGTACACTTATGTTAAGTTTTATCACAAGCTTTGTTACCATGCTGTTTTACATTTGCATAGTATTCATTGAATGAATGGACCATTTATTATTTTGGGACATGAAAGCTCTCCTCAGATGGCAGACTTATCCACCTTGCTTTTGCCCTCGGGAAATTTTTCACAATCTACCCTCTGCAAGCACCCTGGGTTCCGAGGCAGGAGCCAGCATGCCTTAGTCAAGAGGAAACATATCAGAGTAGCCTCACTGTCTTGTTTGGTAATCAAGGAAGCTTACAAGGGCTTGTATGGTGGTTCTTGTTAGGACTCTTCAATCCCAGGAGGGACAGACAGCCTGGGAGAGAGAGTTTTGATCAAATTACACACCCGGTGGGTGGGGTAAGGTGGTTCTTCCTTAGAGTAAACGCATAACCAGAACAACTGCTTTCAGCTGCTTATCTTAAGAGGGATGTCGTGAAATTGGCAGACGTGCAAAGGTAAATAATGAGAGCAGTTTATTATGAGAAGGGGCCCAATGGGACAGCATATGGGAAGTAAGATTGCTCTGTCTCTGGAGAAGGCTGCTTCCTCAGTAAGTTCCCAGTCTTTGCTCCCAGAGCTATTAGCTCTCTGCTCTGGAGGCAGGGGCTGCGTAGGAGGCAGTGGGCTGTGGAGGCCCAAGCCTTGTCTGGTTTTAGTCCCAGTGTGATTTTAGCCAGCTACATCCTGCTTCTGTGCTTGGTGTTTTCCTCTGTCAGCTAACACCTGTCAGCAGACTTCTCAGCATCAGCAAGAGATTGAAATGAGATGATGTGTGAATAATTAGGAGCTCTGGAAACTTTGAAAGTGCTCCCTAGACCTGGATTTTGATTGTTGTGTTGATGCTGCCGGGCATTTTGCTGAGCACCCGCCTTCTCTGAGCCAGGCAAGGCGGGGCTGGATGCCAGAAGCAAACCTGAAGAAGGGCCCAGCTGCTGCCCTTGTGGAGCTTGTTGCCTCAAGGATTAATGCCTCCAGTGGCCCTTGTTTCCACCCACATCATCCCCCTCTCCATCAACCTCCAAGCTCATTCTCTAGCTATACACTGAGCCTCCTCTCTGATCTTACCATGGAGGTGTCACAAATATACCTGGTCCATGTATCAGGAAGGATTGTAGTCAGACAGAAAGGTAGTGGGTAACCAGAGACCTTGTTAGAACCAACTGGATGGCCTTCCTGATGCAGAGCCTTCTTCATAGCTGTGGTACCTAGGGAAGGCCCCCGAGCATTTGAGGTGAATTGCAAAGGTACTAAAGGGAAATTGACAGGAAAAAAAAAGTGACCTGTACTCTTCTGTCCTAAGGGACATTGGAGGAAGAGGTTTGCCTGTCTGGTCTGGACATCAAAGATATCCCACTCAGACCTGATACTCCCCTGATGTAGGTGCTTCAGCAGTTGGTCCTGCAGCAGGGGTGCTGCTCACCCTGGCCTCCCTCACTGAGTGCCCATCTTCTATTCTGCCTCCAGATCATCGATCCCAAGATGCCCCGGGAGGGCCTCCTGCACAATGGCGTTCCCATCCCTGTCCCCCCGCTGGACGTGCTGAAGCTGGGAGAGCAGAAACAGGCAGAGGCTGGAGAGAAGCTCTTCCTTGTCCTCTTCTTTGACAACAAGCGCACCTGGTTAGTGGGTGCTGCTGTGAGGGGGCTGAGGGGCACGCCAGGGGTCTGTGCTAGTGAGGTACACAGAGGGGCCATGGATGCAGTTACCCTGGTTTCCACCCAGGTGAAGGGGAAGGCATTACTTGCCAGCAACAGGCCTGTACTTGCCATGTTAATAGTAACTGAGGGGTGTTGCAGATCAGATTCCCTGGGAAACACTCTGAGGTCGAGACTTGCATCAGGAGGCTTATTGAGGAGAGCTGTGGAGTGGGAGTGATGCAGCACTGGGCAGAAGTTGCAATACAGCCCACTTGCTGTCTCACCTCATCCATTGGGCACATCTGGAGCTGGGTGGCTCAACAAGATAGAGATGTCAGGAATTGGGGCTGTGCCTTTTTGCCCTGTGCCAACTAGTAATTGAATGCCACTGCCCCAAGGGAGGGGTGTGGCCTGGGCCAGAGGCTTCCTTGGTGGAGGGTGATTCCTAGTGAGGGACTCAGATGAGAGCCTGTCGGCTTCCAACACTTCCAGTAGCTTCTGGGAAGCATGTTTCCATCCTGAGGGGGGTTCTGGCCAGTGGAGTGTCCACTACAGGAGACTTGCTCATTTATGGTTTACAGTACTTAAGGTTTCTCTTAGCACCAGCAAGAGAGTACTTTCACCTTAGCTTCTATAGAGTGAGGAGGGAGAACTAGCTAATAAAAATAGTGATAATAGCAGCTGCCATTGAGTGCTTACTGCATGTACTTATGCAGATTGCTTTATATATCTGATCTCTTTTAATCCTCATTTAAGTCTTCATTAATCCCCTCATAATCCATTTTGCAGATGAGGAAGTTGAGGCTCAGAAAGTCCAGATCCTGTAGCCAGAACTGAGATACAAAACAAGATCTTGTTCCAAAGGCTGTATTCTTAGCCACATGTTGTATTCACCTGGGAAGCTTTAAAAACACACACACAGTGTGCAGGCCCCACTACAGATGAGTTTATCAGTTCCTGGCACCAGCTGTACTTGCTAGCCATTGCCCCCTAATTCTCCAAGGCAAGGCGAGGCTCAGAGCCCCCCAGGGTGGCTCAGCTGGCCCCAGAGGGCAGCAGGTGGGCCTTTCTTAGCCTATGGACCCTGACAACTCTCCAAACAGAGTGAGGGCCCAGAGAAGGACCTAGCTGCAAAATTGATTTCATGCCATTCCCCCACCCTACTCCTGCATATCCTGCTTGCTGCCCTGACCTGCTAGGTTCTTGGTGGCCTCCTGCATGGAGTCTCCCAATTTACTTCCCTCTGCCCTGTACCCTCTCCCTGGTTTTGCTGGTCCTGGCCAAGTGGGGCCACAGGAGCCCCCTGTGAGACCCACTACTGCCCAGCCTCTTACTGTGCTTGCATTTCAGGCAGTGGCTTCCAAGGGACAAAGTCCTGCCCTTGGGTGTGGAAGACACCGTGGACAAGCTCAAGATGCTGGAAGGCCGCAAGACCAGCATCCGCAAGTCAGTGCAGGTGGCCTATGACCGTGCGATGATCCACCTGAGCAGAGTCCGGGGGCCCCACTCCTTCGTCACTTCCAGCTACCTGTGAGGGCGGGGCTGGGCCTGCATCTGCTTGCCCTGCCTCCGTCCCGCGGGGCACAGAGAATCCTCTTCTGCCCCTGCCAGATGTATGGCCGGCAGCTTCCCCCTCTATGGTAGGCCAGGGACTGGGCTTCCTCCCCACTAGGGGCAAGGCCCCAGTTTTGACCAATTGCATGGTTCTCCTGGCAGGCCTGCTGTGTGCCAAAAACTCCCACCCAAGATCCCTCAGGGGATTTTTTACTGAAGAACCAGTTAGAAGTAGAAAGAGCTGTGGGGCTTGGGCCCAACTTAGGAGATGGACCCCACCCAGATGGCAAGAGGTCCTGGGCTCCTTCTTGAGGGGCTGCCTGGCCCCCTCCATCCTGCTCCCATTAACTACACCTCAGGGCGGGTGAGGTTCTGACACTGATCCCAGAGATGCTGTGGATATGCCAGGGTCCCAAGGGGAATCTCCCCAAGCTCACTGTCTCTCCCGCTTATCGCCCATTCTCACACCTCTTCCCTGTCCCATCTTCTGTACCCATTGCTCACCTTTTCTTTTTCTCTTGTGCCAAACTGACAGAAACCGTCACCACACTGGTCCTTTTCTGTAATGTCTCATTCCCCTTGAGGCCAGCTGCTATGCCAGGTGGTGTCTCTGCCAGGCTCCTCAGGGCCCAGACAGAGGCCAGCCCACAACCTGTGACCCCCTCCCCCAGGACATCACCTCCCACCCACAGACCTTCCCTTTTGCTGTCGACACAACTTCCCAGCTCTGCGAGTGTGCCCCCTGGATCAAGGCGGGTCCCCTCTTGTTTTCCTTTGCTGCCACGAGGTGGTCCAAGCCTCCAGAGTAGGCTCCTGTCAGGCTGGGTGTGCGAGTGTCCATCTGTCCACGTGGACGTCGAGGGTGGTTGGGATGGAGCTGTGCCCGTCAGTGGGGTCTGCCCTCTCCCCCCTTTTCTCCTCTCTTCTCTCCTCATGGACTTTTTCTGCAATTGCAGTCTTAAGCTTCACTCTCCACCACCCGGATGGCATGGCGCCTGCCACCAAACATCTTCCTGGCCTGCACTCTGCCCTGCCCTGCCTAGCCTCTGCTACTCCTACTTCCCAACTTCAGGGAATGCATTACTTTTATTTCAAACTCTCTGCCTCCTTCCTTCTTTCTCTTCAACCCCCTCCCCACCTTCACCTTCTCAAAAATGGAAGGAAAAAAACTGTGAACGGGGAATGCTGACTGACAAACCAACACAACTTTCAGAGGCTTCAGTGTCTGTTCTCTAGACATTTCTTTTCACCTCCTGAGCACCAAAGTCGCAGGGCCAGTTGCAGGCTGCTGATTGCCATGTTGATTTTTAACCTGATATTCTTTTTAATTGTTTTAAATTTTTCATAGGGGAGTTTTGGACAAAACAAAGTCACTGGGGAGATCACTGCCATTTTTACACACTTGACTTTTTAAAAATACAGCCAACCAACCACCACAACTTCTTATACATTTGGGACATGAGCCAGAGTTTAAAAGGGAACCAACAAAACACTATAACTTAAAAGGATGGGGTTTTGGATTTTGTATAATAATAAAAACAATACAGCATATGGCTAGGGAAGGACATGGTGTATATAATTGTAAAATACTGTTCTAAATTATTCAGGCCTATAGTTTCCATTATTGGAGTCCTCCATTGTGTGGCCACACAGTGTCGTTGATTTAAAGGAGCCAGTGCTTCCCCTCTCCCCAGGTAGTTGGTCAGCTGTGGACTCTGTGACCTTTGTCTAAACCTGTGTTGTAAGATCTTGGGACTTTCTCCCTCTCTTTCTATGTCTATCTCTTCCCCCCAACACTTTCTCTTCTTAGTCTCTCTTTATTTTTCAATCTCTGAATCTTTTAGTCTCTCTCTCTGAGTCTCATTTTTTAAAATGCTCTTTTAGAATGGGAAACGGCTCAGATCCTGCTGTGGCATGGGGCCTATGTGTCTCTGTCGCGTCTGCTGTGAAGCACATGATGCTCTATTTATTGTAGAAAGTGACTTTATTTGCTTTCTAGAATTGTTTATAACAGATGGTATAAGAGAGGTAATAAACAGAGAAAAATCTATGCTTGTAAAGAATACAAAAGTTAATTTTACCTACTATAATATGACTGTCTGAAACTTATTTTCTCTCTGAGAAATAAATGTTCTAATGGGCAGTAGTTGCTGTGTTGTGTTTAATCAGTAGGGACCTACCCCCTACCCTTCTCTTCCCGTTCCCTACAGCCACCTCCTCAACAGGCCAGGACCATTAAGAATGGGGTTGTTTAGCTGTTGCAGTTTCCTAGCTAGTGAGGGCTGTATCTTTTTTTTTTTTTTTTTTTTTTTTTTTTTTGAGGCAGGGTCTCTGTTGCCCAGGCTGGAGTGCAGTGGCATGATCATAGCTCACTGCAGCCTCAATTTCCTAGACTCAAGAGATCCTCCTGCTTCAGCCTCCCCAGTAGCTGGGACTACAGGCACGTGCCACCATGCCCAGCTATTTTGTGTTTGTCATTTTTAGTAGAGACGGAGTCTCACTGTGTTGCCCAGGCTGGTCTCAAACTCCTGGACCCAAGCAATCCTCCCGCCTTGGCCTCCCAAAGTGCTAGGATTATAAGTGGGAGCCACCATGCCCAGCCTCTATCTCTTGGACCCTTGGGAGCAGTGTGAAGATGTTCTCTGATTTTGCTTCCCTCCTGCACAGCGCTGGCACCTTCTTGTAGCTATTGGAAGGTCTGTCCTACCTTCCCATGCCTCGCCTTCCCTGAGGCCATGTTCCTTTAGGAGCCTCTGCTCCTCATTAAGAAGGAGAGTGACCTGGCCGGGCGCGGTGGCTGAAGCCTGTAATCCCAGCACTTTGGGAGGCCGAGACGGGCGGATCACGAGGTCGGGAGATCGAGACCATCCTGGCTAACACGGTGAAACCCCGTCTCTACTAAAAAGTACAAAAAACTAGCCGGGTGAGGTGGCGGGCGCCTGTAGTCCCAGCTACTTGGGAGGCTGAGGCAGGAGAATGGCGTGAACCCGGGAGGCGGAGCTTGCAGTGAGCTGAGATCCGGCCACTGCACTCCAGCCTGGGCGACAGAGTGAGACTCCGTCTCAAAAAAAAAAAAAAAAGAAGGAGAGTGACCCTTTGGACACACCTGGCACTTACTTACCAAGCTTGCTGAACTCGAGAGTCGAGGATGCGCACACCTCCTGTTTCATTGCTGCTGTTTTAATTCTATAGATGGGTAGCTGGGACACACACACAGGGGAATATAGGCCTCACTCCTCTTAAAGCTGGAAGGCATCCTTGAGCCTACCTGGTCTTCATTTTAAAGACAAGGGAACAGACTAGCAAAATAAAAAGACCAAGGTCAGCCAGCTGAGAAATTGTGGCAGAATTCTGGGACAAGGATCCAGCCAAGGCTTTCTTTATGGACTCCACAGCATTTCAAGACTCCACTGGCCTATTCTGTATCGTGTTCGTCTCTCAGTGGCTGTGGCTCTGGCATTTCTGGGTGGGAATGTCCTGAAAAGCAGAAGCAGAGGAGAGTTCCCAGAGACAAACTGCTTAGTTGCTGGGCATGGAATAGCTTTTCCCCTGTCCCTACTCCTATCCCATTCTGGTCCTACCTGGCTCCTACGCTTGTCTCAGTGGTGTGGCTGAGGACTCAGCGGTCTCTTGATCACTTCCTCGATGGGGCCTTTGACAGCCTTGTCACTGAAGTCAAAAAAGTGTCGAAGTTCTCGTTTTGGCCTAACTGATAAAGTACGGCCGGTGTGCTGATAATCCTTGTATTATGTGTTGGGGCTGCAAAGACACACACCCTGGTCGCAAGACACTCACAACCTGATTTATAAGATACATCTCACATAACTCCGCGTAAGACCAGCGTGAGAGTCTCAGACATGTGGAAGCGTTTAGGAGAAACCATGTTTGGTTGGGCAGTAATGAAAGCTTTCAGAAGCAGCAATTAATTCAAGCCTTGACAAATGGGGTTAAGAAAGACTTTATGAATTGTAAGTTGAATTAAAAAGACATTTGCAAAATATTTACAAAATATTTAGGGTGAAATTACAAGCTCATTCTATAAAACATTTTAGAAATAAAAGTGGCCAGATGGGTAGGATTTTAGCACGTGAGGCTAAGAAGCGGAGGCAAAGTCAAGAGAGGGATTGTGTATATTCCAGCTCCAGTGACTAGCTGACCTCCCATGTGACTGGAAGCCGCTGAGGTGGCGAGCAGTATATTGGGCTTAAAAGCCCTGTCACTGTCACTCACTGTGTGACCCTGGGCCTCTCTGAGACTGATGTAATAAAGGATCCCGCAGACAGGGCAAGGTGGGTACCATTCATATATGGCAGGTAGCAGCATTCATTGAAAGATCTGAACAGGGCAGAGACTTGACTGGAGCTTGGCAACTAACTAAACTCAAAGTTAAAAAGCAGGAGTGTTGAGACAGGATACTGGGTGGCTGCTGGAGGGATCACTGTGGGTTTTGAAGGGAGGAGAAAGTATAGTTTTTTGATGAGTTTGTGTTGTCTATGGGACATCTAAGAAAAACCTCCAGCAAGCAGATGAGAGTTGAGCCCAGAGTTCAAGAGAAAGATGGGAGCAGATGACAGAAATGTGGGCACACTGGAGACCACCTGGGCAGTTAGAAGAATGGCCAAGGACAGCAAGGAAGGCGAAGGACAGACCCGAGGAAAGCCCCTTACATTTAAAGTCTGGGATTGGGGAGAGGGAGAGACAGCACCTTTTGAGGGGTCTGTTCTCCAGGGAGGGCCTCACAGGGAATGTCAAGCCCTCATGCCACAGATGGAAGGGAGAGGCAGGTCAGATGTGCTCGGCATCACAAACAGGAAAAGGCAAGGCTGGACCAGAACTCAGCACCCAGCCCTTCCTGGTCTCCACAGACTTACATATTACTCGAAGTAGGCAAAAGTGTCCTTAATAAATTTTATCAATGTTGTGATTGAAATTCATGAACTCAAGTCTAAAATGATACCGTGATATTGGGACGTGTGTTGGAGACACTCTGACTCTTGGAATAGAGAATCCCATTCTCCTAACAAGTTTAAAAAAATCATTGAAAGCATTTGCCAAAATCCCTGGTCAGCTTGGCTGCTTCCATTAATGTATTAGATGCCATTAGCACCTGAGTGTGAATGTGCCGGTGTTCAGATGGGCTCTCCTGACCTGGCTAGGCTCTGAGCTTCACTTTGAGAGAAGAGCAGGGGCTAGTGGCAAGACTGCCAAGATCGGAGCAGTGCTGAAGGAGAGATGGAGGGTGTGGGCCTTGACTACCCCGAGTCTGCAGGCCTCCCACAGTGTCTGCAGTAGGGCAGTAAGTGTGCAGGTCTCTAGTCCTGCTGGCTGCAGCCTTCTGGCCTCTCCTGAAGCTGGGATGAGGGAAGGAGGTCTTTGGAGGACGGAAGTGGTTTCTCCAAAAGGTGGGGCAGAAGTTTCTTACTCTGTGGTGAGGAAGAAGTGCCAGGGAGATACGTGCTGGGCTAGAGCTGGAGGGGAGTGCTGGCTCCACCCTGGTGATAGGGGAGAGCGGCAGGGAAGTGCTGGGGAGAGAAGGGCCGGGCCCCTGGTGAGGGCGCGACCTTCAGACCTGGCCCACGGACCTAGGTGAGGACAGGCGCTCTTGTTTTTGAGCCCAAATGTTGCATTTTCCAAGACCACTCTGACCCACCACGCTCCCGACCCTGGGCCTATACAACCCACGAGACCCTATTGGGCACACACACACAGGCGGCTGGAAGTCCAGAGGAGTGGAAGAACACACCGAAAGGCACCAGCAGATGCCGACAGGCTATCCACTGCACGATGACGTGGAATTTGGCGGGGGGCGGTCGGAGTCCAGCTGCCGGGCAGCCCAGTTCCAGGGGAACACCACCTTCCCACTTCATCCTCCTTCTGGCCTCCCCATTCACCTCATTAGAGCTACCTCCACTCAATAAAACCTTGCACCCATCATCCAAGCAAGCCCACAGGTGATCCTATTTTTCTGCCACACCAAGGCAAGAACCCAGGATACTGAAAGCCCTCTGTCCTTGTGATAAGGCAGAGGGTCTAATTGAGCCGATTAACACAAACTGTCTGCAGGTGGTTAAACTGGAAGAGCATACTGTAACATACACCCACTGGGGCTTCCGGAGCTGTAAACACTCAAACCTTAGACGCTGCAGTGGGGTCGGAGCCCACGCTCCCCATGACCTGCCTGTCTGCATGCTCCCGCTAGGGGTTGGAGCTACGGGGCACCAAAGAAGCGAGCCACAACCCCATCGCATGCCCAGCGAGGGGGATAAGGGAACTTTTCCCATTTCACTGGCACCTGGGGTGACCTTCTGTCTGCCCTTTCCCTTCGAGGGTGGCAGAAGGTAATCGGGGATACGTACGTGTGTGTGTGTGTACCTATACATACGTATTCTCTTCAACTTTAATAATAAGGCCAGAACTCCCAGGCTACACGCGGTCAAACACTCTGCTACTGAGCTCTACCCCCATCACAGGCTACATAGAGTCAAAAAAGCTAATTGTCCCCAAATTTCAGAAGGGCTGTGGTGCTGTTTCCAAAAACATTTTGTGTCCTTTGCTTGACACCCGTAAGGCTGGTTGGAAGAGGGTGGATTCAGTTGAACTCCTGAAGCCGTGTCTCAATCCCTTCCTCTTCCTTTCTGCCTGGTATTGGTCCCTTTGGGGGATGCAGAAGCCATACTGGGGATGCAACGTTGATGGTTCCTCATGGGCAGGGAGTGTCACATAAGGACCCAGGGGTAGACCCCTTCCCTCCAGCTTCACAGTCCCAGGTGACACCTGAAAGCGACTTTATCTAAGCTGGTCATGAAAGATTATAAAATTTGTGGGAGTTTTTGTATGTAATGTGGGAAAATTTTTAAGTGCAAAGGAGAAATTAAGAACTACCCTTATTCTGACCACGCAGAAATTACCATTTTAATGGTCTCTTGTTTTTTCTAGGTAGAGCATGTATTTTAGTTTCTTGTACTGGGTAGTTGAGAAGTCTGTTAGCTCTCTGACATCACTGTGGAAGTTCATGGTACAACGGGAATGCAAGTCCTCCCCACACCTCCTCAGCCTAAGTCTGGCTTTTTCTCGCTTGCTGTGGATTGTGGATTGGCCCAAACCAAGCATTGCCTGTTTGTTCCTCTGTTTTGTTAAAATATTGCTAGTCTCCATAGCATTTGAAATTAGATGGGAGCTACATATCTTCATCCTGACAACTTTGCTCTCTCGGGTCAATTTCCATGGAATTCAGTCCTAGACCAAATTCTGCCCCATGTACAAACACCTAATGAGTGAGGAAGCTACCATATGGCCATATAATTCTCCTCTTGATTGAGAAGTTCCCACCTCTGCTTTCGGGTACAGCCATCAGCATCAGGAACGAAGATCACTCCACAGCAGATACAACATGCTTCCGAGGGCAGGACCAGTTAGTGGAGTAGTCAGGTCGGGAGCAGGAGGAACAGAGCCGAAACTTTGAATATTTGCATGTTTTAGATATAGTTTTACATATAGTAACTCTGGCACACAAATCTTAAGTTTAATCTCTATGAGTGTTTATATGTGTACCCACCCATGAAACTGGGACCCAGACCAAAATACAGAATGTTTCCTGTGCCCCAGAAGGTTCCTCATGACCCCGCCCAGTCAGGACCCCCTCTGCAAGTGTAACTACCATCCAGACTTGCATTGTCCTGAGTTAGTGTTGCTTGTTCTTGAACTTCACATTAATGGAATGGCACAGCTTGTGCTCTTTTGTGTCTGGCTTCTTTCATTTAACATTGTAGCTCTGAGCTCCACCCTGTTTTGCATGTAGCTATAGTTTGCTTTTTGTTGTTGCTGAGTAATAGTCCATCATCCAAACACACTACAGTTTGTGTATCCATTCTCCTGCTGATGGGCACTGGGTTATTTCTGGTTTAGGGCTGTTATAAATAACACTGCTGTGAACATTCTTGTACATGTCATTTGATGGACATAAGTGCTTGTATGTCCCAGGAATGGAATTACTAGGTCACGGGGCAGATATATGTTTAGCTTTAGTGGATTCTGCCAGTTTCCCATTTGGTGTTCAATTTACATTCCCTCCTGTATTCATCTGATCTTGCACAGCTCCCCACCTGTATTAGTCTGATCTCTCCCAGCTATAAATACATACCTGAGACTTGGTAATTTATATAAAGAAAAAAAGAGGTTTAATTGGCTCATGGTTCTGCAGACTGTATAGGAAGCATGGCTGGGGAGGCCTCAGGAAACGTAGAATCATAGCTGAAGGGGAAGGCGAAGCAGGCACATCTTATGTGGCCAGAGCAGGAGGAAGGGAGCAAAGTGGGAGGTGCTACACACTTTAAAACAACCAGATCTGGCCGGGCACGGTGGCTCACGCCTGTAATCCCAGCACTTTGGGAGGCCGAGGCGGGCGGATCACGAGGTCAGGAGACCGAGACCATCCTGGCTAATATGGTGAAACCCTGTCTCTACTAAAAATACAAAAAATTAGCCAAGTGCTGTGGCAAGTGCCTGCAGTCCCAGCTACTCCAGAGGCTGAGGCAGGAGAATGGCATGAACCCAGGAGGCGGAGCTTGCAGCGAGCCGAGATCATGCCCCTGTACTCCAGCCTGGGCGACAGAGCGAGACTCTGTCTCAAAAAAAATAACAAAAAACAACCAGATCTGAGTCATGATCCAATCACCTCCCACCCAGCCCTTCCTCCAACACTGGGAATTAAAATTCAACATGAGATTTAGGTGGGGACACATATCCAAGCCATATCAGAGTGTAGTTGCTCCACATCTGTGCCAACACACCGTACTGCCGGCCTGTGGCGTTTGCTCCAGACCC